>NC_056684.1:143018229-145425729 GCF_018350215.1 Panthera leo
CCTCACTGTATTACCATGCTGGTCATTGTCACCTCAGCCGCGAGTGAGCCCCAAAATAATGAGGACATGAAATTATCCTTTCAATACCAGCAGCAATTTGTGATGGAAAAAAATGGCCCACGTCAACTTTACGTCCAGCCACGGTCTCTGTGAAAGCTGCCAATTAGCATTCCAGATTCTTCCACTCACGCTTGTACCCACCCACCCTTATTCTTCAGCCAGAGTGACCCTTTTATGGTCTAAGTCAGACTGCACTGCCCATGTCAATCTATGCCTCAGGGCCTTTGCACCAGTTGGTCTTTAGGCTGCAATGCTCTTTCCTGATAACTGACATGGCTGACTCCCTCGTTAGATCCCAATTCAAACTCTACCTTCTCAGAGAATCTCCCCCGCTCATTGCAGGCCAAGTAGCCACCATCCCCCACCAGGAACCCTGTAGAGTCTAACCTTGCACTGTCCAGAGAACTCTCTGTGATCATGGGAATGTTCTGTATCTAACACTGCCCAATGCAGAAGCCACTGGAAACTGGCTACTGACTTCTTGAAATATGGCTAGGGTGACCGAATAATCGACTTAAATTTTATTTCATTTTCATTAACTTAAATGTAAATGTCCATGTGGCAGGTGAGTGGCCCCTGTATCGGGCAGCACAGGCCAGCTCGTTACCCACCTTGTTTTGTTTTTGCTTTTTTGTAGTTGTCAACATCCAAAATGATCTCACTCATGTGTTTGCTTACAAATGCATTGCCTGCTTTCCCCCACCAGAATGTCAGTTCTAGACAGGAAAGGGCTTGTCTGTCTTCTCCACCACTGTAATCCAACTCCAGATATGCACAGCAGTGCAGTAAATGATGAGAAAACATAAGCTTTCTAAGTTATTGCCTTTATTCTGATGGTTTGGCTCGATCTTGTGCCAAACAACTGTTGTCAAATGTGCTGTGTAGCAAAAACATCCCAAAATTCAACGACCTAAATAAACATCCTTTCATCTTGCAGATCCGTGGGTTATGGAATGGTCAGCAGGTCCAGACCAGGCTTGGAGCGTGCTCCCACTTCTACGGCTGCCTAGGGGTGGCTCACGTATGTTCAGCTGGGATGGCGCTGCTCCAAGAGCCATCTTCCTCCAAGGACCAGCGGCTGGCCTGAGTAACTTCTTTCCCATGACAATGGCGGATGCACCAGGAGCAAAGGGAAACACTCAAGGCCTGTTGAGGCTCAGGCCTGGAACTGAAATGCCTTCACTCCTGCCTCATCTTACTGGCCAACGCAGATCCGGGGGAGACCCAAAGTCATAAGGCAGGGAAGCATGCTCTGCCCACAGTGGGAGAAGGGTGTGTGTATGGGAGAAGTAAAGAACTGGGGCCATTAAAGCAATCTACTATTAGTATTAGTATTACTATTCTAGCGGTCTGGGCTGCTGTAAGAGAATACCATTGACTGAGAAGCTTAAACAACAAACATGTATTTTCATGGGTCTGGAAAGCTGGGAAACCCAAGATCAAGGCACCGGCAGGTCTGGTGTCTGGCCAGAGTCTTCTTCATGGTTTTCTGTGTCCTCACAGGCAGGGAAGGGAAGAGAAAACAACAGAGACAGAGACAGAGACAGAGAGGAAGCAAGCTTTCCAAGGTCTCTGATAAAGGCACTAAGGCCATCACGAGGGCCCCATCACCCTCATGGCCTAATCACCTCTCAAAGCCTCCACCTCCAGATGCCATTATGTTGGGGATTAGAGTCTGAACATATGAATTTGGGAGGGGCCATACACCTCCTGCCCACAGCACTACCGTTAGGCACTGCAGTTGTAAGGACAGACAGACGAGCCCAAGGAACGAGGGGACACCGTGAAGATCCACAGAGGAGGGACTCACAGGGAAAGCCAAGGACAGAGGCTGTGGCAGGCCTGGCCTCAGGGAACCAGGCGCTAGGGGACAGGTGCCACTCTACACCAGCTCTGGGGCCTCTGCAGCTGCGATAAGTAAGAGGGATGACTCATTTTCAGAAATACCAAATAAAAGCCGTGCTAGTTAACAGTAGGCTTACAACCTGTTGGAAATACGTACGAACCCCGCCCCCCACAATGGAGTCCCAAACCCTTAGACACTTCACTTCCTGGTTCTTCTCCCCACCCCCGCAATCCCCCCACCCCCGCTCTGTTTCCTGGGCTTATTGTTGGGAGCTTATTTTCATAGGCTTTGCAATGAGCACATGGCAAAGAACAAATGGAGGAGGGGCAGAAAGTCTCTGCGACACCTCAGGGAATGTACGTTTGTTCCAATCAGACTACTTCCTGTTTTACCTGGGCATAGGCGACTTCCGGGTAGGGCTGTGACCTCTGTAGTGCTCAGCCAATGAGGAACCAGGGGAGGGACTTACCTCTGTAGTGCTCAGCCAGTGAGGAACCAGGGAAGGGACCTACCTCTGTAGTGCTCAGCCAGTGAGGAACCAGGGGAGGGACTTACCTCTGTAGTGCTCAGCCAATGAGGAACCAGGGGAAGGACTTACCTCTGTAGTACTCAGCCAGTGAGGAACCAGGGGAGGGACTTACCTCTGTAGTGCTCAGCCAGTGAGGAACCAGGGGAGGGCTTCACTCTAGGAGATAAATTGTCTGCTATAACTGCCCCAGTGAGCCTGTCTACCAGGCACTGGCTCTTGTGAGAACGTTGATTAAAGCCTCGATCCACTGTGTTCCTAGTGCTCCCAGTCTGAGCATCCCTCCTTTGATTGGGTCTGTGGGCTCATTTCTCACACAGCCATGACTGTTTACAACATGTATGGAGGTTTCCAGTACCTGTTCCATCTGGCTTTCTTGCCCCCTAATCTCTGTATCTTCCCTCTTACCTCGGGACCCTGCCCACAAATCTCCAGTTTTTATTTAAGTTAGCTTAGAGAGGTCCCTGTTCCTGCACTGAGGAAACCTGAACACTATTGTGTGCCTGCCTGGGACAGAGCTCGTGCAGACGGGAAGACATAAAGCATGGAAAGGCAGTCTAAACAGTCATATTTCTATCCTAATATGAATGAGTTATATGAATGAGTTATATTAATGAGTTACATACCCTTCTCATAGATCAGGTTTGCATTAGGGCTACATAGGCAGGAAAGAGAGGCACAAAGAGACATCAGGGTCACCTAAAGAAAACTTACTCTTGCTTGAAAATTTTGACTCAGGCCAGCATGTGGAGTCATCATTTAAAAGCCGAGGTCATTGCTGGCTCCAGAAGCATTACCTCGAGAAAGACACAATCACCTCAAGCAAATCAAAGGAAACATCAGACAACAAAAATTAGGAATGTTCAATTTTAAAGTGGGAGAAGGAACTACACTCTTTAAGAATGCCAATATCGGGGCCTGAGTGGCTCAGTTGGTTGAGTGCCTAACTTTGGCCCAGGTCTTGATCTCATGGCTTGTGAGTTCAAGCCCCACATCGGGCTCTGTGCTGACAGCTCGGAGCCTGGAGCCTGCTTTGGATTCTGTGTCTCCCTCTCTCTGTGCTCCTCCCCTGCTCATGCTCTGTCTCTCTCTTCTCAAAAATAAATAAACGTTTAAAAAAATTTTTAAATAAACATTAAAAAATATATTAATAATTTCAAGATGATAATGTCTGACAATTAAAGCATGGGGCCTTCTGAGCGTGGCCCAGGGTGGCCACACAGGTCACAGACCACACCCTGTGCTGGGAACTTTACATAAGCTATTTCTCATCTTACAAAGATCTTCGAGGGGGCATTTTTTTGTTTTCATTTTAATTCCAGTTAGTTAACATACAGTGTTATATTAGTTTCAGGGGTACGATATAGTGATTCAACACTTCTGTACATCACCGGGTGCTCATAAGGACAAGTGACCTCCTTCATCCCTGTCACCTATTTAGCCCACCTCCCTCCCACCCTTCAAAGGGGCATTTTTACTCTCCACTGAGTTGATGAGGAAGCTGAGCCCCGAGGTGTGTAAGTAAACAAGACATAGCTAGGAGGGCTCAGTAAAGAATGAGTAGCTAAATACATGAATGGGTGGGTGAATGAATGAATGAATGAAAGTGGTTAGTGGCGAATGGCTCTGACTTCAAGGCCAGTGTGGTTTCAGTACACACTGTTCTTCAGTGTTCACTGAAGAACACTCCCGAGGATTCTAGAAGCCAGTTGGGCTGAGTTAGCAGAATCCTGGGTCTGACTGTTTTTCTGACCTGGCTTTACATGCAGGTTATCACAGCTCTGAGAAACCACAGAAACTCAGCCCTGCAAACTTGCACAAGATGTGACAACACCAAGTGGCAGCACTTGGGACCCTCCGTACCAATTCTCTCAGTCTCCCATGAAGTCACAGCTGCCAGGGCCTGTAGACTTCCTTACCTAGGAGCTTACCATATGAAAGATCTCTCTGTCATTAGTCCCAAACCAGTCTACTGTGAGTCAGAACTCATGGTGTTATAAGCCTCCAGCACCTTCTATATCCTATTACACACTTTATACGGTGGCAACTTTTTAAATTTCTTTTTAATGTTTATATTTGAGAGAAATAGACAGAGCACAAGCTGGGGAGGGGCAGAGAGGTGAAAACAGAATGTGAAGCAGCTCCAGGCTCCGAGCTGCGAGCTGTCAGCACAGAGCCCGATGCGGGGCTCGAACTCACAGACCGCGAGATCATGACCTGAGCCGAAGTTGGACACTCAACCGACTGAGCCACCCAGGCACCCCCTGGTGGCAACTCTTCTCTACCTTCTGAGTGTAGGTTTGGTACCTGGAAAAGCCAAAAGTCCTTGTATGCCAAGCTGAGTAAAGTTGAGAATGTTGTCTAGATGTGCTTGTGTTTTCCTACATAAGAAGAAAATGTATATGGTAATAAAGTAATGGCTTCAGAGCTTATCCTTCCAAAAACATGTTCTAACACTCTTCTGAGGAAAGTGCATGGTTATAAAAGGTGCATAATCTTTGGACGTGAAGGACTAGTCCTCTAGGGGCAGGGAGGCGGGAATTCATTTAGATGTAAAAGTCAAAACATTCATTCTAAAAAGACAGTCTCATTGAATCAGTAATCCAAAACCTCTCAACAAAGAAAAGCCCAGGACCAGATGTTTTCACTGGTGAATTCTACCAAACATTTGAAGAAGAATTAACACCGGTTAATTCTTCCAAACTCTTCCAAAACATTGCAGAGGAAAGAACACTTTCAAACTCATTCTATGAAATGAGCATGATACCAAAGCCAGATAAACACTCTATAATAAAAGAAGATTATAGGCCAATATCCCTGACAAATATCAATGCAACAATCCTCCACAAAATACTAGCAAAAAGATTTCAACGGCACATTACAAAGATTACACACCATGACCAATTGGAATTTATTTCTGGAATGCAAAGATAGTTCAATGTATGAAAATCAATCAACATAATACATCACTTAACAGAATGTAAAGAAAAAAAACACATGGTCATCTCAATTGATGCAGAAAGAGCATTTGACAAAATTTAACAGTCCTTCTTGATAAAAACAACAAACTAAGAATAGAAGGAAACTGCTTGACTATAATAATGGATGTGTGCGTGTGTGTGTGTGCGCGTGTGCCTAGGTAGCTCAGACAGTTAAGTGTCTGCCTCTTGATTTTGGCTCAGGTCATGATCTCACGATACATGAGATCGAGCCCCGCACTGGGCTCTGCACTGTCAGATTCTTTCTCTCCCCCTGTCTCTGCCCCAACCCCACTCATGTTCTCTCTCTCTGTGTCTCAAAATAAATAAACATTTTCTAAAATGGCTGTTTATACAAAGCCAACGGTTCACTTTATACTCAATGGTGAACAACTGAAAGATTTTCCTTTAAGATCAGGAACAAGACCCGTATGACTGCTTTTACCACTTCTGTTCAACACAGCACTTCTTCCAGGGGGTCTGGGTGGTTCAGTCAGTTGAGTGTCCAAGTCTTGATTTCAGCTTAGGTCATGATCGAGCTGCCCCTCTCCCCTGCTTGTGCTCTCTCTCTCCAAAATAAAAAAAAAAAAAAATTTAATTAAAAAAAAAATCTGTGAACTCACTCGAGTTCCAGAATATGAAAATAAACACATAAAAAATAAGTTGTTTATATGGACTAAAACTGAACGTTCCAAAAAGGAAGTTAAGAAAACAATTCCATTTACAATGGCATCAAGAAAAATAAAATACTTAAAATAAACTTAACCAAAGACGTAAAAGATTTGTACACTAGAGACTGCAAAACATTGCTGAAAGAAATTAAAAGCAACACAAATCAACTGAGAAACATCCTGTGTTTGTGGGTTGGGAGGCTTAATGTTATTAAGATATCAAAACTGCCCAAAGCAATCTACAGACTTAATGCAATCCCTATCAGAATCCCAATGGAATTTTTTGAAGAAATAGAAAAATTCATCTTAAAATTCATGTGGAATCTCAAGGGATCTTGAATCATCAAAGTGACCTTGAAAAAGAAGAACAAAGTTGAGGCCTCACGCTTCCTTCTTGTTTCAAAACATTATGCAAAGCTACAGTAATCAAAACAGGATGCTACTGTCATCAAGACGGGCTTAAAGGACGATGAACGGAACAAGGAGCCCCCAAATAACCCCTGGAATGGTTAAATGGCTTTCAACAAAGGTGCCAAGAACATTCATGGGGAAAGGACAGTCTCTTCAAGAAATGGTTTTGGGAAAACTGGACATCCACGTGCAAAATGAAGCTGGACCCTCATCTCACATCGCATATAAAAACTAACTCGAAATGGATCAAAGATCTAAACAGAAGAGTTAAAACCATAAAACTCTCAGAAAAAATACGAAGAAAAGCCTCTTGACATTGGAATTGTCAACGATTCCTTGGACACG
Source organism: Panthera leo (assembly GCF_018350215.1). Classification (NCBI taxonomy): domain Eukaryota; kingdom Metazoa; phylum Chordata; class Mammalia; order Carnivora; family Felidae; genus Panthera; species Panthera leo. The sequence continues at coordinate 143,025,067 of NC_056684.1, forward strand.
GCAGCAAGGACACAGGAAACAAAAGAAAAGATGGGGGACATCAAAATTTAAAACTTCTGTGCAGCATGGGAAGGCAGGCTGGGGCAGCTGCTCTGGAAAACAGCACACAGGGTCCTCAAAACACTAAAAATAGAACCACCCTATGGTCCAGCAATTCCACTACTAGGCATTTATCCAAGGGATAGAGGTGTGCTGTTTCGAAGGGACACATGCACCCCCGTGTTTATAGCAGCACTATCAACAATAGCCAAAGTACGGAAAGAGCCCAAATGTCCATCGATGGATGAATGGATAAAGAAGATGTGGTATATATATTCAATGGAGTATTACTCAGGAATCAAAAAGAATGAAATCTGGCCATTTGCAACTACGTGGATGGAACTGGAGGGTATTATGCTAAGCGAAATTAGTCAGAGAAAGACAAATATCATATGACTTCACTCATACGAGGACTTTAAGAGACAAAACTGATGAACATGAGGGAAGGGAAAAAAATAATATAAAAACAGGGAGGGGGACAAAACATCAGAGACTCATAAATATGGAGAACAAACAGAGGGTTGTTGGAGGGGTTGTGGGAGGGGGGATGGGCTGAATGGGTAAGGGGCACTAAGGAATCTACTCCTGAAATCACTGTTGCACCATATGCTAACTCATTTGGATGTAAATTTTTAAAAATAAAATTTAAATAAATAAATAAAGTACTACTCCAGAAAAATAAGTAAATAAAAATAAAAATAGCCAACAAGCATATGAAAAGATGCTCAATATCACTGAGAATTAGGGAAATGCAAATCAAAACCACACTGAGATATCACCTCCTACTAGTTAAGTTGGCTACCATCAAAAAAGAAAAAAACAGGGGCGCCTGGGCGGCTCAGTCAGTTAAGCATCCGACTCTTGATTTCAGCTCAGGTCATGATCTTGTGGTTCATGGAATCAAGCCCCACACTGACAGCATAGAGCCTGCTTGGGATGCTCTCTCTCTTCCTTTCTCTCTCTGCCCCTTCCCCGCTCACGGGTACACAAGCGCTCTCTCACACTCTCTCAAAATAAATAAAAAAACTTTAAAAAAGGAAAGAAAGAACAGGAAAAAAAAACAACAAGTGTTGATGAGGATTTGGAGAAACTGGAACCCTTGTGCACTGTTGATGGGAGTGCAAAATGGTGTAGCCTCTCTGGTAACCAGTATGTTTACTCAAAAAATTAAAAGCAAAATTGCCATGTGACCCAGCAACTCCACTTCTGGATACACACCAATGAATTGAAAGCAGGGTCTCAAAGAGATATTTACACACCCAAGTTCATAGCAACACCGTTCACAATAGCCAAGTAGAAGCCACCCAAGTGTTCATCAAACCATGGCGGATAAACAAAACGTGGTCTATCCATGCAGTGGAATGTTATTCAGCTTTAAAAAGGAAGAAATCTTGTCACAGGCTGTAGCATGGATGAACCTTGAGGACTTTATGCTGAGTGAAACAAGCCAGACCCAGAAGGACAAGTTCTGTGTGATTCCACTTAACACTAAGGTACTTAGAGTCATCAGAGCCACAGAGACAGAAGGTAGAGTGCTGGGTTCCAGGGCCGGCCGAAGAGGGGAATGGGGAGTGGTTTTCGTTTTGCAAGATGAACAAAGTCTGGATGTGCATGTGTGAATATACTTAACAGCACTAAACTGTACGTTTCAATGGTTAACGTAGCAAATTTCAAGTTCTGTGTCCTTTGTAACAACTCCGAATTGTTTCTGGAAAGGTGGTGACATCACCTTTCAGCTCTAACGGGGACAGTGGTTTGCGCCGGTCTCCCAGGATGGGGTCGCTGCCTGGAAGGGAATTCTGTTCACTACATCAGCATGGTGTTCTCATCTTTCTAAGGCACAGTTGAGCTGTTCTCTCTCTGGGTTTTCTGTGGCAGAAAGAGGATGACATGTGTGGTGTGTGTGTGTGTGCGTGTGTGCGTGTGGTGCATTCAGCAAACTGTAGAGTTCCACCCAGATGGACAATTTCTTCTTAAATGAAGTTCTGGCTTTCGTACCCATCACCTTCTGCGGCGCTCACAGTAACCACGAAGGGGAAAGGGTGGGTTGTGTCATATCCGTTTTACGTGGGTTTAGACCGGGGTTTCTCCACCTCGGCGCTGTTGACATTTGGGATGGGAGCGTGCTTTCTTGTGGAAGCTGCCCTGTGCGCTGGAGGGTGTTCAAGAGCCTCCCTGGCCTCTAATCACTAGGTGCTAGTCACACCCTCCACCCAGCTGTGACAAACAAAACTGTCTAGATATTGCCAGGTGTCCCCTGGGGAACAAAATCACCCCTGTTTTAAGAACCATCTGTTTAGAGGGCTTGAGTGAGGTGTGGGAATAGGGACAGCTCCCAGAATATCAGCCCCAGCGTGCTTTGCTCGCTCCCTCTCGCTTGCTTGACCACCGCATGCCTCTCTACACACATCTTTCATTAGTTTATTTCCAGCTAGAACTTCGTGACGGGGCCATGTTTCCTGCCTGTTAAAACCAATAACCCACAACTTAGGACAAGAACTCAAACTCAACACTTGAGCGGCCTGCAGCTACTTATCAACACCTTGCCTTCCAGCAAGCTCTCTGCTCCCTGGCAGCCGCTGAACGTTCCCTCCTCTCTCCCAAACCTCCTAACCCGGGGTCTCTAATGCTCTTATGGTATCCTTGTCTTCATCTCGGGTTATTTCCATCCAGCCTTATCTCTTTCGCTGGACTTGGGGATTTAAGAGGGAAAAAGAAAGGGACTATATTTCACCCTAGTCACATGAAAATGAAATTATATTTTGTGTTGTTTCCCTTTTTAATACCTTGGATGTGAAAGTCATTAAAATATTTAGAACACTTTTTTTAGAACTTTCATAGATGGTTTTAGAACCACCCGTGAAACTTGATGGTTTCCAAACCTTCCTAGATGGTTCACCTTTTTGTGTCCCGGGGGAGGACCCCAGACATGCGCTGCAGGATTGGGTGGCTAGTGGGACCAGCTAGGGGGACAGACTGGCTCGTGGCACTTTTCAAAGCTCTTCAAGAGCCAAGCAAAAGGCTTTACTTCATTTAACAGAGCTCTCTGGGTGCCCTTGAGCCTAGAGGTGGTGTTTTGGGGGGTGTCGTTGGGTCCTTGAAACTGAATAGCGCCTCGCATCAAGCCGTTGCCCATTCGGTGGCACCTACACTTACCAAGCGCCTGCCATGCACCCGGCACCGTGGTCGGCACTCCACATGGGCACATACGTGGGTATTTCATTTCAATGCAAGCCAACTTATATTTACTCCCTATGGCTCCACGCCAAATCTGCAGGCAAATGTGTAGTGAGTGAATAAATAGGTCCAACTTCAACAAGAAGTGAGTTCTTTAATGACGTGTCAGTGGAAATCAAGTCAGGAAAAGGGGTGGGGGTGAGTAAATGAGTTGAACTTCTACAGTGGGGAAGTGTCAGGGGTGGCCCTGAAGAAGTTACTATCCAGCCCAGGCCCTAGGCACCTCCCCCCACTACCCCGCCAGCAGAAGGGGCGGGGGGGGGGGGGGGGGGGGGGGGGGGGGGGGGGGGGGGGGGGGAAGGGCTGGTGACATGGACACATTGGAGGGGGTTGCCAGCACGTCCCAAGCTCTGGGGGAGGACGGCCAATGAGAGCAGCAGGAGGAAAGAGAACAGTCTGAGAGGCGGGGCTAGACCACAGCAGCAGTGGGATCTGTGAACAAAGGGTAGGCCCTGGGAAGCACAGGGTGCCTAGGACGTGATTGCTGCCTCGGGAGGCTCAGCCGAAAATCCAAGCGTACAAGACCGCCTCGGTGCTCAGAAAGCCCAGCGGGGCAGGACCGAAGCCGCCGGGGCTGGCGTCCAGCGAGCCAAGAGAAGGGGCTTTCTGGGTCGAGGAGATCAAAATGGCAGCGTGGCAGACACGGCCGGGTTGGGACCGGCGTCAGAGGAGAACGTGAGGGCAGGGCCACTGTGTCATAGGCATCCTTGAAGATAAGAGCTTCTAAAAGTGGAGGTATGAAGGGGCAGCTCTGATTCTGAACCAAGGGCCTTCTCTCTGCCCTGCTTTTACGCACCCCTTCTGCTCTCCAGAGTGAAGCAGCAGGCCTCTCTGCGGGTCGATGGCTGGTGGAGGCAGGGCAGCAGGAAAACTAGATCCTCTGGGGCCCTCTCTGCTCCTCCAGAGAGACCTCAGGGGCCTAACTGAAGCAATCCATCCTCCGGGGAAGGCAGACGTGGGAAAAGCATTTCTAGGTTACCAAAGGCCATCGCAGAAACGTGTTCCAGAAGAGTCAGGGTCTGAAGAAGAGAGGTTTTTCTGTGATATGGGCAGCACCCTGATGAACATAGAAGATGGGGGCACTCAGAAGAGGTGACCCCAGGCACACGTGCACACACACACCCGGGGACCCCAAATCCCATTCAAAAAGAAGTCCAGCTCCTTGGCAAGGCTTACGAGAGTCTGAATCGGGAGACTCTTTCCTTCATTCTCATCTCTCGCCATGACAAAATACTCGTGAAGGGCTCTTGGGTGCTTCTGAGCCAGACTCTTGCACCCCAGTCCCCGTAGACTTGCTGAGCGCCACATCCTTCTGACTGCTGGCTTTCTTCCATTTCTGCCTCAAGGACGTGGAGTGGGGGACAAGGGTAGTGCCTTGTTCACAGCGCAATCCCTTGCCCTGTGCTTTGCACACAGTGGGCGTCAAACATCCCTTGAGTGAATGATGTGCAACACTGCACCAGGGGCTATGATACAAGGATATCAGCGGCACAGACTTGTCTTGGAAAAGTCCCTCAGCTCCCTTAGAGCTCCATGGTCATAAACTAATAGTTTTAGAACTACTCCTGTTAGACATGAGTATATACTGGGTTTGTTAAATTGACAGCATGTTTATTTTTAAAAATGAAACGTTGGGGCGCCTGGATGGCTCAGTTGGTTAAGCGCCCGACTTGGGCTCAGGTCATGAACTCACTGTTTGTGGGTTCCAGCCCCACATCCGGCCCCGTGCTGACAGCTTAGAGCCTGGAGCCTGCTGCGGATTCTGTGTCTCCCTCTCTCTCTGCCCTTCCCCCGCTCATGCTCCCTCTCTTTCAAAAATAAAATAAACATAAAATTTGTTTAATGAAACGTTATTAAATTAACGAGGGGCATTGTTCTGCCCCCTCCCCCATGTTCTTTAAGTATTTGTTTGGATAAACTATTGTCCACTCAGAACCGTTTCTTCTGCACCACCAGCCGTTTGAGGCTGTGCCGTTTACCTGCAGCTATATTCGTCTGAAGGCGAAGGCGTACTTTCAGACACCTGCAGGCAGAACTTAACTTTCAGGACCTCCCACGACACTCCTCACTTTAGATCTTTTTTTTTCCTTCCTCTTCTTTTAGCTTTCTCATCGCAGAGCAGAACAGAATAACCGAAAACGCTTTGCCTAGCAACTTTCAAGAGCGAAAACCCGGGCGTAAGAAAACGCAATGTGTCTAAGCGTCGGGTTAAGATCCAGCCCCTCCGTCATGACGAGTGAGGCAACGCTTCTCACGCGTGGATCCGTTCACTCCCGGAGGCTTATTACCTAACGCTTTTCTGCAGGCTCCGTGCCTGTCATTAGTGCTCTCCATTGGTTTTTGCCACCAGACAGGCTGCGGAAGTAGTATATTAACAAGCTAACCTTCTTCCTTCGCAAAACTCATCTCCCCAGAGCGGTTAGCGAGCTGAGACAAATCACGTGACCGCCTGGTCACAATGCAGAGGTTTCCTCACGTGGTTTAAGATCGGGCCAAATCGAAGAATAAAATAAAATCCCATTGGCGCAGCTGAAGCCTGACCAGTGGGGCGGGGCCGACACGGGAGGAGGAGGGAGGGCCTCGGGGGCGGGGCCTGGGACCTGGGGCGGGGCCCAGTGGGGCCCAGCGAAACTGCCGTTCGCGCGGCCCCGGGCCTCCTCGGCCGGCCCTGCGCTCCCGCGCGCTGGCGCCTTAGAGCCTGGGGGGCGCCGCGGGGGCGGCGAGGGGGCGAGGCCGAGAGGTTGCCGTTCACGCCAGGCCACGTCCCGCCGGCTGCAGAAGTTGTTGCCATCCGTTTCAAACGTGGCTTTTCCACGCCGGACTTGTCCCCTGCTCTCTCCGTCCTGCACCTGCGCCGCGTGTGCCGGCCAGTCGCCGCCGATGCAGCCCCACGCCCCCTCCCAGACTGAGCTCGGCTCACCCGACCGTCCCTTCGCCGCCGCCGCCGCCGAGGAGATCCCCGGGAGCCGGAGCGCTTCAGGGGAAGAGGGGGTGGGACCGGTGCCGCGTGCAGGGGCGGGACTGCGGGGAAGAGCGTTAGAGGGCACGTGAGGGCGCCTCGGCCAATGGCAGGACGCCTGGGGGCCAGCGGGGCGGGGACGTCGCGGGGGCGGGGCGGGGCGGGGCGGGAGCGGCGGGCCGGGCCGGGCCAGGCCGGCGGTGGGGGGGGGGGGGGGCTGAGGGGGTGACTGGGGGAGGGGTGGGGCGGGGCGGGCCGGGGGAGGGGCGGAGAGACGCCGCCGCCGCTGCCGCCGCCGCCGCCGCCGCCGCCGCCGCGGCTGCCGCAGCCTGTGGGAGCCTGGAAAAGGGGAAGTGCGAACGAGCGAGCGACTCAGTCCCCGAGCGGCGGCGGCAGCGGCGGCAGCGGCGGCGACGGCGGGGGTCGCGACGGCCGGGGCGGGGACGCTGCTGCTGCTGCTGCTGCTGCTGCTGCTGCGGGGGGCAGGCGGCGGCGGCGGCCCGCACCAGCCATGCCGAATAAAAACAAGAAGGAGAAAGTGAGTCCGGGCTCGGGCCGCCGGACCGGCCGGGGCGGGGAGGGCAAGGGGCAGCGCGGAAGGCGGGAGGGAGCTGGCCGGGAGCGGGGTGCGGCGGGCTCCGGGATCCGGCGGGCGCAGAAGCGCCGCTCCGGGGTGGGGGCGGGGGCGCCGGGGCCGCGGGGCCCAGGACGGGCGGGGGTCCCGAGGAGCCAGCGCGGGCGGGCGGGCTTGCGGGGGCGCGACCGCCGTGCGGGCGGCGTGGGCGTCGGGCCCCAGGCGGCGCGCGCGGTGGGCGTGAGGGGGCAGGTGCGGCCGCGGAGGTGGTTGACCCAGCCTCGCAGACGCGCAGGAGGGACCCCCGGGCCGGGGAAGGGGAGCGAATGGCTCCGGCTGGCTGTTGGTGAAGAGGGACGCTCTGGGGCTCTGAAATACTATTATTATCCTGGGTGGCGGCGGGGATGGCCGTGAGTGTGCTGCGTTGCATTTGGGAGTCGGGGGTGGGGGGGGGGGTACGCTTCTGCTCCAGGTGGAGCTTGGGAGCGTCTCAGAGTCACCCCAGAAATCCCCGCTCAGGTGGGAGGCAAGAAAGGGATGCAGTGTGGCTCTGTCGAAACACGGAGAGCACCTTACATTTGGTTTATCTATTTCTGCCTGAAGTTTTCAACGCCAAATACACATCAGGAAAACGAGGAGAGTCTGAGCTGGGGGGTGGGGGTGTCGCATCGCAATATTCTATGGTAACTAAGTGACGAGAGGCAGAATTTCTTGGAGGTATTGATTAAAATTAGCGGAAGTTCTGGTTAAATGGTATAAATCGGGTTTTAAACTGCATTTGGGGTTGTCTGATGTTTGGCAGTCTAAAAATTGAGAAGTCTAATTGACTCTGCTTGATATTTCCCAGGAATCACCAAAAGCAGGGAAAAGTGGAAAAAGTTCCAAAGAAGGACAAGACATAATAGAATCAGAGGTAACTGCTCTCAAATATTTCCTTTCTGTTTTGTCGTGAACACCTTTTAACTAAGGGCAGAAAAACAGCGTGGGCGAGAAAACACCAGGGTCTTCTAGAGTGTTTTCCTGCATGAGATTTTCTCGTAGTCTCCTTCGTAACCGGAAATTTTGGTTCTGTAGGTTTTACTGTTTCCGTCTGGGAAAATGTGGATGTGTTTCTGAAAGCTGTATCTGCAGCTGGTAGTTTTAAGTTCATAACCCCCACCCCAAATCTAGCAGCTCTCACTGTTGTTCGGGCTCCATTTAGCTCTCAGATTCTCCCCTCCGGTCCTTCCCCAGCAACCTGGTCCCTCTCAGCGTCTCCTCCTCTTCCTTCCATCACCTTTCCTTCCTCTGGCCAGGCCTGTGCCGCCCGTGTCCCACACGACCTCTCCCGTTGATGTCTGATTCCTTTAGCCTCTTTCTCCCAGAGCGTCAGTACCATTCAGTTTATCTAGTTCGGGTATTTTTATACAACCTTCTCTCTTCTACTTGTGTTCTCTGTCTACGTGGGCCAGTTGTGACGACTTCTGCTTCTCACCTGCGGTCTCATTGAGGAACAACCCAAATGCTTACGGAGGCCTGTGTCTACCTGGCGGGGTTGGGGTCATTCCTTTGACACCATTGGGAGCGTGTGCAGAGCCAGCACTCTGCCTGGTCTTGTCTTGCCTGTGACGAGTGCTTCGACTGGAGCACCCCGGGCTAAGGACCCAGGAGCTGACTCTACCCAGGCAGAGCTAACTGGCCCTTGTGGACCATTGGTGGCCGAGAAACTGCTTGATTCAGTGTCACAGTCTCTAGAGCTGGGTCATCAAGGTCCCTGGTCTTATCACAGATGACATTAGTTTGTAAGTGTCAGCCCCCTTCCTGTAAGCCAAGTTAGAATGAGTTCAGTTCTGTCTGGAAAACAGTTAACTGGCAATTATCAGCAGTGGGCTTTTTTTTTTTTTTTTTTAAGTCCCAGCATTCTCTTTTCCTTACAATTTGGTGCATCCTAAGCCTCCCTCCTCTTCAGCAGGTGGTTTATTCCAGCAAATCTGTCGCCTTCCCCAAAGCAAAAAGGAGAAACCCCAAAAAGTTTCTTAAATAGTTAGGGATTATTTATGCCAGCCTTTCCCTGTCCTTTGTTTATAGCCGACAATCAAGTTTTACTGTGGCATTCTTGCTTTTGACCTGCCTATTTCCGTGTCACTCTTTGGACTAAATTGATATAAGTGCAGTGCAATCACTCTGCAAGGTGGATGCTTTTTCTATCATTTACGGAGCTTTTGTTGCAGCCGCAAAGGCTTCCGGTGCTCCCCAAACCTTTCTTGCTCCCATACCTGTCTCTCTCACTGTTAGTGTGTCAGAGGACATCGGTGTGTATCACTCGTTTATTCCTGTTCGAGCAGAAAGAACCTGGCTAGAAGGGCGGATAATGTTAAGTTTGAACCTGAACCATCCCTCAGCAGCTCAAAGACAACCAGAACCACTAGTAAGTCAAATGCGTGTTTTTAAGGTGGACTGAGTTCCTAGACTGTCAGTTGCTTAAGACTCTTGAGGTGTGGCCTGCAGTGCCCGAGTGTGATGCCCCACTTGTCTTTTTGTATTTTTTCTAGTGCTACTAAGAGCTGGAGCCACAGAGCTTGAATTACCACCGACAAATACTGAAATGGTGGGCCCTTCACTCCTCATAAGGACACCAGAGGCAACATGGCACACTAATCACGACACTTGGGAGACCCCTCTGTCCGTTATTTTGCAGGAATGCAGATTGGGGCACTGCAGTGCACCTGAACTTTGCGTTGAGCCTGACTTTTTTTTTTTTTTTTTAATCGTTGCTTTCCCTCCTCCGTCTTCGTGTTGCGCCTTCACCTCTGGTTCCGCCCACTTACCAAACATGATTGACTCAGGCGCATTAAACCCTCATTCTTTTCCTCTCCTGTCAACGCTGCTCCGAACTTGAATGTTTTAACCTGAGCGATTCAGATAGGACTGCCGTGCCGTGCCGCTTTTCAGACCTGTTCAGTGTCACGCCGCCTTCACGGCCAGGCCAGCCTGTGAACTCACCTGCGTTAGGGCACCTACCGCAGTCAAGGCTTCACAGCCTGAGAGGCGGGCAGAACAGGCCGCCCGTCCAGAGCAGGGTAGCCAGGCTTGGGAAGTAATCCCGGCAGAGAAAACCTAAAAGAATTTGGCCTATGTTGATTGACTTAATACACTACTGCAAGACTGGAAAGGGTCCTCATACTAAAATCCTGGCTGCCTGTAACCCAACCTCATAGAAGACAGAGAAGCAAGTGACAGACACTGCAGAACGCTTTTGGGTTAAACAAAGGAACATTTGATGGCGTGGGGTCTTTAGGAAGGAAGATGAAGTCCCGCCTTAACGGATCGTAAGGGATAGAGCGGTGTAGGGGAAAGTATTTTAGCCTGGGGGTTATTAGATAGTAAAACTGCTGACTCCTGGTTGCCATAAATGATGTCACCTGACTTCTGTGGCCCTGTTTCCTCACCCCTGAAAACACTTGGTGAGTTTCCAGCGTGGCCATTTTTAACTCTGTGGGACAGATTAGGCATGACCCACAACTTCTCGAAAGAACTTTTCCCTGCGAGATGTATGGCAGAATATATCTTCCAATGTAACAAGATACCGTTAAAGGTTCTAATGGATGCTGTGCACATTTTGCTTTTTCTAGAAACTACTCCTTGAATGGTGTGTGTTGGTCCTTTTGTTTTACTCGCTTTCAAATACGATGTTTAAGTTTGACTTCTCCACATGTGCCCTGGGAACCAGAGCTTCTGCCCAGTCCTTACGGGTTTATTTCATGGCACACTTTGAAGGAGTGAGGCCGCAGATGGGCTCCCGGGGAACTGGAAGTTGGAGAACTCAGGAGATGGGCCGAGGGAACTCAGCTTGGAGCAGCCGTTCCCAGTGTGACCTTCAGAGCTGTGGAAACCTCACGAGGCACACTTGATGAATATCCAGAGTCTTAATAAATCGCTCAGAGATTCTTAAAGTCCATTTTAGAAGACTGAGACCATGCCATGGTGGTAGTTGTTGATAGTAGTTGCCTTAATTTGTACACTGCGTCCAAAGTTCTGTTTTCGAAAGTGTCTGTGCTCTTTGTAAAGTGACTTGTTTTAAGCACATTAAAGGTTGTTTCCGTGTTGTTCTCTGGCCGTGTATTTCGCATGTCCTGCTTCGGCTCAGTTTTGTTTGAAAGTCTCTACAGCATCGCTTACATAATATGTGTTGCTGAAAAGAAAGCGCAACAGTCCCCTCTCCAACCTGTTAGCTTATTCTGACACCTTCTGCCTTTAGTAACAAGTGTTCTCTCTCTCTCATCTGTCCCTTTACATCCTCTCCCGCCCCCCTTGGTGTTGCAGAGACAGGGAGCCAGATACGCTGGGGCCCCGTAGGTGTAGCTGGGGGAGTCACGTCTTAGCAATTAAAACAAATTTCAAAAATATTGATTCATTTAATAGTAACAATACCCATTACACGGTAACGTAAATTCACATTTTTATGAAAAGTATCTTTTCAAGAAAATTTGACTTTCTAGTCCCTCGGCTGTGTTTTAACCCGAGTGCTGGAGGACAGTGAAAGTAGTTTGTTGGTAGGTGTGCTTTCTGGGGAAGGCGGCTGTGATCGTCACCCTTGCGAGGAGAGTCCCCAGCTCCTCCCCCGGAACATCAGAGCCACTGTCTGGGGGCCGAATTCTGAGCTTGGGCTGCAGCTGGGAGCCTCCGTGCCACATTCCCCATTGTTCTCCTCCCACTTTTTTCCCACACAACCCTAAACGGGACTCCAGTGACACTCAGGACCCAAAAGACTAGTACTTTATTTTTATTTTTTATTTTTTATTTTGTTTTTTTTTGGAAATGCACATGCAACTATTAGTTCAGAGTGGGGTTCCCTACTTTTAATCGCCACCTCTCGGCCCACTTCCCCAGCCACTCTGCAGCCCGTTTGCTTAGAGCCTGGTGTTCAGGAAAGACAGGATCTGCAAAGCGGGTGATCAGCTGTGGGCTGGAGGGCATGTGAGTTAGGGGGAGGCGCCATGAGCTTCCCATCGCAGTGCCCACCTCTTCTCTGGAACCGAGTGACAAGCTGGACGCTCGGCAGACCCTGGGTGCCTCCACCCCACGCTCACCAGTGTTGACGGGTGGACCAGATGCTTCCCCGCAGGGCTGCCCTGTGCACCGTGGGATGTCCCCCAGCACCCTTGGCTTTCCCCACCAGGTGCTGCTAGCCCCGCACCCCCTCCACTTTTGACAACCAAAAGTCCCTCCAGACGTGGCCAGATGTCTCCTGGAGGGCGGAATGGCCCCCGGTGAGACCACTGCTCTAGAAAGACCCTCCCCAAAGGGTGAAGTATGTATGTTTGCTCGTAAATCATGCCAGACACATAGGCTTCCTTTAGAATAGCAATGCTCAAACCAAAGGAGCATCAGCACCCCTTTACAGTCCTAAAAATTACAATCCCCAAGAGCTTTTATTTAGGTCAGTTCTGGCCGATACTTTTATGAGAGATTAAAAGTGAAATGTTTAAAGTATTCATTAATTCATCTAACAGTAACACACCCGATACGTGTTAACGTAAGTAGCAGGTTTTTATGGGAAATAACTATCCACAAAAATTCACTGAGAAAAATGGCATCGCATCCTGCTCTTACAAATTTCTTTAATGTCTGGCTTAACAAGCTCACTGGCTCCTGGAGTCTGTTCCTGCATTCCGTGTGTTTTGATGTCACGTGTCTTGTGGCCTGTGAAAAAGTGACATAATGGTAGTTACAAAGGCAAATCGTGTCTTCGTGTTCTCATAAAAGCACAGACCCCGGGAAGTGTCTACGGGACCTTCAGGGGTCCCCAGGCCTCGCTTTGCGTGGTACCCTTCCTGTGCCCCTCACTGTCCGTCTGAGTCTCTTGGTCTTGTAAGTTCCCAGTCAGGCTCGTTGATTCTGAACTTGAAGGGAAGCTTTCCTCACCCTCTTGGCCCGCATTTTTCCCACCTTTGACATTCGAGTAGCAATTGTTTATCATTGACACTGACTTGTACGACTTTTATGTACCCTGGTTTGCCTCCCTAACTAGATTAAGTACTCGAGGACAGCAATTTAACTTGATTCTCCCTTGTACTTGCCACATATGTGAGAACCTGGAGGCAAGAAACGTTTGTTTGTGGATTTTACAAGTCCTCAGGAAGAAGGGGAGCTTCAACTCAATCAGCTTGCTGGGTTTTCCAGTTCGGTGAATTCGAGGGAGAAAATTGCTTCTCAAGAGGCTTGTTTCTTTATCATCTTTTGTTCCTCTAAGGAAATTTTAACGCAGAGAAATGTTCTCACGGCATCGTTTGTTTTAAATAAATAGCAGCGTCCTAAAGCAGAAGATTATGGTACTTAGGTCTTTTTCTAACGTCTTATGAAAGTTTTAAGAAGAGTTTTTTGTTTTGGGTTTTAGTTTTCTTTTATATAGCACCAGAGGCCAGGGGTAAGATGTATAGTCTCATGAGACCTTATTTTAATTAAAACAGTTCAGGGTAGGATTTCCTTTTAAGTAAGCTTTCCAATATGGTCTTCGGTGCTTTGTATGTTTTATTTTGAGTTTATTTTGGTAATTTTTCTCAGTAGAACGTACCTGTGTAGTTGACCCTTAAACAACATGGGGATTAGGGGTGCCAATACCCTCCCCCCTGAGACACGCACACACACCGAAAAATCTGTTGCATAACCATTGACTCCCCCAGAATTTAACTACTCATAGCCTACTGTTGACTGGAAGCCTTGCTGATCACATAAGCAGTCAATCAACACACATTTGGTATGTTACAGTTATTATGTTCTAGATTCTTTTTTTTTTTTTTTTAATGTTTGTTTATTTTTGAGAGCGAGGGGGCAGGTAAAGCAGCAGGTAGGAGCGGTCAGCACCCCTCTCCCTCTCCAGCAGAAACTCCATTACACGATAAGTAAGTAATTCTAGAAAGAGTTCGGCTGAATTACACGAAGCAATTGATAAAGTTTGCCGGGTCACGGCAGAAGCAGGGTGTCCGTGTTAAAGCACTTGCGGGTGAGTGCAGGCCCGTAGCCCCGCGTGGAAGGGCGGAGAGCCTTCCGCCTGCATCTGCTGCGTGAGCCCCCGTCTGCCACCAGCGGGAATCACGTGATACGTCCCCAAGTCACAGGGAAAACTTCATGTGAAAGATTTCAGCTGTAAAAAGTCTCCCGCGTCTCCCTAAAACATCGGCTGCCCGCTGAGGGGGGTCGGGGCTCGATGGCACCTGGCCCGGCGCCATCCGTACATCGTGGGCAGCCCAGACCTCCCGGGGCCCTGATCCCGGTCGGGTTTCAGAAGGGCCCCTGCGGGGAAGTGCTGCTGCCCACGCCCAGGCGGGGCGCTGTCATCCCGGTGTTCTCCACGTGGGGGAGCGAAGGACAAGCCCAGAAATGGGGGGGGGGGGGTAATTAGTTTGAAGACCTTGGATTTTCCTTCGTCTTAAATATTTTATTAAGGTGAGACTTAGCCTGGCTCTAAAGGGATGGGAGCTGTGACCTCATGCTGTTTCTGCCCAGTGGCGACGTCACAGTACCCGGACGGTGCTAGGCATTAGCCACATGTGGCTCTCTAAATTGCTGAAAATCAAATTAATTTAAAAATTCAGTTCCTCCATCACCCTAGCTGCACTTCGAGTGTGCGGGACCCGCATGTGGCTGGTAGCTACTCCATTGGACGGCAGATAAAGGACGTTTCCTGCTTCACGGCAAGTTCTGATGGATAGAGTAGCCTTAGAGCCTGCCAGTGTTTTCCAAAATAATTCCATTTGAGTGTGTGTATCTTACTTGACATTTGTCAGCTATTATCCTTTTTTTTTTTTTTTTTTTTTTTTTTTTTTTTTTTTTACATTTTTATTCATTTTTGAGAGAGTGCTGTGGGGGAGGGAGGGACAGAGAGAGAGGGAGACACAGAACCCGAAGCAGGCTCCAGGCTCCCTGCCGTCAGCACAGAGCCCGACGCAGGGCTGGAACCCACGAGCCGCGAGATCATGACCTGAGCCGAAGTCGGACGCTTAACCGACCGAGCCCCCCAGGGGCCCCATGTCAGCTATCACTCTTGATATAAAATGTCAAATGAGAAGGAAGTGGATGAAGGTAGGGAAAAGAGGATGGTGGAAGAGAAGGGGATTGAGGGACGAGCAGAGGAGGCCTTGCCACCACTGGTCCGCGGCTGCCTGTGTTCTAGACCTGCGCCTGATACCCCCACGAGGCCGCGCGCTCCCCCATAGGCTGGGCCTAGGGGAAACAGCGTCCTTCTCATCTTCCTTTTCAGATCGTCTGTCTTTATTTGTTTTGGAGGTCAAAGCACACACGGTTAGCAAATAAAATACTACAGAAACTACTCTCTCATTCCATCTGATCAGCTTTCAGGAGCAGAGCTCTCTCTCCCCCGTTCTGCTGATTAGCCCCACGGTCCAGATCTTACAGGAACAAGTATTGCATGGCAGAGGGCGGGGTCTGGAGGAGGGCGCCCTGGCCGTGACGGGGGTGACCTTTCTCTCTCCCCAAGTCGTTTTCCTCCCTTCAGGCCATGCTCCTCCACCTCGTAGACCTCCCTCCGGGTGGCTCGTTCATCCACAGTCACCCGGCAGGCGCAGCCTGAGACGCTCCTGAGTGCTGAGCGCCATCCTGGCTGCTGGGGGCGGGGGCAGCATGAGACACAGCAGGACACATGCACTCAGGCAGTTTGCTTTCAGTGAGTGCCAGGTGAGCTGGTGTTTGTAAGGGCACTGGCGGCGTTTGGTTCGAGTGCATCTCACACTTTGCGGAGTGGTGGTCCTGGGGCTCTCAACATCAGTAGCGCCCTCTGGTCACTGCACTATCAAAACTGCACTTACGTGCTTCCAGAGGCTGCTTCACGTGGTCGGCAACGGTCTCACCAAGGAGATATTGTTAAAGGTGACACCCGAATGTGAAGAAGGAGCCAATAGTACAGAGATCCGGGAAGGGGCGTTCCAGCCAGAGGAAGTAGCTAGTGCAAAGGCCCTGAGGCAGCAGCGAGCTTGTGTGTCCACTGGAAAGAAGGCCAGTGTCTCTTCGGAAGGCTGAAGAGAAATGAGGGTGACTTGAGCAGGAGGGATAAAGTCAAAGAGATAGGCAAAGGCAAAGATCTTGTCGGCAGCCTGTGGCAGGATTTGATGGGAAGCCATTGAGGTGGTTTGAACCAGGGAAGGGGGATGATCTAACTTAAGTTTGTTTTTTTTGTTTTTTTTTTTTTAAGTTTATTTGTTTTGAGAGAGAACGCATGCATGCCGGGCAGGGGCAGAGAGAGAGGGACGGGAGAATCCCCGGCAGGCTCCTCACTGTCAGCACAGAGCCCGACACCAGGGTTGAACTCACAAACCATGAGGTCATGAGTTGAGGCAAAATCAAGGGTCAGATGCTTAACTGACCGAGCCCCCCGGGCGCCCCTGACTTCAGTATTTAAAAAGCTCCCTGCTGTTGCTCTGCCATTGCTGGGTAGGAAACAGAAAGGCAAGAATTGGAACCAGGGACCCCTGGAAACACACCCATCAGATGCCCGGTTTACACACAGGCAGAGGTGAGGCCCCAGCACAGCTGGCCATGGGCGCTGGACTCGGGTGGGCTTGTCAGCTGACCGCTCCCTGGACAGGCCCAAGCTGAGAGAGTGCTTTTGTGGCTTCCAGCCCCGAAAGGCCGGAACGTAGAGAGCTTTGCTCTGAGCGGCCGGCTCCTACACTAGCAGCCTGAGTTTTCTCTACACAGTCTGGTTTCTCTGGAGACCACCTTTCTTGCCGCCATAAAAGCTAGAGGCTGACTGTCACAAACAGCAGGGTTGTCCCAGGACCACCTGTTGAAGAGACTGTTCTCCTGTTGAGAGGCCTTGGCTCCCAGTTCTGTCCCACTGATCTAAGTGGCTGTCCTTATGCTAGTACCATGCCCTTTAGATGAATATTCTTTTTTTTTTTTATTTTTTTTTTATTTTTGAGAGAGAAAGAGTACAAGCAGCAGAGGGGCAGAAAGAGAGAGTGAGGGAGACAGAGAATCCAAAGCAGGCACCAGGCTCTGAGCTGTCAGCAGAGAGCCCGGTGCGGGGCTCGAACTCACCACAACATCATGACCTGAGCTGAAATCAGACGCTTAACCGACTGAGCCACCCAGGACCCCATAGATGAATATTCTTTTAAAAGATCTTAAAAGGCATGCAAATATGGGTTTCTTAGGCTGTGTATCACATGGTGTCTGACACATAGTGGTGGTAGTTTGTCATAACATTGCAGAAGGGGAGAATTTGGGAAGATGCTGGAGAGTGGAATTGCTTGGCTGTGGGACACAAGGGAGGTGACGTCTGAAGTCCAGGGAGCGAGCAAGGTGCAAGTCTGGTTCCGCTGCTCCCTGCCCGATCCCAGGAGGTCGCCCT
Organism: Panthera leo; assembly: GCF_018350215.1. NCBI lineage: Eukaryota > Metazoa > Chordata > Mammalia > Carnivora > Felidae > Panthera > Panthera leo. The sequence continues at coordinate 143,042,224 of NC_056684.1, forward strand.
GCACCCTGGCTGGGGAAGGGCCCTGGTTCCGGCCCAGAACCGTATCTGGCTGTGATTAGCTTGGGGAGGGGGTTCCACACACTGTCGGGGACGCCAGGAGAATCCTGTGGAGGGCGGTGCCCTCCCCCCCAGGCGCTGACCATTACATGTCCCTGTGGCTGCTGACGTTTGGAGCTGAGGAGAACGATGTGCTCCGAGCATCTCTGTTTCTCCAGGCCCCGCCTTTCTCTGTGGCTCAGGGATCCCTTCAGGCCACCCTCACCTCCTCAGGCCTCGCCTCCCTTCAGAATGCTTCTCACAGGGGACCTCGTACGTCTGTGCATGGGGGGAGGCCATCAGATCTCTCCCTTCCAGCCGTCCTGTCCTGTGCATCCTCTGTTCTGTTGTCACTGCACGTCAGGGCCCAGATCCTGCTCTTGGCTCAGCCGTCCCTCAGCCCGGCCTCCCCTCGGTGCTCTGCCCCCCCGCGGGCACGGGGCACGGTCAGGCCCCCCACCCCCGACAGCCCGATGCCTCTCCTGTGGCGCTTTTCCTCCCGGCCACCTCTCCAAAGCTGTCACGGACACTCCGGGCCTCCCCACCTGCCCTTACCGCCCTCAGCAGCCGCCACCAGCCCCGAGGTGCTGAGGCCGCCTCGTCGGACGGGTTGACCCCCTCCTTCCTGAGAGGCTTTCTTCCCCCAGCCCCATCCCGCCTCCCCCACCTCTTCCCACTCCGTGCTCCTCTGCTGGGCATTCTGGCTCATTCAGTGGCTTCAGTGACCACGCAGATGGCGGCTTCCAAGTTCACATCCCAGCTCACGTGACGTGTCCGAGGGCCGGCCGAGCAGCTGCACCGCTGGGCAGAGAGGGCGGCCAAGGGCGGGCAGGTGGCGGCCAGGACACCGAGGACAGGACTCAGACGTCGTCCTCGGCAGAAAGAGAGCGTCTTGGGGGCGTGAGGACGGGTGTCACCGTGTCCTTTCAGACCCAGCATGCTCACGACCGGGCTTCCCCGCCCATTTCTCCTTCTCATCCCAGTGACCGGTGCCCCCAGCTGCTGGTCAGCGTCCTGGGGTGGCTGACACCCCCGTGCACGGCCCGGATGACTAGCCTAGTCTGCCTTCTCCCCTCCTGCCCAGTCCATGCTGCAGCCTGCGGAGCCTTTCCAACAGGAAGATGGGTTCGCGCTGTCGGCCCTTCCCCATCCCCTGAATGGCTTCGGGGTGCCCTGCCAGGTGAAGGTCAGACTCTGGGCTAGTCGGCTCTGTGGGCGCCCGCGGCCCCCAGCTGTCCACCCTGAGCCCTGCCCGAAGGCGGTCCCCTCATGACACGGCCTCAGGGGGCCTCCCTACCTGGTTGGTACGGGACATTGCAGTGTCCATGCCCTCCTGGAGCAGACATCCCGTGGGGGAGAAGACAAGACGGCCACCTTGTAATGGAGCCCGGCCAGGCGGGCAGCAGCCCACGTTGCCGACTGCACCGCACGAAGGCCTCAGGGAGCCGATTCAGGGTGGGGCGGTGGGAGGTGCGGGGCCGGCCGGAGCGGGAGCTGGTGACCCGAGCATGGGGCTCTTAGGCCACGTTAAGCCCACGGGCTGAGAGTCTTGGGAAGTGACTGCAAGTTGGCCTGGGTGGCACAACCAGGGCCTCCTTCTAGAAGCTCACTCTGCCTGCCCCAAGGACAGTGCTCCGGGGCAGGGAGACCAGCAGGGCCCATAGCCAGGAGCCACGGCTCGGAGTCAGCAGGTCTGAGGGGGCCCTTCCTGCTCTCTCAGTCGTGAGAAGCCTCACGGGGCGTGTGTCCTGCACACAATGTCCGTGTGCGTGGAGTTCGTTCCGTTTTATGAGTTCACCCGGCGCCCGTGTGCCCGGCTCGTTGCAGGAGGTGCCAGCCCACTCCTGGCCCGGCGGGGGCAGCCACGTGCCCAGTTGTCCCCAGGGTCACCGTGTGTACAGCACGGGATTCGGCCCAGTAAACAGGAGGTGTCACCTTTAACCTACCGGACATGTGTGTATAACTTAACGTTTAAAACAAGTACGTGGCTGAGGAGGAGCTGTTGGTGACAGTAGCGGGGCTGGGGGGTGGGGGGGTGGGGGCAGCTGCGGAAGCCGAGCCGAACCGTTTTAACCTGGGGAATCCTGGGGAGGAAGAGGGGTCTGGACGGGGTTTAAGGAAGACCCGGCTTTTGTGATCAGGTGGAAAGAGTGACACGTCGAGGACAATGTCCAGAGAAGCCCACTGTCAGGAAGAAGCTGCTGACTGGGAGGGCGGGGCGCCCAGGCCCTCGCCCCCCGGTCTGAGTCCTATGTGCACGGGCATCCCGCATCCCGGAAAACTCTCCCCAGGGATTCTTCCGCGCCTTGTCTAAAAATACAGCTTCTCATGGGGTTGTGGGAGGGGGGATGGGCTAAATGGGTCAGGGGCATTAAGGAATCTACCCCTGAAATCGTTGTTTCACTATATGCTAATTTGGATGTAAATTTTTAAAAATAAAATTAAAAAAATAGAATAAAAAAATACAGCATCTTGGGGCGCCTGCGTGGCTCAGTCGGTTAAGCGTCCAACGTCAGCCTGGGTCATGATCTCCCCGTTCTTGAGTTGAGCCCCACTTTGGGCTCTGTGCTGACAGCTCAGAACCTGGAGCCTGCTTCGGATTCTGTGTCTCCCTCTCTCTCTCTGCCCCTCCCCTGCTCGCGCTCTGTCTCTCTCTCTCTCTCAAAAAGAAACATTAAAAAAAATTTTAATGAAAAATAAATAAAAATAAAGCTGCTCTTAACTTCTTAGTAAAAATTCCACTCAAGAACGAGAGCCGATCGTTGGGCGCCTAAGTTGGCGTGAGCTCTCCCAGCCCAGTGTGACTGGAAGACCCTTAGTGGGCTCCTGCTCCCAGGGTGAGTTGGGTCGGCTTTTTACAGCCGCACACGGGCACCTCCGAGCTCCGTCCCTTTCGGGCAGACCGGAGGCTCGGGAGGGGTGAGCAGGCTGCACAGAGAATCGTGACGGTCGACGCCCGGTGCGCCCCGGCATCGCTGCGGGGGGCCATGCACGTGCGTGCACCTCTGAGCTCCCCCCCCCCCACCGTGGGCCTGCGCAGGCGTAGGGACCCCCGGCTGTGCCGCACGCGCCCCCGTCACCCTCCCGCCTCCCCTCGGGTGTTTGCACAGCCGCTCCTGTCATTGCACGCGTCCTGGGACGTCCCAGGTTGCCGCAGTGCAGTGTGGAGCTGCACGGAGGGGGTGGCGAGAGGGAGGAGCACTTCCTGAGGCTCCAGGGACAGGTGCTTTCACGTGGCTCTCGCACATCGCCGAGGGCGGAGTGGTGCGCAGGCAGAGGGGCGAGGTGCCTGCTCCGTGAGTTTCCTGTGGCTGCTGTGCCCATGACCACAGACTCCTTATCTTACACTTCTGGAGGTCAGAAGTCTACAGTGGGGCCCACGTGAAGATGTCGGCGTGGCGGATGCTTCCGGGAAGCCGAGAGGAGAATCTGCCTCCTGGCCTTTTCCAGCTTCTAGAGACCTCGGGCGCTACTTGGCTCGTGGCGCCTTCCTCTGACTTCTTCCAGTGCCTCTGACGCTCTCACCTCTGCTTTGTCATCTGCTTCTGTTTTGCCTTGTCTTGTCTGGTAAAGCCCTGTGATGACTTGGGCCCCCACCCTGATAATCCAGGATCCTTACCTCATCGCATCTCCAGAGTCCCTTTTGCCAAGTAGGGAGACCTCCTGGGTTCCAGGGATCAGGACGTGAACATCTTTGGAAGGTCATTGTCATCAGCCTGTATATATCCATCAGCCTGGATGGCAAATGCATAAGAGAAAAGTTTGAAACAGGAGAATCTCTAGAAACCCAGCATTACTAGGGGCGGGATAGGGCACGGACTCCAGCCACTGTAAGGAGGGACGTTTAGGGCAGAGTGGAGTAAAAACTGTCCCGGAGTAAAAACTTGTGTATATTTTCCAGATTCTAATTGGGCTACAAGATACAACCGTTTGACATATGCGTCTGTCTGTTTTTGTTTTGGAAACAGATTTCCGGCCGGAAAAACAACCTTCCTGCTACCCCGTCTACCGTATCCAGCAAAATAAAAGTGCCCGCCGCTCAGCCCATAGTGAGGAGGGACAAGCGGCAAAACTCTTCGAGGTTCAGCGCCAGCAACAACAGAGAGCTTCAGAAACTACCGTCTCTGAAAGGTAATTTTTATCATTTGCCTTTTAAAAGTTCGAGCGTGCCCATTCAGGGGAGGAGTAACGTTCCCGTGGTTTGCCAGCTGCTGCTTCCTCTGCTGCCTTGATAGTCCACTAGGGTCGTCTTCCCTGTTAACGTTTTGTTTTGTTTTGTTTCCATTTAATGCCACTAACTGGTCTACCCAAGTGGTACTTCAAACTCCAGAGCTGTGGAGGGTGAACGTCTCACGTGTAGTCCAGGTGGAATGCACTAAATGTCTTCGTGTGAGTCGTAAGCAGGCCGGCTGGCGTTCCCTGCGAGGACTTCTCTCCTGCATTTTGTCGCCTTTGAACTCTAGCGATTCAGAAAGGAGGTGCTGCAAAGAGAGCACTCGTAAAAACTGCAGCGGGGCCTCCTCGTTTTCCTGGTCTCAGAGAAGCGAGAATTTAGCCATAATCCTTTGTGGGCTGTCTTCGTATGAATCGTTTGGGGATTACTCTGCCCAGGGGGTGCTGCCAGGGAATGGTGCCCTTTGCTTTGAATTTCCCCCAAGATGGCATAGTCCCCCCTTTCCACCTGAAGGTGTTTGGCCCCTAAAAGTGCTCCTCTAGGAGATGTTGAGGTCGAAGTAAAGAAAACCAAGGAAAATAGGGTAAGGACCCCAGAAGTCAAGTGCAAACCTCTGAACACCTTTATATTTGCTAAAATAGAAGACTGGTGTAGTAAACCATCAGACAGTTTTCATGCCATACATTCACAACAATGGGTCTTTTTACAAGACGAATGAACCCAGAGCACCCTTACAGGCATATTCTAGTGCCTTCCACGCTGCGGGGCGGATAGCAAGGGCTCACTGCACATGCGCCAGATACATCGGGCAGGGGCAGGGATGGAGGGAGGGAGGAATGTAAGGATTCATCGATGCCTTTCCTGCCCCTCGCCTGCTAGGAATCTGGGCTGTCCACTCACTGCAGCCTGCAGAGCACGAATCTGGCTTAGATAACGTCTAGCTTCGTCTTAGATAGTACGCATGCTAAGTCATTTTCGGGAGGGATGAATCCACAGGGCACAGGAGATTTTCAGGACAATGGGACTACTCTGTATGATACATGGCACTTTGCATTTGTCCAAACCCACAGAATACACAGCCCAAGGAGTGAGCCCGGACGTGAACCTTGGTATTTAGTGAACGATACTGTATCAGTATTGGCTCATCAGTTGTAACCAACGCACCCACACTAATGCACAATGTTCATAATAGGGGAAACAGGTGGGGGACAGTGTGAAACCTCTGCATTCAATGTTTCTGTAAGTCTCAAAGTCTAGTAATTAAAAAAAAAGAAAAGAAAAAAGTGCTTCTGTTGCCATCTTCTGAGAACCCCCGGCTGTTGGATCTTTGAACTTTTAAGCCAGGCCTTTAAAATCCTTCATGACAGCATTACTGTCTTCTTTGGTTGGTGATCATTTGGATTTATCCACTAATTTATCGCTTTATTCTTCATTCTTGTTTGTATCTCAGACTTCTCTCCTGGGATCATCTTCCTTCTATTTGAATATGTCGTGTAGAATTTTCTTTCATGAGAGTCTACTGGTGGCAAAGTCTTTATGTAGAGAATATCTTTATTCTGCCCTCATTCTTGAAAGGTGTTCACTGAGTATTGAATTTCAGGTTATTTTCCTTCAGTACAATGAAGATCAGCATTTCACTGCCTTTGACTTCCATTAGGATTGAGAAACCAAAAAGGAATTGTGATTCTTGGCCATTTTTCTGATTTTTGTCTTTAACATTTGAGTTTTCAATAGTTCCACTGCCGGGTGTCCAAACGTGGGTTTCTTTGTTCGTCAGTCCTTTTGGGGATTCATCCGGCACCCCTGTGTTATTGGACTTCCTCAGTGGTGGAAAGTTCTCAGCTGTTGTTTCTCCTACATTTATCTCTCTTTTTTCTGTGGCTTTAATCAAGACATATTAGACTTTTTCATTTACTGTCTTTCTTTTGATCTTCATCTGTATTTTTCAAACGTTTTGTGACTTACCATGCCCTATTCACGATGAGAGTCTCACGTTATCTACAGTGAAGGACCGGTTTTCTTTTTCTTAATTCTCAACCGATCGTGGACTAATGCTTTCATAAAACACAGTAAAAGTAAATAACTATAAAAGCGAAATATCAAATGCAGCCTTTTTTGTTATGATAGCCAGTGGACCTAAAGTTGCCTCGCTAAAGTGCCACCAGAATCTTTAAACACCATGCCTCATTTCTGTTGCTCAGAATCTTCAGGTCTGTCTAGTATGTGCTGAACTCGCTTTGTTCGGCTTTTAACCTGAGATATACTTCTTCGTTTATGGGAGTTATGTTTCTAGCCTGCAGCATGACTTTCTCATACTTTCCGTTCTATCTCGGGTCACCCTCGTCGTTTCCGTGGGTGCGGTAAGCATAGCTCCTTTGTGGTCCGTGTCAGGTAATAACGTCATCTGAAGTCCTTGTCACATGTTGTTCGTGATGCCTTACTTTCTTGAGTACCTGACTATTTTCCACTGTGTGCTGGTCATCGTACTCAAATATTTAAGATAAATTAAAACCTAAGACAAAAGTGCCTTCTTCCATAGGGATTTGGTTTTTCTGGTCTTTGCTGCTTTTGCCACACACCTGGGTCACCACCGGTGTGGGAGTGTTGTAAATCACAGCACTCATTTATTATGACTTGTTAAATCCGTCAGGCTGGTCGTCCGGTAAAATATTCCACTTACTCCCTGTCGTTCTTGTACATAGAGCCTTTTATTGGATGGAATGCCGCGTAACGCAGGAGAGACTGGAATCAGTGCCAGATACGCATTCGATCTGGTGACTGTCCTAAGTGATGCCAGATTTTACAGTGTGTTAGGGTGCTGACAGGTTGACCTCTCCGTGAGACGATGACACTTCCCTCTGCATCTGCACTGTCCAGAAGTACTGATGGTGATTTGCAAGGTATATTTTGGCATCCTGCCAGCGTCTGTTTGCCACCAACCGTACGCTAATGCTGTATACACCATGCGACCGTGCTTCCTTAGGACAGCAGTGGCTCTGGAGACTTAACACGTGATCTGGCATTCTTCCTCAAGCAGAGCCGTCTCCTACCAACTGGAGATACTTGGTTACCTTGACGCATAGTTCCTACTGGAAGTCAGGACGGGCTTGATGTTCTGCCTTTTAGTTACCAATTTCCCTCAAACGGTGAAAACCTAAAGATTTTTTTCTGGTTTTCTCTTTTTTGAATATCGTTATGAACTTAGAGATCCCATTGATTTCAGTGTGCTTCAACCTACTAAAATTGTTATCCTTTCTGATGTGCAGATACATAATTTTAAGCATTGGGTATCCTTTGGGCTAACTCCCGTGTGTGTTTTTTGACATGGATGCATTTATTTTTGATTCCTTGATTTCTGAGACAGTAAGATGTCCCCCAGCCTCATTTTGTACCTTCCTTGTCCCAGACCCGGAATCGGCCGTTTTCAGAGAGTCCTGATTTCTTTCAGTGGGGATTGGTTTTAGAGACCAAAATCTGGGTGCCGGGGGTGATTGTTGCTATTGGACTGATGTTGCTTTTAAGTGCTGTCAGCGGAGGGAGTTGGTATATAAATACATGTACATTTTAGTCGTGCTTTCTTACTGACATTTTCAGTTCAACTCTAATAGTACGGTATTTTCACACGTTTCTTGAATTTTCAGTTTTATCTCTTTTACACTGAAAATCTTGGTTTCTAACATCGTTGACGTAATTATTGCTATATCCTATTAAAATCATTCACAACAACAATACTGATATTATTACAAACGCTAGGCACTTTGAATTGGCTCATTTCATTGCAGAAAAAGCAGTTGTGTTTTTATTGGGATCTCATCACCTTTTTAAATGTCCGGGAAGGATGGTCTCTTTAGGAAGTTTGCATCCTCTTACGTAAGAGTGTGCTCTGTGAAGGCCACTTTCATTTCCTTTTAGGTTTTTTAAAGTTCCCCTTTCTTATTAGGTTTGTACCTAGATATTCTGTTATTGTTGCTATTGTGAGTGTCTTCTAAGTAGTTGTTAATTATTTACGCGAAGGCTGTTGATTTCTGTGTCTTGCTTTCACATCCTGCTTTCTCGCTGAATTGTCTTACTGTTTGCAGTAGTTTTTCAGCTGATTCTTTTGGATGTTCCAGGTACCTGGTTAGATCTGCATGTGAAGATAATCTCACCTCTGGGGCGGGGCACCTGGCTGGCTCAGTCAGCATGCAGCTCTTGATCTCAGGGTCGTGAGTTCAAGCCCTACGTTGGGCATAGAGCCTACTAAAAGGAAAAAAAAAAGATAACCTCACCTTTTTGTTCCTAATTCTTATACCTCTGGTGTCTTCCTCTTGAGTTGGCTGAAAATTCCCATAAGACGTTACATGTGGTGGTGCAAGTGGGCACGTTTGTCTTGTTCCTGACTTTAATGGAAATAGAAGCAGGATTTTTTTTCAATGTTTCTTTATTTAGAGAGACAGCACGCACACAGGGGAGGGGCAGAGAGAAAGAGAGAGAGAGAATCCTAAGCAGGCTCACACTGCCAGCACAGAGCCCGACATGGGGCTCAGTCACACGAACTGTGAGATCATGACCTGAGCTGACATCAAGAGTCCGACGCTCAGCCAACTGAGGCGCCCAGGCATACCAAGGAAGCGGGATTTTTTAAAAACCATTTATTATTCTGTGGTGATCCTAGGTTTTCAGCCATTACAGGTTTTGCACTGTAATATAAATTTTTCATTGTTCGCGTCTTTGAAGCTTTTCTGAAGCTGGACGCAGAGAAAGGAGGTATTGGATCAAAGCCTATGTGATACCGCCCAGATGCTGTGGCCCCAGACACGCTCTACCCAGAGCGGATGAGACGTCTGTCCCATTGCACCTTTTCATTCCTGGGGTCGTTTAAAATCTTGAGTCATTTGTTACGTGGAGAGTAGTATTTCCTGTTTTTATTCATTTAACAGTGAGGCTGAATGTAGACTTCGGGCCTTTCCATTCAGAGATTTCCCTGAGTTAGTCCCTTCCTTGACCATTTTTGGTCTGGAAGGTAAAGTGTTCAGATGCCAAGTGAAGGGAGATGTTTTGACTGCCGTGTGGGAGGAGTAAATCGATCAAGCAGCTTGTAAGAGCCTGGGAGAAGTAGTCAAGTCCTAGAGAAGCAACTGGGACTTCACCGCAATTGTGACCTTGGGGCAGAAATTTTGAGTTGCTAAGCGCTTGGCCTTTTGTGAAAGAAGTTGTTACAGTATTGTTGGGAGAATTTACGTTAATTCCTAAAACTTGGCTTTTGAACTGCAGTGAAAATCTTCTATTTCTTGCCTTCCTTGTGTGAAAATTCAATACTTCAGCCGTATTCAAAGCAGTTCAGTTTCTGATACAACTGAAAACTTTGCCATACAAGCGGGTCACTTTTACTGCCTAGAGATGAACCGTGCCTGTATTTAGAGGGAGCTTGCCTCGTGGCCATTAGTCGAAGAACACGACCATGGAGAGCGAGAAGGTGCCAGAGTGCCTGCCCTAATTCTGGTGGGCTGAGAAACTGCCCCCATCAGTCCTGTCTCCTGCCACGTGCTTGGATTTCTGCGTCTGCTCCTGGTGGCCCACAGTAACAGAGGAGATGGCCCAGGCGCGGCGAGGCAGATGCCAGTTCACAGCAAATATTTCCTGACCGTCTGGGTTGTCCGGAGCACGGGGAGGTGCTCAGGGAAATGACAACGACCAACGGCGGCCCTGGCCCTCGGGGAGCCAGCCGACCCACAATCCACCACGCTTTTCGCACTCAGGCCCCGCGTGGCCACATTCCGTCAGCGGCTGGGCCGCAGACACGCCACCACGGCCACCCTCGCGCGTGACCGAGAGCTGGCGCCACATCAGCCGGCCCGGCCCTTCTCAGACACCCCGCTGTCCGCCCTCCTCGGGCCACGGGCCTGGCTGTCGCTGCCGGGGTCAGTCTGGCCTCTGCCCCCTGTGCTCTGGCCACCCCCTCGGAGAAGAGCCTGGCAGTCTTCTTCCAGCTGTCACCTCCCACTTAGTCTGGCTCAGGCCTTCCCCGCCGGGGTTTCCCACAGCACCTCACACTCCGCTCGCGACCAACGCGCACACGCACACGCCATTCCCTGGGTGTTCCCATCCTCCGTCCGGTCCCTCGCGGCCCTAGACGCTGGCTCTGCTCCGTCTCTGCCTTCCCCAGAGGCAGCCACCGCGCCCCGCCGTGCCTTCCTGCTCCGTTGTGTCCTGAACCACCCTGGCCCAGGCCTCTGCCTTCTCTCTTTTTTTATTAATTGTGGCAAAATAGTCATAGCATGGTGTTTGTCGTTTTAACCACTCACAAGTGACCCTTTCAGTGGCATTAAATATGCCCGTGGTGCTGTGCGCCCACACCTCCCTCTCCTCATCCCCGTCTGGACCTGCCCCTGCTCACCCGTGCCTCCCACCGCCCTCCCCCAGCCCCGCAACTGCCTTCTACTTCTGGCCCTAGGATTTCAACCCCTCCGGGAAGTGAATCATACAGAATTGGTCCTGCTGGGTCTGGCTTCTCTCTCTCAGCCTAGTGTCCTCAGGGGTCATCCACGTTGTAGCCTGTGACAGGGTTTCTCCTTCTGTTTCTTGGGTTTTGTTTTTTTTTTTTAACGTTTATTTATTTTTGAGACAGAGAGAGACAGAGCATGAATGGGGGAGGGGCAGAGAGAGGGACGCACAGAATCCCAAGCAGGCTCCAGGCTCTGAGCGGTCGGCACAGAGCCCGATGCGGGGCTCGAACTCACGGACCGCGAGATCATGACCTGAGCCGAAGTCGGACGCTTAACCGACTGAGCCACCCAGGCGCCCCTCTTGGGGTTTTTTTTCTAAAGTTTATTTATTTTGAGGGAGAGAGAGAGAATCCCAAGCAGGCTCCATGCCGTCAGCGCAGAGCCCGACGCGGGGCTCGAATCTCATGCGTCGTGACATCATGACCTGAGCTGAAATCGTCGGACCCTTACCCGACCGAGCCACCCAGGCTCAGTCTTCCTTTTCAAGGCTGAACATGCTCCATCGAACGGCTAGACCACAGTTCGTGCGTCCATCTGTCCGCTGGTGGACACTCGGGTTGCAGAACACGCTGCACGTGTTAACTTCACTGTCCACCCGTGTTCCTCTCGTGCAGCGTGTCACCAAGGGCAGAGCTGTGCTGCTGCCCAGGCCAGCATCTGCCAAGGATGCAGGAGACACACTTTACGGAAGGAACGGAAGGGCCTTCGAGCCCTCTGCCTGCTCCTTCCTCGCTTCTTCAGTTTCCAGAGAGCTGCGGTGACGTCCCCTCTCATGAGGAGACCAGTGCAGGCTCACACACACCCCCCCTAACTCCCCGCCGGCTCTTCCGTGTACAAGGAGGTTTGCTCTTAAGAGCTGACGTGAGAGCACCTTAATCTATCGTGCATGCTGGAGGCACCCAGGGTGGGTGCCCTGCCTTCTGTGAGCACCTGTTCTGGCTCTAAAGGTTCCCGGCCCAGCTGTGGGGACAGTGACAGCAAGTGCTCGGGGTGAGCTTTCCCTGGGCTCCTCCACGTCCCCCTGCTGGCCGTGCCCGGGGACCAGCCCGTCCACGCTGTCCACTCACAGGACTCGCTCCCATGGACAGGGCGACCAGCGCCTGCCCCTTTGTCCTTGCTGTTGGCAAGCAGAAGTTCCCTGGCAACCTTTGAACACAGCTGAATGCTAGGTATCTTTGATCTGCCTAAGGAAAAAGTCTATTTTAAACTCTAAGTGAAGCCAACTGTTTTAGGTTAGCTCTCTTGCCCAACGAAACGTACATCATCCGCGGTCCTACAGCTTCCAGTTTAAAAAAAAAAAAAAAAAAAGATAGTGCCAGCCAGCACAACGGCCACGCCGTGCGACACTGCCATTCTCGAGGTTCAAAAACAACTTGCTTTTCAATGAAAGAAAGCTGTAAAACTTCTTGACTAAAATATGAGCATATTTAATTTGCCTGCAAAATTGCCTGGGAGATGAAAAATAAAACCTTAAGCTAAATTTAGAAATGAAAACTGGAAAGTTTTATTCAGAATTGCTAAAGCAGAAATAAAATCAGTGGGATGTATTTACAGGCAGTTTGTTTTTAAATAAAGACCAAAACAAAACGACAGAGGGACCAGAGAATAAAAAGAGTAATTCGGGTTGTTGTTGTTTTTAACCTTCACTTCTGTACCGCACAAAGATGTTTGCACTGGCATCTCTGATGGGAGGCCGCACGGAGGAGGGCTGTGTGCACCCAGAAAGGTGCCCTTCCTCCGTGGGCATTAGCTCAGGCCCTTCCCCCCCCCCCGCCCCCCCCCCCCCCCCCCCCCCCCGGGGCTGTAGCAGCAGGGAGGGCGGGGTTGGGTGGTCGAGGGAGAGTTAGAGACCAGTAGGGAGGCCATCGTGGGGGGCATGGAGGGCAGGTCGACCGCTCACAGGTGCTGCAGGAGGGGGCAGCGGGAGACCCGGATTGTGCACCCGGGGGATGGGAAGTGTTGCCATCTAGGCAACTAGATGGCGTGCCCCTCCTAGTTATGTACTACAGGGAAGAGGTTCAAAGAGCAGGAAAGGGGTTTATAGGATCAGAACAGAATTGGTGTTACTGCTTGAGTCGTCCGTCATTTGGGGCGTTCGCTGATGCACCTGCCGTTTGCCAGGCACCGTCCAGGGACTGGCGGGGGGAGGGAGCCTGTGGCCCAGGGAGGGGGTAGGAAGGCTTCTGGAGCGGGGGTGGGCAGTGTCGCAGAGATCCCCTATCGGCTCTGCTGCGCTGTCCTCCTGCAGCCCGGGGATCTTTCCGAAGCATTGTTGGTAAAGGCCATGATCTTGGAGTGCTGCGGTGTGCACGGCTTTCAGCCGGAATGGCTGGAGCCAGTCCCTCCCGAGCCCAGCACGTAGTCTACTCCGTCTGTGACATTGGCACCTCCTGACACCCGAGGAGGTAGAGGATCACGTACGCCCCCTTTTCCGGGTGAGATGAGAACCATCCTGGGGTAGTCAGGGTGGTGACAACTTGGTCGCGGTGCCAGGGGCGTGGCTGCATTCGGAGCCTCTCCTGGGCTGGTCTCCGCAGTGAAGACGGTGCTCCAGAGACAGGTTGGACCCTGGTAGTTGTAGTGAGCGTATAGATTCGGTGCAGAAGTGGCAGAGATGGTGGCAAAAGTAACTAGTCCGTGACTCATTCTTTGAGGCCGGGAGGGAGTCCACAGCCTCTAGTTCGTCGGTTCAGTTTGTCTTGCCTGATTTAGGCCAATTTTTGTTTGTGTGTTTTACGTACAGGAGCTCCTTTACACAGCACAAGGAAGAAACCTTCAGGATCGTAGTTCCTGGGTGCTCATCACAGCCCATTCTCTGTTCTTAGCCTACAAGCCAACGGGCGGCATTCATTAAGGGTTTCCCCCATGCTAGCTTAACCTATGCGTCTTTTTAAAAACCATCATGTTTAACTTTTATCATAGTAGTATGTGCTTATTTGATCAATGCTGAGAGAGATACAGACACTTCAGAAAGAAAAGCCACCCGCTGTCGTAACACTCAACAGTGACTGTGGTTCATATTTTGGGAGTGTTTCATCTTATGATCATACTATTTCTGAAAAGTTATACACTCCCCTATTCACTTATTTTCATTTTACATATTTATAACTATTTTTGATGGATGTCTAATGTTTCATTGTGTGGGAAAATCCCTTTGACGTTAAGGTAGTTTCTAGTATTTTGGAATCACAAAAATCTGATGCTCTCAAAAAAAGTTATTAGGAATTAACCAAGGAGATAAAAAACTAGTACACTGAAAACAACAAAACGTTGCCAAAAGGCACTGATGACAACACGAGTAGACGGAAAGACCCCTGTGTTCATAGGTTGGAAGGCAGCATTGTTAGGACGTCAGTACTGACCAAGGAGACCTACAGATTCAGTGCAATCCTTATCAAAATCCTAATCGTATTTTTCTCCAGAAATAGGAACATCCATTCTAAAATTTGCATGGAATCTGCAGGGACCCCCAATGGCCAAAGCAGTCTTGAGAAAGAAGAACACACTTGGAGGTCTTAAATTTCCTGATTTCAAAAATTTCTGCAAAGTAACCAGAACAGTGTGGTGCCAGCATAAAGACAGGTATATTCACCAATATGGAGGAGACTAGAGAGCCTGGAAATCAACCCTCCCATAGATGGTTGAATGGTTTTCCCTACTGAGTGGGGAAAGGACAGTCTTTCCAACAAATGGCCCTAGATAAACTGGATATCCAAATGCAAAGAATGAAGTTAGACCCTTACCTCACACCATGCACAAAAGGTAACTCAAAGTGGATCAGAGACCTAAATAGAAGAGCTAAGACCATAAACCATTAGAGGAAAACATAGAGGAAAAGCTTCATGCCCTTGAACTTGCTAATGATTTCTTCTAAATGACGCCAGAAGCACAGGCAACAAAAATAAAAGTTAAGTTGGACTACATCAAAATTTAGTGGGGAATCTTTTGTGGTCGGTTCCACGCTGCCAAGTGCATTTTGAGCGTCGCACCCGGGAGGCTGGGCCCACGGGACACGATGGAGATCTCGTGGGTCCTGAAACACAGGCTACAGCAGGTCAGCGGCCACGGCAGCCTCCACAGCTATCTAGAATGTTCTTCAGGGCCAACGACGTGAGGGTTGGTACATTAGTGGGGGGAGACAAATATGGAAACAAATACTATGAGGACAACAATCCGCTTTTTGGCCGTCACCAGTGGGTTATGTATACTACTGAAATGAACGGCCAGAACGCATCTCGGGATGTGGACGGGCGTCTCCTGAATGGCATTGTTGGCCTCGCTCTGTGACCGATGATCCTCCAACAACAGAACCACCTACTGCTCGTAAATTCATTTGGACAAACCATAAGTTGAATGTGAGCGGCGCTCCAGACAATGTACCTTATTCTACCACTAGAAAGAAGATTCGAGAGTGGGTCCCACGTCCAACACCTGACAAGTAAAGACCATGGAAAATAATTTAAACATGTAGAATATGGGCTCTTCATGCCATTGCACTTTTACAGCTTACCATTAACTTGATTAAAATTGTTTGATGAAGCAAAAAATAAAATTTCTGTGCCTCAAAAAACAGTCAACAAAGTGAAAAGGCAACCCACAGGATGGGGAAAAAATTGGAAATCGTTCATCTGATAACAGATTAATATCCAGAATTTACAAAGAATTCCTCCAACTCAACAAGAAAACCCGATTTAAAAACGGAAAAAGGACTCGAATAGACAGATCTCTGAAAAAGATACACAAATGGTCAGTAAACACATGAAAACATGATCAGCATCACTAATCGTTAGGAAAACGCTAATCAGAATCACAGTGAGATACTACTCCACATCTGTTAGTGTGGCTGCTGTCAAAGGATCAAAAAAAACCACAGAAAATAACAAGTGCTGGTGAGGATGTGGAGAAACTGGAGCCCTCGTGCACTTTTGGTGGGAATGTAACAGGCTTGGTGCCGCTGCTGTGAGCAAAAGCATGGAGGTTCCTCAGAAAGGTAAACGCAGAAACACCGTAAGTTCCAGCAATCCCACTTCTGGGCGTGCACCCCAAGGAACTGAAAGCAGGGACTTAAGATAGATCCTCGCACACCCGCGTTGCAGCGGCTTTATTCACACTAGCCCGGAGGCAGAGGCAGCCCAGCGTGTCCACCCGTGCATGGACGGGACGAGACGCGGTCCGGTCACGCAGCGGAACATCATCCAGCCGTACAAAGGGGGGAGGCGCTGACACCCGCCGCCACGTGGATGGACCTCGAGGACGTCCCAGAGCGAAGTACGCCCGTCACAGAAGGACACACGCGCATGATCCCGCTTGGAGGAGGTGCCCGGGGTAGTCAGAGTCACAGAGACTAGGACGGGGGGTGCCGGGGGTGGGGGTGGGAGTTAGTGTTTACTGCAGACAGTACCAGTTTTGCAGGATGAAGCTCTGTGGATGGACGGTGGCGACGGCTGCAAAACAGTGTAAATGTGCTTAAAACCACACGAGCTGAACACCGGGAGTGAAAATGGTTAAGACGGTAAATTTCACCTCATGTGCGTTTTAGCAGTTTTTTAAAAATTTTAACGTGTGATGCGCGCCCTGCTACGACATGTCTGGAATAGACACATCTCTAGAATAGATTCCCAGGGGCAGAATTACCTGAAGACTCTTGATCCATATTGCCAGGTTATTTTCCAAAAGGATCAAAACAGTTTATAGATTTGTTGGCAGGGTCACAACATGCCTCTACCAGTATTGAGTAGTTATCATTTTTTAAAATGATTCCTGATTTAATAGGCAAGGAAATACTTTTTCATACAATTATTGATCAGTTGTGGTTCTTTACAGCATCGAGGCCCTGGTTTTTTGTTGTTGTTTTTTTTATAATTAACTGTAGTTGATTATTAACTCCCCGTGTTTATGGCATTTATATTTCCTCTGGTTTTTTGAGGGGAACATACAGAAATTTGTAAATTTTTTAATGTGAACAGTATCCATTCAGGGTTTGCCCATTGTTTTTAAATGTCCTTTTTAAAATGTATTTTCTTTCTTTATTTTGAGGGAGAGAGTGGGCGTGTATGGGGGAGGGACAGAGAGAGACTCTTAAGCAGGCTCCTCATTCAGCATGGAGCCTGACATGGGGCTCGATCCCACGACCCTGGGATCATGACCTAAGCTGAAATCAAGAGTCAGATGCTCAACCAACTGAGCCACCCAGGTGCCCCTAAATGTCCTTTTCTTTTCATATTCACTTCCTTTCTGAAAGCTGTGGGGGTTGGGGAGAGGGAAGGATTTGGGTTTGTTTCTTATTGAACTGACCTCAGATTTTATTTTATTTATGGGAAGACTTAAACGGACTGATCCCCACATAGCCAACCCGTCCTGCAGCTAATCTTCCCCTTCCCGCTGACTCGAGATTCATCTTTGTCACAGGATACACTGGGGTGTCTGTGCTTACTGCCTTGGGGGCTGTTGCCTCCGCCTCGCTGACCTCTTAGGCCCCCATCACACCAGCATTAATTCCCAAGCTTTACAGTGGGTAAGACTAGCCGTCCTCAGAAGTAATCTCATCCTCTTGCTTCTTATGTTTCAACTGTAGAATCGCTTTGTCAAGAAAAAATGTGTCAGAAAAATAGAGACCCAACCAAATGCTGACTGGAATTGCTTTAAACCTATAAATCAGTCTGGGGAAAAATTAACACCAGCATGTGTATAGTATTTATGCTTCCGGCCCAGGACATGCCCTCTGGATACTTCCTCAGGTGTTTTTTCCTCTCCCCGTATTACTTATTTGTTTGCTTGTTTGTATTTAGGGTGTGTTTCCTTGGTGATTTCCAGATCACAGTCCTGGCGTTCTTTAAGGAATTACTTCATGTGTACAAGGCTTCAAAAGAGCATGGGGGGAAATCACTAATAGAGCTGAGATCCTTTGATCTGAGATCATTAAGAAAACTACATCAAGGAAATGTCTTCCCTTTTTCATTGACTTCTCATTTGTATACTTTATGTAAAGATTCTAGGAGTCTTTCCCCCTTATTTCTTCACTTTAGGCTCATCAGCACAGTCTTGGGACGGGCACATTTCCCCTTCTCGTCTCATATTAAAGAGATTATTTGAGGGCAGCTCTCTTTTTTTAATTTTTTAAATTTATTTTGAGGGTCTGTGCGTGTGCAGGGGAGGGGCAGGGAGAGAGAATCCCAAGCAGATTCCGTGCCGTCAGCGCAGAACCCCACGCGGGGCTCAGACCCACGAACCATGAGATCACGACCTGAGCCAAGATCGAGTCGGATGCTTAACTGACCGAGCCCCCCAGGCGCCCCTATCTGGTTTTAAAGTGCAGATCCGCAGGAAGCATCTGCTTCTGGACCCCTTTACCAAGCACACCTCGTTCCTAATTGCACACATGTCTGAGTTCATCCGGCATCGCTCCCTGGGTGAGAAGGTGGTGGTGATCCTGGGAGAGCCATCCCTCCGGTGATCTGACAACCCAGAGGGTCTGCAGTCAGAATTTAAATTCCACATTAACCTGACTCAAAGCACAGGCAGCTTTTGCTAAAGCGTGTCTGCTGTTCAGCAGCAGAGGAACCAGGCAGGTGTGCGGCTGTCTGCACAGGGGGTGAAGGCCTGGACCCGTCGCTTGTTATAAATAATCGCACGGCCAGCTCTGGAGGCTAGCAGCATCCTTCAGCTCCGGGAAGAGGGAGGCAGGGGTGGGATCTGATTTGCCTTTACTTACTTATTTTTGTGATCAATATCGACGCACATTGTAAAGACTGCATTCTTGCTGGTGAGGGGGCCTTACTAAACACTCCTGGAGGATCATAGCTGTTCACTCACTCGTTGAAATGGATCGAGGGCCAGCCCACAGATGTAACTGCTAACCCCACCTGTGTCTCGGGGGCTTCTTACTATTGTGAATTATGCTTAGGAACCAAAGGGCTTTTGCGTTCTTGTTTACAAGTGGGGCAGGTGGGCGGAGGGAGTTGTGTGAGAGGACATGGGTGTGGTTTGGGCAGACTTAGTTGTGTGTGAAGAAGTGAGGAGGTTTTTTTTCAGTTGTACCTGCCAGATTTTTTTTTAAGTTTATTTTTATTTATTTTGAGAGAGAGAGAGAGA
This sequence comes from Panthera leo, assembly GCF_018350215.1. Taxonomy (NCBI): domain Eukaryota; kingdom Metazoa; phylum Chordata; class Mammalia; order Carnivora; family Felidae; genus Panthera; species Panthera leo. The sequence continues at coordinate 143,061,010 of NC_056684.1, forward strand.
GAAAGAGTATGAGCAGGGGAGGGAGGCAGAGAGACAGAGAGAGAGAGAACCCCAAGCAGGCTCCGTGCCACCAGTGCACGGGCTTAAATTCACGATCCGTGAGATCATGACCTGAGTTGAAATCAAGAGCCGGACACTCTTGGTTGAGCCACTGAGGCACCCCTGCCAGATATTTCTCTTATAGCTTGTTTTTACTTGGAGCTGGTAGTAATATTTCTTGTTGTTAGGGAGTCATGTCTTCAATCGCCTCATACTCCAGAGACGATGTCTTTCTCCTTGGAACAGCTTTTTACATTAACTCTTTTTGAAGCCAAGAAACTAAGATCTAAATAATAGCCTCTGAAATTAGTCCCATAAAAATAAGTGAAATATCCTTTTTAGTCTAAAATGTTTAAACTTGAATCTCTAAAAATATAAGGGGTGCCTGGGTGGCTCAGTCGGTTGAGCATCCAACTTTGGCTTAGGTCTTGATTTCCAGGTTTGTGAGTTCGAGCCCCACGTGTGGAGGCTGCTCAGGAGTCTCTCTCTCTCTCTCTCTCTCTCTGTCTGTCTCTCTCTCTCTCTGCCCCTCTCCCACTTATCTTCCTGCACGCGCTCTCTCTCTCAAAATAATAAATTAACTTTAAAAAATTAAATAAAAACTTAAAAGTACCTACTGTGTTGACCTCTTCGGCATACATAAATGGAGAGTGCATTTCATTTTCTGGCTTTCTCTTTTTAACCCCCTTAATTTGTAGCACTTCCTGGTCGTTCAGTTTAAGGAGGCTTTCCTTGTCCATATGATTTTTTTCACTGAATTTTCCCAGTAAGAGACCTCGATCTGGAGAGAAGCGGGCGTTCGGGGATCGGCTGGGCTGGTAACTTGGTAGGACAGGCTGAGCGCCAGCCCACACTGGCGACGGGGGGGTTGCATAATGTTGGCCCAGCCCCTGGCTGGAACATCACGGAGCCGGGTGCCGGCGCGGGAACCGTGGGCCGGAGCCGGGAGCGCCGGGAGCGCAGGGAGCCTGGAGCAGAGGCGGCCGCGCACCTCTGACCCCCGGGGGCGGCGGGCACCGGGGCTCCCGCGCCCCCCTCCCCCGCCCCGCCCCGCCCCGCCCGCTCGCCCTCCCGGCTCGCAGAACGTCGGCCCCCCCGGGCCGGTGGGGCTGGCGGCCTCGGAGCCCGGCCCCGGGGGCCGAAGGTCCGCGCGGAGCGAGGCCGCGGGAGCCCGGAGCCGCGCCGGGTCCGCGCACCGTGACAGCCGAGCAGGGCGCTCTCTCCAATTGCAGTTTTTTTAGTGTCATTTTAAGTTGCAGCTTCCGGCCAATCAGCGCGCGCCGAGCCCGCTGACATCACGGGGCGGCCAGTTCCCTCCAGCTGCAGAGCTTCAGTTTGTCTTTTTTTTTAAACTAAAATGGAGGCTGCTTTCTTGCCTTAAGGAGTACACTGCCTCTCCCGCTGGAGTCTAGATGTGGACATGTAATAAAGCGGGCAGCAGGATGGTGGTGGACGCGGCGAACTCCAACGGGCCCTTCCAGCCCGTGGCCCTGCTCCACATTCGGGGTAAGTTATTGTGTGTCTCGCCGAATCGGAACCTTCCGGGGCTAGTTAATAAATGGCTATTGTGCCTCGGATCAGAGGAGCAGGAAGTCCCCGCCGGCGGAGCCGCTGCGTCCGGCCGCCGACCCCGCGGGGGGGCGGGGTGGGGGTGGGGGGGCTCGGCTGTGTCACCGCGGCTCCGTTCGGCGTCGGACCAACTACTCCCGGAATCCGAGTCTCGACCGAGGCCTGGCACGCAGAGTTCGAAGCTGGTTTTTCTGCCGTCTGCTGGCCCTCCCCTCCCCCTCCCCGAGCCGTGCTGATGTCAAAGGATGTGAAGTCACTGCCCGGGGAAGGTATTGGGTGGAGGTGGGAAGGAGAGGCGGGCGGCAGCGCGGGGCCAACTTGCCCGGCCGCGGAGTTGCCGCTGCCTCGGTGTTGCCGGGCGCTGCGAGGGGTTCTCGGGGTTCGGCGGGTGGGGAGGGGGGTGCGGGGGGGGGGGGCTCGGCTAAAATCAACACGAGCTGAAAATATGCAGCAGCGATCGCAGAAAGAACTTCCTTTCAAAGGGCTGTGTTCATTCTTGCGGTGCAGTGCAAGCCTCAGCGAGAAACCCGCTCGCTCCTGCTTTGAGATGCCGAGATCTATTGTGGGGTCATAATTCCTGAGATGTTAGCGGGTCCGTGGGACAGTAGGAAATATTTTGCATTTCAACAGGCTCTGTGTTGACATTTGGCTTTAAGATTTAAAATGGCAACAAGTTTTCCGTGTGTACTGAGATCTGACTTTTAATAATTACAGTGTGCTACTTGTGGTTTACACAAAACTGGGGGGGCCGAATTTAGCTGAAAAACACCATTACCATGGTAATTAATAATAATTTCATTAAAATAGAAGCATCAGGGTAGCAGTATACTTACTCTTAGTTGGCATTTTAAAACATTTGTTATATAAGTTTTTTTGTTCATAATTGAGAGAACAGAAAATGGATGTTAAGCTTTACCAGAACATTTTAAATTAAAATGTATATTGTCACAGCTACGCCCTAACAAATCAGTTGTAACTGTCACAGTCTCCTCCAGGGACCCGTGTCAAGAAAGGGTGGGGGCAATATTTCTAGGTGACTAATAGTCCGTATGACTAAAATGCCGGACAAGATTTTTCAGATCCTAGGGTGTATCCAGGGCAGATAAACCGCACGAACACTCAATCGGTTGGAATAAAATGGGTGTTGCTTTTTTCTCCAAACCCTCTTTAATAAAGCCGGTGAAAATTCGTACCCACGGTGACCAACCTGTAGGTTGGGCTACACATTCATTGTTTTACAGCGTGTGCCCAGAAAAGAGCCAGTGTTGACCACAGACAGCATTTAGACACTTTAATACAGGAACCAAACGGGTAAAAACAAAATGTAATTGTGTTTAGATTTAAGTTAGTCCTTTAAATACTGACTCATTAGCAGTAAGATAATTTTATTGCATCTAAAAGACGTTTTTTATAGTTTTAAGATACAAATAACAGATTTTTTTTGGTTTGTGAGCTTTTCCTGATTTTATTAGACACTTAATACTTAATATCCTAGTCATTTTCTGTACTGAGATAACTCTGAAATGGAATCATTTGATTTTACGTATTATACCACACTGATTTCTTTTTATTATTATTATTATTATTATTATTATTATTATTCCTAGACTTTATTATAGTCAGGTTGGATTTTTTGCTCTTGGTCAAATAGCTGGTTGGTTATTTTCTGATTGTGGGAGGAAAAGGTAGTGAAGTGTATTAAGAGACCTGAGTTTTTAAGAAGGGATAACCTTTAGGGACCTAAAACTAACTTTTAATTCAAACAGTGGAATGATTTCTAATTTCAAAACTTGAAGAACACTTTGTTGACTCATAGTTTTTAGGACAAGCATGTATGTTCGTGTGCTGCTTAGCAAGAGCATCAGCCGCTCTCTTGTGTGTTACCCGTGCTGAGGGTCAGGAAACGAGACAGAAAGGCACGGCCCCACCCCAGAGCCACCAGTTTTGTGGGAGACCCACGCAGGGGCCCTGGTGCAGGACGGATGCTGGGGCAGGGGCTGGCGGGGGCTGGCGGGAGGATGGTGGGGAGAGGTAGCCACCAGGAGGGGGTGGTGCCGAGGGCTACCTCCCCTCTGTGGGTGCCCCTCTCCCCCTCCCCCCCATTCCCATTTAGGGAAGAGGGGTCTTCCACACAGAAGGGAAAATGACCTTCCAAGGTCACAAGACCCACATGTGGTCGGGCCAGAATCCAAATGCAGGCAGCTGTTTTGTTTTGTTAGTCATAGTTTTTTAAAAAACAAACTTATTTTAAAATAGAAATTTTGGGGGCGCCTGGGTAGCTCAGTCGGTGAAGCGTCCGACTTTGGCTCAGGTCATGATCTCACAGTTTGTGGGTTCGAGCCCCGCTTCGGGCTCTGTGCTGACAGCTCAGAGCCTGGAGCCTGCGTCGGGTTCTGTGTCTCCCTCTCTCTCTGCTCCTCCCCCTCTGATGCTCTGTCTCTCTCTCAAAATTAAAAAATAAACGTTAAAAAAAATTTCTTTAAATACAAATCTCGGCAGTTTGCGAACCTTTTGCCACAGGATTATGCGTGTGCTTTTTCCCAGTGCCTTATCGACATTCATCTGTCTCTGTGGCCTCTTGTATATGGCAGCTTTGTGCCCAGGGTTCATTTCTTCATTTATCTTACGAATATTTATCAGTTCCCCACCACCACATGCCAAGCAGGTCCCTAACTCAGAACCTGAAGCCAGCACTGTTCCAGCTTTCCGAGTTTACAGTCCCCTGCGGGGTGGGGCAGTCAAGTAAACAAATAAATCAACAGGATCCCAAACTGATTAGTAGTCCCAGTGGGTGTGATCGTTACCTTCTGTTAAGTAACCTGGAGTTTGCAATTAATACGGTGAATTCACATACCCTAAAAAGTTCAAGTGGGCGAGGAACATATTATTGGAACTTATATAAACTTGTCTGTCTGTAGAAGGAGAGAGCGTCACCTGAACTTGATGGCTGTAAATTTAGCTCGATGACTTAAATCCTGTGCTTCCAGCGCCGTCCAAGAGGACTGCCTGCCATCGGTGCCCTCCATGGTGGCCGCTGCCGTGGCCCCTGCCATGTGTTGGCTGTGGGGCACTTCGGATGTGGCTCGTGCAGCTCAGAAACTGGATTTTTGATGTCATTTCATTATCGTTCCCTCAGATTTAAATAGACTCTTGTGTCCAGCGTATTGAAAGCTCAGCTGTAGCCTGGGATCGGCACTTTCTCAGCGAAGGGCCGGACAGCACAGGTGCACCTCAGCATCACTGCGGTTCTCTCCCAGACCGCTGCTGCCGTAAAGCTCTTGTGACGTTCGGTCAAGTCAGATGAATTGTTTGGTTTTCCAGTGCACGTAAAAGTTATGTTGCTTTCGGGGCGCCTGGGTGGCTCAGTCGGTGAAGCGTCCGACTTCGGCTCAGGTCATGATCTCACGGTCCGTGGGTTCGAGCCCCACGTCGGGCTCTGTGCTGACAGCTCAGAGCCTGGAGCCTGCTTCGGATTCTGTGTCTCGCTCTCTCTCTGACCCTCCCCCGTTCATGCTCTCTCTCTCTCTCTGTCTCAAAAATAAATAAACATTAAAAAAAAATTTTTAAAAATAAAGTTACGTTGCTTTTATGTTCTGTTACTGTCAGAAAAAACAACAGTGCGTGCTTGTGCGTTCGTTTAAAAATAGTTAGTTGCTTACACAAAACACTGCATCCAGGGATCCACCCCAAGTCCAAATCCCCTTTTTGGGATCTTTTCTTGGAATGGGGAACCTATAGCCCTAGAGTGTCTTTGGGCATATTTCCTCCAAAGGCTCATTTTCTTTCCTTCCAAAAGAACAGTAATACGAATACTGGAAAATGACAATTAAGGATGGAGCTACCAAAAAAAAAAAAAAAACCTTTATTTCTGAAAAGCGCTGACCATCACCTGAGGTTTCTGCAGATGATAATCACTGAGCACAATCACCAGAACAATTATAGTGATGAGAAGTTTGATAGACTGCACAAATCACCAGTGACAGAGTCAGCCGCGTGCTGAAACGGCACCCAGAGACCCGCCTAACACGGGGTTGCCACAAACCCTCAATTTGTAAAAAACACAGGATCTGTGAGGTGCAGTAAAACGAGGCGTGCCTGTAAATATTTCTGGCTGCGAAAGCAGCCATAGGCAGTAAGTAAGTGAATAGGCGTGTCTGTGCTCCAGTAAAGCTTTATTCGCAAACACAGGTGGCGAGCCACGTCTGGCCCACGGAACCTAGTTTGCCAACCCCTGTTGCAGACCATCCCTTGAGTTTCTCAGTGGCCTGTTAGTGTGGTAAAATACGTGTCACTCCCAGAGCCAGGTTTGAGGCAGGAATAGCCAAACCAAGAAGATGTTCATGGCCAGAGAGTCCGTCTTTGAAGGACTGAGAAGTAGCCGCGGCCTGGGGGGAGCTCAGGAGCAAATTATTCCTTCACGTAAACCCATTTTTCCTGGCAAGTTGAGGTCTGCCTGCGGAGAAGTTTGTATTCTCACGAGTAAAATGTGCAGGGGCAGCATGGGAGTCTCCTTTCCTGCCCCACTCTGTCCGGTGACTTAGCACGGCCAGAGACACCCGCGGCCGATGCAGGTGGCTGGCCAGGCGTCCAACACTCCTGTGTCATGTGACGATACCCGGCAGTATCCACATTCCCCATGGTGAGGCAGGAAAACGCTCCAGTGGTGACCAAAAATGAAAGACCCCTCAAAAGATCAGACCGTGCACCTGTCTCCGGATGGTGTATCTGGCCAGCTCAGGGTTTTTGCTTCACAGACATCGTGTGCCCTGTGCCTGTCGTTCTCTCTGAAGTGGCTTTTTAGAGCTATGCCTTTACAGCTTGCCTGCAGTGACCTGAGTGTGGGGTTGTTTCGTATTTGTGAGACTGTGTGGAAGGTAAGCGCAGAGACAGCTCTCTTGGGGTGGGGGGGAAGGGAGGGGGATTTGCATCAAGGCTGCACACCTTTTGTTAATGAGTCTTCCCTTGAACTCGGGTGTGGCAAGAGCTTTCTGGTCACGACTCCTGCCTTGCAGCAGAAGCTAAACTCCCAGAAGGTTTTTCCCTAAAATATGTCGACGGTGAGAAAACAACGAAACATAAAGACAGGAGGTGGACAGTCGGGAAGAGTGTGCGTGTTTTTAAACCTCGGAAAGGGACAGACTCCTCTCGGGCAGAGTGGTCTGGGTACCTCGTCCTTCTCGCCTGACTTCTGGTCGCACGCGTCAGATCCAGCTGCCCAGTGGCTGTCTTCTGACCGTGCAGCACCTTCCCGGCACTTTCGTGAACACCCGACTGACCGGTTCCCGCCTGGGAGGTGAGCCGGACACGGGCTGGTGTCTCCCCTCCCCAAGGTCACCAGCCAGTAAGGCCGAGTCCAAGGCCCCTGTCCCTGGCACCAGCTGCACAGTCCCCAAGCTGTCGCCGGTGGCTGTCCCAGGAGCGGCAGTGTTTATGGAGCGTGTGGGGTCAGGGCCACATCCTCACGGAATCCGCCCAGCATCGTGCGTTCTAGAAGAGGGGACCCTCTCGCCCCAGGCCACGGAGAATGAAGGAGCCAGAGTCTGAGCTCAGGCTCGCTCCTCTGCCCCACGTCAGGGTGTCAAGAGACGAGTGTAAAGCTTGCACATCACGCGTACCTTCTGATTGTCCCTGTTTTCTGTAGTGTGATGTATTCGTGCGTCCGTCCCCTGACCTGCCGTCCCATTTCACCACCTCGTCTGCCAGCTGTTGATCGGGGGCCTCGTTTTCTTACCTCCTCCGCGAAACCTCAGCACCCTGAGGAAGGTCACGGTCAGTCGGGTATTTCTCATGACGTCCGGCGTCATCCCTAGAGTGTGAGCACTCAGCCAGTGTAGGTGGATTGGAAGTAAAAAGTTGTCTCTCTGAAGGACCGTTCAGGTGATACGTATTTGGTGCTCCATCGGTCAGATAGTACCTGTCAGGCTCATGAGAAGCTGTACGAGGTAACTGCCTAAAAGGGTGGACACAGGGAGCCACTCTGCTGGGCCTGGCTTCAGACTGAATCTCTTCCCCATCAGATGGGAATAGCACCCCTAAAGATATGGAGATACGGAGAACTCCAAAACGGGGGGCGTGGGGCGCCTAGGGGGCTCCGGTCACGATCCCACGGTCCGTGGGTTCGAGCCCCGCATCGGGCTCTGTGCTGACAGCTTGGGGCCTGGAGCTGCCTCAGATTCTGTGTCTCCCCTTCTCTCTCTGCCCCTCCCTCCCCTGCTTATGTTCTCTCTCCATCTCTCAAAAATGAATAAACATTAAAAACAATTAAGTTAAATTAATAAAAAAAAAAGGGGGCGATCAGTTTCTCTCATGAATGTACTTAAAGGAAAGTCATTTCTTTTTGATCCTGGAAAGACACTGGCCAGAGTCCATAAGGGCAGAGTATTATAGCAGGTAAAGTCTGGTTTGGGCCCTAGAATTGTTCATAAATCAAAAGCCCTTGTATTTAAAAAACAAAAAAACCAAAGGCACATAACAAATACAGTGAGTGAATCTCTATATCAGGTCTTCGTTCTAAAACGAAACCAAATCAAATCTATACCAGACGTTCTTGGGGCGGTTGGAGAAAGCTGAGTGTGCAGTGATATGGGCTGCTGTGGAATTAACTGTTTTCTGGGTGCAGTGAGGGTGTGGTGATGTTGGAAGGACTGTCCTTCCTCTTAGGGACCAGTGGTGGAATTATTTAGGTCCGCAGAGTGATGAGCTCTGCTGCCTTCTTGAGACAATAAAGGGAAAAATTACCGTAAGCGAATACACTAAGATGGGAGCAGCTGGTGAATCTGGTTCCCTGCAGGTGTTTATTGACCTGTGTAGGTTTAAACTTTTCCGTAATGCTGGAGAGAAGTATCTTAAAGATGTTCTGCTTTAGGGGGCGCCTGGGTGGCTCTGTCGGCTGAACGTCTGACTTCAGCTCAGGTCATGATCTCACCGTTCGTGAGCTGGAGCCCCGCGTCGGGCTCTGTGCGGACAGCTCGGAGCCTGGAGCCGGCTTCGGGTTCTGTGTCTCCCTCTCTCTCTCTCTCTCTGCCTCTCCCCAGCTTACACTCTGTCTCTCCGTCTCTCAAAAATAAATAAACATTAAAAAAAAAAAAAAAAAGATGTTCTGCTTTGGAAAAAAATGCACCAAGGAAATGTAATTATTCAGAAACTGTTTCCAAAATGGCGAGCTTTGGTCTTTTGCGTTCAGGTCGGCCGTTCCCCTTTGTGCCGCTGCGGGCAGAGCGGCGTCTCTGGCGAAGTCATCGGGCGAGGGCCGGGCCGTCCCGGGCAGGGCAGCATTGAGGCGCTGCGGCCAGCGCCCGGTGCCAGCGGGCACAGACGGTAACACCGCCTTCCCAAATGGTGTTTTTGGGGTTTACACCCTTTTTTGACGTTTATGGGCATCTTTATTGGTCTCTTAAAGTGTCGTAACAGCCTTTAAGGCACGCTCTAAGATGAAACCAAGGTTCCTCTGAATGAGAGAGGTGGGGAGCTCGGTGCTCAAGGGTGGGGGATCCCTGCGTCCCACCCCCACCCCAGCACTGGCTGGGCAGAGCCGTCTCGGGCAAGCTGACTCACCCTGGGCCCGGAAATGGGAGCAAGATGCCCTGCCAGCCTGCGTTTCACGAGGGTAAAAGGAGCGAGTGCACATAAGTGCTGATCGCGGTGCCTGCACACCGGAAGGCCCCCCGCATGTGGTCCGCCTTGCCCACAGGGCGCTTCGGAGCCCAGCCTCTTAACCACGGCTTGGTTTTTTTTCTTTTCTTCCACGGTAACCCCTGTCGGTTCATCTGGAAGCACATCTGTCTGTCTCCCTCCCCCACTTACCAAGCCTTTTCTCCTCTTGCAGTTTGCAGGCCGTTTCACCGCCCCGAAGAAAGTAGCGTCGTCAGTAATCCTGGAGTGTGTACTGTGTCCTGCTTATATAGACCGCGTGTCATAAAGTGCCTAGTGAGACGATCACAGGCACCATCTCGGTGGCTCTCTGGTCCCTGTGCCCAGCCCTGCAGCTCTCTTGGGTCCAGACTGCTGGGTGAAACGGGAGATCAGCGTTTGCTTCCGCCCCTCCCCTCCCCTCTCTCCTCGCTGTTCTTAAGGCTTTGGAAGGTCTTCCCAATTATGTTCAGGAAGAATGCTCTTTTCAGAGTTAGAGATCCGTTATCTGTGATCGGTCCCAAGTAGGGTGACCCGGCTTCTCGTTCCCCTGCAGTTGTGTTCCAGTGCAGGTGCGGCTTGTGACACTCCAGAAATTGCCTTCTTGTCAAATCCCATTACGTTAAATCCCTCTGCGTTCCTGTTTGTGCTGGGAGTTTTTCATTGCGACAGCGTGTGAACTCGGTGGGATCTCCACGATGTCCTTAGATCTTCTTGCTTTAAGTGTTGATGCTGAGGTGTTTGCCATAGAGCTTGAACCGTTTAACACCGGCCCAGCGGGTTCTGTGGACGCTCCCTTGTCTCGGAGGCACGTGAACTTCCGTGCTCCTTTAGGATTTTTGTCTGCTGCTTGCGTCGTTCACGAGCAGTGTGTTCTGATTTCAGCATTTTGACTCACGAAGTTGTAAGAACAGTAATGTTTCACTGTAGGGAATAAGCCCAATCCTTCCTCATTGCGGGTCCCTGATCCTCGGTGGGCATCAGGGACAACGAGGTGGGGAGGGTGTGTGCGTGCTCGTGTGTTTGCGTTTGCAGACGATTTGGGTACATACACAGCTAGGAGTTGGTCTTTTCACCTTTAAGTAGTAGACCCACCTGATCCAGGGTTAGCTTTGGGGACCACGTTTTCTGAACTCTGAAACCGTGAAGGTGTCGCCCCTGCGCAGGGCAGCTGGCGTTCACAGACGTGGTCCGGGGGCTCCTGGAGTCCCAGTGATGCTTTCGAGGGACCTGCAAGGCCGGAACCGGCTTCCCAAGAGCACCAAGGACCCGTGTGTCTCCATCGTGGTGTGGCGGTCTACCCTAGTGGTGCAGCGGCAGTGGCGGGTAAGACCGCCCCTTCCACGCAGCAGGCCACGGCGTGTGTTCCGGCACGTGCACGCCAGCCTGACCTGGAATTGTCCTTGAGGAAGCCTGGCATGGTTAGTTTTATTACGTCAGCCTTGCCCCCCGCCTCGTAATGTTTTGGGCGATGGAATGTGGAGCTCTCAGAAAGCCCTCTGGCAGGCTCGCCTCAAACACTGAACGGTTGTGTGAGTTGCAAGCTGAACTAGCCACTTTTTTCAGGATCAGCATTTTTACTCCAAGGAACAGAAGGCAGACAAACTGCCTTGAAAAGTGACGAAGCGAGCCCGTCGATTCAAGGGAAACAACGGTGACGCTATTTGTTCATGATAAAAATCAGAGTTGCGGGCAAAAATCTGAATTTTGGGAAACTTGCATCTGCCAGCGTGAGCTCGGCAACTCCCGGTGCTGAAGAGCCTGGTGCCGTCAACTAGCAGAGCTTCGTGGACGCGTCTGTGGAAGGTCTTCGGAGCCCCGCACACCGGCACGTTCCAAGCGAGCGAGAAATGATGCTGCCAGCACGTGTGGGCAGAAGGGACCGTCAAAGTGCAGGAAATACCGCGGGGTTTTGACGTAAAATGTTCATCAGCATAGTTTCGATCTGTGTTGCAACTAATTTTTAAGAAACTACCTCTTGTTGAATGTTAGTGTAGAATCAAAGAAGAATATTTTGAAACATTTTTGAAAAAGCCATTGAATTGCCTCCTTTCTTCAAATAAACATGCCTGTGTGAGGCTTGGCCTTTTTGTTTGTTTGTTTTCGTGTACTTCAACCAAAACAACATATCTAACAAACTGAGTACAGAAGCAGAAACGTGAATCTTCCTATCCTTTGCTAAGTCAGACATTAAAGAGATCTGTGGAAATGTAAAACAGTTACATTTTTGCTAATTTTGAGGGGGGTAGGTGGGTGGTGAAGTTATTTTCATAATATTTAAGTTCACACAAAAATGAACCTTTAATTGTTTTAAACGAATGAATGAATAAATATGTGAACCCTTCTCTTACCTGCTGGGTGTCAGTAGGTGTAACCCATGCAATGCAAGCTCTCCAGGGCCTTGCAGACCTTTTAGAGTGTCCATGAGTCCTGACCACAAAAATTGGAGGCCACTGTCCTAGGAAGCCTCTCTAGCTTGGGCTGGACGTGACCCTGACCCTATTTTTACCACGCCTCTGTATGTTTTTCTCTTCCCCTCCCCCTCAAAAAATAAACGAAAATCCCAAATTACGGTCGGCCAATAATGTGACGAGGTCTCTGAGGCCACAGTGACGGGTGATACCTGTGCCCAGCCGCTGCACTGCTGGTGGTAAGGTCACCCTAGGACCCAGAACCTCCCTTTCCGCCTTAGTCCCCTTCCTTCTGTCTTTTATTAATCTTTTTAAGAAATCCATATGTGAATATAGCCACTTAATTTTTTTTTTCCTTACAAATCTGAAATTCTCGCTGGCCTTATCCCCCTGAATCATTCTCTTACCTCTCCTGTCATTTCTGAGTGAATTGCTTGGGTTTACTGTGTATCATCCCAGACTGTGTGTGTGTGTGTGTGTGTGTGTGTGTGTGTGTGTGTGTGCACGCGCTCATGTGTGTGTTTTCACATAATATATATACTTATTTACTCACAGAAAGTATATAGTATTTTTAAAAAAATTTTTTTTAATGTTTATTTTTGAGAAAGAGAGCCTGAGCAGGGGAGGGGCAGAGAGAGGCACAGAATCGGAAGCAGGCTCCAGGCTCCGAGCTGTCAGCACAGAGCCCGATGCGGGGCTCGAACCCATGAACCGTGAGATCATGACCTGAGCTGAAGTCGGACACTTACCCGACTGAGCCACCCAGGCACCTCTCGTTTCTTTATTTCTTAAGAAAAAGACTGACATGAGAGCAGTTTTAGAAATGTAAACGTTTTACAGGTTTTTACCATCTGGTTACTCTCTAAAATGACCTGATGCCCTGAGGTAACGTTACGTTATCTTGTGTCCTGTATCATACTGTATACGCATATGTTGTGAACCCAGATGTGCTCCCCTGCATCTTTCTGCTAATTGGGCTCCAACTCTTGGACCAGGTGGGCCTCTGGGAGGAGCACCCAAGGAGCACCTGCCACATGCTGGGACCGGCCTGGGGGCCTTCACAGACACTTAACGCCCACAGCCTGGCGGAACAGAAGCTCTGTGCTCATTTTACAGGCGTCAGAAACGATCCCGCCAGCGCACCTAACCAAACAGTGAGCGACAAGGCCACTAGAACTTAGGCCCCTTGTACGACACTGGGCTGCCAGAAACATGGATTTTTGTGTCTCCACACTTGAGACCTGGTCCTGAGGAGACATTTTACTTCAGAAAGAGTCGCTGGGGCTCCTGGCTGGCTCGGTCAGTTAAGCGTCCAACTCTTGGTTTCAGCAGCCTGGGTTGTGATTTCTCAGTTTGTGGGATCGAGCCCCAAGTCGGGCTCTGCGCTGACAGCACGGAGCCTGCTTGGGATTCTCATTCTCTCTCTCTCTCTCTCCCCCTCTCTCTCTCCCTCTCCCTCTCTCTCTCCCTCTCCCTCTCTCTCTCCCTCTCCCTCTCCCTCTCTCTCTCCCTCTCCCTCTCTCTCTCCCTCTCCCTCTCCCTCTCCCTCTCCCTCTCCCTCTCCCTCTCCCTCTCCCTCTCCCTCTCCCTCTCTCTCTCCCTCTCCCTCTCTCTCTCCCTCTCCCTCTCTCTCCCTCCCTCCCATCCTCCTTCTCTGCCCCTACCCCACTCGTGCTGTCTCTGTGTCTCTCAAAATAAATAAATAAAAATTCAGAGAGCATCGCTGACCCCTCTTTGCCTGCTCTGAAAATGTTTCACTAGATGTTGGAAACACTGAGGTCTTGTGAATTCACTGACTGCCCTGTCCTCCCCATACACTTCTTCTAGAAGTCAGACCCAGTCCTTCCAGAGCCCCGAGCTCTGTGATCCAGGGTAAGGGCCTGACGGTCATGTCCTGGGGTCCTCGACTAAGTCTCCATACCTTCCTGAACCTGCAAATGCCTTAGTTTAAAGATGCACTAGAGGGGCACCTGGCTGGCTCTGTCGGAAGCGCGTGGGGCTCTTGATCTCGGGGTCCTGAGTTCAAGCCCCATGTTGAATATAGAGATTACTTAAAAATGCATAAATAGATACCTACGTAGGTAGGTAGGTAGGTAGGTAGATACGGATGCTTTTGATTAAATTATGTATTTTCGAGGCAATTAAAAGGAAGGTGCTTAGGTTCATGTTTGTCTGGTGTCCCTGGGGACAAAAGCACGTGATACGAATGAGCAAGTTCCCCCTTTAATTTTGTCCCTAAGAGAAATGCTTTGGATTAGGAAACTTGAGCGACTGCCCAATGAGTAAGGGTTCTTTCAAACTCTAATAAATCCAGAAACTTTTTCTCTTTGCAGTAAAGTCACAAATGATATTATATTGAAAAGGTATTAATCTTAAAGGTTAACTGAAATTGGTACTTGAAGCCAAATTGAAATGTCTTACCTCCTCTTTCCTTCCCCGCCCCCACACCCCTTCCTCCCAGAAAGCACTCCTTCGTGGATCGTGTCCTTTGTTTTCCAGATGAGGCCTTCACAGGTTGACCCTGACCTCTGTAAGGCCAGCTTCCTTTGGGTTGACTTGTCTCATTCAGATGATACAACATCAATAGCTAAGAATCCTGCACTTTTTACTTCTAAGTTTTGTGCATCAATGAAGTGCAAACGTGTATCAGAATCTTAATCTGGAAAATTTTTGCATTTAATTTTGATACGAGTTCTGATGACCTGTGTTCGAACCAAGACTGCCCTGCCTGCATAGGTTGGAAAAACACCTGGTGCCGGGTGTGTGTGTTTGAGCGCGTGTGTGCGTGCACGCATGCTTGTTTAAAGCCAAATATCCTCTTGTAAAAACCAGTTCAGTCTATAGTCTTGTCACGGTCAGCTAGTGTCCGGGCTCAGTCATTTGCCTATTTGAGCAAGGCGGAGAGCCTCCTTTTGTGTGAAATATAAGCTAAACTTGGAGGCCCTCCCCCCCCCCCCGCCCGCAGATAACTTTCTACACTGTAGTTCTCTTTTTGAAGTATTAAAAAAATAATAACAATGACAAAGGGAAGCCTAAGGAGCATGTTCAGGAACACACTCTCTGGCAGAAAACAGGGCCTTCTCAGCCAGTTCACAGCCTTAACCCTGGCGCCCGTAGAAACCGAAACACGCCGCCCACGTCAATATTTACACCAGTCGGGGGCTTGCGGACGCGCAGCGGGGCCGCCCAGGAGCTGGTGCAGGCCACGTGGCCGCGGTCTGCGTGTGCTTCTCGCCTGTCGTCTGGTGTCCCGGCGTTACCTTCACCCACTTGTTCCAGAGATTTGTCAGACTTGCGTAGCCGCAAGACCGAATGGTTTGGGGAGCCCGGTCTGCCGGGAGCAGCTCGGTACCCCCTCTGCAGCCGGCAGGCGCCCAGAGGGGAAGGCGTACCTGTTCTTGTTTGTCATTAGCACCCAGGAGACTTCCTGATCTTCAAAGGTCCTCACATGCATTCATTAGCCATCCTCTTTCCCGGGAGGCAGCAATCAGGTGGTGTCAGCCCCACCTTCCGCGGCCGTGGAAACAGGCGAGCGAGGTTCCCCCACTTGCCTGCGGTCCCACGAGGAGCTGGTCGGGGCTGGTGACAGACCGGATGAGCGCCTGGGTTTTCTGACTCACCGCTCTGGGCTCACACCCCTCGGAGTGTGCACCGGGGCTGCTCTCGCAGGTCCCTTTATCACCGAGATCCATCTCCGCGGTACTTTCTGCTCTCGGTTTCTCACAGTGGCGCGGGGTGCGGGGCCGCCGCGGGCCAGGCGAGCTGGGCCTTCGGCGTCTTCGAGAAAAGAGGTGCGGGCTCGGGCTCCCGAAAGTGAGGCTGTGCCTCGGAAGTGTGCGGTTCTGAATGAAATCTAACTCGGGGGGGCCTCAGATCTCCCCCACCTCCCCTTGCCCGCTTGTCCCCCAGCGCACATGGCCCAAAACTCCTGTGGGAGAATCGCCACCTGGTTTCCCTTTGGTTTCGGGACCCCGCCCCTCCTGAGAGACCTCCGTGACGTGGCATTTTCAACAAAGCCGACGAGAGTAGGCCAGTGCTAAACGTAGACTTACTACTGGTGTGCATTCCTCCCGAGTAATGCTTACGAGCGAGTGCGAAACCAGTGTTCTGGCGACAGTAGTTCGGCCGGAAGGCCTAGATGGGGAGAGGCCGGTTTTAGCTGAAAGCTTAGTATAGGCATCTGTCCGAGGGGAAACAGTAGGAAAGACAACGATTTCTTGGCGATGTATACAATGGAGGGGATGTTTACGTTGGAGGAGAAGAACAGTCTGTGGGGCTCCTGTTCCTCGTTTTCATAAAGCCCCGCAAACGTTTCCTTCCTCATTCTTGGCTTCCAGCTACCCCGTGTGTGTGCTCTCGTTGGCGGAAACATTGGCGGTCTGGCAAACCCGCCCTTTGTTGTGCCAAATAAGGTTAAAGTTAAGACTAGAAATGTTTGGTTAAACGAGCTCATTTCAGAGGGAAGGAGAGCTTTTGGGAAGATACCAAACACAGAAAGAAGAATAAAACTGAGTTTTGACCTTCTGCCTCGCGGCCACCCAAAGCTTTGTTTCATTCCTTGGGCAAATATTTAGAGATCACTCCCTCGCTTGGCGGTACCGAAGGGGCATGTCTGCACCCGCCTGGGCCAGGCACACGGAGAGTCAAGAGGCCCTGTGGGCAGGGCCGGGCCTCCCGGGAGAAGTGACACCTGTAAGCCCACCGGTGGTCCCCACATAGTGTCGGGGGCCGAGAGAACGTGTTGGGCTGGGGTGTGGCCATGTATGTGGGGAGAGAAATCTGAGAAGGGGGTTTACATCAAGTAGGATCACTTGCTGGACCGTAAGGTGGAGAGTGGCAGAGCGATGGAGTAAAAAGGGAGGACGGTCGCAGCGGTGTGGCCGCCACTCTCGTCGTTACATGAGGGAGGGCAGGCTCAAGACGCGTTGCTGTGGTCCCATAGCGAAACTCAAAAGGTAGACAGACCAAAAGTGATACCTTGGGTGGGGTGTGTGTGTGTGTGTGTACATACGTGTACCATGTGAACGTCTTAAGTTCAAAAAGTCAAGAAGAGGTGTCACGCTAGACGTGGGGGCCGTGTGCTGATGACTGACCTTCACGCTCCGAATCAGGGCTGCTATTTTTCTGTGTCTTTGAAGTTGCTGTTGTGCTTCTAGTCAGTTCACTGCCTCAAGGCCGAGATCATGCATTTGTGTCGGGACTCGGCCAGGATGTAACTCTGCTGGCCCCTGTCCCGTTGCGCACGCGCCCCGCCCTCGCCCAGCCCGTCGGCGTGCGCGCCCTCGCTGGCGAGGACGGCAGAGCGCGAGGATGCGGGCGGCGCGGGCAGGTCAGTCACCCCTGGGCTTCCCGGCCAGGGCCTCACTCACATTGTGTCGCGGTGGTTGACCTGACTGTTCCTTACTGTGTTTCGTCGGGTGAGTGAACCAGTTTTGCCATGTTTCGGACCTTGTCCCTGTGTCGCCGGCCCCGCCCCTTTCTTCGGTGTGACGCGGTAGGGCTGTCAAAGCCAGCGGTGCTTCAGACCAGATGCCCGCTGTCCTCTTTCGCACACTGGGGTGGGGGCGGGGGGAGTTTGAGAAGGAAGTTGGGGCAGGTAGGGCCCGGCGGCTCCCGCTTTCCTGGTGGCACAAGACAGAAGGGGGAGGCCTCTGCAAAACGTCAAGGCGGAAGCAGCGAGGTGGGAGGTGCAAGGAGCGGAGAGGGGCCCGAAGGGCACGGTGAAGGGTGGCAGCCATGACTTCGTCGCCGCAGAGCCTTTGTGTATCTGGACGGTGGTCCCTTGTCCCAGATGCACTCACAAGTACTTCCTCCCGGCCTGTCTGTTGTCCGTCCGCTTCCGCGAGGGCATCGTCGGGAGCACAGGAATCTCTCATTTGGGTGAAGTCCAGTTTATCTGATTTGTCTTGTGCCGCTTGTGGTTTTGGTGCTAAGATCTAAGAAGCCGCTGCCGAATCCAAAGATCTCCTATGTTTTCTTCTAAGAGTTTTGTCATCTTGGTTGGTCTTTGATCCATTTTGAGTTAGTTTTTGCAGATGGTGTCAGGTGAGGGTCCAAGTTCATTCTTTTTCAAGTAGACGTCCAATTTTCCCGGCATCGTTTGTTGAAAAGACTGTCCTTTCCCCCACTGAATGGACTTGGCACGCTCGTGAAAACTCACTGGGCCATAACGTGAGGGTTTATTTCTGGGCTCTCTTCCATTCCCCTGCTCTACATGTCTGCGGCACAGCCTTGATTGCTGTAGCTTTTTGGGGAGGTTTAAAAGCAGGAAGCGTGAGGGGCGCCTGGGGGACTCGGTCAGTTAAGTGTCCGACTTCGGCTCGGGTCATGATCTCACGGTTTGCGAGTTCGAGCCCCACGTCAGGCTCGGTGCTGACAGCCTGGAGCCTGCTTCAGATTCTGTGTCTCCCTCTCTCTCTGCCCCTCCCCTGCTCATACTCCGTCTCTCTCTGTCTCTCAAAAATAAATGTTAAAAAAAAATTTCAAGTCAGGAAGCGTGAGTCCTCCAGTTCTGTTCTTTTTCAGAACTGTTTTGTATTCAGGGTCGCCTGTGTTTCCATGTAAATCTCAGAACCAGTTTGTTCCCACTCCTGCCCTCTCCGCAGCCCTGTCTGGGCTAGAGTCGGTTAGATCAGGCTAGTGCAGCCCAGATTCTCCCTGGCAGTTCCTCTGAGCCTGAGCGGGGAGAGCCCACTCCTGTCGGGAGTCTGGGGCCTGGGCCCGACTCATGACTCGGTCCGCCGAGAGCCCCCAAAGTGTTTAAGTT
This sequence comes from Panthera leo, assembly GCF_018350215.1. Lineage (NCBI taxonomy): Eukaryota > Metazoa > Chordata > Mammalia > Carnivora > Felidae > Panthera > Panthera leo. The sequence continues at coordinate 143,079,424 of NC_056684.1, forward strand.
TCCGAGGGCTCCGGTTTTGTTCTAAAAAGCTACTTGAATTTTGTATTCTATTTCATACTTATTATAGTCGACGTAAAAGCGGTGAGCGTGATTGAACTGTGTTGTAAAACTGATACTCCAGGACATGTGCCGTGTTTATCCTGTGGCTTTCTCCACCCCCCAGAACGCACACCCCAGTTTAGAAGGCCGAGCTGGGGAGAGCCTGCCCGTCAGAGCTCTCCTTTCATTTGTAAACGTTGTCGGTTCGGCTGCGTGCTGTGTAACCTCTCTGGACCCAAGGCTGGCCTCCGTCCACACTGAGTGCAGCAGCACTCCCTCCCTGATTTGCATTATGTCGGTGTCTCCTGCGAAGCCGGCATCCTTTTCTGTGGATTCTTGAGCTGGATTCAGATCTTGTCGGTCTTAGCCATCGAAAAGATTGCGTTCTTAAGAGGAGGAAATCCACTTCCCTTCTGGGGGTGGGGGGGACTCCCTTGGCCAGAGGGCTCACGTCCTTAGTTTACCTACGTTCAGTTGTACCGAGGATGGTGGTCCAGGATCAGCCACCTCCGAAGGCCTTTGCCGCCCTGTGCCACGCAAGGCGTTTACCCGTCCAAGGCAGAAATCGAGGTGAGGTCGAGTGGGTCTTTTATAAAGCTGGATTCATTAAGTTTACAGGACTGTCCTCCATTCCAAGATTGTCCTTTGTGCTCTGAAAGTGTCTTTTCTGGGATCCTTTTTGTAATGTTCTTATTTGTCAGGGCGGTAAGCCAGTGTTGTCCACTGGCAAGATTCTTAGTGAAACTTTACTGGTCTGTGAAACCCTAACTCCGGAACATCATTTGAAGCCACAAAGCTCAGATTTGTACCTTGTTTACATTTGGAATTGCCACATAATGTTAAGCAATTTGTGCAACTTAAATGCTCGTTTTTTATATTTCTTTTATATGAAATGTCCAGACTGGGCAAATCCACAGGGGCGGAAAGCAGGTTAGAGGTTGCCGGGGCCGGGGGGAGGGGAATGAGGCAGGATTACTGGAATGAAAACGTGTGGAAAGTGGGGTGACTGCCCAACACTGAGAACTCTACAGGCCGGGTTGAGCTGTGTGCTTTAAAATGGTTAATTGGGGCGCGCCTGGGTGGCTCAGTTGGTTAGGCAGCCATCTTCAGCTCAGGTCATGATCTCCCGGTTCGTGGGTTCAAGCCCCGTGTTGGGCTCTGTGCTGACAGCTCAGAGCCTGGAGCCTGCTTCGGATTCTGTATCTACCCCTCCCCTGCTCACACTCTGTGTCCATCTCTCAATAATAAATAAATAAATGTTAAAAAAATAAATAAAAATAAAATGGTTAATCGGTCCATCGCTTACACAGAACACCCAGTGCTCACGTGATGAATCACTAAATTCTACTCCTGAAACCATTGTTACACTGTATGTTCGCTAACTTGGATTTAAATTAAAAAATCAATCAATCAATCAATCAATCAGCAAAAAAATAAAACGGTTAATTGGATGCCATGTGATTTCACCCCCAGCCTTTAAAAGCCCATCCTCCTTGAAATGGGAACCCTCATGCACCGTTGGTGGGGATGGAAACTGGTGCAGCCGCTCTGGAAAACAGTGTGGAGGTTCCTCAAAAAATTAAAAATAGAACTACATATGATCCAGCAATCGCACTGCTAGGAATTTATTCAAAGGGTGCAGGAGTGCTGATGCATAGGGGCACTGGTACCCCAGTGTTTATAGCAGCACTATCAACGATAGCCTAATTATGGAAAGAGCCTAAATGTCCACCAACTGAGCAATGGATAAAGAAGATGTGGTTTATATATACAATGGAATACTGCTTGGCAATGAGAAAGAATGAAATCTGGACATTTGCAGCAACGTGGACGGAACTGGAAGGTATTCTGCTGAGTGAAATAAGTCATTCAGGGAAGGCAGATACCATATGTTTTCATTCATATGTGGATCTTGAGAAACTTAACAGAAGACCATGGGGGGAGGGAAGGGGGAAAAAATAGTTACAGAGGGAGGGAGACAAACCACAAGAGACTCTTGACTACTGAGAACAAACAGGGTTGATGGGGGGGCGGGGGAGAGGGGGAAATGGGTGATGGGCATTGAGGAGGGCACCTGTTGGGACAAGCACTGGGTGTTGTATGGAAGCCAAGTTGACAATAAATTGTATTCACTAAAAAAATAAAGATCTGATACCTGAAAAAAAAAAAAAGCCCATCCTCAATGGTGTCGATACATGGAAGGCCAGAGGGTGGGAGGGGTGTCTGTCCAGGTCCTGTGATTCCAGCTGAGCACGGGATCCGTGCATTAGTGCGTGCACACACGGTTTATTTGTGTCTCCGAGCATAATCATCAGAAGCTGACGAGGTAGACAGACCTCCTGCTTTGGGACGGCAGAAAGGTTTGTTCTAACACTGCCCTGAGACTCCAAGGTCATCTTTATTGTCACCTCAGAAACAGTCTGCAAAAGCTGAAGTTTTGAAACCCCCTTCGGGAGAATCCAGTTAAGTGTCTCGTGTTGCTCTGTTTAGTTGCTGTGCTCTCAGTGGTGACTGGGACGCCGGCCACCATGCTGACAGCAGGCAGTTGACTTGTGTCCCATAAAGCTTGAAAGGGGAGCATGAGACTTGGCCTCCCCTCCAAAAAAAGAAAGGAGGGGAGAAGGAAAGCCCTACATTATTTGTAAGTGAGGAAGAATCCTTGTTATGAATCTAAGTATGGTACTGATTTAAGACTTTCTCTGCTTGCTGCTTCCAGAAGGAAACGCATAGCCAGGAACTGCTGGGCTAGGGCCCCCCTGCCCTGGGGGATCTGGGGCAACCCCAACACTCACTGCTGTTCCGGTGTCTTCTTTCCCGAAAGAAAGCCTGTCGCCTGAACCTCTGTTAAAATACTGACTGTGCTTTACTTGGAACAGAACAGCTGATCTCATCTAATGTGCCAGAAAGTGGGATTTTTTTTCAGGGAAGATGATTTTTCCACTGAACTTTGACTTTGTGAACGTCTGTGCTTTGTTGGCATGTCAGTGGTTTTCCGTTCATGGAGCCTGATGACAGAGGGACGATCCCGGGCACCTAAGTTCTGCGGGGGAGGGGGGGGGAGGGGTGTGGCTCCGCATGGCGACAGCTCCTCCCCCGAGGCACCCTTGCAGGGACCTGCGGACGGCATTGTTGCGGGCATCGTGTCCTCGGTGCGGTGCTCCCAGAAGCCCAGCGCTGGCTTGACGTCCACGGTGACAGAAGCGGAGAGATGTCAGGGGCTGTTTGTGGTCTGCCCTCGAGGGGCGCTCCTGCCTCGGATGCTGGACCCCACTTGGCTGTGTCAGAGCCGCAAAGGCCGTGAGCACCCGCCTTAGGCCTGTCGTTGATGCAGAAGGTCTGGTCACTCAGCTCTCTGCCCCAGAGTGTAACCCCTCTGCGTGCCACGTGTTCTCTCCCGCTACTTCGGGGCTCCGTCCCCGCCGTCCACGGGACAGAGGGCTTCCAAATCCATTCATTCATTCGCATTTTACACCCCCTGTAACGCTTCTCTCCACGAAACCTCCCATTGTCACTGGCGGAAGCACGTGGGACTCGGGAGCCACACGCCGCTCTCTCAGCGCGAGGCTGGGGATGACACTGACGAGGGACGATCGAGCCCAGAACTGTAAACAGATCCTCAGTGTGGCTTTGAAAGTTCTGACCTGATTCGGTCCTGCTTTGAGGCCAACGAGAGCCGCGGGTTGGCCCAGATCCGAGTAACCCAGAGCTGCAGAAAATCCACCCGCGTCCTGGGTCAGGGCCGGGGTCTGAGAGGGAGGCGGGCAGTGGGCTCTGTGCCCCGAGCACATGTCCTGGCAGATACCCGGCAAAGGTGTGTAGTCGAAACGTAACCTAATCATGTTATTCTATTAAAACAAACCCGATTTCTTCTACGTTGGGTCAGGTTATAGCTGTCGTATCAGATGCTGTGTTCAGAGGTGTAATTGGAAAATTCAAGTCCGTAAAGCAGGTACATGAGGATAAGAAAGCCTGCCCTCGGGGGGTTTGCTGTAGAAGGAAGATGAGAAGAGAACGTGAACCTCTAGGCTGGCGGGTCAAATTTGAAAGCGTCACTAGAGACACGGGAGCCGTGGGGAGAGGGGAGCGAGCCGCTGACCAAGTGACAGGGATGGGGGTCGGGGGCGCGGGGGGCCTGGCGGAGCAGACCGCGTGGAGGGTGAAGGGAGGGCGGGGGGTGGCAGGTGGGTGTATGGCCGTCCTGCTCTTGACGTATTCACCCAGCACACGCTTCGGAGCACTTCTGTGCCCGTGCCCATGCACACCAGTGAAGTTCGTAAAGGCCAGCAGTCCACGTGCAGATAGCTGTGCTCCGCGTTTGTGCAGGAAGAACACCGCGTTCCACGTGGGGCAAGAGATGTGCGGTGGCCGTGGTTCTGTTCGTCTTTCCACAGACGAAATAGGGACCTTCTTGCTGGTATCTGTGATGTCTTAATGGAGAAGATGCGCTTGCAGATTTCTTAGGGTGCTATTTATGTTCTGGCTACTTCCAAAAAAAGAAGGTGATGTGGTCTAAAGTATTAGAAAATATGCAGCAGTCTGTTAAGGGAAAAAGGGACTAGAAGCCGCCGTGGAAGGCTAGTCCCCTTTCTGAGTGGAGCTGTTCAGCAGTTTCGGAAGAATTTTCTATGACTCTTTTTAAGCTTCCTTCTGGTTCGTGCTGCCAAAACCCTTGCAAGGCGCACGAGGGGAGGTGCTCACCTTCCTGTCCCATGTGTAAGACAGGACGCGCCTCCCGATACGGAGAAGTAGCCGGCTGTGTACACGGGTTGAAGTGGAGTTTAATCTGTGCAAGGACAGTCTCATTGTCACAGCGGTATCAGGATGGGACTTTGAAGGCAGACCTCAAAAGAACTAACGACTCGGTAGCTGGGGCCGACGGGGAGGCCCTCACCCGGGTCCTCAGCAGTTTCCGGTCGTGGAACCAGAGCCCGGCAGGAGGTCCGTGCAGACCAGGAGGCATCGTCCCGCCGGCTGGTCTCCCAGTGACAGCAACAACAGCGAGGACAGAATGACCTCCTTGCCCCTCGTTCAGGACAGCGGGTGGAGGCCTCAAAGCCTGCACTGTGCAGAGCAGTGATAGTCAACTCGGAAATCCATAAATAAGGTGAAATGAAATTTTGTCCTTTATGTTTTGCCCTTCATGCTGTGGGGCGGCCCCAGTCCTTCCGAGTGTGGCGGGTCCACGCCGCCGGTGGCACAAGAGATGATTTCAAGTGGTGCAGCATTGCCCGTCACTTCCACGTAGGTAGCGTGTCAAATCCGTGATTTCCTGGGTGCTTATCGCTCAGGACAGAGCCTAGTCAAAAGCGTGTCCACTTAAAGAAAAACACCAAGTGGGAGCACGACCCTGCGCGGATGTGGCCAAATCGAGAAGGTGGCCGTGAGGCCCAAGCCCGGGAGGCGTGCAGTGGGCCCCCTCCAAGCTCACCACAAGTCTGTAACATGGAGCCCTCCGGTCTCTCCCGTTTGGTTTCGAGCACAGTAACCCTGGTGGACTGGACCTTGGAGGCCGCAGGGTGGCCTCCGTCCTGGCCCAGGCCTTGTTGTGTGCCCCCACGCCCCAGGCCCTGCTGTCACAGCCCCCGGGGGCCCACACTCATGGGTAATTGCCCTGTGCATCCCAACTCCCGCTCGGTGGTAAAGCTCCGGCGAGTTACGTAACCTGATGAGTAACTGTTTCTTCACTTGCAAAGCGGGAATAATAAATCTCCCTTGCAGAAGCGCCACGGGCATTCGGTGACGGCAGGAATGAGTGCATTTGGCACCGAGTCCGGGGCAAAGTGACACCGGTTGTGTCCGAGTGATGGTGATTAGATCTGCCCCACTCTTCCCCATGTTTGCCAATCCAGATTCCACTTGGGGAAAGTGTTCAGGAGGAAGGCTTCATCCTGGCCAAAGCCTCATCCCTGGGTCGGAAGTGTTTACTCCTGGCCCGGGTACCACAAGAACCTTCAGCCTAGGTGGCCTCTGTGGCCGGGTGGGGGGGCCAGCAGGCACCGCGGATACTGGCCAGAGGTGGGGTGTTTATTTGCACGAGCAAGGACCCGAGCTCCCGTCTAAGAAGACTCGGCCCTCGTGGTGGTGAGGAGTCTTGGCCAGCTCTGTCTGACGGGAGCAGGTGTGTTTTGAGGAGATGGGGTCACGGCAGGTCAGCCGGGAGGTTTTTAGACCGCGTAGGGGTGACGGAGTTACCTAAAAGGAGTCATTGAATTACGTGGTTTGATGATTCTTCAGGAACTACTCCCTGGCTAGCCCACTGTCCTTCATTTCGCACCCATTCCTGGCTCTGATCACTGAGCCCGGAAGAGCCCAGAAGAGCCCTCCCTCGTGTTCCATTCAGATTCTTCTGGAAAGCCCACGGTGGGATGAAGTAAGAGGGCCTGGGTCTGGGTTCTGTCTCCCCCGACCAATTGGCAAGTCTGTTAACTGTTCCAAGATGGAATTTTCTCACGGGGTTGTTCTAAGAATCAGGCATCATAATGTTTGTAAATATGCTGTCTAAAACATCAAAGTACTATAAATATGGTTCTGTTTTAAGTTTCTCCCTCACGTGGCCGGAAGTGCTTTGGTTTTGACCTCCTGTCTTCATTGAATCCAAAGTTTAAAAACGGCCTCTTCCTCGCGTCCGACTCTTGATCTCGGCTCAGGTCTTGATCTCAGGGTCATGAGTTCAAGCCCAGCATTGGGATCCTCTTTGGACGTGGAGCCTGCTTTAAAAAGGGGCGGGGGGGGGGGCGGCTCTTCCTCTGATTGGCCAAACACGGTCCAGTCCAGGCAGTTACAGCACACGGGAAGGGTCACCTTGAGGGTCTGAGCAGCGGCGGGTGCCTGCCCACCTGCCCCCAGGGCCTGTCCGTGGAACGAGGGCCCTTGCTGGCCCAGGACTCCCGTGTGCGTGCTCCACCCACGGGGCTTGCAAGCGAGGGCGGAAGCAGTGACAAGCAGCGACACTGAGCCCAGTGTCCATCTAGACGAGAAGCAGTCTTCCCCAAAACAGGAGAGGAAGGGAGGTCGGGACAGTGTATGGTCCCCAGCTTAGGGCCACCCGTCATTGAGTCTTCCTGTCCAGCTCAGGCAGCTGTTCCGGGAAGAGAACTCTGTTCCCAGACTCAGTGTCCTGCACGTGCAACTTCAGAGGCCCCGTCCTGGCGTGCAAGGTCCTGTAGTGCAGGCTTGACTAAGCTCAAGGGCCGTCCAGGTGCTCGGGGGCATTTGTACAGAGAACGTATGCGTTCAGATGGCAGTTTGTTCTCATGGGGAATCTGGATGGAGTTAGAGTGACTCTGTATTACACGCTGGGAAAACCAGAAATGAACCCTCTAATTGACCATTATTACGACCCTTTCCTCTCCTAACATGACTGCCAAAAAGCTGCGAGAAAAAGGCCTCAAATCTTGGAGATTCACTTCCTTAACTTCCCCTCGCCTGTGAGCACATGACAAAGAAAACCTCAGAGAATGGTGGGTCTGGCAGGATCTGCTGTTTTGCTTTCCTTTCTCGCCAGACTCCTGGAGAAGCATTTTACTTTCAGGCGTGCATTCAAAGCACATGCACAGTAAGGAAAAAATGCAGCCCCCGTCTTTTGACTCCAGCCTGGCTGGTGGCCTTGGAAACTGCACCTTACAGTGCAGAGAGTGTGACGCCTTGGCCCGAGTCTTGTAAGGAAGAGTGTCTGGAAGTCGTGGCAGATGACCGTGTTCCGTAGCCAAGGAGGTGGGGGGCGGGGGCCTGCAGGGACAGCCTGAGGTCTGGGCACTGGCCAAGAGCTTGGAGGTGCATCACACCAAGGGACTGACACCGTCTGAACTCCTCAGCGGCTTACAACTTGGGGCACATTGTACAGTCTGCGAGTATCCAAGAGAATTGAGTAGGGGGGGAAATGTGATGACTCGGATATTTGGTGGGTAATAATATTACTAAGTCAGATCTGGAGTTAAGGCAAACCCCCAGACATTTAAGTTTATGTAGAAGGTTCCTTTGTGTGTCCTACCCTCTCATCTGTGCCACGGACTCCTGGGGAACTTGGCCCTCTGCGTCAAAGTTATGTGTACTAAGCACCGGTGATTTTAATCCACAGGGTTTTTGGTTTGGTTTCGTTTGGTTTTGATTGAGGAGCGTAAGTCCTTAGGATGTTTTCGTTAGGGTTCTGACATCTGCGGGGGCACAGACGCAGTCTTTATCTGGAGCAGGAGCCGTGAGACCCTGCTTCTTCCGGAATGGGAGGGTTGGAAGGGCCGCTGGCCAGCTGGACGGGCCCAGTGTGGCGGCCGGAGCTGTCCCCTCACCGGGGTGCTGCTTGTGTCCCAGAGGCCACCGAGGGGCTCTGAAACCACGCCGCCCTGGCTCAGACACCAGCCCTGTCCCTTTGACCTCTGTGCGGACACTCTCGCTTGTTGTTTGTGTCACGGGAAGAATACTAGGCCCTCGGTGTGGTGCTGCGAGGGTCCGGAGGCTTGGGAGAGTTCTAACGACACGTTGGTACGTGGCGAGAACTCAGTAGTGGTGAGCTCTTCTGTGTCCCTTAAAAGTGAACACAGCGTAGAAAGTTAGTAAGATAAAATACAGTGGGGGAATTCGATTTTCAAAATTGTTTGAGGAAATTCTTCAATCCCCAAGCCAGAACAAGAAGCTGAGGCTTCCGGCAAAAAGCAACTAAAATGCCGTGTGCCTGCAAGGCCGCAAAGCTGAGCTGCGGGCGGGGAGCCATGCCCCACAGCTATGGCAGAGAGAGCGGGCCCCCGGGAGCGACCACAGGCGCGGGCAGAGGCTTCCCTGCCACACTCGCCCTTCTCCGCTCCAGGCCTGCCAACGTCCAGGCTGAGCCCCAGCACCTAGGAAGGCACACACACTTAAGGCTGGTGGTGTCAGGGACGCTGTTCAGTCATCAGTGCCCGTGGGTTCTTTTGTTATTTTGGAAGTTTATATCTCAAGTACCTGAAGACAGTTCTTTTTCAAAATGCTATTTAAACTGAACAAACTGCCTTAAACATAATGTCTCAATGCTGAACATCCAGCTGGGGAATTGCGTACATCTTTCTAGGCCAACAAAATTTAAAGATTTTTATCTTTTTTTTTTTTTAACATTTATTTATTTTTTGAGAGACAAAGGGAGACACAGAATCCAAAGCAGGCTCCAGGCTCTGAGCTGTCAGCACAGAGCCCGATACAAGGCTTGAACCCACAAACTGCTGAGGCATGACCTGAGCCAAAGTCAGATGCTTAACCGACTGAGCCACCCAGGTGCCCCAAAGATTTTTATCTTTAATTTTTTTTATTTTCATAATTTTAAAAGTTACGTTTATATGTACATTATAGGCACTATTATATATATATCGTATGCATGTATATTATATGCATTTAGATACATGCATATATATAATATGCACTTACATACATATATGCACATATAATGTGCATATATATATGTATATATATATATACATATATATATATATTACTAGATGTAATCAATGAAACAAACATGGGTCTTCTAACTTTGGCTTTAAATCCTAAAATGAGATGGATAAAATATAAAAAGGTATCAAAAAGAAGTAGAGAGGAAGGGATATGTTAGGCAGACGTGAAAGCAGGAAGCGTGTCGCTGATAGTGGGTGAAGCCGAGTTCAAGGCAGAAGAGTCCTTGAGACGGGATTGCTTCACCAGGCCGGAACACGGGGTCTGCAGATGGCAGGAGCGGTGTGGGTGTCGGTGGCCCAGATGACGTAGCCTCCAGAGCCAGAGGGACTGTAAGACAGAATGGAGGAGGCGAGTGGTGGGGAGACCCGCCCAGACCCCCCCACCCTGGAGGACCAGGGGTGACCGCGTAGCGACGACGAGCCAGGAGAGGCTTTGGAGACAAGTGGTCACGAAGCTGAGTTTAGCATTACCCTAGGTCACCCAGAAAGCCTCTGCTGCTTCCAGAAAGTTGAAGTAAGTAGAAACCATAGACTGTCATCACGATGCAATAAAAACGGGAATAAATGCAGAGGTAGAAACCAGGCCGCCCTCGGAGGCCCGCGGGGCAGAGGGCGCGTTGCTCCTGGCCCGGCCCCAGCTGGCGCTTCCGTGTTGGTGCCGTCGGCTCCTCCGCCGCCCGGGGTTCCCTCCGCGGACGGGCCTCCCCGTCCAGCCCACCACTGGGGGTGGTTCTTTCCTAAGATTGTTTTGTCTGTTGGCTTTTTTGAGTTGGGGTTTGCTTGCTCGTCTCCCCCACTTGGGGGACGGTGCCACGAGAGCAGGGACCTTACCCGTCCCGTGGAAAGCATCCGCTCGGTGGCCGGGTCACTGTCCGCGCTGGGACTTGGAGCGGTGCCGTCCCGCGAATGCCGCCTGGTGGTCGTGGTGACCGAGCTGTGGCAGCTGCCCTGCGACCTTCCATCTGCTGCCTCACTCAGTCCACGCCGTCACCCCGGAGGGAGGGACCGTCGTCGTCGTCGTCCCCAACGTGCCAGCCGGCCAGCAAACGTGGGCTCGGCAGACCGCCCCGGAGCTGGCGGAAGGCCGAGCTGAGGGTCCGTGGAGGCCGCCTGGCGGGGGCCTGAGCCCTCGTGGACGGAAGCACCCGGCCTCCTGTGGGTGTCGAGTCCGCGTGCAGCTGTGGTTGTTACCCAAGAACGAGGAGAGACGATGGACACGCCGAAAAGCCAGGAAAGGACCAAAGTGAATTCAGCAACTGCTGTGGTCCATAAAGACGAAAGCAGGAATGAACGAACCAGACGCTGGAAACAAGGAGGACACCCAGGGGCAGGTGCTGGAGGAGAGGAAGGCAGGGGAGAGCCTGGTGAACAAGAGAAGAAGCAGGGTCCCCGCAGGAGTGGCTCCGAGGGACGTTCGCAGCCGCACCTCAGTGCATCCCAGGGCCGCCCCCGATAAAATTCAGCTTTCCTTGGCCGTTTGCTCAATGAAAGCTGTCAAAATAATCCCGAATGTACAGCAAGCTGAAGGCCAGGGTAAAGCATTTCCCTTCTCAGCGATCAGCACATCCGCTCTGTCCTGTCTGGCACTTCTATGCTTATGTTCAGGGACCGGGGCTCCTTTCTGCCTGTTTCCCCCCAATGTTGGTCCCACCTTCTCTAAGGGAAGGGAGACCCCAGAGGCAGGGCCCATCCCTTTGGGTTGCTGTCATCTTTTCTTCCTGGTCCTATAACCTCTCAGTATTTTTCTAGCTCGCTGTTGCCCGTTAAACAGTTTTTTTTACATTTTTTTTTCTCCAGCTTTCCTTGCTTCAGTGGGAGGTCGGCCGTTAACACGCCTTGCAGCTCCCAGAAGCAAAGTCCCCGCTGGGACAAGAGCCAGCCCTGGGCTCTCCAGAGGAGAGACCTGTAGGGAGACCGACGGGCTTGTGGTCACAGGCTAAGTACCTTCCCACCAGCCTCCCTGTTCGGGGCCCTTCACGCCCCTGCTTCGTGGTGCCTGTGACCATCCTTGCCCAGGCCTCGGGTTCGCCGGCACCTGCCAGGTTGCTTCTCCACCGTCCCGTGGCCACGCCGCCGGCCTGCCGTCCCTCTCCTCCCAGGCGTCCGGCCAGCTTCTCTCCAGCTTAGCGGTCCTGTTGTCTTGAAGGTGTAAGGCTTGCAAAGAATTCACCATCTTTTTAGTGAGGTTTTAGGAGGAATAAAACTAGATCGGTGCGTTCCATCGTCCATCTATAATCATCATAAATTAGAGCATTATTTTTAATATTGTTTTAAAGGAAAACCATGAGCAGACTGGCTCAGTTTATGAAATTCTAGCACACGTGAATAAAAGTGCAAACAGAAGTGGTCTTGGTCCAGTTACTGATCTACAGCACACACTCAACACAGGGTCGAGCGAGGTAGAAACGGCAGCGTGTGAAGCGTGGTTCTCGGTCGTGCGTTCTACAGAATATGTGCACGAGGAGGCCCCCAGGGGGACGTGCCTCAGGATGCCAGAAGCACATATCTGAATTTTCCTTTCTTATGTTTGGACTTTTATGGTTAACATCTATCGTTTTTCTGAAAACAAAATCCTTTAGAAATACGTAACACATCATATGCTAGCAATTGAATACTGAGCTCAAATTTCATTTAAAGACCAGTGGTCAGTTGTATGCAGAGAGAAAGACCTCACATATAGGTTCAAGCCCTTGGCTTGCTTTTTTTTTTTTTTTTAAAGTTTTTTGTAACGTTTATTTATTTTTGAGACAGAGAGAGACAGAGCATGAACGGGGGAGGGTCAGAGAGAGAGGGAGACACAGAATCGGAAGCAGGCTCCAGGCTCCGAGCCATCAGCCCAGAGCCCGACGCGGGGCTCGAACTCACTGACCGCGAGATCGTGACCTGAGCCGAAGTCGGACGCTTAACCGACTGAGCCACCCAGGCGCCCCGGCTTGCTTTTTTTTTTTATGTTTGTTTATTTTGAGAGAGAGAGAAAGAGTGGGCGAGAGGGGCAGAGAGCGAGAGGGAGAGAATCCCAGGCAGGTTCCGCACTGTCAGCACAGAGCCTGACATGGGGCTCGATCCCACAAACCACGAGACCATGACCTGGTCCAAAGTCACAAGCTGGACGCCCAAACGACTGAGCCACCCAGATACCTTGGATCCTTGGCTTTCTATAGGCTTCTCCTTACAGTACTCACTTGTAAGTTGCTCTCCTGGATTTAAAAAAAAAAAAAAATCACACCGTTCTGTGTAGACCCCGTTTCTGTCTAGAGACCCTGTGGTATTTCCCCTTTTCCTCCCTCTAGGAACTGCTGCTGACACTCTGGTCTTGGAGAGGAGAGTCCTTTCACAACCTCGTAGAGCCAGGAGGAACCCTGTTTCCCAGATGTGGAAACTGAGCCCCCAGAATCTCAGGCGGGTGCCACAACTGTCTCACAGCAGTTAGTCCACCGCCCGGGTCTTGCCGCCTCCCGTTTTTTTCTCTTCTCGCCCACGTGAGCCTACAGCACCCACCACCCAAAAACCGGGTCCACCGTGGTCCTTTATAAACCTATCGCTCAAGGGATATTTTCCCATTCAAATCTAATTGTGCCACAAATTGCTAGTACTGAGATGTCCCTGAGCTCGTCTGAGAGCGTGGCTCCTCTGTGACCTAGCCGCACATGTGTCATAATCGGATTTGAGGCTCACTCAGCCCCTCGCAGGCAGCATTTAAGTAGCTGCTCTGGGGCTGCGCTGTTCTAAGAGCCAGAACAGCAGAGCACAATCTCTGTGCCCAGTTTGCCAGGACGCCGTGTAATTGAATTCTGCACAGCCAGACGCCATCGGATTCGGATTCCGCCTTTTGTCAGGTACAGATTTAGTTGCTGAGTGCAGTGCATTAGTGGTCTGCTTGGAAATGCCTGGAGAGGATGAAAAACGTTGCTTCCGTAACAGACATTTTTTAAGGATAGAGCATAAACAAGATTGAGTGACAGAAGCTGACTGCACCTCATTAGCAAAAACAAAAACCAGTGACACTAAGGACAGACTCTATTTCAGGCCTCGCTCTGAGCACATGACGTGTGTTCGCAACAATCCAGGGCATTGTTGGGCAGTTATCCCCATTTTCCAGTTGAGGAAAGTGAGGCCCTGAAGTCACTAAGGTAGTAACAGGTGGAGCTGAGATTCCAACCCAGGCATTGCCCTCTCGCTTTCTGCTAAGCGAAGGGCTCCAAGTTCGGAGCAAGGTGACGACCTCAGAGTGCCACGAGCATAAGTTGTTTCGATCTAACCGTAAAACAGGGAACATAAAGAAGTCGTCTTTGGAAGTACTTTGTACGGAAACGCCGGCTTTCAAGGACCGGGTCAGGAGGTTTGCCCCGCATGGCTCCCGCTCGGATCGCCAAGTCCCTCCACGGCTCCGGCTCGCTTGGGGTCGCATCCCACCTGCGTCCTGCACAAGCTCTGGGAGCACAAGCTCTGGGAGACAAGCATTTCCGAGGGCGGCTCCATCAACGTGGTGTTGGCTGTGTAATGGAATCTTGCAGTTGCAAACAGAGCGATTGAGGGTAAAGGTCGCTGGGAGACAGGAAGGGGAAGTTCCTGCCAACCAGGGACCCTTGGGGGCCGGCTGGGGACATCGCCCCACGCCCTGCAGGTGTTGCTGGCGTGCTGCTGTCCCCGCAGCCCGCCCAGGTCAGTCGTGGAGGAGCGCCTTCCACCCGTGCTGTCCCGTCACGCTCCGCCCGGCCTGCCTCAAAGACCGTGAGCTTGCAGCTCCCCTGCTGAACTTGTGTGTGCTTCTCGGCACGGAAGGTTCTTGGATCCTGGTTGGAAGGCTCTTCTTCCCAGGTCCCGGCACAGCCAAGCAGACCTTACCCAGCACATTTTGCCCCTTGGACGGAAGTACGTGCACGTGATTCGAAGCATCGTCTCCATTTCCCATGCAACGTGGGATCAAAGCTGTAGAACAGGAGCGGCTAGATGTCTTCAACCCATAGCAAACACTCGAGTGTTTCCTGTTTGAACTGGCAATAGAAACATCAGATATTCGGGCGGCACGTCCTTCTCCAAGGGACAAATGAGCCTTGTGGTCGACTCTTGGGACGACGCACTCCGTGTATTTAGAGTGTGTGCGGTTCGGGGAGCGTGGTGCGATCGGGCCCTTTCAGAAAGCAGCAGGCGGTGCACCTGGGCCGCTTGCCTCGCCTTAAAAAGGAGAACGGGGTCACCCGACTGGGTCAGGCAGAGGAGCGTGCGACTCTTGATTCCGGGGTCGTGAACTCAAGCCCATGTCGGGTGTAGAGATTACTAAAAAAGCAATAAAAGAAGTAAGCATTAAAAAAAACCAAAGGAGAGCGAGGGTGTGGCGCGCCGCGGGTCGGTCGCCTCGCTTCGCAGTTGGCTTTGTGTGGCTGCTGAGCCGCCGCTGGAGCGTTTCCTGGAGAAACGGGAGAAGCTGGCTCTCGGCCCCCGGCCGTGTGCTTTGTCCCGGGACCCATCTAGACCCGCGCTGGCCCAGCCGCGGCATCGCTTGTGCCCGGGGCGTGGGGGAGGGGTGTCCTGTGGAGCCGTGCGTCACCGCTAATTACCCCTGCCACCTCGCTACCTCGGGGCCCGCGTCGGAGGAGGCGCGGGCGTGGGCGGGCCGTGGCGCTCCGCGCCGGCCAGAGCACCCTCCGGCGTCACGGACCTGGGAGCGGGCCCACAGCCGGTCACGCCTGGCGGGCACAGGTGGACAGACCTGGCACGGGCCTGCCTTCCCTCCTTAGCAGCCTTCCAGCTTCTCTGTCTCACTGTCTCCAGGCTCCGAGTTGAAGATCCTTCTCTTCACAGTCTGTGGATTACTTGAGACGGTAACACGACAGGCGTCAGCGGTGTAGAGGTTTCCGTCTAGTTGACGCCTCCGACTGCTCTCTGAGAGCCCCCCCACGCTGGGGAGCCCGTCCAGCCCGGGCCGAGGGTCGCCCTGCACAGAAGCGTGCAAGTCCCAGGTTAACAACGTCTGGAGTTTGGTCCTGTCAGTGACCTTCGCTCGTGCGGCCCATTCGTGGGGCACCTGTTACCGGGGGGGACGGCGGAGGCGGGGGTGGCTGTGCCCTCTCAGCCCCCGCGTTCCTCCCCAGGCAGCCGCCCGATTGCGGTGACGAGGCCGCGTCTGTGCCAGAGCCCATCAGAAAGCCCCCAGGGAAGTCCCCTCCGGTCCCCAGGAGGGCGTCAGCCGCTCCCCCCGCCACCGGGGTGCCACTGGCCCTTGGGGACAGGAAGAGCTGCCACCCACCTTTGTTGGCCGGTAGCCCTAATACTGCCGGCCTTTTGGCAGACGTCGGCTGATGGCCCGGCGAGGTGAGGACCGGAACCCAGAACAGGGAAGGATGAGCGCTAATTAGCACGTGCTGCTCCTAGAGGGGAGGAGTCATGGGCATGCGCAGAGATGAGGACGGCAGCTCCTGGCGATGGGACTTGAGGGGTCCGGCACCTCTTTCTATGCATCACCCCCTGGGGGTGGACATGCGCGCGCACACATGCACGCACACGCACGTGTCCCCAATTTCATGGTTTCCCGTATGTGAGTCCCAGGGCTTGCTCTCGGCACGTCCCGGCACACAGCCCTCCAGGCTTCTTTGTTATGTCCTCCGTTGCCCTTTCCTGCAGCAGCTCTGGGCCAGACATCATGTGCGCAGAGCCCAGAATTCATCAGGAGGGGGTGCTCGTGGTCAGAAAGAACCATTCTTATCTATTTGAGACACAGAGAAAGGAAGGAGAGAACATAAAATCAAAGCTGAAAACGAATCTGTACCTATTTTCAGTATGTCCTTCTCACGGCTCTACCCTGTTCTGTCTGCCAGTGAACACATTAGAAGTTCTAGAATCTTCCTTTGGCAGTCTGTGTGTCAAATGTAATAAAAGCAGTGACTCTTGCTGAAACGATGCCTGCCCGTGTGCTTTCGATAAACGCGCTACTGTGTTGCTGGAGCTCTTGGTCACTGGATGCGGTGATATTATTCAGTATTTCGTCAGGAGTGCTAGTCTGCATGGAAGACGAAAGGACATAACCAGAGGTGCTGAACATTTACTAATCTGTACTAATGGTAACTGCCGAACTTCATTCCCCAACAGAGGACTTCAGAACTAAATTCTTAAGCAGGGAATATGGCCTTGTGTCAATAAAACGCAGCTTTGGATTGATCTCCATATCCCTAGGAGTTTGACTTGGCTTCATCTTGGCCAAAAAAAAGAAAGAAAAAAAAAAAAAAAACAGGCTTCCAATTCAGCTCGTGTCTCTTAAATTCCTTGTATGTATTACCAGGAGGTGGGGACACATTCCTGAATACACATGTGTGTCCGCAGGTGGCTTTAGAAGCTTCGGGAACACAAGGCTTGGAATGAAGTCATGACTTTGCCTTGTTCTTACCATGGTAAAGTCTACACGAGAAGTCACTTTGTCTCCCATGTGACTTCCTTCACTGAAAAATGGACTTGCCTTAATTAGGAACGTTCCTGAGGAAACAGGTCTCTCCTGGCCTCTGTCTTATCTCAGCCGGGCCTGCTGCTTTGGGCCGTCCTTACCTCACCGCCTTCCCCACTGCTCCGTGGAGGCTGCCAGCTCTGGGAGGCTAAGAGCATGAATGGACCACACCCTGGCTCCAGCCACTGCTTTCGAAAGGAGAGCTCTGCCTCGTTGAGTTATGCTCTGATTTCGTGAAAAGGGGTGGTGGATTGGGGGTCGCTGGTGGAACCCCTTCTCTGTGTGCAAAGGGGGAGAGAGGATTTCAGATGTCTGAGGAGGAGCTCGTCGGGTTAATGGGGGAGACCTGGCGATGGGCTTTAACCAGACCTGCGGTCCTGAGTGGACTTTCACCCCAGACTTGACCCCAAGGTCAGCACATCTCCTTCGGGAGGGAGGGGCATAAACCTGGTGAATGTGTGTAACAAAGCTGAATAAACTGCAGAACTGGGTTTTGAAAGGGAACATTCATGACTGGTTTTGAGCTACAGATGGTCTCTTAGCAAAACTTGTTTAAAGCAAAAGTATGACTGTAGAAGCTGCTGGCCAGTCTTGTGTCCCCAGATTCACCCGAATTGGTTTCACAGGCGGTGTTTTCATCTTGTCTGAGTCCCAGAATCCTGCCCAGAGAGACTGGGAAAAGGGTGGTCTCGGCATACTCAAAACAGGAAGGAACGCTCAGTGCCTCTCGGTCGATTTTCGTGGAAGGACCACCCAGCACAAGACAGGGGCGGGCGGGCAGGCAGCACCCAGCGTTGTCGAACAAATGGACACTCTTAGCGTAGAGACGTGGTTCTTCAAAGCCCTGTCTGCTTCCGGTTACCGGTGGTGACTTCCACTCCTTTATGGGAGGTGGTGTGGACGGGGGTGGCGTGCACATTGGCTGTATTTGACCGAAGTAACACCCATTGAGAAGCCTGGCCACGGGCTCGGTGCGTAGGGTGAAACTAAGCCGCCACGGCTCATCCACACTAAGACACCGCTGATTATAGGTCAAGCGTGTTGTAAGGATTCCCAAGAAGGAAAGGAAAAACCATCAAGTGAAAGCCACAGCTTGATTTGGGGACGTCGGTACGGAAAACGTATACACTAGAATAGATAGACCGTGATGCTGGCACTTTGACATCGGGAAAGATTTATTATAACTTTGAAAATAATCAAGGTAGGAGTGCATTGAGAGGATTAACTCAGTTTTGAAATGGGGCAGGTGCTAAGGGACAGGGTTCAGAGGCCCCCTCCGCGGCAGTGAACGTGTCATCCAGCTGCATCTGTCTGTCACCCTTGCGAGCTGTGAGAGTGGGGACTTCCAGAGTAGGAGATGCCCCGTTAGCGGAAACGGCCCTGAGGAGCCAGAGCGCGGCGTCAGGATCGCGTCACAAGAGACGCGCAGGTTCTAGACTGGACTCAGCCCTTGTCTTGTGACGTGGGTCTTCCCGCTTCTGGCATTTTCGTTTCAGTCCCTCTGTCACTCGTGAAGAGACTGTTCTCATTCCCAGATCGGACTCTGTCGCTCACCTGCGACAACCCTCTGTGATTGAAATCTGTCTGCTTACGGTCATTTCAAGGGTTTCCACCAAAGTACCTCTGAGAATCCAAAGTGCTGAAATGCCTGTTCTTGGCAGTTTCTCCGAAGACCTTGGTTTTGTCTTAAAAATTTATGTAGACTTTGCATTCTACTCGGATACATGTGGCATTATTTTACCACGAATATGCCTTAAATTAAGGCACCTCTCAGTTAAATGACCTGAGTGTGTTTCCCTCAATTGCTGTGTCCGTTCACTGAACATTTGAGGTCCCCCGTGTGCTTGTCCAGTTTTACATACTGAGGAGAACGTGCTGAACAAGACAGAGGCCTTCCTCTGTGAAACTTGTGATTAAGGATCCAGTGTGATTACTTTAGGGTTTATAAAACGTAAGCGGTCTGCTCACTTAAGATTCTTCTGGGGAGGGCGCCTGGGTGGCTCAGTTGGTTGAACGTCCGACCTCGGCTCGGGTCATGTCCCACGGTTCGCAGGTTCCAGCCTCACTTCAGGCTCTGTGCTGACAGCTCGGAGCCCGGAGCCTGCTTCGGATTCTGTGTCTCCCTCTCTCTCTGCCCCTCCCCTGTTCATGCGCTGTCTCTCTCTCTCTCTCTCTCTCTCTCTCTCAAAAGTAAATATAAACATTAAAAAAAAATTTTTTTAAGATTATTTTCAGGGAAAATGGATTTTCCAGGCAAGTGCACCCTGTTTAATTTGTCCTGTCCTTCAAGGCCCTCTGATCAGAGAAGTGGGCACACAGAGAGCCACTCCTCCCCACTGAGAGTGGCCTCAGTCCCTCCACAGTAGCCTCAGGTCCAGAGGCACCTCTCATGTGTTTTCCTCATTTTTCTTTTAGATCGCATATCAGGTCTTAACTTATATTTGTGTCATTAAAACCTAGTTCAGTGCCTGGCATGTATGATGTAATGATACAGGCCCCATAGTCAAGGTTGGGGCCTACTCTGAGACCTTAGTTTCTATGTCCTGATTGCCTCATATCAAATGTTTCAGATCTGATAAACAAGTCTTGCTACCATTTTTCTGTTACACATTTGGGATCATAATTGCTGATCATTGGGAGAAGGAAAGGAAGAAACGATATAAATAGAAAAAAATAGAGAGGTCACTTAGAACTTCATTTTGATTGGGAAGTTTTTTCAATTAAAAAGAAATCTATTCAGAGCTTAAGTTCTTCAACATAAATACTGGGTACGTTAGAGAATGTGTTGGGATTGTGTGTGTGTGTGTGTGTGTGTGTGTGTGTGTGTGTGTGTGTTCGTGTTCCAGTCCCAGGAAGATCAACATTAATTTAGAGGTTGTCAGCGTTGGTGCATCTAAAGCCGTCGTAGAAGAGACTGCGATGTGTCTGTACCCCAGGAGTACTCGTGTGGGGCAGCTCTGTGGGGCCCACCCTGGTGACAGTGGCTGCCTTTGGGAGGAAGGATGGAGGCAGAGGATGGTTATGAAGGAAGGAGACTCATCTCCCTGTGTTCTTGGGTGTTTTTGAGGGTTGTTTCTGCTGTATGCGTTTAGTCTGTAGCCTTTTTAGTTGGAAATACAATTCCTATACAGAAGCACATAAAACAAGGAGCGCCTGGGTGGCTCAGTCAGTTAAGTGTCCGACTTCAACTCAGGCCATGATCTCACGGTCTGTGAGTTCGAGCCCCGCATCGGGCTCTGTGCTGATGGCTCGGAGCCTAGAGCCTGCTTCAGATTCTGTGTCTCCCTCTCTCTCTGCCCCTCCCCCGCTTGTGCTCTGTCTCTCAAAAGTAAATAAAAATGTAAAAAAAAAATTTTTTTTTTTTTTTTAAAGAAGCACATAAAACCAAGTGCGATGAAGAAGTATAAAAGCAAATAACCACCACCCAGACCAGGCGCCCACAGCCTCCTGTAGGTCCTGAATGGGTTGAGGGATGCCTGTTTCTATACCCTATAAACATGAAATCATACTGAATAAGTCCTTTTTATCTCAGCTCATTCACCCAACAGCGTTTTGTAAGATGTATTCAGATCGTATAGGGCTCATTCGTCTCTGTGGTTTCAGAATATTGTAGAATATCCGCTGCCGGTGAGCATTCAGGTTGTTTCCAGTTTGGGCTAGTGGTGCTGATGGGAGCATTCTCTTACCCTGTTGTGCTGCACCTGCATGAGGTTCGTAGGGTAAGTGGCCAACAATGCAGGTCCCAGCTCCCGGGGCAAGAGTCCACTGGCTATATGTATTCAAATAGTTCCCTACTCTGTGGCCTGCCTTTTTTTATTCTTGGTGGAAAATTTTTGAATTTTATATGTTCAGTTTATCAATCTTTTAGTGATCGTTATTTTTTATGTCTTAAGTTTTCTTGGACCCAAGTAAGTAAAATCAGAAATGAAAGAGAAGTAACAACCAACACCACAGAAATACAAAAGATTATAAGATAGAGACTACTACAAAAAAATTGTATGCCGATAAATTAGACAACCTAGAAGAAACGAGTAAATTACTAAAAACATGCAGTCTTCCAGAGCTGAATATAGAATAAATAGAAAATCTGAATATATTAGTAATTATTAGTAATGAAAGTGATAAACAAACAAACAAAAATTACCCGCCCCCAAAAATACTACCAAAAAATAAAAGTCCAGGACCAGACGAATTCATGGATGGATTCTTCCAAATATTTAAAAAGCTAATGGCTTTTTCCCCAAATTATTCCAAAAAATAGAGTAAGAAAGCTTCTCATACATTCTACTAGGCCAACATTATCCTGGTACCAAAACTAGACAAAGACACCAGTAAAGAAGAAAACTACAGGCCAATATCCCTGATGAACATAGATGCAAAAGTCTTTGGCAAAGTGTTAGTAAACCACGTACAACACCGCCTTAAAAGGATCATTACTGTGATCAAGTGGGATTTATTCCAGGGATACAGGCATGGTTCAACATTTGCAAGTCAATGTGATACACCACATCAACAAAACAAAGGATAAAAATCCTATGATTATCTCGGGGCACCTGGGTGGCTCAGTCAGTTGAGCATCCGACCTGGGCTCAAGTCATGATCTCACAGCTTGTGAGTTTGAGCCCCGCATCAGGGTCTGTGCTGACAGCTCGGAGCCTGGAGCCCGCTTCAGATTCTGTGTCTCCCTTTCTCTCTGCCCCTAACCCACTCACATTCTGTCTCTCTCTAAAATAAACATAAAAAAAAAAGTTAAAAGAAAAATTCTATGATTATCTCAATAGATGCAGAAAAAGCCTTTGACAAAATTCAACATCTATTCATGATAAAAACTCTCAACAAAGTGGGTTTAGAGGCAACATACCTCAACATAATAAAAAAAAAACCCACAAAAATAAACCCCATTGTAACATCATACTCGATGAAAAACTGAGAGCTTTTCCTCCAAAAGACAGGATGTCCACCCTTGCCACTTTTATTCAACATAGCACTGAAAGTCTTAGCCATAGCAATCAGACGAGAAAAAGAAACAAGAGGCTTAACGCTGGAAGGAGCGTGTTAACTGTCACAGTTTGCAGATGACATGTTACTATACCTAGAAAACCTTAAAGACCCCACCAAAAAAACTATTACAAGTGATCACTGAATTCAGTGAAGTCCCAGCATTCAAAACTAATACCCAGATGTTGGTTACATTTCTATACACTAATAGTGACACAACAGGAAGAGAAATTAAGAAAAATTCCATTCAAAAATACACCAAAAAGAGGGGTGCCTGGGTGGCTTAGTCAGTTGAGCATCTGACTCTTGTTTTCAGCTTGGGTCATGATCCTGGGGTCATGGGATCGAGCCCTGTATCAGGCTCCATGCTGGGTGTGGAGCCTGCCTGAGATTCATTCATTCATTCATTCTCTCTCTCTCCCACCCTCCTTTCCCTCCCCCTTTGCCCTCTGCCTCTCTGCTCTCTCCCTCTCCTGCTTCTGCACACTCCTGCTCTTAAAAAAAAAAGAAAAGAAAAGAAAAGAAAGAAACCACCAAAAAGAATAAAATACCTAGAATAAATTTAAACTTAACCAAGGAAGTGAAAGACCTATACTCTGAAAACTGTAAAACACTGATGAAAGAAATTGAAGATGACCAAATGGAAAGATATACCATGCTTATGGATTGGAAAAATTAATATTGTTAAAATATTTATACTACCCAAAGCAATCTACGGATTCGGTGCAATCCCTAAGTACCAATAGCATTTTTCACAGAACTAGAATAAATAATACTAAAATTTGTATGGAACCACAAAAGACCCTGAATAGCCAAAGCAATCTTGAGAAAGAATAACAAAGCTGGAGGTATCACAATTCCAGATTTCAAGTTACACTACAAAACTATAGTAATCAAAACAGTATGGTACTGGCACAAAAATAGACACATAGATCAATGGAACACAATAGAGATCCCAGAAATACACCCATGCTTTTCTGGTCAATCTATGATGAGGCAGGAATATATAATGGGGAAAAGACAATCTCTTCAATAAATGGTGTGGGTAAAACTGGACAGCTACGTGCAAAAACACAAAACTCAAATGGATTAAAGGCCTAAATGTGAGACCTGACATCATAAAACTGCTAGAAGAGAACACAGATAGTAATTTCTTTATTGGTCACAGCAACATTTTTCTAGATATGTCTCCTAAGGAAAAGGAAACAAAAGTAAAAAATTAACTGTTGGGACCGCACCAAAATAAAAAGCTTTCACACAGCAAAGGAAACAGTCAGCAAAACAAAAAGGCAACCTACTGAATGGACGAAGATATTTGCAAATTATATATCCTGTAAGGGGTTAATATACAAAGTATATAAAGAGAGTATATAAAGTTGAGTATATACAACTCAACATCAAATAATCATCATCATCATCATCATCATCATCATCAATTACAAAATGGGCAGAGGTCCTGAATAGACATTTTTCCAAAGACGTACAGATGGCCAACAGGCACATGAAAAGATGCTCAGCATCGCTCATCAGGGAAATGCAAATCCAAAGCACAATGAGATACCACCTCACACCTGTCACAATGGCTAGAGTCAAAAAGAAATAACAAGCGTTGGCAAGGATGTGGAGAGAAAGGAACTCTTGTGTACTGCTGGTGGGAATATAAATTGGCATAGCCACTGTGGAAATCAGTACAGAGCTCCCTAAAAAAAAAAGTATGATCTGTTATCCCACTAGTAACTATTTACCCAAAGAAAATGAAAACGCTAATTCAAAACGATATGTGCACCTCTGCATGGATTGCAACATTATTTACAATGACCAAGATTTGGAAGCAACCCAAGTATGCACTGATAGATGAATGGATAAGGAAGGTGTGTGTATATATATACCTGTACATGTATATACATGCACACGTACAGACCGTGGAATACTACTCAACCGTAAAAAGGGATGAGATCTTGCCCTCTGCAACAACATGGATAGAGCTAGAGAGTATAACGCTAAGTGAAATAAGTCAGACAGAAAAAGACAAATACCATATGTTTTCCCTTATATTTGGATTCTCGAAAACCAAATGAACAAACAGCTGGACGAACTTATGGTTGCTAGAGGGGAAGATGTGGGGGGTATGGACAAAACGGGTGGAGGGGAGGTGGACGTACAGGCTCCCAGTTGTGGAATGAATATTCCACGGGAATCAAAGATACGGCCCAGGGAATATCGTCAGTGGTATATGCTGTGTTGGCTGGTGACCGACGGTGGCTACGCTCGTGGTGAGCACAGCGTCAGGTATAGAGTTGTTGAACCACTGGATCGTGCGCCTGAAGCTAACGTCACATTGTGTGTCAACCAAACTCAAATTTAAAAAAAAAAAGTCCTTTTCCACTTCTTTCTTGACCTAAGATATTCTTCTGTATTATTTTCTAAAAGCATTAGGGTTTTGTGTTTCAAATTTAATTCATAACCCACTAGGAGCTTTTATATATATACAATATATATATATATAATATATATATTGTATATATATATATATATATAACGTGACCCAGTTTCTTCTTCCCTTCTTCCTTCCTTCCTTCCTCCCTCCCCTATTTCCTCTCCCTGGGTACCTAGTTGTCCCAGTGCCATGTATTTAAATTTTAAAGACTGACTTTTCTTCACTATTCTGCAGTACGGTTCTGTCATAAATCAAGAATCCGTATATGCCCACGCCTGTCCATGGGCTCTGTTCTCTGTGGCTTGGCCGTTTTCATTAATGAAGCTTCACAGTAAGTCTGCATTTCCAGAACAGTGAGTTACCCCACCCTGTTAAAGACCTTCTCCAAGAGGGTCTTGGTTTGTGTTGACCCCTTACGTTTCCTATGCATTTTAGGGTCCGCTTGCCCAGTTCCACGAGTCCCTGATGGGATGTGGATTGGGGCAGCGCCGAATCTCTAAGTCAGCTTCTTCATCTGGGGAATGTTATCTACAGACTCCTGGTGGCTCCCTCAGGCCCAGCGGGATCTGGTGGGAGCTTCCCTCCAGGCTGGGAGAGGTGAAGGGAGCTGCTCTCGCCACATCCTGGCAGGTGGCTCAGGCAAGAAAAAGAACACCATCGGTCTTTGCGGAGAAAGGATGGCATACACAGAAAACCAAAGGGATTTACAGATAACTTTATTAGAATTAATGGAGTTAATTAGAAGAGTTAAGCAAAGTAGCTAGATACAGAAGTAATCCCCCAAAACATTTTTTGTGTGTCACAGCAGCAGTTAGAAAAATTAAATCTTTTTAAAGATACCATTTACAGGGGCATCAGAACCTAACAGATACCAAAGAGTAAATCTAAAAAATGTGCAGCACATTGTAAGAGAAAATTATAAAACTTTATTGAAAGACATTTAGGGAAAACTTGAGTGAGCGGAGAAATATTCCATGTCCGTGGATTGGAAGTCTCATTATCGCACAGGCTTCCATTTTTCCCAAATTGATTAAGGGAATTTAAAGGGTCATTAATAGGGCACCTGGAGGGCTCAGTCGGTTGAACATCCGACTTCAGCTCAGGTCGTGACCTCGCGGTTCGTGAGTTCAAGCCCCGCGTCCGGCTGTGCCGACAGCTCAGAGCTTGGAGCCTGCTTCAGATTCTGTGTCTCCCTCTCTCTCTGCCCCTTCCCTATCTGTTCTCGCTCTCTCTCTCTTTTTCCATCTCTCTCTCTCTCAAAAATATTTACAAAAACATAAAGGGCCATGAATAATCAGCATGGAACAGAACAAGGTGAAAGAACTTAGTTTAACAGATACCGAGCCTTATTTTAAGGCTGTAGGAGCTAGGACTCGGGTGTTGGTGCTGGGAGAGGCGTCAGTGCAGCAGAACGTTCCGGGCCTGCAGACGGGATCGAGGACAGAGGGGCCGCAGGCAGCAGTGGGAAGGATGGGTCATTTCAGAAATGGCACATAAACTTCCTTTTTCAAAAACAAAAGAGTAATGCTGAACTTTTGTTTTCTAGTGGGGGGACCCTGCCATCTGCCTCACTTTGTCATATAAGAAATAGAGCTCAGTGGAATTTAGCCCACGTTAATGAAGAAGCACACATTTACTCCATAGTGTTAGTGACTGAATCCAACTTTATCCCCGCTCACCTTGTACTAAAAATAGATACATCGGAAGGACGAGATGACATCGTAGCTCAAGGTTTAGCTGTCTGCTTTTAGCGAGATTGCTTGTTTGTTCCCATTGTGAATGAGCTATCTCTTGTCTGTGGGCTCACAACTTCGTATTTTCTTAGACCCTCTTGGGACCTGTGCACCGTGCCTTTGAGAAGGCGCCGTGGGAGCTCACGGAGGTGCTGTGGTTACACTGTGGTCTCTCTCCTTGGAAATCAAGCCGCTTCAGCTGCTTAGCACACATTCCGTGAGTGACCACAAAGTAGTTGACCGCCCGTGAGCATGAACCTTTGCGGGGAGGGAATCTCTCGAGGTGGCATTCTCCAGGCTCATAGTTTTAGCAGTCTCTTTATTTTCTCTTTATTTCGTTCGAGTCATGGTTATTTGGAAAAAGCCATTTCCTATGTACCAGAGGGCCTGGTTCTCCTGTCTTTTTGCACCTGTCGTGCTGCAAGTTGGTTCTTTATTGTATCTTGAAGTGTTTTCTTTTCACCGCCAACACTTGTCACGTAGAAGTGGGCTTGGCTGTGTAATCATTTTTCTGTCCGCCAACAGCTCGCATGATGCCTCCTCGCATATAGCTACAACTCAGTGATGCAGCCTCACCATATCCCACGATTCGTGGTTCAAGCATGTCATGTCCCCACTCTGCCCCTTCTGAGGGGTGCACACTGAGGCACACAGAGGCTTGCAGCACCTGTGAAGTTGGCTGTGATACAATTAGTGGCTTAGGAGTGACTTTTTAAAGCCTGCCGTGGCTCCTTGCTGCCCGGCGGTGGTCTGCAGACCTGACCACACGTGCCGGCGGCCAAGCGGCCTGAGGCACACGCCCCCACCGTGTGTCCGTTTGCAGGTTACGTGTTGGCTCGGCTTACATGTTATTCTCTGCAGAAGAAGGAAGTGTGAATGCCTACAAGTTCTGTGGATACCACCTTGGGCACTCCTGGGGCTCGGCCCCACTTTGAAGGTCAGGATCGGGGCAACGAGCCCATTCCCTATGGCTCCTCTGGTGTCGTGGATACAGGAACGCTGCCCTCCCTCCTGGTGGGGACCGAGAGCGTTAATGGGGTGCCCTCACCCTACTCTGATGGTATAACCTTCCTCGAGCATCCCTGTCAGTTATAAATTACAGGCTTCCTTTCAGTAAGTCTGTTTTTAAAAGAACGACACAGTCATACCTCGGCCTTGTTTGCACTGTTTCCCACGCCACGGATTAGTGTCTTCCCAGCTCCTAGTGTGTCCCTACATTTTGCTTCTAGGTATCATTCAGGATTTACCTTGAAATAATTGGGAAGGGTCCCAAGTTTACAATAATAGACTCATGAGGACCCTGGCGGGGGGGGGGGGGGAGCGGGGGGGCTGCTGAAAGGTTTATACAGACCCAGGGTACCTTGTGTGTGGTTTTATCTGTGTAGAAGAATGTAATAGCTCCTAACTTAAGAAATAATAAACCAAAAACCATAAAATACCTAGGAATAAATATAAGCAAAGAGGTGAAAAATCTATACACTGAGAACTATAGAAAGTTTATGAAAGAAATTGAAAAAGACACAAAAAAATGGAAAAAGATTCCATGCTCCTGGATAGGAAGAACAGACATTGTTAAAATGTCGATACTACCCAAAGCACTCTACATATTCAATGCAATCCCTATCAAAATAACACGAGCATTCTTCACAGAGCTAGAACAAATAATCCTAAAATTTGTATGGAACCGGAAAAGACCCCGAATAGCCAAAGCAATCTTGAAAAAGAAAACCAAAGCAGGAGGCATGACAATCCCAGACTTCAAGCTATACTACAAAGCTGTCATCATCAAGACAGTATGGTACTGGCACAAGAACAGACACTCAGATCAATGGAACAGAATAGAGAACCAGAAATGGACCCACAGATGTATGGCCAACTAAACTTTGACAGAGCAGGAATATCCAATGGAATAAAGACAGTCTCCTCAGCAAGTGGTGCTGGGAAAACTGGACAGCGACATGCAGAAAAATGAACCTGGACCACTTTCTTACACCAGACACAAAAATAAACTCGAAATGGATGAAAGACCTAAACGTAAGACAGGAAGCCATCAAAATCAACACTTCATCGACACATTCTGAAACACTTCTGTGGGTGTTATTAGTCTGTATGCAATTTAAAATTAAAGTGAGCCACTGTCCCTCATGGGCAAAATTCAAAGTCCTTTTTTTTTTTTTTATTCTGCTTCATGGAGGTAACGTAAGGTTTGGGTCAAGTCCAGCGTCATGGTTTATTACTTAAGAGTTGGGCGGCCTTGAATACTGAATACAGAAGTGTAAGGTACCCACAGTGCCAGGCCTGGTTAGTTTGGTAACATTCGGTTCACATTACAGGGATGATCAGAAGAGTAGAGTCAAGTACAGGTTCAAGTCTGTCACACCTCTTTTCCTTCTTTCAAGATTAGCAATGCTAATTTAGAAGTTTGGTTTGGGGGGATTTTTTTTTTTTTTTACTTTTTAAACCATGAAATTGTAAAAGCCAAATGAGATTTTAGGAAATAGAGTTCACAAGATTAAATTTTTTTTAATATTTATTTATTTTTGAGATTGAGACAGAGCATGAGTGGGGGAGGGACAGAGAGAGGGAGACCCAGAATCCGAAGCAGGCTCCAGGCTCCGAGCTCTCAGCACAGAGCCTGACGCGGGGCTCGAACTCAAGAACGGTGAGCTCATGACCTGAGCCTAAGTCAGACGCTCAACTGACTGAGCCACCCGGACGCCCCAAGAGTTCATGAGATGATCATCATGACAGACTCTTTTATAAACTATAAATGAAAATAGTACAGTAACAACTTAACTGTCTGGAACCCTGGAAGAATTGACATAAATGCCAGAAGGCTGAGATTTTACTGTCTTTTAGAAGAATTTTAGATAGAAAACTTTAAATCTGTTTTACTCTGCTCTTCCTCCTTAATCAGAATAAATTTGTTTTAGTGGTTTTGGTGATAACCTTGTCTTTATTCTGAATGTCAGTTCTTATTACTGTGTTAAAGGAGCGAATGATGCTTTCAGATGCTTTTGAGGTATGTGAGACCTAATGACACCACCCTGGAGGACCCCGGGCGTGCCCTTGCTTTGGGGTATATTATGCTGCCCTATCTGGATCTGCCACTTAATGGCGTGGTGGCCTGAGGCTGTTGAAGCTCTCGGTGTCTGGGTCCTCATGTGTCTCTTGGGGTAAACACAGCCTTCTTCGTTTTCTCCAGCGTCAAGAGCATGAGAATCCCAGATAGGTTCCAAATATACAAGCCGTGACTGCAGAATGAACTCATTGAGGTGATCCTAGCAGACCGGAGGATGAACCAAGCTGTAGAATTAATTGAGTGAGGATTGAAGTCAAGCAAGGAGGTAATTCAGAAAAGGAAACCTTTTCATTGGGAGAGGTTGGGCCCAAACACCGTAGCGGTCGTCACTCGTTGAAAATGATTCAACAGACAGACACCTACTACTCAGAATGTTTATGAATCAAATTCTGGTTCTGCAAGCCTCGTTACTGGGCGTTAGGGGTGCACGGAGAACTAGAAAACGTAGTCACCTGACCCGTGCGTTCGGGGAGCAGGTGGGGGGAAAGCATGAGATACTAGGCAGGATAGCTGAGATGCGGGAAGCAATAGCCAGTGCGCAGCGCCCGGCTCAGAGCACGGCCCGCGGCTGACCAGGTAGTGGCAGAGCCCTGAGCAGGAAGCGGGCAGCTGGTGGCAGGAACGAGGAGGAGCCGGGAGGACACTTGGGGCGAAGAGGGTGAGGGCGTGAGCACTGAGGCAGGAAAGCCCGAGGGCCCGGAGGTGCGCCCTGGGCGCAGGTGGGTGTGGGGTCTCAGCTCTGGGCCCAGGACCCCTTCACACTCCTAAACGTTATGTAGGACCCCCGACGAGCTTTTGTGTATGTGGCTTTAGCTACTGATATTGACCATGTTCCAAATGAAAGCAGAAAAGATAAAGTGTATATTTATTAATTCATATAAAAATAACAAAACCGTGTGCTCGCTTTGGCAGCACGTATCCTAAAATTAAAAATAATAAACCTCGGGGCGCCAGAGTGGCTCAGTCGGTGAAGCGTCTAAGTTTGGCTCAGGTCACGATCTCGAGATCCTGGAGTTCGACCCGGCGTCGGGCTCTGTGCTGACAGCCCAGAGCCTGGAGCCTGCTTCCGATTTTGTGTCTCCCTCTCTGTCTGCCCCTCCTCTGCTCGTGCTCTGTGTCTCTCTATCTCTCAAAAATAAGTAAACATTAAAAAAATAATAATACAATAAGCCTAGTGCATGTTAACAGAAATAACGTCTTTATGAGCAAAGCCATATTTTATGAAAGAAAAACAAATTAAGTGAGAGAGTGGCATTGTTTTCTCTCTGTGCACATCTCCCTCCTGCCTGGCTTACTAGGAGATCGCCGGATTCTCCTGTCTGCTTCTGCATTCAGTGTGTCGCCGTGTGTCTTAGTTGAAATGTATGAAGACACATGTTTGGGGAAGCTGGGGACGAGTTCCTTAATATCCTTTGCACGTAGTTCCAGAATTTTCTTTGATATTACACCAAGACCTAAACAGGCAGTTTCTTGAAGGAATCTGTGATGGGGAATCTGAAACCATATAATGAGCCGAGCATACATTTTATTCCATTAAAATCCAGTGGAAGGACTTGCACTTTGAGTGCCCTGGAAGGACCTTGTAATGCCATTTATCGATCACTTTGAAGGTACTGGTTCACTGAGTTTTGCAAACCTTCTGAGACGCTTTGCAAATGTCGGACACATTTCAGTATGTATATCGAGAAACCTCACTCATTAGCGTCACCCCCAAAGCTCCTCTTCACCCCAGGGAAGCCGTCAAGCTCACGCTGGCAGATAGCCTTCCAGACGTTCCAGAATCCTGGAAAATCGTCCAGAGCTCTGCCTCTTCCCAGCCCTAAGGTGGCCCTCCAGACGGGTCTCTTCCCCCTGTTGTGTCACTGTACAGATAACCTGAAAAAACACGTGTCCGTACGGAGAAAGCTTGTAGGATGGTCCCTGCCCAGGCAGGCACCCACTGTGTAAAGGCGAGTGCTACGACTTAGGACTTTGCACTGTTTCTGTGCTGCCGTCACCACGAAGATCACCAGGCGTGTCTGGTGCGAGTTGACCGGAGCCCAGAGTAAGGGACGAAAGGTGTTTTGTGGAGCGGTGACTCCGTGTGTTTGCAGCCGCTCGTTCTGACAAGCCTCAAACTGATGGCACTGGCCCCGTGTTTGCAGGAAGCCAGGGGACACCCGTGTGCCCTCCCCCCGTCACCCTCTTCACCTCGCCCTGCCTGCGTCCGCGGGTGTCGCTGGCGTGGGCGTCCGTGCCCCTCGCCCCAGACTGGGGCCTGCGGTCCGGCTCTCGTTCCGTGGCGCAGCACGGTGCCAGCGTGTGGTGACAGCCAGCAGTCAGGCGGTCGTTGCCGAATGAGGGAACGCATCCAGAGGGCGTATTCTGAACAGTAACCTCGACGTGGTTTCGGAGAGTAAACGGTATAGAAACGTTCTCATAAGCGCATGAGCTGAGCCGTTGACGGGCTGTCGTTTTTCTGTTTGGGGAATGTCTGACCTCTCTTCACCCCCACCCCGTCCCTTCCCTCGAGTCTCTATTAATTCAAAATAAAAATAGTAGAAGGCTTAGAAGCTTTTCACAGTGATTGTGGGTTAAGCATCTTTGCGATCAATATACTTTGCTTTCTGCTTTTCAGATGTTCCTCCTGCTGATCAAGAGAAGCTTTTTATCCAGAAGTTGCGTCAGTGTTGTGTCCTCTTTGACTTTGTTTCCGATCCACTGAGTGACCTAAAGTGGAAGGAAGTAAAACGAGCTGCTTTAAGTGAAATGGTAGAATATATCACCCATAACCGGAATGTGATCACAGAGCCTATTTACCCGGAAGTAGTCCATATGGTAAGTGGTTACAGTCTGACCAGCGCGTCCCGACCCTGAGTGACACACAGGGCTCTGGTGTCCTTAGCACAAGCCGAGACGTTTGAGCCTAACACACTCCCCACAAAGAAGTCCTCTTGTTGCGAAATTTGTACTTGAAGAATGGAAGTCTTCGTAATGTGTCCTGTGTTGTAACGATAACAGTTGAGGGAACTGGGTACCTTCCAGGGCCAGTCGAAGTGTCCTGTGTGTTAACTCCCACGAGTACCCTATGGGCCACATACATTAGAGCCCTCATTTGAGCGTACTATCTTACCCTCTTTGATGTAATAGTGCTCACTATAATTTAGAAGTAAACATGTTGTCCATACTTGTGCAGGAAAACTTTAATGATGGGGCAGAGTTAAAACTGTGATGGGACCGGGGCGCCTGGGTGGCTCAGTCGTTTGAGCGTCCAGCTTCGGCTCAGATCATGATCTCACGGTTCGTGGGTTTGAGCCCCATGTTGGGCTCTGTGCTGACCGCTTGGAGCCTGGAGCCTGCTTCGGATTCTGTGTCCCTCTCTCGCTCTGCCCCTCCCCGACTCGTGCTCTGTCTCTCTCTCTCTCTGTCAAGAATAAATAAACATTAAAAAAAAAAATAGTGATGGGACCGAGCTGGTGTCGGGACAGTCTGCCCTGAGTGGCCGAGATGGCCTCTGTGGTCCTGCAGTTAGTTCATTGTTGGCTTCATTCAGGCCCAAATCTCCGTTCTCTGGTCACCTGCTTCACAGCCTGTTTCTAGGCCCTTTGCAGGATCCCGTTTCAAACTTGTGTTGCTTGACACTGAACTTGTTTTCTGTTGAGTGTTTTTTTGAATTGTTGGTGTCTCATCCACCTCTGAAATTAGTACTCCCTGGTTCTAAGGGAGTCCTTGTTGCTTAATATAAAATGTTATATCCTGATTTTCACTGAACTCCTCCTTAAGTTACTGATTTTTTCCCCCAAAGCTACATGTTTCAGAAGTGACTAATCTTATGACCTAAACTATGTTTATTTCTCACTTTAGTGTGTTTACTTTGGAAAAGATATTTGAAAGCAATGTTCATTTTTGTGCTTTTCATAACCTGTTGTGTCAGAAGTCGCTATCAACTTATTTTAACTTGTTGTTGTTAACTCTTTTAAAGTTGAGAATTTACCAATGTGTGGTCAGCCCGAGGCTGTGAGTTTCCTTCCCCATCACTCATGATGAGTGCCCTGACCTTTTCCTGTTCAGACTAAAGAAAATGGGAGTGTCGTTTTTTCTCTCCTTACTTTCAAGCCTCATTTACTTTGGAAGGCCTCCCAAAATGCCAAAATCTCAAAGAAACAACCTAACATTTTCCCTAACACCTTCGTAATTTTGTCATTCACTTTATAATCCTCCTGGAACTTTGTTTTTTTATAGTGCAGGAGAGGGATATAACTTTATTTTCTTATAAAATGATAGAAAAATCATTTGCCTGTACATCATGTGTTGAATATTCCCTTTTCTCCATTGATTTTAAATGCTTCTTTATTGCTTATCAAATTTATTTTATCTTTAAATTAAATTCGGGGTGCCTGGGTGGCTCGGTCAGTTAAGCACCTGACCTTGGCTCAGGTCATGATCTCGCGGTTCATGACTTCGAGCCCCGCATCAGGCTCTCTGTTGTCAGTGCAGAGCCTGCTTCGGGTCCTCTGTCTCCCTCTGTCTCTGCCCCTCCCCTGCTTGTACGCACGCACATGCTCTCTCTCGCTCACTCACTCAATAATGAATAAACATTTTTAAATTATTTTTAAAAATAATAAATTAAATCCATTTGTTAATACATATTAAATTTATAAGCACATCAATTTGTTACATATTAAATCACATGGTTGGAAGGTTTTTCCTTTTTTTTTTTTTAATGTTTGTTTATTTTGAGAGAGAGTAGGAGCATGGGAGGGACAGAGAGAGAAGGAGAGAGATCCCAAGCAGGCTCCACACTGTCAGCACAGAGCCCGACCCGGGGCTCATTCTCAAGAACCATTCTCAAGAACCTGAGCTGAGATCAAGAGTCAGACACAAATTACTGAGCCCCCCCCCCCGGCCAGGCACCCCAGGTTTTTCCATTTTTAAGGAGGGAGGAGGAAGAATGCAGAACATGAGGCTTAGGTCAGCCTGGTTTGGGTCAGATGCCTGGCCCTGAACCGGGTCCCCTCCGCTGTTCAAATGAGGCTCCCTTGTGTTTACAGTGCACGTTACCTGGACGCCTGGGGGGCCCCGTTGGCTAAGCTCAGGTTATGATCCCATGGTTCATGGTGGGATCGAGTCCCTCGTTGGGCTCCACGCTGTTAGTGCAGAGCCTGCTTGGGATTCTCTCTCCCTTTCCTTCTGCCCCTTCCCTATTCCTGCTTGCGCTCGCTCTCTCTTTCACCCTCTCTTTCTCAAAATAAATAAGGAAACGTTAAAAAATAAAAAGAAGTGCACATTACCACAACTGCTCAGGACGCTTAAAGCCCCGGAACTTTTGTTTAGATTAAATTATCGTTACTTCTCTCCCTGTTGATAATTGTGTCCTGACTGGGTTCTCTTCCCGCTCTCTTCACTTTGTCCCCCACCCCAAAAGTCGGGTCGGTCTTTGGAGTGTTGGACAGTCGACCCCCTAAAGTACTTACAGATACTTACTGAGCATCCATTATGGGCCAGGAACTTTTTTAGGTGAGGAAATAGACCGGTGAACAGTATTTCTGCCTTCTCAAAGCCTCCCTCTTCGTGGGACAGGCAGAAGGAAGAAAGCATGTAGCGAGGATGGTGGTTGATGGTGGTTTCTTGCCCTCTCAGAAGTGGAGACCGAGTGCCAAACTCACGCGGTCAACAGAAGGCCTCCACCCCCAGCAGTGCCTAGACCCAGCAGAGCAGGTGGAAGAAATGTGGGTCCCCTCCCGGTTCCCCCGGATGCCACGTGCTTTGCTGACCCCTGAAGCAGCACTTAGCCAGCCCCCTTGAGTATTGCCTGGTGTGTGTGTGTGCTCACAGTACTTTTAAAGATGTGAATTTCCACTTACTTTGAAGAATCCAAAGCTCTGTAGATGCTATACTCCTTATGCTACTGCTTTTTTTTTAATGCTCATTTATTTATTTTGAGAGAGCACACTTGAGCAGGGGAGGGGCAGAGGGAGAAGGAGAGGGAGAGAGAGAATCTCAAGCAGACTGCATGTTCAGCGTGGAGCCCAGCGTAGGGCTTAATGCCACGACCCTGAACCCCTGACCTGAGCTGATACGAAGAGTCGGGTGCTCAACCAACTGAGCCACGCAGGCGGCCCCTTATGCTACTTCTTTTAAATGCGGTGCCTGTTAGGGACGCCCAGGGGGCTCAGTCGGTTGGGCGTCCAACTTCAGCTCAGGTCATGATCTCACAGTGTGAGTTCAAGCCCCACATTGGGCTCCTCGACAGTGTGGAGCCTGCTTTAGATTCTCTCCCCCTCTCTCTCTCTGTCTGCCCCTCCCCCACTCACATGCACGCACTCTTTCTCTCTCTCAAAATAGATGAATAAACTTTAAAAATATGTATTTGCCCGTTAGATTGGACTGCTATATAGTTTCTGAACAAATGCATTGAGAAGTCATTCATATACGTGCAGTTCACTCATTTAAAATATACAATCCTGGGGCACCAGGGTGGCTCAGTCAGTTAAGCACCCAACTTTAGCTCAGGTCACGATCTCACTGCTCCCGAGTTTGAGCCCCGCGTCGGACTTTGTGCTTGACAGCTCGGAGCCTGGATGGAGCCTGCTTCAGATTCTGTCCCTGTCACTCTGCCCCTCCCCTGCTCTCTCTCTCAAATATAAAAGAAAATATAAAAATAAATAAATACATACTTAATAAATATACAATCCATGGTTTTTAATATATTCACAGTACTGTGCAGCCTTCGTCACATCTAATTGTTTATAACATTTTCATCCCTCTAAAAATAAACCCCAAGCCCATTAACAGTCACTGCCAGTCCTCCCTGACCTATCACCCCCAACCTCCGGCAGCCCTTTATTGCCTTTCTGTCTCTCGAGAGTTGCCTACCCTGGACATTTCCTGCCAACGGGGATTATATGATGCGTGGCCTTCCTTCACTGGCATAATGGCTTCGAGGTTCATCCGTGTGGTAGCCTGCATCACTTACTATTTGTGTTGCCAAATAATATTTCATGCTATGGACACGTACTACATTTTTATTTATCCATTCATCCGTGGATGGGCATTTGGGTTGTTTCTGCTACTTGGCGGTTACGAGCGACGCTGCCGTGAACACTCCCGTACGAGCTGCGGTGTGCGTGTGTGTGCTCATTTCCCTGGAGTATTCACCTGGGAGCGGAGCTGCTGGGTCCCGTGTTAACTGGGTGTTTAACATTTGGAAGACCCGCCAGACTGTCTTCCAAAGCGTCTGCCCCCGGATGCACCCCCACCAGCAGGGCACGAGGGCTCCGGCCCCCCCCCGTGTTGCCCACACTTGCTACTGTCTGTCTGCTGGATGCTAGCCATCGGGGTGGGGGTGTGGTGGGATCTCGCTGTGGCTTCGATTTGCATTTCCCCAGTGAGCATCTTTTCATGTGTGCTGTCTGCTTTTATACATCATGGACTTCAGTCCTAGCGTGAAACAGAGTGTTACGGGTCATCCAGCCCGTTTGTTTTCAGATTGAAAAAACTCCTGAGAATGAGGGTGAAAGGGAACCGGGCCCACAGGGGGGCTCCTGGCATCTAGAGTCTCAGACCTAAAGCTCATTATCTCTTCATTTCAGTCTTATTTTAAATCTAACCAACCATCTGTTTGTTCTTTCGATTCAATTCTCTCGTTAATCTGTTTTTCAGGCATTGGCATTTTGTTCTTATAGTCACTACACTGATAGAAAAACCACCGTTTTCACAGACACCCATTTTTACTTTAAGTGACTCAGAGACAAACTGGTGATTCGAATGAACATTAGCAAGCATTTCTCAAAAAATAAACAGAATGAGAATGTCGCTTAAAGGAAAATAAGTGAGAGTGTTTGTTGTCAATGCAAAGTTTGAGCTTTGGGGCAAAAGTTTGAATTTTGAAAAATTTGTCTCCACTCAGTGCGAGCATCAGCCACCCGGGGCCCCGGGCTCTCCTGCTTAGATCAGCAACGCTGTGAACAGATGGGATTTTTAGTACATGTGGCGAAACGAGTCCCCACTGGAAGATCTACATGACCCGCTGAACCAGTATTTTCCCCATGACCGATAAATGATGTTCCGTAATTGTTGGTGGGCCAGAGAGCCATTCAACGTGCAAGAGGCGCCCTTGGGTTTTAATGTAGAGACCACCTCACCGCTAAGAGAAACTACCATTTGTCAATTGGGTGTAGCTTCAAAGAAGTCCACGGTCCTCTGAAAAGGACCCATTAATTATTCCTCCCTTTTCCAGCTGCACCACGTAAGAGACATTTACTTCCTGTATTTCAACCAAACCAACATTCAGAGCATAGAAGCAGACATGAGAACCCAGCCGTTTTCTATTAAGCCGGACAGTAAAGAGAGTAGCAAAAATGTAAAAAAATGCCACTCTTCTCGCTGCATTTGTGTTTGTTTTGCAAAATACAGTTTGACCCCCGAACAACACAGGTTTGAACTGGGAAGGTCCAGTTATACCCAGATTTTTTTTTTTAATATAAATACAGTACAGTACCATAAGTGTATTTTCTCTTCCTTATGATTTTTTTTAGCATTTTCTTTTCTCTAGCTCACTGTATTGTAAGAATATATATGCTACGTATAAAACACGAAATGTGTGTTAATTGATGTTTATGTCATCAGTAGGGCTTCCAGTCAACAGTAAGCAATGAGTAGTTAAGTTCTGGGGGGAGTCGGAAGTTATACGCAGATTTTTGACTGCGCGGCTGATTGATCCCTCTAGCCCCTGCATTGTTCAAGGGTCACCTGTATTTTCTGTAACATGAGATTTAATGAAATAACTAACATTGTTATGGAAAATTATTTAAATATTCAAATAGCATTTGTATTGACACGGTGGGCTTATTTTTTTTCCTTTTTTTAAGTTTATTTATTTTGAGAGAAACAGAGACAGCTTGAGTGAGGGAGGGGCAAAGAGGGAGGGAGATAGAGAATCGCACGCAGGTTCCATACTGTCAGCATGGAGCCCGATGAAGGGTTTGAACCCACGAACCATGAGATCATGACCTGAGCCGAAACCAAGAGGCAGACGCTTAACCAACTGAGCCATCCACACACCCCTGGGCTTAGTATTTTTTAATGGATTCATGTTTTTTTTTAATTTTTCTGGTTTAATTTCTAACGCAGTTGACATCAGAAATGACTCATAAGCCAAAGCTCTTTGGGGTCCTCGGTAACGTTTAGGAATTTAAGGGGGTCTGAAAACCAGAGGGTGAGAACCACTCTTCCAGAAGCACACTGCTCCAAGGCAGCAGCAGCAGCACCACCTGGGTGCTTGTTAGAGATGTCGCTTCTGGGCCACCTGAGTGGCTCTGACTTTGGCTCAGGTCATGATCTCATGGTTCATGAGTTTGAAGCCCACGTGGGGCTCTGTGCTGTCAGCACAGAGACCACTTCAAATCCTCTTTCTCTCTCTCCCTCTCTCTCTCTCTCCCCCCCCCGCCCCTCCCCCACTTGTTCTCTGTCTCTCTCAAATTTTTTTAAAAAATTTTTGACGTTCATTTTTTGAGAGACAGAGCTTGAGTGGGGGAGGGACAGAGAGAGAGGGAGACATAGAATCCAAAGCAGGCTCCAGGCTCTGAGCTGTCAGCACAGAGCCCGACGTGGGGCTCGAAATCAGACTGCAAGATCGTGACCTGAGCCGAAGTCGGACGCTTAACTGATGGAGCCACCCAGGCGCCCAAGATCCTTTTTTTTTTAATTAATTAATTTATTTATTTAGAGAAAGAGAGAGACAGATCACAAGAGGGGGGTGGGCAGAGAGAGGAGACCCAGAATCTGAAGCAGGCTCCAGGCTCTGAGCCATCAGCACAGAGCCCAATGCAGGGCTTGAACTCACAAGCCATGAAATCGTGACCTGAGCCGAAGTCAGTGCTTAACTGACGGAGCCACCCAGGCATCCCAAAATAAATAAACTTAAAACAACAGTGAGAAACTTTGTATACGTGGTGTGATGGTGATGCTCTTCTTACCAGGACATTGGCTAGGTTTCCAGGGAAAATGAGCCCATCACGTCATTGTCCTCTCTACTGCTTGTAAATGACCAGATGGTGCTTTACAAGTCATTTCTTTGATGCTTAGGGTTCAAGTCAGCATTTTCCATTAAGGGCAAAGCAATTCTTCTTGGGTCCCTATGAGGGGTTTACTGCCCACAGACCCAGGGTGATTGTCCTGTACTCACATGAGAGTTGACGTTCTTCTCTATTTTCACATCTGATACTTACAGTGTGTTCTGGAAAGTACTACGTGTTGTGAAGGTGAAGATGCTTTGGAAATGGGAGAGGAATGCACGTTTTGGTTAAAGAAGATAGTATATTAAGCAGGAAAGCTTCAAATAGTCTACAGATTTCTTTGAAGTGAGGATTTAAATCATGCATTCCCCTTTCAGCTTCGTTGTTTTTGTTTAGCCGGTCACAGGAGCATGGGTTAGGGAAGCAAACATCAGCAGGGAACTTTAAACATATTAAAATGTGTGGTGCTTTCTGAAATCCAGAGAGGGACTTTTGTACTTTCAGTGTCAGTAATATCAAGATCTGCTTTGAGATTCGTTCTTACTATTTTTGGAGAATCCTCCTTGGCTTAATGTTTTCAAACCATCAAAGAAATGCACGTTTGTTTTCCGATCGAAATACGTACCAGTTAATATTTCCTCTTACTCCACACCTCCCCAGTTCTACCCATACCCTTACCCATTTCTAGCCAACCGGTGTATATTTATTTCTTCAGAAGGCTTCTGAGAACTCTGGGGGATGACAAATGTGTTTATTATCCTGATTGCATGATGGTTTCCCAGATGTATGCATATGATAAACATGTCAGATTATAGGGGCACCTGGGTGGTTCACTCAGTTAAGTGTCCAACTTCACCTCAGGTCTTGATCTCACGGTTCGTGGGTTCAAGCCCCGCATC
This sequence comes from Panthera leo, assembly GCF_018350215.1. Taxonomy (NCBI): domain Eukaryota; kingdom Metazoa; phylum Chordata; class Mammalia; order Carnivora; family Felidae; genus Panthera; species Panthera leo. The sequence continues at coordinate 143,119,458 of NC_056684.1, forward strand.
AGGCTCTTGGCTGTCAGCGTGGAGCTTGCTTCAGATTCTCTGCTCCCCCCCACCCCACCCCCAAAAATAAAAACATTTTTTAAAATATCAGATTGTACACTTTAAACACATACCATTAATTGTATCTCAATTATACCTCAGTAAAGCTGGGCGTTTTTAAAGCTCCTAAGTGGAAGAGTATTTCTTTTGATCTAGGGGCACAGTGGAGAAACTCCTGAGATGCTAAGGACGTTGTGAACCGACGTTTAGGAACTTACGGGCAAGAAGTATCCTTTCATAGCATGTTTTAAAATTAATTCTTAATTTACATACAGCAAAGTTCAGTCTTTTTAGTGAACAGACACATACATATAACCATGTAATCACCACCACGGTCAAAATCGAGAGCAGTTTCATTACCCTCCCAAAAAATTATTTTGCTACTCCTTTGTATAGTCAAGACTTCTCCTCCCCTGTTGTCCCTAGCCACCACTGATCAGTTCGCAGCTCTCCCCTGTCGTCTTTTCCAGAATGTCACGTAGGTGGGCTCGTACGGTCTGTAGCCTTTTGAATCCAGCTTCCTTCATTCTGCATAATGTGTTCGAGGTCCACCCCAGCGGTTTGTTCCCGTGAGCTGCTCAGTGGTATCTCACTACATAGACGTACCACAGTTTATCCATTCCCCAGTTGAGGGGCATGTGGGGCAATAGAAATGCTGTAATATTCATGTGCAAGTTTTGGACATAGGTTTTCACTTAACTCGGGTAAACAGGCAGGACTCCTGGGTCATGTCACATGTTTAACTTCCTAAATCACTTTCCGTGCCAGCAGGGTGTAAGGATTGAGGTTGCTTTGAGTCCTTGTCAACACTGGGGTCCTCAGTCCTTTTACCTCATTTTGGCTTTTTTTTTTTTTTTTTTTTAATTTTCAAGTAATCTCTCCACCCCACGTGGGGCTTGAACCCACAATGCTGAGATCAAGAGTCACCTGTTTTACTGACTGAGCCAGCCAGGTGCCCCTCTCATTTTGGCTTTGATTTGCATTTACCTAGTGACTAATGATGCTGAACATTTTTTCCTGGGCTTGTTCATCATTTGTAGATCTTCCTTGGTGAAGTGTCTATTCAGATCATTTGCCCATGTTTTAATTGGGTTGTTTGTTTTCTTATTATTGAGCTGGAGGCTTCTTTACATATTCTACATACAAACCTTTGCCAGTCTACCTTCTTTCAGTCTATGGCTTATGTTTTTATTTTAACCCAGTGTCTTTTACAGAGTTTTAATTTAGATGAAGTCTGACTTATGATTTGTTTCTTTTGGTATCATATCTGAGAAGTCTCTGCCTAACCCAAGCTCACAAAGATATTTCTCTTAAAATGTTTATGGTTTTATAGGGTTTTTTTAATGTTTGTTTACTTTCGGAGGGGAGGGGTAGAGAGAAGGAGAGAGAGAATCCCAAGCAGGCTCCGGGCTGTCAGCGTGTGAGATCATGACCTGAGCCGAAATCAAGAGTCGGATGCTTAACCGACCGAGCCACCCAGGCACCCCTGTGGTTTCATGGCTGTATATTTTATATTTAGGTCTGTGATTCATTTTGGCTGAGGTTCATTTTGTAGCATATGGCTGTCCAACTATTCCACTTACTGAAAGGACTAACCATTCTTGGAAATGGTTACTTTCTTTTGCACCCTTGTCATAAGTCAGCTGACCATATTTGTGAGTCTGTTTCTGGACTCTGTTCTGTTCCATTGATTAGGGATCTTCTCGCCAATACCACACTGTCTTCATTACCGTCATGTCACTTCCTAGTAAATTTTGACATCAGGTAGTGTGAATGCTTCGATCCTGTTTTTCTTTCTCAAAGCTGTTTGCCTATCTAGTTATTTTACTTTTCCATATAAATTTTAGAATCAGTTTGGTTTTATCTACAAACTATCCTTCAGGGGTTTCGATTGGAATCGCACTACTCTGTAGATTCGGGGAGAGCTGATACCTTACCCATAGTCCGTGAACACAGTATGTCTCCATTTTGGCATTGTTTTGTGGCTTTCAGCATACAGATCCTACATGTGTTTTTTTAGGCTCATAAATATTTCATCTTTTGGTGCTGTTGTAATCAGCGCTGTTTATTTTCTGATTGCTTATTGTCTTTTTCTTACAGTTCTGTCAAGTTTTATATCGTGTCATTCAGTGCATAGATACTAGCATTACTTATTAGTTGACTCCTTTATCATTATGGAATGATCCTCTTTATCCCTGGTCATCTTAATTGCTCCGAAAACCACTTTGATGTTAATATAGCCGCTTCTGCTCTCTCTCTTGACTCATGTGAACCTGGAATGTCTTTTTCCTTACTTTTACTTGTGACCAATTTGTGTTTTTATATTTAAAGCAGGCTTGTTGCTGACAGTAAGGAGTTGAGGGTTACTTTATTCAGTCAGAGGTCTGCGCCTTTTGATTGATGAGGGTATGCAAGCGACTTGCTTTCAGTGTATTGATGTTGTTGGGTTTCAGTCTCCTGCGGAATGTGCACATTCCTGGGGTAACACCTGGACCCTACCACGAGAGCAGGCTTGAGCTAACCTCCCAAATGAGGAAATGCACAGGTTTTCTCTTAAGATTGCCACTAGGATTTTTATCATTCACCTAACCTTATTTGAGCTCATCAAAAATCCAGTTAGAATTATGTTTAAGATTGCATTCAGTGTGCAGGTTGCCTTGTGGAGAAGTTATCTTTGTAGTAGGACGTCACCCCTCACCAGGGAAGGGAAGATTTCCTTCATTTGTTTGAATATTCTTCTGTGCCTTTTATTAGGGTTTATGCTCTCTCCACTGGGGCCTTGTGACTGGGCAGTGAGTTCCTAGTGACCAAGGGGTCACTTCCGGGACTGTGTTCCTGGGCTCCTCTTGTTAATTACATTCCCTAGTTATGTCACTGTTAGTGGAGAAGGTGTTCGTGTTAGTTTCCCATTTGTATTTTTGGTTTTTGTATCATACCCAGCTGCAGTGGTCTATTCTGTTGCCTGTTGGCTTTTTCAGATTTGATGTAACATTTCCAAACACAATGTTCCATTTTTGAAAAACGCTGGGGCGCCTGGGTGGCTCAGTCGGTTGGGCGGCTGACTTCGGCTCAGGTCATGATCTCTTGGTTTGTGAGTTCGAGCCCCGCGTCGGGCTCCGTGCTGACAGCTTGGAGCCTGGAGCCTGCTTCGAATTCTGTGACTCCTCTCTCTCTCTGCCCCTTCCCCATTTGCGCTCTGTCTCTGTCTTTCAAAAATGAATAAATGTTAAAAAAAAAAAAAAAGTGCTGACAGCTGCCTGGGTGGCTCAGTCAGTTGAACATCCAAGTTTGGCTCAGGTCATGATCTCACGGTTTATGGGTTCGAGCCCCACGTCGGGCTCCATGCTGACAGCTCGGAGCCTGGAGCCTCTTCAGATTCTGTGTCTCCCTCTCTGCCCTTCCCCTGTTTGTTCTCCCACCCTCCCTCCCTCTCTTCCTCCCTCTCTCTCTCTCTATCTTTCTCTCTCTCTCTCAGGAAATAAAATAAACATTGGGGAAAAAACTTCCCGCTTTTCCCCTCACCCTGCCAGCCCCAGAATGCATCTGTTTCTGTTGTGGGAGGAAGAGCATCCAGACAAACGGAGATTTGGCCTTTGGTGGACTCAACCTTTATAAATCCCGTTCACGTGAATAGAACAATAAACAACATAGTGGAACAGCCTTTGTGGTCGAGAAGGAAGGACTGAATAATCAACCTTTCTTTCCTCATTGTCTCTGAAATCAGACTCTCGGTGCTGTTCATAGGAGTGTCCCTTCCTGTTGTCAGCCTTAGTATGTTCTGCTGTACCTCAGTTACGTCAGGGCGTGAACATTCTATTAGTTCACCCATTGGTCGTGAGTACTACAGATCCAGAAAGGTGTCAGGATGCTGCGGAATCTCAGCAGTTTCCCATAAGGTTACTTCCCAAGCCAGTTCGGTTTGCATCTAATTCCATAAATGCAGCCCTCTGGAGGGGAGCACCCACAGGGGTGATTTTAAACACCGAAAGCGGGAGTGTCGAGAGAGCAGGTGCTTCCTCGTATTACAGGGTCAGTCCCACCCCGCCCGGTGTGCGCCCACGTGCGCGGAAACCGCACATGCGCGTTACTGTCCCATTTCACACGGGCCCGGTGCCGAGAGCAGATTCACTCACTTTCAACACGTGAGAAAACCGAGGCGTGGGCAGGTTTTTCCACGTGCAGGGCCTGCTTCTGAGTCAGAAGGCAGCCTTGCCAGCCTGTCTGCGTAGTCTGATCCTGGCTGGGTCCGCACCTCGGGGCGCACACGCACTCGGTGCGTGAGAATGCATCTGGTCCACATCTTCCCGTGGGTTTTTGTGGCACGAGGATGATGAAGACCGCCTCGCGTGGTGCTCAGACCGAACCCCGTCCAGACACGCAGACGTCAGCACACGGCGCTCTGCTCCCTTGACCCTGAAGCTTTTGTGCAAAGAAGTTTTGAAACCCAAGAATAATGTGAGGTGGCCTGCCGCTTGCCTTCTGCTCTTTTCCAGATGTTCGTTTTAGTACATTTAGCCTTTTCTAGAGACGAGCATTGAATTAATGGAGCGTCATGTGGTAGGAAAGGTGAGTAGAAGTTACGGCGTGAGATTTTTTTGTCTCGCGAAAGAAAGAACTTACGCCAATTAGAGTTGGCCGCTAATAAAACTTCCCGGATTGGGGATGCTTGTCCTTCAGGGATACTGAAATGAGGACTTCTGCGTTAAAAGCAAGTTGGTCCAGCAGCCCCGCAGACTCCTGACTCCACGTCTGGGATTTGGTGACACGGTGCACCTGGCTTCACCCGGGAACGCAGTCCTTAGCTTCACTTCCGGTAGAACAGAGCCAGTTGACTAAGAATCGTAACTAGCCAGGTGTGTCCGTCGGAGGTCGATCAGAGAAACTACCAGTAGGATAGAGAACCCGAGAGACGGATTTCCAGGACCTCCCTCGGGCAGGAGCTGATGCTGCCCCCCAGGGGGTTTCTTCTTCCCCAGGAAAACCCAAAGCTCCGCTCCTCAGACTTGCCGGCCGAGTGGATGAGGCCCCCCGTGTCCTCGAGGGTGATCTGTGCTCAGTCTGAGACTGTAGATGTTGGCCGCAGATACCTTCCCAGTGACGCCCAGATTAGTGTTCGATGATGGGGGGAGTGGGGGGGCTCCCACTCTGGCTGTGGTCCGTCAGGCCCTGCTCTCCTGGCCCTGGTTAGTCTCTCTGGGGGCTGGCCGCTGAGGAACGTGAGGGGGGCCTGGCTGGGCCCGAGCGGCTCCCCTGTACCTGCATGGCAGTCCCGTCCCGTGTGGGACTCAGGCTTCTCTGGCGAGTCTCCAAGGGAGGCAGGCACATCGCGTGTCCCCCGACTTCTTGGCTGCCCGGGGACACCACGTGGGCTCTGCCCTCCTGTGCTCAGCCCGCGGCTCTCCCCCACCTGGCTCTCTTCAAGCGTCCCCAGTCTCTGGGTGACTGTGGGAGCCCCCAGCCATTTGGCTTTGAGGGAGAGCGTAGAAAACCCAGCTCATGAATGCCACACTCTCTTACGGGCCCCAGATCCCAACTGACTCTACTCTCCACGCTTCCCTAGCCCGGGAAGGAAGGGGCAAAAGGCTGGGGGTCCCAGGGCCGGTCTGCTGTCCTCTGCAAGCCCCGGGGGAGCGGGACCCACCAGGGTGTGGCCTTCCCTTGGTGTGGGAGTCCCTCGAGTCTGCCTGCTCGCTTCTGTGGGCTTCGGGGTCAGCATGCTGGAGGAGTCCCTCACTGCCCCGTCCCCTGGGGGCCGGTGACAGGGGACATGCCCCGTCCACCTGGCAGCACCTGTCACAGCCTCTGTTCCTTAGTCCCCTGTTGTTTGGGAGGTCTCTTCAGGACCCTGTCCCCAGGTTCCCAGGTTTCCTTTCTACTTATATTTTAGGAGTATTTTCTCTTTTTTTACTAAGGGTTTTTTTTACTTGCTTCCGGATTTCCAAACATTTTTTTCTTCCTTCCACTCCTGCACCGTCTCAGCCCCATTGCTCTGACTCTCTGCACCTACTCCTCGTCTCGGACAACAGAGACAACAAACGTCTCATGCTCGGGGCTTTTGTAGCTGATGGCTTGAAGAGGGGATGTTTTCCTTCACGAAACATGATGATAAGGCTCAGAGTTCAGGCTCAGTACAGTAAAGACGGGAGGAAGCACAGCAGATGACCTGGGGTTTTAGCTCCGTCTCTCTGAGACTGGATGCCTGGACGGCAAGCTTGCCCTGGACTGTCCACAAGGGCGTCCTGCACGCCGTCATGGAGCTGGGTCTTAACCTTGTGTGGCCGGTGTTTGGATTTTGTGCTTTGAGGGGTGGGGAGGGGCAGAGGTCTTGCTCTGCTCGTCTGAGAGAGCCAGTCACCGGAGCCCGGTTCTGTAACCAGCATATGGCGGGTTCAGAGATTCCGTAAGGTAACTAATCGTATCTAAATTACTATAAAGAAAGAGTGGGTTATAAATCGATGATACAGAAAAACCAAACATTTTATATCACCGATTTGTCCGTGTATGTTGTGCTTAATTTAGAGATTAACCATGTGGGCATTAAAGTGTACCTGTGCTCCAGAGAATTCTAGACTTCATGTAGAAACGTCTGTCGTAAAACACTGACTTTTATGAAGCTGGAAATAAACGGAGCGGGGGTGGGAGTCCGTGGTAAAGGACAATATAAAGAAAAACAGGCAGCGAGTTGCATGAGGGGTTCATTCAAAGTCCAGAGAAATCTCTTCTCAAGTCATTTCTTGGTGAGTCCACGCAGAGTAAGATCATGACCGTGTAGCCCTGGGCCCTCTGCTGGCTGTCCTCTGTGGATCGCAGGGGCCCCCTGGGGCAGGCTCACACGAGGGGCTGGCACTCCATTGCCGGTCGTTCAGTCCCGGTCGTTCAGTCTCCGCTGTTCCCTTCATAATCTCACCCTTCCTTCCCAGCACGATGCCTGCCTCCTCGCTTTGCACCCACGGTGGAGACCTTGACCTCCCCACTGCCCACCGGCACCGGTTGGTGGTAGCTGTCCGTGAGTTTGGCGGCTCAGAGTGAGGCAGGAGTCTCGGTGTGGCCACCTGTCCACAGCCACGTTTCCTGCTGCAGTTTTGACCCAAAATCTCGTTGGGGATCCACACTGCTTCTCGATCTTGAGAATAAGGACGAGCCCAACCACCACCGGAAGCTGCAATTGTTAGAATTAAATATTTTTCTGTAAATGTTTTTTTAATGTTTTCTGTAAATGTTCTTTCAACTGTTATCTGTAAATATTTTTAATGCCCTGGTTATAATTCTAGAATATGTGGATTTCAGTTTGCAGTTAACATGTTTCGAACGTTACCACCTTCCTCCAATCCTACGGGAGCAGAATTTGACCCCGAGGAGGACGAGCCAACGTTAGAGGCGGCCTGGCCTCATCTACAGGTACTGAACTCTGGGAGCGCCCCCGAAACCGGGGCAGGAGTTGAATGTGTGTGTCTGTGAGGTTTTCCTCTAAAGCAAGTGCACTGGCCCTAAGGCTTCACCCCAGCTGGTGGCAGGTGCCCCTGTGATTTGTAAACCTGTGCATACAAGGAAGGCATTTCAGCAGAAGTGAGAACATCGAATGGCGTTTTTGTTTGTTTGAACACTTTACCCCAACTACAAAGATACGGAGTTGTCTGTATGTCTGCAGTGGAAATGACTGCTTGGTTGATAGCCATGGAATTGAAGCCCTTTGCAGATACTTCCTGTTTACGGTACCTAGATTCAGTGCACCCCAGAGCTCACCCGCTGACTGACACCTTTTTCTAACACATTTGTAAGGCAAAAAGTTGGTCGTTGATGAGGCTGGACGCCTGAGAAGGCACGGAGCCCAGCACGAGCAGAGTGTGTGCAGGCCGTGTGCCAGGTCAGGGTCTGGGTCGTCCGCAGGAAGGGAGACGGAAAGGTGGAAGCTGGGAACGAGCTAGATGGGGAACAGATCACAAAGGGGGGCTGTCTCGGTGGCAGAACATCCCGCCAAGGCAGGTGGGGTTGCGGTGTACCACAACAGCAGGCAACCCTCTGATGCAGGGGAGGGACCTCCCAGCCGTGGGTGACTGCGTCTGGGACCCGCTCGCCAAGCCGTCCCAGCTTCCAGTCCGTCCGGCTCTGCCCAGGACACGTGTAGGTGGCAGGATGTAGATCCCACCGGCTGTGGCTGCTACGCACTGTGGTCTCTGACCAGCGTCGGTTAAGCATTGGTGACATCGGCCGTGGGTACCATTTTGCTTAAATGCCGCTTAAGGGTATAGTCTGTGGTTCTTAGCTAAATAAAATAATTACTATCGTCAGTTATAGCTTGATTAAGCCATGTAATTTGGCATTAATTCTGTAGATAATGTGGCTTTATTTTTTAAGGCTAATATTTTCAGGCAGATATTCAACTCATGGGTGTCTTTGATCTCCATCTCATAAAATACCATGTTATTTGATTCATTGTTGTTGTTTTTTTCCTTCTAGCTTGTTTATGAATTTTTCTTAAGATTTTTAGAGTCTCCAGATTTCCAACCTAATATAGCGAAGAAATATATTGATCAGAAATTTGTATTGCAGGTAGGTACAAATTAGCTGAAACTACAAAAGCCGTAATCTCCCGAGCGGGAATCCTGAGCCACTAAGTGTCTTTTTCTTCTTGAAGCTTTTAGAGCTCTTTGACAGTGAAGATCCTCGAGAGAGAGACTTTCTTAAAACTACCCTTCACAGAATCTATGGAAAATTCTTAGGCTTAAGAGCTTACATCAGAAAACAGATAAATAATATATTTTATAGGTAAGTCGACGTGTGGGTAACAGCTCTCTTTTTGCATGATGATGCTCGCATCCACACCTAATGCTCCCCTCACCCCATCCTTCCGTTTGGCAGGTGACTGGGGAGTGGGGGCGGCCTCCCTTGCCCCCCCCACCCCTCCTTCTCTGCCTGCTCCCCTCCCTCACCCACCCCCAGCACCTCCCCACTCGGCCTTCCTGTGTTTCTGTTTCCACTTACCTGGGTGCGGGTCCGTCCGGAACCTGTCCAGAGCCAACGGTCCGTCCCTCTGCCTGTGTGTCACTCCACCCTCCCCGTGCATCTCGGAGAGGCCGGAGTGAGGAGTGAAGCAGGGATCCTTAGAAACTCATAAGATGGAGAATCGTACCAGAGGCCTGGGGACCCGCGTGTACCCGGGGCAGGAGGGGCGCCGCTGGCCACGGCAGGTGCAGGCGGGCCCGGCCGTCCCTAGGCCTGCACGACCACAGAGGCTGCCCTGCCTGGGTTTACCTGGGGGAGGGCACAGCCCCGCGGCTCTTGAAAGAATGTTCCGTGACGTTGCAAGTCCCACCCCCACCCTGGCCCCCGCCTCTTGTTGGTTCTTACCGTCCGGACACCCCTCCACCTGCCTGCCGACATCCCCGTGTTTCTGCTGCTGCCGGAGTCACGCGGGCCACTGGTGATTGGGCATGAGCCCCGGGCGAGGCTCGTGTGCGCCTCCAGGCCGCCCTTCCGTCCTCCTCATTTGTGTCTCTGCTCACCTCCGGCTCCTTCCACACTGGCGCCTCGGCGGCCTTTGTTGACCCTCCTGGAACATTCTTTCCACCTGCCCTTCTCCACAGCCTCCCAAGGCCTCCGGACACAGCCCCTCACCAGGACGCACCGCAGCCCCTGGGTTGGCCGACAGGCCTCCCCACAGGCAGGGGGTGTGTGGGCCGAACACCGCCCGCTTTCAGGGCCAGCTTCACGCCCGGCCCGTGGTGGCGTCAGATGAATGTTGATGGATGAGAGAGTTAATGTGGTTTCTTACCCATCCCTGGAAAGCTTACCGAATGAGTGGTGTATTCTAAGACTTTGGGCGTCCCTGACTCCAGGACGGGTCCCAGTGGTGACAAATCCTAGCGGTGACACGCTCCGTGGGCAGGCCCCTCTGTGAGGTAAGAAAGCAGGCAGGTTTCACACTGTCTGGCCACAGTGCCAGAGTGAAGGTGACGTACAGGCCCTTGCCCGGAGCGCCACGGAGGACGGCGGGTCCCTTCTTAGACACCATGACCCAGCAAGGGAGAAGGAGAGGGGCCCTGAGACACATGGAGACACTGGATGTGGGAAGTGAGATCCCACCGTGGAGACCAGCAGCCTCTGGGGATTCCAGGGCCATCCCTGTCCCGTGCCCAGCCCGGCCCTGGTGTGCCCCCACCCCACCCTCCCGTGGTCACCGGGGTCTGCGGCTGTCTCTTCACACTTGATACGACAGTCCGGTGTCAGAGCTCCCGGTGTGCGTGGTCTTCCTTTGAGCTTCTTCCAAGGTCCCTACATCCCAGGACCGGCACCGACTGCGGTCAGAGAATGCCATTGCGGTTCCTAAATGTCACGTTCCCAGCTCACGTTTCTTGGCATCATGCTTCCTCTTGAACAGGATCATTATGTGGCTGATGTACTTACCTATCAAGATGTTACGTACATCGTTTAAACAACAAAGAACAGGGACAGTTTAAATTCTGATCTTTTAGGCCTAAAATTAAAGGTCCACCTAAAGTGAGGTTTTTTCTTTAAAACATAGGTTTTGTTCAGATAGCAGAATCACAAATCAACACTTGTGTTAAAAGGTCTCATACCACAGGGCACCTGGGTGGCTCGGTCGGTTGGGCGTCCGACTTCGGCTCGGGTCACAATCTCACGGTTTGTGGGTTCAGGCCCCACGTCGCGGTCTGTGCTGACAGCTCGGAGCCTGGAGTGTGCTTCAGATTCTGCATCTCCTTCTCCCTCTGCCCCTCCCCCACTTGTGCTCTGTCTCTCTGTCTCTCTCTGTCAAAAATAAATAAATGTAAAAAAAAAAATTTTTTTTAAAAAGGTCTCATACCTTAAAGAACCTCAATATAATAAATAAAATATTTAAATAGATTACTATTCCAAAGTTATTGCACATAATTCAATTCTGAGTGCTCTGTGCTAGAGTGTGGCACCTTTGTGTTTCAGCTGTCTTCTCTGTAACTATCATATTTTTTTTTAATTTATTTATTACTTCTCACAGTTCTGTAATCGGAACTGGGCCCCGTGGGCAGGTCTGGTGCTGCACACGGCCTGCGGTGGGCTGGCCGGTCCGGGTGGCTCGGGGCAGGGCTGCAGCCGGCCTCCAGGAGGGAAGAAGCCTCTGCGAGGCTCGGCCAGGAAGTGAAGCACATTCACCCTGCCTTCTGTGTCGATCTGACCAACTCACAGGACGACAGATGCACAGAGAGGGGGACGGGTCCCACCTGTTCGCGTGCGGCTCAGAGCACGTCCTGCAGGGGGGAAGGTCCGTTTCGGAGACGGTCTCTGATAAGCAGGTTCTGGCTCAGCTTCTAGAGAGTCCTGATTCCTTTTCAGTTGGACAAGTGAGAAACGCTGGCCTGTTCCGCGTGCGTCTTTATGGCTTTCTTCCCATCTGCAACTTCCTCTCTTTCCTGTCTGGAAGAATAAGAAGGAGAATTGTACTAATTTTCTCGTTTTTATACCTCCTTCGGTTCAGGTTAAAATAATTAGCAACGAAGGCTTTATCAGTAAGAATATAGTAATGTTGACTCAGGAGAACAAAACGGATTGTAGCTGAAGGCCATCCTTGTTCATGCGTGTCGGCCAGTGTGGCTGGATCCCGCGCGACTCTGAGGGTTCGGCCCCTCTTCCCAAGGCCCAGAGCTCAGCTCCGGGGTCTCTGGGCACCTCGTGCAGCCCACTGCTCCCCCAGCCCCCGGCTCGCCAACGAGGGCGCTCAGGTGTCGTGGCTGCACTTCCTACAAAGCTACGACGTGGCACCTGTAAACCCAGAAAACAAGCAAAACACAAGGGAGCGTCCGGTCGAGTTCTGTAAATTAAAGTGCTTGTCCGTGGACATGCACCACGGAGGGCAGGACTCCCTGGGGACATCCTCCAGTCTCTAGGCAGGTGGGGGGAGGGAGGGGACATGAGGGACGTGTCCAGCAGCGGCTCGAACGCGTCACCTGCAATATGACCGCAGTGCCCGTTTCCTGCCGCCCAGGTCGCCCCGGGTCGTCTGGGTAGCTCCCCACCTCACCTCGGTGCTGTGGCCACACTCGTGTCCGTGGCACCATGGTTCTCTGCTCAGGTGCCGCCGCCAGCCTGCGTGAGGCGCTCACCCCCACCGCCACGTGAACCCCTTGCCCACCTGCGGCCCACCCAGCTCCAGTTCCCAGACCCCCGCGCTCGCCCTGCCTTCCCTTCCACGCCGTTTAACCTCCCGCAGGGCCCCGGTCAGGCCCCACAGCCTTGAAGAATCCTGGCCGTTCGAAAACGTAGAAATCTTCCACCCCCTGGAAATCTCTCACGTCTTGTGGGTATCTGACCTGTTCTTTACTTCGACAGCCCCGTTCCGCTTGTTTCCAACAAGGACGAGATTTCAGAGTCAGGTTTCTGTAATCATCACAAACTCTTATTTTAGGCTTGGAGCTGCCTCTAAACTTCATTGTCGAGTGAGAGGCAGAAACCTTTGCCAGACACCACTCCTACCACACAGGCGCACGGCGAGGCGTGGGCAGGAGTGAGCTCCTGGCTTCTGGGGAAATCCTCTGGCGGTGGGGACACGTTGCCCTCCTTAGTGTCCCCAGCCTTTTACCGCACGTGTTCCGGGCATGGGACAGATGCTCTAGCACCGGGGACATGGTGACAAAAAGTCCTCGCCTGTCCTCAGGCTGATGTGGGCACAGCAGGAGAGGCTTCTCAGAGGACGCAGATCAGCTGCCCACATCGGGGTTCCAGAAGGTGGTGCTTGGAGCAGCGTGGGGGCCGAGCAGGGTGTCTGTGAGGACATAGGTGACACGGCCCAGTGGGAAGGAAGGAGCTTCTGCCCTTGCAGACTGGCCTAACTCTCAGAGGCTTTAAAAGTGAGCAAGGCGTCAAGTCAGGCTGGCACGAAGCAAAGAGATCAGGCTAAGGGACGGAGAGGGATGTACGCATGGTCAGGAGGACGGCAGTGGCTCATTGTCACACACGGGTGGCTGGAAGGCGAGTGCTCACAGCACAGACCTTTCGACCTTTTTCTGTGATTGAAAACTCCCAAAATAAAATGTTGGGGGCGGAAATTGAGCAGTCGCGTCGGGAAGGGTGAGCCGCCCCCAGGACACTTTTCCAGGAGGCGTGCCTGGCACCAGGCATCTGTGTGACACTCCCCCCAAGTGCATCATTTCCTCGTTCAGAGGATTGTGGTCTTTCCAGCTATTGCCTCGGTGTCTCATTCTAAATGGCAAACTGCTTTTTCTAGGTTTATTTATGAAACAGAGCATCACAACGGCATAGCAGAGTTACTGGAAATCCTGGGGAGGTGAGTGCTGTGCTCCTGGCAGTGACGTGGAATTTATTCCAGAATGATCCAGTTCACGGAGTCGCGCAGCCCTCTCCAGAGCGAGGCAATTGAAACCGTTTCCAAAGGAACCGAGACCTCGCTTGATGGAAGGGGTGGGTGAGGTCTTGGGTTAGAGCCCCCCAGACAAGAAGCCTTCTCGTGTACATGGCTCCGTGCACGGATTCTGTTCCACATACCTCCTTGAAGATGGCTAAGAGGGTTTACGTTTTGACATTTAGAACGGATCATTTATTATATACCTTGGGGGTATTGAGTAAATGCTAATATTTCTAAATGCTTTCATTTTATAAATTTTTCATATGTATACTTGTAACATTAACGTTTCAGAAATTTCACCGTCTTCACCCAAGTAGAGTTCTTGCTTGCTACCATTTTTTTTTTCATCAGTGACCTATAGATTTTATATCAGACCTCCAACCCACTGTTTCCCAAAGAGAGTGCCCTGGGGTTCCACAGCCAAATAAACTTGGAAGTGCTCTCCCGGCACCTTCCCTGGGGACTCAGCTGCATTAGCAGCTGAAGGTCCCATGGGGAGGGGTCCTCTGCGCTTGTGTTTAATCTGATGATCCCCAAAGGCTTCGGAACACAAGAAACCTGTCTCAGGGAACACTGTCGGCTTCCAGTCGATCTGTGCTCCAGTCGCACTGAGAAGACGGTGCTCGCTATTTTAGATCTAACTTGAAAAAACCGTCAGTCCTCGTGGAGAATTCTGCTTTGACCTGCGTCAGCACACTGGGCGGGTTTCTCTCGCTCAGGAGAGCGTAGCGAGCGGTCCAGGGGCCCTTCCTAGTTGTACGACCTCCCTTAACCACTCTCGGCTGCCGTTTCCTTAGCAAGGTGGGGGATGATCCCCTCACAGGGCTGTCGCGAGGACGGCGCGCTGTGTGAAGTGTCCAGCGCGGCCGGGCACAGCGTGCACCCAGGCCTCCACGCTCCCGGCAGCTGGGATCGCTGATTTTATCCCCCTGGAAGAGCTGTTTGGTCTTGTGGGCCTCCCCCATGTGAAGAAGCAGGTTGTCGCTAATGCCCTCTTTAGACAGACCCTGCCTCCTGGATGGCACGGAACAGTCTAGAACTCGCTTGACTGCTCTGTGGTCCTACCACGTGTCTGTGCTTCCCTAATAATAAAACCAGATAAATAGTAAATAACGAAGCCTGCTTGCCCAACTGGGCACCAGTAGATAAGCTACTTGACACCAGAGACCAAAATTTCAGTTTTTTTTTTTTTTATTTATTTTTGAGACAGAGAGAGACAGAGCATGAACAGGGGAGGGTCAGAGAGAGAGGGAGACACAGAATCTGAAACAGGCTCCAGGCTCTGAGCTGTCAGCACAGAGCCCGACGCAGGGCTTGAACTCACGAACTGCGAGATCAGGACCTGAGCTGAAGTCGGATGCTTAACCGACTGAGCCATCCAGGCGCCCCCAAAACTTCAGTTTAAAGACTAGGAACAAGACCCCCTTTCTCTGCAGGAGGGAGCAGCTTTCTGGCTGATTCTTAACCAGCTCCCGTTCTGCACACACAGACTTACTTCTGTCAGCATTAGGGTAATGAACCCGAATTTCTCGGGGGAAGCGTGACTTCCTAAAGGTGGGTGAAGGCCAAGGGAAGGTGCCAGCTGTGGAGCTGGAGTCCCACCTGAGCTGCCCGGCCTCCAGGCCTGTCGAAAGAAGCCAGTGTCGCCTCCAGGGACTCCTGTTCTGGGTAACGCCCCGCAAACCAGAATTTTAGAATTATCTTCTAGTTACTAACGAAGATAAAAATGACTATGCTTCTTGGAAGGTATTTCATTTTCTTTTTATTTTCTGCTAATGTCCCCCTCTTTTGTGAAACCTACATTTCGCTTACTGATAGTTGTGCTGAAAGTCAAGGCTTTTTTTTTAACCTGGAATTTGTGAGTATTCAGACTTGGAATACATTCTGTTTTCACAGCATAATTAATGGCTTTGCCTTACCACTAAAAGAAGAGCACAAGATTTTCTTATTGAAGGTGTTGCTACCTTTGCACAAAGTGAAATCTCTGAGCGTCTACCATCCACAGGTAAGGGGTGCTCCGCAGCATTATGTCGGTGGGGGCGTGCACTAGCTGGGTGTCTCCACGTGAGCAGCAGTGAGCTCGGACACAGAACCCCAGCCGTTCCCCGGGGGTGCGCTCACGTCGCCTTGCAGATGTCGTTTCTGGTGATAATTGAAAGGATACAGGGGGGCGCCTGGGTGGCTCAGTCGGTTGGGCGTCCGACTGCAGCTCAGGTCACGATCTCGCAGTTCATGCGTTCGAGTCCCGCATCGGGCTCGGTGCCGACAGCTCGGAGCCCGGAGCCTGCTTCCGGTTCTGTGTCTCAGTCTCTCTGTCCGTCCCCAGCTCATGCTCTGTCTCTCTCTCTCTCTCTCTCTCTCTCTCTCTGTCTCAAAAATAAACATTAAAAAATAAATCAATCAAATTTGGCTCCTTCAAGGAAAAATCTCTCTGCAGCCAGTGAAATGGCCTACGAAAATGTGAGTTTTTTAACTAAGCTGTGGGCTTTTTACAGTTTGCAGAAATCTACTTACAGTTTCACTGGAAATTCGGTCAGTAAGTGTTGATACCTGGTTAGCTGGCTGCACTTTGCCAGAAGAGGAGGTTTTTCCTTCACTTTTGCCCCCCGTGAATCCTGCGTAGACAAGTGCTGAGGTTCGGGGACAGGCCACGTGCCTGTTCACCAGCAGCTCTGAGTGGCTCTGGCAGCCAGTGGGCACCTCTGTCCCTCACGTTGGGAGCGGCTTGGGATGAATCACAGAAAGCCTATTCTTGACTTGATTCTAATGACGTCGGCTTCCTGGGAAGTATTTTACTTTGAGGCATTTTTTTTCTTCTCTTTGCTGTTAACTGATGATAGTATCTTTATATCCAACCAGATCGTGGTCCTGTTGATTGTTTTTTTAATTAAGTTTATTTATTTTTGAGAGAGAGCAAGGGACAGTGAAGGAGGGGCAGAGAGAAAGAGAGAGGGAGAATCCCCAGCAGGCCCCACACTGTCAGTGCAGAGCCGGACACGGGGCTCGAACTCACGAACCGTGAGATCATGACGGGAGCCGAAACCAAGAATCAGACACTCAGCCCACTGAGCCTCCCGGGCGCCCCCTGTTAACTGTTCTATAGAAGAGGGATTAATAGTTCAGAGGTTGAAGATGGAAGCAGATTTTAAGTTGGTTTTTCCCAGCTCTTAGGTCACTTGTTCATTACAGTCTCCAAAAAGACCACGAGAAAAATCCCCATCAACCCCGGGCTTACCTGTTGGTGTTAGTCCAGAAGGCTGTCTCCTGATTTTTTTAGCTTTCTGCTGCACCTGGTCCCCGACAGTCCCCGTCAGATCCCCGGCAGGGCGTGTGGAGGGGAGCCCGTGCCCGCCCGGCGGGCGCCACCTGGAGGGACGGGGGCAGCACGTGGCAGCTGGAGACGCGGCATTGCCAGGTCACAGCACGGGGTTGACGCTTCCTCTCCTCCTTTCCAGCTGGCGTACTGCGTCGTGCAGTTCTTAGAGAAGGACAGCACCCTCACCGAACCGGTGAGTACCTTCCCCGTCCGGGCAGTGGCGTCACGTGCGGGCTTCCCTGAGTGTAGGTACCGCGGGCCACAGAGCCGTCCAGACCGCTTTTCACCTCAAGTCACGCTGCCGACAGACGCACCGATTTCCTGCACGTCCCGTGTGCTCTCAGACTGTCGTCATTTTACTTACAAGTTCCGTTACTGCGGTGATTATTGTACGCGACAGGATTGCCGTCCTCTCTGTGCGGGGCTTGACTCTTTCGAACGCGACACGCTTGAGTGGTCGTGGTCGCTGGGTCGCGGGCCGGACTGTGTGAGCTCTTGGTCTGACCACGCTCGTAACCGGCTTCGGTCAGACCACCCGCAGTGAGTTCTCGAAACGCTTGTGCCAAAGGGCCTTACGGCCTGAGAAGTTCTTCCGCCTTCGAGGGTAGCGACTCGTGTTCGCTGAGTCGACCGTGACAGGTTGCTGCCACTGAGCGCTCAGATCTCCCAATTTCTTGGCGTGTGATCTTTCTTAGAAATGAAAAGCGGTTGTGGCCCAGATTAACAAAGTTGAGTGTGTTGGGTGCCAGGCTGAGCATTTGAATGTGCTTTTTTTAACAGCTTTATCGAGATAGAATTCACATGCCATACAATTCACCCACTTAAAGTGTACCATTCAGTGGCTTTTTGGTATATTATGCTATCGATTATTGTAATCGTGGTGAAGCATATACAACATGAAATTTGCCATTTTCAGTGCGTGAGGGGCATTAATTACATCCCAGGGCCACACAGCTGTCACCACTGTTCCCAGAACTTTGTCATCACATTGCCCCAGCCAGAAACTCTGTCCCCCCCCTCCCCTCCCCCCCCGGACACCGACTCCCGCTTCCCCCCTGCCCGCCCCCTGGTGACCTCTCACCTGCCTCTGTCTCTACAAGTTTGCCTCCTCGGGGCACCTCAGATGGGTGGCATCGCGTAGGACGTCCTCAGGGCTCGTGCAGGCCGTGCCTGTGTCGGAACTCCATCCGCGGGTGTGGCCGTGCACTCTCCCTTTCTCCCTTGTGTGGTGTTCGTCTGCTCCTCTGTCCGTGGACGCCGGGCTTGCTTCCATCCCTTGCGATAATGCGAGCCGTGTGGCTGTGAACGTGGCCGTGGGTTTCAGGGCCCCACTTTCTCCGTCGTCACTTGTTGTCCCTTCTTTTATTCTAGCACCTAATGAGTGCATGGTGGTGTCTCTCGGTGGCTTTTTGACTTGCATTCCCCTCTTGACCGGAGACGTTGGGCATCTCTTCAAGCGCCTGTTGGCCGCCCGTGGGTCTTGGACAAACGTCTTTAGATCCACCGCCCATTTTTTATTAACTGGTGGTTTTTTATCGTTGAGTAACAAAAGTAAGAAGTACTGAGTGCCAGTTTCAGTGTTTGAATATTCTTTTCAAAGTTACTGGTGGAATAAAAAAGGCAAATGTCATCATTCCGGCATCTTCTCTGTCCCCTTGGCCGTCTTTCACAGTGGTCCCATGAGGCTGTGTTTTATAGTGGAAATGCACGAGGAATCCTTAATGCTCTGTTTGCAAGTTACACGGGCTCCTGATCTCTGCTTTTTCTGAGCTTCTAAACTCCAAACGTGGACACCATGTGTCACCCACCAACTCAGGAAAAGCCCTTGACATCACCCCCCAACGCCTGCCCAACTCCCCTTCCCGGGGCCCCCGCACGCCTCCGCCCCAGCTCTGGGATTCTGGAAGCGCCCAAGGAAAGGCATCAAACTTACCAGACTTCAGTGTCAAACCAGGAGTGTTTTCCCCACTTAGACTAGGGTATCCGCCTTGAGAGAGAACTTGGGAAGCACCAGGGATAAAGCCTCTTCTCCGGTGGTGCCCTGTGCTCAGTTCCTCTGAGTTTGAAGGACGTCTCCAAACTAAAGGGTGAGAACCAGGGGTGCCTGGGTGGCTTAGTCAGTTGAGCGTCCGACTTCAGCTCAGATCATGGTCTCACAGTTGGTGAGTTCAAGCCCCGTGTCGGGCTCTGTGCTGACAGCATGGAGCCTGCTTCAGATCCGGTGTCTCCTCCTTTCTCTGCCCCTTCCCCTGTTTGTGCTCTCTCTCTTTCTCTGTCAAAAAAGAATAAACATTAAAAAAAATGAAGGGTGAGAACCGTTGCTGGAAAAAGTAATATGCACTAAGAAGGACACGGCACACACATGGGTCTCAGGGTCCTGGACCCAAGGCGCCCCTGAAGCTAGTGCGGCCAAGGTCAGGAATGTTTAAAGTATGATACGTTTAAAAGACCTGTGTTGCTCCCATTTAAGGTCTGTAATTAATCTTTCTACTTGTAAACTGTGTACGGTGCTGAAGAGCTTTCTGGGCACGTTGAACACGTACACTGTTGTAAGAACGGGAGCTCGGCAGATCGTGGACAGAAGTAAAATCGTTTTCACGCACCTGTTGCTTTAGGCTACTCGGCTTTTACTACAGGGTCTGGCGGGAACTCTTTTTCCCTGGTATTCAGGGGAGGGGGCTCCCCAGGCACCAGGCCAGAGCCACTAGCGTGCACGCCCGGGCTCGCCTGCCCTCCCCAGCCCTGTCCGGAGAGCGGCAGCCTGTTGAGTTTCCGAAGGAAAGTTCAGCGCGTGACGTGCAGAGAGCCGCTTTTGCCTAGATCAGCGTTCCCAGGCAGGCCCCTCTTCGCCAAAGCGCTGCCAGGCTCCAAAGCCATGGGTACCAGCCATAGGTTGTTCCCGGTAGTGTGAAAAGTAGGTCCAGCGTGGGGCTCTGATTCCAGAAACAGCACCTTTTCCAGAGACATTGAGTAGCTAAACCAGGTGTGTTCTGTGTCCCGCGTATCACTGTATTTTTCCTAATAAAGCTCCATTTGACAAATGTCAAGGAAGAGTGGCTTTGCGAAGTGATTGACACCTGCCGTGTTCTTAACAGTGGCTCCCCGACTGCTGGTAGATAGCAGGTGCTCAGTAAATGTTCACTGAGTGATTTTGAGCAAAAAGTAGGAGAAAAAAATCATTAAATCATCGATTTTTTTTTTTTAAGGAATTATTTTTAGAGACCATCATGCTGTAAATGTTTAGATCAGACTTCAGAACTAGGAGGACTTTCTTATAAATTTGGGGGTTTTATAAAATGTAATACCATAAAAGATTATCCAGGAGCCTGAATGCCAAAAGCATTAACAGAGCTGTCCTAGCCGGACGTCGTTCGAAGGCCCGCCGTGTTTTTAGCCACGGTAGCGAGCAGCTGGCCTGCCGAGCTCTGCAGGGGTGTCTGCACAGCCAGTGGAAGCCACCAGCCGCCCCGGACGGGCTGACGTTCGCAGTGATTTTCACGGCCGTCCTGATGGTGGGGGCTGGGACAGCGGTTCCCGAAATGGCCATGACTGGCAAAGGGCTGCTTGAGAGTGACCGGTTGCTGTCGTACATGGGCAAGCGTGCACGTGTACTTGTGTGCAAATGTTGTGGGTCCTTGTACTATTTTAGAATTAAGGTGGCTCGCCTCTAGAAATACGTATTCTTAATCTTCACCAAGCCAAATCTGATATTTTGGGTGGACGATCTTCACTGGTGTGGTTGCAGGAGGAAATTTGGAAACTAAAGGAGGGAGGTGAAGAAAGGTTGCCCCACAGAAACTCCTTCTACCCATCTGACTTGGGCAAGGAACACAAGGTCCAGTCCCCGCAAAAGAGGAAGCTGCCACCATCCGGCTCAACGTGCCTCGAGGGGGCGGGCCGCACAGATGCTCCCTGGCGGGGTCCCATCTGAGGCCGCGCTGCCGTGCTGTCCATGGGCCAGCACTCAGATGCAAGGTCCTCACGGCCTGGAGGCAGTTACCGGCCCGAGGTCACTGGTCACGCACACAGGGGACAGCAGGGCCCGACCCCAGGTCCCTCTGTAGCCCTGCATGGCGTGAGCTGGTAACAGCGTCAACTTACTCCATGTCTCTCTCCTTTGATACATTTTAGCACAGTTTAGTTAGGACAGTCGAAACACCACGTGTACACACGTAGTACATACGTTTACGTATAAATACGCGTGAAAGATCGATTGGAGATAAACGGATTGTGCATACACATGTGTGTCGCCAGCACTCTCAGAACTGGCCGCTTGTGCACCGAACGAATACACGAGCTCATATGCTCCCGGTTTCTCCATCGTTCTTTCTCTCTCAACCCTCCTAACTGCTTGTTTTTTAACCTTTTTATTCCTAAAAGGATCTACTCCCGTGGCGGTCCAAGAGAGAGGGTCACAGAAATTAAAGTTGCATTTCTTAAGCAAATAAGTTTGACCTGTTTCTCTAATTATATAAAAAAAAAAAAGTGCTAATTTACTGAATTGCTGTTCCTTCTGGAAGGAACAGAGCAGCACCTTCTTGTGATGCTCTGCTTGCGGTGGGGACACCCTCATGAAAAACAGAACTCTTAACTCACAGATGCCGGGCATCACGGACGTCACGCCGTGTGTTGTCTCTTCGGTAGGTGGTGATGGCCCTTCTCAAATACTGGCCAAAGACGCACAGTCCGAAAGAAGTCATGTTCTTAAATGAGTTAGAAGAGATCTTAGACGTAATCGAACCATCGGAATTTGTGAAGGTCATGGAACCCCTCTTCCGGCAGCTGGCCAAGTGTGTGTCCAGCCCACACTTCCAGGTACGCAGGGCGGGGGGAAGGGCCTCGTGTCCGCGTCGGAGGTGACAGGCTTCGGGGTATCGCAGGTCATACTTGGCTTCTCGTGTAATTGGGAGGTAAACTGCCAGCCTAGCTGTACCTCAGAATAAGATGCTAGGACCTTAATTCTGTCAAACGCACCCCAGCATCTCGACCCCCTCCCTGAAACATGTTTCTCGCCAAGGATGATTAGTCCTGGCCCCTCTGTGAACCTGTCTTTATGTTCAGTGTGCCCCAAATGCTTAAAACCCTGCGTCCACAGCTGAGGGGTGGGCACTTGTAGGTGACATAAAACTCGGCCCCCACAAGCGCTTTGTTTCCAACACACACACGTTCTGACTTTTGTCCCCCACCCAATCCTGTTTGAGGGGCACCCCAATCACATCCTGCTTTCCTCGGCCCCTTGTGCAGCCTTCCGGGCCTCATTCCGAGGTCGTCCTCAGGGCCCGTGCTTAGCCTGTCTGCCTCCATTGGACGTACTGGCCTGTATCACCAGCTCACCGTGAGCAAGGCGGCCCCACCCATGGGGGGCCACATGCCCGCCCCGTTCCCGTGCCCTTGCTCACTGGCTGTCCCCGCTGGGCTCCTCCTGGCCCTCCTCCAGCCACCGCACCCCCCCCCCCCCCCCCCCCGCACCACCTGACACCTGCCCTTCCTCCATCAGGGCCCTCCTGGGGATGCATTCTGTCCCACACATGTCCCCTTCCTAGCTGCTGCGTGCCCCCCGACGTACCCCTTCTAGTAAATTCATTCTCCCCTCATTGGTCTTCCCCCCCCAGAATGGAAGCTCCACTCCCCCTGCTCACTGCTGACACCTCAGAGCCCCGCGCTGGGTAGGGGTGGGCGGAAGGCGTGAGGAAGGAAGGCGGTTGACCTGTGTCCTCAGCGGTAGCCCAGGGTCCGGCGTAAGTGTGTGTTGAGTGAGTGGAGGAAAGAGCGACCGTCTTCCTGCTGTACAAGAAGTCCTCTCCCTTTGGTCGAGGGCTCTTCAGGGTTACGGTCTGGAGCATTTGGGGCTTGTGGAGATGATTCTCTAACCCAGTGTAATTCGTTGCCTGTTCACAGAGTCGTGGGGAGGGCATTGCTGGATGTTTGTCGCCATGGTCACAACAGCTGTGCCCTCCGTCTTCCAGGTGGCGGAGCGAGCGCTGTATTACTGGAACAATGAGTACATCATGAGTCTAATCAGCGACAACGCGGCCAAGATCCTTCCCATCATGTTCCCGTCCTTGTACCGCAACTCGAAGACCCACTGGAACAAGTGAGCGAGCCGGCTGCCGCCCGCGGGGCCCTGGGAAACTCTGCGAATCTTGCTGATGCCTCAGCCCAATTGGGATCGAAATCTAAGTCTGAGATAGCAGTTAAAAACCAAAACGTAGATTTGTTTGTCTGTCTGTCTGTTGGGCTCACAGTGAAGTAGGAGCGGGACTGTATCTGTGGCCTTGTCTTCGCCTCCTCGCCCCCGTTTCACGCCAACACGGAGGCAGGTTTGTCGGGGCAGCGCCTTCCTGGCCTCGCCGTAGGGACCCCTCCCAAGGAGCTGAAGGCGGCCGCGAAGCCTCACGGGGCGCAGTCCCCGCGGGAGCACGGGGGCCACCCCGAGCCTCGGCCACACTCTCTGGGGACCCCTCCAAAAGAGCACGAGCCACCCGCCTGTGCAAGGGCCGAGCAGGGACTAGAAACACAACCTCGGGAGTCTCGGATTTGCTTCTCTCTCCCTTGTCCTGCCCCTTTAGCAAGGATAGAGACACTGGGCAGCGGTCTTCTGACACCTTGGAGGGAACAGTCAGTGCGGGTTCCCGACTGGTGCTCATGTCACTTACCATTTACGTGACTACGGGCCCCAGGGCTTTGCTGTCGCCTCCTTCTCTCCTTTCTGCCCTTTTTCTATACGATAGTCGTTCAATCAGATCCGAAAGCAGGGGGCAGAGCCTCCATACCCAGTGCCGCCCCCTTGTTTACAGGCGAGGAGAGCGGGACTCGGGGCGGTGGCCGGTGGCGGTCGGGCCACACTCGCGAGCTGGCGGTCCGGCTCGCAGGGTCTCGCGCACACCCTCCCACCGTCCCGGCTCACGTCCTCGCCCCCTCTCGCTCGGCCACAGTTTCCTCATCTGAGAAATAGAGAATGTTGGCATCCGCCTCGGTGGTTTGTGTTGATTCATCACGAAAATCAGTGCTCACGTGCAGAAAGCACTTGCAGCCACCGTCACCTCCTTGGAAGTTCGTGGAGGTGAGGCTGATAGATGTAGGGTCCCAGGCACCTAACAGGTATCCGGTGAACGTTCGCCGTGGGCACGCGGCTGTAGGGGTCGCAGCCCCAGCCACCGGGTCCTGGGTGTGTGCGGCCCAGCAGACCCCGCCTCAGTATATCGACTTTCAGCAACCTTTTCTATGTAACGTGCATTTCTCATTGCGTTCAGCAGGTGACGGAGCGTAGCCCTCGTCCCTGTGTGTCATTTAGTGTGGCAGGAGAGTCAGCAGTGACCGCTGACCGGCTGCAAAGCCCTGCCGGTTGCAAAGAAAGAAGGGTTATTTCAGGTGTTTCCAAATGCGAGTTGGGTATCATGAAGTGAGTTAAGAAGTAGCTGTGAATCGTGCAACAACCACAAAAGCAGCAGCAGCAGCAGCAGCAGTCACGGTTTGAGGCTTAAGTTTTTCTGCCGTTGCTCACGACGCTGTGGGTTGACCAGGCTCTGCTGGGCAGTTCTTGGTTTGGGGAGGTTTTTTGGTCTTAATTTTTCTTTTTTTTAATTATTTTTGAGAGAGAGAAAGCACAAGCAGGGGAGGGGCAGAGAGAGAGGGAGACACAGACTCTGAAACAGGCTCCAGGCTCTGAGCTGCCAGCACAGGGCCCGATGTGGGGCTCGAACCCACAAACTGTGAGATCATGACCTGAGCCAAAGGAAGTCGGACGCTTAACTAACAGCCTCCCAGGTGTCCCAGGGCAGTTCTGCTGACCTCACCGCGGTGTGGCTGTCATCTGATGGCGAGGGGGACTGGCGTCCTCTTCGGACCCCACTGGGTCTCAGAGCAGCGGGGCCTCCCCCCTCTCGTGGGTGTCAGAGCCGGGAAGTTAAGTGCCATTAAGCTATCCTATGGTAATTTTATATTCTGTCTTCCAGAGCTCTGTTTTGGCATGATTAAAAACTTTTCTGTTCTTAATTAATAAGATTAAAAGGAAACTGACGTTTATGGGAAATAAAGGGTTTCCGTTATTGTCCCCAACACATCCCAGTGGGTTTTAATTACGTATACATTCCCAAATGTTTGTTTCTAAGAGAGAAAGGGCGTGAGTGGGGGAGGGACAGAGAGAGAAAATCCAAGCAGGCCCCTGCTGCCAGCACAGAGCCCGACGCGGGGCTCAAACTCACACACGGTGAGATCAGGACCTGAGCCGAGCTGAAGAGTCGGACACTTAACCGACGGAGCCACCTAGACGCTCCTGAACTGTATTTTTTCAAGTTTCAACACTTTTTTATTCTGTTTCCAAGGAAGGTGGTTTTCGGCCGCCGTCAGCCAGGACACCGCACCGAGAGGCCTCGGGGCCGGGTGCTCCGTGAGGGGCCGAGTGGCCGCCGCACGGGCTGGGAGGCCTGGGAGCCTTCGGGCCGAGCGGGGAGGAGGAGGGCTGTGGCCGCGCAGGGCGAGGCGGGGAGGGGTGGAGGGACGGGTGGCGTGTTCGGAGCCTGAACAGGAAGTTCTGCTTACAGGACAATACACGGCCTGATCTACAACGCACTGAAGCTCTTCATGGAGATGAACCAGAAACTGTTTGACGACTGTACCCAGCAGTTCAAAGCGGAGAAGCTGAAGTAAGTTGCCCCCTTCCAAAGCTGCTCCCTTGAAGGCTTTTTCCTCAGTCCTGAATAGACCTCTTCCGCTGTTTGTCCGGAAAAGCTCATCAGGTCTCTAAAGC
Organism: Panthera leo; assembly: GCF_018350215.1. Taxonomy (NCBI): domain Eukaryota; kingdom Metazoa; phylum Chordata; class Mammalia; order Carnivora; family Felidae; genus Panthera; species Panthera leo. The sequence goes on from NC_056684.1 coordinate 143,144,916, forward strand.
AAAGTCAAGTCTCTCATACTTGGAAAACAAATGAAAATGTGTCGTGTTAGCTCATCTTCAGAGAACTCCTCTGTCCCCCGCTCCCCTCCCCCCGCCCCGTGCTGCCAGTTCAGTTGTCTCTGCAAAATGCGTGTGCGGACCTAACTTTCAGAATTTTTGCTTTTCTCGGGGAACACGTAAAGGCTGTGAGGTATAGTGATTTTTTAGGTTCACAAGGCAGGAATTTGGATTCTGTCCCATCAGATTTCTGCGAGAGAGCAAGCGCCTATGTCAACAGAGCTTTATCGGGCCCCTTCTGGAGCCTGGCCTGTGTCCTTCACAGAGCCAGGGCCCCACTCTCACGCTTGAAGGGTGTCAGAGTGCGGCGTGGGCTCTGGGCAGACTTTGTTCTTTGCTTCTCTGCCACTAGAAGCTGGCTAAGACAGAGAAACATTGAACGAGTGTAGTTCAAATTACAGGATATTTATGAACAGCCGTAGCATTCATTCTGTAGACAGTATGTACATGTTTACCTGCACGCCAGGCCCTGTTTTAGGCTCCGGCAACACAACAGGGCACGAAACAAAAATCCGTGCCCTCGTGGGTAGTGTGGAGAGGGAAGACAGCAAAACACACAGGAGGACGGCATGTGCAGGGTGTGAGGTGAGGGTCCGCAGAGCAGGGAAGGCGCACGGGCACACGTGCACAGGCCGTCTTCCGGGCCCCCTCCCGGCTGAGCGCGGTGTTCAGATGCGCCACCGGCTCTTCAGAGGGCAAGTATCTTAGCTTTCTGAAAAGGATCTTGCAGCACATTTTCCAGATTTAAAAAAAAAAAAAAAAAAGTTGGGTCCAGGTGGTTAAGTGATTCGCCAAAGGTCATGTGACTCACTGGTGGGGGAATCTGACAGGAACCAGGTCTGAAGACCGTTCCTTTTTAAAGCCGCCCTTGTTGGGACATCGGCTCTTAACCTCAGTGCCTTTACGCTGTGGAATGGTCTCACCTTTCATGGCTCTGTGAGCTTTTCTTCAAAATTATATAGGTCTTCTGGAGAAGCAGCGAAACCAGGAAGGACAGAGACCTGAGATGTACTCGTATAAGTCTTCCTAAGAACCCACATGCCTCAACGTGTTAAAATTCTAGCACATCTAGTTGTTAAATCTTCTCCCCTAAGTCTGGCTTGTGTTTTGCATTTCGTTTTCCATGTTAACCTATATTGTGATCACCACTGTGAAGAATGTGGAGTAGAAACCAGAAAGTGACAGAGGGAAGCAGGTGATTGTGTTGCTGGCCTTGTCATTGTTTCCTCTCTTGAATGTGATCCCTCTCTCTAATGCCAATGACATTTTACTATTTTTCAGAGAGAAGCTAAAAATGAAAGAACGAGAAGAAGCGTGGGTTAAAATAGAAAATCTAGCCAAAGCAAACCCCCAGGTACTAAAAAGAGTAACGTGAAAATGTCTAGGGTATCTCTTGAATGTTTTTATGAGCTAGGAATGTGGCTGCATCATGGGCAGGGAGGGGGTCGGCTTCACTAACCTTGTATGTGGAAATGTCTGCAATAAAAATACTTCTCAACTTTCGTACAAGTAACTTATTTTGCCCCACCAAGTTTTTACCACAGAATTGACCTTTTTTTCCTCTGCTTTTTCAATAAGATCTAAATCTTAACCAATATACTGTGGTAAAAAGAAAGCCAGGATACAACGTCTATTTTGGACCGAGATTATGATTTGCTTTCTCCTCACCAACGTCATAGATGCTGTAGCTAAAACGATACGTCCCTTTCTTTTTAATATCGAAGTCAGTCCAAAAGAAAGGAACATAGATTTGAAATCGATGAAGTACGATGTCCGTGTCCTCTTTTCCTAAAACTAGGTTCCTATACGCTGAGCCTTTTAATCGTTAAAAATTGCCTGACGTCTGCGTGTTAGCAACTAACCCTCTCTCCCGTCCTCGCTAGAAGGTTCCAGCGCGCTCTGGCAGGTGCGCGCACGCGGCGTGTCTCCCGGAGCAGGCGATGCGGTGGCCCGCACGGCGCCCGCCCTGGGGCTCCGAGGGCGGCTGGGGGTTCTGGGTTGTGTGGTCTTTGGTGTTACGCACGCTGGTCTGGGTGACTGGAGCACTGCCTCACGGGCGGGCCCCCTGGTCACGGGGCCACTTTCCTGAAGATCGTCTGTGCGCCTCTCCACCACAGTAACAGCCCGCTGGCGGTCCTCAGGCTCCCAGAAAAGCTTGTACCTGACAAGAACCCCTCGGTACCCTCAAAATCCTAAAAGGCTCGTTGAGGTGAAGCTAGGTTCCAAGCCATCTGTTTCCTTGGGCCAGAGGCGGGCGTAAATCATTTACTAAGTCGGTTGTGCGGGATTCGTGGCGCTCTGACCTCTCATAAAAAACAGCACGTGATCACGAAGCTAAAAGTGTGTGTTGATGTAATGTATCAATCGTGTTCCCTTTGATAAAACCACATTCGAGAGACTTACACCTCAGGAAAGCCGAATGACGTTAAGTGAGGCCTTCCTTCCGCCCTGGAGCTACCCCCACGGCCTTTCCCTGACACGACCGATTCTGTGCTCTGCCACAGAACTGCCCTGTCCACCTGCTGGAACAGAAGGGATGTTGAACGTGAGGCTGGAATACTGACGTTTGTTCCACAACACCGTGAAAGCTCAGATCCAGGGCCGGTGGAGGTGGAGGTGGAGGGGCCCTGCCTGACGGCCCCGTGCGAAGGGCAGCCAGCCGGGCGTCCCGGTCAGGATCGCCAGACACCCCACCACACGCGCACCCCAAACCCACACCTGAAACCAATCAGAAAGGCTGATTTTTAGCTGTGTCGCCTGGAACATAGAAATAATCTCCTGGGAAACCGCATCAAGCTTTCACGTTACAAACGAAAAAGAGTGGGTTGGCTGTGTGACAAACGTGGCCTCGTTTCGCTGCTGTGCTGTCACAGGTGTGCCTTCCGAAACAGAAATTGCTCTCGTTTCCCTTTTCCTGAGCTTCTCCTGAGTTTTCTTACGTGACGCGTTTCCTCCTCTGGGCCGCTCTCTGCTGTGTCCCAGGCAGGCGACGCCGTAAGCGCCCTGGGCTGCACCTGTGGGGAATGTGGCGTTCTGGGCGCTGTGTTGACCATCTCCCCGTTGAAACCATGTGTGACCCGAGCCCCGTGAGTCCTGTCTGCGTGCAGCAGTCCCCGATGCAGCGTCTCCAAAAGGAAAATGCTTCACGAGCTAATGTCTCAGAGCTGAAAAGCGGGGCCTCGGGACTTGATTCTCACTTGAGAGAGAGGGCGTCTTGTCTAAGTCCTAGTCTCTGCTCGCTGTCTGCAACAGCAACGACAAAAGGTAATAACCCAGTGGACGAAACATCCTGCTTCCCGTTTCGGCCATGAAAGCAGTCGGGTCTTTCAAGCTTTGGCTCTGTATCTCAAATCTGCCTTTTTGAGGAACCGATTCAATAGCTTCTTTTTTAGGGCGCATCCCCAGCAGGGCACTGTCTGCCCACCGACCTGTATCTGGAGGTCTCTCCATCTGTCCTGGGCTGGGGGGGTCTACGGCGGCTCCTTTGGGGGGGGTCTTAATGTCCCGCATCATTTAGGTTTTTTTTAAGTCACGAAATACTGAGGATTTCTAACGTAAATGTGTTTTCCGACTCCGCCAAAGAGGCCAAGTCACAGGTGACTGCTTATTTCCGCCTGACTTTGGCGGGATTCGTGTGCAAGGAAGACAGGCACTCGTGTGAAATCGGGTGCCACCTGCTTCCCTCTGAGAGACGGGCCCCTCGGGGCGACGTGTGTGTTCCTTCACCCTGCCGTGACCCCAGCCTCAGCAGAGGTTTTTACTCCTCGTAAGAGTCCTCTCCTGCGGTGGCCGCTGTGTGGCCCTTTTGTTGCTGAGACCGGTCTGTAGCATTCTTGTTCCCACCTCTCTTTGCCCTGAGCTCCAGAGAGGACCAGGGGCCCCACACGGCTCTCCCACTCCCACATGGAGTGCGCCCCGCTTTTCCCTCGGAGCAGCCAGAAGCTGAAATGCTGGTTAAAAAGCAACCCCTGTGCCTCCTCGTGAGAGTCGTGGTTCCTCGTGCTGCTCTGAGCCCCTGAGGTGCTGTGCCCAGGCAGCCACTGCACTTGGCAGATGGGCACCAGCCGGGTGTCCTGAGTCACGGGACATTCCCCAGATACCAAGACGAGAACAGGACACAGCTTCAAGGAGCTTAGGATCCGTGAGGGGAGCCAGATGGAAGCAAAGAGAATTCATTTCAGATGGTCAGATTATAACCCAGGAGATGCTGGAGAGGAAGCCAGGAGGTCTGCTTCCTGCCTCTGACGGGGACGCGTAAAGACACCCTGTGGCGGTGGCACGGCCACGGCCGAGGTGTCCCCAGCAGGAGGGCTGAGCTCCTTGGAGGGGAAGTCTCAAAGGGGACCTCCCCAGTCTGAATTTGGGGGAAGGTCCTCGAGGCAGAGAGAGCAGAGTCAGGAATCCGAGTTGTTCGGCACAGGTGGACTGTTGGCTATGGAGGAGCGGCTGGGTTGGTCTGGACGAGGGACGAAGCTGGAGACGGAACAAATGTCGATTTTATCCCCAAAATGGATGCAGGTGTTAGTGTCTTAAGGAGAGAAGTGGTGTCGTCAGACTTGCATTCCAGAAAGTTCTTTGTGGCAGCCAGGAGGATGGGGTACTGGGAGGGGCCCGCCCTGGGGGCTCGTAGAAGTATGTGGCCGAGGCTGGGTTGACAGGAATGGTGGGAGGGAGGGCCGTGTCTGAGGGCCCAGCAGCGCTGTGAACAGAGGCCAGGCAGGGAGACCCCCGGGGAGCGGGGAGCCATCGGGAGGGGCAGGGAGGCAGGAGGGGAACCGGAGCAGTCTCGGGGCGGTTGTGTTCCGTCCGTTGGGCCCGTCGTGTCCAGAGAGGCCGGGAGGGTAAAACCCGATGACTGGCTTAGCAGCCAAGAGCTCCCCCAGCCCCAGCGTCTGTGGTACCATTGGAGGGGCCGTGGGGAGGGAGTGGGGGCGCGGGCAGCTCCCTCAGTCCCTCCCGTCAGCCCAGCGACGTGTTTGCGGGGCACCTGCTTGCGGCTCCCCCACCCCCGTGTCTTCCTCCCCTGCCCTCCCCCTCACAGACAAAGGGGACACGTAGCTCACTGTCACCATCACAGCAGCCCTCTGCCGTGACCTTACCCCGCGTCCTACTCAGAGACAGAGACGCCCGTGGCCAGAAACGCGTCTGCGGCTCCCAGAGCCCAAGGACGGTGGGTCCCAGGGCCGCCCGGACCCGAAGGCACACCAGCCCTTCCCTCCGTGCCCGGCCCCGGGGTCGCAGCGTGCGACCCAGCCGTCCCAGCCGGCTGGCGGAGTGGCGGAGTTCCGGCTAGAGAGCAGAGATGCCGAGGGTGTGGACACGGGGGTGGGGCTGATAAGGCGGTTCCAGTGAGAGCGTGGGGTGAAGGGGTGAGGCCGGCAGGTGCGTGCAGCCGGGGTGGTGAGCAGGGGCTGTCGGCATGGAGCGGTCCAGGTGGGCACGTGGACTCCGGCCCGGGGACCGGGGAAGGCTCTGGAAGGGAGGCTGCAGCCTGCGTCGCGCTCCTTGCCCGGTGCCCCGCGGGCCGAGGAGAATGAAAGGGCTCTGGTTTGTGAGGCCCCGCAGGTCCGGGCCGGAGGGGGCCCCGGGGAGGGCGCCGGCGGGGAGACGTGCCCCCCGCCAGGATGAGACCCTTGGCGTCCACAGCCTGAGCGCGAACAGAGAGGGGCTCCCAGCTTTGCGTTGCAGCATGCGGTGTGTCGTGAAGCGAACACCGTGAGCCTCCCGGTGGCAACGGGGACGGACGGGCCTCTGTCTGAAGATGTGCAGACGCTGAGAGAGACAGTGAGCGGACAGGCCCCGCCAGGTAACAGCGCGCAGAGCTGAGCTGGGGTGCGCCCGCGCCAGTTTGTCTGAGAAACACTTGTAGGAGGTGACGGGATCCAGGCCAGCGCCTTCGGTGTGAGCCCGGCGAGAGACTCCGTGTCGGGAAGCTCGGAGACAGTCGCAGCTCCATACGTCCTAACGATCAAAGTACCGGGCGGAATCTTTGAGAGTTTTGATTATTTGCCTCGTTTATATTAACAGTAATGATCTCAGCCCTTAACTGTCCTTCAGATGTCAACCTGGGCGAAAATCGGACCTTTGGCAGTGGTGTCCCTCTGCACCGTCCCACGTGCTGTGGCGCCGGGGCGTCCCCTGTCACGCCCCCACGGCCCCAGGACACCGGGCAGAGAGCCTCATTCTCCTCCCCTTCGCACTGCCTCCCGGGGCCGCTCAGGAGCCAGGGACGCCTGCAGGCCGGGATCGTTGTCAGGACCACCTCACGCCACGCCTGTGCTCAGGTGGTTTGTTTCCACGGTGGTAGAAATACCTGTTCAGATCACCACCGATCCAGAGACGGACGTTTCTTACTAAACCGGGAAGATGTACCGTGTGGGCTCCGAAGAGGGTCATGTGCCAAGTCCCTGCCTGCGCGAGGAGCCTGTCACTTGCTGAGTTTCTCTGAACGTGCCTACCTGTCTTCACTTCCTGGGACCCAGCACAGTCCTGCCTGGATCGGGGTGTGGGCGGCGCGGGGGGACGTGGGCCTCGCTGACTCTGCAACTTGAATCCCCGGGGGCCAGCTCCACGAGTCCTGGTGACAACCAGTGCTACGATGCCGAAGCCTGAAAGGTCACGCGGGCCAGACCGTGTTGTGCACCGGATACAGGTGGATGCAGCGTCGTCAGTGCTTGGAACCCACTGAAGCAGAGAGGGTGCTAGTAAGATTCCACTCCCCACCTGCTCGGATGGGGCCAGGCGTTAGCAAGAGCACGGGACCTCCTCCGTCCAGGCCGCACGGGGCTGCCGAGCCCTCGAAGCGTGGCCACCTGCGCCGAGCCGTTGTGCCGTCAGCCGACAGCACGGGAGCTCCCAGGCTCGGTATGAAGAAAAGGATGCAAAAACCTCTCATCCGTAATTTTCTGTTGTTGCGATGATAATAGCATTTGGGGTATATCGGGCCGAATAAAAAATACTTTTAAAATTAATTTCATCTATTGCCCTTTACTTTTTTAATGTGGCTACTAGAAAACTTGGAGTTCCATACTTGGAACACGTTATTTTTCCATTGGGCAGCACTGGTCCAGACTCCTTTTTTCATAGAGCTGCCCAGAGAGGGCGACCCCACTGGCCAAGTCCATGCCGCTTCCTGCCCAGCCAGCCCCTAGCCTTCGCTGAAGATCAAACCTTGAAAATACGGGGGAGAAATGCAGAACACTCCTAGTAAATGTAATCCAGGTAGATTCCGTAATTTCCTTACAAGTAATATTCTTAGCAATTAACAAAGTTAAGAAAAAATTATATGTTTCTCTGTACTGGCTCTGGAGGTGTTAATTTTCCTACTTCTTTTTTTTTTTTTTTTTTTAACTGAGACAGGGTCATTTTTTAAACTACCGTTTTGGTTTTACGGCTCACGGTATGCTAAAGCCATGAGAGCTTGCCCATCACTTGCAGACTCAGAGAAAATCAGATCAGTGTCCCTCCTACCAGGACGTTGCCCAAGAATTTGTGACCACATTCGTTTTTAAGTCGCATAGACCATGCAGAGTTGGAAAGGAAATTGGCCGAAAGGAAATTGTGCATTAAATAGTTTGGCTTTGGAGGCTTTTGGGTTTGTTCAGTTTTCTGTTTTGGAGGGGTTTTTTTGGGGGGGGTACAGCCTTTGGTCCAGTGCAGGGAGAGAATGACCTGTGTCCAGAATGTAATGGAAGTGTACATTATGGTCCTATTTATGATTTAAGGTGACTCTAAGGGATCAAGTATTTGTTCAAGAATGCAAACCAAAAGAGCATTCTAATGTTGAGTGAAAAACTGCCTCTTAGAGTTGACCCTAGTATTTGTGGGCCCGCCAGTCCCAAGAACACCTTCCACATGGTGGACGCACCCCCCTTTCCTTAGCACAGGGCACAGCTCCTTCCCAGGGGAGCACCTTCCACATAACGTGAAGGGATCGCTGTCAAATCACCTACCCACTTAGTGCTGAGTTTCCTAGAGAACTCTTGTATCATGACTCTTGAAATGATATGAAATAAGTTTTTCTATGTATTCGACAGTTCTACAAAAATTATTTGCCCGCCCCTGCCTCTTAGATTTCTATGATCACGTTCCTGGGTCAGAAGACTGGATGCCATTAAAATACCACTTCTCCCCAAATTAACGTGATCTCAGTCAGACTCCCAGCACACTTTTTATTTTTTTTAATGACATGCGGATTCTAAAATTCATATGGAAACACAGAGGACCCAGAATAGCCAAAACAACTTTGAAAAAGAATAAAACTGGAAGATTAATACCACCCAATTTGAAGACTTCATATCGATTTCAACAGTTCAGTGGAATCCACCCCTCCCCCAATCTCAAACTATCTAGATGAATATATTTATAGTGCAGGCTCTTAGGTATAATATTTGATACGATAGACTCTTACGAATTTGAAAAATGTTGGAGTCATATTCCTGAAACTCTCAAAAACTCTGCTGTTAAAGCAAGGAGAAGATACCTAGATGCAGGAAAGTTATGTGCACAATTTGGAGAGCAAATAACAGCTAAAAATTAAAATTTGAATATTTTCAGTGCGCTTCTAATTTTGTTTTTGGCTAATTTTATTTTTTGCAAGATAAGTCCACACTTATTTAAAACGATTTGAACGTCAGCCAGAACGGGAGGCATAAGAGGTGGATGGCAGAACTGTACCAGGGGAGGGAAGGAAGTCCTCCGGGAGGGGGGGCGGTGGTTGGTTGGAATTTTCTAGAGAAATACAAATTATATGTTGACCTGTGAGAACCACGATTTGTTTTGTTTTTGAGAAACTTGTATAACCCTACATAGAACATCCGAAGAAAAATAGTAAATTGCGTGTTTATGACATTTCTACCAGAGATGTTTAAAATGTTTACAATTCTCATTGGTAACAGTCAGTTGGGAGAAAAGCAGTGTCAACCATGCAAATAAAGAAGGTGTAGACAGACGAAAGGTGGGAAGCAAAGGTACAACTTAACACGTAGAGTGTGTTTAAGGCTCGTGTCCTCGGGCGAAGCCCTGACAAACTAACGTTGGACATGAAGTATCTTCCCGCTTCCCCCTGTCGTTCCAGCTTGTGGTGGGAAGGACTGAGGGCTTCCCTCGAGAAGCCCTGACTGGTTGTGTCCTCAGTGGCATAGTAAAAACGCGCACCGTCATGTGTCCGCGAGGCCTGCTCTCCTGCTACCACTTAACTGTATGAACTTGGCCTTTCAGACCTGCGGACACGCAGCCGACAGAGGCCCGGCCTCCAGCCCTTCCTTGCTCTATCCCCACCCCCACCCCGCCATCCCCTCTGCTCGTGCTCCCTCCTCCTTCCCTGCCTGCTGTGCTTCTGGTCTTTTCCCTCTCATGGTTCGTGAAAATCACGCTCTGCCCTACCTGCCAGGCTAAGATGCCCGCGCAGAAAGGCCCAGACGTGCCCGGCACCCTTGCCGACCCTTCGGGTGATCGGGGCTCATGTTTGTTCTCTCCGCTTGCCTGCACTGGTTCCAGTTCCGAGGTTTTTACTGTTGGCTTTTTCTGTCTAAAAGTTGCTTCTCTGGAATGAAGGCCTGTGTTGGCAGTGGTTAAATATTTCCAGGACGTCAAAGTGTTGGTTTCGTTTGGCCTCGCTTAGGCTTTATTTTACAGCTGCACGTGGAAGGGACACAAAATCCAGGGTAGAATTTTCCCTCTTGAGTGTCTTGTGGGCCAAAAGCAAACGTGCGTCGGCACCGTGACTGACAGTCCTCAGGGCGCGTGCCCTCACGGCCTCCTGACTCAGGCGGCTCTCCAGAAACCATCTCTGGCTAGTTTTCAGGGGGAGAACTCAAAATCCCCACCTTTACCATCACCGAGTGTTAATTTCCAAGTAACATTTCTAGAAATATTCCTGACATGTCGCACAACGTTCCTTCCGAACCCTGACGTTGTTGCCGTTTCCGTAGATAAATTTGCAGAAAATCTCCCCAGGAAATGTTAGCTCTGCAAAAGATGGGAACTTTCCACGTATGACTTTTCCGCAGGCTCTGGAATTGTTCTTAAAAGCCAGGAAAAGTCTACTTTCTGTCTGCTGAGGGTAGACATCCAGGAACTGTGAGAGGCTGTGGTTATGTCCTTCCTGTCAGACGACTGACTTCCCTCGAATTTTCTCCGATAAGGCATTAGTTCTCTACCGCAAAGAGAATGTGTTCTCTTTAAACTCTGTCTTCTTTTTGATGGAGACGCTAAGCAGAAAGGCTTGGTTCTGGTTAAAGTGTGCAACTAATTGGCAGTCTTCTGGTGGATATATGGCGTTGAGATGACTTAGGTGGCTCGTTTCGTTTCAGAAGTACTGGCATTAATGCGGTAGCTCTGCATCAAAACTGAGTGATTTGTGGAATTGTTAATCATGGAGATGTGGGCGCTTTTGGTGCAAACTGCCCAGATCAGGCCCCCCACCCCGCTTTCTTTGCAGATTCACGATGCTCTAAAGCCTCGTGGAAAAATAGGAACCTTTTTTTTTTAAATGTTTAAGTGAAGGGGCACCTGGGGGGCTCAGTCAGTTAAGCCTCCGACTTTGGCTCAGGTCATAATCTCGTGGTTCATGGGTTCGAGCCCCGCTTAGGGCTCTGTGCTGACAGCTCTGAGCTGGGAGCCTGCTTCGGATTCTGTGTCTCCCTCTCTCTCTGCCCCTTCCCCACTCATGCTCTGTCTCTCTCTCAAAAATAAATAAGCGTTAAAAGAAATAAATAAATATGATTAAGTAAAACCTAAAAACTGAACTTGAGGAAGAGAATGAGGTGGAGAAGGGGGTCTTTTATTTCTTATTCTTAATATTGGGAAATTTTATGTGAATAATTAAAATACTGTTTTTCTAAGTCCTAGAGGGCTTGTCCCCACAAGCGACCCATTTAGCACCTCTTCCCTTGAAGACCTTTTTCCAAATTTGACAGAAGTTTGAGACCTTTGCTTGACTCCAAATCCAGCGTTAATGTGTTTCTCTTCCATTCGTTTTATCCACCTCCAAAGGAAATTTCCACTTTCTGAACGGCTTCGGTAGCGGGCATCGGCATAAAAATGCCTTTCGTCCTCTTTGATGAAGTAGGAGGGTTTTGATAGCGATGAGGTTTGCTGAAACCAGTGGATTTGCAAGACAGAGGGGTGTGGAGTGCTGGGTGCAGAGCCACACTTTTTAGACCGGATTGCCAGCCCATCACCCTGGTGGTTAGGTCGTCTCCAACGGCCCAGGCCGTGGGGGGTGAGGCCCGCGCCACAGAGTTCTCAGGGCAGCCCTGGAGCGTGCGTGCTGGGCTCCCGGCCCACGGCTGCCCTCTGACCCCTGCGTGGCCTCGTTGGTCGCCAACGTCCCTGCATTTTTGATTCCAGGCCCAGAAAGATCTGAAGAAGGACCGGCCCCTCGTGCGCCGCAAGTCTGAGCTGCCTCAGGACCTCCACACCAAGAACGCCTTGGAGGCTCACTGCAGAGCTGACCAGCTGGTCTCCCAGGACGGGCGCTAGTCCCCCGGAGGACCGCGTCGGGCTGGGGACGCCTGCTCTCTCCTGGAGTCTGTAGAAAATACATCCCTTGTGTGCCATACAAATCAGTTACACTCAGAGTCCGAGCTTTTCTTCCACCCCGTCTGTAGGCAGCGACACACTCTGCCTCAGCTCGAGATTAGGAGTTCAAACAATGGTGGCTTCCCCGATGTGTCCGTGGAGCCCGAGGGCCACCGGCCGCGTCCCCGGCGCGTCGTCTCGGCCCCGGCACGGCCCCCCGTAAGACGGCTTCCCCAAATCAGAGCTAAGGAGAGCACCCTAGACATCTTCACGTTCGGCCCAGACGGAATTCGCGATCGTTTACCATAAGTGGTTCTGTGATCGTGTGGATGTGCTTCAGATCAGAGGAACACTTGAAACAGAAACGCATCGCGTATTCTTGAAGATTCTACAACCTCTTCGATTGTTTCCACGTGACTGTTGCGCCAGTAGTCAGTCGTTTTCTCTCCTTGCTCTCTCTCTTTTTTTTCCCTTTTCATCTCGTTGAAGTGGTCCTTTGCTGTCATCATTCTAACACAACTTACTGGGAAAAGTGACATGACAATCCTCGGCCACTGTGTTTTCCTGAGGTGTTTCTTTACTTTGCCTGATGACCCGTGTGCCGTGTTACTCTCGTGTACAGCTAAAGCCATACTTCCAAGCCCGCGGCCCAGCACCAGGGACTCCACGAGTGAGCTCGTAGGAGAAAGGTGTTTTTAGAAAACGGCTTTCTCCGTCCACCTTGACCGGAATTGGAATTTTAAAACGATGTGTCCCCTCTTTTTTTTTCTTTGCATTTTTTTGTCTCTACTGACACACGGTTGCCCTTTAACGAGGCTCTTGAATGAATAAAATTCTCATCTCTAAGAATTGATTTGATACATTTTGTAGAAAGTTAGAACGAGACCCTCTCGAGCTCGGCCAGTCCGGCCCCCGCCTCTGGGCATAAAGTAACAAAAATGCCACCAGACGCCACCGTCCGTGCCGGGCGCCGCCCCGACATCCGCTGGGTGCCGGACGCGGGCCCGAGGGCTCGGACGGGCAGCCGCCAGGGCCGCGGTGAGTCCTTCCCCGCCGACCAGAGCACGCGGTATAAACACCTCATCAGGAAAAGACAGTGTCTGAGTTTCCATGGGTCTTCAAATGCTGCTATAGATCCACAGATTTCCCTGCATGTTCTGAGCTTTCTGTTTGAATGGAATCGCACGAGGAGAAAAACCCTTCGCCCGTGGTGCGTCCGCTCCGTATTTCTCTCAGGGTGGCCAGTATTTTGACTTCCTTATCCTGCTTGAAAGCTATTTGAGATGTGTACTGCTATCCCGAGCAAGTGATTCAGTTTCCTTGGTCTGTGGCCTAAGATGCTATAAGTTCGTGTTAAATGTCGCTGATGCGCAGAAGATGAGATGTGGCTTCTCTCAGGCTGTCCGCTCTGACTCGAGGTCGCGGGTGTCCGCTGACACGTTGTGGGAAGCGGACCTGGGCCCCGGGCAGCTGTGACGCCCGCTGCTCCGGGGTCGCCTCCGTCCCTCTGTCCGCAACGTCTGTGTCCCCGCGTCCCGGAGGAAGGTTGCAGAGGGGGGTGGCGGGGTGGGCCCCGTGTTCGGAGCAAGGGCTCCCTGAAGAAAACCGCCCCAGCTGGAAGCAGGAAGGGCCACCTTGGGAGAAGAAATGCTTCCTGAGAAACTTGACAAGTACCTATCAATTGTACCATTATGAAATGTATCCTTTAAAAACAAAAAGTTTAGATGCCTTCTCCTTTTGAGGGAAAAAGGGTGCTTTTTATTGTATAAAGCAGCGTCTTATGTATTTTGATATACCATTGTTTGAACTTCCGTCTTTAGCTGATAGATCCTCAGATATCCTCGATTCTGGATGTTCAGTATGTGTGCGAGAGAGGGTCCTGGGAAGGCCCCCCCCTCTGCCCTCGGTAAAAAGCGAAATATCCTTGTCTGGGTGACTGTATGAAGCTCAGCCTGTAAAAACACCTTTTTTGTCGAGCTTTTATCTCTGCTCTTTATTGAAGACAAACATTCACCAAAAAGGGGGGAAAAAAAAGTTTTGAGAGAAACTAATTTTCTTTGACGAGAGTATTATTTCATATTTTGGCCTATTAAAGTTTTCCTAGTTAGTACTCAGATTCCCTGTGCTAATTGTTCGACTTCTATAAGATACACCATTTATTATATTATATAGATACGCCGTTTATCCTGCACCAAACTGATTTCAAAAGTACGACACTGAGAACAAACTGGTGACTGTTTTTCTTCGTAAAGTCCCGCATCCGGCATCTTCACTGTTTCCAGACTGTATCTGTACATCAGAAATGTCCGAGTGTCTTTTTAGTGTGGCTTTAGTATGGCTTCCTTTTAATATTGTACATACATTGTATCTTTGTTTTATGGTAATAAGTAATAAAAATGTAGACTTCATATTTTGTACAAAATGTCCTATGTACAGAATAAAAAAAAGTTCATAGAAACAGCAAAAATAGGTAAGTGGCACAATTATTTTTCTTTAGAAGATATCTGTAACTTTCCGCTTTAGTGAAATGTTAAGTACCTACATATTTTTTAACATTTTGTAATTCAGAACTTTTTGTTTCGACATTGTTTATGAAGAGAAAACTTCATACACTTGCCATTTAATATGCTCTTTTATCTAATTTTAAAAAACTCTAAAAATGGTGTATTATATGGACTAAATAAAGAACATGTGAATTTTACTGCTCATCATGAAACTAAATTTAGCCACGGTGTCGGGCCAGCTGGTCCTGGTCACTATCGAGTTTCCCTCCGGGCTAGGCAGCCATGCCTGGGACACCGGCCGGGGGATGGGCAGTGTGGACGGAGTCCCTCGCTCCAGCCGGGCGTGTGCTGGGCCCTCCTGGGCTCGTCCCGTGGGCTCATCCTTCACTTCCCCAGGGGAGAGAGCAACGGTGCCTCTCTCCACCGGCTCTCCTCTCCTCTCCTGAGTAGGCACGTGTGAGTCAGAACACGGTTTCTAGAAATGGAATCATTTGAGCCCAAATCGTGATGTTTAAAAAGGATTCTTGAAAAAAAGAAATGAATGTCTTGCAAACAGAATCGCTGAGAATCTGAATTTGGGGTCCCCCCCCCCTCTTCTTCACGGGGATCTTCACCGATCCCACCAATGCTGTTGATGAAAAGTCAACCAAAGACGCAGAGTCGAGTTGCTTCCTCAAGTCGTTGCCACGAGCCACCCATGCCCTTGGCTGTGCTTGGTGACCTTCCAGCGGCGGGTGGGGCTCACTAGTTCCCTCTCTCTGTCCCAAGTCTTGTGACCCCTCACGAGTAAAAGCACAGGAGGTGTCGCCCTGGGCCCGGGGGTGTATTGAAGGGGCCCAGCCCCCCGCGGCGCATGGTCCTTGCACATGGTAACTCCATGGGGAAGTTTGGGGAACCGCGCGTACCCCACTTCACCCCGGGCAGGTACGCTGGTCAGAGGACACCTTAAACGTGGCGCAGCAAGGAGCTCGCTGGGCCCTGGGACCGGGTGGTGGACCAGGGGAAGCCAAGGGTAGCACCCTGGGGCGCAGGAGCCCCTGGGAGAACCCAGTAAATGGACGCTTGCCCTGGTCTGAGTCCAGCTTCGTGCCGCCCTTCTCGCACGGCAGCAGGGGCCCCGGCTGTGTCTCCTTCCCCGAGAAGCGGGACCTTCGTGCTGTCGGGGGCTGCCCGACGCTGTGTTCCTTTACTTGCTTCTCGTGACCCGGCAAAGTATCTGCCCGTGTCCATCCTCGCTGACCGGTGAGGACACGGGCTCGCAGAGGTCAGGTCACCTGCCCAAGGTCACATGAGTACTCAGCGGAGCTAGGTTCCGGCCCACACAGTGTGGCCCCGGGGTCCATCGCCTCCCCTGAGGAACGCCTGAGTCCTACAGGTGAACACAAGAGGGCCACTGCCTGACTGTGACTTCACCTTCTGGAACTGGAGGGACCCGGAAACCATCCAGCCCGGTGGCCCCTTCACATACACACTTCGGAGGCCACTGTTTTTACATAGATCTAAAGTTTGTAATATTTGAACTACTTAAAACTCAAACGTGTCATACCAACTGTCAGCCCTTCGGGGACCCCCCCCCCCCAACTCATTAGCTTCTGTCCTCATCAACTTTATGATGTTACTATATGAACCCGTAAATCAGTCAAAACATCAGCTCTTTAATATTTTGGTTTTACGTAAGATTTCATTGGGGGGGGGGGGTGGAGAATGGATTCCACCATCAAAAAGTTTGAAATCCACTAAGATTAACTCTTTTAGGGAAGGAAATCGAAGGGGGAGAGTTGCTCTCCAGACTGTTCATGGCTGAGCGTTTCCCCACTCTGGCTCACTCTTGCATCTTTCTGCTTTTTACAGAAGTTTTCTGTAAATTCCACAGCACTTTTTGGTAGTGGAGGAAAGAATCTCTTTTTTTTTTTTTTTTTTTTGAGAGTGTGTGTGAGCAGGGGAGGGGCAGAGAGAGGAAGAGAAAGAGTCCTACGCTCAGCATGGAGCTCGACGCTGGGCTTGATTTCATGACCGTGAGTGAGATCATGATCTGAGCCGAAATCAGGGGTCGGACGCTTAACCAACTGAGCCACCCAGGCGCCCGTCTTCTGATCACCCCCAGTTCGGGGTACACGTGGCTTAGTTTACCCCTGTGGGGCTTTCAGAGACAGTCCCATAAATATAAGCTGGAGCCGAACTCAGCTTTGTGGTTTATTTTATAGGACGACGTATATCACTGATGGCTAATCGATCACAACAGGTTTCTGACCCATCTGTCTTTCTCCAGTTTTATTGACATGTAATTGACATGCAGCCCAGTGTCCGTTCCACCAACGACCTGACTTGCATAAGGTGCTGCGAAACGAAGTTTCTCGTGAATGCCGGCCTCCTCGTTTAGCTACCCCAAAGAAAATCTGGATTCCTGAACTAAGAACAGCCAGTAAGAAACACTTTGTGAACACTCAGCGGTGCGGGAGGAGGAACAGCCGCGGGGTAGTGGGCGTCTCAGCTGCGGGAAGCCCCCCACCGGCCCCGGAATCAGACACGTACAGGGAATCGCTTTTCCCCAGCGGGTCTGTGTCCCAGCGGCGTCTAATAGAGGCACTCGGGCTCTGCCTGTCTCACGCACACGCACACCCCAGCGTGCTCCCGCCAGCTCTGTGCAGAATCAGGATATGAATTCGAGCGGGCACTGGGAATACATGGTAACACTGAGAGGTCAGCCTAAGGTCACCTGTCCGTCTCCGGCAGGTGCCGTCACCGTGGCACACTCTTCATCTCTGCCTCCAAAACGCATCTTCTAGAAACCTGCCTCAAACTTGTTGTAAATTTCAGGGCCCCTTGTAACCGGTGACGGCAAGGGGTTAGTCCCCTGCCCCTTTCCTTGGGGTTTCCTCCTGGAGCCCCAGGTTCCACTCCTAACACCAGGTAGATGAGCAGAGCATTGAGGAAGCTGTTCAGCACCCACGTAATGAGGCCGTGTTGGGACCTTGCTGAAAATGGGTTCCCTGATGGGTAACTCAGCCCAGAGTGAGCGCGCTGCCTGAGGCTGGAGACCAGAGCGGGGCCATCTCCTGAAAAACCAGAGTGTGGGGCAGCGCTGAGCCCTCACGATCCAGGCCGACCCCCAAGGCCACGTTCGCTGGCTGCTCTTGAGCTCAAAAGGGAGCGATGTCGATAATAAGCCTCACTACTCCATGAGTCATTTTCTTTCGTTCGATGTTGCCAAAATGCAGAGGACCGTGTGGTGGCAGTTTCCTCTAGGAACGCCGGAGGCTGCTGCTTCCGGGGCTGTATCCTGGTGAGTTTCAAGAAGACCAGGCCAAGAAGCCCGCCACGTGGCCTGACGCCACGAGAAGAGCGTGGGAGCGGGTGGGTGTCGACCTGCCCGGCCGGCTGAGGAACTTTGGGGGGAAGGGCCGCTGTCACACTGGGGACAGTGGGGGACACCGGTTAAAATCAGCAACAGGCAAAGCTGCATAGGGCGGAGCCGTAGTGGGAGAGGCCAGGCTCAGAGCTCGGGTGTCCTTCCCCCGAGGTCGCTCCCCCAGTGGCACTGCCTACGTGGTGCGAACCAGGGAGCCTCGATATCCAGACTGTTGGGTTGTTTTTTTTCCTTAGGTCTACGCGTTTTGAGAGAAGGGAGAGAGCATGAGCGGGGGAGGGGCAGAGAGAGAGGGAGGCACAGAATCCAAAGCAGGCTCCGGGCTCCGAGCCGTCGGCCCAGAGCCCGACGCGGGGCTCGAACCCGCGAACCGTGAGATCATGACCTGAGCTCACCTAGGGGCCCCGCTGTTGCATGGGGGTGACTCACATTGACGTGGCTGACCTTTGTGCCCAGCGCCCCCAGAGGTGCAGCCCGCAAGCCACGCCGCCATCACACTGTCAGCGTGGACCAGCCAGCATGGCCCAAGGCCCCCAGGGCGACAGACACTCCTCAGGCGGGGCTTAGGGAGCAGAAGCCAAACCTCTCCTTGGGCACCGTGAGCCCCTCACCGCACGGAGGTCCTTGCAGACGAGGGCAGGCGCGTTCATTCGCCGGCCGAGGCCACGGCGCGCAAGGGCACCGGCGGGAGCCCGACCCGCAGGGCCCCTGCCTCAGCCCTTCCCACGGCACAGCCGCGTACAGACGACTACGGGAGGGGCCCGCTGGCTCCGTCGCGAGACCTGCTGTCCAGTTAACCCGTTTGAGAAGGCAGAGGACTCCAGCGAGCAGACCGCCAGCCTGACGACAGAAGGAAACAGACCCCAAAACGTCTGGGCCGCTCCCAACGACTCTGGGAGGGCGGCGCTCACCGTGGAATGGCTAAGAGGTGGCCTGATTTCAGTGTCAACGTTAAGTAAACGTGGGGAACATACCTCCCAACACACACGCATCTCTGCACTGTACCTAGTGACGTGAGGGCCCCAGCAAAGTCCCCAGAGCGCAGGAATCTCAGGCAAGAGAAGCCTCATTCACTCATTCATTCATTCACTGCATAATGAACACCGTAGGCCCCCTGTCCAAACTAAAAAGTCGTCAAAACGGTAACTCCCGTCCGCTCTCACCAGCGTTTTCTCCAGCCTGGAGATCGGCATGGCTTCGTCTCAGAGCGAGAGCCTCATCCGTGGGGAGAGCCAGGACGTCAGAGACCCGGGCGAGTGTAGAGCAGAGTCTGTCCAGGGCCCACATCGCCCAACTCCCGGCCCCAGGCTGGTGCCCACGTGGTACCGGGGTGAGACCCTAAATCTCCGCCTAAGTGACCCTGGGCCCAGTGTCATCTCTGTTGACAGGCACGGGTCCCCACCACCGGCCTGCACACGAGTCCTGGGTGTGAGAAAGCCCTTCCGCGTCCTCACCGAGGTATGAGAAACGGCCAAGGGAGCCGGTTCCTTGGAAAATGGGTTGCATTCGCGCCCTGTCCTTCATCCGACATGCCCTCCCTCCACTTCTGGCACTAAAATACAGCTTCATGAAATGGCAAATGTGGATAGCGGTTCCTTTTATAATTCCGCAGTCGAAAACAATTGGCAATACTGTGCCGCACCCCCCCCCCCCCAGGTAGTTTTAGTAATATGAAAATACTGGTCGGCCTCCTGACCTATGAAATCCAGAATTCTGGGAATCCTGGTCTACGTCAAAGCCCTCGTTTTACAGGAAATAAAGTGGACTCGGAGAAAGGAAAGCCTTTGACTGGAGAGTGCTGGAACGCAGCGGGCGGGACGTATTTAAGGGTTTCTGAGTTGTGTATTTATGCAGCCCGTTATGCTGCCTGTCACTGCATCGTTTCCAGCCTGTGGATTTTTTTTCCAGTGTCTCTAGGAAATGCATATTCAAAAGACTTGTTTGAGATAGGTGGTGAGCCTCTTTGGGAATCGTTTTTACTTTGTGAAGTAAAAGTTTAGGTACTTCCTGATTAGAAAATTTTTTCCTGTTTTGGGGCGCCTGGGTGGCTCGGCCGGTTAAGCGGCCGACTTTGGCTCAGGTCACGATCTCGCGGTCCGTGAGTTCGAGCCCCTCGTCGGGCTCTGGGCCGACTGCTCAGAGCCTGGAGCCTGTTTCCGATTCTGTGTCTCCCTCTCTCTCCGCCCCTCCCCTGCTCGCTCTCTCTCTCTCTCAATAATAAATAAACACTAAAAAGAAGAAAAGAATTCACTACAGGGGGCTGATAAGATCAGAGGTGGCATGTGATGCTCGAGTCCCCCAGGCGGGATGTGAGCTGGGGGCGGGGGTCACGTGCAGGACGACCAGCGGCCCCGAGGCGCGGAACCCCCCACCGCCGCCGGGACACGCGCGCGGAGCGTTGCCAAGACCCGGCGAGGCCCCGAGCGCCATAAGCGCCGAGGGCCTAGGGGGCTGGGCCGCAGCAGCAACGGGAGAGACGCGGTGGCCAGGCAAGAACACCGAGGGTTCCCGGTCCTGAAGACGTGGCCTGCCGGGCGCCGGGCGCGGCCCTGACGCGTGTTATCGCCTCCGTGGATCTTCGCACCGAGGCTGGGAGGCAGCCGGCGGCTGGAAACTCGGAGGCACAGGCGGCTCGCCGGGCTCGTGCGTGCACCTGTCGTCAGCGAGTGGCAAAGCCCCGGAAGCCTAACCCGGAGCTGTAGGAGTCCGAACACGGCCGTCGCCTGTCGCCCACCGCCCGCGACCTGGTTCTTCCTGGGACGTGGGTAAGAATCCAGGAAAGAGAAGCAGTTTCTAATGTGGGCGGCAGGCAGCTAGAAGCCGGTGGTCCCAGTCAACATGATGCGTCGGGCTCAGTCACTCGACAGACGTTTCTTTTCTCGAGCAAGGTAGGCCATCCTCCGCACCCCGCCACCTCGCAGAAGAGACCGAATGCGGTACCGAGCACATGCGGGGGTGGGAGGCACCCAGCCAGCCCACCTGGAGCCAGGCGTTCCCAGAGGGATGCGTCTCCTGACCCGATCCAACAAGTAGCACCAGGGCCAGGGGAGAGGCCCCTTCGCGGCTGGAAAGAGTGGGGGCAGAGGAAAGGGGGCACGGGGCCCCCTGGGCTGGCACGGCATCTGTGCCCAGGGGCCCGTCCACCACGCGTGCCGGGTGTGAAGTTCCGGGCAGGGCAGGGCAGAGCCAAGGGGCGGGGAGCGAGAGCAGGGCCGTCACCCTGTGGTCACCTGGCCGTAAGCACGGCCGAGGCACAGCCATCTACAGCAGACTGTTTACTGTGCACCTGCTATGTGCTCCTGGAACTTATTTCCTGGTGGGGAAAGGCAGACGAGAAGAGACTATCGGATAGCAGAAGAGTCGTACAGTCCCAGAGCGGGGCCACCCTCCTCTGATGGGGGTGGGGCGGCCTCCCTGGGGGTGGGCTGTCTAAGGGGGCACCGGAACAGCACGGATCTTGAGAGCCTGGGGGCAGGGGTGGAGGGCGTCCCGGCAGTGGAGACAGGTGTAAGTCCAGGGCGTTTCGGTAACAGTGGAGACAACCGGACCCCGCGCCTGGCTGCCCAAAGAGAGTCCTGGGAAGGGATGGGACGCTCTCTCGTGTGTTCGCTGAGCGGTCACAGACCTCGGCAGCAGCCCGCCCTGCTGGCCACGGGGTCAAGGCCGAAGACCACGGAAACGGGCCCAGCTGACTTCAGCGGACGTCTCGTGTTACGCACGACGGAGAGACACATTCAAGATTCCCAAGAAAACGTGAGGCAAGAATGGTTGTTTGCTTTCTGTTTCTGTTTTTGTCTTTAGCCAGTGAAACTGCTCATCGGCTCTACAGGGCACAGAAAAAATTAATTTAATTATGGGTACGCAACAGCTCCTTCCCATGAGCCCTTCCTGACGAGTGTCGTGCAGAACAAGCTTCAGAAAACCACAAAATCGTCAGAGGACTTTCCGCTTTGGTCAGTGAGGGGGGCCTCGGATGTACTCAGGTGTGGAACTTAGACCAAGGACAGAGCTCTGGGGGACCGAACACTAGGTCAGCGTCGCACTCTGGCATCCTGCACCTGGCAGAAAATGGAACAAAGGGAGAGTGAGTGGACGGGAGTGTGAGCTCAGCGGCTCCCTTGCGGGTGTCAGCTGGGATAAACGGTTAGGTTGGTGACAATGAGGGGGAGGGGAAAGTGGCTATTGGCTAGTTTCCGAGAATCCACAGACAGCGTCTAAGGAAGGAGGGGACAGGGTTAGCACGTGACTATATTGCTATAAAGACCACCGAAACAAGGACACGAGCCTTCCTAAATACCAAACAACGCATGGAAGCAGTTCACAGAGGGGAAGACGTCTCACACACGAAACAGCAAATAGAACATAAAGCATCATGACACCTGAAAACGTGTCACTGCTAACGAAAAAGTCTAAGGTTAACTCCTCTGTTGAAACGGAAAAATATGTATTGTTCAGATTGGCTAAAAAAAAAAAAAAAAAAAAGGCCATTCTGTGCTATACTCTACATTTTGTGTTTATCTGAGACTTGTTTGATAATCGAATTCTATTCTGGGCACAGCACCACCCCTAAAACGACGTGATCCAATGGAAGGATGGGCAAAGATATGTCAAGCTAAGACAAATTAAAAGAAAACAAAGGTCGCTGGGAATGCAAGCTGGTGCAGCCACTCTGGAAAACAGCATGGAGGTTCCTCAAAAAACTAAAAATAGAACTACCCTACGACCCAGCAATGGCACTACTAGGCATTTATCCACGGGATACAGGTGTGCTGTTTCGAAGGGACACACGCACCCCCATGTTTATAGCAGCCCTATCGACAATAGCCAAAGTCTGGAAAGAGCCCAAATGTCCACCTATGGATGAATGGACAAAGAAGATGTGGGATATATATACACCACGGAGTATTACTCGGCAATCAAAAAGAATGAAATCTTGCCATCTGCAACTATGTGGATGGAACTGGAGGGTATTATGCTAAGTGAAATGAGTCAGAGAAAGACAAAAATCATAGGACTTCACTCATATGAGGACTTTAAGAGACAAAACCGATGAACATGAGGGAAGGGAAACAAAAATAATATAAAAACAGGGAGGGGGACAAAACATCAGAGACTCATAAATATGGAGAACAAACTGAGGGTTACTGGAGGGGTTGTGGGAGGGGGGATGGGCTAAACGGGTCAGGGGCACTAAGGAATCTACTCCTGAAATCATTGTTGCACTAGATGCTAACTAATTTGGATGTAAATTTAAAAAAAAATAAATTAAAACATTTAAAAATGTGAAAATAAACAAAAAGAAAACAAAGGTCGCAATTTTGATATTAAGGTATACTTCGGGCCCAAAATATTATACAAGACACAAAAGGACATTTTATAATATTCACGATGAATAAAGAGCACTGATCAATATCTGTGCCCCAGCGTTTCATATGGAAACGAAAGCAGAAACTCATAGGTGCACACTGATAATAGGAGACTTCCATCTCTCTCTCGGATTCAAACATCAAATAAAAAGTTAAAAAATAAAGTTAGAAATAAAGTAGATCTAAATAAAATGAAAAGGTGGATCCCACAGATGGACATTAAATTCTAGTCTTTAAATCAGAGAACACCTCTTTTCAACTTCACCTGCAACATTTTTGAAAACTGATCACGACAAAAGAAAAGAAAACTGATCACATACTAAGCCACAAAAATCTGAAATTTCAAAACAGAGTAATACAACAGCACTCTGTGACAAAACTGGAAATTAGGAACAAAAACTCCCCCAAAGGTCTTTCCGCCTTGAAATTTTTAAGCCACTAAACAACTCTAAGATCAAGAGAGAAATGCAGAATCAATGCAGCATTTCCACAAAAAAAAAAAAAAAAAAAAAAGTAGTAGTAACAAAACCATGACCTGTCAGAATCCATGAGATACAGCCAATGTTGTACTCAGAGATAGATTCCTGGCACTCAAAACCCATATCAAAAGTGTTCAAGTAAGTTAAACGTCAACATAAAAAGCTGCAAAAGAACAAGGTAGTATTTTTAAAAGCAGAAAGTAAAAGGATGTCCAACATCATTAGTTATCAGGGAAGTATCAGTTAAAATCATTATAATCTGTTGCTATACAGCAATAGCATGCACAGTGAATGACTATAATTAAAATCCTGACAATATCAAGTGTGGAACAACAGGAGGTCTCCTGAAGCCTTACATCAGAATGTTTACAGCAGCTTTGCAATGGTCAAAAATTGAAACAAAATATCCATCGACTGTGAATGGATGAACAAGTTGGATACATCCATACAATGGAATACTCCTCAGCAATGAAAAAAAAAAATGAATGAACCACTGATACAGTCAATGTGGATGAATCTCAAAAATGTTATTCTAAGTGAAAAGATACCGATACAAAAGGCTACATGATGTTTGATTCCTTTTTACGTGATGTTTAGGGGCAGGGGAGCTCTAGAAATCTGCGGTTGCCAGGAGCTGGGGTAAAAGAAAGCCACCACAGAAGGGCACAAGACAGCTTTTTGGGGGCGATAGGGAAACTCAGTATCTGAATTGAAGTGGTCACTACACAACTGTATGCATTTGTCATAACTCATAGAACAGTAGATTTTAAAGAATAGAATCTTGCCATATTGAAACTATATCCCAATAAACCTGCCTTAAATAAATCAGCAAAAAAAATTTTTTTTAATAATAAAAAACTAATATTAGGTCCAAGGACCCGATGGTACACCAAGTGTTGGTCTGAAAAGAAAGCAGAGTGTAACAACAACAACAAAATTCGAATCATTCCAAAAGCAATACTTCATTAAGAAAAATTTTTGAATAGAATTTTTTCAAAAGTAGCAATTAAGAAAGAAAAAAAGTAGAAATTTAGTGAATTAAGTTTGAAACCAGAAAAAAGAAAAATTGATAAATTATTTTCTTTTTTAAGTTTATTTATTTATTTTGAGGGGGAGGGGCACAAGTGGGGGAGGGGCAGAGAGAAGGAGAGACAGAATCCCAAGCAGGCAAGAATCCCAATCACCGAGCACAGAGCTGAGGTGGGGCTTGAACCCACGAACTGTGAGATCATGCCCTGAGCTGAGATCAAGAGTCGGGTGCTTAGCCAACTGTGTCGCCCAGGTGCCCCCGATAAATTACCTTTTTAAAAAATCAAAAGGTAAATAAGTCACTAGCCAATTTGTTTTTTTTATTTTATTATTTTATTTTTTTATTATGGGGGGATGGGCAGGGAGCAGGGGTCTTCCAGTAAGGACTGAAAAACCTGCTAGACAAATTCTAAGAGATGTAACACTCAGTTTGGGTTTTTTTAATGGCATGGGTGAACCCCTAAACATCCAAAATAAAAAATGACAGAAGAAAAATAACCATCAATTCAGAAGACATTTTTTTAAACCATGAGACTAATCTGCATAACAATAGGAAAATAAATTTGAAATGGGTAATTTTCTAGGAAAATATAACCCAAACTGACTCCAGACAAGATAGAAACTCTAAATCAGGAGTTAGTGAAAAAAAGTTTTTGAAGAACCTTTCCTTAATAAGAGAACCATGCTGTGTTAATCAGGGTTTTCCAGAAATACAGAACCAATAGGATGGATGGATAGATAGATAGATAGATAGATAGATAGAGGATAGATAGGTAGATAGATGATAGATAGATAGATACATACATACATACATACATAGCTAGGGGATAGATAGAGGATGGATAGATAGATAGATGATATAGATAGATGATAGATAGATAGATAGATAGATAGATATTAAGGAATTGGCTCATGTGATTACGGAGGCTGGCAAAGCCAAAATCTCCGGGTAGGCCGGCATGCTACAGATCCAGAGAAGAGCCGGTGTTGCAGTTCAAGTCTGAAGGCCATCTGCTGACAGAATTCCCTCTTGTTTGGGGGAGGTCAGACTTTTGACCTATTGTGGCCTTCGACTGATTGGATAAGGCCCACCCATATTTGGGAGGGCAATCTGCTTTTACTCAAAGTCTACCAATTTAAATGTAATCTCATCCAAAAACATCCTTACTGAAACATCCCAAATAAGTCTTGACCATATATCTGGGCACCATGGCCCAGACAAGTTGACATCACAAGTCTACCCCATGTCAACTTGGCACCCACATGCTTCTCCTTAATCCATTCTTAATCTCCATACGAGGAACAGAAACAAGGTCATAATTCTACCACATGACACAACTATCCTGCAGACACCCTACCAGAAACTAGGATGTGCTCAAAGAATGAATGTTAAAAAAGAATGTTAAAAGTACACAGGAGCCAATTTGTAGGAACCCTCACGATTCAAATCTAGAATAATCTGAGCATGAAATGTTGTCACGTAACAACTATCCAAGATACATGTTTGGGTGAAACAAGGAAGTTCCAAAACAGTATGCACAGTAGACTCCTATTATGTGCATCCACACATATACATATATATAGTATCCTAAAATCTAATATATACTACATATCATGTACTATATATAATGTTAGTATGTGAGAAAACTAGATAAGTATCCCAAGGACTTAGGTATGTCTGGAGAATTCTGGAACATTTGCACTGATTTTACAAATCCTTTACGTTTCCTTTTGTATTTTTTTAATGTTTATTTATTTTTGAGAGAGAGAGAGACAGAGCGCGAGCAGGGGAGGGGCAGAGAGAGAGGGAGACACAGAATCGGAAGCAGGCTCCAGGCTCTGAGCTGTCAGCAGAGCCCGATGCGGGGCTCGACCTCACAAGCAGCAAGGTCATGACCTGAGCCCAAGTCGGAGGCTTAACCGACTGAGCCACCCAGGCGCGCCATACATTCCCTTTTTTAAAAATTGTGTCTAACGCCTGAGTGCCGCATCTGAAATCAGCCAGGTCCAGCTTGCCTGCAGGCTGTGAGCTGACTTACAATCTCCCTTCTCACCACCAGAGCACAGGAGCCAGGCCACCTCACCACCATACGGAATGTCTGCTTTGAGCCTCCGCCTGCTCAGCCCTTTTTACGTTACCCCTTGTCTGATTGCCCTGTAAACTGAACACTCTGTGCTCCTTGACTTGCCCTCCCAGCATCACGCATTCTAAAGGACTTTTAATGAAATTAAACTCTGTGGGATGAGAGGAACAAACATTATGTAGTCGGTTACATTTCTCCAGCCTGACAGCCACGGGCTCCTCAAAGCTGGAAGAGGGGAAGCAACAGAAATGACACGTCCTGAGCGCCTACAACAAGCTGGGCTGTCCCTTGGCACACAGCGTCTGATCGAACTCTCACAGGCTGGTGTTGCGAGTCCCCATTTTTCAGATGAGAACACTGAGGTTCTGAGAGATGATGTGATTTACGCAAACTCACTAGCTAGTCAAAGGTAGAGTCAGAATCCAAATGCAGGTCAGTGGGGTCCTAAGATCTTGCTTTGCCCTCTATGACACCCTCACTTGTCCCCAGATTTATGGATGAAGCAACTAAAACCCCTGGGCATTGGTGCCGGACCCTCAGAACTCAGGTGAGCAGGTGTCCAGAACATGCCCTAGTTAATGCTCCCTCAGCCTTCAAGTCTGGTATGTGCCCAGCCATGACCAGTGCAGTGTCACCTAGCATCAATCTATGCCTGGTATCTCCATCAGAGAGGCAGAACCTGAGACCTAGGGAACTGGGGGAGCCGGCCAAGGTCACACAGCAGTACCATCGAGGGCCTGAATCTAGGGACGGCTCTCTGGCCTGGGCAGGCCTCTCGGTCCTGCTATCCCCTTGAAACCCTGCTCCTCCGTCCTCCGTGTCCCCTTGTGTTTCTCTCTCTCTCTCTCTCTCTCTCTCCTGCCTCCCTTCCTTCCCTTCATCTTTCTCTGTCCTCACTATAACCACTTACAAATTCTCATCCACCTGAAGTGTTGCTGAATTTGAGACAGAGGTGGGAGGACCTTAAAGATGGGAATACAACCCCCACACTTTACAGATGGACAAACTGAAACCCAGAAAGTCTCCCCCACGTGTTCAGATTTCAACTCCAGCCTTTGCTCAGCTGTTTCCTTTCCTGCCTGCCCACCTCCCTCCTGCCCTTGCACACCTCCCATGAACAGCCATCTGGCTCTTGCCTGCAGCCAGAGGGGGCTTCCAAAATCACTCACTTGATCAGTCTACACTCTACCTAACAACCCTCCAAGGATCAAAACGCTGGCCTTGCTACCTTCTCTACTCTCCTCCTATGACAAGCTAAATCTTACCCACGATGAGCCTTCCAACTTGCTACTCCCTGCTCTCTCCCTGACTTGATTATTAGCTATTTATCATTCAATCTCAGATCTCCCTGGGGCCCAATCCTGAGGCACTCACAGAGTCTCCCTCGTCTCCAACTTCACTGTCTGCCTGAGTAGACCACGAGCCTGGACCTGTCCTGTTCACCACTGTGCCTCCAGTCTCTGGCGCTGTGCTGCACGCCTCCCCGAGCCAGTTCACGGCCCAGTCAAAGTTTAACGGCAAGGTGAAAAAAAAATGTCCCAGCAGAGGAAAGGAGATGATCCCGGCAGGGAGAAGTGCCATCAAAAGTTGTGTGCAGATCATGTACCCCAATGTTTATAGCAGTGCTCTCAACAATAGCCAAATCATGGAGAGCCTAAATGTCCATCCACTGATGAATAAAGAAGATGTGGTTTATATATACCATGGAATACTACTTGACAATGAGAAAGAATGAAATCTGCCCATTTGCAGCAACACGGATGGAACTGGAGGGTATTATGCTGAGTGAAATCAGTCAGGCAGAGAAGACATGTCATATGTTTTCACTCATATGTGGATCTTGAGAAACTTAACAGAAGACCATGGGGTGGAGGAGGGAAACAGAGAGGGAGGGAGGCAAACCATAAGAGACTCTTAAATACAGAGAACAAACAGGATTGATTGCGGGGGGGGGGGGGGGGGGGGGGGATCAGGAGCAAGGGGAAAATGGGTGATGGACATTGAGGAGGGCACTTGTTGGGATGAGCACTGGGTGTTGCAAGCGATGAACGATGGGAATCTACGCCTAAAGTCAAGAGCACGCCGTATACACCGTATGTTAGCCAACTTGACTATAAATTATATTTTTTAAAAAAGTTGCGTGGAGGTATAGGAAGCAGGCCTGTGGGACTAGACTGAGGTGCGAGCAGAGGGTACTTGGGGGAAATGAGGTTAGGAGATTCTCTTCCATGTAATAAGCACCCCTGAACGCCATGGCAGGCTCTGTGCCCACAGGGCACACAGGCGGGCGCTGCTGGGCCCCGATGGTCCTGTGCGGAGCCACTCCTCTGGGGTTTCTCCACATCTGAGTCTCATGGACGTCCTCACCGCCACCCCCAACAACACGAGCACCGACACCGCCTAATGTGCATATAATTCGAAGGGGTCACGGCCCCCAGGAGCCCAGCCAAGGACCACGGCTGACGTATCCCTAGTCTGGCTGGAACGACAAAAATCAAACGAGTGCCGGGAGCACAAGTCAGGCCACGACGACCCTGAGGAAGGAACGGAAGCCGGAGGGACACGATGTCAGAGGCAGGGAAGTGATAACGGTGGTTGGCCCCTGGGGCCACGTTAAGAAATCTGTCCCAGGCTCCCGAAACGGGACAGAGGTGCGGAGGCGAGCAAAGGTTTCAGGGCGAGGAGCGCCCTAATCTCACTGCCGGCTCGGGAAAATGACGCAAGGGCCACGCGAGGCCACCGTGAAACGCTACAGCTCCACTCCTGCCCGGTGCACTGTGGGCGTCAGGGGTCGCAGCCCGACGCCAGGTCTCGCGGGAGGGCGAGATTCACGCGGATCACAGAGATTGGGCGGGGAGGGGCGGCCAAGGCTTCCGTCCTCGAGCAAAGTCCCGCCCCCTGGCCGGGATGGGCCAATCCCAAGGCCTCCCCGTTCTGGCCTCAGGGATTGGTCCTGGGGCTCACGTGACCGAGCGGCCTCTCGGACACGTGACCGCCGCGGCGGCCTTCTTGGTTTATCTGTGGCGGGAGAGAGCTGGGGACCTAGACCGGGGCGCGGAATTGGGGACGGCGGAGCTCCGAGGCTTCCCGCCGGTGCCGGCCTCCGCCCTCGTCCTGTGCAGACGGGCCGGCCACCTGCCTGCTGGGCCTTCGGAGTGAGCTGGGCGGCCTCGGTGCCCTCGCCTGTGAGATGGTCCCAGGGTCGTCCAGGGAACAGCGTTGCCGGAGGCCTATGGGAGGCAGCGGGGACGTGCACGGCCGTGTGAAGCAGGGCGATGGCCCGAAGGACCAACCGGGAGTCCCGAAAAGCTGACCGTGGGTGAGGTTGTTGAGCAGAGCAGAGCCCCTGCCCTCGGCTGACTTCCGCCAAGGGTTGTGTGACGGGCCCCTTGGCTTTCGTTGCAGACGATTGAGCAAGATACGGCTGGGTGAGTTTGCAGATCTGATTGGCCTTATTCGGCAATTCCCGAGCGGGACAGCGTCCCATCCCGCCAGTGGCAAGGAGCTCTGAGGCGCTGTAGAAAACGGGAGGCTCTCGTAGACAGAAGTGGGCCAGAAAAAGGAAGTTTCTAGCAAAGGGTGGCTTCTTTTCAAGCGAGGTCACCTTCCTCTAGCGAGAGACAGGCGTCTGTCAGCCAGATAACCTCACTAGTGCTAACCCGGTAGTTCTAGATGACTAGTTAAATTAGGTCACGTTCCCGGGAGGGGCTGAAACCCCAGTTAGGTTAGGTATGAAGCCTTGGATCGCTGACAAAGGTTTAGCACAAGTGACTCCCATTTGGGGCCTTTTGTTCCTTTTTCAACGTTGCTAAAACTTTACAACAGCAGTGTCCGTAGTGTACTTGAGGCCTGTAGTCGGGGACAGACTGCTGAGGCCTCACGGCCTGGAAGTGGAGGAGCCAAGGCTGAACCTAGACATCAGCGCGACCAACCTGCAGACCCTCAACCAGGTGGCTTTTGCACCCTGAGAAGTGAGCCAACGGGACCACCCTCTCTCCATGCCCTTGGGAGTCACCCAAACCTTGAGGACGCTCCCTTTTGTCACTGCTGTCTGCTCAAGATACTGGTGACCCTGGAGGGCGGGGCCGGGTGCTTCCCAGTCTCCCCTCCTGACTGGGGCAGAACTGGCTGGCGTCTCCAGCCTGTTACACGAGGGACAGGAGGGCCTCAGGCAGAGCCGGGAAGAAGAGAAGCAGTGGGAGGGAGGGGCCTGGAAGCCGGAACTGGAAGGAGGGCGGGAGAAATGTGCCAGGACCCCAGGAGAACCACCCGCAGCTTGATCCATTCGGTTCAACAAGAATCCGTCAAACACCCGCTCGCTCCAGGCGCTGAGGATCTAGAATTAAACAGAAGAGGTAGACATCCTCACCCTCCTCGAATTTCCCTTCCAGTGCAGGAGAGAGACCATAAACAGAGTAAACGTTCACACCGTGTTCGAAGTGATGCAGGCTCCTGGGAAAAACCAAAACTGAGAAAGGGTCTAAGAGGTGGGGACAGCTTTACACAAGGGGCAGGGTAGGCCTTGCTGAGAAGGTGACTTGGAAGGAAGTGAGGGAAGAGCATCCAGGCAGACGGCGCAGTGCGTGCAAGGGACCCGCGGTGGGAGGGAACCTGCAGCGGAGTGTGGCTTTGAGGAGTAGGCAGGCATCAGAGAGGTAACAGGTGGCCGCAAAAAGGGCTTGGAATTTTAACTGAGATAAGGCCGTGGAAGGGTTTGAAGACAGGCTCCGCTCCCCACATGAACTGCTTTGCTGTTCTTGCCAGCTGTGCACCCTCCGGAGGCAGGAAGGCATTATGCCTTCTGTCCCCAAAACCACATTGGCCTCTCTGTCGTCTTTGCCCAGGACGGGCAGCAACCCTGTTCTTCCACTTGATTCTCCTGTCCCTGACCCCCACTCTAGTCTGTGGAATCTTCATGGGGAAAACCTGGCCCTGACCAGTCTGTCTCCCTCTGCATCGTTCGTTGCCCAGGGATCTGAGCTCCGAGGCTGCCACACAGGGTGTGCACATGCTAAGGTAGCCGGTGGGAGCGAAAGCTCCAGGCGGTGTGTCCTAGCAACACCCAGAGCTGGGCTCTCAGAGGGTCAACAGTGATGTGGGAGGCCTGTGCAGCACCTCCAGAAGGGGGTCGGCTTTCGGCCTGGGGACCCCACCTGTCGCTTGTGTCCCCAGCCTTGAAGTGGGACTGTATTTCCATCGTTAGCCCCAGTGTCTAGAAAATCGGGCGTTCCCAGGTCTCAAAAAGCTTGTGGTCTGGGATGGAGCACCTGGGTGGCTCAGCCAGTGAAGCATCCCGACTCTCGGTTTCGGCTCAGGTCATGATCTCATGGTTTCATGAGTTCAAGTCCCACATCAGGCTCTGCACTGACAGCGCAGAGTGTGTTTGGAATCTCTCTCTCCCTCTCTTTCTTTCTGCCCCTTCCCCTGCTCATGCTGCCTCTGTCTCTCAGAATAAGTCAACGAACCTTAAAAAAGAAAACAAAGCTTGTGGTCTGGGAGCATAATTAAGGCGCTGGAACCATGGGCCCAGAGGTACAGTGTTCACAGCACAGCTGTGCAGACTGTGTGGCCGCTTCTCCGCAGCCTTTTCCCGACTCCCACAGCCACCCACCAGCAGCATCAGGATGTCTGGTCCCCAAGAGGAGGGGCTCACTGGCGGATTCGGTCATCACAGTATCCCTTGCCTGACTGTCTCTTTTATTTTCAAGTCAGGTGCTTTAACAAGAGTATCTGGGAAACACAGTGGGAGCATCTTTATTTTATTTATTTACTTTTTAAAGTAAGGCTCCACATCCAACATGGGGCTCGAGCTCATGACCCTGAGATCAAGAGTCGGATGCTGTACCGACCTAGCCAGCCAGGTGCCCCGATACGTTATTATTTACTAAAGCCCATAATTCGGATTTTCTTAGTTTTTCTTGGTGTCCTTTTTTGGTGCCAGGATCCCATCAAGGGCACCGCATCACATGAAGTTGTGCACCTCACTTTCTTCTGAAGGTGCAGTATTGAGAGGAGGCTAAAGCAGCACAAAACTGCCGACCTTTTCCTTGGCTTTAAGTCTGGGTAAATGCTAGGGCTGGGGCTGCGTTTGGGTTTTGGTGTTCTGCCTGACAGGTGTCAGCTGAGTGGGGCTCTTGGGTCCTTTGTAAAAGGAAGGGCACTGAGGAGAAGCCCCACACCCCAGACTGTCCCCTCTCAGAACTGCCCCTCGGGCTGGGGGTGATGGGGAGTTATGGTTTAATAGGTTGCAGATTTCTGTTTGGGATGATGGAGACATTCTGGACATGGATGGTGGTGAGTGAGGGCTGCACAAATGTACAGATTTCCTTAATGCCCCTGATTGCACACTTAAAAATGGTTCAGATGGTAAGTTTTATGTATTTTCACCACAATTGGTTTTATGTCTTTTTAACGTTTATTTGAGAGAGCGTGTGTGCGTGCACAGGGGAGGGGCAGAGAAAGAGGAAGAGTGAGAATCCCAAGCGGGCTCTGGGCTGTCCGTGAAGAGCCCAGTGCGGGGCTTGATCCCACGACCTCAAGATCACGACCTGAGCCAGTATCAAGAGGCGGACGCTTAAGCCACCGAGCTACCCGGGCGCCCCCACAATTTGTTTTAAAGCTGAAGAAACGAAGATGCAATTTAAACAAGACTTCTGCTCCTTGCTTTTCGGTAAAGGAAACCTGTGTGTTTCACCACAAAGTGAAGCTGTCCCTTGAAGGCCTTCTGTTCCCCAAGTCGGCTTCCTCCACAGACCTGGGACCTGCCATCGGTGCGGATGGGGCTCGGGCACCGTCACCTTTACTGTTACCGCTAATGGCGGCAGTAGGACAGCCTGTGATTGATCACTCCCTGTGCCGGCAGCCTTGCCACTTGACCTCACACAGCCCCAGGGGCGGTTCTGCTCACGGGCCTCATCTACGGAAGGCCACGGCAGCACAGAGATTAAGGGACCCACCCGCGGTCACACAGCTGGTGGCAGCAGTGGCAGGATGCTGCGTGAGCCGGGCCTTTCTCGCCACCCACTGCGGGGCCAGCGAGGCAGCCCAGACTGCAAAGCCATCCTCCTAGCCGACGTGTCCTTCGACAGGCCGGGGGCATGGGGGAGGGGGGCGGAGTGAGGCTGGTGTGTGGCCGCAGAATACTCCCTCTGGTCAAAACAAGGACTGGCAAGAGGGACTGGCCGCCTTCCGTAAAAGCAAAACAAACGACGGGGAGCCTGGGTGGCTCAGTCAATTGAGCTTCCGACGTCGGCTCAGGTCGTGATCTCAAGGTTTGGCCCAGAGCCTGGAGCCTGCTTCGATTCTGTGACTCCCTCTCTCTGCCCGTTCCCCATTGCGCTGGCTCTCTCAAAAATAAACAAACATTTTAAAAAACCCTGCGATAACGGCCATGTTTATCAAACACGTGGCTCCGGGTTCTAGATAGTGCTCTCCAAGTATCCCCATAGATCTCTAGCCCCACGGGGGCTGGGTATTGATGTTCCACCAAAAGAGTCCCATAGCCAAGTAGCTTGGGAAATGTTGCACCTGCC
Organism: Panthera leo; assembly: GCF_018350215.1. Classification (NCBI taxonomy): domain Eukaryota; kingdom Metazoa; phylum Chordata; class Mammalia; order Carnivora; family Felidae; genus Panthera; species Panthera leo. The sequence goes on from NC_056684.1 coordinate 143,178,857, forward strand.
CCTGTCCCCAGCGATTCAAAGGACTTCTAGAGGCTCTGAAAAGTCCTGTTATGAAGAAACAGGTTAAGCTTTGTCTAGCCCAGCGATTCCTGAACTTAGTTGACCCCCACCACCCATTTCGATATGAGACCCATTGACAGGGGTGCCTGGCTGGCTCAGTCTGTAGAGCGTAGAGCATGCAACTCTTGGTCTCAGGGTGGTGAGTTCAAGCCCCACATTGGGCGTGGCACCTACTTAAAAAACAAACATTGACAGCCTCCAAGTTGCTATGCACAGACAGCTCCCTGTGCCTTGATGGGTGATGTGCCTCTCAGTACAGGGTCTTGCTTTTGTCTTCACTCTAGGTGAGGAATGGAAGTGCAGGGTTCTCTACGTACTCAATTTAGAGATAAATACTAGGGGTGTGCCTGGGTGGCTCAGTTGGTTAAGCGTCCGACTTCGGCTCAGGTCATGATCTCACGGTTCGTGAGTTCAAGCCCTGCATCAGGCTCTGTGCTGACAGCTCAGAGCCTGGAGCCTGTTTCAGATTCTGTGTCTCCCCTCCCCACCCCTCCCACTCATACTCTGTCTCTCTCTCTAACATAAATAAACATTAAGAAAAAAAAAAAGAAGATAAATACTAAGGACTCCTAGCTGGCTCAGTTGGGAGAGCATGTGACTCTTGGTCTCAGGGTTGTGAGTTTGAGCCTCACACTGGGTGTAGAGATTACTTAAAACCTTCATACATACATACATACATACATACATACATACATACATACTAGAGTGTTCAATATAGAGAAACAGCAATTGATGTCAAACTTAAAGCCTGACTGGTAATGCCAGGAAATGCCAGCATCTACTGTGATAAAATAACATTTTCTGATAAACCATTTTAGGTCCTGTCACTTTCAGGGTGCAGAAGGGTTTTGTCTTGTCCATGAAAATGTTGACGTGTTCCTCTCCACCCATGGCGAAAGTGAGCATTGCACTGAAGTTAAGCAAAGTCCTAACCTAACAGGACACTAGGTGTCCTGTGCTTTACATCTCACCAGACCCAGCGCATTCTGCTGGAAATTTTGGGTGGTCTCTGTAAAATGTTTACATTTATTCTTTGGAGTAAAGTAGGAGGTTCTTTCTTAAAAGTGAACACTAGTGGGGCACCTGCGTGGCTCAGTCAGTTAAGCATCTGACTCTTGATTTCAGCTCAGGTCATGGTCTTGCTCTGATGGGATCGAGTCCCACATCGGGCTCTGTGCTGACAGCACGGAGCCTGCTTGGGATTCTCTGTCTCTCTCTCTGCCCCTCCCCCGCTCATGTGCACACTCTCTCAAAATAAATAAACTAAAAAAACCCAAAGTGAACACTTATATGCTTGACCTGAGCAGGTTTTTGGATGGACGTGTGTGGTTGTGTTCGACCAGGAATAGGCTTCTCTCAGCAGGAAGGAAGGAGATTCAGCCTCTGCCCATCCCGCAATCCTAGAATGAAAGATCTTATGGAAATAAATGAAACTGAATAAATAGGCACCTGAGCCTCTTCAGTTTCTGGCTTAGCACTGCCCTGCCTGGCAAGGAGGGAAAGTTGTCTAGGGCAGCAGGCAGCTGCTGAACCGTACATGGAGAGGATCAGGACCAGGAGCCCTCGAGTTTTGGGAGCATCTGGGGCTGGGACCTGCAATTATGCTGAGCAGCCGCTAGGTGTCAGGACGCCCCTGGTTTGTGCTCCCTCTGGCAGGCAGGCTGACTGTGTCCCCTGTTTCTGGGCGGATGCTCAGAGATCCCTGAGCACCCTCTGAGATCGCCGTTTGCACCAAGATCACCATTTATAGATGGAAAATTGAAGCTCAGAGCAGGCACTGGTCAACAGCTCCCCCTTGCTTGGTGCTACACTGGGGACAGGAGAAATGACAGAACAGGACCCAACCCACGCACTTCTGGTGGTTATAAATCTCTAGGCACAGGAGCACCTGGGTGGCTCAGTCGGTTCAGCATCTGACTCTTGATTTCAGCTCAGGTCATGATCTCACGGTTCGGTTCGTGAGTTCAGGCCCCAAGTCGGGCCCCATGCTGGCTCTCTCTCAAAATAAATAATTTTTTTAAAAAGTCTCTAGGCACAAGCAGTATCCGAGTTTGAACCCCTGCTTCACATCTTGGTACCTATGAGATCTTAAGCAGGTTACCTCTGCCTCAGCCTGCTATCTTCACATCTTCAAACCAGTAGTAATAACCTATCCCATCAGTGCTGTGAGTGTGGCCATTACAACAGGCCAACTCGTCATGGTGGTGGCACAGCCCCAGTCATCACAGGCATGACTCTCCAGCCACAGACTCAAGTGTGTGGGCAGTGCCACTGCCTCCATTTTCTGTGACAGCCTGATTTCTGCCCCGAGCGCCCATTCCACGATTCCATGGGCACTATCACGGCCATCAGTTTCAGATCTTGCCCCCTTCCTACGTCAGGACTCCTGCAGGGTTAGGGCCCTGTGGGGGAGCCTGCTGCCACTGGTTATCTGCCCATACTGGCTATTGCAGCCCCCCGGTCCCATGCCTCGGCGCTGTCCCCAGCCTCACTGGGCATGTGGGCCTCTTGGGCCAGCCTGCCTGGCATCCTGTCACCTGGGTGCCAGACCCCTCCTGCATTGCTCTCTGGCGACTGGAGGCAGCAGGCCTGGGACCCCCTCACCTGCCTCTGCTCACCCCAGACCACGGTGGTCTCCCTGTGGTCCAAGATGCTTCATCAACCCGGCTTCTCCAGGACACTGGCCCAGAAGGGACACATCAGTTCTGCCTTCCTCCCCCATCCCCCTTTGTTGTCCGAAGGGCTTGGGCTTTGGGGGGTGAGGGGGAAACAAAGTCCAAAAAACCCACAGGCAACTTCTGCTTCCATCCTGGGACTATAGGTCCGGGGCCAGCTCCTCCTTGAATGCAGAGAAGGAACGGCAAGGTGGGAAGGGGGGTTGGAAATGTCATTGTAGGCAGCCCCTGCTCCGCATGGTTCCAACATGCAGAAACTTTAGTTACCACGGTCTAGGAAAACACCATCAGTCCCTCAACAACACAGTTCAAGTGTCAGTGACCCTGTGTATTAACTGAGTCGCGGCACCAGGTAGAGACTGCCTGAGCTCGCCAGCCTGCAAATCACTACATAAGTAACAGCCGCGCCTCATGATCAGTGACCATCTGGCGCTTCTTCCCAAGCCCGTGGGTGACCGGTCACCGCGTGTTACTCAGCGCCCGGACACCAGCCAGGTCGGGAGCCGTGCCACCTTCCGTGATGGACACACTGGCTACTCTGCAGAAGCGCGTCACCGAAGCCGGGAGTCGACCGACAGAGGTGAGAAAGTGGCAAGGACGGGAAGTGGGGACACTGGAGGCAAATCCAGGTGCAGCAGCGACGGGGCCAGAATAAAGAGCTGCGGCCAGAGGGGCCTAGCGAGGCCGACTTGATGAGAAGGACGATGTCCCCCGGGGGGTGACGCCGGCCACGCCCCCGCGCCGACACGTTTCGCGTCGCCCCGAGTGCGCGAGTGCGAAGGCCTCGCTGGAAGCTGATCGCGACGCGGAACAGACAGCGACGGCCGACAGAGGTCCAGAAAGGATGCTCGCGGCACGTCCTAAGTCACAGCGGAAGAGGCGAGCGCTGTTCATACTGTTCCTGGTAAGTTTCTCCTTTAAGTCGTGGTTAAATACACATAGTTTATTTGTTTACTTTCTATTTTTTTAATGTTTTTTTTTAAACGTTCATTCATTTTTGAGACAGAGAGAGACAGAGCATGAATGGGGGAAGGTCAGAGAGAGAGAGAGAGAGAGACACAGAATCTGAAACAGGCTCCAGGCTCCAAGCTGTCAGCCCAGAGCCCGACGCGGGGCTCGAACTCACCGACCGCAAGATCATGACCTGAGCCGAAGTTAGACGCCCAACCGACTGAGCCACCCAGGCGCCCCGTATTTTTTTAATGTTTTATTTTATTTTTTGAGAGACAGAATGAGAGTGCGAGCAGGGGAGGGGCAGGGAGAGAAGGAGACACAGAATCTGAAGCAGGCTCCAGGCTCCCAGCCGTCAGCACAGAGCCTGACGCGGGGCTCGAAGCCCCAAACACAAGGTCATGACCTGAGCCGAAGTCAGAGCCACCCAGGCACCCCAAATACCCATAGTTTAAAATCTACGACCTTGACCACTTCCAAGTGCATGGTTCTGTGGCATCAGGTGCTGTACAAGCAGGGACGGCTCCGCGAACTTGTGTGTGGACACCGTTGCAGAGATGCTCATCTCCTCGAGGCCGTTCTGATTTGAGTATCTGTGCTGCTTTCGAACAAGGAAAGAAGCTCGTTCATTCTCGATGCTTCTGAAAGTTAGAGTGTCCCCAGCAAAGATTAGCTTTACCGTTTCTATTTGCCTGCATAGTTCTAACCAATGGGAAAGTTTCTCATGTTTGGGAGATCATGGAAGTCACACTTTTCCCACTGATTTTTGTTTCTCTCCCCATGTCCACTTAAACAGTGTTATTGAGGGGTGCCTAAGGGGCTCGGTCGGTTAAGTGCCCAACTTCAGCTCAGGTCATGGTCTCACAGTTTGTGAGTTCGAGCCCCACGTCGGGCTCTGTGCTGACAGCCTAGAGCCTGGAGCCTGCTTTGGATATGTCTGTCTGTCTCTCTGTCCCTTTCCTGCTCACACTCTCTCTCTCTCTGTCTCTCAAAAATGAATAAACGTTAAAAAAATTTTTTTGAAAATGTTATTGGGATGCCTAGGTGGCTCAGTTGGTTCAGTGTCCGACTCTTGATTTCCACTCAGGTCATGATCTCACGGTTCATGAGATTGAGCCCTGGTCAGGCTCTGTGCTGACAGCACACAGCCTGCTTGGGATCCTCTCTCTCTCTCTGCACGCCCCCCCCCCCCCCAAATAAATAAATAAACTTTTAAAGAAATAAAATAAAAGCAGTTTTTATTGAGATAAAAGTCACAAAACGTGAATTCACCAAAATTCGGTGGTTTCTAGTGGATTCACAATACCCTACAATTGTCAAGATTGCTTTGCAGGATTTCCGCTTGCAGAATCCCCTTTACTGCCCCATGCCTCCCTCCCGGCTCCTGGTGGCTGTTGGCAACCTTTTGCGTCCTTGCTTGTAGATCCATCACTCCCATCTCCACCTCTGTCCTCACATGGCGCTCTCCCTGTGTGGGTCTATGTGTCTGGGTCCACATTTCCCTCTTCTTGTAAGGACACCAGTCACGGGATTTAGGGCCCACTCTCATCCAGAATGACCTCATCTCAACTTGATGACACCCGCAAAGACCCAATATCCAAGCAAGGTCACATTCACAAGCACCAGGCATTAGGACTTCAACGCGTCTTTTGGGAAACACACTTCAACCCACAACAGGTGGCCTCCCAAATCCCCAGATAGCCCATCAAGTGACTCGTCGTGAGGATGCATCTAGAACTTTGCATTTGTGCCCCCTCTTCTCAAAGTCTTGAGGAAACGAAGGGATGCATTACGGCTCCATTTCGATCATGAGACAAACTGCAAAGGCCTGAATTAGACTGGGGATTGACGTGTGGGTGTGACACCTGGGCACTTAGTGTACGTTTGTAATATCACAGAAATCAGCTGTGACAGTTTCTTTACAATTGGGCTTTGACGTGCATGTAACTTAGTTGCTGAGTGATACTTTTGTTGTTTTTTTGTTTTTTTTTTTTTAATTTCTGCCCTTTTAGAATCACCTGGTAATTCATCTGGAGTGAATAGAAGTACTCTGTTTACTTACTTATGCCCCAGATGTTTATTCCACACCCACAGCAAGCAAGACACAGTTCCAAGCACAGACACACTAAGATTTGCCATTACCAAGAGAAAACCCTTGACCTCATGGGTCATTCTAATTAGGGGCACAGACCATGAGTGAGGAGCACAGATAGTACTGTGCAGAGAAGCATGCCCTGAAGAAAATAAAGGGGCGAGTGGTGGGGAAGGTGGTCAAAGAGGGCCCTTCTGAAGGGTCATGCTTGAGCAGAAGGCTGATGAAGAGAAGGAGTGAGCCCTTTAAGACTCTGGAGGAAGAGCATTCTAGAACAAGGGAAAGACCCTCAGGCCGAGGCATGCCTGGTGTCATCAGGGACAACAGAAGGTCAGCACACCAAGGCGGCCAGAGATGGTGGATGAGTCTGGAGGCCAAGGACCAGATCACTCAGAGCCCAAGTGGGCAAGCCAAGGACGGTTCTCCCTCTAAGCGGGATGTGAAGCCACAGAGAACTGGCCACTCTGACCTATGTTTATAAAGATGTTCCCCAAGGGCCTGCAGGCAGCTCTTCAGCCGCCCAGGGGAGGGCCAGAGGGGTTTGACCGAGAGCCCATAGCACCACAGTGCAGCAGGAAGGAAGAGGTCAGATTTGGAAGATAATTTGGGGAGAATGGCAGAGTTGGCTGTCGGGCCAGATGGAGACATGCGGGAATATGAGAGGTACCAAGGGACACTCTGGGCAGAGGGGTGAGGGAGCGGTGTTTGCTGAGATAAGGGGCTTGGGGAAGGAAGAATTCTGTTCTGGACAAAGAACAGGTAGGAAAATAGAAACACATAGCAAGATAGTGACTTAATCCAGCCATGTCGATAATCACCCCAAAGGAAGAACAGAGATTAGCCAATAGGGTTTTTAAAAAGCAAAAACCAGGGGCACCTGAGTGGCTCAGTCGGTTGGGTGTCTGACTTCGGCTCAGGTCATGATCTTGCAGTCTATGAGTTTGAGCCCTGCATGGGGCTCTGTGCTGACAGCTCAGAACCTGGAGCCTGCTTCAGATTCTGTCTCTGTCTCTCTCTGCCCCTCCCCTGCTCTTACTGTGTCTCTCTTAAAAGTAAAATAAAAACATAAAAAATTAAACAGCTATGTGCTTCCTATAAGAAACCCACTTTTTTTTTTAATGTTTATTTTTGAGAGAGAGAGAGAGAGACAGCGTGAGTGGGAGAGGGGCAGAGAGAGAGGGGGACAGAGAATCCGAAGTGGGCTCTGTCGTGGCAGAGTGAGCCCGATATGGGGGCTTGAACCATGAGATCACTCAGGAGCCGCGAACTGTGAGATCATGACCTGAGCCCAAATCAGACGTTCAATGGATTGAGCCACCGAGGTGCCCCAAGAAACCCACTTTAAATGCAAAGGCCCCAATAGGGTAAAAGTAAGGGATGGGAAAAAACAGGTGAGGTCAACACGGACCAAAGGAAAGCCAAAGTGGCTATGCTAAAGTCAAAGTAAATTACAGGGTGTAGGTAACACTTCTAGGATTAGAGGGACATTTCAGAATGATAAAGGGGTCAGTTCATGAAAAGGACCCAACAATGCTAGATGTTCATGCATGTAATAACAGAGCTTCAAATTCATGAAGCAAAAAACAGATTGAGCGGCAAGAAGAAAGACAAAAGCACAATTGTAATTACAATTGTAATCAGTAAGGGAGCACCTGGGTGGCTCAGTTGGTTGAGCGTCCGACTTTGGCTCAGGTCGTGATCTCACGGTTCGTGGGTTCAAGCCCCACGTCGGGCTCTGTGCTGACAGCTCGGAGCCTGGAGCCTGCTTCGGATTCTGTGTCTCCCCCTCTCTCTACCCTTTCCCACTCGCTCTCTCCCTCTCTCTATCAAAAATAAATAATCATTTAAAAATGTTAAAAAGAGGGGCACCTGGGTGGCTCAGTCGGTTGAGCGTCCGACTTCGGCTCACGTCATGATGTCACAGTTTGTGGGTTCGAGCCCCACATCAGGCTCTGTGCTGACCACTTGGTCAGAGCCTGGAGCCTGCTTCAGATTCTGTGTCTCTTTCTCTCTCTGCCCCTCCCCGACTCATGCTTTGTCTCCCTCTGTTTCTCAAAAATAAATAAATGTAAAAGAAATTTTTTTAATAAAAATTTAAAAAAGAAAAGAAAATCAGTAAAGATGTAGAAGACCCAAACGACACTTTCAACCAACCTGGCCTAATTGGTATTTCCTAGAACACTCCAACAGGAGCAAAATGGAGCTTCTAAGGTTGGGAGTTATCAGTGTATAGATGTGTTGAATGTCATGGGGTTAGGGGAGGTCACTTGGGGAGCTTTGTTAGGACACAAAAGCAGTCTGAAGACAGCATTGGGCCACTCCAACCTTTAGGGATGCGGAAGAGGAGAGGGGTCCAGCAAAGGAGACCGAGAAGGAGCCTAGTGTTGGAGGAGGGCCAGGTAAAGGAAACATTTAGAGGGGAAAGGGCCCTGCTGTATCAAAGCTGCCCAGCAGTACAGCAAGATGAGAACTGAGGACTGATCACTGGATTTGGCCACGCGGAGGCCTTTGGTGACCTGGACAGCAGCACTTGCCCAGGGATGTCGGGGAGCTCTTGATCATTATGTCAAGGCAGGGTGAGCCGCGGCCCCACCCACCCTTATTTTCAAGGCATTTTGCTGGAGCCAAAAGATGGAGAGGTGCGGGCAGGCAATGTGGCAGGATTGTCTTTCTTTTTAAGGCAGGGATGCATTCGAGCAGGTTGGGCACCACTGGGAAGGATCAAGGCGGGAGAGGGTGAGCGTTTGGGAGCCAGAGAATTCAGAAGTGATATCCGTGAGAAGGGATGGGGTCCAGGGCGCGCAGGGAGCCACGGCCTTGGTCCGGGGACACAGGTCTTAGGTGAGGAAAGGGGTGGGGTGCCTCCGGAGAGGAGCACCCAGGGGAGCATCAGGGGTCTCACGACCTCTAGGCAGGAGTGACCCCTAATCTGCCCTTAGACACAAAGTTCTCTAACCTTCCCAGTGGGCGGCGGGATGCAGGCCACGCCACAGGCTGGCATTCGCCTCTGGTCACTGCCATTACTCATTCTGTAGCAAAGGGCAAGTGACCCGGGTGACCTTGGGAATGTGAACCCGGTGGCGCCCCCAGGACCCGGGCCGCGGGGACTGGGGAGGGGCCTCCGTGCGCGCGCGCGTATGTCCGCCTCCGCGCCACTAGGGGGCACCAAGAGACCGTTTGCTGGGTATGGGCGCTGCCCCCCCCCCGCCCCCGGACCGCGACTCCGCCGGCTCCCGGCCTCACCTTGAGGCCCCCTGGACCGAACCCGGGCGGAAAGGGGGCGGGTGCTGGGGCCAGCTCATCCAAAAGCGCCCTGTAGCCTCCCCCTCCCCGGTGAGCGAAGGGCGGTGCAGTCTGCGCTGGCCGCGGAACGGCGAGGCCCGCCTGGGTTAAAGCAGCTGGAAGGTCAAAATCCAAAATGTGCCCTGTGGACCGGCGGCTGCTGCCATCGCCAGCACCCGGTTCCCGGGGGGTAAGCGTTGGTCCCACAGCCATTAACCAAGCAGCCACGTTGGGCCGGGCCCTGCTGCATTCCGAGCACGTGGAACGAACGAACGAATGAATGAATGGGCAAGCCCTATATGGTATTTAGGGAGAGGAGGGGCGATCCCAGGCGCAGGGCCTGCAGGTACTGAGCCAGCGGGGCTTCCGCTGAGGGGCTCGGTGCCACCCCAGGGTCGGGAGAAGGAGAGAGGAGAGAGGCAGGGTAGGGATGGTACTGAGCCCCCAGCTGGGACTCGAGGAGCCACCCAGTGCAGTACTTTAAAGAGAGGGATGGGGAATGGACGCGATCTCCTCCGTGTAGACAGTTCATCCCTGATTTCTGATAAAATACAAGTCGCCTAGCAGCCACAGTCATCCCCCATCAACTTGGAACGAATTCTCTTTCCAACAGCTCCCCCGCCCTTCTGTGCCCACTGCCAATTGAAAGCAGCTTCTGCTACAGTAGGACAGGGGGAAACTGAGCCGCCTAACGGAGCAAGCGGTGGGAGAAGCCAGGCTTGGGGGGAGGACCCCCGCCGCCAATCCAAGGGCAGCTTGGAATTTGGTGGGGGCGGTGGGGGTGGGGCAGAGTCCGGTGCCAGCAGGCCAAAAGGGCATGGTTACAAGAAATCTCCTCCCCTTGCAGCCCTGGGGGCGGCCCAGGGGATAAGGAATTTAGAGTGCTTAGCCCCCTGGGTACAGTAAGCACTCAATCAACACTGACCATTCTTATTACGTATTAAACACAGCAAACATCTTTATAAAACAGAAATGCCAGCACTTTGGGTCAATGTATGAATCTTTGTTCAGAGTCTTTCAATTTCCATCCTCTTGGAAATAACAAACACTTTTAATTTTGAACCTATCTGCAAATCCGAAGCCCGCTGCTCCGTTGCCCTGGCTCAGGGCCAGGTTGCAGATGTTTGAGTGTCTCGGATGCCCAAGTGGCTGCGTCTCCTGGGGTCTTTTGAATGGTGCTGACTCACCATGCACGCTGCAAGCAGCCTCGCTCCGTCTGCCAGGTCGCTGCTGGATTTCTGGGTCTCAGGTGGTGTGTGGTCAATTCAGAGTTCGCTAACCTGCACCTAATAGATTTCCCTCTTCATTCCTGTTCCTACCCCAAAGGACGTAGGGGTGGGGGTGCGGATGCTCAGCAGAGTGCTTAGCATTGAGCGAGCATTCAGTGTTAGCTGTTGGTGACATTATTATTATTCGTTACCATTATGATCACAAAACAAACTCGTTGCAGTTAGTTGGTTTGTATTTTTCTTGGAAAGTTATCTATATCTGTGTGGGCATATCACACAAGGGTAGACTGATGGAGGGCAGGAGGATGGGGTACTGCTCTGTCCCCTCTTCCATGAGCTCCTTAGAGACAAGAATCATCTGATTAGTTTCCATGTTCCAGCAGCCTCTGGGGCTTGGCATTGGGTAATTGAGCAAGGATAAGCATATTGTATGTTTCCCAGTTTTCCAAAGATGATTTGGGGGAATCAAATCATCCTATCATCATCCTACCAATCAGGATTCAGCTCTGTGACTCTGCACTCGGATATAAAAATAACACCTTTGGCTTCCCTTCCTCCACCCAATTTAAGAAGCAAGTTATGAGTTTGAACTTTCAAAGGCCAATTAATGCTCCTTAAAAGAAACTGTCATCTCTAAACCAAGAGAGTGGGCAGCCTGGACTCTGGCCCTTGTCATCTCTGTGTAAGGGAGGAGATCCAGGTGGATGCGGGTTGGGAGGGAGCTTTAGCCGGCAGGCATCTCAGCCCCTGCCTTATGAGGACCCAGATGCTGAGGCCCATGGAATGACAGTGCCGCCCCGCTGCTAGCAGAGCAGCTCTGTTCTACATAGATGCTGTCACATAGGTCATCACAGCATCCTGGGGGGAATTATTTTGTTATTAGCAGCCAGGACCCATACCAGCTTGGCTTTATCCCATCGTTCAGATGTCATCTCCTGGCTTTACCTTACATTGCCTCTGCAGCCAGGGCTCCAGCCGCAACCTGCATTCAGGCTCCTCTGTCTTTGTAGAGGCTAGTTCCTCTGCGGGGAATATCCCCTTCCCAAACGCTCCTTTCCAGCCTAGCAATGCGGCACGCCCCTCGTCTCGTGCCCCTCTGAAAACGTTCTCCCTCTCTCCGTGCAGATCTAACAACACATATGTCATGACAGTATTTTAGCACTTAACACATTGTAGTCATTCATCCGTTCAACGCGAGGACATAAGTTAAATGCTTAGAGCAATGTCGATCACAGGCTAACTGCTCAAAAAAAAAAAAAAAGTTAGCTCTCGTCATTAACACCATTTACTCAATATTTATGGAGTGTCTCAGGCTGTTCGGCCACAGCACCGAACAAGAGAGATACAGTCCCTGACCACCCCGTACCGCCCACGAGCCAAGCCAAGTTCCCATCTTCAGGGTCTGCGATGCGGGAAACGCGGGACGCGCCCAGCATGGGGACTACAGATCCCAGAAGGCTGCGCGGCGGCGTCGCCGGGGCCCGCCCGCGCGCATGCGCAACGTCGTGACGCCGGGGCGGCGAGCGGGCGCTAGTGGCTGAGGCGGCGGGTCGCGGGCGGGGCGGACCGGCGGGCGGCGGCCTTTAGGGCGGAGCCGGCGTCCGCTCCCCTCAGTCGGCCGCGGCTAGCGGACGGTCGGGTTCCGGTGCCCGTTTCTCTCGCTCGCCGGCTCGGTGCTCGCTCTCGTGTGGAGCCGCGGCCGCCTGCCCAGCGCTCCCTGCGGGTCCCGAGCGCGGCGCCATGTCAGAGCCGGGCGGCGGCGGCGGCGAGGACGGCTCGGCCGGCCTGGAGGTGTCGGCCGTGCAGAACGTGGCCGACGTGTCGGTGCTGCAGAAGCACCTGCGCAAGCTGGTGCCTCTGCTGCTGGAGGATGGCGGCGAGGCGCCGGCCGCGCTCGAGGCGGCGCTGGAGGAGAAGAGCGCCCTGGAGCAGATGCGCAAGTTCCTGTCCGACCCTCAGGTCCACACTGTCCTGGTGGAGCGATCCACGCTCAAAGGTGCGGGGCCGGGCGTTGGGGCCCGGGGGGGCCAGGGTCGGGGTCCGGGGGGAGGGTCGCGGCCGGGGCGGGAGCGGCCTCGGGGCTGCAGACGCCCCGCGGGATGGGGCCCAGAGGCCGCCCGGCGAGGCCGGCGCCACACCCCCCGCCAGGCGGGAGTGGCGGGGGTGCCCCCTTCCGGGTCGCGGGGAACGACGAGGGTGCTCCCTGTCTAGCCGTCACCCAAAACAATGGGATCGCTTTGTCTGCCCGGGCCTCAAGATGGCCGAGTTGGGTGGAGACAGCGTCTCCCGGGCTGAGCGCGGGCGGAGGCCGCATCCCGGCCTCCAATGTCACATGAGCTTTTCGGTTTCGATTTGTGGCCGCGCCAGGCCGGCCTCGGGAGGGATGTGTCAGTGGCAGACCCGCGGAGCCGTGCGCAGCCTGGGGGTAGGGGTCGGAGCTGGGGGGGGGGGGGGGGGAGCCCTGGCGGGCGGGCGTCCCGGCCCTGCCCTGTTGGAGCCAGATGCTGAGGCCCACGCAGTGACAGGGCCGGCCCGGGCCCGGCGCGGAGCATCCCTGTTCAGGGTGGATGCGCGCTCCCAGGGCTGCCTCTCGGTCCGCACAGCGTCCCTGCCGCCTGGGCGTATTGCCCCATTTCACACGCCAGCAAACAGGCTCAGGCGAAGTGACGCGCCCAAAGTCACCAGCCGACTCCCCTGCCTGGACTAGACTCAGCATCTCGGTGGCCAGGACACTGCTGGGTCTCTCTAATCACACCCTTGGGTCACTGTAATACTTAGGTGATCCTTAATGACCCTGTAACATTTGAGTCTAGTTTGCAGGTTTTTTTTTAAAGAGAGACTCACTTGGGGACAGGGAGCAAAAGGCTTGCACATTCCAGCAGTCTCCTCAAATAGGGAGGAGCCTCAAAGGCGGCTAGGTTCATCTTGAGAATCGAGCTTGTCTTCAGGGAGAGTTTCTGGACTCACTAGGACCCCTAAGATCTGGCGGCACAGTTTGGGTGTGGCGCCGCCCGTCTGGGAACTCGGGTGTCCGGGTACATTTAACCTTGGTACTGCGGGGCGGCTCTGTGTTGTCCCAAGACCCGCTGTCCGGGTCTGTCAAGAACAGAACTCGCTACCTGTCTCCAGACCTTCCCCCCCCCCCCACCCCTGCGCCCACGCTAATGTTTATTTCTGATAGTTTGTTTCTTTCAAAGGCTATTCTGGGTACTCGAGAGAGGCTTCATTGTAGCTTCTGCTTGGGTGGGAGGGTCAGAGTGTGTGAAAGAATATGTTTTAGATTCACATGGAGTGTTCAAAGCAGAGGAGCCATTCCGAGGTATTTTTAGACTATTAATGTTGTTTAGGGTTTTCTGTTATGTTTAGGGTTATGTTTCCAGCATGGAAACCACTGGTGTTAAAAAAAAAAAAAAATTCACTCACCTACTCTTGTTCAGGAAGAGTGTGTATTTAGTCATGATAGAAAATTTAAAGTGTACAGATAAAGAAAAAATCACCCGGAGTCCTTCGACCCAGATATAACGACTGCCAGCATTTTGGAATCTGCCCTTCTGGTCATTTTTCAATGAATATACATTATTTTATTAAAGTGTGTCTTAATTTGTGTTAAATTACTGTATTTTGAGTAGTTTGACCTTGACCAATTCTTGATCGTATTTTCATTGCACAGTTTATGTGTGAAAATTGGTGATTTCTACGTTGGGTCTCCGTTTCTTTTTATGGAAAAAAAATAGTTTTTGCTTCTAGATTGGCTTTTCTGAAACGTTGGAACCAAACTTTGCTAAAATTATTGGGAAGCCCTATTTCTGTAGTATGCTTTCTTGTGCAGATCATCTGTTTTCTTGATGGCATATTTTCATATTTCAGTCCAAGCATCCAAATCTTGGCTCCATAATGACTTGCAATTTTGAGCGTTGACTAAGGAATGAGGGTGTCTAAAATTGAAATCCTACCTCATTACTGTATGTATAAAAATAAAAAATACTTACAATAATTCACCCTGTCTCTAATTTATTTTTCACTTAAAAAATTTAAAGAAAGAGTATATGGTCCCATCAGTCTTAGCATCCTGACTAAACTAGCATAAGGTATTTAGACATCAGTACAGACCCGGGCACTTGATAAGGAGGGCTGTCTTCCGGGTGATTTTTGAGTTAGCATCAGCCTTTGTACATTTAATCAAATGTGAGCATCCAGTACTTAGTTGCAGTGAAAAAGTAGGTTTGCTTTATAGTGTGGAAAACAGATCTGAATTGTTTAAACTGAGTAAAGACCATCAACAAGAATGAAGTCCTGATGTAGTGAACAGGGGAAATTGCTTTTATTATTCCCTTTTTTTATTCCCCCTTTAATAGGAAGAATTTTCCAAACACTTGTAATTGAATATAGACGCATTTATTTTTATTTCTTTTTTTTTATGGTGTGTGTTTTTTGTTTTTGTTTTTGTTTTTGTTTTTTGGGTTTTTTTTGAGAGAGAGAACACATGCGTGAGTGGAGGAAGGGCAGAGAGATGGGGAGAGAGAGAATCCCAGGCAGGTTCCAAAATGTCAGTGCAGAGCCTGATGCGGGTGGAGCTCCCAAACCCTGAGATCATGACCTGAGCCGAAGTTAGATGCTTACCCGACTGAGCCCCCCAGGCGCTCCAGAAGCATTTTTATATGAAGATATCTATTTTTTAACTACCCCAGCTAGCTATAAACTTTTCTGCTAGAGTACAGTATTCCTTAAAGTGTAGAATAAAGGTTGTGAATTTAGCAGTTTATTTTGCTGCTTTGAAAGGATTGGAGAGTTGGTGGGAAGAGGAATATCAAATTACAGCTCCTGATCCGAAAAACAGAAATCTCTTGTCTGTAATTCCTGGCCTGTAGGAAATTGTTTTCTTCCTAGTGTACTTCGAAAATTAGAGCCAGAAAGGTGCTCATCACTTAATAGGCATTTTATAGATTTAATGATGTTCTGTGGCAGTTTTCACCTGAAGTGCGTTTTTGGTTGGGTGGTAAAGGTAGAAGCAGGTGAGAGACGCTTCAGCCTGCAGCTGGTGGTGCCAGGATTGTCTGCGGGCTCCAGCTTGTTGGTGACCAGGCTCGGATCTGGTGCTGTGGGTTTTGGGTTTCGTTTACACTCAGATGTCTTAGCCTTGGAACTTTAAGACTGAGAACAGTGACTGCCTTTGGTCACTGCTCCTAAGGTTGGGGTTCCAGTTTATCCTAAAAGACGTAATTTAGGGGTTTTACATTTTCGTTAGTGCAGAGATGGCTAAGGACAAGAATGTGAAGGAAAGCTAGAATTCTTGCAGTACTCATCTTCTTAGAGATACGGCAGTGTGGAAGGTTTTCATGGGGAATGTTTTTGCGGATTTTAAAAATTATTCTTCTGTGGACTTAATTTCCCTAAAAGATGAAGAAATGATGACTAAAAAGTATTCATTTCTGGCCTTTGCTTATTCCTCCAAATGGTAAAGTAAAATGGTTAAGAAATTAACAGAAAGGATTTTCTGGGACACCACACTGTCTTGTCCCTCAGCCTGGGTTCCTGCTGTCCTGTGCTGTCACGCTGTAGGTGTGCACCCTTTGTAGGACAAACCAGTCTGCAGCCAAAATAAGTTTGAATGCAGTGTAGCATAGGAAATGACATCATGTGCAGCATGGGGACAAACCATGTCATCACTTCTTCTTAAAAAGTAAAGATGGAGGGAAAGTCTGTTTGCCAGCATCATAGGGTGTTATGTGGGATTTGCCCCTCCCTTCACATTTCAGTTTTCGTTTATTTTATTTTATTTTGAAAGAGACAGAGAGCGTGCAGGGGAGGGGCAGAGAGAGGGAGAGAGAGAGAGAATGAGAATCCTGAGCAGGCACCACAGTGTCAGCGCAGAGCCTGATGCAGGACTTGAACCCAGAAGCCACGAGATCATGACCTGAGCCAAAACCAAGACTCAGGACGCCCAATCGACTGAGCCACCCAGGCGCCCCTCCCTTTACATTTCTAACGGTGTTCTGAATGGAAGTCTTCAGGTTCGAGAGAAAACTCAGACTTTCCCACCATGCCCTGAGCCTCACACCAGAGCATGGGGTGGTCGTGGCAAAGAAGTCACAGCCCCTGAGAAGGAGGACGAAGGGGTGATGGATGTTGAGGTGACAGGAAAAAGCATCAGCCGCTGGAAAGGGGGAGCTGAAGCAAACATGTGAGAGAAAAGGGGGAGAACGTGTGATAGTGATCAAATCCAAATAATGTGGTGCTTGTATGTTGTGGATTTTAAGAGGAAAAGAAGATGAAAGATAAGCAGAACCAGGAACATGTAACAAGTAGCCTGGTAGTTTGAGCCAAGGAAAACAGCCACTGCCTCTGCTGGATGGGACGAGGCTTGCCCTGTGGCTGGGGGAAGGTGGGAGGGCAGGGAGAATTGAGGGAGTGACCACGGACCCATGGAGTGGGGCAGCCTCTCCTGTCCCTCTACCAGTTTGCTGTGCTCCTTTTCCTTTGTGAAACATACCCGGTCCCCCTAGGAGAGGAAGGGTGAGTCTTAAGATAATCGAGTGCACGTTTTTTTATATTCGTTAAATGAGACATAATGCTCACCTAATCACAGTGTAATGATACAAATCACTCTTGGTTTGAACTACATTAAACCAGTCTTTCAGTAGAAATATACACAGATTAGTGCTAATTGATGTTTTAAACATCTCTGCAACTCAGAAGTTAACCCGAGACACGTGCGCAGGTCACTAAATATGTACTAATACAGCTTGTAGCAAAAGAACCCATGATAGCAAAGCTCAGCACTTCTGTATTGGTACTTTGATTCTTGGAACGTATTAGCAGGCAGTACAGTGTTGGGCCATCGTGTATTAACCAGTAACTTCTCCGGCATTAGGAAACTGATTCAAACTTTACTGAAAGCAGTATTGCCTGCTAAAATATGCAGATTATGTTTGTATGTAAGCTTCTAAATATAGCAGGATTAATAGCTTCTTTGTTGTTAAGAATTAACTATCCATGATCTTTCTCTCCTCGTCTGAACAATTTTAAAAAATGTTTCTGCAGAAGTAGAGTGTCAAACTATTATTATTTGGAAGATGTAATAATTTACAGGGGGGCAAAAAGGTTAATTATTTGTTGGCAGTTTATTAAACAATGGTATAAGTTCTTTCTACTAAGAATCGGGCATTTGATCTCTGTGGAGAATAAGCATTAAAAAACGAATCCAAAATGTCTTCTATGATTTCCATGAATTATTATCATCAGGAGAAGTTAGGGTTTCAACAAAGCAGTAGAGGGTGCCTATCGGATACCCTTGTGTGAGGACGGGGCCTTTGGGCGTGCCTTCCTGAGCTCAGGCGGGGTTCTGTCGCATTGCGGTAGCCCTGGTGTGGGGCTGGGAGCTGGGCCGTGACTCATCGCCTGGCGAGGTGCCCGCTTCCTTTAACCCTGTCTGCGTTAGGAAGTACAGGCAGTGTGGCCAGATGCCGCATCCAGTTGACACGTTCTCTGTGTGATTTTATTTTGTATAGATGTGAATCTTGTATCGGAGAAAGAAATTATTCAACGTTGCGTGTCTAGTTATGTCAGTAATTTCCTTTGATTTTTGAATGTTACTTTTATTTCCTAGATATTGTTGGAATGCTATTTTGATGATATATATTTTATATAAATCCTAGAACAGCGTTCAGAAAATTGAGAGAGGAAATATTTCATAATCCTACCACCCTGACAATTATTTTAGAGAGTATTTACTTATGCTCTGTTTCATGGGTTGGATTTTAGAGATGGCAATCATATGTGTGGTTGGTTTCAGGCAGTATGATCTGTCCTATCTTGTGGTATATCCACATTTTGGGAGTTAAACCAGATTGATTTGTTTAGTTTCTTTTTTTTTCCCCCCTAAGTTAATCAGGTTTAAAAAACAGCTAGGAATTACCTGGCGTACAAGACTGTTTTGCCACCTCCTCTCCCTTCCTAAAATTATACTAAAAGTAACGTTTTGGAAGTTATTGTCTTCTTGACAGATATGCTAATATTTTTTATTTTCTAATATAAACTTTGTATTTGTTTCACCTTAAAGCTAATGAGGTAAACAGTTTTTGCTCAGACCCTGTAGACCCAGATTTTCAGTTTTTGGTGCTTAAAGAGCCTGTGTAGACCTCCTAATACCCCACCCTCCCCCTTCTGCTGTCCGTTGCATTTATTTTTTATTGTTCTACATTTCAGTTCCAGTGTAGTCAACGTACAGTGTTATCAGGTGTACGATACAGTGATTCAGCAATTCTGTGCATTATTCTGTGTTTATAATAAGTGTACTCTTAATCCCCTTCACATATTTCCACCCCCTCCTCTGCCCATTTTACATGTTGAATTTGAAACCCAGAGGAAAAGGGGCGCCTGGGTCGCTCGGTCGGTTAAGCATCCGACTTCAGCTCAGGTCACGATCTCACAGTTTGTGAGTTCGAGCCCCGCTTTGGGCTCTGTGCTGACAGCTCAGAGCCTGGAGCCTGCTTCGGAATCTGTGACTCCCCCTCTCTGTCTGTCCCCTCCCCAGCTCATGCTCATGCTCTGTCTCTCAGAAAACAAATAAACGTTAAAAACATTTTTTTTTAATAAAAAAAAGAAACCCGGAGGAAGAAACATGACTTTTCTAAGATCACTTAGCTAACTCTGCTGCCTGTACTATTACATCATGACTTCCAAGTAAAGGTGAACTGCATACATCACGTTAATCCTTAGGCAGTCACTTTGCTAACGCCGCTACTCCAGCCGCTACTCCACACGTTCCCTGTCGTTGGCATTTGCTTAGGCAGTTCCGTGTTGCTGCAAAGATAATTCACCTGGAGCATTTAGGCAACTAGTGCATTAGTATTAGATCTAGAGGTTTGGATTATTTCTAATTCTTACAAGTTTTAGGTTTTCTTTTTTTTTTTTTAAGTTTATTTATTTTGAGACCGAGAGAAGGGGAGGAGCAGAGAGAAAGGGAGAGACAGAATCGCAAGCAGGCTCCGCGCTGGGGCTTGAACTCACCAACCTTGAGATCATGGCCTGAGCAGAGACCAAGAGTCAGACACTTAACTGACTGAGCCACCCAGGCACCCCACAAATTTTAGTTTCTCAATTGTGGTTTTTAAATTATTTAGACATTTTGTTTACGTGCATCTTGAGCTATCTTAACTATTCCATTAAGCTTGAATTCCAGTAAGTTTGTTTGTTTGTTTATGTTTATTTTTGAGAGGGAGTGCTCTAACAAGGGAGGGGCATAGAGAGGAGGGTTACAGAGGATCTGAAGTGGGCTTTGCACTGACAGCAGTGAGCCCAGGTGATGTGGGGCTTGAACTCATGAACCATGAGATCATGACCTGAGCCAAAGCTGGACATTCAACCGACTGAGCCACCCAGGCAGCCCTCCCACCCCCCCCCCCCCCCCATCCAGTACGCCTTTCAAAATGGCCTCGCTGCATAATGAGCCTCCTGGGTGGCTCAGTTGGTTGAGCATCAACTCTTGATTTCGGCTCAGGCCATGATCTCATGGTTGGTGGGACTGAGCCCCTCGTGGGGCTGTATGCTGACAGCACGGAGCCTGCTTGGAACTTTCTCTCTCTCTCCCTCTCTCTGCTCCTCCCTTGCTCTCTATCAAAAATAAATAAATACATACATCAAAAAATAAAAATAAGATGACTGCTGTGCTTAGTGTTTGCAGAGCCGAGTCTAGCATGGCCCCTGCCCACAAGAGCTCACAGTAGGGGAGTAAGATGCATCCATACATCAGCCCCGGAGCAGGCTATGAAAAGTGGTATCTGAGCAGAGGGGAGGCTGGGTGAATGCCTCTCGGTGACCCTGGGGATGTTCCTTCATAATGGTTTTCTTGACGGGTGTTTGCCCTGGGTGGGGCTTGATGAGGGACTGGGCAGGCCGTGGACTGGGGAGGACCCCTGGTTTGGAATCACAAACTTCGGAGTTCTCCGGACAGGTGTCTGAGGGCAATTTACTTAAATTTCTTACTTGGAAAGCATGGGTAATAATAGTCATGCCAACCCTTACGGGGTTGTCATGAGGGTTAGATGTGTGACATACCTAAACTATTTGGTAAAACACCTGTCATGTAGTGAGTGTTGGGTTATGAATGGAGTGCACAGAGTGGAGAGCTCCCTCTGTGTTGGGAGGGCGAGGGTGAGACTGCTGGGAGGGGTGGTGAGCTATCTTACCAGGGCCAGACCCTGCTCTGGTACCTCCAACACCCCAGGTGCGCCAGTGCCTGCTGGACTCACAAAAAAAGGAGTAGAGGTACGGGGAGTTCACTACCTTGCCCAGGATTGCACAGCAAAGTGCCTGGGTCAGGATTCGGAAAAAAAATGGGGAGGAAGGAAAAAGTCATGTGGGTGTTTCAATGTCAGGTTGCAGTAGGGTGAGGCTAATCATTCTCTAAGCTTTTGATAAATCAAAAATTGGTAATGGTGACTTGAATTGATACAATATTTATTGTGATTTGTAGAGGATGTTGGTGATGAAGGCGAAGAAGAAAAAGAATTCATTTCCTATAATATCAACATAGACATTCATTATGGAGTTAAGTCCAATAGGTGAGTAAAGTGAATACACTGTTGCTTGTATTATAAGCTTGTGAGACGTGAATATAGATCTTAACTGACTTAGACGAAGACATTAAGAAAACACTCAAGATTTCTGCTCTTTAAATCAGTATCTTTGAGTTCACGTATTGAAATTCAGAGGATTTCCAAGTCAGTATAAACTCTAAAATATTTTTATTTTAATTGATGTGTCATGGCATCCATTTTAGTATTGAGCCATAAATGTATTTAATGTATATAATAACAATTCTGAGATTATATCTGCATTTTCATTATTATAAATAACTAGTAAAAACCTAGTAAAGATTCTTAGGTGGAGGTCTGATTTTTCTTAGTATAAAGAAAGAAAGCATTACCGGTTGAGATGCAGTGTGTCATTAAAATCTTAATGCATGTGACCAGATCTTTCCAATCTTCTAGAAGAACGGTGCCAATTTACACTCCAGTAGACATATCCAAATTTAAATATGTAAATGCTTAATTTATACTGTATTTGCTTTTTAAACCTTTTTATTTTTAATAATTTCAAGCTTACAAGAGTTGCATGAATTATATATAGTTGATATCAGATATCAGTTGTTAACATCGCCCCGTTTGCACTATTGTTTTCTTTCCTGAACCATTTGAGAGTTAGTTATAGACCACCTGCTCCTTTATTCCTAAATACTGCAGTGTATGTCTTAAGAACAAGGATATTCCTATGCATAGCCTCCATACAAGTTTTAAATTCATGAAGTACAGGTACAATAGTATTTTTGATGTACTGTGTATATTCAAATTGTCTCAATAATGTCCCTTCTAGTAACTTCCTTGATCCAGAATCTAACTCTGTGTCTTTCGTGACATTGACATTTTTGATAAGCACAGACTAGTGGTGATTAGATTTCGGTTTGTACATTGTTGGCAGGGATGCTATTAAGACGTCTTCCTTTTTTAAAATACTTTTCTTTTTGTTTTTTTTAACGTTTTATTTATTTTTGAGACAGGGAGAGACAGAGCATGAACAGGGGAGGGTCAGAGAGAGGGAGACACAGAATCTGAAACAGACTCCAGGCTCTGAGTTGTCAGCACAGAGCCCAACGCGGGGCTCGAACTCACGGACCGCGAGATCATGAGCTGAGCCGAAGTCGGCCGCTTAACCGACTGAGCCACCCAGGCGCCCCAAGACGTCTTCCTTTTCAGTGTGTCACCGCAGGAAACTTCAGTGACTTTTTAGAATAATATAAAGTGTTATGTATAAAGTACTGGCCTGGGAACAGAAAACTCAAATGCTATTTTTTTGAACTATTAATGTAACTACCTTTGAGCACCTGTTATGTGTAAGATATGGCCGTGGGTATACAGAGAAAACTTGGTTCCCAAGAAGCTTGTGGTCTTTTGGGAGGAAGATTGGCTTGGCAGACACACAACTGAGTGTACTGCTTGGCGAAATCTTAGAAGTGCAGAATACCATGAAACAAGGAGATTGGAGAGAGTGATTCTGGTTAGGGGAGACCCCAGAGTGTTATAATGCTGGAATTGGGTTTTGAGGGTTCCTTGGAATTTCAGCAGCTGAACGTAGATTTCTTAAGCAAAGCCACAGAGGTGCATAATGTTTAGAGAATGGGACATCTGTTCTCGGTTGTGTCTTGGGTGAGGAAGAGGGTACATAACGAGATAGAACTGGAAGAGTTGGTTTAGGCCAGGTTGTGCACGGCCCAGAATGCCCTCTTGTCACTTTAACCTGTGGGTGGCTTTCGTTTATTCAAGCCGACATGTGACTTAGTGCCATAAACGAATGGTACAAGTTAGCATAAGATCAGAGTTAATTATGTCGTGGCTTGTAACTTGCAGTTGCTACGGAGGTTCGTTTGCGTGAGGCCAAGATTATGAACTCAACCCTTACATATGGGACAGATTGACTTTGCCTGGTTTCATGGTCACATGCCAAAACCTTAATCTTGATTCGATCGATTGTTCTCACATAAGCGAGTAAAGAAAGATAAGCAATGTATTTCAGTGTCAGAAAAGCGACAATCTGATCTATTCTTACTGTGATTTTTAAATTACAACATTCAAATGAATTTTTAATTTGTGTGCGATACAGAAAGGGCGACAGTTACCAAAACTATTTAGGAGTGAGGCTCTTTGTTCTAATTTCTTCTTTGGCTTTCTTTTAGCTTGGCATTCATTAAACGCACTCCAGTAATTGATGCAGACAAACCAGTGTCTTCTCAGCTTCGGGTCCTCACACTCAGCGAAGACTCACCATATGAAACCTTGCATTCTTTCATTAGCAATGCGGTGGCTCCTTTCTTTAAGTCCTATATCAGAGAGTCTGGCAAGGCAGACAGGTAAAAACCATTTTTCCTTTGTTGGTTTGAATGTCCTATTTCCCTGAGTGTTCTCAGGAGACCACGCGAGATAATGTAAAATTCGGGACTTGGGAAGGCAAGGCTAATATTCCAAAAGGACATAAATCTCTTGCTTTAATAAGATGCATGTTATTAATGTTTGACAGACTTAAAATAATAGGGTCTCTTTGGAGACCAACAGCACACTAAGTTTGGAGTCTTTGTTAACTTTTTTAGGGATGGTGATAAAATGGCTCCCTCCGTTGAAAAAAAGATTGCAGAACTTGAAATGGGACTCCTTCACTTGCAGCAGAATATTGAAATTCCAGAGATCAGCCTGCCAATTCATCCCATTATTACAAATGTTGCAAAACAGTGTTACGAACGTGGAGAAAAGCCAAAAGTTACCGACTTTGGAGATAAGGTCGAAGACCCAACTTTTCTCAATCAATTACAATCAGGAGTTAACCGCTGGATCCGAGAAATTCAGAAAGTAAGAGCACGGTGTTGAATGAATTATGTAAAGTACTTCACTCTTTTTTAATGTCTCTCAGAAACTGGCCTGCATTTTTGTCATTGAGGTAAAGTCTCTGATGATGTTAGCGGTGCTCCCCTTTGTCCTGGGAATGCCCAACCGAGGGCTAACGTTGGCCCAGGTAGAATGGTTAGGGTACAGTGTGGTTATTTAAATGTTCGCCCTGAGAGAGCATT
The DNA here is from genome assembly GCF_018350215.1 of Panthera leo. Lineage (NCBI taxonomy): Eukaryota > Metazoa > Chordata > Mammalia > Carnivora > Felidae > Panthera > Panthera leo. Next base: position 143,202,761 of record NC_056684.1, read on the forward strand.
GATTTCAGCTGTCTTATACCTTTGCTTTCAAGTTAAGCCACTTACAATTGACGGAAGAAAATCTACTTGAAATACAAAAATTCAGTTGTAATGCGGGAGTTTAATTAATGATATTTTTCTACTTTTATTTAAAAATAGTGAATACTCTTGAACGTTATTTATCTTTAAAGGTGACCAAACTTGATAGAGACCCTGCCTCAGGAACAGCCTTGCAGGAAATCAGTTTTTGGTTGAACTTGGAACGTGCACTGTACCGCATACAGGAGAAACGAGAGAGCCCAGAAGTCCTACTTACTCTGGATATCTTGAAACACGGCAAGCGTTTCCATGCCACTGTCAGTTTTGACACTGACACAGGTAAACGCTGGAACTAATGATGTGATCAGTAAGAGATTGATCTGGCTTTTGTGAGACCATACTGATAATTCCAGTGAAAATCAATGAATGGACCATCTTCCCTGTTCCCTCTCTTGTATCTCGTCTCCTTTTCCCCCAGTTCTAGGTAATGACAGTAATTTTCCCACATACCTTCCTGCCCCTTCAGGAGTCGTGAGAACATGTGCCAATTTCTAGACCTGAGTGTAGAGAGCCTTGGGAGTTTCCCTCCTGCTTCTCAGTTACTTGGTTTCTTGAGTGAGCAGTACTTTTTTAGCATAAAGTCAAGTGTGCTTTTGACAATCCGGGCCGGGGGACGGTTGACATTAAGCGGAAGTTGTTTGGCCACAGGGCTGTGGAAGGAGAGCTGGTTGGTGCTTTCTCTTCCTCTTTTACCTGCCCCTTTTCCCTGTTCAGCCTTTCGCCCTGTTCTGAAAAGTGGCCAAGACAAATTTAGTTTTCTGAATGGACAGCAGTGTGAGTGACGTTGTCTTGGCACACTCTGGGCACTCAACTGTTTGCATGACCGGGCATGTTTGGGCATTTCTCTCCAGCTCTACCCACCAGGGAATGTTAGAGCAAGGAGCCAGGGCTGCGGTCTTTGTCGTGTTCTTTTCCTTCCCCTCCAAAAAAAGGCGTGCTGCCCACATTTGAAATGTTAGAGGAGGTTCTAGGTAGAAACCTTCTAGCTGCTTTGGTCACACTGCACATGTTACCTGAGCATTCAGTAATGCTGAAGGTTATGCCTTGAAATTTAGATATACCTCTGAAACTTTTACTTCTTCCCTTTTTTTTTTTTTTTTTTTTTTTAATCTTAATGTTAGAGGAGTCAGAAAGTAGACTAGGACCCAGGTGTTTCTGTGATTCTGTGTCCGTAACACACTCCCTTCACTTGAGCTGTGGGTGTAACATTTTCGTTTTAGTGTTCCCAAGGATGATAACACTGTAGTTCTTCTAACCTTAATGTTATTCATAGAACATTTCGATGGTATAGAAAGCAAGAAAAGAAATCACCCACGGCCTTTAACGTATGCATGAGTTGAGTGATGTTCTTAAAAAAGCAACAGTGAGACCGTCCGTTCATTAACAGAGGATCATCCTGTTAATAACATGTTCCTTTTTTTCAAATATAAATGGTTTCGGTGTCACTGAATCTTCAGCAACATGAAAGTGTTCCGTCGTGAGGCTGTATTTCAGTTTCCTTACCCAGTATTAAGCTGTAAGCAGTAGCCTCTTCGTTGTATCACTTTCTTTAAATTAAGATGTGGTTGACATAGAACATTACGTTATACCTGTGTTACCTTACATGCAAACCATTGACTGTTTCTTGGTCAATCCAGGTCTAAAGCAGGCTTTGGAGACTGTGAATGACTATAACCCCCTGATGAAGGATTTTCCTCTGAACGACTTACTGTCTGCCACTGAGCTGGACAAAATAAGGCAGGCTCTCGTTGCCATTTTCACCCATCTGAGAAAGATCCGAAACACAAAATACCCCATTCAGAGGGCACTGCGTTTAGTGGAAGCAATTTCAAGAGACTTGAGTTCTCAGTTACTCAAAGTATTGGGCACCAGAAAATTGATGCATGTTGCTTATGAGGAATTTGAAAAAGTAAGTTTTAATATATCAGAAAACCAGCCTCAGGCACCGAGATGAAAACACGGCTGTAATAATAAGCCTCCTTTCTAAAATCATATCCTAGGTTATGGTCGCATGCTTTGAAGTCTTTCAGACTTGGGATGATGAATACGAGAAGCTTCAGGTGTTACTGAGAGACATCGTCAAAAGGAAAAGGGAAGAAAATCTAAAGATGGTGTGGCGAATCAACCCTGCCCACAGGAAGCTTCAGGCTCGCCTTGACCAGATGAGGAAATTTCGACGCCAGCATGAACAGCTGAGAGCTGTCATTGTCAGGGTCCTGAGGCCACAGGTATGCGTCGCATTTTAAAACTGCATCCATGGGTGGTTTTTAGAACCTCTTCTTTCTTTTTCTTAGAACGCTAATGAACTACTGCTCCCTCTGATTCGCACCAGGTGCCTGCGTAGTTCCCTCTGCATCCTGTCCCTGTCCTGTCGGTGATGTAGGGATTCTGTACCTTCAGTCTTCCTACTCCTCCCGTTCTTCCCTCCCTGCAAAATGCGTGAATTCCGGAGCCAGACTTCCTGGGTTTTAAATCCTAATTCCACCGTTTAACGAGCTGTATGACTTGGACATGTTTTTTAAGCCTTTTCCCAGATTCCTCATTTGCAAAATGTAGATAATGATTGCATATGCCTGAGATTTACTTACCTATTTATTTTAATTTTTTACAATTTATTTTTTAAGTACTCTCTACACCCAGCGTGGGGTTCAAACATTTACAACCCTGAGATCAAGAGTTGCACGCTCTTCTGACTGAGCCAGCTGGGCCTTCCTATACCTGAGATTTATTAAAAGAATTAAATGACTCCTTTTCTTTGGACGTGCTTTTTTTTTCTTCTCAATTCACCTTTCTTTTTTCTTCAACAATTTCTTTCCTTTAAAAAATCCAGTCCAGATGGGGTGCCTGGGTGGCTCAGTCGGTAAAGCGTCTGACTTCCACTCCGGTCATGATTTCACGGTTCATGAGTTCGAGCCCCGTGTCGGGCTCTGTGCTGATAGCCCGGAGCCTGGAACCTGCTTTGGATCCTGTGTCTCCCTCTCTCTCTCTGCCCCTCCCCTGCTCATGCTCTGTCTCTCTCTCTCAAAAATAAAGATTAAAAACCAGTTTAAAAAAATCCAGTGCAGAAAGAGAGTGTGGACTGATCCACACTTGACACTTGAACACCATGGGGGTTAAGGGTGCCAACTCCCTGTGTATTCTCGAAAATCTACGTGTAGCTTTTGTCTTCCTAAAAAGTTAACTGTTGGGGCGCCTGGCTGGCTCAGTCAGCGGAGCATAGAACTCTTGATCTCGGGGTTGTTAATGCGAGCCCCACAGTGGGTGCAGAGATTACTTAAAACTAAAGTCTTCAAAAACAACAACAAGAACAAAAAACTACTGATAGCTTACTGTTGATCAGAAGCCTTACTGATAACAAAAAGGGCTGATTAACATATTTTGTATATCATATATGTTATATACTGTTTTCTTACAGTAAAGTAAGCTAGAGGAAAAAAATGTTATTAAGAAAGCCATAACAGAAAGAAAATATACTGTGCTGGATTGAAAAAAACCGTGTGGGGGCACCTGGGTGGCTCAGTTGCTTGAGCTTCCAACTGTGGCTCAGGTCATGATCTCATGGTTTGTAAGTTTAAGCCCCACATTGGGCTCTGTGCCGATAGCTCAGAGCCTGGAGCCTGCTTCACATTCTGTGTCTCTCTCTCTCTCTCTCTCTCTCTCTCTCTCTCTCTTTCTCTCTTTCTCTGTACCTACCCCACTCATACTCTGTCTCTGTCTCTCTCTCTCTCTCAAAAATAAATATTAAAAAAGTTATTTAAAAAAAAAAAAAACACGTGTAAATGAACCCGCAGTTCAAACCTGTGTTTTCAAGGGCCAACTATATGCAGACGGGATTGAGAAGTTAGCCAATACATGTCAAAGCCAATATATAGCCAATGTTATAGACTCTAGGTGGGCGCATCTGGGTGTTCAGTCTGTCATTCTTTCAGCCCTCTTGCAGTTGAAAACTTTTTGTAGTGAAACGGTGGGGAATCCAGTCTAGAAACCATGGCATCCAGGAAGCTTTATTCACTGCATTAGGAGTGCCTGCTATTTGGGGTACATTGTGGTTTGTTTTGTTTTGTTTTGTTTTTTAATGAACATCTTTTTTTTAACGGTTTTTAATTCATTTTTGAGAGTGGGGGAGGGGCAGAAAGGGGGACAGAGGATCCGAAGCGGGCTCTGCGCTGACAGCAGAGAGCCCAACGCAGGGCTTGAACTCACGAACCACAAGATCATGACCTGAGCCAAAAACGGACGCTCAACCGACCGAGCTACACAGATACCCCTGGGTACATTGTTAATAATGAATCCTCGGCATCTTTTTGCTTAGTGCTCACTTACTGATGTGTGTGCGGGATTTAAGTGTTAGCCCCTTATTTTACATGTGAGAGATTTGGTTCTAGTACTGATTCCTTCCAGCCTCGGTCTGTTGTTGTTCTTTCTAAATTCGAGTTAGTTAACATAGAGTGTAATAACGATTTCAGGAATAGAATTTAGTGATCCATCACTTACATATATAACACCCAGGGCTCATCCTAACAGGTGCCCTCCTTAATACCCATCGCCCATTTAGCCCATCCCCCCACCCACCTCCCCTCCAGCAACCCTCAGTTTGCTCTCTGTATTTAAGGGTCTCTTATGGTTTGCCTCCCTCTCTGTTTTTGTCTTATTTTTCCTTTCCTTCCCCTGTGTTCATCTGTTTTTGTTTCTGAAACTCCACATATGAGTGAAATCATATGATATTTAACTTTCCTCTGACTTATTTTGCTTAGGATAATACACGGTAGCTCCATCCACATTGCATATGGAGACAATTCATTATTTCTTATGTCTGAGTAGTACTGTTACTACTCAGTATATATATATATATACACATACACACACACACACCACATTCTTATTTATCAGTCGATGGACATTGGGCTCTTTCCATAATTTGGTTATTGTTGATAGTGCTGCTCTAAACATTGGGGTGCATGTGCCCCCTCAAATTAACATTTTTGTATCCTTTGCATAAATACCTAGTAGTGGAGTTGCTGGGTCATAAGGTAGTTCTATTTTTAGTTTTTGAGGGACCTCCACACTGGTTTCCAGAGCGGCTGCACCAGTTTGCGTTCCCACCAGCAGCGCAAAAGTGTTCCCCTTTCTCTGCATCCTCGCCAACGTCTGTTGTTGCCTGAGTTGTTAATGTTAGCCGTTCTGACAGGGGTGAGGTGGTATCTCAGTGTGATTTTGATTTGTATTTCCCTGATGATGAGTAATGTTGAGCATCTTTTCATGTGTCTGTTAACCATCTGGATGTCTTTGGAAAAGTGTCTATTCATGTCTTTTGCCCATTTCTTCATTGGATTGTTTATTTTTTGGGTGTTGAGTTTGATAAGTTCTTTACAGATTTTGGATACTAATCCTTTACCTCATATGTCATTTGCAGATATCTTCTCCCAATTTGTCAGTTGCCTTTAGTTTTGTTGCTTACTTTGCTGTGCAGAAGCTTCTTATGTTGATGAGGTCCTAGTAGTTCATTTTTGCCTTTGTTTCCCTTGCCTCCAGAGACATGTCTAGTAAGACGTTGCTGCAGCTGAGGTCAAAACAGGCAGTTGTTGCCTGTTTCCTTCTCTAGGATTGTGATGGCTTCTTGTCTTACATTTAGGTCTTTCATCCATTTTGAGTTTATTTTCATGTATGGTATAAGAAAGTGGTCCAGGTTCATTCTTCTGCTTGTCACTGTCCAATTTTCCCAACACCATTTGCTGAAGAGACTGTCTTTTTTCCATTGGGTATTCTTTCCTGCTTTGTCAAAGATTGGCCATATGTTTGTGGGTCCATTTCTGGGTTCTCTATTCTGTTCCATTGATCTGAGTGTCTGTTTTTATGCCAGTACCATACTCTCTTGATGATTACAGCTTTATAATACAGCCTAAGGTATGGAACTGTGATGCCTCCAGCTTTGGTTTTCTTTTTCAGGATTGCTTTGGCTGTTCAAGGTCTTTCCTAATTCCATACGAATTTTAGTATTGTTGCAGCGCCTGGGTGGGCTCAGTTGGTTAAGCGTCTGACTTTGGCTCAGGTCACAATCTTGTGGTTTGTGAGTTCGAGCCCCACATCGGGCCCTGTGCTGACAGCTCAGAGCCTGGAGCCTGGTTCGGATTCTGTGTCTCCCACTCTCTCTTTGCCCCTCCCCTGCTCATGCTCTGTCTCTCTCCGTCTCTCAAAAATAAATAAATGTTAAAAAACATTTTTTTTTTTGGATTGTTCTAGCTCTGTGAAGAATGCTGATGTTATTTTGATAGAGATTGCATTGAATGTGTAGATTGCTTTGGGTAGTGTTGACATTTTAATATTTGTCCTTCTGATCCATAAGCATGGAATGTTTTGCCATTTCTTTGTATCTTCTTCAATTTCTCTCATAAGCTTTGTATAGTTTTCAGTGTACAGATCTTTTACCTCTTTGGTTAGGTTTATTCCTGTATATTTTATGGTTTTCGGTGCAATCATAAATAGGATCAATTCCTTGAATTCTCTTTCTGCTTTCTGCTACTTCATTATTGGTGTATAGAAATGCAACTGATTTCTGTATGTTGATTTTATATTCTGTGACTTTGCTGAATTTATGTATCGGTTCTAGCAGTTTTTTGGTGGAATCTTTTGGATTTTGCACATAGAATGTCATGTTGTCTGCCAGTAGTGAAAGTCTGACTTCTTCCTTACCGATTTGGTTGCCTTTTATTTCTTTTTCTTGTGTGATTGCTAAGGCTAGGACTTCCAACACTGTGTTGAACAAAAATGATGAGAGTGGATAGCCTGGGGTCTCTTAACCCTTTTTTCCCATGTACTTCTTAGCGTACATATTTTAAGAAGTCATTTACATTTTCTTTTTATTTGTAAGTCATGTGGTACATATCCTTTATATCAGTAAAATTAATGATAAACTTACATGTGCATGAATACGTTCTCAGAATGTTTTTATTGGAGTGTTTAGTAGTCTGTTCACATTTAATGTAGTCATTGATATGGTTGGATTCAGAGCTGCCATTTGCTATTTGTTTCCTGCTTATCTCACTTTTTGCTCCTCTATTTCTCTGCCCACTCCTCTTGTGTTATTTTTAGTATATTATTTTAATTCTTCTATAGACTCGTAGCTTTATTTCTTTGAATTTTCTTTCTTGGTGATACTATAGGGATTACAGTATACATCCTTATCATGGTATGTATACACTCTTACTTCCAGTGAACTATAGGAATCTCATACCGTTATAGCTCTGTTTCTTCCTTGTCACGTATATTACATCTTTATGTGTTATAAACCCAACAATACAGTGTTATAAGTTTTGTTTTATTTTTTATTTTTTTAACGTTTACTTATTTTTGAGAGAGAGAGAGAGAAAACATGAGTGGGGGAGGAGCAGAGAGAGAGGGAGACAGAATCTGAAGCAGGCTCCAGGCTCTGAGCTGTCAGCACAGAGCTCAAAGTGGGGCTGGAACTCTCAAGCCGTGAGATTATAACCTGAGCCAAAGTCGGATGCTCAACCGACTGAGCCACCCAGGCACCCCATAAGTTTTGTTTTAAACAGTCACATTCATTTTAGAAAAATTAGAAGAAGAAAAGTAATACATATAATCTTCTACATTTGTGCACATATTATCATTGGTCTAGTTCCCTTCATTCATTCGTGGACCTGAGTTACTGTCTGGTGTCTCTTCCCTCTAGTTTAAAGGAATTCTCATAGTATTTCTTGTTCCATAGGTCTGCCAGCAACAAATCCCCTCATTTTTTGTCGATCAGGAAAAATATTTCATTTTCATACTTGAAGGATAGTGTGTCTGGATATAAAATTCTCGGTTGACAGCAAGTTGTAAATCTCCCCAGACTGTCCATTCTTAACAGTGCTCCCCGAGGGTCTCCATAATTTATTACGCCGGCCCTTCTCAGGCTCTCCCATTTTCCGAATCTCCCCTTGAAACATTGCTGTTCTGCTCCCACCGCAAAGTGCAGAGTGCAGGTTTTCGCTGCCTGAGCTGGGGATGGGAACACCTCCGGGCAAGAAGGCCAACAGCTGTTATTTATCTGATTTGGTAGCCCTTTGTCATGAGAAAACACATCTGTTTTCTGCCTTTGTTGGCTGCCTTTGGTTTTTCTCCATTGTCCTGAAAAAACTACTTTTAATAATTTTGTTCAGTTTTTGCCCTCATACTACCGTTATTAGGAATACTTAGAATGTTCTTAAATGCAGAAAATAAAATGTTTGAGTTTACAAAGGAACAATTACCAATAAATTAGAAATTTATTAATAAAATCTAGTAATCTGTGTGCTCCTCCATGAACACTTAAAATAGCAAGATATAGTGAGGGGCCATATTAATACCATAATTTTGAAGTGATGAGCATAAGCAGGATTTCAAGATATAGGGGCACCTGGGTGGCTCAGTGGATTGGGCATCTGACCTCAGTGCAGGTCATGATCCCACAGCTCATGAGTTTGAGCCCCACGTTGGGCTCTGTGCTGACAGCTCAGAACCTGGAGCCTGCCTCGGATTCTGTGTCTCCCTTTTTTTCTGCCCCTCCCCTACTCGTATTTTGTCTCTCTCTCTCTCTTTCAAAAATAAACGTTAAAAAAAAAAAGATAGGTACACACATAATGAGGAAGCACTTTATTGGTGACAAAGCCACAGAACCTCAAGGGACTATGTGTGACTGTTGTGTGTATTCATAATTATAGGAAATGCTAAATTTTAGTTAGGGGTTAGTGAAAATAATGATGATAATTTCCCCCAAATTCCCAGACCATCTAAATTTCATCCAAGACATCTGTGGACACAGATGAAGACCCCCACCTGGCTTTATAATTCTGTGGGAGTGTGGGCAGGAGATATGTGTGGAAGTCTGACACCTGACGTAAAGCTCACGCTCTGTTCTGCTCTCTAGGGGGGGCTTCAGGGAGTGGAATGGGGGATTCTTCTCTCTTACTGAGCGTTTATCTGTCTATCCCTCTGCTGAGGTATTTACCCACGAATTATAATTAAAGTTTTAAGAATCAAAAGGAAGGGGCACCTAGGTGACTCAGTCAGTTAAGCGTCCAACTTGTGATCTCAGCTCATATCATGATCTCACAGTTTGTGAGATCAAGCCTCGCATCAGGCTCTGCGTGGACAGTGCGGAGCCTACTTGGGATTCTCTCTGTCTCTCTCTCTCTCTCTCTCTCTCTCTCTCTCTCTCTGCCTCTCCCCTGCTTACACGTGTGCGCGCTCTCTCTCTCTCTCCCTCTCTCTAAATAAATAAACAAACCTGGAAACTCATTAAAAAAAAAAAAAAAAAGAATCGAAAACAAAGACTATGTTGGACACCGAGTTTGCACATAGCTCTCCTCTGAATTCCTGAGCGTTTCAGTGCAGTTTTAATTGTAGACAAAACACTGAAGAGGCAAATACTCAAAGCCCAGGTTTTAACATGTTATTTTAGCTTCTCAGGCACCAAAACTACATTGTCAGTAGATCTTTATTGGCAGAGTTAGAATATACTCTGTGGTATTTTTCGTGGTCTTATTGAGTTGTGGTTCTAAAACATTTGGCTAAAAGTTAAAAACTTACAGAGCGGACTGGCTGCACTCCGGGTGCACAGCCAAACGGCAGTCTTTGTGCCGTCAACCTTTCTGTCACGAATCCTTCTCTTTCAGGTCACGGCAGTCGCACAGCAGAACCAAGGAGAAGTCCCCGAGCCTCAGGACATGAAAGTGGCAGAGGTTCTCTTTGATGCCGCAGACGCGAATGCTATTGAGGAGGTCAACCTCGCGTACGAGAACGTCAAGGAAGTGGACGGGCTAGACGTCTCCAAGGAAGGCACGGAAGCTTGGGAGGCCGCCATGAAGAGATACGATGAGCGGATCGACAGGGTGGAGACCCGGATCACCGCTCGCCTTAGGGATCAGCTTGGCACAGCCAAGAACGCTAACGAGATGTTCAGGATTTTCTCCCGGTTCAACGCGCTGTTCGTCAGGCCTCACATCCGTGGGGCCATCCGCGAGTACCAGACCCAGCTAATCCAGCGCGTGAAAGACGACATTGAGTCTCTCCACGACAAGTTCAAGGTTCAGTACCCACAGAGTCAGGCGTGTAAGATGAGCCATGTGCGCGACCTGCCCCCGGTGTCGGGCTCCATCATCTGGGCGAAGCAGATCGACCGCCAGCTGAGCGCCTACATGAAGCGTGTGGAGGACGTGCTGGGCAAGGGCTGGGAGAACCACGTGGAGGGCCAGAAGCTGAAGCAGGATGGGGACAGCTTCCGCATGAAGCTCAACACTCAGGAGATCTTCGACGACTGGGCCCGGAAGGTGCAGCAGCGCAACCTGGGCGTCTCGGGGCGCATCTTCACCATCGAAAGCACCCGGGTCCGCGGCCGAACTGGAAACGTCCTTAAGCTGAAAGTTAACTTCCTTCCCGAGATCATCACGCTTTCAAAGGAAGTTCGAAATCTCAAGTGGCTTGGTTTCCGAGTCCCGCTGGCGATTGTGAACAAGGCCCATCAAGCAAACCAGCTCTACCCGTTTGCCATCTCGCTGATCGAGAGCGTCCGCACCTACGAGCGGACCTGTGAGAAGGTGGAGGAGCGCAACACCATTTCCCTTCTGGTGGCCGGCTTGAAGAAGGAGGTGCAGGCTCTGATCGCAGAGGGCATCGCGCTGGTGTGGGAATCCTACAAGCTCGACCCCTATGTGCAGCGCTTGGCGGAGACCGTCTTCAACTTCCAGGAAAAGGTGCGTTGATCTCCTGTTCCCTGGGAGTGAACTGAACGCGGAGACAGCTCACTCTGTTCACCTGGTAGCTCTCCCACAGGAGGCCTTCCCGACGGGTGTGGCATTGGGCCGTGTGAGCTGAAGGGGAGAGGAAGCCCTTTTACTTACTGTGCTGTTTGATGGTGCTCTGGGAAGGCCGTTAGGTAACTGAGTTTAGAAACCAGCGGAGAGATGAAGAACACGGGAGTCTGACGGAGCAAAATGAGAGCTTTACTACTGATACAGCTACGCGGAGAATGGGGCTCTGGCCGTCAGTCCCCCTAGACCTAGACTTGCTTCCCAGACCCTAGCATAGCCGGATGGTCGTAAGCCGTCTGGCCTACAGGCTGGCGCTTGCGACAGAGAAGGCACTGAGCGGAGCAGACTTCTCATTCAGAGGTCACCCTTCCTGTGAGCAGGAGGGAGTAAGGGGGAGACCTTGATCATTTCCATACGTTTTCCTTCCCTCTGTGGAAACACAGGAGTGGGAATAAGTGTTCTTACACCAACAGATAGGATTAGCTATTCATGGAAAGAACTCCTTTACCGTGAATATTTGTTCATTGAGGAGAATGTACACAAGCATAAAGGAATAGAGTGAATGGCTGTTTTAAATAATAAATGTGCCTGCCTTTAGGTGGATGATCTGCTAATAATAGAAGAAAAAATCGACCTGGAAGTCCGTTCCCTGGAGACTTGCATGTATGATCACAGGACTTTCTCAGAGATCTTGAACAGAGTTCAGAAAGCCGTGGACGACTTAAACCTGCACTCCTATTCCAACTTGCCCATCTGGGTCAATAAGCTTGACATGGAGGTGAGGGATGGGAGTGTTATCGTGGTTTTCATTTTTCTACTAGCAATATAAGGGTGGACCCTATTTTGTAAGTTCATTAGTGACTGAAAAGTATTTTTCCATAGAAATTACCATCAGTGGTCCAGTTTCCCCTCCAGAAATCCCATTTAGGTAATGACAGAGCCAAGCTGTGTGGTTCTAGCAATACTCCTGTCCATTCCAAGTTGAGGTGGTGAGGTGGGGGGATTCTCTTTATCTTCTGAATACCTGACAGCTTCCTGCCTGCCCTTCCCTGCTCACCTGATAAAGGTCGTCTTCCCTGGCCTTCCCTCCAGGCATCCTTCTCTGACACTCTGCCCCTCTCGACCACCCAACTTAAATGCCTGGGGGTGCCTGGCTGGCTGAGTCAGTAGGGTATGCAACTCTTGATCTCTGGGTCATGAGTTCAAGCCCCACGTTGGGCCTAGAGCTTACTTTAAAAAAAAAAAAAAAAAAGGAAATGCCCAGTAACCACCTCTTATTCCTCTCGTAGAGGATCGGGGCTCACCCCTGTAGGGGTCTGCGGGGAGGTTAAAGTGCACATGTGTTTGAAACATACTTAACACCACATGTGGCTTTCTCATTGCTGGACATCAGAGAGCATCCGTGGGGAATCCCGGGAAGTGGGATATTTCATGACAGAGCTGCTCCATGGGCGGTGGTGGCTAGGCAGCTCTGAAGCACCTTAGTTATCCATTTTAAAGAGAAAGCCTGTGACCCACAAAGGTGCAGTGTATCCACACGTGGAACACTGGCGGGGAAAATTAACAAAACCCACTCTTCTGAATCTACTGGAAGTCTCGGGCTTTGTCACAGCTGCCCTTCCAGCATTCCCAGGATGGTTTTGTGGCCCAAGACAGACTCTGCGCAAAGATGTATAGGTGTCCTGTTCGTAGGAAAGTTACTTCTCTCGTTCTCGATCAAGCGAGACTTTTTTCTTCGCTTGTTAAAAGAAGACGGTCACCTGTATGTGGTGACTTTGCCATGTACATAAATATGAAATCATTATGTTCATCTGAAGCTGATAGGATGTTATATGTCAATCATATCTCAACTTCATAAAAGAGAAAATGGTTTATTCTCCACATCATAGATTGCTAGTTTTATCTCTGAGGCTACCAGGAAACTACTTTTGTTTTGTAAATTTTCTAGTTCGTTGAGGGAACGGCAAGACTGTGACTATATCTGCTGCATTTGTGTCCATCCCCTTGTCCCTGACAGATCAGAGGGTTGGTGGTTAGGTTACCCCCAGATGGAGGTCAGGGTCTCCGAGTCTGGGAGAGGCACAGGATGGGGAAGGGGGGGATCAGGCTGAGATGAAGGGTGTGGGAGCAACTGTGATCCTCGACCTGAAGCATCGGCTTTCTATCTGACATGCTTGCCGACCTGCCTTTTGGAAGGACACTGTTTTCTGACACTACTTTCTCTGTAGATTGAAAGAATACTGGGTGTTCGCCTACAAGCTGGCCTGAGAGCCTGGACCCAGGTGCTCCTCGGACAAGCTGAAGATAAAGCAGAAGTTGACATGGATACAGACGCACCACAAGTCAGTCACAAGCCTGGTGGGGAGCCAAAGATTAAAGTGAGTATTTCCCGGGGCGTCCGATTTGCTAGTAAATCGAACAGAAGATTCTCCCCCTTGAAAAGTACCAATGAGAAGGCCACTTCACAGTGGAGAAACCTGACAGATACCACCCCACCCTCTGTGTTCTTTGTCCCCACACCTCCCAGACTCGTTCTAATCATGAGAAAAGGTCAGACATCCCTTACAGAACACCTCACCAGTACCCTTCCAAAGTGTCGAGGTCGTGAGACAAAGACAAGGAGGAACAGAGATGTCACAGGTTGGAAGGGGTTAAGGCATGTGACAAGTAACTATGTTGTGGGGTCCTGGGAGATCTGACTGAAGTCAGGATTTTAGTCAGTGTTGTATCAATGTTAATTTCTTGGTTTTGGTAATTGTGACGTGTTAGATGTTAACATTACAGAGAGTTGGTCAAGAGTGCACGAAAACTCTTCATACTTTCTTTGCAACTCTCCTGGAAGTCTAAAATAATTTCAAAAACAGACATTTTTTTTAAATGGGAAATAAATTTTAGAAAAAAATCTACACTTGGGGGTGCCTGGGAGGCTCAGTCGGTTAAGCTTCTGACTTGGCTCAGGTCATGATCTCATGGTTCGTTGGGTTTGAGCCCTGCGTTGGGCTCTGTGCTGACAGCTCAGAGCCTGGAGTCTGCTTGGGATTTTGTGTCTCCCTCTCTCTCTGCCCCTCCCCCCACTCACGCGCTCTCTCTCTCTCTCTCTCTTTAAAAAATAAACATCAAAAAAAATTTTTTTAATGTAAATTGGAAAAAAACTACACTGGAAAAAAAATCTCTACTTTCCAGGCACACATGCAAGAAACCATTTCAAGTACTGAGTGTAACCTAGTACAAGGAAAATTCAGACTCTGACGCTAAAATGCCACTGTTTTCACACAATCTTCTCAGAGTCATGGAAGAGTGCACCAGCACGGTGGCCTCCACACAGGACAGCAGTCTTGGTCCCCAAGCCCCCCATTTCCCATTTGAGTGAAGGAGTGGCCAGCTGGAGCCCAGCAAGCTGTCTAGAAAAGTGTGTTAATTCAAGCTGTGCTAGTAGGTCCTGTCTACTAATCTGGGCGTCAGTTACAAAAGTGTCTGCCTTACAGTAGTTCATTAAGCCATACATTTGTTTCAGGTAGTTTATTGCATTTGTGTTCAATTTACCAGTAAGACTACCTCACAAAACAGAGGTCTAAAAGAACTAAAGGTAAAAACTTTGATGTGGGAGAAACAATTGGCTGCTTTTTTCCTACCCAGACGTTACCTTCTCTTTTTTTTTTTTTTCCTCTTAATGCTTGAAAAATGTTTTCGGTTTTGAATATTGCACATTTATTCCCAAAGCATACTTTTTAAAATACAGAGATGCAGACAAGCAAATGGGTCTGTGTAAGCCAGAGCAGTTACCCAGTGGAGGTGGAGGTGGAAATCTTGCTCAGCTTAAAGCAGGCACTGGCAGGTGGCACAGACTCACCTTGACTCCTAAACCTACGCCCGTGCCGCATGTCTGACAGCTAATGCCAGTCTCGTGTGGCTGCATCAGTGACACAGGGTTGTGAGGTCCTGAGGTCATTATGTCCAGAGATCACCACGCATATTAAAGCAGATGGTGCCATTGAGCACCCATTGTGTGTTCAGCACCTACGCACGGGGGATCCAGGAAGCGCCTAAGCAGTGCCTGCCCTCTGGCTTCTTATCCTCTGGGGAGGGCCATGCACTCCACACATGGGCTACAGCAGACCATGATGTCCATTAAAGTAACAGACCCATGGTTCAGACTCAAGTAGGTTCATAATTCAGAGGGAGAAAAATATTATGCATCAAAACCACTTTTTTTACTTTGAGAAAGTACTTTCTTTCAAGAAAATTCATTTAAAATTATTCTAATGCTTTGTATGACAAAAATAACTAAGCTATAATTTGTATACTTTTTACCCAATTTTGAATTTAAACTTTCCAAGCACCCAATTGTACTTGAGGGAATTACTGAGTGACGATCACGTACGTGTATATCCGGTACCGTTTGATTGAAGGTGGCCCCTGGAGGCGTTCGGTAATTTATTAGTACATCAGTGCCATGCTTCGGTATTAGATTTTTAATCCAGAAATGATCACCCTTCTTGTGAATACTGATTCTGGCGGCACAAATGCATGAAAGCCTATTATTGAAATAGATATTTGAGTAAGAAATGAAATCTTCCCTTTACAGAATGTCGTTCATGAGCTAAGGATAACCAATCAGGTCATCTATTTGAACCCGCCCATCGAAGAGTGCAGGTACAAGCTGTACCAGGAAATGTTTGCCTGGAAGATGGTTGTGCTGTCTCTGCCCAGGATCCAGAGTCAGAGGTACCAGGTGAGCCTTCCGGGGACTCGCACCACATGGCCTCTGCCCAGGCCTCCCTAGGGCCCTGGGGCGCCGCCTCTCCTCCATATCCCTTGAAATGGTGCTCTCCATATGTCTTTCAAGACTCCCGACTTGGGACTCTGCATTCTAAGGGAAAGCTAGAGGAAAGCTTATGTGACTTGGCATTTTTCCCCAGTGGCTGCTTTCCCAAATCGTTGCATCTGCAGTTCTGATTTCGGTAGTCTCTCAGAAATTTCCCCCATGAACCTGTCTTTTAATTCCTCTTTCTCCCCACCCCCACTTTTTAATATAGAAGTTTGTAGATACAAAAGTAGAGGGAATCTCATGATTCACATCAGCCTGCTTTGTTTATCATGTGGCCAATTTAAATTTTTATTCCTTTCCCTCCTCCTCCTCCCCACCAGACTATTTTAAAACAAATCCCGGATATACTCTTTAATAAGAGTATCAATAATAATAATGTGCTTTTGGAGCAAAAGGAAAACTGAAAAGACTGTTTAGTCCCTGGTCTGAGCAACATTACTTCTAAACAAGACTGGTGGTTTTCGAATAAGCAGATTTCCATAACCTCTGTTGCAACAGGCTCTTCTAGAAAGTCTCAGCTTTGAATATAAGCAGCATAGGCTCAGTTCTGAGGTGTTTTTGTGGTAGCAACCCCCCCGTAGACTCAGCCTTGGTGGTGACCAGCTAATCCGAACCGAGCTATGAACCGTTCCTTTCGCTCTGGGAGTGTGCAGACTGCAGGATATTTCTCGTCAGGTGTCCGTTCACACTGCTGTCCTGTTGTCTCCACACTGAACCAAACAGAAGCCAGCCCCTCTGACGCTGGAGCCCGTGCCCCTGCTCTGTGGCCCAGCTCCCCTTCCCTCTGCTGAGCCTCCTGTCACCCTCTAGCCACCTTACTTCTCAGCTCCCCTTGGTGAAAACACAGAGAACTCGTCTGCACACCTGCTCCGGGTCCAGCCCCTCAGGCATCAGGGTCACAGGCGTTTCCCTGCTGTTATGGCAGGCTTCTCAGCCCTTGAGAAGTGTCAGTGGCAGGATGTGACGGTGTGCACCCCCCCCCCCCCGCCCACTTGATATGCTTGTTCCGCTTGGCTGTCCTGGTTTTCCTCCCACCTCCCTGGCCAGTGTCCCCTGTGGCTCTTCCTTGGCTCTCTCTTCTGGCTCCTACTGTTTGAGTGCACTCTCCATCCCCAGCACCTGTCTCACCTGGTCCATTGCCGGCCAGATGGGACAACTGGGCTCATACCTCCAGCCCGGCCTTTATCCTGAGCTCTAGACCCATCTCCCCAGCCCGCCCCCCGGGCATCTCCACAAGACCGATGGGTGCGAAAACTGAGTGTGCGTCTGACCCCCTCCCTCAGACTAGCTGCCACCCCCACTCCTTTTCTCTGCCTTCAGCCTGCTCAGGGCCAAGCTGGGGTGTCACCCTTGCCTCCCACTGTTTCCATCTGCAGAGTTAACCCTGATCTTCTTTTTCCCACATCCACTGATCCCACTGGTCCAAGGTACCATCATCCCTCACTTGGATTCTTAAAGTTCCCTTCTGACAGGTCTCTGTCTGCCTTTGCCCCCTGCTAAAATCTGTTTTCAACACAGCAGCCAAAGTCTTAGATTTTATGTCCGTCCCAACACTTCTTCCCAGAGCCTGTTGATGGCTTCTCGTGTCACTCCCCATGAAAGCCCATGTCCCATGGCAGAGTGCTGGGCCCCACGTAATATGCCGCTCGTTGCTTCTCTGACTTGAGTGCCAGTATCTCCCTCGCTGGCTCTGTTCCAGCCACACTGGCCTCTTGCTCTCTTCACATTCCAGGCAGGCTCCTGCCCCTGGGCCTTTGCACTTGCTGACCTCCCTGTTCAGAACCCCCGGTAGCAACATACTGACATGGCTCACTCCCTCCCTCTCCTGGTCCTGCTCAGTGAGGCCTTCCCTGACCTTCCCCAACCCCACACTCCCAGCCCTCCTCTTTCCTGCTTTATTTCCATAGTACTTCTCACCTGCTGAGAAGTATCTCTCCTCCCACAGAGCGTAAGCCCATGTGAGCAGAGTTTTTTGTCTGTTTCTTGTGCCCACAGCAGTGCCTGGCACATAGCCAGCACTCAGATCATTGAAACGATGCATGTGTCATCGCTTCCATCGTCCAAGTCGGTGTAAATATTTGGTCATGGAAATCTCCATTCTTTGGACATTGCCTTTAATGTTCTGCTCTCAGATGAGAGAGAGGTCTCAAAGTGCTCTGTAGCGGTTTTTGGGTTTTCTAACTTGTGCTTGATCTGATGTCCCTTCACTGGTTGATGAGTTGAGGAGGCCTCTGATTTCTTGTGGCTGGGGTAAGCAGATGTTCCAAATGACATTTGTATAGCGGGCTCTTGCTTCGGTTCGTTTGAATTCGGTGAAAGGTGGCTCTGAGATGAACATCTTTGTACACACTGCTTGTGTTTCTTCTGGTTCTGCTTGCTTAGGTGGGTGTTCATTACGAATTGACTGAAGAAGAGAAATTCTACCGGAATGCTTTAACGCGGATGCCTGATGGCCCCGTTGCCCTGGAAGAGTCCTACTCTGCGGTCATGGGCATCGTGACTGAGGTCGAGCAGTACGTCAAGGTGAGAAGCTCCCCGTCTCATTGAAATACGTTGTGGAGGGTGTTTAGACATAGTGAATATGAGGTCTGATGAACACGGGAGCCGAAATCTATGTAATGTTTGTCTAATATGATGTAATTGATGACACTTGCTTATTTGAAAGCAGCCAGTGAATGGTAGGACAGATCTTACAGAATATTAACTATTATTTTAGACAGCAATAAATGTTACTCCTTTTTAATATAAAAATTCGGAGAATTTGAAGTGAATTTTTCTGACAGTATTGACAACAAGTGAGACGTGAACCTAAGGCGTGTGAACATTCTGTAAGAGGCCCAGCTGTGCTATCTGACCCTCCCGTCCACCTGCAGGTCTGGCTTCAGTACCAGTGCCTGTGGGACATGCAAGCCGAAAACATCTACAACAGACTCGGAGAAGATCTCAACAAATGGCAGGCTCTCCTGGTGCAAATACGGAAGGCCCGAGGAACTTTTGACAATGCGGAAACCAAGAAGGAGTTTGGGCCAGTAGTCATAGATTACGGCAAGGTGAGCTCCGCCCCCCCGGGGCAGGGGGTGGAGGTCGCTGTAAAGGCAGCGTCTGCGGGTGACGAGGACGCGTGGAAGCGTGAACACCCCGGCGCGAGGGACTGACGATCTGTTGTCCTGGGCTCGTTCCCCCACAGGTGCAGTCCAAGGTGAACTTGAAGTACGACTCTTGGCATAAGGAGGTTCTCAGCAAATTTGGGCAGATGCTCGGGTCAAACATGACAGAATTCCATTCCCAGATCTCGAAGGTGAGGAGGCGGGATCCTGGCCGTGTCGCGAGTCTGCCGGCAAACCCTCGGCTCCGTGTTGAATTCCTGTGCTCTGTCCACACAGTCACGGCAGGAGTTGGAGCAGCACTCGGTGGACACGGCCAGCACCTCGGACGCGGTGACCTTCATCACCTACGTGCAGTCTTTGAAACGAAAGATAAAACAGTTTGAGAAACAAGTTGAGGTGAGCTCTGTGAACGGTGAAAATTCTCATCATCACCTCGTGAGGCACGGTTTCAGAAATTAGGTGCCTACAGGCCACCACCGTCTTCCTGACAGCCACCTGACGGGCTGCTTGAGGGCAGGCACTGGCATCCTGGGGATCCGCGTTTTAAACAGCTCTCGAGGTTTGAGGTCCACCGCGTTTTGCCTTTTAAAATCTTTTACTTTAGTGGTTGTTCTTCGAGTCCTCAGACTTGCGTTCTGTTTGTAATTTGGAAGGAGGGGGTGAAGCACAGCCCAGCGTGCCTTCGATCCTGGCCGGGCCCCCCGGCTGCAGCCAGGCACGGTGACGCACCAGCCGCGGCGGGCCCGGGCCCCGCTGCTCCCTGAGCGTCGTGCTCTCAGCGTGGAAGGTTTCCGGAGAAGAGCAGGCGTTGTTGTGTGTTCTGTAGCCGCACGCCGTCTTCCCTTTACGTGGGGGTCTGACGACAGTCTCTGTGATTCTAGAACTACAACCACCTGTGTTCTGACCCGCGCAGCTCTACCGCAATGGCCAGCGCCTGCTGGAGAAGCAGAGGTTCCAGTTCCCGCCCTCCTGGCTCTACATCGACAACATAGAGGGTGAGTGGGGGGCCTTCAACGACATCATGCGGCGGAAGGACTCTGCCATTCAGCAGCAGGTGGCAAACCTGCAGATGAAGATCGTGCAGGAGGACCGGGCCGTGGAGAGCCGCACCACCGACCTGCTGACGGACTGGGAGAAGACCAAGCCTGTCACGGTGAGTCCCGCCAGCGTCACAGTTTGCCCTGAGCCCACAGCGTGATTCGCCGTCTTTTCGCCCAAACTTAAAAAGGCTCTGCTGTGGATTAGCTTTCCCACTAATGAGGACTTCTCCTTTTTGTAACTAAAACTTGCACGTGGTCTGTTTGACAAGTGAAAGCCAACGAGACCTCTTCTTACCCAGCAACCCCTCATGACGAGCATGTAAATCATGAGGTGGTTTTAAAAAAGTTTTTTGTTCCTAAGCTATCCTTTCATTGAGCGCTGACTGTTCTGTGCCGTGGGGATGGAGCAGTGAACAGGAAGGACAGGAGCCCCCATCCCCGTGGAGTCACATTCCAGTGGGAGACGCAGGGAGAAACGAGCAAGGAAAACGCGTGTTCGAGTCAGGTGGTGCGAGGGGCCGCGGGGAAGGGCGAGAGCTGGGAGAGAGAGCGGTGTCGGGTGTGCTGCCGGGAGGGGAAGGGGTGGGGGTGGTAAGACCTGAGGGAGGGAGGGCAGATGGTGAGGGAGGACTTCGGCAGAGGTGACGTCGAGTGCGAGGCTCGAGCAGGTACATAACGGCATACCTGGTTTTCCAGGGCAGAATTCAGGGTCATTTATTTATACATAGAAACATAGGCAGGAAAGAGAAGGGGGAAGGTGGTCGTGGGACTTTGAATGTCAGTCTGGTTTTCTAGTTTGGGTGTCACTGATCCACACCATGGCTGGTGACAGGTCTAGCCTCCCACCATCTACTCCGTAGGGCTCTGTGCTGCCCCAGCCCTGGCTGTGATGCTGCGCCCAAAGGTCCTGTTTTGTGCTCAGTTTTGGTTCAAGGGCCCGTGGTTTTTTTGTTTGTTTGTTTTTGTTTACATGAGTCTCGTACTTGTTGTATTATTTTTTTTAATATAATTTATCGTCAAATTGGTTTCCATACAACATCCAGTGCTCATCCCAACAGGTGACCTCCTCAGTGCCCATCACCCGCTTTCCCCTCTCCCCCAACCCCCCATCAACACTGTTTGTTTTCACTATTTAAGAGTCTCTTACGGTTTGCCTCCCTCCCTCTCTGTAACTTTTTTTTCCCCTTCCCCTCCCCTATGGTCTTCTGTTATGTTTCTCAAGATCTACATATGAGTGAAAACATAAGGTATCTTTCTCTGTATGACTTATTTCACTTAGCATAATACCTTCTAGTTCCATCCATGTTGCTGCAAATGGCCATATTTCATTCTTTCTCATTGCCAAGTAGTATCCCATGGTATATATAAACCACATCTTCTTTATCCATTCGTCAGTTGATGGATATTTAGGCTCTTTCCATAATTAGGCTATTGTTGAAAGTGCTGCTATAAACATTGGGATACATGTGCCCCTGTGAATCAGCACTCCTGGATCCCTTGGGTGAATTCCTAGCAGTGCTATTGCTGGGTCGTAGGGTAGTTTTATTTTTAATTTTTTGAGGAACCTCCACACTGTTTTCCAGAGCGGCTGCCCCAGTTTGCATTCCCACCCAACAGTGCAAGAGTGTTCCCGTTTCTCCACTTCCTCTCCAGCATCTATAGTCTCCTGATTTGTTCATTTTAGCCACTCTGACCAATGTGAGGTGGTATCTCAGCGTGGTTTTGATTTGTATTTCCCTGATGAGGAGTGACATTGAGCATCTTTTCATGTGTCTGTTGGCTATCTGGATGTCTTCTTCGGACAAGTGTCTGTTCATATCTTCTGCCCATTTCTTCACTGGATTATTTGTTTTTCAGGTATGGAGTTTGGTGAGTTCTTTATAGATTTTGAATACTAGGCCTTTATCTGATATATCATTTGCAAATATCTTTTCCCATTCTGTCGATTGCCTTTTAGTTTTGTTGATTGTTTCCTTTGCAGTGCAGAAGGTTTTTATCTTGATGAGGTCCCAGTAGTTCATTTTTGCTTTTAATTCCCTTGCCTTTGGAGATGTGTCAAGTGAGAGATTGCTACAGCTGAGGTCAAAGAGGTTGTTGCCAGCTTTCTCCTCTAGGGTTTTGATGGTTTCCTGTCTCACATTAAGGTCCTTCATCCATTTTGAGTGTATTTTTGTGTATGGTGTAAGAAAGTGGTCTAGTTTCATTCTTCCGCATGTAGCTGTCCAGTTCTCCCAGCACCATTTGCTAAAGAGACTCTCTTTTTTCCATTGGATGCCCTTTCCTGCTTTGTCAAAGATTAGTTGGCCAGGTTAGTGGGTCCAATTCTGGGTTCTCTATTCTATTCCATTGGTCTACATGTCTGTTTTTGTGCCAATACCATGCTGTCTTGATGATTACAGCTTTGTAGTAGAGGCTAAAGTCTGAGATCGTGATGCTTCCTGCTTTGTTTTTTTCTTCAAATATTACTTTGGCTATTCGGGGTCTTTTGTGGTTCCATACAAATTTTAGGATTGTTTGTTCTAGCTTTGAGAAGAATGCTGGTGCAATTTTGTTTGGGATTGCATTAAATGTGTAGATAGCTTTGGGTAGTATTGACATTTTAACAATATTCTTCCAATCCATGAGCACGGAATGTTTCTCCATTTCTTTGTGTCTTCTTCAGTTTCCTTCATAAGCTTTCTATAGTTTTCAGCATGCAGATCTTTTATATCTTTGGTTAGGTTTCTTCCTAGGTATTTTATGGTTCTTGGTGCAGTTGTGAATGGGATCAGTTTCTTTATTTTTCTGTTGCTTCATCATTGGTGTATAAGAATGCAACCAACTTCTGTACATTGATTTTGTACCCTACGACTTTGCTGAATTCATGTGTCCGTTCTAACAGACTGTTGGTGGAGTCTGTCAGGTTTTCCGTGTAGAGTATCATGTCATCTGGGAAAAGCGAAAGTTTGACTTCGTCTTTGCCAATTTTGATGCCTTTGATTTCGCTTTGTTGTCTGATTGCTGATGCTAGGGCTTCCAACACTATGTTGAACAACAGTGGTGAGAGTGGACATCCCTGTCGTGTTCCTGATTTCAGAGGGAAAGTTCTGTTTTTCCCCATTGAAGATGATATTAGCTGTGGGCTTTTCATAAGTGGCTTTTATGATGTTTAAGTATGTTCCTTCTATCCTGCCTTTCTTGAGGGTTTTTATTAAGAAAGGATGCTGTATTTTGTCAAATGCTTTTTCTGCATCTATTGACAGGATCGTACGGTTCTTTTCTTTCATTAACGTGATGTATCACGTTGATTGATTTGCGAATATTGAACCAGCCCTGCAGCCCAGGAATGAGTCTCACTTGATCATGGTGAATAATTCTTTTTATATGCTGTTGAATTCAATTTGCTAGTATCTTGTTGAGAATTTTTGCATCCATATTCATCAGGGATATTGGCCTGTAGTTCTCTTTTTCTGCTGGGTCTCTGTCTGGTTTGGGAATCAAAGTAAATCTGGCTTCATAGAATGAGTCTGGAAGTTTTCCTTCTCTTTCTGTTTTTTGGAACAGCTTGAGAAGGATAGGTATTATCTCTGCTTTAAATGTCTGGTAGAATTCCCCAGGGAAGCCTGCTGGTCCTGGAGTCTTATTTGTTGGGAGATTTTTGATAACTGATTGAATTTCTTCCCCAGTTATGGGTCTGTTCAAATTTTCTATTTCTTCCCGTTTGAGTTTTGGTAGTGTATGGGTGTTTGGGAATTTGTCCATTTCTTCCAGGTTGTCCAGTTTGTTGGCGTATAATTTTTCATAGTGTTCCCTGGTAATTGCTTGTATTTCTGAGGGATTGGTTGTGATAAATCCATTTTCATTCGTGATTTTATCTATTTGAGTCATCTCCCTTTTTGACAAGCCTGGTTAGAGGCTTATCAATTTTATTTTTTCAAAAAACCAACTCTTGGTTTCATTGATCTGTTCTACTGTTTTTGGATTCTATGTTATTTATTTCTGCTCTGCTCTTTATTATTTTTCCTTCTGCTGGGTTTGGGGTGTCTTTGCTGTTCTGCTTCTGGTTCCTTTAAGTGTGCTGTTAGATTTTGTATTGGGGATTTTTCTTGTTTCTTGAGATAGGCTTGGATTGCCATGTATTTTCCTCTCAGGACTGCCTTTGCTGCATCCCAAAGCATTTGGATTGTTGTATTTTCATTTTCATTTGTTTCCATATATTTTTAAATTTTTTCTCTAATTGCCTGGTTGACCCATTCATTCTTGAGTAGGATGTTCTTTAACTTCCATGCTTTCAGAGGTTTTCCAGACTTTTTCCTGTGGTTGCTTTCAAGTTTCATAGCATTGTGATCTGAGAGTGTGCATGGTACGATCTCAATTCTTTTATATTTTTGAGGGCTGTTTTATGACCCAGTGTGTGATCTATCTTGGAGAATGTTCCATATGCACAGGAGAAGAAAGTATATTCTGCTCCTTTGGGATGTAGAGTTCTAAATATATCTGTCAAGTCCATCTGGTCCAATGTATCGTTCAGGGCCATTGTTTCTTTACTGATTCTCTGTCTAGATGATGTGTCCATTGTTGTAAGTGGAGTATTAAAGTCCCCTGCAATTACCACATTCTTATCAATAAGGTTGCTTATGTTTGTGATTAATTGTTTTATATATTTGGGGGCTCCCATATTCGGCGCATAGACATTTACAATTATTAGCTCTTCCTGATGGATAGACTGTGTAATTATATAATGCCCTTCTTCATCTCTTGTTACAGCCTTTAATTGAAAGTCTAGTTTGTTACTTTCTTTTGACTTCCAGTAGCATAATAGATAGTTCTCCATCCCCTCACTTTCAATCTGAAGGTGTTCCAGGTCTAAAATGAGTCTCTTGTAGACAGCAAATAGATGGGTCTTGTTTTTTTATCCATTCTGATACTCTGTGTTTTTTGATTGGAGCATTTAGTGCATTTACATTCAGTGTTGTTATTGAAAGATACGGGTTTAGAGTCATCATGTTATCTGTAGGTTTCATGCTTGTAGTGATGTCTCTGGTACTTTGTGGTCCTTGCGACATTTCACTCACAGAGTCCCTCTTAGGATCTCTTGTGGGCCTGGTTTAGTGGTGATAAATTCCTTCAGTTTTTGTTTGTTTGGGAAGACCTTTAACTCTCCTTCTATCCTGAATGACAGACTTGCTGGATAAAGTATTCTTGGCTGCATATTTTTCCTGTTCATCACATTGAAGATTTCATGCCATTCCTGTCTGGCCTGCCAAGTTTCAGTAGATAGGTCTGCTACTACCCTTATGTGTCTATCTTTGTGTGTGAAGACCCGTTTATCCCTAGCTGCTTTCAGAATTCTCTCTTTTTCCTTGTATTTTGCCAGTTTCACTATGATATGTCGTGCAGAAGTTCAATTCAAGTTACGTCTGAAGGGAGTTCTCTGTGCCTCTTGGATTTCAATGCCTGTTTCCATTCTCCAGATTGGGAAAGTTCTCTGCTATGATTTGTTTAAGTACATCTTCAGCGCCTTTCTCTCTCTTCTTCTGGAATTCCTATGATACGGATATTGTTCTGTTTGATTGAATCACTTAGTTCTCTAATTCTCCCCTCATGATCCTGGATTTTTTTTTATCTTTTTCTCAGCTTCCTCTTTTCCCATAATTTTATCTTCTAATTCACCTATTCTCTTCTCTGTCTCTTCAGTCCACACTGTGGCCACCTCCATTTTATTTTGCACCTCATTTATAGCATTTTTAAATTCATCATGACTATTTTTTAGTCTCTTGATCTCTGCAGCAGTAGATTCTCTGTCTTTTATGTTTTTTTCAAGCCCAGCAATTAATTTTATGCCTGTTATTCTAAATTCTTGTTCAGTTATGTTGCTTCTATCTGTTTTGACCAATTCTTTAGCTGTCACTTCTTTCTGGAATTTCTTTTGAAGAGAATTCTTCCGTTTTGTCATTTTGGCTAGTTTTCTGTCCCTTATGAGTTTTAAAAGCTTGTTATGTGCTCTGCACCTGTGAGCACTACAATACTAAAGTCATACACTGTCCAGGGCCTGGAAGGGCCCCTGTTTTATGGAGATCTTCTCTGTCACTAATCCTGGCACTGTAGCTCAGGCAGAATGCTAGCTCCAGCAGGGGAGTGAGTATTGATCAACAGGCGAGATTCTGATCACCAAAATTTGAATATGTTTTCTTGCCGTTTTTTGCTAGTAATGTGTTCTAGCTTAAATTTTCAATGCTATTTTATACAGTCATTCTCAAGTTATTAAAATTAAGAGTAAGCCAATAGTACTTTAATGGTCAACTGGAGGCCGTTTCCCTGAGGACTACTTGATTTCTCATTCTTGTCTGCGGAACTGATGTAACAGCTGTGTGCCTCGGGAGTGCATGGCCAGCAGCCTCCCGAGAGCCATGTCCCCTCGGGTCGGGAGCATCCTGCTCCAGGCCCCAGTCTATCCTGACTCCTCTCTTCCCGTCTCCCGAGGCACTCGGTGAGACAGTGACTAAACGGAGAGGTGCTCCACCTTTCTCCTTCATACCTTTATTGACGTCAAACATGGAAGTAGAAGTTAACACTCAGTGATGTACATGAACTGTAAGTGTACATCTTGCTGAAGATTTACATGTGTGGACATGTTCAGGGAATCACAGGTTTCCAGACTCCCAGCAGGTGCTTTCCACCATTTCAGAGCCAAAACACGCACCTGTCCTGGGACCTCGCCCTGCAATTGTGCACTTTGCTTTCAGGGCAATCTCCGCCCAGAGGAGGCGCTTCAGGCTCTTACCATATACGAAGGAAAGTTTGGCAGGCTGAAGGACGACCGGGAGAAATGTGCGAAGGCCAAGGAGGCGCTGGAGTTGACCGACACGGGGCTGCTCAGCGGCAGTGAAGAGCGCGTCCAGGTGCGGACCGTGGGGGTGGGGCTCCTCGTCCTGAGTCTGCCCTTGACCAGGGCCGCGTCAGGGGCTCTGCCAGAGCCGCGGTGGTTTCTTCATCCACGGTCTCACTGTTCTACTGTCGTGATTTCAGGTGGCCTTAGAAGAACTGCAGGACCTTAAAGGCGTTTGGTCGGAACTTTCCAAGGTCTGGGAGCAGATTGATCAGATGAAGGAGCAGCCGTGGGTTTCTGTCCAGCCTCGAAAGGTACACCTAAAGGAGATGTGGTGTGTGTCCTCATATGCTGACGGTCGTAGACCACTCAGGAGCTTCGCAGGCAGGGAACTGTATTGTGCATCCTCAGAATGTCACATGACGGTCATTTAGGATTTATGTGGACTGATGAAAAATTTGTTTGGAAACCTTTTTTTTTTAAGTTTTGTTTTTATTTTTGAGAAAGATACAAAGAATGAGTGGGGGAGGGACAGAGAGAGAAGGAGGAAGAATTCCAAGCAGGCTCTACCCTGTCAGCTCCGCCCGATGCAGGGCTCGAACTCATGAACTGTGAAATCATGACCTTAGCCACAGTCAAGAGTCACGCTTCATTTCCTGAGCCACCCAGGCACCCCCAGAAAACATTTTTTAAGATATTTCACCATTTAAAGAAATGTTGGCAAACTAAATACCATTTTGTGTTCCTCTTGACAGCTTCGACAAAATTTAGATGGCCTCCTGAACCAGCTGAAAAACTTCCCTGCCCGATTACGGCAGTACGCATCCTATGAGTTTGTCCAGAGGCTTCTGAAAGGCTACCTGAAGGTAGTGGTTCGGTGCTGGGGTCGTGGGTGTCTGTTAGGAACACAGCTGCACGGTAACCTTGCTTACTCTCTCCGCAGATAAACATGCTGGTGATTGAACTGAAGTCCGAAGCACTCAAAGATCGCCACTGGAAGCAGCTGATGAAAAGACTTCATGTCAACTGGGTTGTTTCTGAGCTAACCCTTGGCCAAATCTGGGATGTTGACTTGCAGAAAAATGAAGCTATTGTCAAGGATGTGCTGCTTGTGGCACAAGGGGAGATGGCGTTGGAAGAATTTTTGAAGCAGGTGAGTAAATAGACCGATAGCCCCATTTATGTCCCATTTCAGGCTGTGAGGCCAGTTTGAGCTGTGTAAAAACAAGAGCTTCATCTGCGGTCCTTTTGTCCCCATAGCACTTGGCTGCTTGTACACCTGGCAGACACCCACATACTAATAAGGTGCCCCTTTTTGGTTTTAATTCAGATAAGAGAAGTATGGAATACTTACGAGTTAGACTTGGTTAACTATCAGAACAAGTGTCGCTTGATCCGAGGTTGGGATGACCTCTTCAACAAGGTCAAAGAGCACATCAACAGTGTCTCCGCCATGAAGCTCTCTCCGTACTACAAGGTACCCTTGTTGGGCAGGCTTTCCCTCTCTGATCGGGCTTTCCCCTGCACTTTCTCTGTAATACTTTTGACTGGCAGTTACCAGAAGCCTGTTTTTTAAAGCGTGAGTCAAATAACTTGACATAACCTGCAGTTTTTTTAGTAAGTTTTGGCATATCTATGAGTGAATCGCTTAGCAGCTGGGCTCTGCTTCCCATCTGCCTACTAGGTTTTCGAAGAGGATGCCCTGAGCTGGGAAGATAAGCTGAATCGGATCATGGCTCTCTTTGACGTGTGGATTGACGTGCAGAGGCGGTGGGTGTACCTGGAAGGCATCTTCACGGGCAGCGCAGATATCAAGCACCTGCTGCCGGTGGAGACCCAGAGGTTCCAGAGGTATGGCCTCCAGCCTGGGTGCAAAGGAGCTGAGGGGTAGGTGTGACTGGTGACCCTTCTTCACGTAAAGGCTAACGACACTTTTGATTTGATTCGTAGTATCAGCACGGAGTTTTTGGCTCTGATGAAAAAAGTATCCAAGTCTCCCCTTGTAATGGATGTTCTGAATATCCAGGGGGTACAGAGGTCTCTGGAGAGACTGGCAGACCTGCTAGGAAAGATCCAGAAAGCATTGGGAGAATACCTGGAAAGAGAGCGATCCTCTTTCCCCAGGTAAGATGATTGCTTTGACTTGCGCGGAAGTCGAGTTCAAGTTCAGGAGCCTCCCCTCTCCCCTGTGGGTCTGTGTGTTAGTCACTTTGACATCAGAAGTTTTGTTACTAGTAACAAAATGAATGTTACTCCCTTTCCGCGCATTTATTCCTTTTTTTAAAAAAATGCTTATTTTAGAGCATGTGTGCGTGAGAGTGAAAGGGCGGGGGGAGGAGCAGAGAGAGAGATGGAGACACAGAATCTGAAGCAGGCTCCAGGCTCTGAACTGCCAGCACAGAGCCCCACACGGGGCTGGGACACAACGGACTGAGTCACCCAGGCGCCCGTATTCCTAATTATAATGTTAAATAATTCCTCACTTTCTGTCTTGTGTTTGTTTATTAAGCTTCATTGAAACTATTATCCACCCTTCTAGGTAGCTTGCATCTCTTAAAAGTTTAGCTCTGATTGTTTTCCAAACGGCATTTCTTCCTTTCTGAATAGTTTGCTTACTGTAAATTGAACAGGCTTTTATTTATTTTGTTTGTTTTGAGAGAGAGGAAGAGAGTGGGGAAAGGAAACAGAATCCCAAGCAGGTTCCTTGCTGTCAGCCCGGAGCCCGATGCAGGGCTCAGTATCACGAATGGTGAGATCATGACCTGAGCCAAAATCAAGAGCAGATACTCAAGCTACCTAGGTGCCCCTTGAACAGACTTTTAAAAAATACGTTCATGAAGTAAGGTGAATGGCATGAAGTGCATGGAATCCCTCTTCAGTAGCTTGTTCAACAAACGTGTGTCCTTTGCTGAGGGCTGGAGGAAACTCGGATGTGACCTAGTTTAGATTGGAGATTGTCCATCACCATCCAAGTCTAGTTTCCCTTCCTGCAATTTGAAGTTCCATTTTGATTCACCTTATTTATGTGTATGTGACATTTTACAACTTGAATGCTATTTTAATTTTAGGTTCTATTTTGTGGGTGATGAAGATTTGCTTGAAATCATTGGAAACAGTAAGAATGTAGCTAAGTTACAGAAACATTTCAAGAAAATGTTTGCTGGCGTTTCGAGCATCATCCTAAACGAGGATAACTCTGTCGTCTTGGGCATTTCCTCCCGTGAAGGAGAGGAGGTAGTGAAGTTTATGATTGTAATTTAGAATGCTTCTCTCCTGCCTTTGTACATCTTAATTCTTGTATCATATGTATTTTAGGTTATGTTTAAAACTCCTGTGTCGATTACTGAACATCCCAAAATCAACGAGTGGCTCACGCTGGTAGAAAAGGAGATGAGAGTCACACTGGCTAAACTTCTGGCTGAGTCTGTTACAGAAGTTGAGATTTTTGGTAAAGCAACTTCGATTGACCCAAATACCTACATCACTTGGATTGATAAGTACCAGGTAACGTGTAGTAGAAGTGGGTCAGCGGAGAGGCGGATGCACCGGCTGGTCTCCAAAACGATCCTTTGGGTCTCGTGTCTCCTGTCTTCCAGGCCCAGCTTGTGGTTTTGTCAGCCCAGATAGCCTGGTCTGAAAACGTGGAGACGGCTCTGAGCAGCATCGGCGGAAGCGGTGACGCGGCACCCTTGCACTCCGTGCTGAGCAACGTGGAGGTCACCCTCAACGTGTTGGCCGACTCGGTCCTCATGGAGCAGCCACCGCTGCGGAGGCGGAAGCTGGAGCACTTGGTTAGTCCCGCGCCTGCCTGACTCACTCCTCACCGGTTAGGCCCTGCCTTCAGTGCAGGCAGTCAGCGGAGATCACGCCTGGGAGCACTCTTACTGGTGGTAGGGAGAGAAGGAGGTGGTGCATTTGTGAGCTCTCTGGTGTGGGTATCGCTCTGTTCTGTTGAAAGGTAGCCTTGGGGGAGCAGGGGAGTTATGTGGACACATCCTGGGGAAGGGGAGGTGGGGAGCCTTGACCAGGACTTTTGCCTTTGCTTGTCAGCCCCTTCCCAGAGAGGCGCCCGGGTGTGCCTGCACCGGTGTTGGCGCCCAGCCTGCAGGGGACAGACTGGGGACAGAGACAGCCGTTCTCCTGACACATTTCATGCTAGTTAGGTCTTCGCTTGACGTTGGGTGTTTTTGTTTGTTGGTGGTTTGGTTTTGCTGCAGCTCTTGATTCTGTGTAATTTCATTGTGGGAATGCCAGTGCTGTTTTTGGAAGGGAATTTGGGTTTGGAATATTCACTGAAAGCTATTGCAGCTGGATCTTGAATCTCAGAAGTCTGCTAAATGATCACGTGCCCAGGAAATGCAGTGTCCTTGCACTCCTCCAGTTTATGACAAAGTCTTAATAAGTGACTCTGTGTTCAGATTACAGAGTTGGTTCACCAGAGGGACGTTACACGCTCCTTGATCAAAAGCAAGATCGACAATGCCAAATCTTTCGAATGGCTCAGCCAGATGCGCTTTTACTTCGACCCTAAGCAAACCGATGTGCTACAGCAGTTGTCGATCCAAATGGCAAATGCCAAATTTAACTATGGCTTTGAGTACCTGGGTGTTCAGGACAAGCTGGTCCAGACCCCCCTCACCGACCGCTGCTATTTGACCATGACACAAGCCTTGGAGGCCAGGCTGGGGGGGTCCCCTTTCGGTAAGTTACTCCAGAGCCCCGGACAGATGGAGAGAGTAAATGCAATTTGTAAAGATTAAATCAACGATTTTAAATGTATTTCTTAATTACGTAGCTCATACGTTCTAGAACCTCAGATTTGTCTGCAGTTGTTACACGTCCTTTGATTTTGTAAACGAGCTGGGTAAGGCTAACGATACCTCCTTGTGGACTCAAGTACTCAGTCACTCTTCTTCAAACAATAGGGCCGGCCGGGACTGGGAAGACAGAGTCCGTCAAAGCTCTTGGCCATCAGCTTGGACGCTTTGTTTTGGTCTTCAACTGCGATGAAACCTTTGATTTCCAGGTGAGAAGATTTCTGAGTCCACCTAAAATCTAACGGCCTGAGAGGTCAGCTGGGGAGTACCACGCCTGGACTCCTCTCAGGGCTCCTGGCCTCACGGCTTGGCACGGCCCGTCTGGCCTTCTGAGTCCCAGGGATGGTGTGGTTTTGAGTGGGGTGTCCGACATACCTGCTTTGGTGTTGACTTGAGCTGCGTTGTTTCTGGAAGAGACGGTTAGTGCCTATGTGCGGGAATAAGTAACTATGATGGAAAAGATTTTTTTAATCAACAAAAAGGGGCAGAATAAAAACAGCTCTATCTTTGGAATCGGCACAGGAGGAGAAAAGGTGTGATGCCCTACGTCTGTACACAGACAATCGCCATTGTTAGTGAAGCACTTCTGTGTGCAGGCCCCGCACTTCCCGTGTGAACCTGATGTCACGCTCACAGCCACCCGGGGGTGGGGGGAGGTGGTAGCCCGAGGTCCCGCCGGATCAGGGCCGTGGAGCCCGCCCGAAGCAGGTGGTTTGAGCTCCTGTCTTTGTTCGGTTTCAGGCGATGGGACGGATCTTTGTGGGGCTCTGCCAGGTGGGTGCGTGGGGCTGCTTTGACGAGTTCAACCGCCTGGAGGAGCGGATGCTGTCAGCCGTGTCGCAGCAGGTGCAGTGCATTCAGGAAGCGCTGCGGGAGCACTCCAACCCCAACTGCGATAAGAGTGAGACTTCCCTTTTCCTCTGCACGTTACTTAGCGGCTGTGGAAGGAGAGTCCACGGGGGCTGGGTCACACCTCTGTGATTAGAAACGAGTGAGAGTTTCACTTCGCTCCCGGGACTCACTATTGCAGGCAGGGCGGCGGGGCCCGGGATAACACTGCACGAGCAGTTTGCATTCTCCGGACCAGAGCGGCCCAAAGCCCTAGCTGTCCTTCCCCCGGTGAGCGAGAGTCCCTGTGCTCCGTCCCTCACTGTCCGCCCGCACTGAGTGTTGGGCCGGTGAGGGCTCTCCCTGCTCCCCCCTGCACGCCCACAGGGTCAGCCTTGCTGCCACCTGTTGGCAGAGTGTTGTCACAGGGAGCTTTAGGAACACGCCCTCTGTCACCATAGGATGACCTTCTGAGAGGCTTGAGGACTGCTTCCCCTGCCTCGGGCCACACGAAGCCGGGCATGCCCGGCGGAGGCAGGGTGCGTGCTGGAGGAAGCGATGACACCTGTGGCGGACAGGGCACGTGCAGTTAATTGGCGGGGTCACTTTTGTTCCGCGATAATAGGAACTTGTCTTCCCAAAGGCCCTGTAGGCCTCCTCAGTGGAAAAGGAGTGTCCGAGAAAGCAGTACCTGTGTGCTGAGTGTTCTCTCCAAGGAATAAAGTTCAGCTGTGGGTGGTGGTGGTTTTGGTCAGTCCCCTGAAAGGGCAGTCTTCGTGATCAGAGCCAGTCAGCTGTGTGGCACGGATACGTTTTTATATCTGCACCTACCATTGCGCCGCATTTCTATCCCTGCGTTGATCTTGTAACACACAGTAATGCACGACAGAATATGCGCCCCCCCCCCCCCCCCCCCCGGTGACGTGTCCCACGTTCCCAGAGCTCTCGTGTACGTGAGGTGTATGAAGGTAGCCGACGTGCTGGTAGGAGGGCCAGAGAGGGGCTCCCCTGCGGTCCCGGCCTTTGGGCTTTAGAGGCCAATGGGGAAACAGGTGCTTTGTCTGGGATTTTAGGGAGATTTTAGTGTCGCTCTCGAACATCACAAGTCTCAACCCTGTTCTCTGATTTTCAGCCTCTGCCCCCATTACTTGTGAGCTGCTCAACAAACAGGTGAAGGTGAGCCCAGACATGGCCATCTTCATCACCATGAACCCCGGCTACGCAGGCAGGTCCAACCTTCCTGACAATCTGAAGAAGCTCTTCCGGAGCTTGGCCATGACCAAGCCCGACCGGCAGCTCATCGCCCAGGTCATGCTGTACTCACAGGGCTTCCGCACTGCTGAGGTCCTCGCCAACAAAATCGTCCCGTTCTTCAAGTGAGTGCCCCAGACTTACCTGTTGCCGTGTCAGTAGCGTGTGCAAGATGTGCCCTTGAAGGGTCATTTCTGCAATCGTGGCACGTCTTCCCAAGTGTCTGTGTCTGATTCTCGATGTTTGCTTATGTGGCTATTGAGAGTGGACTGTTCCAAGGTAGACCTCTTCCCTTGCAGACTATGTGACGAGCAGCTCTCCTCTCAGAGCCACTATGACTTTGGTCTTCGAGCTTTGAAGAGTGTGCTGGTTAGTGCGGGAAACGTGAAGAGGGAGAGAATTCAGAAGATTAAGAGGGAGAAAGAAGAGCGAGGGGAAGCAGTTGATGAAGGAGAAATTGCAGAAAATCTACCTGAACAGGAGGTTTGTACACGTGTTGTTTGAATCACTCACACCGTAAACACTAGTATTCAAGTTCACCCTTTCAACCTCCCAGCCATGGCCTGAGAGTTCTGTTGTGATTCACATGTGCTGGGATGGGCGAGTGGAAGACACTGATATTGGTGCGGTGAACTGAGTGAGGACCACGGGGGCGTGCTGAGTCGCTCTGTCACCGACAGCCACGTCTTCCATACCTTCTGGGGATACGGCAGCGGCCGTGGGAGCCAGGCTCCCCGCCACTCAGGGCTCGGTCCTTTTTTCGCCGTTAGATTCTGATACAGAGCGTCTGCGAGACGATGGTGCCCAAGCTGGTGGCAGAAGACATCCCACTGCTCTTCAGCCTCCTGTCAGACGTGTTCCCCGGAGTCCAGTACCACCGGGGCGAAATGACCGCGCTTCGAGAAGAGCTGAAGAAGGTGTGCCAGGAAATGTACCTGACGTACGGAGACGGAGAAGAAGTCGGCGGAATGTGGGTCGAGAAGGTAACTGGCCCCCACACACTATGCAGCCACAGCAGCCGCAGCCACTAGGAGAAGCCACACTTAATAGAGCCCTGACCACGAGGGCCAGGGAGGCACATCCCCTGGTTTATGAAGATTTGACTTGAGGCTTTTTTCTTAACTTTGACGTAGACCTAACAATTTAGCTGAAAACCTTACTTATGTAGTGTGGTTCGTTCTCTGGAAATGCTGACTGAATGTGCGATCGTAACAAAGTATTTACACCGATAAAAGTTCTACTTACAAGACTTCCCAACATCGTAGATTAGCAACATAAATCTGCTAATCGGCACATGGTTTACAGTCCTTAGTGGCATTCTCCGTTTCGTTCTTGTGGGAGATTAAAAAGTATATTATCACACAAGCTGCCTGCTGAGCGTGAGCGATGCTGTGCTGGGTCACACAGATGGCTCATCTGTTGGGTCTCTGCCCTCTCTAGAAGGGATCTTAGGTGCCTCTTCTGAGGCAGGTTGGTAGTCACCCCCTCTTCGACTGGCTCCCAGCCTTCCCGGCTTAACAAAGAACTCCACACGATTTAGTTAAAACCTTTCTTGAAATGTTTTTTGTAGGTGCGGCCCACGTAATGTCTGCTTTAAAAACTCGAGTGCAGCACTTGCTTGCCTTTAGCGCATGTCTCCTGTTTGCTGCCACGAAGGGCTGAAGAACCTTCTCGTTCTTTCTCTGGAGTGGTCAGGATGTGATGTCTTTGGCTCTGCAGGTCCTCCAGCTCTACCAGATCACCCAGATCAACCACGGCCTGATGATGGTGGGCCCCTCGGGAAGCGGGAAGAGCATGGCTTGGCGTGTTCTCCTGAAGGCTTTGGAGAGGCTCGAGGGCGTGGAGGGCGTGGCCCACATCATCGACCCCAAAGCCATCAGCAAAGACCACCTTTATGGAACCCTGGACCCCAACACCAGGGAATGGACGGACGGGCTGTTCACACATGTCCTGAGAAAGTGAGTTAACCTTGATTCCAGCGAGTGGGACCTGGGTGCTCTGTCCTTCTGTTAACAGCGGGTGTTACTTTTCCAACCAAAGACTGAATGAATGAAAATGCCACTGCGGAGGCTGTTGCAGAGTGAGCGTTTCTAATCTCAAAAAGCTGTTTCAAAACCCTTCCAAACCAGGATCATAGACAACGTGAGGGGCGAGCTACAAAAGCGCCAGTGGATTGTCTTCGATGGCGACGTGGACCCCGAGTGGGTGGAGAACTTGAACTCGGTGCTGGACGACAACAAGCTTCTGACTCTGCCAAATGGCGAGCGTCTCAGCCTTCCGCCCAATGTAAGTGGCCTTTCGTGGGGTATCAGACCAAATATCCTGTGTACTCTAGAGGGCAGGTTCCAGGTTCCACAGTGTAGTGGTCGGTTGTGTAAATAGTTGTCAAAGTTGACTGAGTCTCCTTGTGCTAGATTTTTTTCCATTCCCGTGGCCGGTGGGAAATACTTCTATAGAACTTACAAGAACTTTGTACTGTTGCTGAATGTTAACCGTGCTCCGTGATTCCCAGTTAATGCTCCAAACCCAGCGTTACGGGCTTGTCAGTAGGATTTGTGAAGTTCTCACACATCTGGGAAGTGGCAAAATGAGTAATTTAGATATGGAAGCTTTCCAGGCTGTCCCTTGGAAACGAGCATTTGGTCCAGGTCCTGGACACATCACTGGATAGATCAGGAAACGTGGGTGGGCCTGGCATGGGTTTGCATCCTACTGAAGGTCCGGCAGGAAAAAAACAGACAAGAGCCCTTGCTGTCCTGGGGCGTACAGTCTGATGTGGAAAACAGACCCTCAAGGTAAACAGTGTCGAGTACTCAGGAGAAGATGAGCTGGAAGGCAGTGGTTGGTGCTGGCGAGAGCTGGAGGGTACGTGGTCAGGGATGGTGACGTGGAGGCATCACCTAGAAGTGTTCGGCATGTGAGGGAGCCGGTCCCGTGGGCCTGCGGATAGCAGGGGGTTTGACTGGGGTATGAGGAGCGAGGGGAGAAAAGGCGGCTGGACCAGAGAGGAAAGGGGCCAGATCAGGTTGGGCCCAGGGCAGTGTAAAGACTGGCGCTTGCCCGTTGGGTGAGTCGGGAGCCCTGGGAGTCTGGATCACATCCCTGACTGTCGGGTAGAGAGTAGTTGAAGAGGACGTGTGGGAGCGAGGGGACCATCCAGAGGCTGCGAGGTGGCCCAGGCACAGCTGTGAGGCAGGCCGGGCGAGCTGACCGCACGGGAGCTGCTGAGTTGTGGTGTCATTTAAAGTTCATGCTGACGGGACTCGCCGAGGGACCGGCGGTGGGCGTGAGAAAAAGGGGGCGGTCGCTTCACAGGAGCACCTGGTGATCATGAACCTGTGAGCCAGCAATAGTGGTTGTCATCACTTGAGAAGTCAAGCCAGTGATGCCTAGTGCCAGTCTGGAAATGTGCGCTTAGCTCCGCCTGTGCCTTGACACGTCAGGTCTCTCTGTTACAACTCGTTAGGCAGTAGATCCTGACTATTGTTGGAACGAGACTGCTCTCCTGTGAGGCGTGTCGGCACTGAGGTTAGGGCTCTGGAATCAGACCATCTGCTTTGAATATCAGCTCCACTTACCAGCAGTGGGACCTGGGTGAGGTACCCAGCCCCATCTGTGGAACAGGGACACTGCGCCTGGCTCCAGGGATGGGTGTGAGGGTCGGTGGGTTCAGGCAGGGAGCGTGTCGCCGTGCCCGGCCCAGGGTAAGGCTAGCGCACATCCCCAGCTGATGCCCCCTCCGGCGGAGCTGTGTCTTGCGTCCACCAAGAGCTGGTCCTGTGGGCTCACCTGCTCTTCTCCCCACCACACACACTTCCTACCCAGGTCCTTGTGGAGGGCCTTTGGTAGGTGCTGTAGTGATGACAGCCGTAGACGGTTTTGCTTTTTGAAATAAGTGCAGAAAAACTAGATTTAATTTAATCACTCTTTCGATGTGTGTATAGGTAAAAGAATTTTAACATCCCAGTGTCTATCAAACCTACAAAATGAAATCTGCTCTATGTTTTGTCTTCAAGGTGCGAATAATGTTTGAAGTACAGGACTTGAAATATGCCACTCTGGCCACGGTGTCCCGCTGCGGCATGGTCTGGTTTAGTGAGGACGTTCTCAGCACAGACATGATCTTCAACAACTTCCTGGCCAGGCTGCGTAGCATCCCGCTGGACGAAGGGGAGGACGAGGCCCAGCGCCGGCGCAAGGGCAAAGAGGACGAGGGGGAGGAGGCGGCTTCCCCAATGCTGCAGGTACGAGGGCCGTCACCGCTCTGCCAAGTGCAGCCGCAGATCTGCAGCTGGCGGGGGGGGGGGGGGGGGGCGGGGGCTTCCCGCACAGTGAGGTCAGGTGTTCCACCCCCGAGGGTCTAGAAGCCAGTGGGGGGGGCATGGTGCTGCTCACCCGTGGAAGCTGGGCCCTCAGCGTTGTCGTGTGGCAGTGCCTAACGAAGCAGTATCAGCTGCTGAAGTGAAGACCCGTTCAGGAAACTTTAAAGAGTTCTTTTAGTTATCTGACTTTTCTCTGCAAATTGACGAACAGCTGCCTTTTTCCATTACAGTGATGGGCTAAGGATTGATCATTGAAGGTTATCCAGAAAAGTGTGTGCGTGCGTGCGTGTGTGTGTGTGTGTGTGTGTGTGTTTACAGGTCACGTGACTCTCTCCCGGGCCTAGGTTAGACTATATGAAAATCTCTGGGGTTTTTCAAAATGACAGACATCATCTACTGCTTCTTGCAGATCCAAAGGGACGCGGCCACCATCATGCAGCCGTACTTCACG
This sequence comes from Panthera leo, assembly GCF_018350215.1. Classification (NCBI taxonomy): domain Eukaryota; kingdom Metazoa; phylum Chordata; class Mammalia; order Carnivora; family Felidae; genus Panthera; species Panthera leo. The sequence goes on from NC_056684.1 coordinate 143,241,078, forward strand.
TCCAACGGTCTGGTCACCAAGGCCCTGGAGCATGCCTTCAAGCTGGAGCACATCATGGACCTGACCCGTCTCCGCTGCCTGGGCTCGCTCTTCTCCATGCTGCACCAGGCCTGCCGCAACGTGGCCCAGTACAACGCCAACCACCCCGACTTCCCCATGCAGATCGAGCAGCTGGAGCGCTACGTTCAGGTCAGCGAGCACCTGCATTGCGGGAGAGTGGGGCTCGACGGGGGCCGGGGCACGGATGGCCTCTGTGTCTGCGAACCTCCTGAAACAACGTGCCTGCTTGGGTGTGTTCTCTTCCCTGGGAACAGGGTCAGGCTTTCGTGGGGGCCGAGAAAGGTGCAAGCATGTCCACGATCCAAGAACACTGGGAACCACTCTTTTCGAGGTTAATGTTGCCATAAATGTCTTCATTGTTGAAATTTTATTTAAAAACGGATCCTGTTCTCTCTTTAAATAGCGATATTTGGTTTATGCCATACTCTGGTCCTTGTCTGGAGATAGTCGGCTGAAAATGAGAGCAGAGCTGGGTGAATACATCAGAAGAATCACAACGGTGCCGTTGCCCGCTGCACCCAACATACCGATTATTGATTATGAAGTAAGTGCATGAAGGAGTGGCCTCCCTGCCTTGACCTTGACATGTTGGTGTAATTCATCCTGGAGGCACCTCACCATGAGCTTAATCTTTATTTCTTTTTTTTTTTTTTTTTTTTTTTTTTTTTTTTTTTAATTTGTTTTGAGAGAGCACGCACGCATGAGTGGGGGAGGGTTAGAGACAGGGGGAGAGAGAGAATCCCAAGCAGGCTGTGCACTGTCGGCACAGACCTCGCGACCTGTGAGATCGTGACCTGAGCCGAAACTAAGAGTTGGACACTTGACTGAGGCTCCCAGATGCCCCATTAATCTTTCCGTTTCATCAAAGGATACTGTCCTTTGCTTTATGTGGTATAAGGAGAGCAGTTCTGGTTTATATGAAAGTGAGCAAGTCTCTAAGTGAGGCGTGTGGCTCCCGGAGTGACCCGCACCCCTTCTCTGGGTGCAGGTGTCCATCAGCGGAGAATGGTCGCCGTGGCAGGCCAAGGTGCCTCAGATTGAAGTGGAGACACACAAGGTGGCGGCCCCTGACGTCGTCGTGCCGACTCTGGACACCGTCCGCCACGAAGCCCTCTTGTACACCTGGCTGGCTGAGCACAAGCCACTGGTCCTGTGCGGGCCCCCCGGGTCTGGCAAGACCATGACCCTCTTCAGCGCCCTCCGGGCCTTGCCTGACATGGAGGTAAAGCAGCCGGGAGGTGGGCGGCAGGCCTTTCGGTGCTCACGTACGGGATGGCGCTTGTGACAGTCGATTTGCCTCTTCCGTCTAAAGGTTGTGGGTCTTAACTTCTCGAGTGCTACCACTCCAGAGCTCCTGCTGAAGACCTTTGACCACTACTGCGAGTACAGACGCACCCCTAACGGTGTGGTTTTGGCCCCGGTTCAACTTGGAAAGTGGCTGGTGCTATTCTGTGATGAGATCAACTTGCCAGACATGGATAAATACGGGACACAGAGGGTCATATCCTTCATCAGACAGGTTTGTGTACATCCACAAGTCCCCACTGACCTTGTTCACATTTGCCATTAATGTGCTGACCCTCCCGCTTTCCCTCAGATGGTGGAGCATGGAGGCTTTTACCGAACCTCAGATCAAACGTGGGTGAAGCTGGAGAGGATCCAGTTTGTCGGGGCTTGTAATCCACCCACGGATCCTGGAAGAAAGCCCCTCTCTCATAGGTAACACACAGCTCCGTAGACAGCACTGGCCTCACACACACACACCTGTTCCAAGATTGTTTTAGACGTAGCACAGCAGAAATCTGGTTTTGGTCATAAAAAGGTAACAAAATGCTGATTATCGTAGGGTGGCCCCTGGGCTCCTTGTGCCATGCTGCAACACTGGAAAACACACTCAAAAATAAAAGCACTGACTCTCTGGGTGGTAATGAGCTAACTGCCCCAGACCTGTCTGTGGGGCCACGATGAGGCTGTATCAGCCTGCATCGTTTTCCCATTTGGGGTTGGCTCTTTTTCAAAGTTTTTTGCACCTACTGTTAGTGTCGGCGCCCAGGCCCCAGCAGTTTGTGCGTGATCTGCGCGAATGGGGACGTGAGGCCTGTGTGGGTGGATCGGGAAGCAACCCTGGGTCTGGGTCCGGGCCGGGCTGGGGCACTCTCCGCTCAGGCACACTGCTGATCAGCTGGGAAGTCTGAGCCGGCCGTCCTCACGCAGATTCTTGCGCCACGTGCCGGTCGTGTATGTGGATTACCCGGGACCCGCCTCCCTGACGCAGATCTACGGCACCTTCAACCGGGCCATGCTGCGGCTCATCCCGTCCCTGCGCACGTACGCAGAGCCACTCACCGCCGCCATGGTGGAGTTCTACACCATGTCTCAGGTACACGGGGTCGGGCGCTGCTAAAAGATGGAGCTTTATTTAGAGCCCTTGTTGAGCCGGGACTTCCCAGAGCCTGTCCTCAAATCATTCTACCAGGTACCACGACTACAGACGTTTCCCTTTTTTTCTTGTTGCTCTTGTCTGCACACGTTACATATGGTATTTTTTACAAAATCGGTACTGTACTCCTCAGTTTCTCAAAGGACACGGACGCTTGTTATTACAGCACAACCATGGGTGTGCGTGTGGTTATTTGTAATGATGATGTGTTGTCAAACTGCTCTCCGGGCAGCTGGACCACCGACGTGGCCGCCAGCATCGTCTCCATCCGCCACCCTCATTACCGCTTTCAAACCGCCTGGTGAAAGGAAGCGGTTCTCCTGCTTGGGACTCGCGCATCTGGGATGCCTTCCGGTTCCGGTGCCTCCCGGGGCACTGAGAGCTGCTGGCCAACCCCCACCCCCAACCAGGCACAGCTGCCCCGCTCCTCCCCGATTGCCTGCACATCCAGAAGTGTCCAGTACCCTTCCTGGTATTTAGTTTGCTTTTCGTTCTGTGGAACTGCAACTTTTCCTGCAGAATTTTTAACATCAAGTGTAAATCTTTTTTTTTCTTTGTTCCTGCTTTTAAAATCATGCTTAGGAAGGCTTTCCCTGGACTTAGGAATTACATGCTTTAAAGTCTTTTCAGAAGAGCATTGTTGTAGTTTTGTTAAATAGAATTAATTTTAACGTAAAAGTGAGCAACTTGGATGGAACTTTGTTCCAGATAGTTGTCCAGTGGTTCCAACGTTGTCTACTAATTCATCCTTAAGTTTTCTAGGGTTTAGGTTGTCTGTTTTGAATATAAAAATGTTACACAGCACTTGATCTCTTAACCACTTTTCATTTGTTTTGAGGGATTTATACATACCTCCCACTTTTCTGAACCTGCAGGAGAGATTCACTCAGGACACACAGCCCCACTATATCTACTCACCCCGTGAGATGACGAGGTGGGTACGAGGGATCTTTGAGGCCCTGAGACCTCTGGAAACCCTGCCTGTGGAAGGCCTCATTCGGATTTGGGCACACGAAGCCCTCCGTCTCTTCCAAGACAGGTAAGGCCAAGGATGCGGTTAGCTCCTTGCTCCGCCTACCCTGGTGCTTATGGCCCTCCGAGTTGGGCTCTGTGCAAGGCTGCCCTGCCCAAGTTTGAGCCAGCCTCTGTTGGTGGTGGAAGGGGGCAGAGGCAGCAAGGGCAGCCTTGGCGTCCGAGCACAGCCACCCCCAGCATGATGGGTGTCAGGGCTCAGGGACTGCCCACCACCAGTAGGGGTAGGTAGGTAGGGGGCGAGGCACTTCCATTAAGCTCAGTAACTGTCATGCCTGTGCCCCATAACTTTGTCCAAGCTGGAGTTTTCTGGCGAATTTAAACGCTTTCTAGGGGCACCTGGCTGACTCAGTCGGTAGAGCGTGCAACTCTTGATCTTGGGGTCATGAGTTCAAGTCCCACACTGGGCATAGAGATTCCTTTAAAAAAAAAAAAAAAAAAAAAGTAGGAGCCCCTGGGTGGCTCAGTCTGTTAGGCATCCGACTTCGGCTCAAGTCATGATCTTGCAGTCCATGGGTTCGAGCCCTGTGTCGGGCTCTGTGCTGACAGCTCGGAGCCTGAAGCCTGCTTCAGATTCTGTGTCTCCCTCTCTCTTCTCTCCTGCTTGTGTTCTGTCTACCAAAAATAAACATTTAAAAAAAAAAACACCACCATTAGATGCCTTCTAGCGACTCCCTGGCAGGTGGTGTCCATAACCAGCTCTCCTCACCCTTGAACTTTATTGACATCAGAGGGTTTGCAGCTCTGTCTCTTTATCTGTTGGCCTGTCTCTTTATCTGTTGGCCTCTTTTCTCAGGTCTTGCCTTGTAGATTCTGAGTTTTGGGACGAGCTGCTCATGACTGTAGTGATCAGTGTGGACCATGAAAAGTTTTGTGGTTTGAGTCCCAGGAAACACCACAGTGGAAAGTTGAGTCTTTACCTCTTGAGGAATCTTGAAAATTACTGACGTTTTTAAGCCAGAATCAACTTCTTGCATTCTTTGTAGTCCAGTACAATCTTCATTTTACAGTAAATTCTTAATTTTCCTAGTTTCTGCCCTGTTGTGTTTTTTTTTAATATTTTGTGTATTTTAGCAGAGTTTTTCAGGCTCATTTTAGATTGGTGAGGAAAAGTTAAATTTGTGTTACTTTAGTTCTAAACTTCTAAAAATTAATTCTTGGCTCAGTCGGTTAAGCATCCGACTTTGGCTCAGGTCATGATCTCACGGTTCGTGGGTTTGGGCCCCACATCAGGCTCTGTACTGACTGACAGCTCAGAGCCTGGAGCCTGCTTCGGATTCTGTGTCTCCCTCTCTCTCTGCCCGTCCCCTGCTTGCGCTCTGTCTCTCTCTCAAAAATAAATAAAAACCATTTTAAAAACATTTTTTAATAATTCTTAATTAATTTACTATTTAACACAGCACCACAGTTTCCTTTCTTTGGGGGAATGTTCTGCCTGTGAATCGGGCTGCTCAGAACAGTGCAGGAGGTCAGGCCTCTTGTGGCCGGGCAGGTCCCCTCGCTCACAGGGTAAGTGTGAGGTGGCCGTACGCAGAGGACATAGTCCCTCTGGCCGCTCGCAGTCCCAGGTTTATGTGGTGGGTCAGTTAATGTTACTCCTGGGAGAACCCAGGGCAGATGGCTCCCTCCAGACCGAGGGTTTGGACTTGTGTGTCCAGCGGCCGCACCTCCAGGCCAGTGAGTCCTGCCTCCGGGCAGCTCTTCTCACCCGAGCTCACGAGGAGTCTCAGAACTTGCTTCATCGTAGGTCTCTGGCTCTCACGCCGCCGGGCTCCTGGGAGTCTGCTGAGTCACACAGCAGCCCCGCCCCAGAGCCCAGTGCACGGCATGAGCGAAGCGAGTGGGGGAGGGGAGCAAGGAACATCGTGTTAGCTTCTTTTTATTTAAAACAAAACAGAACAAGAAAAACTTCTAACCCTCTCTTTTTTAATAACGAAGAAATTTGATGGGGGCAGTGCCTGGGTTGCTCAGTCGGTTAAGTGTCGACTTCAGCTCAGGTCATGATCTCACGGCTCATGAGTTCAAGCCCTGCGTTGGGGGCTCTGTGCCGACAGCCTGGAGCCCGTTTCAGATTCTGTGTCTCTCTTGCTCTCTCTCTCTGCCCCTTCCTGCTTGTGTTTTTTGTCTCTCTCTGTCTCAAAAATAAATAAGTGTTAAAAAAAAATTTTTTTAAATAATGAAAAAATTTGAGCTATAATTTCACAGATTTCCCAAAATGCCAGAGGTGAAGTTGTATTAAATTCCAATTGGCTGCATTAACTATGTGACCCGCACCTGGTAGCCTGAGTGTGTCACACATTCAGCTTCTCAGGAGGTGCTCGCCACCCCCCCACCCCCGGCCCATCCATGTGGACTCGTTCAGTCTTACCTGATTCGTCATGGTTTCCTTTATAAGCCCTGGGTCTCTGGCACCGCGTGTGTTGGCTGTCCCCCTGTTCCCCTGTGACCCTGGGAACTTTGTATCAGGCAAGCGTAGAAACTGGAATCACGTTGGCATGTTGTAAATTGATGTGATTAAACACTTTTAGAGGATTTTTTTTTTACTTGTTTTTTAAGTAATCTCTACACCCAACATGGCACTCACCCTCATGACCCCCACATTAAGGGTCACATGTTCTAACTGAGCCAGCCAGGTGCCCCCTAGAGGAATTTTTTTAATGTAACGGTGCCATAGGTTTGAGGGGTTTTATGTTTAATAACATTTTGAATTGTTTAAGCTGTCTGGAGTTCAGATTCTTAGGTTTTTCCATTGGGAGAAAAATGAAAACTTCCAGTAAAGGCTAATTCTAGCCCTTGGAGTTGCCCGCAGCCCCAACAAAACGGGGTGTTCTCTCAGCACGGCTCCTGTTTGCATTGATACACACACGGCTCTTCTTCGACAGACTCGTGGAGGACGAAGAGAGGCGCTGGACAGACGAGAACATCGATATGGTTGCTCTGAAGCACTTTCCCAACATAGACAAAGAGAAGGCGATGAGCCGGCCCATCTTGTACAGCAACTGGCTGTCAAAGGTAACAAGTTGTCATTTCAGAAATACTTCCTTCTGCCCTTTCAGTTAGAATTCTCTTCTTGTCAAACAGACCTTTTTCCCAAAGTACCCTGTAAGCAAATCATTGGTTCCAGGCACGATGCTGATAACTTACGGTAGACTGTCCCCGGAGTGTGCCCAGGGGCTGGCGGGCCGGCCGTGTGTTTCTTATCCTATGAGATGGTTGCTGCCAGAGCCATGCAGTCCCACCCGTCAGGGGCCAGGCTTCAGTGTGCTTGCAGCAAAAGGAGTCTTCCCCTTTGCTTTCACCTCCCTCACACTCCAGAAATGAGCCAATTGTGAATAATCCATGTAAAAACATTTCCTATACTGTTATACTATACAAAGTTGACGCTTCTAGAATAGTTGTGAGCTGTTGTTTTTCTGAGAGTAGGATTTTTAGTAAGGTGTAGTTTCAATGTGCGTTCCATTCAGCAGGTAGTTCAGGCACAGGGATGAGGTAGCAAGACAGGTTTGGTGTTGCTAGAATTTTGTGTGTGTTTCTGGACTCCAGATACTAATCGTTCTCCTTTATAGGCACCATATTCTCCCAGTGGCTCATCTGTCGCTGTCTTTATGGTGTCTTCTGACAAGCACATGTTGTCAGAATTCTGTCATTTAAACCCATAATCCGTGTGTGTGTGTGTGTGTGTGTGTGTGTGTGTGTGTGTGTGTGTGTGGAGTGAGCTACAGGTCTGTTTCCAGTTTTCCCCTGGGACGTCCTGACCCGGCGCTATTTGTTGGATGATCCCTTACTTGGCAGAATCTGTCATTATGGGTTCCCTGCCTGCACAGGTCTGTTTCAGAGTCTCTGTCCTGCTCTGTTGCTCATTTGTCACTCCCTGTGCTCAAAACTGCATGACCTTGATAGATAATGACAATGAAGTCTGATAGGATAGGCCTTCACACCTGGTTCTTCTTTAGGGCGATCTTGACCTGACCGTCCTTGGCCCTTTCCTCTTGCAAATGAAGTTTAGAATTGGCTTGTCAAGTTGTGCTAAAACCACCACCGCTGTCCACCACTGAGATTGTTTGTGGCTGGGATCGTATTCACTTTCTCTTGTCAAGTTGGATGGAGCTGACGTTTTTACAGCAGTTCACTTATCTCTGCACGGTCATGGTTTCTGTCTTCTTCATTTATTCAGGCCTTCTATGAGGTCTTTCAGGGACGTTCAGTTTTCTCTACAAAGATTTCCCCTGGTTTTAGATCGAGTCCCAGCTAACTTACATTTTTGTTGCTATGTTGTAAGTGATACCTTCTCGTATATTTTAATGGTTTCTTGGTACTTGGAATTGTAATTGACTAGTGTAATACAGAAGATGATTCCTCTTAGTAATTGGGTCTTAATTCTTTTTTTCTAGGATTACATCCCAGTAGACCAGGAAGAATTGAGAGATTACGTCAAGGCTAGGCTGAAAGTCTTCTATGAAGAAGAACTTGATGTTCCTCTGGTCCTGTTCAATGAAGTGTTAGACCACGTGCTCAGGATCGACCGGTGGGCTTTTTGTTGTTACAGCCTCCCTGCTCACCCACGCCACTGTTCATGTAGTGGTAGGGGATCCTCCCAGCCGACCTCCCCTCACCTCCACCTCTGCCTTCTCAGCTAAGCAACCCCCCTCCCTTCTAAGTCCCGCTTCTCCGTCCCTTACTTGCCTCCCGCACAGTCGCTCGGCTCCTGCTAACAGTCTGTTCCTGCCATGGTTGACACCTCTTGTTAGATTCTGCCTTGTGCCACCTGGGTGTCTGGAGGATAGGACCACGTCCCCCACTAGGCCTGGCAAATAGCAGTCGCTCAACAAGTGGTTGACTTACCAATTTAAGTTAAAATACCTTAGAGATGTTGTAGGTTAACTCCTGAGGAAGTTTAGGACCTGAGTGTCAAAAGGAGAACAGAGCCTAAAACCCTTTTGTCTTTTCTGATGCTGTCAGGATATTCCGCCAGCCTCAGGGCCACTTGCTTCTGATTGGTGTCAGTGGAGCAGGAAAAACCACCCTGTCCCGTTTTGTGGCCTGGATGAATGGTTTGAGTGTGTACCAGATTAAGGTGGGTCTGGTCGATGCCTCTTACTCCCAGTGACAGTTTCCCGACTCACGCACACGGCTCCCTGAATGAGATTGGACCTAACCTGCCGACTGCTTCCGCAGGTGCACAGAAAGTACACCGGGGAAGACTTCGATGAAGATCTTCGGACAGTGCTGAGGCGTTCCGGCTGTAAGAACGAAAAGATAGCATTTATAATGGATGAATCCAACGTGTTAGATTCTGGATTCCTGGAGCGAATGAACACCCTTCTGGCCAACGGGGAGGTACGTGCCACATTGCGTGGTATTGGGCGGTGGTGTCAGCTTCCCGGGGCCGGTCAGTCGTAACGCCCTCTCGTCTGTTAGGTCCCCGGCCTCTTTGAAGGAGATGAGTACGCCACTCTGATGACCCAGTGCAAAGAGGGGGCCCAGAAGGAGGGCCTGATGCTGGACTCGCACGAGGAACTGTACAAATGGTTCACCAGCCAGGTCATCCGCAACCTCCACGTCGTCTTCACCATGAACCCGTCCTCGGAGGGGCTCAAGGACCGCGCGGCCACCTCCCCGGCACTTTTCAACAGGTGGGCCGACGTGTGCTCGGCTCTGGGTTACAACAGCCGATTTCTTCTCAAGGGACAGACCTGGCTCTTGGGAGCTATTTGAGACGTGGGCGTCTTTTGCAGGTGTGTGTTGAACTGGTTTGGGGACTGGTCCACTGAAGCGCTGTATCAAGTGGGCAAGGAATTCACGAGTAAAATGGACCTGGAAAAGCCGAATTACATCGTGCCTGATTACATGCCGCTTGTGTATGACAAACTACCACAGCCGCCGTCACATCGGGAAGCGATTGTAAACAGCTGTGTATTTGTTCATCAGACTCTTCACCAGGTGGGTTGTTTCAAGGTCCCGGAAAAAGCAAAACTAACCATCGTAAAGGTAAATCGATGAAGACGAGACCCTAGGGTATTGCGTATTAGGCACAATACCACTGCTCGTCGTTAACTCTGTCGGTGACACATCCTCCTACTTACCAGGCTGCACCTTCTGAGATCCTTGACCTTCGCTGCTCTGTGGATTCTGCTTCCGTAAAGCGCTCTACTCCGCTTTCCTTTTCTCGTTGCCGCTAGGTGCACGGGTCCTAGTTGTCTATCCTAGGCCAGGGGTTGGCATACTTCTCCTGGAAAAGGCCAGATAGTTCATGTTTGAGGCTTCATGGACCAGGAGGGTCTCTTGACTGCTTGGCCCTGCCTTGATACCCAGAGCCTGCACGGCCCGCATGGAAACGGGTGGGTTTGGCCGTGTGCCGCTAGTGCTTCGTCTGCAGAAACGGGCAGCGGCCAGGTCTGGCCCACTGGCCGGGGTTTGCTGTCCCTTGCCTTAGACTCCTCATCATGGAGGAGTCCCATCTGCTCCCATCTGAAAGACATTCGTAAAGACCACTCTGAGCCGGTGGGCGTCCAGTCGACCACTACCCTGCCACCCCCTGCCATACCTGCAGGCTGCCTCCACTTGCCTCTGGAAGGTAGCCCTGCCCTGGCTTCCTTGGCTGGGCTCGTGTCCTCGTGCCGTGGCCGGAGGGGCCGGAGCAGCTGGTCCCACGGAGCCGCGCCTCTCACCCTCTTCCTGGTGCCACCTCTTACTTTGGTGTCCATGGAAAATAAGCAGAAGGCCTAGGAGGCACGGCATTACACAGTGCCCCCCAGCTGTACACGTGTGAGGTCGCCAGGGTCATCAGAGGTTTGACGAGCGAGCTTAGGGGTTCCCGGGGCTCCCTGAGATCTTGTAGGAGGCTGAGCTGAGACCCCCAACTCAAGTGTGACTCCTTTTTTTTTCATGTGTGTTTATTTTGAGAGAGAGTGAGCACACGTGTGCGAGGGAGGGGGAAAGAGAATCCCAAGCAGGCTCCGTGCTGTCAGCGCAGAGCCTGGTGCGGGACTCAGTCTCACAAACCGTGAGATCGTGACCTGAGCTGCGACCAAGGGTCAGATGTTCGACCCACCGAGCCACCCGGTGCGTCTCAAGGGTGGTTCCTCGGGGCTGGGTCCCTGCCCCAGGTCACTCGGCGGCCTACAGAGCGGTTAGCGTTTGGAGGGCAAATGGCAGAGAACGTCCTCGAGAGCGAAAAGATTTCACTGTCTTCTCAAAGGCTAATGCTCGGCTAGCGAAGCGAGGGGGCCGGACGATGGCCATCACACCTCGCCACTACCTGGACTTCATTAACCACTACGCCAACCTGTTCCACGAGAAGCGGAGCGAGCTGGAGGAGCAGCAGATGCATTTGAACGTCGGGCTCAGGAAGATCAAGGAAACCGTTGACCAGGTACGTCCATCCCGGGTGCTCGCTTCACTTGCGGGCAGGGGGCTGGCGTGAGGACCTCTTTCCGGGAAATTTCTGCGCGGCTCTGTCCCCCTGACGCGGCGCCCGTCCCACAGGTGGAGGAGCTGCGGCGCGACCTGCGTATAAAGAGCCAGGAGCTGGAGGTGAAGAACGCGGCCGCCAATGACAAGCTGAAGAAGATGGTGAAGGACCAACAGGAAGCTGAGAAGAAGAAGGTGCTTGCCGGGCGCGGAGGTCTTGTCCCGGGTGGGCTTCAGGCTGCTGGGTGGGGGCGGAGCGCCCAGCGGAACGAGGACCGTGGCTCGGGTCGCACTCGGCAGCGCGGCGCGGAGCCGTAGCTGAGCCGTCCCTCTCACCAGGTGATGAGCCAAGAAATTCAGGAACAGCTGCACAAGCAGCAGGAAGTCATCGCAGACAAACAGATGAGCGTCAAAGAAGATCTCGACAAGGTGGAGCCTGCGGTCATTGAGGCCCAGAATGGTACGTCACAGCTGTCGGGGGTCTGGCTTTCTAGAAAGGGCGTCTTCTGTCCACGGGGCTGGCTGTGCAGCTTGGGGCTGTGCCCGGGTTGCCCCCAGAGGCGCGTGCGTGTCTGGAAGCATCACTGGCAAATACCTGAAGGTTTTTCTAAACACCAAAGATGGTCTTCATTCCTTAAAGTAAATCCCCACGGGGCTGTCTGCTTCCACCAGAGCCGAGCCCCTCTCGTAGGAGACAGTTGACAAAATATGTTTTACGTGAATACGTTTGTTTTTTAATTGGACGATAATTACATGAAGACACCATTTATGAATCCGACTGGAGTTTCACCCAGAAATGCCTTAAAGTGTGTAGTGTCGTCTTGGGGTTATCTACGCGTTTTCTGGCCAGACCAGCGAATGCTAATTTGCGTACCCATGGCAGTCGCTGCCCATTCCTCATCGACACGGGCTGCTGCGGGACACCATAGCGCCTGGGCCAGGATCTGGGCCGGGATCCGGCCCAATGCCTTGCTCGCTCGCGGCCCATCAGCGCCTGTTTCAAACGTGCGCTCTTCCTGTTACACCATCCAAACTATAGATTTTCCTTGAGAATCTAATTTCGAAGGGAACTTAATTTTTACTGCCGAGTAACCAGTGAAAAAGTGTTTTAGTAAAAGTTCAGACTGGAAAAAGTGCAGTTTAGCTTGTAGAAGGCGTCGGCCATCCTTTTTTTAGAGCTGTTAATTCTACATATTCATCCAGCCAAGCAGACAGCTTCTAGATTATGGCAGAATGTAAATATTGTTGCTTAAATTGTGTAAGGTAAGTACGTAATTGAAATGTGTCAGCGTTTTAAGTGTTTATGGGGGTAAAGGAACTAACTGGGACCCATGAGACATCGCCAAAGGCAGCTTCCTGCTTTTTATGGAATGTTCAGTGTGGCCTTTAGTGCCGGGAGAGCTTCAGAGTTATTTAAAAGGCCAGCTATTCCAGGGGGTTTAAAGACAGAAAGTCCCGCTCGCTGCAGCCTTCTGAGCGGTGGCCTCCTCCTCATCGGAGCCACGGCTCTGCTGTGCCACCGCACCTCACCTGCCCGCCCTGTCGCCCTCCCGCCCCTCCTGCCACCGTGGTGCCCAGCTGTGAAGTCGATAAAGAAGCAGCACCTCGTGGAGGTGCGATCCATGGCCAACCCCCCTGCCGCCGTGAAGCTGGCGCTTGAGTCCATCTGCCTGCTGCTGGGCGAGAGCACCACAGACTGGAAGCAGATCCGCTCCATCATCATGAGAGAGAACTTCATCCCCACCATCGTCAACTTCTCTGCAGAGGAGATCAGGTGAGCGTCGCCAGGAAGCAGGAGACAGCGCTCCGGCATTGAGAGGTTTCCCTGCTTTTGCGCGGCCGTGTCACCGTGGCCTGTTGTGTCAGAAGGTGGCGTCTGTTACGTCAACCGCACAAATGCCTTCTAAGCCATTTCACTCAAAGCTGGCGTTGGGCACTGACGCCCGTCGGGGGAGCGTGGGGGCGGGAAGGTCAGAGACCACCATCCCCCGGAACACGGGTGGTCCGGCTCATCCTCCGTGGTCACTGGGGCAACAGAGGGGAACTGGCCTTTAAGATCTTTTGCCCCACACGTGCTTAGAAACACAATCCCTCTTCTGCAGCGATGCCATAAGGGAGAAGATGAAGAAAAACTATATGTCCAATCCAAGCTACAACTACGAGATTGTCAACCGGGCCTCCCTGGCCTGCGGCCCTATGGTGAAATGGGCCATCGCGCAGGTAAGTGGCGTGGCCGGGAGCTCCCGTGGGAAAAGTCCCCTCCGGTCCCGTCACTCGGGAAGAGTTAATTACTGTCTGCCCTTTTCAGCTCAACTACGCTGACATGTTAAAGCGGGTGGAGCCCCTGCGCAACGAGCTACAGAAGCTGGAGGACGACGCTAAGGACAACCAGCAGAAGGCCAACGAGGTGGAACAGATGATCCGGGACTTGGAAGCCAGCATCGCCCGCTACAAGGAGGAGTACGCGGTCCTGATCTCGGAGGCCCAGGCCATCAAGGCAGACCTGGCCGCTGTCGAAGCGAAAGTAAGGTTGTCGCCGGGCGGGAGCACTCTCTCTGCCAGCTCCTCTCAGCTCTTCGTGGGCTCTGACATGAGGTGCCCCTGGCGCCTCACACACGTCCCCGTGTGTGTGCCTGCCTTCTCGCCTGCCAGCCAGCTCTGTCCCGAGAGGGCCTGCTGGCCTCCTGGTTCACCGGGCTGCGTTAATTAGGACAGGTGGACACCAGGGGGCGATCTGAAGCCAACCTGTGGGGTCACCAAGGACACGGTTGTCCGAGTCTTGCATTCACTGCTGTGTCCATCGCCATGCCCACGCTCTTCCTGACTCCCCGGAATATTCTCCTCTCCTGCCGGCAGTGTCTCTTCTCTCTAGGCCAACCCCCACCTGCTGTTCTGTCCACCCCGGGCCCTCTCCCTGCCCCGTCTCCACTCACGCACATGTCTCAAGGCTACCCCTGCTTCTCTACACCCTCTTGCGGCCCGATTAGATTCTGAGGCCCGTATCATCCTCAGTCGTGGAGGAGCTGGGTCCTCTGTCCTCTGGGACTGTGAACGGCCCTCCCAGAGCCCTATGGGGGGAACCGATTTTCACTTTCTGGTATAAATCCTGCTGGATCTTCCCCGTAGGTAAACCGGAGCACTGCTCTCCTGAAGAGCTTGTCCGCCGAACGTGAACGATGGGAAAAAACAAGTGAAACTTTCAAAAACCAGATGTCCACCATCGCCGGGGACTGCCTCTTGTCGGCCGCGTTCATCGCCTACGCGGGTTACTTTGACCAGCAGATGCGCCAGAACCTGTTCACCACGTGGTCCCACCACTTACAGCAGGCCAACATCCAGGTAACGGGCCATGGGGTTCTGGCCTGGCGCCCGGTCAGCCGTTTCCACGCTGGCCCGGAAACGGTGCGCCTGGAGCTTTGAGGAGGAAAGGAAGGTAACCGCCCTCACTTTCAGTTCCGTACAGACATCGCGCGAACCGAGTACCTCTCCAACGCCGACGAGCGCCTTCGCTGGCAAGCCAGCTCCCTACCCGCAGACGACCTGTGCACGGAGAACGCCATCATGCTGAAGCGCTTCAACAGGTATGCGCTCGTGCACAGGGAGTGGCTTGGAAGTCCTTACGTGCGGTGACCCCGTGGTTTTGTGTTTCTTCGGAATACGTCTTTGAGGAGACGAAGGGAAACTTGGAAATGGGCGAGCACGCAGGCAGGCCCAGCGCTCGTCTCTGATGGGGGCGCGGCCCTTCCCACCCCCGCTTCCCCACCGCCCGAATTGTTCTGCAGCGAAGGCCTCTCGTGCCACCTTTCAGAGCTGATTGGCGGGCTGTGTGTCGGGGTGGACGACAAAAACATAATTACAAAAATATTACAAGAACTGAAAATAGTTAGCTAAAGAGAGTTAAGGGGGAAAGTGGTTTAAGGAGGCCAGAGTTAGAGGTGGAGGGTGACTTCAGGGAGGGCAGGCTTGACACTGGCTCAGGGGGTCCTCAGGGCCCACCCCACGTACAGGGCCACACGCCCTGAGGCTTGACCCTCCTGTGTGGCAGCTCTTAAAGCCAGACGCCTCCAGTGTTTTCTGACTTTATCTCCACATC
Organism: Panthera leo; assembly: GCF_018350215.1. Lineage (NCBI taxonomy): Eukaryota > Metazoa > Chordata > Mammalia > Carnivora > Felidae > Panthera > Panthera leo. The sequence goes on from NC_056684.1 coordinate 143,256,113, forward strand.
TTGAAGTCTTTGAATCCTTGAAGTATGTCACGGTCCCAGGGACACGTCGAGGATGAAGCCCCTTGCAGGTGTCATTTGATTTTATGAGCAAATCCTCAGGCCCCACCAGTGGCTCCCTGTCTCGCCAGATGTGCTGGTGAGATTATCGGTCCATCGGTGTGGTCTGCGCAGAGCTGGATTCACCTGAATGGGAAGTACATAACCCCCAGGTGCTTATTCAACAGTAGCTTGGCCCACGTGAAGCATGACAAATGTCAGGACAGAATGTGACCGACAGACTGAAAACGCCTCCCGTGCCCCTCAGCAGGAGCCAGTTAAGCGATTACGGTGCGCCTCCGTAGTGGACGGCTGGGCTCCTGCAGACCGGGCCTTTCCGAGTGTGCGTTCAGGGAAGGCTCCAGCAGACCGTGCGCAAGGCTCCAGCAGACCCCGCGGACGCACGTGCCCACGCACACACGTGTCTGCAAACACCCTGACCCTTCCCCGGGTAGACGGGTCAGAAACTGGTAACAAAAGCTAGAGGAGGGAGGCGGTTCTTCTCACCGCACGCCCTTTTGTAGCTTCTGGATTTTGTACAAGCACCTGTGTGCATTATGATTTTTAAAAACTAACTGGTCACGCACGTGACTCTGGACAAATCCCCGTGGCCTCTTAGTGCCCCATCTTCCTCACGTGTAAAACAGACGTGCTCTCAGTACCTTCTCATAGGCTTCTCCTGAGGATTAAGCTGTGTCTGCTATTTGCCAGGGTCCCTGGCGGCTTGAGCCGTCTGCACCTGTTAGCGGTAGGTGCTGCTGAGCATTGGTTCTGGAAGGGCAGTAGTACACGGAACGGTAATTCTAGCAGAGCGCACTCAGCACCTGGAGAAAAGCACATGCTGGATGCTTAGAGAAGAACCTGTGTCCCAGCAGAGAAAGAGCTTGTAACTCTGGCCCTGCTCCAGAGAGTGCGTGACTCTGTTAGCTGCTTGCAGAAGTGCTTCCGGAAGGCTTCAGCATCAAGGATTTGTTATGGTTGTCTGGAAGCCGCACTTGAGTAGTGGGAACGACCTTCCCGTCGTCTTGTTGTGGGCTCCTCGAGCCTGCACTCACGTGGCCTCACCCTCAGGTACCCGCTGATCATCGACCCCTCTGGCCAGGCCACGGAATTCATCATGAATGAGTACAAGGACCGCAAGATCACGCGCACCAGCTTCTTAGACGATGCCTTCCGCAAGAACCTGGAGAGTGCGCTGAGGTTCGGGAACCCCCTTCTGGTGCAGGTGTGTGCAGCATCCAGCCGTGGGTGTGGAACAAAACTAGATTACGTGATGCGAACAGTGGTAGTTTTTTTTACCTTTGTAAGACTTCCTTTAATGCCAGAAAAAAGATAAACCTTTACAATCATTCTGTAAAAAGGGAATCAAAAAAAAGTGTTTATCTGTCATCACCGTCCACTAGAACTTTCTGCACTGATGTCAGTGTTCTGCTTTGTGCCATCCAGGATGCTGGTAGACACGTGTGGCCAATACGCTTAAGGAACTGAATTTTTTATTTAAATCAGGTCACCACGGGTGCTGGTGGCTGCCGTACTGGATGGGGAGGTCTAAGAGGCTGGGTAGCTTCTGCGGTGTGTTCGTCTGGTTAGGTCAGCATCAAAACACTGTTATTTGGGTGAAGATACATGTTGTAAAACCCCAACCGTGAAACTTCCTGTGTGTGCGTCTAGGATGTGGAAAGCTACGATCCGGTTTTGAATCCAGTACTGAACCGCGAAGTTCGGCGAACTGGGGGGAGAGTGCTGATTACCCTCGGCGACCAGGATATAGACTTGTCACCATCATTTGTCATCTTCCTGTCCACCCGAGATCCAACCGTAAGGACCGGGGCACTTGGGATTCACATCTGTGGCGGCGCTCTGTGTCGCAGCTCCAGTGACGAAGCGGACTGTTCTCTTACCCTTGTGGCAGGTGGAGTTTCCGCCAGACCTGTGTTCCCGCGTTACCTTTGTCAACTTCACGGTCACCCGCAGCAGCTTGCAGAGCCAATGTTTGAATGAAGTACTTAAGGCAGAAAGGCCTGATGTGGACGAAAAGCGTTCCGATCTTCTTAAGCTTCAAGGTATGTTTCTGGCTCTGTAGCTTTGGGAGTCTCGGAGCAAGCTGGGGGCTGAACTTCCTTTCTTTCTTTGTAAGTTTATTGATTTTTTGAGACAGAGGGGGAGAGAGTGAGAATCCCAAGCCGGTGCTAGGGGCTTGATGCCGGGCTCAAACCCACAAACTGTGGGATCATGACTTGAGCCAAAATCAGGAATCAGACGCTTAACCTTAGGACTGAACCACCCAGGTACCCCTGGGGGGGTGGGGACGGGGCTGAACTTTTTTTTTACTGTTTTTAAGTTCATTTTGAGAGAGAATCCCAAGCCAGCTCTGCACCATTGACACGGGGCTCGATCCCTCACACCGTGAGTTCATGACCTGACTGAGCCACCCAGGTACCCCTTGGGGCTAAAATTTTAATTAAGGTTCTAGAACATGTCAGGTTTATTCAGACACTCAGGGGAGTTCTCTTTCTGGAAGAAGCAAGTGGTGCAGACTCTGGATGTTGTGACCGTTTCAGGAGAGTTCCAGCTGCGTTTACGCCAGCTCGAGAAGTCTCTGCTGCAAGCTCTGAACGAGGTGAAAGGACGCATCTTGGACGACGACACCATCATAACGACCCTGGAGAACCTCAAGAGAGAGGCGGCCGAGGTGACGAGGAAAGTGGAGGAGACGGACATCGTCATGCAGGAGGTGGAGACCGTGTCTCAGCAGTACCTGCCGCTGTCCACCGCCTGCAGCAGCATCTACTTCACCATGGAGTCCCTGAAGCAGGTGACTGCGGGAGCCACCCCCGCGGGACGGCGCTCGCTCTGTGCCTCCCGCCTAATGGCCGTCGCCCGCTGCTTCCTTTCAGATCCACTTCCTGTACCAGTACTCCCTCCAGTTTTTCCTGGACATTTACCACAACGTCTTGTACGAGAACCCGAACCTCAAGGGCATCACAGACCACACGCAGCGCCTCTCCATCATCACGAAGGACCTCTTCCAGGTAGAGAGCCCGGCGCTCGGCTGTCCCCAGGGAGGGAAGGTGGGAGGTCGTTCTCCGGGGACGGCAGCGTCTCCCGCTCTTGTCCCCAGGTGGCGTTCAACCGGGTGGCCAGAGGCATGCTGCACCAGGACCACATCACCTTCGCCATGCTGCTGGCCCGAATCAAACTGAAGGGCACCATCGGGTAAGGCCGCCGCCCTGCTGCACTTGTCCCCGCAGAGCGCTGTCATTTTGCAGGTGGTCTACTAGCATCTTAAGGGCTTAAAGAGAGGAAAAAAGAGTCTTTGCTATTACCGCTCTTTTAGTGAGTGCAGAAGTGAATCTGAGACCCTTGCTAACTCGTTGCCCCCTTCCCAGGGAGCCCACCTACGACGCCGAATTCCAGCACTTCCTGAGAGGGAAGGAGATCGTCCTGAGTGCTGGCTCGACGCCCAAGATCCAGGGCCTGACCGTGGAGCAGGCCGAGGCCGTTGTGAGGTTGAGCTGTCTCCCTGCCTTCAAAGATCTGATCGCAAAGGTTCAGGCCGACGAGGTGAGTGTTCTGAACGCGTCCCAGCCTCTTCCCAGGAAGTTGGCAGTAAGGAATCGCGTGTGTCGTGCGCACACGTCAGCCGTCTGATGTATTCATCCCAACTTCTCTGCCCACAAAAACGGGCTGTGCTCCGTGGCGACGCTTCTCCCGTTGTGTCCACAGCAATTTGGCATCTGGTTGGACAGCAGCTCCCCAGAGCAGACGGTCCCGTACCTCTGGAGTGAAGAAGCCCCCTCAAGTAAGCCCGCATCAAGGCCTCCCCGGTGTTTTCATTCTGGACCCAAATGTAAAATTGGGCTTTGCCACCTGAGTGAAGGGATACCTCCGAGAAGGTCGCCAATTCCTAAAATAAGTGTCTCAGTGTAAAATCTTCAGGTCCTAATTCGTGTTCCCACTCTCACTTCAAGACCGAGAGAGACAGGTAGGAAGACCGTTGCCCGACGTTAAGGGAGAGATTGGCTAGTTCCGAGTGTAGTGCCCCAGGCCCTGTGCTAGCCCGGCTCGGGCCAGTGGGCAGGGTCTCCACGGCCACAGGGCAGCAGGGGCAGGGCTGGCGGTGGCTGTGATCCTCTCTAGACGGCTCAGGATCTGTGTTCTGCCTGCAACAAATGGGTGGCGGTGGAGTCACGTGAAGTTGGTAACTGCCACCGTGCCCACAGGCCCATGTGGTAGACGTGAGCACAGGTGTGTCCAGGGGCTTCACTGAAGACAGGAGAGGGTGGCAGTTCTCCTTGGGGCAGAGAAGACCAGAGGTGGCAGCATGATTCTGAGCTATCATCCGAGCGGGGACTTGTAGCCAGACCAGTCCCGGCGGGGCAGTCTGGGCCGTGTCCTCCCCGCAACCCTTCACATGCCTCGTTCCAGCACCCATCGGGCACGCCATCCACCGCCTGCTCCTGATTCAGGCTTTCCGTCCTGATCGCCTGCTGGCCATGGCCCACATGTTTGTTTCCACAAACCTCGGGGAGTCCTTCATGTCCATCATGGAGCAGCCTCTTGACCTGACTCACATCGTGGACACAGAGGTGCGGCTCTGGCTCCCAGCAGGCTCGGGTGGGCCTCGCCTGCCCCGGCCCCTAGGCGCCATCTTGTCGGGCCATATACCTGCTTACAGACTCCCACCCTGGCCGGCTCCCAGCCCCCGCACCTTGGGGCCGGGGGAATCTTCGCAAGGCCCGCCCCACAGGCCTCTCCTCTCCACAGACTCCCGGTCTTAGTTCTGACCTCTGCATCTGCAGGTAAAGCCGAATACTCCTGTGCTGATGTGCTCTGTGCCTGGGTATGACGCCAGCGGGCACGTTGAAGACCTTGCAGCAGAACAGAACACGCAGATCACTTCAATCGCGATCGGTAAGGGCACTTGGTGGGTTTTTCGGGCCGAAGCCCCTCAGAACTCACGGCGGACTCTGAAGTCCAAGTCTGCCGTGCTGACACTAAGCTTTCTGGCACCAGGCTCGGCCGAAGGCTTCAACCAAGCAGATAAAGCCATCAATACAGCCGTGAAGTCCGGCAGGTAGGCCTGTCTTGTTTGAAAAAGCCTCGGTTCCCAAGAATCCAGACCGGAAACGTGAAGTGTAGCTGTGGCTCTCGCTTCGTGCAGGTGGGTGATGCTGAAGAACGTGCACCTGGCCCCGGGGTGGTTGATGCAGCTGGAGAAGAAGCTTCACTCCCTGCAGCCGCACGCCTGCTTCCGGCTGTTCCTCACCATGGAGATTAACCCCAAGGTGTGTGCTCGGCATGTTGCTCTGAGTGCTGGTTTGCCATCTTTCTGTCCTGAAATCGTGGGGGTGTGTGTGTGTGTGTGTGTGTGTGTGTGTGTGTGTGTGTGTAGAGCCGAAGCATGCAGTTAACCAGGGCACTGACAGGAACAGTGTCTTCCTCAGGTGCCCGTGAACCTGCTCCGCGCAGGCCGCATCTTCGTGTTCGAGCCTCCCCCGGGGGTGAAGGCCAACATGCTGAGGACATTCAGCAGCATCCCCGTCTCCCGCATTTGCAAGGTAAGCGTCCCTTTCTCCTGGTGCACTTTCTCTGGACAAGCCCAGGAGACCGGGTCCCTTCAGCAAATTCGGAAGTGGGTCCCCACGTCTCCCAGAAACACCAGAATGGCTGATAACCCTGGAAATTGTACTACTTAACTGTAGGCAAAATTCCCTTCCTGCGAACAGATTGAAAAGTATGCCTGCACGGTGTCCTGTTGTGAGGGTGTGACGGCCAGGCTCCCAGGAGAGCAGACGCCCCCAGTGCAGCTCTAACCAGAGCCCAGATTTAGGTCCAGGGTAAATGAGAATCCTGCGCTCCTGACCATGGTCCTCTGAGGCTGGGCAGTGCCCTCCGAGGCGCCAAAGACCAAGCTCGTGGGCAGGAGGAGAGGAATTCTGAAGTACTATTTCATTTTGTGCTGTAATCCCCCTTTTCTGACCATTTTAGATTTGTTTTCTGTATCATTTTCTACAGTTGAATAATTTATCTTTACAGCGTTATTGGATTACATCTTAATTAACAGGAAAACTAGCACTTAATTTCTGGCAACGGTATTAGTGTTAACGGTACTGCGTCAGAAGCCCTAAAGTTCAGTGTGGTTCAGGGTGAAAAGCTCTTTTTATTTTTGAAAGAGAGACAGAGCACAAGCGGGGGAGGGGCAGAGAGAGAGGGAGACACAGAATCGGAAGCAGGCTCCAGGCTCTGAGCTGTCAGCACAGAGCCCGACGTGGGGCTCGAACCCACAAACCGCGAGATCACGACCTGAGCCCAAGTCGGATGCTCAATGGACTGAGCCCCCTGGGCTCCCCCAAAAAGCTCTTCTTAAAACTTTGTTAGAGAAGCTGCACTGTTTTCTTGGAAAGGATGTTGCTTTCTAAGGGTTCCGTCTTTGATAACCTTCCTCACCCAGTCTCCCAATGAGCGTGCTCGCTTATACTTCCTGCTGGCCTGGTTCCACGCCATCATCCAAGAACGCTTACGATACGCACCCCTGGGGTGGTCAAAGAAGTATGAATTTGGGGAGTCTGACCTGCGGTCGGCCTGCGACACGGTAGACACGTGGCTGGATGATACGGCAAAGGCAAGTGCGGGCTGCCGTGTCAGATGGGAGGGGACGCTCGGGAGCGCGCACGGCTGTGGTGGCCGACAGCGGGGGTCGTGTTCGATGTGGGTGTGAGGAAGGACTCACCCCACCAACAGAGGGACCTGGTGTGCCGGTTCCCCTCCGACCTGCCCCCACAAACCCAGCTTTCCTCACACAGGGCAGGCAGAACATCTCGCCAGACAAGATCCCGTGGTCCGCTCTGAAGACCTTGATGGCCCAGTCCATCTACGGCGGGCGGGTGGACAACGAGTTCGATCAGCGTCTGCTTAACACTTTCCTGGAGCGTCTGTTCACGACGAAGAGTTTCGATAGCGAATTTAAGCTGGCCTGCAAGGTCGACGGGCACAAAGACATTCAAATGCCCGACGGCATCAGGTACAAGCCTACCTCCTGTGGTCCAGACCCCAGCCGTGCCCGGCAGTCCCCGGCGTCACCCAGGGTGGCATTTCCCAACGTGCTGCTTTTCCAGGCGAGAGGAGTTCGTGCAGTGGGTGGAGCTGCTCCCCGACACGCAGACGCCCTCCTGGCTGGGCCTGCCCAACAACGCGGAGAGAGTCCTACTCACTACCCAGGGTGGGTACCCCACGGGCAGCCCCTTCCCTGTGCCGACCAGGTCAGGCCTCAGGCCTCGGCCTGCCCCCTCCCTCCGCTGGCCCTTCCGATCCTGGCCCCTCCTGGCTCCGTCCCTGGGGAGGCACGGGAACTGGAGTGGGTCCCAGCTGGTGCCTCCCCTGCAGTCTAGGCTCGGCTCTGGACAAAACTTGGTGTTTCGGTCAATGAGGTCTGGAAGTTACATCTAGGGCATCAGCTTACATTCAGACATGATTTCTTCTGTTTTGCCTAAAAGAGTCAAAAGGCACCTGGTATAATGTGAAGTTTTAAAACCGTTAGTTTTTATTAGGATACTCCTTAGAAGCTTTTTCTTTCTCCTTTTTTTCCCAAGAGTATTCAAGAAATAGCTAACGCAGAGGTTTTCAAAGTATGGTTCTCAGCAGCATTAACCTCATTGGAATTTCTTAGAAATGCAGAGTCTCAGGACCTGCCTCAGACCTCCGCAGTGGGAAGTGGGGGCCCAGCCCCCTGCTCCAACAAGCCCTCCGGGCAGCTGCTGTGTCTGCAACCTTATGAACGGCTGATCTAACCCAGACTTCTCTTTATGGGAACCGGGCCCAGAAAGTACTTGTGATTTCCCCAAACTCACACAGCTAGCTGAGGGGACGGGATCAGACAGTTCCCTTCGGGCCATCTCCCCAGCTCTGCACAAGAACCCCTACTTACCAGGCTTGCTCTCTGAGGACAACTTTGAAGGCATGCCAGGCTACCCCACCCCCACGAGGTGGCAGAGGTCCTGTAAGCCACCGAGACGAGACGCTGGCCTGCTGTGCGAGTTCGAGGCCTCGGTGCAGGGCAGGTCCTGGCAGGTCCAGGGTTGGGCCCGAGTGCTCTGTTGTACGACAGCCTGTACTGAGATGAGATCACGTAGGGTATTAACACCCAGGGCACCCGCTGCGAGCCCTACTTGGCTCCCATGACGGGACTGGTTTGTAGGATTTGTCGCTCACCCTGGCTGGCCGGAATGCCCTCCCTGTCCCTGTACTAACAAGCTCCCGCCGTCACTCCAGCCCTCTGCTGGTCACACCCAGTCCCACCTTCAGGTAGCCCTGAAGGCTTGGCTGGTGCCCACCCCACATGGGAGCCCGTGCCGGCCTGTCCCCTGTGGTCCAGCCTTCAGTGCCGCTCAGGAACTGGACTTCGAGCACTCCGGGACCCCGTGAGGGCGGGGGTGAGGCCAGACTTTAATGGGACGGGGGCCGGTGTTTGAGGTGGAGCAGGGGGGCAGACGGCCCAGGGCACACGGAGTTAGCAGCGCAGCAGCCTTCCCGGCTGGCGCCTGGCATGCCCCAGAGCCCGCCCCTCTGCAGCCTCGGTCGGGGCTCTGCCAGCCTCACGGTGAGCCCCGAGTCTTCGAGCAGCCTCGCTCTCGTCTTCGGCGCTCAGGCTGCCGGTTCAGCCCCAGCAGCCGTGACCGGATGCGGCGGCAGCTTTCCACTGCATCTGCCACCTCACCTTTTGGCCCAGCCGCTTTCTGAGCTTCAGAAACGCGTCCTCACTCGTACCTCACGGGTAGACGTGTTCTGTGGCCTCTGCATTCAAATCCTTCTTCCTCTGATCTCCCGCCCGTCCCCCTCCCGTCCCCCTCCCTCCGTCACCGGTGGGCTGGCTGCCCAGGCGTGGACATGATCAGCAAGATGCTGAAGATGCAGATGCTGGAGGACGAGGATGACCTGGCCTACGCCGAGACGGAGAAGAAGGCCAGGACGGACTCCACGTCCGACGGCCGGCCCGCCTGGATGAGGACCCTGCACACCACCGCGTCCAACTGGCTGCACCTCATCCCCCAGACGCTGAGCCACCTCAAGCGGACGGTGGAGAACATCAAGGTGCCGGCAGTGGGCGGGGCCGCCCCTTGGCGGCTGTGGCCCCGGAGGGCTGGACGGACGGAGCTCAGTGTAGGCCCAGCGGGCCCCTGGGCTCAGGTTCAGGCGAGAGGGGGCGACCCCGTGGAGCCGGCCAGAAGCGCTCTACGAGGTGGTCCGTCCGCGCACGCCGGGCCGGCGGTTCCAGGGCCCGGCCCGCGGCAGGCTTCCGGCCAGCTTCACCCGAGGCCCGGGCCCAGGGCGAGCTCAGGCGAAGCCGTGAGCTCCCGGGCTCCCCGCGGGGGACCTGGTGTGGACGGGCCTCCCTCCCACGGGAGAGGGGGCCTCTCCCGGACTCTCCCCTTCACCCTGGCCTTCCCGTGTCTTTGAACAATTTTAGGATCCCTTGTTCAGGTTCTTTGAGAGAGAAGTGAAGATGGGGGCTAAGCTACTTCAGGACGTTCGCCAGGACCTCGCGGACGTCGTCCAAGTGTGTGAAGGGAAGAAGAAGCAGACCAACTACCTGCGCACGCTCATAAACGAGCTGGTCAAAGGTACTGGCCCTCCCGGCGTGCCCCGGGGCCCGGCCCCGCACGTCCGCCTCACGGGGCACCGAGCAGGGCGCACCGGGGCCAGGTGGCTGCTGCCCTCCGGCGTCGGCAGGTCCCGCCCGGCCTCGCACACGTTGCCATCTGCACAGACCTCCCTGTGAGGGCAGCTGGGGGTCGGGCTTCGAAGGGCCCAAGAATTTGTTTTCCCTACTTGCTGGGCCCTGAACGTTCCCGAAGATCTTTACCATCTTCAGGAGGGTGGCCACCACAGAGGAAAAGTGGGGGACGTGAAGGATACAGGGAGCGAACACCCAGATGTCTCAAGAGCCTGACCTGTCGGTGACGCCCAGCCCCTTCCGTGATGGGGGTTAGCAGCTGCGGTGGCCCTTGGGGCCACTGGGGTCCTCCATGTACACCCCGTCAGCCACACCGGACTGAGCAGGGCAGAGGTGGTGCGGGCCCAGCCAGGACAGGAGACGGTGTGGGGAGGGGGCGGGCGGAGTGCTCGCGCGCAGGCGCGGCTGGGGAAACAGGCGAGCTCTGGCAGGTCCGAGCACCTGTGCCGGGGATGTCAGGACCGAGCCTGGGTCACCTCGCTCACAGGGATCTTGCCTCGGAGCTGGTCCCACTACACGGTGCCCGCGGGCATGACCGTCATCCAGTGGGTGGCCGACTTCAGCGAGAGGATCAAACAGCTACAGAACATCTCTCTGGCGGCTGCGTCTGGCGGCGCGAAGGAGCTGAAGGTGGGGAGCGGCTCCTAAGTGGCACGGGGGAGGGGCAGCCCCGGGACCGCTCGGGGACAGGCACAGATCCCCTGTGGCTGGTGCTCGCCGCTCACGGGGGCCGCTCCTTCCCGCAGAACATCCACGTGTGCCTGGGCGGCCTGTTCGTGCCCGAGGCCTACATCACCGCCACCAGGCAGTACGTGGCCCAGGCCAACAGCTGGTCCTTGGAGGAGCTCTGCCTGGAAGTCAACGTCACCACGTCCCAGAGTGCCACCCTCGATGCCTGCAGCTTTGGGGTCACGGGTGAGTCGGGGTCCAGGTTGGGTGCCGGTGTGGCTCCCAGTCCGTGTCTGAGGTCGCGGGAGGCAGCACGCCAGGGCCGGGCGCGGTGTCACAGATTCGGGCAGCCTTTCCCACGGGTGACAGGGCCTGACTTCTCCCCGCAGGGTTGAAGCTCCAGGGGGCCACGTGCAATAACAACAAGCTGTCGCTGTCCCACGCCATCTCCACGGTCCTCCCCCTGACGCAGCTGCGCTGGCTCAAGCAGACCAACGCAGAGAGAAAGGCTAACGTGGTAAGCGGCCCCTTCCTGTCCTGGGGTTGGCAGGGGCCGTGCGCACAGCCGCGAGTGATCAGGTGCAGCCATCGCCCCCCTTCCCCCGGGGCCAGCTCGTCACTAGGACCCCAGGGCCACGCAGAGGCAAGCCGCCCCATCACCAGGGCCACTGTCCACCGTGCCCGCGGTGTCCTGCCTCTCCCGAAGCTGGCAGTAAGGCCCTGCCCTCCCCCCCAGGTGACCCTGCCCGTCTACCTGAACTTCACCCGTGCGGACCTCATCTTCACGGTCGATTTTGAGATCGCCACCAAGGAGGATCCACGTAGCTTCTACGAGCGTGGCGTCGCCGTCCTCTGCACGGAGTGAAACCCGACTCCTGGTCCCTTTTCTGTAGTAACTATTTAACGTTTCTTCGTCATTAAACCGTTCGGAAGGAGCGGACTTGTCACAGGAAAGTCGTCGGTTCGAGGTTGGAGGAAGCGGACTGGAGGCTGAGGGACGGGACGGCGGGAAGAGGAAGGACTCGGTTGTGTGCTTGGGAGGGTCCGTAGCCTGGTTTGCTCGGGAATAAAACACTAAGCACGATCCAGCTCTCGCCTCTTCTGTCCCCCTCTCCTCCCGGCGTGGAAAGTGGGGGCCCTTTGCAGACACCAAAACAACTCCCCGTGCCTAGAGCAGTTCTGGCCATCCTGACTTAGCACCCTGCAGGCTTGGGCCTGCTCACGACCCCTCGGGTGGTTTCTGTGTCACGTGAGGGTGCCGACGCCCCCAGCCAGCCTCCACCCATCCCGTGTCTACCCCCACACACCCCAGGGAAGCAGCTGGTTCCCACCAACTGCTCGCTGTTCACACCGGACGTGATGCATGTGGGCTCCTTGTGAAACTGGGTTGAGTGCCTTATGGCAGCTCCTAGGGTTGATCAGCGACCAGCTGAGCCTGAGCACAGCCCCCCCCCCCCCCCCCCCCCAATGACAAGAGCCTATTCTTGCTGCCGGGGCCCCCCAATGAGCAGGGCTCAACCACCAGCCGGGTAAGGAGCCGGGTCTGAGTGGGTGCCTAGGCGCCTGCCCCGGACACCGCCCCAACCTCTTCTGGGCAACTGCCAGGCTCCAAACATCCCCAGGGCTTGGCAACCAGTCTCCTCCCCACCCGGTTCTGGAATGGTCTATCAGGGATCCTTGGAAAGCCGCCTTGCAGTCCAAAGTTCTATTTGAAAATTGAGGTCCATTTTAAATGTTCTTCTCTGAACCGATAAATAAGGTTTCTTAGTTTTTCTGCAGCGGTATTCCCGAACAGGGCTATAGGCTGGGACCAGGCCCAAGGACAGATGAGGGGAGCCCACAGAAAGGCTGCCATGGGCATCTGTCCCGCCTACCTCCTCTGCCCACCCAGCACACACAGGTGACGGTCCCAAGCACGAGAGCAGCCGTGCCCTCCCGGCACAGAGCAAGTTCCTGAACAGGGAGGACCGGACACCAGCCCTGAGCGGGAGCCCCTGCGCCTACTGGACGCCTGCCTGCTGCCCCCGAAAGCCCAGTGTGACTGTCCTGGGCCCCAGGGCCTCTGAGCCTCGCCCCACTGCAAGCCCGGCCTGTGGGGGCCTCGGTGGGGGGGGGGGGAACCCCACCTCTGGGACCACCTGCTCACCGTCCAGTCGGGAGGGTCGGGCCGAAGAGTGGCCACGGCGCTACTCCTCCTTAGCGAGCAGCGCTGGCACAGAGGCCAGAGGGCCCCGGAGCCGGGACAGCGGCGCGCCTGTGCCCGGGCCGGCCCCCCGTTACCCACCTCGCACCCCGGCGCCCCGCCCACCCGCAGGAACGAGCGCTCTTCTCCTCGGGCTTCCCTTTATTGGCACTTGGGAACAGCACGGTCCTGGGGGTCCCGGGGGTGTGGGCAGCGGCCACCCGGCACTGGCGCCAGGCTTGTGCTCAGTTCATGCCTGCTGGGGAAGAAAAGGCTCAGTGAGCAAACGCCCAGAAACTGGGAAAGGGTAAGAGAGCCATAAAAGAGCCACTGCCACCCCATTGTTTTTAAGTGGCACGTCAAGAAGGGGGCGCCTGAGTGGCTCAGTCGGTTAAGCGTCCGACGTTGGCTCAGGTCATGATCTCGCAGTTCGTGGGTTCGAGCCCCACGTCAGGCTCTGTGCCGACAGCTCAGAGTCCGGACCCTGCTTCAGAGTCTGTCTCCTTCTCTCTCTGCCCCGGTCCCTCAAAAATAAACATTTATAAATTAAATTTAAAAAAGCACATCAAGACCATGACGGTGTCAACAGCCAAAACCAAACTGCTCAGAAAACCCTTTGTGAACAGCGACAGAGGAACGGAAACGGGGACACCGGAGGCAGCTGGTCAGGGTGCCGGGTGGGCAGTTCACCCAGAATCCACCGGTGTGTCATGCTAAATATCCTTACCTTGTTGTGTCAGCAACCCCCAGAGCCCCTCCTCTGTCCACCCCATCCCCCACCCCCCTCAGCAGATGCGCCAGCAGGGAGGAGAACAACGGGTACCACGAATTCGGATTTTTTAAAAAAATCGTTCCACCGAGGCATAAATATTTAGTAAAAGTCAAGAAATGCTCGGACTCGGGAAGCGGGTTCCACGAGGGCCACACAGGACCTTTCCTCCACCAGAAACCCGTTTGTAAGCAAACAGGTGGGCACCCAGGTGTGCATTGTTTAAGACACACCAAGGGCAAGTGTTCATTGATACGAGTCCGTCAGCGTTGGCCGTGGCCAACGGGCACCTCCTTCCCGAGCCAACTCCGCTCACCTCGGTCTAGGCCACATACTGCTTCTTCCTCTTCCTTTTCTCGGGCTCTGCGAGTAAGAGTTCCAGTTTCCTCTTGAAGAGGATGAGCTCGGGCCCCTTGTCCTTCTCACTCCCAAGTCTGGGAGGCGGCCGGGACCCTCTGGTCCTGCCCTGCGTGTGTCTGCCGGGCTCAGAGGGCTCCGCGGCGGGGAGGAGGGGACCGGCTGCCCTGGGCCACCCCTCCTCCGTCATTCTCCGGTCCTCTGGGGCTCCGGACGGCGCGGCTGGCCACCCTGGCGCCTCAGGGCCGCTGGCCTCGACAGGCCGCATGTCCACGTCGTCGGCCTCCGGGGACGCAGGGCCCCAGCTGGCAGCTTTGAGGAGGCGGTCTGGGATTTTTGAGGAGAGAGGATCTTCTACTCGGACCTCTCCCGGACTCCTGGACTTCGGTGCGTGTGAAGGCACAATACAGGTCACGTCGCCCGGACAACAGGTGCTGAGACCGTAGACAGAATGGCTGGGGGGATCTTCCGAAGACTGGCCGTCGTAAGGATCTAAAAACTGACGACATCGTTTATTTCTGAGCCAATCAGCAATTTCTACCAGGGTAAAGCACCACACACTTCTCACGCGCAGAAGTTCCTCTTTCCATCACTGATGGTGGCAGATTTTGCATATCTGCCTTGCAATTGTTAAACACGCATTAGATGGGCACCCGGATGGCTCCATCAGTTATGCGTCCGACTCGATTTTGGCCCAGGTCATGATCTCACAGTTTGTGAGTTCGAGCACCGCGTCGGGCTCTGCGCTGAGGGACTTTGTCTCTCCCTCTCTCTGCCCCTTCCCTACTAGATCTCTCTCTCAAAATAAGGAAACTTAAAAAAAAATAAGTAATAGGGGCACCTGGGCGGCTCAGCCAGTTAAGCATCTGACTTTGGCTCAGATCATGATCTCTCGGTTCACAGGTTTGAGCCCTGCCTTGGGGTCTGTGCTGACAGCACGGAGCCTGCTTGGAATCCTCTGTCCCCCTCTCTCTCTGCCCCTCCCCAGCTGGCACTCACTCTCAAAAATAAACATTAAAAAAATAAAAAATTGGGGCGCCTGGGTGGCTCAGTCAGTTAAGCATCTGACTTCAGCTCAGGTCATGATCTCACAGTTCGTGGGTTCAAGCCCCATGTCAGGCTCTGTGCTGACAGCTCAGAGCCTGGCACCTGCTTCAGATTCTGTGTCCCTCTCTCTTTGCCCCTCCCCTGCTCGCTTTCTCTGAAAAATAAACATTAAAAAAATTTTTTTAAATAAAAAATGCATTAGACAGATACCCCATAGCATCCAAAAGGCCTGAGGGTCCACCATCACTGGGGGCCCAATCTGAGCCCCATAACTGAAAGCCCTTATCCCAGTGCCGTGCACAGGCCGGTCCACACCACCAGGGGCCCGGGAGGGCGCTGTCTGAGCTCACTTCCTCCCAGAGTCCTGTTCCTGGCCTGCCTCCCTCAGGCTCCCTGACCAAGGGGTGCAGACACGTGCCCCTCACCACCCACCACCCCCACACGAAGGGCTGTCCAAGGCGGCCCAAAGAGGTTGAGATGAGCATTTAAGCCCAGTGGTCACGGTTTTCAAAGGTGCCCGTGCTCTGTCCTCAAAGGCCACGTGTGCAGGTCAGCAGCTGGCCGCCTCTTTGTGACCGCTGGCTCAGGGGGCCTTGGAACTCTCTGGATCCCTTATCACACGGCTCCACTGCGTGTACCCAACCTCGTACCCGAATTCCTTGACCCGAATTTCCTATTTCTGACCTGACCTCGTACCCGAATTTCCTATTCCTTACTCTAGCTTTTTACCCTCCTGCCGAAGCGGCTCTGGCAGCAAGGGTCTCCAGGAAAGTCTAAGGCCCCGCGACTGACCGTCGTCACTTCCCCCGCTGACAGTGGGGAGCTGCACCCCTGGTAACTCCCAGCGCTGCGCTGACCACCCCCCCTCCCAGCTGCGCCAGGGCCCCGTGAGGACCGGTGAGGTGTTCCCCTCTCACTGACCACGCACGGGGCTTCAGTCACACCCTGAGAAAAGGCCCCGGGGCTGAGCCAATGCAGGGACCCCCGTGGGGTCATCTCACCTGGGTGGTGAAAACCTCCCGAGAGAGCTCATTTCTTCTGTGGACAGTCAACGCTGTTACGGACTCCCCAAAACAGGGAATAAAAATAGCTAACAGCATAGTCTGTAGGCAACGGTAATCATTTCAGATTCAGAGACCGCTCAGAACTGTTGGAGTTCACAAAGCCGGCATCGTGGGACCCCCCACGATGGCCTCAAGGCCCAGGCCCGAGGGGGTACCCGTGTGGGGGAGGCTAACGGTCTCGGCCTGCAAATCAGCCAACAGCATCCATACTTACAAACCAGGGGATGCCGGGATAGGACGTTTATTATCCCCTGGCTAGAATGGTTTGGGTCAGAACGGCAGGACAGCATGACCTGGTGCCTCAAAGCACCATGAGACCAAATATTCACCATCCCCGAACTGATCATGGAGATTGATTTTAATTTCGATTGAATTTAATCTACCCCAGCCGGTAGAATGTGCCACTCTTGATCTCCAGGATGTGAGTTCGAGCCCCATGCCGGGGGTAGAGATTAATTAATTTTGAGATTGCAATTACTCAAACTTATGGCCTTGTCAATCTTCCAGGGGAAACTACTTTGAGTCTTTTTCTTAAATGTTTTGGGAGGGGGGGAGAAAAAAAAGGAAACATCCATTTAAATATCAAAGTGAAGCTCCTCCTCAAATATAGTAACTCCATTCTTAACCAGAAAAGGGCACACACAGCAGGTCCCAAACCACTCTCCTTGCAAAGGCCTCCTTGAAGGGTCGGCCCGGCCCGTGGCTGGTTCCGGGGACTTGGATTTGGGGAGGGCTCCACCGTCCTCTAAGTGAGGCTCTAAGTGAGGCTGCCGGCCCATTCTATCACCTACCTCTCTCCAGATACCTTCAATTAAGTCCATGTGATTCTTTTTGTGATTGGCCTGGGGAAATTTAAAGAGACAAAGACAGACGGTGCTGAATAATCCTTTCGATGAAGGCAGGCGGACGGCAGCTCAGCGTTCAAGAGCAAGGGGCAGAGAGAACCCACGCCCGCGGCTCCCGCCACACCGGACCCTCGGCGGATGGCGGCCCTCGGGGGTGGACGAGAAGGACTTCCCTGGTCTGAGGGACTAAAATGCAAACGTGGGCCGCCATGAATAGGAAGAGTAGAACCAGGAATGTGGCAAGAGGGCGAATTCAGCAGCTGGATTTAATCGGGGAGAGAGAACCCTGGAACTTATTCTAAACCCAAAGCCAGAAGATCATGGAAGATACTAGACCATCCGTCCTAACCCCTTCCTTTACAGATGAGGCCCAGACAACAGCCAGGCCTTGCTTGCTCAGGGTCCCTCGAAGAACCCGGAGGCTGGCACCAGATATTCTAGAACCCTCCTTGCTAATCCCAGGCTGCTGGGAGAAAGCAGCTCTTGCTTTTTCTCATCAATAGACAGACTCCCAAAGGACAGGAGATTGAACACCCCTGCTCTTGAGAAGAGAAGCCCCGTAAAGATGTTACCAAGAACTGCTGAGAATACCATTTCCACAGAGGGTACGGGCCCAGAGCAAGGGTTCCTGGTCTGGGGCACACGGGGTCTCCCACCCTCCCCGCCCTGCCCCCATGTCCACTAGGAGGGGAGGGGGCGGCGAGCAGGAGATCACCTTGAAGCGACGGGGTCTGTTCCTCCACCTCTTCTGGAAGCCGGCCCTGGTGCTAGCAAACGCTGCCCTGATGCAGGCGGGCCGGCCGGACCTCAGACCAGCCATGGCCGGGGCCGCTCAGGGGGTGCTTTTCACTTCGCTACAAAACATCAAGTTCACAGGGACAAAGCACAGGTCACTGGTTGCTGGGGGCGGGTGAGGGCTTGGCCACAATAGGGCAGGAGGGAACCTTCCGGAGCTGTGGGACTGTGTGCCTTGGCTGTGATGGCGGTCGCTCTGTAGGACCCATTTGTCAGAGTCAGAGCTGCGTCCCAACGGGGCTGGGTTTCACCGTGGGTGCGACCTCCCCAAGACAGATCTAGAGTTTTCCGAAAGCGTTTTAGGGAACCCGCGGGCAGCTGGCGGCGGGGAGTGTAGCCCGTGGGCTTCGCCTCTGTGAGGGGAAAGCCCCTTTGCCCCGAGAAGCTCGGTCTTAACAAGCTCATTGGAAATGTCACACATTCAGTATGGAAACCAATTTGACAATAAATTTCATATTTAAAAAAAAAGAAACAAAAAAAAATATCTTATTTTACGAGGAAAATATATTCTTTAATTGAGGCTTTCATTTTTATTATGCTAACTACTATCAACAATTTCAATTTCTTTTGAAATAAAGCACAGATAAATCTAGGGGAAAAAAAAGGAAATGTCACACATTCATGGACACTGAAAGTTCTAGACTGTTGGGGGGGGCACCCACTCAGCTCAAATGTCTTCCCCCTTTAACAGATGAAGAACGTGAGCCCGGGATGGGGACTGACCCACCCGAGTCCGAGAGCTTTTCCCAAGTGTGAGGTTGTTAAAAAAACAACTTTTTAAAAAAACAACAGGCACCCAAAGAAGAGCGAGAACAGCAAAAAACAAAACAACTTACCAAGAGCACGAGGGGCTGCAAACCTACCTCCGCGGAGTCTCATGTCCCTCGCTTTCAAGAGTCCTTGCGGGAAGGCACCGCCAGGCCCTGAGGGGAGGCACCACAGTCACCACGCGCACGCCTACCTCCCGCTTCCCAAAGTGGGCTCTGTGGCACACCAGTTCTGGGCCAAGGTCAGAGGAACAGGAAAGGATAAAAACAGACCCTGGAGCACAAGGCACATTAGCATCTTCAAGGCTAGAACGGTTCCCAGCAAAAATCAATTTCTTTAAGGGGCGTCTGGGTGGCTCCGTCGGTTGAGCGTCCGACTTCAGCTCGGGTCATGGTCTCGCAGTTGGTGAGTTCGAGCCCCGTGTTGGGCTCTGTGCTAACAAACAGCTCGGAGCCTGGAGCCTGCTTCAGATTCTCTATCTCTCTCTCTCTCTCTCCCCCTCCCCTGCTCATGCTCTGCCTCTCAAAAATAAATGTTAAATATTTTTAAAAAATCAATTTCTTTATTAACTGAAGTCCGTCTGGACTTCCTTCAGCTGTCATTAGTTTTCTCCTCGCCTCCTATTTCTGCCCCCGGGTCCCACCCAGGACACTACATTCCACTCAGTGGCCACATCCTCTGAGGCCCCTCTCGGCTGTGACAGCGCCTCAGGCTCTCCTCGCTTTTGATGACCTGGACGGTTCTGAGGACCGTCTTGTAAGATGTCCCCCCACTGGGTTGCGGCTGACGTTTTTCTTCCGAAATCACTAGGACTGTGGATTTGGGGAGGCCGCCCACAGAGGGGCAGTGCCCTCATTGCACGGGTGTCACCATCAAGTTTTACAGGGGACCTCGCCGTGGCCACCTGGCTGGCACGGCACCTGTCGGGTTTCTCCCTCCCGGCCCTCCTGGGACACGGTCACGCCGGCCACCACGCTCAACGACTGGAGATTTATGCCCCCGCACAGACAGGGAGCGTCTACGGAGCTCCCTCCGCGTGGGAGATTTTTCTACCTGCTTATCGATTTACTCAACCACCCGTGGCAGTGTGGGTTCACGCTTATTTTACACTTGGGTTATAATAAACACGACTTCATTTTTGGGGTGCAAGAGTATGTGACTCTTGGTCTCGGGGTTGTGAGTTCCGGCCCCACGTTCAGCGTAGAGATTACTGAAAAAACTAAAACATTTAAAAATAATAACTACATACATGCTACGCGATTTAGTCCCGTTTTGGCCGGAACTCGTTCCGTTGACTCCCGTGTCCCTGTGACATGTCCAAAGCAACTTAACTTTGAACTCCGAAGGAACACGTCCTGTTTCTCAGTGCTCTCTCCAGGCCAAGTGCAGATAAAAGTACGAAAAAAGTGAAATTATAACAAGTAGAGGAACCAGACCCCTCTTTCCTCCTCGCTTTCTCTGACGGAGGTACAGGCCAGGGTCAGTGCCAACCCCACGTTTTCTAGACCAGCTGGTTGGCACCGTGTTAAAGGGCTTCTTACGTACTTTTTAACAAAAAGGTATTTCATGCACGTGGTTAAAAAAAAAACAACCACCATTAAACATTATACAATAAATACACGAGGTCCCCCAGATGCTGACTGTGGGCCACCCTGTGCGTCCCCAGGACGTGCAGAGTGGATCCACATGCAGGCTTTTTTTTTTTTTTTTTAAATGTCTACATGTTTATTTATTGAGAGAGAGAGAGAGACAGAAAGAAACGTGGGGGAGGGGCAGAGAGAGAAAGGAGAGAATCTTAAGCAGGTTCCACGCTCAGTGGGGAGCCCGATGTGGGTGGGGCTCAATCTCGACCCTGGGATCACGACCTGAGCCGGAATCAAGAGTCAGCCGCTCAACTGACCGAGCCACCCAGGCGCCCCCACGCGGGCTCCTTTCTACGCACTTGTCCACGTGGCGGGGCAGGACTCTATCTCGTGATCTGTCCACAGGATGTAAGGGCTATGAGGCTCGGCCCTTTACCCCAAGGGCTGCCGCTGCCTGTCCCCCCACAGCTCCCGGGGGTGGGGGAAGCTCATGATTTCAGGGGAGCACGTGAGGCCTAAGGCAGGCTGACAGTGCTGGGCTTGTCCTAAAAAAGGCCTTCCCGCCGGGAAGCTGCGAGAACGTCAGCCCGTCCCCTTGGGCTGCATGTTTGAAAATCTGATGAAGAGTTGAGAAGTCATCACCTCTGCCCTGAGAGCCACCAAATCCCTACCTTCGAGCGAGTCCTGGGTGTTAAGCTCTAACCCTCAGTGCCGCTGCCCACCCTGCATCTGCCCAGCCACACGCGCCCACTCGCGTGCACGCACGAGCACCTGCACCCACGTCCCTGGCCCCGAGGCCCCACCCCCGCCTCTGGTGACCCTGGTCTCCACCTCCCGGCTCCGCACGGCCTCGCCGGGATCTCTGACAGGTTCTCCCAACTTATTTGTCCAAGGTCAGCCGGCTGACCTTCCCCGAACCTGCCCCACCGCAGCCCTCCAGGCTCGGCACAGGCCGCTCTGCCGATTTTGCTGCTCAAGCTACAGTCTTCCCGTCGCCCCGACCCGTTGCCTTCCAAGCCCCGCGTCCCGTTCATCAGCCAGCTTCCAGATGGGCCCAGAATCCCATTGCTTCTCCCCACGTTCTCGCCCCAGAGCCACGCTGTTAGAGCTTGGCTGGCATCACACAGTATCCCTCCTGCCCCCTGCGGCCTCCCGGTCCCTCCCAGCTCCGCTCGTCCACCCCTCCACGGCTGGCGGTCCCCCCTCACGGGCTGAGCCCCTCGCTTCGAACCCGTCTTTCCGCTGAGGCCCCCCTCCCACGAGGCCTCGCTAGAGGCCCCCCAGCTCACATCCCAACCTCCCGCTCACGCCGCCTCTTCTCACGCAGGCGCACAACACCCACCACTGCATTTTTCTCCCTGGTCCCGGTCACTCTGGAAATCTCCGTGCCCTCCTGCTCTCTCTCTGGGATCGGCAGCCCCTTTCAACCGACTCGAACTCCGTCACCTGGACTTTTTGCTTCTCCGTCCACAGCCGTGTCCCCAGAGCCTGGCACAGCACTGACCACGGGGCCGATGCTCAACAGGTATTTCCTGGAGGCCTGTGTGCGTGCACGTCCCACAGACCCCCTCATCCGCTACGTCCCCGGCCAAGCGCATATTTTTTAATATCCGGTGGTCATGGACAATTTTACTTTTTTAAATTTATTTTAATGTTTATTTATTTTTGAGAGACAGAGAGCTAGCAGGGGAGGGGCAGAGAGAGAGGGAGACCCAGAATCCGAAGCAGGCTCCAGGCTCCGAGCCGTCAGCACAGAGCCTCACGTGGGGCCTGAACTCAGGAACCGTGAGATCATGACCTGAGCCGGAGTCGGCCGCTCAACTGACTGAGCCCCCGGGCGCCCAGCGGTGCATTTTCCTCCAAGAGGTGTCCCTGCTTCTGCGGTCTCCAGTGTAGCTATACTGACACCACCACCCACTAAGACCTGCCACCCTGTCCCAGGCCAGACAGCAGCTCCCATTTGCCAACTGCCAGATGGCTAAGAGTCAACGTGGTAATTTGACATTTGCTACAAATTGAACGCTTGGCCAATTTTCCTAATAAAGCTTTACAATTTTTGCTTTATAAATAGAACGTTTTAGTGTACTAATAAAACACTGGATAATAAAGAGCAAAGGGGTGGCTGGGCGGCTCAGTCGGTTGAGCGGCCGACTTCGGCCCAGGTCATGATCTCGAGGTTTGTGGGTTCGAGCCCCGTGTCGGGCTCTGTGCTGACGGCTTGGAGCCTGGAGCCTGCTTCGGATTCTGGGTCTCCCTCTCTCTCTGCCCCTCCCCTGCCTGTGCTCTCTCTCAAAAATAAACATTTTAAAATTTTTAAATAAATAAAAATTTTTTAATGAATGAATGAATGAATGAAGAGCCATTTTTACATTTTTCTAATCACAAGGTTAAATGCTGGCCAACAAGGCAGGAAGAAGAAAAAAAATGATGGGCCAAGACCTCCCCCAAACAATCCAAAGCCCCAGAGACTAGGGTGACCTCCTCCGGGAGGGGGGGCAGGAGAGGGGGCGGTCCAGGCCCAGGACTCCTTAACCTTAGCTTCAAGCTCCCTGGGACCTGTCCCGAGCCCCTTGTCACTCCGCCCCTGGAGCCACGTCCAGGAAGCGTGGCCCTGGGGGGTCAGGCCCACTCCCTAGCTGAATGAAGCTGGGTCTGAAGGTTCCTGCCTGGAGTCCAGGAGCAGGGGCTACAAACGCAAGGTGAGGTCCAGACAGCCAGCTCCCAAGCGGGGGGCCTACGGGCAGACACGCCGGTCTGCAAGAAGGAGGAACAGAACACACGCAAGATGATCTTTCGGCCAAGAGGAGTTCCGCGAGTGTACTCTCAAGATGTAGGAAAAAGGAGGAAAAATTACAGTGAGGCCTCATCCGCCACCATCAAGAGGCACAGTGGGGTCATCAGAATTCGGACCGGGTTTGGGGCGCCTGGGTGGCGCAGTCGGTTAAGCGTCCGACTTCAGCCAGGTCACGATCTCGCGGTCTGTGAGTTCGAGCCCCGCGTCAGGCTCTGGGCTGATGGCTCGGAGCCTGGAGCCTGTTTCCAATTCTGTGTGTCTCCCTCTCTCTCTGCCCCTCCCCCGTTCATGCTCTGTCTCTCTCTGTCCCAAAAATAAATAAAAAACGTTGAAAAAAAAAAAAAAAATTTAAAAAAAAAAAAAAAAAAAAAAAAAGAATTCGGACCGGGTTTGTTCTAAGTTGGCCACTAAGTTGATCTCAGTACTGAAGTAAATTTTGCTTTTCTGCTTTAAAGGAAAAGCACATTTTAAAAGTTGTCTCTCAGGGCGCCTGGGTGGCTCAGTCAACGGTTAAGCGGCCGACTTCGGCTCAGGTCATGATCTCGCCATCTGTGAGTTCGAGCCCCGCGTGGGGCTCGGTGCTGACAGCCCGGAGCCTGGAGCCTGTTTCAGATTCTGTGTCTCCCTCTCTCTCTGACCCTCCCCCGTTCATGCTCTGTCTCTCTCAAAAATAAATAAACGTTAAAAAAAAAAAAATTTAAAAATAAATAAATAAATAAATCAAAAATAATAAAAGTTGTCTCTTGGGGCATGTGGGTGGCTCAGTCGGTGAAGCGTCCAACTTTGGCTCAGGTCACAATCTCATTCTTTGTGGTTTCGAGCCCTGCGTCGGGCTCTGGGCTAATAGCTTGAGCCTGGAGCCTGCTTGAAATTCTGTGTCTCCCTCTCGCTCTGACCTCACCCCGTTCGTGCTCTGTCTCTCTCTCTCTCTCAAAAATAAATAAACATTTAAAAATTTTTAAGTTATCTCTTAACAATATTCATTAACATCAACAGTTCTAGTTCAAGAACAGGCACCCTTTCCTTGCAATAAAATTTGTTCTGAAAGAACCCTCAAACTCCACATCCCCAAAAGTGCTATTTTTTTTAATGTTTATTTATATTTGAGAGACAGAGACAGACAGAGCATGAGTAGGGGAGGAGCAGAGAGAGAGGGAGACAGAATCCGAAGCAGGTTCCAGGCTCTGAACTGCCAGCACAGGGCCCGATGTGGGGCTCGAACCCACAAACTGTGAGATCATGACCTGGGCCGAAGTCGGACGCTTAATCAACCCAGCCACCCAGGTGCCCCATCCCCAAAGTGGTTTCTAGGCGGACTGGCTTTATTCGGGTGCAGATAGGCAGTGGTAACATGGTCTATCATTTCACAGGAAGCTCTGCCTTCATTTTCTACCTGCTTGAAAGAAACTAAGATCTGGTCCAGACTTCAAACATCTGAGCCCCCCTTCCTGGCCCAGGAACCTGGGAGAGCAGGAAGCTGTTGAGGGTTGCTCTTCAGAGTATAAACACCACTACCCCCAAAACATACACATACACACACTCTATGTCCCTTTTTTCTACATTTATTTATTTATGGGGGGGGGGAGGGGCACAGAGAGGGAGAGAAAGAATCCCAGGCAGGCTCCGTGTTTTTAGCAGAGCCCATGAGACCGTGACCTGAGCCAAAACCATGAGCTGGACACTTAACCGACCAAGCCCCTCAGGCGGCCCCCACACTCTACGTCCTTTAGACACATGCCTGTTAGGCGTAGCTTCGTTATCTCCATACCCAAGTCCCTGGGCCAGGGTCAGTGCTCAGGAAATATTCACTCAAGTGTAATAGTCTCAAGTGAAGTCAGAGGAGTGTCTGGGTGGCTCAGTTGGTTAAGGGTCCGACTTCAACCCAGGTCATGATCGTTGGGGAGTTCGAGCCCCGCACTAGGCTCTCTGCGGTCAGCACAGAGCCTGCTTCAGATCCTCTGTCCCCCTCCCCTCTCTCAAAAATATTTGAAAAAAAAATTTTAATAACAAAAGAAAGACTTAAAAAAAGAAAGTGAAGTCAGAGACTGAAAATTATCCTCCTTACCTACCTGCAGGTCCTACCCTTTAAATGATGGGGTGGGGGGTGGGGGCATGAGGGTCTGTACTTTGGTACACAAATCACAGAGGTGTTCTTTTTTTAATGTTTTTTTAAACTTTTTTTTAAATTTTTTTTTTAACGTTTATTTTTATTTATTTTTGAGACAGAGAGAGACAGAGCATGAATGGGGGAGGGTCAGAGAGAAGGAGACACAGAATCTGAAACAGGCTCCAGGCTCCGAGCTGTCAGCACAGAGCCCGACGCGGGGCTTGATCTCACGGACCGCGAGATCATGACCTGAGCCGAAGTCAGCTGCTTAACTGACTGAACCACCCAGGCGCCCTTTTTTTAACTTTTTTAAATGATTGATTTTTGAGACAGAGAGAGACAGAGCATGAGCAGGGGAGCGGCAGAGAGAGAGGGAGACAGAATCTGAAGCAGGCTCCAGGCTTCGAGCTGTCAGCACAGAGGCCGACGCGGGGCTCAAACTCATGGACGGTGAGATCCTGACCTGAACCGAAGTCGGACGCTTAACCGACTGAGCGGTTACGCTCAATATTTACTTATTTTTGAGAGAGTGCAAGCTGGGAGGGGGGGGCGGGGGGGGCAGAGAAAGAGGGGGACAGAGGATCCCAAGCAAGCCCTGCACTGACAGCAGCGAGCCCAATGCAGGGCTTGAACTCACAAACCGCAAGATCAAGACGCTCAACCAGCTGAGTCACCCAGATGCCCCGGGGTTGTTTTTTTTTTTTCCCTTTTCCCCTCCCTCAGTGTTAGATTTTATGATGGACACCTTCCTACCAGACTTGATATTATTTTGGCCACTTTTTCGTGCAATTATTCCGAGCTGTAATAAAAAGGAAAGACAGTGGATTTTTTTTTTCACATTCCTTATGCCAACTGAAAAAAAGGCGAAAACTTGTAACTCCAGGGCACCTGGCTGGCTCAGTCCATGAAGCATGCGACTCTTACTCTTGGGGTCATGAGTGCAAGCCTCACGTTAAGCACCAAGATTACTTAAAAAAAAAAAATCTCAATTCCCATTCCAGACAATGTTGACCAAGCTTTAGAGGGGGGAGGGGAGGGGGAGGACACAAACGTTTCAGATGAAGCCAATTCTCACTTTACCTTGTATCTGTGAGTCAACCTCTCCAAAGCACCTGGGCTTGTATCAGAATCCATCAGATCGCCAAGTTCTACGGCCAAAATAAGAACAGCTATTCAGACTGAAGGAATTCACAGAATTCCTGGTCCTGGAGCACAGGACCTCGGGATTTTATTTCTTATTTTAAATCAGGTTGCCCTCGAGGAAACTACGGGTTAAGATACCATTTTGGAGAAATCCTGTGTAGCTTTGCAGACGAACCCCAGGGTAATTCCCAGGTGTCCTAGAATTTTCCTGTGGGTTTGCAGGGGCAGGGGAACATGTCCACCAAGCTGTTTCATGTGTGAGGGCAAAGCAGGGTCAGCCCGGGGCCACCCTCCCACCCTGACCCTGACCCTGGGCAGAGATGGCCCAGCGCCCACCGGCCCCCACCCCTCCCCACATTGGAGGAAGGCTGGAGGCACCCCTTCTTAACCCCTCACAGGTCACGCCTGGGGGAAATGGAGGTCCCCCCCCCCCACCTCCGTCCTCACCACACACTAGGCTCTCACTGCCCTGCAGGCCTGACTCCTGGAAGACTGGCTGCCCCTCCATAAGGGGAAAAAGGGGGGGTCTCCAAGGCAAGGACTCCAGACCCAGGCGGTGGGGCACCAACCCCCCAGGGAAGGCTGTCCTCACTCCCACGGACCCCCCCCCCCCCCCCCCCGCAGGATCTGGACCCAGCTGCCTCGGCCCCTTCTTGCTGGCGGAAGCCCACCCGCGTCCTACCCGGGACCACGCGGCTCTAGCGGCCCCCTGCGGGGCCAGCAGCGGCGGGGAGGGCGCCCCCGGCCAGGCCCCGGCGCCCCGCACCTGCGCCCCCCCTGCCGGGGCTGGGGCTGGACGGGAAAAGTAGCCCCCGACGTCGCGAGGGCGTGTCGTCCCTCCGGTCGTGGGGCCACCGGCAATGGGCTCGCCACCCAGGTGGGCCCGGCCGAGGCTCCTTCAGTGCCGCCCAGGTCGGAATTCGAGGGTCGGGCGCGCGGGGCGTGCGGGCCGGCACCGCAGACTCACCTTCTGAATGGCTCGTCCATCTCGTTCCCGGCGTGGTCACCGCCGAGCCCCGAAGGGGCGGGGGGGGGGGCTGTGGCCGGACCTGTGTGACGTCACAGACATCTCCGCGGCGACGGGGCGAGCGGCCCCTCCCGCCCCGCCCAGACCCCCGCCCCCCGCGCCCCTGCGCCCCGCGCCTCGGAGCCGCCCTCCCGCGCTCCCTTCGCGGCCACGGAAGCCGTCCTCAGGACGTCGCTTTGTCGCGAAATCTTGAGCGACTCCCCTGTGCCCCGGGATGACGTCCAAACCTTTTAACGCGCCCACCCGCCGCCCCCCTCCGGCGGTACCCGAGGACTGCTCCCGCCCCCGGGCGGCGGCCACTTCCCGTCTCCCAGGTTGAGGAGGGCCGCGAGCCCCTCCCCCCCAACCACCCCCAGCCCGGACTTCACCCCGCCCCCACCTCTGGCTTCCTTAAACCGGGGGAGCTGAGTGTGGCGCCTCCTCCAGGAAGCCTTCCCGGACCACGGAAGTTACAAGCCCCTCCCCTGCGTTCCCACCGCCGGCCGGATCAGCCTGTGTGGAAGTGGCCCGAGGATTTCTACTGGCCCACGAGTCCATGCGCCTAAGGGTTCCCATCCCAAGGTCCCTCCCCCCCACCCCACCCCCACGGTGCCCGGCACAGTAACCGCTCAAACATAGGTTTTGAATGAATCACAGGAATTGGGGAACTGGATACGCCACAAATCCTGTTAGCTGTGACCTCGCTAGCCTCTTTGGTATTTTTAACCTTTTTTTTACGTTTATTTATTTTGAGAGAGAGTACAGGCACACACAAGAACAGAGGAGAGACGGATGCCCAACTGACTGAACCGCTCAGGCGGCAGGCCCCCTCCCGAGCCAGCTGGGATTTTGACAAGGACTGTGTTGAATCCGTAGGTCGATTTGAGTAGTATTTTGCCATCTCAACATTGTGTCAGATGCTCAACATCACTAATCACCAGGGAAATGCAAATCAAAACCCCAATGAAAGGGGCACCTGGGGGGCTCAGCCAGTTAAGCCTCCAGCTTCAGCTCTGGTCATGATCTCCTGGTTCGTGGGTTGGAGCCCCGGGTCGGGCTCTGTGCTGTCGGCTCAGAGCCTGGAGCCTGCTTCCCATTCTGTGTCTCCTCTCTCTGCCCCTTCCCTGCTCGTGCTCTGTCTCTCTCTCAAAAATAAATAAACATTTAAAAAAATGAAAGGGGCGCCTGGGTGGCTCAGTCGGTTAAGCATCGGACTCTTGGTTTGGGGCTCAGGTCATGGATCTCATGGTTGTGGGTTCGAGCCCCCTGTTGGGCTCTGCACTGACAGTGAAGAGCCTGCTTGGGATTCTCTCTCTTCCTTTCTCTCTGCCCCTCCCCTGCTCACGTCTCTGCCTCTCTCAAAATAAATAATTTAAAACCTCAAAAACAGGGGCGCCTGGCTGGCTCAGTCGGTTGAGCCCCACACCGACCTCTGTGCTGACAGCTCGGAGCCTGGAGCCTGCTTCGGATTCTGTGTCTCCCTCTCTCTCTGCCCCTGCCCCACTCATGATCTGTCTCTTTCTGTCAAAAATAAATCAACATTTAAAAAAACCTTAAAAACAACTTTTTTAACTAAAAAAATACAATGATGTGTCAGATTCCAATGAAGTGTTACTAGGTATTAGCCATAAACAGGAGCGAGATCTTGCCATTTATGACAAAATGGATGGACCTAGAGGATACTTTGCAAAGTGAAATAAGTCAGACAGACAAATTGCAAACAATTTTCACTTACGTATAAAATCTAAAAAATAAAACAAATGAAAATAAAAAGCAGAAATAGATCCATAAATACAGAAAACAAACTGATAGTCACCAGAGGGGACACGGGTGGAGGGACAGGCAAATGGAAGGGGAATGGGAGGTACAGGGCTTCCATTAGGGAACGAATAAGTCAAGGGGACAAAATGTACAGCATAGGGAAAATAGTTAGTGGTGTTTAAAAAAAATTTTTTTTAACATTTATTTATTACTGAGAAACAGAGACAGACAGAACATGAGCATGGGATAGGCAGAGGGAGACACAGAATCTGAAGCGGGCTCCAGGCTTCGAGCTGTCGGCACAGAGCCCGACGTGGGGCTCGAGCCCACAAACCACAAGATCATGACCTGAGCCAAAGTCGGACGCTTAACCGACTGAGCCACCCAGGCACCCCCCCACCCAATAGTCAGTGGTATTGAATAGTGTTGCATAGTGACAGATGGCAGCTACACTTGCTGTGAGCCCAGGATAAGGTATGGACTTGTCCAATTGTTACGTGGTCCACCTAAAACTAATGCAACACTGTGTGTCAACTAAAATAAAATACACACAATATTATCACTTCCAATCCATGAACATAGGATGTCTTTTCATTTATTAGATCTTCTTTCATGTCTTTCAACAACGTTTTACAGCTTTCAGTGTGCAAATCTTGTGTTTCTTTTGTTAAATTTGTTGCTAAGTATTTTCTTCTTTTTGATGCTTTTGTAAATGGAGATATTTCTTTTTTAGATTTTTTTTAACATTTGTTTATTTTTGGAAGACAGAGCGTGAGCAGGAGAGGGGCAGAGAGAGAGGGAGACACAGACTCGGAAGCAGGCTCCAGGCTCAGAGCCGTTAGCACAGAGCCCGACGCGGGCGGGGCTCGAACTCATGAACTGTGAGATCATGACCCAAGCCAAAGTAGGATGCTCAACCAACTGAGTCACCCAGGCGCCCCAGTGGAGCTGTTTCTTAATTTTATTTTTGGTTTGTTCATTGTTAATATATAGAAATACAATAAATTTTTGTATATTGATCTCGTATCCTAAAACCTTGCTGAACTGGTTGTTCTAATAAGGGTGTGTGTGTGTGTGTGTGTGTGTGTGTGTTCTCCTTAGGGTTTTCTACATGCAAGATTATGTCATTTGCAAATAGAGATAATTTTTACTCCTTCCTGTCCAATCAGGATTTTTTTTTATTTATTTATCTTGACTAACTGCGCTGGCTCAAACCTCCAGTATAGTGTTGAGTAGAAGTGGTGGGAATGGGCTTCCTGTCTTCTTTTTAATTGTGCATTTAATTGTAGACCAAGTACCTTGAGTATGTTTGAGTTATAAAGGTATGTTAAGGAAAAGATGAAATACTTACAGATTAAATGACACGATGAGGGAAACAAAAGGAAAAATGAACTATTGGGACCTCATCAAGATAAAAAGCTTCTGCACAGCAAAGGGAATTATCAACAAAACTAAAAGGCAACCGATGGAATGGAAGAAGATATTTGCAAATGACAACATAAGATAAAGGGTCAGGATCCAAAATCTATAAAGAACTTATTAAGCTCAACACCCAAAAAACAATCCAGTGAAAAAATGGGCCAAAGACATGAACAGACACTTTTCCAAAGAAGACATCCAGACGGCTAACAGACGCATGAAAAGATGCTCAACGTCACTCATCATCAGGGAAATACCAATCCAAATCACAAAGAGATACCACCTCACACCTGTCAGGATGGCTAAAATGAACAACTCAAGAACCAACAGATGACGGCAAGGATGCGGAGAAGGGGGAACATTTTTGCCTTGTTGGTAGGAATACAAACTGGTGCAATGCTCTGGAGAACAGTATGGAGGTTCTGCCAAAAATTAAAACTAGAGCCACCTTATGACCCAGCATTTGCACTACTAAGTATTTATCCAAAGGACACAAAAATGCCAATTCGAAGGGGCACATGTAGCCCATAATTTATAGCAGCACTATCAACAATAGCCAAATGATGGAAAGAGTCCAAATGTCCATCGACTGATGAATGGATAAAGAGGATGTAATATATATATATATATATATATATATATATTCACATACACAAAAGAATATTACTCAGCGATCAAAAAGAATGAAATCTTGACATTTGCAACAATGTGGATGGAACTAGAGGGTATCATGCTAAACGGTATAAATCAGGCAGAGAAAGACAAATATATCATTTCATTCATATGTAGAATTTCAGAAACAAAAACAGATAAACATGGGGGAAGAGAAGGAAAAATAAGATAAAGAGAAAGAGGGAGGCAAACCATAAGAGACTCTTAAATACAGAGAACGAACCGAGGGCTGCTGGTGGGGTGTTGGGTGAGGGGATGGGCTAAATGGGGGATGGGCATTAAGGTGGGCACTTGTTGGGATGAGCACTGGGTGTTATATGTAAGTGATGAATCATTAAATTCCATTCCTGAAGTCATTGTTACACTATATGTTAACTAACTAGAATTTAAATAAAAAGTAACAAAAATAAAGGATACGATGAAATTCAGGAATTGCTTCAGAAAGCCTGGGGGGGATGACGGAGGGTTCCTGCAGTGTGGATGGGCCCAAATGGCCATGATCTGTTGACTGGACAATGATAGGCACGTGAGCTTCCATACTCTTCTATCTACTTTGTACCTTTGAAAGTCACATAACTGGAAAATGAAAAAAGTAAAATAAGGACTATGTAGAGCCAAAAAGAAAGAACTAAGAAAATAAGGGAAATAGAAATTCCACCGAGGAACTGGAGCCCTGGGCAAGAATCCCGGAGCAGCCGTGGCCTCCACCCTCCAGGTAGAAATACCTTCCCCAAGTGGGCCATATCGCACGCCCGGCCTCCCTGCCCCATGGTGCCACCTGGCCTTTAGGCTAAGACTGGTTGCATCCCTCAAGTCTCTTCTAACCTAGAGCTGTTTTAGTTTGTTTTAATGGCATGGATTTATGGGGGAGACCAGGCCAGATATCCTGCAGAATCTTCTGGTTTCGTCTGGCTGCTTTCTCAAAGTGTTGTTTAGCTTGTCCCTCTATCCCCCTCTCTCCTGTATTTCCTATTAACTAGTTACCAGGAGAGTCCCCATTTATTGGACAATTAGGCTATGTCCAATGTTTCCATACTGCAGTCTTGCAAAGAACATTCTTGTACGTTTCCCCTTGTGCAGGTGGGTAAGACTTTCTCTAGCACCAGCCAAGAAGGGGAAGTAAGTTCTTCATTAGAGACACCAAATTGCTCTCCAGTGTAACTCTCAGTTCACACTCCCACCAGGGCTACACACGTGAGTGCCCGTTTGCCAGACTCTAGCCAAAATCTGGTGATGTCTGACTTAAATTTCTGCCATTCTGATGGGTGTAAAATGTACCTCCTTGTATTCGGTTCCCCTTTTGTGATCACCAGAGACCTTCTCACATGTCTGCTGAACTTCCAGGCTAAGGAAGGGCATTGAGACAGAAGAATCCATAGGATGTAGGGGAGTTGCAAAATAGCGTGCCTTGCTATATCCACAATGAATGGAATTCAAATATTAAGTGTTTTATTGGTTTCATCTGTTCAACTATTTAAATTTTTTTTCTTTTTTTTTTTTTACTTTTGAGAGAGAGAGACAGAGCGTGAGCAGGGGAGGAGCAGAGAGAGTGGGAGACATAGAATCCGAAGCAGGTTCCAGGCTCCGAGCTGTCAGGCCAGAGCCCGATGCAGGGCTCAAACTCACGAGCCGTGAGATCATGACCTGAGCCGAAGTCGGATGCTTAACCGACTGAGCCACCCAGGCACCCCGGTTCAACTATTTTAAAAAGCAGGTAGCTAGGGGCGCCTGGGTGGCTCAGTTGGTTGGGCGACCGACTTCGGCTCAGGTCATGATCTCACAGTCCGTGAGTTCGAGCCCCGCGTCGGGCTCTGTGCTGACAGCTCAGAGCCTGGAGCCTGTTTCAGATTCTGTGTCTCCCTCTCTCTCTGACCCTCCCCCGTTCATGCTCTGTCTCTCTATGTCTCAAAAATAAATAAACGTCAAATAAAAAAAAAAAAAAAAAAAAAGCAGGTAGCTGAGGGGCACCTGGCTGGCTCAGTGAGAGAGCATGCAATCTTGACCTTGGAGTTGGAAGTTCGAGCCCCACATTGGGTGTAGAGATTACATTTATTTATTTATTTATTTAAACACATTTAAAAAAAAAAATCCAAGTTTATTTATTTATTTTGGGAGAGACAGAGACAGGTGGGGAGGGGGAGAGAGAGGGGAGAGAAAAATCCCAAGTAGGCCCTGCACGGTCACGTGGAGCCCAATGCGGGGCTCGAACTCGCCAACCGTGAGATCATGACCTGAGCCCAAACCCAAGAGTTGGATGCTTAACCAACTGAGCCACCCAGGCGCCCAAGATTACTTTGAAAATAAAAATAAAACCTTAAAAAAAAAACAGATAGCTGATTTATCCTTTCTTTCTTTCTTCACTCTGATTTGTTAGTTATTTTTAAACCTGGAATTAAAAACAAAACACACACGGTGTTGCTTTTTGGACTACATTTCAAGCCCTAGAGCGTCACTGGTCAAGTGTTGAAGCCTTAAAGAACTTCCGTAAGAAGCTAACGTATGTTCCGAGCAGACAGATACACTTGGCAGACAATACGCTCAGCTTTGCTGGCTTTGCAATAACATCATGGAATC
Organism: Panthera leo; assembly: GCF_018350215.1. NCBI lineage: Eukaryota > Metazoa > Chordata > Mammalia > Carnivora > Felidae > Panthera > Panthera leo. Next base: position 143,289,437 of record NC_056684.1, read on the forward strand.
TTTGTTCAGAGTTTGACGGTGCTATTAATATACCATGACTCACTAAGAGCTCTGCCTCCTGGAATGTTCCTCCCGGGGAGGTGAAGCCATGTTCCTTCCTATAGAAGAATAATCTGTAATCACACTTTCAAAGGTTTGAGTAGATCTTGAAGGCTTGGAAAAGGGAACAAAAAGCCTCCTAAGTTGTGCAGAATTAGTTACACAAATTGCCATCGACACAGAAAGGGGGAAATAGCCGTTAGATCAACCGGTTATTCATTCACTCCGCAAGTATGTATCAGGTGCGCCAGGCTGGCGGCGGGCACACAGGGCCCGTGCCTTCCTTCGTGGGTAGATGGGGCCGTGGAAAGGCGAGACCAACAACGAAGCCTTGAGGGACACTGGGGACAAACGCCGGAGAGAAAGGGAGAGCGTGGCGGGGGCTTTTGTGAAGGAGGCCACCTGCCTGGTGCAGAGGGGCACAAAGACCGTCCTGGGTGAAGGGGCGCATGGAGGCCTCTAGAGGGGGCAGCCGGCAGTTTTGAGTTGCTGACCGCTGTTCCGGGGACAGTCCTACCAGGGGAGGCCAGAGGCCTGTGTCCCAGCCTCCCTTGCCCCTGGGACAAGCCGCGTAACGAGCCTCAGCCAGTCACACGCTTTGAATGGGCTCTTTGACCGGAGTGGCCGGGGTGGGAAGAAGCCGGGGTCTGTCGACAGTGTGTGTTAAAAAAAATTTGCCATTTTGACCATTAAAAAAAAAATGTTTTTAATGTTTCTTTGAGACAGAGAGAGACAGCATGAACGAGGGAGGAGCAGAGAGAGAAGCAGGCTCCAGGCTCTGAGCCGTCAGCACAGAACCCGACGCGGGGCTTGAACCCTCGAACCACGAGATCATGACCTGCGCTGAAGTCAAGAGCTGGACGTTTAACCAAGTAAGCCACCCAGGCGACCCCAAAATGACAGCTTTATTGAGATCCAATTCACATACTGTACAATTCATCCATTTGAAGTGTGTACTTCAGGCTCACCTGGGTGGCTTGGTCAGTTGAGCGTCCAACTTCAGCTCAGGCCATGATCTCACGGTTTGTGAATTCGAGCCCCGCGTCAGACTCTCTGCTGTCACTTCAGAGCACGCTTCGGATCCTCTGTCCCCAACTCCTCCCCAGTTCGTGCTCTCTCTCTCTCAAAAATAAACATTAAAAAAAAAAGCGTATGCTTCAGTGATTTTTGAGTATAATCAGTTATTCAACCGTCACTGTAATCAATTAAAATTTTTTTTTAATTTTTTTTTAACGTTTTTAAAAATTTTTTTTTGAGACAGAGAGAGACAGAGCATGAACAGGGGAGGGTCAGCGAGAGGGAGACACAGAATCTGAAACAGGCTCCAGGCTCTGAGCTGTCGGCACAGAGCCCGACGCGGGGCTCGAACTCACGGACCGCAAGATCATGACCTGAGCCGAAGTCGGCCGCCCAACCGACTGAGCCACCCAGGCGCCCCCAATTAAAATTTTTTTAAACGTGTATTTATTATTGAGAGACAGACACAGAGCGTGAGCAGGGGAGGGGCAGAGAGAGGGGGAGACACAGAATCGGAAGCGGGCTCCAGGCTCCGAGCTGTCAGCACAGAGCCCAACGCAGGGCTCGAACCCACGAATTGCGAGATCATGACCTGAACCGAAGTCGTCACCCAACCAACTGAGCCACCCAGGTGCCCCACTGTAATCAATTTTAGAACACTTGGAGCGCCTCAGAAAGAAACTCTATAGTCCTCAGCAGTCATCCTCAACCGCCCTCCCCTGCAGCCCCAGCCCATGCACCCATGCTCCTTCTTTCTGCCCCCATGCATTTGCCTGTTCTGGAAATTTCGTGTAAGTGGGATCCTACAATAAACATGGGGCCTTTTGTGACTGGCTTCTTTCACTTAGCATGTTGTCAGCTTCCATCCATGTTGTGGTATGGATCAGCACTTCATACGTCCCTTTTTACGACAATAATCCAATATCTGGGATGATTTGCCGTTGTATGGGTCACACTTGGTTTATCTATTCCTGTGTCGACGGACATTTAGTTTGTTTCCACCTTTTAGCTGTTCTAAGGCTACGAAAATGTGCGTGGACATTTTTGTGAACATTTTCATTTCTCCTGGGCGGACACCCAGCGGGGAATTGTTGGATCCAATGGCAAGTCTCTGTTTAACTTCTCAAGGAAACTGCCAGACTGTTTTCCAGAGCAGCGCCGTTTCACATTCCCAGCGGCGGTGCAGGAAGGCCCCGATTTCTCCACATCGTCACCAACACTTGTTACTCTCTCTTTCTCTGCTTGTGCACGTGTTTAAGAAACCCCAAAAGCCGGGGCGCCTGGGTGGCTCAGTCAGCTAGGCATCCAACTCAATTTCAGCTCAGGTCACGATCTCACGATCGGTGGGACTGAGCCCCTCGTCGGGCTCTGCGCTGACGGCATGGAGCCTGCTTGGGATTCTCTCTCCCTCTCTCTGCCCCTCCCCTGCTCATGCTCGTTCTCTCTCTCAAAATAAATAAACATGAAAAAAAAAAAAAAGGAAATCCCAGTATAAAAAGAAAAAATAGAAGAAATTGGAAACTGAGTGTGTGTGTGTAAACTGAAGTGCTCTGGCTGGTTTATTAGCAAACACTTGACTGCCACACGCTGTCATGCGTATTTGGGGCAGATAGTGAACAAAACAGAGAAAGGTCTCTAATTCAAACTCAGGACAGCTTGAGCTGGCTCTCGCTGAACCGCCATCTTTGGAGGACTTGCCTCCCTGTCCTCGGTCCTCAGAGATGACCGACTGGCAGTCGGCGTGCTCTCACTCTCGTGCTGTCCCCCCAGGTGGCCCCGCACGCCTGCCCCCTGGCACCTCTTCCCCTGCGGGTGGGACGGGGTGGGCTTGCATGGAGTAAGGGGCCACTGGGATGAAGAGCAGGCAACCACAAGGAACAAGATGGCGTAACTGCCTTACCACTTCCTGGTATTCAGGCCATTCCTCCAGGGGTGGGCCCAGGCCCCGCTATTTTGAAGAGGCCGCCCACGGGCTACTGCCTTCCCACCAGGTCAGTTGTCAGCCAGAGTCTCCGTCTGATCCCGGTCTGAGGCCGTGGCTAATGGCTGGCGTCCAAGGCGCTCAGTCACTCACTTTTTCACCCTCCAGCTTCCTCGTCTCTAGGACCGTGTGTGAGTCCCTTCCCCAGACCGAGTGTCCAGCTTTATGTCAGCAGTGACCCCCTTCTAGGAGCTTCTGCAGGACCTCTCCCACCAGAGTCCCTCCTTGCTGTGCTGGTACCTCAGCTGGAGACGCCGTGGCCTTCATGGTGGCCGCCATAGGTCAGCTGGCTTTCCGCAAGGACGCCGTTTTCGTGTGTGGCCCACCGAGCCATGCTGGGCTAGTTCTTAGTGGGGACTCGATACAAACTTGATGAATGTGTGCCTGCTAGGAATTCCTAACAACTGAGAAGACCGAGAGAGGATGAGGGCAAAGCAGTGGAAGAAAACTTCCCGGAGGGCATGAGGCTTCGGTCAGGCTGGGGCTCGATTACAGCCCCCAGCAGCGTGGGGTAGAAGGGAGCCTGAGTGAGGCGACCTCGTAGGACTGGCAGGAAAGGCCCTGAGAGTCCTTGCCAGTACAAGCCGTGTCACTGAGCACTTGTTCACCAGGCACCTGTTGAGCCCACTACCTAGAAAGTGCCAGGGGTTTCTTTCAGGCAGTTTTTTCTTTTTTTAGATGTGTATTTACTTTTGAGAGACAGAACGTGAGCTGGAGAGGGGCAGAGAGAGAGGGCGACAGATTCCAAAGCAGGTTTTAGGCTCTGAGCTGTCAGCACAGAGCCCCACGCAGGGCTCGAACCCACCAACCGTGATAACATGACCGGAGCCGAAGTCAGAAGCTTAACCTACTGAGCCACCCAGGCGCCCCCAGGCATTATTATTTCTAATTTACAAATGAGTTCAGAGGTGTGGGAGGCCCAGTGACTTGCTTAAGGTCACTTTTGAACACCATGAGACTGCCTTCCATACTTGTTTTCATTTGCTATTTAAATAAAACACACCGTTGAAATTCACCCATTTTCAACTCAATGGATTAAAAAAAAATTTTTTTTAAGTTTATTTTTGAGAGAGAGGCAGAGCACAAGCAGGGGAGGGACAGAGAGGGAGACACAGAATCTGAAGCAGACTCCAGGCTCTGAGCTGTCAGCACAGAGCCCAACACGGGGCTCAAACCCACGGACTGTGAGATCATGACCCGAGGGGAAGTTGGATGCTTGACTGAGCCACCCAGGGGCCCCTCAGATCGATGGATTTTAATATAGTCATGCAGTCATCACCTCATCAGGTTTCTGGACTTCCAGCGCTCCCCCAAAGTCCCCTCTTGTCCCTCTGTAGTCAACCCCCACCAGGACTTCTGGCCCTAGGCACCCTGCTGACCCACCTCCTGCCTTTTCTAGAACTTTGTGAAAAAGAAACCAGACCATGTAGTTTTGTCTGGCTTCTGTCATGTAGGACACTTCTAGCAAGGCACCCCATCTTACTATTGTTTTCCAACACCGAACGTTCCCTCTCTCCGCTCCGCAGTGTTTGGTGGGCAAGTCTTGCAAAACCTTTGTAAAATTTGTTTAGCTTGTTACTGTGTCTTTCAAGAGTTAACAACGGCTTGATGCTGAGTTCAACGGATCTTTGCGTGGTCTTAGGGTTTTGCTAAATTCACGTACGGTTCCAGTTCCGTTCTTGTAGCGTCCTTGCTGGTTGTGCATCAGACAACCACATAACCTGGGAAAAGCCTTCACCTTTCCTCAGATGGGACCAGTTCCAGAAGGTGTGAAGCAAGACTGGATTTTGAGGCCACCTCTGCATCTCCCCCGCCACGTGGAGCACCCATCTTCCCGGGGGGGGGGGGGGCACACGGCGTCACTGGGTGGTGGTTCTAGACACAGCACACACCTGCCTTGAGCGCTTTCTCAGTGACCCAGGGAGGAGGCGTTCAGTTGGATCACTTACACGCAGGTTCTCCAGTTGTGGATTCCCTCAAACACCTCTTCCTGCAGGCTTCAGCTTTACCAGACTAGGGAGAAACTTGCCCTTCAAGGCCTCCTACCGGCCACTTCCACGCCCTCCTAACTGGGAACATCTTCCACTAAATGCAGAACAGCCAAACAACTTTGGGCTTTGGGGATCAACCTGGACTCAGATACTGACCCCCCCACGTAAGCAACTCCCATTTGCGGGAGGAGAGGAAGCTCTACCTCGGGGGCTTTTAAGGCTCAAACGTGACTTCCGTTCACCTGGCACTTAGCAGCCGTCCTTCCACCGCCCCGAGTTCTCTCCCAGCCCATCCCCCTAGATTCTACGTCACGGTCTGCAGGGGATCTTCGCCTCCAAATCCCGTGTGGACCCACTACTACCCAGGTGCCGAAGGCTGATTTAGTCCCTGCTGCTCCCAGCGGGGAGCCCCACCGACCCGGCCGGTTCTCCCCACCCCGCCTGCTCCCAGGGGTCAGAGACCACCCTCCACACATCTCGCCAGAGGCTCAGTGAAGAGCCAGAGAATAAGCGGATTTCAGATGGGATGGAATTAGAGTTGCTAAAGAACGCGGGAGACACAAGGCTGAGGTATTAAGGAGCTATATTTAGGGCATAAGGCAGGTCTTACAAACACTACAGAAAAGCCTTTTGGACGTAAAAACCCAAGGAGAAAGGAGTCATTAGGAAATGTAACATAGGACACAGAACGCATGTTGTGTGATGGTCCCTTCTCTTACGTGTGGTTCCAGAATACGCTCCTGACCCCAGAGCCGCCACCTGAGCACGCACTGGGAAGGTCACAGACGACTTCAGGCCGGCAACGTCAACCACCGCCCTCCGTCTCCCAGCAGGCAGCACGTGTGCACCCCAATTTTTACAACCCGGGGCCACCCTGTATTTTGGAACCCCACTTCCCCACACAAAACATTTTCGCAGAGCTTTTTTTAAATCTGTTTGTATTTGTTACAACCTTTTAAAGCAGAATGTGTCTCGAGCACTACATTTCCACTCACGAAACTTGCGGAGTTATTTCCCCAACAGCTTCACAACGCGCCTAAGCAGCCTTCGAATTTCGCTACTCTAAACAACGCTCTTCTCTTTGGAAAACAAGCCCTATAGTTACTCCCATCAAGTTGGTTCGGTTTAACACACTAGTTTCTAGAGGCCTGGTACATGCAGCAAATAACTACAGGGGACAGATTTAAAAAGTAAATCCTAGAAGGTGAAAGTTGTTTCAACCGAGATTTCTCTTTCAAACACCAAGGTATAGCTCAGAACACTTCAGTGACAGACGAGTTTGGTCTTACTGGGGAATCCACTTGTCGCGAACACTTCAGACCGCGCGGTTCACGGGAGGTTACGTACACCTTGCGACAAACGTTACCTCGTCCTGGAAGAGCAGCCAGCGTGGCACTAAAAAAACAAAACATAACCCAAAAAAACAAACAAAACAACTAGCCGGGCTTTAGTTTCTACGCATCACAGTATCACACTCGAACAGAAAGAAATCTTATCTTCCCCGTAAGTAGCTCTCGTCATGCCTTACAGATTTTTAAAACGTTAACAAAAATAAAGAAAAACATCCTTGAAAATAGATCGTTGGAGGGAACGGGATAAAGCATCGAGTACATATACAAGGAATCCTCGGGGCGGCGCTCAGTCGACTTCTTCCATGCGCGACGTGTCATCGTCGCCTTCCAGGGGTGGCATCTCCTCGGTCACCGCAGCACTGCTGTCGTCAGCGGTGGGGTCATCTTCGTCGATACCTTTTCAGAAAGGAAACCCTCAGGTTACACGGTCCTGAACCAGTGCCTGGCGTCAGCCCGGCACCGCTCTCGGGGCGGGGGCGGGGGGGGGGGGGGGGGGGCTGGCTCTTGCGAGCAGATGACCTCTTCGTCAGGGGACCCTAAGGGGTTTCTCACACAGGGTGCTTGGCGAAGCTTACCCAGACCGAGTTTGATCATCCTGTAGATCCGGTTAGCGTGTGTCTGTGGGTCTTCCAGACTGAAGCCAGAGGACAGGAGCGCGGTTTCGTAGAGCAGGATGACCAGGTCTTTCACGGACTTGTCGTTCTTGTCCGCCTCCGCCTTCTGCCGCAAGGTCTCGATGATGGAGTGGTCGGGGTTGATCTCCAGGTGCTTCTTCGCTGCCATGTAGCCCATGGTGGAGTTGTCCCTTAGGGCCTGGGCCTTCATGATCCTCTCCATGTTCGCCGTCCAGCCGTACGTGCTCGTGACAATGCAGCACGGGGAGGTCACCAGTCGGTTTGACACAACCACCTGCAATGAAAACGTGAAGTGAGGACTGGGTCTAGAAAAGTCCCTCTACCACAGCTTTATCGTAAAACGGACGGAACTCCCACTACTGTATTCACAAAATGCGAAATGCCACATACAGACCCACGTACCCACAACCCTCTCCCTGCACATCCTGACACCTTTTAGCTCCTTCAAGACGGTAGAGGGCCTTCCTGCTCATTTAGCGGGCCTAATTTTCTGCTTGTGTCATACTGTAAAAGCCGAGAGAACTTGGGAGAAAGGAGCTGTATGTTCGGACAACCTGAAAGACACCTACGGGCCTTTCAAGATCACGCCCACAATTAGGAAACCCAGGTGGAAGGAAACCACGTTCACCCACCTTTTCCACTTTTTTCTCCAAGATGTCCTTCATGATCTTGCACAGGTTTTCAAACTTTGTCTTCTTCTCCTCCTGTTTCTTTTTCTCTTCTTCATCTTCTGGAAGTTCCAAGCCCTCTTTGGTGACGGACACTAAAGTCTTCCCCTCAAATTCCTTCAGCTGTTGGACACAGTACTCATCGATCGGCTCGATCATATAGATCACCTCCAGACCGTGCTTCCGAAGACGCTCCACAAAGGCCGAGTTCGCCACCTGGTCCTTGGTCTCCCCTGGGGCATCAGTAGAAAGTTACACCTTCGCTTAACAGGAAGCGGTGTCGCTTCCTCCGGACTTTTCCCAGTCTCGTCAGCTCGAACCACAGATGCGCCCACAGACGTGGCGCACGTGGTCTGGCCGCGGTTAGTACCCAGGGGTTGACACGGGGCCCCACGTGCCTAGGGAACACACCCACGGTCGCCAGGCGGTGCCGTGCCCGGAACGAGGCCACGACGGCACGCCGCCCGCTCACCTGTGATGTAGTAGATGTGTTTCTGGTTGTCCTTCATCCTGGTGCAATAGTCCTTGAGAGACACCATCTCGTCACCAGAGGCAGACGTGTAGTAGCGCAGCAGCTCCGACAGCTTCTTCCGGTTCTGGGAGTCCTCGTGGATTCCGAGCTGCAAGACAACGCTCGCGTCAAGTCTCCTCCGCCTCAAAAAAAAGTCACCGAGAACCAGAGAGGCTGGTTTGATCACCGCTGGGAAGGACCGGGCTCTTTCCACGAACCTTAATGTTCTTCGAGAACTGCTCGTAAAACTTCTTGTAGTTCTCTTTGTCCTCGGCCAGTTCGGTGAAGAGTTCTAAGCACTTTTTGACCAAGTTCTTGCGGATAACTTTTAAGATCTTGCTCTGCTGCAACATCTCCCGGGAAATGTTCAGGGGAAGGTCCTCGGAGTCCACCACGCCTCTAATGAAATCTGGGAAAAAACAAAGTCGTCGCCGGGACAAAAATCAACAAACTCCTACACCCCAAAAACCGAAGGGGACTTCCTGCCCCACGGGCCCGAACCAACGCCCCGGAGCGGAGAGGCCCCCACGCTCAGACTCCGCACCCGATCGTCCCCGGCACTCACTCAGGTATTCCGGGATCAGCTCCTCGCAGTTATCCATGATGAAAACTCTGCGCACATACAGCTTGATGTTGTTCTTTTTCTTCCTGTTTTCAAACAGGTCAAAGGGAGCACGTCTTGGGACGAAAAGCAGGGCTCTGAATTCCAGCTGTCCTTCGACCGAAAAATGCTGTAATAAAACACACGCCAAACCATCAAGCGATGACGCAAGCGACTCTGACTGCAACTAGGACTCTCGCGGCGCCAGAACCGAAAGCACTTCCAGGGAGAGGTCAAGGGCCGGGATGGCCAAGTGCTCAGCCACGACCCTCGATTTGACAAGCTCCGACAAGCCACCTGCAGAAGCAGACCAGCTCCGAAGCACTTGGACACTCACCTTCACTGCCAAGTGATCCTCCCAGTCGTTGGTCAAGCTCTTGTAAAATTCTCCGTACTCTTCGTTAGTAATGTCGTCAGGGTTTCTGGTCCAAATAGGTTTGGTCTTGTTCAGTTCTTCTTGATCGATGTACTTCTCCTTGATCTTCTTCTTCTTCTTCTTGTCTCCGTCCTTCTTTTCTTCCTCCTCCTCGTCGGAACCAACATCTTCTATTTCAGGCTTGTCATCGGACTCCTTCTCTTCCTTTTCTTTTTCTTCCTCTTTCTCTTCCTTTTCTTCAGCCTCATCATCACTGACCTCTTTATCCCGCTCCTTCTCCACCTTCAAAAGAACACGGGAGATCACGTCACCTTTTGCATTCTGGAACTAAACGGAGCGTACGCGCTTATAACCAAAGCCCAAATTAATCAGCCACACTCAAAGGTTTGGTTAAATAACCAGAAAACCACTCAGTACCATTTAACGCGTCTACCTAAACAATCCTGGGTACCTTGATAGTACAACAGAACTTCAGACTAGCCGGGTCAACACAAGTTTGGATTTTTCCCTCAGTAGTAGATTCAAGAACCACCTCAGTTTGTTAACTTTACATAAAAAACAAGGACACTCACAAAGAGAGTGATAGGATAGCCGATAAACTGGGAGTGTTTCTTCACAATCTCCTTTATTCTTCTTTCCTCCAGGTATTCCGTTTGGTCTTCTTTCAGATGCAAGATAACCTTTGTTCCTCGACCCATAGGTTCACCTGTAAAGGAAGGAAAAAAGCGGACTCCACCTCAATCTGAATGGGCAAACCAAAGTGTTGGGGGTGGGGCGGGAATCACAATTCAGCTCCCAATGCCATCCACACCCAACAGCTTCTGAGCACGTTTAGGAAAGGGGGTTAACACTGCTATGGACGAAAAGCGTCCCATGGGAGTTTAACTGCCTTGCCCCAGCGACATCAGTAACCAGATCCCTACCAACGCACCATCATGTGCTTACCAGGCATGTTCCCAAAGAAGCCAACGAATTTTTACCAATTCCACAGCATCTTCAGGGGCCCCCTTCCTACAGCACCCGACCCTCCCCCGCGTGACCAAGTAAATCGTTCCACCAGGTGCCTACCTGTATCAGTCCTGACTGTGAACGACCCTCCTGCAGAAGACTCCCAGGCATACTGCTCATCATCGTTATGCTTGGTGATCACCGTCACTTTCTCGGCAACCAAATAGGCAGAATAGAACCCGACACCAAACTGGCCGATCATAGAAATATCTGCGCCAGCCTGCAAAGCTTCCATGAACGCTTTGGTCCCAGACTTGGCGATTGTACCGAGATTATTGATCAAATCGGCCTTGGTCATGCCAATCCCGGTATCCACGATAGTGAGGGTTCGATCTTGCTTGTTTGGAATGAGATTAATGTGCAGCTCTTTCCCGGAATCTAGCTTGCTGGGATCAGTCAAGCTCTCGTATCTGATTTTGTCCAGGGCCTATCGGAGAAACACATGCCGGTGAGCACAGAGCTCCCGGAGGGTGGGACGCACACACCGGGACCGCGACCCCGTTCCGCAAGCCGACACTCACATCCGACGAGTTGGAAATCAGCTCGCGCAGGAAAATCTCTTTATTCGAGTAGAAAGTGTTGATGATCAGGGACATCAACTGGGCGATCTCCGCCTGGAAGGCGAACGTCTCCACCTCCTCCTCCTCCATCGGCTGGTCTTGGGTCTGGGTTTCCTCGGGCATCTGCAGAGGCCGCGGGGCCGGTTACGCGGCGCCACAGGCCTCCGGGAGGCCCGGCCCGCCGACAAAGGATGACCTCATTTCCAGCTGCGACGCCGAGGCCCGCGCGCACGCCGCCAACGGGCGCCGCAGGCCCGCGGGGACCCCCGCCCGGAGCCGGAGCCCCGGGGCCGCGGCCGGGCGGGGGTCCCCGCGGCGCGCCCTCCCCACCGCCCCTCCGGGCCTCCGGGCCCCCATACGCGGGCGGGGGTCGAGGACGCGGCAGGCCAGAGGCCTCCGCCGCCCAGAGCAGTGCCGCGCCGCCCCGCGGGGCCCGGGGACCCCCCGGGAGCCGCCTCCGCGCCCGCCGGCCCCCCCCACAGGCACCCCCCAGTCGCCCCCTCACCTCGGCTAAAGGACCACACGGGCTCCGCGACGACGCAGCACCAGGACGCAGAAGCAACTGGCGCGCCGCCCCCGCGCTCCCTTTATATAGACGCGGGCCCGCCCGGCGCGCGGCGCCTTTTCCAGAAGCCTCCCGAACCTTCCGGAAGAACCCTCCCCAACCGCCGCCGCGGCCGCGCGCCTGCGCCTGCGCCCTGGCCACGGCCCCGCCCCTCCCCCGGGCGCGCGCGGGCCCGCCCCGAGCGCTCCACCCCCAACGGCCGCCGCGCGCGTCCCCGCGCCCGTCTCCGTGCGCCTGCGCAGCCCGGAATTCTCGCGAAAGTCTGGCGCCTTCCGGGACTACCGCCCCCAGCCCTGCCTCCCGCCGGCGCCCCTGCCCCCTCTACCCCGGGCGTGCGCCGCGAGCTCGGCGCGCGCGGGCGCAGTGGCGCCACCCAGGCTCGGGACCGGGTATCCGCAGCCGTTGCCTCTCTGAAGTCTGTAGAAGTAATTTGCCCTTCTTAGACGGTGTCCCCAGGCCGTGTAGGCTTCGGGACCCTCGGCGCCAGCCACCAGGGGCCCCGGGCCAGTTCTAGGGCTCTGAGGCCGGGGTCAGGGTCTCGGGGTGAGAGGAGTCCGGCCCGCAGGTATACGCCTGGGGCAGTGATCAGAGGCTCGGGGCTGGGGCTACGGCTGAGGGTTCGGGAGTCCCATGCCACGTCTCTAAGGCCGGGGCAGCGACTATGGGTTCACGGTCCTGGAAGTGGGGCAACAGGTGCCCGCCAGAGCCTCGTGGTGCCGGCCCCCCCCCCCCCCCCCGCCCACAGCCTGGTTAAGGGGTGCCAAGGCGCTGGGCCCTGACAGGTGTGAGGGGTGACCGGGGCATGTGCGTGGGGTGGCCAGGCCGACCCCCGTTTCTGCCCTGAAGCAAGGGAGCCTCCAGCGACGCGGGGGTCTGTTTGGACCCGGGGAGCCCCTGGAGCCTGGTCGGACTCCAGGGACCCGGTTCTGGCCGTGGGACGAGGAGCGAGGAACACCGGCAGGTGACAGGGTCATCCCCTGCCTCTCCCCCATTGCCCTGGAACCTCCAAAGGCAGGCCGCGGCTGGGGTCGGGGGCTGGTCCTTTTCTTACGCGGTGCACAGGGGGAAATGGTGAGATGGACCCTTAGGCCTGGATTCTCCAAACCCATGAGGACTTTGGGACTTTCTGCCTTTTTTTTTTTTTTTTTTTTTTCTTTTCCTTTAGTTTGAGTAGAATGTAGCGATTCTTCACTTATAATATCCAGGGCTCATCACAAGTGCCCTCCTCAATCCCCATCACCTCTACTTGCTTTTGGTTTGCCCTGAAACGGTGTCCTTCACACTAGTCTGGAGTTTCCGGATCGGTGAACGAATGCGTGCTCGCCCAGTACACCCACCAGAATTTTGTAAAGCCCTTTATTGCCTGTTTTACGTAACTTGAGGTATCCATATGAAGTATCTAGCTCGCGGTTTGGGGGACTAACTTGCTCCCAAGGCCAATTTCTAAATGGGGATTCCTAAGGGATTTTGAACAATGGCAGGTGAGAGTCGTAAGAATCTTGGAGTGGAGGGGCCCTTGGACGCCACCCAAGTCCATACCAGGTGGCTTCTGATTTGAAGGACCCCGCCTGGAGCACTGTGTGTCCCAGAAAAAGAGCTCAGCCCTCGGCTCCTTTGTTGCTAGCTCCTCCCAGCACTACGGCCTCACCCTCCCCCGGGAACAATCTGGAAGCTCCTTACGTTGTAAACAAACCTGACTGAACTCTCCTTCCACTTCCTCATTTCCCGGAAAACCCACTCTTCCCTGAACGGGGTTTTCAAAGTGGGGCTTGAGACCCACCGCGGGTGTGTGAAATCGAGGCAGGGGCGTCTTGACTAGCATTAAAAAACAGAAATAGAATGGAAACTTCCAGCCACGTGGTCGGGGGGGGGGGGGTTGTTATGCATTTGCTGGGGCACCTTGTAAAACGTATTTGTGACCCCATCTGTGTCTGGAAGCTCTTGCCCGGGTTTTCCCTGCAGCCTGGGCCGGGAGGGGGCAGGGGAGAGGAGACAAGGAGGAGGGGCAGTTAGCAGGCTGGCTCTCGCTGTGCCAAAGCCCTCTCCACCTGGACCGCACAGGGGCACTCCTGCTCCCCACCCGGAGACCTAGCCCACTTCTTCCTTTCCACCCCACTTCTGTCACAGCCCCCGGGGAAGTTTCAGGTTTCTTGTAGGTGAGCCATTCAAGGCCCCAGCTATGATATTCTCGGTTTCTGGAGACTTCACCTGCCTCTGCTCCACAGAACTCAGCCCAAGGTCATTCCTGGGATCATTGTTGCCCAGCTGATTCCAACTTGAATAACCCTCCCTCCTGCCACATCCTCCTGCCTTTTCAAGCTCTCTCCTGCCTGTCTGTCTGCTTTAGTTACTAAGTAAAAGAACTTTCTCCTCCTGCCCCTTCTTGGCCTCTGGGCAACACGTTACACCAACCCCCATTGCCCTGGGGATCTCTGCCTCAGTTCCACCACCAGCGTGCTGGCTGCCCCGCCCCGCTCTCCGGCCTTTCTCTGGAGCTGTTGGAACAGGACCTCTGTGCAGATGATGACAGAGAAGCCTGGGCCGGGACCATTCTAGTGCCACAGCTGGACACTGAGCTCACTCATTGCCCCACCTGGCTGGTCTTCTGGGACTCACTACTCAGCTAGCCGGCTATCCCACCAGCTTCTAGAACGCCCAAGCATCCCCATGGGGATCTGGTGTGAGCCCTGCCGTTTCTGCCTCCTGAATGCCTCTCGAATCCATCTGCTGCTTTCCAACTCCCTTGTCCACTTCCCTCCCCAAGTCCCTCACCCCTGTCACCACAACCAGTGGCTCGTGGAAAAGACCTCCATAGCCACCTAACTGCACCTGTCTCCACCCTGTAGCCTATGGTCCCCCATGCTCCTTGTCACTCCTTTCTAAACTTCACTGTGAACTACCCCCACGGGGCTGCGCACAAGTCATTACACTGAAAGAAACATACCAGTCACTGATGGAACTTTCGAAAATGCAAGCCTGGACACCATTCCCTCTTTTTTTCTTCTGAGTAATGTCCCCGTGGACCGTCACCTCCATCTCCCCAGGGGCCCTTCCCATCCCGACTTGCCTATCAGGCCCAATCCCCTGTATAAATAGGTTCTCAGAGTGTGAGACCCCCCCCCCCCAGCGTGGCGTGTGCTCCTCCACTCCAGCCAGTCCTCTGACCCCTGCTCTCTCGTGCCCCCCTCACCTCCTTTTCCACCCAGTCTCCTCCTGCTCCCTCCTCTGGGTTCTGATCACATATCCAAATCCTAAATATTTGTGGAACTGGTCCCAAAGTGATCTGCTGTCCAGGGAACCTGACCATTTTCTTTCTTCACTTGAACCCTCCGGTGTCCCTCTGTTAAGCTGGAACGCAAGACTCTGTTGGAATGCTGGACTCTGGATCCAGGGGCTCTGGATTCAAGTGTCAGACCTGAATCTACCTGCCCATGTGACCTGGGCAAGTCACTGACTCTGTAACATGCCTGCCTCTGTAACGTGGGCATGAGAAGACTATGCTTGTAGGGTTGTGAGCCTGACGCGAGCAAAGTCTGTTTTGGGAAATGACCTGGCACATGGTAACTGCACGAAATAAGTAACTTTTCAGTTTCCCTTTGATTTCTTCTTTGACCCACAGATTATCTATAAATGTGTTAGTTGCTAAATATTTGATGGTTTTCCAAAAATCTTCTTGTTGCTGATTTCTAGTATTTCATTTCATCGTGGTCGAAGAACATAGTCTCCATGATACAAATCCTTTCAAATTTATTGGGACTTGTTTTATGCCCAGATTATGGCATATACTGGTAAATATTCTGTATAGAAAGTCATTACACTGAAGGAAACGTACCAGTCACTGATGGAACTTGAGAAAATGCAAGCCAACCTTTAGTGACAGAAAGCAGACCTGTGGCTGCCCTGGGGGTGGAGGGGGGGGGGCGGCAAAGGCAGGGGTAGGGGGACAGGTGCACCGAGGAAGGCTGAGGCACCCGTTCACCGTCTAATTTGCAGCACGGTTGCACAGGTGTACAAGCGTGTCGAAACATATCAGATCGTGCTTAACATGCAGTTTGTTGCATGTCGATTATACTTCACAACGCTGTTTTTGAAGAATTGATCTTGTTTAGCAAACACCAAGGAGATAGGTTCAGAATCGAGTTATCTAGGGAAATTCAGTGGCTCATACTTTGGAAACAGACACAGTTGACTTGGAGGAGCATGAGTGCAGGTCTGCCTCTGGACCATGAGCCCTGTCCCTGCCACTTACTGGCTGTGTGACTTTCAGCAAGCTGCCCGACCTCTCTGTGCTTCGGTCTTCTCATCTCTACATTAGTGATGATCGCAGTGAAGACACAAGGATGCTGGGAAAGCCTGTAGGGCCAGGCGTGCAGTGAATGCTTGAAGGACGATGCGCCGTTCTCTTAATGGGGAGCGAGGAGACAACCACCAGGTCATGGTGATGCTGTCCTGCGCTTGGGCCCCATCTGCTGGATTTGGGCTCACTGCTTGGGAGGGAAGGGGCGGGCTGAGAGCAGGGTCCCATAGGAAGTGAAAGGACGGTACGTGGAGTGACCAGGCCGTATGTTTTAGAGTTGGTCCTAAAGTGGATTTCCACACAGCGCACCAGTTTCCCACCGAGCAACCACAAAACTGGGGGCACTTTGGTACCCAAACCGTTCTTCTCCCGGCAAGTTGTAACCTGCCCTTGGAGGCCCAGCCTGGGCAAGCCATTCCTGGAAGTCCCAGACGGGGTTGATAACTTCCCTGTCCGTTTGCACACGCTGTCACCAGAGGGAGGCGCGGCAAGCCTTCCCTCGCCCTCCTCTCCCACTGCTGTCAGCAGAATGTGGCCATTTGATAGGGGAAACAGTGTCCTGTTGTTCAGTGAGAACCGTCCTTTTTTTCTTAATTTATTTTGAGAAAGAGAGAAAAAGAAAGTGGGGGAGGGGCACAGAGAGGGAGAGGGAGAATCCCAAGCAGGCTCCATGCTCATCAGCACAGAGCCAGACGTGGGGCTCGATCCCACGAACTGTGAGATCATGGCCTGAGTTGCACACTCAACCGACTGAGCCTCCCAGGTGCCCCGAGCACCATTTGATGCCTGTTTACTGAAAGCCCGTGTCCAGGCCCTGGGATGCAGCGGGTGTGACGTCGGATCACTACACGCGTGGTGGAGACAGCCATGAGGCCACCGGCAGGTGAATACGCAGATTCATAAACCGATGAGCGCTGGGAGGGTGTGGGGGCACTGCCCGAGGCTTCTCTGAGAACTGACAGTGGTGTTAGCTGCTGGAGGGGGAAGGGGGGAGGGCATCTGGGAAAGAGAACTGCGTCTGCAGAAGTGAAATCTAGAAGGAAGACAGGAGTCTTAGGGAGGAGTGAGAAGGCAGAGAAGGAAATGGAGGCTGGAAAAGCCTTTCTGTGGGGTGGGTGGGACGGGGGACACAGCCTGCCGGGGGGGGGGGGGTTGCAGGGTGACTGTCGCAGCCGAAGCAAGAGGTGGGTGCCAGATCCCGCAGGGCACTGTGCCGGGGGACTCGAAACGTGGCCCGACTGTCCCAGGGGCCTGCATTCAGATGTCCCACTCTGCCATGTGCACGGACGTCAGGCCCAGGGAGAGCTGAGTAGGGCCGGAAGCCCCCGAGCTGGTGGGTGGGCACGGGCAGGCTTGCGAGAGAACAGTCCAGGGGAGGGGAAGGAGCCTACGGGACCCCACGTGAGGGATCCCGCGTGGGGGACACTGGAGTGGCCACAGCAGCAGGTGGCCTGTTTGGTGTCACCATGTTGGGCTGAACCGTCTGTGGGGCATCCGAGGGGACGGGCATCCAGCGAACGGGACTGGGGGGGTGAACAGGAGTGTGGCAGGAGGGGTGGATGGGAAGGAGGGCCACTGGATCTGCTTGGAAGGTACAGGCCTTCCCCAGGACGTGGTCTCAGTGTAGTGAAGAGCTGGGAACTTGGAGCGACAGGGGGAGGCTGCGTCTGTTGGTGGGGGTGCGGTGTGACCCCCTACCAGCCCCCCCAGGCCTCCCAGTCCCTCTCCTATGAGCCCCCCCAACCCCCCAGGCAAAGAGTCTCAGGCCGAGCCTTCAGGGGCTTACATTCTAGTGGGGGAGGGACAGACTGTAAACATGCAAACGACAAGTGGGACAGTCTGGGCCGGTGCTTCAGGCCCCAAAGAATGGGCGTGGTCTCGAACTTCCTGGAAGCACCGTCACTTTCCCTTGACTCACCTTCAAACCCTGTGAGTCAGCTTTGACTCAGCCCTCCGCCCCCACCTTCTGACAGCTGCCAAGTGGGCTGGATTTTTCCTTTAAAATGCCCTTTCCGTCCATGCTCAGGGTCCCACCCCGCCCCAGTCCCTCAGCCTCCAAGCCCTGGCCCCCTTAGCTGGCTCTTGCTGGATTCACCTGTTCCACATTCCTGGTCTCATCTGCCCACCTCCCAGGGCAGAAATGTCCAGGGGTCCCGGGGCACCAAGCCAGCCCCTGCACAGGCGTTCAAGACCTGTGCCCCGGGCTGTCCAGCCCATGCCGCCTCCAGGCCCCTTGCCGCTCTGCCTGAGACCCACATCCTCCCCATCTCCGCACCCGACCTTGGTGCTCTGGGGCCTGGAATGCTGGCTGCAGGACCCCCCTCCCCCCATACACCATCTCCAGGGGGAGGCAGCACTGTCAGCCTGACCAGGTGGCCCGGAATTGAGGACGATTATAGCCGAGAAGCAGGTGCAGAGGAAGGCGGGGAGGGGCAAGAATATGCTGCTGCATTGTTTTCTGGTTCTGTTCCAGCCGCCCTCCTCCGTTCTCTCAGCCTCCACAGGCAGCCGGAATGACCCGCTTAGGCGAAATGATCGCCCTCAGGTGAAACACCTTCACCGAAGAGAGTATTGCAGCAATGCAAGGACTTGGCGGTCTGGCCCCGATCTTCTTTCGCAGACGCTCCTCTGCCCACTCTCAGTCGTCCCCCAAACATGCCTGGAACCTCAGAGCAGCTCTCCTTGTCAGACCCTTCTCTTCTCCAGGTAGACACAGGACACGCACGTGTCTACCAAGCTCAGCTGGGAAATCCCCTCCTTCAGGCCAGATTCACTCTAGAAACCTCCTCCCCTTCCCGTGGGGCTGAATTAAAATGAGACTTTGTCTTCCTCACCTCATTACCCGCCACCCCCCCCCCCCCCCCCCCCCGCCCGTCCCACCGCCGACAGGGCTGCAGAGAGGGCAGGCAGCTTTCTGGAAAGGAAAGGCTAGGAGTCCGTGTATGAAGGCACCAGGTTAGAGCCCTTGGGCCCAAAGGCAGTGACTACACTTTGGCGCCATCTACCGGCCAGTTGATGGGTTGTTTGGGGTCTAATTGGAAATGACTTCCGTTTTCAGGGATTTCTTGTTTCTTTATTTCTCGCGAACAAGATAATTAGGAAAGAGAGAATTATGTGAGATCCAGTCGGGATCACCGTCATTAATGTCTCACCCTGAAAAGTTCACGGCAAAGCTTCCAGCCTTTCAGTGAGCAGGGAAGAAGCTGTCTATAAGAAAACAGGAGGCAATTTTCTGAAATGAAAAAAAATAATTGCGTGTATTTCACTACTAAAACCTCACACACGAAGAAAGGCTGGCCCTTTAAAGGACTTTAAAGGCAAAGTATGAGTGCCAATATGGAGACTTATTGTGTCCAGCCTTCCCTGCTCCTCTCCTCGACCTCCCTTGGGTGGATCTCTCTTGGGCTAACAGGGAGCTAGCCCCTGCTCCCTTCTATCACAAGGGCAGAGGTGACCCACCGGATGCAGCCTCTAGTTCAGCCCGTGGAAGGACAGGTCCAGCTGGCCCTGACAGGTCCCAGAGGGGCTGTTGATTCTGATACCCCCCCGGTGGGGTGGGGTGGGGTGGGCTCAGAAACCGAAATTGGGGCTGGGAATGAGCAGGTATGACATCCCTGGCTGACAGTTCCTTTCTGTCTGCAGTGAGGCAGGGGTCGTCTGCCTGTAAGGATCCTGCCCATGTGGCCAGCCGACCAGGTGGCGAGCACCTTGGTCTGCCCACGTTGCCACAAACGGGGTTGTCATTTTCAGCGCTGACTCCCTTATAGGGTCCTGAACTGGGCTTATCAGGCCTTCCAAGAGCTGGTCCTGCTGCTTTGCCCCTCACCCCCAACTGCTGCAATCAAGTGGCTCCCTGCCCCCTAGCATCCTTGGCCCTTTGATCTTCCCATTCACCTGCCTGGAGAAGCCCACTCCTTTATGAACCCCACGGGAGAGGTGTCTGCTCCTTTGTCCTTCTGTTCCTCCTGATTTGGGGGCGTCTCTCCTCTTTCTTTTTTAATTTTAATTTTTATATATTATTCTAGAGGTTTATTTACTTTTGAGAGTGTGAGCAGGAAAGGAACAGAGAGAGAGTGGGGGAACAGATCTCTGAAGCAGGCCCCGCACTGAGAGCAGCGAGCCCAATGCAGGGCTCGAACTCAAGAACTGTGAGATTGTGACCTCAGCTGAAGGTGGCTCAATCGACTGAGCCAGCCAGGCGCTCCTAATTTTTTATTTTTATTAGAGAGTGAGTGGGGGAGGGGCAGAGGGAGAGAGAGAGAGAATCTTAAGCAGGGTCCATGCTCAGCGCAGAGCCCAACTTGGGGGTCGATGCCACGACCCTGGGATCATGACCTGAGCCGAAATCAAGAGTTGGATGCTCAACCGAGCCACCCAGGCACCCCAAGTGTCCTCCTCTTGAAGCCTCAGTTTCCTCATCTGGAAAAATGGGGGTAGGGAGGGGACAGTTGAACCAGGTACCACTTGGCTTAATGTGGTTTTAAATTCTTTCACTGGAGGACAGATGGACTGGGGTCCAAGTGCATTATTCACTAGAAGTGCACAATGAACGAGTTACTGGAAACTTTACACATTGCAGCCCCTCGTACCTTCTCCAAAGTTAGGGCAGACAAGCATATACATGTTTTACTTCATTGTGTCTCAGCGAATGTGTGGTGGCAAATCATAAAGCAAAGTTCAGTGTTCAAGCTGCTACTGGCTACATAATGAGAACGATCTAAATTTATAAGCTGCTTCACAATTCCTCTGAGCAGCACTACAACTGCAGATGATCTGCTGCCTACAAACTCAGAACCCCTTCAGCAACTCTGCCTGTCATTTAGAAAGACAGGATGGGGGCACCTGGCTGGCTCAGTCGGTGGAGCACGGTGACTCTTGGTCTCAGGGTTGTGAGTTCAAGCCCCACATCGGGTTCTGTGCCGACAGCTCAGAGCCTGGAGCCTGCTTTGGTTTCTGTGTCTCCCTCTCTCTCTGCCCCTCCCCCGCTCATGCTCTGTCCGTCTCTCCCCAAGATAAATAAACGTTGGGGCGCCTGGGTGGCTCAGTCGGTTGAGCGTCCGACTTCGGCCCAGGTCATGATCTCACAGTCTGTGGGTTCGAACCCCGCACCGGACTCTGTGCCGACAGCTCAGAGCCTGGAACCTGCTTCAGATTCTGTGTCTCCCCCTCTCTCTGCCCCTCCCCCACTCACGCTCTCTCTCAAAAATAAACATTACAAATTAAAAAATAAATAAAAATTCCCCCTTTAAAAGAGAATCGTTGGTGAACGTGAACGTCCCAATTTTTGTCCTTGTTGAGTAAGGATGGCACAGTGAGGGGAGCCAGGCTCACGGCGAGTTCTCTCCGGATTCAGATCATATGTGTCAATGATAAAGAGGGACCGCATGAGCAGCCGTGTTGGCCACCCTGCCTAAGATATAGACGTTATCGATAATGTTGAACTGTTTCACCACATACATATGGGTGTCCTTAAAGTGATGGATGTTTGAATTTAAGTAAAGACCTGGTTAGCACATGGATTCTGTGACTTCTTTTTCTCGGCACGATGTTGACTTGTGCACCGCTCCTTTCTCCTGCTGCAAAGTATTCTACCACAGGGCTCCACGACAATTTGTACGTCTGTTCTGTCGGTAGACATCTGGGTTGTTTCCAGACTTCTGCTATTGTAAACAGTGCTGCTATGGATATTCTAGAAATGTTTTCTGGTTTCGCTGGGTATTAAACGCATCGATTTTAGCAGATACAGCCAAATTGCTTTCAAAATGATGTTACCAATTGACACTCCCAGCAGAAAATGAGTCTCTCTCAACCCACTGTCACGATCACCTGGTGTGCCATTTGAACATTTTTTTTGCCAGTCTGGTGGCTGTCAAATGGTACCTTGTTGTCTTTATGGGCACAGATCTGAATCCCTGCTCTGTTGTCAGGCTCCGGGGTCTTGGGGAGATTAATTTCTATGGGCCTCAGTTTCCTGACCCATGAAGTTCCCCTCTAGATAAATGGACTACTTTCAAAGACCCATAGACCCTGACATTGGGGGGGGTCCCCCGGAAACCGCTGGGTCCTCACCCACAAACCATGAGAACTTTCCAGTCGGTATTTTAGTGTCTTCTTCTCTTGTTCTAGTTCTGAGCCCTGGGCATGGCCCTGGCTGGCAGCTGTGAACACCCTGATGACCAAGGGAAGATCAGTCTCTGCCTGTCCCTCTGCTTCCAAGACCACCCAACACTGGGGTCACTGCCCCCTCCTGCTGCTTTCTTGTCCCACTCCTTTTTTCTACATGACACACACATGTATCATCTTTAATTTTTAAGTTTATTTATTTGAGAGAGCAAGTGGGGGAGGAGCAGAGAGAGAGAGAGAGAGAGAATCCCAAGCAGGCTCTGCACTGTCGGTGCAGAGCCCGATGCGGGGCTCGACCCCACAAAACCGGGAGATCGTGACCTGAGCTGAAGTCAGATGCTCAACCGACTGAGCCACCCAGGCGCCCCCACACGTGTAGAATCTTTCCCGCCATCTATGAGGGGCTCCCGAAGAAGCAGAGGACACCCACTGTGTCTAACCAGAGGCAAAAGGGACATCCCTGGGCACCAAATGTGACAGTCCCTCTGTGGCTCAGCTCCTTCTGTGGCTCATTTTGACTTTTGGATCAAGTCCAAAGTCTTCAGCACCGCCTTCCTGGGGCCCTACCTCCATTTCCCTGCTCATCTGCTGCCTCTACCAACTCCCAAGACCCCCGCATGCCGCCTCCCAGCTGTGTTCTTTCTGTGAGCAGGTGCTCAAGGTGTGGCTCTGGGAGCGGTGGGAATGGTATTGTTTTTCTGCCCTTTCTCCCCATAGCACTTTTTCCCTGCATGTGTCGTAGCCCTATACCATGATTAGGTCATGTGCTCTCCAGGCAGGGACCTGGTACCCTCTTGGGCATTGCTGGGGCCTGGAGTGGGACCCGAGGAGCAGACAAGGGGAAGAACAAGAAGGTCACTGTTCTGCCATTCTGTGGCCCTCCCCAGGTGGGCTGGATGGCTGGTTAACTTAGGTAGAAATGTTTATTTTAGAGTGACAGTGTGCAAATGTGAGCAGGGGAGGGGCAGAGAGAGAATCTTTTTTTTTTTTATGTTTATTTATTTATTTTGAGGCGGGGGGAGGGAGCAATCAGGGAAGGGGCAGAGAGGAAGGGAGAGAGAGAGAATCCCAAGCAGGCTCTGAGCTGTCAGCCCAGAGCCCGATGCAGGGTTCCAATTCACCAACTGTGAGATCATGACCTGGGCTGAAATCAAGAGTTGGACGCTTAGGGTGCCTGGGTGGCTCAGCAGGTTAAGCGTCTGACTTCAGCTCAGGTCACGATCTTATGGTTCGGTTTGTGAATTGGAGACCCGCATAGGGCTCTCTGCTGTCAGTGTAGAGCCCACCTCCAGTCCTCTGTCCCTGTCTCTCTCTCTGCCCCTCTCTGGCTCTCTCAAAAATAAATAAAACATTAAAAAAAAAAAAAAAGAGTTGGATGCTTAACCAATTGAGCCACCTAGGTGCCGAGAGAGAGAGAGAGAGAGAGAGAGAGAGAGAGAGAGAGAATATCTTAAGCAGGCTCTAGGCTTAGCATGCAGCTGACATAGGGCTCCATCCAGGACTCTGGAATCATGACCTGTGAGGAAATCAAAAGTTGGAGGCTCAACTGACTGAGCCACCCAAGCGTCCTTAGGTAGAAAAGTTTAGAATAGTTAATTTTAAGCCTTTGTCCGTGCACCACTAACAATATAAAACAATGTAAACAATTTCAAGCCTTGGTCCA
Organism: Panthera leo; assembly: GCF_018350215.1. Lineage (NCBI taxonomy): Eukaryota > Metazoa > Chordata > Mammalia > Carnivora > Felidae > Panthera > Panthera leo. The sequence continues at coordinate 143,312,824 of NC_056684.1, forward strand.
TGGACCATTAACAATATAAAACAATGTCAACGACAGGAATGGCTGATCTCGTAGAACTCTGTCCCTCTGCCTTAGCTCCAGCTGAAGCCTGAGGACGCGGCGGGTGGCGCCCAGGGACCTGGAGGAACCGACAGCAGGGAGATGAGTGGTGGATCCTGAAACACACGCCCAACGCCCGAGGAAGAGTCAGGACTTTCTCTGGGCGCCAGTGAACAAGAGCCCTGATGGCAACACAAACCCCACAGAGCCATGGAACAATCTGCTGGTAAAGGTAAGGCCAACCCTGGCGATGGTGGTGCCGGGATTTCTCTAGGCATAGTAGGAAAAGAGTTCAAGCCAAAACAACTGGAGGCCTGCCTGGGGATCGTGGCCACCGAGTCATCCGGACTCAAGCTGGCGACAGAGCAAAAAACACTGGCTGGAAGGAAGGGGGGGAGAGAGGCTTTGTGGCGGGAGACTACCCCCCACCATTAGGCAGAGATAGATCTAACACCTGTACTGAGCACCTGCTGCGTGCCAGGCCCTGTAGGGGGCACTGGATGAACGTGGACCTGGCCCAGCAGGGCACACTCTGGCTTCCATAGACTTTCCCTGTAACCATCAGGTGGACTGAAATACACGGTATGTTCTCTTCCTACTTGGAAAGCCAACTTGGGAACCCAAGCGTGGGTCTGAAAGGCAGACTGTCGCGATCAAGGAGCTGGGTGACTTCACGGATGCTGTTTGGCACATACCCGCCTCCCGAGGGACTGAGGAAGGTGGCACTTGTGCTGTGGGGCGGGCGCTGGCTCTCGGTCCGGGCTAGGAGGTCAGCAGCCAAAACCAGGACGTGTTTATTTTCCCGGGCTCCATCACAGCTGTTCTGATGATGTAGGCGAGCTGCACCGAAGGGCGTAAGGTTCCGGCTGGGTTCTCAAGTTGGTGGCTCCGGGCAATCCCCCTTGAAAGTCCCTCAGGAAGGCACCTCACCGGGGCCATACAGGCCGCCTCTTTGTAGCCGAATGCAACAGATTCTCCGCCAGCCTGGAATGGGTGTCGGTGCTTCTGTGAACTCTGGAGGGGGTGGGGGCGCACACTGGATTTTAGGGGCCAAGCGGTCCGAAACCCAAGGCTCTCTGCTCTTGGAATCACACGAGGGCGCAGCTGACGATGCCCAGGGCGTCCGCACACAGGGTGGGCGTGATCCCCGCGCAGGTGACATAGCTGTGCCACGCGCAGACTTCAGGGAGCCGAGTGCCTGCGCGGGTCAGTCCCCGGAGATCACGAGCTCTACTCGGTATCGAGGGGCCCCGGCATCAACCAACCCGGCTCACATTCCGGCTCTGCCACACACTTGCCTTGTGAGAGTTTCTCATCAGTCGAATGGGGGTAATTGTACCTACTTCCTGCGAGTGCTCTGGGGATGAAGTTCGATGAAGTACGGACAGTGCCTGGTACGCAGTCAGTCCTCAGGGGCAGTGTGAATGTGCCGCCTGGTTTCGTCTCAGAAGCGGCACCGTTACAAAGAGCCTCTCGGGAGGGGCTGCCCTTCTCATCAGGAAGAAAACCGTTCTCGCGAACAAGCCAGTATAAGCAGGGGGGGCCCTCCCGCCCCGAGCAGGCCGAGTTTCTGCCGAGCGGCCCGGAGGCCCCGGTCACCGGCCGGCGGGGTGGACGGCCGCCGTGTGCCCAGTGCCTGTTCCTCCCTGCTCTTTGTTCTTTGGTCTCACGGGGCACTCCTCACCCATCCTAGCCTGTGACTCCGGTGGGGCGACCCATCTTAGCACCTCACCCTCCCACAGGGTGGGCACCCGTCCCCTGGCTGTGGCGACCGGTTCAGGAAAGGATCAGACTGCAATCGGACCCATCAGAGCCCTTCGCTGGGCCTCTTCTGGCTGGAATTGGTGGGAAAGAACACGTGTTCCTTTTCATCTTCAAGGTTATACTGAAGCCCCCGGGAGAGGTGGAGAGACGAGATGGCTGGTGAGAAGCTTTCGAAGATGCAGGCAGGGAAGCCCCCCTGCCCCCACATCTTCCGTGGCTCGGGCGGGGGAGGCACTAACCCGTTTCGTTTATGATGAGTGTGTGTGTGTGTGTATGTGTTCCTGTATGTGTATGGTTTCTGGCAACCAAAGGAGCTCTGAATGGTGCACCAGGGCTCCCAGGCGTTTGCTGTCTGGTGGGTGGGTGTGGGGAGGACCTCAGAATGATTTTCTTAAGAGAGGCTCAGAGTGCCTTACAACCTGAATAGACGAACCTTATTTGCTAGTGAGGCAGGATTCCTGGGTTGGATAAGAAAGGAATCTGACTAATGACTCTTAAATGCTATTGACATTCAGTGGCAGACACTCCCGGTTGTTCAGTCATTTCCAACAGCCTCTCTCTGAACCGCTGGGAAGCTGAACACACTGTACTACTTGCTTTTCCAGCCTCCAAGCCGGCAGGGTGCCACGTGACCTGGTCCCAGGAGACAAGGCAGAAGTGCAAGTCTGTCTCTGGTGGGGGTGTGTCTTAAATGCTTTTCTATTATGATTTGCCTCAAAGAATTTTTAGAACTTAGCGGCTGTACAAAAATAATGAAAAAATAGCAGATTTTTTTAATTATAAAATTTCCAGTTTCTTTTTATTCTGGATAAAAACAAACATAAGAAAGTATTTCAAACTTTCCAAAATAATTTACGGCGTAGATGAAAGAACGGACAGTAGGCATTGCGAATGCCTGATATTCCTTCTACGAGGCAAGAGATTTCATTCAACCTTCATTTGACACACACTGATCTAGGTCTGGGGACTCCAAGATCCGTCAGACCCACTTCCTGTCCTGGGACCTCACTGCTGGGGAGACAGACCCAAGAATAGGGAACTGTAAACGCTGACGTAAGTGCTATGATAAAAATAGGCTCAGGGTGTTATGGGAGCACAGTGAGGGCCAGAAGACTTTCCAATGACAACGACACCTGAGCGGAGTCGTCAGGGCCATCTGGTCGGGGCAGAGGCAGGGCATGCAGACGGGGGCCCTACGCGTGCAGAGGTATAAAGGTGAGGAGCGTGGGGCGGGAGCAGCGCGCTGTGTGGGAAGGCCGCCTGTGCAGGAGGCAGGGTCCGTCCGGAAGGCCTGGGCCTGCCCTTGGGGAGTGTGGCCTCTGTCCTACAGGAGACAGCGGGGGGGGGGGGGGCAGGGAAGGGGATCTGGGTATCAGTGTTGTAGTGGACCTTTCCAGGATGGTGGACCTGGGATGTGAGGACTGCAAACCTGGGCGCAGGGAGACAATTAGAAAGCTGGTGCAAGGGTCCAGGTGGAGAGGGGGAGACGCCCGTGAACCAGGTGCCTGGCACGAGTCATTTACACCCCACCGCACGGGCATGAGATTCACCTCCTCCAGCTCCCTGTTTAGAAACAGACCTCCGGACCGATGGTTCTTGACCTCTGGAAACACCGGTCCATGCAGCCATTCAATTGCTCCTGGAAGTTTTTTTTGCTATTCTCATAGAATGGATATCAAAATTCATTTTGATCAAAGTATTTCATTAGCTTTTGACTTTCAGTGGGCAGAAAAGAGCCACCATTTAATCAAGAACCTTTTGTTCTGTCAGCTAATATCAAGTGAGGAGCTTCTTTAAAAAGAAATCCTGATTATACCATCATGAATAATCATGATGGAGATAAAAAGAGAGAAGTAATAGAGGAGTCCAGTGCGCCGGCATGAGCTCCCTGTTGAGCTAATTTTTTTGAGAGGATGAACAAAATATAGAGGAAAGGAAGCATAATCAGAGATGAATCCTGGAAAATGACACGATCCTGAAAAACACTGTCAGGAAGACTATGCTCTGGTTTGCTGGAAATCCCAAGGGAAACAAAAAAAAAAAGGCCTTTACAGTTACTCTTAGAGCAAGAAGAACAAAGGGGCAGATCCACGGCTTAGGGGGTGATGCGAGAAGCCAGACACCCTCCCCTTCATTTCAGCAACGTTCAGGCTCCCGACAAGCTCGGTCCTTCCAGAGGGCCTGGGGATGGGGACCCTGGAAGCGACCGATGCGGGTGGGGGGCAGGGTAACAACCAGCACCCCACGCCACACTGTCGTTTTTCCACGTGGAAGGACTTCTGGCATTTCCACAACTATACGGAATTCTTAACCTTTTGGAAGCATTGATTTCCTGTGGCTGCTGAAACGAATTATCACAAACTGGGGGGCTTAAAACAAGACATGCATTCTCTCACAGTGCTGGAGGCCGGACTCAGGCTAAGGGAGGATCCTTTCTGGCCTCTGCCAGCTGCTCCTGCTCCAGGTTTTCCTCAGCTTTGTGGCTACACGGCTACGGTCTCTTGCTACGGCCTCCCTCCATCTGTGTGTAGCCTCCGCCTGTGTGTCTCTCTCCTCTGCCTGTCTCTTTAAGGACACTTGTCATTGGATTTAGGGTCCACCTGGCTAATCCGGGATGATCTCATCTCAAGATCCTTAATTACATCTGCAAAGACCCTGTTCCCAAATAAGGTGACACAGATGTCACGGGGCCACCATTCGACCCACTGCAGGATCATAAACCGCTTTCAGGATCTGATGAGAGCTCATGAACTCTGCATCATGTCAAGTTCCTGGAAGCTGAGGCTGAGACAAGGGTTCTTGTACAAGTAATGTATGGAGGGAGCGCCCCAAGAAGGGGCGTGAGGAAAGCAGGCTTGGCAGGGGACAAAAGCTCAGCAAGAAGTGGCCTCAGCTGGAGAATAGCTTCCTCCTGACCTCCGAGATGCCCTGGAGCGTGAACTGCACTACAGCTGTTCCCATCTGGAGGCAAGAGGTGGCCTCTGTACCTCCAAGTCCGTCAATTTCCCCTGGTGGGGGGCAGGTGTCGTCTCTCAGGCCAGGAACTCCCTTTAGGGCAAGGAGGATTCAGCGAAGGAGTGGGGAGATAGGAACACTCACGGCAGCCCTTGGGGGTGGGTTACAGGGATCTATCTGGTCAAGGACCTACAACATCTACTGCAGGCTTTCTAGAAAAATGCCACATATGGGGCGCCTGGGTGGCTCAGTCGGTTAAGTGTCCGACTGCGGCTCAGGTCATGATCTCGCGGTTCGTGGGTTCGAGCCCCGCATTGGGCTCTGTGCTGACAGCTCGGAGCCTGGAGCCTGCTTCCGATTCTGCGTCTCCCTCTCTCTGGCCCTCTCCTGCTCACACTCTGTCTCAATCTCTCTAAAATAAATAAACATTAAAAAAATTTTTTTAAAGAGAAATACCACACACACACACACACACACGCACACACACACCATTCAATCTCAGGGACTTCACAGACCCTTTAAAGGCATGGAATCCAGGTTGCGGGCTTGTGTCCACTTCTAGTCTCTTATCCCACCTTGCTCCCTTTCCTCCTTTCCCAGAGGAAATGACTGGTGGTGTCTGGGAGGCGGATGGAATCACTCCTCTTCTGCTTGCCCACCTGCAGAGCCAGCATCCTGCCCTCAGGAGGGGCCTGCTTCAGGGCGGGTGAGATGAACTCACAGTCCCTTTGGCCACAGATGCACAGCCCTCCTTTCTAGTCAGCTTTTCAGTATGAAAGCTGATAGCTTTATCTCCACCTGTCCAGCTCCTACGTCTCTCAAGTAGTTCTGAAGTCAGGCAGGGACACGAGAGACTGTTTACAAACCTCCTAAGACCCCGAGTCATCTCGTCAGAGACAGTGTCCCCCTTGAAGCATGACCTGTGGGCTGTCAATTCACGGACTGCCACCCAACCCCTCGCCCCAGGACATGGCGCTTCCTCGCTGGTGAAGCTGGCCAGCAGGGCGGTCGGCTGACCTCAGTGTGCGCCGTGATGGACAGAACTTCCGTTCTGGTGCCGACGCGCGTCCTCGCACACCGGCACTTCGAGCGGCACCGACAGAGGCGGCTGTAGGTGAATCTGGGAGGCTGAGCCCAGGGGGGCTGATGAGACAGGTGGGCACAGACTGAAGGGTTCTCATCTGAAACAGGGAGAACACGGTGACACGTTAAAAAGAGGCAAATCTGGGGCGCCTGGGTGGCGCAGTCGGTTAAGCGTCCGACTTCAGCTCAGGTCACGATCTCGCGGTCCGTGAGTTCGAGCCCCGCGTCGGGCTCTGGGCTGATGGCTCGGAGCCTGGAGCCTGCTTCCGATTCTGCGTCTCCTTCTCTCTCTGCCCCTCCCCCCTTCATGCTCTGTCTCTCTCTGTCTCAAAAATAAATAAAAACGTTAAAAAAAATAAAAAAAAAATAAATAAAAAGAGGCAAATCTGACTCAAAATAATGCAATGGTAACAAAAATGATCAGTGGGTTCGCCACCACCGCTGTGTCGCGGGCTTGGATCCTGGAGGCCCGATAGGGGCGACGGACGGGCACGAGGGCTGTCTGGGGGAAGGACGCAGAAGTACTTGCGGGAAAGAGGACACGACAGAGTGGAAAGCAGGGAAGGTGGTCCAGAGGGAAGTCCTGGGAGCCAGATGTGGGAGTGAGTTCGTGATTGGGAGCAGAACAGGGGGCTGGTGCGTTCTGGAGAGCAGCCGGTGTCACGGCCCTGGGCGGGGGGCGGGGGGGGGGGTACTAAGAAGGGAAGGACTGCCACAGAGGGTCCCTCACTGGCCCGGGCCCCTTGGAAGGTTCTAGCAATATGCTCCTGGCTTTGTAAATTTTGAAGCATTAAGCTATTTCGCTGCAAATGGCCAACACCCCCGTCTGTCTCTGCTCCATTTCCACTCCTATCAGATGGCTACACTTAGTTTAGGTGTGGCGGGCAGCTGCTGACAAGGCTCAGTGGCTTCTCTGGGTGGTCAAGGGTGGGGGCAGAGGTTTCAAGGAGAAGTGAACGGGTCCTAGCGCGCCTGGTGACGGACATGTGTGAGGTGTGGGGGGAAGCAGGTTTGAAATGCATGAAGCCAGGAGGTAGCTGGTGGAAAATTCTCCCAGTTGCCATGGTGTGAGAATATAAGTGGAGGATTCGGTTTCTACCAATGCCTAATCAGAACGGAAGATCTCTTCTTTCGGGGGGCCTGGGGGGCTCAGTCGGTTCAGCGCCCAACTCTTGATTTCAGCTCAAGTCATGATCCCAGGGGTGTGGGATTGAGCCCCGCGTTGGGCTCTAAGCTGAGCGTGGAGTCTGCTTGGGATTCCCTCTCTCTCCCTCTCTCTCTCTGTCCCCCCCACCTCCGCTCCCACTCACCCTCTCTCTCCCACTCTCTCTTCCCCTCCCCTGCTCCCACTCGCCCTCTCTCTCTAAAATAATAAAAAAAAAAATCCCTTTTGTTAGGAATATACTCAGTAACACTGTGAATGTAACTATAAACACATCACACAATTTTTTCTGCTTGGAATTACATAAAATAGATTTGATCACAATTCCTGTGTCCTCTGCACAAACCGGCAGCAATACCGCAGGTAGCCAAGTACATCCGTGTGCCAAGTCTTGCGTTCTATACATCGCAGTCTATTGGAATGCAAGCCTGGGTGCCCGATGCACCTTAGTCTGATGAATTCTGGCCTGCTAAACTGTCCCAGAGGCAGCAAAACAACCTCAGAAACAAGTGCTCTGTGACAAACCTCCCACACGTTTTCATTAGTATGTCAAAGTATGAATTATAAGAACAGTTTGATAACAATAATGTGGTGCAATATAGCACAGTGGTTGAAACACATTTGAATCGTTATTTGTATGTCTTAGTTTCAGATCAATTTTGTATATTCTTTCCAGATTATTTTTTAATTATTTATTTATTTTTGAGACAGGGAGAGACAGAGCATGAGCAGGGGAGGGGCAGAGAGAGGGAGACACAGAATCTGAAACAGGCTCCAGGCTCTGAGCTGTCAGCACAGAGCCCGATGCGGGGCTCGAACCCACAAACTGCGAGATCATGACCTGAGCCGAAGTCGGACGCTCAACCGACTGAGCCACCCAGGCGCCCCTCCAAATAATTTTTTTAAGCTTATTTACTCATTTTGAGAAAGAGAGAATTCCAAGCAGGCCCCGCATTGTCAGCACAGAGTCTGATATGGGGCTTGAATTCATCACCTGAGCTGAAATCAAGAGTCAGACACTTGACTGAGCCATCCAGACGCCTCTATTCTTTTCAAATTATTTATCACACCGAAATTCAAATATGATAAGAAGGTAAGCTACGGGAAGCAAAACGCATGAAGTGAAAAAAAGATGAACAGAAAGTTAAGAACATTACAATATAATTATAAATATAAAGTACAATGATCACTGTATCACAGTGGACACAAAAAATTCTTACGGTCAAAATCGTGAAGATAAGGAAAAAGTTATGACAGCCAAGGAAAGTACATGATGAAACTTAAAATCATAGAGATAAAGATTATGAAAATTAGGACACTGCCATACAGGAAACAAAAAGGCAGAAGAAGACACAAAGAACAAGTTGGTACATTCAACAAAATGTACATGAAAGCCAGCAGCAGCCTTCTGGTGAATGTGGTAACTTCACCATAATCTTTCATTACGGCCTTTTACAATAAGGATCATATTTTTAAAGTTAGCAATTATACTTTTTTGTTTCCAAAAGCTCTTCTTTACACCTAGGTTATTTGTTTTTTAGAAAGAGAGAGAGAGAGCGAGAGAGGGCATGGGGTAGGGGCAGAGAGAGAGAGAGAGAGAGAGAGAGAGAGAATCCCAAGCAGGCTAATCCCAAGCACAGAGCCGGATGTGGGGCTCGATCTCACAGACTGTGAGATGGTGACTTGAGCCAAAATGAAGAGTCAGACGCTTAACCGACCGAGCCCTTACAGCTAGGATTTTCACTTGAGCAGCTATGGGAGTGCTGGTGCTGCCATTTATGGAGACGCAAAGGACTGGGGCAGAAGGACTTGGAGAGAGCACCAAGAGTCCTGTACTGTTTTCCGTCTGAAGGAACTGGTAGCACGACCGGATCATAGGTGACACAAACACTTCTAGGCTGTCAAACAGCTCATTAGCTTCCTATGCCTTTCCTTATCTTTTTATACATGTACTACCTTAAAGCTGTTTGTGGCAACATGGAGAGGGCCTGCTCAGATCCCCTTCTAGAAAGGACCAGCTGCCCAGATGCACGGAGTGGGGTTAAGCTGACAAGCTCCATCTCAGCTTTTAAACAGAGGTCATACGATTTCTGGGGCATCTCCCAGCCAATGATTGGCCAGACATGGTAGCTAAGGGCACTCTCTTTATGGGCAGTCCCTAGTCAATGACTCAGCCAGACAGCAGTACAAGGGTCTAGCCATTTCCACCGGACGCAGGACCCCTCCATCAAGGAATCTGCTCTAGAGCTCCCTACCGGGCTGGCTGGGACTCTACCAGGTCTGCACTGCCATCTGATGGCACTCACCTTCACAGGTGTTATTCTTCAATAAACCTTTTGTAGTCCTAACTCCATCTCAGCATCTGCTTCCTGGAGAACTCAACCCGTGACACTATTAGAGACCAAAATACAACCTCCTTTTTCAGCTCTGTGCCATGTATCAGTAAGATCATAGGAAAGATTAATTTGGAATATGTATTAGTCAGCTATTGATACAATAATGCTGAGTAACAAACCACAGAAGCTCAGAGGTATACAATAAGCATTTATTTCTTGCCCATGCATATGAGAGTTAGCTGGGGTGGCTTGGCCTCAGGCTGCAGGTCTATGGAACAGCTCTGTTCCAGGAGTCACATTCTAGGACCTGGGCTGAAGTCAGAGGGAAGCTCTGCCTCTGCCAATCATGGCAGATTATTGGAGTGTAAGAGAGCAAGCCCAAATGCCCATTCACAAGCACATTTCAAGCCCCTGCTCCTATCATGTTTACTCACATTGACTAAAGCAAGTCACATGGCCAAGTGTGAAATGAAGGGGTAGAGAAAGACCTGACGACCTGGAGGCCATGGCAAAGGGATTGGGGACTATTATGGGGACTGATAATTCACCTACTCCCAGTAATGGTTCATCAAGTCGGTATAAGACTCAACATAACCAGGGGCACCTGGTTGGCTCAGTCGATAGAGCATGTAACTCTTCATCTCAGGGTCACGAGTTCAAGTCCCACATTGGGTGTGGAGCCTACTTAAAATTAAAAATTAAAAAAAAAAAAGATTCAACATAACCATACTTAGCTCCTACTTCCCAGTTATGCATCCATTCTGGAATACTATTAATGCCTACTTGCAGGGTTTTTTCTGGGTTTAAGGCACATAGAGCTATAGAGATAACTGGATAATTATAAGATTCCTGGGGGACTCCTAAAGATTATTCAGATTAAAATATTTTCTGGATGTACAAAGGCAAAATCTAATGCTCCTCTATTACCAATGTCATATAAAGATTGAACATGCTTCCTAGCTCAATGGAATCTGTTTTAACATTTTTGGTAGAATATATACTGTGAATCTGCATTGTTATTAAATAGCTGTTTCAGGATATATACATTTAAACTACTTTATTGAGGGATGTTTGACACACAGAATGCTGTACTTATTTAACTTAATGGATATAACTTGGTAAGCTTCAGGATATTGATGGACATTTTTCTAACGATAGCCTTGATCTATGTCTGTGTGGACAGTGTAGACATCTGATCAATCATGTTCTAGTGTTCTTGAATCTGATCTACTACATGGATCATAAATACCTGTCTTGAATCTGTTTTCCAAACTTATAGGATTATTAGAATATAGCAGAATGTTCAGAATTTGTTATTACCTTCATAGTTCTTATTATGATCTAAAATTATTTTTTAATTATTTTATTTTTATTAAAGATTTTTTTTAACATTTATTTATTTTTGAGACAGAGAGACACACAGCATGAATGCGGGGAGCATCAGAGAGAGAGGGAGACACAGAATCTGAAACAGGCTCCAGGCTCTGAGCAGTCAGCACAGAGCCCGACACAGGGCTCGAACTCACAGATGGCGATATCATGACCTAAGCCGAAGTCGGATGCTTAACTGACTAAGCCACCCAGGCGCCCCTAAAATTATTTTTTTTTAATGTTTATTTTGAGAGAGTGTAAGCAGGGGGAGGGACAGAGAGAGAGGGAGAGAGAAAATCCCAAGCAGGCTCCACGCTGATGACGTGGGGCTCGATCTCATGATATTATGATCTGAGCTGAAACCAAGAGTCCGATGCTTAACTGACTGAGCCACCCAGGTGCCCCCAGATACTTTTAAATTACCAATAGATGCTACTGACTTCCTGTTACGGTAGATGCAGATTTAGCTCTTTTACCACTTACAACCCCAACCATTACATGCCTCCCTTTTTGGATAACTTCCAGTTATTCTGTCAGTAATTGCCTTGCGTTTATGTTTGCATTGTTTTGTTTCACATAAACATTTTTCCTAAAGTCTCCAACAGATCCTTCAAATACCTATCAATGTAACATTTTCAGAACACTTAAATGCAACAGATCACCTATTAATTTCCCAGACCCCTCCTTTTCACAGCCTTCCGTCCTTCTCCAACCTAGGCCTGTTGCACATCCTGGCGATTCCTTTTGCTGCTCTTCTCAGTTAGGATCCTTACTTCCTAGATCCCACGTCTTCTTCTTTCTTGCTTTAGCTCGTGGTTTTGCAGAAGTACATTCTCTGGGGCACATGGCAACTCTGGGCAAGGATGCTGGCGGTTGTGTCAGCTGGTGCAGCTGTTCTGGAGAGCCATCTGGCAGTTTCAATCAAATGAAGACTCTGTGAACCTTCTGACCTAGCAATCTTGCTCCTGCGCACATATAAAGGCAAATGCTCACAGGGGTCCACACGAGGACATGTACGAGGATGGTTGCTGAAGTACTGTTTATGTATTTGTGTGCATAAAGATTTCTGCAGATAACTGTATACCTTGCCACTCCTTAATAGCAGTCTTTTTGGTTGATGCTGTTGGATTTTCTAAGTACTTGATCATATCATCAACAAATAGCAAAAGTTTTACTTTTTCCCCAATTTTTATACATCTGATTTCTTCCTCTTGTCTGATTGCTTTGGTTAATACTTTCAGTACAATATTAAATGGTGGTAGAGATGGAAATTCTGGTCTTGTCCTGACTTTAGTAGGACAATGGGCATTTCATTTAAATTTTATTACACAAATGGATTTCATTTTTACTTTTTTAAATTTTTATTTATTTATTTTTAAATGTTTATTTATTTTTGAGACAGAGAGAGACAGAGCATGAACGGGGGAGGGTCAGAGAGAGAGGGAGACACAGAATCTGAAACAGGCTCCAGGCTCTGAGCGGTCAGCACAGAGCCTGATGCGGGGCTCGAACCCACAAACCGCGAGATCATGACCTGAGCCGAAGTCGGATGCTTAACCGACTGAGCCACCCAGGCGCCCCTACTTTTTTTTTTTTTAAATGTAAATCCTATACCCAATGTGGGGCTTGAACTCATGACCTCAATATCAAGTCATATGCTCTACCAACTGATCCAGCCAGGTGCCTTTCATTATGATTGTATTTTTAAGTTTCTTTTTAAATTGTGGAATGATTCCTACATACATATAAACATACAAAAGAGTATATATAAAATACATACGTATGATTAAAAAGAAGAATAAAGCCAATACCAGTGTCCCATCACTCAGGCTAAGAAACAGCATTCCTAGAGGTGTCTGGGTGGCCCAGCCAGTTGAGCTTCCCACTCTCGATTTCAGCTCAGGTCATGATCTCACGGTTCGTGAGTTCAGACCTCACATCTGGCTCTGCACTGACAGTGCAGAGCCTGCTTGGGATTCTCTCTCCGCCCCCTACGTGTGCCCTTTCTCCCTCAAAATAAATTTAAAAACCCCAAAACATTACTAGGTCTTGGGAGCTCCCTAAGTCTAGGTCTTAGCTCTCCCTAAGGTAGCTATCATCTTGTCTCTTGTGTTACCATTTTGTATTAGATGGGGGGTAGGGTGGAGATAAAGTGCTGTAGCAAAGATATTCAAAGATATTGCATTAGGAAATGAAGTGTTTCTTTTTCACATTTAGACTGATGTGAACAGGCCAGGTTGGTGGGGCAGCTCCTGCTCTGAGCGGTCATACTGTCTGTGTGGCGGACGCTGTGTCATTGGCACTTCTGGGTGGCAGCCAGCAGTAAAGGGAAAGAAAAATTACGGGAAAGGCACCCTAGAGTTTTAGACCCACACCCAGAAGGAGCACATCACTTCTACTTAGGCTCATAAACGAGACTTTTGTCGTACAGCCGTCCACATGCTGCTCAATTACAACTCTGTAACCAGGGGAGATGGGGAGAATGGGTTTTGGTAGACAAAACCCATCACTCATTCCTTTGATTTCCTTTGTAGTTTTACCACCTTTGTGTGTACCTTAACAGGATCTTTCAGTAAACAAAACAAAAAACTAAATGGCAAGCACGTATCTACTTGTGTTAAGGGAAAGGCAACATTACCACTATCCAAATGAAGGCTTCCAGGAAAATATAACTAGAGGGCTACATCATAGTCTGGCTTCTGCTTCCCTGACTGCTTACAGGACCCCTTCTGGGTAGGATCAGTGGGCAATGGTGCAGAAGAGTTCACACAGCAGGCCCAAGACCGCACTCCTTAGAAAGGTCTATTTGCTTGCAAGGTTGGCCCATGGCTGGTATCTGGAACTTGGATCTTATAAGCGTTCCCATCATTCTCTAAATGGGAAGAGTAGCCCTTCGTGCAAAAACTGTGCAAATGTAGTTTTTACGTTGAACACCTGCTTTCCTTCTGGGACTGTGAAAGTTTGGTATATGCCTGTATGACTGGCCTCCAATAAAAACCCTTGGTGCTAAGTCTCTAATGGATTATCACAAATTTGTTGCGGGAGGAATTAAGCATGTCCTGGGTGACTCCACTTGGAAGACTCCGGGCTCATACCTGATTTCCTCTAGACTTTGCCCATGGCCTTTTCCTTCACTGATTTTGTGTCCATTCACTGTAATAAAGCAAAACCTTGAGTACGACTATGTGCTGAGTTCTGTGAGTCCTCCTGGCAAATCACTGAACTTGGGGGTGGTCTTGGGGAACGTCTGCAGCAAGGTTATGAAGCCTGGGAAACACAGAGGTCACCACAGTTGGAGCGTTTGACTGGACTGTGTGTCTCTTAGGGACAGTAGCAAGACGAGTGGGATCTGCTGTACTTTCCGCTCCTTAGTTCATTCTGCTACTCCTGCTCAGGAGTAGGTCAGAGTAGAATTATTTCTACGGTGTGAAATGAAGGCTCTTAGTTAATGCTGGTGGCAGGGAATGGAAGGGAGGGCAGAAAATTCATTAGTAGAGGGTCCAGGCAAACCGAGTACAGATGAGGATCTGGGCCAGGACAACCAGGGCACTCTGTCCCTAGACAAAATGGTACGACAATGGCAGTGGGCATTGGCACCTGCTCCAATCTGAACTGGCTGCCCATTACAGCTGATGCACAACTATTATCACCATCTTCCTAGGGGTCCCCTATGTCTTTCCCTCTTGTTTCTGTACTGCTTGCCTTTCTTGTTTTGGTGGAGCATATCCTCTCATGCCTTCCTGGGAAAGGGTACATGGAGGGTAAATTGTTTGGAGACCTTACATGTCCAAGGTCATGAACAATCCACTTGATTGATGGCTTTAGTTATAGGCTGGAAGAGACTTTCCCTCAGAATTTTGGAATTATCTCTCCACTGTTCTCTTTCATTCAACAAATTTTTATTGAGAACCTAACGCATGCCTGGCAGTGCTCTAAGCACTTGGGATACATCTGTGAACAACAGAGACTAAGATACAGAGAGACAGAGTCAAAGGGCTTATATTCTAGGTGGAGTTCTGGCTTTTGGTGTAGTTGCTGAGAAGTCTGAAGCCATTCTGATTTCTGATCCTTTGTGAGGTTTTCTCTCTCTGCCAGCTCGTGGGATCTTCTCTTTATTCCAAGTGTTCAAAGAGTTCACAACGTTGTGCCTCGTATGCATTTATTTTCCTCCACTTTGCTGGGTACTCGGTGGGCTCATTTGCCCTGTAAATCCGTGTCCTTCCGTTCCGGACATTTTTCTTGAACATTCTGTAGATGATTTCCTCCTCCGGTGTTTGGATGCTGGACCTCTCAGGGTGGCACTCTTTCTATCTCCTTCTCCTAGGATTTATCTGGTTGCTCTTCCTGGGAGACTTTCTCAATTTTCCTTTTCAACCCTTCTAGTGTTTTTATTTCTGCTATCTACATTTTTAATATCTAAGAGGTTTTATTTTCTTAAAAAAATTTTTTTTTAGTGTTTACTTTTGAAGGAGAGAGACACAGACACGTGGTGGGGCAGGGGCAGACACAGAATCCGAAATGGCTTCAGGCTCTGAGCTGTCAGCAGAGCCCAACATGGGGCTCAAACTCACGGACCCCAAGATCATGACCTGAGCGGAAGTCGGGCACTTAGAAGACTGAGCCACCCAGGTGCCCTGAAGTTTTTTTTATTTTCTAAAGTTTCTTATAAAAATGTCCTGTTTGTTTCATAGATGTAATATGTACTTATCTGAGAATGTCAGCATGTTTTAAAATTTTCATCTTCTTGCCTGTTTTTTCCAACACTGCCCCCCCCCCCAACCTCCTGCTCCCCGTTCATTTGTTTTGATCTCCAAAACTCATGTTTAGAAGCTTTTCTCTGATGTCTGGATAATCATTGGTTGCCTGCTTATGATTAAGAGCCAGGGACTAAAAAACATTTTTGGAAGATCTGAGCATATGGTTTTTAGGACTTTGAGACTTTGGGGTCACTGTAGGGTATTTTGTATGGGCCATTTGTTGGGCAAACTCTTATGTCGGTATCTTGGGAGTTGTCAGACTCTCCAGAAAAGAATCTTTTAAAATTTCTGCATGGAGAGTAAGATTTAGTTTTCAGTGCCGGCTTAGTGAGGAAAACAGGATGAGGACCCCAGCATTCAGTAATCACATGCTCTCTCTTAATCCCCATTTTCAAGATACTACTTGTGACCTTAATTTAGCCTAGTATCCCCTGTATAGAAACTCTTTTGTTTTGCCTTTTCCAGAAAATAAAGGGTTAGATATCTGCAAGGATGAGAAATCTAGATTTCTGAGGATAAACTCCAAGAAGTGGAGTTGCTGGATTCAAGAGTACATACATTTTCTTTTCTTTAAAAATTTTTTTTTAACGTTTATTTATTTTTGAGACCGAGAGAGACAGAGCATGAACAGGGGAGGGGCAGAGAGAGAGGGAGACACAGAATCGGAAACAGGCTCCAGGCTCTGAGCTGTCAGCACAGAGCCCGACGCGGGGCTCGAACTCACGGGACCGCGAGATCATGACCTGAGCCGAAGTCGGCCGCTTAACCGACCGAGCCACCCAGACGCCCATACGTTTTATTTTCTTAATGTCCATTTATTTTTGAGAGACAGCAAGAGAGCGTGAGCAGAGTAGGGGCAAAGAGAGAGGGGAACAGAGGATCCAAAGTGGGCTGACAGAGAGCTGGATGCAGGGCTCGAACTCACGAACCACGAGATCATGACCCAAGCTGAAATCACACGCTTAATGGACTGAGCCAGCCAGAAGCCCCAAGAGTGCATACATTTTAGATTTGTTTTAATCGCTGGCAAATTATTCTTTATTGAGCTTGTATCATATATACCACCACCAGCAATATATGAGAGTATGTTTCCTCATACCTGGTAGTCACCAAACCTCTTGACTTTGAAAAAAGGTGGGAGATATTTTATCTGTTATCTTAATTTACATTTTTCTGAAGTGTGAGATTGAGCATCTTTTCATGGTTGAGAGACATGTTTCCATTTTTTTCCCTCTTAAGTGTTTGCTCACATAACCTTTGCCCATTGCATTAACTGATTTGTAGGAGCTCTTCACTTTTTCCCAGTTTCTTGTTTGTTGAATTTGCTTATAGTGGTTTATTGGAAAGGAAAACTGTTGTTTTTTTTTTTTTTTAAACAAAGCCCTTTTATTTTCCATGCAAAGGTGAGTCAGAGAATTTACATAAAGGTGCGAGATGGGCAGCCGAGCAGGGAGCAGAGAGCTTCCAGCGTGTGGCTTGGGTGATGCTGCCATGGGAGCAGGGCCAGGGCCCCCTCCATCCACCGGCTGCCTACAGCCTCCTGCTTTCCCTGACAGGGGAGAGCCAGGGAGGCAGCCCCAGCCTCCACTGTGCCTGCCCTTCCCGAACTGCCCCGCTAGCAAGGCTTTGGGCCTGGCCTGAGCTTCATCATGGCTGAGTTTGGGGGTATTAGAAACACGGGGAGAAGTAGAAGAAAATGGCCTGCGCTGAAACACACATTCCTTTGTTTGCTTTGTTTGTTATTGTTTTGTTTTAGAGGGAAAGGTCCCTGGAAGGTCCTTGAGGGGGACCAAAATGCCATCGTGGTAGTAGGGACTGTAGCATCTGCAAGTATTGAGGAAGGAAAATATTCTTCAGTGTGGTCAAACTTATTCTATGGCTTCCGCACCCTGCGTCTTATTGAGATAGACTTTCTTCTACATTCCAAGATTATTAAAAATGTCTCCCGGGGCGCCTGGGTGGCTCAGTCAGTTAAGTGTCTGACTTCGGCTCAGGTCATGACCTCACAGTATGTGAGTCCAAGCCCCGCGTCGGGCTCTGTGCTGACAGCTCAGAGCCCGGAGCCTGCTTTGGATTCTTGTGTCTCCCTCTCTCTCTGCCCCCCACCTGCTTGCTCGCTCGCTCACTCTTTCTCTCAAAAATAAACAAAACATTAAAAAAAACTTAAAAAAAGAAGTCTCCCCCTTATTGGTCCTATTTTCTTTTTTTGTATTTTAATTTTTCATCCATTTGGATTTTTTCCCTCAGATGGCTACCCAGTTGTCCTAATCCTATTTATTAAACATTCATCTTTTACTTACACATTTTAAATAACATCAAAATAATGACAGGGGCCCTTGGGTAGCTCAGTCGGTTGAGCGTCTGACTCTTGACTTTGGCTCAGGTCATGATCTCAATGAATTCGAGCCCTGCTTTGGGCTCCGTGCTAACAGTGTGGAGCCTGCTTGGGAGTCTCATTCTCTTAAAATAAATACTTTAGGAAAAGAAACAACTTATGTACAAAATTCTTGTATATTTAGGTTTATTTCTGAAATTCTTGTTCTGTTGACCTATTCACGTGCCTGCACTACACGACTTATTGTATTTTCTTTAATAGAGTGGATTCCCCATTTATTCTTTTTAGAATTTTCAGAGCTTTGTTTTTTATTTTTTCCACTTGAACTCTGATACTATCTTGCCTGTTTTCCAAACATGGTTTGGAATTTAATGGAGTCACATTAAATTTATAGGTTAATTTAGGAAGAATACATTCATGATGTTGAGTCTTTCTATTCGAGAACATGGTGTGCTGTTCCACTTGTTTAGTTGTTCTTCTGAGTCCTTGTGTAGTATTTTAAAGTTTTTACTATCATGATCTTACAGTTCTTACTGAATATATTCCTTGATGTTTTATCTTATTCATGGCTATTGTAAATGGAGCCTTCCATATACCAACTAGTTGTAGCTTGTACATATAAAATATATGCAAATTCTCTTACTGTTTGAAGTTTCTCCATTCATTCTATTCCACTTTCTATGCAAACAATATCATTTGCAAATAATAATTTTACCTTTTTTCCCCAACTGGCATATTTTCCATATCTAAAATTCACTTTTTTATGTTTATTTTTGAGAGAGAGAGAGAGAGAGAGAAAGAGATGGAGAGAATGAGTGGGGGAGGGGCAGAGAGAGATGGGGACAGAGGATCCAAAGAGGACTCTGTGCTGACAGCAGAGAGTCTGATGTGGGGCTGGAACTCAAACTGTGAGATCATGACCTGAACCGAAGTCAGATGCTTAACCGACTGAGCCACCCAGGTGCCCCTAAAATTCACGTTCGATATCCTTTTTGCCGATAGCATCTGTATGATATTTCTTAGGGCCGCTGTAACAAAGTACCACAAAGTTGGTGCCTTAAAACAGATGTTTAAGGCCTCACGGTTCTGGCAGCCAGGGGTCTGGAGTGACGGTGTCCACAGGGCCATGCTCTGAAACTTCCTGTCTTTTCCTGCTTCTGGCGGTGTGCTGGCAACTCTGGGTGTTCCCTGGCTTGCAGCAGCAGCACTTTTGTCACCACCTGTGTCACCTGGTGTCCCCTCCCCCCAACCAGGAGTCTTGTGTGTCCTTTTCCTTCCTTTTTTTTTTTTTTTTTAATTTTATTTGAGAGAGACAGAGACAGCGAAAGTGGTGCAGGGGCAGAGAGAGAGGGGGAGACAGAGAATCCCAAGGAGGCTCCGTGCTATCAGTGCAGAGCCCGATGTGGGGCTTGAACTCACCAAACTGTGGGATCATGACCTAAGCCAAAACCAAGAGTTG
Source organism: Panthera leo (assembly GCF_018350215.1). Lineage (NCBI taxonomy): Eukaryota > Metazoa > Chordata > Mammalia > Carnivora > Felidae > Panthera > Panthera leo. The sequence continues at coordinate 143,332,085 of NC_056684.1, forward strand.
GATGCTTAACTGACTGAGCCACCCAGGTACCCCTATCTTTTTCCTCCTCCTCCTTTTTTTTTTTTTTTTAACATTTTAATTTATTTTTGAGACCGAGAGAGACAGAGTGTGAATGGGGGAGGGGCAGAGAGAAGGAGACACAGAATCCGAAGCAGGCTCTGGGCTCTAAGCAAGCTGTCAGCATAGAGCCTGATGTGGGGCTTGAACTCACAAGCTGTGAGATCATGACCTGAGCCAAAGTCGGACGCTTAACTGACCGAGCCACCCAGGTGCCTCTCTTTTTCCTTCTTATTAGGATATCAGTCATAATGGATTCAGGGCCTACCTTAAAAACATCATCTTAATTTAAATACATTTGCAATGATGGTATTTCAAAATAAGATCATATTTAACAGAACCAGGGTTAGAACATTAACATATCCTTGTGTGTGTGTTGGGGGGGGGGGGGTGGTCACAAGCCAATAGCAGCATTGAACTGTTTTCCTCTTTATTCACTGTGAAGACTGAAGTTTATAGTAGGAGTCCATGGATTGTTTTGATGAAGTGTCTTATCAAAACCTAAAAGTTCATATATAAAATATGGCAGGTATATGCATTTGGGTTGAGGAATGGGGTTCAAAGCTTTCATGGGTTTTTGTAGTGGGTCTGTTATCCCCTAAAAACTTAAAGAATTGTTTATGAAGACCAAAAAAATAGTATTACATTAAGTCCATTTGGAAAAATTTATAGGTCTATTAGCTTTGTTAGAATGTGGATAATCATGGAGGTCATCCAAATTTAGCAACTTTTGATTACCATATATATGGTATATATATGGTGTATATGGTGTATTGCTGTTTAAAAAGAGATTTTATATATACTTTGTCTTTTGAGCCTTTACATGTCATGTATAGAACACCATAATTTCCAGCACAATACATTCTGGGAAGTTACTCTCCAAAATTAAAAAGTGAGTCCTATAGTCAGTTCTCAAACTCTGGGCTTAACAAAACCCTATAGGTACAGGAGCCCCCCTTATCCACGGGAGATACATTCTAAGACCCTCAGTGCATGCCTGAAACCACAGAGAGTACTGAACCCTACATATACTGTTTTTTTCCTATACATACATACCTATGATAAGGCTTAATTATTACAAATCAGGCACAGTGAGAGATTAACAATGACAAAACAGAGCACTATAATGAAATAGTACTGTAATAAAACATGTGAAACTGGTCTCTCTCAAAATACCTTATGTATTGCACTCATCCTTCCTCTTTCGGGTGAGATGTGAGGAGATAAAATCCCCATGTGATGAGATGAAGTGAGGTTAATAACGTAGGCATTGTGATGTAGCATGAGGCCGCTACTGACCTTCCGACAACAGTCAGGAGGAGGCTCATGTGCTGTGGAACCCCAGTTAACCATGGGTAACTGAAACTCTGGAGGCAGAACCATGGGTACCACTGTATATGGAAGTGTTAACTTCTCACAAATGAACTCCCACGTACTCTTTCCATGTCAGTATGTATGGCCTTATGCATTTTTTTTTTTAACAACTGCAATGTACAGAATTTCCATAATTTATCTAATTCTTTATTGATGAGTATTTAGGCAATTTCCAATTTTTCACTATTAAGCGGAACAATGCTTCATGCAAATCCTTGTGTACATAAACTTTGTACATTTGTGAGGATAGATTCCTAAGAATTGGAGTCGTTAAGTCAATGGAACTACAATACATATTTGACAGTCATTCATAAACTGCCCTCCAAATATCAATTTACATTCCTGTCAATCCTTCTTAATACTTCTATAAACACCAAAAACTGTGGCGATACTATCAATTTTATACTGATAATTGCTATTTTCCAACGTGATAGTAAAAAGTTTTAATTTGTGTATCTTTCGTAAGAAAAGTTAAGCATCCCGGAGTGGGGAAGTTCTTTCTAGGCAGGACAGGAAACTCAGAAGTCAGAAATAAAAAGCCCGAAAAATGCAACTTTTGTGAGCTGCTTGCTAGGCCCTTTGTCTGTTTTTTTCCACTGGGTTAGGTTTCCTTTCTAACTGATTTAAAGAAGTATTTTCAAGTTTAGGGATTTTGTGCACTTGCCATATGTGTTACAAATCTTTTTTCCAAGTCTGTTGTCTTTTTGAATGGTATTTTGTACCATGCAAATTACAGAATAAAAATATCCTTCGGCTTATTTGTTTGGGGCTATGTCTAGAAAAGCCTTCCCTATTTCAAGATCACAAATATACTTATTCAAGTAGCTTCTTTTTAGATTCTTATGGTTAATTCTTTTATATTTAAATCTTTGATCCATCTGGAGTTTATTTTGGAATAAGGAGAGAAGTAGGAACCTCGATTTCTTTAATTACAAACGGCTAGTTGGTTGTTCCAATACCTTTTATTAAATTAACCCTGTCATCTTTACCGTATGCCCGTTCTTATCGGGGTCGAATTCCGTACTCCATTACACTGCATTCGTGTTTTCGCTAAGGAGGCTTTAGAATACATTTTAATATTTGGGAGGCAAGTCCTCCCCCAATATTACTTTTTTTCCCCCTGAATTTCCAATGATTCTCAATATCTTATTCTGCCAAATGAAATTTAGAATAGTTTTGACTGGTTCTAAAGGAAATTCTGTTTAGATTTGGACTGCATTCAATTTGCACATTAATTCCGAAAGAGCTGGCATTTTTACAGTGTTGTGTCTTCTCACCCAAAAACAAGGTGTTTCATTTAATTATTTTAGTTTCTTTACAGGTTTTGTAGGATTTTTTCAAGTAGTTTCTGAAAACTTTCTAAGTATATTCAGAGACACTGTGCAACCCGACCCCAGGGGGCACCGTCCACACTGCTGTCAGTGAGACTAAAGACCCCCAGTTGTCTGTATGATGGGTACGAGCAACTGTAAGGTTAGTCCTGTATTTTAGAGTGTCATTGTGAGTGACAGGAGTTTTGTCATATTTAACAATGATGAGTTTAAATAGAACTTTTGGTATATCTAAATTTGTTACTATTGTCACATGACAAAGTTTGCATATTAATTTTATAACCTGCTACCCTGTTACACTTATTGTTTAATAAGAGATTTTCAGTTGATCCTCTTAGGTTTTCCAATATATAGTCCTAGATAAATTATGGTAATTTCACTTTGAACTTTTTCCTAGTGCACTGGCTAGCACATTCAGCACAATAATAATGGAATCATGAGGAGAACTCATGTCATGTCTTTTGGCTTTAAGTCCAATGCTCTTTTCTGGGTTCATATTCTATCCACTAAACAGTCCTGAGCACCAATGACCTTTCATGATCTTTTCTTACCCCAACAAGCAGATCTAGAGCTGCAATATTCAGTTGATAATTCTTATGCAAAATTCTCCAGCAAATTCAATATTCTAGCCTACTAAATTGAAACGTGACTCTTAAAGATTATTCTCCAAGAATACGTTTTGGTTTGGGGGGGATGGGGGGCTTTGCAGAGAAGAAAACAGACTGAGCTAGGGCTAAGGCGGTGACTGAAAAATGCGCCTGCTCAATAGGTATTTACTTGAAAGCGAAATACATAAAGTAAGCAAGGGGCTGAACTACCCCCTGCCCCACCCCCAATAGGAACTAGAAGCAGAACTATCTGGAAGTACAAGTGACGTGACCCTAAAGCAAAGTTTCACCTCAGGGCTAAGGTATGAGAAAAAGCACGAACGGGCATGTTTTCAAGTATGTGAACTGCGATCATGTGTAGCTAACAATCTAGTGAGATGAGACAGCCATGTAACAAATGTCATCATAAAGTTAAGTATTAACGTGAGTGCTAAAAGTTAGAGAATGTTTCTCAAAGGTGACTCGTTCACTTGGCAACTACGTAGAATACCTCTTGAATGCCAGTACCCAACCTAGAAACAAAATGCTGAACGAAAAGAAGGGATCCCTGTTCTCAGAGAGCTTAAAGTCCACCGGCAGAGGCGGATGTGACTTAAATACACAAGACTCGCAAAGGAAATAACAAAGCTGAGAAGATACGCGGTGACATAGCCCAGAGCTGGGGTGTCAGCCAAAGCCCTTCTGAGAAAGCAGCCTTCCAGCTGGACTCTGAGGGATACCCAGGCAGAGTACAGGGCCCGGCAGGCAGAGGCAATCCGCTGGGTAAGGCCTAAAGGACGAGGCAGCAGTCTGGGCCTTCTGACGCGCACAGGTGAAAGGGACTGTGCAAAGGCACAGAAGCGCAGGCGCGACAGGTATGAGGAACCACAAGTGCCGCACCTCGGTTAGGGAACATGCGGAAACAGAAACGCCAGGAAGAGAAAGAGAAAACCCCACAAAGATATCAGCAAGGAGGAAGAGGAGAAATCTAGAACTTCAACTCAGTACATGCTGAGCATCTGCTATGTGGCTCATGATACAATAGGGGATTCTTCCAGTTCCAAAGAGTAAAGACTGGGTCCTCCTGTTAGTAACTCTGTCTAGCTGGGTTCGTAACAGAAACATTCTTCTTTGAAGATAATCTTTCAGAGAACACTCCCTACCCCATCCTAGACTAGATCTTTTCAGTATCGTAAACTGTATTTCTACTTTCCCAAATAGTAACTACTAGAGTGGAATCTGAATTGTTAACAAACGCATCTTCCTTTCTGTCACAGGCCCCCAACTGCTACGTCACTGAAACCTGTGACTAGAATCACTCAGCTTTACTGGGTCCGTCTCAACAGTCCCAAAATGTCGACAAGAGGTCTCCAGGGGGGTGACCGAGAAGTACATCCTAATCATGTATAAGCGGCATGTTAATTTTTTCTCTTTACACAGAGTACACCAACTTCTTTTTTTGCCCCAAACCTCCTTTTCTCTCTTTCCTGCTTAAGGTTCTCAGAAAAAGTCAGAAACTATAAATGAGGTTATTAAACTTGAATGTCCTTGCTCTAATCTCTAAAGAGATAAAATCCACCATGTTTACTGGGCTGCTTGGAAAGTCTGTAACTGAAGCTCTAACTGGAAAAGCTTCACAATGAAAAACAAAGCTCCACAAGCTCTAGCTACAAAAAGCGATGTCCTCATTTGGGTGCAGTGCTAAGAATACTCTAAGTAATAATCCCACTGGTTCTATGCCTGGGAGTAACAGAACGTCACAGCCTCCTGACAAACGACGCTTTCGTTTTCTTCCTATATTGCTTCTTTTGTCACTATGCTATAGAATTTCTTTTATTCCTACGGGATGGAACCCACTTTTGAGTCTTATCCCCAGGGTCTGAGACAATTAAAACCGCACACGTGGAGCCGTGTTTACGAGGGGATGGGAGACAGCTGTGCATCTTTTAAGGCTGGGGCTGGAGACGGGCGATAGAGGTGTTTCCCATCAGAGAAACACCACTGCCAAACTCTCAGGCACCACTGCCAAACAGACCCCCAGGCCCTCTTTGCTGCTACTGTTTTTGCTCAGCTTCACAGTTTACGCCGCACGGAAGGAGGCAGTGGAGCAGTGCAGTGGGAGAGCTTGTCCGGGAGACAGGGTAGGACACTGCTGGAGGGTGGCGTCCGGAGGAGATAAGAGGGACCGAGTACAAGAACATGTGGAGAAATTCGTTTGGGAAAGAGATACTTCTTCCTTTGATCCTTGAAGAGCAAGAATAGATTCAGATAGAGATAAAAATGCAGGTTGAACTTGGAAACTGAGGGAGGTTCATGCCTTATGGCAGAGCTTCTCAAACTTTCTGGGTATTCAGAACCCTAATAGCTCTGTTTATTAGATGTTCGAACAATCTAGAAGTATTTGTTTCTAGTGATGTAGCAGTTTGAAAAATAAAGTGGGCACTGTATAGTCTGTTCTGGTTTTAGTTTAACAGCACATACAATTCACCCGTTTATAAAGTGTATAAATCAGTGGTTTTTAGTATATTCAGGATTGTGCCGCTATCACCTCAGACAGTAGTGAAACACTGGGGAGCCTGGGTGGCTCAGTTGGTTAAGCATCTGACTTCGGCTCAGATCATGATCTCGTGGTTTGTGGGTTCAAGCCCTGCACCAGCTGTGTGGACAGCTCGTAGCCTGGAGTCTGCTCCGGATTCTGTGTTTCCCTCTCTCTCTGCCCCTTCCCTGCTCTCTCTCTCTCTCTCAAAAAACAAACATTAAAAAAAAAAGTAGAACATTTTCATCACCCCAAAAAGAAACCCCATACCCATTACTAGTCACTCTTTCTCCCTCACCCTCCCCTCCTCTAGGCAACCACTAACCCATTTTCTGTCTCTAGAGACATTTCATATAAATGGAATCATGGCTATGTCTGCCTTCTTTCGCTCGGCACACTTTTTCAAGGTTTGTCCATTTTACAGCATGCATCAGTATTTTATTCCTTCTTATGGCTGAATGCTTCGTTGCATAGGTATACCACATTTTGTTTATACGGTCATCAGTTAGTGGACATTTGCTTTTTGGCTATTATGGCTGATGCTTCAACAAATACTCATGTACAAGTTTTTGTGTGGACATGTTTTCACTTCTCTTGAGTATATACCTAAGAGTGGGATTGCTGGGTCATATGGTAAACTTTTGAGGAATGCCAGACTATTTTCTAAGGTGCCTGCACTGTTTTTACATTCCTACCAGCAGTATATGAGGCTTTGAATTTCTCCACATATTTACCGCTTTTTATTATGTGTCTTTTAAACTATCACAGTGGATGCAAAATGGGATCAGACTGTGGTTTCTATTTGCATTTCTGTTGAGTGATGTTGAGTATCTTTTCATGTTTATGAATGGCTTACTGGCCATTTGTATATCTTTGGAGAAATATTCAGGTCCTTTGTCCATTTTAAAATTAGATTATTTGCTCTCTGAATTGTAGGAAATCTATGTATACAAATACCTTATCAGATACATGATTTGCAAATATTTTCTCCCAGTTTGTGGGTTTTTTCTTTAAAAAAATTTTTTTTTAAATATTTATTTTTGAGAGAGAGAGGCAGAGCAGAAGTGGAGAAGGGGGCAGAGAGAAAGGGAGACAGGGAATCCGAAGAAGACTCCAGACTCTGAGCTGTCAGCACAGAGCTGGATGTGGGGCTCAAACTCATGAACTGTGAGATCATGACCTGAACCGAAGTTAGACACTTAACTGACTGAGCCACCCAGGTGCCCCTAGTTTTTCTAGTTTTGAGTTAAAAGAAAAAAAATACATGTTTGCTCCACTTGAATTGCTATTCTTCCCCTTTTAGTACAGTTTAGAAACTAGTATGTTGTTATTTTATTTATTTATTTATTTATTTTAATGTTGATTCATTTTTGAGAGACAGAGAGAGAGAGAGAGAGACAGAGCACAAACAGGGGTGGGGCAGAGAGAGTGAGACACAGAATCCAAAGCACGCTCCAGGCTCTGAGCTGTCAGCCCAGAGCCCAGTGTGGGGCTCGAACCCATGAACCGTGAGATCATGACCTGAGCTGAAATCAGACGCTTAACTGAATGAGCCACCCAGGCACTCCAGTATGTTGTTATTTTATTCCAAGATGTTTCTCTTATGAGACCTGAATTCAAATTTTATTTCTGCTAGCTACCTAGCTCTACGGTAGTAACTTGGACGAGTCATTTCATTACTCTCTCAGTTTTCATACTTGTAAGAAGAGGATAAATAGTACCTACTTTATAAGGTTATGCGTGAAAATGACAGCATGTATAAGTACTTAGCATAATGCCCAGACTCCCACAAAATGGGATTTGAAGACTTTAAAAGATCTTTGAAGAGCACTTTTATTTCAAGATATGTGTGAAATATTAAGTACTGTATTACTTCATGATGATTACTGAATAAAGAATAAGATGCTTTGTGCAAATCAATTTATATCAAATCATATCCTAATTTAGTAATCCTGACTGTGTGTCAGTTTTACCATTCTGCAAATCTGAGGCTTTAGAAAGTAAGCTGGCATGTGAAGGATACTATGTTAAGTGATGTTTTCCAAATTTGTCTTCAAGTCCCATAATGGTCTTACAAGAAAATACCGAGTCATAATGTAGTAAGAGAGTAAGTTCAACCAATAAGATAAATTGGAGATTGGTTACTTTACATGAGTCAGTAAAGGGTTAAATGTGGTTCCTAAAGACACCTGTGCATGCTTATTTCTTTTTATTTTTAAAAAAATTTTTTTTAATGTTTATTTATTTTTGAGACAGAGACCGAGCATGAACGGGGGGAGGGTCAGAGAGAGAGGGAGACACAGAATCTGAAGCAGGCTCCAGGCTCTGAGCTGTCAGCACAGAGCCCGACGCGGGGCTCGAACTCATGGACCGTGAGATCATGACCTGAGCCGAAGTCGGACGCCCAACCGACTGAGCCACCCAGGCGCCCCTGCTTATTTCTTTTTAAAGAGTCACTGCGGCAACCACTCATTCTCCTCAAAGTTTAATTTTTTAAAATGTTTATTTATTTTTGAGACAGCATAAGTGGGGGAGGGACAGAGAGAGGGGGAGACACAGAATCTGAAACAGGCTCCAGGCTCCGAGCTGTCAGCACAGAGCCCAACGCAGGGCTCGAACCCATGAAGAGTGAGATCGTGACCAGAAGTCGGACACTTAACTGACTGAGCCACCCAGGCGCCCCTTCTCATTCTCCTCAAAGTTTAAAAAACAAACATGCTTTTCAGAATTTTCATGGATTAAATCTCTGAATCTGAAAAACAATGACATATTGGACCTAAAGTGAATATTCTGTCTGTATTAAGTTGCATGCACCTGCGCACACACACAAAAGCCATGCTTTAAGACATCAACAAATACTCCTCCTCTTCCTCCACACCCACCGTACCTCCAGGTCTGTCCCAATGTTCACACTCACTGTCTTGGTGATGGGACCCAGGCTTTAAATACCACCTTTCAGCTAATGACTGCCAAATGCATGCCAGCAGCTCAGACTTGTCTCCACACTTGATTATTCAATTGCCTCCTAGACACTTCCCTCAAAGGCTTAGCAGACATACCCGACACGTCCAAAATTGAACTCCCGAGCTTCTGCTAGAAACCTGCTCCTCTACAGTCTTCTCGTTTCAGTTAATGGCATTTCCACTCTCCGGTTGCTTATGTTTACCTTGGAGTCATTCTGGACTCCTTCCATTTCTTCCACAGATCCCATCTGCTCTGTTGGGAAATCCTACTGGCTTTACCTTCAGAATCTATCTAGGATCCTCTAATCTCTCTGAATCTCAACTGCTATCATCCCTAGTCCAAGCTTCCACTGTCCTTGGCCTGGATTACTACAATTAGACTCCAAAGTGACCTCCCCCTTCCAGTCTTGCTTCCCTTGGTCTAAGCAAATGGATTTAAAAAAAAAAATTTTTTTTTTAACATTTATTTATTTTTGAGACAGAAAGAGACAGAGCATGAAGGGGGGAGGGGCAGAGAGAGAGAGGGAGACACAGAATCGGAAGCAGGCTCCAGGCTCTGAGCCATCAGCCCAGAGCCCGACGTGGGGCTCGAACTCACGGACCGCGAGATCGTGACCTGAGCTGAAGTCGGACACCCAACCGACTGAGCCACCCAGGCGCCCCTGGATTTTTTTTTTTTTTTTTTTTTAAGAGACAGTGAGAGCGAGCATGCACATGCTCAGAGAAGGGGCAGAGAGAGAGAGGGAGAATCCCAAGCAGACTCCGTGCTGTCAGCACAAAGCCTGACGTGGGCTTGAACTCACAAACCGTGAGATCATGACCTGAGCTGAAGTTGGACGACCAACCGACTGAGCCACCCAGGTGCCCCTGTGGCTTTTAGGCTTGGAAAGGCTTGACGATGAGACTTAACTAGTTCTTGAAGAACAGAGTATGAAGAAGAAAGGAAGGGCTTTCTAAGCAAGAGAGAGAGCTATGGGTGAAGGCAGAAGTTTGACTGCAGTGGGGGAATTAATGTAATACTAAAAATAGGCTATGAATTGCGTGGTGTATGGCTTAATATGGTTGGTGCAAGTCGCTGACACGAGAACATAACATCTAAAGCATTGTTTCAGGAAAATTTGGTAGCTGTTTACAAATGGAGAAAAGTTGAGAAAAATGTAAAACTGGGAAATCATTCATGAAGCCGTTATATAATAATTCCAGTTTGAGGAAATGCAAAGGGAACCGACAAAGTTTCGGGACGGAGGAATCCGAGGCACCAACCCATTCAGAAATGCCAGGCTTGAAAGTGAAAATGAGAAATGAACTTTATTTAGGTCAGGCCCACTTATATAAATCTGGGTGTTATTTATTGAATCCTTCAGCGTGTGTGGGGGCAACTACAAGAGGAAAAAAAATGCTAAGAATAGAGATTATCCAAAGGCTCTGAATGGGACAAAGGGGGACAGCCTATTATTACTGTGACAATAAAATATGTCACATAAAACCTTATCGAATAAAACCTTATAGCATAAAACCTTAATCGAATACCTGAGGCATACAGGTATTATGATTAACTGAGGTTAACTGTGGTTAATTGAAGGCTAATGAGATTTTTCTGGTCTTAATTTTTGCTTGCCGAGTTTCTTTTTTCCCCTCTAAAAAGTATGTCTTATTCCCCCTCAAAAACTAGGGAACACAGCTGAATTATTTTTAGAGGATTCAGGATGTCCCCATCCCTCAAGGTGATCATCATAAATACATATTTTTAATACAAAATCACAGTTATAGGAAATTGGGATAAATCCACGGTGACCACAGTGCTTATCCTGGTATTTAAAAGACTCTTGACATTTATTTGCCTTTCAGAGAAAGGCAGATAATATCAAAACAATTACAACCCAAACTTTCAGCTATTTTAGGGATCTCTTACTAAACAAGCAGGATTTTGCTCCAGTGGTTTTTTTTTTTTTTTTTTTTTTTTTGCCAACACGTACGAAGGACACAGGATGTTAGTGTCAAATCTATTACATCATGGCAGTTTCCACTGCCATCGCCTTGCGTTGTAACAGATGCTTGCGATTCAGGCTCCCTTACTGCAGAACGTCCCTTCATGCACTAATTTTGCGACCCTCCAGCTCTGATTTGAATTTAAAGAAACACTTCATTCTTGGTGTATCAAATGTTGGCTTCCGACCCCCCGGAATTCTCCCGGGAAGTTTCTGTCGCTTTAGAAACTTTCATATTCCAGCGCAACATGCCAAGAAACGCAGGTATACGGCAGCGACCGTGGAAGGCTCCCCACGTGTGCCTGCCCTCCCACATCCGGGCCTCGCACGGTGTGTGCACACAATCACGCCGAGGTCACAATCTCGCAGATCCCACTTGAGCCTTTCTTGTTTTCCTTTTTAATCAATGGTCTCTAACTTTCTTAAAAGCTCTTGCTAAGCTATCGAGCAAGTCAAGTGACTCCGGCTTCGATTCGGTCCCTGGCTCGGAAAGCCCCTGCCCGGCCCGGCCCTCCCCTCCCCCTGTTCTCTAAACACCCGCTGAAGACAAACTCCAGAAACAGAAGTGTCTATACAACCTCTTCTCCTTAAAATTAGCCAGTGCTCTCCACAGGCAGGTACCCAGATACCGGCCTTGCAAATACACCCGCGGCGCGTACGCCCGCCCAGGGCGCTCTCCCCCTGCCCGCCTAAAAGAAGGTGGGGAAGCTGGAAACCGAGCCACCGCGCTATCTTCTCGAAAACTGACTCCGGGAGGTGCACAGGGGAGTCCCGGGAGGTGCACAGGGGAGTCCCGGGGGCCGTGCGGGGGGCCGAGGGCAGGCCCTGGGGGAAGGGCCCCCCCCAGCCTCGGGGCGTCCCCGCACCCCCCCCTCCCCCGGCCAGAGAGTCGGGGCTCCCGCGCCTTGCTCCCGGCACCCCACGTGCGGAGCCCGCCTGGGGCGGCGGCCGCGGCGTCTCCCTCCCTCCGCTGTCCCGGGTCCCGGGTCCCCTCAGGGCATGGCCGGAGGCGGCTGAGGAGGTCGCCCCAGTTCACCTCGGCGCTCCCGGCCGCAGCCCCGCCGCGGCATCGGCTTACCGGCTCAGCCCCGGGGGGAGGCGGAGGGGGAGGCGGAGGCGGCGGCACGGCTAGCATGACCTCCAGTCCTAGCCTCCCTCACCTGCGCGACAGCGGAACCGGCCGGGGGCCTCGCCAGGGGGAGGGGCCTCCGGACGCCCAGGCGCGCCAAGCGCGCCAGGTGAGCACGCCTGCGCAGTCCGGCCGTAAACAAGCCCGCCCCTGCCCCTCGGCCGGCCTCCGCGGGGCCGGCTCGCGGGTGGGAGGGGCCAGGAGGAAGAGGCGGGGGAGGGGGGGGTAAAGAGCGAGAGCCCAGCACGGCGCCTGCGCGGTGGGCGTGATCCGGGCACTTAGGGCAGGATGAACGCTGCTTTCCAAGATGGCGACGGAGGGAGGAGGGAAGGAGATGAACGAGATTAAGACCCAATTCACCACTCGGGAAGGTCTGTACAAGCTGCTGCCGCACTCGGAGTACAGCCGGCCCAACCGGGTGCCCTTCAACTCGCAGGGATCCAACCCCGTCCGCGTCTCCTTCGTAAACCTCAACGACCAGTCTGGCAACGGCGACCGCCTCTGCTTCAATGTGGGCCGGGAGCTCTACTTCTATATCTACAAGGGGGTCCGCAAGGTACCGACCCGGGCGTCACCGGGGCCCGCCAGGGGCGTGGGCGGAGGCCAGGAGCAGGGCGGTGACAGCGGGGCCCAGGGTGACCGATAGGGGTGGCGGTCGCTCTTACTTTTGAGTGGGCCGGTAACTCCACTGGGGTGCTCCTGAGGAAGGGGGATTCACGAATAAGGAAGGTGGTGTTTCAGAGGGGTGGAGGCGGCGGAAAGGGGCCGTGGGGCACGGGGTTCCGCCTGGGAGGCCCCAGAAGGGGACAGTTGCTTTCTCTCTGGCAGGGTCCGTCAGGCTCTGACACTGCCAGGGAGCGGGCCTGCGAGTCCCCGGAAGAGGTGGGGTGGCCGTCTTGTCTGCTTAGACTGCCTCGCCTCCCGGGAGTTGTGTGTCTCGCTCTGGGCTAGAGAATGGGGGCGCGGGGCGGCTGGGGAAGGTCTGGAAGGCGGAATCCGGGCGGCAGCGGAGGGCTTGAGACTAGGTCGGAAAGGACCTGCTCGGCACTAAGGGCTACTCCACCTGCTACCGACCGCACTGACACTTCCTAGGAGCCTCTGCTGGTGTTCAGACTCTTTCCGAAAACATCAGAAGGAGGACGGCTGTCACTTTCTCCGCCGGGGCGCCTTCTCCCGAGAGATTGTTAAAGAGGGTCATCTTGGCCCTTATGGTACGGGAAAGACTGAGTACTACAGTTGGGAGGTCGAAATGAGGTTTTCATCAACCAGGATGGTTCATGGGTGTTCTGTGTGAGCGTGCCCAGATTGTTCTTGTCCAGCAAGTCAGACTATGTCCCAAAGAGGGAGGGATATGCCTTAAAAGCTACTTTACAAGAATCACTTTTTTTCTTGACGGGCGACTTCACATTAATTTTGTGAAGCATGTAATCATCCTTTAAAAAGATCTCTTCAAAAGGAGCAACTTTATTAGAGCCTTTCCTTTATTGGCTGTGTTCTCACTGAGAACTGCTTACCTTTGAGATTTGTGGTCTTTGACTTGGCTTTTGGGAGAATAAGGACACTGATGCGTCCCGCAGCACGTAGGCATGGATAAAGGTGATAACAGATTAATTTTTAAGTGTTTGGTTAGCGTGAAAGCAAATCGTACACACTGAAGAGTGGACGTTCTCTAAGATGTAATGTATCCAGAAGCAGTAAGTTTGCTTGGTTTCTCAAGACCTAGGGAAAGGAGGGTGGTGTCCTGTTGTAGCCAGTTTTCTCATTTGGTCAGGGTGCATCTTTTTGGTTAGCGTTTGTGATGTGTTCTCCTGTGTTTGAGGTTTGGTATTGCTGAAGGTAAATCGCTTGACTTCATTTTTTCTCTTTTGGAATTGAGAAAGCGTCAAGTAGTTAGTAGTCTAGGAGCTAAACTTTTAGGCTCGCTCTCAACTTTTTTGCTGACTTGTTGGATGACCTTGGATGAGTTCTTTAACTTCTATCCGCACCTCTTTAAAAAGAGAACATGGCAGTACTCACATTGTAATTTATACTATAACCGTAATGAACTTTAAAGCCTGAAACCCTCAGCAGGTGTAAAATATAGTTAAAATGAGCATTAAGAGTAATGTCAGGGGCACCTGGGTGGCTCAGTTGGTTGAGTGTCTGACTTGAGCTCAGGTCATGATCTCATGGTTCATGAGTTTGAGCCGCACGTCGGGCCAGAGCCTGCTTGGAATTCTCTGTCTTCCTCTCTGGCCTGCCCCCGTGTGCGCTCTCTCTCTCCCTCTCTCTCCCTCTCTCTCCCTCTCTCTCCCTCTCTCTCCCTCTCTCTCCCTCTCTCTCCCTCTCTCTCCCTCTCTCTCTCCCTCTCTCTCTCTCTCAGTAAATAAATAAATAAATAAATAAATGTTTTGGGTTTGTTTTTTTTTTTTAAACTAACTGTCAAATGGGAAGCTGCTATCTTGACATTGATACTAGGACTGAAAGGATCAACTTTTTCTGTGGAAATAAGTTTAGAATTTTAAGTTACTAAAATTCATGTAAAATCTTAAAAATGCTTAACCGCTGAATTTACCAGCAATTACTAGTGTCAACGTTACCTTTTTTTTTTTCTTCTTCTTTGAAGTGTATTATTTCTGAAGCATTCCGGTGGCAAACCTTATCTGGATCTGGTGGCTGTGGTTTGCATCATCAAAACAGCTCTTGCTTGAAAGTATCATAGTTGTGTTCTCTTAGCTGGATGCTATTTGATGAAGGTTAAAACTAGGAGAGCTTTCCAAGGTGTAATTAAAAAAAAATTTTTTTTTTATGTTTATTTTTGAGAGAGAGAGAGAGACAGAGCACGAGCAGGGGAGGAGCAGAGAGAGAGGGAGACACAGAATCTGAAACAGGCTCCAGGCTCTGAGCTGTCAGCACAGAGCCCGACGCGGGGCTCGAACTCACCATGAGATCATGACCTGAGTTGAAGTCGGACGCTTCACCAACTGAACCACCCGGGTGCCCCAAGGTTTAATTTTTTTTTTTTTAATGTTTGTTTATTTTTGATAGAGCACGCAAATGGAGGAGGGACAGAGAGAGAGAGAGGGAGACACAGAATCTGAAGCAGGCTGTAGGCTCCAAGCTGTCAGCACAGAGCCGACGTGGGGCTCGAACTCACAAACCACCAGATCATGACCTGAGCTGAAGTTAGACCCTTAACCGACTAGGCCACCCAGGTGCCCCTAGGAGAGCTTTTCAAAACCACACCCCAAAATTATTTTAAATAAGACAAATCTTAAACATGTAGATTTGCCTCTAGCTGCATAATTTATGTGAGCTCTATGACTTTTTGTGAAATTTAATTTTCATGCAGTAACATAGCATTATATGGTGGACATTTCCATTCTCTTCTAGTCATCATGATTTTCTAAAACTGTTTTCCATGAATGTGTTTGCATTTACTTACTGTTATTTCTGAGTGTGTGATTGTTTTTGAGATTGTCTTTTCTGATTTTTTAAATTAAAAAAAATTTTTTTATATTGAGAGAGCATGCGGTGCATGTGCAAGGGGGGGCGGGAAGAGAGAGAGAGGGAAGGAGGGGGGGGAGAGAGAGAGAGAGAGAGAATGAATATCTTAAGCAGACCCCATGCTTGGTCCCTTGAGGGACTTGTTCCCACAACTCTGGGATCACGACCTGAACAGAAATCAAGAGTCCGATGCTCAACCGACTGAGCCACCCAGGCATCCCTGTCTTTTCTGATTTTAAAATAGAGCAGATAATTTCCTACTCAGATAGGAGTTATAACTCTGTTCTTACAGTTGGTCATTTTGACTGTTTTTATTCATTTTTTAAAATTGGGGCGTACAAAGTTTTACAACAATTAGTCGGATCATTTGGAAGGTCTAATTTGGAAACATACATTCGGCTTAAATCTGCATGTGAAATAAATGGAAAATAGGTCTTTGAATACTTAAATCACGAGCTGTGTGCTGCCATTCCTAAAAGGAAGTATGGAGTTGTGGGGGAATGGAGTGGATGACGAGGTCATCTCAAATCTGAACTGAGGAGTGTATTCTTGGCCCTTTAAATAGATTTACAGGTCAGTTTGTAGAGCTAAACGGGACCTTCAGCTTTTGCAGTCTCACCGTCTCTGAGGAAGCCAAGGCTAGAGCGGGAGTGCAGACCTGTGTTACAGTTTTGTTTTTTTTCTTTCTCATGGTCAGGAACATGAAGCGTAGCTGAATCTAAAGAACTGTCGTAGTGAGAAGGGACCGATCAAGCTTTTTGATCACGCGGATGCCATGGCCTCCGAGCACTGCAAGATCTACCCCAGCATTTTGCCATATATTATCTCTTCGAATCTTGATAGCAATCCTGTGAGGTACAAGAAAGCGTCTTCTTTTTGCAGTTGAAGTTTGCAGTGGAGTTCTTGTGTACGGAGATGTAGTTTTGTGAAGTTATTTTGCTTAACTGAAGATAATATGAGCACTGATTTAATCCTGACACTAATCATTTCAGCAAAGATTTGAGGGGCTACTATGATGATAATTATTCTAGATGGGGGATCTGCAGTAGAGCAAGACCCTGCCCCTCTCCAAAGAATTGTCAACTACTGGCCTTTACACCTTTTGATTGAGTGCTGGCCTTGCCTTTTTTTCTTTTCTTTTTTTTAAGAGATGGTTTTATAAAGATGCCAAAGGTAGCTGGGCTTATTGGACCAACCCTTTCATTTTATGAGATCCAATTTTACATAAATGTGAATGGCAACCATTCAGATCTCAGTTTAGACATCACTTCCATAGCATATCCTGCTTTGAATTCCCAGGCTAGATCAGTTTTCCTTATTACATGTTCTCATAACATCCTGAACTTTGCCTTTCTAGCACTTTTCTCAATTTGTAATTCTCTGGGTTATAATCTGTCTCTCTATAAACAAAGCTCTCTTATAAGAGACATCTTGTCTTTTCTGCTTTCACTGTTTTCCTAGTGCCCAGCACGGTGTCCACCATAAAGTAGGCTCTAACTATTTATTTGTTGAGTGAATGACTGAATAAAATATCTATGTCCATCTGTGCCATACTTTAAAAAAGATTTTTACGAGCTAAAAAGCCTATTTAATTTTGGGCTCCCAAATGGGTATTTTTAGTGGCTGACATCTTTTTTTTTCTTTCTGTTTTTTTTTTTTAAGCTTATGTATTTATTTTGAGAGAGAGAGAATGAGCAAGGAAGGTACAGAGAGAGACAGGGTGGGGGGGGGCGGCGCTGGAGGAGGGGGAATCCCCAGTAGGCTCCACACTCAATGCAGAGCCCAACGTGGGGCTCAGTCTCACGACCATGAGATTATGACCTGAACCGATATCAAGAATAGACGCTTAACTGACTAAGCCACCCAGGCGCCTCGTGGCTCACAGTTTAAAAAAGACATTCAAAATTATTGTTAGTAGGTAACAAATTTAGCTTTCTTACAACTGGGAAATTGTGTAGCAAGAGACCATGAAGTAATGGAAAGTAACCAAATGACACAGATTACTTTTGATCTACTTCTGTCAAACCACATTACCTAACAAATCTACGTACTAACAGACAACTTGTAAAAACTATACTCAGAACTACTTAACATTCAAATCAAAGAGACTTACTTTTCCCCTCCTATCTTAAGATTCCAGGCCACGAATGTGCTGCCCAGAAGTGTTACTGAAGCAATTCCTACAATGGGGGGGGGGGGGGGGAGGGGGGAAGAGTAGAATTGGATGGCTTTCAAGGTCTTTTCGACTCTGAAGGTTGTAGGAGTCTGTGCTCAATAGTTTTTTAATGAAAATAAATACATCTTTTTATTGGGAAGATGTCTTCATGTCTTGGAATCATTGCCTACTTCTTTAATGAGAATTGAGGAGTGTGGGGTATGTTGTGAAAGCAAGTTGAACACGTTGTGATTCTAGGTGTTTATGCTAGAAAAGTACTCACTGTGTTGACGTGAAGCTTTGGCCAGAAGAGTCATTTAATAACAGCTAGAATATTTTCAGAGCGAGAGTTGTCCAGGAGTGCAATGGGTTGGCTTGGGAGAGAATGAGCATTCTGTGTGGGAGATAGTCTGTCTTTTTCTCAAAGACTGTAGGAGCACCTGTTGGTGACTGAGGGATTCATGCTCTGTGTGGGAGGGTGAGCTAGAAGCCTTTTAAAGGTTTTTTCCACAGACTAGTTTTAGATACTGGACTGCTCCAGAGAAGGTCATGTTCACACCCTTCCCTCCATTTGTAATTTTCACATATCTCTGCTCTCTCCATTTCTAGTTTAGAAAGAGGCTTAGGAGACCAAAGCTTTTTATATCAAATTTACTTTGAGAAGTGTTGTGCTTAATTTAGTGGGGCACATGTGAAATTGGAAACCGTAGTTTTTTTTTCCCATCAAGGGCTACTTAATGTCTTCTGAAATATTGATACTTATTTGACTTATTGATCTTATATACTGAAGGGAAGCATCTTAATTTGTCTCTTAGAACAGGCTAGAGAAACTTTCATATGATTCTTTGGTTCTGTTGACCTTGAAGAAGAGGATGATGATGAGATTTTTGAAAGACAGAATGGGTGGATATGACTGATGGTAAGCAGCTCTCAGAATGTGTCCTAGAGACCCATGAGATAGTCATGAGTGCCATTGTTTTAGTAAATAGTTGTGGGGCATGCTTAGCAGATAGGAGGTGCCCCTCTAGATGCTGGGTTTAGACGAAGTCTCTGCCCTTAAGAAACTTGTCACCTATGTTTATTGTCATTGAATTAGTCTAGTGACTTCATTTATTTAAGTATTTATTGTGCTTTGGTAGAAAACTTGAGCAAGACTCAAAACAGTGGATTTTATCACTGACTAGTTTGGCTATGTGCCTAAGAACCTTGTTTTAAAAATAAATGTGAAGATTTTTGTAATCTGATATCTTAGAGAACAATTTTATTTATATTTCAGTGAGATTAGTTTGTGAAGAAATATGAAATGTGGCCCTATTTGGTTATGTAGGAATAAACTTCAAAAGCAGAAATAACTTCAATTGGCAGACATTCTCTGTTTTAATTTTCAGGAGATTTTATTTTTATTTGTTTAAATGTTTACTTTCAAGAGAGAGAAAGAGAGAGAGCTAGCAGGGGAGGGGCAGAGAAAGAGAGGGAGACACAGAATCTGAAGCAGGCTTCAGGCTCCAAGCTGTCAGCACAGAGCCTGGAGGGGCTCAACCCCACTAGCTATGAGATCATGACCTGAGCTGAAGTCTGACGCTTAAGTGACTAAGCCATCCATGTGCCCCCCCTTTTTAAATTTATTTTTTTTATTATTTTTTTTAATGCTTTTTACTTTTGAAGGAGAGAGAGACAGAGCATGAGTGGGGGAGGAACAGAGAGAGAGGGAGACACAGAATCCAAAGCAGGCTTCAGGCTCTGAGCTGTCAGCACAGAGTCCAATGCAGAGCTTGAACCCACGAACGCTGTAAGATCATGACCTGAGCTGAAGTTGAACACTTAACCAACTGAGCCACCCAGGCACCCCAATTTTCAGGACATTTTGTTTATTTATCATTAATTACTATCTTTTTAATGTTTATTTTTATTTTTGAGAGAGAGCACGCGTGAGCGAGCGAGAGTGGGGGAGGGGCAGAGAGAGGGAGACAGAATCCCAAGCAAGGCTCCAGGCTCTGAGCTGTCAGCACAGAGCCCAACATGGGGCTCAAACTCACAAATTGGGAGATCATGACCTAAGCCAAAGTCGATTGCTTAACTGACTGAGCCATCCAGGCACCCCAGGACATTTTAAATTGTCAGTGACGAGTTACCTTATTCTCTGAAAATTTGGCATCTTTGTGTTGTTTTTTTAAAGGTTTACTTATTTATTATTTTTTAAAGTTTATTTCTTTTGAGAGAGAGAGAGAGCCAGGGAGGAGCAGAAAGAGGGAGAGAGAGAGAATCCCACGCAGGCTCTGTACTGTCAATGCAGAGCCTGAGATCATGACTTGAGCCAAAATCAGGGGTTGGATTGAGCCACATAGGTGCCCCCGCGTCTGTTTTTTATAATACAGTGCAAGGTATGTCTGGCTTTGGAAAAAATCCTCATTAATCAAGAGTTTATTGCAGACCTGTTATGTACAAGGTACTGGTGTCTGTTGTGGGTGTTGTGAAGGTGAAGGAAGACACTTCTGTCTGTGAGTGAGGAGCTTGTCTTTTTGTACTGATAATTGGACTACAGAGTAGAAGGCTGTGCTGTGCACATGGTATATGCAATGCAAATACCAAGTGGAGTTCGGGAGTAAAGGTGAGGTGGAGAAGTGTTTCTCTGCCTAGATGGAGAAGAATATTGGGTTGGATTTCAAACAGATGATTTGCCCTGAAGTGCATGTAGATCGCATTTTTGTAAATTTTAAAACTTGTATCTTCGTAGTTGTAACTTCAGAAATGCTTCATCTTCATTTCTGATTGAGGTTGAGCTGGCGATCGCTCTTACCTTTTAGCATTTTTCTCAACTTCACAGCTCCTCTGCCAATTGGTAATTTGTAAATTGAGCCCTGTTTTGCATTCTCTTTTGTAAAATGGATTTTTAAAAAGTAGGGTGTATTGTACTAAAAACATGCCAAGTCAGTCTCTGCTATGCTTTTACTTTGTAGCAGTAGGAAAATGTAGATCTTATAAGAAAGAGGCAACATTTTGTAAGAAAGAAGCAGCCTAAGAAAGAAGCAAGATTAAGAAGGAACTTACAAGGTTTTTGTATTTTACAAGTAAGAATAGGAATATTTTCGCGTCTTCTCCAGCAGCCACGTTGAAGATGAGCTCTGTGGCCTGGCTCAGTCTTTCCTTTGGTTGGTGCAGTCCGGCCTCACTGCTGCACTGCCTGTGTTTCCCTGCTACAGCAGAACCGGTACAGGTGCTCCTTCTCTTTACTTGCTTTGATCTTCATTTCAGAGGCGCTGTCTTAATGTCTCATTTAACAAATATTTGAGTGGTTTTGTGTGAAAAGCAGTACACTAGACTATGGGAAATCAAAGAAGTAGGAGACATGATCCCTGACCTTGAGAGGATTATCGTCCGACCAAGGAGATAAGATACACACTCATTCATTCTATCAAGATTTGAGTGGTTGCTCTGTGTTGTTGTTGAGACAGAAGCTCTGCCATCAAGGAGCTCACAGTCCAGCGGAACAGAAAATGACTTACTCATCCAGCTAACATGTATCGGACCTGTAGACCCAAAGACAAGTAAGACGTAGTCCTTGGCCTCAAGTGCCTACCATCCAGTGGTGAGATGGGCGAGTAAGTAGTGGTGAGACGTGCACACTATTCACTTATTACTGCTGCCTAATCGGAGTAGAATTTAGGGGATGCATCAACCTAGATGGGCAAAAACTGTAACCGAATTCGAACGTGTCCTTCCAATTGTGGATTTAGTCAGCAAATCGCAGAGGCAATGTAACAGACTTGTGACTTTATCACCAGTGAAAATCACAGGTGTTTGCGTCTCACATTATGGTTGTTGCAGGTGGATAGATGTCACAGTCATCGCTACTTCGAAGTTACAGTGGTTAGTGGATCTGCACTAGAGCTTGTTACAATGTGACCTGAAGAAACTTTTATAACTAGCTGTGTAAAAAAATTTTTTTTAACGTTTATTTATTTTTGAGACAGAGAGAGACAGAGCGTGAATGGGGGAGGGTCAGAGAGAGGGAGACACAGAATCTGAAACAGGCTCCAGGCTCTGAGCTGTCAGCACAGAGCCCGACGCGGGGCTCGAACTCACGGACCGCGAGATCATGACCTGAGCCGAAGTTGGCCGCTTAACCGACTGAGCTACCCAGGCGCCCCTATAACTAACTGTTTTAATAATTGATCTCTTTTGTAATCTTTCGTATTTAAAAACATCATTGTGAGAGGAGTCCATAGCACAGAAAGCTTAAGCACCCTGGTTTTGATAAGTCTCAATTTACCTTTTCTCCTGTGTCACGTGTGATGGAATGTAAGAGTGACCGGTCTCTCCTGTCCTGTTAAGTAACACTTCTAGCTGTGTGAAGAAGCGTCTGTGGTACTTGGGGTGGCTTTTTACTCAGCAGTTGATTATCTAGGATTCTAAGTTGGCCATGTCTTGTGTTGTTTTTCTTTCTCTTCCGGATCATTCCTTTACTCTTGCTGCCCTAACTAGAGGGAGGAATACAAGAAGTACTTACAAGATTGAGTCTTGTAAGAGTGTTTCATTGGTTCAGATCATAGATGATTATGATACAGTGTTACAATGTGATATTTGTCTTAGTTGCAGTAGAAAGGGAGAGGCTTTAACAAGGTGATGTTTGAACTGAGTTCTGGGGGCACCTGGGTGGCTCAGTCTATGAAGTGTCCAACTTCAGCTTAGGTCATGATCTCTCAGCTTGTTAGTTCAAGCCCCACATCAGGTTCTGTGCTGACAGCTCATAGTCTGGAGCCTGCTTCGGTTTCTGTGTGTCCCTCTCTTTCTGCCCCATCTCCCCCCGCTGCCATAAATAAACATTAAAAAAAAAAAAAAAGCTTTATGAACTGAATTCTGATAGGTGGGTGGGGTGAAGGGAGAAGGGATTCTAAACCAAGGTGACTAGAGACTCAAGGCCTGACTCCTTGAAGAGTCACTGTGAGGGTTGAGGCTTTAGCAAGACCTGATTAGAGGACAAGATTATCTTCTTTCTTTTTAAAAATAAAATTTTTTTTTTAACGTTTTTATTTATTTTTGAGACAGAGACAGAGCATGAGCAGGGGAGGGGCAGGGAGAGAGGGGGAGACAGAATCCGAAGCAGGCTCCAGGCTCCGAGCTGTCAGCACAGAGCCCGACGTGGGGATCGAACTCACGGACTGTGACATCATGACCTGAGCCGAAGTCGGACACTCAACTGACTGAGCCACCCAGGCGCCCCAATTATTTTCTTTCTTGACGATCATCCAAATGTTGGCTATATCCTAGCTTCTGGAACTCTTAGTATGATTTTTAAAATGATTTTTTCTTAACGTGTATTCTTTCTTTCGGTACTACTTCTGAGGTAACGTACTACATTAGTATCTGGTCCTCCTGTAGGACTCCTAGCACACTGTCCTTTCGGAACTCGGGTCATCGGATTGTATCAACCCCATCCCTCGTTGGACCCTCATCACTTCCCATCATATCTTAGAGATTTTGGCTCCTGCTACACTGCCACTCTCTCCAGCAGACTCCTGTCTTAAATGCTGTGGCTAGTCATTATAACCCCCTCGCACTCACTCTCCCTTCTAACCCGGACTCAATCGACGCCGACGGCAAAAGGGAAGAAAAGGCCTTTTCTGGCCCCCGCCCACTTGGTACCTGTCCTTTGCCTCCGGGAGCTACTGCCCCAATTTCTCAACTACTTCTTAAAGCCAAGCTCCTCTAGTTGGCAGCTTGGACAGCCTCAGAGTGTGGTGCACAGACCAGCACCGTCCGTGTCATCACCTGGGAGCCTCTGGGAAGTACAGAATTAGGCCTCATGCCAGACTTCCTGAATCAAACTCTGCATTCCTGGAGGGTCTCCGGGTAGTTCGTGTGCTCACTGAAGTTGGGGAGACATTGGTGTTTACTGGCTTTCTTTAGTTCTCAGTCAGATTATCGTACCTTCCTGCCATCTATTTTAAGTGTATAATTCAATGATTTTTAGCGAATCTACCAAGCTGCACAACGGTTACCACAGTCCAGTTTTAGAACATGAGGGATTGTTTTTAAATTTAATTTTGTGTAAGTTTCAGTTAATGCTAGATGAATAGATTCTGAAGATCTGCTCTACAACAGTGCCTATGGTTAACAACATGGTATTGTGCCCTGCAGAATTTAAGAGGGTAGATCTAACATTAAGTGTTCTTACCACAAAAACAAAAACGAAGGGACATGAGGAAACTTTGGGAGGTGTTGGGCGTGTCTGTTACCTTGGTTATGGTGATGGTATCATGGGTGTGTGCATCTGTCTAAACTCAAACTGTATACATTTAATATGTGCAATTCCTTGTATATTAATTATACTTCAATAAATCTATTAGAAAAAATTTAATTTTATGTTTCAATTATGGAAGACTTTTATGTGCTTCCAACATCAAAACTGTAAAACAGGTTCTGTTTCAGAGACGCTTAGCTTCCATTTCTGTTCTCCCTGCAAAGCTCTCTCCCTCTGCCTATAATCATTGTATTTGTTTTTGACTCATCCTTCTGTTGCTGTAAGAATAAGATGACATTTGAGGAGAGAAGAAATTGAGGGAGCACACTATGGTATTTTGTGTCTCAGTTTTTCCCACTTAATTATATATATATTGGAGAGCTTACCATATCTGTAAATAGAGGGCTTCTTCACTCTTTTTTTATAATTGCTTTTTATTCTGTGCTATGGATACATATCACTGTCTTTTTTAAATTATTATTATTACAAATAACGCTGCAGTAAATAACTTTGCATGTATATTATTTTGCACGTAGACAGGTATATTAACAGGATGTATTTCCAGAGGAGGTACTGCTGGGGCAGAGGGTTGATGCCTACATACTAAAAAAAAATTTTTTTAATGTTTATTATTTATTTTTGAGAGAGACAGAGGGCAAGAGGGGAGGGTTAGAGAGGGAGACACAGAATCCGAAGCAGGTTCCAGGCTCCGAACTGTTAGCACAGAGCCTGGTGCGGGGCTCAAACTCAGGAACCTTGAGATCATGACCTGAGCCAAAGTCGGATGCTTCACCGACTGAGCCACCCAGGCGCCCCCTTATGCATTTTTGATATATATCATCAAATCACCATCCCCAGGGAGGGGTTGTATTATTTTGTACTCCCACATGAGAATACCTGTTTTGCCACAGCCTCACCAACAGGGCATGTTGTCGAACTTGCATTTGATCTGATAGGGGAGAAATTTGTATTGTTTTTGTTTTTCCCATGTGATGAGAGTGCTTGAGCACCTTTCTATATATTAAGAATTGAATGTATTTCTTTTTCTACAGACTGTCTCATATCCCTTGCTCATTTTTCTGTTTGTTGGGTATCTTAAGTTTTTAAAAAAGGAGTTCTTTATGTGTATTAGGGAGATTAGCCCTTTGTGATATGAATGACAGATGTTTTTTCTTTCATTTGTCATCGGTCTTGTAACTTTGCTTAGGGGTGAGTGTGTGTGTATTTGTTTTTACCTTGAATAATTTTCATCCTTTTTGTGGTTAAATTTGTAAATTTTTCAAGTAAATTTTTATAGATAAACTAGTTGTCCTCCAAAGTTTGAAGATGAGGGAAGAGATTTACATTTTAATATTTGAGAATTCGGTTTAACAAAGACTTTTGTAGGAGCAAGAGATAAACATTGAAATGTGCTGTAAAAGGAGCTGGTGGATGGTGATTTGCTGGTAGTTTTTATGACTTAATATACTTCAAATATGTTAGGTATGATTTGGTTTACGAGTAACAGGAAACCCAGCTCCAACAAGGTGTTTAAACTTTAAAGGGGATGCTTATGTTGAAAATTCTAGGGGTGAGCTGGGCTTCAGGTGCCAGCTCAGTTTTGCTGAGGTTCTCTTGGTTCTGCTTTCGACTTTGTGTCAGCCTGGCGTAAGTGGCAAAATGGTGGTAGAGGTCCAGGCTTCACATTTCTGTAACACATGGTCCAGAACGAGAGCCAGTATCCAGGATGAGAGTGAACAGGTCTTCTAGTCATTTTCTCAGGAGAGTGAGAAAGATTGTTTTGTTGAAGCCGCTGGCAAACCTCCTCTTTGACCTTTTGCCCCAGACTGGATTACCAGCCCATTCCCATGGCCAGGGAGGTATGTACCGAGTGACTTCTGGCAAGGAGATTGGATTCTCTCATACCCTGATTTCCCTGGAGCCCACTCTGGAGCTGCAAGTAGATAGCAGACAGGAGAATAGATCTATACGTAGGTACCGGGTAGGCAACCAAGAGGTGCAAACTACACTGAGCGTCTCACACCGGCTCAGGTGTCAGGGACCCAGATGTAACAGATTTTTCCTGGAGCTCCTGGTGAGATGCAGCAATACAATGGGGAAGGCGACACACTGCAGTTGGAGGATGGCCGGGCTGCGTTGGCCGGGCTGCGTTGTACTCCTGCGCAGTTGAGAAACCTCCTTCCTAGGGGCAGCCAGGGGGCTCAATCGTTAAGCATCCGCCTTGATTTCTGCTCAAGTCATGATCTCACGGTTCATGATCTCAGGGTTTGTGGGTTCGAGCCCTGCATCAGGCTCTGTACTGAGAGCATGAAGCCTGCTTGGGATTCTCTCCCTCTCTCTGCTCTCCCCGCCCCCCCCCCCCCAAATAAATAAACATTAAAAAAAAAAAAAAAAAGAAACCTCTCTTTCCTTTGCTCTTGCTGTTTGACTGCTATGAATGCCCTTCCACTTTTTCATACAATTTGGAATTTTTTGTTTGAATCTCTGTCTCCCCCACTAGATTGTGCAATCTTGAGGGCAGAAGCCATCTTATTCACCCATATCCATCACAGAGCCTGTACATAATAGGCACATTGTGTCGATTTTAAATGAACGAATTTGTTGAGATTGTAGTCCTCTGAGGATTTATTTGAGTAAATGAGATGATCTTTTAAAATCCCTGTCACAAGCCAAATATGGTCGCTGTTAGTTACCGAAGCTTGCAGAGGCCGGATTGCCGACTCCTCTTGCTTTTGTTGAGAGGCCCCTTAGAAATTAGTCACAACCTCGAATCTTGTGCTGTTCCTCTGGGCTTTTCCAAGAGGAGGCTGTGGCTAGAGCTTTGATCATCTGGAGCTAGCTTTGTTTGGAAGCTGCATCTTCCTTGTGCTGGTGTCCCAAGCAGAATCGCTCATGCTGTCCCTTGCAGTCCCTTTTCCTTCTTCCCACTTAATCATGGGAAATTGTACAACTCCTGACATTGTGCTGTTCTTTCCTCCGGATCTTGGAGCAGGTGTGCATGTGCTAGCAGGACCGAGGGCGGGATTAGCTCAGCTTGCTCTGAAAGTGGGGCGCAGGTAGAGCCGGAAAGGCAGAGTCCTGACTGCTGCACGGTCCATTTGCCACTCCTGGTGTCCCTCCGAAGGCTCTGCCCTTTAGACTCTTCTGCTTTTCTCCTTCTTCCTCATGGCCGCCTCTGCTCGTTGAAGTCTTTAGTCCCTGCCTCCCAGCCTTCCTTCCCACTCCGGTCCTGGCGTCCTCTGGGGAGGTTTTGTGTCCGCTGCACAGCGCCTGGGGCACCTTGGCTTCCACCTCCACCCCAGCCACCTCCTCTAGTCCACCCGGGGCACGGACTTCCATAGTGATGCCCCAGGTCTTAGTGGGGGCTGAATGGGCTTCAGCCCTAAGTTACTAGTTCAGTTAGAAACATTGTCCTGCTCCAGTGTGATCTTGGCTCCCGCTTTATTATTTTTTTTTATTTTTTTTTTTACTATTTCTTTTAAAGAAACTTCTTAAAAAGTTTATTTATTTAGAGAGTGCATGAGTATGAGTGGGGGAGGGGCAGAGAGAGAGAGAGAGAGAGAGAGAGAGAGAGAATCCCAAACAGGCTTCGTGCTGTTGGCACAGAGCCCAATGCGGGGGGGGGGGGGGGGGGGGGGGGGGGGGAGCTCAATCCCACAAACAGTGAGATCATGACCTGAGCCAAAATCAAGTCAGACACCCAACCAGCTGAGCCACCCAGGTGCCCTGACTTTCTCCCTTTTTGGCCCACGCCTCTCTGGCCATTCACTACTTCATCCCCTTTGCCAGTTTTTTCTTCCCCACCTACCTCACCTTGAACTGGGCCCTGTTCGCTTTTCCTTGCTCTCTCCTAAGTCTCTCTGTTTTCTAAAATTGTTTATGCCTTTTCTCCCCCTTCCCCAAAGGAAAAAGTGCTTACTGCAGTAAATTAATCCAGTGGGTGTTCCCTTGAAAGCATGGATCCAGTTGTTGGGACAGGTATGTGCTCTGGCAAAGCTCCTTCTCTGTCACCATTGGCTCCAGATCCCAGACCTTCCTTCTTGATGGTGACTTTTGCCAGTTCCTTCTCCTGTTCCTGTTGCCTTTCGTTGTCTGGACCGTCTGTTGGCGATTGTGGATGTGGCCGTGACTGGGTTGGACGTGTGCTCCCCTCCTCTGCAGAGCTGTGACCTGCTCTGGGGCCCAGGCACTAGCTGGGCTTTGCCCTCTTGTTCGTATTTTAATTCTTCCCAGAACAGAGTTACAAGAGTCTGTCAACTAAGATTTTGTTTCAAATACTCAGCTACTGTTTGTGAATCTGTTGTAATCTGTATTTCCTGTCTGCTTTCTTTAGGTTTACTCTTTTTCTAGCTTTCTGATTTGACAACATAGGTTTTTAGCCCGTTTTTCAAAAAGTTTATTTTATTTTGACAGAGAGCGAGCGCACGTGCGCAAGTGGGGAAGGGGCGGGGGGAGGGGGGAGAGTATCCCAAGCAGGCTCCCCACCACCGGTACAGAGCCCGACACGGGGCTCGAACCCACAAACCGAGAGATCACGACCTAAGCCGAAGTTGGAGGCTTAATCCACTGAGCCAGTCAGGTGCCCCTAGCCTTTATTTTTAATGATATGCTCAAAACTGTAGCATTCCTTCTCAGTATTGCTTTAGCAGTCTTCTGTATGTTAGATATATGGTGATGTCATTGTTATTAAGATCTAGATATTTTTTTATTTCAATTTTTAGTCCCTCTTTAACCCTTGAATTTCTAAGCAGGCACTTTTTAGTTTCTATTCATGGTGTTTAATTTTGTTATTGATCAATTTATTTGCATTGTATGGTCCTAAAATATGTTTATTGATATTCGTTATTTGAAATGTGATGAGACTTTCCTTTGGTCCAGTTAAAATGTTTTCCATGCGTTTTAAAAGAGTGTATATTCTCTTTGTTAGGCCAAGATGACATGTCTGTGTGTGCGTGTGTGTGTATGTGTGTGTGTTTAAGTTTTTAATGCCGTTCGCAGTGTTTGTATTTTTACAACTTTTTTGACTACCAGTTTCTGATGTGATAAGTATCTCTGATTCTGGACTTGTCAATTTCTCTATCACTTTTTGCTTTTTTGAATTTTCTTTTTGTTTATTTTTGAGAGAGAGAGACAGAGTGTGAGCAGGGAGGGGGAGAGGGAGACACAGAATCCGAAGCAGGCTCCAGGCTCTACCTGTCAGCACAGAGCCCGCCGTGGGGCTCGAACCCACAGACCGTGAGATCATGACCTGAGCTGAAGTCAGACGCTCAACTGACTGAGCCATCTATGTGCCCCACTTTTTGCTTTTTTAAATTCAGAATTGTTAATCTTTGTAGATTGTTCTTTGTGTTGGCATATTGTACTCTCGATCATGTCTAATTTTGCCCAAAATTCTGTTTTGAGGATTGGAAAATCTGTTTACTTTTAATTTTTTTTTTTAACGTTTATTTATTTTTGAGACAGAGAGACAGAACATGAACAGGGGAGGGGCAGAGAGAGAGGGAGACACAGAATCTGAAACAGGCTCCAGGCTCTGAGCTGTCAGCACAGAGCCCAACGCGGGGCTCGAACCCACAGACCGTGAGATCATGACCTGAGCCGAAGTCGGACGCTTAACCGACTGAGCCACCCAGGCGCCCCTAGTTTATTTTTGTTAGTATTTGCATGGAATGTCTTTCTATTCCTTATTTTCAACTTACATAGTTTTTGTTTTCAATGTGTCCTTTTAAATATTTTCTATTTCATTATTGTCTTTGGCACTTTCTTCTCTGCCTCCCTCTCTCCCCTACCCGCTTTCCCTCTGTCAGGAATCTCGGTTGATTTTTTTTTTTAAGTTTATTTATTTTTGAGAGAGAGAAAAAAAGTATGAGCAGGGGAGGGGCGGGAGGGGGGGGAGAGAGAGAGAGAGAGAGAGAGAGAGAGAGAGAGAAAGAGAGAGAAAGAGAGAAAATCCTAAGCAGGCTCCACACTGTCAGCACGGAGCCTGATGCAGGGCTTGAACCCATGACCTGTGAGATCATGACCTGAACCCATGAGCTGAAATCAGATGCTTAACCAACTGAGCTACCCAGGCGCCCCAGTGGATTTTTTTCTTTAAGTTTTTTGTTTTTGTTTTTGTTTTTTTTTTTTTTTTTTTTTTTTGTAATCCTCACACCCATCGTGGGGCTCAAACTCACAACCCCAGAGATCAAGAGCCACATGCTCTTCTGACTGAGCCAGCTGGATGCCTCCGGAGTCCTGATTGATTTTTACTTCTGAAATACACCTTCACTGCCCTCATGGTGCCTCCCCTGAGCACCAGCCGCTCTGACTCGTCTTCTGCTGTGCCCGTGCTCCGCTCTAACTTATTCTCTACACAGGAGCCAGTGTGATCTTTAAAAAGCGAATCTGGGGGCGCCTGGGTGGCTCAGGTGTTTAAGTGTCTGACTCTTGATTTCAGCTCAGGTCATGATCTCATGGTTTATGAGTTCAAGCCCCACGTCGTGCTTTGTGCTGATGGCACAGAGCCTGCTTGGGAGTCTCAATCTCTCTCTGCCTCTCCCCTGTGCGCGCGCGCACACACACACACTCCCTCGCTCGCTCTCAAAATAAATAAACATTAGAAAATAAAGCATATTAAAACATTAAATTAAAAGCGAATCTGTTCATCACTCCAGCCTAATAAGATCTTTCGGTGGTTTGAGTTGCTTTCAACATTGAGAACAAAGTGGTTAACATGGCCTGCTGGGCCCTGATCGAGCTGGCCCTTGCTTTCCTCCCATCCTCTTTTCCTTTCACTGTGTCTTTCTGACGTACTGCTTTCCTTTTCGTGTCTTTAACCAGGCTTCCTTACCCTCTTGCCGCAGATTCTTCCGTGCTGGCTCCCTTGTGTGGGGGCCCTTCCACTCCCCATCCCCTTTCCCCTTCACTGCGTAATTCCTGCTCCTGCACATCGTAGCTCCTGTGTGGTTTGTGCCAGGCCTCTTACCCTGACCTCTAGACTAGGGCAGGTCTCCTCCTATCGTCCACCAGCTCGTCTCTCTAGCACGTGTCTTGGCAATAATGGAGTAACTTGAATTTGAAGTTTGGTGTCCTTCCTCTCTCCCCACCCCCTAAGCCAGATTGCCAGCTGAGGAGGGCTGATTTTCTCCAGTTCACTGCTGGCTTGTGCTTTTGATACGTTATAGGCGCTCCGTGAGTATCCGAATGAATGGAGAAATGTGTAAGTGACTGTCGTTTGTTTCTGGACGGTGGGAACATTAGTATTGTCGGTCATATTGTCTTGTACGTGGTTGGTATTGGGTTAAATGTTTTTAAACAAAGTAATCTCTGATCTGTCTCAGTTTGTGTTTTGTGAGCTACTGCATTTAAAGAACAGCCAGCGGTTGTGTGTACCCCATTTCTCCCTTGTTCCTCTTTCCCCCCACTTCTCCCAAACATGTTCTCCCCATACACCTTCCCTTAGCACTGGCAACCAATGGAGGCATGAAAGAAAACAGAGAAATCTGTTCAGTTTTAAAAGTTTTCTTGGAAGAAAAGTTTGCTGATCAAACTATTAAGTTTGCCCTGTAAGAATTTGTCCTTCGTTGGTGGCACTAAAAAGGAAAGTTATTCCCCCTGCAGTCCAAAGTAGGGTATGTTTATGGTAGAAAATTCAAAGAAGAAAAAAAATCCCATATCCAGCAGCGGTTAGTCTTTTGTTGTTTTTTCTGCCAGTCCATTTTTGGTGCTCAGTTACGTATTTTAAGCATAATTTAGGTCCCTGCAGGGGTGGGTGCTCATTAAGTATTTAGAGAATGAACCCAGGTATGGATTCTTTTTCAACTTTAAAATCTCCTGCAGCTCCCTGGTTTGGTTTGCAGATAAGCATTGCGTCTTGTTGATGGTGTTGATAACCTAGAGTAGTTGAGCTTTGTTCTTTTTAGACGAACCTATTAGGTCGTTGTAGGAAGTTGCTTGGGCTAAATTGGAGTCACCGGTGACTGCTTTCTTTTTCTCAGTGTCCAGACCTTCAGTGGTGAAGGCTTTTGGCCCTGACTTAAGATACATCCAGAATCTGATCACTTCCCACCTCCACCCTTGCCTCCCCAGTGTAAGGAAGCATCACTCCTCACTTGGGTTATTACTGGGGTGGTTTCTCAGTGGGCTTCCTGCTTCTCACGGTCTCTTCTGATGGCAGCCAGAATGATGTTTAAAACAATATATAGGTCAGATCAGTTTTTCCAATGCTGAACAGTTTCTGATGCTTTTTTCATCATTAGGATCTGGCGCCTTCCCTCTCCCAAGCCCCTAGTGTGGTGTGGTTTGCTACCTTACCCGCCCTTACTCCCTCCATTCTGTTCCTTGAGGAGGAGCCCAGCGACCCTCAGTCGCACGCTTACTTTCCCCGGCCAGCCACAGGGCTGCCTCCCCCGCTTCTTCACAGCTCTACCCAAACACGAGCCTGTCAAAGAAGCTTTCTGTTACCCTGCCCGGAAGTGTGCTGCAGTCACCCTCGCACCCTTGGTCTCCGACTCCCCTTCCCCGTCCCTACTGTTCTCTGATGCTCACGGGTGACTTGTCTGCTGACTGTCCCCTTCTAAAGCCCACGAGAGGAGGGTTTACTGTCTTTGCTGCTGAGGCTCCCGCACCTGACATGGTGCTCGGCGCAGACAGAACTCGGTAAACTTTGAATGGATGGTGAAAGAGATTTGTTATCTCAAGTGACGTAGTTTGAAAATCTTCATTTAGGATATAGGTAATATGACTTCTCATAAGCATATTTTCTTTTCTTTTCTTTTTGTGTGTGTGTGTGTTTTTTTTTTCTTTTTGAAGTAGGCTCCATGCCCAGGGTAGGGCTTGAACTCACGACCCTGAGGTCAAGAGGCACATGTTTTGGGGCTCCTGGTGGCTCGGTTGAGTGTCCGACTTCAGCTCAGGTCATGATCTTGTGGTTTGTGAGTTTGAGCCTTGTATCTGGCTCTCTGCTGTCAGCGCAGAGCCTTTTTCTCTCTGTGCGTGCATGCTCGCTCTCTCTCTCTCTCTCTCAAAAATAAACGTTAAAAAAAAAAAAAGTCACATGTTCTACCCTCTGAGCCAGCAAGGGCCCCCAGGCACATTTTACTTTTAAAATAGGTAACCTAGGGCGCCAGGGTGGCTCAGTCAGTTAAGCGTCCACCTCTTCATCCTGCCTCAGGTCTCGATCCTCAGCGTCATGAGTTCAAATCATGCACTGGGCATGAAGCCTACTTGAAAACAGTGGGCGCCTAGGTGGCTCAGTCGGTTACGGCTAAGCATCTGACTTGGGCTCAGGTCATGATCTCACGGTTCGTGAGTTCGAGTCCCTCGTTGGACGCACTCGTGCGCCACTTTGGGCAAGCTCATGCCCCAGCTCGGGTGAAGGGTGAGTCCTGCTTCTCTCTCTCTCTCTCTCTCTCTCTCTCCCCCCATCTCTTTCTCTGCCCCTCATGGGATATTCTCTCTCTCCCCCTGTCCCCCACCCCTCACTCATTTGCACCCTCTCTATAAAATAATAAAATAAAATGTAATATTGACATGATTCAAAATTCAAATGGCCTGCAGTGAAAAGTCTCTCATAACCTGTCCCTAGCCGCCCTGTTACCCTGCTCAGAAGTAACCATTGTGAAGTTCCTGTGTATATTTCCAGAGATGACCCCTGGTCCTACACAAAGAATCACAGACATACTCTATTCCTCCCTTTTTTTAAAAATGTAAACTTTAGTATTGGCACAGTTTTGCACCTTGTTTTTTTGTTGGTTTGTTTTATAAAATGCATTTTGAGGATTATTCTTTGTCAGTGTGTAAAGAGCTTCTTTATTTTGCCAATAGCTGCACAATATCCCATTGTACGAATGTACAAAATGTACAATACTTCCCCTTTTGTTGGACATTGAAGTTGTTTCCAGATTTAGCTATTACAGACTATGCTGCAATAAATAACCTGTGCATATGTCATTTTGCCATGTTGCTAGTACCTGCAAGGAGTAAATTCCTGAGTGGAATTGCTGGGTCAAAGGACATGTGGGTTTGTAATTTTGATAGATACAGTTACCTTGCCTCCCACAAGTTGTTCCAATTAATACTTCAGGCACAACATACTATTATTTGATCTTTGCCAATTTGGCAGATGAAAAATAGTGTAACACTGTAGTTCGGTGTTTCTTGAACTATGAATTAAGCGTCACTTCATGTACGCAAGAGGCATTTGTATTTTTTTCCTGCATAGCTAACTTGTATCTTTTATTTTTCTTTTAATTGAAATATAGTTTATATATAATGCTACAATAGTTTCAAGTATATGCCTTTTCTGTGAGTTGTCTATGACCTATATCCATTTTTCAACTAGGATTTTGGTCCTTTTTTGTAAATTAGCCCTTAATCTGTGGTTGGACTGGCAGCATTTGGTTCCATTTGTCAGTTGTGTTCTGATTTTGCTCATGGTGGTTTTTCTTGGGTAGAATTATTTTTGTTTTTGTAGACAAATGTATTAGTCTGTTATCTTATGGCTGTGGGTTTTGGGTCCCAGTTAACCTTCCTAATTTTATTTTTAAAGATCCTCATGGTTTCTTCTTGTACTTCTGAGGTTTCATTGTTTATATTTGATATATCTTTGATATTGCTGAAATTTATTCTGGTATAAGATATGGAATAGGGTTTTAAACTCTTTTCTTTCCCCCGGAACAATCTTAGGATTTCCTGATCTCTCCTGTCTTTTTTGGAAAATAATCTGTCAGCAGTTTTCTCTGAACTTCGAGTGATGTAGACCAGTGGGCCATGATGTCCTGTGTATTTTTTCATTTTAAGTTATGTTTCTCTTTATCTTATCACTATTGACCCAAAAGTGTTGATTGAGATACAGTCTCTTCGTGAGCATTGTTTTAAAACAAATTTTGTAGACTTTTCCTCTGGCAAATAATATCTGCTTTCCTCTGGCAGATAGTAATAACAGGTGCAGTGATAGCTAACATTATGCACTATACTTAGGGAACACGTTCGGTAACTGAGGAGATACAAGGTTTTCCTCTCTTATTTGAGTGAATTATGTTTGCGGTCTCTTAGCTCCCCTGATTAATGCCTGGTAACACCAAATTAATAAATAGTAGGCCCTAATGGGGCTTGATTCTCCTAGCTGGTAGACCCTTTCGTGGACCACCATCTTGTAGAATGTACGTTCTAAAGGTCCTGGCTGTTGGGATAAAGGTGCTTCAGGATCACCTGTATCCTAGTCAGCAGTGGACCTTCACTGCTTTTGCTCTTTCCGTTTCCATGCCACTTAGCCTGGCCTTACCTGCTGTCCCATCCCTGCTTGCAGTTGTCATTTTCACCATGTGGCTAACTTTCCCAGGATTCATAATGGCTCATTTTACTCAAACCACCAAATACGAGCTGAGCCTCGTAAGAAAGTTAGCCTTTGAATGGCTTCTTCAAAATCTATCAGTTCTTGCGATGAGATTCTCCCAGAGATACTAATTGGCCAAGCTGACCTTGATGTCCCTGCTTCGTCTGTCTGTCTGTCTGTCTGTCTTGGTTTTCTTCATAGTGCCTTCTCATGCCTTTCTGCTCAACCATCCCATTGCCTAGGTATTTGACTTCTTACCTTTACAGAAACTGTCAGGCCCCTCTTCCTTCTCTCTACCCT
This sequence comes from Panthera leo, assembly GCF_018350215.1. NCBI lineage: Eukaryota > Metazoa > Chordata > Mammalia > Carnivora > Felidae > Panthera > Panthera leo. The sequence continues at coordinate 143,367,549 of NC_056684.1, forward strand.
TGGAGCGGTGGTTCTCTTCTGTGAGGTGTTCAGCCAGCCACGTCAGCACCTCTTCAGAGCTTGTGGGAAGGCAGATTGGAGGGCCCTGGCTCCCCCAGCTGACCCAGAAACGCTGGGGGTGAGGCCCAGCAATCTGTTTAACTAGCCAGTGACCGGTGTGCTGAGGTGTGAGAGCCACTGCTTTATGGCATGTGATTTGAGGCTCTCCTTACAGTAAACCCTCCGTGAAAGCTTCTTGGCTGTTTAACATATAGATTGCGTTAATAGCTGTTGATTAATTTGTGTATCATTACAGCTTCCGTGTATTGAACACGTACTCTGCTGGCATTCAGCTGGGCGCTTTCACATCCTCAGATGCTTCGTAAAATAGGTAGTGGTGTTTCCTACTTTAGAGGCGAAGGGAGACGCTGAGGAATGAGGTCACGTGCCAAGGCCGCACAGCTGGTAAGCGGCACGGGCGATCTGTCAGACTCCGAAGCCAGTGTCCTTCCTAGCACGCACACTGTCTTTCCTACAAATCCTTTTCCCCAAAGAGTGCGTGTGACTACGTGGCTGTCATCTGGGCACGTAACAAATGATTGTAATACCCATATTTCTGGATTTCCCTCATTATGTTCTTTCTTTCTTTGTTTCTTCCTTTCTTCCTCTTTCTTCCTTCCTTCCTCCCTTCCTTCCTCTTCCTTCCTCTTCCTTCCTCTTCCTTCCTCTTCCTTCCTCTTCCTTCCTCTTCCTTCCTCTTCCTTCCTCTTCCTTCCTCTTCCTTCCTCTTCCTTCCTCTTCCTTCCTCTTCCTTCCTCTTCCTTCCTTCCTTCCTTCCTTCCTCTTCCTTCCTTCCTTCCTTCCTTCCTTCCTCTTCCTTCCTTCCTTCCTTCCTCTTTCTTTCTTCCCTCCTTCCTTCCCTCCTTCCTTCCCTCCCTCCTTCCCTCCCTCCTTCCCTCCTTCCTTCCTTCCTTCCTTCCTTCCTCTTTCTTTCTTCCTTCCTTCCCTCCTTCCTTCCCTCCTTCCTTCCCTCCTTCCCTCCTTCCTTCCTTCCTTCCCTCCTTCCTTCCCTCCCTCCTTCCCTCCCTCCTTCCCTCCTTCCTTCCTTCCTCTTCCTTCCCTCCTTCCTTCCTTCCTTCCTTCCTTCCTTCCTTCCTTCCTTCCTTCCTTCCCAGAATTTGTTTTTAAGCAATCTCTGCTCCTAGCATGGGGCTTGAACTCACGACTGCAAGATTAAGAGTCCCACACTCCACCAACTGAGCCAGTCGGGCACGCTCATTGTATTACTCTACTGAACAACAGCCTATCAGCTTTTTTGTTTTAAAGGGAAGCATTTTATTTCCTTTTTCTAACATTCATTCGCTTACTGTCTGTCAGAGAAGCAGGTGAGAGAGCCTTTGACGTCACAGTCCAGGCTCTACACATTCACGTACCTGACCATCACATTGTAACGTGCCACGGGTGGTTTTGTGTCAGAAATTAACCTGTACTTTCATTGAGGTACCACACAGTTCTGGCCTCTGAACTTAATTTTTACAACTTTCAAAAATTATGTTGCACTGAATTTTGGTAAAATCTGAATGGGCTGAAAAATGTAATTTTGCTGGCTGTGCTTTGGTCCAGCCATGTATGAAAGTGAACAGGTTATCAGAGCGAGCACTTCTGACCCAGGGCACAGTTGTCATTTCTGGTGAAGGGACAGGGCTTGTCATTTAGGTTCTCTGTGCTCTTTTTTACCTCTCTGACCTCCTCCACTTCTCACCCCCAACACTGACACACATTTTTGGACAGGCAACTAAATAGGAAAATACCTTTATCTTTAAAGATGTGAGGAATCAGGGACGCCTGGGTGGCTCAGTCGGCTGAGTGGCCGATACCTGATCACGGCTCAGGTCACGATCTCCCTTTTGGTGAGTTTGAGCCCTACTTCACTCTGCACTGACAGTGTGGAGCCCGCTTGGGATTCTCTCTCTCCCTCCTACCCTGCTTGCGCTCCTCTGACTCTTAAAAATAAATAAGTAAACATTATGGGGCATCTGGGTGTCTCAGTTGGTTGAGCGTCTGACTTCAGAGCAGGTCATGATCTCGTGGTTCACGGGTTCCAGCCCCACGTCGGGCTCTGTGCCGACATCTCAGAGCCTGGAGCCTGCTTTCAGGTTCTGTGTCTCCCTCTCTCTCTGCCCCTCCCTGCTCATGCTTTGTCTCTCTCTCTCTCAAAAATGAACATTAAAAAAATAAAATGCCTATGAGGAATCAAATGCTTGTTTCCTTGCTAACTCACTATTGTTTGATTGCATTTAGCAGATGTAAATTGATGTTACTTACCTAGCTCGTACTTACATGAGCACTTTGTGTTGCCACTCTAACCACTTACACATTTTAACTCCTTAGCCCTCTATACGTGGTGGAACTCTTTTGTTACCCTTATTTTCCCATTTTGTGGAAACAGTAGTGTGGAGAGGCAAATAACTAGTCTGAGCTCATAGGGCTGGGAACAGCAGGAGCTGAGTCTGACCCAGCCGTCTTAGCTCCACAGTGTGTGCTCTTAACTGCTCTTCAGAATGTAATGTAGGTTTCCAGCCAGATTTTTCTCTAAAATGTTTTACTCTGCACTTTGAAATGGTGGGCTGTTCCATGTTTTTGTTTTTCCAGGTTAGGACTATGTGGACGATGGGATCGACATGTGAGCTCTCACGGAGAAATAACTCAGGTCCTTTAAAAATGTTAATTAATTGAGGTGTTTGCCGGGGACTCAGGCAGAACGTGTCCTAAAATGATGGCAGGTGGCCTTCTGGCCTGGGACACTGTGGGGCCTGAACAGCGGCCTCATAGTGCCTTTCCAGCCTCGTCTTGTCCGGGGACAGGACCTGCCTGGCTGGCTCTCTGTGCTTTGCCATGCTCCTCCTCCTTTGGGGCCCTGGGTCGGCCATGGTTTCTTGCTGCCTGACCTTCATGCATGTGGCTTGAGGTCCAAGGACTTGTGAGAACAGTACAAGCACTTGGACTTGCTGTAGACAACAAGACACTTGGAAATGGGTGTTATGTTGTTCTGTGTCTCTTTAAATTTAAAGACATACATGGTCGAAGTACTCTACATGGAAGAGAGATCAGAGATCTTTCCATACCACCCGAGAGACTGTCTTTTGGTCTGTAGCCGCAGGTGCTGCTTATAGGACCTGCTGGTGTTTGGAGCCTCAGCCTTCGTTGTGACCACACGCACCGTCAGGCTGAGCTGCGGGCGGGCGTTTTCTCTGGCTGTCAGCATCTGCAGCCTCGCTTAGGGCTCCTGCCTGTCCCGCCATCCTTTCTGCGTTGGCGCAGAGCTGGCCAGAAAGCTGGCCAGAGCTTTCTCATCGGGCATTTGACTCTGCTGCAGAGGGAAGACTTTCCGGAAGGCAGTCAGGAAGTTTGGAAGGAGCTGTGGTAGTGGGCTTTGGCCTTGGTTGCTCAGGACACGGCCGGCTTGAAACCGTGAATTATCAAGCAAGCTATTCCCTTCTTAGCCAAGAGAAGGCTGGCAGTGGTCCGAACTTACCTGTGAGCTTTGCGCCAGCTAAAGGAGCGTCATTGGGTTTATGCTAAGCTTCATGAGCTTTGCAGAGTCTTCTGTATTTCTCTACTCTGTGTTATAAATGATAGAATTTCAAGTTCTGACAGCTAGTTACTGTTTGATGTAGAAGCACAAATGCCACAGGTGACAGGAAAGGAGACAGAAGTGAGGGCATTGGGTTAGGTTACCCTGTGCTGTCCCCGAGTTTACTGGGTATAGCCCACTTACAGCCAATAGGATCAGAGCTCCAAGTGTAGCTGCTGGGTGAATTGATTTATGATTTTAGGCAGCTTACATCTTTGGTTTTAAGTTGCAGCATCTTTTTTTTTAACTTATTACAATTTTTTTTTAATGTTTAGTCATTTTTGAGAGAGAGAGGAGCAGAGAGAGAGGGACACAGAATCTGAACCAGGTTCCAGGCTCTGAGCTGTCAGCACTCCTGAACTGTGAGATCATAACCTGAGCCAAAGTCGGACCCTTAACCAGCTGAGTCACCCAGGCGCCCCTTAAGTTGCAACATCTTGAGAGCAAATGTGGCTTTTTTAAAAGCTCCACTTTTATCTCTGTCCTCTGATTCCATGAATATGAGACTGAATGTTAACCAACATTCATATGAGACCCCTGTATATGGAGATCTATTACAACATTACTCACACTGGGAAATGGATTGCTTCAGTCCATAAGCAATCCATTTCTTTGTGAATAGCTTTATATTTAATTTTTAAAGCTAATATTGCACATTAAAATTTTTTTTAATGTTTATTTTTGAGAGAGACCGCAAGCTGGGGAGGGGCAGAGAGAGAGGGTGACACAGAATCTGAAGAGGCTTCAGGCTCTGAGCTGTCAGCACAGAGCTTGATGCAGGACTCGAACTCACGGACCTCAAGATCATGACTTGAGCCGAAGTCGGACCTTCAGCCGACTGAGCCACCCAGGCGTCCCTAATAGTTGCACATTTTTAATTATGTATTTGATTACATGAGGTAATGAATGACAAATGGAGTGAAGCAAAAGTGCAGTTGTTGCCAAATGTTAACTTTCGGGTTAGGGTTGATTTCTGCCCTCACTGTGGCACTTCTTAATCAGTTCCAAGCTGGTTGGCCTGCTAACCCACATTTAAAATACACTGCTGTCCCCTTTGAGACTATGCATACGATACTGTCCCTATTGAGCCTACCAGTTTTATTTCAGGCCTCAGAGATTTTAGCTTTTAAGTGCTAAAATATTACTGAATGCAGAAAAGCAGATTCCACTGAGTTACTCTTTCAGCTATTTCTTCTGGATTGAGGAAAATTTAGGATTGGGTTTTCCTAGAATCTTTAGAAGAACTTGGGATTGATGATGAGTTCTCAGTTCAATTCTTGTGAGAAAGATGGGGACTCAATTATGAATCTATAGTAGGGAAAAAGTTAGGAGGTAGACTTAGAACAGATTGGATTTCCCAAAGAAGCCTCTGGGAAAAGTTACTTTATTTGCCACTGTAGCAAATTAGGAGCGCACAGTGAGCCCTTCTAACACTGCAGTACTATTCGAAGAGTGAAACAGTAGAACCAGCCATGGCCTGCTTATTTGTCCTCTGAATGATTGGCTCCTTTAAAGAATTTTCCTGTCCTTTCTCATCTCATTGAGTGACATCATTGGTGCCACAGAAACATTAATAACATATTCCAGCGGTCCCAACTGGCGTGAAACTTATGATTTGCCTGGTTCAAAATATATCATCACCTGTTGGTGATATATCATCCCATTCATGCATTTACTTGGTGTCACAGTAAGATTTCTTTTATGGTGAATTTTACTATTCACAAAGGCACATATTTTTCTGTGACCCTGCGCTAGGCCATGATATGCTTTTAAGCCACTTAAAATAATTTTGAAAGTTTTAGTGGTTTTTTTGGCCTGTGGGTTTTTTTCCTTTTTCTATTTAAGAAATTACACAAGTAATATATAATTATTGATGAAAAGTTAGAAATTAAGATAGGCAAAAAATTGTCACCTAAATACTACCCCTAACCTTTTAATAACCACGTTTCATAGTTTGATGAGTATCTATTTGAATTGCTTTCTTTGCAACTATACACATACAAATGTATATTCTAAAAGGAATCCTACTTTTTTAATTATGAAAAATTTCAAACTTACACAAAAGTCGGGAGGATGGTGTAATGAACTTCCGTACACCTGTCTCCCAGCTTTGCCATTTGTCAGCATAGGACTAGTCTCACTTAATCGATTCTGTTGCCCTTACTGCATTACTTTTTGAAAAATACTCATTTGTTTTTGAGAAAGAGCGAGCAGGGGAGGGGCAGAGAGTGGGGAACGGGGGATCAGAAGCGGGCTCTGTGCTGACGGTGGTAAACTCGATGCAGGGCTCGAACTCACAGCCCTTGAGATCATGACCGTAGCCAGTCAGATGCTCCGCTGACTGAGCCACCCAGGCTCCTGCTTTACTGCATTATTTTAAAGCAAATTCCAAGCATCGTGTCTTCTGTATTTTTTCTATGATACGTGGACTGTTCTGAGAAATGAAACTACATTTTCACACGTTAAAAATTTACATTTGAATATAGTCTGTTCTTTGACAGATTCATGAATATTCTTTACGGTTTCTTGATTCATAAGGATCTTTTTATTAATTTATTTTTAATTTTTTAATTTGAAGTGATTCTATATTCACAGGAAGTTGCAAGAACTATGCATGGAGGTCTCATGTACCCTTCATCCAGTTTTCCTCAGGGGTAATATTCTGCGTAACTATAGTACATATCAGTATCAGGAAATCGCCGTTGGTGTAGTCCTCAGAGCTCGTTTGGATTTCACCAGTTTCAGATGCACTAGCGTGAGTGTGTGTGTGTGTCTGTGTGTGTGTGGTTGGTTGCTTCTGTGCCGTTGTATCCCATGTGTAGATTCATGTGACCACTACCACAAAAAGATGTTTTTAGTTGGCTTACTCACCTATATTTCCAAACAAGGACCACACATTACATTTAGTATACATACCTCTTAAGTCTCTCTTTTGTAAAAATTACGTTGCTATAATTTCACACTTACAGAAAAGTGACAAGAACAGTGCAAAGAACTCCTATATGCCTGTCACCCAGACTAATTGCTTAAAATTTGCCCATTTGTTTTATCATTTGTATTCTTCCCTCCCTCTCTCCCCCTCCCCCTCTGTTAAAATATATATCATTTGAGACTGGCTTGTAGACATCGTGTCCATTTCTTTCCCCAGAACAAGAATTGTCACTCACATAACCATAGTACATTTATCAAAATCAGGAATATAACATTGATGCATTCCTCTTATCTAATCAACAGTTCACGTTAAAATTTCACCAGTTACGGGGCACCTGGGTGGCTCAGTTGGTTACGCATGTGACTCTTGGTTTCCCCTCAGGTCATGATCTCCTGGTTCGTGAGTTTGAGCCACGTATCAGGCTCTGCACTGGCAGCATGGTGCCTGCTTGGGATTCCCCCTTCCCCTCCCCCCCATCCCTCCCTCTCTCTCTCCCCCCCCCCACCCCGCCCCACTTTCTTTCTCTCCCTGCCTCTCTCTGTCCCTCCCCTGCTCACATCAATATGCACACTCTCTCTTTCAAAATAAATAAACATTAAATTTTTTTTCACCAGTTACCCTAGTGTTGTTTTTAAAAGAAAATGTTTTTTTTAAAATGTTTGTTTACTTCTGAGAGAGAGAGAGAGACACACAGAGCACAAGCAGGGGAGGGGTAGAGAGAGAGAGGGAGACACAGAATCCAAAGCAGGCTCCAGGCTCCGAGCTGTCAGCACGGAGCCTGATGTGGGGCTTGAACCCACAAACCGTGAGATCATGACCTGAGCTGGTCTGGTGCTTAACCGACTGAGCCACCCAGGCGCCCCACCCTAGCGCTGTCTTTTAAAAGTCATTTTTTCCTGGTTGGGGTCCCGTCCAAGTTCACACACAGCAGTTAGTTGCAAGCTCTTTAGTCTTGTTTAGTCTGGACCTGTTCCTTACCCTTTTCTTTGTTACCATGATCTTGACATTTTTAAGAGTTCAGTTATTTTGTAGAATCCCTCTCAGTTTGGATTTGTCTGATTTTTTTTTTTTTTTTTCATGATTAGATTCATGGGCTGCATTTTGGGGAGAAATACCACAGAACTGATGTTGTTGTGCCCATCCCAGGGCAGCATGTCAAGAGGCACATGATGCTGATTTGCCCCAGTATTAGTGGGCAAATTAATGTTAACCTGATTAAAGCTGTATTTACTAAATTAATCTGTTGTAAAGTTCCATTTTTCTCTTTGTAATTGAGAGGTAATTTGTGAGGGGACACTTTGAGACTATGTAAGTATCCTGTTTCTCATTAAACCTTTATCCACTAGTTGTAGCATTCATTGATTTTGGCTGAACCACTTATTATTGTGTTACTATAATAGTTGCAAATGGTGATTTTCAGACTCCATTATTCTTTCCTCCTACGTTTGTCAGGTGTTAGTCTAATATAAGGAAGAGCTTTCTTTTCTCCATTTATTGATATCAGTATAAACTCAGATTCTTACTTTATTCCATGAAAATTCTGTAGTATTATTTTGATGTATTTTTTTTTAAAGTAATCTCCAACCAATGTGGGGTTCGGATCAAGGGTCACGTGCTCTACCGACTCAGCCAGCCGGGTACCCCTCATTTTGATGTTTGAACCGTCCCATCTTTGTGTAATGGTAGCCCCTCTGCCTTGCCCCCTAAGTCTTTTGGGCCCAGCTTTTGTAGTCTTTGATAGCTTTCTTGCCCAGAGGTACAAAAAGATGTTCCAGATTCATTTTTTGCCCCATACCTGGTATCAGGTTCTAGGAGCCTTGGTGACTTTAAGTGGCAAATACTGTTCGAGGCAGAGTCTAGGCACCAGAAGTTGCTATTTGGTCATTGCATCTATACCCTTTTATTGCACACAGCTAGAAAATGCCTTTTTTTTTTTTTTTTCTTAAGAAAACACACACGGTTTTCTATTGGTCTTTCCTAGTCAATTTTTTGAAAAGGTTTATTCATTTTTGAGAGAGGGAGAGGGCGAGGGTGAGGGGAGGGGAAGGGGCAGAGAGAGAAGGAGACACAGAATCCGAAGCAGGCTCCGGGCTCTGAGCTGTCAGCACAGAGCCCAACACTGGGCTTGAACTCACAAATTGCGAGATCATGACCTGAGCCGAAGTTGGATGCTTAACTGACTGAGCCACTCGGGTGCCCCTCCTAGTCAAATTTAAGATGAATGATTTTACATTTATACCTCTTATGTGCAGAGTCTCAGCTCCTAATGGCATTCACATAATCAGCTTGCTTCTACAAGGTATATTCAAAATAACGATGTACTGTTGTTACTAACAGTGTGATTACAGTATGAATACGATTTTAAGACGTCTTTGCAATTTCTTTTTGTCTTTAGAATCCTATTTTTTATTGTTTCATTTTTCCACTTAATAAAGCATAGAACATCCTTCTTTGCTAGTAAGTAAATATCTTCATTATGGCTACATGACATATTTACCAATTTCCTTTTGGGAACACACAAGATGTTGATAATGTTTCAGTGTAAACAGAGTTGAACTATCTGTGTTTGTACATGTGTTTGCTCATTAAAATTTCTTTTTAATTTAGGAATAGCATAAAGAAAGAAGTGTGTTAAGTGTAAAGCTGTGTTAATTTGTCACAAAGCAGAATCAATCCGAGATTTAAGGAACAGCATTCCTGGCCAACCAGCCCTATGGCCCCTTCCCCACGCTCTTCAAGGGGACCCACTGTTCTCACTTCTAGCATCGCAGATTAGTTTTCCTTATTTTTGAACTTTATATAAATGGAATTATTATATGCTTCATTTATATTTGGCTTCATTTAATATATTTTTTGAGGTTTATCCACATTTGTTCTCAGTGTGTAGCATTCCATGGTTAGCCCGCTCTTTATCTAGCCTCCTATAGATGGACATTTATGTTGGGCCAGTTGGGGGCAGCTACAAATTATGTACTTGAAAGATAGGCTAAGGATACATTCCTAGGAGCTCAATTTGTGGTTAGAGGAAGGGAGGCATTTGCCACGTGTTGCCAAGTTGCCCTCCTGCATAAAGGCTCTGCCAGCTTATGCTCCTGCAGTGGTGAGGGGAGGCCAGCCTCTCCACGTTCCTGTAGGTGCCAGTTTTGCTGGTCCACGTCTTGAAACTGGCTGCTGTTGCGCTGCTTGGCCAATGGTACATTCCAGGTGCCTGGAGAGGCTTTTTTCTAATCTGGCAGGGAAAAACCATCAGAAACGTCTGAGTGGCTGTTACTGAGGCGGCCTATGAGAAAGTTACGCCCTCAAAGCTTTGCATTAGCTGGGGAGATGAGACATCCTTGACAAGTGACTGAGCACAAGTGCCGAGCGCGTAGTTCCGGTGATGCTGTAAAACTGTAGATGAAGGAGAGGTTGGAACTTTTCCTGGTGCTGGTATTGAGAGCAGGTCAGCTCTCCCCCGCTCCGCTGATCTGAGGCTGCTCCCTTCAGCTGAGCTCTGGCTGATTAGAGACGAAGTCTTTGAATCACAGAGGCCAAATAGAATATTTCGGCCACGGCTTTTAGCGGCTCATCTCCATGGTGTAAGAGAAGTTTGGTGTTTGTTCGTTCTCTTTAGCTTTCTTGCTTTCTGTTTGGAAACACGGCATCGTACTGGCTCCAGAGTGCCGTCATTTGATATATAATTACTAGAGCACATCGGTGCCAATTAAAAGAAAAATTCGTCTGTTACAGATTCAGTAGCTCATTGTTCCAACTGAGATTGGGTGATTGGAAAAATAGCAGTTTGGGGCTAAAAGCACAGTTCTACGCTCTGGGAAACGTCGGGCAGACCACCACCCTTCCTTGGGCCTCAGTGTCTCAGTAGGATGAGGAAATGGGAGCTGGAAGGTGGCGGGGCCTCTAGACAGTTGGGGATTTCGGGGATTTCTGACTTAGAATGGGAGTTCCTCTGCAGATTGCTGCTTAGGTTACAAAGCAACCTGAATCGGAAAATTTAAAAGTCCTCTTGATGCCGTGCCAAGCACCACAAGCTCGTGGATGGCCTCGGTGTTAGGAAGACAGCGCGGCAGTCGTTGAGCAGCACATAGGGAGTCCTCACTGCCTCCGAGTGGCCTGCAGTTGACCAGCGTCGCAACGCTTTTAGGTCCAAGGATTCCCCGCCAAGCCCCTTTAAGGGGAAACTTTAAAAAAATATATATATATATAGTATTTTCTGAGAATTTGAAGTGAGTATCTTTTGCAGAAATAAAACACCTTGCCTTTTCTTCCATTCGAGGTGTTGGCATTCCCTCAGGAATAGGAGTGCATATTTTGTGCATATTTAACAGAAGGGTTTAATAAAAAATAGGTCATTTGTGTATGTCAGCATTTTAATGTGATGAGATCTGGTGTTAGAACGCGGGCAAACTGAATTCAGCTGATGTCGATTCGTGGCTTTTCTCTAACGAAGAAATCCGTGTTCCGTTAGCCTCAGCGGCGGCAGCCATTTGTAGCATCTCCCACCGCGGAAGAGCCTCGACCTGAGCGTGGCGTTCGGCTCGAGAGCTCGGAGAGTTGGCGAAGGTGTGGTAGTTCGGCGGCTTGTTCGGTTCGTCTTTGAGAAATCATCCGAGGGTAGGGGAGTCGGCTTTTGGGTGACAGGCTGCCTTGGGGAAAACGACACGGGATGACAACACACGCTTGTTGTTTCAGCAGGTCCTTGACGGCAGTGCCGGGCCAGGGGAGAAGACGCGCCCAGCAATCCCGTCCTGCTTCCTCCCCGCGGCACCCCTGCCCCGCCCTGCGCCCTGCGCCCTGCCGACCTGCTCCGCTGACCTCCCTCCGGAGAGGGGCCTTCCCTGCCCCTGTGGGAAGCGTTTCTCTGGAGACCGGGAAGCCGCGCCACAGATTGTCGCTGTGAAAATTCAGTGAACGTATCTTGTGCGTTTTGCGAGTGGGCGACTCTTCCCGTCCTGGAATGACGTAAGGGTGGTGCCCCTCACCCTTTACGCCTCGTTTGCCTGTATTCTGAGGACGTCCGGCTCACTGGCCTTCCCGGCTCTCTCCCTCCACGTTCTCCGGCCTGGCCGTGGCCGTGGCCGTGCCCACAGGGCAGGTCTGAGGTGGGGGCTCTGGGTGCCCCTTCCAGGGTCGGAGCCCAGCGGAAGCCTGCTAGCAGGTGTCACCCGGCAGTTTGTTTTTAGTAACGGGAAGGGGTCGGACGTCACGTGGGCATGTGCTGTTAGAGGAGGAAGGAGGCACGGAAGCTACGAAAGGGAAGGTGCTGTCTTGTTGGGGAAAATTCCGTAGAAAGGAGACCATGCCCTAAACTTGGCTTCTCCTGTTGTCTTTGTCCAGGAAATTTAGGGCAGAAAGAACCCTGTTTTCCTCCTGTATACTTCTTTGAAGGTATTAGTGAACGATGAGGGTTTTCAAAGCCTGTCTGTGGTCGGCAGCAAATCCTCACATATGCACGAGGAGAGACGTGAGTTGAAAAGAGAACTAACTTTTCTCAAGTGCCTTTGAAGTGCCAGGCGCGACTCTAGCCTGTTCCCTCCTGTGAACGCAACAGCCCTGCGGGGTGGATGCGCTGAGAAGGGAGCCCCGGAGTCGGGGCCACACCGATCAAGGCTGGGGTGTCCGATTCCCACCCGGGCGAGTGATGGGGCTGCAGATCTAGGTGCGGCCTCAGACGGTGCCTCGTCAGCTGCCCGTCGGCGCCCCGTGGCGCAGGAGCACAGGGGCTGGACTCCGCCTCGTCTTGACTGCAGATTCTGTTTGCCTCCTTATAAAATGCAGGGGCAGGAGTCCCCGGCACACAGATGCGTAAGGAGGGCCAAAAGAACCGATGCGCAGAGGTGCTTTGTAAGCCGGACAGTGACGTACCGATATTTGCTCACGGAGATTGTTTTCTTTCACAGACGGGCACCCAAGAAGGCGTTAGTTGTTGGTTGGGAGTTTGGTCAGCAGCAGACCACACATTTGCTTTTTTTTTTTTTTTTTTTTTTTAACCCCCCCCCCTAAGTGTTTGTTTGTTTTTGAGAGAGACCGGGCATGCAGGGGAGGGGCAGAGAGAGGAGGGGACAGAGAATCCAAAGCAGGCTCCGTGCTGACAGCAGAGAGCCCAGTGTGGGGCTCGAACCTGTAAATCGTGAGACCGTGACCTGAGCTAAAGTCGGATGCTTAACCGACTGAGCCACCCAGGCACCCCCACATATTTGCTTTTATGTACTTCTGGCTGTGGAAGTTTTTCCTTCCGCTTTTAGAATTGTTTCATTTCTGCAATAAATATTAATGATACCGTTTACACGCCACACCCTCTATTAGGTGTTGGAGATAAGAGCGGTGAAGGAGGCAGATAAGTTTCTGTCCTTTTTGAAACACTGAAACTGTACAGATGATTGACATTTTCCTCCTGTTGGGAGAAGAGATCCCAAACCTGGTTGACTTCTTACTGCCCCGATACATATTTTAAGTCCGCGTTAGATAACTCTTTTTTTTTTTAATTTTTTTTCTTTTAACGTTGATTTATTTTTGAGACAGAGAGAGACAGAGCATGAACGGGGGAGGGTCACAGAGAGAGGGAGACACAGAATCTGAAACAGGCTCCAGGCTCTGAGCTGTCAGCACAGAGCCCGACGCGGGGCTCGAACCCACGGACCGTGAGATCATGACCTGAGCCGAAGTCGGACGCTTAACCGACCGAGCCACCCAGGCGCCCCTAGGTAACTCTTTAAGTACCACTCAATTATGCAGATATTTTGGGTGTAGCTGTTGAGCTGAAGAAACCATGAGAAAGGTGGACTGGGTGGGGGTTTTGCACGATCAGCCTTTGTTTCTGCTTCTGGGCAGGGGGGCAGTGAGGACGTTTGAAAATCACTGTGGTGTTTCTGTCAGAGCCCGGGGTATTTTCCACTGTGGGGAAGAGCGCTTTGGTTAAAGAGTACTTTGAGCTTTATTCACAAAGTGAATCTACCTCAGTTCTGAGTGGCTGGAGTTGCATTTATCCGCACCTGGGACTCGGAGGGCTCCGCCACTTCCCCACGTTTTGTCCAGGAAGCCCAGCTAGGTGTGGTCCAGCCGCAGACCCTGGAGACCCCAAGCCCCCCCCCCCCCCCCCAGGGAAACTGGAACAGTCTTTGTAATCTGGCTTGTTTTGGATCCCAGGTCTTGAGATAGGACTCCAAATGTTCCTTCTTTCCAAGTAGGTGATCCTTTGTGGCCCTGGGAAGCTGTCCCTTGTTCATCTCTGGTTCCTGTTTTGGTTGTCTGAGATGCGGTCAAGAGGAATGATCATAGAAAGCACGGTGTCAGTTCTCTTCTGACTTTTAAATGGCGTAACGGAGACCTTTGTGTCACCGGGGCTGCTCCGGCTCTTTTCGACCAATTCATTTGGGCCTTCAGTGACTCAGCAGCCTCCTGACTGTTTTTGCTTTTAAAAGGAGCTGGACTTACACGGTGTGTGGAATGCAGTTGACATTACAGCCGATGAATGTGGCCCGTAGTGATGGCGGTCGGGGAAGGTCAGGCGAAAGCGTGCTCCCCAGCGGTGAGATGAGGAGGTCAGGACATTGGGGCCGCCGTGAGCAGGATTGTATGGACGCCGTGCATGGGGAAGGTATTCTGAGCGAGGGAAGGGGTGTGAGGAAAGGCCAGAAGGTGTAAAGAGGACAGGCAGCGTGTGAACAAGTACCTCTGGAGGGCGTGGGGGTGATGAGGCCACGGCAGCGAGGCCCGTGGGTGCCAGGCCAAGGGGTTTAGGCAGCGCCGGGGCAGGGCCACGGAGGTTTGAAACGGGAGGGCGACCGAAGGCTTCACGAAGACGAATCTGGCGTAGCGTGTGGGATGAGTCGGAGGTGCAGAAATGGGTGGAGGGTCTCTCTTCTGGCGAGTTCTGTGGGACTGGTTCTCCCTGAGGTGGTTCTCAGATGGGGAGGGAGAATATAAGATGTAGGAAAATTAAAGCCCGCCTTGATTAGCAACACTGCCGCCTCCCGTGTATAATAACATTCTGACGTGCACTTTTCACAACCGGTCTTTCGGAGATATTTTCCATACCACATACAATGCTTCTGGGCGCTCAGGAGGGTCAGGTAGCAGGTTGCCATGAAGGGGGCTCCGCGCAGGCCCACATCCCTTCTCGGAGTTGCTCTGAGGGCTGGGCCAGGGTGCGGGACCCCGACAGTGGCGAGTAGGCCCGCTGAGCCTGTGGGGGCTCTCCTTTTGCGGGGCGTTCCCCAGCAGGCCGGGCGGGCGTCTGGGGTGCAGATGTGAGCTGGAATAAAAGGGCTGCTTCTGCGGACCTTTGTGATACTGGAAAGGGAAGCGTGACATTTTAGCGTGTACTTCTTGATCGAGGATTTTGATGACCAGCTCGTGTCTGTAGTAGGAATTCTTCAGCCATCATTTAAAACTTTCCTGTTGAGAATGAGACACTGACAAATTATTTGTAATCAATGACTCCTTACGCAGAAACGAATGAGCATGGGTAGGATTCAATCTTACCCCTGAAAAAAGTGAAATCGTTGCACTTTTATGCAGGTAGTAGACACTGAGCATTTGTGACAGACGGGATGCTCTGCTGGGGCTGAGGAACCAAATGTGATCTAATTCTTAAAATCGGTAAGATTTTTTAACTATGTTACACTGTAAGTTCATGTTTAAGAATTCAGGTAACTGGCAGTAATTAGGATGCAGATACATTAAAAACATCTCAAGTGTCGATAACTTATCTGTGCAGAAGTCGCCAGAAAGCTGCAACATAAAAGCTGATTTTGTGGAATAATACAGTGGTAACTACTTAATAAAGAAGCTCTCCTTAAGGGAGTTTTTATTATAATTTTTATTGTAATTGTAATTTTATTGTAATCAATGATAATGGACATGAAACAATACTGTAATAGTGTAAGCGATTAAATACTAAATTCTGTGGAACAAATGAAGTACTTGAGAGTTCGGAGGAAGGAGCCAACCCAAAGAATGGGAGTTGGGAAGAAGCCTGTTGGAGGTGGGGGGCTTGGGCCACTGGGTGAAATTCCCCAGCTGCAACCAGCGGGGCGGCCTCCCGAAGCCAAGAGAGAGGGGCCGTGAGCCTGCAGCACCCTCGGGACCTGCCCCACCAGGCCCTGGGGCCGCAGTATTCCTGCAGCAGTTCCTGCCCCCTCCCCCGGAGGGGTGGCTGAGACTACAGATGTGATGTGAGGCTGCCGGGGCCCAGGAAGTGTTCCGCAGGCGGAAGTCGTGTCTGGCCTTCCACACTCTGGTGTGATGGAAGGTGAGAAGCTCCTGAAGGGTCTGACCAGAGAGGGGGGACCTGACAGGGGCAGATTCATAGGGCGGCTAGCGGCTGAGTTGTGTGCGCATGCTCTGTGCCTCAGATCCCTTGTCAGGGGGCTTTCTTCTTGGAGAGGAAGGGAGCACCTTGCCCCAGGCCTCCTGGCTGCCCAGAGGGGAGGCAAGGTTTCGACATAGGCCTGCCTGGCTCCAGAGTCCGGGTTCTTTCTCCTTCTGCCAGACTGCGTCTGCCAGGGAAGCCACCTGTCAGGGACTGATGACCCGGTGCAGAAGAGGTGTGGCCGACTCAGGTAGTTACTGCCACTACTAAAAAGGTGTGTGAGCTCACCGCCCTCCCCGCCCCGCCATCCCCAAAGAAGAGGGGAAGAGGAGGAAGAAGAAATAGGCCACCAGTAAGCACATCAGTGGGAAAAGGGAACTTGAGGATTGGCTGAAGAAGGAGGACAAGACGAGTCCCAGATGGTGGCATGGTTTGAACGAAGGCAGGTTCCGGTAACCTGACTTTCCTCGCTCTGGGGTTGGGCTCCAGAGGGTCAGGCCCCAGTGGCGGATCCTTATGGGTGGGTACAGGCCCAGCGGTCACTTGAGGCTCCGCGGTAATCCCTGCTTGCGGTAGGCGCCATGTTGCCTGGCGGGTTGTGCTGTTCTGGTTCTAGTACGACGGGTGCCGTGGGGGGTGGGGACGGGAGTGACCTCAGGTAAGAGGTGTTCCGACTGCTTCTTGGGCCTACGTCTACTTTTGTGCCTTCTAGAACAGTGCCTTTCACCAGTGTTGAAGGACCAATTTTAAAATTTCCAATCCATTGGAACTGATACTTTTCTAAAATTAAAAACAAAATTACTGGAAAACAAAACTGAAAAAGATGTGCAGAGTATAAATTCTAATTTTTTTATTAGAGTCGACAGATACAAAATTACCCCGATTGCCATAAAAAGTTTCTAAATGTTTTTTTGAAAAAAAATTGTTTTTAATGTTTATTTTTGAATTTTTTAATGTTTATTTATTTTTGAAAGACAGAAAGAGACAGAACATGAGCAGGGGAGGGGCAGAGAGAGAGCGAGACACAGAATCCGAAGCAGGCTCCAGGCTCTGAGCCGTCAGCACAGAGCCCGACACGGGGCTCGAACTCACAAACTGTGAGATCATGACCTGAGCCGAAGTCGGATGCTCAACCGAGTGAGCCACCCAGGTGCCCCTAAATGTTTATTCTTAATTTCTGTGCTCAATCTTGACTGCAGACCAGTAAACTGTTCACAAACTGGTACACTTTGAAAGCAGTGATCTAGGAAGAAAATTGTTAAGCAAATTAGTAAATAAGATGTTTGGGGAGTATTTACACCATTTAAGAGTAGAAGTCTTTCAGTTGGCATTTAAAATACTTGAGGCGTTTGTGCACTTATGATCTAATTCCAGATGACATCTTTTCAGTAGAGTTCCTTGGTGGGAGGCAGGGATGTAAAATAAATCTCCCAAGAACTGAGGCTGATGTGGTTACTGTGAGGGATCTGTAATACGGGTAATTCTATACTAGTGATGATACTTGGACCATCCAATCCAGAGCTTTCACTTCCTCTGTTGTCCCTGAGAGCCAGTGTGTGTTCTTTTGGTCATGTATGAGCATTAAACATTAGTATGTTTTCTCTGTCAGTTTTTGGCTTGCCTTTGAACTGATTTTTATAGTTTTGGGCATAATTTTAGATATATTCTTGAAGGGGGAAGTTCCCAAAGCAAGCTCTAAAAAAAAAAAAAAAAAAAAAAAATTCTCAAAGAGTTATACCTGCTGATACAGAGATCATGTAACAACTTAATTGTTCCTATTTCAGATTTGTTTTTTGTCACTGGCTGCCAGTGTTTTTTCACTTTCTGTTTTGGGCACTTCTGACGTTTGCTGATACCCCTTTCCTCTGAAATGATTTGCTGTGGTCCCTTAGCCTAGCTGCTTTCTCCCTGACTTTAGGGTCCAGCCCGGGGGCGGCTTCCCACAGGCACCCTGTCCCTGTCTGGGGGGGTGGTGGCTTTCTCGGCTTCTGCAGCCCTCGGCCCTCTGCTGAGCGCGGCCGCCAGCCCACCTCCACGCTGACTCCCAGCCCCGCCGGCCCCTTTTCCTCCTTGCTGCAAAGTCAGATCTTCCTTGTGTTTTGTGTCTTTATGTTACACTTTTCAGGGCTCTTTCATGTATATATTCTCTTATTTCATCCTCCAGACAATCCCATGAGGTTGGTAGAACAGAGATTCTCATCTCCGTTTTAACTGAGGTGAGGCTGGGAGAGTGTCCGCATGGTGTGTATCTTCGTTCCTTTGCCCTGTGCTCTTAGAGTTCCTGTTCCACTCGGTCCAGACTTCCCGATGTTGGGGTTTCGAGTTTGCTCAAAGATGTCTATAATTTTGAGGTCCTCCTTTCTACTATTTATGTATGTTATTTGAAAAAATGAAACATTAGACTACTCAGCACAATGGCACAGGCCCCTTTGGAAGAAAGAAATCTTTAGAACGTAACGCAGGGGTTGGTCAGCAGACAGCCGGGGCCATGACCCCAGAGCAGTGCCCAGGGCCGGAGTGGTCGTGTCAGAGGACACGCTCAGCAACCTAGTTGTCTGTGCCTGTGACTTTCAACTAAGACTGGAGGGTGGTGTCCTTTATTTCCACAATATCAGCGTATTAGATGGCATGGAGCATTTCTCGTGAAGGAAAAAAGTCGTACTTTTAGGGATTGAGGGGGAGGTGCAATGAAAAATCACTTTTGGTCCAAGTCAGAAGTCATTTGCTTCTGACTTTGGGGTGTGTTGGGTGTGTGTTCCTCCCATGTCCTTTATGGTCAAACAGACCAGGGTTCTACATCTAGCCACTTACTTAGGTAGGTATGGTGACCGTGGCTGAGTTATGAACCTCCCTAAGCTTGTTTTCTCATCTGTAAAATGGGGCGATATTCTCTGCTCTGAATGATCATCGTAAGGGTAAAAGGCGATGTGTGTCGTGCACCTTGAGTGTGGGCTCAATAAATGAAAGGTACCCAAAAGCTAATACAGAAGAGGGACCGTGACCCAGTAAGAAGGCTCTTGCTTATAATTGGCTGCAGCAGTGATTCTCAAATCTGAGTGGGCATCGGAATCACCTGGAAGGCTTGCTGGGCCCACCCCTCTAGTTTCTGATTCATTTGGTCTGGGGTGGGGCTTGAGAATTTGCATTTCTGAGTTTCCAGGTGATGCTGCTGCTGCCACCGCTGGCCTGGGGACCACACTTTGAGAACCCCTGGGCTACAGGTAACTCACCAATGAGCGTTTAGATGCTATAGATCTATTTGCAAGCTGAGTTTTTATGTGGTTAGAGGTACTCTGTTAGAAAATGCTCGGAATGAATGCATTTGACAAATCTGAATTTAGCATCTCAAGGATTTTCCCTCCTGAAGTCCAGGAGTCTTTGTTAAAGAGATTTGAAGAAGAATGAGTTGTGAAAGTAATAGTTGTAAAGAGTCTAACGCTATCAAATTGGCTAATGTATGTGAAAGTGCTTTTACAAAATGCTGAAAACTGAAAAAAATTTTTTAAATACCTTTGTTTTTAAGATTGAACATCATAATAGAGTATAAGATAGTGTAACTGTTAGATTTCTCATCTCAATGTGCTGTTTACCGTATGTATTTTTCTCTTTCTCCTCCAGGCTGCTGACTTGAGTAAACCAATAGATAAAAGGATATACAAAGGAACACAGCCTACTTGTCATGACTTCAACCACCTAACAGCCACAGCAGAAAGTGTCTCTCTCCTAGTGGGCTTTTCCGCAGGCCAAGTCCAGCTTATAGATCCAATCAAAAAAGAAACTAGCAAACTATTTAATGAGGAAGTAAGTAGCACCCTGTCTTAGCCGTTAAGAATCCCTTTAAGAATTTACACATTCTTACCAAGGGCAGTGGGCCTTCGTTTCCACATTGGGCCAAGCCCATTTCTCACTCTTTCAGCCGTCCTACCTAGTGTTACCCTTTCAAATGTGGTGAATTAACTCGTTGACTTCTACCTGTTCTTCCTCGGGATAACGGTTTTACGCGTTTTTTTTATGGAGCGTGCTCAGGTGTCTAGAGCAGGTGCTTTGAAACTCTTTCATAATGGGGGCAGGGACGAAGCTGATACTTGGTGTTTTATCATTTAAATAAGAAAATACAGAACTCCAGACCTTGTTCACATCACCAGAAAATTTCATGCAGATCAAAGAACCTGATAATAATTCCTTAGGCTGCTTAAATTGTAGCCCAGCCTTTTGTGTCTGTGTTTGACACGTGTTTGGCTAAGGAGTAGTTGTTTTTCTCTTGAAAATATTTGCTGTAAAATCACCTTTGACATAGTTTGAAGTCCTGGCACTTAAAATTGGATCACATGACACAGCTTTTGCCAGTGTTACAGCATGTGCTGGGTTTCTAGTATCTCCAGTTGTGCTCTGGAAGGAGCCGTGTGTTCAGGAACATGTCAGAACTGTTAAACATGGCCGATAGAAGTTGCCAGATAGATTCTGTTTGTTAAAGCTACCGGAGTGGCTTTTTGGCCCCAAGAGTTGCCATTGCAGATTCGATGTTCTTCAGTGTGACTCTCCCGGCAAATGGAAAAGATACAGTGGGCTTGCTGACGTAGAAGCCCCGGGGCCGCAGCGTTAACTTGTCCCCTCAACCCTGATGTGCAAGGGTCGGGTCACCTGGGATCCCTCAGGAAGGACAGGTGGTTTTGCACTGTTGCCCGGTTTTGCTGTCATTAACTTGGAACAGAAGTGCATTATGGATTCTGGTTTATAAGAAATAATTCTTTGTGGGCAGGAATATTCGATGTGACGCAAAGTTGCAGTTAAAATTCGGATTCTTTTGTAGTTGTCGCGGCATGCCGCTGTCCACCCCTGCCGGTCCCCATCCACCGTCTCTGTCTGGCGTTGCCAGTGGACTCGGTGAGGTCTTGTGAACCACGCCGTCTCCGCTTCTAGTTGCCTCGGAGTTGACTGGAGACGGAACTTGCCATATGGACCGACAAAACTATAGAAGAACAATATTTAATCCGATTCTCCGTTTTTAAAAGTCTTAAGTAGAAAATTGTTTTATTTACCTACGTCTTTTATTAATAGTATCTGGGGAAGTGATCTCTTACTAGCCGAATGGTTTTGTTGTTGTTGTTTTATTTTTTGTTCTGTTTTTTTTTGGTGGCCATTGGCGGGGAGCAGCCGGCCTTCTCTGCACCTGCCACCAGAAACTGAATTTGGTTTGTGTCTGGGTGGGGGACACAAGGGGGAGAGATTACAGCCACCTAAAGGGCTGTTGGTAAACGAGGTCGGGGGATGCTCTGGCTGAGGATGGCACAGGATGCCACTGAGAGAACAAGAAGGGCTTGTGTGTCATCACGGGGGAGGTGGGAGGCTCAGGGCCCTGAGGGCATCGGCCGCATCCGTCCCCTGCTCTGGACAGCGGAGGGATCGCAGGCTAGGAAGCAGCTCCTCACGCAGCGATCGAAGCCTCAGTTTTCCCCTACTGGTCTTCTGTTTCATGTGAAAAATGGCTGTTGAGAATGCTTGGGCTGTGTGTGCGTAAATGCCAACTTGGCGTTTATAGCTTGAGGCTGAGATTTGATTGGCTTTCACAGTAAGGAAGTTCTTTGGCTGTGCGGATACCATTCTCATCAGGTTTCGGTCAGGACGTGTAAGAGCAGGGTCGTCAGAGGCGTGTCCTCTCAGAGGCCATGGTGTAAGATTTAGAGGTTTGGGGGCGGCTCACGTTTGTCCTCTGCGCGGTCAGTCAGGTAGCTGCTGCCCTTTACAGACAAGGACAATCCAAGAGAAGGTAAGCGAGTTGTCCCAGGCAGGCAGCGAGTTGACGCTAGAGTTGGAACTGGAAATCACTTCCACGAGGGCTCCCTGGTCACACACTGTAAGCCCCACCGCGTGTGGTCGCCAGACAGGCAAACCCTTGTGCTCCTAGGAGCTGCCAGTTTAGTGAGGTGGACGGACAGGGTACTGGGACGTGTGCCAAGGGATATGTGTTAACCGTATTCTTTAGCGTGTATCAAGTATCCTGAGATAAGGCAAAAGTTAAGTTCGATGGAGGAAGTCTAGAAGACTTCCAGAAGGTGACACTTCTTCTGGGTCTTGAAAGAGGCATAGGAATTGGGAAAGTGTGAGAGAGGCCTTCACAGCTGGAGAAAACAGCTTGGTGTGCCGAGGAGTGCTGGGTGACCAGGCGTGACCAACTCAGCACGAGGGCCTCAGAGAGTCGGAGCCAACAGAGAAATCGGAACCAGATGGTCAAAGTCCTGACACGCCGAGAAATGTGGATCTGACGCTGGAGGCTGTAGGGGTAGCTTCGGGCTTTTAATCAAGGGAGTGCCCGTGTCAAATGTGTCCTTTAGAACGCCTGCCAGCACTCGGGTTGGGTTGGGGAGAACGAGGGTAGCGCGGCCAGCGGGAGGCCGGGACCCGTTCCGGTGCGAGCTGGGGTTTTTGAACGAGAGCGGTGGCCATTTCCCGTCCCGTCGGCAGACCTGGGTTACTTACCGCGTGCCCACTCCGGGCCTGCCCTACGGCCACCCCTCACGCACACATAGCTCAAGTGCTGACGTGTGATGACGTGTGGGGAGGCAGAGGCCTGAGAGAGGCCGGAGGAGGGAGAGGAGCCGGAGACCGCTGTAAATGGGGCGGGGGAGAGCATCTCGGGTGGGAGGTGCCGTGCTCTAGGTACAGAACTGGAGACAGAGCGTCCCCGCGGGAGGCAGGGCAGGTGGGGGCCCTGGCGGAGGAAAGAGACTGGGCACAGGAGAGCCGCTCCCAGGGTGCCCGGGGAGGGCGAGCCCCCAGGGCTGTGCCACGTAGGCCGGGGCCCAGGTGTGCTCCCGGCTGGGGCGCACGAGCCCACGGAGTGAAGCAGGGGCACAGGGCCGGCAGGGGGTGGGGGGCGGGTTGGAAGATTACCGAGGCTGCTGCTTGGAGCCCGACTTCCGAGGCGGGAGCACGGGGAGGGGTCTGGCTGTCACCCGTATGCCGGGTAAGCTTGGGAAGGAGCAGGTTTGGGGGAGCGGAGGCCCAGTCTGTACTTAATAAGCTTCAAAGGCCTGTAGGTGTTAGATACGTGGGCCTGGGGCCCAAAACTAGAGGCAGAAATTCGGGAGTTGGGCTTGTAAATAGCCCTCACGTGCCTGAGATTAGATGAAAGTTCTGTGGTGAAGGCGTAGTGAGAGTGAAGAGTGCCAGGGACTGTGTCCTCCCAGACCCTGGCCCCCGTCACGCTGCCTCCAGAGGAGTGCTTTCAGCCGTCGGTGTGTTTCCCTACAACTTGGGGTTGGCCCGGCGGCCGGGAACACGGAGCCTGGAGCCTCACTGTTGACCTCACCTCTCCTCACCGGGAGGACGGGAAGGACAGACCCCCCCCCGGAGGTGTGGTGAGGGCAAGATGATTCGCAAAGGGCTCAGAGAGGGAGCCCTTGGTGGGCGCTCAGTAGACTTTGCAGGTAGAGGGGAGCCCCGGGAGCACCTTCCGCCCGGGGTTGGAAGAGGGGCCTCTGGGGAGGTGAGATACCAGCAGTTTCAAAGGGGGAAAGAGTCCCTTTCCAGGACCACCCAGGCAGAGGATGAGCGTGTGTGCGGCGGAGCAGCTTATCACGCTGGTCCCGCGTGCGGCTCACCAGTGTTTCGCGCGGCTGCCCGTTGCACGTACGTGTACTCACGCGCACACCGCGGTACTGACGATTCCACCTTCGCCTCCTTCCCACAGGTTCCCGGCACACGAAAATATCACACATGTTTGGACGGGTAGATGGATGGATGGAATGGAGTTAGAGTCTAGAAATCCACCCGACATTAAAAGTAGATGAAAATTTCTATCTAGGAATCAAGTATATCTTAAAAGGTGATTCCCCCCTCCCCCCATTCACTCAAAAAATGACAAATACTGTAAATGCTTGCTTATCGAGGTGCAGAGACGACAGGAGGTATCACCTGTAATTCCCAGCACACGTTGTCAACCTCATCGTCTTTGTAGTGTTTATTGTTTTCATGAGGTGAGACTGTTAGATTCACACCTTCCATCATCAGAGATGTCCGTGACCGCCTCCTCCCAGTCTGGCCAGTTGATCAGAGAGGCGAGCCCTCCTCCCTTCACCCCGCCAGTGTCCCTGTCCCGCCACAGGGCCCGGCCTCCATACCTGTTCAGCCCAGAAGAGAGGGAGCGCCGGTCCTTTTCAGCCACCCTGGGGGAGTGGTGTCTGCAGGTCTCCGCTTCTCCAGTCTCTCCGCGGCTCCTGGGTTTCTCTTTGTGGCGCTGTGTGCGCGCTAAGCCTGTGGGCCTCTGCTGGGCGTACGGGGCACATCCGCTGAGCTCCCAGACCGCGGAGTGTGCCTTCCCCACACAGGCTCCTGGGGAGCAGAGCCCCCCACCCTGCCACCCCGGGAGCATTCAGCCTCTCGTGAAGCCCCTGGAAGGGCTGGGGGTTCGCTTTTTACTGCTAGTGGTTATGGTATCACTTTGTGTGTGATGATGAACTCAGACTTGTTTGTCTTTCTAGAAATTCTCATCATTTCAGGGGTGTATCCAGAGAGTAGTAACTTCAGAGGATCGTCAAGTATGTTTTGATCGTCGGGTAAGATGTGTGAGACGTAAAACCCCACCCGTGCTTGTCATCGTGGCTTCTGTCGTTGCTGACATGTAGTGAGACCCTTTTGTCTTCACTTTGCTCCCTCTCATGCAAGGCGAGGGCCGTCACACTGGGTGGGTCCGTGCTCCTGTGGCCTTTAGGCGCGGTCCAACTGAAGGGCCCACTGGAGGCGAGGCCACGTCTTCTCTCTCGTTGGGACACCCAGCATCCCCGGGAGGGTAGAGCCGGGCCGAGCCTTGCAGCCATCTGTCCACTTTGGGGACAAAAGAGTGGTTGTGGGTATGTTGGTCGCTTTGTTTTTGTTGTTGCTTTTTTTAATCAGAGGAAGGAAATGAGCGCATAACGATCGATCAGCTCCTTAAAGCTTTCACATAGATAAAATGACATCTGATCACCTTTTAGGTGGCTTTGAAATACCCTTTCCTCATGCTTCCTGAGGGAAGCAGCTCTCCTTAAATGCATTTACATCAGCAAAGCCCTTAGTCGCCAGTTTTCCTTGTGGCTACATTATGGCTTTTCCAGCAGCTGCTGTGGTTTTTGAATTGTTTGCTTTAGTATTTTTGTTATAAATGAATATCTGCATTCTAAAATTCACACCCATTGCCCCCCAAATAATTTTCTCCTGCTTGTCATGTTGATAGTAGTAGAAAAAAAAGATAACGAAGTGCTTTTAGCAATGATACCTTGTGTGGTTACAGATTTATTTTTATTCGTGCTTCCTTTTAACTAGTTTATCATAGTTAGAAAATCTAGTCTGTTAATGCCATTAGCGATGCTAGTTTTGGCGTTTGAGTTTTACTGGATTCATATCAGAAAAGGGACGGTTTCCTCGGAATTCAGGTGGGGATTGTGCAGGGCTGCTGGCGAACACTGGGGAGAGGTGAGGGTGTGGGAGCCCACTTCTGTGGCACACATAGACAGCCTGTGGATCTGCAGATTTTGTGTTTGGTCTTTTATTGAAGCAGAAATTGGCCTGGAGTGTTCTAGAATTTGACTCTTTAATGGAAACCCAGCGGCCGGTCCAGGTGACCTACCAGAGACTGTCTGAGTCTCCCTGCCGCCTCCCTGCCCTCGGCCCCCTCCCCGAACACCTGCCCCGCTCCATCCTCCCTCTGCTGGTGTGCTGGAATGGGGCTCACACTCTCCTCCACTCCTTTTCCTCTGCCACTTGTCAGTGTCCCCTGGGCTTCTCCTCTGCAGTCTGGGAGCAGGGGGGCTTTCCTCTGGATCCCGCCTAATCCTCTCCCTGGTCCCTCAGACTCAGAACTCCCCGTGTTCTCTAAGGAAGCCTCCCTGCTCCTGCTCTGCCTGCGTGGGCCCTGCCGGAGTCACGGCCTCCTTCCGAGCCTCCCTTCCTGGTGTGTAGATAGAGCCAACCTCAGAGACTTTGTCACATGATGGAAGAACATTGTGGCTCTGCTGAGCCCCTGGCCTGGGGCAGCCACTCAGCACCAACCCCTTCCTCTCCGATTTCCTTCATTTCTCTGATTTTCCTTCTGCTTTTGTCCTGCAGAAGTGGGTTTTTTGCAGAGCGTCACCCTCTCCTCTTCCTCTGTGCTTGGGGATCCTTCCTTGGGGATCCTGGGATGCCACAGATGCGGCTCTGCCTGTTCTCAGCTGCTTTCCTGGTCTTCCTTGCCCACTGGATGGGGACACTTTGATTTCTCCCAGCGTGACCCCAATCCCATCCTTCTTTTTGTGGCCCAGTCGCTCAGGCTCCAAGCCCAGCAGCAGTCATACCCGCTTCTCCCCGTACCTCCTGCTGCCTCCAGCCTAGTCCATTGTTAAACAGCCCATCTTGCCATGCTGCCACCATCCAGTTCAAGACCTTTTTGTCCACACACAGTTGTCACAGCCTCCTAACTGGTTTCTCTCTCCTGCGCGCCCCCCCCCCCCCCCCCCCGTCTTCCATGCTGTGCCTTCTGCCAGGGACAGTGGGACAGTTTCTCTTTATCCCATCGCTTTCCTCTTCAGAAGCCTTCACTTCCTCGCTGTCTTGCAGCCTCAATGTCAGTAGAAACACATTGTGAGCCACAGATTCAATCTTCTATTTTCTAGTAGCACGTTAAATAAGTTAAAAATAGGTGAAATTCGGATTTTATTTTCTCTGTATAGTCCAAATATTATTTCAACATTATGCAATATGAAATTACGAATGAGATAGTTTCCATAGTTTTTTAAGTTTTCAGAACCCAGTGTCTATTTTACACACATAGCACATCTCACTTCAGACACACTTCAAGCTCTCAGGGCTTTAAGGTCATGGCCCAAAGCCCCTTAGCCTGAGACTTCACCATCCTGAGCCCTGGTTCCAGCTGCAGACCTCATTCCCTGCAGCTCAGGGCTCCAGCCAAAACAGGTGCCACTCATGTCCCCAGACTGACCCGGACTGCTCCGTCCCGAGCCGCTCTCCATGTGGTCCTTCTTGCCCCAACTGTGCTCAGGAACTCTTCAGAAGGGCCCGGCTTCTACTGAGGGGTTTCCTCCCTGTGCGTGTCCAGATCAGGGCCCCATCGATACTGGAGAATCCAACAGGGTAGTCCCGTTCCTTAACATGGAGCGCTAAAATTCTTTCCCTTTTTCACTAGACATTTTCAGGAGCAAAAACACACCTTTACGGTGTAGCGACCGGGCTTTGTTCTTTGTATTTATCGAATAAAACGTTCCAGGTATTTGTTTCTTAATTGAAAAAAAGGAGTAAAATGCTTTCTCTTCTCTTCCTTTTTTGTTAAACCCAAACCAAATAATAACCAGAGCTGTTTAAATTCAGGGACTCCTCTAGCTAGGCCTAGAGTGTGCCTCCCTCCCCGGCTGTGCGTCCCAGGTGGGTTCGTGTCCTGTTTCTGGGCACCGGCGGGCGTTGGCCCTAGCCTTAGTCGATGCCTGTGGGGGGCACGGGAGACGGCACCCCACCCTGCCCGGTCTGTCCAACCTGCCCTGGTTCCCTTCTTTCCCTCGGATGCCCGGGGCTGGGTTCGCTGCCTGTCCCTGCTCCCAGTCTCCCACGGCACCTGGCAGCCTGCAGCCAGCCCTCACCGCCAGACAGAGTCCCGCCAGGTCCTCCTGCTCCTGCCGGAAATGGAAGTCACTGTGACTTCCTCCCCATCGGCACCGTGTCTCGTGTCTCCTCTCCTTGCTCTGTTTTTCTCCGCAGCACTCGGCACCATCGGATCTTGCGGGTCTCACGGTCTTCCCCTCCCACTCGGACGTAAATGCCACACAGGAAGGAATGTCCGTCTGTTTTAATCGGCGCTGTGTCCGTGCCCGGCATGAATGCGTTCAGTGAAGAAGAGGGTGGTGAATGAATGAGTGAGTGAACGAGCGAGCGAATGAACGGGTGAGTGGGCGAGTGAATGGGACGGCAGGGAGGTTACCTGACCTCTGTGCGCCTCTGTCTCCCGGTGGGCAGTCTGGGGAGAACATCCGCCTTTCCGTGGGGAAATGGTGCTCTTACACTGCTGATGAAAATACAGGGTTCTGTCCTCCGTGGAAGGCTATTTGGCAGTATCTGTGAAAATCATAGATGTATATACCTTTTGACCCAGCTGTTTTACTGGGGTTCACCCTGCATGTATGCGCATACCCGTGAAAACTGCCATGTATGCGGGGTCATCCACTGCGACACGCACGTCTGTCAGTGCAGCCATATCATTGAATACTCTGCAGCTGTAGGACGGAACAAGGACGCTGTCCTTTTTAAATTTTTTTAATGTTTATTTTTGAGAGAGACAGAGCATGTGTGGGGGAGGGGCAGAGAGAGAGGGAGACACGGAATCGGAAGCGGGCTCCAGGCTCCCGGCTGTCAACACGGAGCCCGACGTGGGGCTCGAACCCACAAACCGCGAGATCGTGACCTGAGCTGAAGTTGGACGCTTAACCGACCGAGCCACCCAGGCGCCCCGGAAGCTGTCTTTGTACCAGCACAGACAGATGGACAGACACGGTACTGAGCACATCCACATCGGCCTTGTCCGGGGACGGAGACGCTCTGGAGAAAGAAGCAGGGAGCTTAGTAACAGTGACTTGGGGACAGGTGCTCTGGAATGGAGGAGGGGGACGTGAGTAAGGCTTTCTCCGGCAGACTTCCGTGTGCACTGCGAATGTGTCACCTATTCGAACAAAGCAAAAGCTGAGCTTGCAGGGTCATTTTGAGGTGAAAGAGCGTGTGTGCAGAGCCCCTTCCCTACCGGTGCCCGGCACGCAGAGGAGATCCTCCAGTGGGAAGTCGGCACCGCTGTCCGGCGTGCCCCAGACCTGGAGGAGACCCGGGGACCGCCCCTCGAGGCCCGTGCTTTCCCCACGCTTGAGCCCGTGACCTGCTAGGGAGCGCCCCTTGCGCCTTCGAGCTGGCGCCGGGGGCCTTGGCCTGTCGCGGTTCGCGGTCGCCTGCGCTGCTGGGCCGGACTCGCAGGTGCCGGGGCGGACCCGTGTGTGCCCAGACGCCCCGGCGGGCGCAGAGTGGAGGCTCCGCGGTTTGTCCGTCGGGTGCGCCCACAGATCTGCTGGCAGTCATCTCCGTGCCCCTTTTCAGTCGGGAATGAGAGCTCTAAGTGGGTTCTGTCCTCCCAGGAACCTTTGCTGTAACCGTAGTGCTGGAACTATCTCCCTTCACGCCTCACGTTTGTTGGACAGCATTACGAGTTGGAATTCCCACGAATTATTTTTGGTGTGTCTCTTTAAGCGGCACACGAAATGTTCTCCTAAGCACAGTGCTGGAAGTTTTTAAGTCTGTCCTTAAAAATTTCCACACGGGAGAGAGCGGCAGAGGTGTTGTGCTGGCAGGACCGCGATCTGGTTGTGGTGACGCGTGAGGTGCAGGAACCAAGAGCCGTGGGGTCGGGGGAAGGACGGCGGCCCGGCCGCCCGGCCGCCAGCCCGCGTCGGCGTTGCAGCCCCCGACCGCCTGACCGGGCCGCCACCCCAGGGGCCGAGGGCCACGGCGGCCTGAGGCCTGCTGGGGCAGCCTGGGCCCGGTGGGTACAGCAGGGTCCGATGGGTGGGGAAGGCCCCGAAGTCACCTCTGGAACCTCCTGTGGAGAAGCAGTGAAGGCCTGAGGGAGACCCTGCCAGAGTGGTCGCTGGGCTTTTAGGTTGCCCGCGTCGGAGTAGGTCAGGTGCCTTTTGGGGGCGGGTAGGAAGGGAAAGAGGGATGAGAACGTCGGCTGTGTCCCCAAGGCCAGCTTGTGCGTCTGTGTCAATTAAGGGGGCCGGCCGGGCCGTCCTGCAGCTCCCACACCGGGGCAGTAAGCGGCGTCACCTGCCGCTCGGTGACCCCTGCCCGACCCCCCGGGCCCCCGCGTGCTGTGCAGGGCCAGGCCTCCCTCCTCTCCCCTCGTGTGGTCCGGTAATCTGTAGCAGCTTGCAGCGTTCATTCATCTCTTCTGTGAAGCCAACAGGTTATTTCACGTTCTGTGATTTTCTGTAAGAGGCTGCGCACGCGGGAGGTGCGCGCCAGGCGGATGGCGGGGGAGGGAGGGCGGTTTGCGTCGGCGGCCCTGAGGCTCGGGCTGGGAGTCCCGGCCGCTGGGTGAAGCGGTGCGTTCCACTCACCGGGGTCTGCCGGGCTCCCGGGGAGACGGGTGCCGGAATGTTTGGCAGGAGGAGTGTCCACAAACGTGGGAGTCCTAGGCACTGGTGGATGGTTTCTGGTGATGTGATCGGGGACCGGGCGCCCCGGAGAGGGGCACCGTGAGCCCCGCGGCCAGGTCCGCCAGCCGGGCAGCGCGCGCTTCTTGTGCCTTGGGGTGGTTTTTACTCTGGCCTTTTGTTCTCTGGTTTTAAAGGCCGGACTCCCGATGTGTGCTTTTTAAAGGAACGGCTGGTCAGTGGAGCAGAAATTAGCACGGAGCAGAGTGGCAGTGGGCAGGCACATACTCCTGAATCAATCGTCCGTTTGTTTCTTTAAACACCACCTTGTTCCAGAGAAGATTTGGAGGAAGTACTTATAAAGATGCACACAGGACAGCGACTGGGAGTGAGGAAGTTTCAGTGCAGCCGGGGCTGAGGTGGAGCCCAGGAAGTGTGCGTTGACGTCCCGTGTGCTGTTGCCAGCGGCTGCACAGGGCCTGCCCGCCCTGGAGCGGCCGCAGCAGGGGGGCAGGTGTAGTCAGCAATGACTCACGCCACCGTGAGACGCAGAGGGGCCAGGAGGCGTAGCGCTCCCCGCTGTGAGGACCGCGAGATTTTCCCCGGGGTCTTCGTGGAGAGGGTGCTGTGTGTAGGTGCCAGGAATCACAGATCCAGACGCTCCTAGCCTAAGAAACGAACGTGGCCCGGGGGCCGGCCCTGCGGCCAGTGCGTCCCAGCGCCTGGCACAGTGTGTGGCTCAGAGTAGGCTCCCGACAGCGTGTGTCCAATGACTGCCTCCCTCCGCGAAACCCAGTGGCCTAACGCCCAAGCGCGATTCTAGAGAGTAATTCTACAAGGGGCCCAGATGCTCTTCGCTGGCTTGGCCGACCGCGGGATAGAGAGTGCAGTGCCTGGACGGACTTCCCTTCTCACCGAGAAGCAGACACGTTTCTTGCTGGAAAAGTAGACCGTTAAAGCTTCTCCATTGTGATAACTTGTTCTCCTTTGTCTTCACAGAGACTAATAGACAAGTCACGCGTAACCTGTGTCAAATGGGTTCCCGGTTCGGAAAGCCTTTTCCTAGTAGCCCACGCCAGTGGGAACATGTACTTGTATAATGTGGAGCACACTTGTGGTACCACAGCCCCCCACTACCAGCTTCTGAAGCAGGGCGAGAGCTTCGCCGTGCACACTTGCAAGAGCAAATCCACGAGGAACCCTCTCCTTAAGTGGACGGTGGGCGAGGGGGCCCTCAACGAGTTTGCTTTCTCCCCAGACGGCAAGTTCTTGGCGTGCGTGAGCCAGGACGGGTTCCTGCGGGTGTTCAGCTTCGACTCGGTGGACTTGCACGGCACGATGAAGAGCTACTTCGGGGGCCTGCTGTGTGTGTGCTGGAGCCCGGACGGCAAGTACGTCGTGACGGGGGGCGAGGACGACCTGGTGACGGTCTGGTCTTTCGTAGACTGCCGAGTGATAGCTCGAGGCCACGGGCACAAATCCTGGGTCAGTGTTGTGGCGTTTGACCCCTATACCACTAGCGTGGAAGAGAGCGACCCCATGGAGTTTAGTGGCAGCGACGAGGACTTCCAGGACCTCCTCCATTTCGGCAGAGATCGAGCCAACAGCACGCAGTCCAGGCTGTCGAAACGGAACTCTGCCGAGAGCCGCCCCGTCAGCGTCACGTACCGGTTCGGCTCCGTGGGCCAGGACACACAGCTCTGCCTCTGGGACCTCACGGAAGACATCCTTTTCCCCCACCAGCCGCTCTCGAGAGCAAGGACACACACGAACGTCATGAACGCCACGAGCCCTCCCGCCGGCAGCACCGGGAACAGCGTCACGACGCCCGGCAACTCCGCGCCCCCGCCCCTGCCCCGCTCCAACAGCCTCCCGCATTCCACCGCCTCCAGCGCCGGCAGCAAGAGCGGCGGGGCCGACGGGGCCATCGCTTCCGGGGTCAGCAAATTCGCGACGCTCTCCCTGCACGACCGGAAGGACAGGCACCACGAGAAAGACCACAAGCGAAACCATAGCATGGGACACATTTCCAGCAAGAGCAGCGACAAACTGAACCTGGTTACTAAAACCAAAACGGACCCCGCTAAAACCCTGGGGACGCCCCTGTGTCCTCGGATGGAAGACGTTCCCTTGTTAGAGCCGCTCATCTGTAAAAAGATAGCACACGAAAGACTGACTGTGTTGATTTTTCTTGAAGACTGTCTAGTCACTGCTTGTCAGGAGGGATTTATTTGCACATGGGGAAGGCCTGGTAAAGTGGTAAGTTTTAATCCTTAATGCTGCACCAGATCTAGAACTCGAATAGGTAGTGATTTTTTTCTTGCGGGAGGGTGGGGTGTACAATGAATGTGAATGGCACTTCGTACTCTTAATGTAAATCTAAATGCATCAGAGCCATAATTTTGGATACTGCATGCCATGTAATTCTGAATCATTTGATAATTCAACTTAGAACGTTTAAAAAAATATAATCAAACTAATTGCCAGCCAAGTCAGTCACCCTCCTGGGAATATATAGAGTCCCAAGGTTAGCGTTCCTGTATTAGACGACTTCGATTTTAGGAAAATCATGACCGTGTGGGGAACAATGACTTTCAATGCTAAAATTAAAATTTCTGCTTTAACTGGAATATTTTTGCTTAACTACTCAATTAGAATGTTGTACACCTGATCGGAGTGTGTGTTCAGTATGGGCG
The DNA here is from genome assembly GCF_018350215.1 of Panthera leo. NCBI lineage: Eukaryota > Metazoa > Chordata > Mammalia > Carnivora > Felidae > Panthera > Panthera leo. The sequence goes on from NC_056684.1 coordinate 143,400,256, forward strand.
GCCATTAATTGTCATTTATAGGCCAGTTTTTATCTTAATCATAAAATGTTTAGGAATCTATGAAATTTAACTTTAGGAACAAAGCATTCAGCAGGGTTGATTGATATTATTTTTACATTGTTCTGGCAATCCACAGAAAGAGAAGAGCCTTAATTTTTAAAACCCATTTTAGTCATTTTATGACAATTAAAATTGTTTATTAATAAACATCTTTTTTCAAAGAAGCAGTTTGTAGCACTTTGATTGAGAATCTGTGCACTAAACAAAACCCCACACTCCTCCGAGCCTGGCTGTCCCGGGGACCGTGGGCCGAGGGCGCCAGCAGCGGTGGTCAGAAGCGCCTGTTGCCACAGAAGCCGAGACCCTTCACGTTGGATGCGTGTTGCTTATGTTTTTTTTTCCAACAAGGGAAAGGCGGTTTTGGTTTCTTTTGTGTTTTTTTTGTTTTGTTTTGTTTTTTTGTTTTCTCGTGTGTGTGTGGGTTTTGTTGTTGTTGTTTGACGATGTTTTTTGGTCAAAAAGGCACGACCGTGGCCCGGGACAGACTCCGCAGCCCCGTTTTGTGAAGATTCCAGGTGCTTCCAGAGGGGGCGCTGGTCTGGGTTTTGTTTTCCCGCCCAGGGTGGGGGGGGGGGCGCAGGTGCAGGTTGCCCCCTTCTCTTCTTACTGGATGGCTGTCGTGGCTCCGCTTGGGCTCTGTCCTCAGTGGCTTCCTGCCCGAGGGCCTCACCCCTGGCCCTGGTGGCCTCGTGGCTGCTCGGGAGCCGTGGGAGCGGCCGTGGGAGCTCCCTCCGGGGGACCCCGAGCTGCTTCTGCCGGGGCGCTTCAGTCTCGGGTTCTCACGCCCGTGGTCCCGATCACCTGTGTGAGGAGTTGCAAGTTCCAGTTTCACCTGGAGGACCCGGTTCTTTGAGCTGCGTGTCTTAGGTTCAAGACGGCGGTTATCTTGTTTGTTAACTTATTTTGGTCGTTTCGGCTTGTTTTCTGTGTTGCACACCTTTGTGATGAAGCCTAGAGATGCTGCTCGTTGACACGAGTTGAGTAGTGGCTGCGATTCAGTGAAGCAGACACCGGGGGGCTTTCCTGTCCCTGCAGCGCCCAGCTCTGGTGCCGGAGCAGCGCTCTGTGTGCTCCTCCCGCAGCCCGTCCCCACCTTCCCCGGGCCCCCGCTTCCCGGGCCCCCGCTTCCCGGGCCTGCTTGCCTCCCCCCGCGCCTCCCGCTGGGGCCATCCGCTCTACCCACCCTGCCCCTTGAATGCGAGGGGTTTCTGTTACCGATGGCAGTGCTCTGCCCCGCGAGAAGCCTGCTGGCCTGCCGGGGGCATCTCGCCCCTGCCGTTTGTGCGTCGTGTCCCCGGGTATATGTTCGTGTCCCGTTGGCTTGTAAGATACGGTCCTCTGTTCCTAAATGTTAACTGACCTAAGGTTAGCAAAGTCAGCCGGCCTTGGGGACGGTTTCAACTTTGGAAGCGAAATCAGGCTGTTGGATGGAGAGATTCGTAGCCAGCACTCCAGGTGCAGTGTTACGTCGTTTTCGAGATTTCATTTCAAATGCTTCTGAGGCATTGAGTATGCGGTTTCAAAATTCAGGACTTGTATTTGGCCCAGGTAACGAGCGGCCGGTCCCAGGTAAGTAGCCTTCGTGGGGAAGCTTATGCTGACCTGGTTCTGAGGGCATCGCTCCAAAGGCATGATGGGTGCGCTTTCTGGGGACCGGGCGCTCTCTGATCCCTTTCACCCCCTGGCACCCTTAGCTGCACGGGCTGCGGTAAGGGAGGGACGGCTCCGGGGGCACTGCTGGGCGACCCAGGCGGAGTCTGTCGGTGGGAGTCGGGGGCAGGAGAGGCAAGAGGAGGAGAGTATGGTTTCCTTAAAATCAGGCCTCGACATGTGCTAATAGGAGCCCGTGGTGTTTCTCTCCCCAACCCCCCCCCCCCCCCCAGTGTTAAAGACCATGGTCCTGTCACAGTTTGGGATTTGGGGCTTGGTCACAATCTTGTTCTTCCAGTTTCTGGGGTCCCCTCTCCGGGGACCTGCTGGGTGTCAGGAGCTGGGGGGCACCGCATGGCCCGCTCTTGTGACACCCACACCCTTTCCCGCAATCCGGAGGAGCAGGAGTAGAGCTGCTGGCCGCTGGCCGCTGGCCGCTGGCGGAGGGGGCGCTTGGAGGGGCGGGCCTCCCTTAGACTGGCTTCCCATGAGGACTCCTGCAGCTGTGGGGTGCGGGGAGGGGGGCCACCGGGGTCCTGATGTCAGGCGTGTAGGGCCCAGGGCCAAGCTGCTTCCACGGTGGCCCTGGGGTGATTTTGTAGTTTCTGCACCAAACTTGGAGCTTCCTCACTGAAACTGTTTCAGGTGTTTTTGCTTAAACGTTATCCTGAGCAAGAATATCTTTTGTAACCCAACTTCTGGAATAGAACAGCTTTTGGCAAGAGGAGGCCGTTACTGCTTGGCCAGCACAGCTTTCCTACCGTGCGTGGTCCTTTCTGCCTGCCCTGCCCCGGCTCGCCTCTCTCCAGCCTGCCGTGCTGTGGCTTCCGAGCCCCCCGGCCACCCCAGCCCTTCTCTGAGATCCTCCCTTACTCAGGGGCAGGGGGGTTAAAATCCCTTCGAGGGCCGGAGAGAGAAGCCTTTGGAAAACGCCGCCTTCTTCTAAAAGCATGTGTGTAAGAGGCAGTGGGCAGACTCCTGAAAAACAATCAGTAACTTTGGGTTCTACATTCACTTAAATAGTGGTAAAGAATCCTAATTTTGTCTCGTGTGCTGATTGAAGCTTCTGGCGTTTTTGAAATGTTCTGTCGCCATTGCCCGGAACTGAGGGTCCGCGCCTCTGACGGGAAAGGGGAGTCAGCTCTTCAGGGGCCACAGGAGCGAAGCGCCTCGAGGCTCCACCTGTCTGCGGGCCTGCACACACGTCCCGGGGGACCCGAGTCCCAGCTGGCGGGGAGCCGGGCCGCCGCACCCCCGGTTCCTCCACTGAATCGTTAAGACCCTCGTCAGGTACTGAGTTTGTGCAGAAATCGGTGGAGCCGCTGGGTCAGACGTCTGCACCGTGTGCGGGGCTCCCCTCTCGCCTTGGGAGGGAGACGTTCGGTTCTTTGTTGGGGAAGCTCAGGGGGTGAGGGGGGAAAGCCTAAGGGTCAGGGAGGGCCGGGGAGGGAACCCGAGGAAGACCTAGCGGCAGAGTTCCCTGGGCTCTTCCGGGGGAGAGGCGCGAACGCAGCGTCCCGCTCTGCGCCCGAGGGCCCGGCCGAGGCCAGCCTGTCCGAGGCCCCGGCACTGCCCCGCCCCTCCTGGCCTCTGAGCCACTGTCCCGTCGAGGGGCTGTGCCCACTGTCGGGGTGTCCTCCCTCAGCAGGGAGCCTCCACGTGCGTGTGGTGGGCTTGATAAGTAACCTGGCAGCGTCAGCCGTCCTGGGGACACATCAGGGACCGATCGGCGAGGCCCCCCGTCAGCACGCCTGTCGCACGGGGCTGCTTGGGACTGTCATCAGGGTTCGGGTCGTCAGGGGGCTCAGCGCCGTGAGCCTGGCGATGGCCCGCGAGCGCCGATGGCAGGCTAGAGAACGGGGTCCGGGGCTTGCGTTGAAAAGCACTTGGGTTCAGAGCCCAGGTTCTGAGCCGTAAGAAAATGCACCCTCCCCCCACCCTGTGGAGGGGACAGTCCCCCTGGTACCTCGGTGACACTCAAGCTGCTGCCTCTCGAAGGGTAAAGGAAGAATTTCCTGCGTTTTTTATTTCTGTATACCTAAGTTTATTAAGGACTGCTGTGTTAGGTGGCATCGTATAAAATTGTATGATTATTTACGTTTAATGAAAATCAGAAGTGAAATGTGTGTCCTTTTTTACGTTTTCATCTAACTTCTTGACAAATAAATTTGATGAAGAGCCTTCCTAACATGACATGCTGGTAAGTTCTTAACTGTTACCGTAATTAATGAGGCTTTCATGGCAGTATCGGTGATTTCTCATGTTAAGAAAACGGTGTTTGTGTGGCACTGTCTTGGGTCGTAGCTGTTCCCTCGTCCCCGTCGCGGCCGGGGCCTCCCCGCCCACGCGTGTCCCCAGGCGCTCGGGGGCCCTCTGTCCGTAAACGCGTGCCAACACCGGACGCGTAGACAGTTTCCAGTGGTCGCTTCCACAGCGAGGCTGTACGGCGGTCCCAGCTGGCCGGAGAAGGAAGCTTCTCGGTGCTTGTTCACGTCGAGAGCGCCAACAGCCACGGGAGTTCCCACGCTTCCGCCCAGTTCCGCGTCCTCATGACTGGAGACGGACTGCTCCGAGCGGCAGAGGTGCCGACTGTCCTGTCTGGGCGAGGGCTGCCGACGGACTCCTCGGCGACGGCGCGGACGCGTGAGGGGGCGGCCTGGGCCGCCAGCGGCTCGGCGTCGGGCGTCCCGTTGGGTCCCCTGGCCGGTAGCTGGGGGCACCGAGGCGGGCCGGCTCCTGGAGGAGCTCCTGTCCCGGGCTGTCCTCGTCTTTCTTCCTCCTCGTCTCACGTGGCCCGCCCGAGGCCTCGGGGCCGCCGTGGAGCCGTCCTTCCGGAGACGCCCGGCCCACGTGGGGTGGGGAGAGTCAGCGGTTCGCCTCGTCCTGCAGGGAGGTGTCCTCCCCCCGCCCCCGGCCCCCCAGCTGCACCCCGGCCTCTCTCTGGCCCTGAGCCCCTCGAGGCCGGACTCCAGCCTGGATCTGCAAGGGCCCCGGAGGCTGTGGGAGGTCACCTGGTCGGGCCCCGGGGCTGCTCCTTGACAGGAGACGTTCGGGCCTGGAGCTCCCTCCGGGCTGCCTCTCCGCCTGCTCCGGGGGCTGGACCCCGAACCCTCTGACGGTGCCGTCCTCCCGAGCGCCCGGCGCGAAGTGTCGTGCACTTGGCCTCTCACGCTGAGCTGCCAGCGCAGAAGAGCCTGTCGCTCGTCCGCCCTCACAGCGGCCGACCTGATCGCCCGCCACAGCAACGGCGTGTTTTTCCCTTAGCGGGGAGTAGATTTTCGGCCCTCAACGCTGCGAGGTTGACAGCAAGTTGAGAAAGACACGCACGACATTTTAATCTTTTAAAAATAGTTTGTGCCTTGAAAAAATACTCCATCCTCCCGTGTCTGCCTGTCGGAAGAAACCGTTGACTGTGGACCTGTGGTCTCCTGCAAGGGACAGAGCCTCTGGAGGCGCCCCGTCCCCTCCCCTCCTTGAGTGCTGGTGGCCTCCAGACCAGCATCTCGCTCTGGGTGGGGGCCAGCGTGGCTGGGACCCTCTTGAAGCGACTCCAGCCAGAGGCACTTTTAGGGCACACGAGAGCGTCCCCTCCTCCTGCCATAGGAAGGGGGTGCTTTCTCCCCAGGCAGAGTTCTGAGCTGCCCCGACATGCTTGTGCCCCAAGAAAGCCTTTTGCCCGGATGTCTGAAAAGAGCATCATTTTCTCCAGGTGAGTTTCTCTTAAGGCATCAGGCCGAGTGGTTTCCCTGGGGGAAATTGTCACCCCCGATGTGACCTGTCGTTGGGCAGGTCAAGGCTACCACAGGGACAGGGTCTGTTTACTGCCCAGCAGGAGCCAAGGCCCCAGGCCCAAAGTGAGCAGTGGGTCGGGGGCCATGAGGGGCCCGGGGCGGGGGGGCCGTTGTGGGGGAGTCACCCTCGCGGGGAACCAGGGCTGTGCTGTGCCCACCCCTGACCCTGGCCGTGCGGTCTGGGGCTTCGGCTCCGCCAGGCTTCCACGGGCTCTTCATGCAGCGCTTGGGTCATGCGAGCCGTGAGGGTCTCGTGGAGGGTCAGGCAAGAGGGGTGTGTGGCTCGGGCGTTCTGGAAGAAGTTAGCCTGCTGAGATTTCTCACTGTGCCCGTGCCATCTGTAGAAGGACATCAATTTACAAATGGCATCTGCCTCTTAGTCTCTGTGTGACCAAGAGCTGGAGTATCTCCTCGCTTAATTTTCGAGTGAGATCTCTAGCGGCAATAAAACGGCAAGTCTGGTGACGGCGGGACAGCCTAGTAAATATTAGACTCCGGATTGTCACTATTCCAGTAACCGCTTCCTTCCTGGGGCCTGATAGGGTGTTAGGCAGATTCGCGGGGTCTGGGCCGGGGCAGACTTGCTGTTCGTGAAACCGGTCCCCACACCGCTGAGGACACCGACGCGGCAAGGTCGTCGGGCAGGCCAGACGGGCACGGCTGTCTCTAAACCGGGCCTGGTCTTTGCTGTCCCCTCCCCGTGAAAATAACCAGTGAGGACACAGTGAAGTGCAAGCCGGCCTCGGGAGCAGGCAGACCGGGCGGCAGGGCCACTGTGCGTCTGCCACGGATGGTGGGTCCGGGGAGCCCCCCCCCCCCCGGGATGCGCCCCAAACTGTTCTTACGTGACGATGGCAGCTGGCCTCCCTCCTGAGAGTGGTCTGGTCTCTGTTGGGGGCCTGTGTGTGTTCTCCATCTTTCTCTTTGTCCCCCAGTAACCTTTAAACTAAAGCACGGCGTACAGAGAGAAGGTGAGCTGGACATTGAATTTTTGTTTGAGCGGCAGTCTTTCCCCGGTGCCTCTGCTGTCCATCACGGCAAAGCGAGTTCCATCTGTAGGAGGCGAACGGGTGTGGGTCTGCGTCCCACTGACCTCCCGCTGCCGGTGGCGAGACCCGGCCCTCGCCCGCTGCCTGTGTCAGACGCGCCCTCGCGCCCTCCGAGGAACGTCACGGACCCTCACCCGCACACCACAAGCACCTGCACCCCGGGGTTCGGGGCTCCCTGGGCGGGGCCCGGGTGGCCCGCCGGTGGTCCTGCTTCCGCCATTCTGTCCCTTCTCCCTTTGCTGTGGTTGAGGGCTCCAGGGAGCCCTCGGGTCTCTCACCCACAGCCGGGCCTGGCATCCCGGGCTGCTCGCCAGCTCGGTACCCGAGGGGCGGCACCCTGGGGGTGGGTCCCTGGCACGCACTGCTGCACCGTGTCCGTTATTAAAGACTCGTTCACCAGGGTTGACATCGGAAGGGCTAATAACCCTGTTATCCGGACCCTGCAGCTCCCTGGATATGTGGCAGTAGAGGGTTGTTGTGAGGAGGGGTGGCGTTGGGGTGGTCGCTCGCTTAGCTAACCTTCACGGTCTGTTTCGAGCCTGGGCCTCTCGGACAGCGGGGCCGCAGGGGGTCGTTCCTGTGGGGTTGAGGCTTCGGCCAACGGAAGCAGGAGAATGTGTGTGTGTCGCCTAGGAGGAGAGGAGAGCGGGCCTCCCTGCCGGGCCCCAAGGACGAGGCGGCATCTCGGGGGAGAGGAGATGGTCAGCCAGTGGAGGCGCCGTGTCCCTGCTGACGTCAGGCCCAGGAAGCCGGGGCCCCGGGCCACCTCCGTGCCTTAGCACCCGCCCTCCACGGGAACTGCACACCCACAACCGGAGAGAGGCTAAGGCGTGGGGCGGGTGGTGGAGGGGGTGGTGTTGGGGCGGCCAGGCCCGCGCTCGGCACCACAGTCTGTCGTCCAGGGCCACCTGTGGCCACAGAGCACCGGGAACGGGAACGGGGCCGGGCCGAACGGAGATGTGCTACAGCGCCTGCCTCAAAGGCTTTGTGGGAAAAAATAACGTCAAGTCCGTCATTCGTAATTTTTAAATCGATTCTGTGTTGAAATAACATGGGATATATTAGGTTAAATATATTGTTTCACCTTTTTCTCACTTGTTAAATGTGCTACTAGAATTTTAAATTTCACACGTGGCTTGCCTTGACCTTGTGTTGGACAAGGCCGGTCTAGAGATACCACCTTCCCTGATGTGTGTGTGTGTGGGGGGGGGTGCCTTTCTCAGAGTGTCCTTGGTATTTAAGTGCAGCCACCGCTGAGCAGGGTGTGCGGCTCTGTCCCCAGACGGGATCGTGGTTCTCCCGTTGGCGGGAGGAGCGGAGTACTTTTCTCTGGTTTGGAGAGAAAAGCGAGGTCTTTATTTTGTAGACTTGACAAGCTGTCCAGGACACCCCGTAGCTCCCGGAAACCACTTTGTTAGTCGGAATCACCTGAAACCTTGACGAGGGAGGCGGTGCATCCTCGTCTTAAAGGTTTCCTCACGTCGCCACCGAGAGGGCGTCGGGCCTTGCCGGCCCCCCCCCCCCCCCCCCGCCGCTCCGTGGAGGCTGGGAGGTGGCCCGAGGTCGGGTGTGCTGAGCCGTCTGTCCCGCGGCCCCTTGATGGGCGTGAGCGGGAAACAAGGGGGGCGCGTCAGACCAGGCTTGTGCTCCCGGACGCCCTGCGCGGGGCTCGGTTGTCACACCCGTTGGCCCTTGGCTTCCTGATCGTGTCCAGAGTCACGGGGGGGCAGTCTGAAGAAACGAGGCGTGAGTGGGGGGGCCAGCGACTTGCCCGGCTTCCCTCCGGCCAGGTGTGGGCGCGGCCCCGGGGTGTCCGCACAAGTGCAGTGGGTGAAAACACAGCCGCGATTGCGTGGAGTTCAAGGCTCGTCCTGGGTCCACGAGTCACGGACGGAAGCATTTTGGGGGCAGCGTAAGCGTGTGTTCACAGAGCCGAAAAGCCGTAGCTTCAGCGTTGCCCTCTTGTGACCTGAAACTTCCCCGCGACGGTCGCCCGCCAGCCCGTGACGGAACTCCGTGATGAGCACACGCGCATCCACGCCCACGGTTAGCTCTCGGCCGCGGCCCCGCTCACACGTGGAGTGCCAGAGGCCTGCCACCTGCCGGGAGGGGCCGCCCCGTGGCGCACACACCACCTCCTACACCCTGTTCCCCGAGCCGACACAGCGCGGGTGTGGGCCGCGTTCTGGGCCTCCCCACCCGTGGCCCAGATCCTTCTCTGTCCACCGGCCGAGTCCACGCTGGTGCTAAAGCCGGGGATGGGGGGGGGGGGGGCACCACCGTCGCACCCCAACCAGAGCTCACCGACCGGCTCGCGGGGCTGGGTGTGCAGGTGGGGTGGCCGTGGGAGCCAACGGGGACCTCTCCTGGGGACCTCGCCGTGGCCCTGAGCCGCGGCCTCTGGGGAGGGTGGCCTACGGCCGCCCCTCGCCTTCAGGCCCACGATGTGCCGGGGACCCCGGGCCAGCCCTGCCCACCGGAGGACAGCCAGACAGGGGCCGGGTTCAGTGGCTCCTGATTAGTTAGGAATGTCACACAATGACATGAATGACAATGAAGTAGAGGACAGAGGACGCTGGCTGACAGGCCGACAGGGTAACTCTGGTCACGCGAGCCGGCTGGCGGAGGAGTGTGGCTTTCTTGGCTGCCCCGTGTTTTGCTGGATTAATGTAAACTGCTTTGTTTGCAGGGCTTATTGTCATCCCAAAACCAGGCCAGCTCTCCAGGTGGAACTGTAGTATAGTGACCCACGCGGTCCTGAGGGAGCGACGGACGGAGGCGGGAGCCCCGGGCGCGGACACTCGCGGAGGCAGCTGTCGCCCGGAGTCGTGGGAAGACCCTCGGGGCCCGCTCGAAGCCGCCTTCTCTGCCACTCACCCAAAGAAGCCGTTGCCATTTTTAAATCGTTCTTGTGGGGCTGCAGTAAAAAATAAGAAATGGGATTTTCTTGCTTTTTACTCGAAAGTTCAATGTAATTAAAATCTCATATATGTGTGTATATATCCATACATATGTATATATATAGTATATACATACATAGTGTAAAGTGTTTCTTGGACAAGAAATCCCCTTAAACTCAACTCGTACAAATAGCACTTCACTCTGGTTTTGCACTGATGTCTTTATACTTAGGTGGTCAGAAGGCGACCCGGAGGGCACTCGTGAAAGTTGTCCCCTTCTGACGGGAATCTGCCATTCAGGACGGTGGATGCTGCGATCTGAGATCTTCACGAGTCGTTTGCACTTAAAATAGTTCACTGCTGTTAGGAAATGACTTTAGATACGGGTCTCACGGACTCACGGCCCTCCAGGGTGTATAGATGCTTTTTAATCTTAACATTTATTTTAATACTGTTGTTTCCAGTGTAGCCTGGCTCTGTATTATATGTACAAATAATGGAATTCTGCTTCTGGGGGACGTGGTTACTTCACCAGTAATTTTCATCAATCTAAGAGTGATATTTCTAATTCATGAAAAAAATATTAATATTAAAACTATCTTGAATACACCATTTGTTTATCTTTTGTGAAGTCGGCTCCGCTTTTAATGTAACCTTTTGTTCAATTAAAGTTTGGTATAAAACTACCCGTCCTTTTTCCACCACGTTCCCGGAAGCCCTCTCCGCTGGCGGTGCCCCGGCCAGGACGGGCCGCTCGAGCGAGCGCGGCTCGGCTGCAGAGTTCCGCGGCCCCGTCTTCAGGCTTCGGGCTCACCGTCACGGCCGTCGTGGGTGCCCGCACGTGTGCGGACGGGCTCCGGCGAATCGTTCTTTCCTTCCGGCTCGAAGGCCCGGCTGTTGTCATTGGAAGCCCGCGAGCGCTCGTCCGTCCGTCGGCCTCTGGGGAGCGTGGAGGGCTCCGTTCGCCGCGGGGACCGAGGGCCCCGGGACCGTGCGGAATTCGTGTTTGGCGGAAACCGGCTCAGGAACGGCCCTGCGCGGAGGTCGCGCCACGAACACTCGTCGACCCCACAGGCGAGAGAACCGCGGTGAAGTGTAGCGGCCAGGCAGGAGAACATTCTCAGCTTTAAAAAGCCGTACGCAGCTGCACCCCGAAGGCATTTTTATTTGGTGTGGCCGTAAACCAGGAGCATGTGACTCGCATCTCTCTAAGCGAGCACATTAGTCTGGGGCACTGCCCACACGACTTCAGGAGAAAAACGAGCGTACGCCCTTCGAGACGTGTACTCTGTTTTCTTCGTTTCTGTGAGCACAGCGACAGGACCGATGCTTCACCCCAGGCCGTGGCTGCTTCTCAGAGGAGAGGCCCGGTACAGCTGCTCACGGAGCCTCTGGGTCCCAGGGACGTGCACTTTGGGGAAGGTGAATACCAGGAAGCACGGACACCCTGTTGTTTTAAGTGAGACACTCGATTTATGTATCCTGTACATTCGGTACGACCTGCGCATTAAACAGCACGTCCCGGAGAGTTGGCGTCTGCCCTCTTGGTCAAAGCACTGGTTTCCAGGCGCTGTCGGTGACGCACAGAACCCCAGCCCCGCAGGTCCAGAGACGCACAAGGAGGCCCACGGACTGCCGCAGGGTCACCAAGGGCCGTCTTGGAAAATGAAGTCCAGAGTTCCTCTTGTGACCCCCCCCCCCCCCCCCGGGGTCCTCTCCTCTTCCTGTGAAAGGACAGGTGGAGGCCTGGCTGGGCCCAGGACAACTGTTAGAATTCGGGCACGGTCAGAGGGCCTGGCCGTGCTCCCCGGCTTTCACCGGCCCCACGGGTCACGGCCCTCCAAGTGGGCAGGCCTCGCTCGGTCCACTGTCTGTGGTCACCCTTCGGTCGGGCTCTGGAGTCGACCGCCAGCCGTGTCCCAACGTCGGCTCCCGGCCCCGTGGTCCAAGCTGGCTTCCCAAACCGGACTGCCTCGTGACTGCCACACGCTGGCACCGCCACCACGGGCCTGCAGCCTGCGGCGGGCCCTGGGCACGTGGCACCCGGACCAGACTCCGGCCCGTCAGGCTCTCACACGCCAGGGAAGGAGGCGGGCCGGGCGTAGGCCTGGCCGGCCTGATACGCTTCGTATTTGCTTTCACTTCTTGCCTCGAGCTTTCCGATGCTTCTGGAGCTGGTGAGCGCACTCTCCGAGTGTGGGGACCGGTCTCAGGGAAGCTGAGGGGAGGAAGGCGTTCCAGGGAGACTCTAGCTCAGCCCTCGGCCCTGCAGCGAGCTGTGTGTGCCCGCGCCCCAGGGGTCCCCTCTCGGGCTGGGAGCGGGTGAGCCAGGTGGACGGGGTGCTGGAGCAGGACTTCCGCCCCATTTCCCTCCTGGGGCCCCGCGGCGACAACTCCTGTGCCCGGGAGCCCTCTAATAGCGTTGCCTGCAAAGGCTCAGGCGGCCTCCCTCAGCGCCTGCCCGGTCGCGAGTGAGCGGAGGCGGACGCGGCCTCCCATGCCCACCGCTGGGCCGAGAGCGGGCCGCTGCGTGCGGGCACCCTGGGGGCGCGGGACGCCCCAGCGCGGCCGGCAGCACCTTCCCGCGCTCCGGATGTGCGGGACGGTGGAGTCGCTCTGGCGCAGGGCTGGGCCAGCCGTGGCCATCCTGGGGCCCGGTGTGGCCGCTTCACGGCGCTTTTATTCCAGAGACCGACGTTGAGCCAAAAGAGCTTCCTTTGGTGGACAGGTCACACCCCACAGGGGCCTGGCCTGAGAGGCCCTCCGTGGGGAGGGGCAGGTCTGCTTTCTCAGAAAGTCACGCGGGAGAACGTTGAAGATTTTCCCCTCAAATTTTACACCCTTAAAGGGGTAAGAGTTTTCCTTAACTCTGCCGCGGAGCCAGTCCCCGAGGACAGGAGCCCGTCCCTGCCGGGCCGCTGGCCCTTGGGGGCCTGGTTCCCCGGCGCCTCCCCGCCTGGGCTCACCCACAGCGGGGCCCTCTGCGATCCCGTCTCCCCGGCCTCCCTGCCTCCGCTCCCTCGGGCCTCGGAACTCCCGGATCCTCCCGCAGAGGCAGACCGGTGCCCTGCCCGCCCGCACAGCAGGGCATCGGACAGCGAGGCGGGGTGTCAAATGGGGTCAGAGGAAGCTCTTTTCAACCCCTCGCCATGTGCACCCAGCTCTCAACATCCCCCAAGTCTTGTTTCTACTCTTGACTCTGCGCTTCCTGGGCGCCTCTGCCCCCCCTCGGCCCGCACCCCCGCTGCCTCGCACACCCGCCCCTCCCGCGGCTGCCGCGTCCACCCGCGGACTGTCCTGCGAGGCCGGGCCCTGCTCCACCACCGGTGACTCGGGTCCAGAGGTGGCGGCCACCGGAGAGGACGGGACCAAGAGATCTGACCGCGTGGTGACTAGACTCCCAGCCCCCCGAGTGACAGGGCTGGTCACCGTGCCCCGCAGGGGGCGGCAGGGCCTCCGCGCCGAGTCGTCAAGGCCGGCTGGCCCTGCGCTAGCCTGGGCTGAGCCGGTGACGCGGCTCCAGGGTCCCCACTCCACCTCCCTGACGATGACCAGCCTGTCACAGACTTGTCTCAAAAGAGGGAACAAGAAGACTGAAACTAACCTGGGAAATTTGCTCTTTTTCTTTTTCTTTTTTTTTTTTAACGTCGTAAGTCTGTGGGGACGAAGAAAGAAGGCATCGTTCCCACACGGGGAGCGGTGCGCTCTACTCACGGGAGGAAGCTGTGAAGCCTGCGCCGACGAGCCTCCTGCTGGGCGGCCTCCCTGCCTCGGCACCCAGGCCAGGCCCGCGTTTACTCCTTACGGGCTTTTCAAGCGCGACAAAATTAAGCCGTACCGGGCTTCCCAACAAAATAAATTCCCCGAATATGCTCACAAAACCTAAAGCAGAGAGACAGCTGGTCAGGACGCGTGTTAAAGTCAGGAAGCGTTCAAATGTCGTACCGATGCTTGTTCTTTAATAAAGCTCCGACAGCACAGTCTGTGACGCCGTAACGCGCCCGGCGCCATCGGCGACGTCCTGGAGGCGCCGCGCCCACAGCCACGGCGACACCGAGCCTAAATACACAACATAAATTCGGATCTCTCTTCGGAATCAGATAAAAAATTACAAACTATTCCCTACCCCCAGTTCTTACGTTACGAGAATGAAACAAAAGCCCCGAATGAGCTGGTCTGACGAACGTATCCGGCAGGAACACAGCACGGCCGCTCTCGGGGTGCAGATCCCGGGCTCCGGCTGGCCAGCGGGGCAACGCTCTCGGGGCGCCAGGCTCCGCGAGGGGGACGGGGCTCTCCCCGGAACCCTCCACCCAAGGCTCGGAGGCGATCGCGGCGGCCCGGCCGCACCTGGTTCCGCGCAGTGCTGCCCCCGGCAGGCGACCGGCGCGTGCTGCTCAGTAGCGGCCGCCTCTCCTCCCTGTCGAGGGCAGACGACACTGTTTCAGGTTAGGCTTCGCGTCCTTCTGCGGGTCTGCCTGTCGGAGGAAAGGGCAGACGCTGAGCGGAGGCCGGGACGGGCCCGGGGCGGCGAGCGGCGGGACGCTAGCGAGACGGGCTACCTTCTGGTCTGTGCCGACAAACTTCGGGGGCCTCGGCACCGGGACTTTGCTGTTCGCTCCGGGTCCGAACACGGAGTGCAGCGCGGGGCTGGGGTACGAGGCCAGTTCGGTCACCCCCGAAAGCTTCAGTTTGGGCAGTTGCATCAGGCAGGCGGGTCCCTGTCTCGTGGGAGCGTCCTCCTCTGGCTTTAGGGACGGTTTCTTGAAACAAAACACAGGCCCGTTGAACGTGCAATGGTGCCCCCCTTATGGAAATCGGGAAATACAACAGGGGCTCTTTTGCACGACTTTCGCCTAATCTAACTTGACCCAGAGGTTTGACCGCGTGGTGACTAGACTCCCGGCCCCCCCCGAGTGACAGGGCTGGTCACCGTGCCCAGCAGGGGGCGGCAGGGCCTCCGCGCCGAGTCGTCAAGGCCGGCTGGCCCTGCGCTAGCCTCGGCTGAGCCGGTGACGCGGCTCCAGGGTCCCCACTCCAGCTCCCTGACGATGACCAAATCTGCCCACGGCCTTGCTTTCACGTGGCTCACGTGCTAAGAATATTTTTACATTTTTAAAAAGCTGAAAACAACTTCACGGCATGTCACAACTATAGGAAATTCCCGTCTCAGTGGAGATTGTCCTATTGGAACACAGCCCCACTGTTCATTTACGGATCATCCACGGCACCAGAGAAAAGAGGGCGGTTGTGACAGGGCCTTATGGCCCACAAAGCTGGGAAGGCTTATTACTGCACGGCCCCTGTAGACACGCGCAGCCCTCGGGAGTGCCAGCAGGAGTGACGCGGTCGGACAGGTGTCTGGCCAGGAGGGAAGGGCAGAGCAGGGACAGCAACTGGGAGGTGAAATGAGGGAGGCTCAGGTGGGGGGTGGGGAGCTGCCGAGAGGGGGCTGCCTCCCCCACTTAAAGGGAAGGCGTGGGGAGAAAAGCAGGTCTGGGGGGAAAGACCGGGAGATCGGGTCTGAACAGCTCGGCCTGTGCACCACGGGGGAGCATCAGGCAGCAGCCTAGAATTCCAGAAAGCCTCCTGGCGGCAGCCACACCCATGGCCTCAGCTCCTGGCACGTACCAACGCTCAGTAAATGCCGGGGTGAGTGACGGAGGGCACAGTCCTCACGAAGTGCAGGGCCAGCCCAGAACGTGGGACCAGGGAGCTGAGAGCTGGGGCCGCGTGGGGCACCCGAGGATGACAAGACTGCAAGAGGAAGGTGCCGTTTCTAAAGCAATCGATCCGGGCCCAGACCGGTGCTCACCCGGGCCCGCTGCACCCGCGTGGACGTCTGAGGCCGTGTGGCGGCTGGGGCCGGTCATCGCCAGCTGGGTCACCTGGGTCAGTGTGGCCTGTGCCCTGTGCTAGTCAGGGGGCACAGGCAGATGACAGCGGCAGAGTGCATGGGCAGAGAACCTGGCACCGTGTGGGACAGTCCCACCTCGCCAGGCCTGTGCACGCGGGGTGCCGCACCCACCGTCTCCCCTCGGCCGGAGGCACGGAAAGGGCAGGCACGACCGGAGCCCGGCTCCCTGCACCTGCCGAGGGCGGTGTCTTCCGCGGGGACGCAGGCCACCTGAGGGCATCGGGTCCCGGCTACCGAGACCATTTCCAGCTCCCCGACTTCACTTAGTACCTGTTTCCTGCCCTCCTTTGAAATCTGCCAGCCGTTAAGGAGTAGTTCCGGAGCCACGGGGCGCTCTGAGAAGACTGACCTCCTGTGGCTGGCCAGAGCCCGCTTCTCCACTGCCCTGTGGGGAAGGAAGAGAGGGGAGTGGCCCCTGAGAACGTGCGCAGCACGACCTTTCTGCCTCGTCACCGCCTCTTCCGCGTCAACCGTTCCGGGAGCCTTTTCCGTCCTGTGTCGGCCTGCCGGTCTCTGGGCTGGGAGAGGAGAGGGCCCCGTGCACCGTGGGCCCTGCCCCCCGGGAGGTCTGGGCCAGACGTCACCTGCACTCGCACCGCTCACACCGGCTGGAGCACAGGGAGGAGCAGAATTAGACGCCCTCGGGCAGGTACTCCGGTGCCAGCACCCCCAAGCCTTACGGCGAGATCCCCGTCGACACCGACGTGCACCGGGCCCCTCCCGGAGCCTGGGCACCAGCCACAGAACCGCCCCCCCAGACCCTGCAGTGGAGTCGCTGAGGCCGTTCCAGAAAAGAACGAGGTGTATGTTCCCGGGGCCCCCGAGTTCAGGACAGAGCTGTTCCCGGACCCAGCTGCCCCACCACGTGCCCCCCAGGTCTCCACACCACACGGAGGCCCACGGAAGCCCACCTCTGGTCCCGGAAGTAGGGGTGCTGCAGGGCCTGACGGGCAGTGATTCTCTCGTCGGGGTCGTAGGCCACCATTGCGTGCAGGAGGGAGAGGCATTTCGGGGACAAATTGGCTGTCAGTAGAGGTATTCCTGATCCCTTTTTAAAAGGAAAATCAAAACTCATAGCTCTCGACCTGTATTGAAAGCCCAATGACAATAAACGATCACGCCATTATGTAGAGCACCCGGCCAGCCGTCGTCATGATCCTACAGGGACCCGCACGGAGAAGGGGGCGGGACCGAACCGTTGCCCAAACCCAGAGGAAGTGCAACAGCCCAGGGGCCCCTCACACGAGCTGTGGAGGTGACGATGATGTGTCACCGGAGGCTTATGGACTCTGGCTGAGGTTTGCGCAGGGGGAAGCCGCGTGGGCCCCAGCGGGGTGCAAGGGAACTCTCTGTACCTCCTGCTAAGTTCTGCGGCGAACCTAAAACCGCTCTAGAAAAGTGAAGTCTACCTTTTTAACAACAGGGCAGGGGTTGTGAAATCTGTTACGCTATCAGTGTGAGAAAACGACTTTCCCCCCAAAAGACTCAGACACGTGCCCACCTGAGAAAAATGAGGTAAAGTTTATAAGCAGAAAAAGGAAGAATTCAAACTGGTTGTCACCTCCTCGCCTTCCAAGGGCCCAGGAGCTGCCCACCCCCTCAGCCCACGGGGCTCCCCCTCGGAGGCCCCCGGCTCCCCGGATTCAGTAACCAGTGCCGGTGTGGGCGTCGGTGTGGCCGGCAGCTCTGGGTGACGGTCACAGAGCGCTCACTGCGCACCGCCTGCACGTGGCATCCCTCTCCACCCAGAGGCCCCTGGGTCCTGGGTCAATATTCGGAGGACGGGACCCGACGGCCAGGGCCTCGGCAAGGCCAGGAGCATCTCCCGCGGCACCTAGGAGGGCACCCTGGCGGGACCCCCGGGGTGGGGGGAGACCGCTCCGAGCGGCTCGGTGCTCACACCAGCCCGACCTGGAGCCCCTTCAGCGGCCGCGGGGACCCAGGCGGACGGAGGAGCCACGAGGGCAGCAGAGGTGCGGCCCGGTCTGCCCCCCCCCCACTGGCTCCCCCCAGCAGCCCCCGCAGGGGGCAGGTCCACTTGGGGCCCCGGGGCGCACACGCACTTACTGTTTGAACTTGGTGAGAGTCTTCTCCGCAGGTGTGCCGATGACGTCGTGGATTTTTGAGATCTGGTCCAGCTCGTTGGCTCCGGGGAAGAGGGGCTGAAGGCTGGGGGAGGGGGAGGCAGGGCGGAGCTGCGGTCAGGACGGGCCGGGGCCACCTCATCCCAGCGACCCGCTTTGTGGGGCGGCCAGCTCCCACAGAAACCCGGGGACACGAAAGCCGCATGGCACCCCGTGCATGGGACTGCTCCGGCCTGTTTCTCCTTTACAGCGAGCGGGTGACACTCTTAAGACGCGGCCACGTTCCTCTCCGTACCCCTGGGATCCCTGCAGCGAAACAGGAATGTTCACACCGGGACACCTAAACTCGAGTCTCGCGTCCCAGGAGCTTTTTCGACAAAAATTCATGGTGGGTCAGGTCCGGTTTTGTTGACAGATGAAGTCCAAGAAACGTTTTGGTTTTCAGCGATTTTATGGAATTTGGAATCACGGATGAAAGAATTTAGGCTTCTATAAGTGAGTTCAGTTCGCAGGACAGGCCACGGCGGAGGGTTTACTAGTGCGGCTTGGGCACCGGGGCCACTTCTGCGCGGGCAGGTGGCTCTGAGATGCGGCGGGGGGCAGAACGACGGTCTCCCCACGGGCTGCCCCTCGCTCGGCGGATGAGCAGCCGTCACGTTCTCGACACTGAAGTCCCTCCACATCCTTTCGGATTAATTCAAGGGATCTCAGCACAGCGGAAAGGACCGTCAGTGCTTTCAGCATCAGTGAAATCGCCACTCAGCTTTCCAAAAATAACAAGCCGATTATCAACAGGTACGTCCTGAAGGACGCGTGTGTCTGTATTCACGAAGTGGTTAGCTGAGCAGGCGGCAACCGATGACTCGGGTCCCCGCCTACGATGCACGTCACCCGACCTTAAAGGCACCGGCTCGTCCTTCCGATTCGCTCGGAGCACGTGGGCACCACCCTGCCCCTCCCTGGGCCTCCTCTACCCCACACCCTCCTCACCTCTGGGGGAGACCAGCCCCTTCCCTTCTCCCGGGCCGCTGCTCCATCCAGCGGCGAAGCCCCGAGGCTGGGGGAGAGGAGGCCGAGGAGGCCGGGGAGGCCGGGGAGGATGGTGAGGACGGGGCTTTCTGGAATCCAGCCGTGCCGCCAAGTGGCCCACCCTCACGCTTGCGGCCAGAGCATCCTACTCGGTGGACTGTCTCGCTCAGGGAAGGCGCCGGGAGCAGGGCCGCTGCCCACACGGCAGGCCCCGCCAGCTGGCAGGAAGCGCCCTCCACTCTGCTTCTGAACGTCAGTCATTGCACCGATGAGGCCGAGTCAGGAGGCCGACCGACCTCAGGGAAGAGCTGACTGACGGTAGTTTGTACTTTGAGAAGCAGACGAGGAGAGTATTTGGCGCAAAGTAAAAGGAAAGCCTGCGACGTTTTCCGTCAAGTTAGCACCAGTCACGTGAGCGGGATGACTGCAAAATCTGTTTGGTAAAGGAAGGCACCGGCATGACGCCATTGGGCTGGCCGGGCCTCGCCAGGCAACCTGTTCGAGAAGGTTCACTGGGGGGGGGCACCGGGCGGGAGTCCTCAGACGCGAGGCGGGCCTCGGGCCTACCTGGCGATCTCGTAGAACACACAGCCTGCACTCCACAGATCCATCTTGTAGGTGTAGAAGCCGTCGGTGAGGAGGCACTCCGGGGCGCGGTACCAGCGCGTGGAGATGTACTCGGTGTACGGCTGCTTGGAGTAGACGCTCCGGCAGGACCCAAAGTCCCCTAGTTTCAGGACGTCCTGCTGCAAGGGGAGAAGGGCAGGGACAAGTGACGTCTCAAGCCGCTGCTGTACCACAGACCATTTCAAATGTTTATGCACTAACAGGAAAATTACCAGCACTGCCACTAGCTTGTGAAAAGAAATTATAAGAAATTACTTTATAAGAGTGCCTCTGACAGATAAGAGAGCGGGGTCTCTGCTCAGTGGGACACGTTTACAGACATCCTACCTGTGTCTGACGACTATTTCTGGACGTCTACGGGTTTGGGGAAACGTTAAGTCACCGCGTGAGTCTACAAATGAATTAAACACCGTATCGTGTCACCCAATCATGACTCTAGCTGCCAAGTTAGCCCTGCTGGCAGCTTTGTTTTCCCTGTTGGGGGAGGGGGAGGGGAGGAGGGTCGGGGCCAGTTCTCTGGAGCGAAGAGCTCTTGGGAGCAGGTCAGACAGACTGGGTAGACCCCTTTCGGGATACCTCTTCCATTCCGTTTACCCCTCACACATTCAGGTGATAAACTAGAGGCTGGTAATGCACTTGGAGCCTCTGGTACCTACAAACCTCCGGCAAACATTAAATGCGGGCACGTTTCCTACCCAGGTTACCACGAAACCTCATTCCGGCGGCCTTTCAACTGATCCCATTTCCCAGTGGATCATGTTGGACTTCCAACAAAAATCGCAAGGCATGTTAAGAGGCAAGAGAAAACAGTCAGAAGAGAGAAAGCAAGCCTCAGAACCAGTTTCAGAGAGAGCACAGATTTAAGGATTTTAGAATTACCAGTCAGGGAATTTAAAATCACTATGAGTAATCTGTTAAAGGCTCTAGTGGAAAAAGCAGACAACATGCAAGCTCAGCTGAGAAATGCAAGCAGAGAGATGGAAACTCTAGGAAAGAATCAAAAGGAAGTACTAGAAATAAAAAACACTGTTAACAATTAAAAAGTGACTTATAAGCTCAATAGACTAGACGGCCAAGGAAAGAAGCAGTGAGCCAGAAGATATGCCAACAGAAACTTTCCAAACTGAAATGCAAAGAGAGAAAACGATGGCAAAACCAGAAAAGAACAGCCAAGAACCACGGGACCGTTTCAAAAGTGCCTGGAACCGTGGCACTGGTACCACAGCATGGACGGACTCCAAAATGGCGATGCTGAGGGGAAAATCCAGGTCAGAAAAGAGCACATACTATACAATTCCACTTAGTTTGCACTTTCTAGAATGATCTCTAATTTATTATGACAAAAAGTCTTTGCCTGGGGACAAAGGACAGGAGGGATGACCAAGGGGCATGAGGAAACTTTTAGGGGCAAGAGATCTGTTTGCTAGCTTGACTGTGATGATGGCTTCACGGGTGCACACGTCTGCCCAGACTTACCAGGCCGCACACTTTAAATACGTGTGGTCGAAGTGGCTATGGACTGAGACAGACCTGAGCGTGAATCCTGCCTCTTCTTTTACATGCACGGTGTTTGGAGTGATAACCTCAATGCAGTTTATTTTTTTCTTTTTAATTTACATCCAAATTAGTTAGCATACAGTGCAACAAGGATTTCAGGAGTAGATTCCTTAGTGCCCCTTACCCGTTTAGCCCATCCCCCCTCCCACAACCCCTCTAGCAACCCTCTGTTTGTTCTCCATATTTAGGAGTCTCTTATGCTTTGTCCCCCTCCCTGTTTTTATATTGTTTTTGCTTCCCTTCCCTTACATTCATCTGTTCTGTGTCTTAAAGTCCTCACATGAGTGAGGTCATATGATACTTGTCTTTCTCTGACTGGCTAATTTCGCTTAGCATAATACCCTCCAGTTCCATCCACATAGCTGCAAATGGCCAGATTTCATTCTTTTTGATTGCCAAGTAATACTCCATCGTGTATGCGTGTGTGTGTGTGTGTGTGTGTGTGTATATATATATATATATATATATACACACATACATACCTACCACATCTTCTTTATCTATTGATGGACATTTGGGCTCTTTCCGTACTTTGACTATTGTCGATAGGGCTGCTATAAACATGGGGGTGCATGTGCCCCTTTGAAACAGCACACCTGTATCCCTTGGATAAATACCTAGTAGTGCAATTGCTGGGTCATAGGGTAGTTCTATTTTTAATTTTTTGAGGAACCTCAGTACTGTTTTCCAGAGTGGGGGCACCAGTTTGCATTCCCGCCAGCGGTGCAAAAGAGATCCTCTTTCTCCGCATCCTCGCCAACATCTGTTGTTGCCTGAGCTGTTCACGTTAGCCATCCTGACAGGTGTGAGGTGGTATCTCCTTGTGATTTGGATTGGTATTTCCCTGATGATGAGTGATGTTGAGCACTGTTTCTCGTGCCGGTTGGCCATCTGGATGTCTTCTTTGGAGAAGTGTCTATTCATGTCTTCTGCCCATTTCTTCACTGGATTGTTTTTTGGGTGTTGAGTTTGATAAGTTCTTTATAGATTTTGGATACTAACCCTTTATCTGATGTGTCATTTGCAAATATCTTCTCCCATTCCGTCAGTTGCCTTTTAGTTTTGCTGTTTCCTTCGCAGTGCAGAAGCTTTTTATTTTGATGAGGTCCCAATAGTTCATTTTTGCTTCTGTCTCCCTTTCCCCTGGAGACGTGTTGAGTAAGAAGTTGCTGCGGCCGAGGTCAAAGAGGTTTTTGCCTGCTTTCTCCTCGAGGATTTTGATGGCTTCCTGTCTTACATTTAGGTCATTCATCCATTTTGAGTTTATTTTTGTGTCTGGTATAAGAAAGTGGTCCAGGTTCATTCTTCTGCATGTCGCTGTCCAGTTTTCCCAACACCATTTGCTAAGGAGACTGTCTTTATTCCATTGGATATTCTTTCCTGCTTTGTCAAAGATTAGTTGGCCGTATGTTTGTGGGTCCATTTCTGGGTTCTCTCCTCTGTTCCATTGATCTGAGTGTCTGTTTTTGTGCCAGTACCATACTGTCTTGGTGATTACAGCTTTATAATACGGCTTGAAGTCCGGGACTGTGATGCCTCCTGCTTTGGTTTCCTTTTTCAAGATTGCTTTGGCTATTCGGGGTCTTTTCTGGTTCCATACAAATTTTAGGATTGTTTGTTCTAGTTCTGTGAAGAATGCTGGTGTTATTTTGATAGGTATTGCACTGAATATGTAGACTGCACAGACTGCTTTGGGTAGTATTGACATTTTAACAATATTTATTCTTCGTATCCAGGAGCATGGAATATTTTTCGATTTTATTGTGTCTTCTTCAATTTCTTTTATAAGCTTTCTATAGTTTTCAGTGTATAGATTTTTCACCGCTTTGGTTAGGTTTATTCCTAGGTATTTTATGGTTTTTGGTGCAATTGTAAATGGGACTGATTCCTTGATTTCTCTTTCTGTTGCTTCATTGTTGGTGTATAGGAATGCAACCAATTTCTGTGCATTGATTTTATATCCTGCAACTTTGCTGAATTCATCAATCAATTCTAGCAGTTTTTTGGTGGAATCTTTTGGGTTTTCCATATAGAGTATCATGTCATCTGCGAAGAGTGAAAGTTTGACCTTTTCCTGGCCTATCTGGATGCCTTTTATTTCTTTGTGTTGTCTGACTGCTGAGGCTAAGATTTCCAATACTATGTTGAATAACAGCAGCGAGAGTGGACATCCCGGTCTTACTCCTGACCTTAGGGGGGAAGTTCTCAGTTTCTCCCCATTGAGGATGATATTAGCATTGGGTCTCTCATTTATGGCTTTTACGATGTTGAGGTATGATCTTTCTATCCTTACTTTCTTGAGGGTTTTCATCAAGAAAGGATGCTGTATTTTGTCAAATGCTTTCTCTGCATCTATTGAGAGGATCATGTGGTTCTTGTCCTTTCTTTTATTGATGTGATGAATTACATTAATTGTTTTGTGGATACTGAACCAGCCCTGCATCCAAGGTATAAATCCCACTTGGTCGCGGTGAATATTTTTTTTAATGTATTGTTGGATCCGGTTGGCTAATACCTTGTTGAGGATTTTTGCATCCATGTACATCATGGAAATTGGTCTATAGTTCTCCTTTTTAGTGGGATCTTTGTCTGGTTTTGCAATCAAGGTAATGCTGGCTTCATAGAAAGAGTTTGGAAGTTTTCCTTCCATTTCTATTTTTTGGAACGGCTTCAAGAGAATAGGTGGTAACTCTTCCTTACATGTTTGGTAGAATTCCCCTGGGAAGCCATCTGGCCCTGGACTCTTGTTTTTTGGGAGATTTTTGATTACTAATTCAATTTCCTTACTGGTAATGGGTCTGTTCAAATTTTCTATTTCTTCCTGTTTCAGTTTTGGCAGTGTATGTTTCTAGGAATTTGTCCATTTCTTCCAGATTGCCCATTTTATTAGCATATGATTGCTCATAATATTCTTTTATTATTGTTTTTATTTCTGCTGTGCTGGTTGTGATCTCTCCTCTTTCATTCTTGATTTTATTTATTTGGGTCCTATCCTTTTTCTTTTTGATCAAACTGGCTAGGGGGTTATCAATTTTGTTAATTCTTTCAAAGAACCAGCTTCTGGTTTCATTGATCTTTTCTACTGTTTTTTTTTGTTTGTTTTGTTTTGTTTTGTTTTGTTTTGTTTTTTGGTTTCGATAGCATTGATTTCTGCTCCAATCTTTATTATTTCCTGTCTTCTGCTGGTTTTGGCTTTTATTTGCTGTTTTTTTTTTTTTTCCCATCTCCTTAAGGTGTAAGGTTAGGTTGTGTATCTGAGATCTTTCTTCCTTCTTTAGGAAGGCCTGGATTGCTATATACTTTCCTCTTATGACCCACCTTTGCTGCATCCCAGAGGTTTTGGGCTGTGGTGTTATCATCTTCATTGACTTCCATATACTTTTTAACTTCCTCTTTAACTTCTTGGTTAGCCCATTCATTCTTTAGTCTCCAAGTATTTGTTACCTTTCCAAATTTTTTCTTGTGGTTGATTTTGAGTTTCATAGCGTTGTGGTCTGAAAATATGCACAGTATGATCTCGATCTTTTTGTACTTGTTGAGGGTTGATCTGTGTCCCTGTGGTCTATTCTGGAGAACGTTCCATGTGCACTGGAGAAGAATGTAGAGTCCGCTGCTTTAGGATGAAATGTTCTGAATATATCTGTTAAGTCCATCTGGTCCAGTGTGTCATTCAAAGCCATTGTTTCCTTGTTGATTTTTTGATTAGATGATCTGTCCATTGCTGTGAGTGGGGTGTTGAAGTCTCCCACTATTATGGTATTACTATCGATGAGTTTCTGTTTGTGATTAATTAATTGATTTATATATTTGGGTGCTCTCACATTTGGCGCATAAATGTTTACAACTGTTAGGTCTTCTTGGTGGATAGACCCCTTATGATATAATGCCCTTCTGCATCTCTTGATACAGTCTTTATTTTAAAGTCTAGATTGTCTGATATAAGTATGGCTACTCTGGCTTTCTTTTGTCAACCATTAGCATGATAGATGGTTCTCCATCCCCTTATTTTCAATCTGAAGGGGTCTTTAGGTCTAAAGTGGGTCTCTTGTAAACAGCATATAGATGGATCTTGTATTCTTATCCATTGTTACCCTATGTCTTTTGATTGGGGCATTGAGTCCACTAACGTTTGCAGTGAGTACTGAAAGATATGAATTTATTGCCATTATGTTGCTTGTATAGTTGGGAATTTCTGGTGGTGTTCTCTGGTCCTTTCTAGTCTTTGTTGCTTTTGGTATGTATGTATGTATGTATGTATGTATGTATGTATGTATGTATGTGTCTTTTCTCCCCTCAGAGAGTCCCCCTTAAAGTTTTTGCAGGGCTGGTTTAGTGGTCATGAACTCCTTTAATTTTTGTTTGTCTGGGAAACTTTTAATCTTTTTTTTTTAATTTTTTTTAATGTTTATTTATTTCTGAGACAGAGACAGAGCATGAGCAGGGGAAGGGCAGAGAGAGAGGGAGACACAGAATCTGAAACAGGCTCCAGGCTCTGAGCTGTCTGCACAGAGCCCGACGTGGGGCTCGAACTCACGGACCGCGAGATCATGACCTGAACTGAAGTCGGACGCTTAACTGACTGAGCCACCCAGGTGCCCCTCTCCTATTTTGAATGACAGCCTTGCTGAATAAAGAATTCTTGGCTGCATATTTTTCCAATTCAGTACACTGAATATATCCTGCCACTCCTTTCTGGCCTGCCAAGTTTCTGTGGATAGGTCTGCTGTGAACCTGATCTGTCTTTCCGTGTAGGTTAAAGACGTTTTTCCCTCGCTGCTTTCATGATTCTTTCCTTGCCTGAGTATTTTGTGAATTTGACTATGATATGCCTGGTTGATGGTCTTATTTTTTTAAGTAATCTCTACGCCCAACGTGGGGCTCAAATTCATGACTCTGAGATCAAGAGTCCCATGTTCTACCGACTGAGCCAGCCGGGGCCCCTGGAGGTTTATTTTTGCATATAGTAAGAGTGCCTAAGATGTCTTCCTTCCAGATGTATGGTTACATTGATGGCACTTATTAAACAAACCATTTTTTCCAAACTGGGAGGAAAACAAAACAAAACAAAACAAAACATAACATGGTGCCCAGGTATCTGGGGCTGAAAGCCTATCTAGTAAAAAGGTTTCACATTCTACGTTTATTCTGAGATCAGTTTTTCATATAGAAGTTCTTACCTTTATTAATATATTTTCTGGTTTTACATCTCTGTGAAATATTCCATTTCTGCATGCAATATAAAAGGAAGGATAGAATTAGTTGCACCTCATTCAAATTCTTTTACATGGTGCTTTTAAATGCATGTTGATACATTTCCTTAATCTGAGAGCTGCCAAGTCCCCAAGAGCGTACCTGTGCATGTGATCAAGGGATTTACATAACTGGTACATATAGCACGTAATTCTCTTCTCCGGTAATGGGTGTCTTCTCCCTGTGCGGCCAAGGAAGGAGCCAGAGACGGTTACCAACGGTACATACCTCACTTCTTGAAGACAAAAATAGAATCCCACCATTTGATTCAATGATGTATGAAAATCCAACAAATAACCTGAAGTAATTTCCAGAAGTACGGAGCGTACATATGAAACGCACCGCTCAAAATTCTACTCGCGGGCATGATTTCACGGGAAACCCCGCATGCGCACATTCTGGTTACCGCAAGAACAGAACCAAGCAATAAGCAGCACAGTAGTTTGGTCTGATACCCCTGGGGCCGAGCCTCCCGGGTGGGCCTTCCAGGACACGCTCTCCCCCATGCCGACTGTGAGGTGTCAGGGGTCGCTTGAAACTCCGGTGTTTTCCTCGGCTTCCGGTCTGAACGGAGATTTCCATTTTATAGGGGGAAAGACCTCAGTTCAACAGAAGCGCGTTTTTAATCCAAGACCCACGACTGCTTTGAATTTCATAGCGCACTCTTCTCTGACAAAGAGCAGCCATCATCTGGCATCTCCTGGCACAGCTCCGCTGCCCCAGCCCGCTCGGCCGTCCACGCACCTGCTCACCAGGCCTGCGGTGTGGCCCCAGCCCGCTCAGGCCGTCCACGCACCTGCTCACCAGGCCTGCGGTGTGGCCCCAGCCCGCTCAGGCCGTCCACGCACCTGCTCACCAGGCCTGTGGTGTGGCCCCAGCCCGCTCAGGCCGTCCACGCACCTGCTCACCAGGCCTGCCGGCAGGTTTTATGTTCTACAACTCTTAATACCACACGCACGCCAGCATCAGTTATCCTTGGTCCAGAGGATGTCACGTTTTACTTGATTTCAATTTCAAAAGTGTATGTTTTAACTTTTTTTTTTTAATATTTATTTATTTTGGGGGGGGGGGGGGAGAGAGAGAGAGAGAGAGAGAGAGAGAGAGAGAGAGAGAATCCCAAGCAGGCACAGAGCCTGATGCAGGGCTCGAACTCAACCCTGAGATCATGACCTGAGCCAAAATAAGGAGTCAGACTCTTAAGACCAAGCCATCCAGGCGCCCCTCGTTAAGTTTTAAATCTGAAACACGACTGTTCTGGCCTAACAATCCAGAAAACCGCTTTCCCTCCGTGAGCACACATCCCATTTGACATTTTTGGTCTTAAGTTTGCCATTTCTAATGTCAAATAAATTTATTCTTTTTCTCTCATAACTAGACAAAACCGTTTATGCTAATAGAAAGTAATTTAAATTACAAAATGTCTAAGTACAATTCTTTCATATAATATTGTAATCTTTTTATTCTGTTTCACGTAATTTATCACCCACTTTCTAGAGTTTAAAAGAATTAAACTAAGACTTAGTCGTCTTTCCGTAGCTTGAGTAATTCTGTAACTTTATATTAAATTCTTAGCTGTATGAAGATGAAAAGAAAGCAACATTTCCGCTCTTCATCACATGTGCTACTGGATGAAGCTTCCTGAAATTTAGTTCTCGTCCTGGGGGGGGGGGGGGGGTGGTGGCTCTCACAGCCCACTGAATTAGCTCGGCACTCAGGACCCCCTACCCTCCCAACCAGGGGCCCCCAGGCTTCAGGAGGATCTGAATCCCCCGGGGGCCTGTGAAGACACAGAATGCCCCCCACCCCACCCCTAGGTTCAGCAGGTGGGTGGTGGGGCCCCCAAAAGCTGCCTTCTGAACAAGCTCCCAGGTGCAGCTGCCAGGCCTGGGTCCTCACTTCGGGAAGCACACTCCACCACACCCCTCCTGCTTACCGAACGCCCCAGCCAGCCAAATTCACCTGCAGATGCTTGTGTCCCTGCCTCCAAACTCTCCTGCTACACACCTGCGCTCATGCGGTTCTGTTCCCGGGAGCTCCCTTCCAGCCCCCCCCACACGCCCAGATCTTCCAGCATAAGCTTGTCAGGCCAGTTATCCGAACTCGCCCTCAGCCAAGTGGAATCTTTTAGGGGAAGTCTAACCCACCGCATCTTCATAATCACCTAGGGATGCTTTAAAATGGCGACTCCCAGCTCCAAACCCAGACCTAATGAATCTCAAAACCAGAGACATGGGCCAGGAATCTGCATTTCTCGGCTGCCCTCAGCCCCCAGCAGAAGAGCCCTCTTTTGGGGCTCACCCTCCCTTTCCTCGTTGTACCCCTGCCACCACCGTTCATAGCCCTGCCCCCCACCCCGCCGTGAGAATCCCCGCCTACCTAAGGGGCCTCCTGAGTGAACCGTGGGAGTGGGATGGTGCTCGGACCCGTCGGAGTCCACACCCTTGACCAGGAGCAGGCTGACTATCCATTCTCTAGAACGGTTTTTCAAAGACAAGGTCCTAAACCTTCCAGGCCCGAGACTGTATTGGGTTCCTAACAGATTCTTGTTTTCAAACATCTTGAAACAAACGGAGGTGGTACAATGAATAAACCACTCGAAGTTCCTGTGGGAGCCTTACTGACCACCAACACACCGCGCCGTCCCGACCGAGTTCATTTTTGCCAGCTATTTTTTTTTTTAATCCAAATATCCTCATTAAGAAGATTCTAAAGGGGGCGCCGGGATGGCTCAGTCGGTTAAGCAGCTGATTTTGGCTCAGGTCATGATCTCACAGTTCGTGAGTTCGAGCCCCACTAATAGCACAGAGCCCATTTCAGATTCTCTCTCTCTCAAAATAAACTCTAAAAAAAGATTCTAAAGAGTGTCATATACTATATCAATACTGTAGGAAATGTTTCTGTGAGCAGAATAATAAACTCTGGCATTCGCTGCCGGTACGAATGGAAGGAACACGGCCACCAGGGTAGTCCGCATCGTAACAGAATATGCGGCACACACCCCGTCCCACAAGAGACTCCATCCGCCGGCCCGTGCCTGGCTATCCCGGCCAGGCTTGGAGGCACATAGCGGGGTCCAGCAGGGCCCGGGCAAATGCAGCAGGTAGCAGGTGGGATGTCGGACTCGGCGGAGCCCGAACCATGCCTGGCAAAACGCAAGGATGAGCCCCCTGGTTCTGCCCGGCTCATCTTAAGCCAGTGCTGGAACTTCTGTGGAATCCCACCTCCTCACCTCTACAAGGGAGGCAAGCACCTGGGGTGGGAGGGTCAGATGCACGCACACTACGCGGTGCTAACACGATCGTGACGACGCAGATGACGGCGATCCGTGTTTACTGAAGACTGTGCAGTGGCCCCTGCCCTAAACGCGGCACATTATCTTACCTGCTCCTCACAACAATCCCAAGAGACACTAGGTTTATTCCCATTTCACAGACAAGGACCGAGGCTCACGGGCCTGACCTGGACCCACCATCGTTAAATACACAGGACAGGGGACACCTGTGCTGTGTCAGCACAGCCACAACTGGAGCCACGCTTCCCAGAAGCAAGAGCATCACAACTAACAGGATGGCGACACGGGCTTGGGAGAAAATTCAGGAGACAAAAATGCGGTATCACTCACACCCTGTCTGAAGGGCATGGAGACCGAGAGCTTAAGGAAAACAAAGGCGTCGATCACGGTGTCAGAATGTTTCAAGGAAGTGTTAGGAATGCCAAAACAGATCTACTCACTTCAACTTTCCTTTTTATATACGCGGGAAAGTCTAAATAGATCCCAAGAGCTCTTTTAGTAAGCACAGAACTAAAACTGCTCTGAGTAGATAAGAAAGCTACGTGTCACAGTTGGCAGGCAACGTTTCCTCTAAAAATTCTGCGTCTTACAATCAGTGGGTCAGATCGATGAAGTATAAAAATACAACTGAATTGATCTGACACTGTAATGTCAGGCAAAGTAGTTCTTAATAAGAATCATAATAAGGCACACCGCCCAAGCTGTTCGTGGAACTGTGATGCTATGTTTGCAGTCAAATCGAACCTGTCTTGCTCTTTCCCACTTGGTTCATTCCCCAATGTCACGGATTTATTTCAAGGTCCCTGCCCCACCCACAGCCTCTAAAAGGTATAACCCTGGGGCGCGTGGGTGGCTCAGTCGGTTGAGCGTCCAACTTTGGCTCAGGTCGTGATCTCACAGCTCGTGAGCTTGAGCCCCGCGTCGGGCTCTGTGCTGACAGCTCGGATGGAGCTTGCTTCGGATTCTGTGCCTCCCTCTCTCTTTTCCCTTCCCCTGCTCGTGCTCTGTCTCTCTCTCTCTCTCTCTCAAAAATAAATAAATGTTAAGAAAAAAATTAAAAAATAAAAGGCATAACCCTAAGGGGACAAGGCCAGCTCACCGGACCTGGAACAGCCAGCACTCCGGGAGGTGGCCAACGACTCAGCTTTCTGGGCCTGGCCCGTCTGCCGCCAGTGGAGGGTCTCAGGGTCTGAGTGGCCAAGTCTGCCAAGAGGAGAGGGACACGCAGAGGAGGAGCGGCAGAGGACCACGTGGCTCCGAGACGGTCAG
This sequence comes from Panthera leo, assembly GCF_018350215.1. NCBI lineage: Eukaryota > Metazoa > Chordata > Mammalia > Carnivora > Felidae > Panthera > Panthera leo. The sequence goes on from NC_056684.1 coordinate 143,430,731, forward strand.
TGGTGGCCTTGGCAGCCGGACCTTTCCTGGCCCCACCTCCCAAGAGGCCTGACTGAGCTTCCTGCAGGAAATTTGAGGTTTTACAATAAACCGTCTCTTCTGTGAACGAGCCGCACACGAGCTGCACGGCACGTGCTCCTGGCAATAACAACAGCCTACGACACTCAGTGCCTATGAACGTCACCCAGGTGGACGACACACCGAGCCACACCGGGAGCAGGGCCGGGCACTGAGAGGACACCCGTGACGGAGCCGGCAAGGGCCCCACCGCCAGAGAGCAAATGCCCCGGCGGACAGTCGGACAAGCACCAGGGGAGCAGACGCATGTCAGGCGTCATGTGGGAGATCAAGGAGACAGGAGGGAGCTGCGACAGAGGGGGCAAGGCGAGGTGAAGGAGCAGCCACCCACGGCTCCAGGCGGGCACCGGAGGGCGGGGGCACAGTTAAGTAGCCACTCACAAAAGCACGGTCATTTAACTTCAAACAGTTCAAAAAAGAAGAAGGAGAAGAACAAGAACAAGAACAGAATCAGATACAATATGCATTAAAATACTAGATGCCCCTAGGGGCGCCTGGCTGGCTCGGGCAGAAAAGCATGCCACTCTTGATCTTGGGGCTGTGAGTTCGAGCCCCACGTGGGTGCAGAGATGACCTAAATAAATAAAAACTTAAAACAATAACAAAATAATAGATGCCTCCATAACCAGGTTATAGTCTTATCCAGTCTTTCCTTATAAACTCCAAGACAGCCCTCCCCTGCTGCAGGTGGCCGATGCCCAGCGCCATAAGCACAGTGCGCCCGAATAAACCGGCCAGGACAGCAGGATCGCCGGCGGTGTGGCTGGTGCCCCGGGACGCCAGCTACACCCTCCCTGCGTGGACAGCTCCGTGACAGTTCTTCCCAAGGGAGCAGCGGGCACAATACCTTTACCATCTCTTTGCCCGTCTCCCCACCACAACGCAGACCCGTCCCAACCGCCACCTCGCGGGCCAGGCACGCTCGTGGCTGGGACTTCCAGATGTGACTGGCTTCTGCGTCCGTCGGACCAGACCGCTCGAGAAAGAGGACTCAGGCCCGAGTTCCAGGGACAGACGAGAGGAGGGAGAGCATCCGCTCTGAGTGCGGATCTTGGCGGAGGGCGCCTCCTGCCCGGGCAAAGGTGGCCTGGTTCTAGAGCCCGGAGCAGCAGCAGCGGCTCCTTCGTTTGGGGCATCCTGTCTGTGGCAGAGGCAGCAGCACCCGGGGCAGCCCAATCCTGCAGAGTCGTTTTTTGGGAGCTCCTCCCTGGAGGCCACGCCCCGAGCGTTTCTTCAGTCGTCCCGGCGACTCTGCGGAGCCATCCGTGTCACTTGGGTCCCCTGGGGTTACACTGGCGAGAACAGAGGCTGCTGTCTGCAATGGGAAGGGACGACCGGTACATCCTCCGGTGGCCCGTTCATTCTTTAAACAGCATCCAGAAAAGTGCTTCTAAAAAGCACAGTCTGTGAACTGATACCAGTCCGGGGGCTGTTTGTCTCTGGTTTAGGAGGAGACGGCAAAAACTAAGAGTGACCGGAAACCTGTACGGCAATTCAACGCCGCTGTGACATCCAAGCACGTGACTGTTTTTCCGGTAATTAATTTTTATGTATTTTACAAAAGTCCGGTCCACAACACATTGGGAAAAAGCAAACGAACAAACAACCGGTCTTCGACTATAGTTTTAGAAACACTGGTCTAAACCCCAATCAAAAGATGCTTCTTCCCTGCTTTAAAACCCGTCAATGTGGGACGCCGAGGTGGCTCGGTCGATTGAGTGTCCGGCCCTTGATTTTGGCTCAAGTCATGATCTCGCAGTTCGTGGGATTGAGCCCCATGTCGGCTCTGCGCTGATAGCATGGAGACTGCTTGGGATTCTCTCTCCCCCTCTCTCTGCCCCTCTCGTGCTTGCTTGCTCTCTCTCAAAATTAAATAAACACTTAAAACCCACTAAAGCTTCCCACTGAACTTAGAATGACGTGAATTCTTACCCTGGCCCTCCCTGCCTCCTGGCCCCTACCTACCTCATTTCTAACTTCCTTCCTAGTGCTCCAGCCACACTGGCCTCCTAACCTCACAGTGGCCTCAGGACCTTTGCACTACTTGTCTCTGTCTGGAACACTCTGTCCCCATCAATCTCACATGGGACCTGTTTTATTCACTCGTAACACTTATCCTGTCTTGATCTCCTTCTTGATCATTTCTTTACTTGTTCAGTGTCTCCGTCTTCCTGAGCGTGAGCCCACGTGGATGGGACCGTGTCTGTCATGTTCCCCACTGGGTCCACCTCCAGAGCAGTGCATAGCATGTAGCAGTGAATGAGACACCCTCGCCTGCATTTGCCTACTTCCCCCAATCTTCCGGGTAAAGCCCAGTCATCTCCGCCTCATCTGACACCTACTGGGTAAAGAGAAAATTTCCCCAGCAATTCGCCTCTAATGATTTTGACTTTCATATAGTTTCTCTTCTCTCTTCAACAGACTCTACACTGTTTATCAAAAAAGCATCTTCTGTCCTTCTCCTCTACCTCTGCCCGACCTTGCACGCTGCCGTGCATATAAGCAGACAATCCAGCCAAGACTGGGCGATCCTTCTCTTGGGCCATTAACTGGTTCTTCCGCATCTGACGGTGCTACTCAACATTCTCATCATCCAGGAGAGCAGTCATTTCAGTAAAATGAATTGTCACTCTAGTACAAAAAGCTTTAGTGACTGATTCAGTTTTCAATAAACCACCGTGACCATCAATAACAACAAATTGTTAGCAGGCGCCCATTCATTTGAGGCACTGAGCTGGGGCCAGCAGTAGAGACCCAGAGGAGCAGTGGGGTGTGGTGGTTATCACTTAATCCTTGAAACCTCGGTCTCCTTGTCCGTAAAGTGTAGATGGTAACAGTGCCAACCAAAGGGGGTTGTCAAGAGGCCGTATGTGTGGTGGCTGAGAACACGCACTCTGGAACAGGCTAAGTCCAAACTTCGTGTCTACCGCATGTCCATAACCTCGGACAAGGTACTTATCTCCCCGCGCCTCCATTTCTCCATCTTTAAAATGGGGATAATCAGGGGCACCTGGGAGGCTCAGTCGGTTAAGCATCCGACTTCCGCTCAGGTCATGATCTTGCAGTCCATGAGTTCAAGCCCTGTGTTGGGCTCTGTGCTGACAGTTCAGAGCCTGGAGTCTGCTTTGGATTCTGTGTCTCCCTCTCTCTCTGCCCCTCCCCCGCTCGCACTGTCTCTCTCTCTCTCTCACTCTCTCAAAAATAAACATTAAAAAAAATTTTTTTAATAAGAAAAAAAAGCAAAATGTGGGCTCACATAATGAAATAATGAAGTTTGGTGGTTGTTTGTCTTGACTGTACCGGGGACCCTGTCCTGACACTCTGGCAGACAGATGCACGGGGAGGAGCAGAGTGAACAATCCACATCCCACAGGACGTGGGAGAAAATGTAATCCTGAGCAACACCTCATGGATCCAGACTATTTGGAATCGATGCTTAACAAGCGAAGTTTCCAGATCAGTTAAGGTTTACTCTTTGAAAGTAAAACTCTCCTCTAACTGGGAACCTTTTTTAAATCTTTTCTTCACTTTCCTACTGCTTCCATCACGTTTACCGGCGCGGCAGGCTTACCGCGGTCCAGCCCGCGGCTGCGCGTTCTCTAAGCCATCTTGGGGCGTCTGGGGTCTCCCGGCTGCCCAGACTGTGCTCATCTGCGGTGGTGCTGCTGTTGTTGTCCTCCCGTTTTATATTTTCAGTTTCATCCCCCATTGTAGGACCGTCACCTGTCGCTTCCCGTTACTGCTGGTGGGCCGAATTCTAGAAGCTCCTTCTAGCCAATGGCTCTATTCCGAATAGGTTCTATACTGAGAAACCTGGCAACCTTGTTAGCATTGTACTCAAAACGCAATGAAACAGGTCCCCGAGTGGATGGGCTTACGTATGAATAAAATACACAAGGTTTGTAACATAGGAAATACCATACATGCCCAGACAAAAGGCGATCTCCTACTTTCTCGAAAAGATCCAAAAGCTCTTCATCAACTTCTGTGGGTGTAGAAAAGCTTGCCTATTTCTACTATTTATTTTATTAGTGAGCTACTAAAGCACACAGTTCAAATCGCATCTAGGACCTACTAATTTGATAACGACGCTTTTCCCCACATTCTGACTTCATCACAATTTTATTCCAACTCTTCATGTGCTTCTTCCACACCACGGTCACCCTCATCACAAAAATAGCTTCTTGATCTCAAAAATGCTACATGCCACATTCCATACCACCTTTGGTCTGGCCTGATTTGTTTAAGATAATACAGCAGTTTTTAAATTGTTCTTTCAAGCCATAAACAGTCACTCACATAACACAAGGCAAATCTGTTTTCATTTGTCCGATCAGCACCGTGTGATCGATCGGTAAAATACCACACTTTCTGTGCTTTCTCAGGGACAGCTACGAGGCTCATTTGTCCTGACATCTAACACAACTGTGCAGTCAGACCCCCAGGGATATTTGCTGAACGTGGGCCAACCATCCGCCTCCATTTTCCTTCAGGTGCCCTCTATCAGCCTCCCAAACCAGCCCCGACTGAGGCCGGCTCGGGCGCTGTGCTTTCCTGAACGGAGCTCTGCCGTTCAGAAGAAAGTAAATAAATGAGCATCCTGTAACGCGGGAGAAAGACTTTATAAGGATCTGAATAGAAGGTGGTCGTCTCTCGGCTGAGGGAGGATCTTGGGGGACAAGCCTTGCCTTATTTTGAGGCAGAGCCACCAGAGTGACCTTTGGAGCAGCACAGCGTCCCCTGCAGGGACCTGAGGTGAGGAAGGCCTGAGCACCCATGTCACCTGCCAGCCTGGACCTAGATGGCTTTACTTCTCACTGACTGCCCTGTGTTGAGGAGACGAGACTGCCAGAAAAATTCCTCCCAAGAGGTGACTGAGGATTTTCAGAACTAAAACAAAGTATACGTGAACGACAGGCTTTAGAAGAAGATCTTAGATTAGCTTGCAAATTATTCTACGTACCTCGTATTAGCTCATAAATATTCATGTCCATAAGTTCACATATTAGTGCAAGAGAACCAGATTTTCTGTCACTGAAGAAGAAATCAGGTTTTTAAAAATGTTTTTCTTGTCTTAATCAGAAACTATCATCAAATATTTAATTCATTTGTGCACATTTCTGGTAAACATAAAGCTCTCCCACCTCAAAGCCTGGGGCATAGTGACTGAAACAGAAGTTGCGATTTTCAGTCAATTATTTCAGTAAATTAATTTAAAATTAATTTAAAATAACAGTAAAAATAAAATAAAATATAATAAAATAACAGTAAAATCCCACTTTAAGCAAAAATTCTAAATGCTTCCCCCCTTTTTAATGAGATGTGTCTTAAAAATATAGAACTAAGTACTGGCAGAAAGGAGAAAGGAGGTCGAGAGTCAGCTAAGCAAAACAGAGGAGAAAGAATTTAATTCATGCTCCGTGACTGCAAATTTAGTTCTAACTTACCTAGATTCTTCCATGTACCTGGGATAAATTATGATGGGGAGACAAAAATCCACAAACCAGTCGGGGGAAAAGGGAGGAAGACGGGTCACCCCAAGCCCAGGTGGGGTCCAGGCCTTGCACGGGGTGGGGACCGAGGCCTCTGGCCGGGCTGCCAGCTTCTCTGGAGCTGACACTGCCCTGTTTGAAGGCCCCTGAGCCCTCGGCAGAGGAGCACGTGTCACTCCAGACCCTACTAGTCAGGTCGCCTCCAGAGGGGCTGCCTGGAGGGGGGGGCGCACACGCAGGCCCGGAGAGTGCCCAGGACGCGGCGTGCAGTGGGCGGTGTTGTGACCAGTGCGCACCGCGGGCTCCAGGCCAGGAGGCCACGCGGCTATGACAAGACATTCCACTGTGAGTTTCAAACTGCTCTCTTCCCTGATGAAAACCCACTGCACTTCGTCAGAGACCGTAGTGTCCCGGCTGGTTTTAAAGCGGCCCGGAGCGCCACGGAGAGCTTCACGGAGCGTGCACCTTCTCAGGGTGCACAGAAAGGCAAGTTCCAGAACCCTGGGTCCGAGTTCCCGGCTCAGAGTCCAGAAGGGCAGTGCGGAACTGCCGGCACCTGCAGGTGAGGTGTGCCCTGCCTTCCTGATGGGTAGGTGAGCCTCACGTAAGGAGACTAATCTATAATTAGAACACAAGTGACAAGTCCCCCAAATTACAGCAACCAAAGTAAGGTGGGGGGGGGGGTCACACTACCTGACACGGTGCAGACATGACAGCCGGCAGGGACAATCCCTGACACATGACAATCCCTGATGTAGGACCACAGTGCTTTCCCATTTGCCCATAACTCACACTCGAGGCCTCGGATGCACAGGCCACTGCCTACAAGGAAGCCTCACTGAGCTACGGGAGAGGAACCGTTTGAATTCTGTCCACTTTTATGATAGGGAATCACCTAAACGAAGGTATTTCCACGTTAGGAATCAGATACACATTTGTCCAAATAAATACGTGACTTAAGATAAAATGAGAATCATTACTCCCTGAGCTACAAAGCAAATATTTCAAATGTCTGCCACAGTTTTCTTCCTTAAAAAGAGATTTGATCATTGTCATCAAATGCAGATCATTGTAAATCCCCAGGAATACTTACAAAACCACTTCGTGCAACGTGAGGATGTTCGGGTGTGGGTTCAGGCGCCTCAGTGCTTGTATCTCCCGTAGACTGTTCACTTGCTCGATACTATTGCGTGGGTAAAAATAAATAACTAATTCATAATTCAAGTCAGCCTCAGATTAGGGTTATTCAATCATTATTTATTACCCATGATCACAACGGAGAACCTCACACATATTGCAAAGCAAGTTCATCGACTCAGTATTTCTCCCGCCAGCAGGTGACGTTCAACATGTCTCGTTCTGCATCATCTGATAAAAATCAAGGTTCTTATGGCTTTGGACATTTATTCAAATTTTCCCTTAGTAGTTTCCCTTAGAAACCTTAGTGGTTTCTTTTATAATTAGTAAACATGGAAACAAACATTAGAATTTCCTATTAATCAGTTTATGGGAACTAACCAATTGAGCAACAGAAATACCCCTGAAAATACCCATTTCAAATTTCCACGAACACGCTAATCTTCCTTATCTTTCACGAAAGCCGTACATTTTCTCACTTTCATTCAGCGGGCGGCTGGCGTTCCCTCGGCAGGTGTGACTTACCTACCGCCAGCTCTTCTTTACGAAGACGGGTCTGCCAGACGCCGTTTACATCAAACCTCGCCAACGTGAGTGGGACGGAAGCAGATGGGGATGGGCCGGCTGTCACCACACTCCAGAGACCGCTTCCAAGAGATAACCCCCCATGGACGGGCCCACGGTCACGGTCGTGGTCGTGGTCATGTCCAATCAAACGACTAGATCCACCAGAGACTTCCATGGCCTCGGCTCTGAAAGGAACTAACTGTGGGAATAGTCTTCTTCCTTTGAACTGCCAAAACTCCGTTCTGCCAACTTTTAATATACAGTGTAAAGCTCAGCATTTTGTCTGGTTCTTCAAAGAGCAGTTATACCCAATAGTGTCTTATTACTGTCTTAAATCAGTGTGAATATGTTAAGTCTCGTGCCAGCCAACAAATGGGAGCCTGGTATATGAGAAAAGCCTGAATAGTCTGAGTGTAAGGATATTTCTGACTAAAAGTTTTAGACTCTCTTTCATTTACTTTCCCCTGTTGCTTCCCTCACACCCAGGACGACATCTGCAAAATGTTAGCAACTTGTGCATCACAGTCAACAACCAACCAGAAAAGACAGAGCCCACCGTGCTGGAACAAGGTCCTACAGAGGGGGCCCCTGTTGAACCAGGTACCAACCTTTTAGCTCTGGAGAGAGGAGAGGTCTGGGGAGTGCCGGCCAAGGGCCAGGTGTAGGGTGGAGGTGGGAAGGGTCAGCACTCAAGAGGCTCAGGATAGCCGGTTACTACCCAGAATAGGAGTCTTTCGCTGTTCTCGTGACCACCGTGTTCGGCCTGGCGTGTGCAGAGACCAGATCATGACGCTCTCCGCTCACTCTGTCAGCTTAGTGCCTACCCCACCACCTGCTCCTCGCCAGCATCACGGCCTCCCCTAGATGCCTTTAGAACAATGCTTCCCAAATATGTCCCATGGAACATTCTTCCTCTAGAAAATGCTTTATCAAGGAACTTCACGCTCAGAAAGTTTGAGATAGGCCCACTCCAGCTCCTTTTGGAAAGCCATAAACTACTGTTGATTTTACTGTTGAAAAGTTTTCAAAAATCCTACAAATCGGGGCGCCTGGGAGGCTCAGTCGGTTTGTGTTCGACTTCGGCTCAGGTCACGATCTCGCGGTTTGTAAGGTCAAGCCCCGCCTCGGGCTCTGCGCCTGACGCCTGCTTCGGTTTCTGTGTCTCCCTCTCTCTCTGCCCCTCCCCCACTCATGCTTGCTCACTCTCTCTCTCTCTCTCTCTCTCTCAAAAATAAATATACATTAAAAAATCCCACAAAAGTTTACCTTTATTGAAACCAACATGTCCCAAAATTTTTGCCCTAGGATCACTTCTTACAAACTATCTAGTCACCAACCCTTAGAACGAGGGTTCCAGAGAACACACCGCTCCAGACCATCCTTTGAGTGGCATGATAGGAACACCTTTTTTCCTTCAGACAGGGGAGGTGAACAAAGACACCAATCAGGCAATAGGAAGAAAGAAAGATCAAGTGAAACACTCTTGTGGGGGCACATGGGCAACCGATGGAAGAGCCTCTTTTAATCCCTCTCCCTGGGGTCTGCACTGGAGGAGACCACTGAGCCCCTCTTCGAGGTCCCGCACCTTGGGGGGGGGGGTCTCCTGACTCAGGGCTAGGTTGCTGGAGACCCCACCTCCACCCGGTGCCTGTGCCTGTCATGCCTCTACCCCTGGCATGCCGTAGGTCAGTGGCTCTCACGGGGGAGGGACCTTGCCCCCCAGGGGATGTTTGACAATGTCTGGGACGCCGTTAGCTGTCACAGGTTCTGTAACATACTGTTCCATTTGGCATTCAGTGGCAGCAGCCGGGGTTGATGCTCAGTATCCCACAGGGCCCAGGACAGGCCCCACAATAAGTAATAACCTGGGCCCGAATGTCAGCAGTACCAAGGCTGGGAAACCCTGCCTTGGTGGAAAGAGCAAGAGACCAGTGGAGCCGGCAATAGCTCTGATTTCCGAACACCCTATAGGAAAAAAATAAGTTTTCCGAACTGGAGGGTCAAACAGCCTGGTCGTTGAGACGAACAAGTATCCACTCTGCTCAGCTTTAATATGAAAACCTGTTATCATACCCTGAAAGACATTATTGCTTATTGTAGACATAATTCTTTCGTGTCTCCACAGACATTTCTCTCAGAAATAATGAACTAATACATTTAAAAAGACATTTTCATCTAAGTATCACTAGCTTTGTTCAAATAACAATATTTTATTAAATTTTATTGGGGGGGGGGGAGGGAGAGAGAGAGAGAGAGAGAGAGAGAGAATATCTCAAGCAGGCTCCACACTCAGAGCAGAGCCCAACACAGGGCTTGATCCCACGATCCTGGGACCATGGCCTGAGCTGAAATCAAGAGTCAGACGCTCAACTGACTGAGCCACCCAGGTGCCCCAACAATATTTTGTTTTAATAAAATACAAATAAACCCTGTTCTTTTAAAAATCATGAAAAATATCTAACAACTGGAATTAACCACTTTTCTGCGCCTTGGAGTTGCTTCGAATTTTGTGGTCAGGTGACATTCAGGGTTTTGTTCGTTTTCACTGTCCTGCTGGAGACCGAAGCGATCGTGGAACTGGACACAGAGGAGCGCAGGCAGCCTCTGCTCCAAAAGGAAGAGACAAGATCCCCCATATGTGCGTTTTTCCGCAACTGGAAAAATTATATTACCGGGTCCAAGTCTTTAAAGAATAAAAAATATTAAAATAAAAATAAAAATAAAGAATAAAAAATATTAATTTTGAAATGTCAACACTTCATTTTATTGGAAGGGTTTTACAGAAAAGTTTATCTAACCGATCCAGTCTGCAGGAAGAAAGTCCCTAAGCTGAAGGGGAAGAAGTGGGTATATTAATATTAGACAAACTAGACTTCAAAACAAAGATTATTACTTCTTTAATTTTTTTTAACGTTTATTTTTGAGACAGAGAGAGGCAGAGCATGAATGGGGGAGGGGCAGAGAGAGAGGGAGACACGGAATCGGAAGCAGGCTCCAGGCTCTGAGCCGTCAGCACAGAGCCCGACATGGGGCTCGAACCCACGAACCACGAGATCATGACCTGAGCTGAAGTCGGACGCTTCACCGAATGAGTCACCCAGGTGCCCCTAAATAAAGATTATTACTATCTATAATGCTTCATAGTGATGGGACAATACATCAAAAAGGCATGACAGCTACAAATGTGTGTGTGCTAAGTAAGAAAGCTTCAATACACAAGTGAAAACTGACAGAAGAAAGAAGAAAGGGTTGAAGTTTCAATACTCTCTGTACAACTGAGACACAACTGAGTGACACAACAGTCATTCAGAAAACCAGTCAAGAGATCCAAGATCCTAACAGCACTGTTAACCACCTTGACCTAACGAGCTTTTACATAACACCTGTTACTTAACACCTGGAGCTAGAATATGCTCTCCACTCACATGAATATCTGGACCTAAAGATCAATCTCGATAAATTTCCAAATACAAAGACTTCCAGAACATGTTGTTCTCTGACTACAATGGGCGTAAACTAGAAATCAATGATAGTAAGTTAGCTAGAAAAATCCCAAACACCTGCAAATTAAGCAACACACTTGTAAATGAATCGCGGGTAAAGAAGAAATCACAAGGGAAGTTAGAAAACATTTAAGCCAAGCAACAAGAAAGCACAACATATCAAAATTTATAGGATGCAGGAAAACAGGGCTTAGAAGTGTATTTATGGCTTTAAGTGCTTATGTTGGAAAGGAAGAAATAGTTAAAAACCAATTATCTAAGTTTTCACCTTTAGACAGCAGAATAAGGGGCGCCTGGGTGGCTCAGTCGGTTAAGCGTCCGACTTCGGCTCAGGTCACGATCTCGCGGTATGTGAGTTCGAGCCCCGCGTCGGGCTCTGTGCTGACTGCTCAGAGCCTGGAGCCTGTTTCAGATTCTGTGTCTCCCTCTCTCTCTGACCCTCCCCCGTTCATGCTCTGTCTCTCTCTGTCTCAAAAATAAATAAACGTTAAAAAAAAAAATTTTAGCAGAATAAGAACACTAAATTAAACCAAAGTAGAAGAAAAGCAATAATGGAAGAGCAGAAATCAATGGCACAGAAAACAAACAAACAACAAAGGAAATTAACAACGATTCTTTGAAAAGATTCATAAAACTGATAAACCCCTGGCAAGACCAATGGAGGAAAAAATGACATAAAACACCAGCACTGCCAACCGGTATCAGGAGTGAAAGAGACGATATCACTACAGTTAGATGTTAAAAAGCCGAAAGGGGGTAACACGAACAACTGTATGCCAAGAAATATGACAACTTAAAGAGACAAAGTCCTTGAGAAACACAATTACCAAATGTGACACAAAACTGAAAACCAAAATAGCCCCATGTTTCCCAAAGAAACGGAATTTGTTAGCAAGGGCCTCCTCACGGCTGACGGAAGTGCTCTTAGATGGGATCATGGCGGCAGCTGGACACCTGCATAAATTTCCTAAACTGCTCCTACCACGGGTGGATTTGATGAAATTTAAATTACATCTCAATGGAGCTTTAAAAAAACCTACGAAGGGGCGCCTGGGTGGCTCAGTTGGTTAGGCGGCCGACTTCGGCTCAGATCATGATCTCGCGGTCCGTGAGTTCGAGCCCCGCGTCGGGCTCTGTGCTGACAGCTCAGGGCCTGGAGCCTGTTTCAGATTCTGTGTCTCCCTCTCTCTGACCCTCCCCTGTTCATGCTCTGTCTCTCCCTGTCTCGAAAATAAATAAACGTTAAAAAAATAAATAAAAAAAAAATTAAAAAAACCTACGAGGACCCTGTATCATTTGGCATCGTTCTGATTCTTCAACATCCCACGGTGCAGACGTACCATGACGCCCCACCCGCCCCACTCCTTCGTTCCGTTTCCAGCTGGTCGCCACTACAAGTGACGCTGTGACCAACGTTATGGGGCCGGGGAGGGGAGGGGGAGGGGGGGCCTCCGCACGAAGAAACCTTCTAGGCCCAGAGATTTCACAGGTGAATGATTTCAAATGTTTAGGAAAGAAATACTCTGACACGTTTCGCGAAAGAAGGTACACGAATGGCCGATAAGCACACGAGTCAGCATTCTTTGCCACTGGCTGTCAGGGAAGAGCAAACTAACCACAGGAAGAGGCCACGGCGCTCACCAGGACGGCTACAACTTAACACGGACGCCACCGCACGCTGGTGGGGGTACAGAGCACCTGGAACTCTCCTTCTCTGCTGGTGGGGATGCAAACAGGTGTAATCAGTTCGAGAAAAGGCTTGGCAGTTTCTTTTAAACATACACCCACCCTCTGATCCAGAGATGCTGTTCTAGGCGATTGCCTAAGGAAGAATGAAGACACACATCCCAGGCAGGCTTGTGCACGAGTTCTCACGGCAGCTTTACCACCAGCAGCCCCAAACCAAAACGACAGCAAAGCCCGTCACCGGGAGAATGGACACGCAAAGGGTGCTGAGGTCACAGTGCGTGCAGCTCAGCCGTAAAAAGGTTATCAACTGTGGGTGCAACAGTGCAGATGAACCTCCGAGAGTCCACGCTGACCCGACAGAGCTGGTCTCAGGACCACATTCCAAGATTCCATTTAATACGAATTTCTACAAGAGGATAAAGGAAAAAACCCGGAATAGTGGCAGCCTGGGATGGGGGTGGAAAACTGTCACAAAGGAGCTTCCTAGGTGACAGAAGTGTTCTATCTCTTAATTACACGAGAACATCTGTTTTCCAGAGTATTAGACAGTAAAGAAATGTGCGTTGTAATGTATGCAAATTTTGCCTTTCAAGAAAAAGCCCCACATGCTAACAAGCAAGTGGGGAAGGACCGGGTAAACGTGCACACGAAATCAAAATCACAGGCCTGTTGATTCCGGCTGCTGGGTACCTGGGGTTCATCACACTGTTCCGTTTACTTTGTTCACGTTTAAGATTTTCTATGATTATATTATTAACTAAAAGCTCTTAAAGTGACTCATGGATTGCTTGCCTTTGCCTTTCTTTATAACCTCACAAAGCAGACTTTATTTTGGTAAAAGTAATTTGAAGACCAGGCAGTGATGGGACTTGAGAAAAACCATGTACTAAGTCAAGACCGGACGGCCGCACGGCATTCCGCCGCGGTCAAGAGCACTGGAGAGAACGCAGGCCTTGGCCCTGCACAGACCCGGGTCCCACGCTGGGCCCTACTGCTGGCCAGCTGGGTGACACCGGGCAGGTGAGAGAACTCGGCCCTCCAGCCGCGCTTCCCTCGCCTGAAAGAAGGCAACGACAGCATCTTTCTCGCAGGGCTGCCGCGAGGGTTAAATGCCGCACGTCCACAGCTCACCCAGGGCTGGGCATGGCACCAGACACGTGGTGACCAGCCGCTGTCCTCTGCATCACGACTGCCGTTAGCACCCCACTTCGGTTTTCAAAAGGTTTCAAGCCCCGCTCACCCGCGCTGTCGTATGGCAGGTTGGCCGATGGCTGGATCACAGCACCAGCACTGTGCGGGGCGCCCACCTGCCTCAGGTCAACCCTCGCGAGGCTCCCGTGAGGTCGAGCCCGGGGAGGCATCTACCTGGTAGCTACAAAGCAACTGAGGCACCGAGGGAGTGAGGAACTGTTCCAGGTCACAGAACCAACAGTGGAAGAAGAGCTGTTCTACCTTCAGAGCCTGGGCCCTGACCCTGTGCTGACCACGAGTAGCACGTATGTGTCAGTCTCACTCCTTCAGGATACAAAGCAAGAGCCTACACAGTTCAAGATGGAATTTCTTTTTAAAAGAGACTCATTCCGTTTCTTTACAGTGTTTCTATGCGCAGAATACAGAATACAATCGTAGCAAAAAGAAAAAGGAAGTGGGGGTGGGGGTGGGGGTGGGGGAGGGCTCTAATGAACTGTTGTGCTTGCGAGTGCAGGTGGGGACCACTGGGAAGACAGACCAAAACAGGGATCAGGAGGCCTGGGCCGCGCCGCAGCCTCCGGCCAGTGACTCGCTATCCCCAAACTGAGGCTTCGAGTGACTCTGGAGGAAATCCATCCTCATGAGCCGAAAGGACCCTTCCTGCCACGGCACTAAAGAACCGGCTTGTGTGACCTTGCCTGCACTTCACACTAGCCACTATTACTGCAAACGCCGTCCGTTTCTATTTCAGTAAGAGGGAAAGGAAAGGAAGTAAAACTTGGAAGAGGTGGGAGTCAGCAGCTCCAAATGCCAGCCTCACTCTGCCCGTGTGACTCAGCGTGATTTTCCTGCTGCCGCTTCTCGTTTGTCACGCCACCCACACGACTGTGCAAGGTGACTTTGAGGATTTACTTAGACAGTGATACATGAGCAGAAATGGATTTTAAAGAACCTAAAATTATCCTTCAACTGAGTAAGATTAAACTGTTTAATAATGGTGATAGATATTCCAGAACTCCAAAAGCTAGAAATATGATTTTCATGGTTAAAGAACAGAAGAACAACATTAAACTTGTGGACCAAGTATCAGCGACCCTGGAACATCCAACAAATTATTAGCAATCTCCTTCCTAGAAACGACCCCAAAAGCAGTTGTCTTTCTTCTAGAAACTATAGAGTCATTTCTTCCTATAAGTCAGAAATAAGAATGGAGGGGGCTTAGGAACAATATGAGTCATTCCAGCTCACTTATGGTTATTTTTGTTTGATTTTTTGCTTCATTTTTTAAATGTTTTATTTTACTTTTGAGAGGGAAACAGAGTCTGAGCGAGGGAGGGGCAGAGAGAGAGGGAGACACAGGATCCGAAGCAGGTTCCAGGCTCTGAGCTGTCAGCATAGATCCTGATGTGGGGCTCGAACCCACGAACTGTGAGATCACAACCTGAGCCAAAGTTGGAAGCTCAACCCACCGAGCCACCCAGGTGCCCCATAATCATTTTATTAAGTTTATTTGTTTTGAGAGAGAGAGAGTGCACGTGCAAGTGGGGGAAGGGCAGAGAGGGAGAGAATCCCAAGCAGGCTTCGTGTTCAGCGAGGAGCCCAATGTAGGACTCAATCCCATGAAGCGTGAGATCATGACCTGAGCCAGTATCAAGTCGGATGCTTAACTGACAGAGCCACCTGGGCGTCCTCCAATCATTTTAGACTAACAAGGGTTATCAAGATAGTACAGCTCTCTATGGTAACCCAGCCTCTTTTCATGTTAACACCTTACACGACATTTATCAAAACTAAAAAATTAACATTGGTACAATTCTATTAATTAGACACTTTATTTGGATTTCCCCAGTTTCCCCGGGAATGTCTTTTTCTCTTCCAGGGTGAAGGATACCTCACTGCAATTAAGACGTCATGTTCCCTTACTCACCCTCCAGTCTGACGGTTCGTGTCTTTGTTTTCCATGACCTTCACAGTTTTAAGGAGTAGCAAGCAGGTATTCTGCGGAATGCCCCTTAATTTGGGCTGGGCTGACGTATTCTCATAAGTAAGCGGAGATTATGGATCTTCAGGAAAGAACACGATGGAGGTGATATGTGTGCTTTTTCAATCCCATTGTATCAGGAAGTACATGACATCTATGTGGCTTATTACTGATGGTGTTAATCATTTAGTTAAGGGGGTATCTTCCGGGTCTTTCATTGTAAAATTACTAACTTTCCCTTCCTATTTTCTATCCTTCAGGAACAAGTGAAGCCCACACTCAAAGGCGAGGAAAGTAAGCCCCACCTCCTGAAGGAAGGGATATCAGACAATTTATGGACATATGCTAGAACCGCCGCGTTAATTAACGGTTAGGGGGAACCACTGGAGGCTCTGCCGAAACCCTGTTCTCTTCCAAGTTTCACCTACTAATCTCAGGGTTCCTCAGTTTATCTTGCCTGTAGAAATTACCACTGGTATTCTAATGAGGATTTTCTATTCCCCTCATTCCTTCTATATTTATTAACTGGAGTCCTTCTATAAAGAATTGTCCCCTCATCCCAATTTATTTATTCACTCATTTATTTATCGGTATGGACTCATGCTTACCCGACAAGATAGATGAGACGGTGGAGAGAGAAAAAGAGAGATGTGTGTACATATGGATCATACACATACTAGGTCTGTCTGCTGAGTCTAGGGGGACTGACTTCCCAGTAGGAATGAGCACCCCTGGTGCCAAGATCTCGTTTTCTAAATACCTTTCTCCAATGAAAGGAACCAGGGCTCCTTGGAGAAATGGATGATTCTAGGGGAGGAAAAATACAAGATGAGCCTTCAGGATCTGAAGAAATGAAAGTGTTAAAAAAGGAAAAAAGATAAAAAGGATGGGGCATGTCAAAAGAACATAGGCGCCAACCTGAAGGAGCTCCCCATAGCCACAGCTGGAAGAATCTAAGCAGGAACAATTATTAGATAAATAACGATAGTATTGGATTATAATCTCCTATAGGTTTGAACCTATGTATCAAGAGCAAATCAGAACTCACGTGAATAAACCCAGAGCCCACTTCCTCTTAGGTTTGGATTACACAGCTGGCAGATACCTATCAAAACTAGCCTGAGACTCTATCACGGGTTCCGTACATCAAACAGCGACAAAATACCACTAGCCGGAGTAAATGTACTTCCTTTTAAGTAGAGCCAATATGTGAAATTGTTATTTATACAACAGAAACTAAAGCCTGTTCCCCAGGTCATGACCTCATGGTTCGTGAGATCGAGCCCCGTCAGGGTCTGTGCTGACAGTGCGGAGCCTGCTTGGGATTCGCTGTCTCCCTCTCTCTCTGCCCCTTCCCCGCTCATGCTTCCCCACCCGTCCTTTCAAAATAAATAAATATTTAAAAAAAATAATACACTAAAGCCTGTTTGTAATCCCCTATACATACACAAACTTTACAGAAAGTAACTCCGGGGTACCTGGTTGGCTCGGTCAGTGGAGCATAGGACTCCTGATCTTGGGTTTGTGAGTTCAAGCCCCACATTAAGTGTAGGGATTATTAAACAAACAAGTAAAAGAAAACAAAATTTAAAAAGTAACACTGACTCAGTGGCATTGTATTAAAAACCTTCACTTTTATGAGTTTTTAAAAGAACAATATATGTTCCAATCAACCACTTCTATTTTCTTAATTTTTTAAAATGTTTTATTTACTTTTGAGAGAGTGCAAGTGGGGGAGGGGCAGAGAGAGAGGGAGACAGAGGATCCAAAGTGGGCTCTGTGCTGACACCAGCGAGCCCGACGTGGAGCTCGAACTCACCAACCGTGAGATCGTGACCCGAGCCGAAGTCGGGCGCTCAACCGACTGAGCCACCCAGGTGCCCCATCAACCACTTTTATTTATTTATTTATTTTTAATGTTTTTAATGTTTATTTATTATTGAAAGACAGATACAGAGTGTGAGCAGGGGAGGGGCAGAGAGAGAGGGAGACACAGAATCAGAAGCGGGCTCCAGGCTCCGAGCTGTCAGCACAGAGCCCGACGCGGGCCTCGAACCCACGAACCACGAGATCGTGACCCGAGCCGAAGTCGGGCGCTCAACCGACTGAGCCACCCAGGTGCCCCATCAACCACTTTTAAAGTTAAGACAAAGAGCATTAATTGTTTCTGAAATCCCACACGTGACCGCACATACAGTAAGGAAGGCTACCATCTACCGAACATTTGCCGCGTGCCCCCGCTTTGCTCCCAACTTGCCCTTCATTCCCTCATTTAGTCGTCAAGCACCTCACGACAAGGAAGCCAAGGTTCAGTGGGCGAGGCACTCGGTGTGCCAGGGACCTGGTAGGTGGTGGATCCGGGCTGCGCTTCACCGCCAGGAAACCACGTCCCTGTTCTTTGATGCAGCCTTTCTACGACGTGTTACAGAGATCTCTCGACTCTCCTGAAGGCACACCCGTGACGGGGTGTGATCCCTCCTGACGGCCAGCACGTCACCCCGACGCAGCAACGGTCGCAGGGAGGCCTCAGGTCAGCAGGCTGTCTGTCTGGTCCACCTTTCATATCTACCTCCTCACAAGACAGGGGCGAGCGAGCCCTGTTGCAACTACACATCCACCCCGAGCCTGACGGCGGAACCCGATGGGGACTCCAGGCCTCTCCTAAGGTGCACGTGTCACGTCCCGCTGCTCAAAGTTCATTCTCTGCTACTCTGTGTTTGTGGCATCTCTGAAAGCTGGCTGTTTAAGGAAGTCTGCTCTTTACAGATGGGATAAATTCCCATCACGAGTCGTTCACAGGTAAAGATGGAGGAGGGAAAAGATCAAGAGACCCAGAGGATGCAGAACACACAGAGGAAAGGCTGGAGACCCAGTGACTTCAGAGTCTCAACAGTGGCGGGTAAATGACCGCACGCTTCGGGCAGGGGAGGAGGAAGAGTTTGGCTTCATAAGATCTGGATTCAAATATGCCTCTGCCCACCTAGTGACCTAGAGTGACAGCTGTCAAGCTACTTCCGATCTCTAAGCACCTCTCCTCGCGTGCTCGCAAACCAGGGACGGTCCCACACGCCCCGTGCGGATGTCGTGAAGATCACATTACTGTTCTCAGACCTTCTGACATGGCGAACTGCCCTGTACTCCTTTCTGATCTGAGAAGTAATTTTTTATGCCAAGAGTTTGAAATCAAGGTTGATACCCTGAAACACTTCAGAAGGCTCTGTGTCAATGTGGGGGAAGGACTCTTTTTTTACATCTTGCTTTTATTTATTTATTTAAAAAATTTTTTAATGTTTTTATATTTATTTTTAGGGCAGAGAGAGAGCATGAGCAGGGGAGGGGCAGACACAGAATCTGAAACAGGCTCCAGGCTCGGAGCCGTCAGCACAGAGCCCGACATGGGGCTCGGACTCACGGACCGCGAGATCGTGACCTGAGCCGAAGTCGGACGTGCAACCGACTGAGCCACCCAGGCGCCCCTTTTCAACTTGCTTTTAATATTTAGAGACTTCGATTCCTTTGCTATATTAAAAAAAAAGAAAAAAAGGCTGAGCTTCGAACCTCTTCACTGAAAGTTCCACAGCTGCAGTGAGGCCGGCATCGGCTTCACTGTCCCAACAGAGCTTCCTAATCACACCTGGCGTCTGACCCGTTAGAAGCTGCCAACTTGAGGGATTCGAGAGACCCCTCTGAGGGCAAAGCCACAGCAGTCCCCCAAGGGATGAACCCAGAACAAGCCAGCTCCCCTCTCCACGAGCAGCAATGGATCAGTGTCAGGGAACAGAGTTCCCCAACCCGATCTGGAAATTGTTTCTCAATAGGTTAACGAACTCAGGACTAATCAAACCACAAGTGCCTCTACGATGTCGAGACAGGTTTCGTTTATAAAAGTCCAACATACGACTTTCAGGAACACGGAGGCTGTTGAAAGTGAGGCACGCTTTTACAGTTTAAATGTTCTGTGACCCCTGGTCACTGGTGTTACAGCAAGGCCGGACACGAATAAAACCTAGTGTCATAAACCTCAAGTTAGCCCGTAATCCTCTGCCCAAAGAAAGTTGATCGTCTCTTACCTGTCACTGAGTGAGTACCAGCCCCCCACTGCGGAACCCAGAGCTGTATTTAGTCTTAAACAGGTCTCTGACCGCCTACCTTTCAAAGCGCTGTTTCATTTGCTTACACGCGTAGTAGCTTCCGTCTCTCAGGCTTTGCAGCTTCGTAACTTCGGAAAACGTTCCCTCTCCTATTTTGCCAATTGCTTTATAGTCTACAAATAAAAAGAATCACACAAAGAAAACGTATTTATGCATGTATTGTGTACTCAACTTCCAGACGGCGGTCTTTTTTTTTTTTTTTAACCCACACGATAACCCAACACCGACAGGCTGAGCACAGTTCTTTCATGGTGTCCAGCGCTCAGTGCTCCCCTCGGTTCCAGGGAAGCCGGCAGGGGCGGGGACTGGAGACGACGACCAAGAGGTGCAAACGTCCAGTTACGAGATAAACAGGTGCCAGGGACGGAACATGTGACACGATCACTGACTACAGCCAACACAGCCGTCCGCCACACAGGAGAGTCGTTAAGAGATTAGGTCCGGAGAGTCCTGGTCACAAGGAGAAAGCTGTTTCCCTTTCTCTTTTTATCGTATCTATACGAGAAGATGGATGTTCGCTGAACTCATCATGGTAATCATTTCACAACATCCGTAAATCAAACCACTGTGCTGTGCGCCTTAAGCTGTGTGCCAATTCTTTCTCAATAAAACGGGGGACAAGAATAAACAGGATTTTCTCATGCTGAGAAACAAAAAAGAAGCTAGGCTACGTGTGGGCCCCGAGTACCGCTGCCCCTCTACTCTGGATCCCGTGGCGAGACGCACCCTGCAAGAACCGGACAGACGGACAGCTGGAGCAGCGGAGGCGGGCTCTCTAGCAGGTGCACCTGGGCACGGATGCGGGCGGGCTCTGGGCAGCCTCCGAGCCTCCTCCTGAAAATCAGCCTCCCAGCCCACAGGAGGCCCAGCTGATCTGCGGCACGGCCCGATTTCCTGAAATCTGACAGCAGCTTCCCGGGCCTGGCTGCCCCCGGCCACCCACCATCACCTTGGCACAGCCTCTGATTCACTATGTTAAATCCCACAGTATCTGAAAGACCCAGAACGGTTTCTGTTTTCCTGGCTGAACTCTGACAGATGCAGAAATAAGGATCTTGAGATGAGGTGCTGCTGGGAACAAAAATCTAAGAACAAAATGCAGTCCGGCGGCAGGCAGCAGGCTGGGGCGCTGGAGAGCCTGGCGCCAGAGCAGGGTCCCCCGGGGCCCGCAGGCCTCTGGAAGGTGGAAGGGGCAGGGCTGTGGGCTGTGTTGGATACTACTGACCGCCTGAGCACATTCTTTCCAGACAACAATGAGCTCAGGAGAGAAACGCTACTTTTCAAGAAGCAATGGAAGGAATGAGAAAAACCCAGAAAGGAAAAGTCTAACTGGGATGAAAAGCTTCTGCAGCCCAAATAATAGGAGAGTAACATTGTACAGTCATGTTGAGACTGCCCGGTGACACAAATGGTTCTTCCTTGCGCTGACATCTCAGCCAGGCCCTGGTTTCAGAGAGCCTCGAGGGAGGTCCCGGAGACGGAGGCAGAGACGCAGAAAGTGGGGCCAAGAAGAAATAGGGCAAGCTTTGCAACTGTGTCTCGCAAAGAACCTTCAGTGTGGAGCTGACCGGAAGCAAACAGATCAGAAACCTACGCGACAGACCTGGGCCAAAAGAAGCCTGTCTGTGCCCTCTGGGTCCCAAACCTACCTAAGCACAGAGCAGGCTTTCAAAACAGCACAACTCCGGGGCGCCTGGGTGGCGCAGTCGGTTGGGCGTCCGACTTCAGCCAGGTCACGATCTCACGGTCCGTGAGTTCGAGCCCCGTGTCAGGCTCTGGGCTGATGGCTCAGAGCCTGGAGCTTGTTTCCGATTCTGTGTCTCCCTCTCTCTCTGCCCCTCCCCTGTTCATGCTCTGTCTCTCTCTGTCCCAAAAATAAATAAACGTTGAAAAAAATAAATAAATAAAACAGCACAACTCCAAAGAAGGCCATCCTCAATGCCTCTCTTCGTAATGCCTGCGTGAATTCTGGTTTGTTCAAAACCAACAACAAAAGACACTATTTTTTTTTAGAAGTGGTGTTTTTCAGAAATTATGCGTTTACAAAGGAAAAAAGTCCTTGCTTGTTAACAAGAAATACTGTAGTGTTGCCAGGTGAAACGGTAAGAGGCCTGGGATTACTTTAAAATGCTCCTGGAAAAAAAAGCGGGGGGGTGCTGGGGTGGCTCAGGGCTCAGTCGGTTAAGCGTCCCACTTGTGATCTCGGGGTCATGAGTTCAAGCCCCACATTGGGCTCACGATGGGCATGGAATCTACTTAAAAAAAAAAAAAAAAAGAAACATGGGGGGCGCCTGGGTGGCTCAGCCGGTTAAGCATTCAACTTTGGCTCAGGTCACGATCTCACGGTTCACGCGTTTGAGCCCCCCCTTGGGCTCTGTGCTGTTAGCTTCGGATCCTCTGTCTCCCTCTCTCTGCCCTTCCCCTGCTCCTGCGCGCACTCTCTCCCCTCTGAAAAATAAACGTTGAAAAAATTTTTTAAAGGAAAATGCTCCTACACGTTCCCATTTGCCACTGCTGCCAACGTACACTGGGACGGTCATTCGGAGTGCAATTTGACGACATCTATTAAATCCGTACGACATTCATACCCTTTGACACAGCAACTGCTGCTGTGGAACCTCCCCTGGAAAAAACACTTGCTCAAGTATGTATGTATACCAGGATGTTAGTTCAACATTATTTCACAGGGAAAAACTGATGCCCCCCAATGCAGAACTAGATAACTTACGTGTGGTTTATCCATACAACGGAATATATTTAAAAGAACGACACAGATGATGTCCTTAAAGACAATACACTTAGTGGCTCTCTCTCTCAGGGGAAAGGTTACGAGTGTCTCACTAAGTTAGATATTTTCCATAATGAGAGCACCATTTTATTAAAAAGCAATAATAAAAACTAAAAGCTCCAGAAAAAAAAAAAAAAAGTGGTGGGGATAACAACAGCAAAATGTTATCACTGTTGAAACTAGGTGACAGATACACATGAGGCTTCACTATATTATTTCATCTACTTCTGGCGTGCTTGAAATTTTCCATAATAAAAAGTGAGAATAAAGAAACAAAGGGGCGCCAGGTGGTTCAGTTGGTTGAGTGTCCGACTCCTGATTTCGGCTCAGGTCATGATCCCAGGGTCGTGAGATCGAGCCCCAAGTGGGGCTCTGCACTGAATGTGAAGCCTGCTTGAGATTCTCTCTTTCTCCCCTGTGCCCCTCTCCCCCGCTCATGGGCTCTCTCGAAATAAACAAGTGAGATAAAATTAAAAAATAAGAAACTGAAAACAGGAGCGCCTGGCTGGCTCAGTCAGTGGAGCAAGCGACTCTTGATCTCTGGGTTGTGGGTTCGAGCACTGCGTGGAATGTAGAGATTATTTAAAAAAAATAAAATCTAAAAAAAAAAAAGTAGAAAAGAGGCAGTGGTGGTCGCTGCAGTGGTGGCACAAAGAGAGTTGGGAGGGGGAAGAAGGGAAAAAGAAGACCTCCCCCATGTGACCTGGCAGGTTCATGCCCCTGACTAGCCAGGACAGAAATGATCCCCGGAAACCTCAGCAGATAAAGAGGATGGAAAACCCCCAGGAAAGACTCCCAACGGGGAACACCCACACAGGACTTCACATGAACAGGAAACACAACTTTCTTATGTAAAGCCCCTGAGATTTTGGGGTTCTTATTTATCCATTACAGCACCTAGTAAGTATTGCCCTAACATACTTGATATATAAATATCACAATTTATAAAACAAAGAGAACAATAGACTCTTGAGAATTTGTATTTGCGAGATTTCACCTTAAAAAATCATCTCTTTGGAGCATCTGGCCGGCCTAGTCAGTGGAGCCTCCGACTCTTGATCTCGGGGTAGTGAGTTCAAGCCCCACGTTGGGTGTAGAGACTACTTTTTTAAAAAATCACCTTTTAAATAAATATTCAATGACTTTAGTTACAAAAATTCAACCTACACCAAATTTTCAGAACAAGTTCCTATCTGTCTGAGATTTTACCTACTCACAAGTTACGAAGTTAGCCTGTGACTGTCCCAAGTACTCGCAAAAGACACAGCTTTTGGGATCAGAGACAAAGGACCTTATGACTCATGATGCAACGAGGCAGAGGAGCATCAGCATATTTACATTGGTTTCCCTGCCCGGAAGTCTCATGGCGGTGACCTGATGGGCCCAGAGGACACCTGCACAGCAATGGGCTGCTTTACAGGAGAGGAACCCAGGGCCAATGGCCAAGCACTTTTTTTTCTTTTTTAGTTTATTTATTTTGAGAGAGGGAGGGAGGGAGAGAGAGAAAGAGAACAAGCAGGGAAGGGACAGAGAGAAGGAGAGAAAGAGAGATGGAGAGAATCCCAAGCAGCCCCCATGCTGTCAGCACAGAGCCCGATGCAGGGCTCGAACTCACACACTGTGAGACCATGACCGGAGTGAAATCAAGAGTCGGACACTCAACCGACTGAGCCCCCCAGGCGCCCCTGGCCCAGCACTTTTTGAATGAGCAGACATAGGATGGATAAGTCTTGCAAGAACTTTTGGGAAGCTCAGGGAGCTGGCAAACTGTTTTGCCTCACGGTTCATTAGAGTATTAATACAAACAACTGCTTTTACTGACACACAGCATCAGGTGTGGTGTTATTCCTACGTATAATTATTCATATATACGTAATGTTGATCTTGATGCTACTTTTCAATCTTACTCCAAATATCAATTTCAGTGTGCATTTTCAAATGTCTTAGCTTCAGGTCATGCAAAATGAGAAAATCCTATTTGCAATTACATAGTTGCAGAAATTGGAAAAAATGCCTTTCCCCAAGAACAGCATCTAGCCATGTTACTCCCCTTCAAACTACCATACACTGCACGGTAGTTAACAGCCACGGGAAGAAATAAGTGCCTAGAACTACTGTGCGTATGTCAGACGGTCAACAACTCCTGAAGGGAATGACTGAAGAAACAACTGTGAAAGCTTCTCACAAAAATTTATTTTCCAAAGATGATTTCTTGAAAGGAGATACAAAGCACTAAGGGTACGTAGTGAGTTGAATGGTGGACCCCGAAAGATACGCCCTCATCCTAACCCCTGCCATCCCCGACTGTTACCTCATTTGGAAGGTCTTTGCAGGTGTAATTGAGTTAAGGGTCTTGACATGGGAACATCCTGGATATCCACATGGACCCTGAATCCAATGGCAAGTGTACTTACAAGAGACACACAGAGAAAGCAGAATGGTGGTTGCCAGGCGCTGGAGGGAGGGCGAAATGGGGAATTGTGACTCAATGGGTACAGAGTCAGAGGCATGCAAGATAAAAAAGTTCTGGAGATTGTTGTAGAACAATGGGTGCACAGTTTGCAGTACCATAAACATAAAAGTGTATTAAGAAAGTAGAGCTGGGGAGCCTGGGTGGCTGGGTCGGTTAAGCGTCCGACTTCGGCTCAGGTCACGATCTCGCGGTCCGTGAGTTCGAGCCCCGCGTCGGGCTCTGTGCTGACCGCTCAGAGCCTGGAGCCTGTTTCGGATTCTGTGTCTCCCTCTCTCTCTGCCCCTCCCCTGCTCATGCTCTGTCTCTGTCTGTCTCAAAAATAAATAAATGTTAAAAAAAAAAAAGAAAGTAGAGCTCATGTCGTTGTTTTCACCACAATAAAAAAAAGAGAGAGAGAGATACACACATAGACACAAAAGGGGAGGCCATGTGAAGACGGAGGCAGAGCTCTGGAAGCTGCTGGAAGCTGCCAGAAGGGGCCAGGAAGGACCCGCCCCTGCAGCCTCCCGAGGAAGCACCGTCCTGCCGACACCTTGATTTCAGACTTCTGGCTCCAGAACTGGGAGAGAAGACATTCCTGCTGGATTGAAGCCACCCAACTGGCAGTAATGTGTTGCGGCAGCCCCAGAGTGCACAGGTGAGGTGAAACTGATATTTTTTCAATCTAAGGAAAACGTTTTTTTCCATTAAAGGAAAGCATTTTCTAAGCATAACAATGTAAGCGGTCACTCTGAAGAGACGCATATATTTGACTACATAAAAACGTAAAACCTGAAGAAATGCTCTTTTTAATGGTTAAATGAATTACGAAAAAGCCACACGCAGGAATGTTATACAGCAGACAACAGGAGTGAGGTAGCTCTGTAGCCTGTGATGGGGAAGAACCTTTGGAGACGGAGTATCGACGAAAAGACAGATTATGGAAAAACATGTCAACTGTGTTAACGTTTGCAAAAAAAACAAAATGAAAGAAAGGGAAGTATTCGCACGGTGCCAGCAGAATGGCTCCCCACCAGTGTCCGTGGCCCTGGAACCTGTGAATGTCAGTCTGCGTGGCAGGAGGGAGTTCAGGTTGCGGGAGGAGGGGCGCCGGCCGGGGGAGGGGGCTCATCCGCTGAGCGTCTGGCTCTCGGTTTCGGCCCAGGTCATGATCTCACGGTTCTCGGGATCGATCCCACACTGGGCTCTGTGCTGACAGAGTGGCGCCCACTTGGGATTCTCTCTCTCCCTCTCTCTGCCCCTCTCTCACCTGTGTGTGTGCGCGCACTCTCTCTCTCAAAATAAATAAACTTTAACAAAAATTTTAAAGATTGCAGAAGGAATTGTTAAGGTTGCCAGTGAGCTGACCTTAAGGAAAGGTCCCTAAACTTCTCAGGTGGGCCAATGTAGTCACAAGCGCGGTGAGCTGAAGGAGGCACAGGGGACAGAGTCAGAGACTAGAAGGTGTGACAGTGCTGACTTTGAAGAAGTGGAAGAGGTGACGAGTTGAGGAACACAGGTGGTCTCTAGAAGCTAGAAAAGGCCAGGAAACGGGTGCTCCTTCAGAGCCTCCAGAAGCTTGATTTTAGTTCAGTGAGACTCACTTCAGACTTCTGGCCTCCAGACCCTCATAAATTTGTGTTGTTTTAAGCCACTGAGTTTGTGACAGTTTGTTACAGCAGCAATGAAAAACTAAAACACACAGACATATTTATGCTCATCTATACATAGAAGGAACTAGAAGGAACATAAGAAAGTGCCAAGTGGTGACCTCACAGGGGAGGAAGTCTAGACGGCTGGAGGATAGGAGAAAGGAGACTCACCTTTCACCATATAACCACCTACGCTTTTTACATTATACTTTTTATTTGTATTCTGCTTGTAAAAATAATTCAAGGGATAATGCTGTATTTTCCTCATGGTTCCTTTAAGGACGATAGATTATGAAATTAAAAACCAAGCATTTATTTAATACGCTCTTAAAGCAAATGGCAATCTACGAAATAAAAATTTACAAGAAAATTCAAAATAACAGAACGTAAGATGCCATTCCACACCCATTAGAATGGCTAGAATCAAAAAGTAAGAGAATGACGAGCGTTGGTATGGATGTGGAGGAGGGAGAGCTCTGATACGTTGCTGGTGGAAATGTCAAATGGTCCAGCCGCCATGGAGGACAGTTCAGCACTGTGGAAAACAGGCTAGCAATTCTTCAAGGTGTTACACAGTTACCCCACGACCCAGCAATTCTACTTCCAGGTACACACTCAAGAGAAATGGACAATTAGGTCCCAATAATAACCTGTACACAAATGTCCACAGAAGCCTCACTCGTAACAGCCAAAGATGCAAGCGACTCGTATGTCCGTCGGCTAAAGAACGGATACACAAAATATGGTCTATGCACACAGTGGAAGATTATTCAGCCACAGAAAGGAACGACATCCTGACACAAGCTACATCATGGATGAACCTAGAAAACGATATAAGAGAAGCCAGACACAAAAGGCCATTTACATGAAGTGGCCAGAATACACAAATCCACAGACACAGGGTACAGATTTGGGTGGGGGATGAAAACGTTTTAACAGATTATTATGATGGGTGTTGCACAATTCAGTAAAAAACAAAAAACAAAAAACCTAAAATCACCGAACTATGCGCTTTTTTTTTAACATTTATTTATTTTCAAGAGAGTGAGAGCACATAAGCACACGCGTGCACACAGGAGGGACAGAGAGAGGCGGACAGAGGATCTGAAGCAGGCTCTGTGCTGACAGCAGAGAGCCCGATGCAGGGCTTGAACTCGTGATCTGTGAGATCGTGACTTGAGTTAGAGTTGGACACTTAACCAACTGCGCCACCCAGGCATCCCTGAATTGTACACTTTAAATGTGTGAACTTTATAGTATGTATTTCATATCTCGATAAAAATGTTAAAACAAACCCGTGGCATTAGAAGTCAGAACAGCAGTTACCCTTGGGAGGCGGTGTGATTGGAACGGACCCAAGGGAGCTCTCAGGATCCTCGTAATGCTGTTTCTGATCTTGGCGCAGGTTACATGGGCATGTTCACTTCATATATGTAAGTGGATCCACACAGTTCAAACCTGTGTAGTTCAAGGGTCAACTTGGTCCTGGCATTATATTACACCAAGGCAGAAACAAACAAACAACAGCAAAAATAAAGAAAGCTTCGGGCAATGGACTATTGTTATTTTAGTATTAAGACTATTCCATTAGTAGATAAGGAAATCTGCACATGAAAAGCCAATGTGCAGCAAAAGACCAAGACAGAAGCCAAGTCTCACAACTGGCCTGCGTTACAAGAAAGAAAAGGGTGGGCCACCAGACCACAAAGAGCCTCCCTGCATAACAGCAGGGAGAAATACCCGAGGATATTGTCTTCAGACTAGCATTTTCCAAACTGAGTTCCACAAAACACTAGTACCTCTCAAATCCTAATGGGTATTCCATAAAAGAAGGTTTCATGAGCAATGAAAGTTAGGAAATGCGGGGTTAAATACGGAGAACCATGTCTGACTGCAGGATTCCTTGAATACGTGGGGAGTCTCCAGGGTAAGGAAGGGCAGTGGGGAGGGGAGGTCGGGTGCAAAACCAGGTTTGTGTCCAAAGCATGCCAGTTAACACCCCCAAGGCTGCTCAAGATCCCCAAACTGAAGATCTGTAAACTAAGTTATTAGAATTCCTTTTGTCCAAGTCTTCCTTGAACAAAAAAAACGAACTGATCTAGCTCCCAGCAAGGCAGGATTTCAAAACCATTCTGCCAGTTTTTACAGTTCTTCCCACTGCCCTTCTAAGAGAAGTTGGCTAAAGAAAGAGGACAGGGGCACCTGGCTGGCTCAGTCAGTAGAGCATGTGACTCTTGACCTTAGGGTTGTGAGTTCGAGCCCCACATTGGGTGTGGAGCCTACTTTAAAAAAAAAAAAAAAAAAGACAGGGGACTGTCCCCAGTGGAGTCTTCAGGACAGAGATGTCAGATTCCTCCCAACAAAAAACAGAAGCTGTAACTTGCTGGACAGCCACAGCTTAACTAAACCCCAGAGCCCCTCTGAAACAAGGACCTGCCCACGAAGTCCTGGAACCAGACAAAAAAGTATCTCCTGAGAAGCTGTTCAAAGCAAACTGACCCAAATACAGACCCGGTAAGCTTATACCTCTACTGTGTCCAAGTTTGGAACTTCATATAAACAATTTGACAAATCTCTTGAGGAGCCTCCAAACTTTGTGGTAAAATTCAACCAGTCTGATCCTTTCATTGAGTAATACGTCCTTCTGCCTGCAGGAAGAGCCCATCCTGACCTACCTAACCCCACTTTTACCAGTCAAGGAACAGGTGCTGCTTAAGAACACAAATCTTTCTCTTAGACAGACTAGGCCATAACGCCCATAAATTTCCCTACAAGGAAACACAGTCTATTATTGGGCAGAAAAGAGTTCACATGGCAGGCCTAAAATTACTCTCCTCAGAAAGGTCTGCTTGCCCTGCAGAGCAAAGGAAACAATCAACAAAATGAAAAGGCAATGTACAGAACGGGTTGAAGTTACTGGCAAATGACATATCCAATAACGGGTTAACATCCAAAATATATAAAGGACTTTTAAAATTCAATACCCAAAACACAAGTAATTCAATTTAAAAATGGGCAGAAGACGGGTGCCTGGGTGGCTCAGTTGGCTAAGCATCTGACTCTTGATTTCGGCTCAGGTCATGATCTCACCATTTGTGAGTGGGAGCCCCGCATCCAGCTCTGTGCTGACAGTGTGGGGCCTGCCTGGGAATCTCTGTCTACCTCTCTTTGCCCCTCCCTGCCTTTCTCTTTCTTAAAAATAAATAAATATTTTAAAAAGTAAAAACAAAAATGGGCAGAAGACACGAACAGACACTTTGCCAAAGAAGACATCCAGATGGCCAACAGACACATGAAAAGATGCTCATCATCGTTCATCACCAGGGAAATACCAAATCAAAGCCACAATGAGACCTCACTTTACACCTGGCAGAATGGTTAAACTCAACAACACAAGAAACGACAGGTGTTGGAGACGTGGAGAAAAAGGAACCCTCCTGCACTGTTGGTGGGAAGACAAACTGGTACAGCCACTCCAGAAAACAGTGTGGAGGTTCCTCAAAAAGTTAAAAATAGAGCTACCCTACGATCCAGCAATCACACTATTGAGTGTTCACCCAAAGAATACAAAAACACAAATTTAAAAGGAGGGGCGCCTGGGTGGCTCACTTGGCTAAGCGTCCGACTCTTGATTTCAGCTCAGGTCATGATCTCATGGCTTTGCACTGTGTACCCTGCTTGGGATACTGTGTCTTCCTCTCTGCCTCTCTTCTGATCTCTCTCTCTCTCTCAAAAATAAACATTTAATAAATAAATAAATAAATAAATAAATAAATAAATAAATAAAAGGATACATGCACCCCTATGCTTACAGCAGCATGATTTACCATAGCCAAGATATGGAAGAGGCCCAAGTGTCCACGGATTGATGAATTTAGGATAAAGAAGAGGTGATATATACATGTAACAGAATATTATTCAGCCATAAGACAGAATGAAATGTTATCATTTGCAACAATGTGGATGGAGCTAGAGAATATAACGCTAAGTGAAATAAGTCAGTCAGAGATAGATAAATACCACATGATTTCACTCATATGTGGAATTTAAGAAACAAATGAACAAAAGGAAAAGAGAGAAGGACAAACCAAGAAACAGACTCTTCTCTATAGAGAACAAATTGATGGTTATCAGAGGGGAGGTGGGTGCCGGGGAATGGGTAAAACGGAATGGGGATTCAGGAGTGCACCTGTGATGAGCACAGGTGACATATGGAAGTGTTGAATCACCATATTGTACACCTGAAACTAATATCACACTTAACTAACCGGACTTAAAAACTTAAAGAAAAACAAGAGAAAGGTCTGCTTGTAAGGCTGGCCCTTGGCTGCCATCTGGGAACCTGGATTTCGGGAGGGTTCCGGCATTCTCTAAACGATGAGTGGCTCACTGTGCCTCAACTGTTCATGAACTTGGTTTATGCTGAATCTGCTTTCCTTCTGGGAGTCTGGAATTTTGTTATGTGCTGGGAAGAGGATGCCTACATTATCAGCTCCCAGTAAAAACCCTAGGTCTCTAATGAGCTTCCTTGATAGAAAATGTTTCACATCTGTTGTCACGACGTGCTGCTGGAGGATTAAGCGAGTTCTGTGTGACTCCACCGGGAGAGGACTCTTGGAAGCTTGTGCCTTGCTTCCTCTAGACTTTGCCACATGCCCCTCTTTCCTTTGTCAATCTTGCTCTATAGCCTCCCGTTGCAGTAAATCACAGCCACGAGTAAAACTAGATCGTGAGTCCCGTGAGTCCTCCTAGCAAATCACAGAACCTAAGGGTGGTCTTGGGAACCCCCTGCCCCAATGCCATTTATGCCACACTTTGGCCTAAATGAGTTAAACATCCCTGGTAGTATGACTAAATCATTGTGGGTGTCAACGAAGACTTATTAGCACCAGCCATGCACTGCAGACACAAAGATCGATAAGACATGATCCCTCACCTTGTGGACTTACAGTACGCCCCCATGTCCCTAATTTTGAGGCCTTTTCTTTTATAAAAGAGAGGGAGAGAGGAAGAGCCACCCCCACATTTAGATAATATTGAAGGTCAGATTAGTAAGTACATGTGCATAATATTGACTACGTAGTACTTTATTTTTTTTTAATTTTTTTTTAACATTTATTTATTTTTGAGACAGAAAGACAGAGCATGAACGGGGGGAGGGTCAGAGAGAGAGAGGGAGACACAGAATCTGAAACAGGCTCCAGGCTCTGAGCAGTCAGCACAGAGCCCGACGCAGGGCTCGAACCCACGGACAGTGAGATCGTGACCTGAGCCGAAGTCAGATGCTTAACCGACTGAGCCACCCAGGCGCCCCAAGTACGTAGTACTTTAGATTCTGATCTCCCAGGACCCACCTGGAGGGCCTCAAAGCAAATGTCTTTCCCTCCTTCTGTATGCTCCCTGTCCTCTCTTCCAGAACAACTCATGTTCCACTTTGCACCTTCTCCCAGGAAGGCCATAGACTCCTTAAAGGCAAGGTCTACAATCTATTCTCTTTGTGCCCTACACATACTCAACAAATGAACAGAGACAATGCCTGTTCATATGCCTCTTAATCTATTATTTCTAGAGTCCCCTGCACATACTCTGCAGGGGGAACTTCACTGACCAGCGAATCACAAAACTACTACTATTGGCTAACTGGCAACCAATCCTTTTCTATCCACCTCCGTCTTTAAATGCCAGGTATCTGCAATCACACTGAGAGAGACCCGATGTCCCTTAGGTTACCTCCTTTCCCAAGTCAGACCATCCGTATACATGCACCAGTGAGATTAAAAAGATAAGGATAAGGTGGCCGGAAGGCTCCTTCAACTACCTTCTAAAAGTTTCACAGTCCTCAAATAAGCTGTCTTTTACAATATGTTTCTCCCAAATTACATGCCAAGAAATGATGCATAAGGTAAATTCAGCCTTACCCACAACCAGGTCCCAGAAAACGTAAAAAACAAACAAAACCAAGCTAGGTGATCGTAGCTAACGTTGTTGTGCACTGACCATATGGCAAGCACCGCTTTTAAAAAAATAACCTTTTAACCTCAGAGTAATTTTAGATTTATGGAAAAATTGTAAAGATGATAAAGAGAATTCCCATATTCCTCATGTCCAGTTTCCCTATAATTAACATCTTACATTTGGCACAATTAATAAATCCATATTGATACATTATGATTAACTAAAGGTCATGCTTTATTCAGATTTCCTTAGCTTTTACCCCATATCCTCTCTCTGTCCAGGATCCCATCTAGGACAGCACTTTACATCAGTTGTATCTCCTCAGACCCCTGGTGGCGGTGACAGTTCCTCAGGCTTTTCTTGTCTTGTGACATCGACAGTTTTGAAGAGTACTGGTCAGGTATTTTGTAACATGACCTTCTACTGGAATTTGCTATTTTCTTCTGATTAGACTTGGGTTATGGGTTTGGGGAAGAAGATCGAAGTGCTGTGGTGCCATTTGAACACATCAATCTGGGGCCCATGCTATCAACACGGCTAGTCACTGGTGATGTTGACCCGGATCACCAGGCCGGGGTAGTGTCTGTCAGTTACTCCACGGCAAAGTGACTTTCTCCCCACCCCCTCTGTACTGTGCTCTTTGGGAAAAGTCACCATGAGATCCTACACTTTGAGTGAGAAGTAACGCTCCCCTCCTTGAGGGTGGAGCGCCCACATAAGTCATTTGGAATTCTTCCACATGGGAGCTTGTCTACTGTCATTTACTTAG
The DNA here is from genome assembly GCF_018350215.1 of Panthera leo. Taxonomy (NCBI): domain Eukaryota; kingdom Metazoa; phylum Chordata; class Mammalia; order Carnivora; family Felidae; genus Panthera; species Panthera leo. The sequence continues at coordinate 143,464,136 of NC_056684.1, forward strand.
GTAATACTTGATACCAGTATGGACCCACCAACACTTATTTTATACTTTGGGAGAATCCAATACTATTTATTGTGTTGCTCAAGATGCTCCAGCTTTGACCACCGGGTGCCCACTCAGCTGGTTCCTGTGTCCCTTTGACACGCCCCCATCAACAAAGGATCTGTTTGTTTTTGAGTATTTTCTTACTTTCCGGTACTACGGAATCTTGCGTGCTCCCTGTCTCAGTCCTAGGACTAGCCATTTCTCCAAGAAGCCTCGATGCCTTTTACAGAATGGTATTTATTCATATTTATTGAACACCAAATCTGAGCACAAGGTGCCAGACACCATTTTACACTAAATCATCTCAACAGTCCCACCCAATAGGGTACCCCATTAGCCCTATCTTACAAATGAGGTCAAGCAGCCTGCCCAAAGTCACATCAGTAAGCGGTAGGGCAGGGCTTCCAACCCAGGGAGTCTGACTCCAGAAGCCCTTTCCTGACCACACTGCCCCTGCTGTCTCCCACGAGCAGAACACTATCACAAGGTGCCGACGAAGTCACTCCGATGCACTTACAAGAGCACTGACCTTGGCAAGAGATCATTTTCAGAATAACTGGCTTGGCTAACAAGGTCCGTGAGAAAGGCAGAGTCTGGGAGCCCCGGTGCCAATGATATAGGGACACAGTCTTGGTGTGAGGGGCAGCGAAAGCACGAACTCCAGCTGTGAGTGCCATAACCCTCACGACCACCGAGCACCGTCTGGTAACTTTCAAATTTCCGATACAGTCAGGCCATCAGGCAATCTGGTCACTCAGTATTCCCTGGTGTCACCTACACTGAGCGGTAGCTTCGTGCCTTTTACAACGTTAGATGCTTGTTTTACAAAGTGGGAATAACTAGGTTTTTTTTCTTTTTTTTTTTTTTTTTCTGTTTTAAGTTTGAGAGAGAAAGCATTGCGCGCACAAGCAGGGGAGGGGCAGAGAGACAAGGAATCCCAGGCAGGCTGCGTGTTCCACGCTGAGCCCAACTCGGGGCTTGAGCTCATGACCTTGAGATCATGACCTGAGCTGAAATCAAGAGCTGGCCGCTCAACCGACTGAGCCACCCAGGTGCCCCAACAACTAGCTCTTAAGACCTGTTCAAGCACATCCACCAGAATGGCTAAAATTGAAAAGGCTGTTAGTGCCAAGTGCCACATGAAGATGGGGACTCAACAGATCTCTCATATGCGGATAATGGGGATGAAAAACGGTATGGCCGTCTCTCTCCCTCTGTCTCTCTTCCCCGCTCGTGCTCGCTCGCTCTCTCTCTCTCAGAAAGAAAGAAAGAAAAAGCAAGCAAGCATTTGTGGGGCACCTGGGCGGCTCAGTTGGTTGAGCGTCGGACTCTTGGTTTCAGCTCAGGTCATAGATCGCGGTTTCATGGGTTTGAGCCCCACGTTGGGCTCTGCGCACCGACCACGCAGAGACTGCTCAGGATTCTCCCTCTCTCTGCCCCTCGTCCGCTCATGCTCTGTCTCTCTCAAAAATAAATAAACTTAAAAAAAAAAATGCATCTGTGTATTTACCAGCCCTCCAGCAGGGGAGGGACTTTCACACAGAAGTTCAATGAACTGACAAAGAAGGAAGATATAGAGGTGAACCTAGCCACATGTTGTAACACGTTTACATCAAAAACTTAACAAAACGTAAAGGCAAACCGTGATCTGAGAAAATACGTGCAACAAATATGAGAATAGCTAATATACTTAATTGTAAAGACAAGTTACAAAAAAATACTAGTATCTTTCAAAGAAAATGGGCAAAAGAGCATAAGATGATTCACTTAAAAGATAAAAGTGGCTCGGGGTGCCTGGGTGGCTCAGTGGGTTAAGAGTCCAACTTCGGCTCAGGTCATGATCTCGCGGTTCCTGAGTTTGAGCCCAGAGTCGGTCCCTGTGCTGACAGCTCAGAGACTGGAGCCTGCTTCAGATTCTGTGTCTCCCTCTCTCTCTCTGCCCCTCCCCTTCTCTCTCTCTCAAAAATAAACATACATTTAAAAAATTTTTAATTAAAAAAAAAAAGGATAAAAGTAGCCAGTAGGGAAAACTATTGACACTTAGAGGAAAACAAAAAGAGCTGCCTTTTTTTTTTTTTTTTTGAAAGAGAGAGAGCGAGCGAGCAAGCAAGCAAGCAGGGGAGGGGCAGAGGGAGAGAGAAAGAGAATCTCAAGCAGGCTCCACGCGCAGTGCAGAGCCCGACGCAGGGCTCGACCTCACACCCTGGGATCATGACCTGAGCCGAAATCAAGAGTCGGACGTCCAACCGACTGAACTCCCCAGGAGCCCGCCCCCCCTTTTTAAATAAGAGACTGTTCCATCTGTCAAACTGGCAGAGGTGCGCAGCATGTGTATTCCACACTGGGGACAAGGCTGTGGTGGGGCAGTGGCCATGTGACGGCACAACTAACGGGGAAGGGAATGCGAACAGCAAGACCACCGAGAACATCTGCTACCTTGCCCAGAGATGACGGGCTTCCTGGGCAAAGGGTGTGTGACAGACTCTCACTTTCCAAGGAATCATTCTGTATGTGTGAATATCCTGCAGTAAACAGAAATTACTTAAGTTGGAAAAAGATATTAGAAAGAAAAGAGCCCATATCCTTTGGCTCAGCAATTCCACTTCCAGATTCTACCCCAAGGTACCAACAGAGACACAAAATTTATAGACAGAGATGTTCTTCATGGTGCCACACCAGTAAGAATGCTAAAAACTTAAAAATCTAATATCAAGGAATGATCTAATAATACTTTCAGCCACAAGCTGAAATGATGCTTTTGGGTTGCCTGGGTGGCTCAGTCAGCTAAGCATTTGACTCTGGCTCAGGCGATGATCTCTCAGGTCATGAGTTCGAGCCCCACGTCTGGCTCTGTGCTGACACCCTCAGAGCCTGGAGCCTGCTTCTGATTCTGTCTCCCTCTCTCTCTGCCCCTCCCCCGCTCATGCTCTCTCTCTCTCTCTCTCTCAAAAATAACCATTAAAAAAAATGATGCTTTCAAATAACATTTAATGATATAGGGAAATGTTCAGGCATAATTTAATGTTAAGTGAAAAAAGGATGGTAACCATATCATGCAAATAACACATACATGCAAGAAAAAGAATGGATATAAATATGTAAAATATTTTAAAGCACCTGTGTCTGGGTGGGATCAGTGATGACTTTAATTCTCCTCGTTATTCTTTTCTATATTTTTCAATGTTCACAGTGAATATATATTTCTTTAAGTGTGGACGGGCATGGGCATTCTCAAGAACTTTCAGAAATCAGGGAACTCGGCTAACCGCCGAAAGAAACTCGAGCTCAAAATGAACTGTCTTGAGACTACAATAGCAGTTTAAAGGGAGGCAGACGGGAAGCTTCCGGGAGGGAGGAAAACCAGTTACTTTCACAGTCGGGCTGTGGCCTGAGGTATTCGATTTGAGAAGGGAAGGGAAGTTTTACACAATCAACTCCAGTTTGTATTTCATCACAGACAGGTTAAATAGACTTACTTAAAACAAAACAGAACAGAACAAAACAAAACCAGTCAACTGTTTGCTTGAAAGTGGCTTAAGCACAAACTCAGAACGTGTGCCAACATCCCAAGCCGGCTCCAGCCCATCACGACGAGCAGGTGATAAGCAGAATCCAGGCTCCGGAGATGGCCATGGTGGATAAAAGGTCACTTATTTCCCCCACGACCCCTTCAATAGAAGGGCTGGGTGTAAATCAAGAATGAAACGCAGAGGACAGAAAAAAGAGAAACACCTTTATGGAAAAAAACAAAAACAAAAACCTAGCAAACGTATCTTCCTATTCTCTCCAGCGGGATCTGGTATATTTTCACAGGCCTTTAATTTAGACGAGGGACATTAAGAATACACAAAGCCCAACACCGGGCTGTGCTAGGAAAAAAAACAAAAAAAACAAAAAATCCTGCCCCACATTAAGGGGAATAGACAAAATAAACAGTCACCAAAAAACCCCCAAAACCACCCAGCCTCAAGGACAAAGAGGAATTACCTGATATAGCTGCCTGAAAGGGTAGAAAGAGGAAGGTAGATGAGGCTGTTGGCATTAAGATTCTATTCATTTTTATTAAACCAAGTCTTGTTTGTTTAAGTGGAATTTAAGCCTATTTAACGCATGAAAGTGGAGGTCAAATTCACTTTTTGTGAAAAGGGACACTTATCATGCTCAAATCCAAACATTTGTATTTTAAGCACTGCTTCTAAAGATCTTAATCAAGGCAGGTGATAGGCATCAGCTATGGGGCGTCGCCAGTGGAGGGATGAAAAGAATTGGGGAAGGTTAATTACGGAGCACAACTCTCAACTACAGTTGGAAGGAAGGGGATTCAGCTTCTAATTTCCACTCTCTATGACAGATTAAGTAACTCAAACCAAATTACTAAAACAAGGTCAGGAATCAAGGAAGAGGGCTGTACCCAATTAATTACTTGGTGTAGTAAAGAAAACCGTGACCTGAATTACCGAACATCACGAAAACACAAAAGGACATAAAATTATTCATAAACCCATAAACATTTTTCACTCAAATTGCAGCCTTTAACCCAGTAAGCCGACTGCTAGGAATGTATGCCACTGGTAAACATGAAGAATTACAAACAAAACAAAACAAACTATGTTCAAACATCGTCATTGAAGAATCATCCTAGAAAGCTACACTGAGACATATTTACTACAATCCCATATAGTGTGAGGCATCTGTTTAAGAGACACACACATATTCACACATACATATACAGATACATACATCTATGTATGTACACCTATGTATCTGTATATGTACACACACACACACACACACACACACACACACAATATGCAAAGATTTATGGAAGTACATCTGGGGAAATGTTAACCAGGACTGACTCTGTCAAGCAGAGGAGGGTCCCAAGACTAACTTCAAACCTTTCACTGTTTCGGTGTATCACAAAGCCAGTGTTACTTTTACTTAATTTTGTTTTAATTTAAAGAGAAAAAATAAATAAAAAGTGGCTAGTTGATGCATCTATTTATAAAAACAGAAGGTGAGAGGCGCACTAGGAAGGGAGAGTGACACAAGAGTATTTGAGGTTTCCTGCGACTTTGGTTCTATAAAAATACATTTATGAGGGACACGAAGCTGAAGCGTCTGCAATAACAACAGATAATTTAAAAAATTCTCTGTGATATAATAGGAAAATGGTGACTGCCTTCAGAACACATAGGGTGTTTTCTCCTTTTATAGGTATGTTTTGAATAATCCATTGAAACGTTCAGACAGTAAAAAAAAAAAAAAGGGCACTTGCACTAGGTTAGATAACAGTAAATTTCTTCCAAGTAAGGATCTGTCATTCTTTCCCCTTCTACACCCCTGCTTTCATCCACCGGGAGAGCAAGTAAGAACTCACTTATAATTATCACTTACCAGACACTATGCTGTGAGCTTTACACAGCCGATCTCATTTAATCTTTGAAACGACCCTATAAAATAGGTATTCTTATGCTAAACAGGCACAAACAGGTTTATACTAACCAGGCTAGACGGAGTGTGGAGGAGCGCCTGGTTGGCTCAGTGGGTGGAGTACACGACTCTGGATCTCCGGGTCGTGAACTCAAGCCCCACGTGGGGTGTAGAGATTAAAATGAAAGTCTTCTAGGGGCGCCTGGGTGGCTCAGTCGGTTGAGCGTCCGACTTCAGCTCAGGTCACGATCTCACGGCCCGTGAGTTCGAGCCCCGCGTTGGGCTCTGGGCTGATGGCTCAGAGCCTGGAGCCTGCTTCTGATTCTGTGTCTCCCTTTCTCTCTGCCCCTCCCCTGTTCATGCTCTGTCTCTCTCTGTCCCAAAAATAAACGTTAAAAAAAAAAATTAAAAAAAAAAAAAAATGGAAGTCTTCTACATCAATCAATCTATCCATCTAAGTGTGGAGGATTTTATTTTCGAAAGGTGGGAGCTTCTAGACAGCGCATGCCACAAGCTCGTCTTAGTACGTACCTGTGCCACTCCTCCATCAAGCGGTGCGATCTACGTTGTCTACGCTCAACTCTGGGGGATGCGGAGGGGACGCTATGACATTCCCGAGGTCAGAGAAGGTCATGCTGCTCCCACCTCGCACCCTTGGGACGCTGATCCTCAGAAGCCAAGTGCCACCCCGCGAGGAAGGTCAAGGCACGTGGAGGCAGTAGCCTTCCAGCTGACAGGCCACGCGAAGGTCCCAGGGGACAGCCAGCGTCAGCCGCCAGACACGTGAGTGGCAAACTTCGGAGAGGACTCCAGCCCCAGCCACAATCCAGCTGCGACTGCAGGAGGGGATCCAAGTGAGGCCTGCCTAGCTGAGCCCAGGCCACCCACGGGACCACGAGAGATGAGTTTGTTGGTATCGCCAGCCACCAAGTTGGGGTGATTTGTCAGGAAGCAATCAATAACCAGAATAACGAAGAAAGAAAGGTCAGTGACCTGCGGGAGACCGCCATGTCCGCCCGGCTCTAAAGCCCATGCTCATAACAACTTTCCTGTGTTACTCCCTGCTCCCTACAACTGCACACGATGCAAAACAATAAGAAGGCCACCTTCACAGAATGCTCAGTAATACATCCCTAAACACGTGGGCCTTGCCTAGAAAACGAGGTAGAAAATACACGTAGAAAACCATAAAATGAAGACCAACATGATGACCTAGCGTTCCTGGCCCCACTCTGACCCCAGGCTAGGAGTCCAATTTCACCATTACTCACTTTTCCTATTCATTCTACTTCCATGACTCTGTCTCTGTGACTTCTTGTTCTGGAATATTTTTTCTCCATCGTTAAATATTTGTCAAGCATTGAATTGATCAGGATGTACACCCACGTGACAATAGGTTTCACCAGTACTCAGACTGGATTTTAAAGTAGAAGAATAAAGATGTAACACTAAACCAACTAATTGAACACTACCAACATGGCCATTTAAAAGAACATATCAAATAACTACCTACACTAAAAACCCACTACACTAAAAAAAAAAAAAAGACAAAAAACAAAAAACACCCAAAGGTTTAAAGGACATTTAAAAAATGCAAGTATTTACATACATAAAATGTTTATATGAGGGGCGCCTGCGTGGCTCAGTCAGTTAAGCATCAAACTCCTGATTTCAGCCCAGGTCATGATCTCACAGTTTGTGAGTTCAAGCCCTGCGTCGGGCTCTGCACTGACGGTGCGAAGCTTGCTTGGGATTCTCTCCTTCCTTCTCTTTCTCTGCCGGTGCTCGCTCTCTCTCTCTCTCAAAAATAAATAAACTTTAAAAAATAAATAAATAAAATGTTTTATGTATAACATGTGTTATTTATTGTTAAAGTATACAGTATATAATGCCAGCATTAACGTTTAAAAGGGGGGATAGGGGCACCTGGCTGGCTCAGTCAGTAGGGCCTGTGACTCAGGGTTGTAAGTTCTCAGGGTTGGAAGTTCAAGCCCCACGTTGGGTATAGAGACTACTTAAAAATAAAATCTTGGTGCACCTGGGTGTCTCAGTCGGTTAAGTGTCTGACCCCGGCTCAGGTCATGAGATCACAGCTTGCTTCGTGAGTTTGAGCCCCGCATCAGGCTCTCTGCTGTCAGCACAGAGCCCGCTTTGGATCATCTGTCCCCCTTTCCCACTTGTGTGCGTGCTCTCTCTCTCTCAAAATAAATAACTTTGAAAAAAATAAATTCTTATTAAAAATAAGTAAAAGGGGGGGATGGACACATTTACATAGGCTGATACAGATTACATCACATATACAGATACACATTTATATAAACAGACATAGACATAACTGAAACTGTAAGAGTGGTAGCCTCTAGCACAGGAGCAGGAGAGGTCTAAGAGGCAAAAGTGAATAAACGGAATGATCAAATGATCACAGCTAACTTCAACAAAACTGGAGACACACTGACGGAGACACAACCTCACCTCTGACATATTTTTGACCAAAATATTTAAGCGAAAGCTAATCATGAGGAAACAATCAGATAAATCCAAATTGAAGGCCGTTCTGCAAAATCCATGGTCTGAATTCTTAAAAAAATGCCATGAAAGACACAGAAGGCAGAACAGTCTGCCAGTTTAAAGGAGGCCAAAGAGATATGACAACAAAATGCGATTTGTGCTTTTTGACTGGATGCCAGAAAAAATAAAAACACCTATAATGGATGTTATTGGGATAACTGGGAAAATTTGAAATATAGGCTGCATATTGGATAAGAGTACTATATATATCAAGATGTTGTTTGTACTGTGATTATGTAAAATGTCACTGTTCTTAGTAGATACCTGCTGAATTATTAGTGGTGAAAAGGACTGGTGTGCACTAACTCAAAACGCTCAGCGAAATAAACACTACATAATTTAGAGTGTGCAAGTAAGCAGGCACACAAAAGGCAAAATGGTGCATTTAGGTGAAAGATTTATAAACAATGAATTCTTCTTGCAACTTTCATACAGATTCAAAATTCTGACAGTAAATAGTTGGGAAGGAAAAAAGGAAAAAAATATGTGTATATGAGTCCACACTATAAGTAAAAATGCAAATAAAACCTTTTGTAGGCCTTGTGTTCTAACTACAGCTTTGGGTGCATTAATGAAAAAGAAAAACCTGTAAACAATAGCCCAAAAGAAAATAAGAATGTCTTGTAAAGTATGAACGGGGTAAATTATTTTAAATATCTTTGTTTCACAATTTATGCCATAATCAATTACCAATGGACACTTAGGGTACAATGCAAATTTCACATTGCAAGTATACGTAATTAAATCTTTTCACAGCAAAGGAGGTCCGAATTTTTCCATACCTCTAGCAGAAATACACATCTGTACAGTAATGTGTAAAAAAAAAAAAAAAAAAGCCCATCCAGGTTGGTTGCAGTTCAGTTACTCATAATCCACAAATCCAAGCATAGGTAAAAATTTTACCGTTACATTTTCTAGGACGACCACTTCATTTCCCAACTTCCCAGTAACACTTTCACCAAAAGGTTGTTTCAAAATCCCTATAAAAATAGTTCCAATAAAAACACTACTGTTTGACCCCAAAAATAAAATAGTCCATCTTTCCTCTCATTTTTCCCTAAACCGATGTCATTAAAGGGCAGAAAGGCACACAGTAACCGCTCACTACCTTACTGCCGAATGTTCAAGAATCCCAGTTTCAGTCCAGCGTGCGACAACAACAAAACCTTCAAAACTTGTTACATAACCTCCACACCAAAATATGCCTGGGAGGTCTGGGGCTGGGGGTGGGGGGGTCGCTCTGAGACCCCACCGCCCCCAAGCCCGCCTCGAACCCCCGGGGGCGCCGGCTTCTGACAGCCCAGGGAAGTTCGGGGTCCCCACACGCTGCGCCTTCCCGGCCTGCCGAGTGGACCCACCACCCTGGTGACCAGACCCTGCCCCTTCGTACCCTCCCAACTCCCCGACCCCCGCCGTTCGCCCTCGCGTCCCCGCCCCTCCCCGGCCCCGCTCACTCTTCATCCTGGATGCGGAAGCCGACGACAAGCCCTTGCCGACACTGGACGGAGAAGAAAGGGGCAGAAAGGGAGACCCCCTGGCTTCCACTCCTGTGAGGCAGGGTCCCGAACCAGGACCTACGCGCTGGCTCCTCGACAGAGAGCGTTAGGATCCGGCCGCCATGTTGTATCGCTGTCACCCTAGCAACCATCAGGCCCCGGACGCCCCGAGGCCGCCTCCCGCGCGTGCGCAAAACACCATCTCCGCATCTGTCGGTCCAAAGTGTACGCGTGCGCAGTGCGGCCCGCCTCCTTAGTCTGGTTGCTAAGCAACCTCCCTCGCCGCTTTTGGTAAGCAATTCTCCGCCTCTGAGTGTAGGCGACCTTCCGGGATCGCTATTCCCAGCCTGCCTGAGAATTTAGCCATGTGATACCTATTGCTGGAACTGGGCTGGGGACGCGCTAAATAACTGTCAGTTGATAACGGTTCCTTGCCGTCTCATCCTGCGTTTGATCATCTCCTATCTAGTCTGGAACACAGAGGTTCATTTGTAAGTTTTTCTTTTTAATTCAGCAAGCGTTAATTGAGCCCAGGGTACTGTTGCGGGCTTTGGGACTATAAAGGAGGGCAGTGTGGACAGGGTCCCTGACTTCCTGACACTTATATTGCAGTGTAAAGTTGAAGGAATGAATATGTGAATAAACTCTGTGCAAATAGGGTGACTTGATAACCAAAAGGTGACTAGCCCTCCGGAAACTCACAGTGCGCTAAAAATAACAACTGTATGTACCGGTGTAGCGCTTTATGAAGCTCATTGTCATGTATTTGCTTTTTTCATCCCCACAACTACTCCCTTAGGTCAGGTATTCCTATTTTTTCCAATTACTTTTTGAAATTAAAGAAGTAAAGCGTGTCCTTTGGGGGGGGGGAATCAAAATACAGAAATATATCAAGTAAAATTTGAAATAATCCCTTCGAAGCATTTACATCCTTCTCACTCCCCATCCTCCCCAGAATTAACCACTGGCAACAGTTGAGTGGCATCTTTTGGGAATTTCTGTGCATGAATTTGAACAGACTTTCCCCACAATTGAAAATCATGGGTATCCTTCTATAATTTGCTTTTATTTCCCCCACTTAATAAACCGTAGTCATCTTTTAATATTAGGACATGGAGAGCTCCCCTGTGCTTTTTTAACTGATGCATAATATTCCACAGTATGGATATACTCTCATTTTTTAACCATTTCCCTATTTATGTTTCTTATTTTTACTATTACGAACAATACTTCAGAAAATACCCTTGTGTGTATCTTTGAGCACACATATGACTGTTTCTGTTGGGGTTGATAGGTCATAAGGCATCGATAATTTAATTGTGGACTGATGTGAAATAATTCTCCAAAAATACTGTGCCAACACAGAAAGATCTATACCTGAATTCCCTCCCCCCCCCCCCCACACACACACACACTTGCATGGACACAGGATGTCTACAAAGATTAAGAAGCCATTCGTCTCTTCCCCTTTGCTACCATTGCTGGAACCGCAGCAGGCGAGCTTTGGCCTGCCGACTGCAACCAAAATGAAGTTCAATCCGTTTGTGACTTCTGACCAGAGCAAGAACCATACCCGGCATTTCAGTGCACCTTCCCACATTCGCAGGAAATTTATGTCTTCCCCTCTTTCCAAAGAGCTGAGACAGAAGTACTACGTTGGATCCATGCCCATCCGGAAGGATGATGAAGTACAGGTTGGGTGAGGACACGACAAAGGTCAGCAAATTGGCAAAGTCGTCCAGGCTTACAGGAAGAAATTCATGTCATCTACACTGAACGAGTACAGCGAGAGAAGGCAAATGGCACGACTGTCCACGTGGGCATCCACCCAGCGAGGTGGTCATCACTAGACTGAAACTGGACAAAGACCCAAAAATACCCTTGAATGCAAAGCCACGTCTCACCAAGTTGGGAAGGAAAGGGGCAAATATAAGGAAGAAACAATCAAAAAGACAGGAACAAAGTAATCTTATATACGACATTGAATAAAAACTGTTATGGGGCGCCTGGGTGGCTCAGTCGGTTAAGCCTCCGACTTTGGCTGAGGTCATGATCTCACAGTTTGTGCGTTCAAGCCCTGCATTGGGCTCTGTGCTGACAGCTCAGAGCCTGGAGCCTGCTTCGGATTCTGTGTCCCCCTGTCTCTCTGCCCCTCCCCAACTTGTGCTCTCTCTCTGTCTCTCAAGAATAAATAAACGTTAAAAAAAAAGTTACAATGGAAAAAAAAAAGCCACTCAGGAAAAGATCAAAACATAACAACGTGCAATTTTTAACTTCTTTATGGTTCCCAATCCTTTTCTGCTGTCCTCCCCTGAGGACATAATCTCTTCTCCATTGGCTGGCAGCTTTCTCCTCTCTAAGCCATTGCACAAGAGCCCCGAATGCTTCCACTGTTGGCCTAGGCCACTTTCACCTGTCCCCTGCCCTCTGGATCCCACCTCAGCAGGGGGCAAACCACCTGCCCGGGTGCACTCTACCCTCAATATTCTCTTCCTCCCCGTCCCGCAAGACACCTCAGTTTCCTGCACACCCCTCCTCCTTTTTCTACCCACCTTACCTTTTGCCGGTTCCAGCCTCCTTCCAGCCCTAGGCTGACCAAGTCTCTATAGGTGCCTGTCATTTATAAGATAAATCCACATTTCTCACCCCATACACAATCTCCCCCCACCTGAAATCTTCAGGCTCACACCTTTGCCCATCCTATCTTCCTTTCACGTCTTTGGGCCTGAATTCATTTTGGTTTAGAAAGTTATTTCTTCTTCCTCAAATAACGTCTTAAATATACTTGACATATATTTAATTAACAAAATTATAATTTACATTAATATATTATTATTAGTCCCATCTTTCAAACACTGCTGCAGTGATCAACCCTGTAAATACATAATTTCCTATACGTCCATGTGTACCCAGAGGAGAAATTCCTAAAGTGGAGCTTTGGAGTCAAGGGCATCTACTCTGAAATCTTTAACTTCTTTTTAAAAAGCTGAGTCAAGTTCACATGACATCAAATTAACCACTTTAAAGTGTGACATTTAGTACATTCACGGTGTTGTGCAACCATCACCTCTATCTAGTTCAGAAATAGCCTCATCACCCCAGAAGGAAGCCCTGCTCCCATTAAGCAGCCACATGATGCTAAGTGAAAGAAGCCACACACTAAAAGCCACGTGTGTATTGTATGATTCCATTTATCGGAAATGTCCAGAATAGGCAAATCCCGTAGAGACAGAAAGTAGATTAGTGGTTGCCCAAGGGCTGGGGGAGGGAGAGGAGAAGGACTGCTCATGGAGACAGGGTTTCTTTCTGTCGTGATGACAATGTTCTGGAATTCGATTGTGGTGATGGTTGCACAACTTTGTAATAATTACTGAATTGTACATATTAAATGGTTAAGAATGATAGGTGGGGGCACCTGGGTGCTTCGGTCAGTTGAGCATCGGACTCTTGATCTCAGGTCAGCTCGTGATCTCACGGTTTGTGGGGCTGAGCCTCACCTTGGGCTCTGTGCTGTCGAGGGGATTCTCGATTCTGCTTGGGATTCTCTGTGTCTGCCCCTCCCCTGCTCATGCTCTCTCTGTCTCTCTCAAATAAATACACTTTAAAAAAAGAATGATATGTGAATTTTATCTCAAAATAAATTGAAAAAACCACAAAGGGTGCATATTGCTGGTGCTGCTGTTAATGGTGCTATCTTTGTTAGCTCTGAAAACCCACATCTAATTCCTGTAGACCACTGGGATTTGATCTCTCCCTGTCTCCTTGTGGCCTTTCCCTTTATCTTGGGACTTTGTCACATTTATCTTTCTGTCTCTTTCATACACTTCTTTTTTTTCTTTTTAATGTTTATTTTTTTCAGAGAGAGAACGTGCAAGCAGGGGAGGGGCAGAGAGAGGGAGGCACAGAATCCGAAGCAGGCTCCAGACTTTGAGCTGTCAGCACAGAACCCGACCAAGGGCTTGAACCCACAGCCTGGGAGATCATGACCTGAGCCAAAGGCAGACACTTAACCAGCTGAGCCTCCCAGGCGCCCCTCTTTTCATATGCTTCTTCTGCCCCTTAGATTCTAAGCTCCTTGGGCCGCCCACCTTTTATCTTCCTTGCAGGCAAAGGATGTTACTGGATAGTCACTGAGTTCCTGTTAAATAGATGAACAGGTGAATGCATTTTGGCAGGTGAGCCCCAGCCCTATTGTTTCTGATTGCCATGGCTGTGGGATCTTCTGCTCATTTTCATCATGGACAAGTGGCTCTGGGTAGTGACACTGTAAAGACCAGTGTGCTTACCCAGGCAAGCAGGGGCGGCTGGACTTCAACCCTCACCAGCTGGTCCAGCCCACCACCCTGGTATGCGGCCTGCACCTGGTGTGTGAACGCCCGGGAGAGGAGGGAAAGGGCCTCCAGAATGAAAGATCAAAGGATACAAATGGGGTACCTTAGCAGGAAGTTTACAGAAGGGGGACTTGTGAAAGGTTTTGCCTAGAGCAGTGGTTCTTAAGCTTTAGCGGCACCCAAAATCACCTGCCTTCAGGTGATTGTGATTTGTTGAACCCAGGTTGCCATACCCCACTCCCAAAATTTCTCACCTGTAATTCTGGGGTGGGGCTCAATAATTTGCATCTCTAACAGGATCCCAGGTGATGCTGCTGCTGCATCGGTGACCATATTTTGAGAACCACTGGCCTAGATAATTCCTCGCTCTTTTTAAATTCTAAACAGACTAGGAAACGCTACTTCGAAAAAAGCAATTGCTGTGGACCCATGTCTCCCTATTGAAACATTCTCAAACACCACACCTGGGCGTCAGTCTTCTTGGTTTATGTCTGTGTGGCCTGGTCGCCTGCTTCCCTGGACCACTTGTGCCCTAAATGACAAGGAGAAGAATTGACCGCTAAGAAACAATGGGTCACGAGCCCTTCACCTGTCCAGCACACAGAGACAGCAGCCAGGCTCTACGACATACTCAAAGGATGCTTGCAAAATGGAACCACCCTGTACCTTAGAGCTCCACCTTGGAAACTGCTCGAACACTACCTAATACAGCCACTGGAGCTTTTTGGTTCATTCTAAAACTGTTCCTTGCACAGTTCCGCCCGTATCCCAGAATTAGCTTTTCCCTATTTTCCAATGTCAAGAGATTCAGCCATGAGGCCGTGTTTAAAAGTTATGTGTCCTGGGGCGCCTGGGGGGCTCAGTCGGTTAAGCGTCCGACTATGGCTCAGGTCATGATCTCCCGGTTTGTGGGTTTGAGCCCCACATAAGGCTCTGTGCTGACAGCTCAGAGCCTGGAGCCTGCTTCAGATTCTGTGTCTCCCTCTCTCTGCCACCCCCCCCCCCCCACCCGGTGTCTCTCTCTCTCTCTCTCTCTTTCTTTCTCTCTCAAAAATAAACATTAAGAATTAAAAATTTTTTTAATGAAAGATATGTGTTCTTCTGCTGAGCATCTTAATAAGTGTTCCAACCAGGAAATAGGCAGAAGTTAGAAAAATTAGAGATGACGGAAATTTCAAATGTGTTAACACTGGTAAGGTGGGCAGATGCAAATCCACCTGAAAATATTAGAAATTAGATTCATTTTAGAAAATAATAAATATATCTCAGAGGAAACGAAGCTAACAGGGATATGAAATAAAGAGCACAAGAATATTGGCCACTCAAATTAACATGAAGAATGGTAACTAACCAAGCACCATAAATAAGGTCACGGTGTCATGTGTGATGTGAACACAAAAATAGATAAACTTCCGACTCAGAGAGTCTATGCACATCTCTGAGAAGAAGGCATTTGGAACAACAGATATCTTATAAAGCTTAAGAAGAGGTTTCCTAAGAGGAGAACAGAAAGAATTAAAATTCAGCCCTTAAAGTCATAGAGAGGAAAATCACACCAGGGAACCCCAGTCCAATCACTGGACCACCGTTTTCTCATTTCTGTAGCATGGGGTTAAAAGTACCCACTCCAAAGGGCGGTTGTGCAGATGAAGTCAGATGTCTGTGACACTATACAATACTGCTTGATTTTTGCCCACATGCTCAGTAAAGGTTGACTAATCAAAAGGCATCATCCACTGTCACCTGCTGTTACTCCTTCCTTTCTGACAAGGGCGAGCCTGATTTTCAATGATTGTTGAACATCCAGGACAAATTAACCGTTGATGGGGGGGGTGGGGGGGGGATTAAGCAGGTAGCCTGATAAGGTTGTAGAAACCCATGTGGCCTGTTGGTGGAGACCCAGAGAGGCCTTTGCCAAAGTCACCCACTCGCCAGTGGCCATCCTGGGCTCAGACCCAAATCTGTAACTCCCAACCCCCTGTGCTTCTACAGCTCCCTTGCATCTAAAAGAGACCTTTTTTAAAGCTTTGCAATTAATGTGCATGCTTTAAGAAAGGACATTTTTAAAAAGTCTCTGGAACCAACTGATTTGTTGTAGCAAATTAGAAGCAACATCTGAAAAATCCTTATGTTTGTCTATTTTTCCTTTGTGTTGTCTAACAGTTTTGACATAGTACATATTGTACAATGAAGCATTTTATTCCTGCCTCCCCACCCCGCCCCTGCTTGCTTTCTTTCTTTTTTTTCCAGAATTGATTGGCAAGAATTCAGCTTCAACATTCAAAGTGTTTTGCTCTGTCCTTGTCTGTGTGCTCCAGGGCTCCAAGTCAAAATAAAAAATATAAAAAGAAGGTTGGAAGACAGTTCAAGGAAATTGTTCAGGAAATAGACAATAGACCTAGGCCTGGACCAAAGAAAAGAGAAGAAAGTTAGAGATTCAACCCCGAAGTTTTGACCTCTGAAGAGTGATGTTCCAGAAAAAGGTAAGAGGAGATTATCAAATCTCCCTTGGAAACATTCTTCCTCTGAAATGTTGCCAAGAATGAAGGGCATGGGGCACCTGGGTGGCTCAGTCGGTTGGGCAGCCGACTTCATCACCTGGTGCTGGTCATGTATGAGTCTGCATTTTCCTAACTCAAAGAATGAAAACTAGGACCTGTTTGTCTTGCAGGAACTGTAAGATGGAGTCCGAATTGGCAGGAGAAATCCAGAGGAGTCCGCACACACCCGGGGTAGGAGGCGAGCTGGCGGCCGGGTGCTCAGCGGACGCCTAGGTCTCGGGTGCCCCCTACCGTCTGCGTTCAGTCACTGCGTCTCCCCCACCGTGGGCACGCCGGCTCCCTCTGCCCCGGGGGATTGGAGCCCGCCCACTCAGGAAACGAGCCCTCAATTCTGCCCGGCTTGTGTCAGGGCTAGACCTCTAAGGGATGATCTGTCAACTTCGACAAACCTGGATCGACCATCTACTATGTGCCAGTCACTTCTAGGTGCTGCAGGTGCAAAATACAAGTGGCTGCCCTCCTGCAGTCACGAAATTAAGAAAGCTCCGGACGAAATATGAAGCAGGAAAAAGCAGGGAATTCTGAATGCGGGTTGCGATTTTAAATAGGGGGGTCAGGGAAGCCTCGCTGAATATGTGACATTTACGCATAGACATGAGGACACGAGGGAGAGAGCCTTGGCAGTGTCTGGGGGAAGAGGGTCCAGGAAGAGGGAACAGAAGTGTAGAAGCCCCAGGGCAGGAGCATGGCCTGGTGAGCAAGATCCAGGAAGGAGGGTGATGGGGCTGTGTCAGGGGGCACCGGGAAGGGGAGCAGGTTAGGTCGGGGTCTTTCGGATGGGTGTTATTCTGCGTGTGGGGTTGCCACGTAGGCACAGGATGGGCAGTTAAAGGCGAACTTAAGGTGTTTATGTAGATAAACAACTACATATTGTCTGGGACATACACTAAATTATTTAGGGCTGCTAAATCTGGCAGCCCTAGCAGGGCTGGGCCAGGAGGGGAGGGTTTGAACAGAGAAAGTACTTGGTCTGATATGTTTTAAAATGTGATTTTGCAATTAGCTCATTCATTCATCTGACTCCTATTTATTATTATTATTATTTAAGTATAATCTACCCCCCATGCAGGGCTCAAACTCATGACCCCAAGATCAAGAGTCACATGCCCTCCTAACTGAGCCAGCCAGGCGCCCCTGACTCCTATTTATTACACTCCTATTATTCCAGAGAGTGTGCTAGGCGCGGGACATTCAGCGACAAGCAAAATGGACAGGGTTGCCGACACTTCACTTTGCCCAGAGCGCTCTACCTGTTTGGGCCTATACTTGCCCATCCTTGACCTTCAGAATGCGTCAAGTTTCCCAGTCTTCAAAAACCTGCCCCAAACTTCCACCCCTGGCACTGTTTACTTACCTACACTCAGCGCGATGCCTAAGTGTCTCCACCCATACTAACTTAGCACCTGTCTTTGCTAAACTGTGGGCTTGGTGAGGACAGGATCAGGTCTGCTTGGCTTACAGCTGATTCCCTGTGGTTAGGGCACTGCCAGGCTTAATGAGTAGGTGTTGACTAAACCTGACTCAACACCTCCTTTTAATAACATCTGTTCTGTTAAGATCAGCTAGACTGGGCTTCTGCTGGTTGCAACAAGGGACATTGATGATAATCTGCCTTTTTTTTTTTTTTTTTTTTTTTTTTTTTTTTTTTGAGTAATCAGACCAGAGGGACAATGTGAAAAGCTGGGGCTCCCTTCTCCTACTCCCAGAGCACAGGAGGTCAGGGACTCAGAGACCAAAAAGCCCCCCGGGGGACAGTATCTTTTCAGACACTAACCCTTTGGAGTGGGTACTACCCGTTGCCCACCCAGCAACTGCTTCATGATTTAATCATGTGCTAGTTAACAAGAGAGGGCAAAATGAAGACATTTGCCAGACATCAAAAAAAGGGCGGGTGGTGTGTGTGGGGGGAAA
This sequence comes from Panthera leo, assembly GCF_018350215.1. Taxonomy (NCBI): domain Eukaryota; kingdom Metazoa; phylum Chordata; class Mammalia; order Carnivora; family Felidae; genus Panthera; species Panthera leo. The sequence goes on from NC_056684.1 coordinate 143,482,478, forward strand.
CAATGGCTTATCCACCTAAGGAAACATTTAAAAAATGACATTTGCAATTGCTTAGGGGTATGATAATGATAGAATATTAAGTACAAAAAAGATAAAAGATCATATTCTTTTTTAACAAGGTCGAACTGAATGCCAAATATATATTTTTAAATAAGCCTGTGCAGTGAAAAAGGATTGTCAGGAAAGATACCAACCAACGCTGCCGTTGTTTTGGGGCGGTGGGGGATTCGGTGGTTCTTTTGTTCTCTACCTGGTTTTCTGCATTCTCTAAGCTTTATTTAGCCACACCAAAGCTCTTGATACACGAAGTTTCCACGCCGGAAGGATTCTCGAGATACATAAAAAAAGCATTGAGTTGCAATGTTTGAAAATCCTACTGCTGAGCCAAGCATCCCATGTATAATTTGCATTCCCCCGTGAAAACCTTCGATTCGTGGTGAGGAGCCACTTTATTCTCTTTAAAGAGGCTCTGTGTTTTCTTCTGGCCAATAGGGATGACAGCGGGAATGACGACAGTTGCAGAGAGAATTGAAGGCTCGAAGTCCGCCGGCGGCCCCGCGCAGGCGTAGAAACCTCATAGACTTGACGGAGGCGCCCAAACATCGAGTGGCCGGTTAGCTCAGTTGGTTAGAGCGTGGTGCTAATAACGCCAAGGTCGCGGGTTCGATCCCCGTACGGGCCACAAAAAGAAGCTTTTTCTCCGACCCCTCTCTTTTTACTTCATTTTATTTATTGTTATTATTATTTTTTGTTTGTTTAAACATGCCTTTCCAGGGCTGTGAGCGGCGAGCCGCAGAATCGTTCTGGACTCGGCCCCGAAGTTGGCGCAGGCAGCCACTGGGGAGAAAGGGGCAGGATCCCGCGCAAGTTCGTCCCTCCAAGTCCCCTCCCGCTGTGCGCACCAGCAGCTGTCCTTGGTGTGTTTGTTTGTTTGTTTGTTTGTTTGTTTGTTTTTTAGGATGCTCTCAGATGCCGCTGCCAGTTGCTTCCTAATGCAGAGCTTCTGAGGACTGTCGGTGGAGTCCCGGATTTTCATGGTGTTCTTAGAATTGAAAATCCGGGTCTGGACTTAATTCATTCCACAAATGCTTAGTGAGCGCCTTCCTACTGCAGGCCCTTCGCGATTCTAGAAGCAGAACAGAAGACACAAACCCCAACCCCCATGGAGACAATGACCAGCCAACACCTGTCATGTCTTTAGTGAGACACAGTTGTGGAAGCATCTGGAAACCTTCTCTTGCTACTTTCTTCCTTTTCAGAGAGATCTTAGGCTCCATATTTTTTTCCTCTTGGTTCTGCCATTTGCAGCCAGAAGGCAACTGGGTGAATTTCTCACTCGTGGTTCAAGTCTCCGCAAGTATTCAGGCATGTGTGGTTTAACACAAAAGCCAGTTATTTTAGGGCTAATGCCATCTTATATCAGGGTCTAGTAGGAGCTCTAGCCATGTTTGAAAAGTATCCAATGAGAACATCTGCTAAACATTCACTCTTTTTCTCTCATATGTGTTAAGCTCTGGTATAACTCAGTAACAGCTCAAGTCCGTAGACCAGAGTCATAAAGCCCTTGGCACGTGCTCAGTGTGTAGTGAAAGCACTCATTAAATGCCAGCGATGGGACCCTTGTTCTTCCAAAGAGGAAGGAGAACCCAGGGCTCTTGACACTGAGTATAGACCGTTTGGACGTCACACCTTGGGTATCTGTGTTGGGTACCTTGTTAGATGCAGGGACCTGGCAGAAGAGGAGCCAGCTGAGATTGCTGTCCTCAGAGCAGCACACTGTCCCAAACAAGGCTGGAAGGGGTCCAGAATACACCTGTGTGGCATAAAAATTATTTTGAGCAGGAGGCATTTGAACTGAAAAGTCTTATCTGCCTAAAAGTAGAGCCTTCCCAAAAAATTCAAAAGGATTCATTTGTGATAAATTCCCTTCCCTGGGACCGATCAGGAAAGGTGGACTCTTGTCACAGGAGAGTAGTTGGAACCACACCCATACAGGCATTGTCACAAAGCTGTCATATCTCCCATCTACTCTGGTAAGGGTCCATTTATCTTTCTTAAAAGGCATTTATTTTTCCACGAGTGCCCTTCCCCCGCTTCTCTTCTCCTATTAAAATGGTATATAGGTCCCACGTCTAACTTTCTCTATGAGTCACATTTTTATGTGAATTCTGTAGGTACATTAATAAAAATGCATGATTAAATTTTGTCTTTTCTTTTGTTAATCCGTCTTTTGTCACCTTAATTCACAGGCCCCTAAGGACTGAACCTAAGAGCATAGAAGACAAATCTCCTCTCCCCCAACAGGCTCAAAAACATGATGAAATGGAGTGAGTACTCTGTTCTAAATGAAGAGGGCAGTTCTTGGCTTAGGGGTCAGAGAGGACCTTTCTGACATCTGAGGATGTGAGAATGAGAAGGTCTTATTTCAAAGTTAAAGAAAGAAGGATTAAGGAATTGAAACAAATTCCACAAATTTGATCTCCCCTCTGGCCACTCCTTAGTGAGGCTATTAATGAATTGTTAGAACACTGTTGGGAGCTTAGTGAATCCAGCGTGAGTATTGACTATGATGATGATGACCGCGTGGAGAGAAAAATGATCAGAAAGTCTACCAGAACCTTCGCGGACATCAGCCTGGCTCCCCAGGCTCCCCGCTTTTATGGGCATCAAGGCACTCATCATATTATACCGTAAACGCCAGTTTCCTCCTCCTCCTGCTGCTGCCTGGACTGTATACAGAGGGCAGGACGGTCCAAAGGCAAGCACGGTGACTTACCCAGCAGATGCTTAATAACTGTTGACCAATGGCCCTACTGTCCTCTCTGGGGAGGGGAGCTGAGAAACACACATACACGAGCAGCTACAAAACTGGATGGGAAGGATGCACAGAGCCAGTAGAGTGAAGAGGAGGGGGAATGGAAAGGTTGGGCTGAAGAAGAGGGAGTGGTAGAGCTATGATGGATGGGACTGAAGTGTGGGGGGTGGGGAGGTCCTTCCTTCCTTCCTTCCTTCCTTCCTTCCTTCCTTCCTTCGGTCACATTCATCCATGCATCATTCATTCGCTGATCTGAGCTGGCGCTTGTGCTGAGCACTGTGTAATACATCATCTTGGCCCTTAAGGTGCATCCAGTATGGGTGGATGTATCGACCTGGGAATAATTTAGGGCGTACATTTGTTAAAAATGCGCACCTCAGGGGCGCCTGGCTGGCTCAGGTGGTGGAGCTGCGACTCTTGATCTCAGGGCCGTGAGGTCAAGCCCTAGGTTGGGTGTGGAGCCTATTTAAAAAAATAAAATACGGGCGCTTGGGTGGCTCAGTCGTTATCCGCTCAGGTCACGATCTCAGGATTCAGGAGATTGAGCCCTGCCTCTGGTTCTTCACGCTGACGGCCCAGAACCTGCTTGGGATCCTCTCTCCCCCTCTCTCTGCCCCTCCCCCGCCCGCGCCCTCTTTCTGTCTCAAAATAAACATTTAAAAATAAATAAAATAAAACTAATTATTTTAAAAAAGGGGAGCACACTTTGGATCCCCTGCTGGATCTATATTAAGCAGAACGTGGGACTAATGCACTCTACTGCACATGACGTCGAGAATTTTTGGATAGTGTGAACTTTTGGACAGGCTAAGGGGCTCTGGAACTCCGGAGACCTCCGCCTGGGAGGCCCTGGATAGCTCCTGGAGGAGCGACACCTGAAAATTAAACACATCAGTGACAAGGGAGAGGAAAATAAGGCCCATTCTGTCCTTGGCCAAGCGGCGACGGGGCGGAGCCAACCCAGGCCCCGCCCACAGCCCGGCTCGACCAGTTGCGGTCGCCTTCCAAGGTGTCTTGGCCTGCGGGGCACTCGTAGTCCCCCGCTCTTCCCAGGTGACGCACATTTGAGCCGCCGTCGCTCGGCGGCGCGGGTTCGAGTCCCGGCCTCGGCGGCCATGGCGGACGCGGAGCCGGAGGCCGAGGACGGCAGCGAGGATGGGGGCGGCGGCGGGGGCGGCCGGGCTCCCCCCGGCCCCGGCGGCAGCGCCTCGCGCGTGGCCCCGCTGGACCCCGAGCAGCTGCGGCGGGTCCTGGAGCAGGTGACGAAGGCGCAGCCGCCGGCCGAGCGGCCGCCGCCGCCGCCCTTCGTCCCGCAGGACGCGGCGCGACGGCTGCGGGACGCGGCGCAGCAGGCCGCCTTGCAGCGGGGCCCCGGCGCCCAGCCCCCGCGCCCGCCGCGCCTGCTGCGGCCCCAGGTGAGGCGCCGGGAGGGACGTGGGGGAAACCGAGGCCCGGAGCGGGGCCGGGCAGCGGCGCGGCAGGAGAGGCGGCGTCCGCCCGCCCGAGAGCTCCGGGCGGCCCACACTGAGCGGTCACCGCGCCAGCGTCTGCAGCTCCTCCGACGCGCCTGCTGGGCCGCCGTCCCGCTTCCGAGCGCTGCCCGCGGCCTCCGTGCCGCCCGGCCCCTCGCGCGGGCCTGCGTCCGTTCACTCGGCGTCCGTCGAGCGCCCGCTGGGTTCCAGGCGCTGGCCTCGGCGCAAGCGCGGCCTCGCACACCCTCCGTGGAGGGCGAGAGGCAGACTCGGGGAGGGACGCGGCGGGGGCGGGGGGACGCTGCTTTAGAGCGAGGAGCCCTCAGGCCTGACGCCGGAGCCGAGGCGTGGACGGATGGAAAGGAACCAGTGGGGAGGGCGGCGACTGCCAACTCGGGGGCTTGGGGCAGAACTAAGCACACAGCAGAGCGGTCTGAGGCGGGACTTGGCACCCTGGGGGGTCGTGCCCGGATTTGTAGCCGGTGCCCGGCACGGCGCCTGCCGCGCGCTGAACGAGGGAGACACGTGAGAGCACTCCGCATGCGACACCCCGTCATGTGCCCGCGTTACTACCTCCTGGGGCCCGCAGCTCTTGGTTGCTAGGGGAGTGGAGACAGGAGCCTGCTCTTCCAAGCCCAGGGGGTCAGGGGGAGCTCCTGCAGCCAGAGGTCCTTCCTGTCGTCTGTAAAGCCACGTCCCCTCTCAGAACTGGGGTTGCACGTGACACTAGCGCTTCTGGGCCCAAAGTTGCCAGAGAGATGCCGCTTCCACTAGGAGACACAGAGAGAGGATAGAATCAACAGCCTTCGTTGTTTTTTGTTTGTTTTGGTTTTTTAACCGAGTGATTTTGGCCGCCGGGAGTTGTATCGGGTTGGGGGTCAGGACTGGAGAGGTGTCTCGCCAAAGTTTGAGAAGACAGCTGTGAATCTGCCCAGACTCCTTCCTAGAGGTGTGACCTTGAGTAACCCAACCTCTTTGGGCTTTGGTTCCCTTATTGACATTGGATGAGCTTTCTAGCTCTGACTCCCACATAGGCGGAGTCAGAAGGGCCACCGTGGCTGCTGTCAGAAGGGCGACGGTGGCTGCTGTTTGGGTGGCTCAGTCTGTTAAGTGTCCTACTTCCGCTCAGGGCATGATCTCCCGGTCGTTGAGTTCGACAGCCCGGAGCCTGGAGCCTGCTTCAGATTCTGTGTCTCCCTCTCTCTCTGCCTGCTCCTCCCCCCAAATAAATAAACATTAAAAAAAGAGAGAGATGGGTGATGGTGGCCGCTGTGTGCAGAGCGTCTACTCCATGCCTGGCACCACAGGGGGCTTACTTCCGGGCAAGCGCACAGAAGTGTTCGTATCAGCACTTTACAGATAAGGAACAAGCTCCGAGAGGCGGGGTGACTTTGCCCAGGGTTCTCCCCCTCCAGCACCTGTTGAAGGTGACCCCAGCTCTTTGGGTTTGGTGTGGCAGCTTGAAGAGTCCAAAAGTGACATTGCCCGTCAAATGCAAGCGACCTTAATCAGCATTAAGCAGCACGACCGTATTCTGTGGCTGATCTAATTGGGATGACATAAATTCTGCCTGCACTCACAATAATGTAAGTTTGCTGTCGAGTCAGCCCCAGCTGTGCCACGGGGGCCACCGAGGCAAACCACGTGTGTTCCTTGCACCCGAGGAGGTTATGATCTAACCAATGAGGTAAAACGTGACTCAGGTAACTTCTCATCGAGGTCGGAAAACTAGAGATAAAGGACTGATGCACTTAGAGAAAAGGAGAACTGATTTTGGGCTGAGGGGATCAGAAATGACTTAGTTGAAGAGATGGAAGTGTGGGTCCCAGTTGAAAATATGGAAGGGGACAGGCAGTGTTGGGGGGAGGGTGGAGTGTGCACTTAGAGGACCCCGGTCTCGTGGTTCTCTGCGGGGAGGGTGGTGTGGATCAGAAGGCACAGACCCAGTGGACGCACTCCCGTGGGTCGGATTTGGGCTCGCATCCCTCCCATGCTCCCCGTTCCTGCACCACAGAAACATTCCCAGTTTCTTCCAATATGCTGTGCCATTTTTCGTGCGTCTGTGCATTCACTCATTTTTTCCTTGCACGTCAGACTACCTGTCCACCTGGCCAAAATTCCATTCGGCCTTCTCGGGTCTCTTCTGGGAAGCCAGACCCTCCCCCACCCACCCACCAGGCTGTTCCTGCCTCCTGCCTCTCTTATCGCACCTGCTGCCCCGTGGTGTCATTGTTTCCTGTCTGCATTCCTTAGGGAACCTAGTCTGCCTTCCAGATCGGCAGTGGAGCTTTTCAGAGTACAGATTGCGGGGTGGGAGGTCCTGACTCGGCAGGTCTGCAGGTGACTGAGGCACGGCCGGGGAAACTGCCCTCTTCCTCAGTGAGGCTAGGACTTGGCTGATGTTTTTGTTGTTTTTTTTTTTAACTGAAGTATAGTTGACATACAGGATTATATTAGCTTCAGGTGTACAAGGTAGCGATTCCACAAGCCTGGGCGTTATTCAGTGTTTACCACAGTAAGTGCAGTCACCGTCTGGCACCGTACAGTGTGATTACAACGTTATCGACTACACTTCCTATGCTGTGCTCTTCACCTCCATGACTTACTTATTTTATAACTGGAAGTTTATACCTCTTAATCCCCTTCACCTATGTCACCCACCCCCTCACCCACACTGGCCTGCTTCTGTGTAGGCATTGGCACTCGGAGATACCTTGTAAAAGTTTGCCGAGTGAAATAAACATATACCAAAGTATCGAGCATGATACCCACCTGGTAAACTCGTGGGGAGCCGATTTAAAAATTAGACCAGTTTTGCCACTGAAGTATTCCTAAAACAGTAGGATTTGGGGTGTGTGTGTGTGTGTGTGTGTGTGTGTGTGTGTGTGTTTAACGGCATTATCTGGTCATATCCTAAGAGCTTAGACATTCTAAGTGGTAGTAAGTGAAACAACTGTGATTATTAAAAGATAGTTGTCATTTGATTCACAGGTGGCCCAGGACTGGCCCTCAGGGGCCTCAGGGCACCAGCTGCGTACCTTCCTCACCCAGGACAGCGGATTGTGTCTGCTGTTTGTGGTACATGTGGAACACACACACACACAGATGTGCTCCCGCGTGGTTTCAGTGGGAGTTTTCATTCTGCTTCTTGTGACACTTGTATTGACCCCCCACTTGGTGTGGGGTCGAGTCCAAAGAGGGCCTGTCGGTGGCCCCAAATCAGTGGTTCTCGGCTGGGGACACTTGGCAGTGTCTGGAGACATTTTTGTCCCAAGAGAGGGCTTGCTACCGGCATCTAGTAGGTGGAGGCAGGGACACTGCTCAACATCCTGCAGTCACAGGATGGCCACCACAATAAAGAATTAATGGTCTGAAAAGTCACTTGTGCCCAGGTTGGGAAAACCTGCTCTGGATGATGAGGTTCATCTTTCTTAACTCTCTGGAGAAGGATACTGATTCTTTCTTTCTTTCTTTCTTTCTTTCTTTCTTTCTTTCTTTCTTAATTTTTTAAAATTTTAATTTATTTTTTAGAGAGAGCACAAGTGGGGGAGGGGCAGAGAGAGAGGGAGACACAGAATCCGAAGCAGGCTCCAGGCTCTGAGCTGTCAGCACAGAGCCCGACGCGGGGTTCGAACCCACAATCCATGAGATCGTGACCTAAGCCAAAGTTGGACGCTCAACTGACTGAGCCGCCCAGGCTCCCTGATGCTGATCGTTTTTGCAGTGTGAGGCCATGAGCCTTGTGTCTTGCTGCCTCTCCCCTGAGCCCATGACAGGTGTATACCTAACATTGTGTCTGGCACATAGTAACTGCTCAGTAATTATCTGTGGAATATTGTCGAGGGCAGCCCTCCCCTTCGGTGGGTGGTTTGCTCTTGCAGACCGTGCTGCCTTGACCCTCCCAAGACCTACATCTTTGTACCTATGTCAGTGTTTCTTATGGAACCCAAGAAGCAGAATTGCCACATCGGGAAGTACGTGCACTGAACGCTTTCTTAGATGTTAAAAAGTTGTTGAAGATAGCATCCTGCTCCCAGGTATGTGCCCTGGAGAAACTCACACACGTGAACACAGACACCCGCGAAGGTTCCACGCAGACAACAAGAGCGCAAGGTTAGGGACACTTGCCCGTCAACGGGCGAGTGTTCTCAGACTGCGGAGGAAATGAGAGCTACACACCGCGGTGTGGATGAATTTCACAAGCCGGACAGGAAGTAAGACACCTGAAAACGCTGCACCAGCTTGCATCAGGTCATGTACGCTTACATGAAGTTTAAAAACACGCCCAAACCGAAGTGCATATTTTGGGGGGTAGCTCCGTAGATAATATAAAAATGCGTGTGAATGACAAATAGCACTCAGGAAGGCACGCAGGCTGGGAGAACAGCACAGAGCTTCACCTCAAAGGGAAGTGCTGCATGTTTTAAGGCAGGTGGTGGGAACCTGTGTTACATTGCTCCTATGGCTTCTTTGTTTCTAGGATTTCATGAAAAATGGAAAAAGAAAAAAAAAGAGCGTATGTATTGAACTGAATCCAGGTTAGAGTACTAAGAATTCCAAGTAAATACAAATCAACTGTAAAGAAGGATATTTCTTATTAGTTCATGAAATCAATTTAGTAGATTGTGACTACCTTTATTTATTTATTTATTTATTTATTTATTTATTTATTTATTTATTAAATGTTTATTTTTGAGAGAGAGGGAGCCCATGAGCAAGCAGAGGAGGGTCAGAGAGAGAGGGAAACACAGAATCTGAACAGACTCCAGGCTCTGAGCTGTCAGCACCGACCCCCATGCAGGGCTCAAACCCATGAACTGCGAGATCATGACCTGAGCTGAAGTAAGATGCCCAACAGACTGAGCCACCCAGGCACCCCTGTGTTTATTTTTTAAATGTTTTATTTTTTTGGGGGGGTAGACAAAGTATCCAAAGCAGGCTCTGTGCTGTCAGCACAGGGCCCAATAGAGGGCTCAAACTCATGAACCAGGAGGTCATGATCTGAGCCAAAGTCAGACACTTAACTGAGCCACCCAGGCACCCCTTGACTAGTATTTTTTTAAAAAAACAACGTAGGATAGATCCTATCAAAAGGCATTTGTATAGAAATGGTAAGTGGTTTCATGAACTTTTAATTTGTTTATGCAAATGTTTCGACATGCACATATGGATGTGAGGTCAAGTGTATCACTAGAAACAGTACAGGTACGTTAAATAGACTCACATACAAGATGGATTTTATAATTTAGAAACACGTGTGATAATACAGTTAAGATGAGAGCAAAATGGTAGAACCATTGATAAGCCTAACGCTTTTCTCTTTCTGTCTTTAAGCAACTGGAAGCCATTTGTGTCAAGGTAATATCTGGAGAAATGACAGACCGGGAAAGGCCGACGCCCCCGCTGGCCACCCTCCAGCCCAGGACAGCCGGGCTGAGCCAGCCACCCAGGGGGGCGCCCGGCGTGCTGGGGCTCCGGGCACAGCCGCGCTTCCCAAGTAACTACCCTCCGATTCGGGTGTTTGTACAGAGGCCACTGCCCGCCCTGCAGCTGGTGGTTCCGCAAGGACCGGGCGCCACGCCGGCCCCTCTGTCAGCTTCTGACCCACCGGCGGTGACATCTGTTTCATCCGGTTCAGCGAATTTCTTTATTTCCAGCTTGCACACAAAACACACAGAGAAGCTAAAAAAATCTTTAAAAGTGAAGACGCGTTCTGGACGGATATCTCGACCGCCCAAGTATAAAGCCAAAGATTATAAGTTCATCAAGACGGAGGACCTGGCTGACGGTCGCTTGTCAGATTCTGACGATTACTCAGAGCTGAGTGTGGAAGATGACGACGACCAGAGGGGAAAGCGGGCGCTGTTTGACCTGTCGAGCTGTTCCCTGAGGCCCAAGACTTTCAAGTGTCAGACGTGTGAGAAGTCCTACATAGGAAAAGGGGGCCTGGCCCGGCATCTTAAACTCAATCCAGGCCACGGCCACCCAGAACCGGAGGTGTCTCTGTCTGAGAAGGCCAACGGGAGCACGATCCGAGGCTGTGCCGAGGGCAGGACGGCTAGCCTACCGTCCCCGGGGCTGCCCACGTCAGCTCTTCTGGGTGAGGAAGGGGCCCAGTCACCACCGTGTGGCCTGCAGGTAATGTTTCTACTGGTGACCGTGTCCTTCTTCCTGCCCATCCCGAAGTGGGGCTTTATGGTATCTGATGGGGGTTCAGGTGAAGGCTCAAGTAGGTCCAAGGTCACGGCAGGGGCTCTGAGACACCCCCGCCCCCCCCCCCGCCCCCGGTCTGTACCGCCGCCCGACCAGCAAGGCGCTGTGCACCCTCTGTGTAGGGTACTCGCCAGCCTCACTGGGCGTGTTCGATGGGAACATAGCCGCGAATTCTCTAGCTCTGGTCAGCAACGCGAGCCGCAGAGCACTCCCGTCTTGCTGCTGAAGTCACAGCGGGCCCCGAGAAAGGTCTCAGTTGGGAGCGATGGTCCCCGGGGCGCTTCCTGGAGCGTCAGCAGCGACATGCCATCTTCGCGTCTTGCCCCTTTGGAAACTCACAAGCAGACAAGGCAGGTCGAAGCCACTCTGACTTTGCACCACCACGCCACAGTTGAGGGACAGCAGTTTCAGGTTCCTAAACGTGTCGTGTGCCCTCGTGTGCCGCATACGAGCGGTCAGGTATTTACGAAATGCGGACGGATCACTTGAACGAACGGCAGACCTCTGTGGTCACCCTCACCTGCTTCGCTTGAACCTCCCTGCTTCCTTCTCCTTTGACTTGTGTTGGCTTTTATTTGTGTCTGTGCTTCTGGCTAGACAATCGTATTTGCAGTTCCTGAAATGTTAGACAAACCAGCACTGGAACTGACTCGGCTGTCGCTGGGAGTTTGTGATTTTAGTGACTCGGAAGACGTTGTCATCGAGAGCCTGTCTGCTCCGGCCACCTCATTACCTGCAGCGGGACGGGGGTTCCTGAAGGAGGGGTGAGGCTGGTGGCCGCTTTGGCTTACAGATGGGTTCCTTGGGGCCTGAACAGATCTTGTCTGGGCCCGGCTTATCTGTACTGAGGTCTAGTGGCAGAACCACGGAACAGCCCCGTGTGAGGATTCAAAAGTACTCTGTCCCCTGTAGCGTTAGCCTGAGTACTAGTAACACGGACACTAACAATATACTGTTGATTGCACGCCTCCTTTGGGCGGGAGTGTTGTAAGTCTTCTCCATCCCGTGAGAGCCCCGAAAGTCAGGTGCAAGACACGTGCATGGGGCTCAGAGGATGGTGGGCATCCCGTCGGGGCACACCTAGGACTCTGCCAGGTGGGAACGAGACTGAGGTTGAGGTCTTCTGACTTCAAAGCCCACACTCTAGGCTGCCTTGTTGGGGAAGGTTCTGCACCCCTCATGGCTGGTAAAACCCCAACTTTTGAGAAACCTCTCTACCTTTTTTTTTTTTCTTTTTAATATTTATTTATTTTTGAGAGAAAGAGAGAGAAAGTGTGAGTAGGGAAGGGGAGAGAGAGAGGGAGAATCGCAAGCAGGCTCCTCACTGTCAGTGCAGATACTGACTCGGGGCTCAAACTCACGAACTGAGATCATGACTTGAGCCGAAATCAGACGCTCAACCGACTGAGCCACCCGGGTGCCCCTCTCTCTACTTTCTTAAGTTGAAATGGGACCACGGTGATCTATAGTTCATCATCCAAACCAGGACATTCTGAGAGTGAAAGGGGCACTATTCACAATTCCAAGGGACAACAGGTGTGTGCGGGAGTGTCTCGGGTTGACCAGGCTAACCGGCACGTCCTGCTTCCTTCAGTGATGAAATGCGACCCCACGGCAGAAGCAGCGTGTGGATACCAGAGTCCCCGAGTGCAGGCCTGGCCTCGGGCATGGCGGCTGTCCAGACTGCGTGGGAGGGGTGCCTCCGGCTGCTGCGGTGGGGAGGGACACGCAGGCCTGTGTCTCTCCTGTCCTTTCCCGTGAGCAGACTCACGGCACCTAGGGCCACAGACAGACCTGGCGTTGCTCCTGCAGCTCCACTGGTGAAGATGTAGAGGGAAAATTCCGTAAGAGTTCAGGGGACTGACTTTGTGCCGGCTGCCACGTGAAGTGTGTTCCTTGAATCCATTTAAGCTTCCAGCAGTCCTGGGAGATGCAGGTGCATTGTTCCTGTTTTCAGAGGGGGAGTTGGCACCGAGTGAGGAAGTAGCTGGCGTCAGATCCAAGAGTCTGTCCAAAAGCCGTGCAAATCCACAAGACAGAGAGTAGACTAGCAGCTCCCAGAGCCTGGGGGCAGGGAAGAATGAATGATGCTGACGGGTACAGGGGTTCTTTTGCAGGGGGGAGTATGAACATGTTTTGGGATTAGATGGTGGTGATGGTGACACACCCTTGTCAGTGCATGAAAATCTGAACTATAGATGTTCAAAGTATGAATTTCATGGCATTTGAAATATACCTGATAAAAAATAATAAAATTTTTAAAAGTCACGCGTAAGGTATGAATGACCGAACTTCAGGTTCAGTTTTAAGATGACGGTGGTGTCAGAGAAGTCTCCTGTTTCATTTTGGGCAACATCCAGGGTTATGGCTGGCCAACCCAGACTTACCGGCTGGCTAATACCGGATGTCTCAACAAGGAACTCTGTTGGGAAAGTTTAAGGTGCGTCGATTATAGTTAATGTGTCTTAATAATGCAGAGAAGAAATAATTTCTCAAGTTCTTTGCTTTTGACGTGACACTGTTTGGCTCTAGGATTGTCACTATGGCGTATAAAGTATGATTCTTTCATTTTTGTTTTGGGCACGTAACGCTCTCTAGAATAGCCCGTCTGTAGAAGTTGAAGACGCCTTGGTGTCTGAACCAGAAGATGGAAATTATTCGGCCTTCGTGGGATCAGAGAGACACCCAGGCCCTAGACGAATCGAGTTCGCAGCAGCCCCTGCAGAGGCCAGCGAGGCCGTCCTTGGGCGAGGCAGAGCCGCTCACCCGCGTGGGCGCTCCGGTGCCTGTGTGGCAGGTGCACAGAGCGCCTCGGCGGCCAGAGCCCGTTTCAAGGAGGTGCGTGGCTCTTAGACCCTGTTCTTGAAACCCGTGTCTTTGGCATGGCGTGTGGCAATCCGCTGGTAGGTTTCTGAGTCAAAAGTAAAACACCCAGAGCAACGAAATAGTTCGCCTGAAACGTAGTTGGACGAAGTGTGTAATAACTTCAGGAACAGTGTTACCTGAAATAATTCTAGGTTTACCGGTTTGGAATAACAAGAGGGCTTTCGGGCTGCCTGCCGTTACACGTTTGGGAATGATTGTAAGCTAGGTTTTCATATAAGCAGTTTAGGAAACAGGCAGTTTCTATTTTTCTGTACAAAATTTTAAGGTACAAAATCATGTTTCAGGTTTTGAACCCTGGAATCTCCATTCCAGTCCCTTGAAAGTAAGCTTAGTGAATTTAAGGGGACTGATTTAGAAAAGTGGGACCCTAAATTCATCCCGATTGTCTTTGGCTCGGCGGTATTTATTTGCCTGGTAACGGCCAGCTGCGTGTCTTAAAGAAGTGAACAGGAGCAAAGAGAGTGCGAGGTAGTGAGTGAGCGAGACAGCTGCTCTCAGAGTGGCCACCAGGGAACCAGGGCCTCCAGAGTCACACACAAGGGGACGAGAGGTTCTCGGTGAGGAAACTTTCCTAGAAAGCGTCATGAGCTTACATATTCTAGCTGGAAGTTTAAACCCGGTGACTTCGCTTTCCTCTCATTGGGCTTGTCGATTAATCCCGGATGACAGATTTTAGGAGCGGGAGGGAAGGTGGTCCTCCACTCGATTCAGTCATTAACACTTGAAATACCGCCATCTATTGAGCACTTTGTGCGTGGCAGCTCGGCCACGCTCTCCGCCCTGCCCCCAAGCTAAGTTCCAGGTTTACTTCATTTCATTGCTTCCATAATCATTATCTCCACTTAATAGACGACGAACCCGAATGGTTCGTGAGCTCCCTGTGCCTCTTAAGACTTCCTGTCTCTGAGACTGGTCCCTTCCCTGTCCACATCATTGCCGCCCTGGGTGACCTTGCCCTGGGTGACCTCCTCCGTCTGGTTTCTCAGGCCATCCTCCCTCGAGGACACCCACGTACTTCCTGTACCTGCTAATTCACTTGGCTCCTGAGCCTCAGCGCTCCCACGGGGCGGCCCGGCCTGTACCTCCCCCGCCCTCCCCTTCCAAGGGGAGCCCCCAAGCTCGCTTCCTAACTTGCCTGGGGGTCTGCCCTGCGCCCAACTGGGGACCCACAGTCATTCATGCTCCTCCCCTAGTCCTGAGGACTGCCCTCCCCGCATCCCTCTCCCCACACCCCCCACCCCTGCATTCACCTCGGGGCCTCCTCTTCTTTGGCCTGTCCTTTGGCGGTGGTCTCCCAACCGCAGGCTGCCCCACACTTGTTTGCATTTTCATCTCGGGCACTAGTTAGTGCCCCCGGAGAGCAGGGAACACCGTTCCTTCTCCAGGACCTGGTACCCCCTCTACGCTCAGCCGTCCCAGGGGAGTCAAACTTTGATTCCAGAATTGGTCACAGACTTTGTTAACGGATCGAGTGAGATCGTTAACAAACAGAATGTTAGAGAGTCGCTTAATCACTGCGATTTGGGGGAACTTTAGGTCTTTTATATTCTTCGGCGCCAACTTTTTGGCTGCTGGGGATTATTTTGGGGCTTTTGAAGCTGTTAAATGCTTTCTTCTGGCAGTTTCTCCAGCAGTGTGACCGAGAGGCTCTCGTGGACCTGGTGCTGCCTCAGCTGGCTCAGGTGGTGACCGTGTACGAGTTTCTTCTGATGAAGGTGAGTCTCCTGAGCGTGTCTAGAGGACGCTCGGCCGATTTGAAGTTATTTCGAAAGACATCCTTCGCATTTGTTTTAGAACGAGCCGGGCCGTTTGGAATCGTGTCCCTTCTCCAGGACAGAGCTGAGGGGAGCCTGCTGGCCCCACCGGTGCCTACTCGGCCAGGTCTCCCAGAGGCTGCTCGAGGACCCCCTTGCCTGTTTTCACCTCATGTGGGAGGCAAGAAAGTGGTGGCAGCAAAGCAGGGCCGGCCCCCGGCGCCCGTCACCTTCCTCTCGGGCACCTCCTCCCTGGTGAGCCCGCTCTGACTCCGAGAGGTGCCGGCACGGCTCCCGGGAGGAGTGAAGGCCTGGGCCCCTCCTGCCTGCCGGCCCGTCCGCGGGACCTTTCCGTCTCCCCTTCCTGCCCCCCCCCGCGACCCCGTCTTCGGGGCTTCGGCCCACAGTCCCCCTGCGGCTGTCACCCTGGAGGTGGTCTGCTCTGTGGCCCCGTCCGGGGCCAGGCACGTGTGGGCTGTCATTGGCGAGTGGAGGAGATGACGGGCCGCGGACGGCCTGACAAGCTCGTATCCTTCCTGCCTCCAACCCCCTGTGTTTGTCATTTCGTTGCCTCTGGTTAAAACATTTCTTGTCACCTTTATCTTCACAAAGGTTGAGACAGGTCATCTAGCAAAACCTTTGTTCCCAGCTGTGTATAAGGAATTTGAAGAGTTGCATAAAAGGGTTAAGAAAATGTGCCAAGATTACCTCAGTGGTTCTGGTCTGTGTTCCCAGGAGCCTCTGGAAATAAGCAACGACAAGGTAACGGTCTCACCTGGGAAGAAAGTTTTGCTTTTAGATTTGCTAAAGGAAGGATATGTGTGTAAAGAGGAGAATGTTGTTATTTTTACTTATTTATTTTTTTAAAGTAATCTCTATGCCCAATGTGGGGCTGGAACTCATGACCCCGAGATCGGGAGTCGCTCGCTCCACTGACTGAGCCAGACAGGCACCCCTGAGGAGGCTGTTTTCAGTAGTGACATCTTCATAGCCAACTGCTTTTCAGCTCTTTTTCCCACCAAGTGACTGTTTTATTTTAGTTTATTTATTTTGAGAGAGAGAGCGCACGTGTGGGAGGGGCAGAGAGAGAGAGAGAGAGAGAGAGAATCCCAAGCCAAATGCGGGGCTCGAACTCATGAACCATGACATCATGACCTGAGCTGAAATCAAGAGTCGGAAGCTTAACCAACTGAGGCTGCTGGGCGCCCGACATTTTAAAAAAATTTTTTTTAATGTTTATTTATTTTTTGAGAGAGACAGAGTGTGAGTAGGGGAGGAACAGAGAGAGAGGGAGACACAGAATCTGAAGCAGGCTCCAGGCTCTAGGCTCTGAGCTGTCAGTACAAGCCGACACAGAGCTCGAACTCATAAACAGTGAGATCATGACCTGAGCTGAAGTCGGCCACTTAACCGACTGAACCACTCAGGCACCCCCCCTCCCCCAACATTTTTTTAATATAAAAGCAAACGGTGCTTGTTTCAGAAAACTCAGGAATGCAGACGGGCTGACTGAGCCTTGAAAGGTCCAGAACACTCTCACTCAGTGGTGACTGCAGTGCTTACTGAGGGCTGGGGGACGGTGACCATAGATCCTGTCCGTGGCTGTTTAGACACAGTTCTCATTCCCCTGTCATTGTCTCCATCAAGTTGCCTCTGGCTGTACTGGGTCCTGGGCAGAAATCTGGTTTGAACTGATGTGGTTTTACTTGTTTTGGATAAAACCCTTTGCTGGGCTTAGCGTGCCCCACGTGGCCACATCATTCAGGGGTCCGTGCTGGCCGGGCCCCCAGGTCTCAGGCCCACCTTGAAATGGAGCACTGAGTGATGCCATGCTTTTAAGTAATGCTTGTTTATTTAAAAACATACTTGTACAATGGTAGCTGGGGCACACTCGTGTCTCAGAGACTGTCTCTAAACTACTGAAAATACTTGTAGGTTTAGAGAAGGAAAATGTGGGGCAGAGGGGGCGGGAACCTGGCGGTGGGCAGTGAAGGTTAAATGGATCATTGTGTTGGGGTCAATCATGGGAGGGGTCTTTCTGGGTCAGGGCAGTCCTTACTGCTGGAGGGGGTAGTTTCGGTTCCCATCAGGGTACGCTTTGCCCTCAGGGTCTGCTGCCTGAGCCAGGGGACCCTGGAAAGGAGAGCCCCACTAGTGCGTCTGAGGGCAGGAAGGGGCAGCCACAGCCCTCTTTCACAACCACAAGGAACACTTGGGCCTGTTGCTTCAACTGCTCTCAAGATTTCATTGACCTGGTCATGGGTCTGCCCGCCTGTTCTTAGGGTTAGTGTCACGCAGACTAGGTTACTTCCGTAGCAAGAAGTCTTGATCCACACTCTGACAGAACGAGGGTTGTTTTGTTTTTGTTCTTTTTTTTTTGGGGGGGGGGGTTGGTCATTAGTTTTATACAAATGCAACATTTATTTATTAAAGCTTATGTATTTATTTTGAGAGAGAGAGAGTATGTGCTGGCAGAGGAGGGGCAGAGAGGGGGAGAGAGAGAATCGCAGGTGGGTTCCGTGCTGTCCGTGCAGAGCCCGACGTGAGGCTCGAACCCACCAACTGTGAGCTCGGGACCTGAGCCGAAATCAAGAGTCGGATGCATAACCGACTGAGCCATCCAGGTGCCCCAAGAGTCACGTGTTTTTTAAACTGTGAGCTCGGCAGGTGTGGGTGTCCTCCCGTCACAAGGCAGACTGGACACACACGGCTGCTGTGCACGCCTGTCAGGACCCACACTCGCAGGCAGTTCAGGCCGAGCCACAGCCTCCTAGGGGCACAGACCGTGGCTTAGCTTGCAAGGGGACACAGACAGGCTGGGAGGCACTGAACTCAAGGGGCTGTCTGTCTTCTGCTCAGACCTTGATCTGCTGCCCCTCCTTCCCTGCCTCCTCCCCTCCTGCTCCGTGGTCCCTTCCTGTGTTCATGTGTAAACAGTGACAGCTGTCGCTTCACAGAATGCCCCCAGGGCAGCTGCAGCCCCCTCACAAGACCAGGAAGATTCCGGGAGCACAGAAGCCGGGGCCCAACATGACCCTCAGACTCCCAGACCCTCACCCTGTCCACTGCCTGCAAGAGGAGATATTGTTCTGGAATGGGTGGGATTGTTTTCTGCCGGTTCCAGTGGAAATCAAACACAGGAGAACAGGAGGCAAGCAGTCACTCCGGTGTCCGATGCCGTCTGACTGCCGACGACACTGAGGACAGCGTAGTGAATTAAAAAAGAAAAACCCCTTTGGTGTCTGCTCTGCACCGTGCTAACACAGAACCTTCTGGTTCTGATAGGACCCGTTTTCTCCCCAGCTGTTCCACGGAACTTCTCACGTGTCTTTGTTTCTCCCGTCGTTCGGGCGGCCCCTCTCGGACGCGCCTCGGCCCTGCCATTACTGCCGACGTGCTGCTGAGCGCAGCTCCTCTCTGTCGCCCTCCCTCCTCAGGTGGCCGAGTCTTTAGGAATCACAGAATTCCTGAGGAGGCGGGAAGCGCACACAGAGTGCGTCCCAGCGCAGCGCACCAGCGGGGACACGGGCCGGGACCCCCGGGCCGAGCTGGAGGAGGCCGGCCAGCAGAAGCGGGGAAACGAGGTGGGTGCCGTCGAAGCGGGTGCGGTGCCGAGTTTCGGCGCTTTGACTGCAGCCCACGGCGCTGTCCTCCGGGGAGGAGCGGTGCGAGCCTGCCCGCTCCCTCCTAGGCTTAGCTCCCCCGGTGTCCTCTTTGCAGACCGCGGACGGGGCGCCGGCCTGGGTGAAGAAGACCAGAAGAGACCCTCCGCCCCAGGACACCACTGACGGCGGAGCCCCAGCCGCCAACCAGGGTAAAGCGCCTCCCAGGCCTGCTTCTCACTCCCGGGTGCCCCTGTGGCCGGATTGAAGAGAACCTGGTTTCTCTCAAGTCTTATCCCCACCTCCCGGGGTCCTGTGGTTCTCTCTCGTTCCCTGTAACTCTCGAGGTCTGTGAGGCTCTCTCGAATCCCTTATTGAAATGAAGAGCCCATGTCTGGGGCCTGGCTGTAAGTGCCGGCTGAGGTTTAACCCTGGAAACAAGCCCTCCTCTGGCTTTTATTCTGTTCGAACCAGAACCTCTCAACCAGACCCTGAGCCTACAGCGCACTGAGAATGGTTCTGCTGCTTCCTAAAACTGCCCGATACCCTGCTTGACCCTCAAGTCTCCAATGGAAAGAGGCATTCTGCTCTTTAGAACTTACGACTGAATTCTGCTGCAGGGGAGGGCAGCTTTATTCAGGGAGAGCAGTGGAAACCCGGGCCCCTGTTGGCCACACGGCTCCCCTCACCTGACTAATCAGTATCGCCTCTGAACTTCATCCACACTTGGAAGCTGCCAGTCCCGAGTAGCAAGGAGAGTTTACGTGTCCACGCGTTCTGCCAGGAAGTTACTCTGGACCTGCTGGTCTTGGACAGCGAGCGCAGTGAGCAGGCCATGTCACGGCACATGGACGCTTACCTGTTTTTCTTGAACTGTTTAGGTCCTGCCCTTCCAGCGAGCGGGAACGCCCCTCGCCGTCCAGAAGGAAGCCACATGGCGCCGGTGTCTGGTCGCGCAGGCCGGCAGCTGCAGGCATTTGCTGACCCCAAGGCCAAGAGCGGGTGTGGGGCTCCTGCTCTCTCGTGCGAGAACGTCAGTGGGCTGAGTGTGTGTCCTCAGTCAGGAGAGCCCGGGACGCAGACACAGGGGCGCGTGCCAGCCCTCCCTGGAGAGAATGCTCAGGAACGCTCCGCAGACTGGAACGGAACTGGGAACAGCCCGGGCAGCGGGGATCTCTGCAGGACCCTGATGTTCCCTGGAGGGGTGGCATCCCTGCCGCCTTCCGGGCCTGGAGACCTTGAGAGGCATGGCTCCCTCTGGAAAGGCCCACGGTCTGGCCCCAGCGACGTCCTGTTTCCAGAGGCTGCCGGCCCTCTGCTGGAGAGGGTTTTGTCTGTGGACGTGGGGCCAGCTGACTGCATCCCCAGGACCGTGCCCGAGCCGGGGCCTCAGCCGGCCCAGGCCGGGTCGCCGCCCACCGATGGCGGTCAGGGAAGCCACGCAGGGGGTGTGGACCACTTCCCCGCCGGGCCCGAGGCGCACGCTGACCAGAGAGAACTGGAGAACATTGTTGCTGCTGGAGAAGCCGTGGCTTTTGAAATCACCAACGGGTGCCATGAATTTTTGTCTCAGGGACGGGAACAGATATTTATTCAGACTTCCGACGGCTTGATCTTGTCCCATCCGGGTTCCATGGTGTCCGGGGAGGAAGATGTTGTCATAGTGGCTGGTATGGAGGGGCCCGCCCTGCAGACGGCCCCCCCGGAAGGGGTCCCTCTAGAAACCACAGAGGCAGAGCCCTCACAGTGAAGCAGAGCCGGACCTCAGTCCTGGACGTGTGTGTGTTTTATCCAAAGAAGGTCTATGTGAAGTAATGTGTATTTTTCTACTGTGAATACAGACACAAACGGACATCTTATTTATAAAGAATAACGTCTTTTTACTTGACCGTCTGTCTACCTTCTCCTGTATCTTGCTTGCCTTCGTGCTGATGGCAGAGCGGTCCCCTGACGCAGCCAGCCTTAGAGACGACCCACAGTTAGCACCACGACACTGTTACTTGCCACCTTGCTCCCCCCAGAACCATGTCCCTTTCTCTCCTGGGTGATGTGCTCTTTTCCCGCCACATCTGGGTTTATTAAAGATCTAAGTTCGCCATCCTGCCCCCACCCCCGGGAAGTAGGAAAGAAAATCGTTTCTGCTTGTACTTAATGCATGAGGGGCCCACTGCAGGGGGCAGCTGAGGTCAGAGCCCCAGTCCTCTGGGGTCTCGCTCACAAAGTCACCTGTTAAGGTCTCTTCTCTTTTGAATGTTTTCCTTGGCTTCGTTAGGCGGAGCGAAAAAGGAAGGTGATTTGTCCACCTTCAGACGCCACAGGTGTCCTCTCCCCCAGGGAGACTGTCAGGAGGGACCCCGAGCAGGCAGTGCTGGGGATCCGGGCTATCCCCCACCCCCGGGCCCTGCTGTGCAGGCGCGGGCCTCGTCCCCGGCCATCTTCCTGTCTTTTCGCTTGATTTCAGAGCCAGTTCGACAGAGCAGAAGGGCGGTGTCCCAGGACACAGCAGCCAGCAACGAGCAAGCCACGGTACGTCCCACGGCCTCGAGCGTTTCTCAGGAGCCCAGAGCGAGTCCCGTCCTGGGGCCCTGGAGTGAGGACCGAGCCTCCTGCCTGGGGATCGTTCAGAACCCTCGTCAGGCACCTAATGCAACAGACTGAGTCCAACCTGGCCCCGTGGTCCGTGGTCTGGACCCAGGCCCTTTAAATACAAATTTAGTTTCAATTTATAGGATATTACGGAACATCCCAGTGCATCTTACTTTCACCATTGTGGATGTGCTTCTATAAGTGGATAGTAAATTAGTAAATTTTACTAATGGAGTTAGTAATTTACATTAGTAAATTTAATGGAGTTAAACATCCTCATTCTGCTGAACAGAGCTGGAAACAACAGGGGGCCCTGGCAGTATGCTCATTAATTTTTTTTTAAGTTTATTTATTTTGAGAGAGAAAACCGGGCAGTGGGGGAGGGGGGAGGCAGAGAGAGAGAGGGAGACCGAGGATCTGAAGCAGGCTCTGTGCTGTCAGCAGCGAGCCCGATGCGGGGCTCGAACCCATGGACCTCGAGGTCATGACCTGAGCCTCCCAGGTCCCCCAGGATGCTCATTAATTTGACATTAATTTGACCTGCTGGTCGTGCTCCATTGAGGGGCCGACAGGCCTTTGCTCTGGGATACCTGTGCTGTACCCGCCAGGGCAGCGCTCACGAGGTCCCTGAGCGGGCAGATGTGTAAAACAGCTTCTACATCACAGCGCCACCTCAGCAAACTTTATTACATAGAAAACAAATGGACATTTTCTTTTCTCGTAAAGAATTTTCTTCTGCATTCACAGTACTTATAACTCGAGATGCTCAGATTAGGGGCAGGAGTGAAGAGGTGTCAGATCACAGACTCAGGGACAGATACCACCCAAGCGACTCCCCCGGGGGGCTGGTGTGGACCCTCAGTGAGGACGTGTTTTCAGCACTTACCTCCTACAAGTTCCTGTTCAACTGTTGTCACTACTAAATGCAATGAAGCAAAGTCCTTTTTCTCTGTTCCCTGGACAGCACGAGGGCCCTGCAGCCACCTCCCCCCCCCGCCCCCCACCCCAGTCAGGCTCTTCTGCCTCGTCCTCCCCAGGGGTCATGGGAGTGGGGGGAGTGGGGAGCGTTGAATCAGAAGAGGGGCCGAGGGCGAGCCGGACCTCGATGTCCTCTGAGGTCTACATTTCAAAGAAGAATGTCTATTTTCATCTGGGGAATAGTAAGCACGTAGCTTGAAATGCCAGAAGCTACCGGAAGGCCCGTGCCAAGCACTGCTGGCCCGGCCTCAGCCCTCTGCCCCTTCAGCCAAGACCAGCACCTTCTCCTTTCTGGTGATTCCCCTCCGTGTGTCTAAATTACGTCTCTCTCCGCTTTCTTGATTTATTCGTGGTAGATGGTATCCATGGGCTATTTCCTTGTGAGACACGGGACAGGGCTTGCACGCCTCCCCACCTCCCCCCCACTAGTGTCTGTATGTCACAAGTGTTCAGTCAGAATTCAATGCTTACGTTGAAGGATAGATGCCGCTCACTGCTGAGTCTGGTGACGTGCTAGGATGACACGGACTTTGCCGGCAGCTTTCATTTTCCCTAGAGAGAACTGCCTTGGGTTTTTTCATTTGCTTGGTGGCTTTTTTTTTTTTTTTTTTTTTGCTATTTCTTATTTTTTACTTATTTATTTTTAAAAGTTTATTTATTTTGAGAGAGCGAGTGGGGGAGGGGCAGAGAGAGAGGGAGACACAGAATCTGAAGGAGGCTCCAGGCTCCGAGGTGTCAGCACAGAGCCCGACGAGGGGGAGCCCGATGCAGGGCTCGAACCCACGAAACACGAGATCATGACCTGAAGCCAAGTCAGAGGCTTAGCCGACCGAGCCCCCCGGGGCACCCCAGAAACGTTGCCTTTCAACGCTCTTTCTGTGTCAGTTTGCACAGCCAGGTAGCCCCACTTTCTCCCAAACTAAGTCCCTGTCCCCAGTATTTTCTCTGTCCCTGGGAAGCACTTGTTTCTGGGGCGTGGGGGCATCAGTCGGATGAGGATACACCCCAGATCATGTGTCACATCCACGCCGTAGCGTGAAGCTTCTTCCATTTGTTTCTGGGAAGCAGATGGTAGGATGGAGCCCCCCGTATTTGGTTGCAAATGTTGTAATGTTGTCAGACTCTAGAACTTGTGCCCGAGGAACCGAGTGGCCTGTCACATCCTCAGTATGCAAACACAGGCAATGCGTTTTGTTTTATTTTTCAGGCAACTTTTTTTGTAGGTAGTTTTGCTGATGCCGTCTCTACTCAGTTAATTCTATGGTATTCTAAAACTGGCTTTTTAAATGTTTATTTTTGAGAGAGAGAGAGAGAGAGACAGAGAGACAGAGACAGAGTGTGAGTAGGGGAGGGTCAGGGCCAGAAGGAGACGCAGAACTAGAAGCGGGCTCCAGGCTCTGAGCTGTCAGCATAGAGCCCGATGTGGGGCTCGAACTCGCAGACCGCTAGATCATGACCTGAGCCGAAGTCAGACGTTTAACCGACTGAGCCACCCAGGCGCCCCACCTCTATGGTGTTCTAAACATTGGTTGTAATTACAAAACGAATGCAGCGTCATAAAAATTTAAGTAACCCAGAGAGGTACCAAGTAAGAATACTAAACCAGGGGTTTTCTATCTAAATGGTATATGAAATACACCTAAGTTACAAAAACAAGATCACTCAATCGTCTTGTTGAGGAACTCATTTATTTCCTGGAGAATCCTCTCGGGTGCCAGATTCACAGTAGGCACGCGTTGAGCGTGTCTGGAGAGGCCACCGGGAGCCGCAGAGATGGTCCAACCTGGAGACCCTGAGGTCGCCGGGCGGCCACAGCACCGCACAGGGCACGCTCCCGGGGCGCAGCACGGGGCCTCCCGTGAAAGACCGTCCGCCGTGGCGGCCACAGAAGCGGCCAGGGGCCCGGAGCCCGGAGGCTCGGGCCGGGCCGTGTTGGCAGGTCACAGCGCTCGGTGCCCCGTCTCGAGCAGCATGCTTTCCAGAAGCAGCCTGCTGTCCGTCTCCACGTAGGGCTGGTGCAGCCACATAGACAAGTAGCTCAGGGTGAGGTCGCGGTCCGCGGCGTGCGCAAGCTCTTCGGTGATGGTGCGTTTCAGGAGGAGCTCCTTCCGGTACATGTCGGACAGCTTGCGGGAAACCTCATCTGAAACCAACGTCTGTCTCCTTTAGAAGCAGAAACGCGTGGCAGTGCTCCTGCCCGGGGTGGGGGTGGGGGTGGGGGTGGGGGAGGCACTGCTCTGGAAAGCTCCTCCTCGAACGCCAGCCTCAGCAGGAGCCCCGAGATAAAGAAGGAACCTGTGGGTATTTATCACTCTGGCTCGGGCAGACAAGCAGGGTCAGATAGCACAAGAAGGTTCATGAAATTAACAAGTATAACCTTTTCTGCTCAACTCTTCACTTCCTGCGAGGATTATGAACAGGAGGTTCACCTCAAACTGGTAATATTCCAGTAACACATCACAGGTCAATGGTTTTACCCTTTTCTTCCTCATTTGAAAGTGAGGTCTCAGATCGGCATCACATGGCTAGGCCCTTGTTTTGAACTAACAAAGCTAAAGGTAATCGTGATCTCATGGAACTTTTTTAAGTAATGGATTCCATGCTCCCACTACTTTTCTTCCATGGGGCTGGCTGAACTGACCTCAATTTATCTTTTATTTTATTTTAAGTTTATTCATTTTTGAGAGAGAGAGAGAGAGAGGGAGCACGCACAAGCATAGGAGGGGCAGTGAGGAAGGGAGGGAGGGAGGGAGAGAGAATCCTAAGCAGGCTCCATGCTGCCTGCACAGAGTCTGACACGGGGCTCAATGTGTCAAAGCATGAGATCATGACCTGAGCTGAAATCAACAGTTGGACGTTCAATTAACTGAGCTACCCAGGTGCCCCTCAACTTACGTTTTAACTTAAAACCCAAAAAGCTCTTTCTTTCTTCAAAAGGAAGAAAATTCTGCCCCTGCAGAGGAGGTGGAATTGATTCTACCCATTTTGTTGTTGTTGTTGTTGTTGTTGAGGTTATTTTTTTTATTAAGTAATCTCTATGCCCAACATGGAGCTTGATCTCACGACTCCAAGATCAAAGTGTCTCATGCTCTGACTGAGCCAGCTGAGTGCCTCGACCCATTGGCTTTAAGGGGCTAATAAGGGTAACTGGCTTCATGTGTCTCTAATTATGTTTAACATTCTTTGCTGATTATTAGAGCCAAGAAGCCCATTTTAAGATGCCCCCAACCTCCTTCCCTTACAATGAATACTCTCGAATTGAATTTCAAAGCCTGTCAGCTTCTTCAAGTACCAGATTGAAATAACACAGATACTCTCAGGGTGCCTGGGTGGCTCAGTTGGTTGGGCGTCTGACTTCGGCCGAGGTCATGATCTCGCCAGTCCCGAGTTCTAGCCTCACGTCGGGTTCTGTGCTGACAGCTCGGAGCCTGGATCCTGCTTCGGATTCTGTGTCTCCCCCTCTCTGCCCGTTCCCCTGCTCACACTCTGTGTCTCTCAAAAATAAACGTTAAAAAAATAAATAACACAGATACTCTCCTAATTTCTACTCCTGAGAATCAACTCAGAAAGAACTACTTACAAAACTGGGCTGTGGGCCACGTGTGAAACAGGGGGGGGCGCTGCCTCTCGTGTCCATAATGGTAGTTTTCTAGTTCACAAATTCCCTTGGTAGTTGAAGACAGCTTTTCCATTTTCGTCTGTATTTTGGCCTGAAAAGATATTAATTGGGAATATGAGAACATTATTTGAAATCTGCTCTAGTCTCCGATTCCATAAGATTTCCAAGCTAAGAAGTGTAAGTCTGGTGAGACCCAAAGTCCAATAACTCAACACTGGAAACTCCACGTGCAGCAAATTTCCAGGGAGAGATATGGAGGTAGACAGTTGCTACGATTTCATTCAGTTGGACGACTTCAAAATAAACCCTGGGTTTCTGGTGCCGGAAAGAGACAGCTTGCTGTGTCCCACTTCACCGAGATTTCCGAAGGCACGAATGTTTTTGCACCAAAGACCTGGAGGAATCTCAAGTCAGGCTCTGCCTTTATGGGCTGAGAGGACAAAAGGCAGTAAATGAGTTTATTTCTGACTTTTATTTATTTATTTTATTTAATTAATCAGTTAATTTTTTTTAGGGGTCATTTTGAAATTTATTTTTTTAAGGTCACTTTTGTGATTTTTTTAAAATTTTATTTTTTATTTTTAAAAATTTACATCCCAATTAATTAGCATCTAGTGCAACGATTTCAGAAGTAGATTCCTTAGTGCCCCTGACCCATTTAGCCCATCCCCCCTCCCACAACCTCTCCCACAACCCCTCCTGTAACCCTCAGTTTGTTCTCCATATTTATGAGTCTCTTCTGTTTTGTCCCCCTCCCTGTTTTTATATTATTTTTGCTTCCCTTCCCTTATGTTCATCTGTTCTGTGTCTTAAAGTCCTCATATGAGTGAACTCATATGATATTTGTCTTTCTCTGATTAATTTCGCTTAGCATCATACCCTCTAGTTCCATCCACATAGTTGCAAATGGCAAGATTTCATTCTTTTTGATTGCCGAGTAATACTCCACTGTGTATGTGTATATATATATATATATATATATACACACACACACACACACACACACACACACACACCACATCTTTTTTATCCATTCATCCGTCGATGGACATTTGGGCTCTTTCCATACTTTGGCTATTGTCGATAGGGCTGCTATAAACATGGGGGTGCGTGTGTCCCTTCGAAACAGCACACCCGTATCCCGTGGATAAATGCCTAGTAGTGCCATTGCTGGGTCGTAGGGCAGTTCTATTTTTAGTTTTTTGAGGAACCTCCATACTGTTTTCCAGAGTGGCTGCACCAGCTTGCATTCCCATATTTCTGACTTTTATTAACTGCCTTTGAGTATACTGAAAGCTCGAGGCTGTTTCCTTGCTTATAAAATCATCATCACAGCACTGCACGCTTCACACAGGAAGGAAATGGGGAGGACTTGACATTGATGGTGCCTCGGGGTGGGGTGGAGGGGCTCTGCGGGCAGCTCCCTCACCGCGTCATGTGCAGGGCAGTGGCCGAGGACACGGGCCCGTCACCACTGCTCAGCTGAGCCAGCACAGAGCGCTCTGACGAAGTGCCTGCTTTCACGTGGCGGTTAGGAGGACTAAGTTAGTGTGTGTGAAGCACCTAGTTGGGGCTATAGAAGGGTCTGTTAGGTAAAGGGGCGAAGTAACTAAGACTTCAGATTTAAGACCACATTTCTAATTCCTACGTACACTTATCTTTATGTACGCGCGTAAATACGAACAGATACATAAATCATCAAAATAGTAATTCCTTGCACTGGCCCTTCAGCTGCCCTCCAGTCACACCCGAAGTGATGTGCACCGAGCTCTGCTACCGTTAGTTTTTAAAGGACTGCACTCCTTTCCCCAATCTTTTGAGGTTCGATATTTCACCTGGCCCAACCCCAAGAGGTAGGACTCAGCACTTCTGCATTACAGAAGGGACAATTCTCAGGGTTGCTGAACTGGAGAAGGTCAAAGCCAGCACCTCAAGCCACGCCCCCCCGTCTCCTGACATGCCATCCCGTGGTCTCTGTGTCCTTCAGCAGCTCCCTGTTGCCACCCAATTCAAAGAAAAGCTTATACATGATCAGGAGAGCGGACAATCCTGGGGGTCTGATGCTAGGTCGGCGGTGCCCACGCTCAGCTTGGTCATTGACAGAGTCAAGGGAGATGTGCAGTGGGCAGCCCTGAGCCTCCAGGGCATGAGTGGCGGCCCACCCCCCCCCCCCAGCTCCACCTCAGTCCACCTCCTCCCACAGACCAAACTCCAGAATGTTCATCCAGCTTAGGGCAAGGGGTGCCTCAAAGTCTCCCACCGAGGTCAGATTCCTTAAAGACACTTAAAAGCCGAGTCTGGGAAAGCATTCTAAAAAGCTGGAGGAGAACAGGAAAAATAACATTATCACCCTTATGACGCCAACTTTTTGCTTTTGGACACAGAATGAGAACTTATTTCCAAACCACTTCAAACTAGAATAAATTCACTGAAGCAGAGAATTTCAGTGCCTGACGCCAGCGCCCCGGTCTTGGTTCCTCCAGTAGGAGGCACCAGGGCTCCTTGGAGAAATGGCTGATCCTGGGACTGAGGCAGGAAATACATGAGATGGGCCCAGAACCTCCTGGAAGGCTGGAGAGTAAGGAAGTGTTCAAAAAGACCAAAACCGAAAACTCACAACGATGGAAGCATGTCAAAGGGACACAGGAGCCAACTGAACCCCTGGTGGCCAAAGCAGGAACAACTCAAGGCACAAAGGAAAGCGGTGCTTCCGTGCTACAGCCCCAAGTGGAAAGCAAATGTCCACACTGCCAGAAACAAGTGATCCAGTAATTAGCAGGTGGGGGACAACAGACAACTCTCCAATGCCCACATAATCCATGCACATGCTCCACCCTTGAAGAGGTGAGGCAGAACTTCTCATTCCTCGAGCGTGGGCTGCAGTGACTTCCTTCTAGAGAGGACATTGTGGAGGGCGGGGGGAGGGGAGGGAGGACTTAGTTTTACAGAGGAGAAACCTGACCACACCCCAGACAGCTGATCAAGGTCAACGCCCATCGTGCTGTGTCATGGTCACAGTCCATGCCCTTGACAGGATGCGATGAGAACAGGACGTCATCTCTGCGGTTTCTTCCAAAGAACCCACAACCCCGATCAAACCGTGAGAAAGACATCAGACGGATTCTAACTGAAGTCCAGCTGTAACACACCTGACCAGTACTCCTCAAAACTGTCAATGTTATAAAAAACAAGGGAAGGGGAGCCTGGCTGGCTCAATCCGTTGAGCATCTCACTCTTGATCTCAGCTCAGGTCACGATCTTACAATTGGTGAGTTTGGGCCCTGCATCGGGTTCTGGGCTGACGGTGCAGAGCCTGCTTGGGATTCTCTCTCTTTCCCTCTCTCTCTGCCCTTCCCCCGGCTTGTGCTCTCTCTCTCTCTCAAAATAAATAAACTTAAAAAAATAATAAAAAACAGGGAAGTCTGTGAGACTGTCACAGCCAAGAGGAGTCTAAAGAGACATGATGACTCCATTTACTGTGGCGTCCGGGAAGGGCTCCCAGGGTGGAAAGAGAACGTTAGGGAAAAAACAAAAGACATGTGAACAGACTACAGCCTTCATTGACTAACAACGTTCAATCCTGGCTCGTGGATTATAACGTAGGTAGCATACAAATGAAATTTGTGAAACGCAGGACAGTAATGTATGAAACAGGGTGCAGGCAGGGGATCATTTACGGGAACTCTCCCTACTATCTGCTCAACCTGTCTGTAAATCTGAAACTGTCCTAAAAGATAAAGTGTTAATAAAAAACATATAGAATAAATTCACTGTCTCAGGACACTGTGGCTTGGGGAGACCATAGAGACCAGGGGCCTACCTCTTCCCAAGGCCACTCGCCCAGCTGTGGCATTCATGACCCCGCACTACGAGGCCTGTCTTCCTGTTCTGGTGACTGGCTTGGGCCAGTGTGACCCTCCCCGTCACTCACACTTGCCTTCTATGGAAATAATCCTTCCTTTTTTAGGAAAAAGAAGGTAAGCCCCAGGCTCAAAGACTTTGATGGGGAAGCCATATTCAGCTAATGTTTTTTTAACATGATTTTGATTGTATTATAAGCAAATGTTAAGTAACTAAAGAGCATGGGATTAATACAAACTGTGAGGTGGACGTAAGAATGGAGGAAACGTGTGTACGCGGATCTAGTTCCACCCAGGGGTTAATTCCTCCATGGCCTTTGTAATCACACAGCCTTTTAGGGGCTCATTTCCAGTGATGGGACACAGCACCCCCAGCCCTGGACAGGACTCGCCATATTGTTCTCTGGTGGGAGCCAAAGCTTCTGCCAATCCCAGGGGGGTCTCCCCGGTCCCCTTAGAGGCCTCAGGAAACCAGCGTACGGCTTCCTTCCCTTGGGGTGGCTTCTGGCTTTCATGGCAGCTGTTTAGTCTACGGGTTCCTCCTTTTGTGGGTGAAAACTCCAATTCCTCCAATGACCCCTGTCTGACAAGGCCCGCGCCGCTCAGATCCCCATCAGGACGCTCTGAACACGCATCCATGGTCTCTCGGTCCACGTGGATGGGTGGGCCCATCATTTTCCTGGCTGTCACAGACACAGCCCAGCCTTCATCTGAAGATCTTGGGAACTGGGCTGACCACGCGCATGCGCTCACCTATAACCCAGCGGCTACTTTCACGCGGACCTGTGCCGCAGGTCCCGGGGACCAAGGGCAAGGCTCTCCACGTCTCATCTGCTGCTGCTCCGTCCATCGAGCCTGCTGGCTGGGTTTTCTGGACCTTAACTCTCCCTGCTAATGTCTTCCCAGTGTCTCCTCAGTGCAGGTGAGTGGGGCTGAAGAAGGGGTCCCGGGGCACCAGCCTGCCCCTTAAGAATGCAGAGAACCAAGCGTGCCTGGGTGGCTCAGTCGGTTGAGCAGCCGACTTTGGCTCAGGTCATGATCTTGTGGTTCCCGAGTTCGAGCCCCGCGTCGGGCTCTGTGCTGAAAGCTCAGAGCCTGGAGCCTGCTTCGGATTCTGTGTCTCCCTCTCTCCCTGCCCCTCCCCCGCTCACGCTCTGTCTCTCAAAAATAAAAATTAACATAAAAAAAAAAAAGAGAAGAAGAATGGGGAATACCAAGGACAGATAAACAAAAGCAATCACACCCTCCCCTTCCCAAACTTTTTCCTAATGTGCTTCTGGATACAGTTCTAAATGAGAATGTGCACTAACAAGACCCAAGTGGCATTTAAAAACAAAATCCTTTCAGATTATTTTACACTTTATAAAAATCACATTAGTAAGTGTTGGAAGTGTTTCTCATTCTAACATAGCTTTGAGATCCTGTGACATCTTCATACCAGAAGGGAATGAGGGACGAGGAGGCTATGGAGCGAGGTGGGGGGGGTGCATCGAAACGACAGACCACGAGGCCATCCGGCTGAAGTGCACCTAACCAAGCATTACACGTCTAGCTCATTGGCTGTTGAAATGATTTCAACACCAGAACTCAGCCACCCGGTTCCTTCTCTTTCAGGGACAATATGTGCGCCTGCTTTTTTGTTCCAGCAAAAATATTTGCCATGATCAAATGGGTTAATTTGGGAAAAAACAAACAAAATAAGTGGGCAGTTTTGCATAACTTACTACTTTTAGGTTTCGATGGCTCATTCTGCCTGTGTTAATTCCCCACTGGCCCCGGAGCTGCGTCGAGACCTCGTCTGCCAGAGACACAGCGCGGATACGGTGAAGAAAGCAGATCTCACAGAGCCCACAGCCCTTATCCTCCCGCCTTCCTGTGAGCGGGGGGGGGGGGGGGGTCAACGCCAAGTCGCTGACGCCTGTCTGGTTATCTGCTTCTCACCACAGCACCACCCCAGGGCGAAGAGAAGGCAAACAGGACAGTTACAAAAACCGAATCCTTTAGGAGACTGTTTGCTATGTAGCCCCATAAGCATCCTAAATATCCCAAAGACAGTACTGATTTCAATCACAAAGAAAAGACCACCTTACCAAAGTGTCCTCAACTTACCATTATTTTCTCATTTCACTGCTTCTGAAACCATAACGCATCTTGCAATTGATTTGATATTTGAGAGGGTAGTGTTTCTTTCCTGAGAAATTCTTCTAAACGGATAGCTTTATAAGAGTTGGAACCCTAAATCTGAACAAGTGGTATCTCAAGGAAAGACAATTATATCCCACATATTCCTGTTTAACAGGCAAGGAATCATGTTACATATCAGAAACACCTCCATCAAATAAGGTTCAGACATAACGATTTTCTATGTTCATAGGTAAGTTCTAGTTACTCCAGTTCCAGTATGGAGATGGGAGCTGTGTACATTTGGGGGCAGGTACGGTGGGCACGGGAACTCAGTCATTAATTCATTAAACAGACATTAAAGAGCATTTCTCATGTGTTAAACTAGGGCTCACGGGCCAAATCCAGCCCACACCCTACTTTCGTATGGTCCAAGAGCTAAGAATGGGTTTTATAGTTTTAAACAGTTGAAATAAGATGTAAAAAGAATATTCTATGATACATGAAAAGGATATATTAAAGTTTCAGTGTCCATAAATAAAGTTTTATTGGCACACGGCCATGCTGACAGACTTCAACTACCTCCATTCTGACCCCAGTCTATACTTTCTGAACAATTATGTTCTTCTTTCCAGTTTATCTCCTAACTCAGGCAAAGGAGCCAGAGGACATCACACAGGGCTGAAAGAATGAAGGTCTAGGACAGCATCTTGGGGAGCGTCGAGATTTAGGGGGCAGGAAGAAGAAGACACCAATGGAGAAGGCTGAGGAGGAAAAAGCAAGTGTCTAGAGGAGAGCATCTCCCACAGCGTCCACACCTTCCGAGAGACACCCCTGGGATTCGGGGACTGTGAGCACAGGTGGTCAGGGGTTCTGGATCTCACCAAAGCGTTGAAGGTGGTCTGCAGCTCCTCACACAGCATCTCTAGCTCCTTGCTATATTCCGGAAGCGTCCTTCCCGCATTTTCCCCGCGAGCCGGGCTGCTGCTCTGTAACTCTGTCTTGTCCTCACTCCTGGACAAGATGGAAAAGAGGGGGAACACGGTACTCTCTGAAAGGCACCTCATCTCATTACGGCAAACCCAAAAAGTGCTATATCCACGCAACTGTGTCAGGCATTTGGTACAGGTGTTATTTCGTGTCACTGTGACATATGTTTACTTATCACTGTTGTCCACGAGGAACACGTCCGCCAGTTTTGCACTGGAGTAAGTCGGCTGAATGCAGCCCCGTGGTACGCTCGGCCTAGGGGAGTCCGTGCTCGATGTACACGGACAAAAGAGACATGACCATTTTCCCAGAGTTCGCTGTCTGGAGATCGTTTGGTAAACTGAATACTGTGGCCTATGGGGCATGAAATTAGCTCGTGGGGTCACCACACTTCCAGGAAAAAACTAAACATAAAACTAGAAGAGACGATATCAGAGAGCGCCTTATGCAGGAAGGTGAACCACTGGTTCTTGCTGAGTGGGCCTCGGCAGGAAGAGGGGGGAAGGCAGCGGAGGGCCAGGGCGCATGACGTGCGCCGGGGACTGGCGAGAGCCAGAGGGACAGGCCGGGCCCAGAGACTCTCAGCTCTGGTCTGTGGATGATGACAGAGGAACAGAGAATCCTAACTCTGAGAAATAAAAAATATACATGTAGGAGAGAATAATGAAACTAATCTCCCAGTCAGAAGTGGTAACTGCCAGCGTTTTTTTTTCATGACTCCTGTCTTTTTTAACGGAATTGCTAAGGGGGCGCCTGGGTGGCTCCGTCAGTTAGGTGTCCAACTTTTGATTTCGGCTCAGGTCATGATCTCATAGTTTGCGGGTTCGAGCCCCACGGTGGGCTCCATGCTGACAGTGCAGAGCCTGCTTGGGATTCTCTCTCTCTCTCCCCCTGCTCCTCCCCCAACTTGTGCGTGCATACACTGTCTCTCAAAATAAAATAGACATAAAAAAAAAAAAAAGTCTCAGGGTGAAGCACTTAGAGCATGAGGAGCTCTGGATGCACTTACCATAAACTGATTTTCAGGTTGGCAATATTATTTGCAGTAGCAAAACCTGTGTCATTGAGGTTTTCCCATTTCAGGATCAAGTTATGCCAATCAGCTGCATTGTCCTTAATTTTTCTTGCACTGACAGATAAGACAGGTTTTCTGGGCGTTATACTTCCAAGAGCATTTCCTGATGGGGAGTAAAAGGAACATAATTATCATGAAATTTGTGAAAAGAAATAAAATGAACCTCATTTAAAATGGGGTCGGGAGGCCCTGAAAGGCGAGCTGTCGTGCGTACATGACTAGCTGCAGGCCAGCCAGCAGGAAGAAGGAAGGTAAGAATTATTATGACGAGGGAGGGTATTTTCCGCATAGGAATCTCATTACCTGCTTTCGAGAGAAAGATCCCTCCCCGTTCCAGCAACAGTGCACCAACCACACCACTTGCAGCCGATGAGAACCTCAAACACGTGTTTTTCTCCAAGGAACTTGTGTTCCACACTCCCCCACTTCCCCCTAAAACCTAATTAAAGCTGACCTTTCCGGGGCACCTGGGGGGCTCAGGCGGGTAAGCATCCAACTTTGGCTCAGGTCATGATCTCATGGCCTGAGGGTTTGAGTCCTGTGTGGGGTCTGTGCTGACAGCTCGGAGACTGGAGCCTGCTTCAGATTCTGTGTCTCCCTCTCTCTCTGCCCCTCCCCTCCTCATGCTCTGTCTCTCTCTCTCTCTCAAAAATAAACATCAAAAAAAAAATTAAGGGGCGCCTGGGTGGCTCAGTTGGTTAAGCAAGAGACTTCCACTCAGGTCATGATCTCACAGCTCGTGGGTTCGAGCCCCGCGTCCGGCTCTGTGCTGACAGCTTGGGGCCTGGATCCTGCTTCGAATTCTGGGTTTCCCTCTCTTTCTGCCCCTCCCCAACTCATGCTCCGTCTCTCTCAAAAATAAACATTAAAAAAATTTTTTTTAATGATTCAAAAAAATTTAAAAAAAAAAAGCAACCTGATCTTCCCTGTGTGTCTTCTGACTTGCCCACTATTCACCATAGCTTGCTTGTCCTGAATTGCAATTCCTTTCCTTTCTCTTTTTTTTTTTTTTTTTTAACAAAAAGTGATTCTTTGCTCTGTTTAAAGTTAACATTGCTTTGTGGTTGCACTGGGGGCCAAAGGAGATGACCCCAGGGGATGATCACCCTCAGGCTGCAGGGAGGCATCTGCAGGGCGCCCTTGTGCTAACCCCTTCAGAGTCTCTCAGATTTTGAGTCCCTCCCTTTGGTGGAGCGTTCCACTTAATTCGGGATCTGTTTAAAGTACTCGCTCATTTTCCAAACCTCAGATTTTGAGTAATGGGATCTTGATTCTCTACATTCTCTCAGAAGGGTCCTCCCTGTGGGACCCCAGCTGATCTTATGTTTAAAGCTCTTCCCTCTTCGTGTGCTTATTCATTAATTTAATTTAATTTAATTTAATTTTTTTTAGTGTTTATTTTAATTTTTGAGAGAGAGAGCATGAGCAGGGGAGGGGCAAAGAGAGAGGGAGACACAGAATCCAAAGCAGGTTCCGGGCTCTGAGCTGTCAGCATAGAGCCCAACGTGGGGCTCAAACTCACGAACTGCGAGATCAGGACCTGAGCTAAAGTCGGATGCTTAACCGACTGAGACACCCAGGCGCCCCTTATTTATTCTCAAATATATTAACAGTGTTGTATTAGTTGGAGGTGTACAAGATAATGACTGAACAATTCCACACATCACTCGGTGCTCATCACGCTGGGTACTATTTTTTTTTTTAAGTAGGCTTCATGCCCAGCATGAGGCCCAATGCGGGGCTTGAGCTCATAACCCTGAGATCAAGACCCGAGCTGAGATCAAGAGTCAGGCACTTAACCAGATGAGCCACCCAGGCGCCCCATGAGAAGTTAAAGCTTCAACGGCCATGATGGCGACCTCTTGATCTCCCCAACTTTTCTCAGAACCTAATTAGAAAGCTCTCAGTCTAAGATTAAGCAGCCTACGAGGGATGCTGTTTTAATGAGTACCTGAAAGCTTATAAACATATTCAGGACTCTCAAGTCGCCTCTTTATAAAATACCAATCCCAAATTAACCAAGTGGAACAAACAATTGAAAGAAGGCAAAAGTCTTCTGAGGCCTCTTAGTGTCAGAGCACACGATGGCCATCTTACACAAAGCCAACAGCCACCTTCCTCTTTCCCTCCAACGTGGCCCCCCCTCCTTTATACCCTCCACTTCCTCATTCAATCCTCTGTCTGAACCTCCTCCCTTTCTCTCTGGACCTCTCCCCATTTCTTCCTCTCCCAAACTTACTAAAACCTGCCCATGAAAGTCAGACCCTCTGAGGATCCAAATGCTAAACTCCCAATTTCTCATGTTCCCTGGACAAAAGCTGAATTACGACCCATAGTCAAAGACTTTCTTGGGCGCCTGGTGGCTCAGTTGGTTGAGCATCCAACTCTTGATTTCAGCTCAGGTCACAATCCCAGGGTCATGGGATCAAGCCCCACGTTGGGCCCAGTGCTGAGCGTGGAGCCTGCTTAAGATTCTCTCTCTCTCTCTCTCTCTCTCTCTCTCTCTCTCCGCCCCCCCTCTGCTGCTCTCCCCTGCTCGTGTTCCCTCTCTCTCTTCTCTCTCTAAGAAAAAATAAAAAAGACTTTCTCAAAGTGAGATTTGGGAATCTCAGATTTGCCGACAATCCTCGCAGATCCTCATAGATTTGCTGAGTTATTTAATACGGTTATTCAAAGTTATCAACCCAGTTTCTCAGATTCGTATCAACGATTTCACACACTTGTTGAGGGCCAGTCCGAGCCCTGGATGAACACTGCTGATTGGGATAATCCTGATGAATGAGGATTACCTCCAATCTGACTTCAGTCTTTTACTTCCTAAATGATTAAATTCTTTCCAGCTTATCTCTTAACTCAGGCAAAAGAGCCAGCTGACAAAGTACCCGGCGATGGGAACCAGAACTTGCCCCTCAAGCAATGAGGATTGCCCCAAGCCAGCAAGACCCCTCATGACTGACCCCATGACAATGACTGACCTGACCTTCACTGCCCACCTGCTCACACCCACCGACCCCTGCCCCACACTTTCCTTATATAAACCTGCAAGTATTTTCAGCACTTGGGAGACAGTCTTTGAGACATTAGACTGCTGTCTTCCTGGCATTGGCTTTGCCGAGAAATACACTCCTGTCTTGTGTCCTCACCACTCCTTTCTCGGGTCTTTGGATTTTGTCGGCAGGGAGTGGTCGAACCTCGCAGGGAGCGGTCAAGCCCTGGAGGCAGGTGTTCGTGCACCTCTGTGCCCCAGCTACACAGAGAGAGTCTAGAAGCACAGATGGGGTACTATTCCTGGCCTTGCTATATGACTGAGCTCCTGCGGTTGCTAAATGACTTTCCGAGTTAATTCCTAGGACTTTCCCCAAAACTGCTGAATACGGTAAGATTCAGGCTTATATCCAAAAGCCCAATGAACCTATCTATGGAGGATTATAATAGCTGGCTCCAAATTGTTTTTAAAGAAAATTCTGGTCTTCCTTTAAACATTGAATCCACTTGGGCAGTTTTTAACTCTGTGTTCATTAATGGGCCGAGCTGGGATCTTCCCTTTCTAGTTAAGAGGGCCGGGACGGAATGGGAAGCTTGTCCACTGCAGGCCCAGTTAAAGTAGCCAGCCGGCTCGCCCGCACCCTGGGTGATTCAACGAAAAGGAAGAACCGTGTGGTCCATAATTTTCAACTCTGACAAATGGAGGCCCCTAAGCAAAACTAAAAGCGTCCCGATCTTTACCGATATTGTAAAAAGCCAGGCCATTGGAAAAAGACCGCTGGACGCTTAAGAGCTCCAGCCGCCTTCCACCCTCTGACCAGCCTTTCCAGATCCTTGGGAATGAGGGTCTCTCCGCCCTTAAGGACGCGAGAGCTACACTCAGTGCTCAACCCCGCTACTGGCAAGCAGCCCCCGCCTCGGAGTGCTAACACCCTTCAAGTGGGAGGGGAGGGTCTCTAGGAAACCTCGAAAGGGTCCCGTCTCTGAACCTGGTCTCTCTTGCCCAGGCCCTCTAAGAGCTGCCCACCTTGTCTCCTTAGTTCCTCGGCCTCTGTACACTCACCGGGCCCAAATTTTGTAGAGAAGGACGCTGGGATTTCTTTCTCCCGGAAGAGGGAAGTAATTCTAGAATCCGACAGCGGCAACCAAAATAGCCAAGCTGGTGAATCCCGTGACCCTTCAACATCTTTTATTTGCTCAGTCGCCGACCGCACTGGAGCCGATTCCGAGGACACCAACCGTATGATCCTCCTGGACCAACCACCGCCCTCCGTATGGGCAAAATCCCCCACTGCTCCCGGCAGGATCCACAGCTCGCCTCCCATTAAGATCCCAACAGACCCCTCAGAGCCTCTCCCCGGAATTAACGGAAGCGCTGTAAACAAAGACACTCTGAGGGCACTTAGATGCTAACGGAACATCGGGAGGCTCGGGGTCTCATCCCCTGTAGTAGGGCCGGCGACACCCCTATTTTACCTGTAAGAAGACCCAGTGGCTGAGGAGGGAGGTCTGTCCAAGAACCCCAAGCCATAAATAGCACTGACCTCCCTCACCACCCTCTTGTCCTAATCCCCACACTCTTATTAGCCTCTATCCCTACTGAAAGCAAATTTTTCACGGTGACCAGTTTACAGAGCACCTTCTTCAGCATGTCTGTGGATAAGGCCAGCCAATCTCTCTGCTTCGCCTGGGTGGGACAGCAGGACACCAGGACAGTCACGACCCAGGGTTCTTCACGAACCCTGAGAGCTGACTTAGATGACACGAGGTTTTCTGGAGGCGCCGTCTGGTGACGATATCTACGGGACGTGCTTCCTCCGCCTTTTCCCAAGCCTCCCCACAGGAGGACAGCATCCACCTGTTGAAACCTTTAGCCTTAAAAGAACATGCAGTCTTAAAGGGAAAATTGCAGTTAGTTCAAACCCAGGTTCAATATTTAGGGCACCTGAAGTTGAAACAAGGTCCACATTTGGATTTAGGTAGCCTTCACCGCATTCTGAGCTTCCCAAAACCTAAAACTAAGCGTGTTAATGGGGTTTTCTCAGGTTGGCTGGCTATTATTAGAACTGGATCCCTGACCCCATTATTTGGGAAGGTCAGGATGACTTGGCTTTTTTAAATGTTATTTATTTTTGAGAGAGAGAGAGAGAGAAAGAGAGAGAGAGAGAGAGAGAGAGAGAGAAAGAATGCAAGTGGGGAAGGGTCAGAGAGAGACGGAGACACAGAATCCGAAGCAGGCTCCAGGCTCTGAGCTGGCAGCACAGAGCCCAACGTGGGGCTCGAACTCACGAACCGCGAGATCATGACCTGAGCTGTAGTCTGACGCTTAACTGACTGAGCCACCCAGGCGCCCCAGGATGACTTAGCTTTTAATACCTTAAAAGAAACCCCAATAAACATCCTGCTCTTGGACATCCCAATTATCCACTTCCCTTTTTTCCATTTATATATGAAAAGGAAGGGAATTCCCTTGGGGTACTCACCCCCAACACGGGGACCACCATCGACTCCACAGGGCGTTCCGGCCAACAGGCCATGTGGCACCAGGCTCTGCCCCTTGCCACAGAGCCACTCCTATCACCACCCTTTTGGCTCAGGCCAGTGAGGAGACAGTCCCGGGACCCCTGTTGCCATCCCTGTGCAAACTAGAGTTTGGGCCGAACAGCAATCCAGTCCTGCCAGAGACTCTAAAATTCCCATTACCGACCGCTGTGCATGCAGCCATTGCTGCACTGATAAAATGACCTCTGTAAATCAATACTATGGGCAAGGTAATAAGGCCATAAAGCACCTGCTCTGCTCGTCCCACCTGCACCAAATTGCAATGCTGGACAACCTGTCCACACCGCCCCTGGGCATTTTAATCGCCCAAGGGACCATCTGAGGTTTGGCAAGTGGATTTTATTCAGCTTCCCGCCCCCCCCCCCCCCCCCCCCCCCTTCTCAAGGATACAAATGTTTTAGCCACGGGTTGTATGTTTTCTTACTGGACTGAGGCTTTTCCTTGTAGGCAGCATACTGCCTCTTCGGCAGTTAAAATTCTTTTTTAAAAAAAATATTTATTTATTTATTTAGAGAGAGAGCACAGGCGGGAAAGGAGCAGAGAGAGACGGAGACACAGAATCCGAACCAGGCTCCAGGCTCCGAGATGTCAGCACGGAGCCCGAACCCATGAGCCATGGGATCATGACCTGAGCCGAAGTCAGATGCTTAACTGACTGAGCCACCCAGGCACCCCAGCAGCTAAAATTCTATAAGAAAAGATCATCCTTACCTGGAGACCCACGCTTGAACTTCATAGTGACTAAGGATCTCATTTCACTGGTCGGGTGATGCGACCAGTCTGTGCTATTCGGCTGGTTTTACAACACTTTCACTATGCTTACCACTCTCAATCCACAGGGCTAGTTGAACTGGCATCATAGACATGTAATTGGCAAAATCTGTACAGGCCCTCTAACCACGTTGGCCAAAGGCACTGCCAATAATCATTTTATTTTATTTTTATTTTTTAAAATTTATTTATTTATTTTTGAAAGAGAGAGTGTGTGTTCAAGAGTAGGGTAGGGGCAGAGGAAGAGAGAGAGAGAATCTTAAGCAGGCTCTAGGCTCAGCACAGAGCCCTACTTGGGGCTGGATCCCACAACCCTGGGATCATGACCTGAGCTGAAATCAAGAATTGGATGTTTAGGGGTACCTGAGTGGCTCAGTTGGTTGGGTACCCTGATTTCGGCTCAGGTCATGATCTCACAGTTGGTGGGTTCGGGCCCCACATCAGGCTCTATACTGACAGCTCAGAGCCTGAAGCCTGCTTCAGATTTCTGTGTCTCCCTCTCTCTGCCCCTCCTCCACTTGCACTCTTTCTGTCTCAAAAATAAATATTAAAAAATAAATTAAAGGGGCACCTGGGTGGCTCAGTCGGGTAGGCCTCCGACTTGGGCTTCGGTCATGATCTCACGGTTTGTGAGTTTGAGCCCCGCGTCGGGCTTTGTGCTGACAGCTCAGAGCCTGGAACCTGCTTCAGATTCTGTGTCTTCCCCTCTCTCTGCCCCTCGCATGCTCATGCTCTCTCTTTGTCTCTCAATGATAAATAAACATTAAAAAAATTTTTTTTAAATAAATTAGAAAAATAAAAGACAATTTAAAAAAAAAGGAGTTGGATGTTTAACTGACGGAACCATCCAGGCATCTAAGAAAACCTGATTCTCGATAAGTGATGCTACTGAACAAAGATCTTGATCAAAAGGGGGAAGTGTGAAAATAAAGGAAACCTCATTTAGTGATAAGATTCTATTTTTTAAAGTAAGGTCTACACCCAATGTGGGGGTTTGAACCCATGACCCCTAGATCAAGAGACATATGCTCTACTGACTGAGCCACCCAGATGCCCCAGGAAACCTCATTTAAAATGGGGTCAGGAAGCCCTGGAGAGGGGGCACCACTTGCTGCAGCCTGCACAACCAGCAGGAACAAGGAAGATAAGAATGATCTCAACAAGAGAGGGCATATTTCACATAGGAAATTTGTCTCCTGCTTTTAAGAAAAGGAAGGAAGATCCCTCCCTGCCCTAGCAATAATGCACTAACCACTGCCTGTAGCCAAGAGCGAAACCATGGTGCAGAAACGACTACAACTGCCAACTCTTGTTGTCCTATAAACTTTGGTTTACAACAACTCTCCTCAATTTCCTCCTAAAACCTAATGAAAGCTGACCTTCCCTTTGTCTCTTTGAACTTGCCTATAGTTCACCATAGCTGGCCTGTCCCAAACTGTAATTCCTTTGCTATGGCTGACTAAATTCTTTTTTTTTTTTTAACTTAAATAAAATTGCTCTTTGCTTTGTTTAAAGGTGACACATTTATGGTCTTAGTTGAAGGGCAAATTTATACCTATATTTTCTTCCATCAGAAATAGTCAGATGAGGGGCGCCTGGGTGGCTCAATTGGTTAAGTAGCCGACTTTGACTCAGCTTGTGGGTTCGGGCATCAGGCTCTGTGTTGACAGCTCAGAGCCTGGAGCCTGCTTCGGGATTCTGTATCTCCCTCTCTCTCTGCTCTCCCCCTCCACTCCTGCTCTGTCTCTCTCTCTCAAAAGTAAATAAACATTAAAAAAAAGAAAAAAAGAAAGAAATAGCCAGATGGAAGAGATGAATAGGGCAAGGTATGTGCAAAGTTTCCACGCTCTCCAAGCACAGTACTCATGTTCACCAACCTGGAGTTGCCCCCAATCCCATCCTTTTGGGCTGTTATGGAGGCTTCATTACAGAGGCATGGCTGATTAAATCATTGGGTGTTGACCCTCTTCCCTACGGGGTGGGCAGGGGAGAGAGAGGGGCCTGAAAGTTCCAACCTTTTAATCACAAGACCAGATCACAGGGGTGGGCTGGGGCAAGCAGCCCCCAACCAAAAGTCACCTAGGGGCTTTCCAAAAGTCACGGCATTAACATAACAAAAGACATCACTCTCACACTTTCGGTGATGCCAAGGGTTTTAGCTCTGTGCCAAGAACAGGACAAAGACCAAATATTTACTTATTATAAACCACAATAGCACAGCCTGTTACGCAAGTCCTGTCTACCACTTCTCCAGCTTCTTCCTGCTTGCTCTCTATGCCTCAGTGCTAGCTATGTACAAGTTCTGACGTTGAGCTAGAATATTTTTCCTGTCTGTGTGTGTCCCCATACCCTTGGCTTAGTATCCCGAAGGCTCTGCTTATTTCTTTCTTTCTTTCTTCTTTTTTTTTTTTTTTTTTTTTGAGAGAGAGAGAGGGAGAGAGAGAATCTGAAGCAGGCTCCATGCCCAGTGTGGAGCCCAATGTGGGGTTTGATCTCACGAACTGTGAGATCATGACCTGCGCTGAGATCAAGAGTTGGACACTGAACCGACTGAGCCACACAGACGCCCCAATCCTCTGCTTACTTAAATATCATACTGGTTTTTCTTTTATTCTTTACTTATATGACTAACCAACATTAGTGAGTACCAACAATATGCCAAACATGGGGGATGAAGTGACTGAATGAGACCTACCAGGACTATTTTCATGGAACTTACTTTCCAAGCAGGAAGTGGATAATAGACAACTAGCTGACCATGATCAATTTAGACCATGGTGAGTGTCATATGGAAAAGAAAATGGGGAATTGGTGGTGTTTGGGTGGCTGTCAGTTAAGCAACCGCCTCTTGATATTGGCTCCTGATCTCGCAGTTTGTGAGTCTGAGCCCCACATCGGTCACACTGATGGCACGGATCCTGCTTGGGATCCTGTCTCTCCTTCTCTCTGCCCCTTCCCTGCTTATTCTCTCTCACTCTCTCAAAATAAATAAGTAAACTTAAAAAAAAAAAGGAAAAGAAAACGGGGTCTTGTGTTAGGGTGAGCCCTTGAAGAGGTGTCATTTAGGCTGGGATCTGAATGATGAGAGGTCAATAGCAAGGGTCCTATGTGAGAATGAGCCTGGTGAGTCTGAAAAATTGAGAAAGAGCAGTGTGGCTATGATGAGAAATGGAAGCAGAAAAATGTTTACCTTTAGCCCAGAAGGCTAACCAACAAGGATAGTTCATCAAGGATCCAATATGTGCCGGCTGCTACCTTCTTAAAGCATCTCATGACTGCCTGTAAATCTCACCGACAGAAACGCCAGAGAAATCTTGTGAAAGCAGTTTTATGAGTAGAAATTCAAAGAAACACTTCGGACAAAACACTCCCTCCATGTCTCCTCCCCCTTGACCAACTACCAG
Source organism: Panthera leo (assembly GCF_018350215.1). Classification (NCBI taxonomy): domain Eukaryota; kingdom Metazoa; phylum Chordata; class Mammalia; order Carnivora; family Felidae; genus Panthera; species Panthera leo. The sequence goes on from NC_056684.1 coordinate 143,526,171, forward strand.
CTTCATACAGCAAAAAGTGCAGCCCTTTCCGCCCCGGGGTCCTGACCCCATGTTACTTACATAAACTTACAATTGCACCATACAACATCTCAAGATTCTTTCTTGACTATTGTACTTGATCACCCCACATCACCTAGAATGGAATGGCGTGGGGGGGCTGGTAGGTGAGGGGGCAGTCAAGCAACTGGAACCTTACAGACCAAGATAGAGTTTAGATGTATTCCAAGCCAGTGGAAAGTAAACAATAAACTTGGAGTAGGAAAGTGACATGATCTGATTTAGGTTTCCAGAAAGTCCCTCCTTCCACAAAGAAATCTTCCTGGATGCCCCAGGTTGGGTTGCCTCCAGGAGTCATTGCACTAGATGTCTGAAAACAACCTATTCTTCGTTATCACCGGCACTCACTAGTGTGGTATATTTGCTTGTGTGATGTCTATGTTCCCTGCTAGACTGTAAGCACACTGGATAGTGACTGCGTCTTGTTCCATCTCAGAACGCTGGCACATAGTAGGTGCTGAACAGCCTGTGTTAAATGGGGAAATAGTTTTTACCACCTGTACTATAATCTGCTAAGGGTTACCCTTCTCCAGTAGGGACTCTTTGAGGGTGAGGACATCTGATTCATTCTCTGCTCCACACCAGCACAGATTTAGGAACCTAAGACAAAGTTCTAACTTCAAGAAACTCAGGCTAGTGGGTAAAGAGACCAGTAATCAGAGTCACAGCACAGAGCAGAGTGAGATAAAGCACAGTGGCTGCCTCACTTATCCCTCCAGGGCCTCAGCTCCCAATCTGTTCACATTACTACATGGCATCGCTGTAAGGCTCAAATGAGCTGACCCCCATAAAGCACTAAGGACACGACTTGGCACATGGTGAGCACTCGCTGAATGACAGCTTTTATTGTGAGCAAAAAAGCTCTGTGACCGGTAATCCTGAGGGGAATTCAGGGGAAGGTTTTGGGAGCAGCTGGGCACGCAAGGCTTGACACCCAATGTGCTCCGCTAATTCTAGTTTATAATGACAATCACAATTTGGTATCTGAATCAGCCGACACTCCTTTGCATACATCAAGTAGTTCCACGCGTGACAAAACTGAGGCTCAGCAAAACTGACGGGCTCCCGGGCCGACCGCGGAGCCTGCGCGGGGCCAGCGGGCTGGGCTGGGCCAAGGCAGGGACCCCCATTCAAGCCGGGAAGCTCCCAGCCTCCGGCCCAGGACGCGGACCAAGCCGTGACTCTCACACCCTCCCTGCCCCGGGGAGCTGGGCCGTCGCACGTACCTGCCATGCGTCCGCAGATATCCCGGGAAGGAGCCCGAAGCCCCGCCCACGCCCGCCGGAAGCGCGCCGACGTCTCTTCCGCCGCGCTCGGCTAGCTGGCGTGCTGCCGCCTGTGGCTCCGCCGCTCAGCTTCCGGCTGTCGCTCGGCGGTGTCGGCCCGGTTGCCCAGGGAACGGGCTCCCGGCAGCCCCCGCGGCCCGGAGTCCGTCCCCGCCTCCTCCGGCCGAGCCGGACCGACGAGTCCGGAGGGGCCGTCGCGGGAGGTGAGTCCGGCGACGCCGCCGTGGGCCCCACTGCCCCCGCCTCCCGGCCCGCGCCCCTTCCTCGGCCTCCCCGCCGCCGCTCACACCTCCCCCAGGCCGCCCTTCGCTCGCCTCGGCGCCTCAGGGTCGCATTGCCCATCTCGCCCCCGCTCCCGGCCCCCCGCGTCGCCCCGGCGGGTGGCCGAGCCCGAATGCCACAACACTCGAGGCGCCAGGCTGGTCTGGCAGAAGCCAGCGGTCCCCGGAGGGGAGCGGTGGTTGCCCACACGTCCTCGGCCCCGCTGGCCGGCCGGCCCCATCCCCGGGCCCTCGCTCCTCCCACTCCGCGCCTTCCCTCCCTCTGCCGCACCCTCGTCCCTCGTCCCTCGTCCCTCGTCCCTCTGCCTGCCGGCCCGCGGCTCCCAGCGCCGCTGTCTCGTGATTGACGTTGCGTTCTGTCCCCCGACCCTGTCAGTCCGGTGCCTTCCTCCGCGCGCCAGCACTGCCGGCACAGACCTTGGCACACACCTACTAGGTGCTCCGTAGGTGTTCGTTAAATGGGTAAATGAAGGACTCCTCCCTGAGTCCTGTTTGAGGGTCTGGGAGGCAGAATAGGTCCTGCGACGTAAAGAATGGGGTAGCGTGGAGTGAGACCCGGGTTCAGGTCACAGCACTGCCCCTTCCTAGCTGTGTGCTCGGGGCAAGTGATACCGCCTCGCCAGGCTGCAGTTTCATCATCTGTAAAACGGAGATGATAATAGTTTCTACCTCTGTCTTGGTGGGAGGATCCAGCGGGTCCGTGCGGGTAAAGCGCTAAGCACCGAGCCTGGCTGGCACCTGACACATTGCAGTAAAGGGTAGCCCCTGCTGAGTTACCCACACGCTGTCCTCCCGTTCCTCTTCCCTGCCCTTTCTTCTCCCTCACTTTCCCGCTGAGATTCAGGAATTTTATCCCGTTCCTTCTATTCCATCTGTTGGCAGAATGTGGGTTCCCAGCCTGGGTGCACATTTGCCTTACCTGCTGGAGGGATGAGTTGCACTTGGGGTTGGCTCCCTTCCTGTAAACCCACTGGGAGCAGAATCTGGGAGGAAAGCCCCTGTATTCTGTGTCGTCACCAGTGTCTCCCGGTCTCCTAAGCTGCAAGGCTGTTTGTACTTTCTTACACCCAGCAGAGTGCACCTCGATAAGCCTCTGACCTTGTGGGTTTTTTTTTTTTTTTTTTTTTGGATAACCCAACTTACACCCCCTGTTGGTTCATTCAGCAGGTATTATTTGAGTCCCTTGTATGCCTGCCACATACCAGGCTCTAGGGATGCTGTGGTTCTAGTCCCTACCCTCAGGGAGCTTTCTAGTTGGAGAACCAGCAGGTGCGGGTGTAGGGACTGCTTTACCCGAGACCATGGTGGGGAAGTTGGGATAAGGATAGTCCCCCTGGAGGAGTGACTAGCCAGTAGCTTTTGTTGGGTTTAAGTTATTTTGTGGCCACATCATCATTTTCAATAGAAGATTGTCTTCTTCTGGATCTGCTTTCCATTTTAGAAAGGTAACACTTCAGGTTTGAGGAAGGTCATTTTATATTAGCTTCCGTGTAGTTTGGACAGAACGGCTACTGGAACTTCGTGGGGAAAAAAGGAAGGTAGCAGGCGTCAGGAGGAGCAGTCGATTGAACTTGGAAAAGTGAAGGGCCGATACACATAAGGAAAACGAGCTTTGGTGTCAATCCTGGAGAGATTTCTAGATACAGTGAAGCACAAGGAGCTTGGTAGAATCAGGAGGGAAGAGTTCCCAGCTCTGCTGAGGCAGACACGAGCTGTTGTTCGAAGTGTGTGGTCAGGTTCACTAAGACCTGGACTTCAGAGACCAACGAGGTTTTGCATGATGGTGGGTGTAGCTGAGGTAGAATGGTCTTATGTTTTGGAATATCATGCTTAGGGGATCCTGGCTTCGGGCTCTGAGAGCTTAGTTTACAAATAGGTGTCGAGTGCTGATTGTACCGTGCGCCAGTGGTCTTTCGAAGCACCACAAGGTGTGTAGACTAGAAGGATGTGGGGGAAGAAAGAATCCAGGAAAGAAGCTAGACAACTAAAGATGAGGTGCCGTGTGATGACGAGGTGCTCAGTGTTCTCCGAAAGCAGAGAAAGACCAACTGTTAGAGGCTGTGAAGGTTTCCCAGGGGAGAACGAGTTCTTACAGGGTGTGGGGGGGCGGGGGACGGGAAGGGAGGAAGAGGCCTTTGCAAAGACGAACAGGTCCTGGTGTGTTCAGGGCCTGTGCTGGGAAGCTCATTGCAGCTGCGGGGTAGAGTGTGTGGAAGGAAGGGTGGCCTGGCACCAGGCTAGATACACATCTTTTTAAAAAATGTTCTCCTTCCACGCTTCCATGAGGCTATAGCCTGTGTGCACCGGCCAGCCAGCCAACAGGCATGGCAGCGGGGCAGTGACATTCGTCTGGGAGATAAATGACTTCATTCCCATTGTGCTCAGCCATGAGATTTTAACACTTGAAGGAGTGATGGATGCTGTAGCCAGACTTCAAAAATAGATTGTACAACAGGGATACTAATTGTCTTCCTGGAGATTTTGGAGACAGTCCTTAAAGCATCTGAGTTGTGGAGTGCTCTGGCAGTGCAGGGTTCCTGTACTGAGTGAATGGTGTAGACTGTACATTGTAGTCCTTGCTCCAGTTTTGAAAAGCGGCCCACCAAGGTGGCATCAGGGTGCTTGCTGTCAGCATGGAGAGCGGCTGACACCCTTCCAGTGCATGGGGTCGATGGTAGGCACCATTGTGGGGAGAAGCATCCTCACTGGAAGAATGTTGTAGAGTGATGTTTTGTACTTTTAATGGAAATATTTGTGACCAAGGAAGCATTATTGATTTTAAAGATTGGGTTGAGGGGCACCTGGATGGCTCAGTCGGTGAAGCGTCCGACTTCAGCTCGGGTCACGATCTCACGGTCTGTGAGTTCGAGCCCGGCGTCAGGCTCTATGCTGACAGCTTGGAGCCTGGAGCCTGCTTCGGATTCTGTGTCTCCCTCTCTTTCTTTGCCCTCCCTTGCTCATTCTCTGTCTCTCTCTCTCAAAAAGTAAACATTAAAAAAAAAAAAAAAAAAGATTGGATTGAGAATATTATTTTGCAGTAAGACCTGAATTAACATCTTATTTATTCAATCAGCAAATCTTTACTGAATATCTGCTCTGTGCCAAAGATATTGTTAGGTACTGGGGTTTACATTTGTTGCGTATATTTTCATGAGAGATCATTGAACTGCTTAGCAGGTAAAGTGACTGAAGGTTGCAATGAGAATCACGAAGGACGTACACAAGGTGACAGGACAGGGAAGAGGGGTGGAGGGACTACAAGCCATCTGCCCGGGGAGGGCCTTTGCGAAGGCAGGTTTGTGGGGTCAGATAAAGGATCATTGGAGTAGAGGGGATAGAGGCCTGAGGAGGGACAGAGGGGGCCAGTGCCGCAAGAGCTTGGTGGCCAGGCGGGGAGGGATGGGGATGTGATGGGGGAGCCAGGAAGGCTGGCGGCACAGAGCCTGATGAGGCCACCGAAAGGCATTTGGTTATTTGAGCCCTGGGGGACCCCTGAAGGATTTTGAATGGGATGGGTTGTATGAGATGCACCCATTTCTCTTTCAGAGAACTCTTTTTAAAAAGGGGGGCGTTGGGGTGCCTGGGTGGCTCAGTCGGTTAAGCGGCCAACTTCGGCTCAGGTCATGATCTCGTGGTTCGTGGGTTCGAGCCCCGCGTCAGGGTCTGTGCCAACAGTTCAGAGCCTGGAGCCTGCTTCAGATTCTGTGTCTCCCTCTTTCTCTGCCCCTCTCCAATCACACACACACTCTCTCTCTCTCCCCAAAATAAATAAAATGTCAAAAAAAAAAAAGGAACTTGAAAGGGGGGGCACACCTGGGTGTCTTCCAACTCTTGATCCCCCTCCCGCTCGTGCACATGCTCTTTCTCTCAAGATAAATAAATAAACGTTAAAAAAAGAAAGACTTTATCTTTTCAGAGAAGTTTCAGGTTCACAGCAGAGTTGAAGAGAAGGTACAGAAATACTTTATATACCCCTGTCCCTGCGCTTACACCGCCTCCCCCGTTGTCAGCATCCCCCACCAGAGTGGGACGTTCGTTACAATTGATGATACTACGCGGACACATCATAATCAACCAGAGTCCGTAGTTTACATTAGGACTCACTTTTGGTGGTGTACATTCTGTGGGTTTGGACAAATGTAAAATGGCACGTATCTGCCATTATGGTATCAGTATTTTCACTGCCCTAAAAATCTTGTGCTTTTGTTTTTTCATCCCCTCCCCTGCCACCCCTGACAACCATTGATCTTCTGACTGTCTCCATAGTGTTTTGCCTTTTCCAGAATGTTACATAGTTGGAATAATAGAGGATGTGGCCTTTTCAGATTGGCTTCTTTCATTAATACACATTTAAGGTTCCTTTCTGTCTTTTCATGATTTAATAGCCCATGTATTTTTAACGCCGAATAACATTCTGTCTTCTGAATGGACCACAGTTGATTTATACCTGCACCTACTAAAGGACATCTTAGCTGCTTGCAACTGTTGACAATTATGAGTAAAGCTGCCATAGATATCTGAGTAAAGGTCTGTGTGTGAATGTACGTTTTCAGCTCCTTTAGGTGAATACCAGGGTATCTAAGTGCTGGATCATATCATAAGATTATGTTTAGTTTTTTGTTTTTTTTTTAAAGTAGGTTCTATGCCTAACATGGGGCTCAAAGTCACGATCCCAAGATCAAGAGTTGCATGCCGTATGGATTGAGCCAGCTAGGTGCCCCAGGTTATGTTTAGTTTTGTACAAAAACCACCAGATGGTCTTCCAGAGTGATCGTACCATTTCACATTCCCACCAGCAATGAATGAGAGTCCCTGTTGGACCATCCTCAGCAGTATCTGGTGTTGTCAGTGTTCTGGATTTTGGCTCTTCTAATAGGCGTGCATCTCATTTTTTTTAATTAAAATTTTTTTCTTTATTTTAGAGGGTGCACGAGTGGGGGAGGGGGCAGAGGGAGAGAGCGAGTGACTCTTAAGCAGTCAGTGTGGAGCCTGATCCTAGGACCCTGTCTGTGATCATGACCTGGGCCAAAATCGAGAGTCGGAAGCTCAACCGACTGAGCCACCCAGGTGCCCCATGTGTATCTTATTTTAATTTGCATTTCCCTGATGACATATGATGTGGAACATCTTTTCATGTGCCTATTTGCCATCTGTAGATCTTCTTTGGTGAGGTGTCTTATTAGGTCTTTGGTCCATTTTTTAACCTGGTTGTTTGTTTTCTTATTGTTGAGTTTTAAGAGTTCTTCATACGGTTTGGGTAACAGTCCTTTATCAAATGTGTCTTTTGCAAATCTTTTCTTCCAGTCTGTGGTTTGTCTTCTCATTCTCTTGACATTTTCTTTTGCAGAATTTTTTAGTTTTAATGAAGTCTAGCTTATCAGTTATTTCTTCCTTGGATCATACCTTTAGTGTTGTATCTAAAAATGTCATCACCATGGGATGCCTGGGTAGCTCAATCAGTTCAGCGTCCAACTCTTGATGTCAGCTCAGGTCTTGATCTCAAGGGCCATGAACTCAAGCCCTGCATTGGGTTCCACACTGGGCATGGAGCCTACTTAAAGTGAAGTAAGATAAAATAAAATGTCATCACCATACTCAACGTCATCCAGGTTTTGTCCTGTGTTATTTTGTAGGAGTTTTATAGTTTTGTGTTTAAAAAAAAATTTTTTTTTTAATCTTCATTTATTTTTGAGAGAGAGACAGCGTGTGAGCGGGGGAGGAGCAGAGAGAGAGGGAGACACAGAATTGGAAGCAGGCTCCGGGCTCCGAGCTGTCAGCACAGAGCCCGACGCAGGGCTTGAATCCACAAACCGCGAGATCATGACCTGAGCCAAAGTCAGTCGCTTAACCGACTGAGCCACCCAGGTGCCCCTATAGTTTTGTGTTTTACATTTAAGCCTGTGATCCATTTTGAGTTAATTTTTGTGAAGGGTATAAGCTCTGTATCTAGATTGCTTTTTTTTCTTTTTCTCTTGCTTTCTTTTTCTCCTTCCTTCCTTCCTTCCTTCCTTCTTTCTTTCTTTGTTTTTTGCATGTGGACGTCTGCTTGTTCCAGCGCTGTTTGTTGAAAAGACAACATGTGCCCCATTGCATTGCCTTGGCTCCTTTGTCAGGGATCAGTTAATTATATTCGGGCAGGTCTGTTTCTGGGCTCTGTATTTTGTTCTGTTGATTTATTTGTTCTGCCAATACCACACTGCCTTGATTACTATAGCTCTAGAGTATGTTTGGCAGTCAGGTAGTATCGTCCTCTAGCTTTGTTCTTCTCCTTCAGTATTGTGTTGGCTCGTGGCTATTCTGGTTCTTTGCTTCTCCGTGTAAATTTAAAATAGTTTTGTCGATAACCACAATATAATTTGCCTGGACTTTGATTTAGATTGCATTCCCAACTGTAAATCAAGTTGGGAAGAGTTGACATCTGGACAGTTTCAAATCTTCCTACCCATGAACATGGGGTATCTTTCCATTTATTTGGTTCTCTGATTTTGTTCGTGAGAGTTTTGTAGTTTTCTTCATATTGATCTTATACGTATTTTGATAGATTTAGGCATAAGTATTTCATTTGGGGGAATGCTAATATAAATGGAATTGTGTTTTTAATTTCAAATTCCACTTGTTCATTGCTGGTATATAGGAAAGCAGTTGGCTTTTGTATGTTAAGCTTGTATCATCACCTTGTTATGATTGCTTATTAGTTTCAGTTTTTTGTTGATTCTTTCAGGCTTTCTACATAGATGATTATGTCATCTGCAAAGACAGTTTTATTCTTTTCTACTCTATCTTTTGTGTCTTTTTCTTGTCTTATTGCATTGGCTAGGACTTCCAGTGTGATGTTGAAAAGGAGTGGTGAGATAGGGAGCTCCTTCCCTTGCACCTGATCACAGTGGGGAAGCTTTGAGTTTCTCACCGTTAAGTGTGCTATTAGCTGTTATTTTTTTATAGGTATTTCTTGTCCACTTGAGGAAATTTCTCTCTATTCCTAGTTTACTGAAGTTTTTAGGATGAATAGGTGTTGGAGAGCTGTTCCTTCTTTTTCTTCTTTCTGCAATAATTTTATTGAGGTATAATTTACATGCCATATAATTTACCCATTTAAAGTGTACAAGTTGGGGCGCCTGGGTGGCTCAGTTGGTTAAGCATCCGACTCTTGGTTTTGGCTCAGGTCATGATCTCACGGTTCGTGGGTTTGAGCCCCACATGGGACTCTGTGTGGACAGTGTGGAGCCTCCTTGGGATCCTGTCTCTCCTTCTCTCTCTGCCCCTTCCCCGCTTGCTCTCTCTCTCACAAAATAATAAACTTTAAGAAAAACTTGTGCAAAGTATTTAAAAAATAAAGTATATAGTTCAGTGGTTTTTAGTGTATTCGTGGAGATATGTAATCATCACTACAACCAGTTTTAGAGTTTTGTCGTCATTCTAAAAAGAAACCCCATACCATTTAACAGTCACCTCCACCCACATTCCCATCTTCTTCCAGCCCTAGGCTGTCACTGATTTACTTTCTGTCTCTTTAGGTTTGCTTATTCTGGGCATTTCATATAAATGGAATCAGTATGTGGTCTTGTGTGTCTGGCTTCTTTCACTTAGCATCATGTTTTCAAGGTTCATCGTGTTATGCATGGATCAGAACTTCATTCCTTTTTATTGCTGAATAATCTTCCATGGTGTGGATATACTGTTGTTTTGATGGACAATTGGTGTTGTTTTAAATTTTTACTATTATGAAGGTAATATTATGAACATTTGTGGACAAATTTTTGTGTAGACATATGTTTTCATTTCTCCTGGATATACAACTAGGAGTAGAATTGCTGGGTTATGTGGTAACTCTGTTTAACCTTTGAAGAGCTGCTAGGCCCTTTCATAGTGGCTGCATCATTTTATTTTCTACCAGCAACGTATGAGGGTTTCAGTTTCTTCACATTCTTATTAACACATATCTTTTTTTATTATTATTATAGCCATCCTAGTGTTTAAAGTGATGTTTCATTGTGGTTTCATTTTGCATTTCCCTGATGATTAATGATGGTGAGCATCTTTGTTGTGCTTCTTGGCCACTTTTTTAATGTTTATTTATTTTAGAGAGAGAGAGAGTGCAACCAGGGTAGATGCAGAGAGAGGGGGACAGAGGATCCAAAGCGGGTTCTGGGCTGACAGCAGAGAGCCCAACACAGGACTTGAACTCACAAACTGTGAGATCATGACCTGAGCTGAAGTCAGATGCTCAACTGACTGAGCCCCCCAGGTGCCCCATATTATTGGCCACTTTTATGTCTTCTTTGGAGAAACATGTATTCGGATCCTTTGTCCATTTAAGAATTGTCTTTTTGTTATTGATTTTTAAGAGTTCTCTATATGTTCTGGATACAAATGCATTATGAGATATGTGATTAACAAATATTTTTGCCAATTCTGTGAGTAGTCTTTTCAGTGTCTTGGTGGTGTTTTTTGGAGCACGAAAGTTTTTAATTCCAATGAAGTCACAGAGTTCATTCCCACTGCTGTGTGTGAGCTTAGGTTCTAGAGGGCAGCTGTGGGAGCAGGAGAGCAGGCATTAGAAGAATGTCGCAGAGGCCCAGGTGAGACACGTGATGGCTTCCTCCTGGTCATGGCCACAGCTGGTGAGAAGGGGCCAGGTGTGAGGTAGGTTAGGCAATAGAGTAGATGGAACGAGGTGAGGGGTTGCTCTGGGGGTAAAGAAGAGGGAGAAGTCAGGCACGAATGCTAGGATTTCAGCCCCAAAAATTGATTCAAAATTTGATTATACTGCCCATTATCTGCCACAGAATTGTGATAATTTTTAATCTGTGCTGGGGCCTGCAAGTGAAGGGATCCTTACACATTTTTGAAGTTGATAGTGTTATTGTTGATTGCGCCAAAGAGATGATTCCAGGGACTCTGTCCTTCCACGAATACCTCCTGAGCCACCGCAAGTAAACGTATAATCCAAGCTAGAATAGTGTACCTGCCCTGCAGATGAGTTTCGAGGCGTATCCTCCGGCCCCTTGTAACCAGGCCGCAGTCTCAGATTCCTTCGTATGGAGATTATGGAGCTGACAAGTGAATGGTATCAGATCAAGGGAATGAATTTTAAATTTGACAGAGCTGCTTTGAGGAAAATGGCTTTGAAAGGAGGAAATAGTACTGGCTGACGTTTGTGAAGTGCTTAGTCCTTCCACTTGCTTCCGAGGAGGCCTCGTCCACTAAAGCAGAAATTAGAACATTTTGGTTCAGAAAATTTTGGTTTATGCATAGAGTGTGTTCGCTGCAGCTTTTCTGTACAGATTAAAAATCGTGTTCTGGTGGAATATTTAATGAAATGGCAAATGCTTCTGGTTTATAAGGTGAAAAGCTGTGTGTGTCTGCATATATGTGTCTGTCACTACCTGTAGATGTAGCATGTCTCTGTACAATGGGATTATTATTTTTTTAATGTTTTATTTATTTTTGAAAGAGAGAGAGAGAGACAGAGCGTGAGTGGGGGAGGGGCAGAGAGAGAGGGAGACACAGAATCCCAAGCAGGTTCCAGGCTCTGAGCTGTCGGCACAGACTCCCCGACGCGGGACTCAACTCACCAGCCGTGAGATCATGACCTGAGCCAAAGTCGGACACTCAACCAACTGAGCCACCTGGGCACCCCCGTACAATGGGATTATTAATGCCATTTATTTAGTTCTTTGTAATTTTCCATACTTCAAAAATTTTAAAGTTTGTTTTGAGAGAAGGGGGGAGGGGCAGAGAGGGAGACGGAGAATCCCAAGCAGGTTCTGCGCTGTCAGCGCAGAGCCCGATGTGGGGCTCGAACCCATGAACCATGAGATCATGACATGAGCTGAAACCGACTGAGCCACCCAGGCGCCCCTCAATTTTTTTTGTTAATTTGAGATAGAGTGTGCGTGCCTTCGAGCTGGGGGTGGGGAGATGAGAGGGACAGAGAGAGAGAAAGAGAGAGAGAAGAATCTTAAGTAGGCTCCACCTTCAGCACAGAGCCCAACGTGGGGCTCAATCCCACCACTGTGGGATCCTGACCTGAGCCGAAATCAAGAGTTGGACACCGAACTGACTGAGCCACTTAGGCACCCCTCAGTTTTTTGACGGTGAACATTTATAACTGTTTAAAAAAATTTTCATTTTAAAAACTTTGTATAAATTATGGCTTCTCGGTGTGTTCGCATGTACACGTCCATCAAGGAAACAAAGCCTTTAACTGCTCCTATGCTGCCTTACGCTTGAAGATGGAAAGATTGTTGAAATAGCAACAGTGTCCTCATCTGTACAATGGAGATAACAGTGGTCCTGATTTGGCGAGGATTTAATGGGTTAGTGTGCTAAGGATAGTTTCTGTGAAGTAATAGCATTAGCGATTAGTGCTGTTGCTATTGTCATTCTTTGCATTTTGGATTATTGTCCCATGTCCTTAAGCGATCTACCTCCTTTCCCGTGGTATCTGTCAGCAACGGTTTTCACTTGAGTGCATGAGGCCATTTCATTTTCATTTGATTCCTGCATCATCTGAGTCTCGCCCACCTTTCTGGAGTACTCGCATAAATCAAGGATTAGTCTTGCCCTTGCCTAGTTATAGGTTTATGAACCGTGCTGCTGTATGGACGGCACAGCATTCACCATCCAGATGCCTGTTGCGTCAGCCATTTAAAGCTATGTGTGTGCTCACTTCAGCGGCACATACACTGAAGCTATGTGAGCTTGGGCACATTTCGGAACCTCCCAGAGCTTCAACCTCTGCTACAAAGGGATGTATCAGTCAATTTTCTTTCTTTTTTTTTAAGATTAAAAAAGAAATTTAGAGAGGGACAGAGCACGCACGAGAGGGGGAGAGGGGCAGAGAGAGAGAATATATATATATTTTTAATATTTGTTTATTTTGAGAGAGAGAGAAACAATCCCAAGCAGCCTTCACTCTGTCGGCACAGAGCCCAACTCGGGGCTCGAACCCATGAACTGTGAGATCATGACCTGAGCCAAAATCAAGAGTCAGATGCTTAGCTGGCTGAGCCACCCAGGTGCCCAGAGAGAGAGAGAGAGAGAGAGAGAGAATATCTTGAGCAGGCTCCATGCTCAGCGCAGAGTCCAACATGGGGCTCGATCCCATAACCCTGGGATCATGACCTGAGCCAAAATCAAGAGTCAGCTGCTCAACCAACTGAGCCACCCAGGGGCCCCAGTCAATTTTCTTAACCATCACAGAGGGATGTGATTCTTATTATTACCATTAGGGGAGCTCTCACAAATTACACTGCTTGCTTCTTCGTATCGACTATTGTGATTATCAAATGAAACAGGAATCTGAAAATGCTTGGATCGCTGGGTATGCCACAGAGATCCAGGGGGGTATTATTCCTGCAGTGAGTTGAGGCAAGATTGGAGAAAAAGTGATTATTTTGTTGGTCTTCCGCTCCTGTCACTCCTTCCTTCCTTGCAGATTTTCCTCGTACACAACTCATTCATCTATTCAGCAAATACTTACTGAGTGCCTCTGATATGCCTGATCCTTTTCTAGGTGCTGGGGGCTACAGAGGTGAGTGAGGCAGATGTGGCCCTGCTCCTGTGGGCCTTACAGACCGGTGATGGTAGAGGGGGTCAGGCAGAGACGGCCAGTGAAAAGAGAAGGAAGAAGAAGTGTGAGCAAGTAAAGCAGAGAGAGGGGAGCAGAGCGTGCTTGGTGGTGGTGGTAGGAAGCGCATTGTAGGGGATGGTCAGGTGGGACGTCGTGGATAAGGGGACATTTTAGCAGACACCCGTATGCTGAGAAGAAGCAAAATCTGAGTGACACCTGGACAAAGAGCATTCCAGGTGGGAGGGACAGCCCGGTGTTGGGGCCCCTGGGTGAGAATGAGTCGGGTGTGAGTTTCGTTATAAGAGAACTTGAAGTTGGTCAGTCAGCTTTATAGAAATCAAAAAGCCACCATTCAGCAGACCGCAGATCCGGGATCCTAACGAGTTCTTACTAGAGGGGCTTAAAGTCTCCGTAGAACTGAAGGGCTAGAATATACCCCTCCAGCTCTGATCAGATCGGGCACCGCCTGTAGCTGCTGCTTGTCTGTCAGAGCTGTGATGGCGCGACTGGGAAGACTCCGGACCTGGACTCGGGTCTCGGCTTTGTGGTCACGGGCCAGTCTTGTGACCCTTGGGTCCTCAGGCCCTTCTTCTCAGAGTTGGAGGTGACGCCAGTGATCTCACAGATGGGACAAGGAGTAAATGAGTGGCTGAACCCTTCATGAATGACAACACACTGTGTAAGGACCGAGTCTCTTTATTGCGGGAGGCTTTGAACTCAGAGTGCCGAGAGGTGTGGGTGTCAGGGTGGAGCAGGTGCATCGCGGAGGCTCCGAGCGTCGAGGGGGCTGCAGGCATCCAGCTGGGGGACGTGCTTCTCTGCTGTCTCGACACAGCGAGTGTATTGCCACACCAGGACTGGTTCGTTGTCCTCCTGGGACAATGGCTTTCCTCTTTCTCTTCATGTTCCGTCCGTCCTCACGAGCTTTGTACTTCAGGATGTTTCCAGTGAAGCCTTTCCCACTACTCTCTCCCGCTTATCAAGACCTACAGCTTCGCACCCAATCACATGTGGTTTTGTGTGTCTTCACGGTTTCTTTTTTTTTTTTTTATTTTTTTTTAATGTTTATTTATTTTTGAGACAGAGACAAAGCATGAACAGGGGAGGGGCAGAGAGAGAGGGAGACACAGAATCCGAAACAGGCTCCAGGCTCTGAGCTGTCAGCACAGAGCCCGACGCGGGGCTCGAACTCACAGACCGTGAGATCATGACCTGAGCCGAAGTCGGACGCTTAACCGACTGAGCCACCTAGGCGCCCCTCTTCACTGTTTCTTTTGCCTGCCTGGCTAGATCATGAACTGCTCGAGAATAAGAACTGTTTCTAATATTCTTTCTGTTTCTCCATAGTATTTATTAGCACAGTATAAATTATAGAGGCCAGTACATACTGACGTGCACGTTGAATTAAAGTGCTCGAAGTGATCTTAATGACACCTGGTTTACTTTCTCCATTGAAATAAGCCACAGCTGTAATTTTTCCCCACCTGCAAGTTCCTCAAGCCCACCGCTAAACATGACTTCTCTTTGGCGTGACCAGACGTTGAAAGAATTACAACGCCTTGTTCTTTAGCCCCCAGGTTTCCCCAGATGCCAGTCAAACATTCCTTCTCCTGCCTGAAGATCATCTGCGGAAACCTCAGCCATGGCATCAGTATCAGAACCGGTCACCTTCAGAGAGTTCTGCCCTTTGTACTATCTCCTCAATGCCATTCCCACAAAGGTGCAGAAGGGTTTCCGCTCCGTCGTGGTCTACCTCACAGCTCTCGACACCAATGGGGACTACATCGCGGTGGGCAGCAGCATCGGCATGCTCTATCTGTACTGCAGACACCTCAACCAGATGAAGAAGTACAACTTTGAGGTGAGTCTTGCTTTTCTTTACTCCTTAGTATGCAAGAGGCATGGCCGACGTTGGACACGCTCGTGTCTCCTAGGATGGGGTAATTTACTTCTGATTTGGCCTCGGTATCTCACCCAAACACTACTTGAAAACCATCTTTAATTGAAGTGGGATATAGCTAAAGACGTTGGTTTATTTTTGTTTTTACTTTTTCCCCCTGCCTCTAGAAGTTTAGCACCACTTTAAAAGAGAACATTTTAGTGTTAATATGTAATAGAAAACTTTGGAAGTTGGTACTTTCTTCTACATATTTTTGTTTCTCAGGGTACCTTGACTGACTCGGTTAAATGATCTCTAGTTATTGTGCTGAAATTATTATGAAGAAAGGACTAGTATCAGTATTGGCTAGCTACCCAAACAGGTACATCTGAAATAAGATCTCTCCTTATAGAACATTGCTGTTAGAATCTCAGCCAACCTCTGTTCTGTGCTGGTTGACTTCAGGCATTGCATGTCTATGTATTGTAGATGCTTGTAGGCACTAAATAAATATTGACACATCATCGTCAAATTCACCTACTTAGTCAATATCTGTGGCTTATTGAGTACGCGGCTGTTGTGAGAGACTCCCAAGGTGACTGAGTTATGGCTTCTCCCTCATGGCCTGGTGTGGCTCTACTATTCCTGTAGTTAGTGGGCTTTTATGGACGTCTTTAGACAAGACTTTTGTGTTTAGGAGTGCCTGGGTGGCTCAGTCAGTTGGGCGTCCAACTTCGGCTCAGGTCATGATCTTACATTTCAAGGGTTCAAGCCCTGCATCAGGCTCTGTGCTGACAGCTCAGAGCCTGGAGCCTGCTTCAGGTTCTGTGTCTCCCTCTCTCTCTGCCCCTTTCCCACTCATACTCTGTCTCTCTCTTTCAGAAGAAATAAACAGTAAAAAAAGAAAAAAGAAAACAAAATGATAGACCTGATTAAAATGTATCAATAATTAAGTGGAAATGATCTGTACTTATCAATTAAAAGAAGTTACTCTAATGGAGAAAAAAATTATGAACCAACTATATATTGTTCATAAGAAACTCAATTAAAAATTAAAAGGATGGGGGCACCTGGGTGGCTCAGTCTGTTAAGCGTCTGACTTCAGCTCAGGTCATGATCTTGTGGTCCGTGAGTTCAAGCTCCGCATTGAGCTCTGTGCTGACAGCTCAGAGCCTGGAGCCTGCTTCAGATTCTGTGTCCCCCTCTCTCTCCGCCCCACCCCTGCTTGTGCTCTGTCTCTATCTGTTGTTCAGAAATGAATAAACATTAAAAAAAAATTAAAAGGATGGAGAAAGGTATGTCATGTAAATGCTAATTAAAAGAAAGTTGGAGTGGCGATGTGAATATCAAAGTAGTCTGAGCAAAGAAATAACTAGGGTTAAAGAGAGCCATTCCGTTGGAAAAGACACAGCAGCCTTACGTGTAGGTACCTTAACAAGCAAACTCCACAATAGACGGAGCAAAAAGTCTCATAACTGAAAAATCAAGAAATCCACAATTCTAGTTGGAGACTTCAGCACTCGTCTCTCAAGGATATAGAAATATAGAAGAGCTGAGTGACACTATCAGCTGACATTGTCTCATTGACATTTACAGAACGTTCCACCCAACAGCAGATGAGGGTGTGTTCTTCGTAAGTAAACGTGGAACATTCACTGAGACCATATTCTGGGTCATAAAACGTGTCTCAACAAGTTTAAAGTAGAGCAGACTTTGGTTCTCTGTCTCACTCTGTTTTCTCAGTTTTTAGTTGAAGTGTACTTGACATAAAGCGTACAAATTTCAAATGTACAACTTGGCGAATTAGCCTAGTTGTACAGCCGTGTGATCCCTAGATCAAGATGCAGAACGTCTTCAGCAGTCCAGTGGACTCCCAGCGCCGGCTGCCAGTCAGTACTCCTCTCGCGGGTGCCTGCTCTTCTGACCTCTAACACTGCAGGGTACATTTGCTAGCCCCTTAGGTTTTAATTCACTGCTAGGTCATCTTTGGCATTAAGGTGTAGTGTTGGAGCACGCGCGCACGTGTGTGTGTGTGTGTTCCAGAAAGTGTATTTGGATGGAAGTGGAACACAGGGCAAGGATATGGAGCAGCGAGGGTTAAGGCCAGAAAGGCGGGTGGGGCCTCGAACATGAGACTGTAGGCTGGAACCTGCTTCTGCGGCAGGGTCAGCTCGGGGACCCTTGTGGGCTGTGTGGGCTAGGGGCCAAGTGTGAATTCAGACCCTTTACTCGGGTTGCATTTCAATCCAGTTCTCTTTTATAAAACACATGTGGCTTATTGATACCATTGTATTGTCCTTTTTAAAATATAATTATATGACTGTTTTTTAAAGTTCACCACCAAACTCACAAAAACTTAGAGAAAAGCGAGTGTAATGTTCCCCAGAATGAAACTACAGTTACCCCTGACCGTCAATTTTAGAGTTTTACCTAGAATTAGCTTTCTCTTTATCCTATGATGAGCCCCATGAGCTTTGAAGGAGGTGATGTCCTAGCACCAGGGGTGCCCAGATTTGGGAGAATCAAGTACAAATTCTTGGAACCAGCAGATGAAGAGGGGACTCCAGGAAAAGTCATATATTATATGTATATGTCCGCTGGCTTTCTCTTACGGAGGGATCAGAAAAAAATGTATTTTACTGGGGCCAAAATCCAAACTTGACAGCCCCAAGTATCCAAAAGATTTTCCAAGCACCCATTTGGTGTAGAATACAAACCCGTAATTGTGGAAAACCACAAAGGAAGTGCAAAATAAAAATTCCGTTTTGGAAAGAACGCGGAATTTGGAATTAGAATACTGGGGTGGGAAAAGAAAGCTAAATATCTGTCTGTAAAATATACGGGAAAAGGTCTGCAGGAGCACTCCTGACTCTCCATCATGATTCTCTAAATCTCTGTGGGGCCTGAGAATGGGGTAGGCTAAGGGAAGGGGTGTGAAGAAGTATCTTTTTGTTTTCTTTAAATGCGGTGGAATCAGAATTTTTTGGTAACAAGAATGTTTTCCTATTTCCTTGTTTTGGGTGTTTTTTTTTTTTAAATGTTTCTGAAGTTTATTTTCGACAGAGAGACAGAGTGAGTGAGGGACGGGCAGAGGGAGGGGGAGAGAGAGAATCCCGAGTAGGCTGTGCACTGTCAGCACGGAGCCCAATGTGGGGCTCTACCTCACAAACTGTGAGAGCACGACCTGAGCCAAAGTCAAGAGTTGGACGCTCAACTGACCGAGCCACCCAGGCGCCCCCGTATTTACTTGCATCAACACAACAACACAAAGCTCTGTTTTGAGTGTTGGCTGTCGGTTATTAGCTACGTGATCCTAGAGATGGATTAACTGTTTTGTTGTTCTGGTCATTTTTGTCTTCAGAGCTGGCTAGGTCTTAGAATAATTTGGCACAGGGGTGCCTGGGTGGCTCGGTCGGTTGAGCGTCCGACTTCGGCTCAGGTCATGATCTCACAGTCCATGAGTTCGAGCCCCGCGTCGGGCTCTGTGCTGACAGCTCAGAGGCTGGAGCCTGCTTCTGCTTCTGTGTCTCCCTCTCTCTCTGCCCCTCCCCTGTTCATGCTCTGTCTCTGTCTGTCTCAAAACTAAATAAACAAACAAACAAACAAAAAGAATAATTTGGCACAATTCCCATGTTTTTCAAATAAAGAAATGGTAAGATTCCTGCTCCACGCCACACAGCTGGTTGCCTGACCATTATGCTCACTTCCTATGAGAGAAGACAGGGCCTCCACAAAAGTCTGGATTTGGAAGACAGTGGAAACCAGATTCAGAGTCTCTGGAATTTCCAAGTGAAAATTGAGACATGCATCAACTAGTTTCATTTAGGGGAAATCTAAGATTTTATAGGAAGGTAAATAAAAATAAAAGTTAGTCTACCCTCTCATGAACCCATGTATGGCATGGATGAAAGATGATGTTTTTAAATGAAGTTCTGTTTCTAAAGAAGGAAAGCAGACCTTATATGTGCTAAATACAGCCTGTCGTGTGTTTTCAAGAATAATACTTTTGGAAACCTTTTTTCCTACACGAGTTAGTGGGAGAGGGCAGATGGAGACACAAGAAGTTCTTCTAGCTCGTGCCAAAAGCACAAGAAACTGTGAGGAGCTAATAACGAGTATAAAAATGTTATAAACTTGTTAAATATATGGGTGTGAAATACGTAAGAACAGACGGGAACGATGAGTTGACCTGAGCTTCTGATTTTCTCTTTGGAAAGTAATTGTATAACCTCTCTCCTTAGCATTCAGTGAAGGGCGGAAATTCCACGGATTCGCCCCCAGAGCAGTCTCTGCGCTACCTGGTTGTCACTTCTGCAGCTTGTCTGCACTTGGGTCTCCAGGAGTTCATTCAATAAGTACCCAGTGCGGGGACACCTGGGTGGCTCCGTCGGTTGAGTGTCCGACTTCGGCTCAGGTCATGATCTCGCGGTGTGTGAGTTCGAGTCCTGCATCAGGCTCTGTGCTGACAGCTCGGAGCCTGGAGCCTGCTTGGGATTCTTTGTCTCCCTCTCTGTCTGCACCGCCCCCCACCCCCCCACCCCCACCCCACACACACTCTGTCTCTTTCTCCTTCAAAAATAAATAAACATTAAAAAAGAAAAAAGTACCCAGTGCTCACCGTGTGCTAGGCCCGCTTGAGGTCCTGGAGAGGCACAGAACAGGGCAGGCAAGGCCCCTGCCCTCAGGGGACTCGGAGTCTAGTGGGGAGCCAGAGCCGCCAACACACAGACGAACAAGAAGGGGGTCTGAGGGGAGAATAAAGCGGAGGAGGGGGTGAGGAGCTGCAGCGCGAGGCGTTGCAATTTTAAATAGGAAGTTCAGGGAAGGGCTCGCTGAGCGGTGACAGCTGAATGGAGACCCAAAGACAGTGAGCAGCATGATGGACGTGCTGTTAACAGCGGGGGCAGAATATTCCCAGTGGAGGGAAGGAGAGGCCTGAGCATGGGAACATGTCTGTGATGTTTTCCAGTCAGGAAACTCATGCTTCAGAATATTATGAATGTTTCCTTGACTTTTACCAAGTGTGTGTGTGTGTGTGTGTGTGTGTGTATTTTTTTTAAGTTTACTCATTTATTTCAACAGAGAGAGTGCATGCACGTGAGAGAAAACAGGGTAGGGGCAGAAGGAGAGGGAGAGAGGATCTTAGGCAGACTCCATGCCCAGCACAGAGCCCGACTTGGGACTCGATCCCACAGACCTTGAGATCATGACCTGAGCTGAAATCAAGAGTTGGATGCTTAACTGACTAATTAGGATCCTATGATCTAAATTCTGGCGTGTCAGTAGCATTGCGGTATAGGGTTTCACTGGTATCCTCAGCATGGATTGCTTCAACTCATTAACTAATGGTAATTTAAAATTGTATTTGCAATTGTAATGACTCAAGAAGAGTCAAGATACTAATGGCAAAAGAACAAGATGGGAGGGGTTGCTCTACTGGGTTAGCAAGGCTTATGAACCTTCAGTAATTAAGCTGATTGTGGTTGTTAGCACAAGAATAGATAAAGAGATCAGATCAAAAAGAATAGAACAGAGAACCCAGAAAATCCATACATATATGATCGCTTGAGGTTTTGCAAAGATGCTATTACAAGGTTGTTCTACTAAATGGTGTGGGACATTTGGATATGAGTATTTGGGGGAAAGTGAAACTTGATCCCTACCTCACTTCAGATGTTTATTCTGTCTCAACACTTTAAACGTATTATATCATCATCTCCACTGCTGGGACTCCTGCTGGCCATCGAATTGTTTTCCTTTGTAGGTAATCTGCCTTCTGTCTCTAAGATTTCTCTAGTGGTGGTGTCCCGGGCCCTAGGGACTTCCTTCAAGTCCAGTGGATGTTCCCTACTCCAATTTGCCCTATGGAATTAAGGAAATTATTCCAGAAAAGGGGATGCTTTGATTTAACTTTTGGATCATCAAATAGTTATGTAAATATTTAAACTTTAAACTGTGGTTCTGTGTTAGTAAAAGGATAAAAGTGAAACAATTCTTTTGAATTTGATGAATATCTTACTAGAGTCTTCTTAAATGTTTCTAGGTATTTTCGATCTATTATTTGATATGCTAGCAGTTTCTCCTAAAGGTTAAGCTTTGGCATATCGAGAGACACTCATGAAGAAAGCCTTGTCACATTTCACAGCTCCCATGAGCTCACTCGCAAAGAACGCTTCCCCTTCGTACAGTTTTGTCCTGTGTATGAAGGGAAAACCGCCTGCCAAGGAGCCTGAGGAGGTTGGTGGAATGCTACCCTGATGGTGAAGTGTTTGTTCAGAAAATCATCACTGGCTTCTTTCAAATCAGTCTCTTCTTAAATTTTTTTATCGCTAGATTTCCATTTTGAGGGGGGTTAAGTTGCCACAAGGCAACAAGAAGTGCTCCTGGGAAGTTGGAAAGGAGGGAAATGTAAGAGTCAGCATACGATAGATGAGCCCTGAAATGGACAGAGTCTCCTTAAAGAGACAGAAGAGTGACTCCCAGGCCAGAATAAGACTGAACTGTCCCCACATCAAAAGAAAAAGGGAGGGGTACCTGAGTGGCTCAGTCGCTTAAACGTCCGACTTTGACCCAGGTTAGCCCCGCGTTGGGCTCTCTGCTGTCAGCACGGAGCCCGCTTCAGATCCTCTGTCTACCCCCACCCCTCCCGCCCCTCCTCTGCTCATCCTCTCTTTCTCAAAATAAATAAACTTAAAAAGAAGAAGAAGAAAAGAGGATGTGACGGCAGGAAGAGAGCGGATAGTCTGCTGGGTAACTTGGGAAAAATCGGGCCGAATTACCCGTGTAGCTGGGAGTCCTTTTGAGAGCTGAGACCCCCTTGGCATGGCCGGCCCTAACGCTTACCGTGGCTTGCTCAGAAATTGCTCCCTGCTAGCCAAGCAGCTTTTGACTAAGACTTGCTGCCCATGCGCATCAGCCAGTGGGGGAAGAATGTACAGGTCCTACGTACGTGAGCATTCTGGTTTGTGTGACTGTTAGTTCTTTATAAAGTAATAAACTGGCTTTTTGGCTTAAACTTTAACTTCTTGTGCATGAGATGCCCACAAGGCAACCACCCTGGGTACTGAACACAATAGGACACTGAAAAAACTGAGTTTCTGAGTCAGGAAGGTTGAGGGCCAGAACCTCCACATGCTGGCTCACCAGTCTGAGTCTGTGTTGGGCACGTGTGTGCACCGTAGTGCGTAAGGGCACGTGCACATGTGATGAAGCTGTGAAAAGCAAGGGGATAAATTCCAATTCCAGGATAGTGGTTTTGGTGGCATGAGGGTATGCAGGTAGGGAGAAGGGCCCAGAGGGCTTCAAAGGTGCCCTCGACGTTCCCTTTTCCAGGCTGGGTCAGGACTCAGTAGACGTTCGTTTCATGACCATCTAAGCAGTTGTCTACAGTCATGTCGTATGTAGTCTTGTATATGTGAACATATTTCATCATTGTAGAAATGGAAACGAGAGACTCCCATGCCACGAGGCACTTGGGATTCAGCCAACTGGCATCGTGAAGGCAGCAATCTTGTCTGCCCCGCCCCTCATACCCGTCGGAGCTGACCATGTCCTTCCCGTGACCCCCCCGTACCTGTGTGTCAGTGACAGTAATGCTTGGTTCCTGTATGTGTTGATGGGTCTTGTCCTTTTCCTGGACCGTGAGAGCCCCTGAAAGAGACACGTTATTCATGTCCACACGACAAGCACAGGGAAGCCATCAGTAAACACGATTGCTTAATCTTCAGCGTGCATCTCATTGTAAATCAGCAATGCATTTATATATTTTATTTTTTAATGTTTATTTCGAGAGAGAGAGAGAGACAGAGCGTGAGTGGGGAAGGAGCAGAGAGAGAGGGGGAGACACAGAATCCGAAGCAGACTCCAGGCTCTGAGTTGTCAGCACAGAGCCTGACGTGGGGCTCGAACTCACAAACTGCAAGATCATGACCCCAGCCGAAGCTGGACGCTTAACCGACTGAGCCACACAGGCGCCCCTGTAAAAATCCTATTTGTAAATAATATCTTAAATGAAGGATTGGCTTTATGAAATAGAAATACTGTTTAAAAAGATGGATGGTGGCTTTGCACCTTCCGTTTTCTAAAACAGGTTTTGTGTATCCTGATCCAGTTGTCAAAAATAAGCCTCGAATATTTTCTCCACCTGTGTCTTTTTATTCTGTGTGGCACTTGGTGATAGCCTCATCTCAATTACCCTCTCTCCCTGCGGGGGTGTATGTAACTGGGGAGCCCTGAGCCTGCCGCTGTGCCCACCCAGAGCCACGCTTCCCACTGGCGCTCCCGGCCTGTGACTGGGTGCAGCTGGGACACAAGGCACACCTACGCCCATGAAGCTGGTGACTCCTGACAAGTGACTCTGGCTTGGGGGTTCCTGATGGCGAGGCCACAACTTTCTAGAACTGCACTGCGGTTGGAGATTAGCCTGTGCAACTCCCCTTCCTTCCCTTGTCTCCATCTCGGGTCGCAGACCTGCACTGTGAGTTGACAGTTCTCCCCGCCTCTTCCGGCTGGGTTTGCCCAGAAAGATGTCGCGCGTGTCTGCTTCCACTGGCAGGTCCTGCTTTTTGGCAGACTCGCGCTAACTCAGCAGTGTGGTTCGATCTTCCAGGCCTTCGATAGCCTGCTTCTGTCAGTTGCCATGACGGGAGGGTTGAATCCACCAACAGAAATAGTGCATTTGTCTTTCTGTCCGTTTCTGCTTCATGCATTTTTAAAAATTGTGGTAAAACCTACAGAACATAAAATTTATCATTTTTCCATTTTTAAGTGTATATAGTTCAGTGGTATTCAATATAGTCAGGTTGTTGTGTTGTTTCATGCATTTTAAAGCTCTATTGTTTGGTACTTATACATTTAGGATTGTTATCTATTTATTGAATAGATCCTTTTATCACTATGTAGTATCTCTTTTTTTATCTCTGGTGATATTCCTTGTCTACTTGGGTGGTGGTATAGCCTCTCCTGCTTGCTTACAATCAGAGTTTGCATGGTATATCTTTTTCCATTCTTGCCTTTAGTTTATCTGTGCCTTTATAACTAAAGTGCATTTCTTGAAGATAACATAAAGTCAGGTCTTACTTTTTTATTCAGTTTAACAATCTCTAGTTTCTTTTAAGTTTATTTATTTTGAGAGAGAGAGAGAGAGAGAGAGAGAGAGAGAGAGAGTGTGCACGTGCACAAGTAGGGGAGGGGCAGAGACGGGGGCTGGGGAAAGGAAGAGAGAATCCCAAGCAGGCTCTGCGCTTACAGTGCAGATGTGAGGCTCAAACTCATGAACTGCGAGATCATGACCCGAGCTGAAGCCAGATGTTTAACCAACTAAGCCACCCAGGCGCCCCTGCTTTTTTTTTTTCTTTTTAAGTAATCTTTATGCCCAGCATGAGGATTGAACTCACGACCCTGAGATTGAGAGTCGCAAGCCCTACTGACTGAGCCAGCCAGACGGCCTGATAATTGGCATATTTAGGCCATTTATATTGAATGTAATTATTGATATGGTTGGGTTTAAGTCAGTTTCTCGGCCTGACAGCTACTGACACCTTGGTCTGGGGTGCTCTCCTGGGTATTGTAGGTGTTTAGCAGCATCCCTGCTTTCTGCCTACCAGATGGCAATTGTATCACCTCCAATTGCAGCAACCTCCAGAAACTGTCACATGTCCCATGGACAGGCTGGGGGACAGACTTGTCCCCAGTTGAGAGCCATCAGTTAGGTCTGCCATCTTGGGAATTGTGTTCTGCTCATCCCACCTGTTCTTTATTATCTTGTTTTGTTTATTTTCTTTTCCTGCTGTCTTTCAGACTAATTATTTTTTCATATTTCTATGTTATGTCCACTATGGCTTATTAGGCCCTCCCGCTTTTCTTTCTTAGCAGTTTTTCTAGGATTTACAGCATGTGTCCTTTAACTTCTCTCCGTCTACCCTCAAGTAATGTAATATCACTTCACAAATAACATAAGAACTATTCAACAGTTTATTTTACTTGCAGATTTTGTGTTGCCGACATATAGAAATAGAGTTGATTAATGTGTATTTTACTTCCATTGTATTTTATAGACCTCTTAGGGTTTTCTACACAGGTGATCACTTCTGCCTGTGCAGGAAGCATTTTACTTCATTTTTGCCAATGTGTATGCCTTTGCTTTTTTTTTTTTTTTTTTTTTTTACTTGAGTGACTGCACTGGCTGGGACCTCCAGTACAATGTCCACAGTAAGAACGGACATCTTTGCCTTGGCGTGTACGTGCATTAGCTGTAGATTCCTCATAGATGCTTTTTGTTTCTACTTAATTCTGTTCCTAGTTTTCCGAGAGTTTTTTAGTCATGAATGAGTATGGAAGTTTGTCATATTTTTTCTGAATCTGTTGAGATGATAACATGATTTTCTTCTTTATTCTATTAATATGGCATATTATAGGTATTGAGTTTGATTGTTAATCCAAATGTGTATTACATCTGTAAACCCCACTGTGTAATGATATATTATCCTTTTTAAAATCTTGCTATCTTCCTTTCGGTAATATTTTATTACGGTTTTTTTTTTTTGTATCTATATTCATGAGGGATATTAGCCTATAAGGTTTTGTTTTGTTTTGTTTTGTTTTTGGCCTTTAGTTTTCTTACGATGTCTCTGGCCTTTCTCATCTAAACGCAAATGTCAATTACTCTTGATATTTTGCTTGTCTGAATGTCTCTGTGTCTCTAAGTTGTTTAAACAGATCTCTATTCAAAGCTAACAGTTCTATCTTAGCACTTTGAAGATGATCTTCCATTGTCTTCTGGTCTCCATTGTTTCTGTTGAGAAGTTTTGTTTTTTTTTAAATTTTTTTTTCAACGTTTTTTTATTTATTTTTGGGACAGAGAGAGACAGAGCATGAACAGGTGAGGGGCAGAGAGAGAGGGAGACACAGAATCAGAAACAGGCTCCAGGCTCCGAGCCATCAGCCCAGAGCCCGACGCGGGGCTCGGACTCACGGACCGCGAGATCGTGACCTGGCTGAAGTCGGACGCTTAACCGACTGCGCCACCCAGGCGCCCCAGTTTTGTTTTTTTTAAAGAATTTTCTTTTTTTTTTTTGAGAGTGAGCATGCACGTGCATGCACGTGTGCAGGGGAGGGGCAGGACGAGAGGGAGAAGGAGGATCTTAAGCAGGCTGCATGCACAGCATGGAGCCCAATGAGGGGCTCGATCTCACCACCAGGAGACCATGACCTGAACCAAAACTGAGAGTCAGACGCTTAACCAACTGAACCACCCAGGTGCCCCTAAACATTTTATTTTCAAGCACTCTCTACACCCAACATGGGGCTTGAACTCACAACCCCGAAATCGAGAGTCACATACTCTACCAACTGAGCCAGCCAGGTGCCCCGAGAAGTTTGGTTTTTAATAATTACTCATATCTGGTCATTTGCCCTTTTTTCTGACATACTAATATCTTCTCAGCATCTGAGGTTTTAGCGTTTCACTACACAGTGTGTATATGTGTATTTCTTTCTGTTAAACTTTTTCAAGGCGTGTGCTCCTGAGGACACAGGTCTTTCATCAATATGGGTAACTTTTAGTTAGCCCTTATCTCTGAAGATGTTGCTTTCTGTTGTCCTCTTTTCTTCTGGCATCCCAATTGGATGGATCTTTAGATTCTATCCCTAGGACTCTGCTCTTTCATGTTTTTTATCTTTTCCTCTCTCTACGTGGCACAGATCTGTCATCTAGTTCAATAATTTTCTTTCAGCTCTGACTAATCTGCTATTTAATCACCCATTAAGATTTTAAATTCTTTTGACTCTCTTTCATTTCTATTTCCGATAGTAGGTTACTATTGTTTTAAATTCTGTATATATTTCTTTAAAATGTTAAGCATATTTCTTTTATGCTCTGGGTCTCTTCGATCTAAATGCTGTACTTGGGTGGAGGCAAAGGGTCGTACAATTCTGTTATTGTGTTAAAAAATTATTTTTTTAATGTTTATTTACTTTTGAGAGAGAGAGAGAGAGAGCGCAGGGGAGGGGCAGAGAGAGAGAGAGGGAGACCCAGAATCCGAAGCAGGCTCCAGGCTCCAAGGTGTCAGCACAGAGCCCAACATGGGGCTCAAACTCACAAACCGTGAGACCGTGACCTGAGCCGAAGTCAGACGCTTAACCGACTGAGCCACCCAGGAGTCCCTGTTACTGCGTTTTTTTAGTTGATTCTTCTTCATGGGGCCTTTTTCCCATGGTGGTTTCTAATTAGAAGCTCTGTGACTGGTCCTAATACGTGTGAATCTGAGGGACCTGGGTCGAGACCGTGTCCCACAGATGGGGTTTAGACTCCCTCTGCCAGGCCTCTTGGCATGCTGCTAACATAGATGCACTTCAGGTCAACTGCCTGGCATGGAGCTCTCTTTGAGTGGAAACAGAAGATAAATTCAAACTCAGATGCTGAATAGGGCAGGCTGGTGGTGACAGATTCTTGGGGAACATTCTTCTCTTTTATTCACTCTAGCCAATGTCTGAGAGAAGACAGAGTTCCTTGTCAGCTCCATTTGCCAGCAAATTGATTTTTCCCTAGTTTACAGTTTGATGGTTAGGCCTTCGGGGAGTCTTCAGGGGCTTTTGCAGGGGATGGCAGTTCCAGCTCCCACCTCATCTGGCCTGAAGCCTTGTCCGCGTTGGCCCTGTTCAGCTCAGGAAACCAAGGCTCTTGGTGTTGGTCAGACAGTTCTGAGGCAGCCCGTAGCTTCAGGGCTGCCTTCTGTTCTGGTTTGACAGTATTCTTATCGGCTTTGGCCTCTGTTGATTTTTACTTCCTAGAGATCAGCTATGCATTTAAAAGGGTGTTTTGTGTATCTTACTCGGCATTTCTAGATGTTTGGAGAGGAACGTTTTTCAGAATAGCTACACTCATACTATAGGAAGTTGAAGCCTCGTATTTTGTTTCTATCTAAAGTATAGCTAAGTATTGATATTCTGATTCTTGCGATGTTTTGGTTCTTAAGAACTGTAACACTAATGATCATATTAAATAACGTTAAGTCACAATGTTAGTTTATTAAAAAGCATGTGTACATGCATCGCACATAGATACTCAGGCTTCCAGCCCATCTGAATGATGATTTTTATTTTGAAAGCATTCATTCAGAAAAATTACACCACCGCTTTGTGCTATGACACGGCAAGATCTCCAATAAGGGATCTTGATTCCTGATGTGGTGGCAGTTCTAATAATTACGAATTCGCAGGACAGTATTCTCTTCACCAGCCTGCTGCCACGTCAACACTGTCCACGTCTAAAGCATGTTCTGGCACTGTCTTTCCTCAGAGCAGCGCCAGTGGATTCTGCTCACGGCATCAGCACTCGTGTTTTCCACGCCGCAGATGATAAAGTCCCCTTATTTTCCTTCTTCTCCACAAGCCTGCCAAGCCTCCCAAGCCTCCCGAGCCTCCCATCTGCGGGGCCTGTGGATTCCCACTCAGCGCAGAGAGCAGCGAGGCAGGGCCTCCAGTCACACTTAGGCGTGAATCCCAACTCTTGACTCCTCCGGTGCTGTGTCCTTACACAAACCACTTAACCTTCGTCAAACGAAGAAAACCACAGCACCTGCCCTCACGGATGCGTGAGGAATCAAGGAGGTAATGCACGTGAAGCGCTTACCGGGTCGCCTGGCTCAGAATGCTCAGTAAAGGAGAGTCGCTGTGCTGTTCTCCTTGTTGCTGTCATCATGGCAAACAGGTCTTAACGGAGTCTTCTTTCTCCATCAGGGTTTACTGCCTTCCTGCCCGTTCAGCTTGCCACTTCTCTCCACGAGGCACATATGACCTCTGGCCTCCGGCCGAACTATGGCAAAAGGCCCCGGCTGGTCTCGCCGCCTGGTCGCACTTCCTCCTCCTTCTGTGCTACACCCGATCAGGGTTATCAGAAACACTTCTGACCATACACTGGCAAAGTCAGGAATCTTCCTGGGCTCCCCTTTGCCTTCCTATAGCTTAAGATCCAAAGCCCTTCCCCTACATCACGATCTCATCAGATATATTTAGAGCCCCTGAGAATACCCTGAAAGCTGTAAAGTACCAGATGAAAGCTAGCGCAGTCATCACCACCCCCACTGGCTGTAGGCGGCTTTTCATGTGCCCGGCTCATTGCCACAGCTCAGCTTTAAGAGGGCGGGACTGCGACCTACTTCAGTTTATGTTACCATAGCAGCTGACTCCGTACCCTGAATGTGAAGGGTATACCTCCACATTTGATAGATTGAATACCATGTAAATTACTGCATCCAAATATAGGGATCAAAGTGTTTTATTGGAGCTCTTGCCGTATATCTTAGCGGGGTCAAATGGTTGCGTGAGTTTTCTGAATGAATGGTTTCACTCAGTGGGCCTGGAAGCCTTGAGTATCTGTGTGCAGTGCTTGTACGTGTGCTTTTTTTGTTAATTTTTTGTTGTTATTTATTTGGGGGAGAGAGAGAGAGAGAGGGAGACACAGAATCCAAAGCAGGCTCCAGGCTCTGAGCTGTCAGCACAGAGCCCAATGCAGGGCTCGAACTCCCGAACTGTGAGATCATGACCTGAACTGAAGTCAGACGCTTAACCGACTGAGCCACCCAGGCACCCCTTGTACATGTGCTTTTAAGTATAGCAATGTATTAAGTTTGAGTTAGCGTTACTTAATTTGATTATTGATCTAAGAACAAATTTCAGATGCATCGCCTCCTGGATCCGTGCAGCAAGCCTGTGCTGCAGGCAGACCGTCAACTGCAATGATTGAATGACTTGTCCATGTTAAGAGAAGAAAGCAGAGCTTGGATCTGGGGTAGATAAGCTCTTCTTACTCCAGATTCCTGTTCTGGGCAGGAAACAGCTCTCCAAGCCCCTGGTACTCTCTTGATCAGTACTTAAAATATTCACACTCAATTGATCAGCATTTCCTTCATTAGAAATGTAGTTTTTTAATTTGTCATTTTAAAGATTAAAAACCTAGAGGGGCACCTGGGTGGCTCGGTTATTTAAGTGTCCAACTCTGGCTCAGGTCATGATCTCATGGTATGTGGAGTTCAAGTCTCACATCGGGCCCACAGCTGGCAGCAAAGAGCCTGCTTGGGATTCTCGTTCTCTCCTCTCTCTCTGCCCCTCCCCCGCTCTTGCTTTTTTTTTCTCTCTCTCTCAAAATAAATAAATAAACTTAAAAAGTAATAAAGATCTAGAAACAAAAAGGAGGGTTTAATAGATGTCATTGTTTTTCTGAGTTGTATACATTTTCAATCAGGACTTCGTATAGGCTGCAGCCTGATGAAGCTTCCGCCTCCTTCTGCCTCCACGGGTAATGTTTGCATTTTGGAAGCCAGCCTGGTTACAGGTCCATTTGTCTTTAACATTTGCTCTCTTAGGGGAAAACGGAACCCATCACAGTGGTGAAGCTGCTGGCCTGCTTCGACGACCTCGTGGCCGCGGGCACAGCCTCTGGGAGAGTTGCTGTTTTTCAGCTTGTGTCTTCCTTGCCAGGGAGAAATAAACAAGTAAGTACGAGTCGCTTTAGCATTTCTTAACTTCTTGGCCAGTTCCTCGTGGATTTTAAAATGAAAACTCATCTGCCCAGAAAACACACACTCAGAAAAGCTTAACCCTATGCTCTTTATAATCAGATACCATTTTTGTTCTTGATAGGATGCTTGGCAGAATGCACATTTGGGTAATTTAAATTTTGCTTAATATTCTCTGGCCATCCTCTATCAGTTTTAAAATAAATACCCAGATGGAACTTTGTGCAGGGTTTTGCGTGGAAAACAAGGTTGGGAAAACTAGCTTCTCCGTAGGTAGGAGGGACTGTATAATCCCTTGGCCACGAGCCCCATCTCACATCTTTTCTTTCTTGTGCGCATTTTTATCGTTCGTTCCTAGCTTCGGAGATTTGATGTCACCGGTATTCACAAAAATAGCATAACAGCTCTGGCTTGGAGCCCCAATGGAATGAAATTGTTCTCTGGAGATGACAAAGGGAAAATTGTGTATTCTTCTCTGGATCTAGACCAGGTAAATTTGTTTCCAGAAATATTTTTGGCCTTCTTATATTCGGAGAAATTATATCCATAATTACATTTTAGTCAAACAATTTGCATCCTCAGTCATTGCCCCTTCATAATGTCAACGATTATTTTGTAACGTTTGCCTTCAAGGACGTCTCTCACTTTTCTAAGCTTCCCCTCCTGTGACTAAAGGGTCGGCCTTTGTCTCCACTGGAGCCTTCCTTCACAGTGTTCATCCTCCTGTGTCTAAGCATGTGGAAGGGTCCTGAGAAAAAGACGCCATGTCATTCTGGTCTCCCAGAAGGGTGTGTAGGAGCCGCAGGAAGCATTGCGTAATCATGACTGTGGGCTGGACAGAGGTCAGTGCTTTCTGGGTGGAGAGCTCCGCCCCCGGCCAAGCCCCGCCCAGGCCCCTCCCCTCACGTGGGAGGGCGTGGCAGAGGAGGAGGAGGGCCCAGCCCGCGTGTCTGCTGTTTTGTTTCATCCTGAGCCGTGTGTGCTTGGCTCCAGTCAGGAGATGAAGAACCCCAGGCTCCATGACCCAGTCACCAGCCCTGGGTCCCCCGCGGGTTTCACACTGAGTTTCTGCTCTAAAGCCCACGCCTCTCCCGCCGCGTGTGTGGCTCTGTGCGCCCCTGTGCTTCACCTGTCACGCGAGGGACACAGACCGGCCCCGCGAGACTGGGCGTTCCTCGCGCATTGTAGAAATTTAGCAATTACTGGCCAACTGGCTTTTAGTCCCTCTGATCCAAGACTGCCCTGTTACAAGTTTTCTCTAGCAGTAGTTCTTGAAGTTTTTGGTCTCAGGACCCTTCTACACGCTTAAAAGGAGGACCCCAGGGGCGCCTGGGTGGCTCAGTCAGTTGATCTACTGAGTGAGGCAGATCTTTTCAAATGTGTCAATTTTGATTATATAATATCAGAGAAGGCATCTTTGTTAATATCATGATCATCCTGATCAGAAAAGTCTTTAGCTACTGGGAATTGGTCAAGTTCACAAGTGTGGATAAAGTTTTCAATTGTAATCCTCAGTTGAAAACTTGATATTTATTGTCAGTAACGCACACTATTACTCGTCATTAAAGTGACAAGGTCCGTTTGGTCCATCTTGAAAATGGCTGCCAAATACCCAAGTTTGAGTAATTCTAGTATGTCCGGTAAAATGGTGTCCTGTGGGGGGAAAAAAAAAAGCCACTGGTTGAGCTCACAGCTTTTAGAGTCGAACAAGTGCTTTTGCGTGAGAGAACCAGAGAACCTCAGGATGCGGCAGCCGGGCCACTGTGTCACACAAAATACAAAGCCGTGCGTACCCACGAGCAAGGATGTGATGCAGTTATAATTGTTCTGCCCCAGAGCCCGTCTTCAGTGAAACGCGCGTTTTTGTCATGAGTGCGTGGTGCTGGAGGGCACAGTGACAGGTAGTGGGCTCAGTGCCCCGTTCTGCCCACCGTGGCTTTTGTGTCAGAGCAAATGTCAGCTCAGTGAAAAAGACAGCTGCAACCTAGCGTTACAATGAAGATAATGTTGACCTTGCAGACCCTTTGAAAGGGTCTTAGGGACCCTTGAGGACTGCAGACCATACTTTGAGAACCTGTTCTGCAGGAAAGCCTTAGGTTATTAAGGGTCCCTGTGTCGTCCCTCCCTTCTGTTGAGGCTTTCAGGCAGCACTGCTCGTGAGCCTGCATTTCAGGAAGTAGAGAGAAAGCCACATGCAGAAAACAGTATCCTCGTCACACTGAGAACTTTTTTTCCCAGCTTTATTGATAGGTTCTGGGAGTTTTGTTTTTGTTTTTTTTTTTTAAGATAAAGTACAAAGAGATTTACATAAATGGGTATGGGAGTGTGTGCGATTTTGCAAAATTAATACAATGAATTGAGTTCCATCATAAGTCAAAAACTGAAAAGCTACAGTTTACGTAATGACAAATGCGGAGGAAAATCTGCTTTTTTTGGTAATGTTTATTTATTTCTGAGACAGAGAGAGACAGAGGGGGAGGGGCAGAGAGAGAGGGAGACACAGAATCTGAAGCAGGCTCCAGGTTCTATCAGCACAGAGCCCGACGCGGGGCTTGAACTCACAAACCATGAGATCATGACCTGAGCAGAAATCAGTCGCTCAATCGACTGAGCCACCCAGGCGCCCGGAAAATCTGCTTTAAAAGCACTCAGTGTCCGGAGAGAATGAGAATCTCTCTATCGTTATGGTGTCGGTGGTTATAGGACTGTATGTGTTTGCCAAAATCCATAGAATTGTGTATCTTGAACAGGTAAATTTTATTGTATGTAAATTTTACCAGTCAATCTGATTGCTGCTTTTCTCTCCCACCCCCAAAAGTTCTGCGATAGAGCATCAGTTTTTCTTACTCAATTGAAGAAACTGGTTCAGGAGAAAAGTAACATATAGAAACAGACTTTTGACACCAAGAATTAGAGTTTGTGTTAGCAGTAAAATGCCTTCTAGAATTTTACTTTGTTCTCCAATATATTTGCCACCATTTCAGTTTCTTTCTTCTGTTTTTTATGACCCTTTCAGTTGGCAAGGATATAATGTCCCCAAAATTGCTTTGAGCTCTTTGGGGGGATGAGTGTCTTGTGACCTTAGGTGATAGTTGTCACAAATAATCTTATGGAAAGTCCTGTTGTATTCTGTTAGTGTAAACAATAGTCCTAGTGCAATACGTTTCCGCTTTGGCCTTTATGGACCCTTCTTTGAATGCTCCCCTGAAAACATTTTAAAAGAAATTATACAAAATCTTTAAACATTTCTTGTCAAACTTGATGGAACCTGAGGTAGGTGTTGACATTGTTTTCTCATTAGTAAGAACTTTTCCAAATAATTTCATCATAG
This sequence comes from Panthera leo, assembly GCF_018350215.1. Lineage (NCBI taxonomy): Eukaryota > Metazoa > Chordata > Mammalia > Carnivora > Felidae > Panthera > Panthera leo. Next base: position 143,560,095 of record NC_056684.1, read on the forward strand.
TGGGTTGACATCGAATCTGTTGGGAATGAACATACATTTTAAGGTGTAAATTGACTCCACATTGAGTTGGGTTTAACTGGCCCCTCCCACAGGGCGTCTGTAACTCCCATTTGGTGTTAGAAGAGCCATCTTCAATCGTGCAGCTGGATTATAGCCAGAAAGTTCTGCTCGTGTCTACACTACAAAGAAGCCTGCTTTTTTACACGGAAGAGAAGTCTGTCAAGCAGATTGGAACACAACCAAGGAAAAGGTGAGCGTCACACATGCCCCAGCGTGGCGGTTACAGAGGGGCCTTAAGTTTTCCTAGGTCACCTTGCCTAGGTTACCCTAGGCAAGCCCACAGTGGCTCTAAGCCTGGGGTCCCCCGACGGGTCCCTAACCTGCTTGGCCGCCTGTGCCAGCATCAGATGGGGAAAGCTCATCCCTCTCATCTGCTGCAGGGACCTGCAAGCATGGCCACTCTGCCTCGAGTGCCAGAATCCGGAAAGTCTCCGAGGTGGTCTGCTCTGGGTCCGCCACAGGAGGGGTGACGGTCCCCTCTGCACTGTGCAGGCTGTGCCGGGTCGGGGGTAACTGGTAGACGAGGCGGATGTGAGCCCGCCGTCACGGATGCTTGAGAAACTCAGCGGGAAAGTTGTTAACAGTGGTGTCACCTACTGTGGATCTGTGAGGGGTGCTGTCAAGCTCCTCCTGGGCCTGGGGGTGACAGCAGACTTCCTGGGGGAGTGAGCGAGGGAGGAGTGGAACTGGCCAAGAGGAGTGGGGAGGCTCTGGAGGGGAGGCTGCCAGGCTGAGAGCCCGTCCCCCCGTTTACCTGCCACCTGGAAGGACAGGGGGAGAAGGGCTAGGCCAAGTCCAGCCGCCTACCAGCCGTGCGGGAAGAGGCAGCCGAGCGCATGGGTGACCTCCCTGCCGGAAACACGCTTGTAGAGCTCGGGGCCCAGTTTGTGTGGCGGTGGGGTCAGTGAGGAGGGGCTGGATAGAGTGGTGGGGCCACCCCCTCATTCTGAGCAGAGAGGGACGGAGAGCCGAGTGGGGTCAGCAGGAGGGGGCGGGGGCCGGCAGCTTATAAATCGGGCGGCAGGATTTGGAGACGGTCCTGGTAAAGGGGCACTGTTGCCAACTGAGAATCAGAGGGGCAGGGTGGCAGGTGGGCTGGGGAGTGTGGAGAGCAGGCTGACGAGGAGACGTGGTGGCATTGGCCGTGCCCTCGAGGGAGGGCCCACGGAGGCTGGTGGTGACAGCTGTGCTGGTGATGATGGCCCGGAGAAGGGGAGGTCGGACGGGAGGAGCATGATAGCCCTTAGCTCATAAAAGATCTGGTCATGCCTTCCTTTGGCTTCTGTTTTCTGTGCTGAATACCCGCTCGATTCTGTCAACAGTTTGCCCTTTCTGTAACCGTAATGTCCCTGTTAACAGCCCCTGGAAGCGTAAGCACAGTAGAATTTGGAGCTTGGGCCCCGTGGTTGTGCACGTCTTCATCTTGCCTTTCCCTCTGCCAGCGTCCCCCTCTTCTGCTTCGCGTCCTGTCCTGGTTCGTCATCAGGGTCCTACTTTATCGTGTCTTTTTGGAAGGATAGTGGAGTATAAAGAGAGATAAAGACCAGTTACTTTTCACATGGATAAGCCAATAGCATTTCTCCTAAAACCTGGTCTTCTAGCCTCTTGTGTGGAAACACAAGCCACTCTCCATGAGCCCCTCCTGGTGCCTGTGAGTAGTCAGGTCTTCTGGCCTGGGCCAGGCCCTGTCCCAGGCTGCAGACACCAACAAATGTGTTCCTTTTCTCTCCGGGAAGTATATTTCCCTGAGCCTTAGTGAAGTGGGGATAACACAGAATAAATGGAAAAGCTGTTTACAGGCTTGTTTTTCTGTTGTGTGCTATTTTATTATTTTCTTAAGCTTTTTTTTTTAAGTTAGTGTTCTTTTTAATTTTTTAATGTTTTATTAATTTTTAAGAGAGAGAGAGAGAGAGAATGAGCAGGGGAGGGGCAGAGAGAGAGAGGGAGACACAGAACCCGAAGCAGGCTCCAGGCTCTGAGCTGTCAGCACAGATCCTGATGCGGGGCTCGAACCCACAAACCGTGAGATCGTGACCTGAGCTGAAGTCTGACGCTCAACCCACTGAGCCACCCAGGCGCCCCTGTTGGGTGCTATTTTAGATTGTAGTTCAGAAAGGGCATCTGCTGTGTCTACCCTCCGGAAGCAGGGTTTCAGTCAGCAGGTATTGGGTGCGTGCCTGCCGGGCAGCAGCGTGCGGCGGACGGCAGTGAGCCAGGGGACAGACATGTCGCCACGCCCCGGCAGGACGAATGTGAGCGAGGGGACGCGTGTCCCCCCTCCAGCAGGACGGATGTGTAGGCTACAGTGCACGCTGTGGACACTGTGGACCAGTCAGGGTGAAGCATCACAGGTGGGGGTGGCACGCTCTTTAGAACAGTCGGGAAGGGCTTCTGTGGAGAAGCGCCGTTGGAGCCGAAGCCTCAAGCGTGGGAAGGGCCGGTGGAGGAGCATTCTGGTCTCAGGGAGCGGAACATGCCGAGGCCGCGGACCGGGCCAGGGGGCAATGTTTGTGGAGCCGGAGGGGCCGGGGGTGACTGTGGAGAGGTGCAGGTGTAAAATGAGATTGCAAAGGAGGCCCTGAGCCAGCTTGGGGGCGGGGGCCGGAGGGACCACATGCTGTCGCCCGAGTTATTCGAGGCATAACAGAAAGCCATTGAAGTGCTTTAGGCAGCACTTTAGCAACCTGAGCGACCTCTCGGAGCTCACCCTGCTTCTGTGTGGAGACTTCATCGGAGATGGGCAGGAGGGGGGCGGTGAGGAGCAGGCGTGGAGGCTGGCCCCTGGTGGTGGCCGTCAGCGGGGAGCCGTGATTCGGAGGTAGGAAGCACGGGGCTGGACGGTGGTTTGGGTAGAGGGGCAAGGGGGAGAAAGGACTAGATTTCGGTGCTTCTGGCTACGGCAGCGAGGCAGCGGCGGTGGGCGCACCGCTGGGAGCCTGGGCTTGCGGTCTAGACTTCCGTTCTGTTGAGTGGGGGTGCTTGTTAGGTCGCCAAGTGGGAGTCACAGTGAGGAGGGACATAGACAGGTCTCAGCCAGAGACAGAAATTCAGTCATTACCTACAGGTGACACCGAGACCTCTGACACCGGGTGTTTACGTAGGGACGTTGTGTGTTCACGTGACGTTAAAAAGTCCTTACCAAGTCTCTGCTGTGGCCAGCACCTTTCTCGGTCTGAGGAGACAGCTGTGAACAGGGAAAGGCTCTACTCTCGGGGCTCCCGTTCCTGGGGTGGGAGGCTGACATTGAATGTGTTCTAGAATGTTCGTAGTAATAAATCGGACTAGATTTGGACTAGAGCATATGGGCCAGAGAGGAGGGAGCGGGGGACACGGCCGTGTGCCGTGGATACGCAGCAGGGGTGGTGGGGACCGGGGCAGACTCCTGAAGGAAGGGCAGGAGGACTCACGAGAGGACCTCGGCGAGAAGCAGGAGCAGTGCACGCGCCAGGCACCCGAGGGTTTGGGGAGCAGCAAGGCCAGGTGTGTGTGGAGCAGAGGAGGGGCCCGGGCGGGACGCCATGCGGCAGGCTTTGCGGCCTCGCCGGGGGCCGCTTTCTTCCGGCACGCTGGCCCTTGTGAACGGCTCCGACCAGGACAAGTCACCCGCGCTGTCCTGGGAGGGGCGAGAGTGGCGGCTCAGGGGGGCAGTCCGGGGCTCAGGCCAGGGCAGGGCGCTGGGAATGCTCGCAGGGCAGAGCTGACCGGGCGGGGAGTGAGAGAAAGAGATCAGCCAGAGGCTGCGGCCTGAGCCGTGGGTCGGGTGGGGGGTGGGGGGCGGGGCCTGGGGAAGAGGCCAGAACAGTGTTGTGGGCGAGGTGGCACAGTCTTCCTCCCTGTGGAGAGCCGGAGGGGCAGGTGGAGGGCAGGCGCACGCTTGGGAGCCCGTAGCATGAGGGCGGCAGTTAGAGCTCGCCCTCCGGCGTGATGGTAACTGGAGGAGGGCAGTCAGGGGAGGGAGAAGTTGGGGGCTACGCGGGGGGGGGGGGGTGTCACGGGGCTGTCAGAGCTGCTGACGGCCCGAGAGACGGCCTGAGACAGACCTTCGGATTTGGCAGCCTTGGCAGCCCGGTGGCTGCACGCGGCCTTGCTTATGAGAGAGGCCGGGGCCTGGAGGGGCTGAGGGCCTTGGGGGGCCAGGATAGCCGTGTGCGGAGACAGCTGGTTTTTGTCAGAGGGAACACACACGGCGTAAGGGGCGCCTGGTGGGGAGCGGGTCTGGTGGGAGGTTTGTAGAGACGGACCGTGAGGCCGGCGCCGGGTGGCTGGCACGGGCCGGCACGGAGGTTGAGATGTTGGCGCCTGTCGTGGCCTCCCTGGAGCCCGCTGGCGGGCCACCCCAGAGGGCGCGGGGCTTGGACGGGGCCGGGTGTTCTCGGCAGGGAGCAGGGCGTGGGCACAGGTACGCTCGCAGGCAGGGAACCTCAGCGGGGGTGGGTTGTGCTCTTCGGATGGAGGTGGCGACCCCACTCAGACCGGACCAGGTAAGACACATGTTACGCCCAGAAGATCTCAGAGACCCCAGCCGTCCCCAAGCGTGTTGTGTCTCTGCTGTCCTCAGGGTTTATCTCCAGGTCTGTGTTGCACTGTTTCACACGGGGACCGTCCGGTCGTTGGGGCCCCTGCACGTTGCAGTCACATGGAGTGCGTGCCCCTGCAGAGCCAGCATCAAGTTCTGGAGCAGGGTCCCCACCCTCGTGCCCGTGTGACGGTCTGTGGGCAGTTGGCCACGGAGCCTTGTGTCACCCATCTTAGATTTTCTTTGTCCCGTGTCAGGCCCTCTGTCCACGCTCAGCATTTCAGGTCTCTGGCACCATAAATTATACATCACGTTAGAGAACACTCCTTTCAGGGGCGCCTGGGGGGCTCTGTTGGGTGTCCGACTCTTGATTTCGGCTCAGGTCATGATCTCACGGTTCGTGGTTTTAGCCCCGCATCGGGCTCTGTGCCGACAGGGTGGAGACCGCGGGGGATTCTCTGTCTGTCTTTCTCCTTGCCCCTCCCCCGCTCATGCATACTCTCTCTCAAAATAAATAAACTTAAAAAAACATAAACACCCTTTTCATATTAATGTGGCTCATAAAGGGAATTAAAGTGGTTTTTAAAGTCATCATTGATTTTTCTGGAAATGACCTCCACTAGAATTAAGTAGGTAGGTTAACTCAGTTATGATTTTAGAACCCCGTGATGCTTAGACCTTAAAGGTTGGAGTCTGAGGGACCCATCCAGAATGACATCAGGTGCTGCAGAATCGGACCGCGAGTGGGTGGATGGAGGCCAAGCCAGCGGTTTAGGACAACTCGCCCCTCAGTCTAGCTAGTTATCTCCAACTTCACTGCCTTCCCTCGGCTCACTCACCACACGTAGCAGTTCCTCAGAGCCAGCCAGCCACCCACCAGGACCCCGTCGGCACATTCCTTCCCCCAGAGGGCCCGCCCGCCCCTCAGCCGGGTGGTAGTCCTGGGTTTGGCCCTCTCGTGCCCCGGGCAGGACACGTCCCGTCTGGACTGTGGGGCAGCCCTTTGAGCCTCACTCGGATACAGCGCCAGCCAGGTGCCCGCACGGCAGTTCCCGCACACGTGCCGTCTGCCACGGCGTGTTTGCAGACACGGGCAGGGTCTCGCCTCCTTCGCCTTTCATGTGGCCCCCAGCACTGGGTCTTACATAACGCAGGAACTCCCCACGCGTTTGTTAAAATGAGTGCATGAGTGACCTGAGGTGAGCAAATCAAAATGGGAGTGACAAGAGATTTTTCAGAGGACCTATAAATAGAAGGAAAACAGTTAACAGTTGGATCACCAAGTAGAAATTGATTTGACAGGAAGGGCAAGAGGAAGAGATTACGGGATGTTCCGTAGAACTCGTTTGGGTCTATTTAGTGAATCATTCCAGAACAGATCCACCAAAGGCAGTAATCGCGCACGATGCCGATTTTAGCGCTGTCCATGAATGATCTACAGCGTAGAACACTCTTGGCTAATCTAACAATCTTCGTTTCAAAGTGAACTTGATATTCAATGTCCTCCTTGGACCTTGTCCAGAAGGATTGAGTTACCGGAGCCAGAGGGACCTAGGGGGATACTGAAGTGCAGAGAAATGTCCAGATAAGTTTATCTGTGTGGCTGTGTGGGATGCGCTCTGGGGACAGCCCCTCAGGAGGGCCACACGGTGGCACCCACAGGGCTCTGCTGTGTGCTGGGAGGGTGAGGAGAGCGTAGGGAGCACATAGGTAGGGAGCACGCAGTGGGGACATGGATGGACCCACGGGTAGCTCCCGGCTGTGGGTCCCTGTAGCCCTGTGGGTGGCTGGTGAGCATTTGTGAGACATAGTGTCACCAGCAGTGCTTTTGTGCCCTCAGAGATTGTGTCACTTAATCCTCACTTAACCTTTGAGATGGGGAGAATGACCCCTGGTTTACAGATTAGGAAACTGAGAGCCAGGAAGGTTGCAACCACATGGCAATTCTATGTCAGGGCTAGAAATTGAGCCCAGCTGTCAATCTAGAGCCAGTGCTCTTTCTACTGTTGAAAATCAGAGACGTACAAGGGCGTGTGGGTGGCTTAGTAGGTTAAACATCCAACTCTTGATTTCTTTCGGCTCAAGTCATGGTCTCACGGTTTATGAGTTCGAGCCCCGGGTCAGGCTCCTTGCTGACAGCACAGAGCCTGCTTCGGATTCTCTCTCCCTCCTGCATGTGCACGCCCTCTCTCTCTCAAAATAAATAAATGTTAAAAAAAAAAATTAGAAGCGTTTTGGAGAGAGGATCAGCAGGACTCAGGGCTGGACTGAAACTTTTTTTTTCTTTGTAATGGTTATTCATTTTTCAGAGAAAGAGAGAGCGCACGAGCACACAGGTGGAGGAAGAGCAGAGAGAGAGGGGGACACAGAATCCAAAGCAGGCACCAGGCTCCGAGCTGTCAGCACAGAGCCTGACGCGGGGCTCGAACCCACAAGTTGTCAGATCATGACCTGAGCCGAAGTTGGACGCTTAACCGACTGAGCCACCCAGGCGCCCCTGAAACTTTTTTCTAAATTTTTTATTTCTTTTAGAGAGAGAGAGAGAGAGAGAATGAGTGGGGGAGAGGGGCAGAGGGAGGGAGACAGAATCCCAAGCACACTCCATGGTCAGCGCAGAGCCTGACACAGAGCTCAGCCTCACAACCCTGGGATCATGACCTGAGCCAAAATCAGGAGTTGGACGCTCAGCTGACTGAGCCACGCAGCGCCCCTGGACTGAAACTCTTAAACTTTCAGGTCTGGCAGGAGCCTGAGATCAGGCAAAGTCGAGGGACAGTGAGAACTCAGAGGGGTGCCTGGGTGGCCCAGTTAGGGAAGCGTGTAACTCTTGATCCCAGGGTTGTGAGTTTGAGCCCCACGTTCAGTATAGAGATTACTTAAAAAATAGGATCTTTAAAAAAAAAAAAAAAAAAGAACTTCAGGATTACTGGTGGAAACATAGGTTGGTATAATCACGTTGAAAAAAGTTTGAAATTGTCTTCCAAACCTGAATTTGTTCTTATCCAGAAACCCAGCAGTTACCCAACAGAGCAGTGGTTCCATCTCTGAAAGGTCCTTGACAGACTCTTACACCTGTGCACTAGGAGGTCTGTGCGAAAATGCTCAGGGCACTACCGTTTAAAATAAAAATGTAGAAATAATGCAAATGCTCATCAGCAAGAAAGTGAATAAATAACTTGCAGACTACTGTGTAGCAGTCAGAATGAATGAGGTATAGCTTTTTTATCAGTAAAGATAAACCTTAAAAATATAATGTTAAGGGGCTCCTGGGTGGCTCAGTCGGTTGAGCATCCACCTCGTGATTTCGGCTCAGATCATGATCCCAGGTTGTGTGATCGAGCCCCACATGGGGCTCTGTGCTGACAGCACAGAACCTGCTTGGGATTGTCTCTCTCCTTCTCTCTGCCCCTCTTCTACTCATGTGTGCACTCTCTCTCTCTGTGTTTCAAAATAAATAAATAAACTTAAAGCAAGTTGCAAAAGTATACAAATGGCATCATACTTTTTTTATACAAATAAAATTGTAAATTTCATAGTGTTTAGGAATACATAGGTATGTGGTTAAACTGTCAGTAAAAGTAAGGGAATAATAAACACAAAATTCAGTCTAGTGGTCATACCTGGGGAACAGAGGGGCAGGAACTTTTTTAGGAACATGAGAGAACATCAGCAGTGTCGCTGATGATTTATTTCTGAAGTTGAGGGATGAATTCCCAGGTGTGCACTTCATTTATTAGACTTCATAACTTTTATGTACCTATAAATGCGTATATGTAATATAGTATATATATATAATTTATATATATGATATATACGATAAAACATATATAAAGCATACATTCTTTTGTGTTAGGTATTTCATAATTAAAAAAAATTTTTTAATGTTTATTTAATTTTGAGAGAGAGACAGAGATAGAGCATGAGTGGGGAAGGGGCAGGGGGAGAAGGAGACACAGGATCCAAAACAGGCTCCAGGCTCCGGGCTGTCAGCACAGGGCCTGATGTGGGCTTGAACCCACAAGCTGTGAGATCATGACCTGAGCCAAAGTTGGATGCTTCACCAACTGAGCCACCCAGGTGCCCCCATAATTTTAAAAATAGAGAAAAAATACCACGCCTGGGGACCAGAAGAGAAGCAGGTTCCTATGATGGGTTTAGACTCAGTTGTAGGCGTGATGCTCATTCATTGGGATGTGGGAGTGAGTACAGCAATCAGACGTTAAAAGGAACAGAATTTCCGAACAGGGGGAGGATAGTCAGACCTGGATTTGTCCGCATCTGCTTCAGTTTCCTTTTCTCGGACACAGGAGCTGTACTGTTCGCCACACGGGGCTGTGGTGAGGATTGAGCCAGAGGGTGGAGACAGAGCCTGGGGCCTGGCACCATAATAGTCACCATGAATCGGGATACTGGCTTAACAGTACTGGGTACACAGTTCTGAGGGGGTTGCAGGAAGTATGATACAGAGACCTTGTCCTCTGTGGGCAGAGATGACAATATGGTTCCATTAACAACAACAAAACAAAAACAACAACAACAACAAAAAAACATAGAAGAGGTTCTGAAAAGACATTAATCTTGTTTGGGCTTAGCCAAAAAATTCTTATTACAGTTGATATCAAGGGTTGACAACCATGGCTTTAAATCAGTTCATATTTGTTTTTTTTCTGGTTTTTTTTTTTTTTTTTTTTTTTTTCTTGTAATTTCAGCACTGGGAAATTTGGAGCTTGTTTTATACCAGGGCTCTGTAAGCAAAGTGATCTGACTTTGTATGCGTCACGGCCTGGGCTCCGGCTCTGGAAGGCGGACATCCATGGGACTGTTCAAGCCACGTTTATCTTAAAAGATGTCTTTGCCGGAGGAGTCAAGCCTTTCGAACTGTACCCGCGTCTGGAATCCTCCAACAGGGGAAGTTGCAGCTTACCTGAGAAGCACCTGGGGCTCGTTTCATGTTTCTTCCAAGAAGGCTGGGTGTTGAGTTGGAATGAATATAGCATTTACCTTCTAGACACCGTCAACCAGGTAAGTGACGTGATCGCACCACAGCTTTGGTGTCTGTAGGATGTTCATCCACAGACTGTCTCTCAGGATGATAGAAGGAACAATATTGATCCTAATGCTTTACTTTTTTCCATTGAGTCAGTTAAGGAAATCAAGTGATGGTCTGATTATTTTGTAGATTTGAAGAAATGTTTGGTTTTGGTAGAACCTTCTAGCTGTTCTGCCTCTAAGCAGGAGTCTCGTCTGCCCTACCTGGAACTTCCTCACCTGGAACTTGAGGGCAGAGTTAGTTGGGTTGGGGCCACCAAGCTGCCTTTTTGCCCCGAGTTGGTTTCTCTTCCTAAGGAGCACTTTGAAAGGCATTTTTGTATTCTTCACGTACAGACAATTTCAGTCTTCTTTCTCTGGGTACTCCAGGAACTTGATACACACTTGGTAGTTAGTGGGGTCGAAACGTTTGGTGATTACACATCAGTTCCTTTCTTCTGAGCCCTCACCCCCAGTGCTTTTCCCAACAGGTGCAATTAACTTCATTTTAGACGTAGAGAAACGGAGACAAAGGGTCTGTCCGTGTGTGCGTTATGGCTGCCGTCAGAGTCTTTCAAACTAAGGGCACGTTTTTAGCTATTCCTCAGGGTTATTAAAAATTAACAAAGAATTTAGACGCTTTTCTCTCTACGCTGAATGGCCTCTTGTTTGTATTGTTGGCCGAAAAGAGAATTTTTAAAACTTGTTGCAGGCTCTGGACATCCCAGGTGGCATCGGGGCCTCTCCCCGCCCCCCGTTCGTCCAGAGCTGTGAAGTGCAGTGCACATGAGTCTCTCCCACAGGAGCACACACAGTAGGGGCCTAGCCCAGGCAGCTCATCACTGCAGCCCAGGAGCGACGTGCCCGTGGACGTTTGTCCAGAGTGCTGTGAGCTGTGATGAGTCCTGGGCAGGGCAGGGCCACTGAGGCTGAGCTCGCCGGGGTCCGTTACCCAAGGAGGTGGTGTCTGAATCGGGTTGGAACTCTCCCAGGGAACAAGAGTCAGGAAAGGAGTCTGAGCAGAGGCCATGGCGTCACGGAGGAACAAGGCTGGGGTTTGGACTGGCCCGTTCCGCTCGGGGCACCTGTACCACAGCCCAGGGCAGTTGTGGGAGGCCGACGGGCAGGTCCAGCCGAGGAGGCTGAGCTCCACGTCCAAGGGGGTTGGGCGCAGGTGGGACGCGGTTCCGAGTGGCTGAGAGGTGGGGCAGACGACCCGCTCGGTCTCGTGAGTTTACCGGCAAGGTGACTGACTCCAGGTCACGTGCCTGTCAGATATTACCTGCTTTGGCTCTGAATTACTCTTTTTTAATTTAATCTCTACACCCAATGTGGGGTTTGAACTTACCACCCTGAGACCCAGAGTCCTGAGCTCCCCTGACAGAGCCAGCCAGGGGCCCTGCTTCGAATTACTCTTCAGAAGTTTCAGAAAGTGGCCATAACAAAGCACAGTTGTCATTTGACTTCGTAGGACCCCTGCACATGTTTGTGTGTTTTCAGCTATTACTGTTGCCTGGTTGTGTGATTTTCTTTTCTTTTCTTTTCTTTTCTTTCCTTTTTTGGACAGGCTACAATTGCTGGTTTGGAAGGATCTGGTGATATTGTGTCTGTTTCCTGCACAGAAAATGAAATATTTTTCTTAAAGGGAGATAGGAACATTATAAGAATTTCAAGCAGACCTGAAGGACTGGCATCAATAGGTTTGTATTTGTCATAAAATGTACTGTGTGTACGTAATTGTAGTTTACAATTTACAAACCCTCCCATCACTTCGCTTTTTCTAAACAGGTATTTGGAGGGTTTCCTGTGCTTCTTAAAATACGGTTTATGAGACTTTTCTTGAAGCTTACCTATTTCACAGCCTCCCGTTTGGTAGAGTGGCTCCGTGGGTCTGGAGGGTGGGAGGCTGGGCGAGGAGGGAGAGCACAGCACCCACATGACTGCTCTCTGATGTTTGGACGGCGTGTGGGATTAGTACTTCAGAAGATAGAGATTTGCCAAGATTTTAGAACACTTAAATCTGTTATCTGGGACATATCCTTTGCCCTTAACACAGTTCTTCTTATCGCATTGATTATTCTCTCTGCTCTTGACCTTTTTCTGTAATTCATACAAGCCCAGGTTCTAACGAGTGAATTGTCACACACGTTCTCACGCACACTTCGGTGGTCTGGGGCTCATCGGCAAGCTTGTTCCTGACGGTGATGACAGTGGTGTGGGCCCCACCTCCCCTCCCTCCACTCCGCTCTCCTCTCTGTCCTTGTCCTGTCTCTGTCACTCGCCTTGTTCTCCCTGTGTTCCAGAGATCACTAAGCACACGGCATTCCTGGCCTTGTAAGGTCCTGAGAACAACCTTAAATGGAAGGTACTGGTTTCATAGACGAGGAGACTGGGACTTAGGAAGATGCAGCTCCCCCTCCCCAGCCAGGCCCCCTTCCTCCCCGGGGTTGGAGCGGCCTCATCCCCTCCTTGCTCGCCGCACTCCTGTGGCCACCGTTGATGAGGTGGCCTGCAGGGCACCCCGTCCTCCAGCTGCCAGCCCTCTCCGAGCCCTTGCCCTCTCCCACTCACCCGGGCACTTAGCAGGCCCGAACGCTAGGTGTGTGGTGCTCTAGGACGTGGCCCGCTTCTGGCAGGATGGTGCTCCCTGCACCCTCCCCACTCCTTATTGAAGACCCAGGTCAGGGATTCCTGCATTTCTGAAACTTTCCCCGAGTGCTTCAGTTAAGTCAGCCCTCTCTTCACTTGAGTGCCCAGGGAGCTCCCTCCTGCCCTTCTGACCATGGAGCCATTCACTTACTGTGTACCTTACCCCACAAAATAGTAAACTTTTTGGTTGCAAGGATCTTGTGACTCCGCTTCGTGGGCCTACGCAGCACATGGCACGTAGAAAGAAGACCCTGAGTATTTGTTAATTCGTGGTGTCCCCATTTCACAGATTAGAAAACCAAGGACTAGGGGGGTAAGTGACAAGCCCCAAGCCAGTCAGCACGTCTTCTGATTTCTGCTTCTGCCAGCATTTCTCCTCTTCCTCCTGCCTTGCCGCGCTGGTCAGAAATGGGGCCCCTTTGCTGTAGCCACGGCCTTGCGGGGTCCTGGCCTCAGGGGCATCTTTGCTGTTACTTCTCTCGCCAGCATGAGCTCGCATCTGAGTCCCTGCAAGCGAGGGAGCGGAGGTCCTGGACCGAAGGGTGGGCGGGTCGCAAACCCCAGGCCTTCCGAGCGGAGCAAGGCGGGGAAGAGGAGCCCCGGGGGGCAGGCCGCTGGGCTCCATGCGACAGGCCTGCCTGAAGCCTTACTCCAGCCTCATCTCTTTTCGTAATGTTTAGAGTACAAACCGCAGCAAGTAGGAAATTGTACCGAACAGTGTCTCATTAGCCACATATTTACCTCTCGGAAAGATGAGTGTCATAAGGGCTGTCTTGGCCCCGAATTAACCATCTCTTAAGAGATGGCCAGGTGGGGCTGGGGCAGCAAGTGAATTACCTCTTAAGTCAGAGGGTGAGTCGGGATAAATACTCCAAATTCTAGTCGTGGAAAGTGCGTAAGTTCTGACTTTTGAGTTTCTGAGCTGGCGTTGTCAGTGTCGTCAGGGGCAGCGTGGCCCCTGGGGACAAGTAAGCTCTACACCACTGCCTTCCGGCAGGACTCTCTCACAGCAATGAACATGGTCTGTATCTGCTCTGACCGGTAGGTGGCCGCTGCCCACACGTGAGTGCCACAGAATTTTAAATTTCATTTGGCTTTGACGGGAAATAGCTGCATGTGGCAGCGGCCACTGTATCGACAGGGGAGCTCTGGACCCAGACCTGCCACCAACCTGCGTGCTCTTTGACAAGTCGCTTCCCTGCCCGGGCTTCACGCAGAGCAGAACCCTCCCTGTCAGCCCCCAGTGTGCACGCCACGGCCGACAGTCTGCCCCCGACGACCCTCACAAGAGGACGGGGATTCCCGTCTGTCTGGTTGATGGCCCCAGAACGGTGTGGGGCACATCGTGGGTACTCGGTCACAAACAGGTGGCTGAACGGGTAAAGTGGTCCCTAGTCCTGTGGCTGGAACCCTTCTGGCCACAGTGACTCTGGTGTCGTGTTGAGAAGGATGCTGCTCTCTGCTTGCTCTGGACGCTGCCTTGTTAACATACTTCTCCATCCTGACTTGGTGCTAGCAGGAAATCACCTTCACTCCTTGAATTTCAAGAAATAGGATTAGAGGAGGGCACCTGGGTGGCTCAGTTGGTTAAGAAATAGGATTAGAGGTACACGTGTGTTTTTCAAGTGCCTCTCGAGTAGTAGTATATTAGGGCGTGGTCTAAGTATGGGATGTCACTAAGCCCATTTCTCTTCTTTATAAATTCTTTGTGAATTGATGTGAGAAATGCTGTATACTTAGTGGCGTTCCCGGACTCTTGAGTTATTTGCAAAAGGCAGCTGTGGGGAATCCTTTTCCTGATTTGGGTACGTGCGCTTTCTGCAGCCCAGAACCGTTTGTTGGAATCTTCTGTGCGATTCTTTTAGTTTCGTTAGTTTCTGTGACTCCGGCAGGCTGGTGTTCAGGAGGGTTAGCAGACCTGAATGAGAGCACGTCGACTATCTTGTAACCAGTAGTAAAACCCATCCCTCCTTTCCCAGCGCGAGACAGCCTGGAGACGTCCGGGTGCACAGAGCAGGTGTCCGGGCAGCGCGCGGAGAAGCCGTCGGGGGCCACAGTTTCTGAGACGAGGCTCAGGGGCTCTTCCGTGGCCAGCTCCGTGGCCAGCGAGCCACGGAGCAGGAGCAGTTCTCTCAACTCCACCGACAGTGGCTCCGGGCTCCAGGCGGCGCCAGAGCCGGGGAGGGGTGGCCAGCCCGCCTCACAGAGATTCAGCGTGATCAGCTCAGAAGAGTTTGAGCAGGAGCTCGTGGTGAAGCCGCTGAAAGTGAGAAAGAAGAGGAAGAAGAAGTCAGGTACGGCCTGTGGCACCGCACGCGCTGACTCCTCACGTAGGGGGTGCTGCCCTCACGGAGCGAGCGCCTGCCCACTCGGGTGAGGGGAGGCAGGGAGGGTCTGCGGCCATCACGTGTCCCCCTCTGTGGAGGGGCTTTGCCGTGAAGTATTTCGTAAGTTGCAAAAGAGCGCCACGCACACGTAAAGCGCTTCCGCGAGGTTTAAATCCTGTAACGTGCACCTGCGTACTTACCGCCCTGCTTGCTGGCCCTGGGGTTCCACTTCTCAATATTCAGGTAAAAATTTGGATCTGTCTACATATACCATGTGTTAGACCAGAGTCTGTGAACCCGGGTGGAAGGAAAGTCATGGAGGCAGAGGGATCACTACGTTTGGGGTTGGCTGTGTTACAGACGTGCGATCTAACAGAGAACTCGTTTAACTCTGCTCCTTGGTTCCTGTTAGGCCTCCCTAGCTACAGATACCGCAGTATCGAAGGACAGGTATCGGACTGCTGAGCGTTTTAATCATTTTAAACAGTTGATCTGTAGTCCATCTGTTCCTTTGTTTTTTCCCCTTAACATTTCTTGAGCGAGGCCTCAGAGCCCATCAGCCTGTCTGACGGTTGCGTCCATTTAAAACACCTCTGCGTTAGGATAATTCATACTTCACTTAGGTTTCCGTCGTTTAAGATGCATTTTTTCTTGAGCCAAAATTTTGTTTTTTAGTCTCTTACCGTTTATGCAGAGTCATCCGTCATCTTAAACGTTCTTATTTTAAATTAGAAGGTGGAAGCCGGAGTGCCTGCCACAGTTCCCTTGAGTCAACTCCCTGCTGTGAGTTTCCGGGTGACAGTCCCCAGTCCTTGAGCACAGACCTGCTGTCCGTGACCTCAAGTTTGGGCAGCATTGTGGATCGCTCGAGCACAGAGTCTCCTGACCGGGAGAGTAACCTCAGCGGGGAGGTGAATGGTGTCCTGCAGGAGAATAATGACCCCGAAGCGTTCAGTGTCCTGGAGGTGCCTGAGCCTGCCCCTGACGTACTGAATGAAGGGCGTGACAGTAGACCTGAAAGTCCACGATGGAACCACGCAGGCGAGACGGAGCCACACAGGGGAGTGTGGACTTCACTCTTGGAGCTGAGAGAGGCTGTGGAAGGCAGTGATGTTACCGACCTCAGAGAGGAGCCTTGCCCCGCAGACGAGGGACTGAATAGCAGACAGTCACCCTGGCGAGAACAGGCCCGGGAAGCAGGGGACATGGAGCCCGATGACCCCCAAAGCACTTTTTCTGAAGCCCCCTTCCTAGACTCACCCCCGGTGCCTTCAAGCCTCAGCTGGGCCCCCCACGCGGAGCAGCGGCTGCCGGGGACCAGAGCTGGCGAAGGCGGCGCCGAGGGGCCCGGCAGGGGGCAGGGCTTCCTAACGCACGTGGAGGCCCCCGGCCACCTCGGCTCATCTCCCTGGCACGCTGTCACTGACAGTGACACAGGCCTAAAGGAAATGGCGGCCTCGGAACGTGACCTGGGGAGTGCGGGAGGACGGCGGACTCCCCCGGTCTCTGCCTTGGCGACTCGCACCCGTGAGCCGCGGCTGGAGCAGCCTTCCCGGGACCAGGTGTTAACGTCCAGCGACGAGGAGGACATCTATGCCCAAGGGTTGCCTTCATCTTCTTCGGAGACGAGCGTGACTGAGCTCGGGGGTAGTCGCTCCCTGCAGGACCTGAGCCAGCCCGGCACAGAAGACACCGGGCTGCTAAAGTCAGATCAGGTATGTGGGTTTGTGGTGGCCAGTTTCCTGTGGGTCCACCCGACGATGCACGCGGTTAAGGAGGGGGACTCTCAGTCATCCTGCATAAGGAGATTTCTTTAAAGTGCTTGCTTTTCTTAGCAGATGATTCTTATTCAGTGTATTTGGTTTCAAAACTAACCACGTATTGTGACTTTTCCTGCTGAGTAGTTGTGAGGCCCAGATTATGAGTGTGAACTTAGGTGTGCTTTCCCCAGATGTACCACTGGATTCCCTCGATGCCGATATGTGTATCGTTTGGGCAGCTCTCACCGCCTGCTGGACACCGTTAAGCACTTTATGAGTCCAGCTCATTTACTCTAAAAACAAAACAAGCTGTGAAGTTGGCGCTGCCGTGGTCCCCGTTTTACAGCGGAGGGAACCGCAACTCGGTTAAACGGCTTGCACAGGTCCCATAGCAAGTGGAGCGCAGGGCTGGCCCCGGGACCGTCTCCCAGCCTCTGTGCCGTCCCGCCTTCAGAATGAAATGTCCCGCTTACTTGCTTTGAGACCAATGCCGAAAGGTTAGACCTTCCCCTCGGTCCCGCCTGCACCCACCCCCTCTTGAGAGCCCTCGGTTGCAGGCCCCGCGGCACGTGGACGGCCAGTTGGGATCTCAGAGTCTTGAGGAGGCAGACATACGTGCCGATCGTCTCAGCTGAGCGAGACTCTGGGCCGATGGAGGAGAGCACAGGGCGGGGCTCTGGGAAGCTGCGAGGCGCCAGCCAGGCAGACGACGTCCTGGGAGGGCAGGCTGTTGGGATTCTAGGCCAGAACTCTAGAAAAGCCCTCCCCTGGGTGATCGGGAACCTGGCACTCGGAGGACTTCTCCCCTACCTGCTGACAGTCTTCCCCCCCATCCCAGTAGCTGGAAAAGCCCAGAAATTTTGCGGCACGTTGGGGAGGAGGTTGAGAAAGACTTGTCACGGGGCGCAGGGCCGGATTGGCAAGGGTCGGGCGCCATTCTCTGTGAAGCAGTTGACTTGCATATTCAAGTGATTGTGCAGGTACATCGATTTCTTCTGCAGCTTCAGAAAACTGTCAAACTACAACGACTCATTTAGCTTTGATTTTTAAAAAGAATCCAAGCAGCCAAACTGTTGGTCTCCAAAATTCTGCCAGGCTGAGCATCTTGGCCAGATTTCCATCAGCCACACGGTGTGCCCCATGTCCAGTGATGGGGACCGTATTTAAAACACTAGGTAGCGTATCTGCAAGGATCGGAGGCACGAAATAGCAATTTGCACAAACGTATAAAGCGCGGTACGCCTGTGCACAAAGCACCGCATTAGGAAGGTGTTCTCGGATGACACGGTGTTAGCCGGGGATGCTGTGGGGTCCCAGTAGGAGACGGCAACTCCCATTTCAGAGCGCTCGCTTCTCTTCGAGCACGGCCCAGAGACAGCGGGTCCCCGCCTGTCTTCTCAGAGATCCTCGGGTCTGCGAGCTGAAGGACGCCCTGAATGCTTGGCCTGCTGATGAGAGCACGACAGCGCAGCTCTGTCCTCTGCCACAGAACTCACCAGGCTCTGTCCTTGTCAGTTTGCAGAGAGCTGGATGGGGTACTCTGGCCCCGGCTACGGCATACTCAGCCTGGCGGTCTCCGAGAAGTACATCTGGTGCCTGGACTACAAAGGCGGCCTGTTCTGCAGCGCGCTGCCGGGCGCCGGGCTACGCTGGCAGAAGTTCGAAGACGCCGTCCAGCAGGTGGCAGTCTCACCCTCAGGTCGGCCTCCCCGGCTCCCTGCTGGCACCCCTGCAGCCCGCCTCACACACAGTGGGCCCTGCAGTGGCCCCATCCCTTCGGCAGACCGTCCCGTTCCTCCCGTTCCTCCCATTCCTGCAGGTTTGGGGGGTTTTCTCCCACAGAACAGGGGTCACTCCATTTGACATCAGTTAACAAATAGAGTAAATGGATGTCTAGTTTGAATTTTTGTTTTGTTTATTAATTGCAATGGTGACACATGAAATTGTTTTTATAAGCTATACAAATAGCTTGAATTTGGGGGGTATTTTTGAGAGATTAACATATCTCTTATAAAAAGAAAATCTGTTTCAAAAATGAAGGCCTTTGGGCTGATTGAAAAATAAAATGTGTTTGTTTCCTATTGTTGCTTTAACGCAACTGAACTAATGAAGGTGGGCCTGTGGATGTGTTGGATATGTTCAGATCATTTGGTTTCCTTCCTAGAAATTATTTTTTAATGAGCGATGTGTATGCTTTAGCCAAATAATCTACTCCCTGAGAGTAGAAGAAAAATGTGTTCATTCTCACAAGCCGTACTTAGGCTAACCATTTTTAGTGAACCGTAGCAGACGTTTCCTGAATGAGGTTCGACCAGACTTTCAGCCTGTACTTCCCCTACCTGTCTAGAATCATTTGCTCATCTGTTTCGTCATAATGTTGGCCACTTCACCTATTAGGGGGTAGGTAGGTAGAATAGAAGTATTTCTACGCATTTGCCTCATAGTAACGAACTTATTGTTGGGACGTTGGAATAGAAGTCAGACATTGGAGGGACGCCTGGGTGGCTCAGTCTGTTAAGTGTCTGACCCTTGATTTCAGTTCAGGTCTTTTTTTTTTTTTTTTTTTTTTATGTTTGTTTATTTTGAGAGAGAGTCTTCCTGAGCGGGGGAGAGGCAGAGAGAGGGAGAATCCCAAGCAGGCTCTGCATTGTCAGCACAGAGCCCGAAGCAGGGCCTGAACCCACGAACCGTGAGATAATGACCTGTCAGCTCAGGTCTTGATCTCAGGGTTGTGAGTTGGAGCCCCACACTGAGCGCTGCACTGGGCATGAAGCCTATTTAAAAAAAAAAAAAGAAGGAGGAGGAGGAGAAGGAGAAGTCAGACAGTAGAATAGAAATCAGACCAAACGTACTCTGTGGCCTTTGACTCCTGCTCTGTAACTTCAGTGTGCCTTCAGCTGGATTTCCTTTGACCCTTTCCAGGTCACTGTTTAAAATACCAGTTTGTTCCAGGTTGCTTTGTTTTAGCTCTTTGCTTATTTGAAAATTATTTTTCCTTAGTGGCTGAGACATAGTGTATTTTGTTAGCGGGCCTTATATAACTGTGCGTTTTCATTCTTTCTCTGTCATTCGCTTCTGGGTTCATCTCCCCAGCCATCTAAAAGCTTTGGTCCCGTCCTGATTCGGTTGACTACTTTGTGTCTCCAAAACGTTCAGGCCCTCGTTGACCTAGGGAGGGTTCTGTCTCCACCAGCTCAGTGTCTGAGCTGAGGGGCCCTGCAGTCTTCAGGGGGCACCGAGCCCCGTGGCGTCCAGGGTGTGCTCCGGGCTCGGCCGTCTGTCCTGCTTTTCTGCTCTTACCTCAACTCCTACTGTCAGACCCTCTGGTCTGGCCTGGCTGTGCTCTGCTGATTCACGTGGTTTCTTACACGTGGCTGCCTGGCCTGTGCTACACCCTCCGTCCACATAGAACACCTTCCTCCTTCCCTCCCCTTCTTCATGTCTTTTCTTTTCGCTTTCTTTTCTTTCAATTGTATTTCAGGAATAAACTTGAATGGTTCGTCACTTACATGTAACACCCAGTGCTCATCCCCACAAGTGTCCTCCTTAATGCCCATCCCCCACCCTCAGTTTGTTCTCTGTAGTTGAGTCTCTTACTGTCTGTCTCCCTCTCTGTTTTTATCTTATTTTTCCTTCCCTTCCCCTATGTCCATCTGTTTTGTTTCTTGAGTTTCATATATGCGTGAAATCATATACATTTGTCTTTCTCTGACTGATTTTGCTTAGCAAATACATTCTAGCTCCAACCACATTGTCACAAATGGCAATGTCACAAATGGCAAGATTTCTTTCTTTTTGATTGGCAAGTAATATTCCAGTGTGTGTGTGTGTGTGTGTGTGTGTGTGTGTGTGTGTGAAAGAGAGAGAGAGAGAGAGAGAGAGAGAGAGAGAGAGGGACAGAGGATCTCAAGCAGGCTCTGCACTGACAGCAGAGATCCCGATGCAGGACTCCAGCCCATGAACCACAAGATCATGACCTGAGCCAAAGTTGGACGTTGAACCAACTAAGCCACCCAAGGGCCTTCTTCACCTCTGTGTCTCAGAATCCCTTTCTGAGTGAAAAAGGATAGCCCAGCTCAAATGCTTCTTTTCCGTGCATCTTATCCCCTTAGCTGATCCAGAAATGCCTCCTTTGTGTCCCTGTGGGACTTTTCAACCTCTGGTGGGGCACCAGTTGTGCCTCCTAAGGTAACCGCGTCAGCGCTACCACTGCCCGGCTCTGCCGTGTCGTCGATATGTTCTCACCTCCAGTCTCCCTAGCAGCCCCGTAAGGAATGGATGAGAAAATGAGGCACGGGGACGCCAGGCGACTCGATGCCCGAAGCCACATGGCTGGTGGGTGGTGGCCAAAGGCTCATCCTTGGCGCTGCGGGCCCTTTCCCCAGTTGGGGTAGAAGCAGAAGGGAGAGAGCGGTTTTAGAAATCTCTCTCCCCGACACAACCAGAGTGAAGTTTTTTGTGTGAATCACAACATTTACTGGATAGTGAATAGCATTTGTATTTCCGCAGGCGCCCTCCTCTGGAAGATTGAACAGAAATCTAACCGAGCTTTTGCTTGTGGAAAAGTGACCATCAAGGGAAAGCGGCACTGGTACGAAGCGCTGCCCCAGGCGGTTTTTGTGGCCCTGAGCGATGACACGGCCTGGATCATCAGGACGAACGGAGACCTATACCTGCAGACAGGTAACTGGAGGCTGTGCTCCAGCGCCCGGCGGTTTGGGGGTAATTGCTTCCTACCGTCCTTCACTTTGTTAGGGACATGCTTAGAACGGTCGCAATGACTAAGGAGCTAAAATCGATGTAAATTAAAGCATTTCTGGAAAGACAGTATTTGCCATTGGAATAAATTAGCAATTTCCCGCTATTGACTCACATTCAGCCCAGGACAAATTTAAGGCAAAGATTAATAGGATTAATTAGTGAGATACAGAAACAGATTTTTCTCCTTCTGGCCAACCGTTGCCTGTCACACGTGCTACAATATCGAATCTTAGCGGGAAGGAAAATGACATTACAGTCATTTTTTCCTTTAGGTTATGGCTGGATTTTTTTCAGCCAGGTCAAGGCCTGCTTCTGTATACTTGTTCACATGTGGGTCTGGAAGAAACACTGAGAGAGAATTTGATCAAAGTAGCAGTTCAACTTGGTTCTAATAAACTGCTCTGCGGGGAACCTTGAGCTGCTGCAGGAGACACAGGGAGACTTGCTTATTAAACACCAAGTGTAACAAGAGTGAGTGTTAGTGTCCTGTCAGCAAAACGGTCTGTGAGTTTCCAAAGGCAGTGTGATTTGCCGGCATCGGCAAAGGCTGTGGGGCACGGAGCTCTTCTTTGGTCGTCAGGAGGCCGTAGTGGATTTACGTAAAGATCGGTCTTCTGACCATTTAATATCGCTGATTTGGAGAGAATGTTTTAATCTGCTATGAGCCGTCAGCCAGGGATGACTCTCTGAGATTGAAAGCCTTTGCACCTGTGGCTCTCTGTCGCCTGTGGGAGGGCCAGCATCCCCGAGAAGCTGCTGCCTGAGCCCTGGTGGTCAGCCTTGCCAGCTTCTGGGCCACCTGCCAGTCCCGGTCTCTCCATTCTAGTTCCTGTGTCTCCCTTCAAGTGCAGAGAGCTCTGGAAAGGCAAAGGCATCTCCAGTTTCCAAGGGCATCTGAGTTTCGTTCCTGGTGGGGAACGGAGTGCTTGTGGCCTGGGGTTGGGGAGTGGCGGACCAGACCTACCGCGTCAGTGCCTGCGGCTGGCCTGAGGATCTGTGGTGGAGGAAGCCCCGCAGGTGACTCTCCTGGTCAAGGACGAGACGTGCCGCCAGGGACGTGGTACACGGGGTGCTTCTGCGATTAGGCGGGGCGCACCCTCAAGCAGCGAGAACTCATCGCAGGCCGACGCCACGGAGGATGGGCTTTTAGTTACCGGCTGCTCTGCCAGCTCCTGAGGAGAGGCTCCAGGCTCGTGAGACAGGCTACAAGGAGGTGGGGGCAAGAGCCCCGGCCGGGGAGTCAGGGACCCTCAGCTCTGGCCCTGCCGTGGCCTTGCCTTCCATCTAGGGTCCCCCCACCCCCACTCCCGCCAACTAGGTGAGAGCAGGGAGAGGGCCGCTGCCTTGTCAGAGCTGCTCCTCGGAGGGTCAGAGGAGGGGCGGAGGCCTCGGAGCCCCGCCGTCGCCAGCGGCTGCCACAGCAGCTCGCTCACCCGGATGCTCTGAGGGGCACGGCCGCAAAGCATGGGAGGGCCTCGGGAGCGCTGCTGCTCTGGGCCCGGGCCTCCTGGCTCAGCCTCTGGCCGCTCTCCTGCTCTGGGCCTTCTTGTTCTTTCCAGACTTCGTAAGATACTTGGGGACGCCGGATTCCGAGCTGTGTTATTCCTTCAGTTTTCTTTTTTTTTTTTAATGTTTATTTATTTTTGAGAGAGAGAGCGCCAGAGCATGAACAGGGGAGGGGCAGAGAGAGAGGGAGACACAGAATCTGAAGAAACAGGCTTCAGGCTCTAAGCTGTCAGCACAGAGCCCGACGCGGGGCTCTAACCCATGGGACTGTGAGATCATGACCTGAGCCGAAGTCGGACGCTCAACCGACTGAGCCACCCAGGCGCCGCCCCCCCCCTTCAGTTTTCAAAGCGCATCTGCAAACACTTCAGATAGACGCCATACTTAAGCACAATTTCGCCATTTTTTGTTGACTGACCCTTAGAAAGACAAAGTACTTATTACAAAAGAACAGGCAAAATACCGAAAAAAGGAAAAGAAGCCGAAGACAGAATACAAATGAGGTGTGAAATCCTGATTGTGTGTTGGGGGGCTTCCTGTCTGTCTCCCTGGCAGGTCTCAGTGTGGATCGCCCCTGTGCCAGAGCCGTGAAGGTCGACTGTCCATACCCACTGTCCCAGATCACAGCCCGAAACAGCGTGGTGTGGGCGCTGACAGAGCAGAGGGCCCTCCTGTATCGGGAGGGCGTGAGCAGCTTCTGTCCTGAAGGGGAGCAGTGGAAATGTGACATCGTCAGGTATCCTCAGGAAGAGCAGAGACCTCTCCATCGGCTCTCTTGTCCCACCCTCGGTTCTTTGCTCGACTCCCCTTGAGGCACCCATGTGAGCCCGTCCTGGCCAAGGCTGCTTCTCTGGAGCTCTCCGTGGGGATAGCATTCTCTGGAATTCTCAGGAGCCAGTGTCGGCAGCCTGACCTTGGAGACGCCCTGTGCCTGCCGCTGCCTGGCAGACTGGGCGTCGGGTCAGAGCTCAGTTTTTTGAAATGCTGCTGCCCTCTTGTGTAACCCCGAGCATCACGGCATCCCGAGTCTCTCATGACAGTCTCTGTTCGGCACCGCCCAGTGCTGTCGGGTGGTTTCTGTTTACAGTCTCAACGGTTTAGGGCCAAATGTTTTTATTATCATCCTAGTCCGTGGTAATCAGTCTCTGAATTTTAATTCGTTGGGTTACTTGTACCACTCAAAATTTTATTTGCAGACCATCAAATCGTGTTGCTGATTAGAAAAATGAGGCTAGGATGCCCTTGGTTTGAACCTAGCAGCCCAGTAAACTTGAGCAGGTAGCTCCTGGGAGCCTCCCTCGGGCTGGGCTGGGCGCTCGAGGGGGTCTGCCCGGTGCCCTCCCCTCCCAGGGCTCCTGCTCCGGGGGAGCCACGTAACCGGCTGGTGCCAGTTAGCGTAGATGGTCCTAAACCGGGAGTGCGGCCCGGCTGAGCCTCGAAGCTGGCGAGGGCTTCACCAGAGGGGCACGAGGGAGAAGGGCCCTGCCCGCAGCGAGATGGCGTGTGCCCAGCTGCTGCCGCCCGGCACAGCCTGGCACATGGGGGGCGCCTCCACTCGCTAGATTGCGCAGGAGGGAGCAGCGGAGGGTGTGGGGCTCCAGGCCTCACGTCCCTTAGGTGCCTGCATTCTTTTCTTGTAGGGTATTTTCTCGTCCCTGCCGGGCCGGGTCTTCAGTATGTCTTTCGGAAGCTGCCACACATTTAAACAACATACACTGCACAGTAATGTGACTCAAAACTGGACCTTCTGTCCTTGGAACTGGTGGGTGGGGTCCAGACCCAGCCAGGAGACACTTGATTGCCACATTCCTAGTCACGCTGGGCGCTTGGAGCGTGGGTGCTGACTCCCGTGTTCTCTCCCGTTCCCAGTGAAAGGCAGGCTTTGGAACCTGTCTGTATAACCCTTGGGGACCAGCAGACTCTGTGGGCCCTGGACATCCGAGGGAACCTGTGGTTCAGGACCGGCATCGTTTCCAAGAAGCCTCAGGGAGACGACGACCATTGGTGGCAAGTAGGTGCTCAGCTCCAGGGCCACTGGCCAGAGTGTCTCCCCGGGTTGGGAGCTCTGCTCCCCGTTTCTAGCCCTTGTCTTCTCCGTAAAGAGACTGGGAAGGTTGGACCGAATTAAGAACACTCACTCTTTACTCTTTGAGGAGTTAAACTTCGCCGTATTTGAGCACGTTAGAAACATCAAGGGCTTTTCGCCGTAGGAGATCACTTACAAAGCTCTCTTCGCTTAAATTTACAGGCTTTGTTTATTGTTTCTTTTTTTGTTTCGGTGTTGCTTAGTAATTTATCCTCACGTGCTAAACAAGCCCAGGGAAGACCTAGGTAATGATGATGTTTAGGAAGAGCTAGACGGTGAGTTTGGAAACCCAACCTGCAATTCGAATTCATCTCTCTCCGCTTGCTCTCAAGGTCTCTAAGCAGGCAGTGTTTCAACAAAGAAAGGAGAATGTTCCCACGTGTTCCAAGGAAAGGAAACACTCTGCGTCATAGTAGGGTATGAGCAAGCTAACTTTTCGTGACTCGGTCACAGCCAGAGTGGCCTAGAACGTGTCTTCAAAGAAGTTGTCCCTTCCCCTCTTTGGTACCGTTCAGTGTAACTGTAGCTGCCCTCCCCCCCCCCCCCGCCCCCCTGCCGCCTCGCCTCCTGCTCCCATCAGCAAGGTTGTTCTGACCCTCAGCAGTTGAAAAATAAGCAATGTCTCTTCAGTGTTTGTCTCCACTGGTTCAGGTTTAAAAAAATTTTTTTAATGTTTATTTAATTTTTTGAGAGAGAGAGCGTGAGCCAGAACATGAGCAGGGGAGGGGCAGAGAGAGAGGGAGACCCAGAATCTGAAGCAGAGGTTCCAGGCTCTGAGCTGTCAGCACAGACCTCGACGCGAGACTCGATCCCACAAAGTGCGAGATCACGACCCGAGCCGAAGTCAGACGCTTAACCGACTGAGCCACCCAGTCGGGTTCCAAAATAAAACCAGGTTCAGGTTTTATTGTTGCCTCAGACTTGCTGTGTTGAAGGCAGTTCTTTCATTAGTGGCGCTTAGGTCTTTTGAATGAGAATGTGAAAAATAAGTTGTGTTTGCTATTTAATGAATAAGTATATGTGTACGTATGTCTCTAATTTGATATGCCAGATACTACCTGAGAAGTCATACAAGTGATTTTAAAATATCCTCTCCATGCTTGTAACTGTGTTGTATGGTTATACACACACACACACACACACACACACACACACACACACACTCTGTCTCTCATGTATGTATGTACCCAATTCCATTTTTAAATAACATAAAGTTAGATACCACTTACCATAATATTGAGAACCTTATCTTTAGAGAACTTTAATTTGACAGAATCCCCTACGAGGTATTTGGAAGCGTAGCTATTCTAATTACCGTAAGACTGATTTCTCTGTAGCTCTAGAGCCAGCTTTATGTTTGGCTGCTAAACCTTTCTTTTTTTTAATGTGCATCTTGCTTATCTGCAAGTGTGGGGTGCTAAGGCGGTCTGTCACAGACTCGCTGCGTGGCCTTGGCGTGTGCACTCCCAAGGAAGAACAGAGCTCGCTGGGCCGGCACACAGCAGTGTGCGTCGTGAACCCCGGAGCTGGGTGCCCAGCGTTCTGTGGGCTGCGATGGAGACCACCCAGCCGGGCTGGCGGAGCGCTTGCCGACAGTAGGAAGTGGGGCCGCGGGGTCCTGATGTGATCTGATGTTCACTTAAACTTCAGTTAGGGCGGTGGCTCATCCTTCCATGGATTTGGAAAAAAGCGGATTTGTACACTTAAGTACCGAGTGTTGCGGTAATTCCCTTTTTGTTTGCTTTTGTTTATTATAAATTAAGTTCCCTATGATAAACGACGTCCCTTTCACTCGATCGTGTGTGACCTGGGAACGTGGCCTGCACAAGGCTGTCCTCGGAGTAGGGGAGCGACATTCTCTATAATCCAGCTCGACGGGGGCAGACGTATACATGACAGTCACAGGGAATCAGATTTTGACCATCTTAGAAAGAACTTTCTCACAACCAGAGCTGCCGAACAGGGAGAGGCTCTCCCCAGAGGCGCCCTGGAGAGTGTCTTTCGGGAATGTTAGAGAAGCAGCTTGCACACGTGAACCAGGGTGTGCCCTTCGCGTCCAGGGCAGTCCCAGCTCGTGCTGTTGAACTGGTGTAATTACTGACAGTCCTAGTCTAGACCGTAACCCTACTTACAATACCTCGTTTAACCCGTGTTGTGATTCTGAGGACCGCACACTGTTGTCTGTTGGAAATACCTAACTTTGAAAGCAAAATCACCCATTCTCACTGATTAGAATAAAAGGCTTTGGGGGCCTGAGGGGGTCACAGGTAATCACAACAGTAATACATGCTGTTGTGACGGTCCATATCCTATGAAAACGTAGAAAACAGAAGGGGACGTTTTCTGCCATCCCTCTAAATCCGACCCTCAGAATTAGCTGCAGCTGGTGGTCTGGTAGCGTCCTGCCGGCCTTGCTTTGGTGCCGACACGGTGGGCACGTGCACACGTGTGTCAGGTGTTGCCGCACGAGGGCCGAGCCTCGCTGTCCGTGCACAGGGGTAGGGCGCTTGTGACCGCTGAGAGCAGGGTGTCTTTCCGTCCCCTCCAGGTGAGCATCACAGACTACGTGGTGTTCGACCAGTGCAGCTTATTCCAGACCATAATCCATGCCACGCACTCGGTGGCCACCGCAGCCCAGGTGCCCGTCGAAAAGGTGGCAGATAAACTGCGCATGGCCTTTTGGTCTCAGCAGCTTCAGTGCCAGCCAAGCCTTCTCGGGGTCAACAACAGTGGCGTCTGGATCTCCTCAGGCAAGAACGAATTCCATGTCGCTAAAGGAAATCTCATCGGTGGGTGAATTACTTGTCTTTTTACGTTGACTTGATTGGCAGCTTCACTTTAAAGCCAGCATTGAAACAAAAGCTTTAAGATCTCAACTTCAGAAGATAATTTGGTGCCAGTGTGTGAAGTGTTTGTGACGGAGGCGTTCTTTATGCTTTGTATCAGTTTCCTTTTTTTTTAATCTGTCATTCCTGCAACTTGGGTACCAGCATTTGGCTGGTGTGTGATCAGTTTCTACTGGGAATCTGTGATGATACAGAAACGGCAGATGGAGCTCATTTTTATGTTCATAATTCCACATTCAAATGAAAAAGCGCACCCAAACTACAGTGCTCAGCAAGACAGAATAGTCCATTTACTAGAGGAAAAGTTCTTTCACTGTGGGGAATGAAGGCTCTGACGAGATCTGTGAGTGTCGTTAAGAATCCACGTGTACCCACGAGGACTTCGTTTCTATGAGTGAAGCCCAGCTTTGTGCATTTTTTCCAGCTCACCTCCCTCTGCACATCTCACCCGCCCACCCACCCAGCTGACCCTGGGCGGGACTGGGCTCTGCTTGTCAGCATAGAAAGGAAAACAAGGGACTGGCCTCACAGCACTGGTGTGGACCTCCTAATGTAAGGGCACTCTAGAATTAGCTGTAAGAGGTTTGAAAACCAGTTGTCCCGAACCAGAGCTTTGGTGTGTGTGTGTTTTCTTCTTTCTTTAACACACTTCGTATTCCTTCTAGGCACTTACTGGAATAATGTTGTTCCCCGAGGGACAGCTTCTGCAACAAAATGGGCCTTTGTGCTGGCTTCCACTGCTCCCACAAAGGAAGGTTGGTTGAGAAATGTAGTGCATGGGTTGGCTGTTGCAAGGTGAAAGCCATGGTCTGACCATGGCCTTGCTGCGATGGCGTGTGGCTGGGTAGGCCTCAGAGATGGTACAGTGGCTTCACGGACAAGCATCCGTTGTCGGCTGAGCCAAGGCCCCCGAAGCTGGATAGGCCTGACCAGGAGAGAGGGTCTAGTGTGGAGACATCGAGTGAGTCCGCAGGCAAAATGCCATTTCAAAGGAGAGAAACAATTGGTGTCCCACCAGAGCCACAGCTGGAGACTCCCAGCGACATGTCAGGGTCCAGAGCACTGCAGCCAGCAGGCACCAGGCTTCTCTGGGTGTCTTCCCGTTTCCCCTTGGGAAGTCTTCCGTCACCTCCTGGTAACCTCTTTCAGTCTGGTTTTCAGCCTCCGGCTAGTTGTGCCGTGTTAGGGCAGGCCTCCCCTGCAGAGGCAGACCTCCTGCAACTCCACTCAGGGCGCCCCTCCCTCCCAGAGCGCAGGGTTTGGAGCTGGGAGAGGCAGTGCAGCTGCCCAGGGAGCTGAGAGCCGGGGCAGTCAGGTAGCCCCGCTGGGAAGTGGCAGAAGGCTCCTTCTAGGATCGCCCCGGGGGCGGGACGGGCAGATGCCGAGAAGCCTGTGGTCCAGACAAGACAGCTGGGTAGTCAAGCCGTTAGTCCCGCTAGGATTTGGCTAACTTGTCCGTACAGTAAAATGTTTTCTTGCCTGATCACTCTGACCACGGTTCTGAAATATGTAAGCTCCAAAAAGCATGGGTTCTCTCCTGAGATTGGCACAAATTCATTTGGCAACAAAACCTGACCTGAACCCGACGTGAGGCTGCTTATTTCTGCCACCAATTAAGCCTGTGGCAGGAATAGTACTGCGTTTCATGGCTGCCTGGCTCCCTGAGGCTGTTACTTAAATTTGTGGCATGCCCAAAACCTTAGGTATTCAAAACCCAAAAATACTTGAATTCTTAAACCCATCTGGCCACAGGTTTTAGACAATATGTTCTCACGGAGGTTCTGACTTTCCCAGAGGTTGTCTGCATTTTAAACTGAACCTGTTAAGCCTGAAGGACTGTACCAATGGTGGGGAGGAAGAGAGGGTGAATTTTGAGGAGAGGCTGGAGAGGAGAGGAGGCCCTCCGGCTTCCCAAGCCTCCCTGCCCGCCCACCCCCTCCACCAAGACAAGACTAAGGGAGCTTTGGTTCCGTCCTTCTGAGGAATCGCTGACGTCCCTCCCTCCAGAGCGCCAGGCACAGCCAAATCAAAGACTCTCCAGCCCTTACAGAACGTCCGAGGTCGGAGCCACTGAGCCCACTTTGTAGCCTTCATCAGATCTCATAAGCCCTGCTTTCTTTCCTCCCTTTAGAACATCTCAGGCTTGTCTCTTAACTGGCTGGCCATGGGGTGCGCCTGTGACCTCTGACGTAAAGCACACAGAGCGAGCCTGCTGCGCAGCCGCGCTGGGAGCTGTCGGGTGTCACCTGCCCAGAGGCCGGGGTGCCTTGTGCGTTTCTCCAGTGACGAACATGAACCTTTTCCGCAGGAAGTTCCCTGTGGCTGTGCCAGAGCAGCAAGGACCTGTGCAGCGTCAGCGCCCAGAACGCTCAGTCCCGCCCCTCCACGGTGCAGCTGCCTCCCGACGCCGAGATGAGGGCTTACGCCGCCTGCCAGGACGCCCTGTGGGCCCTGGACAGCCTCGGCCAGGTGTTCATCCGGACGCTGTCCAAGAGCTGCCCCACAGGCATGCACTGGACGAGGCTGGACCTTTCCCAGCTAGGTAGGCCCCCGTGGTCAACTTGTGGGAATTCTTTGGCTTTTAACGTTTACTTACTGGAGACAGAAAGCCGGGGAAGGGCAGACAGGTGGGGAAAGGAGAGAGAGAGAGTGCCAAGCAGGCTCCACGCTGTCAGCGCAGATCCTGACGCAGGGCTCGATGCCACAAACCTTGAGATCACGACCTGGGCCAGAATCAAGAGTCGGACGCTTAACCGACTGAGCCACACGGGCACCTCTCGGTTTGTGTGAATTCTTATAGGACATTGTATGGGTTGCTGGATTTTAGGACATTGATGAGCCCCTCGTGCAGATTAAATGGGCCTCGTCCTTTTACGGGGAGCCTCCTCACCCCTTCCGGCTTTGCAGCGCTTGCGGAGCCCGGAAGGAGCGCCTGCTCAGAGCAGGTGTTGCCACCAGAACTTGGCGCTCCCGCTCAGCATGGCGCGTGGCTTTGTGTCCTTCAGGTCTTGCGTCAGCACCCGTGTGCCTGTCTCTTCTGCAGCTAGAATAGTGTCCCACGAGCGGGTGTCCTTTCTTTCTCGGGCAGACTGAGGGGATGACGTGCGTCTCCTGACGGTGGCTCTTCTCTTGAGCCTCCCCTCGAGGGCTGCGGGGCGCACGATGCCGCTTATAAATAAGTCATTTGTATTCCAAGAGGCAAGACGATAGAGTGAGCCCACGACGTTAGGTTATTCTCCAGGCACCTTCTTGATCGACCAGCAGCTTACGTGTGGCTCGTCTGACAGTAGAGACTTGTCTGAAGGTGGAGGCTGCTCCCCTAGAAGGTCCACATGAGCCTTAGGGACACTCGCCTGCCATACGCTTTCCCATCTTGGTCAACGGACAACCAGAGTTTTTTGTTTGGTAGGTGGTAAACTTGAATTGTACCGGCATTTAATATTTGAGAATTCAACCACATGTACTCATTACAAAAGAAAGGAGAGGGGTGCCTGGCCGACTCAGTTGGTAGAGCATCGACTCTGTCTCCAAGTCGTAAGTTCAAGCCCCACGTTGGGCTTAGAGTTTGCTTAAAATATGTTTATATTATATATATATGTAATATATACATAATATATATAATACCTTACATTAAAAAATATATATTGAGATATGTTTGTGTATTATATATATATAATGTGTATTTGATATGTATTTGATGTTAAAATCTATATATTATATATAATAAAATATATAATATTAGTTTGTGTATACATATATGTATAATACATACGTAAAGAGAAGGAGAAAGAAAGAAGAAAAAAACAAGGGAGGCCCCATTGCCTGCCTGCCTCCCCAGCAGCCCCCCGCTGTGTCTCCGGCCACCGGGGGCCTCTCACCCTCCCATGAAACAGGCTGGGCCTCCACTGGTCTCAGCCCGAGTGGCCCCTGCAAGGTGCCATATAGAGGGGTCATTATTCTTCTGTCCAACAAGACCCCCAGATACCATCCACGTCAACTAAAGAGGCAGGTTGGCTCTCAATTGAGGAAGCAAACTCTGTTCTAAAGCTAAGAATTTTCCAGGGTCATGCTCTCTTCAGCAGCATGTATACTAAAAATAGGAATGTTCCAGGGTCATTTTGATGACTTATGCTTTTGGCCTCCTACCCTGTCGTTTGAACCTAATCCCAGCACTGGGGCTGTCACCTTCCAGCTTTTGGGAGTTTGCCAGCCACCATTACCGACGGTGACTGACCAGACCAGGCTGTGGCTGCTTATGGCCCTGAGTGCTGGTGACGGGTGGCCCTCCTGCCTGCCCTCAGAAACCTTGCTGCTGTTCAGAGATCCTACTGGCCTGAGCCTTTCTCTAGCAGCCCCGGCCAGACCAGTCTGGGAGATGCTACCAGCTCCTTCTGGAGGAGGCCAGGGCACGATTTGTGTCCTGCCACCGCTGGATCCCGAAGACTGTGGGAGGCCTTGCTCTTCTGCACAGGCCAGGTGAGGGCAGAGCTATCTCCCCACAGCATCCCCCCACCCCCACCCCGAGTCCCTCAGAGGATGCCGTCACACCGGAGTGAATGCGGGGCGGATGGCATTGTGCCAGGCTGTGCTGGCGGGACTGGCTCTGCCTGAGGCCACCAGGCACCCACAGCTCCCGCCTCCCTTCCGGAACAGTCCAGTCCTTCTGGCACCAGCTGCACGATCGCAGGTCTCTGAGGTGCCCACGTGAGCTTCGCTGGGGCGGCGGCCATTCTTTCAGAGAGGAGAAGCTCAGCTTTGCAGGGATTGAGGCTCAGTTTAAGAGAACTCGCCCTGAGCAGGCTCTGGGACCCTGGGCAAACTGATGGGTTCCCTTTGGACCTCAATTCCTCCCCTCCCTGATGGGAACAGCCGTCCCCACCGCAGACAGGTGATGCGGGGAAGCATCCTGCGTAAACGTGAGCTTCTCGGGCAGGTGTCCTGAACAGGGTCCTTGTCGAGCCAACGTTAGCTGCGTCACGCCGTAGGCTGGTGGGGGGGAGTCCAGCCATGTGCCTGGTGCCTGGTGCCTTTCTTGGTCTGAGCTCTAGATTTTGTTTCTTCATCTGGGTTGCCAGCAGACACTGAAATGATGGACAGAGAATCCTTTTATCATTTTTTGAACGTAGGAGAATGCAGTCCTGAATTGGTAGAATTGCGTGTTGGGGCAGGGGAGGTGGGCATGATGATGTGGGAGTGGTGCCGGCCTCCTGCTGTGCCAAGTTGAGGGGGTGGGGGGTAGGGGGCGGTGAAAGCCTGGCACAGACCACCAGGTGCTGTGTTACTGGGCTCTCTCCAGGTGTGGTCTGCGTAGCCTGTGGGACAAACAGGTGAGTCAAGCGGTTTATCATTTAAACAGGGGGATGCAGATTTCAAGCTCAAGTGTGTGCTCCCTGCCCTGAGCCTGACGTGCGAGTGTCCTTGGAAGGCTGTCATTGGGCAGCACGCATGGAATAGTAGGAAATAGAAAGTGTGGTGATCTGGGTACCAGTCCTGCCTTGAATGGCTCGCCTGGATTGTTCCTTTACAAGTTGGCCGTGGTGGGTGCTCACAGAATGAAAGGAAGCACAGCCTCTGCAGGAGTATGACTGCGTGTGAGGACTTTGTCTGAGGATGAAACTCCTCTCTCCCAAATGTACCCTTTTTCCTGATTTCACTCCTCTGCTCCCATTAAATTTCTTCTGGAAAAGGCAGACTCCTCTGTGGCTGTCTGCGGCCTGCACATCAGCAGTGTCTCTTCCGTCTACCTCAGAGGGTCTCCTAGCCCCTGATCCTTGCTTCTCTCCCAGCACTGCCAGGGTCAGAGGCCCCTCCTCAACGCCTGTTCTCCTGCAGGAACCGCCTCATGACGCCAGGCGTGCCCACCCACCCCCCCCTCGCTTGCCAGATCCGTCTTCCCAGACAGCTCCAGGGGTGGACCCTCAACATCAAACAGCTCCACACTGCCCCGGCGTCAGGGTGGCACCGGGGGCCATCGCAGCCTGGCCCAGCCTTCCTTGCACGGGCCTCGTGCAGTGGTCCCTCCAGCCACCGGTCGTTGTCCCTTGGTGCACGGGCCATGCTTGTCTTGCCACGGCCTAGAATGTCCTCCCTGCTCTTTCCTTCCTCTGCCTCTTCTTCGGGCCGAGACTGTCCCCCGCCCTGCCCCAAGCTTTCTTCAGTCAGTGCTCCCCTCAGGATGCTTTCCCACCGCGTGCCCTGAACGCTCTGCGCCTGCTCTGTACGGCGGCCATTGTAGCCTGACCCTGTGGCGTTTGCACACAGAGGAGGACCGTGTGCTTGGCCACATCCACGCACAGCAGGAAATTAGGGCGTCAGGGAAAGTGGTTATTACTGGTAAGCCCCATTTCTAAGTAATTCTGGGATATGAGTTCGGATCCTGTCTTTGGCCTTGATACTGATCATCGCAAAACTGCCTAACAGCCAGGTACAAAGATGTCCTTCCTCACCGTTAATGAGTTCATCCACCTCCAAGCTGCCACCAGTTTGTCAGGATGCGATTTATCTGTGTCCTTCTCTTCAGTTTTGGCCTCTTCTTTATAAGTATTCTGACATTACGAACATGGAAAGTGAAAGCCCGTCTTCCCAGGGCTGACAGTGTGATCCAGCCCTCCTCACACCGGCAGCACCAGCTTTTTGTAAAGTCTGGAACGTAACCAGCCGTGACACTGGAAGCAGAAATTTCAGTTTCAAGGATGACTTTAGCAAAGTATCAAGTCATGAATGTGATTTCTACCTTTAATTTCTTTCTAAAGACATAACATCACTCTTCTGCCCCGATTCAAATTACCAGGTCAGTTGCTACTTTGAGATTGAATTAAGAGAATTCTTAGATGTCTGACTACTGAACCCAGTTTTAGAGACTGAAAGTGGAATTTTGCAATTTATTACAACCCTACTTTAGGGAAGAAAATTTGCATCATTTAGCAGGTATTTAAGATGTTCACAACATTTCATTTCTCAGTACACATAAATATGCATTATGTCGGGCACTGGAATGTCAGCAAACTAATGCAACTTGTAATTTGATTCATCTGGGCATAGCATTTAATGAGGAAATATTTAGTGTCAGTTTTTGCCTTTAGGTTACAAATAGGATTATGGTAGGCAGTAGTTTATGCAGAAAAGCATTTTATAAATAGTAAAACACCAAATAAATGCCACTTTTTGTTCTAAAATATATGTTTAAAAGTAATCCTAAAGGGAAAATGTCTCCTCTGTTGAAGAAAGTAATTAAAACTTATTTTAAATGCAAGAAAAAACAAAGCGGGGAAGGGCAAGAAAATGATAGCATGTCTGTGTTCATCAGGCTGCCAGCGTAATAACAGTCCCGAGGTATCAGCAACTTAGCACCGTGAACGTTGCTTTCCTGCTGCCACAAAGTTGGCTCTCAGTCTCTAGGACCGTGTCCTCTGCTGCAGTGAGGGCCTGTGGCCTCACCGTCATGGTCACTACAGCAGGGGACGGCTTCTGCCCACAGCCCTCTGTCCATGCTAACGATGAGGCCCTGCCCAACTGGAAGGGCCTGCACGGGAACCATGGGGTGTTTGGGAGGGCCGTAGTCCCCACCACCTGTCCCGACCTTCTCTGCAGAGCAGTCTCCTAAACCTTCTGTGTTCAGGCAGCCAGGGAACCCTCTGTGAGGTAGAAAACTGCAGAAAAGCCTTCTGTTAAACGTTTTCTTCTTTGACCTGTGTCTTCAGGATAAGCCATTGTATTTACTGACATGTATATTCTAGCAGCCTTTGCTTTTGTTCTGAAAGAATATTCCTAACGTGTGAACCGTGTGTTCTGTTGGCAGTGTTGATAGTCACTGCTCACTGAGCTGCTGGCCCGGTGCGGCTTTGTCACCGTGTAACCGTCATCACCATCAGCTACTGCCTAGACTTCCTATTAGGGTAGGTTGAAGACTCCAGCATAAACTTAATTTTCATTTAGCATTTTAAAATTAGCCTTCGTTTCTCAGCTATTTCTGTAATTTACTGCTGAAGGTACTTTATTTTGATCGGTACGAATCTTCCACTATGTAATGTTAGAGCCCTAGGGAGTCTATCTGAACTCCCTGGTAAGGCATTCCATAAAAGATTAAGGAAGGCAGAAATAAAGTTTATTTCAGTATAAGAAAAACCACCTGTAGGATATGCACAAAGAAATACTGAGAATTTTTCGTGTAGTGGTCAGTTAATACTTTTAAGCTGGTGTCATAGCTGAAGCCACCTGACAAGATGTCCACACGCAGGATCCGTGCCGTATGTTTTAGTGCAGAAACATAGTCTGCCGTCTGATACCAGGGACAGTTAATGAGCTGACCGACAGGAGCACTGCCACTGAACATAGTGCACCACCTTTCCCCCTGCTTTAAAGTCAAGGTGGCCCATCAGATTTAAAAACTCAGCAAAAAACACTGTCAAGAAAATGAAAAGGCAAGCCACAGACTAGGAGAGAAGACTCCTAATGCGTATATCTGACAAAAGACTCGTATCCAGAATATACAAGGAAATCCTCTAACTCAGTCATCAAAAGACAAACCATTAAATTTGAAAAATGAGCAAAAGACTTGAACGGGTACTTCTCAAAAGAAGATATACCCCATAAGCACATTAAAAGAGTCTCAGCATCATTAGTTATCAGGGAAATGCAAATTAAAACCATGACAAACTACCTCTTCACACCCAGAATGGCCGACATGGAAAGGGTGCCAAGACCAAGTGCTGGTGAGGGTGTGGGCAGCCGGCCTGCACTGCTGGTGGGCGTGCAGAATGGCAAATGGAGGGGCGCCTGGGTGGTTCATTCGGTTAAGCATCCACCTTCGGCTCAGGTCATGATCTCTCAGTCTGTGAGTTCGGTCCCCACGTCGGGCTCTGTGCTGACAGCTCAGAGCCTGGAGCCTGCTCCGGATTCTGTGTCTCCCTCTCTCTCTGCCCATCCCCCAATTGTATTCTGTCTGTCTCTCTCAAAAGTAAACATTTAAAAAAAAAAAAAAGAATGGCAAATGAAAGTCTACCCCACAACCTTGCACTTCCACTCCTAGGTACCATTCAAGAAAAACAACGCGTCCACAAAAAGTCTTCCATAGCGACTTTACTCCTAATAGCAAGAAGTGGGTGTGGCCCGAGTGTGCTCACTGGGTGGCCAGGTGGCCGGGTGGCTGGGTGACCGGGTAAACCTTGTTGTCGACAGGCAGCCGAGCAACATTCAGCAACCTGAGAAGCGACACTGCGTGTGAATCCTGCACACAGGTCACTGAGACAAAGAGGCCAGACCCCAGAAACCGCATACCTGTGGTGGTTTTTATGGACCTCTAGACAAGACTCGTAATCCGTGGGTGCCTCAGGGGAGGGGACTGACTCGAAGGGGCCCAAGGGAACTTTCTGGGGGATGAAAATGTGCTCTAACTCGACAAGACACGGTTACCTGGGTATGTTCATCCGTCAAAACCGGCGGATCAGAACACGTCAGATCTGTGGGTTCACCAGAGTCCCCGCGGTCGGGTAGCTGGTGTGGAGGAGCTGAGCTGGCCTGGGTTCAGACCTTTGCCTCCTGGCTTAGCCACAGTCTCACCCTGGGACCTTGGGCAAATGTCTCTGTGTCTGAGTCCTGACGGCCTCCTGAGACAGAGCCGATAATCACTGCGTGCCACTGCTCCATTGCAGGCTTTGGATTGAGGCATCCCACACTTAGCCACACCTTGTCCCACGGCTGTAACCAGGCTGTGCTTTTGGCCACATAGACCATCAATCAAGTGTAATTTCTCTTGAGAGCCTCCTCCCATTTCCCTTCCTCTTAAAATTGGTTTAATCAATAAAGAGAAATGTAGAAAGAAAAATGAAGATTCTACGGGGCTTAGTTCATTATTAATTCTCATTCGGGTCCAGATTTCCTGATAAAGAGGGGCGCCCTCTCCCCAGATGCAGAATTTGCCGGTGCTGTGCACGGATGTGATGAAGCTAGCGACAGGGCCCACGCAGGGACTAACCCTGTGCTTATCGGCCCCGGGGCCCGGTGCCGGCGGCATGCTGACTGCCCCGCCCGGTGCCAGAGAGCCTGCCGAGTGGCGCCTGGCCGGTGGCAGGGCGGCCAGAGGCCTCGGAAATGCCCCTGAGCTGTGGCGTTCTTAGACCACAGGGTCAGCCGCAAGAGCAGCCTCACCTCTTTCTTTGAAGGATAAATCAAAGTCCATAGATTTAAGTGAAGGATTCGTCATTTTACAAAAGCAATTAGCGTGTGGCCTTTTCCTTCATTTGCCTGCAGGACCTATAAAACTGACAAGCCTGGCGTGTGGAAATCAGCACATCTGGGCCTGTGATTCCAGGGGCAGAGTTTACTTCCGAG
Source organism: Panthera leo (assembly GCF_018350215.1). Taxonomy (NCBI): domain Eukaryota; kingdom Metazoa; phylum Chordata; class Mammalia; order Carnivora; family Felidae; genus Panthera; species Panthera leo. Next base: position 143,597,963 of record NC_056684.1, read on the forward strand.
TAGGAACCCAGCCTCTCAATCCCAGTCTGATGCTTCCGGCCTGGATAATGATTGAGCCGCCTGTCCAGGTAAGCCAACCCTAACTGACACCAGGCTGCCCCTCCTAAAGGCAGGAGCTGCCGGATCGCTGTGCCGGGGAGGGGACCACCCCCGCCTGCGTGCGCGCCCCAGCAAGCGGGGGCAGAGGCACATGTCCGGGGAGCAAGGCGCGCCCCCAGCCCGCGCTCACCCGTCTCTCCCAGGCGCGGAATTTAGAGCCGAATGCATCGTTAGAGATGATCTGAGCCAACACTTAAGGTTTTTTTCTTCTCAGAATAAAAATATTTTGACTCTTTACAAAACGAACGTTGTGTTTTAACAAAATAAAATCAGGGGCGTCTGGCTGGCTCAGTCCAGTGAGTATGCCACCCTTGATCTCGAGATCGTGAGTTCAAGCCCCAAGTTGGATGTAGAGATTACTAATAAATAAATAAATAAGAATAAAATCAAGCAGTACCCAGAAGTACGGCAAAGAAAATAAAAGCCACTTCAGATCTTGTCAGCACCTTGTGAGTACCCCTCCTGGCTTGTTGAGTTCTGTGTCCCGTCCCCACCCCCACAGCATTTCAGCTTACCGTATGTTCCCAGTGTTTTTCTTTTCTACTTGACTCTTCCACCACTGATAACAGAAGCAGGGGTCTGATTTTAGTGCACTATTTAATTACCTTTAAAGATCTAATGGGCCTGGTTTAAACCTATACTAGGTTTAAAATGTATACTTAGGGGTCTGTGATTTCGTGACTTACCTGCTTCAACTCCTGCTAGGCCCTATTTTGTGAATTTGTTGGAAAAAACATGATGTTGCCATTTGCAGAGGTAGCAACGGGACAGTGGTTAGTCCTTAAACAGAAGAATGCTTAAATGGGGACAGGCAGGAAATCAGGTGTTTGGGTAAAGGCCCGCGTTCATGACTGTCTATGTTTTGTGCATCATCAACCCCCAGGGACAGAGTGACAGAAGTCGAGGGGCAAGTTGCAGGGCCATCTCTGAGGACCTCCAGTCCTCCCAGCAGACATGGGGCGTGTGCTGGGAGGCCCTATGGTTGGACCAGAGGTCGTGTTGGAGTTCGAGGTCCTGGCCACAGAGGCCCCGTGTCCCCACTGGTAGATGTTCCTCCCTCATGGAGTTAAGGGGAGGGTGGGTAGAATAATGTCCGATGGCACCTTGTGAATCAGAAAGCGCTGTGCAGACGTGAGGTGACATATGATGAACGAGGATGCGGGCTCACTTCTCTGCACGCAGTGGCGCAGCGGGAGCAGGTCACCCGGCAGAGGGGAGTTTGTCATCACTGGCCTTGCTGAGCGCTGCCTGTGCACAGTGATGAGCAGAGACAAGCCAGCGTGCGGCTCGCTTCGTTGGCGTTCTGAAGTTCTCTTTACGCGAGGCACCCTCTTGTTGCCTGAGCCCTTTGGTACGTCGCTGTTAGCACATTCCTTTTTTTTTTTCTAAGAGCTTTATATTATTTCTTTTAAGAGTTACAGTTCACCCTTTCATAGTGTAAAATTCGGGGGTTTTAGTATATTCAGGAAGTTGAGCAACACTTGCTACTACCCTGTTCCAGAACTTTCTCATCACCCCAAAAAGAAATCACATACCCATGAGTAGTAATGGTAGGGTGGGTAGGTAGCCCATATCCTCTTCTGGAACCCCCACCCCCTCAGCCACTAATCTCCCTTCTATTTTTATGCCTTGGCCTATTCTGGATCTGTCTGTTCATATAATGGAATCGTACAATAAGTGGCCTTCTCTGCCATCTTTCACTTAGCGTCGTGCTTTCAAGTACTGTAGCACATTGTAGCATGTATCAGTGCTTCATTCCCTTTTGTGACTAATATTTCGTCATGTGGATAGATGTGTAGTTTATCTGTTCGTCGGTTGGTGGACGCTCAGGGTGTTCCCACGTGTGGGCTGCCGTGAATAATACTTCATGTACGAGTGTTTGTGTGGACTTACGTTTTCCATTCGATAGAACGTGTAGATACCTTTAAAGGGAATTGCAGGGTCAGATGGTGAATGTACGTTTAAATGTTTAAGGAACTCGGGCACCTGGCTGGCTCAGTCGGTAGAGCATGTGTCTCTGGATCTCGGGATTGTGGGTTCGAGCCCCACATTGGGCGTAGAGATTACTTAAAAATAAAATTGAATTAACGGACGAGCTGATTTCCACAGTGACTGCGTCATTTTGCCTTCCACCAGTAATGTATTAGAGTTCTCGTTTCTCCACATCCTTGCCAAAAAGTTTTTCTTGCCCAGTGTTTTTATTCTAGCTATCCTAGTAGGCGTAAAAATGGCATCTCGTGGTTTTGACTTGCATTTCCCTAAATGACTAATGATGTTGAAGATCTTTTCATGCACTTACTGGTCCTTTGTATATCTTCTTTGGAGAACTGTGTATTCACATTCTTTGCTCATTTTTCAACTGAGCTATTTATCTTTAAATTCTTGAGTTATAAGAGTTCTGTAGGTATTCTGGGTTCTAGACCCTTATCAGATACATGATTTACATATGCTTTCGGTGAGTTATGTGCTAACTGTTGTCTGATCCAAGGTCTTGAAGATTTGCATCTGTATTTTCTTTTAGACATCTTACAGTTCTAGCCCTTACATTTAGATGTTTGATTTATTTTCAGTTAATTTTCATATAGGGTACAAGGTGGGTGTCCAAATTCATTCCTATACACATGAATATCCAATTATACCAGCACCATTTGTTCTTTTTGATTCAATTATCATGAAGGGCTGTCAAAATCAATTCATCATAAATGGAAGGACTTTTTTACTTTAGTTCTATTTCAGTGATCTGTATGTCCATCATCAGGCCAGTACCACATTGTCCTGATTACTTAGCTTTGTTGTAAATTTTGAAATCAGGAAGTGATTTTTCTTTTTCAAGATTGTTTTGGGGATACCTGGGTGGCTCAGCAGTTAAGCATCCAACTCTTGATTTCAGCTCAGGTCATGATTTCACAGTTCGTGGGTTTGAGCCCCACCTTGGGCTCTACACTGGCAGTGTGGAGCCTCCTTGGGTCTCTCTCTCTCCTTCTCTCTCTGCCCTCTCCCACTTTCTCTGTCTGTTTATCTCTCTCAAAATAAATAAATAATACAAACTTTTTAAAAAATATTGTTTTTTTCTACTCTGGTCCTTTGCACATCCATATGAATTTTAGGATCAGTTTGTCAATTTCTGCAAAAAAAATGCTAACATTTTATAGGAATTGTGTTGAATCTGTAGATCACTTGGGGAAGCATTGCCATCTTCATAGTATTAAATCTTCCAATCCATGAACATGGGCTGTCTTTTTGTTTATTTAGATCTTCTTTAATTTCTTTCAGCAGTTTTGTGGTTTTCAGAGTATGTGTTTTTAACTACTTTTGTTAAATGTATTTCTAACTCATTTATTCTTTTTGAGACTACTATAAATGGAATTTTTTTAATGCTTATTTATTTTTGAGAGAGAAAGAGTGTGTGTGTGTGCAGGAGCGCATAAGCTGGGGAGGGGCAGAGAGAGAGACACACACAGAATCCGAAGCAGGCTCCAGGCTCTGAGCTGTCAGCACAGATCCTGATGTGGGGCTCAAACTCACAAATCACAAGATCATGACCTGAGCCGAAGTCAGATGCTTAACTGACTAAGCCACCCAGGCACCCCGGAATTGTTTTCTTAATTCCATTTTCAGTTTGTTCATTGCTAGTATAAGTTTCTGTATATTGATCTTGTATCTGGAAACCTTGCTAAACTTATTTTAGTTCTAATAACTTTTTTGTGGATTCCTTAGGATTTCTTATGTACAAAATCATGTCATCTACAAAGAGAGATAATTTTACTTCTTTTCCTATCTGGATGCCTTTTCTTTCCTTCTTTCTTTCTTTCTTTCTTTCTTTCTTTCTTTCTTTCTTTCTTTCTTTCTTTCTTTCTTAAATGCTTATTTATTTTTGAGAGAGAGACAGAGAACAAGCAGGGCAGGGGCAGAGAGAGAGAGGGAGACACAGAATCCAAAGCAGGCTCCAGGCTGTGAGTTGTCAGCACAGAGCCTGACGTGGGGCTTGAATCCACAAACTGTGAGATCATGACGTGAGCCAAAGTTGGACGTTTAACCAACTGAGCTACCCAGGCGCCCCATATTTCTTTTCTTGCTTAATTACCCTGACTAGAACCTTCTGTACGATATTGAGTAAAAGTGGCAGGAGTAGACACACTCGTTGTGTTCCTGATCATAGGGGGAAAGCATCTGGTCTTTCACTGTTAACTAATGATATTAACTGTGCATTTTTTACAGATGCCCTTTTCAGACTGAATAAGTTCCCTTTATTCCTAGTTTGTTGAATGTTTTTTTTTTTTTCCACGGAAGAATGTTGGTTATTGTCAAGTGCCTTTTCTGTATCTATTGAGATGATCATGTGTGTTTGCTCCTTTATTAATATGATGTTATATTGACTGACTTTTGTATGTTGAACCTTTTGTTTCTGGGATAAATCCCAGTTGGTCATGATATGTAATCTCTTGTATATGTTGCTGTATTTGGTCTGCTAGTATTTTGTCAGGGATTTTTGTGTCCTTATTCATGAGAGAGATTGGTCTTTGGTTTTCTTTTCTTGTCATGTGTTTGTCTGGTTTCGGTATCAGGGTAATGCTGGCCTCTTAGGATGAGTCGAGAAGTGTTTCTTCCTCTTCTATATTTTGGAAGAGTTCCTGAAGGGTTAGTGCTGATTATTCTTAAAGCATTCTTACAGCTCCTCATTGTAAGCTTGGGCTTTTCTTTGTGAGATGTGTTTTGATTACTAATTCAGTCTCTTTACTTGTTTTAAGTCTATTCAGGGTTTTCTGTTTCTTCTCGATTCAGTTTGAGTAGTTTCTGCCTTTCTAGAAATTTGTTCATTTCATCTACATTACCTATTTTATTGGTGCCCAGTTGTTGATAGCATTCCCGTATCATCATTTCTATTTCTCTAAGGTTGGTAGTTCTGTCTCCTCTTTCACTTCCGATTTTAGTAGTTTGAGTCTTCCCTCTTTTTTTGTTAGTATAGCTCAAAGTTTGTCAACTTTGTTGGTCTTTTCAAAAAACATCTTTTGGGGGCGCCTGGGTGGCTCAGCTGTTAAGTGTCTGACTTCCTTCAGCTCAGGTCATGATCTCACGGTTCATGAGTTTCAGTCCTACTTCAGGTGTGCCCCGCTTCTCTCCCTCTCTTTCTGCCCCTCACTCGATTGCACCCTGTCTCTTTCCCTCTTTCTCAAAAAAAAAAAAAAAATCTTTCAGTTTTGTTGATTTTTCTCTATTGTTTTTCTGTTCTTTACTTCATCTGTTTTCACTCTAATCTTTGTTCTTCTACAGCTTGTTGTGCACAGTGTTTTGCTTGCTAGTAATATTCTTTTGAGATTTCCAAGCGTTATTTGTCACATTTATTGTGTGCCTGGAGAAGGCATAGGTTTGCAGAGTCCCAGCACGGAGCCACGCCAGGGTCAGCAAAGGGCTGCTGAGGGGCAGAGCGAGGTCTGTGGGACGTGTGGTGGTGGAGGACGGTGTTGAGCCGGTCGGAGCACACTTGTGCCTTGCCTCAGACTCTTCCCATCAAGCCATAGGCCGGGATGTTAGAGAGCAGGGCCAGGCAGTGAGCTGCTGACAGTGGTAGGCTCCAGCCAGCCTTGCCCCCAGCTGGGCACCTGTCTGTAGCCATGGGCCACTCGGGTACCTGGCTGAGTTACATCAAAGACTGTGGGAACCTGCAAATTGTCCTTTCTTTCTCCGTCTAGATTCTAGAATAGCCTCTGGGAAGCAGAGCTCAAATTGGGGAGAGAAAGCTGTACTTGGAGTGCTCTATTGATGAAAGTGATCAACAGCTTTACCCAGGAAAATGGCCAAATGGAGGAAATTCACATGAAAGGGCCTCAAAGCTGTGCTCTGAATAAAGTAGTGATTGCTAAATGGGCTGCGAAACACTAACTATTCCAAGTCGTTCCGCTGAACGGAGCCACATTTTCTGACTCAGTTAGCTTTAAGTGCTGGAGAAGAGATTCGCTTTCTGTGGAATTGGAAGATACAAAATGCTTTTCAGATTGGTTCCTGTGGGAAAAAAAATCAGACTTTACATCTGCGCAGGCTTTTATTCAACACCCTTTCCAGCCCTGACTTGCCAGAGTCCTGTCTTTAGTGCAGGACGTACAAGTCAGGAGCGGTCCCCGCCCCTTGGCAGAGGACGCATGTACTCGGGACAGTTGAGTGACTGTGTGGCCCCCAACCCTAGCGAGTGACCAAGTCTCCACGGGGACCCAGGCCCACCGTGCTGTTACAGCCTGCAGGGACTGCTTCCCCCGGGCAGCTGGGACCGACCGACCGCTCAGCTACAGAGATCGAGGTGACCACGAGCCCTGTTGCTGGGTGCTCACCTCGGGCCACCCGTCCTCACAACATCCCCGTGATCATTTGTGTGCCCGTGTGGGAAACCCCAGCTCAGGGAGGACCAGAAAGTTGCCGGAGGCCTCACGGCTCACCTGTGGCAGAGCTGGAATCCAGGTGTGTGTCACCCCAACTCGGTGTGGGGACCGAGCCTGGGCCCAGAACCGCGATCGCGGTGGTGCGCCTGAGGCTCTGTGACCTCACAGGCAGTGTTTCCAGACGAAGGCCCCCGCGTCCTGCAGCTGTAGAGGTCCCGAGGAGATGAGTGTGGCAGTAGGGAGGTGAGGCTTCACTAACAGGGTTTGGAAAGTCAGGACGATGGGGCACCTGGGGGGCTCAGTTGGTTTAGCCTCTGACTTGGGCTCAGGTCACGATCTCACGGTTCGTGGGTTCGAGCCCCGCGTCAGGCTCTGTGCTGACAGCTCAGAGCCTGGAGCCTGCTTCGGATTCCGTGTCTCCCTCCCTCTTGGCCCCTCCCCCACTCATGCACTCACTCTCTCTCTCAAAAATAAACAATAAAAATTAAAAAAAAAAAAAAAAAAGGACAATTTGGTTGAATCCCAGTATTGGAGTATAAATGGAGTTTACGTGTTTCGATCATAGTCAGCCTCTTCCTACTGTATTTTTGTTTCTTCAGTTCGTTCCTCCACTTGACCTTCTTGGTCTGCATGTAGGATGTGTTTGCACGGGGCGCCTGGGTGGCTCAGTCGGTTAAGCGTCCGACTTCAGCTCAGGTCACGATCTCACGGTCCATGAGTTCGAGCCCCGCGTCGGGCTCTGGGCTGATGACTCAGAGCCTGGAGCATGCTTCCGATTCTGTGTCTCCTTCTCTCTCTGCCCCTCCCCCGTTCATGCTCTGTCTCTCTCTGTCTCAAAAATAAATAAACGTTAAAAAAAATTTAAAAAAAAAAAAAAAAAAAAAAAAGGATGTGTTTGCAGTGGAAACGGTGGGGGGGGAACAGGTAGTAGCTGCTAAAGGACACAACGAAGTGAAGCAACGGAAATCCTCTGAGATCAGCAGCACTTAGGCCGTTTGCTTCCCGCTTTCGTCTCTGGTAAAAGCCTCCCTGCTGTAGTAGTTTTGGGGTGAAGTTTAACAAAGTACTCAAAACAAATGACTCAGTGTTCAGACTTACTAACATATGGAAGGATTTGGAGAAAATATTTATAGTTGTTTTTAGGATCTTTTTTTTTTAGCATTTTTGCTTTAGTTGGAGAATGTTCTGTCCAAGGTAGAGGGAGCACTAAAGCAAGCTCAGTGGGTGATGTGACATTTCGCGGTACTGTGGGCACCAACGGCCTTGGTAAAGGAAGGGGAGCATCCTGCTGTCCCCACCCTAGTTTGGCCCCACCTCTTCTTTCAGGCCAGTCTTCTTTACTGCATCACTCGCTCCCCTCCACCCCCAGGTCGCCTCTGCCTCCTGAGCAGACTCCGCCCTTTCCTGACCATGGGGTCCCCAGCCTCACGTGGAGGCTTAGGCCCGCCCAGCCCACCCTTCCTGTGTGGACCGCTCATCGGTTTGCAGGGGTCATTTACTCCGCCAGGAAAAGAGAGAGACTTGGGAAACCAAGACTGATAGGTCTGGCCAATGGCCAAAGTAACTTTTAAAACTTTTATTTTAAATTCAGCTGCTTCGGGTATTTTTGTCTGTATGAACAACAAAAACATAAAATAAGTATACAAGCATGATACCAGATAATACTCCTAAGAATTCTCTGCCCACAAGCTGCCAGTGGGGATGTATAACTGCATGTAACCTTAAGCGTCGAGAACTTACGCATCGACAAGTTCACACCTGACAATAGGAAGACTTTCATTAGAGAAGGGTTAGCATTAGGGGCGCCTGGGTGGCTCAGTCGGTTGAGCGTCTGGCTCTTGATTTCACCTCATGCCGTGATCTCATGGTTTGTGGGTTTAAGCCCCACATTGGGCTCTGTGCTGACGGTGCAGATCCCGCCTTGGGTCCTCTGTCCCACTTGCTCTATGCCCCTCCCCAGCTCGTGCACGCACACGCGTGTGCTCTCTCTCTCAAAATAAATAAACAGACTTAAAAAAAAGAAGAAATGTCAGTTCAGGACAGCAGAGTGGAGAGCAGTTAGAGGAGTTTTCGTTGTCCTGACCCCTGACTGAAGGCACAGCTAAGTAGCCCCGATGACACTCTCACCCCTTTCACCATCTGGTGACACCCACCGACCTGGCACAGGTCACTCAGCCGGGGACGGATGGTGGGAGAAGGGGGGCATCCACACCCCAAAGCCAAGCTCTGTGGGTATAGCTGAGCGCCCGCTCCTAAGAGTTTTGGGGTGTTCTGATCGATGGCCGATGTCTCCTGAAATAAAATTGTTAGGAGGCCTTGGGGATAATGAAACCAGGTCCCTGTCATCTCATTTGGGAGGCGGGGGATTTGGCCCCGTCTGGTGCTAACACAAGACCATTCAGCAAGTTAGCCCCACCCCCAGCTGGGGCCTCCGCAGCACGGCCTGTCCCCCCGCCACCCCCATGGCAGTGAGAGCGGTCATGCTCTGGGCTCTGGGACAAGGGCACAGAGCTCCACACGCCAGGCCAGCACGCGGAGCCCCTGTGTTTGATAAGGAGAAGAAAAGCCATTGCCAGTTACATGTTTCGTGTCCAGGAGGTCTCTGCTCTGTGAGATTTGCTGTGACGGAGCGAGGCTGAACTGCGATGTGTCTATTCAGGGAAATCCGCCACAAGTCTTCCACGTCACTTCACAGAAGAGCTTTTATTCCCACCGAGAAATGCTCATATCCTAGCACGTTGCTGAGTAAAATGTCAGTTACAGACATGTTCAGTGGTTCTGTTGAAGTTGAAACAACGATGATGCGTACACTGAAAACTGCAAAGACACAGCGGGAGGATAATGGTGACGTCTGGGTGTAGCGCGCTGTCATGACTGAGTTTTTCCTTCCCTTTGCTGAAAATCTGGCGATGAACGTGTACTACTTCTGGAGTGAGTACTTCACAACTCCGAATAGTCTGAATAAGGCTCAGTCTTGGGAAACAATCAAAAATGTTCCCAAAGCTACCGGTTGTTAACATCGTCTCTAGCGGTCAGCGTGAACTTGACTGTGTTCTGTTCACACGGCGAAGCTGTGAACGGTGGGTGAAGCAGGTGCGGCACCGGCCTTGTGGTAAAGAGCCCACTTAGCAAATTATGCCAGTGACGGTTATTATAAACAATCAAGGATGTACTTTGAAAGGCCGTTTAAAATCATGTTCTGGCAGGTACCGCTAAGGAGAATCATTCCAGGTGGAGCCGTGGCCCTAGCGGCTTTGGAGCTGGTCTTCGCCGCTTCCCGGAGGTGGTGTCCAGCTTCCTGTGCTGTGCCCCCTGTGTGCCCCCGAGGGTGCCCTGCCCCTCCCGGCAGCAGCACCCAGGGCCCCTCACACACACCCACGGACTGAGGTCTGTGTCTGCTGTGCTCACAAGGCTCAGAAAGGCCGTGCGGTACCGATTTGGTAAGAAACAAGAACACAAAATGATAAAATCCCACTAAATACCTAGAAAAAACTACAACAGGGATTGCTCTTTTTGATCCAGGGATTATGAGTGATGATAATAGTTTTCTCTGTTGTCTGTATTTTCCTCTGACGGGCAGGAAATCTGTTTTGTAGTCGGAGAGAATAGGGGTATTTTACAGAGGACCCAGACTTTGTGAGTCAGGTGCAGCCCCTCTGCTCCAGGACGCCCCCGTGGACATCCCTGGCCCATAGAAATCTGCATCCCTGGGAGTCTTTCCACCCCCCCGCTTCCACACCCACACACAAAGGATTTGGGGCCTGGAAGACTCGTAGCCCAGCCTCCCCATTCTGCAGGTGAGGAGAGGACAAGCCGGACGAAGCGAGGTCCCAGGGCTCGGGGGCTCAGTGACTCTGCCCAGACTCCTCAGCCTTGTCCTCATTGCAGGACGCCAGCCCTGTGCTCACAGAGCTTGCGTGAGCTGGGAGGAGGGGGCCGCCAGCTCCAAGGTGGCCGGGAGCCTCTCACAGAGACAGTGCTGGTGCGAGGACGTGACCGGGCTGGCAGACTGGACAGAAGGGGTTGCCCGCCGAATGAACCGTGACACGTGAGCGTGACCAGAGAGGCACCGTTGCGCTGGACCAGAGGGGGCCTGTCCCCATGCCCGACCACCACAGAGCTTGGGGCCAGGCCGAGTGGCCTGGTCAGGCTGTTTCAGGAAGGAGCCTGCTCGAGGCGGTGCCACAGTTCCCTGTGACCGCGTGGTTGCAAGGCTGCAGCATAACGGCGGCGGGGGGTGGGGGGGGGGGTGCATCGCAGAAGTCAGATGGGCCTGGTCAGCAAGGGGGAGACAGCACCCCTGGGGTGGGGCAGGGCTCCCCTCCACTCCCTGGGAGCTTGGATGTCAAGGGCAGGGGAAAGGGTGCCGGCAGTCACCAGGCCCTGTCTCCGCATTCATGCCTGGTGCCTTGAGTGATGGTCAGCCCTGGGGCCCAGGGCCCAGGTCCCACCTGCGGTGCTGGCCTGGATCCCAGGACTGTGGGTCTCATTTGGGAAACAGGTTGGCATGTTCCTAAAATTTCCACCAGACACCTCCGCTCCTGGCAGGAAAGATTTTGTATGAGTCAGGCCGTGGCCAAAGGCAGGGGTGGAAGAGAAGCTGGAATGGGGGACCCGGTCCCAAGCAGGCAGTCACCCTCCATCGGACCCTCTCATGGCGCAGATGCTTTGCAGGGAGGGGACGCACAGGCTGCAGCACCGGACAACCTGCTGTGAAGCCTGAACCAGGGCCCTCGGTCCACAGCCCTGCACTGTAGGGTGGTGGTGGGGACCGCAGCACCGGCTGGAACTGGGTGACAGGATAAAAAGGAGTGATCGCAGCATCGCAGAGGAGCCCGCCCCATCGCTGTTGTCCTGAGCGACAGGCCAATGGCAGACGGTACCTCCTGTATGGCTCCAGTTGTATGAAATCCTAGGATGGGTCGGACAGATGGATCGTGATGGCAGGAATCGCATCCGTGGTTGCCTGGGGGGCCGGGGTGGGGGGGTGGATGGCTGCCAGCGGCTTGAGGCTGCTTCCCCAGGGATGACCATTGTCAAACTATGGTTCGTACACCTGCTGTGTGTTAACTTTACCTCAAGAGAAAGCTGTAAACACATACTGGCTTTAGTTGATGATTTGCATGTTGAAGTATCCAGGGGAAACTCTGCTGATGTCTGCAGCTCTCTTTGAAGCACATCCAGAACAAGATGGTTTGCTGGGTAGATAGACAGGTGGACACGTGAAGAGGCACGCACGGTGAAGTGTTATTGGTAGTGAGTGTGGGGGTGTTTCCTGTAGAAGTCTTTTGGGTTTTTGGTACGTTCCAAAATTGCCATAATAATGCTTGGGTAGGGGAGATTCGATCCCGTGTATGAAGTAACTGGTAATTCATCTCCTTTACTTTCCAGCAGAATCAGGATAGCAAAAAACAAAACAAACCTAAAACAGTCCTTCAAGATACTTCTCTGTGTGGAGGAAATACTTACCTCCCAGAGTAGGGACTCAGGGGACCCAAGTTATGTGACCATAATAATGAGTAATATTGCCTCCCTCTGAAATCCCTGTTTTGTCCCAGCAGGGAGCACGATCTCCCTCTCACGTCCTTCCACCGACGTGCTCACGCTGTCTCAGACACCTGCTGCCTCGCACGTGGTCTGACCTCTGTGAACACTGAATGAGCTCTAGAATATTGTCTTTCAGATGCTCGTCTTCTAGCAAGACAGACAGCTGACACAGTCCTCTTGAGTTAAAATACCTTGCACACTGCGTGCACACGGGAGGCACAGTCCACATAACCACAGGAATCATCACTTGGAATTGAAATAGGAAGCTTTAGACCAGTTACATGGACTTCTGCTTCCAATCAAAACAGAGTAATAGGAACCAGATTTACCCTCCTGCCTGAAACAACAAAAATTCCAGACAAATTATATGAAACGGTGGTTTTCAAGACATTGGACATCAGACAACAAAGAACAGTGGTCCCTGACAAATAGGAAACAAACGAGGTGACCCCTATAGTTGCCAGGCTGTTGCATGGGCAGGGGGACCCCAGGTAGGGGCTAGCAGAGCGCAGCCTGCCCCTTGAGTTGAGGGCATAGCTCTGGGCAGGTGAGAGGCCAAGGAGGCAGGAACTTGGGGGAGGACTAGAGAGCTGCAGAGGCCCCACAGGGGCTCATGCGCAGAAACACACGTGTGAAGAAACAACGCGGGGCCAGCGAGAGAGCCACCTATAAACATCAGAGGGGACATGCCTGGGAACTCGGCAGAGGCAGGAGTAGTTCCTGATCTCACCATCCCAAGTGCAAAACCTCCTGAGCCCTAGCTATCCTTAATTGGGTCATATCCCAAGAGCATGTGGCCCCAGTGATGGGGCAAAATCAGCCCTGTACTGCATATAATTCTAATACTGGTGACCAGAGCTTAAAAGCAAGACCTAGGGGTGCCTGGGTAACTCCGTTGAGCATCCGACTCTTGATTTTGGCTCGGGGCATGATCCCAGGGTTGTGGGATCGAGCCCCGAGTTGGGCTCCGTGCTGAGCATGAAGCCTGTTTGGGATGCTCTAGCTCTCTCTCGCTCTCTCTCTCTCTCTCTCTCTCTCTCTCCAGCCTTCTCACTCAGTCGCTCTCTTTCTCTTTCTCTTTCAAATAAAATAAAATTAAAAAACCAAGATCTAGAAGGATCAAACTGTTTCTAAGTAAATTAGCAGCATCCCAGAACAAAGCTCAAGAATATTTATAAATCATGAAAACATCCAGCACCAATAAGGTAAAATTCACATGATCTTAAATCCAATCAGAACTCACCAGGCAGGCAGAGAAACAGGAAAATATCGCCTACAGTGAAGGGAAGTAAATCTACCAATGGAAACTGACCCAGAAAGGATACAGATGATAAAATTCATAGGCAGGGATTAAAACAGGTGTTATAACTTTACTCTTTATGTTCCAGAAACTGGGGGAAAGATTGCATACATTAAGTAGAAAAATGGGAACTATAAAAAAAGACCTAGATCAAATTTGCAGGGATAAAAATTATAATGTCTGAGATTTAAAATACCCTGGATGACATTAGTGACTGTGTAGACATTGCAGAAGAAAAGATTGGGGAACTCAAAGACACAGGAATAAAACCGTCCAATTCAAAAAAAATTTTTTTTTTTTTTTTCAAGGAGGGGGTGGGCACCTGGGTGGCTCAGTTGGGTAAACATCCAACTTCTGCTCAGGTCACGATCTCACGGTTCGTGGGTTCAAGCCCCATGTCAGGCTCTGTGCTGACAGCTCAGAGCCTGGAGCCTGCTTTGGATTCTGTGTCTTCCTCTCTCTCTGGTCCTCTCCTCCCTCTCTCCCCCCGCCTCAAAAATAATCATTAACATTTTTTTCAAAAAAATCCAAACTACATCACGGAGAGAAAAAAAGACTGGGGAAAAACTCAGAGCCAAGTGAGCATGGGACAGCCTCATGTGGCATGGTTCAAATGCAGCCCAGTCCTGAGGCGAAAGAGGGGCGAGGGTGACAGGAAAAATACCAGAAGAAATATGGCCAAAGGGTTTCCAGATCTGATGAAGTAATTTTGTTGGGGGAAGAAGCCAGACAGAAAAGAGTGCATATTATATGATTAATTTATGTAAAACTTAGAGAATGCGGACTTTTGTAACAGAGAGCAGTGGTTGCTTGGGGATTGGTGAGGGCCGCGGGGTTGGGAGGGTCAAGCAGCGTGGGGATGGTCTCTTGAGTGCACACAAATGTCACTTTTCAGGTTGGACACTTTAAATGTGTGCATTTTATGTGTGTCCGTCATACCTCTGTGAGCTGTCCAAAAATTGTGTCGAACAGTAAGGAAACATAAACGGGAAGGCAGTCACTACGTTGTGTTGGGTGTTGCAGAGGGAACGAACGTGCATGGAGATGTCTCTGCTGGTGAGATCAGCGATAAATGACCAGAAAAAGAGGGTGCCACAGGTTACGAGAGCGAACACGAAACACCGATCACCCACGGTCGCCATCCGTGGTTCCCGTGGACAGTGCCGTCTTCGAACTGGGCCCTGAGATGGTGGGCATTTCCAGTGACCGGCCAGTCACGGGTTTGGCTGGTGTCTCTGAGGAGGGAAAAGCTTCGCACAGGACAGTTCGTGGTTGGGGACCGTGTGTCTTGTGCTTCTCAGCACCAAATACTGGTATCAGCCAAATGAGACCTGGGAGCATAGGAGGCAGGAAAGGTATCACATAAAGAGAGGGCTCGGGATGCCCACTGGCGCAGGTTTGGGCAGGAGCTGAATGAGGAAGGGGAGCCGTGAGCCGTGGAAGTTCTGTGGTCCGTCGGTGGGTCTGCTGTGTGCACCGTGCGATCCAAGGCTGAGGCAGAATACAGGTGGAGCTCCTGCCACCGGTGTTTTTGGGTAAAGGAAGCCGAGCGACGTTGCGGTCCGGGCGTTCCCTCGGTGACTGGATCGGTCCCCCCTGCGTGTACCTGCTGGCCCTGGTGGTGACCCCGCTCAGGTCCTGCCGAGCCAGCAGTGCTGTGTCCGCCGTGCTGCAGGAGCCTTCGCTCCCAGCTGGCAGGCACGAGTGCCTTGGACAGACAGGGCGGGAAGCGGCCAGAGCCCCGCCAACCAGTACCTTCCCCACGAGAGCCAGAGCCCAGTTCCTGAAATCAAAAGAACCTGAACGAATACTTCTTTTTTTCCATGAGACCAAGTGACCTTGGGAGAGTTGCCCAAACTCACTGGCCCTTCATTTCGTGACCAGTAAAGTGGAGAGTCCGCTCCCCCTGAGGACCATCTGGAGGCATGTATTCAGAGGTCCACACATAGGCACCTCCGCTGGAGATGAACGCAGCAGGTCTGGAGTGGGGCTCAGACGTCTCAGTTGGTTGCTTTGAATCAACGTCACACACATAAGTGCAGAAGTTAACGCGTCGGCTGGGCCCACAGGGTGTGCTACAAGAAACACGCCTCCCCACCCACTCTCCCCTCTCTGGGAGCCGCTTTCTTGTAGCTTCATATCCCTGAAGGACTGCCTAGGGAGCGGTTTCTGGATCCTTCTGGTTCTGTTTTCAGTTGACTCCCTGCTGGGAGAGAAGGATGCAGAGCAGTTCATGATCTTGTGCCCCCGCCCGCCTGCCTGCCACAGTGCCAGCATCCACAGTGCCTGGGGAAGGGGATGTGCTCCTCACAAGTAGCCTCCACTACGTTTCCCGTCTGGAGGACTCTCTTTTCCCTGGACTTGCTCATGGTCATGATTTGCCATCTTGGTTTTACATATCCAGCCCCGGGCTCTGCCAGTTGTCTCCACTGTCCGTGCTCGAGGGCACATCAGGTGCCACCCAGGCCCTCCTCTTGGAGAGGTGTCTCCTGGAGGCTTTGGCCGGCCCCAGTCTGGCCTGGTCACCCAGTCTACCTGGGATTGCCCTTCAACCCTGCCTTCCATGTTGGGTCCTCTCTCTCCTGGACCCCCTGTCTTCCTCTTCCTTTGTTTTGGTGAGCTTCATCCTCCCGTCAGTTCCTGAGAATGGCTCATGGTACGTAACTTGAAAGTCTTTGGCCCAACTGGCAGTCGGCCTTGGCTGAGCAGAGCAGCCTGGGTTGGAAACTGTTTTCTTGTAGAATTTCGAAGGGTTTTCTCCACCATCTCCTGCTGTCTAGCATTGCTGTTGAGAGGTCTGAGCCGTTTTGATCCCTGATCCTTGATATCTGACCTGCCTTTCTCTCTAGAAGTTTGTAAGATCTCTTTGTTCCCAGTGTTCCCAGAACAGATAGTGATATGCCCCGGGGAGGGCCTAGTTCAGCCTCTGTGCTAATGAGCCTGGAGTTTGTGACCTGCTGCCCTCTGGCCATCGGCTTCCTGCCTCTGCCTGTCTCATTCTCTGTACTCTCTGGGGTTCCTGCTTATGTGCCGGGGGCTTTCCTAAACTGGCCCCACTTTTCTTCCCTTTCTCTCCCGTTTTTTCTTCCTACACTTTTGTCCTACTTTCTAGAAGACATTCTCAGCTCTAGCCTGCAGTCTCTCTGTCGGATGATATTGTGGTCTCGTTTTCAGTTCCTGGAAGTCCCTGTCGCTGTTTCCTGCTGTCGAGCCTGCTTTCGCTCCCCTCCGAGGAGGTTTTTGAAGTTTCCTCTCCTCTGCGGTCTCCACGCCCCAGAGTTGCCTGTTCTCTGCGTCTGTCTCGTCTTCTCCGCGGCAGAGGCTTGCCTTAGATGCTGGCGGTCTTGGTTCTGAGAGAGGGGCACATGCCGCTGGGCGCCCTGCGAGCGTGCCAGGAGCTTGTTCCCTGGGCGCCCCGCCCCGCATGGTGGCCCGGCTCGGCTGTTTTGCCGGGGTCCCCGCGGTCAGTTGCTGTCGGCCTTCCTGCCCCACTAAGGTCGTTCCCGCTCCCTGCACGCGTTCCTAACTCCAGGGTGACAGGCCGCCTGCCCCGTGTGTTGCAGAGGGAGTGCGTTCACCCTGCTGCCACGGCCCAGGAGGCTGTGGGTTTTGAAGCTCCGAGGCGGATTCTCACATACCTGCTGCTGAGAACCCGGGGGGAGGTTCTCTGCTCTGCTCCACTCTCCGTGGTCCAGCCCTCGGGATGCCCACGTCCCCCGTCCCCTCTCCTGAGCCGTCAGAAATCTGAGTGGTGCTCGGGTGGGTGGGGCTCCCTTTATACATCCCGGCTTGGGGCGGGGACTCAGCAGAGCCGCCCACAAGTGCAGGCGGGAGGCCTCCACTCATGGTGTCCCATGCCGTTGGACACAACAGCCCCAGTTTGAGAAAGACTAAATTTTGGGCCACTTTCTTTCTTTTCTTCCCCATGTTGTCCTTGCTCCCGTAGCTCCTTTGAACAGGACTTGTGTTTGAGCTCCCCTAACACCGTTGCTAAGAAATGTTACTCTTCTCTGGGAAGCCGAGTCTCCGCCTTTCCCCTCATTCTGGAAGGCTGCGATTCCCCATAAAGGACTGCCAGGTACCGTGGGCTGCCCGGACCCGCGGCAGCCCCCTTGTCCGTCTCCACCATACATGTGACTGCTGGTGAAAACACGGACCCAGGGACCCTTTCCCATGTCCCAGCCTGACAGGCGTGTGCCCCATACAGCTGTGAGCATCAGGAAGGGCCTGCAGGCCCCCGGGTCGCCTCCAGGGACCTTTCCCGTCCCGGCATCACTCCTCCGGAGGGCTGGGCCCGGAAGCTGCTACGCGGGACCGAGCATTCCTTTGAGTGGCTGCCGTGACGTCAGCTCTCAGAGACACGTGGGGACCCGTGCAGCTGGAATCAAGTTCCCGCAGCCTTCTTGCATCACTACGGCCTGGAGCCCTGATGCTCACCACGGCACAGTCGTCAGGCTGGTGTCTGACAGGGCTTCGAGTGGTGGACAGGAAGAGCAGCCACGGTCGGTGTCACCCGCCCCCTCCCAGGAGGAACAGAGCATGAGCCCTGTCCAGGATGCCGGTCCCCGAGCGCTTTGGATTCATTCACACATCCCCCTGCTGCCAGCAGATGCTGGGTTTACTGGACTCCAAGCCACACTTCCAAGCGGATGCAGAGGGGGGTGTGGGAAGTCGCTGGAGCCGGTGCAGGAGTCACGGGGGAGAGGGCCTCTGGCTTTGCAGTCGGCCGGCCAGGAGAGAGGATCAGGGGAGCTCTTCTCCCGTCCGGAACTCGGAACCAGCCTCTGGTAGCCTCACTTAGCTAGGACAGCAGTTTCCAAGCATTTTTAGCGGCGGAACTCATTCTTCAAATAAAATCTTACACTTAAGCCCGATTTGTGCAACAAATAGCAGCAGGGCTGCTCCCGTGAAACTGCCCGTGATGCGTGGGCTCTGCAGGCCTCGGGTGGAAGATCTCACGTCCCTGAGGCAGTGAGGACAGAGGGCTCGGCACAGCGGGCCCCACGGCAGCCCGAGTCAGCTGTGCCCCAGCCTCAGAGCTTGCAAACTCAGAGTCAGGAGCGTGGCAGCTCGCATGGCTCCCTCTCCGACTGAGGACCCAGAGCCCGAGGGGCAGGGGATCGGTCCTGGGTCACAGCGGAGTCCGAGGCAAAAGACAGCAGGCTCCGGCCCTCAGCCGCCTCGAGAGTCTGATGGTGCTTTAAATCGGGGCCTGTTAACATCGGTGTCTGGTTTTCAAGCCTATCTGAGCTTAGAAGGAACAGACCAGACGCAGGGAGAGAATCTGCAACAGGGGAGGACGCAGAAGACCGAAAGCAAGCACACAAGTCAGAGCAAGACCGCGGGGGCCGCGCGGCTGGGGAGCGGACGGGCCCGACGGCTTCACTGCAGCAGCGCGGGCCCCAGGAAGAGTGGGGTCCACCCGCACAGCGCAGATGCGGCTCGCTGAGACGGGTGTCGGGAAGCGAAGGGATGTCTGGATGGTGTGGCGGCAGGGTTTGTGCCCTCACGGGGCGTCTTCCGGTGGGCCGCTGCTGGGCTGGCTCTCTGATCAGTGCGCCTCCATGTTCCCGAAACGTCCCCGCTGAATTTTATCCGGGTCCTCATAAGGCCCGCACCTAAGTGATCTGTCTAGAAGAATACTTCCTTTGGCTCTGAAACTTTCAGGTTTTTTTCCTCTTACCCTGGGTTTATTTCCATTCTGGCTGAGGGACGGGTGCGGGCGCATGTGCGAGCACGCGTGTGTGAGTGGCTGTGTGTGTGTGGCGTGTGCACACACGTGTGAGCACTCCTTAGGGTAGAGACACACCTGCCAGAAGCGTAGAGAACTCTGACCTGAGCCCCAGGCCCCTGAGTTCTGGGAGCAGCTCCGCCGTAGGCCCTCACCCTGACCTTCAGCACGGATTTCATTATCAGTTTGCTTGCCCAGAATATGAGGTTACACTGGCCTCCCAGGTCCCTTCCAGCCCAAAATCGTTGGAGTGAGCCCTTAAACAGAAAAGCCAGAGTCTTTGTTAGCAAGGGGCATTGTTTCTGTGGAGCCTGGAGTTAGCTGCACCGCCCTCCCCCTCTGCCGGGGGCTTGCTGTCCCCCGAATGCCAAGTTCATGAACAGTTCCTGGGCAGGGGCTCTGTGACACGCGGTGACGTGTGGAGCGCTGTAGGCTGTGAAGAGGAAAGCTTGTCCAGTTCCCTCTGCGCCTGCCCAGGCCAGAGGAGTGAAGTGTGGGGGGCGTGTTGGATGGGGACCCCTTAGGGCTGGCCGATGGGGGCAGGCCGTCTGTCAGAAGGTTCTTGCAGCAGGCAGTTTGCAGGCTGGGCTTTGTAGAGCAGGGAGGGCTCTGGTGCACACTCCCGGTGGGGGCCGGGTAAGGTCATGTGAGCACGCTGAGAAGGGGGGTGACGTAGCCCCAGTGGTGTGGGGCCAGGGGGGTGCTGCCTGCTGGTGAGGGTGCACACAGCCCCCCGAGGAGGCCCCGGGAGCAGTCCAGGCAGCGCACCATGGGGCTGGGGCTGGGTGCCTTCACACAAAGAACGACTGCTCAGAAGGAGGCTCCTGTGTGCCAGGCGCCGAGCCCGGGCACCGGGCAGGCAGGCACGGTCCTGCCTTCAGGGAGCTCACGGACCCGTAAAATTGGATGGAAACCCAACTCTGCAGCGAGTTGCCGGGTGAGAGTGTGGTTGCCTCCTGGGTCACACTTATCCCTGCCGTTGGCTTTCACTGGCAGAGGTGCAGGCAGCGGGCAGCAGAATCATGGGCTGCAGTCTTAACGCTGTCTCTGGTCACCAGAGCCATTTCTCCCAGGACTGTGGTCTAGAGTGCCAGTTCTTGGGAGAATCCAGTGGCTGGAGTCCCAGTTCTTGGGGGAATGTACCAGATGAGAAAGTTCGGATCAGGGCTAACAAATACTGTATATAACTCAAAAACAAGCTTGTGTCCGTTCCAGGAAGCACAGAACCTGTCTCATTTCTTCTAGCTCACACTACCTAAGCTGAGAAATATTTATTTTTTTTTTGAAATTTTTTTAATGTTTTTTTTGAGAGAGAGAGTGTGTGCGCAAGAGGAGAAGGGGCAGGGAGAAAGGGAGACAGAATCTGAAGCAGGTGCTGTGCTGTCAGCACAGAGCCTGATGTGGGGGCTCGAACCCATGAACCGTGAGATCATGACTCGAGCTGAAATCAAGTCGGACGTTCAGCCGACTGAGCCACCCCGGCGCCCCTAAGCTGAGAAGTATTTCTTTGCACTTGACTACTAAGGTGAAGCCCTTAACCTGAGAACAGTCCTGTGGGCCCCGGGAGGGCGGGATGGTCCGTCACACGAAAATGGCTCCTCCATTTGCACCGAGGGCCTGGTCAGGGTCTCAGCGTATACAGCAAGTTCTGCCTGTAGGATTTCTCGACTACTGGGAAAGGGCAGTGGTTTATTCTGTAATGCTGGTGGCGTGGAATAAATAAAATGCGTTCTTACTCCTAATAATTAGTCAGGGGCGTTTATCCTTTGAGAACGTAGGACACCAGCTCGTTTTCTTTTTTCCTGTGAGGTCTTGTTCAAGGGAAACTTTACGGCCCCTAGCAGCCCTTTGATTTGTCAGTATCAAAGCCTGTTGGTGGCTGTAATTAAATCCCTGGGTACTTCCAGTAAGGGGTGCGGCTCTCTCCCCACGCCTGTCCTGTAACTCCTCTCTAAAAGACAAAAATAAGCAGGAGCAGGGACGCATACTCACACGCTCACAGCCTTTGGAAGGACACCGAAGCTATATATATTCTTTAGCATTTCCAAATGATTCTTAAATCTTAAATTCCTTATTTACTCCATTTTATATTTGCAATCTTTATTTTTTTTTCTTTTTTATGAAGTTTTGAATATGAATAAGCCAACATTTTAGCTTGCCTACTTCTTTTTTTTAACTGAAATTTTTATTGAGATAATTGCAGATTCACATGCATTTGTAAGAAATAATAGAGATCCGAGTACCATTTCCCCAGCTTCCCCAGGGATAATGTTTTGCAAAACAATAGTACATCAGCAAAACCGAGGCTTGTCAACTTTTTCTTTTTTTCTTTTCCTTAATGTTTATTTTTGAGAGAGAGAGAGAGACAGAGTGTGAGCAGAGAGGGGCAGAGAGATGGGGAGACACAGAATCCAAAGCAGGCTCCAGGCTCTGAGCTGTCAGCACAGAGCCCAAAGCAGGGCTCAGACGCACAAACCATGAGACCGTGACCTAAGCCGAAGTTGGACGTCAACTGAGCCACCCAGGCGCCCCAGCTTTTGCTTTAAAAAAAAAAATGTGGTAAACTGCACATAACATGAAAGTTACCATTAGTGGCATTTAGCACATTCATAATGTTGTGCAACCTTCATCAACATCTAGTTCCAGAAGATTTTCATCAGGTTTTGAGGAAACCCTCTACCCGGGAGCAGCCACTCTCCAGCCCCCCTTCCCCTAGCCCCTGGCAACCACTAATCTGCTTTTTCCCCCGTATAGATTTTCCTCTTCTAGACATCTCATAGTGAGGGGCTTAACATGATAAGCGGCCTTTTGCAATTGCCTTCTTTCCCAGAGCATCGTGTTTTCAAGGTGCATCCACGTCACCGGTGCCTCAGCCCTTTCACGGCTCAGTGACACTCCACGGTATGGCTGGACCACATTCCGTTTGTCCACTCGTCGGGCGGCGGACGCCTGGGTTGCTTCCAGCTTCCGTGGCTGTCGTGACGGTTGCTCTGGACATTCGTGTGGTTTTCGTTTGAACGCCCGACCCAGTTCTTTGGCACGTATCTGGGAATGGGATTTCTGGCTCATATGGTAACTCTGTGTTTAAGCTTTGGAGGTTAACCTGCCAAACTGTTCTCCCCACTGGCTGCACCACTTGGCATTCCCTCCAGCAGGGGGGTTTGTCCACATCGGCGCCTCTCGTTCTTTTCCATTTTCCTCTTTCTCGCCATCCTAGTGCGTGTGGCATGGTGCCGCGCAATCGCGGTTCGCGTTTCCCTAATGACTAACGTCGGTCATCTTTTCGTGTTCTCGTGGGCCATTTGTGTTTCTTTAGAGAAACGTCGTTCAAGTCCTTTGCCTGTTGAATGGGGTTGTTTGTGTTCTTGTTGTTGGTTGAAGAGCTCTTTATTTATTCTGGACGCTAGACCCTTATCAGACATGGGACTTGCAGATATTTCTCCCATCGTGTGGACTGTCTTTTCACTTTCTTAATCGTGTCTTTTGATAGACAAAAGTTCTTAATTTTAATGAGGTCCATTTTGTCTTTTCTCTTTTTGTTGCTCGTGCCTTTGGTGTCATCTCTAAGAAACGATTGCCAGGTTTAGCTCTTACATTTATTCCTGAGCCCCTTGAAGATAATTTTGTATGTGACGTGAGGTCAGGGTCCGGCCTCCTTCTTTTGAATGTGTTCAGTCCGGTTGTGCCGGCACCATTTGTTGAAAGGGCTGTTCTCTCGTTGAATGATGTTGGCGGTCTTGGCGAAAATCACTTGACTGCGTGGACTGTTTTCTGAACTCCCAGTTCTGCTCCACTGACGCGTGTATATGCCCGTCCTTCGGCCAGTACCGCACTTCGAATACTGTGGCTTCATCATAGTTTTGAAATCAGGGAGTGTGAGTCTTCCAAAATTGTCTTTTTCAAGATGATTTTAACTGTTCGGGGTCCCTCACCATTCTGTATGAATTTTAGGATCAGCTTTTCCATTCCTCCCGAAATAACAGCTGAGATTTTGACAGAGATCGCAGTAAAATCTGCAGACCACTTTGGGTAGTGTAGTCTTGCCTTCTTCTTGACAGAGTGCAGAGCATTGTAGAAGGTAACCCACGGATACCCTGAACAGAATTACCTGGGGTGCTGGTTTAAAAGGTCATTTCTGGGGCGCCTGGGTGGCTCAGTCGGTTGAGCGTCTGACTTAGGCTCAGGTCACGATCTCACGGTTCGTGAGTTCGAGCCCCACGTCGGGCTCTGTGCTGACAGCTCAGAGCCTGGAGCCTGCTTCCGATTCTGTGTCTCCCTCTCTCTCTGCCCCTCCCCCACTCAAGCTCTGTCTCTCTCTGTCTCTCAAAAATGAATAAACATTTAAAAAACATTTTTTTTTAAGGTCATTTCTGAGCCCTAGACCCAAGGTCTCATGCGGAAAGGCTGGCCCCAAGCCCAGGAAAATGACATTTGTTTATTTGTTCGTTCATTCATTTATTCATTCGTTTTATTAAGTTTTAGTTTTAATTCCAGTATAGTTAACATACAACGTTATACTAGTTTCACGTGTACAATATTGTGATTCGGCACACTTCCATGCGTCACCCAGGGCTCGTCACAGGTGCCCTCCTTCACCCCCGTCCCGTTTCACCCATCCCCCCCCTCCCCTCTGGTAACCATCAGTGTGTTCTCTGTATTTGAGAGTCTGTTTCTTGGTTTGCCTCTCTTTTTTCCCCCCCTTTACTCATTTGTTTTGCTCCTTAAATTCCACACACGAGTGAGATCATATGTCTTTCTCTGACTTATTTTGCTCAGCATAATGCTCTCCAGCTCCATCCATGTCGTTGCAAATGGCAAGATTTCATTCTTTTTTATGGCTGAGTAGTAAGGAATGTGCCGTTTAATAAGCCCCACACACAAATCCTGGAGACTGTAAGGTTTAAGAACCACGAGGCCTGGCCTTTCTCGCCTTCCCTCTGGAGGACTTGGGTTCAGCAGAAACAAGTTTCCTGGTTTCAAAATGGCCTGTGCCGCTTCCTGTTCACCCCCATCCTGGCATTTTGGTCCTGCTCTCCCACGGGGAGGAGGGTTGTTGGGGCTCGTTCCGGTTGCCTTTTGTGAAACCGCATGTCTCGGGCCGTATTCAGGAGCTCTCAGAGTGGTGGCAGAGGGCAGGCGACATCTGTGGAACCCTCTGCTGCCCGTGTCACCCTAGGCAGGCGCCTGTCTTTTCCGTCCTGCCCCCACCTTCGCCCTTCTCGCGAAGAGGCCAGGATGCTGTGCCCTCCTTGGAGTCCTCCGTGCAGCTGAGAAAACTTTTGTAGGTGCGTCTTATTTCTTACCATCTGCCCGCAGGCACATCTTCTGTCTTCTCTCTCCGAACACCTTCAGTCTGCGAGCCCCGGGTGCCAGCAGACCTCCCTGCAATTTGTGAGACCGGCCCTGTGTGGTGCTGCCCCGCCTTTCCGACTCCAGCCACCTGGTCCAGCGTCCGCCCCCTCGCGCCTTCCTTCCCTGTGCTCTCACTCCGCCGGGCACGCTCTCCCCTGCCCTCGTGGCCTCCGCCTGACCACGTCGTATATTCTCAGAACCCCTCACGGTTGCGGTCTTATGTGTTTTTGTGGGACTGTTTGGTTACTGATGTGTCTCTCACCAGACTTTAATATCCTGGAGCCAAGAAAATTAATCCCTAGCACCAAGCACAGTGCCTGGCACGTGGTAGATATGTCCGGGCGAATCTCCGCTGGAGGCTGGGTGGAGGCTGGGTGGTGAGTGGGCTGGTGATTGGCACGAGTGTGGCGGAGACATGAGGGCTAGGTGGGTGCGTGATGATAGGTGGATGATGGGTTAGATGGATGGGTAGGGGGCTGAGTGCCTGGCTGGCAGGCTGGCCAGTGCTGATTAGTGAGTTTCCAGAACCTCCTTTCTGTCCACTTCAACAGACATTCTTCTGTTCGTCCTTCAGGAAAAAAACGTGTACCTTGTCAGGGCCACGGCCCCAGTGTCGTAGAGGATGGTGGGGGCCCGTGCGGCTGGGGGGGATGGGGGCCTGACGGTTCTTCCGCACGGTCCCCTCCCTCCCTGTGACCAGGCCCGTGCTAAAGGAAGAGGTCCTCCACTGAGGAGCCTCTAGGATTGCACTGGGCCCAGACCCTGAGCCCTCCCCCTCCTCCAGTGACTCCAGGACATCACTTGGTCTTCCTCGTCCCCTCTCCCTTCCCCTCCTGGAGGCTCAGCAGCCCTCTCCGCTGCCCTCTGCTTCCTCCTGTGCCTTCCAGGCCCTCTGTCACAGGCTTAGTCCTCTTCTCACTTCGTACCCCTTTGCAGTCTGGTTCTATGGCCCCAGGCCACTCCCGGTCCCCCCCCTCCCTCCCCCCCCCCCCCCCCCCCCGCCCAGGTCTCTGGGGACTGCTAATGACCTCACTCTGTATTTCTCCTGATCCCTGAGTCATGCTTAATACCAGTGCCCAGCCCTTCCTGCTGACCACTTCTTTATCATCCTGGCAGTTACAGAAGTTTCCCTGGAGCCCTCATCCCCACCCCCACCCCCACCCAGACTGGGCACCAGAAGGACTCAGTTACAGATGCTCCTGAGAGCACCTCTAGTGATGTTCAGCCTTGGTTTTCAAGAAGCACCCCCCCCCACCCCCCGCCCTGGGTGACGGCTGTGGGAGTCACAGCTGTGGTGGCCCTGGGGAAAGGCATCTTATATTGTGAACTGAGCCAAAAGCAGAACACAAAATGACATAAGCCAGATTTTTCTTTAAAATAAAGAGCTAGGGGCGCCTGGGTGGCTCAGTCGGTTGAGCGTCCAA
This sequence comes from Panthera leo, assembly GCF_018350215.1. Taxonomy (NCBI): domain Eukaryota; kingdom Metazoa; phylum Chordata; class Mammalia; order Carnivora; family Felidae; genus Panthera; species Panthera leo. The sequence goes on from NC_056684.1 coordinate 143,623,787, forward strand.
CTTCAGCTTAGGTCATGATCTCGTGGTTTGTGAGTTCCAGCCCCGCTTCGGGCTCCGTGCTTGACAGCCTGGAACCTGGAGCCTGCTTCGGATTCTGTGTCTCCCCCTCCCCTGCTCATGCTCTGTCTCTCTCTGTCTCTCAATAATAAATAAACGTTGAAAAAACTTTTTTAAAATGCTTTACATGGGGAAAAAAGCTAAAAATATATCAAAGTATTAACAAATGTCCTCAATTGCTTTTTACAAGTCCTTTTTACTTGTTTTCCGCGTCTCTCTAAGGAGCCTGTGGGAGGGTATGGCCTAGTGGTTGGGAGTTTGTTTTCTTCACTGGGTGGTGGCAGGGGCCCTGAGCAATGCCCGCTCTGTCCGAAAGCCTCCCGTGTGCTCGGTTTTGTCCAATCACGGGCGCGGGCTCACTTAGTCCCGGACTTTGTGGTGCCGACCGGAAGGTGCTGTGAGTCCCTCTCACGGCGACGCAGCCAGTGAACCCGAGGGCCCAGGCACAGCCAGAAGCCTCGAGAGGAAGGCCCAAGAGGCACGCACTCCAGCCACCCGGGTGTGGGCACCCTGCTTTCATCAGTACTTTTCAAAGAAATGAACAGTATAAGTCTCAGAGACGAAAAGCACAGCATAGGGAGTATAGTCGACAATGTTGTAATTGTGCTGTTTGGTGACAGATGGTGACTGTACTTGGCGTCGGGAGCACTGGGGGGTGTATGGAGTTGTTGAATCAGTATGCTGTGCACCTGAAACTAATGTGACATTGTCAGTATGTTAATTATACTTCAATTTAAAAAGATTGAAACAGTCAGCAAACGAACAAACCTGGGGCGCCTGGGTGGCTCAGGTGGTTAAGCAACTTCAGCTCAGGTCATGATCTCATGGTTCATGAGTTCCAGCCCCGCATCGGGCTCTGTGCTGACGGCTCAGAGCCTGGAGCCTGCTTTGGATTCTGTGTCTCCTTCTCTCTCTGCCCCTCCCCCGCTCATCCCCTCTCCCTCTCTCTCTCTCTCTCTCTCTCTCTCTCTCTCTCTCTCTCCCCCCCCCAAAAAAATAAATATTTAAAAATTAAAAAAAAAAAAGAACAAACCCAAAGGTAACAATTACTTAAAAAAAAAAAACAAAAACTGAGCCCACAAAGTAAATCCGGCAAAGGTCCAGGGAGCCTGCTGAAGTGGGTGACAAGGCGAGACGCCGTGGGCCAGCCGCAGGGGAGCGGGCTATGGCTCGTTGGGCGGGAAGACACGGGAGCCCCAGCTCCCGGGACCCTGCACTGGTTCCCACTGGGAACTACCTGTCCGAAACCATCTCCCCCAGAGAGAGTGAAGTCATTTTCTTTCGTTCCAGGGATGTGCGCTGGCTGTGGCACTAGCACACGTCCTGCTTGTCCTGCTTGTCCGTGCGGCCCTCGCAGGCGCTCGCGCTCAGCGGCCCGCGGGCCATCCCCCCATCCCGCCAGCGTCTCAAGCCTTTGCTTTCCTCTCTGGGAAAGGGCCGTCGGCTTCTTTCACTCGAGGCCTCTCCCTGTCTTCTGTCTCTGACTCAGCAGCCACGTGTGTTCATGTTTATGTTTATCAACGCACGGTGGCCCCGATCCTGCTCTGACGGGGTCCAGATAAGCGGAGCGGCCCCGTCCCGGCATGACACAGCCCGTCCTCCAGCAGACTCTGTGGCCTGTGCCTTCCAGGCCTGCTCTGAGGCCCCCACCACCGTCCCCGGGCCCAGCCATCTCTCACCCGGGTTCCAGGTCAGCCAGGGTCACCTCACGTTACTCCCGTTTTCCGAACTTTCTAGTGGCTTCTCACCTCACTCAGCACAAAGTCCACTTCCTCCCTCAGCCCGCGGCCCTGACGCCCTCTGACCTCTTCCTGCTCCGTCCCTGGACTCCAGCCACTTCACCTCCTGCTCCCCTCCAGGCTCTGCGCTTGCCGGGCCTGCCTGGCCCGCCTTCCTGGGGTGACCGGCTCAGGGAACCTTCCTGGTCACCCACCCCTCACGCCCCAGGGCTCTCCTCGCCACCCCCTCTGTTACTGCATTGGTGAGTTATGCCTTGCCCAGCCCTCCTAGTAAAATGGAAGCTCCTGGGGCCAGGGGTGTGTAATTTGTCTGCACTTGAGGTTTCCCCAGTGCCTAGCACAGGGCCCGGTGCACTGAAGGTGCTGTTTTTGGAACAAATGACTGTGTGGCCCCAGATGGAGGTGTGCAGGAGACAGCTGATCCGAGACCTCAGGCAGCATGAGCATCCGGCGGGGGTGGCGGGGTGTTCCGTGGGACCCCGTGTGGGAAATGCTGCAGGATGGTTGACTTCACAGGGTATGTGCATAGGGATGGGCTGCCCTTCCTCTTCCTCTTTGAATGCGCAGGTCCCGGCATCCGTGTGTGCTTTATTCTGCCCACTTATGCTCCTCTGCCCTTGAGAACTGGCCTACGTCCCTCCCTCTCCCCATGGCCTCCCTGGGCTGCCCTGTGGGAAGGCCTCCAGCTTCGGGGGGTGGGGGACGGCCAGCTGGGGAGTGCCATTACCTTTTTCACATGCAGCTTCTGAGCCACCCGCTCCATGGGAGGTTCAAGTCCCGCGTGGGGTCTGCAGAGCAGGGAGGGTGGCGACTGGGTAGACACTCAGACTCGTGTTCTGCTTCCAGATCTGGGTGTGGTTACCTGGCTGCGCTCAGATTATGAAAACCCATCGAGCTACACACTTAGGATTTGTATGCTTTTTTGGGTGCGCGTGGTCCTTCGATAAAAAGTTGTCCCTTTATTGGATGAGAGCAAGCCAAGAGCTTGGCTCGGATGGCGTTTCAGCGGCAGGCAGGGAGCAGCGCGCACCTTCAGGCAGGTGGACGTCACCAGGCCGGGCTGTGAGGCTCAGGGCTTGCCGGGTGAAGGAGGGTGTGCGGAGGGAGTGGGCGGGAAGGGGGTGGTGATGGGGCGCAGAGGGGTGCGGACTCAGGCTGAGCCTGGGCCACGAGGGGAACCCCCAGTGCATTCTGTGGGAGAAGTGCAGGAAGGCAGGCGGGCCCGCCGGACCCCAGAAGGATGGACAGGGTGGGTGCAGGCGCAGGGTAGAGGCAGGAGGGAGAGCTGTCGACGGCCAGGCCCTGGAGCAGGGGGAGCTGAGGCCCCCCCAAAGACGTGTGAGAGATCGCAGAGCCCGAGTCGGAGGGAGAGACGATGCAAAGCCTGGCCTTCGCGTGGCCTTTCTCCTTGTCCTCGCCCTCCTGCCTCTTTCCCGGGGGCCTCTCCACCCACCCTCTCTGTTCTTTCCCCGTCGTGACACCCCACTTCTTTCTTCCGTGTTCCCTGGCCCATCACAGCCTTCTCTGTCTTCCGTTGTTCTGCTTGTCCACAGACACCACCCCAAAAGTCAGGGGCTTTAAACAGTCGTTTATTATTGTTACGCCTCAGAAGCAGGCGGTCTGCGGGGACAGCTCCTCTGGGCGCCCCCAGGGCTGGGCCTGGGGGGCCCGTGCTCGCCTCCGCCTCTGTGCCTCCTCTGCATAGCCCGCTTCTCACGCCGTGGGGCTCTTGTGGGAAGAGCCACTAGGTCGCTGCTCCCGGACCCCAGGTTCAGACCTGCCGTCGAGTTGCTTCTGCCATGTCTTATTGGTTAAAGAAGTCACAGGCCAGATTCCAGGAGAGGGACAGACCCTGTGTCTCAGTGGGGCCACGACTCGGGATGTGGGTGGGGCTGTGTGCGGTGCCTCTACAAATGCTATGAGGACACAGTCCTGTTCCCTCTGCTTGGCCCCTGCCTCTCCCTCCCCTCCCTGGAGTGCCTTCGTTCTCCGTAGAATGGGGGCGGGATGGGGCTTGGCCTAGAGCAACACTTCCCAAAGGGAAGCCCAGATCATGGGATGGAAATAGATGTTGTAGGTAAAAGGGGGTTTCATGGCAAAACCAATGTGGATCCAACCACGCTGAGCAGACAGGTGTCTGTGCTGCCCGGGGGGCGGGGGTAACCTGGTATAAATGCCCAAGCGCACTGGACTCTGGTACGCACAGAGCCCGGAGCAGGGCAGGCCTGGGCACGCTCTGTGGCATTGTGTGTGGTCCCGGGGGTCCAGCACCAGCTCACAGCCCCGCCAGCCCCTCCTGGCTTTCCAGTGGGCACGGGAAATGGGGGGGGGGGGGGGGTCCCTCTCAGCTCACCCGTGCATCTCGGGCTTGGCGTTTGGAGGTGACTCAGGGTTTTACGTACCTCTCGTATTTATGCTGGTGACTGTTGTCTGGCGTTGTGCCTGCCCAGTGACGTCTCGGCCACCTGGCCTGCTGCAGGGACGGGTTTGGTTAGCACAGTCACTAAAAGCTTGTAGAGTAAATTGCACAAACCACCCCCCCCCCCCCGCCCCGAGCCTCACATGCTGGCCCCTTGCCCCTCAGCTTCTGTGTGACCTTCAGGCTACCTCCTTACCTGGCCACCTCCCCCATCACAGTGCTCCTTTTACTTCTTCTTCTTTTTTTTTTTTTAAGAGGGAAAGTTTAAAAAAAATTTTTTTTAATGTTTATTTTTGAGAGAGAGAGAAACAGAGCGCAAGCTGGGGAGGGGCAGACAGAGAAGGAAACAGAATCTGAAGCCGACTCCGGGCTCCGAGCTGTCAGCACAGAGCCCGACTCGGGGCTCAAACTCATGAACCATGAGATCAGACCTGAGCTGATGTCACATGCTTAACTGGCTGAGCCACCCAGGCACCTCTGTGCCTTCTACTTCTTGATAGCACCTGTCCTTATCTGAAACTAGCCTCCAGAGCCTTTTATGTTTCCTGCCTGATTCCCTTCCCCTGCACAGTCAGCCCAGTCTGCCCTGCTACCCGAGATTCCCCAGGCCCATGTCCTCAGGCCTGACGAGCTGAGCCAGGGTTCCCTCGCATGCGGCCGAGGAGGGAGCCCTTTGCTAATAGGAGTCTTACGACTAATGCCCGTTCTCCCTGAACGCTCCCAGTGGACAGATGGCCCCTGGTGCAAGGCTGGAGCGAGTGGTTGTTCGTGCGCCTGTGGGCTCCATGTGAGAGAGTCTGGAGTGGCCAGAGTCGGGTCCCGGTTGAGGGGAGGTGGGAGGTTCCCCGTCTCTCGAAGCGCGCCCACAGCAGCTGCAGGGCCCCCAATTCTGCAAGCCCTGGGTGTTCTCCCGGGGGCCCAGCAGCAGGCAGGGCAGGTGCCAGGGCTCCCGGTGGCGGGTGGCTCTCTAGAGAGTGGCTGCTGTGCCCCCCTCTTTGCCGTCCTCCGTGTGTCCCTGGCCTCCCAGGAGCTGAGCCACTGGGGACCTGGTGCCCCTGCGTCTTTGGACGGTGTTTCATCCATTCCTTAATCCAGGGGTTAGGAAGTTCCTGCCCAGAGCTGTGGGAGCCGAGAAGTACGGCAGGGTGGTGAGTGATGGCAGAGGCCCGGAGCCCCCCGACCACCTCGATGGGGCAAGGGGAGCAAGGCGAGCCCCCTCTGCCCACATGCCCCGAGGGCGCCTGCCCGCTGGATTGGCAGCTATGTGATGTCAGCGTGACAGCGGGAGGCCCACCGTGTGGGTGAGGCTTGGGCGTGAGGCATAGTGGGGTCACCACAGCCAGGAGCGGGGAAGCACAAAGCAGAAGAGGCTGTGAGTGTCCCCTGGGTCAGTGATTCGGTTCCAGTCGAGGCTGACCAGGAAGGCAGGCTTAAGACCAAGGGAGAGAGCAGGGACCACCAAGAGGTCCAGGAAAATGGGCAGTGTCGGGTCGGTAGGGGGACAACAGCCAGACCTAGGGTTTGGTCCTCACCAGTGATCAGAGGCTGGGACCCTACAGACAGCTGTGTCCTCACAGGCAGAGAGGCATCTAGCTGAGGGGTGGGCGGCCCCGGGACGAACCAGAGCAGGTCAGTGGGTGGCAAGCAGGACGCTGAGGGGGCTTACTCTTGTTCCATGAAAAGTGGACAAGGGACCAGGCGATGTGGCATATGGACACAGGTTGACCGAGGGGTAGGGCAGGCCGGCATCGTGTCTACTTGGACGAGAAACCAGCTAGGCCAGGGACATCACTGCCTGAGGGGACACATCAGAGGACAGCTGGCGCCAAGAGGAGCCCTCCTGTCGCTCGTCAGGACCCAGGGCTGCGCCTGGACCAGGCCAGGTGGGTGGCTCTGGATGGGCCCTTAGCAGGCATGGGGCTTACAGAAGAGACAGCAGGGATTAAATGATGGCCTGTTCTCAGCTGACACTGGTCATGAGGCCACCGAGGGCCGGGCCTGTGCCGGCTCTCGACCCAGTGTCTAGTGTGACCTTAAGAGAGCCTGACGAGAAGGGTCTCATCTTCCCACGTCAGAGCGGCAGGGGTGAGGGGACAGGGACACTGGCCTTGCCTGCCAGTCCCCATTTCCTGGGACGCTTACAGCAGCTGTGTCACCGTCAACCTCGCCCTCCTCGTGTCCCATCCGGACAAAAAGCAGAGCGGAAGCAAGGGCTCAGAGGGAGTGGGGAGACCTCGCCCCTCCCCAGGTCGCCCACCCCTGGATGGAGCTCCTGGGGCCCATCCTGGGGCCTCCTCCCCACGCACCTCTGTCGTGCCCACGGGAGCAATGGCGTATTTTGGTGTTCTTGTTTCTATAATTTTTTTAATTAAACTTTTTACCTTGAAAAATCTTCAGGCCAAAAGAAGCCCTGCAGGCATATTTCAATAAAGTCCCATAGACCCTTCAGTCCAGATTTAGCCACCGCGAGCACTTTGCCACGGTCGCCTCACCTCTGAGCACGAAGCTGTGCGTGTGTGCCCGAGCGCGCGTACTTGGAGGGCCCTCGCAGGCCCGGATCCTTCAGCACGCGTTTCCCCAGAGCTGGCCTTCCTTCCCCCGCGTCACCTGCTGTCGGACAGGGATGTGGACGGGGGCGACACGGTGCTCTTCTGTTGCCACCGTCCCAGCCCAGGTCCCCGTGTGCGCTGCCTGCGGCCCTTCCTTCTCCTGCCTCTCTGTCCCTCGGGACCTGCTGTGCTGAGGAGCTGGGGCTCCTGGTCGGGTGGGCGGTCCCTCGGCGTGGGCTCGCCTGCCGTGGCGGAGCTGGCGTCTCTCCCTGTGAGGCCGTGCTCGGAGGCAGGACGGGGTCCGCTCGGCTTCCCCTGCACCTCTTGCCCCGTGTCAGGCTCCAAACCTCCCGGCCCGACTCCAAAAATAACACGTCCCGCCGCCTCCTTCCCTGAGGAAAGCCCCTTCCTGCCTGCAGCCTGCTGGGGTCACGCTGGTGAGCCTGCACTCCAGCCCCAACGACCAGATGCTGTGGGCACTCGACAGCAGGTGGAACGTCCACGTCCGGGCGGGGATCACCGAAGAGATGCCGGTGGGGACCGACTGGGAGCACGTGCCAGGTAGAGACGAGGCAGGGGGGTCCCGGCTGTCCCCTCACACGGGCCCCTGGTCCGTCCAGCAGACTGTCCCCCACGCAGCAACTTTGTCTCCTCTCCGCTGCTGTGCTGAGGCAGGTGACCGGCAAGCCACTAACGGAACATTCCTTGTTTGAGGGACCCAGCCAGCCCCCCTCACCGCGGAGTCCTCACCGGGAGCATCGTTTCCGCCCGGCCTGGACCCTTCAGTCCTGTGGCCCCGGGCTCCCAGCAGCTTCGCGGGCTCTGCCGGTGGGGCTGCTCTCCCTCGGCAGGCGCAGGGCACGGTCACCGCGGGGCCACCCTGCTCAACGGGGCCCAGTGGGGGGAGGGAGCAGCCTCGTGGGAGGGGGCGGTCTGTCCTGTCACAGCAGGGATGCGGACAGATGGACACGCTGTTGGCCTGCAGGGCTGCAAGCCTGCCAGCTGGCCCTGAGCACCAGGACCGTGTGGGCCCGCTGCCCCAACGGCGATCTTGCCCGGCGGTACGGCGTCACCGACAAAAACCCTGCCGGAGACTACTGGAAGAAGATTCCCGGAAACGTGACGTGTTTCACAGGCAGGTGCCAGGGCTCCGCGGGACTCGGGGCTGCGCGGCTCTCCCTGGGTCCGAGGCTCCCGTGGGCAGTGTCAGCAGGGGCTCCACCAGAGGCTGCCCCCGCCGGGCTCGCTCTCCAGAGAGCCGGGGGTCACACCAGAGGGAGGGCGCCTGGCACCTGGCTGGCCAGAGTCTCCCAGGAGGAGCACAGGGTGCTGGGCCACCCGCTTTCGAGCTGAGGAAACCGAGGCACGGGTCGGGATGGCGGAGCGGCCCCTTCTCCGCGTGCGTCCCCTTCCCCGGGCCCGCCGACTGACGAGCGTGTGGCCGGCTCTCGTCCCCTGCAGTGACCTCGTCCGACGAGCTGTGGGCAGTGGGCCCCCCAGGCTACCTCCTCCAGCGGCTGACCAAGACTTTCAGCCACTCTCGCTGCGCCCACGGCGGCCACGCCCCCACCCCCCACCCGGAGGACCTGGAGGACGAGTGGGAGGTCATCTGAAGGAGCGGGGACAGGGCGGCTCAGGAGGGAGGAAGCCGGCACGAGCAGCGGACGCGGTGCGGTGGTGGCGCTCGCTCTCGGCCAGCCAGGTGGGGCCGGGTCGGACGGCCCACGCTTGCTCTCGTCCGTGTTTGTTTCCGTCTTGTTCCAGAACCCACAGCCTCAGCCGAGCGGCCCGGAGCCGTGGCCAGAGCGGCAGCGCCTCTGAGCTCTTGCTCTGGCCTCCTCCGGCCGCTCCGGGCCCAGTGCGGGGACGGCCGCGTGGGTAACCCCCGGCGAAACGGAGCCGGAGGTCGGCACTCTCTGACCGCGGGGGGGTGGCCTGGCGACCGCTTCGTTGCCACCACGGGGACGCGGGCTCCGGCACACGTTCTGCGCCGGACGCCCCGCTTGGGGAACCGGGGCCGTGTCTGAGAGGCGGGGTGCTGGGCTGTGCCCGGATGCAGCACGCGCACATGCACGCGCACACGCACGCCGCCCACGCCCTCCCGGCCGCCTCCTGGAGAACACACTTCAGCCCAAACAACAAAGGCCGGTGGACAAGACTGGGTGTGAGAGGTGCACGTGTCTCCAAGGCAGCGGAGGCCCAGGTAGGGGCGGCCGGACGTGGGGGAGCCCAGCCACGTTAGTAACCGAGAAACGTCTCTAGACTAGTATTTAACTAATGCTGCTGGCGGGTATCATAAAGACCAGAAGCATCCTCACGGGATGAGTCTACTAATTATTGCCTTTTTCGTTCGTTGTTATTACAAACCTGCATAAGATACCTCATTTGAGATCAACTCTGACAAATTTAGAGGAGAAACGTCTTTTCTGAAACCACTGGAAGGGCCCTTCGTTCCTTTGCGTGGTTTCCCTGAGCCCGCGCTGTCCCCAGCTGCAGCGTCACACAGAGTGGGCGTCCCCCTCCGCGTGTCCTCAACGCGCGGGGCCGTCACGGGACCTGCCGGCTGGCCCCGAGAGGCGGGCATCGGGTTGATTACCCCGGAAGGTTCAAACTGGGCCCACCGTGGCCGCGCCGGCCGTGGGTCCCTGGGCTCCGCCTACAGTGCCCCCTCTGCTCGCCGGCCGCTGGGCCACGGGGCTTGGGGCCCGGCCGTGCGCCCCCCCCCCCCCAGCCCCCACCCCACCCCCTCCCAGACCCAGCTCGGGAGCGGGCCTCCAGCCTCGCTGCTGTTTTTAGCTTGCCTTTGGCCCAGGGCCCAGTTACTCGATGCCTGTTTTCTACTAAGCAAATGTGTCCGGGAGCCCCAGGCCACAGGTGAAGAGCGATAAAATACGTTCCCTGACCCTGACGGGACCAGCCAGCCGCGAAGATGGAGGCGTTCCAGCTGTAAACGAGGGCAGGATGCTGAAATCCCAGATCCCACTTCACTTTTATAGAACCCTGATTTTAAACGGAAAGGTTTGGGGACGGCAGAGGCCGGCCCAGGCTGGCCGCGGCTCCTGTGTGTCTGTTGTGCCTTGTCCGGCTCCTCTCAGATGGCAGAGCTCTCCTAAGCCCGCGGGACTTTAGTGCAATTAAACCCGAGTCTAGTTTGATACTTTGAAACTACTTTTAGCTTCAGTGCTTTGTACGGTTTTTTCTTTCCGGTTTAAATTTTAGTTGTGCTTTGAGACAGTGCAATAAACTAGACTTTTTCCAAGTGTGGTCGAGTCTGGTGTTTGAGCCGTGAGAAGGGACCCCTGGTGGGCGCTCACGGGGGTGACCCGCCCACGGGTGCCCGAAGCATCTGCCCACCGCGTTCGCCAGCCCAGCCCCCCTGCCAGGAGAGCGTGGCGGATGCCGTCGCGTGGCCTGCTTGGTGTGCAAATACGCACCGGGTTCCCCGGGGCGGCCGTCCTGACCGAACGGTCGCTCCAGAGGTAGACGTACCCCCGGCAGCCCCTGGGAAGGACACCCTCAGGGGAGGCGGAGCGCGGGGCTGTCTCCGCACGGAGGCCCGCTGAGGCCGGGCTGCTGTGGGCAGGCTCTGGAGGGGCTCCCGAGCCTCCATCCAAGAAACAATAGCAAATAGCCACAGTGCGCTGCCGGGAGCCCGCACGTGGGAAGAGAGCACGTTCGTAACGGCAGCAGGACACATCGTGTGCCAGGAAAGACCTGAACAGGAAATGTCGGACTCGGGTCAGGGAATGTCACGCTTCACGGATGTCAAACGAAGCTTGAATGAAGGAAGACACGGCCGACCCTCCCGATGGAAGACTAAGTACGTGGTGCAAAGGCAGGAGTCCTCTCCAAAGGAACTGGTGGGCTTAAGTCAGGCTGTCAGAACCCTCCCTGGCGTGTTCTGCTGGAGGGAGGCAGGGAAGAAGTCCCAGAACAATGTTTGTGCCCACAAGGGTCCCCGACTGCCAGATGTGCGCCCGGGGCCCCTGAGCTGCTTCGTGTCCCACCAGAGCCCCCTGAGAGAGATACCGTCAGTCTCAGGGACACTCGGGTTCCTTGACTTGCTGGAGGTCACACAGGGGCCACTGGGATTGGAGCCCAGCTCTGTGGAACCCCAGACCAGTGCTTCATGAGGCCACCTCACTGTCGGGGGAAGAAATAGGTGGGGGCTGCCAAGAGCGATGACAGCAGCAGGCGGTGTAAGTGTGGCGTGGGAGGGCAGGCCAGGGACACAGCTGCCCAGGCCCGCCAGGAGTTGGCACGGTGGGGGCACGTCGTAGAAGAGGGGACAGGCGGGTGCGGTCACCGCTGATGTGGACCACTGCCTCGTTATCTGGACAAAATAGCCATTAAATGGATTGAAGAATCTTAAAGCTAGGGGGAAAACAGTATCCAATTTCTGGATGGCAAAGGCTTTCTAGACTCCAAAGTGATGGGAAAAGCCACAGAGGAGAAGTATACAGATTTGATTTCCTCAAAATATTAAAATGTGATAAATTTAAAACCCCACAAAAGATTAAAAGGGGAAATAATTGTGGCATCACAGACGATGACGATGTACCTTAAACACTCGTACACGCCAGTTGGAGGACCTATGGCTCTCGTACGGACCCAGATGAAAGCGTGTCGCTTAGCTTAACCCCTGGCACCCAGGCGGGGCACACGCGGAGCAATCTTCAAACTTACGAAGCCACAAACTCCACTTCCGGAATCCTGTCCTCGGGACCAAATCCTAAACTGGGGGCAAGTGTATACCACAGGTCATTTTATCATTGCGTGATGCGAACCGCTGACCTCCAGGGGCAGCTTCCAGCGCGGCCTCCTGTGTGGCTGCTAGAAGCACGTGTCCCGGAGGAAACGGGCCAGGGCTTGGCCACATCGATGCCACAGGTCTTCCGTGTGTAATAACGTGGTGTTGCAGATACACAGGGGGAGAGAGAGAGAGAAGGGAGAGGGAAATGATACAATGCGCAGGTATTCGCACCCTTCTAACCTTTGGTGGGTTTGTATCTTTTGAATTTCAAGCCATGTAAATGTATTATTTATTTCAAAATAAATAAAATTCACATTTTAAAAAGTGCCAACATTAACTCCTTATGCTGTCAACACTAGCTGAGTCAAATATCACCAAGTAAACACCAAAGGCTCCTGAGAAGTCGTTTACAAAGCATTTTACAATATAGGAAAGTGCTTAGACTACAGTAAGTTTAAAAGTACTTAATTATTTGAGTGATCTGACATCATGTATGTAAAAAATATGCATAGAAAATAATTTTAACATATTTATATACATGCATAGAAAAAACTGGAAGAAAATACACCCACATGCTCGTAGTGGTTGGTCGGCGGGCTGGTGGCAGGCAGCTGGCCCCTTTTTTTGGCAGCCAGACAATGGAGGGCGAGCAGGACAGTGTTTCCGTGAGGAAACCCTGCCAGGCCCTGCCCTGGATTCCTCTGCAGTCCCAGTGCTCTGCCTCCAGTGTGAATTCTATAAGCAGAAATTCTTTTTAAAAATCACTTAAGACAGAAATCTCGGTCTTCACCTCTGTCCTGATCAAGGTGGTGGTTACATGTGTAGACATCTGTCAGAACTCCTCATACTATACATTTAAAGTCTGTGCATCTCAGGGCACCTGGCCGGCTCGGCGGGAAGAGCATGAGACTCTTGATCTCGAGGTCGTGAGTTCAAGCCCCACGTTGGGCGTAGAGCCTACTTAAAACAAAAAAAAGAAAGAAAAGGCCTCTTTTCATCTTTTAAGAAAAAATAAACTCTGTGCATCTATCGTCTGTCAGTCATGCTCCATTTAAAAATGTAGCAGGACAAGGGGATCCTGGGTGGCTGTCAGTTAAGCGTCCGACTTCAGCTCAGGTCATGATCTCGCAGTTTGTGAGTTCGAGCCCCACGTCGGGCTCCTCGCTGACAGTGTGAGGCCTGCTTGGGATTCTCTCTCCCTGTCTCTCTCTCTAAATAAACTTAAAATAAGTGGGAAGCTCTTTCCTTTAAAAAAAAGAAAAGAAAAGGTAGCAAGACACAACCACAGTGGGGCCAGGGCGGGAACAGGTGCAAACACTGCATGTGGCCGTCCCTGACCACGAGGGTTTCCTTCCTTCCCGGCTCCCCGGGAAGCATCCCTGTTCTGAACAGGACTGGCGAGAATTCAGGAAACTCTTCCCAGTACAGTAGCTGACAGTTGGTGAGGCATGGAGAGGAAGGGACACCAGAGTAATCTGCATCGAGGTAATACCAGGATGGAGTCCGCATGTGGCACGGCCCTTGCGTGGAGTCATGTCCCCACAGCCAGAGGAGGGGCAGAGCAAGGCCCTCACTGCCTTCACAGCCGCCTCCCCCAGCCCACCCCGACAGCAGGGCGGTCCCACGATGTGCCTTTCCGGTTCGTGGCCCAGCCTCCTCTGTCCTCCCTGGCAGGCGTCTGGGGTAAAGATTCTGGCCCCTGAGCTCCACCAGATTGGGAGTCACTGGGCCGATGGGTGGGCATGGTCGGGGGCAGTACTGGCCACAGTCAAACCTCCTTAGACCGGAATGAGTGGGCCAAACGAACCAGTGTGCTTCACCCCAGAGAAAAGTGGGCCTTGTTCTGGGCAGAGCAGTTGCTTCAGAGAAGCCATCAAGGCAACCTGCCAAGACCGAGAGCAGAGTCCCCGTCTGCCAAGGGACACCTGGGCGGGGCCTGACGGACTCTGGCCCTCCCCAGCACTCGGTGCACATGGCCCCCACCGACCTGGCTGTCCTTGCTGGGGCTGGAGGGTCCCAGGGACTGATAAGCCCAACACTAGGGACTTCCTGCCCAGCCTCCTGCCCTCCCTCTGGCCAGCGGCGGCCACCAGATAGCCCCGAGTCTCTCCTTATCACCCTGCACCACCTCTCTGGGGCCTCTGCTCAGTGATGCCTGCCGTGCCCCGAGCCAGGCGTCCCCGGCGTCACAGGGGCAGCTGTGCCGGCAATCAGGCCCCACTGCTGCCACACGGCTGGGACACTGGCTGACCTCGACTCCCTCAGCCTTCCCTGCGGCTCCAAGCAGTGTGAACTCCGTTACCCTCCCGGACCCCGTCCCACCCACCCACGGTGAGGACACCAAGGGCTAATGCCCTGGGATACCCTCCTCCTGCCATCTCAGCCCTCCAGGGCATAAAGGGCCTCCGGTGGGCCCCAAAGTCACCCCGCAAGTGATAGAAGGTCCCCACAGCTGCCTCTCAGTCCCAAGAGCTGCCTGCTGGTCACCTTCAAAGCAAACCACTCCACCTGGGCCCCAGAACTTCCCCTGAACACGCGTGCTCAGGCTGGGCCCCCAGGCGGCAGGGCCCATGATGATCCCGCCACCCACTCGAGAACGAGCCCAGGTCGCGCCTCCTGCATGCCTGACAACGGGTTCTGTGGGGTGCCCCTTCCATGGCCTCCCGGGGAGTCCTGAGGCAAGGCAGCTCCCCCACCTCTGCCTCATCCCAGTCCTAGCCCAGGGACCTCAAAAGGGCAGCCGTAATATAGTGTGTAAGGCAAGAGGGGCCCAGGAGGACTCACCCCACAGAAGATGCAGCTGGGCCTGGGGAGACGGGGGAGAAGGCTGCAAACCGTTCCCTTTCAGGTGCCTAGGCCTTCTAGAAGCTGCTGGGGCATCCGGGCACCAAGAATCCCCCCAACGCCTCCACAGGCCCACCGCCCGGAAGCCACTGCGACCTGCTCCTCTGGGCCACCCTAGTCTCCACCTTCATGCACCCCCAAAGGCAATGCACTCTCCCCCACAATGGCATCCCTGGTGGGAGGACCTGGGACCACCTAGAGCCAGCGGTTCCTGATGCCCCCGGTTCTGAGCTGGGAGAGATATTAGTATCCACTGCCCCCAAGTGTCAACCTTCAGAGAAACTACTGAACTGACCCCCAGGACACACAGCAGGAAGGGAGGAGCCCTCACTCCCACCTGCCATCTAGGACCAGCCCCTGGGCTGTGCACCCCTCCCTTCTCCCCTCCTCCCCGCCATCCGGCAGACCTTTAGCCGTCTCCTCCTGGCAGGACATCGTGGCCCTCCAGCCCGAGCCACGCAGCTTGGATTTCATAGCCCAGCGGAACTCCCCGGGGCCGAACGGCCTGGCCATCCTCCCTGGCCTCGAGGCTCCTTAGGGCACGGACCAGGCTTGTCCATCAGTCCATTTGTCCTGAAGGATGGCGGCACATCCGTTAACAATCTTCTTCAGAACCTTCCTACAGAAGCCAGCTCCATTAGCTGGGGCAAGAGCGCTTGCCCCACTGGGAGCCACAGCCACCCAGTCACCCTCTGGGGACTGGGCCAGGGGAACACCTGGGATCCCACACCAAGGGCCGGAGCCAGGTCAGGCCCGGAGGAAGGCACATCTAACACCACCAGAAGACAGGGTGGAGGGAGGCGGGGAACAGGGGCCTGAGGCACCAGAGGCTTCCTGGCAGAGAAGAGGAAAGCAGGAGCGGGGGACTTGGTGCCTGCTACTCATCAGGGAAGACAGACAAGCCCAGGCCCGGATACACCAGTTCTGGAGGGAGGTGTCACAAGGATATCCAAGGAGGGGACGCGGGAGAAGCAGGAGCACAGTCTGGATCACGCCTCCCCCCACGCCAGCACAGCAAGCCTTCCCGTCCTCCTCTGCCCCACACAGGAGTTCGCAAGGCCCTATATGCCAACTGCACAGAGGACCTCTTTCCCAGAACCTCACAGGCCCTGCTCTCTTGGCCTCTAGGCCCTCGCACATGCTGTCCCCAGCTCAGGCACGTCGGTCCACACCCAAAGCCCCTGCCCAATTCTAGCTCAGCTGTCACTCCCTCTGGGACACCTGGTCCTGGAGGCTCTACATCAACATGGAAAGCTTCACGGGCTGGACAGTGAGCAGAGGGTAGGGCCTGGCTCTAGGAGTCGCGTGACTCCTGTACCCTTGCAAAAAGGGAGGGAGGCGGGGAGCTGAGCTCAGCCGGACCCCAGAAACCCGCAGCCGGGGGCCCACCTGACCATCAAGGCCCAGCCTGCAGCGCGTGCAACATACGAAGCAGAGGTTCTCCTATACAGAGATCAATATATGTAAAGTGCTGGGTACAACGCTCTGAAAAATAGTATTTCCAAAAATCCAACGACCGGCCCCCCCGCCTCCCCGCCGAGGTTTAGCCCTTGCCCGTGAGGTCCAGCGGCTGCAGGAAAGGCGGCAGCGGCAGCTCGTCCAGGGCCTCGGGGAAGCGTCCAGGCGAGATGGCGGTGACCAGCACCTGCATGGCGCGCACGAAGAGCGAGGGCGGCGCCAGGCCCGCCAGCCACTGGAACTTGTCCTCGCCCAGCAGCCGCTGCCAGCGCGGCCGGTCGCCCAGCAGCTCCCGGCGGGCAGGGCCGGCGGCGCCCGCGGGCGTGTACAGCGCCAGCAGGTCGAGCAGCAGCAGGCGGCGCTGGCGCGGCTCCCCGGGCGCAGAGGCGGGCGCCCCGGCGGCGGCAGCGGCGGCATTGGGGGCCCCGGCGTCGCGGCCCAGCTGGCGCAGCAGCAGCTCAAGAGGCGTGAGGCCGCCGCCGTCGCGCAGGCCGGGTGACGCGCCGTGGCCAAGCAGCAGGAAGAGGCACTCGGGGCGCGCCAGCTCGCAGGCCGCGTGCAGCGCCGTGCCACCACCCTCCACGCGGCTGCAGCCGCGCCGGTCGAGCACGCGCGCGCGCTCCTCGGGCGGGAAGTCGCGCACGGTGCGCAGGATGCGGCGCAGGATGCCCACGCGGTTGTAGCGCACGGCCAGCGCCACGTGCGGCCCGGGCGCCGCGCAGCAGCGGAAGCCGGCGCTGGGTGGCGCGAGCGCGCGCCGCGGGAACGTGGCCAGCAGGTAGTGCGCGTACGCCTGGTGGTCGTGCACGAGCGCGTAGAGCAGCGCCTCGGAGGGCGAGTAAGCGGCGGCGCGGCCGCGCTCGTCCCAGTGGAAGGCCTCGCTGGCGCGCATGTCCTCGAGCAGCCACACCGGCAGCAGGTCGCGGACGGCCTGGTAGAAGGCGAACGACGACTTGCGACACTGCTTCTGCGCCCGTGAGCGCGCCGCGCCTGCGCCCTCCGGCCCGCCGTCCGCGCCGCCCCCGGGCCGCCGCGCGTCCCACGGCATGCTGGTGGCGGACGCCTGCCTCCCGGCCTCACGGCATGAGCCCGGCGGCAGCTGACCACCTGCACCTGCGGGGAGGGGATCGCGGTGAGGCTCCAAAGCTCGAGGTTGCCTGCTGCTTAGGAGGGGCCCTTCTCTGCTAGGTCCCGACCCACCTCCCACATCCTTGATCTAGCTGCCTCTGCTCTCCCTCCCTTAAAGTGTCTTGTTCTCCGGCACCTCTGCTAGAGATGCCCTTCCGTTCCCCCTCCCCTCAGAGCCCCACCCGCCATCAAGGCCACGCCGAAAACCCGCCTCCCCACCTCTTTCAGCCCAGAGACCTGCTGACCTGGCTGACTAGGCCCACCAGGTGCATCCAACCCCAAAGAGAAAAGACCAGGTTGGGGGGCAGGAAAGTTGGAGCCCACCTCTCCAGCTGAGCCAAGCTCCACCTAACCATGACCCTATCCTCTGACCCCTGACCACAGGTGGGAGCACCTAGGGCCTCCCCCCATCCCAGACAGGGACAGGGTTCTAGACCCAGACCTACCTGGTTCCTGCACTCTGATCACAGGACGTTGAGCATATATCACTCTCCTTCTCTGAGCCTCCACTTCCTCATCTGTAAAAAAGGGGGTGGGAGAAATGGAAGTTGTGAGCCCCAGCTGGGTGAGGTGGGGTGGAGCCTTCCACCCAAACATGATGTTTACTGGATATCATCAACCCTAGCTGCTGGGAGGAGGCCGCAATGAAATCAACCTAGAAACGGGTGTGCACAACGCTTTACAGCAAATCCCCTCCAGGTCTGCAACTTCTCTTGATCTTCCCAACTACTAGATGAAGCAGGTACTGTCATCCCATTTTCCAGCAAGAGACAAGCTTGTCCAAGGTCAGTCAGCAAGTCATGGTACAGCCAAGCCTAGAACCAAGATTTCCTGACTCCCATTTTGGGCTCATTCCAGAAATGGGGGGAGAGGGGAGCCCCCAACCCACAGGGAGCCCAGCTTGAGCCCTGCCTGACCTTGCTCGCTGAGCCCCCGGCCCCAAACTGAGCCCTGGTCTCTGACCCCTGACCCTGGTCCAAGCTCCCACTGCTTTCTCTCAAGGGTAAGCTGTTGGTCACAAGGGGCCTGGGTCAGCGCACAGGCCGCGTCCACACACACTGGGTAACTAAGTTACAGAGACGAACACTCTGGGGAGTGGGCTACAGCCGCAGTGCTCTTTGGGGGGCACCATGCCCGAAACACCCCCCGCCCAAGCCTGGGACTCTGCGTCCCAGGTGTATGTACCCCTGTGTGGATACCCGTGGGACGCCAGGCGGGTTACGTAAAGTTGGGCCGCCCCACGTCACTGGGCAGCGAGTCACAGCCGCGGCTCCGTGAATGGGGGGGTTGGGCCACCGAAGGCAGGGCTGTACGCCCGGGGCCGCCCGCCAGCTCCTCCCCGTCCCCTCCCGGCGGCCGCGGGTCGCGGGGGTCGAGGCCAGGGTGTTTGCCGACCGGTGGCCAGAGCAGCGAGGGCTGCACCTGCGTGTGCATATGCCCAGGGGACACGAGGGGGCGGCGGCCAGGGGAGAGCACCCGGGGCTGGGGCCGCGCGCCGAGCGGGCCGGGGGTAGGCGGGGGACTCACCGTGGGGGACAGCAGGGCCTTGGGCCTGACGTCCCAGTCCCCGTCCCGCTGAGGGCCGAAGCGCGCGCTGTTACCCCGCGGGTAGGCGCGCAGGCAAAGGTCCCAAGACGGGCGGGCGAGAGGAAGCCGCCGCCGCCCGCGCCCGCCGCAGCCGCGGTCTGAGCCGCCGCGGCCGGATCGCTGGGCGGCGGCGCCGGCGGCGGGCGGGCGGCGGGCGGCGCAGTGCGGTCGGAGCCCGGTAGGACCGCGGGACCGTCCTCCGCAGCCATTGGCCCGCACTGCCGGCCCCCGCCGCCGCCCATTGGTCGCCACGCTGCACCATTGTTACGTCACCAGCCGGTGGGCGGGGCGCCCGGCCAGACCCGCGGAAAAGTTGGGAGAAACTTGCGGGCGCGCGGGGGGGCGGGGCTGGCACAAGCCGATGCGGGGCGGGGCTCCCGGAAACCCGAGCTGCGGGCGAGGAAAGGCCCCCCGGCGGCCCGGGAACGGGAGGATGATTGGGCCGATTTGCGGGGTGGGTCCCGGCGCGCGCGTAGGCGCTCCGGCTCCCTGGAGTGTGACTTCCCTCGTCACCCCAGAAGTCCGATTCCACCTCCCCAGTAACCCTCTGTGACCTTGAGGGAGACCTCCGGAGCTGTTTCCCATCAGTCCATGGAGGGGTCAAAGGGCAGGAGCTCTGACTCCTCCTAAGGGACCCAACTGTGTTCTGCCAGGCCAGTGTCGGGGCATCGGAGCCCCTGCTGTAGGCTGACGTTCCCAGGGGACGGTCCAATGGATGCAGGCAGCTATTAATGAGCGCGGACTGTGTGCCAATCTCAGTGCTAAACATACTTGATTTCACTTCATTTTCACAATCGGTAGCGGTGGAAACTATGACCCCCCCCCCCCCCCCCATTCACAGGCCAGGAAATTGAGGCTCGCAGGGAGGTGGCCTCCCAAGTGAGGAGCAGCCAGAAGGGAAACCAGGTGCTTCGCCTACTTTTCTTCAGACATGGTGGTGGATTGGGCCCCAGCTGCCCCACGAAGTGTCCAAGGTTTGGGGTGCCCCACATGCGGGCACCCAAGGTCATGCTGAGACCCCACCAGATGCCCCCACCTGAAGCACTGCCCCACCTAGGGGGGGTGTGATCTCATAGGCCCGCAGTGAAGCTCTTGGGGTCCAGGGCGACCACCAGATGTAGAGAAAGTAGGTCATTGACCCGGGAATGTGGGATCCACCTGCCTCGCCTAGGCTTTCCCCTGCTCCTCTCTCTAGGCCCTCAGTTTCCCTGCATTTTCTCCCAGCTTTCCCATTCTGGACGTCTCTGAGTATGATGGGGGGAGGGGCAAAGTGAATGGAGATCCTGGGGTTGACTGTTTGCCCTCTGGAGCCCCCAGACCCTGGGAGTGAGAGCTTCCTAGGGAAGTGGTGCCGGAGGTGAACTACCTGTGGCTCAGAGCTCGGGCCCCTTGCTTCCTCGTCCTCATCCTTTTTCAGGGCTGGAGTTGAGACCTCCTGCCATCTCCAGGACTACCAGTGGAGTGAGGTTGTAAGGGCATCGGCCGCAGGTGCCAGGGTGTGCAGCTGGCCTCAGGGCAAGTCTCTCTCCACCCCTGGCTGCCCTCCTTGCCTTTCCCTTCAATTTGTCTTCTTCACTGGGGTTCCTAAAGGCCTCTTTCTAAAAAGTCATGTCTCACCCCATATCTTCACCACTTAGAAGCTTCCCGTGCACATGATTAGCCAGAAAGACCAGGTGGGCAGAGGAAAGGCATTCCCCGCTGAGGAACATTGGAGCAAAGGTCTGGGAATGGCTGAAGAAGTTTGGAGATATCAGTCAGGAGGGGCCAAGCTGCGTATGTCCTTGAATCCTGGGGCAGGTAGCTTGGGTTTGTCCTGAGGATTTGGAAGTGATGGCAGAAAGGGTTTGGAGGTCAGTTGGTTAGTGAATTATTTCAGGCATATGAAAATAATCATAATGAATGCCTGGGAACCACGGTCCAGTTTAAGAAATAACAGGTGGGTAACTCTGAAGGCCTGTGTGCCCATCCTGCCCACCCCCTGCCAGCCCTGGGTCTTTCCCACGGTGGCAGCTGACATTGTAACACTGTCCGTCATGGCACCAATCAGCCCTCGCTGCCAGCGCCTTGCTCTCTCCTCCCAAGGTTACTTTCAGACTCACCCTCTGGGGTACATGCTGCTCTGGGTTGCCGAGGCATCTTCTGCTGGTGGGAGCTGTCCCCCGTGCCTGGCACACGTGTGGTCTCGCAGAGCTTCTGGCTGTGAACATCCTGCCTATGTCTACTTGGGGACCGTGCTGGGGCCTGGACGCAGGGACAGGGCGTGCCCCTCCACGTCAGCCTTTTAATGCCAGGTGCTCGGCTGCCCCATAAGGCTGCTTCAGGAACAGTTCGAACAGGGTGCAGAGGGGCAGCTTTCCTCAGGAAGGGAGGATGGACTTGGAGGGGGTGGAGGGCGGCTGGGGCAGAGGGGAGTGGATGGAAGATGAAGAGACGGAGGCCCAGGGTGGAGAGGGGCTACCCTGCCCAGTCCTGGATGCCCTCAGCAGGGAGTGGGAGTGCTCACCAGCACAGCTGTCTTGGTATGGGGTTTGACTTTTAACACTGTAGTGTTTCCTCTGGAACCCAACCCAAGCCCCACTCCCCTCTGTCCTGGAAGAACTTGTCCCACAGGACAGGCATCTGGGTGTGCCCAGGTAGTGAGGAGAGCCATTCAGGGTGTGTGTTACAGGTAGAGGGAGGAAGGTAGGGAGTGCTCCCTGGGGGAGGAGGTTGGTGCCAAACATGCTGGCTGGTTGTTTTTTTGTTTTTTTGTTTTTAATGTTTACTGATTTTCGAGAGAGAGGCAGAGTACGAGCAGGGGAAGGGCAGAAAGAGGGAGACACAGAATCCGAAGCAGGCTCCAGGCTGTCAGCACAGAGCCCGACGTGGGGCTCAAACTCACAGACCGCGAGATCACGACCTGAGCCGAAGCCAGCCGCTTCACCCACTGAGCCACACAGGCACCCGTAAGCACGCTGGCTTCTAATCAGCTATTCACCAACTGTGGGACCATAGGCTGAATAACTCCACCTGTCTGAGCTCCAGTTTCTTATCTGTGAAATGAGTCAGGTGGATTTTCAGATCTCAAAAGGAAGCTGTTCCAAGGGGCAGGATTGGGCAAGGGCCAGGAACTTGAGAAAGCAGAGGGAAGTATGGGAAGTGGCCAGGACCAGGAAAGAGGATAGGGAGATCCCACCCCCTGCCGCCACCACACCTGGGTCCTCTCCTGACTTCAACTAGCTGTGCTGGGCCAAAGCCCACCTAGTCTCCAGGGGCCTGTTCCATGGGTGCTTGCTCCTCCCCCTCCGGCTTCTCCCCTTGGACAGCTGGGCTTGTCCCCACCTGCCCTGGCGTTCAAGGTCGCCCACAGAGCTCTCCGCCCCATCCAGCCAGTCTTTCAAGGCTCAACATGAGATGCCAGTACAGACCAAAGACAGGATAAAACTAAGCGAAGACGAGTGATACCATGGGAACCAAAGAGTCCAACATACATGGCAAAGGAGTGACATTCAGAATGTGTAAAGATCTCCTGCAACCCAGTGAGAAAGGTTAACCCAGGAGGAAAATGGGCAAGCAGTATGAATAGGCAATTCACACGCTGGCCAACAAACACATGAAGATACTCAGTTCTGTAAGAAATCAGCAAAGGTACAACCTCTTGTATCGCCTACTGGCCAAAACTGAAGTGGCCAGTAACAGCCTATATTGTCAGGGTGAAGAATCAGGTCTTCACTCTCATGCAGAGGTGGGGAGGGCACTCCAAAGGCACTTGGGTCCGGCAATCTTTTGGTTAGCTATCTTATCCCAGATAAGTACTTGCCCACACGCCAACAAGTTCCACTACTGTGGGTTTTGTTCACTTGCTTACTTCTTTAAAGCCTTATGAAAGTATTTAGCCTTAATTTTATATCTTATGTCTATTTCAGAGGCAAATCTTGGGAGAGAATACAGGTGACTACCAAGTAACAAGAAGGTAGCATGCCTGCTGCATTTTTGACAATGAAAACCTGGAAAACACCTAAGTGTCCAAAAGGGAATGGCTAAAATAATCATGATGTACCCTTCCTTCCCAGCTCTGGTTTCTGCCACACAGCAGCTGGTCCCTGCTCTTCTGCCGGGCTTGTGGAAAGGATTGTGTGAGCCTGGGGCCTAGGGACCAACTCCCTCACATGCCCCAGACTTCACTCTTCCCCTCTCCATCCCCAGGGAGACAGTTTCTATGGCATCCCTGGGTCTTTGTAGGATCTCTGGATCTGGCCATGCTGGATTTTGAGCTTTCACATTAAATGAGCTGGTAAATTCTCTCTTTGGCACAGGCCAGTTGGAGGCAGGGCCCGGCACTTAAGAAAGTCCTGACTCTTTACTTAACCTGGGACAGTAGCTGTCATACCAGCATAATTATAATCAGTGTCGCCTTCTCTGTCAACAGGTCCTGGTTTCGAAGGTTAATCACACGGCTACCATATGACTAATGCACATGTCAGTACCATGCAGCCACAGTCAAGAGCAAAGAGCCTGAGCTCCTCATTCGTCAAGTGGAGAGAATCTGCCAGAGAGAGCTGTCCTGAGGGGTATGGAGCTCTCATAGGACACAGCTCTGCCTGGCACCGAGTTAGCCTCCGAAACTGAGCTGTTAGGATTCCTTTGTAAATATTTCAACACAAAAATGTTAAAAGAAAAAGCATACATATTGTTTGGAAAGTGCTGGAAGCCACACATTGATCTATTGCCAGCAGTGTCTCTTGGGGAGAGAATCGGCAAGAAGGAGGAAGGGACCCTTTTAGTTCTTATTCTCTGGACCTTCTTTGTGGTTTGAATCTTTCATGAGGGGCACGTATTCAGATATCATTTGTGCAATTAAGGTAAGTTTTATTTATTTATTTATGTATTTATTTATTTATTTATTTATTTTCTTTAAATATCCTCTAAGCCCAACGAGGGGCTTGAACTCACAACCCTGAGGTCAAGAGTCACACACTCTACAGGCTGGGCTAGCCAGGCGCCCCAAGCTAAGTTTTTAGAGAGGCAGTTTCCCTTGGCAAACTGCTATCTCATGGCCATTATCTCATTGACTTACCCAGCAAGGTAGGTTGGATCATCAGCCCACTTTGTAGGCGGGGAAACTGAGGCTCAAGGGGACAGAGCTTTGCCCACAGAGATGGAACCTATAAGCTTTGTCTTGTCCCAAGAAGAGAAGGCTTTGGTTTCATGAGTTCCAGGCTGATGAAGGCTGTGGCCCCCTCCTCCTAGAAGTCTCTCCCACTCACAGAAGGGGAGGCCTCAGATGCAGGTTGGGGTGGTGGGTCAGGGGCCCTCCATCCCTGGCCAGGGGAGTCGGGCAGTCAGCCAGCACTTCTAAGCAGCTTCACTCAGTAGTTTATCCAACAAACGGGCCCTTAGAGCCTGTTCTGAGGACCAGACGTGAGTGGGCAGGAGAGGCTTCCGGGAGGAGTCACCTGTACCCTCTTGCGTCATCAGTCAAGTCCCAAGGGCCGTGTCCACTCTGACCCCATCCGTCTGCACTGCTCCAGCCCACCTCCCGGGTCAGGCTGCCCACCCCACTCCAGGCTGCAGTCCCAACTCCAGCCCTTGCTCATGCTGTTCCCTCTGGCCTGGATGGCCAGTCCCCAGAAGTCCATGTGGACCCATTTCAGGTGTCACCTGACTAAAGGAGCCCCCCCACCCCAGCCTCTTTGGGTGCCTACCTCACTGTCCTGCACTCCTGGGGCCTTCTCCTCTGTCAGACCACAGGGAGGGGCCCGCCTGCCCCTGCAGGAGGGCAGTGGGTGCCCCATAAATGCTGATGACTAAGTGGAGAAGGAGTTAGGTGGGTGGATGAGCTCAGGATACCCCACGGTGGGGGGAGCAGGCAGGGGTGGGAGCCTAGCCTGGTTGGCTGTGGGGAGTGATGCCTGAGGTGCCCTGGAGGGCTGGGAGCAGGAAGTCCGTGATTCATCTGGGCTGCACCAGAGTCCTGGCCACTAGGAAGCCCTAGGCACAAGGGGGAGACTCAGCAGAGAGGCCCAGCCCAAGTGCAGACTGTGGGACACAGACCACGCTCCTCAGATGGAGGCCTGCTCCAGCTGCCCTGGGGACAGCAAAAGTGGCAGGAGGGGAGGTTGGCAGGCACAGAAAGCAGTGGGGAAGGCCGAAGGCCAAGCATGTCCTCCCTCCCCCGCCAGTGCAAGGACACAGGACAGCTGCCAGGCTGTGTGACCTTGGGAAGCGAGAGTGCTCCCTAAGGGCCAAGAAGTATCTGGCTAAGCCTTCTGGGCCGCCCTGGGAAGTGGCAGCAAGCTGAACACCCAGGGCCATGGGGACAAGCACAGCCAAAGTGGACCAGGCTAAGACAGCCCCCCACCGTCTGAGCCTCCCGCCTTATTTTCCATTGCTCCCTCTTGGGTAGAGAATTCTGGCTTGTGGGGTGCCTGGTTGGCTCAGCGGGTTAAGTGTCTGACTCTTGGTTTTGGCTCATGGTTTCAGCTCAGGTCATGATCTCATGGTTGGTGGGATCCAGCCCCTTGTGGGGTTTTGCCCTGATGGTGTGGAGCTGGGTTGGGATTCTGGGATTCTCTCTCTCTCTCTCTCTGCCCCTCCCCATAGAACATTAAAAAGGGGGGGGGGGGGCACCTGAGTGGTTCAGTCAGTTAAGCATCTGACTTTGGCTCAGGTCATGATCTCTCCGTCTATGGGTTTGAGCCCAGCGTGGGGGTCTGTGCTGACAGCATGGCGCCTGGAGCCTGCTTCGGATTCTGTGTCTCCCTCTCTCTCTGCCCCTGCCCTGCTCACATTCTGTCTCCGTCTCAAAAATAAATAAACATTAATAATAATAATAATAATAATAATAATAATAATAATAATAGATCTGGCTTGCAGTGAAGTGAGGGAGAAGGGGATACTGAGGCCCTAGCGCCAGGCTGGGAACACTCCCCCACCTTCCCAAGACCCCTCCAGCCGTGGGGGCCTGGATCCGTCCAAAGAAACCTTTTCTCTCCGGTGACTCGAAAAGGAAACAAATTCGGGGAAGCGGAGCCACTCGGCAAGGCGCCAAAGCAGGTGTATGGAGGGAGGGGACGGTGACTTGTTTCGCTGCACCCGCTGGCCGCAGAGCTTGGAAAGGTGAGTCCCCCACCGGACCCCGCTCTGCGGCCCTGAGGAGGGGGCCAGGCACCGGCCGGAGCCAGTGTGGGCTCCGCCTCAGTTTCCCTGTTGGAGCAGGGGACCAGAGCAGGCCCCGGTGCGGTCCCGCCCCACCGGCGCCCCCCAGGGCCCAGCGCGGGCCGACACCGTCCCCTGGCGGCCGCGCGCGTCTTCGCAGCCTGAAGCCGGTCCAGGCCCAGCCAGGGTGTGGGGCCAGGTCGCCCGGGGGCAAGGACGTCTGAGCGCCCTTACCCCGCGGCGGGGTCCGCGGGCTTGGGTCTCCACCCCGGACACCTCACCCCGCTCGCCACTCGCTATGTGGCCTCCGCAAGCCTCTTTCCATTCTGGGCCTCAGTCTTCGCCGTAAAATAGCCGCGATCCTGCCCACTCCACACCCGGAGCTGCCCCTTGGGCGCCCGGCTTGCCCGCCCCGCCCTCCAGGGTAGCGGGGGGCCCCCCTCGCGGGCGGGGCTCGGGGGGGGGAGGGTGCCCTGACCCGCCAATCGGAAGTCCCGGGGCGTGGAGGGCGGGGCGGATCGGGAGAGGAGGGGCCAGAAGCGGCTGGGCGGTGTGGGGGCTGGCCGGTTTCCTCTCCCCGCGCCTCCCCCAGCCTGGAGCCCGTGGACCCCGCGGGGGGCCGCGTGAGGAGGGCGGCCCTCCCGGAGCGGAAGAGGCCGGGCGGCGCTGCGGTTTCCGGGTCTGGGGAGTGGGGACGAGCGCTGTCCCCTGCCCCCTGCCCCCTTTCCCTCCCGGGAGGCAGCCTCGAGGTCCCCAGCCCGGCTTCTGAGCTCCTGCGGCCTGCAGGCACAGCCTCACCTGCCCCGCAGGGAACACACCTTCGCATTGGCTGTTCCCTCCACCGGGAATGTCGTCCACCTAGCCAGCGGCCCGACTACGCCCTCCAGGGGCTCCCCCGATTCCCGCCCCTGGCCCCTTTCCCTGCCCTTCCCAGGTGCACTTTTATGGGTCTCCCGAGTGCCAGACCGGCCCAGGGTTCAACATACCCGGCCCCTGTGATAGATGCACACACCGAGACCAGAGAGGTCTCAGTCCCTGGCCACAGGACACACAGCTGGGAAGCCGCTGGCAGGGAACCCAGCCATCCGCTGGTGGGCCACCCCTCATGTCACTGTGCCTCAAGCCTGTTCTCTGATCCCACTGCGGGGACACCCCCCCCCCCCCAGGGACACGACTGGGGGGAGCCCACTGAGGGTCTACTGCTGTCTGCATGGGGAGATCAGGGATCCCCAGGGAGCCTTCCCTTACTCTGCCACCCTTTGCCCAATGGGAAGCTGCAGTCCCTGAGAGTGGGGAGGGCCTTGCCAAGTGTCACTAAAGCCCTAGGCTTTTCTTGATGCCCATTATGGAGGGAACACAGAACTGGACTGGTGAGGTGACAGGTCAGTAATATCTGGGAGGGGCTTCCTGGCCCCAAAGAGGGGTTGATTGGGAGAACTTCCCGTCTCCAAGAATGATGGAGTGGGGGTAGGGAAGGAGAGTGGGCTGCAGTTAGGCCAGTGAACCCCAAGAGACAAATGAGACTTGCACAAGTGTATCAGCTATCTACTGCTGTGTAACAAACAATCCCACAACAGTGGCTTGAAACAACAATGATTTCTTATTTCTCACAATTCTCTGACTGGATCGTTCTTTTGCTTTATGTGCCATCAGCTGAGTCGTTTATACAGCTACAATTAGCTGGAGGCTCAACTTGGGCAAAACATCCAAGGTGGCTTCACCTACATGGCTGCAGCTGATGTGAGCTATCGGCTAGGAGCTCAGCTTGCTGCCAGCGTGGGCTGTCATCCCAGATTCTTTGGCTCTCCTCTACTTGGCCACTCCACGTGGCTATCATAGCCTTCCTCACATCGTGGCAACTAGGTTCCACAGAGAACAAGCCCCAACATGCAAGAGCTTATCCACCCTCTACTTCCATCACAGCTGCTAACATTTCATTGGCCGGAACAAGTGACATGGCCAAGCCCAGACTTAATGTGGAATGAGACGTTGCAAGGGCCACCAAAGTCACCAGTGGGAACATAGGGAAGATGCAGGAGGCAGTGAACCCTCAGGGGCCAGAATAACCAAGTAAGGATCCCGGAGGAGGAAGGGCTTGACCAAAGCAGGGCAGGAACTCTGTTCTCCTCCCTGCTTCTGTCCTGGGACCCACAGAGACTGGAGAATAACCAACCACTATGTAAAGATAGTAACTGGGAAATTTTTTCGTTGGAGATGATGCTCCGTGGACAATGAAAGCAGGGTGATGGGACAGTGTGATGCAACGTGGCAGATGGGGCAGCTGCTTTAGAGGAGGTGGTCAGGGAGGACTTCTCAGAGAAGGTGACATTTAGGCTGAGCTCTGATGGACAGAAGGAGTCAGCCTTGAGGAAGGCAGAGGGAAATGAATTCCAGGCAGAGGGAACAATTGTAGCAGAGGCCCTGATTTGGGAGTGAGCTTGGCACACTTGAGGATTAGAGAGAAGACCGTGGGGGGGCAGGGGGCACAGGGCCAGGTCACATTGGGCCTTGTAGGCCTGGACAATACGGTTGGACTTTTCTCCCGAGGAACAATATGACTAAATCCTACATCCATCTACTGAGTACCTACCGTATGCCAGGAACCGTTCTAGGCACTTGGGACTCCGCAATGAACAAAGCAGAGAAACATCCCTGTCCTTGGGGAGTATGACCTGATTTAAGAATTAACAAGCGAAACAAAACACTGCTAAAAGGGGACGAAAGCGGGGTGAGAGGGGGACGAAAGGGGGGTGCCTGAGAGGGAGAGGAAAAAACCAAGGAAGTGGCATTATCAGACCTAAGAAGCAAGGGGAGGGGAAAGAGGGAAACTAAGGGAAAGTCAGGAATTTGGGAGACCATCTCCATGACTTTGGTGGTAGGCAAAGAGGTCTTAGATATTTTTCTATAAAAGAAAAAAAATTGACAAATGGGACTTTATAAAAATTGAAACATTTGCACTTCAAAAGATACCATTGATGATACCACAAACTGAATAGAACAGTTGCAAATCATCTATTTATCCAGAATATATCAAGAATTCTTGGAACTTAATAAGACACAAGACCCATTTTTTTTTTAAGATCTTGTTTATTTGTTTAAATGTTTATTCACTTAGAGAGAGAGGGGAGGGGCAGAGAGAGAGAGGGAGAGAGAAAATCCCAAGCGGGCGCCATGCTCTCAGTGCAGACCCCAACTCGGGGCTCGAACTCACAAACTGTGAGATCATGACCCGGGCCGTGATCAAGAGTTGAATGCTCAACCAACTGAGCCATCCAAGAACACCAATATTTTATTTTTAAGTAATCTCTACACCCAATGGGGGCTCGAACTCATGACGCCAAGATCAAGAACCACACGCTCTACTGACTGAGCCAGCCAGGCGCCCCCATGACCCAATTTTTTAAAAGGGGAAAAGATTTGAAAAGACACGTCCCCAAGGAAGATACACAGAAGACCAACAGGCCAACATGAAAAGAGGCTCCAGTCTTTAGGAAATGCAAGTTAAAGCCACAATGAAACACCACCACACACCTATTAGCGAGTCCAACAATAAAAAGACTGACCACACCCAATCAGTGGCGGGGAGGTGGCGAATGGGCCGCTCACACACGGTAGGTGGGACTGTAAATGGTGTGGCCACGCTGGAAGGCAGTTTCTCACACTTACTACTGTAAGACACCGCAGTCCTACTGCTCCGTATCCGCCCGAGAGAAATGAAAACAGGCCCACACACAGATCTGTACGCATTCATAGCAGCAGTAGTCTTAAGAGCAAAAAAAAAAAAAAAAAAAAAGGAAACACGTTCACATTGAACCGATCAATAAACTGTGGCCCGTCCACACAATGAAAAATTAGTCAGCAATAAAAAGGAACGAGCGACTGATCCGTGCCACGTAGAGAAACCTCAGGAACATGATGGGAAGGAAAAGAAACCAAACGCACCTACAGTCCGCAATAATGCATCTTACACGGAAAATTGTGTTAAGGGGGTGTTCTTATGACCGTAAAATCAAGTTTTTTAAGAAGCAAGAAACCAAACACAAAAGACTACATGTTGTAAGGTTCCATTGACAGGAAGTGTACGGAAGGCAAATCTACAGGCAAGGAGAACAGACGGGTGGTTGCCTGGGGCTGGAGATGGGAGCAGGGACTGACCTCAAAGAGGCACGAGGAGTCTTGTGCGGCTGATGGAAACGGTCTACACCTGGATTGTGCTGGGGGGGCGGGGGGGAGCCCAAGTCCATAAACTTACTGAAAAGCACTGAGATGTGACCTTACACCTGGGGGGATTTCATGGTGTATGAATTATACACCAATATAGTTCTTAGAAAAAGGATGGAGGGCTGGCTGGGCCTAGGGAGTGGCCTGTGGCTGCCCTGAGCGCCTGCTGGTGCTGGGGGCAGGCGACCCGAGCCTTTCCAGGTTTCTGCCCCAAACCCTGGGGCCCAGTGTAGCCGCTTCCCTTAGGTCAGGAGCCCCGGCTGAGTAGGAGGGGTGTCTTCTGAGTTGTTTACCGCAAACCCTCCTTGAGGGAATGAGGCCTGTTGTGAATGAGAACTGCTCCAAACCACAGTAGGTTCACTCCCCCCCCCAAGTCTGCCGAACTGGGGAAATCCGTTTTCCTTCCACCAACAAACTCAGGGCCCAGGGGAGGGGGCCGGCCCAGCTGCACAGGTGAAGCGGGCAATTAGTCATGCACAATTAGGGGCCGCTCCTCTTCTGGGGTGGGGGGCTCAGCCCCCTGGCACACACTTCGGGGGAGGGAAGATCCGGCTGGGAGAGGCAGGCAGACGGTGGGCCTGGGGGTGGGGCGGGAACTGCCTCCCCAGGCCCCGCCCCCTCTCCCTCCTCCCCCGCCCGGTGTGGGGACCGGGTCGCACTGACTTGAGCCTGGAAGCAAACACAGGCCCCTGTTCGCAGACACTCACCGAAGAGTCGGTGCAGAGAGTCCTAGACCCCCAAGAGGACACCCCTCTTTTGACCAGAGGTCAAAAAAAGCACAGGAGCTGTAGTCCTCACTGTCGGGCTCCCTGAGAAAAGAGGCGCTGGCAGGAGGGCACAGGCTGCCTAGCAGAAGAGCAGAGCCTGGGGAGCTCCTGGGACCCCCCAAAACACACCCCCACTCCCATCCCACACCACCCAACTCCGCGAGCGCCAAGACTCAGGTGCCTTGTTGGACGGGACGCCTGTGGGGCTCGGCCCAGGGACAGGACTGCTCCGCCGCCACACCGACGCCCGTTGGTTAGACTCAAGCTTGTGGTTCAAAGGTCAGTCGGCTCAGACCTTGACCTTCAGCCTCCAGGCCCCTCCCGGCAGCCCCTAACACAACACTAGCGTAGGTTGTTAAAGCAGCAGGTGCCCAGGTTCCACCTGGACAAGCCCCAGGACACGGGTTGAACTCCAGAGAGAGCCACAGCCCCCGCCCAGGGAAGGCCTGGCCTCCCCAACGCTGATTGGACCAGGTATGGACACCTGACCAAGC
Organism: Panthera leo; assembly: GCF_018350215.1. Lineage (NCBI taxonomy): Eukaryota > Metazoa > Chordata > Mammalia > Carnivora > Felidae > Panthera > Panthera leo. Next base: position 143,654,940 of record NC_056684.1, read on the forward strand.
TGAGCCCATCCATAGGCTGAGCAGAGACCAATCAGGAATGGCCTGGTGAGAACGGAGCCAATCAGATGCCACACTGGGCCTTGCGTGGGCTGGCTTCCGGCAGCCCTGGCTGGGGACCCGGAGGAGGGCGAGCCAGGATGAGGCCCCCGAGCCTGGGAGGGGGAGAGGCCGGGAGGGAGGCCTGGCGCAGGCGTCCGCCTGACCCGGTTCAGACTTTCTCAAACCCACATGGCCGTCCACTGTCCACCTGGACCGGTGTCGCCCGTATCACTTCCGCTGCGCACTGAGCACAGACGCTCATGACTGGTGGTGCACGCGCTGTTTGCTCCAGTCCGTGTAACCTGAAGTCGCCGCCATCAAGATCGTGGTCCTCATCCGCACACTCACGTTCCTGGCAGAAGGTGGAAAACCCAGGGGTCCATCAGCAAACAAAACGTGGTCTATCCATACAGTGGAACATCACTCAGTCTTAACAAGGAAGGAAACGCTGACACCTGCTACAGCAAGGGCCTCGAGGACAGGATGCTGAGTGGAACCGGCCAGTCACAGAAGGACAAGTACTGTGTCATTCACTCATAGGAGATCGTCAAATTCAGAGACACAAAGTAGAATGGGATGGGGGGGGGGGAGGGCTGGGGGGAGGGGGACAGCCGAGTTCTTATTTAATGAGGACGGACTTTCGGTTTGGGAGAATGAAAAAGTGTTGGAGGTGGTTGCACGACAGTGTGAATGTAATGAATACCACAGAACTGTGCACCTAGAAATGGCTGAATGGTAAATTTTATGTTTGTGCATTTTACCACGATTAAAAAAAACAAAAAACAAAACCGAAATGCCTCCATGCGCCCAAGAGCTCATCCTGCACGGGGATCTACACACCAAGACTACCTGGAAGGCCCCTGCACCTTCCAACCAGAAGTATTTGTCTCCTGGGCGGGCTTGCGTGGACCTGGCCAGAATGGCCTCATGCAGCTGGGCCTTGAGACCAGTGAGTGAAATCTGGGCACTTCACTTACCTGCAAAGAGACATCACAGTGGCCAGTGGGAAAGCTCAAGACTCGAGTGGCCGGGCAAACTGTCCTGCGGGGCCTTACGGGCTTGGAATTCAGGGCCACAGGAAGTGGGGAGAGGACCTGAATGTTCCATGGCCTCCTGGAGAGAAGCCTCACAGCCGGGCAGTACACCCTCCTAGTGGCCTCCCAGAGGCTCCTCTTCCGGGAGGCAGGGAGTAGAGGGCAGGGGCTGTTCACTGTAGCCACAGTGACGCTGCTTTTCCGGATTCCCAAGTCTGCCCGAGACGGCTTCGGACAGACACGGTGCCCCTGTGCAGTGCAAAGCCCTCCAACAGATCCTCTTTAAGGTTCTTGGGGGTCCGCTCTGTCCCAGGGAAGGACACAGCATCCCGACTACTGGCCCTACCCCATCCCCACTGTGGCCTCACTAGAGAGTGAAAGCAGAAAGGAAAAGGAGGCTCAGAGAGGTTAAGTGACATGCTCAGGGTCACACAGCTGATAACCTCAGAGCCAGGACCGGAAACCAGTCGCTCTGACCACAGAACTCACACTCTCCTACAACTGTGTTTCTCAACTAGGAGTGGGTGAGTGAGTGTGTGGAGAGGAGCCCCAAGACAGACGCGGATCAGCCCCCAGAGCATTAGGTTTACTCACATCTGGGGTGGGAGGTGGGGAAGCAAGCCAATGGATAAAATCTTACTTCTTCATTACTCGACTTCATTACCTCATCCGCATAGTAAAGGGGCAGAGCACAACACCCGTATGGATTCTTCAGCAAACCCAGGGACTTCGGGCTGGCATCCGTCCCATCTTCTGAGTTCACTGGCCCCCACAATTAAGGAAACATTGGTGGAAAAGTTCGAGAAGGTTATGTTCCATCTGCCACTTTGGGGAGAAAGTACCACCCCATCTTGTGACGTGCTTCACGACGACTCACCAAATGAAAGGATAAGTCCGCTGGAACAGGTCGGCATGGGTGTCCTTTGTGGCTGCCTCCCAAGCCCCCCAGGTTGGCAATATGAACGCCCCAAGGTCCCGCTCATTTGTTATCTGAGTCACAGCAGGGTGGGAGGGGGCAGGCAGGGCAGGGAGCCGTGTGCCCAGGTGGCAGAAGGCAGAGCTGAAGCCCAGAGAGGCCAGGGGCCCGTATGCACAGAACGAAAAGGGGGGAGGTAGTGTGACACAGGAAAAGTGAAGAGACCCCCGAAAAGACTGCTTTTTTGTGCCCCCGTTTTTTAGGTATACTTCACGCCCACTGCAGAGCCCAACGTGCGGCTTGGATTCACAACCCGGAGATCAAGACTTACACTGAGATAAGAGTCAGCTGCTTAACCGACTGAGCCACCCAGGCGCCCTTTGCTGCCTCTATTCTGTCTGGGACCCACACCCTGCCTTACACATGCCTTTTAGGACAGATAATATATGTCTTCCTTATAAAGGTCAAGGAGTTAATGATTTCTTTGGAATTTTCCAGCACAACAGATAACATCTAAGGAGTGACTGGGTTGGGCATCATTCCCAAGACCACTGAGCCACCAAGACCCCTGGCTCCGGGGCATTAGTGCCTTACAGAGGACCTCTAAACACTCGCCTTTGTTCCTGGATGCCTGAGAAGACGTGTGCACAGGACCACAGTCCTCAGTAAAAACCCCAGAGTCCAAGCAAAGACTCTCTCTCCTTTCCGAGTCTCCCAGACACGGTCTGTCCCTGCACTCTGTGTCTGCAAGAAACTCCACTCTCACCTCCTGCTGGCCCGAATTTGATGTCACTCCTGCGAGAACCCAAGTACACTCTTGTTTGGTTCCGTGAGACCCCCTCTGGGTCCTCAGACCCAGCCAGCCTGCATTAAGGGGGGGGTGCCCTGTGGCCCCGGCGCCTCCTGCTTCTCTGGACTTGACCCTGATCCCGGCCACCCAGCCATCACCAGGCAGTGTCTGGGAGAGAGAACGCCCGCTGCTTTTCTCACTTGCCCCGGCAGGGAGAGGGCCTAAAGAGGGGTGCAGCAACTCCCTGAGGCGCTGGAGCCTGGGGCGCCCCAGGGATGACAGAGGCACCGCCCCGGCCCCTGGAGGTAGTGGTCCTTTGTGCCTCCCAGGCTGAGTCCCTGCACCCTTCTATCAGTCTGTCCATCTGACACACGGGGATCCGGCCACCCCAGGGTGAGGGGGACAGGAAGGTGCTTCTGAGAGCATAGCCCTGGCAGATGCTCTGTGTGCTCAGGGGCTCTAGGACCCACAGGGGAGGCTGAGCAGGTGGGACTCCCTTCTTCTGCAAGGAGGGCTATTGTTGGGCTCCTCAGTAAGACTTCCCCTGACGAGCGATTAAGCTACTAAAAACCATTTGAGGCCCCGTCCCCCCCATGAGGTGTCCAGTCATGACCCCCAGGGCTGCACTGCACCAAGACCTCATCGTTCCTCTTTGGGCCTCCTTACAGAAGGCCCCTTGAGAGAGAAGAGCATTGGACTAAGTCAAACAGACCCGGAAGAAAACCCCAAACAACAGTGGCTTAGACAAGATGAAAGTTTCATTTTCTTGCACTCTCAAGACGTTTACAGGTGGCCGGGGCTCGTGCGGCAAGCAGTGTCACAGTGCCAGGACCCTGAGCTCCTTGCATACTGTGGCTCTGCCGTGCAGTCTTCATTTCCAACCTCATCACCTCATGGTCCAAAATGGCTGCTAACGCTCCTGCCATTAGATCTGCATTACAGGCAGCAGAAGGAGAAAGGGGAGTAGGGTGTGTCTTGCCCTTTAAGAACCTTTCCTAATGTCAAACACTATTTTTACATCCAGGCCAAAATTTAGTCACATGGTCACACCTAAGTATAATGGAGACTGGGAAGTATCTTGATTCCAAGCAGCAAATGCCCAGGTAACGTAGCAGGGGTTCTAATCCCTTGGACCACTGGAGGTGGTGGGGTGGGGACAGGAACCCGGAGGACAGTGAGCAGTCTCTGCTACAACCACCAACGAGCTGTGTGCCCTTGGGCAAGTCCCTTCACCTCTCTGAGCTCCTGTCTGGGGGTGTAGGGTGGTGTCTCCCATGGGGGTACAGGAAGGCTGTCTCCAAGGCCCCTCCATGCCCGGACATTTTGTGACCTTGCAGCAGGGAGCCCAGGGAGGCTAAAACCAAGGACAGAAGATGATCCTGTTTTAAAGTTGCTGGTTCCCAGGTTTACAGATCGCCACGAGCGTTCGACGTGATGATTGACTTTCCACCTGCAAGCTGACTGTCACAGCCTGGAAGTGTCCACAAGGTGAGCTGGAATGTGCCTGGAATCTAACAGACAAAGGAGAGAAGCAGTCCCCAAGACAGGGTGGGCGGGCTGGGAGGAGGACGAGGTGACAGGGGCCTGCAGGGGGTGGCCCAGGTCCTTTCGAGACAAGAGGCAGCCGAGGCGACAGACACAAAGGCCACAGAGGTGGCAAGGATAGGGCACCCAAACCGGGGGTGGATTCTATGGGGAAGGGACATGGAGGCCTGGTGGAGAGGGACAGGGACAGGGAGGAGAGGATAGCATGTTGCTTTTCCTCCAAACTCCTTCTATGGCTTTCTTTTCCCTGCTGTGATCCAGGCCTGGGGCTGGGCGCGGGGGAACGTGTCTGGAAGCAAAGGGCATATACAGGCAGTCAGCACGTGAGGTCCCCACCCCGCTCCCTTCCTGTCCCCTCGGCCCCCACCTCTGTGAAGTGGCCCCAGCAGCCAGGCAGCAGGGAAGTGTGTGCCTGTGACAGAGCGGATTTCCCCGTCTTTCTCCCGGCCTGAGGAAGCCCCCATGGGGGGCCTGCTTTTACTGGAGGACTGAGCCAGGGTGCAAGAAGGACACTCTATTTCGAGATGGGGGCTCAAGCTGTTTCATACGAAAGACATGTGTCCTTAGTGGTGAAGCGCAGGATCCTGGGTCAGACAACCTTCGCTCAAATCCCGAGTCTCACATCTACCAGCCGTGTGACCACCAACGAGTCGCATAACCTCTCTGGGCCTCGTATTCCTTATCTGCAAAACCAGGAGTTGTGAGGTGAAGCGAGAGGCTTTATAACAGGCCTCAGAGCAGCCAAAGTAAGTGCTTAGTGAAGGCGATCAGTGTGGTCGGCACTGAGTATGATCAGTGACAATGACAGGAAATACGAGGGATTCTTGCTTTGTGGCTGAGGGCACGGGCCACAGGACAGACAGCCTTGGCTTCTCCTGGCGAGGCAGAGACGGCAGAGGGTGGGGTGGTGAGGCTTGTTTAGAAGGCCCCGCCGGCCTTCCTGCCCTCTGGCATCCCCCCCACCCTCCCCGTGGTACCGAGCCCAAGCCCTGAGGGGGGCGGGGCTGGCCCCAGGCTTCTGGGGTCCCTCTGATCCCTGAAGCCTCAACTGCTGTGGAGAGCCTCCAGGGCCGGAGTGAACACTGGAACGCCTCAGGGCGCGGCTTGGGGCAGGAGCATCGGGAAGCCAACACAGTCTTCCTCTTGGGGCTGCCAGGCCTGGGGCCACCGTCCACTCCTGCCCCCAGCCGGCCCCGGACCAAGACGCTCAGGGGCCTCCACGGTCTCAGCGCGCCCAGGCCCAGGCCCAGTCTGCTCTCTTGGTATCTGAACCCCTCTCTCCACGGGTTCCTGATGAGGGCAACTTCCTCCCTCAGGCGGGAGAGGAAGCAGCCCGGCCGCCCTCCTCCCAGGGCAGGACCCGGCGTCTCTCTGTTCCTCTACGTGTCAGGCTGGCTGTGAGGGCCACAGTGTCTCCACCTGCAACTTGTCAGGGCCCCAGGGGGTCCACGGAGGGAGGCCCAGGGCTCAAGGCCCATCCACCCGGCTTCAAATCAGTTCTGCCATTTCCAGGCTGTGCAGCTTTGGACAAGTCACTCACCCTCTCTGAGCTCACTTCATCGGTAAACCGGGGATAACTGGGATTCTTGTGAGGCTGTGAGTGACATCTGTTGATTTGTGTGTTTCTGTCCGTTCAGATTTTCCTGCTTTCCACAAGCACTCACTGGGCAGCCCCTCGTGCCACGTCCTCAGCTCCCAGAGGGGAGCTTCTAGGGCCCGCCTGGCCCTCAGGGGGTGCCCGCTTCAGTGGGGGAGACGGCAGGTGACAGGCGGTCAGGACCCGTAGCTCTGGCTGCTATGAATACCAGGCCGTAATGTGGGAGGAAATCTGAAGGACGGATGGGGGTGGGGGGCGGGGTGGGGAGGCAGAGCCCCAACGAAGGCAGGACGTGTGAATACGTGGGGGTGGGGCGGTGTGCAGGACCTGGCTGGTGGGGGGGGCCAGAAGGAGTCATGGCCCGGAGGAATGGGCTGTGGGGAGGGACTGGCCCAGGAGGTCAGGTGGGGTCCAGGGCGACCTTGGGCCATCCGGGCCAATGTGCAGCCCTCAGGACACCCATGAAGAAACAGGCCATGGGCAGGACCTGCCCTCGGGTCCAGCCGCAGCCTTCCCGTGGCCTGCGTTGCCTGCCCAGCCTTCCGCCACGGGGGGGTGGGAGGGCGAGTTCCCAAAGCCCGGCGCACCAGTGGACCTCGATTTTGCAGAAGGTTCCAGATGTTTAAATGCCAGCCTCCAGCCCCACCCCTTTGAATTTCTTGGCTCCGGCCAAATTCTCTCCTCCACACTCCCGAGGCCACCTGGCCTCTGCGGGAAAGGAGGGCCTGGGCAGGCCACACACACCAGGCTGGTGTCAGCTGGTCCTCAACACAGTCTGGAGACTGAGCCTTGGGGACTTGTAAAATGCTGGGGCTTCCTCAGTTCCCCGATCTTATGTCGTGTAGACCCCCAGGCCCCAGGGTGGGACTATGCCAGGAGGCCAGCCTAGTGAGGCCCGTCCCTGGGGGCTCAGATCCCCTCCTCTGGGACGGGCCTCAGCCCCAGTTTGGGGCTCATCGAGGCTCTGTGGGGTCCAGGATCAGTTAGGATATCACAACGCTCTAGTCAAGGAAGCTCCTCCCAGGGCCTACAGAGACATCTGGGGTGCAGCACCCGCTCTGGCCCGGCACGGGCCCTGGGCGTGTGCTATTGCCCATGACCGTGGCTATCTGGAGGCTGGGCATGTGCCGGTTCCCCGGGTGCCCCAGCAGAGGTGTGTACAGGGTTCCCGGCCCGGCTTCTCACACAGCCCAGAGGGGTGGGGGTGGGGATGTCTCCTTCCATCGGCCTCAGCAGCCACTGAGCATGAGGGGGCTGGAGCAGTGAGCAAACCGGACCCAGGGCAGCCCCAGAGGCCTGGGTCCTGGGCCGCCAAGGACCCTGCCTGCCTCCGCCTGGGGCAGGTGATTCATTGGGCCCCGGGGCCGGGTATCCCCAAGGAGTCTACCATCGTGCTCTGAGACGGCTGGGTGGGGGAGCTTTGTGGGGCTCCATTTCCTCATCCATAGACGGGGATGTCCCTCCCTCCTGGTGACGTCACGAGGCAATGAAAGGAGACTCCAGGATGGGGTTCAGCAGATGGCAGGACTCACCCAGGGCTGGAGACTGGGAGGTCCCAGGGAAGGAAACCCAAGATTCCTTGGGAAGGTGCTCCCTTCCGCCGGGCCTTGCCGGGTCCAGGGTCTTGGCAACCCCTCTAGCGACCTGGGGAGGAGGTGAGAGTAGTGGCTGGAGGGGCGGCCTCTGGAGTCCAGTGGACCCAAGTGCCCCCTAGCCGGTGGGTGGGATCAGAAGCCCCTCCTTTTACTGTGGTGGAGACAGGCCCAGGCCTTTGAGAGATGGCCCCCCATCTGTCCCAGGAGGGGCCACGGAGGCCAGAGAGGGGTAGGCCACCACCCGAGACCTGAGACCACCCCATTCCTCTTTCATCAGTGATGACCAGGCTCCTTGTGGGTCCGGCCTCCCTGCGTTGGGAGGACAGGCCGGTTCTCCTCCTTCCCCCAAGCTGGCTGCTTCCCTCCCCCATCTGGCTCCTCCTCCAGAGCCACGGCTCCTGCCAAGAACGCCCACAGCCCAGGGGCCAGGCAGGGAAGCACACGCCCGACCCCACCCTCGTCCTCAAAGCTCCTCTGGCCTGTCTTCCTGGGAGAAACTGAGGCCCAGAGGCATTCAGCCGTCCCCCCCTCGCCCCCACTCCGCACCCCTGGCATCTGAGGGCCTGAAGGAGTTTCCAGACACACTTTGGAGGCTGTACTTCGGCAAGGTCTCCCCGCCACCTTCTTTTCAACCATTAGCGTGAAGGGAGCTCCCAGTGGTGGTTGGCCGGGTCCCCTCCTCCTCCGAGGTCGCCGGTGCTCCCTCCTAATGCCCCCTCGGCCCACCTCTCGCCCCGCCCGCCCCCCACCCCCATCCATACCATGACTCTCCCCACAGACTAGGAAGGGCGCTAGGGCCCAGAGGGGTGCAGGGCTGCCCCGGGAGGTCCTGTCCCCTGCACACTCCCAGGCTGCACTGAGGAGGGACTGGGGGCTGGGGGTGGCTGCGGCGCTCAGGCGGGTGGTGTCCGAATTCAGAATGGAGGAGGCCAAAAACGAGAGGGTTGGAGCATTCGTTCCACCGGCCATGCGTCTGTCCACGGGTCTTGTTCACGTGTCACCGGGCGGGGCCTAAGTGTATGCCCGCATGTCGGTGGGGCGTCTTGGGTGACAACTGCTAGGGCGTATTTGTGCATCTGTCTGGGGCGTGGGGGGTGGGGAGGGGAGGGCGTGAGCTGGAGATGTTCCCCTAGGTGAAAAATCTCTGTCACTCACTCACACACACACACACACACACACACACACACACACACACCAGGATACCTGGAAGCCTGCTCCTAATATCCCCCCCGCCCCTTTCATCAGGGTGTCTGAAATTCCTCCGAGCATCTTCCGGGTGGAGCCACACGTGCCCTGAGAGGGAGGGGCCGCGTCCCAGCCTGGAGGGCAGTCCTGGCATGGAGCCCCTCACCCACCACCTTCCCTCTCTGGGCGCCAGCTCCACCCCCACCCCACCCAAGGCAGGTGAGTTACCTGCCCCCACATCACAGAGATGCAGGGAAAGCGCTCAGCCCCAGGCCGCGGGGCTGCTGATAGGATTTGGGGAGGCTCCTCTCCCTCGCCCCGCTCTGCTCCTTCCTGGGCCGCTTGCCCCACTGGGGGCGCCGGAGCTCCCCGACTTCTGTTTCCCCAGCGGGAAAGGGAGAAAAGGGTGTCTTCAGCCAGTCTTGTCTTCTTCAAACGTTTCCTTGTATCGGCTGCCTCTCACCCTACTTTCCTTTTGCCCCCTTTAAGCTGCACGAGGCCTGGACCTTGCCTGCCTCTCTTAAGCTGTCTCAAGTGCAGAACAACAGAGACCCCACCAGACAATGGATGGAGGAACCCCGAGCCCAGCACCCAGCCTTCATCAGCCCACCGATTCTCACATGGCTTGTATAATCACACCCACTCTGGCGGTGAGCAAACTGAGGCTCACAACACGAAAACCTTGTCTGGGACCCAGGACCAAGGACCCAGGACCCGGGCTGCATTTGACTTTCATGTGCCCAAGGCATTTTACCTTTCTGGGCTCCTTCCTCCATTAAAAATACAAAAGTTCCGGGGCATCTGGGTGGCTCAGTCGGCTAAGCATCCAACTCTTGATTTCAGCTCAGATCATGATCTCACAGCCATGAGATCCAGCCCGGTGTCAGGCTCTGCACTGATACCGTGGAGCCTGCTTGGGATTCTCTCTCTCTCTCTCTCTCTCTCTCTCTCTCTCTCTGCTCCTCCCCCCTTCTGTGTTCACGTGCCCACAGGCTCGCTCTTTCTCTCTTTCTCTCTCAAAATAAACCTTAAAAAATGTATGAGGGGCGCCTGGGTGGCTCAGTCGGTTAAGCGTCCGACTTCAGCTCAGGTCATGATCTCACTGTTCGTGAGTTCGTGAGCCTCGCATCAGGCTCTGAGCCTGGAGCCTGCTTCAGATTCTGTGTCTCTCTTCCTCCCCTCCCCTGCTCACGCTGTGTCTCTCTCAAGAATAAATACACATTAAAAAAAGTTTTTCTTAATGTATGGAAGTTTTATTTTATGATCGCATTGGTATAAAGATGAATAAAACGTTTTCTTCACCCTAAAATTTCCATTTCTTCCTGATTTTAAACAAAATGGAAGCATTTCACGGGCCTCTAAAAGTATGGTGGCCTTAGGCACTGTGTCTACTGTGTCTGAGGAAGGAGAGTTGGCCCGGCAGCCTCCTCCCACCGGAAGCTGACCGGCAGGGCCTTGAACCCCAGGCCTCTGCACCCCTCCCTACCACCCTGGAGAAGGGCCAGGTGAATTTTTGCCCATTTCTGGCCTCTCTTAATAGCCATTCTGTGGTCCTGAGCATCCTGTTTCTAAGTGGTTATAACAACAACGATAATAAATAATAACAAAGATGATGAGTTCATCACACAGTCCTTTCATCTCTCTTCTCCGATCCTGCCAACAATCCAGGGCAGGGCAAGGACAGCCATTGCTGTCCCCTTTCTACAACTAGGACAAGAGGACGCAGAGGACGAGCGAGCGGTCTGACTGGTAGGAGCAGAGCCCCGGGCTCTGAGCGGTCTGACTGGTAGGGAGCAGGTGGCAAGCAAGGGCCTGGCTTGGAAAGGAACCCGGAGGTGGGGGGGACCCAGGTGAGGTGGGAAGGTGGGAGTTCAAAGGGCAGGAGGGGGCTTTTTGGTGAGAAGTGGGGGGCAGGGGTGCATGAAGAGGGGGAGCAGGAGACACTCTCTGGCTGCCCAGGGGGTAGGGACAGTCCACTTTGGGCTGGCCTTCCCGCAGGAGCAGAGCTGGGAGGCACAGAGCTCCTGGGGGGGGGGGGGAAGGACTCAGGAGACATCTAGGAGGCACAGCACAGCCGAGGAGACTTGGTGACCGATGGGAGAGGAGGCAAAAGGGGTGGGGTGGGGTTGGCAGGGATATTCTCCACATGTAGCCATTAAAGGCCCCCGAAACTGGAAAGACCATAGCACCTGTAGGTAATTAAACACTGACAATGCAGCAGAAGCTTTCTTAACCCAGTGGTACTTATCGGATCACCGATCAAGGGCCACTCCATGCAATCTGTAAAGCACGTGGGAAAATATCCGACAGGTGCTACTGACCCTTTCCAAAACCCAGACGTACCCATCCGTGCCAATGAAGCGGATACTCTTTTCTTTCTTTCTTTCTTTTCTTTCTTTCTTTCTTTCTTTCTCCCTTCCTTCCTTCCTTTTCTTCCTTCTTTTCTTTCTTTCTTAGGTTTATTTATTTTAAGAGACAGAGGGAGCAGGGGAGGGACAGAGAGAGGGAGGGAGAGAATCTCAAGCAGGCTCTGCGCTGCCAGCCGCAACCTGACCGGGGGGGGGGGGGGGGGGGGGGGGGGCTCAAACCTACAAACCCTGAGATCATGACCTGAGCTGAGATCAAGAGTCAGAGGCTCAACAGACTGAGCCACCCAGGCACCCCAAAGTGGGTACACTTTCAAGGAGCTCATGGAACCTTTAAGCCTCTCCTCCACCCCACTCCAAGCCAGGAACCCCCCCCCCCATGCCTGCTGGCTTCTGCTCTACCCATTGCTTGTTCCCCAACCTCTTTATATCATCAAACATATTAATGGGGGCCCTTTAATTGACTAGTACACAAACTGCCAAAATATGAGTGCCAGATGGTCACTGTGTCCATGAACACTAAGTTGATGTTTTGGAAATGTTTGTTAAAAGTAAATCCATTCGAAAAATTGCTGTTGAGTTTGGTATAGACGAGACGATTGTAGACTCAGGGAAACACGGAACATTCCAGAAGGCTCCTGAAGCTCAGATATGCCTCCAAGCTCACCCACCTGGCTGCTGGTGGCCTCAGGTCCTCTCCGTAGGGCTGCTCAGGGCATGGCTGGCTCTCCCCAGAACCAGAGCGAGAGGGACAGGGAGCCCCCCACACACAGATGCCTGTCTTTTTATAACCTAGTCTTAGAAGTGACAGTTCCATCACTGCAGTTGTTTTCTGTCCACCAGCCACAGATATCACTTCCCAGCCACACTCAAAGGGCACGGATCCCACCAGGGTGTGAATACCGGAGGTGGGATGGCAGGGGCGGCGGAGGGCCTCCTTGCAGCCTGCCTACCGCCACCTCCCAGGGACGCCGGGATTGAGCCGGGGAAGGAAGGGGTCTTCTCCTTAGAATCAAACACACTGGTGGCTGAACGCTGACGCTGTGCCAGGCACCGTTCCAAGAACTGTCCGTTGACTCAATGCCACCCTAGGAGGTGGGCACTGCTATTATCCCCACTTTATGGGGCACGTCGAGGGAAAGTAGGTTATTCTCAAATCCCACAGCCAGTAAGAGCTGGAGCTGGCTGGGATTCAAATCCACATGGTTTGAGCCCAAGGAGGAGGCGGGGCTGGGCATCTGGGTTGGGCACGGTGTGCCAGAGGAGCCGCAAGACGTGGGCAACAAGCCCCCCCCCCCCCCCCCCCCCCCCCCGCAGCGGAGGTTTGGGGCTGAAGTTCAGGAAGCAGAGGGGTCAGAACCGGCACTCTGGGTGCCCTTCGCCTGGCATGGGGAGGGGACTGATGAATCATGGGGAGGGGACCTCACCTCCAGGAACAGTGGCTGCAGGCAGAGGGCTCTGTGCAAGGGTGGCTAAGGGTGGCCAACGTGGCCACGGTGGCCTCTGCCTCATTGGGGCGGTGGGGAAGCAGGGGAGGAGAGGGCAGAGTGAGGATGAGGGAGACCCCCAAGAGAGGCTGCCGCGGGGACGGGGGGCATCTCTGGGGAGCAGCGCGGCTGTGGAAAGGCAGAGGGGACGGGACAGTTGTTGAGGGGGCGTGGGGACAAAGGCTGACGGAGGGGGCCAAGGTTTCCTTTTGGGACGGCTGTGTGGGGGGTGGGGGTGGGGCCCGGGGCCCGGCTGTGGCCACGCCCCCTGCCCGCCCAGCGGGGGCCGGCACCGCCCCAGACCCCGCCCAGGCTGACGCCCCGGATGTGGCCTCCCAGGTCACCAGCCCCGAGGCGGCGAGTCGGGAGCTCCCCAAGCTTGCCACACCCAGGGGCTGTGCCCCCTCCTCGGCCGGTCCAACCCGTTTGCCCGGCGCCCTGCTGGCGGTCCTCAGTCCTGAGCCCCTGCTGCCCGCCTTCCGGGGAGCGACCCAGCCCCTCAGGCCGCGCTGTCACCCTGCCAGGCACCTCCTCCTGCAGGGAGCCCACCACGCCTCCTAACCATTCCCAGCCCTTTCGAGCTCGCCGTTGAGGGATTTGTGCAGACACAGCTGCAAGGATCCAGCTCCCCTCCCCCGCCCCCATCAAATACAGACATTTCATTTCTCCCCCAAACCCACTTCCCAGCACTCGCCAGGCGCCGCGGCCTCCGGGAGGCCTGGGCTCCTCCCGGGGGGTCCTCCCACCGCCTCCTGACCAGCCTCAAAATCTCTCCAGCAAACACTGGGCATCCTCCTCGCTGCTCTCCTCGATTCCACCTGACCATCCAGCGATCCAGAGGCTCGGCTAAACCTCCAGGACCCTTGGGCAGATGGAATCGTCTGCTGGGCCCTCACCATCCGGCCGGACCCCGCTCACTGCGCAGCCCCCTGCACCCCCTGCACCCTGGCCGCCCCCAGGCCATGCCCAAGTCGTTCCCCTGCCCACCAAGCAGCCCTCCCCTGTTCCAAATGCCCACGTCTCTCCCAGCTTTCAAGGCTCGGCTCAAAGCCTGCTTGCTGGGCTTGAAAAAGCAACGTATCCTCTCTGGGCCTCAGTTTCCCGGGTTGGAACAGGAAGCGGCTCTGTGCTCTGCGGCGGGGGCTGGGAGGAGGGCAGAGGCGCGGCCTGTAGGGGCGCCTGGCATAAGCCCCCCCTCTCCCCGCCGAGCCTCGAGGCCCTCCTGGCCCATCCGCCCAGCCCGGCCCGCCGCTCGCTAACCTCGCCGGGTGCTGACGGCGCCGCGGGCGGCCCATGCCGGCTCCCTGGAACCCGCCAAGGGCCCCTGAAACTAGGCCCGGGAGGCCCCGCGGGAGAACATCTGCGCGGCGCTGGGGGAAGGGGGCGGAGAGAAATCGGAAGCCGCGGGGCTCCCTCCCCGCCACGGGGGTCCCCACGGCGCAGCCGGCTCGCAGCCGAAGCGCGCCGCCCGCCCCGGCCCCGCCCCCCCTCCGCGAGCCTCGGTTCTGGCGTCGGGGAAATGGGCCGATCGCGGCGCCCGCGGGCCGAGTCCCGGCCGCGGGCCTGGCGAGGGCGCTCTGTGGTCCCATAGTAACAGCTACGCAGTCGCGGGGGAAAACTCAGAAAACACAACCAAACGGAACGAGACAAATCCCCAAAGATTTCTGGGGCCTGGACTCCACCCCCAGAGCCACTATCGCGGGGCCGGGCGCAGCAGGTGTCATCATCGTCCCGGGTCTCCTCGAAGAGAAGGAGGCTCAGCGCGGCTCAGCGGCCTCCGAGGTCTTCGAACCCAGGCCCGGGGGCCCTCGTCGCCCTCCCCGCAAGGGGTTTTCCTCCGTAAGGACGCCCGCCATCGCGTCACCTGCTCCAGCCTGGCCTGGGGGACAATGCCGCACAGCCGAGGGACCGGGCAGCCGGTTTCGACGCCCCCTTGGCTTACGGGTGAGTGTGTCGTGTGCGCAGGCGCAGTCTGTGGACTTAAGGCTCTGCCCCTTCGGGGACCCGCGGGCATCCGGCTCCCCCAGCCCATTGAGCGTGCGCCCCCCACCCCCCACCCCAGGAGATTAAGTGGGACCTTTGAACCCTGCCCCTGAACCCTGATGGAGAGGATTAATCCGATTGCTTTTCAAACCCTGGCCTCGCCCTGTAAACTCCTCCAGCAGCCAGGCTGCCCGCCCCCTCTCTCTGGCTGGCCTCCAACTCTTCCTGCAACTGCCCCCTGGCCAGTTGGGGAGGAGGACTGTTGGCCCATTCAACGGGCGGCAAATGGGGTCAGGCAGTGCCATGACCAGGAGCCTGACTTCCAGTGTCGTTTCCTGTGCATGTGGTTTCCCTCCTCTCCCGCCCTCCCTCCCCACACACTCTTGGGGGTCGAGAGGCCCACCGTCTCCGGAAACCTTCTCTCCTCTTAGTGACTCACCGCCCAGCCGGGAGTGGGTCCTCTGTTCAATGCCCTGGCCACACAATGGGGAGGGCCTACTCCTGACTGCTCCTTTCTCCGGGTCCCCAGCCCCACTGCCTGGGCTGGACCACTGAGGGGCGTGGAGCACGGCAGGCCTGCAGCCTCGATTTCTTTGGCACCCACGCTCTGGGCTCAGTGGCCTGTGAGAGCTCTCCGGGCCTGGACCTCCCGGGCCTGAGGGCTTCTCCTACTCCGCTGGGTTCATCCCGAGGCCTCCTCTGCCCGCTTCCACCCTCTTCAGATAGGAGCGGCCTGGTTTCCCGGGAGGGGAACCCCACCCAGCCACCCTGCATGCTTCCCACGCGGTGAGTGGTCCATTATTCTCCCAGCTCTGAGCCTGGCAATCAGCATCTCCTCTACTGGTTTGGGGAAAGCACTCCGCCCAGCAGTGGGGGGAAAGGGGTCCTGATGACCCTGCGGCTGCCTCTGTCCGGGATCTCATGGGGGGGGGGGGCGGGGGCTGGAAAAGGGAGGGGTGAGCAGCAGAGCGTGGTCCTGGTGTCACAGTCCCCGGGTTGGGTCTGAGGCTGGGTCCTTACCTGACTTATCTCCCCTTGGCTTTTTGGCTCCTGGCTGGTTAGGGTCGTCAGGTCCTCACCTGACTCAGTTTGTCTGTTTACGCTAAACCTGAAGGGTGGGTATTGCCGTCACAGTTTTCAGAGTCCTTCATTCATTCAGCACCTATTCTCTGAGATAGCCTCAGGACATGTCCTGGGATGACACAGACACAGCCCTGCCCCTCGAGGGATGACATACCTAACAGAGGTGATCCGTGCCACAGGACTCAGGGGAGGGGCATACCACAGAGATTCCCTGAGAAGGAGCCACTGACAGACCTGCGAGGTGCCAGGATATGTGAAGGGGCTGCAGGTGGAGAGAAAGAAAAGCATGCTAAGCAATTAGTCTGGACGCCGGGAGGACTCTGGCTCCCTTGAAAGAAAAATGAGGTGGGGGCCTAGAGCAGAGACTGAGTCCCACGGAGCATTGTGGGTCACGCAGGCCTTTGGATTTTAGCCCAGCAGCACTGAGCAGCCATGCATGGGTCTTAAGCTGGGGGAAAAGTGTGGCCATTAGGATTTTAGCGGATCCCTCTGACCTCGGTGCCTTCCCAGGGCTCTGCCAGCTTGGGAAGGAAAGAGTTTCTTGCTTCATCCTGCAACACTTCAAGGATGCCTTCTCAGCCCGGTGTGGCTTTGGGGAGGCGAGGGGACGCTGGTGAGGGGAACCGGTGCAACACCCATTTTGCAGATGTTTGTAGACGGCAGTAAGATCCTGGCTGTGACGGACAGAACGGGACAAAGGGCACCAGTTCTGCCTGTGCCACTTAGACAGGGCTTCCCAGGGGAGGGCTCCCAGGCTGCAGAGGAGTAGGAACCGCCAGAGAACATGCCAGGAGGCAGGGCTGGGGGCTGGAGGAGTTTCAGAGAGAGAGGGAACAGCATGTGCAAAGGCACAGAGTCAGGAAAGAGCACAGTGTGCCTGGGATCCCCTGATCAGAACTTGAGTATAGAGAATCTGAAGTCTGTCTGTCCGTCTCTCTCTGAGCCTGCTAAGGTGCAGATGAGGAGCAGAGAGAGGCTCCAGTGTTTGCCTGTACGTGGTGGTTGCAGGAGGAGGGTGGAGGATGGGCGGGGGAGGGGCAGGGAAGACCACATCAAAGCTAAGGCTGTTGGCAGGGGTGCGGGGTGGGCTAGCTGGGGGACAGAGTGAGAGGTTAAAAAAGGAGAATCAACCTCGGGCTTATGTCTGTTTCCCCTGGAAACTTCATAAAAATGATGGCATGGAATAAAAAGAGGCATCAATGAGAGAAGAGATGACCATGGATGAGGAAGACAGAAACTGGCCGGACTCAGCAGAGGAGAGGAAGCAGCGCTGGGCCTCCCCGGGCGCGAGAAAAACACCCATGTACCAGCGGAAACCGATGGGGCTGGGGCTGGACACTGTGGGAGGCCAGGTGGGGTCAGAAGACAGCCCCCGTGGTAGGCAGACCCCAAGGCAACCTCAGTGATTTCCTGCCTTCGATGTTCACACACACACGCACACACACACGTGAATCCCTCCCCCCGAGTGTAGGCAGGACCTGGGATTTGCCTTCAACCAACAGAATATGCCACAGGTGATGAGCTGTCATGCCTCTGTCTAAGATACGACTGAGAGTCTCCTGTCGGCAAGAAGCCAGGGCCCTCGGTCACACAGCCACGGGGACATAAATCCTGCTCCAGCAGCCAAACGAGGTTGGAAGCAGATTTTTCCCCGGCTGACCCTCCAGATGAGCATGTGATGACACCTTGACCCCAGCCACGTGAGACCCCGAACCGAGGACCGTCTCAGTTGGACTATGAAATAATAAGTGTGTGCTGTTTTAGGCTGCCTGATTTGGGGTGATTTGTTATACAGCATAGAGAACGAATACGCTCCCCAGTCCTCCAGCTGCTCAGCCGGGTAGGTCATCCGCTTCCTGTTTCCACCCATCCTCCTGCTGTGAGATTCCAGAATCAGGGCATCGGGTATGGCAGAGGCAGGCATGAGTGTGGGGCAGGAAAAGGCGCTGGAGTAACCCAACTCTTCCCTGCCCTGCTCCTGGAACATTCCTGCTCCAAGAACCACTCACGCATCCCCGGGCAGAAGACTGGACGGGACTCCTAGGGAGACCCAATAGCGTCACCCCTGGAAGTTTCCAGATGACTCACTACCCCCGGCTGTAAAGGCCACGTAACTTCCTTTGGCGAATGAAAATAGAGTGGAAGTGACATGTGGCCCCACCTTTACCCTTTTCCCTCTGCCTCAGAAGAGTGCGTCCTGGATGCAGGCACTTCTTTGAGCCTACGTCCCAGGACACAAATGGCACAGGAGCAGAGCTGGAGATGCCTGCGGACACCATATAACAAGTGAAAATAAGCCTTTGTTGTGCGTGCCCCTGGGATTTGGGGGCTGTTTGTTACTGCAGCATAATTTAGCAAAGCTGACTGGTCCACCCATCAGAAAAGCTGCCTGGATGCCTGACAACTCAGCAGGGAGTTCTTTCACACACAGGAATTCCGACTGGCCTGTCCAATGCCCCACTCTGGTGTTAGTGGCAGCCAAGGCTCACCAAGCAGGAGAGAAACCCCTCCAGTGGGAAGGACAGAGACCAAAACAAAGAGAAAAAGAAGTGGGATGAAAAGAGCTGATTCTGGGAGCAGCAGCAAATGTCAAATAAACCCCAATTCCTCAGAGGGGACATTAAACCAGAATTTTACACACACACACACACACACACATATGTAAAATAAACATTCAAAAAAATATATATATACATACCAGAATCATATATGTGTATATATATATACATGCACACACACACACACACACATACACATGTATATATATATATATTTGAATGTTTATTTATTGATTTCTGAGAGAGAGAGAGAGAGAGAGAGAGAGAGAGAGAGGCAGAGAGGGACAGAATCCCAAGCAGGCTTTGTGCTGTCAACACAGAGCCCAACGCGGGACTCAGACCCACGAACTGTGAGATCACAACCTGAGCTGAAACCAAGACTCAGATGCTTAACCCATTGAGTCACCCTGGTGCCCCTAGAATGATATTTGTTTTAATGGAGCAAAGAGCTTGTGAAATTTAAAAGTTGATAGTCAAAATAAAGGGTGGGGAAAAAAGGGGAAATCCCCTGAAGAGGAGACTTGAATGACAAAGAAATAGAAGACAGGAAAAGAAGAAACCAACCCACGTAGAGGATGAGCCCAGGAGTGCTACAGTGCAAGTCCAGGGGTCCTGGGAGGAGAGGTGTGAAAGGCCGCGTGCAACTTGAAATTCTGTACCTAACTAAGCCATCACAAAACGTGAGGTTGGGTGAAGAACTTTTCAGGTGTGCAGAGATTATACCAATCAATCTTCCAGGCACCAAGCTGCCGGGGGACGTTCCCTAGCAAAACAAGGAAACTAAGAAAGAGAAAGACGTGGGACCCTGGAGACGGGGATCCAATGGAAGAAAGAGGCAAAGGGGAAGCCCAGGTCAACACTAGCTGTGCTGCAGGCCCCAGAGAATGCCAGCATGGATTGCTGCGGGAGGGGGGTTCCTGGGGAGGAAGCCTTGGGACAGGGGTGAGGACAGATTCTGGGATGAGCAGTCGACAGCACCTGGAGATTGTTGAAGCCCTGGGAGATCTTAGAGATGGATACAAAGAAAGCTATTAATTATCTATTGCTGCATAAATTTATCTTACAGTTTGTGTGGGCCAGGAGTCTGGGCATGACTTCTCTGGGTCCTCTGTTTAGGATCTCACAAGGCTGCTGGGTGCCTGCTGGGTGCCTGCTGGGACTGCAGTCTTATCTGAGGCTCGACTGGGGAAGGAGCTATATCCAAGCTCACTAAAATTGTTGCTGGAATTCAGATCCCTGCTGCCTGGGACTTCAGTCTGGGACTACAGTCAACTGCTGTCTTCCATTTCTTGCTGACTATTGACCAGTGGCTGCCCCCAGCTACCAGAGGCCATGTGTCCTCCTTACCATGTGGGCCTCTCAACAGAGGCCGCCCCCAATGTGGCTGCAAAAGGGTGTGAGCACGTGATGGTGGGGATCTTTGGGGGCTATTTTTGAAGCGGCTTAAAGAAAGCTAATTATTAACTTCATGAAAAACTAAAAGTTAAACAAGAAAGGAAACATATCGCAATACATTACTCGGCTTAGTAGCAAATGATATTTACATAATCGTTATATGAGACAACTCAATACCGGTTTCGCCAATTGTTATACATTGGTAATGAGAGGGGACACAGGGAGAGCATGCTTGTGGGTGCCTTGCAGGGAGGGCTCTGAGAAAGCTACACCCTTATCTTCTGTAAAAGGGAGTCAAGAGATAATGGTTCAAACTGGTAAATCAAGTAACAGCAGCACATGTTTATAAACATGGAGATAAAATCCAGAAAAAGCCAGAAGAGTTGAGTGTGGTTGTTGGGGGGGAGGACGGGGCGTGGGGCTGTTGGGGAGGGGCTGCCGATCTTTATTAGGCCTGTTTATCTTTTCAAGTTCTGTGCATATCATGTGCATATACTTGGTACTGTTGCCTTGCTTGGATAAAAATGCACATTAATTAATGAAAAGAGAAGGAGATAAGGGTGGAGGGGGAAAAAAATCCCTAAGAGTGAACAGTGAAGTCCCCAGGGGTCCTGAGCTCTCCTGAGCCTCTCCTTACCCTGGGGGAAGGGGCCCCAGGGATCCAGGGGGGAACACCCACTGAGGAGGGAATGTGGTAACCAGAGCTGCCCAGGGAGAATCCAGTAACAGGTGACTGCCTGGGGATGCGGAAGCCCAGAACTGGAGGGGCAGGGAGGATTGAGGAAGACCGTGGTTTGGGGGGGGGGGGTTCGTGATCCCAGCCGAGGGATGGGGGAGGAACCACGGGCCCGTGAGAGATGCCCCCTACCCCACCTCTCCAGAGACATGGCTTGGAAAGATGCTGAAGGCTTCAGGGCGGTCTGGTTTAGTTTTAAATTCAGGAGATTTTGCGGAATTTGTTTTTATCTGAGGAATAAATGCTTCTGGTAAAAACGGGGGTGGGGTGGAGGCATGAGATGTCTTGGGAAAGCATCACCCAGCAACAGCCACCTCTGCTCCTGTCCTTCTGGCCCCTGTTGACCTGGGTCCTCCCCCGTCCGGCCCCCTCCGTCTCTCCCACACAGAGGTCTCTCTCACTCCGGACCCAAGGTCTGCATCCTGCTTCATTCACTTAGGCACCTGTCTGGGCACTCTTTCCTTGGCCGAGACACGCAGGGAGAGCCACCTGACTCCTTTCCCAGGAGGCCCAGCGGCGTCTGGACAGCCCCACTGGTGCCCCCGGGACCCAGGGGTGGGTGTCCAGACTGGGTGTAGGGTTTTGCTCTTATTAGCTCAGCTGCAGACGGGACACCTCTGCGCACCGTGCCAGGCTTTCTTGTGCCCCCCTTGTCGGGGAGGAGCCTGCCCTGGGAGCCCGGGTCCAGCTAGGAACGCCTGTCACAGGCTACAGTCCCAGGCCCAGCAGGAGAGTGGCCCGAATGCTTGAGGAGGGTGTAGTGGAGGGAGGTGGGGAAGAGGACGGGCAGTGAGGGGTGGGGGTAGAAAGGATTTCTGGGGGTTCCTCAGTGCTTGGCAACCACTAAGGGCAGGGCTGCGTCTGGGGCTGGGCACCGGACGAGACACTGCCTAGAGCACAGAGGCTGGAGGGTGACTCTGGCTTTACCACTTCCTCCTTGCAGATACTTTAGAGTGGCCCGGGGCACCTGAGGGGCTCAGTCAGTGAAGTGTCCGACTTCGGCTCAGGTCAGGATCTCGCGGTCCGTGAGTTCGAGCCCCGCGTCAGGCTCTGTGCTGACAGCTCAGAGCCTGGAGCCTGCTTGGGATTCCGTGTCTCCCTCTCTCTCGCTGCCCCTCCCCTGCTCACACTCTGTCCCTCTTTCTCTCAAAAGTAAAGAAACATTAAAAAAAAATTTATTTTAAGTGGCCTTGGGCAACTTGTTTAACCTCTCTGGGCCTCAGTTTCCTTATCTGTAATATGGGGCTGACTTCAGCCCACCTATCACAGGAGAGGGGGCAGGGGACAGCTGGGGAGGACAGAGAGAGCAGTTGGGGGCCCTCCCAGAGGAGGGGTGACTACGCTGGACTATGAAGGGAAGCGGAGGGGGGTGTGGGGCAAAATTTGGGTCTGGGCTGCTTACCCCGTGGCTCCAGCCCCTCCTGTGGCAGGGCCTGACCTCCAAGCCTCAGTTTCCTCAACCAAATAATGGGCCTGGCAGCCCCCACTTTGGAGGGACATGGCTGTTAACTAATAACTTGACTCATTCCTGCCTTGCATGCCTGGGAGCTTCCTCAGCTCTGGGATGGCCCAAGCCAAGTGCCCTCTCCTCTTCTTGGGGACGTCCCGTTTGCTATTCTGTTGGGGAACCTGATTTTGACACAGGTGTGTTTCCAGAGACAAGGGGTGACACCAAGTCTGATGCCTTAGTGGGTATCTGGGCTCCTTCCTGGAGCCCTTCACCTCTTCCTTTTTTTTTTTTTTTTAAGTTTGTTAAAAAAAATTTTTTTTTATTATTTATTTTGAGGGGGCGGGGAGGCAGAGAGAGAGAGGGAGAGAGAATCCCAAGCAGGCTCCTTGCTGTCGGCGCAGAGCCCGATGTGGGGCTCGAACTCACAAACTGTGAGATCGTGTCTCTTTCTAGGCATGGACCACCATACCCACTCCCACTCTTGGCCAGCTGGGCTCTCGTGCAGATCCCCACACACCCTAGACCAGCATCACCTGGTACCCCTGGCCTCCCGGAGCATGCCCACCGGGGCCTCGGGAAGGACTGCATTCTGTCCGGCATCCTGGATGCACACATTCAGTTACAGACATGAATAGCGCTTCCTCTTACAAAATACCGCGGTCTGGGGGCGCCTGGGTGACTCAGTCGGCTACGTGTCTGACTCTTGGTTTCAGCTGAGGTCATGATCTCACTGACGTGAGATCGAGCCCCACATCGGACTCCACGCTGGGCTTGGGACCTACTTAGCGTTTTCTCCCTCTCTCTCTGCCCCTCCCCTGCTCGTGGGTATGTGCTCTCTCTCTCTCTCTCTCTCTCTCTCTCTCTCAAATAAAAGTAAAATCAAAAGAAAAATACCACGGTCTAGAGTAACTTATTTCATTTTTTAAGACGCTGGTTGCCTTCTTCGTGATTGCCCCCGGCTGGAAACAACCCGATCGGCCAACACCTGGTGACTGGATAAACACGTGGGCTGCATTTGTAAGAGGGAACCCGCCATGCAGTGAAAATGCACAGGCTACGGACACGCACGGCACCGGGCATGAACTTCACAGACAGCACACGGAGTGACAGGATCCGCGTTCAACCAAGGCACACCGGATGATTCCATTTACGCCAAGTCCTAGAACAGGCGGAGTTAATCTCTGGCGACACAAAGCGAATCAGCGGTTGCCCGCAGCCGGGGGACCGACAGGGAGGGGCCTCAGGCACATTTGGGAGCCACGGAAATGCTCTATGTGGTGGTGACTGAGGCATGCGTTGGTCAAAACGTATAGAACCAGATACTCTAAGTGGATGCGTCGCACTGCCTGCTAATTTTGCACAAAGGGAAGAAAATGCCGGTTGTTCCAAAAATTGATTTCATGGCCTACTTAATGAATCTGCGGCCCGCTATCCTGACTGTGCTCACATCTGTGGAGAAGAGGGGCAGGAAAATACAGGTGTCTGCAAAGAGAACCCCACCACGCTGGCAAGGCGGGGAGACCGCTTTGCGGAAGTTTGGTGGTGAGGGTGACAGAAGGTAACAAAAGAGGTGAGGGAGACGATTACAGGAGCAAGGACTCAGGTAGGAGGGTCATGAGGTGCTCGGGGAGAACTGGGGCCCTTGTGGCCTGAGTGCCTCTGGAGGTGAGGTCTTTGCCCACCCATCTTGTTCCGTGATGTACCCCCGTGCCTGACGCCTCGTAGATTTCCACTGAATGAATGAGTGAGAAGAATTAATGCTGAGGGCAAGGGAGGGTAGTGTCAGCTGACCCTGGGGCTGGGCTCGAGGCTGTGAAGGGTAGTCCGCTGGCTTTCTCCTGGAAAAGCCCTCCTCAGCAAGTCTGGAAGAGCCAGAACTGCCCAGAAGCGCGCTGGGGAGTCTCCTGATCCCATCGGTGGGCTCAGAAATGCTTCCCACTGATTGGCTGACGCCCTGTTCCTGACTCGTTCAATGAAGGCTCCCTCGTCCTGGAGCTGAGGTCACTCCCACGGCCACCTCTGCAGCCGTCTCCTCCTGCCCCCATCTCCCCTTGAGTGGAGTGGACATCGTGAACGGCTGTGAGGTCTTCCATATGCAGAAAGCAGAGTGAAGCAAATAAAACTCAGGGGCCTGGCACTGAGGGGCCACCGCCACCCGCATGGCACCCAACAGCCCCCCCGCCCCCGGCCTGTTAACCCTGCGCTCACAGTTTTGCTTTCTGGTTCTGCAAGAGGGGGCAGCGCTGCTGTGCCCACCGATCTGCCACCTGCTTGTGCATCAGCCGTGTCCCCAGCAGCTTTTCGTGCCGGATTCTGGAGGGAGGTGTTGAGGGGATGCTTGCAGGTGTCCCCAGTTTTGAAAACTGAGTGCTTACGTGGGCCAGAGAGAGAGAGCTCCCTGAGCGGGCACTGCGCTAGGTGAGCCTGGAAGGGGAGAGGGCTTGGGGGTTGGGGGAGGGGAGGCCCCATCCTTTTCCCGATGGAGGACCGCCCCGCAGCCGCTTCCCTGTTCCCCAGCGCGCGAGCTCCTCAAGGCTGCAGCGTCTCTTTCCCAAAGGCGCCTCTCCAGGGCTAACAATAACGACCATTGCACCCTTACCGTGCACTGCCCCAGGGTCTGGCACACTAGTTAGTGTGCAAGTTCTGGTACAGTCGTCCCCATTTACACCTGAGGTCACGAAGTACTGAGTGATGGCTCCCCAGTCCGGAGCCAGCACGTGGCAGGCCTGAGTTCCCAGCTGGACTTCTGTCCCCAGTCCCTGCCCCAACTATGGGGCCACCCAGCCAGCGAGTGTCTTGACTGCCCCATCGGACCAAAGCATTCTCTACAGAAAACCCTCCCTCCGTTAGAAACACTGTATGATCCAGAAATCCCGTTTCTAGGAATGCACCCAAAAGAATTGAAAGCAGGGACATGAACAGGTGTTTGCACACCCGTGTTCATAGCATTATTCACAGCAGCCTCGAGATGGAAACAACCCAAATGTCCATCGACACATCATTGGATAAACAACATGTGGTCTATCCACACGGTGGAATCTATTCAGCCTTAACAAAGAAGGGAATCCTGACAGGTGCTACTACATGGATGGGCCTTAAGGATATTATACTAATTGAAATAAGCCAGTCGCAAAAGGACAAATGATGTGTGATCCCTGGAGTGGTCAAATTCTTAAAGACAGAAAGTGGAGCGATGGGTACCGAGGGCTGGGGGTGAGGGAGCTGGGGAGTTGGTGTTTAAGAGGACAGAATGTCAGGGGCGCCTGGGTGGCTCAGTGGGTTGTGTCTGACTTTGGCTCAGGTCATGGTCTCGGCTTGTGAGTTTAAGCCCCGAATCAGGGCTCAAATAAATAAATAAATGGGGTGCCTGGGTGGCTCAGGCGGTGAAGCAGCCGACTTCGGCTCAGGTCATGATCTCACGGTTCACGGGTTCGAGCTCCGAGTCTGGCTCCGTGCTGGCAGCGTGGAGCCTGCTTGGGATTCTCTCTCTCTCCCTCTCTCTCTCTGCCCCTCCACTGCTTGAGCTGTCTGTGTCTTTCTCAAAATAAATAAAACTTAAAATTAAAAACCAATAATAAAATGGTAAATTTTATGTATATTTTTAACACAACCCAAAACCAGGATTAAGCAACAAACCCTGTGTTGCTCTGTGGCAGGCCCAGCTACATAATTTGTGGGGCCCAACGTAAGATGAAATTTCAGGTCTCCTTGTCCAGAAATGAGGAATTGGGGCTCCCGGGTAGCTCAGCCAGTTAAGCGTGGGACTCTTGTTTTCCGTTCAGGTCAGGATCTCAGGGTTCCTGAGTTGGAGCCCGTGTTGGGGGAGGGACTGTCAGCACAAAGCCTGCTTGGGATTCCCTCTCCCTCCCCCTGTCCCTCCCCCTGTCCCTGTCCCTCTTCAGCTCCCCCTCCCCCTCCCTCTCCCCCTCCCCCTGCTCCTCCCCACTCACATGCCCACACTCTCTCTCTCTCTTTCAAAATAAACATTTTTAAAAATTAGTAATTTCACGGTGGCAACAGCGGAGCATTAAACCGAGGCCGGTGGGCTTCCTGGAGGCTGCAGCCTGGCCGGCGGCTGGGCTGCTCTGTAGGATCGTCCTGAGAGAGGGCTTTCTCTCAGCCAGGCAGAGGGTGCCAGACTCCTGGCCTCCAGACGCCCCCCCCCCCCCAAGCTGCTCGGTGGGGGTGAGCAGGAAATGTTCTTCCAGCAGCTTCCTACAAGCTCAGCTGCGGTGGGCCGCCTCCGTCTAGTCTAGTCTGACCTCGGCCTGGCCCAGCCCCGGCCTGCCCCCCCCCCCCCCCCCACTCCTGGGGCATCGGATGAATGAATCAACTCGAACCACGTCACCATGTTTTATTCAGAATAATGACAGTCACTAGCAAGTAGTTGGAATCACACTCCCGTGGCCTGGGCGGGGGAATGGGGTGGGGAAAGGTGGGGGACAGCCCAGCCCAAGGACACTCAGCCACCTGGGCCTGAGTCCTGTTCTCACCCCCACCAGGGATCTCCACCCGAGGTACATTCTCAAAGCTGTTCCTTTGCAGTGTGCCCATTTGCCTGGCTGGGAGACTGAGGCTGGCCTACAGGTGACCTTAGAACGGACACTCTCACTCTGCTGGCAGCGACTTCCCACCTGCCTTGCTGCCCAGCGGAGAAATCCCTCCGAGAATTCCACCATCAGCACCAGCAGGGAGCTGTAGCCATGGTGACCATGGGAGACAAAGGACACCGGCA
Organism: Panthera leo; assembly: GCF_018350215.1. Taxonomy (NCBI): domain Eukaryota; kingdom Metazoa; phylum Chordata; class Mammalia; order Carnivora; family Felidae; genus Panthera; species Panthera leo. The sequence continues at coordinate 143,681,434 of NC_056684.1, forward strand.
AAGTAGCCTGAGGAGGGACCCCATGGAAGCCTCACTGTGAGCCCTGGCCTTCCGGTAGCCTTGGCCCTCTCTCTCTCTGGGACTCAGCTTCCTTATCTGGACAATGGGGCAGGGTCCCAGGAGCTGCAATAGCTTCTTGATTTCTTGCTGGGGGTGCCTGTTCTTTTCTTTCCTTTCTCCTCTTCTCTCAGCAAAAATAGATCTGAAGGTCCTAGCAAGTGGGGGGCCTGGGGCGTGTGCTGACTTCTGAGGGGCCCAGGCTCCTCCCTCCATCAGACACAGGAGAAGACAAAGGCCTGGTTGGTGGGGAGGGGCGGGAGGGCCGCCTGGCACCTGCTGAGGCCCAGGGTGGCCTCTTCCAGGTTGGGGCCAGGCCTCGGGGGGGGGGGGGGGCGCTGGGGAGTGACAGGGATGATGCCCCTCTCTTGGCCTGGCTCTGCTTCTGGGATCTGCCACAACCCAAGGGTCCCCGACAGGACCAGGCGATAAAGTCATGGTGGAAGAAGCCCTCACTGCCCTCCCCTCCTGGTGGGTAGGCAAGGCCCTGCCTGGCCACCCACCTCCTTCCCAAGAGCCCAGTTCATCTGCAGTCACAGGCTGGGGGACACCGTCATCCCTCCACCACAAGCTTGGCCTCAGTTTCCCCATCTGTAAAAGAGGATGAACAGAGGTTTAGACTCCAGCCTCCCCCAGCCCTAGGATCTCCAAGACGTCGGTCCAGCCACCGTCACCTGGTCGGAGGCGCCATGGGACCCTGGGTCCCCCCCAGGGCTGTGCCTCAGGCACCTGAGGAGTGTCTGCAGGTGAAAAGTACTGTCCTTCTGTGCTCAGCCTCGTTGGGCCAGACTCCAAGGCAGGGGCCAGGTCACGGTGAGGGTTGGGACCCCAGAGCCCACAGTCCCAGGACCAAGAAAAGCAAGCCAGGTGCAGGGTCAGCCAGCTCCCCAGGGAGTGATCTCCTTACTGGACAGACACTCAGGGGCGATCCCAGCTCCTCCCAGTGTGTGGGGATTCTGAGTGAGGGGGATGGGGACCGAGAGGGGAGAGGAGAGGCCGTTCCTAACAGGGTAGGGAAAAGTGACCGGTCACTTGGGGGTGATAACGAAGGCCCAGCCAGCCCTGCTCAGGGAACGGATGGGCTCAGCGAGAGCACCGGGCGCTCTGCCAGAGGTGACGTCCTCCCTGCGAGTGACCTGAGCTAGGTCCTGCCCAGGCTGTATTCTCTGCCCAGGAAGCACAGCCAGCTGTAGCGGCACAAGATGTAGACAAACTGTGTCGGACGGCGAGTGCCCTCCTGCCCTTCAATGCCCCCCAGCTCGCAGCCCTCGGGCCCCCTGCGTCCTGGCTTGTCGTTCCAAGTTCCTTCACATCCTATCCCGCCCCGAACGCTGCTTGCAATGTGCGAGGAGCTGCCTGTGAGGCTCTGGGGGCCCCTTGGACGCCACATTCCCGCCCAACCCAGGGGCAGGAGGCGCGGGGGGCTTTGGGGGCAGCCCTGCCAGGGATGGGTCAGCTCATCAAAGAGCCTCACCCAGCGCATGGGGTGCGTGCGGGGGCGGGGGGCAGGGCCTGTTGGGGAACAGGAGGGCCCTGCAATGTGCTCCAGCCAACCCCTTCTTACAGTTCAGAGATCCTTAGCCCGCTTTTCCTGGGATGGGGGTTCTCTTCCTCACTGGGGGCAGCCCTGGGCCCCCAAGCCCTGCCCTACCAGTAAGGCCAGCTGCCCTGCACGTACCGAGGCTAAAAGGTCCACACGCTCTGGTGCCAGTTGTGAAGGAGACCTCGCTTTGGAATCACTGTGGACGTTCAGGACATACCCACAGGGCGGCCCTGCCCGCCCCGCTCACACTGGGCCCTGGTGGTCGGGGCGGGCTCTGTGGTGAGAGTGTTCTCCAGCCAGGATTGAAGAAGCAGGAGGGCACCCAGCCAGGAGCACAGGCCCAGCAAGCGGGCCTCCACCTCTCGCCAGTGGCAGGGAGATAGGTCTCCCCAAGACAGACTTTGCTAAGTTCTCAGGACTGAGGCTGGCGGACTCAACGGGACGATGGCAAGGGTGGCGGGGGGCCTCCAGCATCCCCTCCTTCCTGCGCAGCCACACCTCCCAGAATCCGTTCACAGGGGTCAGGTATATGCTGGGTTTCCCTTCTGCATAATCTGTGATTTAAACCACTCTCTCTTCCAGAGAGAATTAGCAACAACCTACAGAAAGTCAGAAGCAATCAACTCGTAACAATTGGAATAGATAATATTGAACAATCAAGAATGTGGGGAGACATGCGTTTACCAATCCCTGGGCATTAATGATAGGTAACTGGGCATCAGAAGTAGCTATGAGTTTCCCGGCAGGCAAGGCATAAAAGGAGAATGGGCCGATCCAGGGGAGTATGTCGGGCAATTAGGAGACTCGCACTTATTCCCAGGAAGAAGCCCTCTAATGAACTTGTGTTCTAAACCTCAGGCAGCACGTGTTTTCCATGGAAGGACTGCTGGGAACAGATTAGAAACGGCTGTGAGCTGGGCGGGCGCCTGTGGGGCCCTGCCTGCTGTGTGATCCCGGGGTGTCCAGTTGGGCCTCTGTGCCCAGACTAACCCAGCTCTTCCGGGTCTCAGGAACTCAGGAAGCCACCGGCAGGTCATTGGCAATGCTGCCCTGGAGACCGAGAGTGGGCGTGCCTCTCTATGCTGCAGGGTGTCCGAGGCCAGAGGCTTTGCCCACGCTCTTCCAGTGCCTGGAATGCCCTTCCCTCTCATCTGTCTGGCAAACCTCTAGTTGTGCTTTACCTTTCAGTTCACTTGTCCCCTCCTCCAGTCCCTGTGCTGACCAACAGCACCCTTCCCTGCCTCACTGGCACTGTCTCTTTACTGGTCTGTTTCCCCCGACAGCCTGTAGAGGACATTCTGGTTGGGAACTGTGTCTGTGTCCTAGGTCCCAATGCTCAGGCTGGCTGGCACAGGTGACCCTGGCCTGGTATATTTGCAGAACAATCAATAGGGAGGGTCGTCTGCATAGAAAAAAGCCCAAGTTCATCCTCCCCATTGTGCACAGGGGAGACTGAGGCCCTGCGGTGGTAAATGATGGGTCCCGAGGCCTCTGGTGCCACCAGAGCTGGGGCCTCAGCCGGAGCGGTCCTCCAGGTGAGGGAGGGTGGTTCTGAGAGTCAGTAGGGCAGCTCTAGGGTCTTGGCTCCCTCGGTTCGAGTCCCTGCTCTGCCACTTTGTCACCCTGTGACCCTAAGCGGGTCACTTCTCCCTCTGGGTTCAGGTCACTCCTGTGCACCAAGCCGGTCAGGCCCGGGTGATGCCCCATGGGCTCAGTGGGTTATCCATGGAAGCACTTAGCAAGTGCTCAGCTGGGCGGGCCCCTCCGCCTGGAGAGCCTTGGTTACCACCTTGACTTCCTCTCAGCCCGCCCCGCCCCAGCCAGAGGCAGAGGCAGAGGCAGAGGCAGAGGCAGAGGCAGAGCCAGGGGCCTCTCTGCTCTCCCCTCCCCACCCTTGCCTACCCCCCCAGCAGTCAGGGCTTGGACCAACCAGCAGGACTAGCTGGGGGAATGCAGTGAACCCAAAAAGAGACAGGACTGTGTGGGCTGGTGCAGGGCCCGTTCTGGGAACAATTGGGATCAGGTTCCTTTTTCAGGAGCTCCAGGCGCACGTAGGAGAAGCTGGCGGGGCCTCCAGTGCCTGGCAGAGGAGCCTAGAAGTGGCCGGGAGTCCGAGTCATGGAATGTTGGGAGCGGAGGTGGACCCTTGTCACCTAACTTGGGGGCTGGACTGGAGGGTCTGCTGGAAGGTGAGTGAGTGGAGCAGGGGCCTCCGGGACCAGCGGGTTTGCGGGTCAATGCAGTGCTGGCCCCGGCGCCCAGCCCGGGATTGCACGGTGCAGCCACTTGATGAAGGAACAAATGAATGGATGAGTGAACGAATGGAAGAGAGCAGGAGGCCTGAGCTCAGGACTGGAGCCACCAGGGAGGTGGGCCCACCTGTCCCGGCGAAAGTGCCTCAGGAGGGGCTCTGGGGGTGGGGCTCAGATTCCCACAGCCCCAGGACGAGCCTGAGGGAGGGGGGCTCCGTGTCCTTGGTCCACTGGGAGATCATCTGGATTCGATCAAGGCTGCAATTGTGTTTAGGGATTCAGCTGTCCCCTGCATAGCAACTGCCAGGCAGTTTCTCTCAGAAGCCACAGCTGTCCTCCAGGGAGGGACAGGTGGGGTACAGGGGGGCTGCCTGCCCACTCACTCGGGAGCTCTCTCAGAGCACTGGGCAACTCGGGGCCCAGGACCCACCAAGCGGGGACTGAGGCCAGGGACCAGCGGCCAGCCCTATTCCCTGTGAGCTGTGTGGTCTGGGCAAGCACTTCCTCTTTCTAAGTAACGTCACGTAGCCTGGGCTAGGATACGTGACAGTAACAGGCTCAGAATCTTTGTGTTTTGTTTTTTTTTTAAGATTTTATTTTTAAGTAATCTCTATACCCAGTGTGGGGTTCAAACTTACAACCCTGAAATCCAGAGTTGCTAAAACCAAGACTACACTGTATGTTAACCAACTTCAATGTATTAAAAAAGAAAAAGAAAAAAGAAATAACAAATCTGGTTTATAATAAAAAAAGAGTTCCATGCTCTACTGACTGAGCCAGCCAGGTGCCCCCAGAATCTGTTTTTAAACTATTGCCTACAGATTTTTTTTTATATAATAGCTTTATTGAGATATAATTTACATACCATAAAATCCTCCCGTTTAAAATGTATGATACAGGAGCACCTGGGTGGCTCAGGCGGTTAAGGGTCTGACTTCGGCTCAGGTCATGATCTCACGGTTCGTGGGTTCGAGCCCCCCCGTCGGGCTCTGTGCTGACAGCTGGGAGCCTGGAGCCTGCTTGCGATTCTGTGTCCCCCTCTCTCTCTGCCCCTCCCCCACTCACACTCTGTTTCTTTCTGTCTCTCAAATATGAATAAGCATTAAAAATAAATTAAAAATAAATAAATAAAATGTATGATCCAGTGGCTGGGCAACCACCACCCTTTGAGAACATTTCCATCATCAGAAAGAATCGTTGTACCCATTAGCAATCACTGTCTATTTTCCCTACTCCCCCAGCCCCCAGCAAGCACCAATCCTCCTGCCTGTGTAGATTTGTCTATTCTGGACACTTCATATAAATGCAATCATACATGGCTGTTTGTGACTAAATGCTTTCCCTTAGCATAATGTTTTATTTAAAAATTTTTAATTAATTAATTAATTTGTTTGTTTGTTTTTAATTTTATTTAAATCCAAGTTAGTTAACATATAGTGTAGTATTGGTCTCGGAATAGAACCCAGTGATTCATCACTTGCATGCCAGCAGGTGCCCTCCTTAGTGCCCGGCACCCACTTAGCCCAGCCCCCCCCCCACCTCCCCTCCAGCAACCCTCAGTTTGTTCTCTGTATTTAAGAGTCTCTTGTGGTTTGTCTCCCTCTCTCTTTTAATCTTATTTTTCCTTCCCTTCCCCTATGTTCATGTGTTTTGTTTCTTAAATTCCACCTGAGTGAAATCATACAATATTTGTCTTCCTCTGACTGACTTCCCTAGTGTAATGTTTTCAAGTTCAACCACTCCATAGCCTGTATCAATGCTTCGTCTCTTTTCATGGTCGAATGATGTGCCATCATATGAATAGACCACATTGTCTTCATCCATTTGTCAGTTGAGGGACATTCAGTTATTTCTACTTTTTAGTTATTATGAAAAATGCTGTTATGACTATTTGCATACAAGTTACATACACACATATATACAGTGTAGACACGTATAAATGTTATGTGAACATACGTTTTCTCTCTTTTTAAAAATAGATTCTGAGTTTCTTTTTTTTTTTTTAATATTTATTTATTTTTGAGAGAAAGAGACAGAGCGCAAACTGAGGAGGGGCAGAGAGAGAGGGAGACACAGAATCCGAAGCAGTCTCTAGGCTCTGAGCTGTTAGCACAGCCTGATGCCTGGCTTGAACTCACAAACCAGGAGATCATGACCTGAGCCAAAGTTGGACGCTTAACCGACTGAACTACCCAGGCGCCCCTGAGTTTCTTTTTTTTTTTAAATTTATTAATTTATTTTGAGAGAGAGAGAGAGAGAGAGAGAGAGATCAAGCGGGGGAGGGGCAGAGAGAGAGAATCCCAAACAGGCTCTGCACTGTCAGCACAGAGTCCGATGCGGGGCTTGAACCCACAAATCATGACATCATGACCTGAGCAAAAACCAAGTGTCAGTCCTTTAACGGACTGAGCGCCCCCCAGGTGCCCCTGGACATGTTTTCATTCCTCTGGAGGGTATACCTAGGAGGAAGATTTCTGGGTCTTATGGTAACTCTGTTTCACTTTTTTTTTTTTTAAGATTTCTTTTGAGAGAGAGAGAGAGAGAGTGCGCTTATGAGACAGAACAGGGGAAAGGGGCAAAGAGAGAGAAGGTGGGGGGGAAATTTCTAAGCAGACTCCATGCTCAGCACTGACCTGGCTGTGGGGCTCAATCCCATAAGCCTGGGATCATGACCTGAGCCAAAATCAAGAGTCAGATGCTCAACTGAGGCACCCAGGTGCCCGCATTAAAAAAAATAGATTGTGGCATATGCTTTTTTTTTTTAAGATTTTATTTTTAAGTAGTCTCTGCATCCAACATGGGGTGTGAACTCACAACCCGGAGATCAAGAGTCACACTCTCAGGACGCCTGGGCGCTGCAGTCGGTTGAGCGTCTGACCTCGGCTCAGGTCATGATCTCGCGGCTTGTGGGTTCGAGCCCCGCGTCAGACTCTGTGCTGGCAGCTCAGAGGTGGAGCCTGCTTCGGATTCTATGCCTTCCTCTCTCTCTGCCCCAACCTGCTTGCGTTCTGTCTCTGTCTCTCTCAGAAATAAATAAACATTAAAAAAAATTTAAAAAAAGAGGCACACTCTCCACCAACTGAGCCAGCCCAGTGCCCCTCCCCAACCCATCATTTAAAAAAAATTTTTTTTTCAATGTTTATTTATTTTTGAGAGACAGAGACAGAGCATGAGCGGGGGAGGGGCAGAGAGAGAGGGGAACACAAAATCCGAAGCAGGCTCCAGGCTCTGAGCTGTCAGCACAGAGCCTGACACGGGGCTTGAACCCATGAACTGTGAGATCATGACCTGAGCCAAAGTCAGACACTCAACCGACTGAGCCACCCAGGCACCCCGTTACCATGCATTTTTTAATGGTGAAATAACTAAGGGTCATTTTCTTGCTCTTGCTCTGTGTCTATCATGGCTGGGTCTCTCCTCCTCTCACTCCAGGATTCAGGCGGATGTGGCTTCACTGGTTGCCATGCAGGGGGGGAGAGAAAGAAGAAGGGTTAAGTCACCTGCTCTTAGAGCTCCACCCAGAGATGATGCGTGTCACTTCCACTCACGTTTCAGTGGCAAAAGGAGTCTCCCAGCCTACCTAGCTCCAAGGACATATGCAATCCTCCCATGTGTCTGCAAGGAGTAAACACTCTTAATGACTCATAGGAGTGAGATGATGTTCTTTTCTGCAGGACTTCTCAGTGCCTTTACTGTGCTGTGGTTCACTGTCCCGTTCTGGGGGGGAGTGGGATGCAGCAGACAGAGCAGCCCAGACTTACTCAACTGGAGAACTCTTTTCTCCTAGAGCTTCTCATGGGATGAGCATTCCCTGGAACCCCCTTTGGGAAGAGCTGCCTTGGCTGGTGGCTGGTGCACTTCCTAGAGCAGGGAGGGCAAATTTTGGAAAAGTACTACCTAGTATATATTTTAGGTTTTGTGAGCTACATAGAGAAACTACTAGGCTCTGCTGTTGTTGTTTTTTTTTAATTTTTTAAAAACATTTTTATTTATTTTTGAGAGACAGAGAGTGCAAGCAAGGGAGGGGCAAAGAGAGAGAGACAGAATCCGAAGCAGGCTCTAGGCTCCGAGATGCCAGCACAGAGCCCGACGCGGGGCCCGAACCCACCAACCACGAGATCATGACCCGAGCCAAAGTCGGACACCGGGCCAACTGAGCCATCCAGGCACCCCTAGGCTCTGCTGTTTTAATGCAAAGGCCGCCACATGTAATATGTAAACAAATGGTGTGGCCGTGTGCCAATATGAGGTTATTTGTAGGTACTGACACTTGAATTTCATGGAATTATCTCGTGTCAGAAAGAGAGGGGGCGAGAAAATCCCAAGCAGTTTCTATGCTGTCAACACAGAGCCCGATGCGGGGCTCAAACTCACCAACCGTGAGATCATGACCTGAGCCGAAATCAAGAGTCGGATGCTCAACAGACTGAGCCACCAGGCGCCCCTCAAAATAATCTTTTTATTGATCTTTCTCAACCATTTAAAAATGTAAAACCATTCTCAGCTCACGGCTGTACAAAAATGGTGGTGGGCTAGCTTTGGGCCCAAGGGCAGTAGTTGGCTCACCCTGTCCTGGAGGCTGAGGCCCCGCCTGGCACTTTCACCTGGCATTTAACCTCCTACATATTTCTTAGCTTCATCTGCAACCGCGTCTCCACACAGAGCCTGCGAGCGGGCCGAGGTGGACAATTTTCAGAAACAAATCACATTCTTTCACTCCCAGGGGGCCTTTGCACAGGCTGTTCCTCCTGCTGGGAATGCCCTTCCAGGTCTTCGAGGTTTGGGAAACGTGGGGCTTCATTTGACCAGGTAGAACAAGAAGCTTCCAATGCTGTTGGCTCCTTCACGCCGAAGATGCCTTGTTTGTTACATTATGATTTTTTAAAATCCTTATTTTTAAATTTTTTTAAGTTTATTTTGAGAGAGACACAGCGAGTGTGCATGGGGGAGGGGCAGAGGAGAGACCATCTCAGGGGCTCAAACTCACTCAGGAACCGTGAGATCATGACCTGAGCTGAAATCAAGGGTCCAACGCTTAACCGACAGAGCCACCCAGGCGCCCCTCTGAATTCTCATAAATGTGTTTGTTTCCAGGTAGGCCATGAGATGAGCTTCTAGAGGACAGGTCCCTCCAGAATTCTGATCTCCAGGCGCAAGGGAGGGAGACACGCATGGGGTCAGGGCTGCTGACGAGTGAAGGGAACAGGACTCAGTGGCCTGGTCAAAGATGCTGACGGAGGGACGGGCTTGGAACACGCAAGTTCCGGGAGGTTAGTCTGCTCGCAGTTGGATGGGAGGGGGACATGATACATGGATTTTCAGGGTGATGCTAGGGAAGGGAGGCTTGGTGTAGTTCAACAGTAGGGAGCCTTGGGGGGTTCTTGAGCAGAAGAGTGGCTTAACAGTATTACTATTTGGGGCAAGGGCCCTTCCTGGCTTTCGAGGCATTCCTTGGAGGTATCCAGATGAGAGTTCTGAACAAGCCATTGGAAGGCCCACGTTCAAGTTCGGGTTCTGCCTTTCCACTTCCCGCGAGGGCCTTTTCCTCCTGGGGCCTCACCTTCCACAGCTGTCAAATGGGAGCAATGACCCTTGCAGTGGGGGCCTCCTGGGTGTGCTCTAAAGGGCCAAATAAAGCCTTGTCTCAAAGGACATGTGAAGAGCAGAGAGGCAGTCTTGAAGGATGATGCTGATGCCACAGAAGTCTCGTTAGTGGGTATTGATACGTGCTGGGCACCGTGGGGTGGTGAAGGCCAGGAGGGGGAGGGCACAGGCTTGCAGAGAGCTGGCCTGTTTCCGTGTCCCCGGCCCCTGGCGCAACTTGGGCACCCTAGGTGTGCGGCACTGGCGGGAAGGGTGCAGAGGCCTGAAGCGGGGTGTGGATGGGAGTGGCTTGGATCTCTGCGAGGTTGTTCTGAAAGAGCCACAGCAAACCGTGGCATCGTCCGCACGCGCCTTGCCCCCTGTTCTCTAGGAACTGGCCATCGAGCTCCCTGTGGCAGGTAACTTTTGGGCCTGAATCCGAGCCAGAAGGCCCCCTCGTTTTACCAATGGGGAAACTGAGGCCAGCAAGTGTCAGGGATGGGCTCAGGGGCTCTCAGGCAGCCAGAGGCAGGCCGGTCCTGGCCCAGGCTGGGGCTCCACTGGATTCTTCCCCAAGGGTCCCACCCAGACACTCCCCTGCAGCATCAGAGAGTCCCGGCCACCATGCCCTGTCCCTGGGAGACACAGATGCCAGGATGTGCGGGGAGTTGGTGCCGCTAATTAGTCACATCATTCTTGGCATCTCACACAGCCTCGGGGAACTGGAGAATGTCATTGTCAAAGTATTTTTGAATATTTGCCTTCTCAGCAAGTAGATACTGTGAGAACACTCTGTCTTCCATTCGGGCGGATACTAACAAAAATAACAAGCACCGTGAGCTAGAAGGATCTGGGAGCTCGGGAGACAGGCCTGGAGGAGTCCCTGGTGCCGCCAGCCGCAGCTGCAACACTCTGCCCTCTGGGCCTCGGGTCCTACCCTAAACTGGCTCATTCACTCTTCAGATATTTATGGAAGCCTGGTGTGTGCCCTGTACTTCTCTGAGCTCTGGAGGAACAACTGTGAACAAAACAGACAGGAATCCCTGCCCTCAAGGGGCTGCCGTCCTAAGAGGGAGTCAGACAGTACAAATCAATAAGGTAGGCTAGCTGGGGGGAGCGTGCAAAGGAAAAATAAAGGGTGTTGGGTTGAGGGGCGTGGCCTTCTTCGAGAGAGTGGTCAGGGTGACTCACTGAGAAGGTAAGATCTGAGTCAGGGTCTGAAGGAGGTGAGGAGTGAGCCCAGCAGATTTTTGGAGAAAAGGATTCCTAGCACAGAGGACAGCAGGTGCAAAGGCCCTGTGGTCTGGGGATGCTTGGTTTGTTTGAGGATCAGCAGGAAGGCCAGCGGTGCCAGAGCTGGATGGTGACACAGAGAAGGTGAGATGACAAGATGGTGTCCGACAGGTCACAGGGGCCTGCTGCGGAGGGCCTTGTAAACCACCGGAAAGCCCGTGTTTTCATTCTGAGTAAGGTGGGAGCCACTGGAAGATTTAGAACAGGGGAATGACACGATCTGTTTTCTGGCTTTAACCATGTCCCTCTGGTGCTCATGAGTCAACGGCAGAGGCAGACGGGCCCGGGTGAGAGGTGACGGGGTCACAGCAGGGTGCAGGCAGTGGAGGAAGGAGAGGGGCTGGTTTCCACATGTTTCCGTGGCAGAGTGGACGTTGGATGTGGAGTGCGAGAGAGAGAAGCCACGATTCCTCTGGGTTTTGGCACAAGCATGTGGGAGAAGAGGGGACGTGTCCCCGAGATGGGGCCCGGGGTGGGCTCGGTGTTGTGAGGTGTGTGGTGCCCGTGGGACAACTCTGGGCGGACCGGAGCTGGTGGCTGGGCTTGAGGGTGAGTCCCGGCTGGAGACGACACAGATTCGGAAGTCACTGGAGTCGAGGAGTCCTTTAAAGCCAGGAGCCCGCCTGAGGTCACTGAGGGGGGAACGAGAGCAGAGGCCTGGGGCTGGGACTATGACAGCAGCATCCCTCTGTCCCGCACAGGGCAGCACCTAGGGGGGCTCGGCCCAGACGCCGATTTCCCCGTCGTCACAAAAGCCACGGGGGTGCTCAGGCCCCTCCATCCCAGACCACTGCCTCCTCCGGGACCTTGGGCCACCACCCGAGAATCCAGGGCGCGTCCTTTAGACAAGAGCGGCGGGTGGGAATGCCAGGGGACAGAGTGCAGGGTGTGAGGCTGTATCTAGGTTCAGGGTCACCCTAAGCTACCCATTACGGCCCAGCATCCCCTGTGGGTGGGCTCCCGCATTGAATTGGAAGGCTGAGTTCCAACTTGGATCCCTCAAATCTTTGTGCGTGCCTGTGTGTGTGTGTGTGTGTGTGTGTTCGAAATGCACGTAACAAAATTCACCATTGTAACCATTTTGAAATGTCCAGTGCAGTGGCGTTAAGGACATTCACAGGGCTGGGTCACCACGTCTGCTGTCTGGTCGTAGAACTTCGTCGTCAATGGTCGGACAAGACCGCGTGTACCCATTAAACATGACTCCTGTCTGTCCCCGCCAGGGCCTGACGACCACAAAGCTAGCTTCTGCCTCTATGGATTTGCCTACTCTGGACATTTCGCAGAAGTGGAGCCGGACCCCGTGTGACCTCGTGGGGCTGGTTCCATTCCCGCGGCATCGCATCGGGTCGAGGTCATCCATGACGCAGCCTGTGTCGGGCGTGGTTCGTTTCTTGTCAGGACTCGGTCCCCCATTCTTGGCCGGTTCTGAGTTGGACAGTCCCCACCCTGCTTCATCAGGTGGCCTTGAGGATGGTTCAGTGGGATAGGAAGAAGCAGGTCCCCGAGTCGCAGCGCAGAGGGGCGGGGTCGGCGCCCACAGCATGGGCAGGGGCCGTAAAAGGGGCTCGTGGGTGCTTTTGGGGGGGGTTGTGGCAGTCAGCTTCGCCGTCAGCCAGCCTTCCTCCCGGGCGGGGGTCGGTGACCACGCGGCCATCTGGGCTTCCGGGGTTTGCTGCCGTTGTCTGTCCTTCCGCTGTCTGTCTGTTCTGGTTCTGTGGGCCCCGGGCAGGACTGAGGGTAAATGGATAGGCTCTACCACCATCTTTCCTTTCCTTCTAAGAACTTCTGAGGTTTCCGAAGCAGCCCTTTGGGACGGGCCTCATGCCCTCCTCGGAGGGGAAGTAGGGGCAGGGAGGCCTCCCAGAGGAGAGGGCCGTGGCCAGGTGACCGAGTGGGGCTGGCCTCGGTCTGTGCTCAGAAAATGCGGGGCATTTGGTGAAAGGGCTCTGATGTCCCTCACTTTGCCCCCCACCCCCTTCAAAGGACGCCTCCCTCCCGGGACACCCGTCTAGAAGCCACCTGCACTGAGGCCCACCGTGTGCCGGGCCAGCAGGGGAAGATGCCAGTGAGCTAGCCGTGAGGGCAGCAAGAGAGGAAGGACAGTGACTCTGGGGGTGGCCCCTCGGGTCACGACAACCCTTCTCACGCCAGTGGCCACAGCGGCTCAGCGGGCCTTGCCTCCACCTGCGTCTCCCCCAGCAGCACCCCTGCTGGCGCCATAAGGGGGACACAGGTGTACTGTCCCCGAGGCCAGCCACCGGCCAGGGACTGAAGCACACCCTGAGCAGGACAGACCTGGGCAGACAGAGAGCTGGCCCCTGTGCCAGGGTGGAGTCTAGTGAGGGAGTGTTAAGGGGACAAAGAGGGCTGTAACTGTCATGGAGATAAGGCTGAGAGGGGGGTGGCGGGGAGGGAGGAGGGGGGGAGGCGGGCTGCTGGAGGTGGGGGGTGGGCATGCTCTCTGAGGAGGTGCCCGCTGAATACCGTGGGGGCAGCCTGTTAAGATCCAGGGAAAGGTGTTCCAGGCTGAGGAACAGCCCACAGTCTGTGCAAAGTCCTGGGGGCAGGAGGGGAGGGAGAGGCGGGGAGTGGAGGTCAAGGAGGGAGGGGGGGCCACGTCCTGGGGGGAGGGCAGCAGGAAGCCCCCGGGGTGTTGTGAGCTGGAAGAGATCCCTGTTTCCAAGACGATCTCTGGCAGTCCAGTGACTGGGGGATGAAGCCCTGGGAGGGAGGGGACCAGCCCAGGTATGCCGTGTGTCTGGCCCGGGGGGAGGCTCCACGTGGCTCTCCTGAGCCTGGCCCAGTGGCGGTGACCTGTCCCCAGGACTGTACGTTAACAGACCTCTCAGCACGGGCCCACCCCCCTCCCCCACCTGCCAGGACCGTCCGTCTCTGCTGTGTCTCAAGGGTAATCTATGGTCGGCCTTCTCTCATCTGCTGTCCTGTGGGGGAGGGGGGCTGTCACTCCCGCCGTCACTCCTGTGGGTAAGGGGTGGGTCCTCACAATGGAAACCGCAGGCTGGAAGGCGGTTTCTCTCTGAGGGTCTAAATGCCCGGGTGCGGCCAGAAGACAGCCTGCCAGCCGGCCTCTGCCAGCCACAGGGCTACCTGGGAAGCCAGAGCCAGGCCCCGTGTCTGTCCCCAGCGATATGTTTATGCTCTGGCTCGGTGTCGTTTAGGTGTCCCGGGCTGACCCCACGACCAAGTCAGCAGTGGTGATTTGATGAGCCCCTGCGCGTGCGTGAGGCTCCGTGCCGAGCCCGGATCCCAGACACCGTGGGCCACAGGTGCAGCCTCATGGAGCTTAGTTTCCAGGGGGAGGGCAAGTGCCACCCATCGGTCATTGCAATCGTGATTAGTGCCAGATGGGCTGGGACAGGGGCCTGAGGTGGTCACAGAGGTCAGAAGAGCGCTCGGAGAAGGTGGCCTGTGAGCTGAGCCGTGGAGGGTACACAGCCTGATAAGGGGAGCATCTCCTGGGCAGCCCTGTGGAGGCAGAGGTCTCCAAGATGGGACTGTAGACACAGACCTGGGGCCAGGGGACCGTGGCCTCCATGTGGAGACTTGCCTTGGCCACATTTTTTTTTTTTTTTTTTTACATCTTATTCTGTTTGTTTCATTTGGGAGCCCGTGCTTTTAAGTGCACTTTTTATTAAAAAAAATTTTTTTAATGCTTATTTGAGTGTGTGTGTGTGTGTGTGTATGAGAGAGAGAGAGAGCATGAGTGGGGAAGGGACAGAGAGAGAGAGAGAGAGAGACAGAATCTGAAGCGGGCTCTAGGCTCCGAGCTGTCAGTACAGCGCCCAATGCGGGGCTTGAACTCGAGAATGGAGAGATCGTGACCTGAGCCAAAGTCAGACACTCAACTGACTGAGCCACCCGGGCGCTCCATTGCCTTGGCCACCTTTGAGGCCTGGGGTGGGGGTCTGTCTCTGCTGGTCCTTCCATGTGTATGTGGCCCCTTGAGGGAGCCACCCTGGGAGGCTTCACCCTTACCCCAGGCCTGCAGCTACCCCCCAAGTCCTCTGGGCGGGGGGGGCTTCTCAGGCAAAGAGTAAAACCTTCCAGGTGGTATTTCAATAAAGAGTGGGGTGGCCTGGGCCGGAAAGGGCCTGGGTCTGCTTCCCTTCCCGAGTCCTGCCCGGCCGACAGACTCCAGCTCCGGTCTCTCCTCCGGAGAGACACAATGGGGACACACACAATGGGGACCTGGCCAAACGGGTCTGTGGGATGAGGGTCCTCGAGTGGCCGTCCTGTGGTCACCTGGTGAAGCCAGCAGCACCCAAGGAGGCCGTGGTGGAGCCAGATGGGGAGATGTCCAGGCCCTGAAGGGAGGCTCTCCCAGCCTCCCCCTGCACACGAGGGGTGCAAACAAAACAAAATCTGTAGGAACGCCAGGATACCTGTGATGTATTCTCTGTGTTTCCTTCCTCCCGATTCCTCTTTGTTGTTTAATCGTCTCTACTTCATTGGGATAGGATTCATATACCATACAATTTACCCATTTAAACTATACAGTTCAGTCGTTTTTAGCGTATTCACAGAGCTGCAAAACCATTACCACAATCAATTCTAGAATGTTCCATCACCTCAAAAAGAAGCCCCGTACCCATCAACAGTCACTTCCTATTACCCTATTCCTCCAGCCCCTGGCAACCAATAATCTTCTTTCCTTCTCTATGCATTTGCCTGTTCTGGACATTTCATAGAAAGGTGATCAGATATAATGTGGTCTTTCGTTACAATTTTTTAAATGTTTTTATTTTATCTTTGAGAGAGACAGAGAGAGCGTGAGTGGGGGAGGGGCAGAGAGAAGGAGACACAGAATCCGAAGCAGGTTCCAGGCTCTGAGCTGCTGTCAGCACAGAGTCCTACGAGGGGCTCGAACTCACGGACCGTGAGATCGTGACCTGAGCCGAAGTCGGACACTCAACCAACTGAGCCACCGAGGTGCCCCTAGTTTTGATTGTTTTGATTAGATATCTGGCAGTGGAATTGCTGGGTCATATAGTAACTCTGTATTTAACTTTTTTTCCCTATTGTTTTCTGTATTTAACTTTTTGAGGAACTGCAGACTGTTTTCCAAAGTGGCCGCACGATTCCACATTCCCAGCAGCAGTGTGTGAGGGCTCCAATTTCTCAACATCCTAACACTTGTTATTATCTCTTTTTTTATTATAGCCATCCTGGTGGGTAGGAAGTGGCATCTCACAGGAGTTGTGATTTTCACTTCCCTGAGAGCTGATGTTGAACATCTTTTCATGTGCTTATTGGCCATTTGTGCATCTTCTTTCGAGATATGTCTGTTCAGATACGTCACTCATTTTATTTATTTTTATGTTTCATTTATTTTTTGAGAGCAAGAGAGACAGAGCACGAGTGGCGGAGGGTCAGAGAGAGAGGGGGAGACACAGAATCTGAAGCAGGCTCCAGGCTCCAAGCTGTCAGCACAGAGCCCGACGCGGGGCTCGAACTCACGAACCGTGAGATCGTGACCTGAGCTGAAGTCGGCCACTTAACCCGCTGAGCCACCCAGGCACCTCACTTCACTCATTTTAAAATGAGGTTGTCTTTTTATTGTTGAGCTGTGAGAGTTCTTTATACATTCGTGATAAAGTCTCTTACCAGGTGTGATTTGCAAATATTTTCTCCCATCGTGTGGACTGTCTTTCCACTTTCTTGATGGTATTGTTTGCAACACAAAAATTTTAAATTTTGGTGAAATCTGATTTATATACTTCTTTTGTTCCTTATGCTTTCAGAATGCATTTAAGAAGCCTTTGCCTAACTCAAGGACACAAAGACTCACTCCTGTGTTTTCTCCTAAGAGTTTTATAGTTTTAGCTGTTACATTTAGGTGTATGATCCATCTTGATTTATTTGTTGAGTTATGAACGCATCAAGTAACAAGATCTGGAGGTGGGTCTAACGTCTCTGTGATTTGGGAGATGAGTGTACATTCTATTCTGAGCTCTTTCCAACAATTGTAATGTGATGAAACAGTACCACGAATTCTATGAGTGTCAGAGTCACAGCCATTGCTAATACCACCTACATTCATAACTGAAGAAAATGCTGGATTTCAGCTAAAGGTTCATAATTATCCTCCCAGGTTCACAGTCCCCCTGAATTCTATCCACAGACTGCCAGCTAAGAACTCCTGGGATGGCTAAAATTCCTGCCTCAAGTCTCAGTTGTTTTTTTTTTTTTTTAAAGGTTTATTTATTTTTGAGAGAGAGAGACAGAGAGAGACAGAGCATGAGCAGGGGAGGGGCAGAGAGAGAGGGAGACACGGAATCCAAAGCAGGCTCCAGGCTCTGAGCTGTCAGCACAGAGCCCAAAGCAGGGCTCGAACCCATGAACTGTGAAATCATGACCTGAGCCAAAGTCGGACGCGTAACCGACTGAGCCACCCAGGTGCCCCAAGTCTCAGTTTCTGAATAGTCTTGATGGGTTAAACCCTCCCAGGATTGGCTTCTGGGCTGTTTTCCTGCCACCCCAGCTCCAGTTCCCTTTGTCCTCTGCCTGGCTCTAGACTTGGGGAAGCTATCTCTCACCTAGCAGAATTTTCTAACAAGGCGAGGCTGCACAGCTGTGTGGCTGAGAAGTGCGGGATCCTCCACTGGCCGGATGACTTGACCCCTAGGTGCCTCAGTTTGCTTACCTGCAAGGCATGGAACCAGTCATAAGTGTGTTCACCTGATGGGCTTAGTGGGCTGATTGAATCCGTGCAGGATTTCAAGGCTGAGCACAGAACCGGGCACACAGGTACACCCTCAAGACCAGCTATTATCAGTAAGTCTTTCACAGGGGAGGGGGAGGGTGCTGTTTCCTCTGCTTACATATTCTTTCCTTGTTTTGCACCAGGTTAATGCCCAGTTATTTGTACCAAGAATCTTTAAGTTCTAACAGAAACTCAAAATACTCAACCTAAAAAAAATTTTTTTTATTGAAAAAAGTTTTTTTTTTTTTTTTTTTACTGTTTATTTTTTGAGAGAGAGAGAGAGACAGCGCAAGCAGGGGAGGGGCAGAGAGAGAGGGAGACACAGAATCTGAAGCAGGCTCCAGGCTCTGAGCTGTCAGCACAGAGCCCGATGTGGGGCTTGAACTCATAGACGGCGAGATCATGATCTGAACTGAAGTCAGACACTTAACTAAGCCACGCAGGTGCCCCCAAATGCTCAACTTTAAAGGGCAGCATTTTAGGCCTGGTTGATAGGGTGTAGGGAGGAGAAGAATTCAAAACTTCCCATCAGGCCTCAGCTCTCCTCTTCCCACAGGCTGGTTGGGGAGGGGTTGCTCCCTTGAGCAGGGCCTAGACTAGCCCGGGCCACATACCACAGGGCACCTGAGCACAAGTCCTGGGAACCTGGCCCACCTGCTCCAATCAAGGTCCTCTCCGAGAGGCTCCAAGCTTTTCTGGGCCTTAGAGACAGGCTTTTTCCTAAGAGGGTCTGAAAAAGTTCTGGAAAGGGCAGTGATTGGCCTGGCTCGGTCATGTGCCAATGCCTGAGGCACTCACCGCAGCCAAGGGGCTGGGGAGGTCTGATTAGCCAGGCCTGGGTCACGTGCTTGTCAGGTTCTTCCCCCGCCCCCCTCCCCACCAGCCAAACTCCTGAAGGAGGATGTTGGGGAGGAGCTTATGCTGGGGAGATGCCGGGCTGATAAAATTCAAAGGCCTTCCCCCTCTTGTAGGGCTTGTATCAAGTGTTGGTCAGACCTCTCTCTTGTTTCAGGAATCTTCCCCTCACCGGGATTGACTCCTGCTCTGTGCACCAACAGCACTCTGTATCCTCTATCATCCACTTTTCACTCAACACATTTTTAATGAGCACCTGCTATGCATCATGCACAGAGCCTGGAACCAGGGAGGGGATGGAGGTTGCAAGGGGACCGGAAGGGAGTGGCCTGTGGGGTAGGAGAACCAGGCATCCTGAGGTCTAGAAAGGTCAGGGAGTTTCCAGAAGATGGAGTAGTGGACTCAGGTGCTGTGGAAGAAGAGCTCAGGGAAACCAGTAAATGATTGCTGGCTTCAGCAGCCTGGAGGTTGTGAGTGACCTCAGCAAGAATTAAGAGTAGGGACACAGCCTTCCTAGGGTGGGGTAAGGAAAGACTAGGAAGGAAGGAAGGGGGTGGAGAATGCAGGTATAGACACATCTTTGCAGGTTTCTGTGGGGTTAGTAAAGAAATGGGGAGGAGGTTCATGGGACTTGGGAGCAAGGGAGTTATTCCCTTTCTTTGGAAAATGCTGACTCAGGGGAAAGAGAGAGCTTGAGGGCACAGGAGACCAGCAAGGGGAGGGCAGTGGGAAGTGGGTGCCTGAGATCAAGATCACAGTGGGAGAGACTAAAGCGGAGGCGGGGGGCCGGCGGCGGGGGTGTGTGTGGCAGGTGGGGACTTGGGCCAGTCTGGAGGCCAGAAGAGGAGAGAGATGCCATTTGATGGCCTCCGATTTCTCGCTGAAGAATAAGGAGAGGTTATTGGCTCCGAGTGAGGGCGGAGGGCAGAGGAGCTGTGGGAGGTATAAGGAAAGGAGAGAAGGTGGGGATATACGGGTCTCAGAGAGTGGGAGAGAGTGTCACTGAAAAACATGGTCGGGCTGCTGACTGTGTGGCGGGTCAGTTTGAAGTCTGAGGTCACAAATTCCCAATCACAAGAGTTGTGTGGATATCCCACACAATAGGTAGGGGCAGGAAGGGGCTTTTCATAAAGTTGCAGGGTTCCCTACGGTGGAGGAAGATCAGGGCCAGGGAGGTGGACTCTATAAAAATCCATTAGGCCAGGAAGTAGTTAACTATTATCTGTGTTTTTCAGATGAGGAAGCTGGGAGGGTCAAGGTCAGTATGGTATCCATGTGGCTTTGGGTTCAAACTAAAAAGGGGCCTGGCATATGTTGAAGTAACTTAGGTGTTAATATTTGTTGAAAAAAGTGAATGGTTGGATAGTCCAAAGATGTAACCACAGCCAGGAAGTAGCCCAACCTTGGGGTTTGGTGGGTGGCACTCATGACCCGTGTCATGCTGTCCTTGCTGCCCTAATAAATGACTCAATATCACCTTTGCGCTGTTGTAGGCTAATCATTCCAGGGTCTGATGGTAGAACTTCATAGAACACCAAGTGAGCAGGGCAGAGTGGTGTTAACCTCATTCCTTACACAGTGCTCACCTCCAGATGAGTCACAGAGGCCCTCCGCCAGGTGGCCCAGCCCCAGAATGCCTCCTCTGGTTCCTAACCCTGGGCTTTGGGGTCTGGACCCTACCCAGGCCAGCTGGTGGAGGAGTATCCCAAGGGCACACATCTGTACCGCCTGGGGCGCTCCAATGAGAGGGGCATCCTTTTAAGGGGAGTCCTGGAGATGAGACCCTGAACTTGGTGCCAGCCGGCCGGCTCCTCCTCCTCTGGGAGGGCTCCTAGCCATTGAGGCAGAAGTGATCGTGGTCACATCATTGAAGTTAATAATGATGGTTCATCCTGCATAAAATGTGTTAGAGAACACTGTGCTTATTAAGGTTTTAAAACCATAAAACTCCAGATTTCTCCCTGTAGCTATTTATATCTTGAGCTGGTGTAAACTGTCCCCTTATAAAGCTCAGGTTTGAAGCAACTTAAAAGTAACTTAAAAGCTATCCGTTGCATTAAAAAAATTATTTATAGACCTTCTCTTGTCTCCTAATTATGCAGGAGCAGCGCGCTGTTTGGGGGGGGCTGGTGGTGGAGGTGGGACTACGAGGACTTCCAGGGGAGTCCCACGCTCCCCCCCAAACCCCCATCCAGCGGTAAAGCAGCCCCCGGGCTGGTGGGTGATCACACTTCAGGCAGGGATGTCTCGAGCTGGGTCGTGCTCTCCCTTGCTGGGTGCTCGGCGTGGATCAGGGGAGGCAGGGCAGGCAGCAGATCCGGAAAAGTGGCTCTTGCCTGGGAGGAAGTTGACCCTCCTCCACTACCAAGGGCTTGGGATGAAAATAGCTTCTTCCTCTTTACCCTTCCTGGCCCCAGCCCATTTCTATAAGTCCTCCTCCCCATTTCTGTAAGTGTCCCCTCCCGCAGGGACGATTCGGTCTCTTCACTGAGGACTAACCGGCCCTCAACGATGGCTAGGGACCCGGGACCCGGACTTTGCGTCCGGGCAGAGGCCGCTCGGGACCCTCCCTCCGGTCCCCTTGGACGCGGCGCGCCAGCGACTGGGGCAATTGCGGCGACTTCCAACCTCCCCCAACCCAATTAGCAGAAGCCTCCACAAATACTCTGAGCACAACCCCCACCCCCCCACCCCGCTGTTTCCTTTCCCTTCGGGAGACTGTCACCTGGGAACCCTGTCCCCTGCAACGGGGACCCGCGGCGCTGAGCCGCCGCCAAATCCCTTGGGAAAGGTGGGGGCGCAATTAGTTTCTTCCAATTAGTTTCCCCTCTTTGTATAGAACCCATTCAAACTGTGGATGTAATCCTCCGCGCGAAGGGGAAAATAGTCCCGACCTTGCATTCAATTTCTGTTCTCGTGTCGCGCATATTTTACTTTTTGAAGCCAACTGGACTCTCAGAGGGGCCCTTCGCGGAATGTGGGGGCCGAGGCTGCCGGTGGTGCGCGCAGGTGAGGGGGTGGGGGCCGCAGCAGAGGGAGGGGGCGGGGAGGGCAGCTAACTCCTCGCTATTGCCTAGAGAGATGGATCATGGGGCGTAGAGAGATTGCAAACCTCAAACCACGTACAGCGGGCGATACGCGTCAACCGAACCTGACCAACGGAAGCCCGGAGCCTCCCCCTCCCCGCGCTCCCGCCCCCGTCCCTTGGACAGACGGGCTCGCCGAGCCAACCGCGCTGCCGCTCGCCGTCCGAATCCCACACAAGCCAATGGGAGCGCGCGGGGGGGGCGGAGCCATCCCGCGTCGGGTTGGGCTGCGCGCGGCTTCCCCCCCCACCCCCGGCTCGCCCCAGGCCCCGCCCCCTCCCCCCCCCCCCCCCCCCCAGCCCGCTCGCGGCTCCCGGAGTAGTTAGTGCCAGTGAAGTGCGGGCGGCGATGAGAGCGAAAGTTGCGCTCGGCTCGGCGCTGGGGGCTTGAAGCCGCACCGCGCTCCGCCCGCCCGGCCACCCCCGGCTCCGACTCGCGCCCGCGGGTTCCCGCCGCGCCCGCCCGGCCCCGCGCCTGCCCGCGCTCCTCCCCCCCCCCCCGCCCGGCGCCCCCTCCTCAGGAGCCGCGGGGCCCCGCCACTTTCGCCCGGCCCCGGCCCCCGCCGATGCCGGCCATGGTGGAGAAGGGCCCCGAGGTCTCAGGGAAGCGGAGAGGGAGGAACAACGCGGCCAGCTCGGCCGCCTCGGCCGCCGCCGCCTCCGCCGCCGCCGCCTCGGCCGCCGCCGCCTCGGCCACCGCCTCCGCCTCGGCCGCCGCCGCCGCCGCCTCCGCCTCGGCCGCCGCCTCGGCCGCCGCCGCCCCCAATAATGGGCAGAATAAAAGTTTGGCGGCGGCGGCGCCCAATGGTAACAGCAGCAGCAACTCCTGGGAGGAAGGCAGCTCGGGCTCGTCCAGCGACGAGGAGCACGGTAGGTGGCAGCCGCCCCGCGCCGCCCCCGCGCCCGCCCGCCCGCGCTGACCGCGGTGCTCTGCTTCCCCGCAGGTGGCGGCGGCATGCGGGTCGGACCCCAGTACCAGGCGGTGGTGCCCGACTTCGACCCCGGTGAGTAGCGCCCCCGGGCCCCGCGACCCGAGGGGGCGGGGGCCCCCGGACAACTTTCTTTTTGTGTGTGTTCGCCCTGCTGTCCGCGGGGAGAACAGCAGGGCGAGGACGGGGAGGGGAGCACACACCCGAGCGTGGTCCGCGAGCGCGCCCCGCGCCCCGGGGAGGCTCCAGTCGCCCCCCGGTCGGGTCGCTGCCGCCTGGCCCGCTGCGCCCCCGAGGAGCGGGGCGGCGTCGGCCCGGGGGGTCCCGGGGTCCCGGCCGGCCGCGCCTCGGCCGGGGGTAGGGGTGGCGGCGCCGGAGAGTTAGCGTGCTGCGAGCGCCCCGGACTCGGGACGCCCTCCGACCCCTCTCTGCCCTGCCAAATGTCGCAGCACTTGCCTTTTTCTCTTCCTGCTGGCCCCCGGGCTTCTGCGTGCCCCTGCCTCCCCTCCCAGCCTGGGGCGAGGGGGGAGTAGAGAAACGACCCCCCCCCCCCCCCCCCAATTCAGTTAAGAAGTGTGAGCTTCCCAGAGGGCGCCTGCCCGGGGAAGAGAGGCTTGCTCGTGGCAGTTCGATTTTAGGACCTATTTGTAAACGTCCGTGTGTTTCCTTTTTTGTTTTGTTTTGTTTTTCTTGAAGGAAGGGGTTGTGAAAAGAATAGAACCCTGGGAAGCTTTAGCCTAACGAATTATTTCCACCTCCAAGAGATCCCTCCACCCTAGAATGGAACATTTACTTTCCTTGCTGCTGTTCTGCGTGGAAGCAAATTTAAAGTGGTACCAGAAAAAATCTAATCAGACAAAGGAATTCGTCAGATTTTAGTGCGTGAGATTCTAGCCCGGCTCTCCATGAGACTGTTCTTTAAAGATTGTTGGCATAGAAGATGTTCGAAAGGACATGGGTTTTATGCAATAAAATTCGAAAGAATCTTGCACAAGTGGAGCTAACAGGCTTTCTGGTTGGAGGGCTTTAGAGCAGAAGGGTATCTAGGTTATACCACTAGTTTATTTGAGAAAATAAATGCATAACTGCCTTTCCTTGGAAACAAGACTGCAGAAAATTGCAAGGATCTAGTCCTTGAGAAAGGAGATCGCTCTTGAGCTGTTATTAAGGTACTAAACTCTGGGCGTTCTTTGAAGTGAAAATACACAGGGATCCCTGAGTGAGCTTTTGGGCACTCTGGGAATAAATGACCTTGCCCATATTTGCTTTCTAAATTTTAGTCTGTTGATTTAAATCGCTTACATTTATGTAGTCTTAACACCCAGGTTTGTGTTCCTTTTTAATTCGTGTTAGTCTTTTTGATCGGTTCCCCTTCCCCCACATCTTCCTTTTTTGGTAGTGACTTCTCATTGACAAGAGTGACAGATAGAACTGGGAGACCAGGCTTTTTCTCTTGTGTGCATGCCTTCTCCATTCCTAGGTTGGCCACCAGGGGAAGCATGCTGTTTTTTGGTTACAGTTGACCCTATCTTCATTTTGTAGGTCAAGTCCATCTTTGTTTTAATACACAGAACATAAAGCATAGGTTGTCACCAAGTTTCTCACATAGATTAAAAAAAAAAATCAACTTGCCACGGATCTTTTAGTAAGTTGGTCGATTTTTAGTACGTTTTGGTTATGTTGGTTTTGAGACCTTTACTTAAGTATGTTGGATGTGACTAAGGAAATGGCAACAACAGGAATTAGATTTCTGATCTTCTTCTAAGTATCGATGTCAGTAGTGAGCCTGGCTTTGGGTTTGTTCTTTTCTTTGAAATGGCAGATACAGTAGGATCCTTTCTTGAGCTGCCCTTGTATTTTTCATGGAATAGGTACCAGCATGCATTTGCTAGAGACCTGCCACTCTAAAAGTGAAACATTGTAAATGTTCTGCATAGTCTGACTGCCAATGGGTTGGGTTGTGGCATTAACATTTACAGATTGCCTATTTTGTGTTGTTTTAAGCTGGAAAGGAATCTGACTGGTATGAAATAGTTTTAAGCCCTCTTTTGCCAGTCTGAGCAGCAGGACAGATTCATAGATGTGGCTGAAAATTGTGGGACCTTATTGTTTCTTAGTGAGTTTTTTCAACGTGTTCTTATATGGAACTTAAAATCTAAGGGGAGAGGAGACTTCCATTTTGGAGTAGAAGTGGTACACCATATTTGTTTCCTAGCCACCTCCCCCCCCCCCCCCCCCCCCCAAAATGTTTTTAGGTCTTTAGACTGAACAGTTCTTTCCATGAGTGTAAGCTAGGAGTAATATGGAATTGAGATTGGGATTGTTAGTGCTTGTCCTTTCTCCCTGCCTGAGTTTGGAATGCATTTTTTTTTAAACCAGAATTTTGAACAAGTGAGTGTGAAACTCTTCAGAGAGCCCTTTTTTCTTTCTTTTTTTTTTTTTTAACTGTCTCTGATGAGTTGGAGTCCACTGTGAGTGGAAGAAGTTGATTTTAATTTTTTTTTTAAGTCAGGTTTTATTTACCCATATTATCCCAAATTGAGCCTATTTAGCTTTAAAAGCAAATGGTTGAAGCTGGGAACATCTGATACTCCCTGCATAGTCCAAAGAAGATCCATTTCTGTCATCCTTTACAAAATAGTGACTGAAACGGATGGGGCTCTGTAGCCCTAAAATCCTCATTAGGTTTTCATAATCAAATTAAGACCCAGACTAGATTAGTGGCCTGTGGCATAGCTTGGCAATTTAAAATACCATCTATGTTTACAACGATAGGAGCAATTTTATCAATTAGTTTTGAAAACAGAGACCAGAATGTAGTTCTACATCTTTAACTTAGGCTTTGTTCCCACGTATGGTGTCCAGACCCCATGCCGTTGTGTATGTTGTCATTGGTGTCTTAGAATTTGGTAATCGTAGAATAGAGTAAGAAGGAGGAATGCTTATTCTGTCCTACTTCTGGTAAGTTATTTCCTATATGTACTTGCAAAGCATAATTTAATTTCAAATGAGTAGTGTTTTTCTATATAAAGATGTGAATGTTTTCCGTGATCTTACTGGTATGCATGCAAGGCAGGAATCTGTAGCCTATATATTTCTACCACTGTTTGGCATTCTAGCTAGAGAAACACGGTGACAGGATTTTAAGGTTGACTCAAGTTCTTTGTTTTCTGAAGCATGTGTTTTTATGTCAACTTTCATCCTGTGTTGGTTTTCAGTATCACAGTTCACTGATACTAAAATTATGACTTTTAAAGAAGAAGTTGTTATTGGTAAATATTTTTGAGATAATAGTCCTTTAAAAAAGCAACCTGTATTTGTACATTGAATCCAGTTTCATCAGATTTGAAATTTTGGGTTGTCATTGGCTCAGCTTGTCACTTCAGAGTTGATTTCTCTTAGTAAAATGCGTTAATGCTTTAATGTGGAATAATTTTACTGAACAGGGGGTCTTGGCCTGTTTTTTGTTTCTTTTTACTGCTGGTTCTGTGTTTGTCCTTGACCACATTATTTTCTGTGCTTTAGTTTCATTGTAAAAATCAACTCTATAGATATTCTTAAATTCACAAGTTACGGTGATTGTATTGTGATTTAGACATACTTTGAGGCAGTGTTCACTCAAATGAGAGGTTAGGGTAATGATAAATGGTGTGAGATCAACTTTGTTAAGTAGTGTGGTGGGGAGACGCCTAAATCTAGTTGTCAGGAGATTGAATGCCCTATCTCTGTGACTGAGCAGGTGGTAAAAGGTGGAGCTGGTCATTTTATCTTCAGGAACCTCGGTTTCCTCCGTCATGAATCAGGGGTTCTTTGCATCCCTAATGGTCTAGGATTGTATCAGTTATAGTCCTCTTTGTAATTTCATGTTTCTTTCAGAAGCAGTGTAGGGTAGACAGCTTGGGCGGTGAGAATTGTCAGACCTGGGTTTGGGTCCTGGCAGTGTCTCTTGCCAGCTCCGTATTGACCCTGGGCAAGTTCCTTCACTTTTTTTCTTTTTTTTAAGTTTATTTATTTTGAGAGAGAGAGAGAGAGAGAGAGTGAGTGTGAGTGTGCGTGGGTGCATGCGAGCTCGGAGGGGCAGAGAGAGACGGAAAGAGAGAGAATCCCAAACAGACTCCTCTCTGTGAGTGTGGAGCCCGACTTGGGACTCGAACTCAGGAATCATGAGATCATGACCTGAGCTGAAAGCAGGAGTTGATGGCTCCACTGACTGAGCCACCCAGGCGCCCCAGGTTACTTGAGTTTGCCTTCATCTGTAAAACAGAGAATAGAACTTTCTTCATCAAGAGAAGGGATTACCTTACACATGTGAAATGCCTAGCACCGTGCCTGACGCATAGTGAATGCTAAGTAAACATCTCCTGGTGTCCTTATTTTAATTGTCATCCATGTGACTGGGGTTGCCAACCAGTGGTCCTTGCATTACCTGCTTTACTTGGAGGGAAGACCGGGTTATGATGAAAACATTGACTTGAATGCAAGTTGTGCGCTGAGATATTTGAAGATGATTGTTTTTGAGTCACATGTATTTGCTACGATTTAGGGATATAAAGATAGAGAAGGAGTCCAAAGCATTTGTAGAGCAGAAAAGAATACTGAGGACCAGAGAGTATAGGTAATTCAGGTCAGGTTTCTAGATTGTACTAAAGATACCTTGAATCCGTCCCCAGGCCAGGAGAGGTACACATTAACTAGGTTCTGAGCCAGGGAGTTTTTACTCTAAACTTCCAGGTCCTTGTCTCTGAGAGTTAGTGTTTTCAAGGTGGCGTTCTTTTACCACGGTACTCCCTTCCTGGGGTGATGACTGTCATTCAGAGGTTAGCTGGTTGAAGCTCACCACAACATAGTTGTTTTAAAATCAGTGTTAATTTGTACTGAAGAAATCTCGGCTTACTTTTAGAAAGCCATTTTCCTTGGTATTATAAGGTTTTGCAGGGCAGTTGAGTTGAAAAAGTCTGAAGTCTTTGGAGATGAAATATCAAAGTTGTATCCAAGTTACTGTATTTTTCCCCAGGTTGTCGTCTGTTGTTTTCTTCTTTACATCATAGGTTGTTGTAATGAATTTATGGTTTAGCTCTCATTTCTGAGCTTTTCTTCAGAGGTTCCATGAATGTTGTAAAAAGAAATAGGCTTGTTTGTCACCTCCTCTGATGGAAAACAATGATCCTTGTTCAGGTGTATGTTTTAAGTTTGTATTTCTATTTAAAACAGAGCTTTAAATCACTTTCTGGGAGAGGAATCTCTGTACCAGCGTAGTAAAAGTCTGAGTAAGGAACGGCTTGGGGATGGAACACTGATTTCGTCATTTGGACTGAGTTAATTTTCCCTGCAGCTTCAAAGAGCAGTTGTGGAAAGTAGGGTTATAGTTGCAGTGTAACAGTTTCTTCTGTTTTGTGTTTTGAACGTTTCATTAATACATCTTGGGGCGTGCGGGTGGCTCAGTCAGTTAAGTGTCCAACTTTGGCTCATGGGCTCAGGTCACGATCTCGCGGTTTGTGAGTTCGAGCCCCGCGTTGGGCTCTGTGCTGACAGCTGGGAGCCTGGAGCCTGCTTCGGATTCTGTGTCTCCATTCTCTCTGTTCCTCCCCCACTCGCTCTCTGTCTGTCTCTCTCTCTTAAAAATAAATAAACATTAAAAAAATTAAAAAAAATACATCTTATCTAATGTGTTGAGTTTCATAAGAGTTTCCTTTGTTGAATTTTAAAAATGGAATATTTTGAAGTTGATTTAAAAAGCATTCTCCTAAAATGTTTGAGAGAAATCCATATTTTAGAATGACATTAGGATGTCATTTAAATGAGATGTTAACAGTGATCCCTAAAACTCCTGTTTTCATATTAGGCAAATTCTTTAAAGATGTGGGTTTTAGTAAAAATTTCATACTAGACATAATTTTTGAAGTTTTTGGATTTTCCCTCCCTCAAAGTAATGAGAGTAAAAATTAAAATGTCCATCTAACCCAGCCTTCCTTTGTCCTAGATAAGGAAAATAGGGGCTGGAGAGATAGTGACTTATATTTGTCTTTCAGTACCTAACCATTGAAAGTACTACAAGGTAGACTGGAGACCATATGAGGTCAGACTTCAGCCTTGTTTTATTTTAGATGTTTTAAAGCCTTGTTACTGGGTATGGCAATTGGGAACAGTGATATGTGTTTATAATTTTAGAACCAGAAGTAACAGTTAAGCTTTTAACAAATTGAAGTGACTGGATAGTTATTATGCATAATTTGAATATCTTTGATTATTACCATAGGATAGGACAGAATTATAACGATAGAGTTATTTTTTAAAAAAATAAACATTGAGATAGAACAGGAAATAATACACGTCCCCACCACTGTGATTAATACTTTATATATTAGGCTGTATTTGCGTCAGGTGCAGCTAAAGGCTAATTCTTCCCCTCCCTCCACTAATTCGAAGTTGATTTACGTTTTTCCTGTGATAGTTCATTTGCTTCCTCTGAGAAGCATATGCTAAGCTAGGATTAGATTTGCAAGAGATTCGTAGGGGTAAATGCCTGTGAAGGATAAAGAGGAGAGGAAGGTTAGGTGGCAAAAGCCCCTCAGACTGGATGTAGGTGCGACAGCCCTGAAGGAAAACAGAAAGCACAGTGATGGATGGTTGGATCCCGGCGCCTGAGGCTGGGATCCAGCCTGGAGAAAGCCTCAGCCGCAGCAGATTGCTTGTTGGAGGAGCCCATTGGGCAGGGGTGGCCCTGCTCTGGAGTGTCGGCTGGGTTCGGGCATTGGCCTGGCGCTGGTGTGTATGCTGCAGTGGGTCCCAGAGGTGCCAGGCCGATGGGACTGCCAGCTAATGAAACATCTCTCAGCACTTCTCTCTCGAAGGGAGATCGGAGCGGCCGGCTCTCGAGGCCTTCAGAATTCCCGTGCATGTTTTTGTACGTTAATACATAGGGATGATAAGCAATATGTTTTCTTACTGTCAAAGTCTTTTTGTAAGTGGACTTATTTTGTGTATTCATTTGCTTTGATGCTTTCCAAACAAGTACATGTCCACTAACGAGGCACCTAAGTTCCTTTTCACCCAGTCTTCACTATCAGGTTAGATTTATTAACTTTTTGCAGTGCTATCCTTTTGTGGTTTATGTTGGCATTTTTTAAAATGTCTTTTTATATGTTTTTTGGCTACTTGAGTTCCTCCCCTGGATGTGTCTTTTGCTGTTTTCTGTAGAGTGTTGGTCTTTTTCTTATTGATTTGTGTGAGTTCTTTATATTTGGTACTAATCCTTTGTTAGGGTTGCGGGTTGATTGAGTTTCTTTGATTAGGAAGGAATAAAAATAATGTTCCTGATTGGATATATTTCTGCCGAGAGCCTGGCCTTGGTATATAGTCCCTGGAATTATTATCACCAGGACCCTTGACTTGGAAGATGAATGTCACTGAGACTTGACGCATCTTCATTTGTTTTGTTTCAGTGTTAGATCATTTTGGTGTGCTAACTTATCAACTGCTTGACCCAAATTACAGTGCCAGGTGATTTGAAAGCTTCTGATTTAATTTCTGTCCAACATGTGGTTATGTTAGCATGTTAGAGGTTAAAGTTATGGCTTTAGTTCCTATAACAGAAGTTGAGTTTCTTACAAATGGGTATGGTGCTACATTTATCTGTCCAATGGATTTGCCACTAATTAAAAGGGAATGGGTGAGTGTGTGGATGGGGAGGTAAAACTTGTCATCACTAACAGAAAACCTCCAAAGGAATGATCTGTCAGTGCCAGGTGAAGACAGTGCTCACTCTGTGTCAGTCTGGTTTGAACACTTAGTATTTATTGTTTAATGTTTATTATTTTTTAATGTTTATTTATTTTTGAGAGACAGAGCGTGAGCAGGGAAGGGGCAGAGAGGGAGACACAGAATCTGAAGCAGGCTCTAGGCTCTGAGCTGTCAGCACAGAGCCCAACATGGGGCTTGAACCCACGAACCGTGAAATCATGACCTGAGCCGAAGTCAGATGCTCAACCAACTGAGCCACTCAGTTGCCCTGAACGCTTAGTATTTATTAAATAATTTTAAATATGACAGTCACAACGATCATATAAGGTAACGTTATTATTCCCATTTTCCAGATGAGGAAATAGAGGCTTTTTGTTCTGGTTCAACCTAATAAGTTGCCCAAGGTAGTGCATTCATTCTAAGATGCCCGTAGTTGTAAGATGCCCCATTACTTATTTATTTATTTTTCTTTTTTGTTTTGGTGTTTTGTTTGTTTATTTATTTATTTACATCCGAGTTAGCATATTGTGCAATAATGATTTCAGGAGTAGATTCCAGTGATTCATCCCCTATTATAACACCCAGTGCTCATCCCTACAAGTGTCTTCCTCAATGCCCCTTACCCATTTAGCCCATCCCCCTTCCACAACCCCTCCAGTAACCCTCTGTTCTCTGTCTTTAAGAGTCTCTTATGTTTTGTCCCCCTCCTTGTTTTTATATTATTTTTGCTTCCCTTCCCTTGTGTTCATCTGTTTTGCATCTCAAAGGCTTCATATGAGTGAAGGCATATGGTATTTGTCTTTCTCTAATTTCGCTTAGCATAATACCTTCCAGTTCCATCCACGTAGTTGCAGATGGCAAGATTTCCTTCTTTATGATTGCCGAGTAATACTCCCTTGTATCTATATCCCACATCTTCTTTATCCATTCATGCATCGATGGACATTTGGGCTCTTTCCAGACTTTGGCTATTGTCGATAGGGCTGCTCTAAACATGGGGGTGCGTGTGCCCCTTCGAAACAGCACAGCTGTATGCCTTGGATAAATACCTAGTAGTGCAACTGCTGGGCTGTAGGGTAGTTCTGTTTTTAATGCAACATCATTTTAAATATCACTAAGAAAGGAAAAACTCCAAGATACCATTAATTGTTAAGTTGGAGTCAGATTTCAACCTGCTGTATTTCAGGGAGAGTCAGCCAGAAATCCTTTTTAAGAGAAACACTTAGGGGCATCTGAGTGGCTCAATCGGTTAAATGTCTTACTCTTGACCTCAGCTCAGGTCATGATCTCAGGGTGCTCAGTTCAGGCCCTACATTGGGTTCCGCATTGGGCTCCATGCTTAAAATACTTAAAAGGAAACATTTAAAGATAGAAGTAGTGCTTTATTGGGTCAGTTGGTTGGTTGTTTCCATGTGCTCCCAGGTGTTCTGGAGTTTTATGTTTATGGTTGCCAGAATCTGCTTCGTGCCCAATTATATTCCTCTTCTTCCTGGCAGTGAAAACACAGATTGGTTTGGTTGATTGGCGCAGATTGGAGTGAGTTGCTTTACTACTGCATGTATGTTGAAATAGTCTTCAGAGCTTAAAATACAATTACAGGGGTTTTTGGAGGGGAGTGATTTCTTAAGATTACATGATTTAAGGTTATAATGGATAATGTTAGTTTAGCCACCCTTCAGTTTAACAGATATGAGAGTAATATTTAAATATCAACTATCCCATCTCCACCCCCAGTCCCACCCAATATATTTTTTTACAGGTTCACATTGAACTTTAGCTGTGGAATAAATTTAAGAACCATGTCTTGAATAAGGTGTGAAATGATAAATTAAAATATCTGAGAGAGTATTTTTAAGCAACCCTTGATTTCACCCGTACCAACTACCTGGTTAGTATTGTTCAGCAACTAATCCCTTCCTTGTATACTATTACTGTCCTCCTTCCCCTGTGCAAAAACAAACAAACAAAAAACCCTAAACCAAACTAACCCTGTCCCACCTCCATCCAAGGTATATATTCCTTGGTGTTACTAGTTTTGTCCTATTTTTCAGAGACCAGAGTATAAAGAAAATTGCAAGCCTTTTCCTGATTGACTCAAATGTGAGTTGTGCCGTGTTTGATTTTATCATAGTGTAATTTAATTAAGGACTAGTTTTTGTCTGCCTAGAACCTCAAGGCTTCCTTTGTACTTAAACTGAGGGCACTTAGGTGAGTCTTTGCTCCTAAAGTTGAACTGTGCTATTCTTCAGTTTCATCTAGTGGCCAGGAAAGACTGCTTGACGGCCTGTGTCTGAAAAGGTAAATTAAAATTTGGGGGTTACCTAAACATTAACGTTGACCTGAACTAAGGGTATTTCTGTGCTGTTTTACGCACACACACATGCACCCCTCTCACGGAAGGTTACGTGCCTTTACCTCTGCTGGCGTGAGGCTCGTTCTGCTCTCAGAATTAGCGCGGACGCAGAAGGTAGGGATAGCAGAGTAGAGGGAGTAGTTAGTGTGGTCTTAATACCATAGAGTTTTCTGGGAGCTTCTGCTTTCATAGAGGGCAGCGGCATAGTTCTTTGAGCCACCAGTTCAGGTTTAAATACTTTAAGGCTCGGGGTCCTTGGGTGGCTCAGTCCTTTGAGTGTCTGACTCTTGATTTTACATCGGGTCGTCATCTCAGGATTCATTGGATTGAGCTCTGTGTCAGGCTCTGCACAGGGTGTGGAGCCTTCTTGGGATTCTTTCTCTCTCTCTCTCTGCCCCTCTCCTGCTCATGTTCTCTCTCTCAAAATAAATAAATAAACTTAAAAAAATTTTTTTAAGGCTCATCTTCTGCTAACTTGTCACAGCTGGATGTGGTTCTGAGTTTAGTACGAACATGTTCTTGATGTGGCTGGTGTTCCTTGAATAGGCATTTTGTAATGCACATTTAATAACTAAGCAGCAGACTCAGTCATTTAAGAAATGGAAACCCAAGGAAAAATGAATTTTTAGATTACATGTAGAAGCTGATTTTCCCTATTTTTTGTGCTCTCGTTATAATGAATTTATGTAAATTAGAGGTGCACATCTTGCTTAAATACATTAATTTTTTTTGTTTGTTTTAAGTTTTATTTGTTTAAGTAATCTCCACACCCAACATGGGGCTTGAACTCATGACCCTGAGATCAAGAGTCATATCCTCTTCCAACTGAGCCAGCCAGGCACCTCCCAATTTTTTTATCAAGGTGAGATTCACATAACATATACAGTTAACCATTTTATCTTATTATTTTTTAATGTTTATTTTTGAGGGAGAGAGAGTGCCAGCAGAAGAGGGGTAGAGAGAGAGAGAGACAGAATCTGAAGCAGGCTCCAGGCTCCACACTGTCAGCACAGAGCCTGATGCAGAGCTAAATTCAAGAACTGAGATCATCACCTGAGCCAAAGTTGGACACTTAACTAACTGAGCCACCCAGGCACCCCTAAAATTAACTGTTTTAAAGCGAACAATTTATTGGCATTTAGTACATTCACATTGTTGTGCAACCACCATCCCGTCTAGTTCCAAAACACCCCTAAAAGGAAATGTCATCCCCGTTAGGGAGTTACTTCTCATTCCCCACTGTCCCCAGTCCCTCATACATTGCTGGCAGGATACAGAGGGTCACCTAATCCTTCCTGTGGTGGAGAGTGGGGGGATTAAAGGAACCAGGAAGTTTTAG
The DNA here is from genome assembly GCF_018350215.1 of Panthera leo. Taxonomy (NCBI): domain Eukaryota; kingdom Metazoa; phylum Chordata; class Mammalia; order Carnivora; family Felidae; genus Panthera; species Panthera leo. The sequence goes on from NC_056684.1 coordinate 143,715,190, forward strand.
GCGAAATGCTCCTTTGAGCCAAGCTTTAAAAAATAGTTTTTTTAGGGGCGCCTGGGTGGCTCAGTCAGTTAAGCATCTGACTCTTGATCTCTGCTCAGGTCATGATCTCACAGTTCATGAGTTTGAGCTCCACACTGTTAGTGTGGAGCTTGCTTGAGATTCTCTCTCTCCCTCTTTCTCTGTCCTTCTTCTTGTGTGCGCTCTCTCTCACTCAGAATAAAAAAAAAAAAAAAAAAAAAAAAGGTTTTTTCAGGGGTGCCTGGCTGGCTTAGTTGGTAGAGCATGTGCTTGATCTTGGGGTCATGAGTTTGAGTCCCACATTGGGCATAGAGCCTACTTAAAGAAAGGTTTTCAGTGTTTATAATTTTATGGTGTTTATTAATTTAAAAATTAATAATATATGTAAGCTATAAATATTAAATTATTTTGAAAATTCTAATCTTAAAAATTTCAGTATAGATTTTCTTTTTGTCTTGAGCTGCCCAATAACGGAGCCACTACTATATGAAAATATTTAAATTTAAATTTGTTAAAATTAGATAAGGGGCTCCTGGATGGCTCAGTTGATAGATCATGTGACTCTTGATTTTGGGGTCATGAATTCAAGCCCCACGTTAGGCACAGAGATTAGTTAAAAAGAACAAAACAACCTAAATAAAATAAAAAAATTCTGTTCTGTCACACTAGCCACAATTCAAGTGCTCTGTAGCACTGTGTACTTGCTGGCTGCCATATTGGATAGTGCAGAACAGAACATTTCTGTTACTCCAGGAAATTCTATGGGACGGCATTGATCTAGAGATTCTGATGAAATGAAAGTTTTGTTTTTAATTTTTATAATTGGTTCAGAAATTTTGCCTCTTTAATCAAGGTGCAGAGTGAGATGGGATGGCTGTGTACTCAGTTCTTTTAGCTGGGTATCTGTTGTCGTTTTAAAGTTTATTTATTTATTTTGAGAGAGAGGGAGAGAGGATCTCAAGCAGGCTCTGCACCATCAGTGCGAACTCGAATCCATGAACTGGCAAGATCATGTCAGGAACCAAAACGAAGAGTCGGTTGGTTAAGCGACCAAGCCACCCAGGTGGCCCTGGGTAGTTGTTTAATGTTACTGTTAAGGCGTTCATGATGAGGGTCCTTGAGAACACAAGTGGAAATGGAAAGCTTAGGAGAGCTTTATTTTTTGAGGTGATTATTTGGTAGCTAATTAAACCAGAAAGATGATTAAGGTGTATGGCTATATTGAAGATAAATATAGGACTTAAAAAACCAACAGTATTGAGGGCTCAACCTTGTCTTGAAAGATTAGGTTCCTAAAAACAGCCTTATTGAGGCATAATTGACATAAAATTAACTACGTATTTAAAGTGTACAGCCCCATGTATGATAGGCTGATTGAAGTCCCCCTGCTTACTGATGCTGTTTGTCTTTTTTTGTTTCATTTTGGATAGTTTCTATTGCTCTGTCTTTATTTTTTTAATGCTTATTTATTTGAGAGAGAAAGAGCGTGCACTCAAGCAGGGGAGGAGCAGAGAGAGAGGGAGAGAGAATCCCAAGCAGGCTCCTTGCTGTCAGCACGGAGTCTGTCTCTGGGCTCGAACTAATGAACCACAAGATCACGACCTGAGCCGAAATCTAGAGTCAGACACTCAACCAGCTGAGCTACTCAGGCGTCCCTAGTGCTGTGTCTTTAAGTTCTCTATTCATTTACAGTGTATGATCTGCCCTTAATCCCATCCAGAATTTTTTCATCTCAGACATTATAGGTTTCATACCTTAGAAGTTTGATTTGGGTCTTTAAAAAATATATATATAGTTCATGTTTCTGCTTAACATAGTCTTTCCTCTAATATCTTAGACACATTGAAATACAGTTGTAATTGTTCTAATGCTTTTGTCTCTGAATTCTATCATCTGCGTCATTTCTGGGTTGGTTTTGATTGATTGATTTTCTCCTCATTATGGGTTGCCTTTTCCTGCTTCTTTGCTTGTCTGGTAGTTTTTAATTTGGATGCCAGACATTATGAATTTTACTTTGATGGATGCTGGATATTTTTGTATTCCTATAAATATTCTTGAGCATTTTTTCTGGGACATGGTTAAGTTCCTTAGAAATAGTTTGTTCATTTCAGATCTTCAAGCTTTGGTAGGCAGCATCGGAGCAGCATTTCATCCAGGGCTAATTATTTGCCCCCACGGAGTCAAAACTCTTGTGCGCGCTCCACTGACGGTCTGTGAATTCCGAGGTTTTCTACTCTGGCTGTTGGGAGCCCGCGCTGTTCTTGGCCCCGTGTGAGCTTCGTGGATTGTTCCCTTTTATCGTTTTGGGTGGTTCTTTATCCCCAGGCTTCAAGAATTTTCTTCCGGTGTGTAGTAACGTGCTGTCAGTGCCGTGCCCACTACCCGCGGGGCCCTCTGCAGACCTCGGGCAGGCGCAGCAGTTGTGCACAGCCTTCTCGCTTCTCTGACATTCTTCCCCGCACCCCTCCCCCCCCCCCCCCCCCCCCCCCCCCCCCCGAACTCAGGCCTGCCTTGGCTTCCCTGACCCCAGCCTGTCCCCTCAACTCAGAGAGACTGCCTGACTTGTCCTGAGTTCCCTCTCCCTAAGCTGTCAGCTGGAAACTCTTTGGTTGTAGGACTTACTGCTTTGTCCTCTCAGGGTTCACTGTACTATGTTGCTTGGTGTCCAGTGCCTTGAAAACTTGCTTCATGTAGTGGTCCGGTTTTCAGTTGTTCGAGACAACAGGGTAAATCTGGTTCATGTCACTCTACTTTTGACAAAAGGCTAGATTTTTTTAAAAGGTGTAAGCAGAGCGGCACCTGGCTTGCTCAGTTGGTAGAGCACGTACGTGACTCTTGACCTCAATCATGAGTTTGAGTCCCACGTTCGACCTAGAGCTTACTAAAAAAGATATATATATATATATAAATGGTAACCAGATGAATTGGTTATATTCCCCCTCCCCTTTTTTTAAAGTTTATTTATTTAATCTCTACACCCAGTGAGGGGCTCGAACTCATGACCCCGGAGATCAGGAGTCACACGTTCTTCCAACCCAGTGAGCCAGTGCCCCGGTTATATCCCCTTTTTGTTAGAAAACATTAATACTTGTTTTATATGTTTTGCCCCTAACCTATTTGGTTTCTTCTTGATGTTGTTACGGCTTTTAAACTTTTAAATTTGGGATTTATGTTCATGGAAACATCAAGTAATGGTAATGAATAATAAATGTAATAATAAAGAATAATGATGCTTTTAGAAACCATAATACCAAACTTTGTGTTTTTATAAAGCCACTATTCATTTCAGTATTTGTGATAAAGTGCTTCATCTGGTCTGCCTGTTCATTGACACTTGATGATTCTAGCCCACAATTTTCCAAAGTCAGATAATTTTTTTGAATTCACTCTTCTTTAAAAAATAAATTCTTTAGGGGGCGCCTGGGTGAGCTCAGTCGGTTGAGCATCCCACTTCAGCTCAGGTCATGGTCTCGCAGTTCGTGGGTTCGAGCCCCGCGTCGGGCTCTGTGCTGACAGCTCGGAGCCTGAGCCCGCTTCGGATTCTGGGTCTCCCTCTCTCTCTTTCTCCCCTGCTCATGTTCTCTGAAAAATAAATAAATGTTAAAAAGAGTGAATTATTTAAAACTTATTACTTGTAGTATTTCTGAGAGAAGTATAATTGAGGAACTATCTCATTCTTGGACTGTCTTGGACCCAACTGCATCTTGCTGGAATGTAGTAAAAAGAATATTTGTGTGTGTTCCTTTTGAAACACAGAATTCCTATTGTCTTCTAGTCATTTTCAGCTAAATGTCTTTTAGATTTTTGAACATCTGGTGCATTTGTATGCCATATATTGATACTACGCTAAATTAGAGTTTTATGGATCAACGCGCGAACTGTCATTTGCAGTAGTTGCTTGGTGTTCTGCTTGCTTGGCAACAGGTCAGTTGCCATGGCGCCGCCATTTTTTACAGCGTTGTTAATGCAGCGAGGAGTTGGGGGGCAGGGGTGCGGGCCCCTCACCCTGTTAAAGTAGGGTATGAACTGGGATCGCCGAGCTTTTATTTAGTTTCACATGTTAAGTTTCTGGGTAACGTTTTAAGAGCTTTATCGCTATAAAAAAGGTTTTGAAGCCCCACTCTCTGCCTTACTAAGAACAAGTAGCGAAAGCAGAGGGAAAGTGTTGATGCCATGATTTGAAGCGTGCGTCCCACAAACTTCGACGCAGCTGAGACAAAGCTAATAATCATGAGGCGTTCTAGAAGCAGGCGGCTTTTACCTCAGACGTGCTCATTGGTTGACTGTGTTGAATTGTGAAGGAAACAAACCAAGAACATGTATCAAATTAGAATTACACTGTGGAAAAATAAGAGGAGGTACGATTACGTGTTTTAGTTTTAGCTTTTTAGGAGCATAATTACGACCCTTTGGACACGTCTGTTACCTTGTTTTTCACACATTCCACTTTCGTACTTGCTTTTAGGGACTCGCGGGAGAAAGTGATGGACTGCTACACTTCTGCTGGTCTGAGAACACTGAAGTTTTCTCTCAGAGAATGTTACACATAATTTTCCTAAATATTAGTAACTTTGCTTTTTTTGCTAATGAAAAACTTAAACATGAAAAAAAAAGTATTAATGAATCCTGTATGTTCAGCAAACAGATTTAATAATTGTAAGGTTTTTGCCATATTAAAAGCATTTTTTTAATGTTCATTTATTTTTGAGAGAGAGAGAGATAGAGTGTGAGCGGGGGAGGGGCAGAGAGAGAGGGAGACACAGAATCCAAAACAGGCTCCAGGCTCTGAGCTGTCAGCACAGAGCCCGACGCGGGGCTCGAACACATGAACTGTGAGATCATGATCTGAGCCAAAGTCGGACGCTTAACTGACTGAACCACCCAGGAGCCCCTGCCCTGTTTTGTTAATCAAAAAGTTTTTATGGCTGAAGTTGAATAAATTTGCTTTTAAGTGGTATTTGCATATTATAGAATATGAAGTTGTATATTAGACTTAATTATTTATTGACTGTCTACTATTTTTCATGGTCACAAAATGCCTGGTCTGGTATGATAAAGCCGTGTGATAGAGGCACATCTGTGCTCTGCAAGCCTTTGGTCGGTGGGACGAGGTGATGTGGTTGAAATGGGGTGTGGAATGAGAGGCTCTCCCGACCCTTAAGCTAGGTCTGGAAGGGCAGATGCAGGGACGAGGGAGCCACATACTTAACGTGGAGTCCTGTGGGCAGAGAGGGCTTTTGCGGGGAGTCATGAGTAATTTGATACAGATGAAACTCACAGACGTAATTGGGAAAGTGGCGGACGGTGAGACTGGGCAGGTAGGTGTACGCCAAATCACAAGCGCCTGTGTGCCAAGCTAAGGAATTTATTTCATTTTGCAATAATAGGTTTATTAAGATGTAATTCACATACCGTAAAATTCACTCTTTTAAGCTACAGTTTGGTTTTAGTATATTCAGAGTTTTGCAACCAGTACCACTGTCTTTTAAAAAAAAAAAAAATTTTTTTTAAACATTTATTCATTTTTTTTTTTTTTTTTTTTAATTTATTTTTGGGACAGAGAGAGACAGAGCATGAACGGGGGAGGGGCAGAGAGAGAGGGAGACACAGAATCGGAAACAGGCTCCAGGCTCCGAGCCATCAGCCCAGAGCCTGACGCGGGGCTCGAACTCACAGACCGCGAGATCGTGACCTGGCTGAAGTCGGACGCTTAACCGACTGCGCCACCCAGGCGCCCCAACATTTATTCATTTTTGAGAGACAGAGACAGAGGATGAGCGGGGGAGGGTCAGAGAGAGGGGGAGTCACAGATTCCAAAGCAGGCTCCAGGCTCCCAGCTGTCAGCACAGAGCCCGACGTGGGGCCCAAACTCACGAACCACGAGATCATGACCTGAGCCGAAGTTGGATTCTTAACCGACTGAGCCACCCAGGCGCCCCCCATTACCACTATCTTAATTTCATTTTCATTATCCCAAAAGAAACCCCGTACTTAGTATCAGTCATTCCCTATTTGGAATTTATTTTAAATGTTGTTTAAATAATTTTTTTTAATGTTTATTTTTGAGAGAGAGAGAGGGAGAGAGAGACAGAGCGTGAGCAGGGAGGGGCAGAGAGAGAGACACACACACACAGAATCAGAAGCAGGCTCCAGGCTCTGAGCTGTCAGCACAGAGCCCGACGCAGGGCTCGAACTCACAAACCGTGAGATCACGACCTGAAATGAAGTCGGACACTTCATCGACTGAGCCACCCAGGCGCCCCTATTTTAAATGTTGTTTAGATAATCGTCAAAAATCATTAAAGACTGATGTCTCTTTGATATGTATAAAATATACTTTCCTTAATGTTTGTATTGTGGAAGCAGAAATGCAATATTTTTGTGAAATAATGCATGTTGTATTGACCATGAATTTTATTTATTTATTTATTTATTTATTTATTTATTTATGTTTTTAAAGTTTATTTTGAGAGAGAAAGAAAGAGCGCACAGTGGGGTAGGGGCAGAGAGAGGGAGAGGGAGAGGGAGAGAGGGAGAATCCCAAGCTATGGGGGGCTTCAACTTACGAGCTGCAGGATTATGACCTGAGCTGAAGTCAGACACTTAACCGACTGAGCCACCCAGGTGCCTCATCATTCAGAAACTTTTAAATGAGCATCTGCTATTTTTCTAGACACTCATCTAGGCACTGTGAACAAACTTGACACCTCAGCCCTCATGGAACTAAGTTGTAGTGAGGGAAGGAAATGAGGACGGATTTGAAAACTCTTAGGCTGTTAGAATAGATGGATTTTTATGGTAGATTAGATGTAGGGAACAAGGAGGCCACAATAACTTCTGGACTTCTGGCTTGGGTGACTTGATGATTGATGGTGCCATTCACTAAAATGGGGTTTTGAGATTGAGATACCTGCACATAACTTAGGCAACACTGGGGCGCCCGGGTGGTTCAGTCGGTTAAGCGTCCGACTTTGGGCTCAGGTCATGATCTTGCGGTTTGTGAGTTTGAGCCCTGCGTCCGGCTCTGTGCTGACAGCTCAGAGCCTGGAGCCTCCTTCACAGAGGAAGATTCTGTGTCTTCCTCTCTCTGCCCTTCCCCCCCTCCCTCAAAAATAAAATAAACATTAAAAAAATTAAATAATTCAGGCAACATTTATTGAGAATTGTTATGGACTCTTTTCCTGTCTCTCCCCTAAGTTAGGTCCACCTTGTGTCTTCCTGTGTGTACCTTGGGACTTACCTCCATTATAGACCGTCTCTATCTTTATTAGCTTTCATTTCTTCTCCGCTGCTCATTGAAGATGGGAATCGCCTATATCATTTTTGTATCCCTCCTACAGACCATCTATACTGGTTTACAGAACATAATTTTCATTGCCTCCCCTGCTGCTGGCCTCCCATAAGCTGCCATCATCTGTAACTCGAATCGCTGCCGTAGCCTTCTAGTAAGTCTTCTGCTTCTAGATATTAAGATGTAAGTCGGTATGTTTCTCTGCCATTTAAAACCTCACAGTGGTCCACATTTCAAGTGGCCTTCTGGGACCTACTCAGTCTGGTCTGGCACCACTACTATGACTTTATCTCTTTTGCTTCTCTCTGGTCTTTGCTCAGATGTTACCATCTCAGTGAGGCCTGTCTTGATCTACCTGCCTCCCTATTCGTAAGTGTGTTATCTCTAAAATATGACTTACAGACAATCTAGGACATATTGTATGATTACAACTCTGTGACAGTTCTAGAAAAGGCAAAACTGTGGAGATAGTAAAAAGATCACTGGTTACCATAGAGTAGGAGGAGGGAAGATTAAGCAGAGCACAGGACTTTCAGGACAGTGAATCCACACTGTATGATACCGTAATGATGGGTGCATCTCATTATACGTTTCTCTAAGCCCATAGCATGTACAGCAGAAGTGGACGTGAAGGTAAAATGTGAACTTTGTGTGATTCTGGTGTGTCACTGTAGGTTCATCCGTGGTAACCAGTATAACACTGGCGGGGGATGCTGATAATGGGGAAGGCTATGCATGTGTGGGAGCAGGTGTATGTGGGAAATCTCTGTACTTTGCTCCCAATTCTGTTGTAAACCTAAAACTGCTCTAAAAAAAAGTAAAGTCTTTAAGTATAAAAACAGCAGCAACAAAAACCTAATCACAAAGATCACCATTAAATAAAATATTTATTCTTTAGTATAATTAAATCTCCACTAAACTATTTTAAACAGTTGGTTTGTTTGAATCAGGATTCAGACATGAGCTACATGTTGCAGTTTTAAAAAATAGCTTTTTTGAGGTACAACTGACATTCAGTAAACTCATATTTAGAGTGTTTTATAAAATGTTTATTTATTTTGAGAGAGAGCACACGCATGCCTGAGTGGGGTAGAGGCAGGGAGAAAGAGAGAGAGAGAGAGAGAGAGAGAGAGAGAGAGAGAGAGAGAGAGAGAGAATGAATCCCAAGCAGGCTCCCTGTTCAGTGCTGAGCCCGATGCAGGGCTCCATCTCATGGCTGTGAGATCATGACCTGAGCTGAAATCAGGAGTCAGATGTTTAGCCAACTGAGTTACCTGGGAGCCCTGATTAGTTTGGCATATGCGTACACCTGTGAAATCACACTGAAGATACGGGTTATATCTATCATTTCCAAAAGTTTCCTCAGGCCCCTTGGTAATCCCTCTTACTTGCCCCTCCTTCAGGCAACCACTGATCTTCTTCACTGGAGATCAGCTTGCATTTTCTGGGGTTTTAAAGAAGTGGAATCTTAAATTGTTCCATTTTGTCTGACTTCTTTCATTCAGCATAATTATTTTGAGATTTCATCTGCATTTTGCACGTATCAATTATTTTTATTCCTGAGTAGCATTACATTTTATGGATATGCTATATTTTTTTATCCACTCACCTTTTTTAAAATATAATTTATTGTCAAATTGGCTTCCATAAAACGCCCAGTGCTCATCACAAGTGCCCTCCTCAGCGCCCATCACCCATTTTCCCCTCTCCCCTACCCCCCCACTCAACCCTGTTTGTTCTCAGTATTTAAGAGTTTCTTGCAGTTTGCCTCCCTCCCTCTCTGTTTGTAACTTTTTTTTCCCCTCCCCTACCCCATGGTCTCCTATTAAGTTTCTCAAGATCCACATGAGTGAAGACATACAATATCTGTCTTTATCTGACTGACTTCACTCAGCGTAATACCTTCTAGTTCCGTCCACGTTGCTGCAAATGGCATGACTTCATTCTTTCTCATTGCCAAGTAGTATTCCATTGTATATATAAACCACGTCTTCTTTATCCATTCATCAGTTGGTGGACATTTAGGCTCTTTCCATAATTAGGATATTGTTGAAAGTGCTGCTATAAATGTTGGGGTACATGTGCCCCTATGCATCAGCACTCCTGTATCCCTTGGGTAAATTCCTAGTAGTGCTATTGCTGGGTCGTAGGGTAGTTCTATTTTTAATTTTTTGAGGGCCCTCCACACTGTTTTCCAGAGTGGCTGCACTAGTTTGCATTCCCACCAACAGTGCAAGAGGGTTCCCGTTTCTCCACATCCCCGCCAGCATCTGTTGTTGCGTGAATTAATTTTAGCCATCCTGACCTGTGTGAGATGTTATCTCAGTGTGGCTTCGATTTGTATTTCCCTGATGATGAGTGATGTTTTTTCATGTGTCTGTCGGTCATCTGGATGTCTCCTTTGGAAATGTGTCTATTCATGTCTTCTGCCCATTTCTTCACTGGATTCTTTGTTTTTCGGGTGTTGAGTTTGATAAGATTTTGAATACTTACCCTTTATCCGTTATGTCATTTACAGATGTCTTTGCCCGTTCGGTCGGCTTCCTGTTGATTTTGTTGATTGTTTCCTTTGCAGTGCAGAAGCTTTTTATCTTGATGAGGTCCCAATCGTTCATTTTTGCTTTTAATTCCCTTGCCTTTGGAGATGTGTCGAGCAAGAAATTGCTGCGGCTGAGGTCAAAGAGGTTGTTGCCTGCTTTCTCCTCTAGGGTTTTGATGCTTTCCTGTCTCACATTTAGGTCTTTCATCCATTTTGAGTTTATTTTTGTGTCTGGTGTAAGAAAGTGGTCTAGTTTCATTCTTCCACATGTTGCCGTCCAGTTCTCTCAGCACCATTTGCTAAAGAGACTGTCTTTTTTCCATTGGATGCCCTTTCCTGCTTTGTCAAAGATTAGTTGGTCTCCACTCACCTCTTGATGAACGTTGGGGTTATTTCTGTTGTTTGGCTATGACAGGACTGCTATGAATATTCAGGTACAAGTCTGTGTGTGAACAATATATTTCTTTTTCTCTTGGGTAAAATACTCAGGAATGGAATCATATAGTAGTTGTATGTTTAATTTTTTAAGAAACTGCAAACTTTTTCAAGTGGTTTTATAATTTTACGTGTCCACCAACAGTGTATAAGAGTTGCAGTTGCTCGGGACGCCCCGGGGGCTCAGGCGGTTAAGCGTCTGACTTCGGCTTAGGTCATGATATCATGGTTCGTGAGTTCAAGCCCTGCATTGGGCTCTGTGCTGATAGTGCGGAGCCTGCTTGGGATTCTCTCTCCCTCCCTCCCTCCCTCCTTCCCTCTGTCTCTTTTTCTCTCTCTCTCTCTCTCTCTGCTCCTACCCCACTTGCGTGCTCTTTCTCAAAAGTAAATAAGTAAACTTAAAAAAAAACCTAAAAATCATATATATATATATATATATATATATATATATATATGTATATATATACACACACAGTATATAAAAAGAATTTCAGTTGCTCTGCAACCTTCCTAACAGTTGGTATGGTCAGTCTTTTTTTAATTTGACATTCTAATATGTGTGTAGTGGTATTTTGTTTTAACTTCTGTTTCTCAAGTGACAAGCGATACTGAGTTTTGGTTTTTTATCTGCTTATTTGCCATCCCCTTATCTTCTTTGGTAAAATACTATTCAGCCTCGTGGCCTGGGAACTCTTCAGAGCAGTAAGTTGAGACTGTTGGAGCATTCATCTCTCTTGTTTCCCACCCTCAAGGATCACCTGATCATCAGCTTCTTCATCACCTGACGGCCATTGTCTGGAAGACCATTGTTTCATGTATATATATATATTTTTTTATTTTTTTAATGTTTATTATTTATTTTGAGAGAGAGCAGAAGGGGCAGAGAGAGAGAATCCCAAGCAGGCTCTGTGCCATTAGCACAGAGGCACATGCGGGGCTCGATCTCATGAACCGTGAGATCATGACCTGAGCTGAAATCGAGTTGGACGCTCACCTGACTGAACCACCCTGGTGCCCCTGTTTGTTCTTTGGGATGTTTCAAGGAGGAGGGTCCATCTGGTCTCTGTTACTCCATCTTGGCCTAAAGCATGCACGCTGAGTTTTAATGTATAGATTTCTCCCCCTTTTTTTTTTGTTTTTTTCTTTGTAATTAAGTTGTGGAAAACCACTGGATTGTCTGGTGGAAAGAGTCCCTCATTCTGGATTTGCTGATTGCATCCCCTGGCTGTTTTTATCATGTTCCTTTGTCCTCTGTATTTTCTGTAAACTGGTAGTTAGATTTAGAAGATTGATTTTTTTTTTATTAAAATTATTTTTGTCAGGAATAATTTCATAGGAGCTGTTTTGATCATCCTATATTTTTTTAATGTTTATTTTTGAGAGAGAGCATGCATGCTCATGGTGGGAGGGGCAGAGAGAGAGAGGGAGACAGGATCCCAAGCAGGCTCTGCGCTGACAGTAGAGAGCCTGATGCGGGACTCTAACTCACCAACTGTGAGATCGTGACCTGAGCTGAAATTGGGCATGTAACCGGCTGAGCCACCTTCGCGCCCTGACCATCCTAGTTAAAACGGAAACTTCCACTGTACTCCAGGCCTCTTCATCCTGCTCTCCTCTTTCTTATTTTTGTAACACCTTCTAACATGCTATAAATGTACATATTTGTTTAATGTCTATTCTAAAATATAAACTCCACGAAGGCACGGGTTTTTGTTTTGTAACCCCCTTGCTTTGTATCCAGACCGCTATATCCCCAGGGTGTAGAACATTGTTTAGCACATAGTCGGTACAAAATAAAATCTCTTGAATAAGTGAATGAAATACAAAGGCATAGAACTGGTAAACTGCCCATCCTTCGCTACGGTCCGCAGAAAAGTAACACTTGGTTTTGTTAGATTAATTGTGTTTAACAGCATTATTAAAACTTGGGGACAATCCTCTGGATTTGGGGCAGTTAGAAACTCCAGAGGTGGATTTCGGAGGACGGATGTGTCACTGGCTCTGTGTCTTCCTCTGAGAAAGCCTCTGTTTGGTAGCCGCCAGAGATGGATTGGCTTTTTACAATCTTAGCCCAAACCTAGCAGCCTTTCTCAAGCAGAAACGCAGAGCAGTGAACGCTTCGGGTGAGGCTGCCCTCTGCCAGACCATACGTGTCGCCCGATGCCAGGAGGAAGCCCAGGAACTTAGCCATTCCCGTCAGGATCCCCACACCCCTCCTTTCCCTCAGCACACCTCGCTTCTCCGTCACCCTCTGCCTTGGGACCATCAGGATTAATCTCATCATGTGCTCCCCTCCTGCCCCCACCACTTTTTTTCTTTTTTTGTGTGTGATCAGTCACCCACAAGGCCAGAATTATTGGGTCATCCTCCCATTATGTGGATTCTAATCTCCAAGACTCTACCCACATTGTTTCTTCTGATCCTGTCTCCCACCTCTGACCTTCTCTTGAAGCCTTTACACCGAGCCTTCTGAAATCAAGGTGCCTCAGCAGGAAGCCCCGAAAATCCCTAATTTCTTTGGTGAATTTCCCCTATGTTCTTGTTCCAATAGAAAATTGGTTTTCTCCTGCTGGAACTGTTTTTTCCCTGCAGTGCTCTCAAGTAGTGCTGGCTTCCTCCTACATTTCTCACATCACCGGGCCTGGAAGTGGGATGTCCTCCTTGTCCTTTATTGCCAGTTCTGTACCGTTCTCCTCTTTTCCCGAAAACACACTGCTGTGAATGTATGTCATCAGATTATGCCACTTATTACTGCTTTTTGCTGGATGTAACCTGCCTTTGCACGGACTGCTGGAGGAGCGAACCTTTATCACTCTGGAGCGGCCCTCTTTATCTCTAGTAATGCTCCTTGCCCAACAACTTGGCTATGCCGGCTCCTTTTCGCCCGTGTTTGCGTGCTGTTTTCATTTGTGCGTTCATCCTTTATTCTGATGATTTAGGTATGTCTAAACAGGTTTTTATCCAAGGCATAAAAAGCAAATCTTTGCTTTTATCTAAGGCATTTAGTTCCATGTACAGTTTCACTTAAGTATTTACTGACATATTTGAATTTAGATCTATTGACTCAGAGCTTTCTATTTATTTGACCCACTTGTTCTGTGTTTCTTTTTTGTTCCTTCAACCTTCTTTTGCATTGATTTAATGTTTATTTGCCCTCTCTCCTTAGCTTGCTAGTTATGTACTTTTATTAAAAATGCCATTAGTGGTTGTCCTAGAGGTTACGGTTTGTTTGTTTGTTTTTAGTTTTCCAAGTTTTATTTATTTATTTATTTATTTATTTATTTATTTATTTATTTATTGTGTTTATTTTGAAAGAGAGAGACAGAGTGCAAGCAGAGGAGGGGCAGAGAGAGGGAGACACATAATCCAAAGCAACTCCAGGCTCTGAGCTGTCAGCACAGAGCCCGACGCGGGGCTCGAACTCATGAACCGCGAGATCATGACCTGAGCTGAAGTCGGGTGCTTAACCGACTGAGCCACCCAGGCGCCCCTAGTTTTCCAAGTTTTTAAGTTGTGGTAAAATAGACATAATATAAAATTTGTCATATTTAACTATTAACATTTTTTTTGAAGTGTATTTATTTATTTAGAGAGGGAGAGTGGGTATGTGCATGAGTGGGGGGAAGGGCAGAGAGAGAGGGAGAGAGAGAATCCCAAGCAGGTTCTGTGCTGTGATCTCAGAGCTCAACATGGGGTTTGATCCCACCAACTGTGAGATCATGACCTGAGCTGAAATCAAGAGTCAGACACTTAACCAACTGAGCCACCTAGGCGCCCCTAACCATTGTTAAGTGTGCAGTTCAGAAGTATGAAATATAGTCATAATGGGCTATTTATTCATCATCATCTTCCTTTTCCAGAACTCTTTTCATCTTATAAAACTGAAACTCTATTCCCATTAAAAGTAGAAGGCATTCTACTTTGTCTCTATGATTTTGAGTACTCTAAGTATCTTATGTAAGTGAGTCATACAGAGTTTGGTTTTTGTGACTAGTTTATTTCATTTGGCACAACGCCATCAAGATTGATGCATGTTGTAGCTTACGTCAGAATTTCTTTCCTTTTTAAGGCTGTTTGAAGGACAGTTTTGCAGGATATAGGATTCTTGCTTGAAAGCTTTTTCTTTTAGCACTTTGAGCTTTGCGCAATGGCAGTATCGTAGCCAATGAGGTTTGTCCGAGGTGCAATTATTGCTAATTGAAAACTTTTAGCACTTTGATTATATTGGTCCACTGCTTTCTGGCCTCTGAAGTAGTAGTAGTAGTAGTTGATGTTGTTCTTGTTCTTTTAATGTTTATTTCTTTTTGAGAGAGAGAGAGAGAGAGAGAGAGGGAGGGAGGAAGGGGCAGAGAGAGAGAGGGAGATAGAGAATCTGAAGCAGGCTGCAGGCCCTGAGCTGTCAGCACAGAGCCCCATGTGGGGCTTGACCTCATGAACCATAAGATCATGATCTGAGCCAAAGTTGGAAGCTTAATCTACTGAGCCCCCCTGCTCCCGGCCTCTGAAGTTTCTGATGAGAAATCTGCTCATTAACTTACTGAGGATCTTTTATATGTGATGAGTTATTTCTCTTGCTGCCTTCAAGATTCTGTCTTTGTCCTTGACTTTGGAAAGTTTGATTATAATGTGCCTTGGTGTAGGTCTCTGATTTATTTCCGTGGAGTTTGTTGAGTTTCTTAGATGTTTATATTCATGTCTTTCATCAAATTTGGGACGTTTTTAGCCAGTTAGTTTTTCAGATCTTCTCTTTGCCCCTTTCTTCTGGGATGCCCACAACTTGTATTTGGTCTGTTTGATGGTGTCCCACAGGTCCCTTATGCTCTCTGTCCACTTTTCTTTCTGTTCAGTCTTTTCTTTCTGTTTCTCAGACTTGATTATTTCTATTGTCCTATTTTCAGGTTCACTGATTCTTTTGCCTACACATGTCTGCCTTTGAGTCCTTCTAGTAAATTATTAATTGCACTTTCAACTCCTGAGTTTTTTTTGGTTTCTTTTTAGGTTTTCTATCTCTTAATTGATTTTTCCATTTTATTTATACATTGTTTTCTTGACTTTCTCCACATCTTTTTTTAGTTCTTTGACCGTTTTTAAATCTTTGTCTAGTAGGTTTGCCATCAGGTCTTTTAAAGGATAGTTTCTGTTGAAACATTTTCCCCCTTTGAATTGGCCATACTTTTCTGTTTCTTGTATGCCTTGTGATGTTGTTGTTGGAAAGTGAACATGTGAGTCTAATAATGTGGTTAACATCCCCTTCTCCAGGTTTGCCGTTTTTGTTATGTATTCACTAATTCATCTATTCTTCCATTCTTCCCCCTTACCGTAGACTGTCTCTATGTCAAGGATCATCCTGAGGTTAAATTTAAGGTTTATCTGATCTGTTTTTTTTTTTTTTAAGTTTATTTACTTATTTTGAGAGAGAGAGAGAGAGAGAGAGAGAGAGAGTGAGAGAGCGCATGCGCTTGTGGAGAAAGAGAATCCTGAACGGGCTCCACACTATCAGTGTGAGGAGCATGATGTGGGGCTTGAACTCATGAACCTGTGAGATCGTGACCTGAGCCAATATCAAGAGTTGGATAGTCAACTAGTTAAGCCATACAGGCGCCCCAGGGTTTCTCAGATCTTTTCTGAGACTATGCCTTTCTCTGGGCATGTGTGGTCACTTTCTCATTTTCCCTGTATAGTGCATGCATTTGCTTTTTTTTTTTTTTTTTTTTTTTTAAAGTAATCTCTCTACACAGTGTAGGGCTTGAACTCACAACCCCAAGATCATGAGTCACATGCTCCACCAACTGAGCCAGCCAGGTGCCCCTATGCATTTGCTTTTGTATGGCCTAGTCATCAATATCTGCCTCCCAGAAGGTGAAAATGAGAAGAGTGAAGAATGTGTGTGTGTGTGCGTGTGAGCGTATATAAGGGACAAGCTTCTTAAAGTCCCCCGCGAGTGACTCCGCTAGAGGGATGAGGGGCTTGTTGTGGTGTGGGGGTGGTGCAACAACAGTGACGATCTGCTGCTTGTCTGCACCTCTGTTTTCAGAAGCAGCATTTGGTGGTCAGAGCACAGATTGTCAGTATTTGGAAGACACGGTCCTTTCTGCACACCCTGGCTCCTACATGCTGTGTACAGGCTGTGCCAGGAACTGAATATGTGCACTGCTTCCTGCCCCATGGCCAGGGGCAGGGATGAGTAGCTGCTACTGTCCGGAGAGCTGAGGTTGACCAGAACTGACTGCAGTTTACTGCATGAGTTTTTCTCTTGGACATTGCAAGCTTTCAGTAGACGCCAGAGATCCAGCACAGTTACATCAGACAGCCTCTGCCACTGTAGTTGCCTGGGGCGGAGGGGGGGGAGGCGGCAGACAGATTTGTGGGGGGCTTCCTCCTCTACCATCTTCCCAGAATCCTCTCCCCTAGAGATTATAATTTATATCTTTGATTTATCATCCTGTTGTAAACTGGGTGTTTTTACCTTCTTGAAGGGCAACACAACAGCCATAGGATGCCTAACTCCGCTTACCCCTGTGCTCCCTTTCTGCCTTTGTTGTTTCATATTTTAAGTCTTACATACGTTGATTCCTGTAAGAAACTATTATCTTACACAGTCATTTTATTTGGATTTATTCATATATTGACCATTGACCATTTTGTCGTTCTTCATTCCTTTGTGTACCTGGTGAGTTTCTATCTGGCTTGTTTTGTTTTGTTTTGTTTTTTTGCACCTTTGGATATTTCTTTCAGTGTAGGTCTGCTAGTGATGGGTCTGTCTGAAACTTTTTATTTCAAGTTATTCTTGTAGGTTATTTGTATTGGGTATAGAATTCTAGGTTGTGCTCTCTTCCTTTTATAAAAGCGCTTTAGAAGACTCTTTGTGTTTGGGTTTCCCGTCCTTTTCAGTAGTAGGTTAACTGTCGGTATCACTGTAACCTTCCTGTTTCCCAGGCTGTATTAATTGTTTGCTCTTTCTTTTAGCTATTTTATTGTTATATTCCTAGGTATGAAGTTTATCTTTGTTTCTTAAAGTTTAGTCTACTTAGGATTCTTAGAGCTTCTTGAACCTGTGGCTTACTGTCTTGTTACTTTTAGACAGTCCTCAGCCATTCTTGTGTATTGCTTCTGTTCCAGGCTCTTTTTCCTTTCTTTCTGGAATTTCAGTTTCGTATGTGTTCTGCATCTCTGTCTCCTAGCCTCTAAGTCTGTGTTTTCCAAATTTTTATTTCCTGGGCTTCATTTGAGATCTTTTATTTTAACTTGTCTTTCTCCTTTTATCTGTCTATCTTCTTTTAAATCCATCCATTGAGTTCTTAGTTTCAGTTGTATATACTTTTTTTAGTTTTAGAGCTTCCATTTGGTTCTTTTTTTATAGTTTCTAGTTCTCTGCTAAAATTGTAAATCTTGTCTTTAAAGTCCTGGAATATCGGAAGTGTATGGTTGACTCGTCAACAACATGGGTGTGAACTGTGCGGCCCACTTCTATGCGGATTTTTTACAGTACAGTAAATATATTTTCCTTTCCTTATGACTTTCTTTTTTTTTTTTTTTTAATTTTTTTTTTTTCAACGTTTTTTATTTATTTTTGGGACAGAGAGAGACATAGCATGAACGGGGGAGGGGCAGAGAGAGAGGGAGACACAGAATCGGAAACAGGCTCCAGGCTCCGAGCCATCAGCCCAGAGCCTGACGCGGGGCTCGAACTCATGGACCGTGAGATCGTGACCTGGCTGAAGTCGGACGCTTAACCGACTGCGCCACCCAGGCGCCCCGCCTTATGACTTTCTTAATAACATCTTTTCTCAAGTTTCAGTTGTGAGAATACAGTATATAATACACGTAACCTGGAAAATATGTGTTAATTATGTTATCAATAAGGCTCTAGTCAACAGTAGGCTATTAGGTTTTGGCGAGTCAAAAGTTATACGTAGATTTTTAAAAATGTTTATTTTTATTTTTTTATTTTTATTTTTGGGACAGAGAGAGACAGAGCATGAACAGGGGAGGGGCAGAGAGAGGGAGACACAGAATCGGAAACAGGCTCCAGGCTCCGAGCCATCAGCCCAGAGCCTGACGCGGGGCTCGAACTCACGGACCGCGAGATCGTGACCTGGCTGAAGTCGGACGCTTAACCGACTGCGCCATCCAGGCGCCCCTAAAAATGTTTATTTTGAGAGAGCGCAAGAGTGTGTGAGTGGGGGGAGGGGCAGAGAGAGAGGGAGAGAGAATCTCAAGCAGGCTCTGTGGTGTCCACCCAAAGCCCAGCACAGGGTTCGATCCCACCAACTGCGAGATCATGACCTGAGCCGAAATCGAGAGTTGGCCGCTCAACCGAGCCACCCAGGCGCCCCATCTATATGCGGATTTTTGACTCCTCAGGGTCTGTATGCTCCCCACTCCTGCACTGTTCAAGAGTCAACTGTAGTTATTTTTAAATCTGGTGACTAATATCTGGAATGCTTGTGGTATGTTTTTGTCTTCTATTTCTTCTGTCTTGTGTTCATGTTGTATTATTTACTCACGTGCCTGATCTCTTTTGATTGTGTATTTTATATCAAACTTGCAACTTGGAAAATTGGTTATAAAAAAATCTGAGGCCTAAGGAAAGTATCTTCTAGGGAGGTTTTATTTATACTCACACTGTGGAATCAGCTTACTCCCAGTAGAAATTGTTCAGGGCCGACCTGCAGTCCCTTTGAGGGTCTGTCTACTTCAGTTTTATTCTTTTCTTGTTTTTGTTTTTGTTTTTTTAAGTTTATTTATTTTTGAGAGAGACAGAGACAGAGAGCACAAGTCGGGGAGGGGCAAAGAGCGAGGGAGACACAGAATCTGAAACCGGCTCCAGGCTCTGAGCTGTCAGCACAGAGCCTGACGCGGGGCTCGAACCCACCAACTGTGAGACCATGACCTGAGCCGAAGTCAGATGCCCAACCGACTGAGCCACTCAGGCACCGCTACTTCAGTTTTATTCTTCCAGAGTACAGCCTCTCGGAGTCCCAGTTCAATGAAATGGCCGTTCGCAGGCTGCTGCTCTCTCTCCCTCTCCCCAGTGGCTGTACTTGAAGTCAGAGCCATTACCCTAACACCAAGAGCCTGTCAGATGCATTATTCAGCATCTCAGCCTCTCAGTGCTGTCCTCTAGCGTTGGCAAATGCCTCTGGGGGGAAAAGTGACCCCAGTAGCTGTAGTTCCCTTCCTAAGTCTCAGTCTCTGCTGTGTTCCAGCTCTGTCTTGTTAGTTCACCGATTCCTTCAAGCAGACGTTCTTGACATTTTGTTGAGCTTCTCTGATTGTCCTTGGTGGGTCTGAGTTACCTAGTTTATTACTAGAACGGAAGTAGCTTCTTCTTTTGTCACTCGCTAAGCACGGTGTCTGTAGTCTTTTGTGATTTTTTTTGCCCTTGAGGGTAATCCATCCCAGAGCAACGGTGAATGGCAGGACAACTATTCAACAATAGTGACATGGCTTCTTAGTTCCTTGACCTCTCTCCCATGTATCCTGTTCTCTACCCTACCTTGGCCACCCATTCCCTTGGATCACCATTATGTGAAAAAACTCTTGTCACTTCAATTTCAAACTTAGTACTCTGACTACCGCTTCCAGACTTTATAGCTCCCACCTTCGACCATCCCATTTCCCGCAGTCTTCAACCCCATCGTAACTTTCAGTTCATTGTTCCTGCCGCATTTCCCCTGGTCACTCTCTTGTCTTTGTTGACCATAAATTCCATAGTCATTACAGCATGTTCTCTACTCATACTCTCTTGTTTTCCTCTTGTTTCATCGATAATCGTGTCTAAGCCACGATCTGTGTCTTAGCCTGGATTCCCTGGAAAAGATGGCAAGAGTGTATGTGCTGATGCTTTATTTGAAGTTAGAGCGAGGAGGGAAAAAAGAGGATGAGGCAGAGAAGAAGGGAGAACAAATACAAAGTGGTATGTTTCTAAGGCATCACAGCTTCGTGAGAACCTTAGCTGGTTGCTTGGTCATCCTGGGAATCTCTAGGGAATCATGGCACCTCTCAGAGCACTCCCAGGGGATGGGGGCGGGCGGCAGGCAGGTATGTGGAGGTGGAAGCTGAGAAGTTTGACGGCCCTTTCTCGTCTCCTGTCTCTTAATGGTCAGAGTTGCCCCATTAGGGTCTTAAAAAATTTTTTTTCACGTTTATTTTTGAGGGAGAGAAAGTACGAGCAGGGGAGGGGCAGGGAGTGGGGGACAGAGGATCCGAAATGGGCTCTGGGATGACAGCAGTGAGCCGAATGTGGGCTCAGACCCACAAGCTGCGAGATCATGACCCGAGCCAAAATTGGATGCTCAGCCAACTGAGCCACCCAGGCGCCCCTGCCCCATAGGGACTTCGTTATTCTCTGCTTTCAGGTTTGTTACTTGGCCTCTACAGGCAGCCCCTGGGGAAGCTGCTGAATTAGGTGTTGGAGCTGCTGTGGCTTCTGTCACAGTGCACACGGGGAAGGCTACCAGGGCTTAGCCTTTATAAGCCCTGGGGGAGGTAGAGACAGTTGGTGATGTTAGGAAAGAAGACGTGGGTAGTGGGCTGAGGCTTAGGATCATCTGAAGCTTGCAGGTTTCTGCCAGGCCTGGTGGGGCTGTTCCAGCTGGGAAGTGGGACAGCAGGCAAGTCCGAGTGTGTGTGGGGGAGGGTGCCTGAAGTGCGTCTCGTAAGGCCTGCTTAATGCAGCTTCTGATTCTTCTTTTGCTTGAATCCGTGCGAATTCAGCTGAATGTGGTTAGAGAGACCATTCTGACTAATCTCATTTTAAAATCATGACCACCAAAATCTCGTAGGCCCGTTGCAGGTTCTGTTGTTTTCCTACTCCAGTTACTCTTCTGTAGAGTATTCAAATGTCTCATTTAAAATGTTCCATTTTTCCTTCCCCCTTTTTCCTTTATTTAACTGGGGAAAAATTGAAGCAGTTGCAAGTGAACTTCTGCAGGCTGTCACTCTCAACAGCATATAAGCAGCCTGTTAGATCTCACTTGTGTAAAAAGGTTTTTCTTGATAATTGTCTATACTCTGTTTTCCATTCTTTTCTTCTGTTCTCTTCTCGAACACGTTTCTTTCAGGTTTTTGTCCCCACCGCTCTTCCAGAATTGCTCATAATGTCACTGGTGACCTCCATGTTGCAAGATCCAATTGTCGGTCTTCCCCGTTTACCCCAAGAGTCCCAGGTACCTCACTCCTGTTTGAAACCTGATTAGTTTAGGGCTCTCCAGAGAAACAGAACTAGTAGGATATATATATTAAAAGACATTTGTTATAAGGAGTTGGCTCACATGACTGTGGAGGCCGAGAAGTTCTTAGATCTGCCAGTCAGCAAGCTAGGAGAGATGGTCTAAGTTGTAGTCTGAGTACAAAGGCCTGAGAGAGAACCAGGAGATCCCATCCCGTGTCCCAGCTCAAGCCGTCAGGCTGGAGAAGTTCCCTCTTAGCCTTTTTATTAAATTCAGGCCTTTAACTGTTTGGATGAGCACCACCCACATTACGGAGGGCAGTCTGCTTTACTCAGTTTACCGATTCAGATGTTAATCTCATCCAGAAATACTCTCACAGACACATCCAGAATAATGTTTGACCGACATCTGGGACCGTGTGGCCTGGTTGAGTTGACACGTAAAGTTAACCATCAAAAAACCCTCTCTCCCCCAAGACATCTAGAACAAGATGCCAGTTTAATCTGTAGGAGTTCCAGTCCCCATCGCCCCTGACCTCAGCTCCCAACTACTCCTTTCTGTTCTCCACTCTAGTCACGCTGCCTCCCTTCTCTTTCTTGACCGTTGCCCGGTGTGTTCCTGCCCATAGGATCTCTGCACTCACTTTTCTTCTGCCTCCAGTGCTTTTTCCTTGCTTCTCTGCCCCTCCCCTTACCCTTCATCCATATGGCTTATGTTCTTCTTTCTTTCCGTCCGCACTGAACTGTCACACTCTCACTGAGGCTTTTCCTGGCCAGTCCATCTAAACATTTCGGCTGTTTCCCTGGTGCTTCCTGTCCTCCTTCCTTGCTTTATGGTTTTCTCATTCCCTCTTGCATTGTCTAACGTACTTCCCTACTTATCTTCTTACTTGTCTGACTCCTCCAACCAGAAGGTCAGCTCTGTGAGGTGGGGGCCCAGCTTCTAGAAGAGCGCCTGGTACAGGTGTGTCTCTCGGTAACAACTTCCTGTTTTTTTAAAAAACACGGACAGAACCTCTTTCCAGTAAGTTTACAAAGTAGAGGTTTTTAGCCTGAGCTCTCAGCAGTGAGCACCTTTATTGGCTCACAGACGCCTTTGCATAGGTCTTTTATAGATACGCCTTTTATAGCCTAACTGTGGATGAGCTGACGTCATTCTGAAGGCACCGTGCCAGGCTTCTCGACTCTCTTCCTTCTAGTTGTGTGTGTGTGTGTGTGTGTGTGTGTGTGTGTGTGTGTGTGAGAGAACCAGCTCCGTGCCGGAGAGCTTTACAAATAACCTCTTACTTAATTCTCAGAACAGCCCTACTGCACAGTGGTATCATCCCCATTGTGCAGACACTGAGGCAGATTTAGAAAGCTTGAACAACTTGCCTGAGGTCTCAGCTCGGATGTGGGAGAATCCAACTTGATCTAGTCCTGTGTTCTTGAGTGTCACTGCATTAGATGCCTCCTCCTCCTTAGATATTTTGTGTCACGCAGGAACTTAGGAATGTTGGGCAGACTATTTAACCCCTTTCGCCATGATAGTGTTAAATATTCAAAGTGTCTGCTTAGCGAATCTCAGCACAAAGCACCCATTCAAAGTTAGGAATCCTTGGGGCACCTGGTTGGTTCAGTTGGTTGAGCTCCTGACTTCGGCTCAGGTCATGATCTCGTGGTTCATGGGTTTGAGCCCCGCGTCGGGCTCTGTGCTGACAGCTGGGAGCCTGGAACCTGCTTTGGATTCTGTGTCTCCCTCTCTCTCTGCCCCTCCCCCACTCATGCTCTGTCCGTCTCTCCCGAAAATAAATAAACGTTGGGGCGCCCGGGTGGCTCAGTCAGTTGAGCGTCCGACTTCGGCCTAGGTCATGATCTCGTGGTCTGTGAGTTCGAGCCCTGCATCGGGCTCTGTGCTGACAGCTCAGAGCCTGGAGCCTGCTTCGGATTCTGTGTCTCCCTCTCTTTCTGCCCCTCCCCTGCTCATGCTCTGTCTCTCTCTCTCTCTGTCAAGGATAAATAGACATTAAAAAAAATTAAAAAAACAAAAATAAATAAACATTAAACAAATTTAAAAAAATTTTTCAAAGTTAGCAATCCTTTCTAAGATCAGTGCAAAAATAACTAAAGCACCTCAAGCCTTTCTCGGCGTTATCCTTCCCAGATCTTCTGAGGCTTAGTCCTCATTCTAGGTTTCTGGATCTGAGGTACAATACTGCGTCTATAAGATTAGAAGGGTAGTGGTGACTGCCATCGTGAAGGATCTTGCCCTTTCTGGCTCAAGTTATTATTAATCAGTCCCATCCACCTCTGGAGTATTCCATGAGAAATTACAGGAATCCCCTTCTCCTTCACAGGAAAGTGTTAAGAAACCACTCCTATTTCGTGGTTCGAAATAACTATTATTTCGTGATTCTTGCTTCGTTGAATAGTTGTTCTGCTGGGCTTCCGTGGACGGCATCATTTGATTGCTCGGTGGGCCTGGTGTCGTCTGCTGGCCTCACTGAGATGCTGGGCCAGCTGGGCCTCCTTTGTCTCCGTGTGGTCTCAGGGCCTGTCAGTTTTCCAGTGGGAGAGGTCTCGAGTAGGATAGTCAGATTTCTTACATAGTGGCTCAGGGCTCCCCAGAGCAAGCATTTCAAGAAGGAGGAAGCAGCAACTGCTAGTCCTCTGGAAGTGTAGGCCCGGAACTGGCACATTATCATTTCTGCCACACTTCCTCGGTTAACATGAGTCACGGACCAGCTCAGATTCGTTGCGAGAGTTGACTGTGCAGGGTGTGGGGGTAGGTTTACTGGGAGTAGACTGGCCCAAACTACTCTTGAGAGTGAACAAGAGCCTATTAAAAATTGTGCCAGGTTGACAGGTGTAAACTGGAATTGTCCAGGACTAATCTGGACATATGGTCATCATAGCCCTGCTTGTGCCCTGGAGGAGGCAAGAGATAGGTATTACCCTGAATCTTTCCATGTGATTCTCCTAGTGTAAAAATAGGACCGTGTTCAGTATGCTTCTCATGTTTGGTTTTATTTATTTATTTATTTATTTGTTTATTTTAATGTTTATTTTTGAGAGGGAGACAGAGAGAAAGGGACAGAGAGAGGGGGACAGAGGATCTGAAGCAGGTGCTGTGCTGACAGCAGCAAGTCCGACGTGGGGCTCCAACCCACGAACTGTGAGATCATGACCTGAGCCAAAGTCAGACGCCCAGCAAACCGAGCCACCCAGGCGCCCCTATTTTTATTTTTTAAAAATGTTTATTTATGCATTTTGAGAGAGGGGGAGTGCATGCACATGAGCCAGGGAGGGACAGAGATAGAGGAGAGAGAATCTCAGGTGGGCTCCCTCCTGTCAGTGCAGAGCCTGACGTGGGGGCTCAATCTCATGACTGTGAGATCATGACCTGAGCCGTAATCATGCTTAACTGACTGAACCACCCAGGTGCCCCTGCTGTTGATGTGTTAAGTTGAACATGACTTCTTTAAAAAAAATTTTTTTTAACGTTTGTTTATTTTTGAGAGAGACGGCGTGCACAATCGGGAGGGACAGAGAGAGAAAATGAGTCACAGAAATTGAAGCAGGCTTCAGGCTCTGAGCTGTCTGCACAGAGCGGGACTCAGGGCTTGAACTCAGGAACCGCAAGATCATGACCCCAAGCCGAAGTCGGATGCTTAACTGACAGCACCCAGGCGCCCCAAGTTGAACATGACTTCTGAACACAACCCACCAACTTTGTTTTGGGTGCTCAGTGACTATAGAATGAATTACTTGGTCTAACAGTAGAGGGGGGAAACTGGCTTTGAACTTACTGAGAAGATTTTGTTTGTTGGTCTCTAGTGGGTGGCTTTCCGGAGATATTTTTCAAGATTAATTTTGCCCATGTGTCATTTTCACCCTATAGAACTTGGAATCCTCTCCTAAGATATAGCTCCATTCTGCAGTTAATCAGATGATCTCAGAGGTCTCTTCCAGCTCTAAAATTCTGCTCTAATCTTACAGAAAGTTGTTACCCAAATGATTATTGGGAGAGCCGTGATAAAAGGCCTTCATAGTTTGGATGTGATCTGGGGCCACGTGGGGATCCAGAAAACTTTATGCAGTAAAGTTGCTTTACTCTATACTGTGAACAGAAGTTAGTTTGCAGTCCAAAATGGAATTTGTTCTCAGAAGAATGTTGTCTTTTTTTTTTTTTTTTTTTCTTTTAAGGAGGCTCCATGCCTAGCACGGGGCTTGAACTCACAACCCTGAGATCAAGACCTGAGCCAAGATCAAGAGTCAGTCAGATGCTTAACCGACTGAGCCACCTAAATGCCCCTAGAATGTTAAGTCTTAAAGGTTGACTGTAAAAAATTATTCTAAAGTTCAAAATCCCACTTTTCTGTACAATAGATGGTAAGATCTCATTTTGATGTGAGATGCCTCCAGAACGTGCCATGTTTACGTGTTTGTGTACACACGTGTGATTGTGCTTCAGGAATGTAGTATGAGGGTCCATTTTGTCTTTCCTGAAGTTGTTCGGGGGGGCGGGGGGCGGCGGTGGTGGAAAGGCTGTCATTCCTATGGAGTGTTTAGCTGATGCAGTTTGTGTTTTGCCCTGGTTGGTTGAGGGAGGGGGAAGGGGTGAGTGAAAATTCTTGACTTGAATGCAGTGTAATAGTCTCATTACTAATCCTGACTACAGTATGTAAGAAACAAAACAGACCTCTCCAAGCCAAGTTGCTGCAGATTTGAGTAGTTGTGAGATCTCTTATTGGCTAAAGAACCCAGTAACGTGACTATCGTCAGAT
Organism: Panthera leo; assembly: GCF_018350215.1. NCBI lineage: Eukaryota > Metazoa > Chordata > Mammalia > Carnivora > Felidae > Panthera > Panthera leo. The sequence continues at coordinate 143,741,412 of NC_056684.1, forward strand.
GAAGCTCGGTGCTTTCTGTCATCTAGGAGCAGGGGGTTCCCACTGATTCTGGGTGATATATACCAAGTAAATATTCTCTGTATTTATGATGTCTTTCCCCCACAGCATGTTTTATATTACATTTTTCAGTGATGCACCAGCCGTCACACTGGTGACATTTGTAATAGGGAAACCTAACCTCGGATGTCGCTGTGTGTCTGCTTGCAGGGTAGGGGAGGAAGGTAGGTTGGTAAATCAGGAGGACAAGTCAACTTTGCTTTGCAGTTTGTTTGACAGGTTCATACACATCAAGGTTTAGGGAAAATGTCTACTTTTAAGATGGCTTTGGCACAGATGATGTTTACATGAAAACTACTAAATAGGGAAAGGATTATCATTTATAGAGCACCTTTTGTGTGTACTTTAGCTGTCTTGTGAAGACCATACCTTTTCTACCTGAGGGAACGAAGGAAGAGTGACTTTGCCCAGGGCTGTGTGTGACGAAGCTAGTAGCTGTCAGAGCTTGCGTTTGGTCTCAGGTTTGTGTGCCGTCAACGTTCTTGTGGTCCATCCCCTCACCCCAGGTTGGTGATTTATACAAAGGTTCTTCCCAGGTCCTTCCTGACTACCCTCTCTGTATTTTAACCTCCACCAAATACATAGATCCAGCCTCCCTGGAAAAACTGCTACATCTGGCTAGATTGTCTCCTACGCCTATTTCTTACATTGTTGTAAACACTGAACGCACTGGATGGATTTTTTTACCCTGGGACCTGTGAACCCTTGGAAGTTGTGTGCAAAATGTTGTATGTGCGTGTGTGTGTGTGTGTGTGTGTGTGTGTGTGAAAATATCAGGATCCGTCGCTTTCATAAAATTCTCAATGCTTTCTGACTCAAATAGCCTCAGGAGCCACTACTTGATGCCATTAATATTTTCCGGTACTATTGTTGAATGAATTAATGTACATAAAGTGCTTAGAGTAGGACCTTACACGAAGTAAATTCACTATTGGTATTGTTATCAAGTTTTCTGTGTGCATGGTCTTCAAAACGTTTTAATGATTGGATAATAACCTGTGGAATAGAATATTACCAGACAGACCAGCTTCTTATTGTTGTCACTATTTGGGTTCAAAATTTTCTCTTTTCTTTTCTTTTCTTTTCTTTTCTTTTCTTTTCTTTTCTTTTCTTTTCTCTTTCCTTGTTTTAGGTTTTGGATGGCAATTTATTTATTATTTTTAAAAAATATTTGTGAGAGAGAGAGACAGAGTGCGAGCAAAGGAGGGACAGAGAGAGAGGGAGACACAGAATCTGAAGCAGGCTCCAGGTTCTGAGCTGTCAGCACAGAGCCTGATGCGGGGCTTGAACCCATGAACCGTGAGATCGTGACCCGAGCCAAAGTCAGCTGCTTAACTGATTGAGTCACCCAGGCATCCCAGGGAGGCAGTTTATTGATTTTTTTTTTTTTTTCAGTTTATTTATTTTGGGATGCCTGGGTGGCTCAGTCAGTTGAGCATCTGACTTCATCTCAGGTCACGATCTCATGATTCATGACTTTGAGCCCCATATCAGGCTCTGTGCTGTCGGTGCAGAACCTGCTTCGGATCCTCTGTCCACCTCTCTCCCGCTCCCCTGCTCATATTCTGTCTTTCTCAAAAAAAATTAAAAAAAAAAATTTAAAAAAAAAGTTAGCATGTGCACGTGTAGGGGGAGAGGCAGAGGGAGAGGGAAAGAGGATCTCAAGCCGGCTCTGTGCCGTCAGTTGCAGAGCGTGCAGTGGGGCTCAATCTCACAAACTGGGGGATCGTGACCTGCGTCAAAATCAAGAGTTGGACGCTTAACTGACTGAGCCACCCAGTCACCCCCAAAATTTACTTTTCTTAGGGATGTGGTCAAAATAGGTGAAGGGAGGAGTGGGAGATACAGGCTTCCAGTTAGGGAATGGATAAGTAATGAGGAAGAAAGGTACGGCATAGGGAATGTCGTGGTATTCTGAGTGCCGTGTGGGGACAAATGGTAGCTGTGTTTGTAGTGAGCACAGCATGACATACAGAGTGTAGCTGTGGAGTCACCGTGTCATACATCTGGAACTAATGACGCTGCGTGTCAACTATACTTTGAATAAAAAGTCCTCTTTACCAGATCATTACAAAAAAGTTTTTGTTTTTCTTTTACAAGCTAGTTGAGATGAATCTTCACGTATTTATAGCAGTTCCCTATATTTTGGATATTTCTGAAGATTCCCCAGAGTGAAATTACTGGGTCAAAATGTATGAACATTTTGAAGATTTTAGATATTGCCAGATTGCCTTCCAGAAGACATATACTAATGTGTACTGGCAATACATTGCACTCTGCATTGCTGTATGCTCTAGCTTGCAGTAAACAAATAGATAAGTTTAATAAGCAGAAGATTGCCTTGTTTCGTAAGTATTTTTCCAGTTTCTAGACAGGTGAAACATTTTCTGTGTACTGTTTTGTGAATTGTCTTTATGTCTTTTTCCCATTGAATAGGGTTTTTATAGTTTTCTTATTAGTTTGAGCTACACTTAGTCACCTGTTACAACTATGTATTCTGAGAATGCTTGCCTTTTTTTTTTAGAGTAATTTCTTTTTTTATCATTTTTTTTAATGTTTATTTTTTTGAGAGAGCATGCAAGCTGAGAAAGGGACAGAGAGAGAGAGGGAGACACAGAATCTGAAGCAGACTCCAGGCTCTGAGCTGTCAGCACAGAGCCTGATGTGGGGTTCGAACCCATGGACTATAAGATCATGACCTGAGCCAAAGTCAGATGCTTAACCGACTGAGCCACCCAGGTGCCCCTATATTAGTTATAATATAAAATAACTGTCTTCTCCACAATTTGGATTATGTACTTCTTTTACTTCAAATGTCAGTACTTAAAAAAATGTTGGTTTAGAAAACCATTGAAAATGTTTAACTTTCCCCAGATCACAAGTTTAAAATGTAGAATTGGTTTCTACCTTGTGTTCAAGCCAGTATGATAAATCTGCTACATCAGAAAGAGCTATGTACCAGTCCTGGAAATAGTACACAAACAAATAGCCCAAAGTCATTATCAACTGATGCAGACGCTGTTGCTGAAGCTTATTTACAGTTGTGTTCGGGAGCACTGGGTAAGGGCAGGCTTAAGGAGGGAGATTCTTTTTTTTTTTTTTTTTAACATTTTCATTTTTATGTTTGAGAGAGAGTGCAAGAGGGGGAGGGGGCAGAGAGAAGGGGGCAGAGGATCCAAAGCAGGCTTTGAGCTGACACCAGCAAGCCCCATGTGGGGCGCCAACTCACAGACCATGAGATCACTCCCTGAGCCGAAGTCGGACACTCGACCGACTGAGCCACCTGGGCTCCCCAAAGAGGGAGATTGTAGTGGAAGGCTGTTCGGAACCTGTAGGGAATGGAGAGGGGTTTGTTTGTTTGTTTGTTTGTTTGTTTGTTTGTTTTTAAATCTCTACTGAACTCATGACCCCAAGATCAAGAGTCGCATGTGCCCCCGACTGAGCCAGCCACGCGTCCCTGGAGAGGTGGGTTTTAATGGGAAAGGTACTCAGCGTTATTCCTACCTTCATAGTATTGTTTTCTGTCCGTGTTTTAAATACAGTTCTCCTGGGATTCTTTTCTTGATTTATACAGCTGCCACCGTAGTGTTCATGACTGTATCCATGGGAACACAAGTAGGATGACATGAGTTTTTAACTTGTTGCTAAGCAGATCTAGCCTGGAACGTATTAAAATTTTCTCATTAAAAGGTGTTTGCATGTTTTACCTTCTGTGGGGGAAGGTAACCAAACAGGGCAGTTTGGAATTACAACTGTGAAACCGTATAAACCCTTTTAGTAGAAAGGACTGGTTGTGTTTTTAATCAATTCAATATTTGAAATGGAAGAGAGTTAGTTGAAATAACTCCCTGTGTTCTGTAAGTGTGGCCTCTTAAGCTTAAAAGGTCAGTCTTCAGGTGTGTGTGGACTGCATGTGAACACCCGATTCCCCCTGAGTGTACACGAAATCCCAGAATGGCAACATATTGTAGGTGGCCCTTCTGACCCTCAAAGACTTCGGGGTCTAATCATGGAAGTCTCATGGAGATTGAGATACTGGTCTCTTATTTTGGTTGACATTTTCATTTAAAAAATTTAATCGGTTGTGTGTCATCGGTATAAAACAGCTAAATTTCAAAGAGATACGCAGTAAAACACAATTGGTCTTTCACCCACATCTTCCAAGTCCTACAGTTCCCCAGAGGCTGCCACGCTCATTGACTCCTTGTGTCATTATAATTGAAAGAATTACTGGAGTAGTTATTTCGTAATAATAGATAACAGGGACGTCTGGATGGCTCAGTTGGTTGAGCGTCCAACTCTTGATTTGGGCTCATGTCATGACCTCACAGTCCTGAGATTGAACCCCGTGTTGGGCTCTGCACCGACAGCACGCAGCCTGCTTGGGATTCTCTGTCTCTACCCCTCCCCCACTCATGTGCTCACATTCTCTCTCAAAAGTAAGTAAACATTAAAAACAATAGTAATAGGTAATATTTATGCATTTCTATGGGCCAGCCACTGTGATAGGTGTATTACAGGACAGTCTTAGGGAGCAGTCCATTGTAACTCAGTTAAACCCACTTAATTCTCCCATAATAAATCTAGTTACCATCTGTCATTAAAAAAAAACCAAACAAAACTCAAGTAACTCAATTTTACCGATAAGGAAACTGAGGCTTAGAGAAGTTAAATAACTTGCACAGGATTTAATATTTCTTGCTCACTAGATTGTATGCTCTCAAGAAAGGAGGCTCCATACTTTATTTCCGCTTTATTCCCTGTGTGCCGCATAGTCACGATGGGGGTTGGTAGTGTGTCAAGTGTAATACGAAGGCCAGTTTTACAAGAGGGATGGTTGTGTCTTCATTTCTTAGCTGTGAGCTTGTTTAGCTGTGACTCAAACTTCTCTTTGTAGAGAAGTCACATTGAGTATTGGAGCGGCATTGAATCTGCATATTTATTAAGGGAACCTTACATTTTTGGATTTCATGCTGGGAACATTTGAGAGAACCCCTCCTGATCTGAGAAGGTCCAGCGTTTGGAGGGAAGGGTGATGCGCACAGGGATCGAGAGCATTGTGACTCTGTTCCTTGCGGGTCTGTTTGGTTCTTACTCCTTTCCCTCCACTCCTGCTCCAACTATATCTTGGCGCCCTGTCTTTTCAGTTTCTTGATCTCAGTGAAGGAGTAAGTAGGAATTGAAGGGATCAAATCGAAGGAACAAATTCTTTTGTTAAATGTCAGTATTAATGAGTGTCTGTGACCTTGAAAATCTGTGTTTGGTATTAGTTGTATGTAGTGCCTCTACCTTCTTACCTTTGAAGAGAAGAAAACAAAAGTTTAGAGCTGGATAGGATTACTGAGATTATTTAGCAAGAGGAAAGCGAGGGGCAGTTCAGTTCCATAGATAATTGTGGAATTATTTTCTTCATTTGTTAAGTGGGCTTAATGATCTCACAGGGTTGATTCAACCTGAGGATTATAAAAGCCACATTTATGCATCTTTGTGTGATAAGTTCTTCACTTCCTTGGACTCCTTTGTGAGTGTGCTGTGAGACAACCACACATAACAGTCTTAGAAATTCTGATGTTTACTGGAGAAGATCTTTAGAGGCATCTTTATAAAAGTCTTGGGCTGGGACGCCTGGGTGGCTCAGTCGGTTAAGTGTCCGACTTCAGCTCAGGTCACGAGCTCACCGTGTGTGGGTTTGAGTCCCACGTGGAGCTCTGTGCTGACAGCTCAGAGCCTGGACCCTGCTTCGGATTCTGTGGCTCCCTTTCTCTCTGCCCCTCCCCGGTTCTCTCTCTCTCTCTCAAAAATAAACATTAAAAAAATTTAAAAAAGAAAGTCTTGGGCTGATGATTTAATGGTAATACTAATAGTTAAACTTGCTGGGCACTTAGTATGGGCTAGCATGCACGGTATGGGGGGGAAAGTATTCTGAGACCTCATAGCAAGGATTGGAGTAGGGGAGAGTGGAGTCAGGAAGGCCATTTGAAACAGTTTATAGTATTATAAGCTTGAGAGTGAAGGCTCAGCTAAGCAGTAGAAATGGCACGGATTTGAGAGGATGTGAACAAAACGCACCGGGCTGGCGGAGAGGGAGGGAGGCAACTAGATTGAGCTTTGATGCTCTGAGTGTAATGGGGTTCTATAAACAGTGGAGCCGTCTGGAGAGGTCACTAATGTTTGGAAACTGAAAAGCTAGGTCAATGCAGAGTACGTACCTTGGCAGAAGTGGGGAAGCCGGGCCCAGAAGGAGAGGTGGTGATACCAGTGAGCAGTAAGCCGACTTGCTGCTGCAGAAGCTCGGGGAAACCCGCAAACTACAAGCGCCAGGCGTCTCCCAAGGCCCAGGGCCGGCGCGGATGGGGTGAACCGGCATGAATGGCGTGAACCAGCGCCAGTGGCATGGAGGGGGTTGAACCGACGCGGGTGTGGTGAACTGGGCGCGGGTGGCGTGGGTGGCGTGGATGGGATGAACCAGAGGGCGGACTGAACGTCTGTGGGAAGTTCTTAAATCCTTGGATTCGGGCTTCACTCCCAGAACCCGGCACCTGCCCCTCTCCTGTCCCAGCAGAGGACAGATTTATTCTTGGCAGAGTTTGGAGCAGAGGGGCTCTACATTTGAAGAGGGAAGGATGGATGAGACCGGAGGTGGGAGTGTGGGGAGGTGCACAGATTTAAGTGAAAGCTTGCGTGTCCAATGGTGAGAAGCCCAGAACACCCCCCAGTTTTCACAGCCTAGCTGGTACCCTAGAGGCAGCAGGTTAGAAGATTCTTTGGAAGGAAAGTGGTCCAGATGTAAATGTCAAGTCTTGCCAGTTGTCACCCTGTATTCAAGTTAATGTTTCCATTGCTGTTGCTTTAAAACAACATTTTAGGGGCGCCTGGGTGGCTCAGTCGGCTCAGGTCATGATCTTGCGGTCCGTGAGTTCGAGCCCCACGTCGGGCTCTGTGCTGATGACTCAGAGCCTGGAGCCTGTTTCAGACTCTGTGTCTCCCTCTCTCTGACCCTCCCCTGTTCATGCTCTGTCTCTCCCTGTCTCAAAAAGAAATAAAACGTTAAAAAAAAATTAAAAAAAAAATAAAACAACATTTTATTAGTTGTCACAGTTTCTGGTGGTCAGGATTTAGGAAAGGTTCAGCTGGGCGGTTCTGGCTTGGGTTTCTTTTCAGATCATTGTCACATGGTGGCTGAAGCAGAATGGGCTGGGCACACATCTTTTTTCACATTTCAAGGGGGCGGGTAATGTAGATTCCATCTCTTGATAGAAGTTGAATCCAAGTCAGATTGTAGGGGTGCCTGGCTGGCTCAGTTGGTGGAGCATCTGTCAGTTGATCACGGGGTCGTGAGTTTGATCCCACGTTGGGTGTGGAGGCAGCCCCCTGGTCTGTTTGAAATACGAGTTGAAACCTTCTTGCATCTTTTTGAGGTTTTAGAAAAGTTTTTCTCTCTTTTTTTATTTTTTATTTTTTAATTCTTTAACTTACATCCAAGTTAGTTAGCTTATAGTGCAATAATGATTTCAGGAGTAGATTCCAGTAATCCAACCCCTATGTGTAACACCCAGTGCTCATCCCAACAAGCGTCTTCCTTAACGCTCCTTACCCATTTAGCCCATCCCCCCACCCACGACCCCTCCAGCAATCCTCAGTTTGTTCTCTGTATCTAAGAGTTTCTTATGTTTTGTCCCCCTCCCTGTTTGTATATTGTTTTTGCTCCCTTCCCTTATGTTCATCTGTTTTGTATCTTAAATTCCTCATATGAATGAAGTCCTATGATATTTGTCTTTCTCTGACTAATTTCACTTAGCTTAATACCCTCTAGTTCTATCCACGTAGTTGCAAATGGCAAGATTTCATTCTTTCTGATTGCCGAGTAATACTCCACCGTATGTATATCCCACATCTTCTTTATCCATTCATCCATTGATGGGCATTTGGGCTCTTTCCATGCTTTGCCTATTGTCGATAGGGCTGCTATAAACATGGGGGTGCATGTGCCCCTTTGAAACAGCACACCTGTATCCCTTGGATAAATACCTAGTAGTGCAATTGCTGGGTCATAGGGTAGTTCTATTTTTAATTTTTTGAGGAACCTCAGTACTGTTTTCCAGAGTGGCTGCACCAGTTTGCATTCCCACCAGCGGTGCAAAAGAGATCCTCTTTCTCCGCATCCTCGCCAACATCTGTTGTTGCCTGAGCTGTTCACGTTAGCCATCCTGACAGGTGTGAGGTGGTATCTCCTTGTGATTTGGATTGGTATTTCCCTGATGATGAGTGATGTTGAGCAGTGTTTCTCGTGCCGGTTGGCCATCTGGATGTCTTCTTTGGAGAAGTGTCTATTCATGTCTTCTGCCCATTTCTTCACTGGATTGTTTGTTTTTTGAGTGTTGAGTTTGATAAGTTCTTTATAGATTTTGGATACTAACCCTTTATCTGATGCGTCATTTGCAAATATCTTCTCCCATTCTGTTTGTTGCCTTTTAGTTTTGCTGATTGTTCCTTTGCTGTACAGAAGCTTTTTATTTTGATGAGGTCCCAGTAGTTCGTTTTTGCTTTTGTTTCCCTTGCCTCCGGAGACGTGTCGAGTCAGAAGTTGCTGTGGCTGAGGTCAAAGGGGTTTTTGCCTGCTTTCTTCTCTAGGATTTTGGTGGCTTCCTGTCTTACGTTTAGGTCTTTCATCCATTTTGAGTTTATTTTTGGGTATGGTGTAAGAAAGTGGTCCAGGTTCATTTTTCCACATGTTGCTGTCCAGTTTTCCCAGCACCATTTGCTGAAGAGACTGTCTTTGTTCCATTGGCTGTTCTTTCTTGCTTTCTCAAAGATTAGTTGGCCATACGTTTGTGGGTCCATTTCTGGGTTCTCTATTCTGTTCCATAGATCTGAGTGTCTGTTTTTGTGCCAGTACCATACTGTCTTGATGATTACAGCTTTGTAGTACGTCTTGAAGTCAGGATCGTGATGCTTCCAGCTTTGGTGTTCTTTTTCAGGATTGCTTTGGCTATTCGGCGTCTTTTCTGGTTCCATACAAATTTTAGGATTGTTTGTTTTAGCTCTGTGAAGAATGCTGGTGTTAGTTTGATGGGGATTGCTTTAAAAAACTTTTTCCAGCATAAACTGGATTTGATCTTTCAACCTATAGCCATTTCTTCTTTTGAGAATTGTTTTGCCTTCAGGAAATAGTCGTATTTTTGAGCCCAGCAAATCCTGGCGCCTTTCTTTTTAACAATTTGTTCCCCAGCCCCTCCTTCTCTCCTCTCACTTTGTCTTAGGCGGTGTGAAGAAGCTGGGCGGCACCCACAGTATTTTCCCTGGAAATCTCAAGCGGATCACCGAGTTTGTTGGGTGTACTTCCTGTTTTCCACCACTCCATTAACAAGGGTCTCCTCTTCTCCATGTACGGTCATATTTTTCTTCCTTTTCACCAAACCTTTACTGCTAGTCTCCTCATTGAGGCCTTCTCTAACGACCTCCTCAAGGCCTTCCAGTTTGTCCTTGCCACCAGGAAGCCGGTAGTAGTACCACGTGCTTTAGGTTTTTGTAATAGCAACATCTCACTTCCAGGTGCCATAATCTGTCTCCCTGTTCTTGCTGCCTGAAAATGACCACCCCCCCCCCCCCCCCCCCCGCAAGTAACTGACTTAGAATAAGCGCATGGTTTCTCTGGGGCAAGAAGTTGAGGGTGGCTGGACTCGGTGGTTCTGGCCCAGGTCACTTCTGCAGTTGCAGTCAGTCAGGTGGTGAGCTGCGGGAGCGGTGGGCACAGCGCAGGTGAGGCAGGTCGTGCGGGGAGGGGGGGGGGGCGGCGGCGGTGGCTGGGCTCCTCTCTCTCCACGTGGTGTCAGGGCCTCTGCAGGAGGTTTCTGTGTGGGGAGTCGTTCGTGCTGCCGCTTCAGGGCACTCTGGTTGCTTACCTGGACTGTCCAGTGATACGTGTCTCACGGGAACCGGGCAGGCAGAATGTTTCATCTCCTTGACTTAGTCTTGGAAGTCATATCATGTCACTTCTGCTGCAGTCACAAATTTGCCCAGGTTCGAGGGGAAGAGAACTTGGACCTCACCTCTTGAAAGTAAGTGGTTCGGTTGGCTGCACTGTAAGAAGATCATATGAGATGGGCATAATGAGGTCAGCTGTAGAGAACACGATCCACCGCGGCCCTTAGTGAAACAGTTAGATCCCGGTGTGATCACACCGTGGGCAAGCCTTGCTACTTAATAAGCTCCATCTGTGCACAGGAACGTAAAGCCTCCTTTTTGGTTAGTACTTCCTTCTTTCAGGGATCATCGTACACATGAAGGAAGCCTCTAGCAATCTAACACAAACAGATAAAAAGAAACTAAAGAAACAGGAAATGCAAGTTGCAGAAGGAAAGTTCAAGCTTTCCTTACAATAGACGTGGGGTGCCTGGGTGGCTCACTCGGTTAATAATCCCACTTCGGCTTAGGTCGTGATCTTGCGGCTCGTGAGTTCGAACCCCACGTCAGGCTCTGTGCTGACGGCTCAGAGCCTGGAGCCTGCTTCCGATTCTGTGTCTCCCTCTCTCTGCCCCTCCTCCCCTCATGCTCTGTCTCTCTCTCTCTCTCTGCCTCTGTCTCAAAAATAAATAAATTAAAACATTTAAAAAATACTTGGAAAGTAATTTAAAAAAATTAAAAGCAAGAGGCTTAAAGAACTGAAAGAGGGTGTTACATTCATGATACAAAAATAGGATGGGGTAAAATAAGCAACCATTCAGAAGACAAGAAGAAATTCTTGGAAAATTAGAATAGTAGGGAAATTTTTCAATAGGAAACTGAGGAAATCTAGAAAGTGGTAGGCAAAGACAGATGAAAAAGAGACTGGACAATGCCAGGGCCTTGATTGGAGCCTTGATTGACAAATATCATTTAAGGTGGGAGGAGGAAGTGTGGAAATGTGAGTATGGACTGTGTTTTAAGTGATGATTAATATCAGTTTTTCCAAAGTATGATAATGGCACTGTGTTTATGTAGCCGAATGTCCTTATTCCTGGGAGATACATACTGAAGGAGTTCAGTGTTACGGGGTCTGCATTTTTCAAATGGTTGTGTGTATGTGTGTATATATAGAGAGGGCAGGCACAAGAGAGAGATAATTAAAGCTATTATGGCATAATGTTAATAATTAATGATGAATACAAAACAAAACAGAAAAGAGTATATCAGAGTTAATGGATGGGTTCACGAGATCCAACCTCTGAATTACTAGGTGTTCCAGAGAGAAGCAAAAAAGAAAATGGAGAAGGAACAGTGATTAAATTAACATTTAAACATTTTCTCTGACCGAAGGTCATCAATCTCTGAATCGAACAGATACACTGAGTGCCCAGGACAGGGAATAAAAGAAAATATAAACCGGTACATCACCATGAGGTTTCAGAACAGTGAGAATAGCGTGGACCCCAAAATCTTCCAGAGGGAACAGATCAGGTTATGACGATGGATTGTGAATCACCATGACACCGTAATGCAGGTGACAGTGGAACAGTGCCTTCAGATGCAAGGAGTGTTTCTTCCAGTCTAGGATTCTGGCAGACAGTGTATGTGAAGTGTGGAGACAAAGACATTTTTTAGACAAGTAAGTCTATTTTTTTTTTCTCCCTAAAGAGGGGTAAGGTCTTAACCCTCCCCCTCTCTATATGTACTACCTTTTTGGGGACTCCTTGAGAATAAGTGCAGACATGATACTTTATTTTTGTTCTCTGGGGTTTTTCGTTTGGTTTTTGTTCTTTTGTTTTTTTGTTTTTAAAGTAGGCTCTTTGGCCATCATGGGCTCAAACTCATGACGGTGAGATCGGGAGTCACACACTCTGAGACTGAGCCAGCCCGGTACCCCAAAGCTTTTATCTTTAAGTAATCTCAGTACCTAATGTGGGGCTTGAACTCACAAGCCTGAGTTTAAGAGCCAAATGCTCTACTGACTGAGCCAGCCAGGTGCCCCGAGGGTTTTTTATTTTTTTTTAATAACAGCTTTATTGAAATATAAATCATATATGCCCATTTGAAGTGTACAATTAAGTGATTTTAATATATTTACAGAGTTGTGCATCCATTGTTATATCTCTTTTAGAATGTTTTCATCCAGAAAGAGACTCCATACCTCCTAGTAGTCACTCCCCTTTTTTCCCAACACCCAGCCATAGGCAACTGCCGGTCTGTTTTCTGTGTCTGGATTTGCTTATTCACATTACATTTAACAGGATCATATCACAGGTGATCCTTTGTTACTGGCTTTTTTTTTACGTAGTACTTTTTAGGTTCATCCGTGTTACAGCATATTTCAGGCCTTCATTCTTCTTTATTGGTGGATGGTTCTGTTGTATGGATATACCGTATTTATCTTATTTGTCTGCTCATCAGTTGATAGACATTTGTGAGGTTTCTCCTTTTTTTTTTTTTTTAAGTTTATTTATTTATTTTGAGAGAGAGGGAGAGAGTGCGTGAGTGGGGGAAATCCCAAGCAGGCTCTGTGTTGTTAGTGCAGAGCCCGACGTGGGGCTCAATGTCATAAACTGTGAAATCATGACCTGAGCTGAAACCAAGAGTTGGACACTTAACCAACTGAGCCACCCAGGTATCCCTGGGTAGTCTGGTTGTATATGAAGACAGTGAAGAAAGAAAGAAGAGAGAGTTTGAACAATCACAGTAATCAGCAATGTTTAATGACTAAGATTAGTCTATTATTCGTCAGTGTATTAAGTTTCAGGGGGAAGTGGGTAAAAAACCCACAAATTTTACAAATCTTACAAACACACACTTGTAACAAAACAAAACAGCATTTCTTTGGATAGTGGGAAAGGGAGGTCAGACTTCAAAACATGGTGGACAGGATTATGCCCTTTCATTTGTCTATCCCATGAACTCTAGAGTACACGTCTACGTCTCTAATTTTACAGATGGGGAAACTGAGTCCTGGGTACTTTTTGATATTTCTATATTTTTGCAAGTGATTGGTTATTCTGTAGCTGTTGTATAGGAAGAAATAGTCCTGGAGGTGACTGGGCTCCATTTGTCCTCATTGGAGTTGTGGGTTCCTTACAGCCAAGTTAGGAACAGCTTTCCGGAGATGTTTCAACAGTGTGGGACTCATTTCAGAGTTGTCAGTCCTAGTCATCGAATGTTGGATGGTTTGCCCTTGCACTGAATAGTTTAGTTATCTTCTCAATAGTAATTGCTGTATGAGGCATTGAGACTTGGACTCATAATAGAATCCAGATATTTTCTTTTCTTCTCTCTTTTTTTTTTTTTTTTTTTTTTGAGAGAGAGAGTGTGTGCACACAGACGAGGGGCAGAGGGAGGGAGGGAGGGGAGGAGAGAGAGAATCTTGAGCAGTCTCCATGCTCAGCTTGGAGATTTCCAGATATCTTTTTTAAAAAAATTTTTAATGTTTATTAATTTTTGAGAGAGAGAGATCGTGAGTAGGGGAGGGGCAGAGAGAGAGGGAGACACAGAATCCTAAGCAGGCTCCAGGCTCTGAGCTGTCAGCACAGAGCCCGACATGGGGCTTGAACCCATGAACCGTGAGATCATGACCTGAGCCGAAGTCGGATGCTTAACCAACTGAGCCACCCAGGCGCCCTGGAGACACCCAGATATCTTAATGAGAATGTGCTCGTTTTTATTTTTTGAAGTTCATTCCTGGGGCTCCTGGGTGGCTCAGTCAGTGAATTGTCCAGCTCTTGAGGTGAATCATCCAACTCTTGATTTCAGCTTAGGTCATGATCCCATGGTCATGGGATCGAGCCTTGTATTGGGCTCTGCACTGAGTGTGGAGTCTGCTTAGGATTGTCTCTCTCTCTCCTCCCTTCTGGCACTCTCCCCCACTTGTTTCTCCCTCTCTCTCTCTCTTTTTTAATTTAACGTTTATTTATTATTGAGAGACAGACCCAGAGTGTGAGCGGGGGAGGGGTAGAGAGAGGGGGAGACGCAGAATCTGAAGCAGGCTCCAGGCTCTGAGCTGTCAGCACAGATCCCGACACGGGGCTCGAACCCACGAACCGTGAGATCATGACCTAAGCTGAAGTCAGACGCTTAACTGACTGAGCCACCTAGGCGCCCCTGTTTTTTCTCTTTTAGATGTAGTTCTTAAATAGTCTGTTCTTTGGTGTTATTTTTTTTTTTTAATGTTTATTTTAGAGACAGAGAGAGAGGGAGAGAGAATGAGTGGGGGAGGGGCAGAGAGAGAGGGAGGCACAGAATCCCAAGCAGGCTCCAGGCTCCGAGCTGTCAGCACAGAGCCTGACCCAGGGCTCGAACTCACAAACTGCGAGATCATGACCTGAGCCAAAGTCGGCTGAGCCACTCAGGCCCTCCTCTCTCTCTCTCTTTCTCATAGATAGATAGATAGGTAAATATAGTTAGTTAGTTAACTCCTAACTTGCTAGCAGTTGATGGAACTATCATTTTTGCACAATAAATTGACGTGGTTGGTTAGAATAATTTGATGGTAAATTTGAATATTGCCGTTAATGGGGGAGACTGGAGTGGATAGATATGGTTGATGTGAGTAAGCATACCTGTGAAAAAATGGGTTCCCTAACTATTTAGAAAGCTGCACGCATCTGACTTCTTGTGGCTGTTGCCTGAGTTCTATCAGTAGACCTTTTGAGAAGCTTACACCGAAGATCTTTACGCTGAGTTGGCTGGAATAAGTGGGAATGGCTAGGTCCGCTTTAGATGAAAGCATTGTAACTAGACTCTTAAAAACATCCTTGTGAGTAAATCTAGTTTGCGTGTCTGGATGGATTATTTTAAGCTCCTCATATGTACTAGGACCTTTGCTACTGTTTTAAAATGCTGTTTTATTTAATCGCTATAAGGAAGGGCTTGTGTCCTCCATTTTTACAGGAGAGGGAGAGAGAGAGAGAGAGAGAGAAAACTGAGGCCTGGGGACATTAGATGAGTCTCCTTTGGTCTGGGCAGAGCTGGGACTTCATCCTGTTACATCAGACTGCTCTCCTCCTAACCCAGGTGAATGTTCGCTGCATTATTAAAGAACGGCCGGCCGGGAATACCTGGGGCCTCCCTTGTCCCTTTTCCTGGATGGAAGAAGGAGTTCAGAGAAGGGAATTACAGCCTCCCTCTCCCCTACTCTGCCGTCTTGTGGCAGCGACCAGATTTCACAGACCTTTGCCTGCGTGTTTTACGTGATTGTACTGTGTCCGTTTCTTGCACACAGTAAGCTCGCGCATCTGTGTGTCCTTCTGAACAGTTCCCTTCAAGTATTGTTGTACTGTCCTGCATCTGTATTTAAATATTTGTGTTTAAGTATCTTGTGTCCTTTCATTGAGACCCTGATTTGGGTGAAACTTCTTCAAACTGCATTTCTTTCTAGCACATTCCGTTTTTATTACTTATTTTTAAAATGTTATGTATATAAGCAGTCTCCACCCGCAACGTGGGACTGGAACTCACGACCCTGAGATCAAGAGTCACACTCCTCTGACTGAGCCAGCCAGCTGTTCCCAGCATATTCTGTTTTTATTACCTAGAACTCCCAGCTGAGATTTTTTTGATAGATACATCAAGAGGCACCTTCTGTAACATTTTCTGTCTTCCAGGGTTGGTGAAAATGTTATTGATAAATAATAAATGTACTGAGAATGCATAACTGTGCCCATAAAATGGGAAGGGTGCGTGTCTGCAAGATTTCAGGGAAGCGTGGATCACAAAGCTATTAGGAAATCGCTGCTGAATGTTACAGCGTTATTCCTTAATTCTTAAAAGACTCGTGATGTTTGTGACCGTCACGTGCAATATGGATTCCGTTTTGAGTCGGGCACTTGGGTAAAGAGTAATTAAAGATTTGGTTCTCATTTGAGCTAGTCATGTAGTCATTGAGTCGTGCCTTATAATGTCTCTGGGGTGCAGACAGCACACGCCTTCTGTGGTGTGGGGGGCCTAGAGAGAGGGGTGTGCTCCCCGGCAGAGGGAGGTGATCAAGACCGATCTGTGCGATTTGTAATGGTTGGTCTTGATCTCACCACCTCTTGGCCTGTGGTCGACTTTTCCTTCCCTGCCCCCGCTCGGGGGTGGTATAAATGCATTTTGGAAGCTGCCTGTGTACTCTTGGGTCAAGAACCAGCACAGAGGGTGTTCCCCCCCCACCCCCCGTGCCCACCCAACTCCACCCCTGTCTCTCCATAATGTCTCTCCCCCGTCTCACCCCCTCCTATGCCTTTTTGGGCTTCAGAACTAGGGTCAAGAGGGGTCTTCAGGGAGAAAAGGGGGAAGTGTCGGGGGCTAGGTGGCAGCGGCGGGAGTGGCAGTGGTGGACTTAAAAAACATGTATATTTGAATAGGTAATACAGGTACGTGGCACAAAATTCAAACATGCAGAAGCCTACATACAGTGAAAGGAGACTTCTCCCGCATTCTTAGCCTTCATTTTCCCTCCCTGGAGACAGCCATTTTTACTCGTTTCTTCTGGATGTGTTGACACTGGCTTCCAAAGGAGTATCTTAGCCGTTGTACTTCAGAATGTCAGGAAGCTTGGATGGTTCACATTCAGACATTATTTTCCTTTCGTGAAGCTCATTGGTATTCCTTCCTCTCGGTGCCTTTCCTGTGGCAAGTTCGTAGTTTGTGTTTTTCACTTTATCGTGACACTTTCCTATGTTTTTATGATTTTCCACTTTTTAAGAACTGGCTTTGGTATCTCTCTCAGAAGGTTGCGATGAATTCAAGCTAAGGTTTGTGAACACTCCTGGCACATAATAGTTAATCAATAGGTATTTCCTTTCCCTCCCATTGGTGGTGTGTATAAAAGAAAACATGACGAAAAAATATTTGTGGATTCTAAAATTAAGGTTAAGCTTGTGTGAGTTGTTTCTTGGTGAACTCATTCATCTGAGTGGAAATACATTATTTTCATTCGTTGAATTCACTCTGCTCAGATTATTAAGAAAAATAACAAAAGATTACTCAAGTCTTGTCTTGTTTTTCTTCCCTTATAATTTCTTTACGTTGATTCTAGACCCAAACATAACACAGAGTAGAGATGTGTGAAAAAGATTTTTGAAGATACGTTTGCAAAACGGTCCTTATCGTAGTGATGGACGCTGATGTGTGTCTAGTCTCTGGATTTATGTTTTCCTCTCGCGTTGTTTATGGTAGGTCTCCCTCTCTCTCTGCGTGGCTGGTACGCACGTGTGCGTGCTCTCAAATTTAAAAAAAGAGTTGCAGGCTGTAGTTTTGATGTTTTTCATGTTTATGGCTCTAATTCTGGGAATTTTATTTATTTGTATTAAAAAAATGTTTTTAACATTTATTCATTTTTTGAGAGACAGAGCACAAGTTGGGGAGGGGCAGAGAGAGAGGGAGACACAGAATCGGAAGCAGGCTCCAGACTCCAGGCTGCAGCATAGAGCCTGATGTGGGACTCCCAGCTCATGGACGGGGAGATCATGACCTGAGCTGAATCAGACGCTTAACTGACTGAGCCACCCAGGTGCCCCTAATTTTTAAATTTTAGAACGAGAGAGTGCATGCAAGTGGGGGAGAGAGGAAGGGGGAGAGAGAGAGAGAGAGAGAGAGAGAGAGAGAGAGTGAGAGAGTCCTAAGCAGCCTCCACACTTAGCGCACAGCCCCGACGCGGGGCTCGATCCCACAACCCTGGGATCTTGACATGAACTGAAGTCAAGGGTTGGATGCTCAACTGACCAGGTCACCCAAGAGCCCTAATTCTGGGAGTTTTTAGAATGTTACTTTCTCAGCAAGGGAGAAGCCACCAGTCCCCCCGCCTTGCTGAATACTGTACGTTGTGAGACCCCCTCACCCAGTTTCCCCGAGCGTTAACATCTTACATAACTGTTACATTACACTGTGCAAACTAAGAAGCCAACGTTGGGACATTACTATTACTAACCAAGCTTCAGACTTTGTCCACATTTTACTAGTTTTCCCATTAATGTGCTTTTTCTGCTCTGGAATCCAGTCCAGGCTACCACATTGCATGTCCTGCCTTCTCAGTCTCCTCTGGTCCGTGTCAGGTTTTCAGTGTTTCCCGGTTCATGATCTTGAGAGTTTTGAGGGGTTCTAGTTGGGTCCAGGTATTTTGTAGAATATCCCTCAATTTATCTGACCTTTTTCTTATGATTAGACTGGGATTATGGCAGAATCTACAGAGATAAAGTGTCCTTTGAATTTCATCATATTGGAGTTGGAGGGCAGTGTATGTGCTCTAATCCTGACCTCTCACTGGCGGTGTTAACTTTGATTACTGGACCCAAGTGATGTTTAGCGGGTTCTGTGCTGTCGTTACCCCAGTCCACTTGCATGCTCTGTTCTTTGAAATTAAGTTAACTAATACAGTCCACACTCAAGTGGAGGGAATTAATCTCCACCTCCTGGAGGAAGGGGGTATTTATATAGATTGTTTGAAATTCTTCTGCAAGGAAGCTGCTTTCTCTAGGAAATCTCTTCTTTGCCCACTTTTCTGTTGGCTTATTGGGCTTTTCATTTGGTTTAAAAAAGTGTTTTACCTAGGATCTCCATAAATATTTGGATAAATTACCGAACCAGCTACTTGTGTATGAACACGTGTATTTTGTTGATAGAAAGTTATGAGGTCTCTACTGTCAGACAAGTAGATCAGTAGATCTTCATCCCATCAGCGTCCATAAATAGCTGGGCACCAGGGTCGTTAAGACCCCTGAGTCTTCCATTTTTATATTGGCTCTTCTAATGTCAGACAATATTAACAACAACAGAGGAGCTCGCTTTGTTTTACCAGAAACTCCTGGGAATTTCCACAGAATACCCGGACAAGGAATTATGCTTACTACTTAAACAAGAAAGGTCTGGACTGAGTGTAATCAAGTGTGGCTGAGAAAACACCAGGCTGAAGGGGTGGGAGCTTGCCTTGAAGACAGCTTTGACACTGGATCACCGCGGGCAAGGCGCTTCATGTCTCTAGAGTGTGGTTTCCTCAAATTAAGCAAGCTCCGTCTGTGAAGTTCTTTGTAGCTTTAATAGTCTAAGTCAGTTTTTGAGCTTGCATGAATTTTGGAGAAATTCTCGCAAGCTAATGTGGAGTAGTAGCACGTGGACAGTATAGGAGAGATCTTTCTTGCTGTTGTTTTTATGGGACAGATTTGGATTTGGAAGCAAAGGAAAGAAGCTGAAAGTTTGGTGAGGAAGTTACTGCCATTTCGGGCCTAGGCCAATGTTCGGAAGTGTAAAAGACAGCCATAGCCAAGAAACATGAAGGGAAATTATGTTCAGTTATTTTTAGGTTTGTTGTTCTGTTTTTTCTGGTCTTACGTCCAACACTTGACTTTAATGATAAGAGTAATCAGTTACTTGGTAAATAGAGTCCTCCGGGTGAGCCAAGACATTTAGCCGAGCACCTTACGTATATTGTCTCATTTAATTCTTTCACTTTCAGGTAGAAATTCTTTTTAACTGCTTTTTTTCCAGATGAGAAAAAATAAATAAATAAAGCCTTCCTTCCAAGAAACTTCTCCAGTGTCTTAAACTTTGTAAGTGGCAGAACTGGAATTCTAACTCAGGATTGTTATCTAACTGATGGTGGTTTGAGCTCCGAGCCCATGTGATTAACCAGTTCCCTTAGTAGGTTCTCTGTAGGTGTGTTTGTATGTTCTGCCGAATGTTCACATCGTGCCGCTTTTTGATACAATAACTAAGAGCTTGATGTACAAGGTGATATTTGTTGTGATTTGTAAGTGATTTTCTTAACAAATATGGAAATTTGAACTTTTGCCTAGGTTACTTTTGGGGCAGAAATTAAGTTCTTTTCTTGTGTTGTATAATAAAATTGACTTTTCAACCTGTTCTAAATTAAGAAGAAAAGAGATGTACCTTTTCGGTGACTAGTATTAAGAAACTGACAGCATCTGGGTTTTTGCCATTGTGAAAGTGTGTTATTACCAGATTGGTATGCTAATGAAGAAATTGTATGGTAATTTTCATCTTCAAGTGTAATATTAAGGATAGAAGTTTCCTTAATATGGTTTCACTTGTAAAAAAAAAAAATATGGTTTCACTCGTGTAAATTACAATCCTATGAATTGGCGCGGGTTTGTTTTCAAAAGAAAACAACCAGTAAAATTGTATATTGTGATATTGCCAAGTTCTTCTGGGATATAACGTGGTTTATTTTTATATAGGTGTTACTATTTGAGTTAGAACGGTAACAGTTGAAGCTTCAGACTACATATACAATATGAGATCATTGCTGACAGGAACGAGACGGTATCCTCCCCAAAAAAGCCTATTAGGAAGTTGTTTGCATATCGTTACATGTCGGAAAGAGAGGAATTCCCTGCTTCCTATTTAAAAACGCAGCGACAAGTCTTCGTTTCGGTTTGGTTCTGTGCTTTCTGGAACCTGGCCCCTTTTGACTCTGCTCTTGGGTCTGATTAGCCTGACGGCATTGAGGCCCGAAGTTACGCGTCCTCTACTGTCATAGTGCCAGCATTGCGCCCTTTAAAGTGTGTGTGGGACCAGAAACGCCCAACGGTTTTTCAGGGGGATGAAGCACTGTAAAGAGATTGTGGAGGCCGGAATCTAATAAAATGCTCACCAATCTGGATTAGTTGTAGAGGAGTCAGTAATAATTCTGTCAGTTAAAAAAAAATCTGACCCGTAGTGCTGTTTTTTACTCCGTCAACAGATCGGCTCTTCATTCCTTCTTTCGTTAAGCCACCCCGGTAGCTTTGTACTGCCAGTATCCCCTGGCCCCATGAGACTCAGGAGGGAAGAAGGCAGTTTTCTGGTTTGAGGATAATGCGGTCACCAGTGTTCTTTATACTTCTTAATTGTTAACCTTGGGGACCGGCCCCGGGAGAGCGCAGCCCCGTGGGCGGTAGCTGCCTCGGTAGAGGTGAGCAGGGGGTTGCCGGAGCCCCGGGGAGGGCCGGCCCCCAGCCCCTCCGCCCGGCGCTCTCGGGACTGAGCTGCGGGACTGAGCTGCGCCGTGCAGTTGCGATCGATTTCAGTTGGCCGTGAGCCGCCCTGGCGGGTGATTCTGTAATACGCCGTCTTCTTCACAGTCCGCTCTTCCACTCTGTTTCCCCACGTTACTCGGTGCGCTTCTGCAGCTCTGACCGCGCCTGGTTTCCGCCGTGCGGCCGTCCCAGACTTCCCCGTGGGTCTCTTGTTGTTGGACGCGTGAGCTGTTGCCAATTTATTGCCGATTTTAGCGGCACTCGATGAACAACTTTGTAGACGAGTCTTTTGTCTCGGGATAGATTGCTAGAGGCTGTGGCAAACTTTGCCAAACGGCTCTTCAGAAAGCCTAAACTCATTGACAGTACACGTTTGTCAACATTTTTGGTGGCTACTTTTTCTGTACCCACTTTTTGTTAAACTTATTTTTGAGAGACAGACAGACAGACAGACAGGGTGTGAGCAGGGGAGGGGCAGAGAGAGAGAGCGAGACACAGAATCCGAAGCAGCTCCAGGCCCCGAGCTGTCAGCACAGAGCCCGACGCGGGGCTCGAACTCACGAACCGTGAGATCATGACCTGAGCCGAAGTCAGATGCCCAACCGACTGAGCCCCCCCAGGCAGCCCTTCTGTACCCATTTCTTACATCCTGCTCTGCTAGACTTTTGGAAAGAGTCCTGTGTTCGTTCTCTTCTTCCTAACTCTGCTCTTCATAAGGAAGTTCTTGCAACGTGTGTACTTTCAGAGATGTGTCTTCAGCTGGCAGTTCGGTAGTTGACGTTTCCGTGGTCCATGGAGACGCGGTGAGGATGCCGGGAATGTTCTGTCATGGGATAAGCCCACCACGACCCTGGATTTTTTTAAATGGTGGTACATCACTGTTAGACTGTGGCTGAAGGGCGTTTCCTTCTTGGAGTACCTGGCGGTGACACATTAGTGCCGTCTTGCTTCTGTGACGTTATTGGTGGAATAATGTTAAAAGAGGAATAGGGGTCCCTGAGCATAAAACATTTTCACTGTGAAATTAATTGGTCTCTGAACTGTTTTGTCTCTCTTTGTTTTAAGGCTTCTGTGTGGTGATACTACATTGGTGTTAAATGACGAGTTAGTTAAATCGATAGCGTTGAAGAAAAGGATTTGTATTTTTCTAGAGAAGACTGATTCTGAATCCAGGATACCTGTAGATCAGGGGCATGAGAAAAAAAATAAACTGAGTACACAAATTCAGTTGCTAGTGTAGACAGTGTTTACTTTAGTAGCATTTGGTTAGGATCTAACTTCCTTCTTGGGAATCAGGAAAGGGACATAGAACAGGCATTGGGTGGTCTCAGGTTACTGCACCCTGATACAGCCAGTTCTGAGGTCAGCTTGAAATACGTGAATCGTGGTATGTGTGGACTGGCCTGTCCTCAGGGACAGTTTGTGCCCTTAGGGAATCGAGCCCCGTTGGGGAGAGAGGAGCAAGAGGGGAGCGGGAGGGATGCCTTCCAGAGGCCCGAGCTGCAAGAGTAGCTTTCCAGCCTGTTGGCTGCCCTCCTCGTCAGTGCGGACTGCCGGGTGATGGGGAATAGAGTGTGTGCTGCTCCCTTTCTAGAGCTTTCCGTGACTTGGCCACCTGACTTGTTACTGTATGCATTGTAACTTAGCTTTTGTGTGCCAGACACACAGAGGTCTCAACGAGGGCCTCGGTCTCACAGGGGACACAGAAGAGGACAGCTGTTCCAGTGGACACCAGCTATGTAAGATGTGCCCTTTCTAATGCTCGTAGAAACCTGGACACAAGGAAGGCATTATTCTCCATTTTTCAGCAGGAGTCAGTGACACTGTGTTCGTCACTCGGGAGCAAGGTGGCTAAGATGGGATTCAGACCCAGCATGGGATTTAGTCTCAGGTGTGAGCTCAGATCCTGACCAGTGTCGTGCTTGAATGCAAGTCACTTAACCACTCCTTTTTTTTTTTTTTTTTTAATGTTTATGTATTTTTGAGAAAGAATGCAAGTGGGGAAGGAGCAGAGAGAGAAGGGGACAGAGGATCCGAAACAGATTCTGCACTGCCAGCACAGAGCCTGACACGGGGCTCAAACTCCCGAACCGCGAGATCATGACCTCAGCCATCTGAGCCACCCAGGTGTCCCTTAACCCCTCTTTTCAAACAGAGAGTAGAACTTCTGATAAGGTTGTTTTGTGTATTTTAGGACACACATATTGTAAAGTGCTTTAGCTCAGATACTGGCATATTGTAAGAGTTAATAAGATCTTACTGACCCCAAAGTCACTAATAATAATTACTACCAATAATAATTTACAAAGCCATTTTACTTTGCCCAACAGCACTGTGTCTTTTCTTTCCTTCCATCCTCCCTCCCTCTCTCTCTCTCTTTCTTTCTTTCTTTCTTTCTTTTTCATTCATTCATTCACTCCTTCCTTCCTTCTAAGATTTTTTTACTTTTAAGTAATAGCGACACTCAGCATGGGGCTTCAACTCACAAACCCCGAGATCAAGAGTTGCAGGCATCAAGAGTTGCAGGCTCCCCTGGCTGAGTCAGTCAGGTGCCCTGCGGTGGGGCTTTATGCAGACCATGAATAAGAGTCTGAGCTGAGACCCGGTACACCCCCACTGTGTCGGGAGTATTGAGCAAGGGGGGACCACTCACCTGGGTTGGGAGAGTTAGAGCGGACTTGCCAGAGGTGGTCATCCTTGGGCTGTCTTGAAGGACTATTGGGAGTTAGCTGGTGGGAAAGGATAGTGAGGGACCTGCAATGAGAAGGAAATGGTAAGAGGAAAGACGTGGGCAAGTAAAAATGCTCAGCCAGTTATGCGTCTGGCTCTTCGTTTCGGCACAGGTCATGATCTCTCGTGGTTTGTGGGATTGAGCCCTGTGTTGGTCTCTGGGCTAACAGCCTGGAGCCTGCTCGGGATCCTGTCTCTCTCCCTCTCTCTCTGACCCTCCCTGGTCGTTTGTGTGCACGTGCTCTCTCTCAAAATAAGTAAGCTTAAAAAAAAAAAAAAAGGTTAGAAGGGCTGGCCAGATCGTATAGGGCCTTGAAACTCCATGGTTTATCCTAAAGACAATAAAGAAGCTGTAGGAGGATTTGTTTTGAAAGTAAACTTTTTTTCTTTTTTTTTTTTACTGTTTCTTTATTTTTGAGAGAAAGAGCATGAGCAGGGGAGGGACAGAGAGAGAGAGGGAGACACAGAATCTGAAGCAGGCTCCAGGCTCTGAGCTGTCAGCACAGAGCCCCAAGCAGGGTTTGAACTCAGGAACCGCGAGATCATGACCTGAGCCAAAATCGGGTGCGAGAGAACACAAGCGGGAGCTGGGGAGGGACAGAGAGAGGGGAACAGAAGATCAGAAGCGGGCTCTGTGCCGACAGCAGCAAACCCTTTTGAGGGGCTTGAACCCACGGACTGTGAGATCATGACCTGAGCCGATGTCTGGATGCTCAACCAACTGAGCCACCCAGGGGCCCCTCTGTGGAAGGATTTTAAACATCAGAAGTGATTTGATGGGAACTGTGATTCAGAAACATTGCTCTAGCCAGAATGGAGAGTCTGAATTTGAGGGTCTTAGTCTGCAGCTCCGAAGACAAGTTGAGAAAAGGTGACAACCTCAACTTCCGGCAGTAGCAGTGGGGCTGGAGAGAGTGAGTTGAGAAAATTTGAGGAGGTGTAATTGAGGGGCCCAGTGGGCTGGGGAGAGGGGACTGGCAGGAGATGGGGGAGGAGGGGTCTGATAGGACTTGCAGGGACCCAGCTGGGGTTGGTAAGGTCATCAGGGGCACATACTGTCATCATGGTTTGTCAACTGGTGATGTTAATTTTCATCACCTGGCGGAGGTGGGGCTTGTCAGGCTTCTCATCACATGTAGGGGCACTTGGATGAAGTTTGAGTTTTTAAGGGATTTATAATGTTTCTGTGTTTACTGTAGATTTTAATTCCAGAGAGCTGGTGACAAAAGAATTTTGCATTTATTTATCCCAGCTTAAACTTTTAGCATTTAAAAAAGAAGAGCCTGGGGACGCCTGGGTGGCTCAGTCAGGTTAAGCGACCAACTTCGGCTCAGGTCATGATCTCACGGTTCGCGAGTTTGAGCCCTGCATTGGGCTCTGTGTTGACAGCTCAGAGCCTGGAGCCTGCTTGGGATTCTCTCTCTCTGCCTCTCCCCTGCTCATGCTCTGTCTCTCAAAAAATAAATCTTAAAAAAATTTTTTTTTAAATAAATAAAACATTAAAAAAAAGAGCCTGGAGGAGAGAGCCAAGGAAGTATATAATTTGATTGTAGGAAGATACAAGTATTTAGATACCAAAATTGTTTCTGACTTTGTTTTATAGAGGACAAACTGTTGTCAGTTTTTAAATGTTAAGGTAATTAATAGGATAATACTGTGAGGTGAAAAAAATGTACTTTAGCTTTTGATCTGTCTTTATACTTCTGATAATTTATGGTGTCTCTAAAATCTAGGCAGTATATGTATATAATGGTTAACACAATGGGCCCTGGAATCTCCTCCTTGTGGGTGAGATCTTGGACAAGTTACTTCAACTCTCTATGCCTTAATTTTCTACTATGTAAAATGGGGATAGTGATAGTACCTGCCTCATAGGGTTGTTAAGAAGATTAAATGAGCTAATACATGTAAAAGTACATAGCACCTGGTACATCATAAGTGAGTATATATGTTCGTTACAGCAGTCGTAGTAATGGTAAACTCTTATCGCTGTACAGATTGCTTTGCATTTCTTTCTGGCTGCCCAAAATGAGAAACCAAAAGTTTGGATCACAAAATGATTTTTGGTTCCTAACCTAAATTTAACACAGGTTAAACCTACGGATGTATAGTTTCTCGGGATATAGTGAAAGTATGATGGCCAGTTGGTACATTTAAGAATAAGCATTTACCAAATTTTATTTTATTTTTAAAGTGTGTATTTTGTGTGAGAGAGAGAGAGCGAACACGCGAGCGAGCAGGGAGAGGGGCGGAGAGAGGGAGAGAGAATCCCAAGCAGGTTCCTCACTGTCCATGCAGAGCCCAAAACGGGGCTCAAACTCATGAACCGTGAGATTATGCCCTGAGTTGAAATCAAGAGTTGGATGCTTAACCAACTGAGCTGCCCAGGCACCCTGAATTTACCAATCAAAAAAAATTTTTTTAATGTTATTTTTATTTATTTAATAAATAATTAAATGTTTATTTAATTAAATAATTAAAAATTAAATAATTTAAAAAATTTTTTTGTAATGTTTATTTTTGAGAGAGAGAGAGAATGAGAGAATGAGCAGGGGAGGGGCAGAGAGAGAGAGGAAGACACAGAATCCAAAGCGGGCTCCAGGCTCTGAGCTGTCAGCACAGAGTCTGATGTAGGGCTTGAACCCATGAACCGTGAGATCATGACCTGAGCCAAAGTCAGATGCTCAAGCAACTGAGCCACCCAGGCACCCCTTGTATTCCTTTATTATTTTATTGATTCCTACCGATGAATAATAATAATCTATCCAATTCTGGGTTTTTGTTTGTTTGTTTGTTTGTTTGTTTGTTTATTTATTTGTAGTCTCTATACCCAACATGGGGTTCAAACCCCAAAGATCAAGAGTCGCATGCTCCTTGGGCTGAGCCAGCCGGGTGCCCCTAGAGCATTGCCTTTTTAACAGTTGCTCCTAGTACCAAGAGGATAATGCATATATTGTGTCCTACAAAAACAGTCCTTTTGCCTTAATTCACAGATTTGGGCAGAATATTGTTTATAATGTTTTTATCCTTAATTTCTAATGGATTTAGAATTCTATCCACTTTTGTGATTGCTAAAATTATTTGTACCTTCTCTAATTCTGCTGATATTAGTCTATTATATCCGCTTTTTCTAGACACCAGCCTTGGTTTTTGTTAATCCTCTCTTTATAGCCTGGTTTTCTATTTCATTAATTTCTGCTCTCTGCTGTCTTCCTTTCCTTGGATTTATTTTATTGTTCTTTTCATGTTCTTAAGTTGGATGCTTAGCAAAGTAATTCTTAGCCTCTATAATTGATTATAAGCATTTCACACTGTAAACTTTTTTGGTAAGTTAACCTCTTCCGTTGGTTCCCATAAGTTTATAGTGTTCTGTTATTCAGTTTTAAGTGACTTTAATTTTTTTTGTCAAGATTTCTTCCTTGACCCAGGATTATGTTAAGAGTATTTTATCTTTTCTGAATATATGAAGATTTTTGGTTTATCTTTTAATTACTGACTTTTTTTAATTTAATTTTTTAGTTTTAAAAATTTACATCCAAATTAGTTAGCATATAGTGAAACAATGATTCAGGAGTAGATTCCTTACTTCTCCTTACCCACTTAGCCCCTCCCCCCCCACAACTCCTCCTGTAACCCTCAGTTTGTTCTCCATATTTATGAGTCTCTTCTGTTTTGTCCTTCTCCCTGTTATTATATTATTTTTGTTTCCCTTCCCTTATGTTCAGCTGTTTTGTCTCTTAAAGTCCTCATGAGTGAAGTCCTATGATTTTTGTCTTTCTCTGACTAATTTCACTTAGCATAATACCCTCCAGTTCCATCCACATAGTTGCAGATGGCAAGATTTCATTCTTTTTGATTGCCGAGTAATACTCCGTGGTGTATGTATATCCCACATCTTCTTTATCCATTCATCCATAGGTGGACATTTGGGCTCTTTCCAGACTTTGGCTATTGTCGATAGGGCTGCTATAAACATGGGGGTGCGTGTGTCCCTTCGAAACAGCACACCTGTATCCCTTGGATAAATGCCTAGTAGTGCCATTGCTGGGTCGTAGGGTAGTTCTATTTTTAGTTTTTTGAGGAACCTCCATGCTGTTCTCCAGAGTGGCTGCACCAGCTTGCATTCCCATAATTATTGACTTTTAATTGCATTGTGGTTTACACAGTGTAGTCTATATTCTACCTATTCTTTGAAATGTGTTTAGAGTAGCCTTAAGCCATAAAGGCCTTGTACATGGTCATTTTTGTAAAATTTGCCTGAGAAGACTTTATGCTTTAATTTTTAGATGCAGCTTCAAAGTATGTCCAATAAATAAAAATTGTTCACTTGGTTAGGTCTTAGGTATCTTTTAATTTTTGTTTGGACTGTCAACAGATGTATTAATCTCCCAGTATGATGATGTATTTGTCAACTTCCCATTTGTCCATCAATTTTTACCATGTTTATTTTGATGCTTCTTCATTAGGACCATATAAAATTACAATTGTGTCATTTAACTTTCCTTTGTCCTACCCTTAAGTTTTATTTTGTTAAGGTGTCTTTCATTTTTCTTTTTTGTACTGGTTTAGAAGTTTATATACACTAACTTTTAGTAATTATTCTTGAAGTTTTACTGTACGCACTTAATTTAACATCTAAAGTTGGGGTGCCTGGGTGGCTCAGTCACTTAAACGTCCGACTCTCGATTTCGGCTCGGGTCACAGTCTTTTTTCTTTTTTTTTTTTTCCCAATTTTTAAAAATGTTTATTTATTTGAGAGAGAGAGAGAAAGAGCGTGAGCATGGTAGAGGCAGAGAGAGAAGGTGGCTCCAGGCTCTGAGTGGTCAGCACAGAGCCTGATGCAGGGCTCAAACTTACGAACCACGAGATCATGATCTGAACTGAAGTCGGATGCTTAACCGACTGAGCCACCCAGGTGCCCCTCAGGTCACAGTCTTAACAGGGTTCATTAGCGTGAGCCAGTTTGGGATTCTCCCTCTCCCTTTGCCCCTCTCCTGCTTACACACACACTCCTTCTCTCAAAATGAATAAATAAAGTTAAAAATCTAAAGTTAATCTTTCATCTTTAGAATGGTTCAGCTTTGATTCACTACCCCTCAGTTATGTGGTGTTAATCTCCAGAATTTTAGTTCTGTTCTTTTGCAAAACCCCCTAAATTGGACATTATTTTTATTTTTTATAGGCATTGTTTACAAAAATCTTGTTTACTTACCATTTCTTCTTTGAATATCAACCTTCCTTTCAGGATTTTTTTTTTTTCCCCTGAACAAAAGGTAAAAATGTCCCAAAGTTGTTGTGTATGTGAGAACATTTGTAGTTTGCCCATATTTCTGAGAGTTTTGCAAGATATGTTCTTAAGATTGCCTCTTAGCACTTGAAAGATATTCCACTCTATCTGGCTTTTGGTGTTTTGGGGAATTTACTGTCAGTCTGTCATTTTATTTGTAGGTGATCTTTTTCTCTCAGACTTTTAAAATTCATATCAACCTTTACTAAAGATTTTTTTTTTTAGGTATAATTGACACACGATGAAATGCATAGATCTTAAGTGTTAAGTGAGATTTGACTGTTGTATGTTCCTACGTATCTAACACGTCAGACAAAGGGAAGAACATTTCCATTGGCACACCTAGTTCTCCTGGACCCTTTGCCAGTTACCACCCTTCTCTACCATCTACTCTCATTTCTGCCACCGCGTAACGGATTTTACTCTTCATATTAATATGGATTTCATATGAATACACTTACACAGCATACATTCTTTAGTGTCTGGGTTATTTTTGTTTTATTTTGTTTTGTATTTTTTTTTTTGCTCTTCATTTTGTTTCTAATTCACGTGGTTGCTTGTATCAGCAGCTTGTCC
Source organism: Panthera leo (assembly GCF_018350215.1). Taxonomy (NCBI): domain Eukaryota; kingdom Metazoa; phylum Chordata; class Mammalia; order Carnivora; family Felidae; genus Panthera; species Panthera leo. The sequence continues at coordinate 143,770,977 of NC_056684.1, forward strand.
CTTTTTATTTCTGTGTGTAGCATTCCTTTGTGCGATTGTGCCTCTATTCCGCACCTGTTGATGGACACCTGGGTTGTTGCTAGTTTTTGGCTGTTATGAAATAACATTCTTTGGGGCGCCTGGGTGGCGCAGTCGGTTGAGCGTCCGACTTCAGCCAGGTCACGATCTCACGGTCCGTGAGTTCGAGCCCCGCGTCGGGCTCTGGGCTGATGGCTCAGAGCCTGGAGCCTGTTTCCGATTCTGTGTCTCCCTCTTTCTCTGTCCCTCCCCCGTTCATGCTCTGTCTCTCTCTGTCCCAAAAATAAATAAATGTTGAAAAAAAAAAAAATTTAAAAAAAAAAATAAAAAAAAATAAAAAAAAAAAAGAAATAACATTCTTTTTGTGGGTAAATATTTCTCTTGAGTAAATAGATAGGAATTGAATTGCTAGCTAATGAGGTAGTTTAAAGCCCAATTTTATAAGAAATTGTTTCAGAAAATTTTTAAAATTTCCCTTTTTGCCTCTGGAATACTTTAATTTTATTAATTTTACCTTAATGGGATTCAGGTCTGGTTTTCTTTTTATACATCCTGCTCGGTAGACATGCTTCCTATGTCTGTGGATTCGTGTCTTTCATCATATCTATAACATTATTAGGTTTTATTGCTTCAAATATTACCCCCTGATATCTGTTCCTTTTTTGGGGACCTTGATTAGACATAGGCTAATCTTTTTCCATCCTCCACAACTCTTAACCTGTCTTTCATACTTATGTTTTTATCTCTGTGTTGTATTATAAATAATATTTTAGATTTTATAGCTCTTCAACTTCATCTTCCCTGCTACTTTATTTATTCATTGAGTTTTTTGTTTGGATGATTTTTCTTTTTTTAAAGTACTAGTTGGTTCTTTTTTAAATCTTGTAATTTTTTAATGCTTTCTTACTTTTTAAGTTTATTCATTTATTTTGAGAGAGACAGAGACAGTATGAGTGGGGGAGGGGCAGAGAGAGAAGGGCAGAGAGGATTCCACGTAGGCTCCCCACTGCCGGCGCAGAGCCCGATGTGGGGGCTCGAACTCATGAAAACTTGAGGTCGTGACCTGAGCCAAAAGCAAGTATCAGACGCTTAACCAGCTGAGCCACCCAGGTGCCCCTTTTGATGGTGTTTTGTTGCTTACTCATTCCAACTTCTGTTTCTTAAACATTTCATATGTATTTATAATTCTGTATTTGTTAATTACAGTATCTACAAACTCTCACTAATAGTACTTTTGTTTGTTTGTTTGTTTTTTGAGTATTTGTCATCTTTGAATGTGAGATCATCTTGGTTGATCCTTTTGTGGCAATCTGAGAGCTTAATCCTCTAGGAAAGTTAGCTTTCCTCCCACTTCTGCTAGGCCAAGGAGTGTAAAAAGGGGATAGTCTTGGTTTATAGTTATAGGGGTTTGGTTTTGTTTTGTTTTGTTTTGTTTTGTTTTGTTTTGTTTTGTTAGAGAGAGAGAGAGAGCACATGTGCAAGCAGGGAAGGGGCAGAGTGAGAGAGAAACCCAAGCAGGCTTCATGCTCAGTGTGGAGCCTGATGTGGGGCTCGATCTCAGGACAGTGAGATCATGACCTGAGCCAGAATCAAGAGTTGGACACTTAACTGACTTGAGCCACCCAGGCGCTCCTAGTTACAGGTTTTTAAAGTTGTTTCTTTATTGCCCACTTATTTTTTAACTGAAACTGAGTGTGATACTGCTTTCTTTACTTTATTTCCATTATAACGGATGTCCCTGTTGAGTCCCGAGTTCTTGAATTCTGAAGATACATTTAGTTTAGTTTTTGTAACTAATCTGTGCAGGTTTTCCCATTTTTAGGGAAAGAGAAACATAAGAGCTAAAATTGTCATTATGAAATGATTCTTCACAGAATTTACATGAATTTCCTTAATGTTTTTCTTTAAAAGAAAATGTGATTGCAGATGCAGTACTGGGATGCATTTTTATGATAAAAAAATCCAAACAGTAAGGAAATATATGGAGCCAAACATAAATCCCATTTTTCCTCCCAATCCAGTGCCTCACCTCTTCCCTTGAGTTAGCCACTATTTAAATTTGCAAGGTGGTTTGTTGTACCTACAGTTTGTATTTTTACTTTTTAATTCATTTATTGGCAAAGAAATACATATGCTAAAAGCAACTAAACAAGAATTCTCACTTGTTTTTTTATAATAGCTTTATTGAGATCTAATTCACAAAAAAATGTACAGTTCACTTGTTTAAAATATACAATTCAGTGGTTTTCAGTATTTTCACAGAATTGTGCAACATCACTGCAGTCCATTTTAGACCATTCTCATCCCACAAAGAAACCCCGTCATTCCCCATTTCTCCCAAGTATCGTACACCTTCTGGCAGTCATTGATCTGTAGAGTTGCCTATTTGGGACATTTCGTATGAGTGGAATTATACAGTATGTGGGGTTTTTGTGACTAGCTGCTCTCACCTAGCATAATGTTTTCAGGTTTCATCCATACTGAGCATGGATTAGTACTACATTCTTTTTTATGGCACCATAATATTCCATCATATAGATATACTATGCAGTTGACCCTTGAACAGCATGGGTTTGAACACACACCCACTTATATGAGGATTTTTTTTTTTTTTACAGTACTGTAAATATTTCTCCTTAGGATTTTCTTAATGATAATTTCTTTCTCTAGCTTACATTATTGTCAGAATACAGTGTGTGTGTGTGTGTGTGTGTGTGTGTGTGTGTATAATACACACAGCATACAAACTATGTGTTAATTGACTGTTTAGATTATCAGTAAGACTTCCAGTCAATAGGGGGCTACAACTAGTTACGTTTGGAGGGAGTCAAAAGTTATACCCAAATTTTTGCATGGGAGATTAGCACCCCTAACCCCCCTTGTTTTTCAAGAGTCAAATATGTGCCCATTCATTGGTCGATGGACATTTGGATCATTATCACCTTTTGGCTGTTGTGAACAATGGTGCTGTGAACATTGGTATATGAGTTTTGTTTTGTTTTGTTTTGTTTTGTTTTGTTTTGTTTGAGACAGAGAGAGACAGAGCATGAACAGGGGAGGGACAGAGAGAGGGGGAGACACAGAATCTGAAGTGGACTCCAGGCTCTGAGCTGTCAGCACAGAGCCCGACGCAGGGCTCAAACTCACAGAGTGTGAGATCATGACCTGAGCTGAAGTCGGATGCTCAACCGACTGAGCCACCCAGGCGCCCCATTATATGAGTTTTCATGTGGGTATATGTTTTCATTTCTCTGGGCCGTATACCTAGGAATGGAATTGCTAGGTTATATGCTAACCGTATTTAACCCTTAGAAGCACTGCTAGACTGTCTCTCAAAGTGGCTGTACCATGCAGTTTTATATTCCCATCATTCTAGACAAATAATCCATTTTACAAATGGGTGAAAGACTTGGATGGATATTTCTCCAAGGATTATACACACGTGACCAATAAGCATATCAAGCATACTCCATATCATTAGTCATCAGAGAAATGCAGATCAAAACTACAATGAGACCCTACTTCATACTCCCTGGCTAGAATCAGAAAGTCCAATAATAACAAGTGTTAGAGAAGATGAGCAGGAATTGGAACCCTAGTACTCCTGGGAGAATGTAAAATATAAATGTAAATTGATGGCTCTGGTCTCAAGCAGTTAACAAATGCAGTAAGCCTTAGGGAATGAGAACTAATTCAGTTTCGGGGCAGAACAGAAAATATGCCAAGAGTATTTCCCCCTTAGTGTGGGACAAGATGATTTCCAGTTGGAACATCAGCACTGTGTTAGGTAACATCATATCACCCAGTGAAGACTTTTTAAAAAGCCATTTCACAAAATGTTGCACAATTTTCGACATAAAAACTCAGAAAATATTTGCCTCCCGACCACCCAGATTCGCAGAAAGCAATGAAGCATTACATATAACTAGCCAAAGCAAGATCACACTCTTAGAGTGGCTGTTACCTGATTTTTAAATATTTTTATCATGCAGATTTTATACTTTAAATGTATATACCCCTCATAACATGTAGCGTCGTGTTTATATTTTTAATATTTACATTGTGGTATTATATATTTAACTTTTTATAATCACTTTTTATAATCAAAATTATTGATATCTGTATATCTGATGAATTTTATATTCTGTATTTAGTTCCTTTGACTGCATCTAACTATGACTTAGCCAATTCCTGTTGATAGACCTTTAAAATTTTCCTATATTTCAGAACCATAATCAAGCCTGTGGTAACAGTCCATATCAGAGTTCTCCAGAGAACCAAACCAGTAGGGGAATGTGTGTGTATGTGTAAGAAATCTTCACCAAAGTTTATGTACATAATGAAGCAACATGCTGATGCTTTCTATTCTTAATTCTTTGAAAACAAATTCTGATTAGGACCCAATAGGTTAACTTCAATAGGTCTGACCTGCAGTTTTGAAAAACATTGTTACTATATATATTATACCTAGATATGGATTGCTGTGTTGCAGGGTATCCACACTTCTATTTTATCACACACTGCCAGTTTTCTCTCTAAAGGGGTTGTACAAATGGACATTTTCACTACTAGTGTGAATTCTCTTTTTTCTTCCCCTTCACGGGCATTTGTAATTTCAGTTACCTTCTACTTTCAGTCAGGTCTGGGCTTCTTATTTTTTCTTTTTTAGAGAGAGTGTGCGAGTGGAGGTTGGGGGGGGTGGGTGGAGAGAGAGAGAGAGAATGAATGAATGAATGAATGAATGAGTGAGTGAGTGAGTGAGTGAATATATGTATATATATCTTAAGCAGGCTCCATGCCCATTGTGGAGCCCAACACAGGACTCAATCCCACAACCCTGAGATTGTGACCTGAGCCAGAATCAAGAGTCAGAGCCTTAACTGATTGAGCCACCCACATGTCCAAGTCTGGGTTTATTTTGTAAGGTTTATAAAACTTGGCAATCAACTTTAAACAAAGAGAGCAGCTTCAGAGTTAGCACCGTTAGCAGACATCAGTGTCTATCCAGAAATTAATGACATTGCTTTGTTTTCATCATATTTATTTCTTTAGTTTAGACTCAGCAGAATGGATTAGTTTTTGGTGTACATATTTGTGAGTGTTAAGACGAGCATAGTTTCCCATCACCACCACCATAGTTGGGATACAAAACAGTTTAATCTTTTGAGAAAATTACCTTGGACAGTGCTTAGCCTTCCTCCTACTTCTAACCCCTGGAACAATGATCTTTTTCCATAGTTTTGCCTTTCTAGAATGTTATATAAATGGAATCATATTATATGTAACCTTTGGAGACCTGATTCTTTCACTGAATATGATGAATTGGAGATAAGGCCATATATCAGTAGTTTATTTTTTATTGCTGTTCAGTATTCCACGTGTGGATGCTCCACAGTTTATCCATTTACTTTTTGAAGGACATTTGGGTCCCCTCCCCCACCTTGCTAGTTTTTACCAGTTGTGAATAAAGCTGCTGTAAATACTGTATACAAGCTTTATTGTGAACATATGTCAATTCTGTAGGGTATGTACCTAAGAATGTGATTGATTGTTGGGTCAGTAATTTTTTAAATATCATTGCATCTTTATAAAAACTGCAAAACTCTTCCTGACTGGCTTTGTCATTTTATTTGGCATTTACACTAGCTCTTCTGTATGAGAGTTTCAGATATTCCATTCTAGTCAGGGCTTGGTATTGTCCATTTCTTTTATTTTAGACATTCTAATAGAGTATGTGTTAATTTCTCATTGTGGCTTTAATTTGCATTTTCCTAATGGCTAATGATCTCGAGCATTTTTTCATGTGCTTACATACCATCTGTATATTTTCCACTGGTGAAGTAGTTGTTCAGATTTTTTGCCCATTGTTTAGAAAGTGGGTTATTTTCTCACTGCATTTTTGAAGTTCTTTATACATTTTGGATACAAGTTCTTTGTCAGATATGTGATTTGTAAATGTTTTCTCACAGTCTACAGTGTCTCTTACAGTTTCTTTTGTAGAGCAGAAGTTTCAAGGTTTTTGATTAAGCTCAATTTACCATTTTTTAAACTTTTATAGATTGCACTTCTGGTGTCATATCTAAGACCTCTTTTCCTGAACCAAGTTCATGAAGATTTTCTCGTTTCTTTCCTAAAAAATTTATCATGTTAGGTTTTACTTGTATATATGAGATCCATTTTGAATAAAATTCTTCTAAGGTGTGAGGAATAGGTTGAGGTTCACTTTTTTTTTTCTCTAATGTTTGTTTATTTTGAGAGAGATAGAGACAGTACAAGCAGGGGAGGTGCAGAGAGAGGGCAAGAGAGAATCCTAAGCAGGCTCTGCGCTCTCAGCACAGAGCTCTATGTGGGGCTCCATCTCAGGAACCATGAGATCATGACCTCAGCCAAAAGTTGGACACTTAACCAACCGACTGAGCCACCCAGGCATCCCCAGATTCACTTTTTTTTTTTTTTTTTTTTTTTTTGTGCATATGGAGATCCAGTTGTGAAAAATCCTCTTTGTTGAAAGGGTATTGAATTGAATCCTTTCTCCATCGAATTGCTGTTTTGCACCTCTGTTACAAATCAATTGACCATATTTATATGAGTCTATTTCTGGTCTGCCTTCTGTTCATTGATCTGTGTACCTGTGTTTTGCCAATACCACACTGTCTTGATTACTATTCCTTTATACATGAAGACTTAATAGTGAGTGGTGTGAACCTTCCAACTTTGACCTGGTTGTTCTGGCCTCATTTGACTTCCCTTTTTAATCTGTCCTTTTGTTTTATATTAATATGGACTCACAGGTTGTTATTTTATTGCTGTCATTTATTTATTTTCACTTACATTGTTTTTAGATTTGGCCAGGGAGGAGGCAGATCCCATCATTCTTTGAACACTTTTTTACCTCCTGGCATAACAAGATATTTCATGGTCCTCTTGTAGATTTCCTGTCATAGTCCTGGAATCGACCATTTCTCCAAGGAGACCTGGTTTCTTTTATTGGAGAATGGTGTTTAGAATCGAGATCTGGGAGCTGGGTGTGCTCATGTCCTCATTATTGCTGGGCTGTCATTGCATCGGTGCTCTCTCAGGGGACCTTGAAAACTGTGAGCTTGTACTATTACGCATCAAACCTGTCCAGCACTACAGAATTCTTTCTAGCCCTTCCTTTAACTCTTTCACTCAGCATAATTGAGATTCATTTATGTTTATTTAAATAGTTCTTTTTTTAAAAAAGAAAAATTGCTGAGAAAAATTACTCCATTGAGTGGCTATACCACAATTTTAGTTATGAAATTACCAGATCCCCTCCCCCGCAAAGTGATGGCACCATTTTACATTCTGACCAACAGTACATGAAAGTTCTAGTTTCTCCACATTATTGCCAAACCTTTGTATTGTTAGTCTTTTTAAAGGTACGTTTTGGTATCTTGAATCGTTTTAATTAGCCTTTCTTCGTTACCAACAATAGCCAAACTATGGAAAAAGCCCAGATGTCCATCCACTGATGAATGGATAAAGAAGGTGGTGTGTGTGTGTGTGTGTGTGTGTGTGTGTGTGTGTGTGTGTGTGATGGAATATTGCTCAGCCATCAAAAATAATGAAGTCTTGCCATTTGCAATCATGTGGGTGGAGCTAGACTGTACTATGCTAATAAGCAAAATAAATCAGTCAGAGAAATAACCATATGATTTCACTCACCTGGAATTTAAGAAACAAAACAGATGAACATATGAGAAGGGGAAAAGAAAAGAGAGAGCTAAATAAACCATAAGAGACTCTTAGAGAACAAACTGAGGATTGATGGAGGGACATGGGTGGGGGATGGGTTAGTTAGATGGGTGATGGGTATTAAGGAGGGCACCTGTTATGAGTACTGGGGGTTGTATGTAAGTGATGAATCACTGAATTCTACTCCTGAAACCAATATTGCCCTGTATGTTAATTAACAAATTTAAATAAAATTTTGAAAAAAAAATAATTTGCCTTTCTCTAATGACTACTGATTTTTAATAGCTTTACATTCCGTGTGCTTATTTGCTATCCTTATACTTTCTTTGGAGGCATGTTTATTCAAATCTTTTGCCCATTTTTTTTAAATATATGAAATTTATTGTCAAATTGGTTTCCATACAATGCCCAGTGCTCATCCAAAAGATGCCCTCTTCAGTACCCATCACCCACCCTTCCCTCCCTCCCACCCCCCATCAGCCCTCAGTTTGTTCTCATTTTTTTAAGAGTCTCTTATGCTTTGGCTCTCTCCCACTCTAACCTCTCTTTTTTTTTTTCCCCTTCCCCTCCCCCATGGGTTCCTGTTAAGTTTCTCAGGATCCACATAAGAGTGAAAGCATATGATATTTGTCTTTCTCTGTATTATTTTGCCCATTTTTTAACAGTATGATTATTTCTTTGTGTTGAGTTCTGAGGGTTCTTTATAGATTCTGGATACAAGGCCTTATCAGATATGTGATTTGTAATTATTTTCTCAGTCTTTGGCTTGGCTTTTTGTTTCCTTAAATGGGTCATTTGATGAGTAGAAGTTCTTACTTTGGATAAAGTCCAATTTATGAATCTTTTCCTTTATGGATTGTGCTTTTGGCATTGTATCTAAGAACTTTTTCAACCTAAGTTCAAAAGATTTTTTCATGTTTTCTTCTAGTAGTTTTATAACTTCTGGCTTCACGTTTAGTTCTGTCATCAGTTTTCAGTTAATTTTTGTATATTTGTATATGTAAGGTATGGATCCATTTGATTTTTTTTAGATGTTTATTTTGAGAGAGAGAGAGAAAGAAAAGGGGAGGAGAAGAGAGAGAGAGAGGGAAAGAACCCCAAGCGGGCTCTGCGCTGTCAACGCAGAGCCCGACAAAGATCCCACCAACTGTGAGATCATGACCTGAGCTAAAATCAGGAGTCGGATGGATGCTTGACCAACTGAGCCACCCACGCGCCCCTGTTTTGTTTTGTTTTGTTTTCTTTTGTTTTGTTTTGTTTTTAATATGAATATCCACTTGTTCCAGCATCGTTTGTTGAACAGATTCTTTTTCTCCATTGAATTTTGCCTTTGCACGTTTGTGGAAGGAAAATTAGTTGGTCCTATATGTGCGGTTCTGTTTTTGGACTCCTGTTATGTTAATTTATTTCCCTGTGTGCCAGGACCACACACTGTCTTAATTACTGAATCTTTATAATTAGTTTGATTCAGGTGGATTTTCCAGTTTGTTCCTTTTTTTTTTTTTTTTAATGTTTGTTTATATTTTGAGAGAGAGAGGATAGCACAAGTGGGGAAGGGGCAGAGAGGGAGGGAGACACAGAATCCAAAGCAGGCTCCAGGCCCTGAGCTGTCAGCACAGAGCCCGGTGTGGCTCAAACTCACAAACCGTGAGATCGTGACCTGAGCTGAAGTCAAGAGCCAGACACTTAACTGATTGAGCCACCCAAGTACCCCTGAAAGAGATATTCTTTAATTTTGATTTTTATTAACTATTTTGATTTTTACCTTTTTTTAAAACTATCAATCTCATTTCCTACAACTTCGCTAAAACTCATTTTTTGAGTAACTTTTTGTAGATTCTGTAGATTGTCTACACAAATGATCATCTGTGAATAAAACCATTTTAATTCTGCTTTTCCAATGCGGATTCCTTTTATTTCTGTTCTGACTTCTGATTTTTATTTAAAATACAGCAAGATTGGGGCGCCTGGGTGGCTCAGTCGGTTAAGCGTCCAACTTCGGCTCAGGTCACGATCTCACGGTTCGTGAGTTCAAGCCCCGCATCAGGCTCTGTGCTGATGGCTCAGAGCCTGGAGCCTGTTTCAGATTCTGTGTCTCCCTCTCTCTCTGACCCTCCCCCGTTCATGCTCTGTCTCTCTCTGTCTCAAAAATAAATAAACGTTAAAAAAAATTTTTAAAATAAATAAATAAAATACAGCAAGACTGTATTCCATGTGGGGTCCTCATCTTTGTTGATTGTATTTCATTTTTAGATTATGTGTAGCAGTAACACTGAGCTATATACATATAAAAAGGTGTCCTCAGGGGCCAAGGGGAGCATCTCTTTTCTCCTTTTCCTGTCTCTGTATCCTTCACACGCTGTTCCCACTTTGCCTGATTTGCAGTGTCCACTCTGGTTCTTTCCCTCCCACCACCCTGTCATTTTTCTTTCAAGTAACTGCCCCATAGGTTTTACCAAAAGTATAGGAATTCTTTCTTTATAAAACCTAGAACACATTGACAGATAAAATTAAGTAAAAGATTAGATACCTGGCAGTGTCATAAAGACAAGAATTCTTAAACCAGGCTTTATGAATTTTCTAAAAGTGTGTTTATATTGGTGTGTGTGTGTTTCTATTTCATTGGGATTTTTTTCTAGAGAGCGGAGTCCATAACTTTCATATCCTTAGAGGAATTTATTTAAGCAAACAAACAAAAAGGTAAGAATAATACCTTTAGAATGAATGAGTTTGGGCCTACCCAGTGCAAGGGTTAGTGAGATTAGTAAGCCTCTTGTGTCTTGAGTCCTCTGTATCTTTTGAAGATAACATTTTATTTTATTCTCCTTTTTTTGAAGATAACATTTTAAATGTCTCTGTTGTAGTATATAACTGTTGTTTGTGGTTAATCCATTTATACATGTCAGCTCAGCACCTGGCACTTGTAAACCTTTGGTCTTCTATTTTGTATCATAGAGTTTTAAGAATTTGAATGCACTTTAGTTTGCTTTCAGGTTAAGTATTTTTAATGCTTATTTTTTAATATAGTAGTTAAAAGAATCTTTGGATTCCTGTTGTCAAGTCCCTAAAAAGTTACTGTGGCAGAGAAGGATAAGGGTATTCAAAGCACACGGGAAGAATACGGATATCCTGGGTACCCCGTGTCTGACGGCCGGGCATCCTGGTGTGTAGCAATTTAACCACTGGGCACTGTAGCCATGCAGTCCTGTCTCTGCCTCCTTCTACCAAATGACCTGTTGAGTTTCCTCACCGAGCAAATGAGAGTAGTAAACCTGTTTGTTAAATCAGTAAAAGACTTAGAAGTAGACGTGTTTGGGCAGACTCAGAGCCCCCCTCACCCTGTGACGGTAAGGGTGCAGGTTTCCTTGGGGCAGGTCTCAGTAAAGGGTGGGCGATGTCATGATGTTCCGAGGATGAAAAGATCAGAATGGTGCTGTTAATCATCACTTGTTATGTCTGTTAAATTATAATAATTTTCTTTTTTATTTCTACCAAGCCAAACTAGCGAGACGCAGTCAAGAACGAGACAATCTTGGCATGCTGGTCTGGTCACCTAATCAGAATCTATCAGAAGCAAAACGTAAGTTTTAGAACACTTTCATTTTTCACCTTTCTTCTTTAAAGCAAAGTTGTTTTTTTGTTCTTTGTTGTTTTTAAATGTTTATTTTTGAGAGCACACAAGCGGGGGAGGGGCAGAGAGAGGGGGACAGAGGAGCCAAAGCGGGCTCTGCAATGACACCAGCCAGCCCAATGTGGGGCCTGAACTCGCAGAACCGTGAGATTCAGACCGCGGCTGAAGTCGGATGCTCAACTGACTGAGCCACCCAGGCGCCCCGGACAGTGTGCATTTCTTTACTGTGGCCTGTCATAAGGACTTAAATTTTTTTTTTTTCTTCTTAATGTTTATTTATTTTGAGAGAGAGTGTGAGCAGGGGAGAGGCAGACTGAGAGAGAGAGAGAGAGAGATGGTGAGAGGGAATCCCAAGCAGGCTCCGGTCAGCACAGAGCTGTCAGCCCCGATGTGGGGCTCAATCTTACAGACTGTGAGATCATGACCTGAGTTGAAATCAAGAGTCGGACGCTTAACAGACTGAGTCACCCAGGAGCCCCAGGGCTTAAAATTCTTAACCAGTGGTTTCATAATTTACTTTATCCAAAATGCTGTACAGGCTAATACTGGAGTAACTAGGAGGAAAGGCTCAGAGTGGAAAGGAAATTATAACGTGGTGTATAACTCCCCCAGCTGGGAATTTACAGATCCGTACATTTCTAATTGGAGGGGTTACAAAGGGCAAAAATATGTTATTGGAAACAGGCTTTATACTGTAAGACTTCAACTTAACTAGAAGAACTTGTGAATTGACTCTTTGTTTTATGAGCTTAAAGTTGTATTGGGATGAATACACTGAGCTACTTTGGATTTTATTGGGGAGCGTTGTTGGGGTCCTATAGTTACTAGTAATATTAAGTGTATATTCAAAGTTTGCTTTTTCAGCTTTTCTGTTGCCTCTGCTCAAATAATATCAGCAAAAATAATTTTGTATCAGACATTGCCATAAGTCTCTGGCAGTTTCAAATTTTTTCTTTCTTTTAAAAAAAAAATTTTTTTTAATGTTTATTTGTTTTTGAGAGAGCAAGGGAGAGCACAAGCTGGAGAGAGGCAGAGAGAGACGGGGACAAAGGATCCGAAGCGGGCTCTGTGCTGGCAGCAGAGAGCCTGACACGGGGCTTAAAGTCATGAACCGAACTGTGAGATCATGACCTGAGCTGAAGTCGGACACTCACCCGACTGAGCCACCCAGGCGACCCCAAAGTTTTTATTTTCTTCATAACTTAAGTGGAAGAAAAACTAAATCTCCTTTTGGAGAATTTTTCAATGGGGGTTCATAGGTAGAATTTATGGGGATTTGTAAACTTGGAAATCACATGCAAAGTTTTTTGGTATGTGTTCATTTTTCTGGAGAAAAAGGACATTGGATTTTCAAAGGGGTCTTTGACAAGAGTCAGTTAAGAATCAGTGCTCTGAAATGGGGTTGGACTTGGAAAGTCACCAGTGCTAAATGTTGTCAGGAAACTGTTAAATTGTGAGTGAAGGCTCAAATTCTTAGGCTTTGATCAGGATTTCCCGAAGTGTGTGTTCCGGTATTAAAATAAGTGTTGATAGGTTTCCACTGCCAAACGAGTGTGAGAGATGATACATATTCAGTAATCTCTTCTTGTGTATTCAGTATCCGTGTCAGCATAGTCAGGGTGCAGAGAGCTCATATGGTAGAGAAACATGTTTAATTTTGACCAAGAAGGATCTTTTTTTTTTTTTTTTTTTTCCCTTCCCTTTCTTTTTCTTTTCTTTTGTATAGTACCCTCCATGGAACACGGGAAGTTCAAGTACTCTTAGTAATGGTGAATTTAACAGTAATAAAATAATCTCAGTCTGATCTGATTTTAAGAGTATCTTAATTTTGCCTCTATCAGGCTGCTGCTTAATGAGTTTATAATGAAGAACAGAATAGCAGAAGGAAGGGTATTGGCATTTCTGATGTCTTTGCTGTGCTGGGGAGGACGTTTTAAGTATTTCCTGTTTGTTTATTTCCCCTTTGAGCCCTTGCATTAACTTAAAAAGCGATCAGTTCCATTTTTGAACATGTTCTTTTTAACAGAAAGCTGAAATCTTCCTCCCTGTAATTTTTAAAGCTTTGTTTTCTTGAACTCTGCTACAGAAATCTTCCAGATGAGTCTTTTGGATGTTCCGGCCATCCCACCTCCTTTACCCTCCTAGTCCAAGTTCAACCTGCCTCGTCGCTTTGGGTTTTTTCTAGACGATTGGCTCTTTGGGTGTCTCCGTCTCTTGGACTCCCAGACGTTACAGTTGGTCACAGTGTCCATTTGAAATGTTGGTGCCCAGAACTGAATATCCAGAATCGTGAGCATTTGTTGAGTCTTTGTGCCAAGCACTGCATTAAATGCATTCACACTTCACAATAACTCGAGGACATTTTTGTCCCCGTTTTACAGTTGGCGTTCCACAAGTCAAAGAGGTTTGGGAAACTGACACAGTAAGAGGTTGAGCGTTATCTAGGTTTGCTGACGTCATGAACCCTGGTTCATGCTCTGAGTGCCTCTCTCAGGGAGAGCTCGTTAAGTCGCGGTGTTCTGTATTTCGGCCACTGTCCTTTTGTTACTTCATTTCACCATTGATCAGTGCCTTTTGCTCATGTATTACCTGTTGACATCTGTGGAGTCAGAATTTAATTTTTATATTTTCTCATTCTTTCTAGACCTAGAAGAAAAGATAAGAATATGAAGTTAGTAGATTTTTATTTTTTTCTTTTTTTTTAATTTTTTTACTGTTTATTTATTTTTGAGAGAGAGAGAGACACAGAGTGTGACTGGGAGAGGGGCAGAGAGAGAGGAAGACACAGAATCCCAAGCAGGCTCCAGGCTCCGAGCTGTCAGCACAGAGCCCGACGCGGGGCCTGAGCTCACAGAACATGAGATCATGACCCGAGCCGAAGTCAGACACTTAACCGACTGAGCCACCCAGGCGCCCCAAAGTTAGTAGATTTTTAAACAATGCTGTTGCCTAAAATAAATTTGTGGTTTTAATGTAAGCCTTTAAAATGACTTTTAAAACCAGTATACAAGTTAACATTCACGTATTGTTGAAAGTTCAGAAGACACAGAAACTTACAAAGAAGGAACTGTTCACACAGTATTTCATTACCCAGAGATAAGTGTTGTTAAATGCTCTGGGATTTTTTCCAGTCCTCTTTGTTTCCTCTTCTGTCCTGTAAGGGATATGATGGTGTTTCTCCATGTGTGGGTTTGTCTTTGTCTCTGTATTTGCCCGAATATTGACCGGAGCTTTTCCCACACTGTGAGATAACCCTGCGCTGTTCTGTCATCACATGGATATGGAAGTGTATCTACCCTTCTGTTGAAAGTGTATTGTTTCGGATTTGTTGCCTGTTGTAAAAGAAAGCTGTAGTAAAATACTGAATCCTAGAGCTTTGTCCTCTTTTGTTTTTTGTTTGTTTTATTGCGTTTCTAGTATTAAGATAGAGCTCTAGGAATGGAATGTGGGTTAATGGGAACTTGCCAAACTGCTCAAGTGTGAGGATGTGAACATGACGTGGCATCTTGATGTGAGTGAGGTTCCTCTTAGGAGGCTCCCATTTGTGGAGCTTTGGGAATCATCTAGTTCTTGGCTAGTCATCTAATCATAGGCCTTAAAATGTGATTGAAGTGTGATTGCAGACACGTATACATAATTTTTTCCGTTTGCACACCTATCATTCCCCCCAACTCCCTTCTCCACAGTATAGTGTCACAATAGAAGTTTTTTCTACTTTCCTTTCTTCTTTATTTTCAAAGACTGTGAAAGTCTTGGCTGTCCAACATTGATTCTGACTCTGTAGGTAGGAGATTTGGAACATATATAGATGGCTAGCAGGTGTCCCTCATCTAAGGATGTCTGCAGATCCCTGGTTTTTCTTGTGTTTTCTTTCTTCTCAGGTGGCTGTTTAGGTAGAGCTGTGCCTCTTAGGGGTACCACAAGTTTACAAAAGGATTTTGTGGTTATTAAAATAAATGCTGTTGTCAAAATTTCACACAATACAGAATGTATAATGTAGACACTTAACGCCCTCTCATAGTCACTGTGTATAATATATATGCTTTTCCTAATATTTTTATACATATTAATTAATATATAAATTTTTTATCACAAAGTATGAGTTCAACAATTTGTTCTTGACGGTATATCTGGGACTCTGTTCTATCTCAACACGTTTACTATTGCCTAGTTTTTAAAGAACAGGTATGGGTATCCCATAATTTGATCTTCCTAAAAAACTGAAGTATGGTTGATACACAGCGTTGTACTAGTTTTCAGGTGGACAACATGGTGATGCGACAACCCTGTACGCTCTGCTCACGAGTGTAGCTGCCACCTGTCACCATGTGGCGGTGTTACAGTGCCACACTTGCACTGGCCCTTTCATTGCTGTGACTTCCTCATTCCATAAGTGGATGTTTGTAGTATTTCAGTTCTTCTTTCTTTTTAAAAGTTACTTATCTTTTTAAGTTTTTGGCACTCATCACCACAAGTGCACTGCTTGATCCCGTCACCTAGTTGACCCGTGCCCCCACTCCTGCCCTCTGGTAACTGTCAGTGTGTTCTCTAGAGTAAAGAGTCTGTTGCTTGGTTTTTAAGCTTTTTAAAAAAGCTGTAGGGAATGTTCTTATTTCTTTAGGATAAATCCCTAGAAGTAGAGTTCCTAGGCTAAGGGGCAAATGCATTATTTCTTGTTATTTCTTTATATTCTTTTCATTTTCAAAAATGTATGTAATGTTTAGAGCAGTTTTAGGTTCACATCCAAATTGATCAGAAAGTACAGAGGTTTGGGGTGCCTGGGTGGCTTAGTCGGTTAAGTGTCCGACTCTTGATTTTGGCTCAAGTCACGATCTCACGGTTCGTGGGATTGAGCCCCATGTCGGGCCCTGCGCTGACAGCCCAGAGCTTACTTGGGATTCTCCCTCTCCCTCGCTCTCTGCCCCTCCCCCATGTATATTCTCTCTCTCTCTCTCTCTCTCTCTCTCTCTCTCTCTCAAAATAAGTAAATAAACTTTGAAAAAAGAAGAAAGCACCAAGCTTTCCCAAATACTTCTGCCCCCACAGTGCACACCACCCCCCGCCATCCCCTACCAGAGCGGTGCGCTTGTCGTAATCGGTGAACCTACGCTCATAACATCGTTGTCACCCAAAGTTCATAGTTTACATCAGGATCCACTCTTGGTGTTGTGCGTTCTGTAGGTTTCGGCACACGTTATCGTGACACGTATTCACTATTGTAATATCGTACTAAATCCTTTCCCTGCCCTAAAAATTCTCTGTGCTCTGCCTATGTGTCCCCTCCCAACCCCCTAACTCTTGGCAACTACTGACCTTTTTACCTTCTCCATAACTTTGCCTCTCTCAGAATGTCAGAGAGTTGGGGTCCTATAATGTGGAGTCTTTTCAGAGTGGCTGTTTTGACTTAGTAGTAGTACGCATTTAAGTTTCCTCCATGTCTTTTCCCGGCTCGTAGCTCATTTCTTTGTAGCGCTGAGCAGCATTCCCCTGTCTGGACGGCCCGCGGTGTGTTTACACGTTCACCTGCTAAAGGACGTCTCGGTGGCTTCCGAGTTCGGGCCGTTATGAAGGAAGCTGCCGTAAACACGTATGTGCAGGTGTTGGCGTGGACGTGAGTTTTCGGCTCCTTGGGGTGAGCGCGAAGGAGCAGGATCGCTGGATTGTTAAAGAATGCATTTAATTTTGTAAGAAATTGCAAGACTGTCTTCTGGAGTGGCTGTGCCGTTTTGCATTTTTGAATGGAGAGTTCCTTGTAAGTATTTGGTGGTGTCGGTGTTTTGGATTTTAGCCACTCTAAATAATACGCGTATAGTTCATTTAAACTAAAAAGCAATAGGTACGTACAAGATAAAATACGTTCTGGGTGTCTGTTAGCCCTGACACGCTTTTTTTTTTTAATGGTCATATAATGCAGGTGTTTCATAAACATTTCTAAACAGTGTTGTAGTGAACATCACTGAAGTGGGGTTGGTAGGTCAGACGGTATGTACTTTTTAAATTTATAGATTTTTTTCTACATTATAGGAGTGTTCCTGTTTTCTAAGACGTCTCCAGTACTGGGTATATTAATTTTTTATTTCATTCTTTTTAATGTTTTACTTATTTTGAGAGAAAGAGAGTGTACAAGCAGGGGAGGGGCAGAGGGTGGGGGGGGAGAGAGAGAGAGAATCCTGAGCAGGCTCTTCGTTGGAAGAGGTGGGGCTCAAACTCACGAACCTTGAGACCATGACCTGAGCCAAAATCAAGAGCCAGACATTTAACCAACTGAGCCATGTAGGCTCCTCTTAATTTTTTTCTTTAAAAAAATTTATTAATAATTATTGTTAAAAATTTTTTTTTTTTAATGTTTGTTTATTTTTGAAAGAGAGACAGATTGTGGTTGGGGGAGAGGCAGAGAGAGAGGGAGACAGAATCTGAATCTGAGCTGTCAGCCCAGAGCCTGACGCGGGGCTGGAACTCCTGAACCACGAGATCATGACCTGAGCCGAAGTCAGGTGCTCAACAGGCTGAGCCACCCGGGCACCCCTTAAATAATTATTTTTAATTGTAGTAAAATACACATGATGTGAAATTTACCATCTTAACCATTTCTTTGCTTCCGAGTAAATTTGATTGTGAAATTATAACAAGCAAATGAAATATGTTGGTTTATATTTCCATCTTAACCATTTTTAAGGGGATAGTGGTCTTAAGTACTTCACATTGTTGTGTACCCAGCCTCTAGAACGCTTCTCATCTTGCAGAACTGAAACTCTGAACTCAAAAAAAAAACCCAAGCCTACACTTCCCCCTCCCCCAGCACCTGGCAACCACCATTCTACTTTCTGACTTAACGAATTTGACTCCTCTGGGCACTTGGTTCGGTGGAATTATCCTGTTTTGGTGACTGGCTTATTTCACGCAGCAGAAATGTCCTCAGGTGTCATCCACATTGTAGCCTGTGGTGCCATTTCCTTCATTTTTATGACTGAGTAGTTCTTCCTTGTGAGGAAAGGCCACATTTGTCTCTCATTTACCGGTGACGGACACTTGGGTTGTTTCCACGTTTTGGCTGTTGTGAACACTGCTGTTGTGAACGTGGGTGTGCAAATATCTCTTCGAGACCCTGCCTTCATTTCTTTTGGGTGCCTACTCAGAAGCGGGATTGCTGGATTTGGTAATTCTAGTTTTTAATTTTTTAGGGACCTGCCCTCCTGTTTTCCACAGGGGCTGCTGTCATTTTATATTCCCACCGACAGTGCACGGGGTCCAGCATCTCCACATCCTTATCAGAATTACCATTTTCTGCTTGTTTTTTTAATAGTAGCTGTCCTAATGGGTGTGGGGTGATACCTCATTGTATGGGAATATTAATTGCTTTTTAAAGTTGGCTGAACTGATAGAAAAAGGATTTCGTTAATTATTACTAAGGTTGAGCATCTTTGTATTTTGAACTTTTAAGAAAGTTTGTTTATTTTGAGAGAGAGAGAGAGAGCGCGAGCACATGTGAGTGGGGGAGGGGCAAAGAGAGAGGGAGAGAGAATCCTAAGTAGGCTCCACACTGTCAGCGCAGAGCCCGACACAGGGCTCGATCTCACCAACTGTGAGATCGTGTCCTGCACCAAGACAGAGTCACTTAACTGCCTGAGCCTCCCGGGCACCTCTGTATCTTGACTTGTTAATTCTTCTGTACATAGCAGTCAGGCCTTACCTTATTTGTTGTTTGGTTTGTTTTTTAGAATTATATGTAGTTAAATTGATTAATCTTACTTGTGGCTGCTCGCATACTGTCATGCTGAAAAAAGCCCTTCCCCCACATACCATATACTGCGCACACCTCTGTTTCTTCTGCCCGCCCCTCCTCCCGCCTCTCTCCTCGTTACATCATTGTTCTATCTGGAACTATTTAATTCTTTCTCAAATCTTCACTTAGGTTAAACTCGTGTGTGTACTTTGGTCTTCATCTGAATTCTTGACTCTGTTTCATTGATTGATCCGTTGTTTCCTGATTTGTACCATTTTTATTCTTTTCCGTGTTCCTGGTTGATGTATTTATTTTTCTGGGTGAAGTTTAGGCTCATAGTTTCAAGCTCTCTCCAAAAGTATCTTGACTGGGGTTATCTGGAATTTGAGTTTGTTTAGTGAGCATTCGTTTCATTCACATTTTTATTGAGCGCTTTGTGTGCTTGGTAGTGTGTGGCAGGAGTGAGGGAGTCAGGAAGCTTATGTTCTAACGGAGAAAGAAGGGAAGATGAACCTGTAAACCGTAATGTATGTGTATTTCCTCTAGTCCGGCTCTTCTTTTTTGGATGCAAAAAACTTGAGGTCTAGAAAAGTGAGGTCAAATGCTTAAGGAACCACAGCTTCTTAGTAGCCAAGTTTGGGCTAGATCTCTGGTCTCCAGATGGCATTTATTTTTTTTTAATTTTTTTTTTCAACGTTTTTTATTTATTTTTGGGACAGAGAGAGACAGAGCATGAACGGGGGAGGGGCAGAGAGAGAGGGAGACACAGAATCGGAAACAGGCTCCAGGCTCTGAGCCATCAGCCCAGAGCCTGACGCGGGGCTCGAACTCACGGACCGCGAGATCGTGACCTGGCTGAAGTCGGACGCTTAACCGACTGCGCCACCCAGGCGCCCCCAGATGGCATTTATTATACACATCTGCCTTCATATGCTGCTTTTCTTAATCAACTATAATTGCATTCTTTTTTTAAAAATTTTTTAACGTTTATTTATTTTTGAGACAGAGAGAGAGCATGAACGGGGGAGGGGCAGAGAGAGAGGGAGACACAGAATCGGAAGCAGGCTCCAGGCTCTGAGCCATCAGCCCAGAGCCCGACGTGGGGCTTGAACTCACGGACCGTGAGATCGTGACCTGAGCTAAAGTCGGACGCTCAACCGACTGAGCCACCCAGGCGCCCCTATAATTGCATTCTTAAAGCATTACTGATACTAGACTAGCTGCTTTGGGCTGTGTCTGAGTGAAACTTCAGCGAGAGCTACGACCTTTGGGGTATGCCTAGAAAATGTGCCTTGTAGAGACGCATTGCATATGGAGGAAATATAAATAATTCCAGGTAGCGTAGAGGAGAACAGTATGATTTTATTATTATTATATATATATAGTATATATACTAAATAATATATAGTATGTAATAAGTAAATAGTATATGTATTAAATAATTCTGGAAAATTACTTGATGAAACAATGGCATGAGATTTAGGGGACACAGGAATGAATGAAGGTTGAAAAGTGGTAGAATCTGGAGGTTGGCAGATGGTGAGAGAAATGGAAAAATGTTCACTAATTGGAGATGAGGACAGTGGAGTCTCATTTTAGCTTCCAGCACCTCCTATGGGCTGTTAGCATCCCTCCCCCACCCCACCCCACCCCACCCCCGCCGTGGGACCCAGCAGAAAGCGCTACATTTTCCTGGATAGAAACAGGGGAAGTATTGGAAACAGTTGACATTCTGGGTAGAATGTTGAGGAGGGTAAGAGTTGGCTTGTGGGCAAGGTGCATATGTGTGCTGCAGACCGGGGGAAGGATGCCTGTGCACCTGTATTTGTCCGTGTACGAAGATGCGGGGAGAAAATGCAGTGCTCTGTTTTGGAGACCTGCCTGGCTGCGACACCTGTGGTCCTTGGGGAGGTGAGAAGCCTTGAAACTGTGCCAAGTCTCTTGACAGCCTTGTGGTTTAGTGGAGAGCCAGGGCTAGAGGCAGTGAGTGTCGATCCATTCTGGGTGAGAGAAGTTGATGCCCTCAAGGCTGTTGCTGTTAGAGGGAGGCTTGATCGAAATATGGGAAGTCAGGGGCGCCTGGGTGGCTCAGTCATCCAACTTCAGCTCAGGTCGTGATCTCATGGTTCGTGGGTTCAAACTCCGCGTGGGGCTCTGTGCTGACAGCTCAGAGCCTGGAGCCTGCTTCGGATTCTGTGTCTCCCTCTCTCTCTGCCCCTCCCCTGCTCGTGCTCTGTCTGTCTCTCTCTCTCTCAAAAAATAAGTAAACGTTAAAAAAAAAAAAAAAAAGAAAAAGAAATGTGGGAAGTCAAATTGGCAGTGTCGGAAGTGTTTGAACTTGCTCAAAGGAGGTGGAGATTATGGGCACGTGGGGTAAGGGGGCGGGGGGTCCGGGGAGCTTTATTAGGCCTTTAAGCAGGGCGCTGTCATATCTGGGCACGACTGCACCCTTGCGTCAGTTATTCCACGCATGTGCATGAAGATGCCTATGAGTCACTCTTGTTTCTGTGATAGGACATCATCTCCCTATCGGCTTTGCTCCCTGGTCACCATTGTGAGGTACATGGTTGCCCCCTCTGCTCCCATCTGTGAGCACCCTCCCCACCCCATTTCAGGCTGCCCTCCCTTGGTCTGCACCCTGGATGCCCGCCCTGCTTGCCCCAACCTAATGGCTTTAGGGCAGCCTTCTGTCTGGGGGCCGCCGCTGTGGGTGCAGTACATGATACTTTTATATTGCCCTCTTGTCCCTGCCCTGACACGTACACCCAGCCAGGGCCTGGACTTTGTGTGGCAGAGCAGCTGAAAGTTAGCAAAACCAAGTGGACATGTTGGTAACGAGAAATCTCAAAACTTTTTTTTTTTTTTTTTACTAGATAGTCTTGTTTTCTTTGAAATGTATACAGTTAGGCCAGACCTTATTCCCAGTCTGGTTCACTTTACTGTGTTAATGAAAAACAAACAAACAAAAGTTTGCCAAAGCAAGTGCAGTCAAATGTAATACAAAACGGTGGCCTGAGAGCACAGTTTAGAAGGCAGTTTTAGGAGAGAGGATAGGTTAGGAAAGGGGATGATCAGAGCATGACTTTTGTTGTTTGACTCTCTTTAAGGGAGGGCTTGGCTGTAGGAGGTGAATTGGAGCCAGAGGGCAAGCCAGCGTACAACTGTGCCCACTGTGGGTCGCTTCCTGAAGAAGCAGATTTCCTAGACTCGGCGGCACTTGCCTTGGGCGTAGAAATTTGCAGGGTAACGTTGGCTATTGGGAATCAGGAAAACAGATGGTCCCGCTCATTTATGCATCGCCTACTTTATAGGTTATGTATAATCAGTGCTTTTGCAGTTATTTAAGTGTTTGATTGCATTTTGCTTTTATTTTATAAAAATGAGGAGAAACTGGTACCGTGGTAAGCACAAATCTCCATGTTAAAATTGACATAGATGGAAATCATTAGCTAATGCCAGAGACCATCAAGCTGGATGTGATTTTTGAAGCTAGTTGACTATTGACTATAAAGAAAAAAATTAACACCTACACCGTGCTAGACAGACAGAATTTAAGGATGTGTCGAAAAGCAAAGTCAAATTAGAGATTTTTTTTTTTAATTTTTTTTAACGTTTATTTATTTTTGAGACAGAGACAGACAGAGCATGAACGGGGGAGGGACAGAGAGAGAGGGAGACACAGAATCGGAAGCAGGCTCCAGGTTCTGAGCTGTCAGCACAGAGCCCGACGCGGGGCTCGAACTCACAGACCGCGAGATCGTGACCTGAGTTGAAGTCGGACGCCTAACCGACTGAGCCACCCAGGCGCCCCTCAAATCAGAGATTTTTTAAAATTTCTTTTTAATGTTTATTTATTTTTGAGAGAGAGAGAGGGCAGGAGTGGGGAAAGGGCAGAGAGACAGAGGGAGACACACAATCTGAAGCAGGCTCCAGGCTGTCAGCACAGAGCCCGATGCGGGGCTCAAACCCACGAACCGTGAGATCATGACCTGAGCCAATGTCCGACGCTTAACCGACTGAGCCACCCAGGCGCCCCAAATTAGAGATTTTAAAACAAGTTGTAGCTTTCTTGGAATGAGAACCTTCTTTGGAGCTGCAGCACACGCAGGCGCTTCTCTTAGGGCATTTGAGTTCAGTCCACATTGTCAAGATTATATTGTGTGTGAAAGTTTGATAGATACAGAGTACATTTTTTAACTTCCAAATAAATACATAGTACATGTCAAGAATCACTGTTCAAAACATTCCAGTGGCTTTCCGGTTCACTACAGTGTCAGAGGACTGGACGGTTGGCCACAAGGCCCCTACGTAGTCTGAGCCCACTCCTGAGCCTCTTCCATTCCTTTGTCTGGAATACTCTTCTCCCAGTGTCCACATGGCCCTGTCCCTCAGTTCCTCCTCACTGCTGACGCGTCCACTGACAGGCTTTCCTTGACCACACTGTGAAATGAGAGTCCTGCCTTACCTTGCTTCATTTCCTTCGTTTTATTTCTCGTCGTCCGACGTGGCATTTTTTGCTTCGTCTCTCTGTTGAAAACTGATGAGGAACCTGGTGTGTGTGCTCCGTTCTCCGGCAGTCCTCTTGGCACGTGGTGGGAGTACGATAAGTACTCGTCTGGTGAATGAGGAAATGATGGGGTTGTGGACACTGCCCTGTGTGAAGATTTGCAAACGCAGGCTCTCCAGCTGTGTGTTCTGCGTCTCGGTCATCTGGCATCCTCCAGCATCGTCTTTGCCACCCGCTTCGTGACCGTTCGTTTGCTCGGTACATACTTGAGAGGTGTGTATGCGCCAGGCTTTGGGGGAATACGAGAGCGAACAGTCTGACAAATCCCTGCGCAAGTGTAGCTCACAGTCTGATGGGGACCTGCCCGGTAAATTACAAGGTCATCGACAGGAGGGAAAAGTGTACTTAAAATTCGTGCCTGCTAGTTCTTTGACTGGAATGTGTGCAGGGCTAGGGGTCGCATCGGCACTACTGGCCTTAGTTTTCAGTTTTTTATAAAGAAATGGCTTTCAGAGAGCTTGACAATTGGGATGTGAATGTCTTTTTTAATGTATGAACATTATTTTTATCATTTTTATTCTTATTTATTTAGAGTTAGGTAAAGTGGTAAGAACTTACTAGAAAAGACACAGCTGGATTTACAGACTATGGTTGAAGCCTGCAGTTACAAATGAAGGGTTACTGTACCCTTTCATCATATCCGTGTGTCTTATCATCATCCTTTTCTTTTAGACTTCAAGAGTTTCCTCTTGTTACGTTATAATTTATTTGTTCTTTCTGTTCACGATGGACATTTGCTTCCAGTTCTTTATTGTTACAACTACTACTGCTGGGAACTTTCTTTAACTTAGTTCTTGATATCCATTCGAAATGTCGATCCTCAGCCGTGAGGTCAGTGCCAGAGTATTTTCCAAAGTGGTCAAACTGGTTCATGCTGCTACCAATAAAGTGCAGACTTTATCTGCTTCATGTCCTTGCCAGTAATTGCTTTCGTGGGACCTCTGCATTTCAGACCGTCCGGCGAGTTCAGCACCGCTCTCATACCAAGGAATTTTGCTATTTTTGTTAAGTGTGATAGTGGTATTGTGGTTCTATAAAAAACATGTCCACATTTTTAAAAAGTTGTGTATCGGGGCGCATATCTGGCTCAGCTGCAAGAGCATGCGACTTGATCTCTCAGGGTCGTGAGTTCAAGCCCCATGTTGGGTGCAGAGGTTACTTGTATAAAACATTAAAAAGATGCATATTATATATATGTGGGGATGAGATAACTGGGATTTACTTAAATTCTTGAGCACAATGTAAAGCACATTTTGGGATCAACTGGCCAGATTGGAATACAGACACAGATTATTGTTTAAATGTTGAATTTCCTGTTCTGTGGTTACGTAAGAGAATAATACACCTACTCTTTGAAGATACAGGCCAAGGATTTAAGAGTACGGAGGCATAATTATGACACTCTCCAGCGGTTCAGAAAAGAAATTACATATATACATACAAGTTTGTTTTTATCATTAAAAATAGCCTGTAATTCCTATACCCATCACGTGGGTATAACAAGTATTAAAATTTTGCTTTCATGTCCTTTTTTTATGCTTCTGTGCACTCTGGTTTTAAGCACAAATAGGTCATATTGTAAATAATAGTTTTTCAACTTTAATTTTCCGATAATTAAACATTAGACTGAGTTTTGATCCCTGAATAATATCCCATCATATAGCTCAATTTATTTCACCATGTCTTCATTCTTGAATTGTTTCTATTTTTTCAATTTTCTCCTACTATAAATAACAAATGAGTAAGCAGGAATTTATAATGTCCTTTTCCAGTAGAAAAGAAAGCCTTCCTTGATTCTGCAGATCAGGTTTCCCAGTTAAGTGTGTTCAGAGTTCTTTTTCTCTGACGCCTATGACAATTGGAGTTAATTATTTGTGTCATTATTTCTCAGCCCTCCAGACTGAGCTCTCTGAAGGCCGACTGTTTTAATCTTAACTGTATAAGCAGCACTGGGCACACCGTCGGCCTGAAAGATGCATTGAATCAGTGGAGAAGGGTTAAATGTAAAATAGAATAATTAAATATAAAATACCACCTTTCTGCCACCTGCTTTGAAAACTCCAGTTTCTTTAACTGGATGAAAGTTCCCCCACCCCTACCCTCACCACCCAAGATTCAGGCATTGGAAGTGGTAGGACTTACAGCTTTGGCGGAAAAACCTGCCCACTCCCAACAAACACGCCGTTCTCCCCCGGCCCCCATTCTCACTACAGCACCGTGCAGTTTAGCCTCCATTTTCAGGGCTCGGGAAACCTGGGCCCACAGAGGGGAAGCGACCTTGCATCAGGTCGTGCTCCTGCGCACTTCCTAGAACCCAGCCTCCCTCCGTGTTTCCCTTGGCCTGTTCATCTCACTTAGAGATCCCTCTTTTGTGTGCCCTTGTACACAATGGGTTGTACTGAGGGAGGGACCATTGTAAGTACAGGGCGGCGGAGGCAGGGTTAAACATAGGCCCCTATAACTCAAGGCTTGTAGACAAGCTGTAAGGAGCCACTAGGATTTGCGGGCTCGTAAGCCCTTCTTCCTACCACCTCCGCCTTTCCCTGCCCATAACTCCTCTGCAGGAGGTGGGCCTGAAATCAGTAATGTAGAAGAGAATCACTTTGTATAGTCACTGAAAGGAAATATTTTTGCATGATTGAAATTCACAACTCACAAATTCGCAAACCTCCTTTTATATAGTAACAATATAAAGAAGCACATTTCTTCCTATGTCTGTGGTCCTGATATTGTCTGATCTTTTTAATACCCAAACTTAAAGATTTTGTGCTTGTTGAAGTGCTTTTTATCACATTAAAATGAAGAATGTTCCCACACTCATGTTCTTTACCTCAATATGAGGCTCTAATTCACCAATTCTCAAAGTCATCTGGGGGCATTGTAAAAGCAAACCAGAACATCTAGAGTATAGTCGGGTCTCTCCTTGATCAGGTGTGCTCACTTCTCAGAACTCACCGAGCTGTGCCCTTATACGTGTGCCTTTTCTGTACGCCCGTCATGCTTCCTAAAACCGATGTATACATCCACACACATACGTATACACACATAAACACACATAGGTGCAAACACATGTATGTGTACAAAAGAGGGTGGAGCGCAAGAGTTAGTACTTCAGAGAAGTTTCTTGGCTGGTTCTCCTGGGTCGGGGCTAGGAACCACTGGCCTGGCGGACATACAGCTCTAATGGGGCCGGAGGACTGGGTTTCTCTCCATAAACTGCTTCTGTGGCTCTGGAGTGCAGGCTGCCTCGAATGGAAACTCACAGGTGCTTATGAAGGAATTCATTTCAGTAAGATTTTGTTTTTGTGTATTTTGGCTCCTCTGCTGCCTTGTGAAGGGTTAGAACCGGACGTCATCTCTTATACTTTTGTCCGACGGATGAGGAAATGGGTTTAGCTTGTAAGCTCCTAACGGAAAGCAAGGACAGAGGGCTCCACTGTTGCCAGCTGCGAGCTTGTGAGTGATCCGTAGTGTCTCTTTGCCCCCTCTTCTGTCCGGGAATGTTGCCTTTCGTTAAGACAGAGGCAGACCTCGTCTTGGGCATTGTTCCTTCTGCTCATACTGTACAAAGGGAAACACCGAAGAGAGCAAGTGAAGTTATTTTGAGTGCACAGGTGCCTGCTTAGGGACATGGTCGTCAGGCAGGTTGACTTGATGGGAGAGATGCATGAGAACAGTGGGTCGCTGGACTGATCTATTCTTCACCGTGGGCTTTGGGCGTTTTTAAGGGAAAGGTGGTTATTGTTGTAATTACAGCCAGACGTCATTCTAGTGACGATCCATTTTGAAAACACAAGAGATCCTATCTGTGTGGTTCTGGAAGGCACACAAGTGTATGAGAACTGGAGTAAAGGTGGAGGCATGTACTTCCCTTTTCCTATTGCAAGATTTTGTTTGTTTTGTTTTGTTTAGAGAGAGTGAGCACATGCTCCAGGAGGGGAGAAGGGCCAAGGAAGAGAGGGAGAACCCTTAAGCAGGCTCCGTGCTCAGCATGAGGTCTGACACGGAGCTTGATCCGGTGACCCTGGGGTCACGACCTGAGCCGAAATCCAGAGTTGGACGCTCACCCGACTGAGCCACCCAGGTGGCTCTTATTGGCTAAGTAATTTTTTTTTTTTCAACGTTTTTCATTTATTTTTGGGACAGAGAGAGACAGAGCATGAACGGGGGAGGGGCAGAGAGAGAGGGAGACACAGAATCGGAAACAGGCTCCAGGCTCCGAGCCATCAGCCCAGAGCCCGACGCGGGGCTCGAACTCACGGACCGTGAGATCGTGACCTGGCTGAAGTCGGACGCTTAACCGACTGCGCCACCCAGGCGCCCCATGCTAAGTAATTTTTTTAATGCAGCACACAAAATGTTAAATTTAACATGAAAAAAAGCTTTTTTTAATTACTCATAAAATGTTTGCCCTGGAGCCACTTTTAAGATCGTAATAGTCAATCCACTCTTCTGCTGATGAGGAAAAAAGGAGTAGCATTTATTTGCAGTCATACAAAGTTGATACTGGTTGGAGGGGGAATATAGAGGTAGAGATTAGGTAGGAATAGGTGCCAGAAACTGAATTTAGGTAAGTGTGGTTTGGTGGGGTATTTATATATATATTTATATGTTGTTATGATGATGATGATGATTATATATATATTAATGTTTACTTTTGAGAGAGAACGAGTGGGGGAGGAGCAGACAGAAAGGGACAGAGGCTCTGAAGTGGGCTCTACGCTGACAGTAGAGAGCCCCACGTGGGGCTCTCACTCATGAACTGTGAGATCATGACCAGAACAAAGTTGGATGCTCTACCAGCCGAGCCACCCAGGCGCCCCAGTGTTTATATTCTCCTTTCCACCTGATCAGATTGTCTGTGA
Organism: Panthera leo; assembly: GCF_018350215.1. Classification (NCBI taxonomy): domain Eukaryota; kingdom Metazoa; phylum Chordata; class Mammalia; order Carnivora; family Felidae; genus Panthera; species Panthera leo. The sequence goes on from NC_056684.1 coordinate 143,799,500, forward strand.
GACTGAGTTGGATTTTGTAGTATTTACTAGAGTGTTGGGGGATGGCGCTTCTTCTGTAAAGTGGGATTTTAACAAAAGTGCATTTTACTGCTGTGTGCACCCACCCTCACCCCCACCATGCCCCGGGGGATCATTGGGATGTTAACTGTAGTAATATCTGTGCCCACCAGGTGGCATAATTGCTTTACTTAAATGATTGAAGCTCTTTTTGATTCTCTGTTAGTGATAACTCATTTCTTATTTTAATAATAAAAGGAGATGCCACGATACGAAAAAAATTTTGGCCTGCTCAGTTTGAGTTATGCGAGAGAAACTGGTGCCACGTTTCCTTTGTAGTACGAATGCTGCTGCAAATGTTACGATGATAACATTTTTTTCGAACTGTATTTAAGGTTATAGCTTTGTCCTCGACCCACCTTATGGTGTCAGCCTCTCGCTCCAAATAGCATATGCAAGATCACAAGGTGCCCTGAGTCTGCAGTGTCCAGAGGAGGGAGGAGTGGGTGAGCTCAGGTGACCGTGGCAACTTTCATCTGCATTCTTCCCTTTTTTGCAGCCGAGTTCGAGACTCCCGCTAATGGTACTAAGGACATTTAGTTCGTCGGCTTGAAACCTGAATATAGAAAACAAGTGAGGCCTCCGACAAGGCAGCCATTTGCCCGTTACCCTCACTTTCCATCACTTCCTTCATCAACCACAGTTTGATTTTCTTAACTCCACTCAAGCGACATGGACTAGGTTGGCTTGCCTGGCTCAGTTCTCTGTACCGTGGAGTGCCCTTCTCTCTCTGTGTCCTTTACTCAGGAGATGGGATAGCCTATAGAGGTTTAACATCACAGGTGCTGTGGTCACACACTCTGTGTGTATGTACGTCTTGCTTCTGCTGTTTACCAGCCGTGTGACCTTGGCCAAATGACTTCTCTGGGCTTCAGTTTCTTTCTTTAGGAATGGGACTGGTAATGGAATTATTGGAGAGGATTAAAAAGAATCCTTTAGGGGGGGCGTCCGACTTCGGCTCAGGTCATGATCTCGCGGTCCGTGAGCTCGAGCCCCGCGTTGGGCTCTGTGCTGACATCTCGGAGCCTGGAGCCTGGAGCCTACCTCGGATTCTGTGTCTCCCTCTCTCTCTGGCCCTCCCCCCACTCGCGCTCTGTCTCTTCTCTGTCTCAAAAATAAATAAACATTAAAAAAAAAATTAAAAAGAATCCCTTAAAGAATTTTAGAACAGTGGCTGGCACATAGTAAAGTCTCAAATATTAGCTACTGTTACTAATCAGTATAGCTATTGAATCTTTAGGAAGCTTGTCTTGATTTAACATCATTATCATCATTATTTACTGATTATCTTGGATCCCATGCTAGTCTACATCTGTACTGTTATTTATGTATTTCTGTTCTCTGTTACTTGTGTTGTTTCAAGCTACCTCAGGAAATCAGTTCATTTTTCTTCTGTATTTTGGCCTGCTTTTCTGTACACAGTAAGGGTAGTTCAAGAAATGCTTGAGTAGGCTTTAGGAATTTTGTAAATTTTCTTGATGAATCTCACACACATTCTACCTTTAAGTGATGTTACCCCAGAACATAACTCGTTTACCTATACTTTCTGTAATGCTAAATTCTTGTCAGAGAAGCCAATGGTTTGTACAGTCTGTGCACTTTTTTTAAAATTTTTTCTAATGTTTATTTATTTTTGAGAGAGAGAGAGAGAGACAGTGTAAGCAGGGAGGGGCAGAGAGAGAGGAAGACACAGAATCCGAAGCAGACTCCAGGCTCCGAGCTGTCAGCACAGAGCCCGACGTGGGGCTCGAACCCACGAACCGTGAGATCATGACCTGAGCCGAAGTCGGATGCTTCACCGACTGAGCCACCCAGGTGCCCCCCCCCCCCCCCCCGTCTGTGCACTTGTTAAAGAATCGAAGTGATACGTATCTTTATCCATCATAATTTAAGATTAGACATTTCTCCTTGGTTGTTTCCATAGGAATATTCAAGTTTTTAAAATGTTGCACTTACACAACGATAGAATGGTTTTTAAAGGAGAGTACGCCAAGTAACCGATCTTTCTGCTTAGAATGTCCAGTCAGCTTCTTCTTGCACCCAGATGACTGCCTGGTTCTGTCCCCCGTGCGGTAGGGAAGGCTGGTGGGTGCGCATGACCGGGTCCTTGCCAACATCCTGGCATTTCCTTAAGCCACATGGACTTTGGGCATCGTCCTAATCACAGCATACTTAATGACCCTGCCTGCCTGCAGTGGCTCCTCACCCCCGGATTGGGACAGACTCTGGTTAACCTTTAATTTACTAGACATGAAATCAAGATTACTGTTGCCAGAGGCGAGAAAGTACTGGAAAAGTCCCCGGGAACCCCGTGTTCGTTGCTTTAGAGCTTTTTGCCTCCCTTCCTGATTCATCCTTCATCCACCACCTAACGTATCCGGTCATCCTTTGTTTTCATGAAGGCATTTGGGAGTGGATTTTATCGTCTTAGGTTGAAAGCTTATTTTTGCTTTTAAGGAAAGCATGTGGGAGGTTTTGAAAATGCACACTTTACATTTTCATCGTGCCCTACCAGCAGCTACTGGCATGTTCTGGAAAGGAGCAGGGTAGGTGGTAGAGAAGATATTGGGGACTCTAGAAACTGGTGGGTAGCCCTTGTCCCCTGACTGTGAAAGGGAGCAAGAGCTGAGGACCCTGTGCGTACGGTAGGGAGGCAGTGAGAGACAAGGCCGTCGGCAGCATCCGTTGTGCGCGCACACGGCCCTGTTCTGGATTAAGTCCAGTCTTCAGCATTCTGGGAGGACTTCCTGCCCTGCTGTGGTTTTCAGTTCGGTGCTGACGCAGCTTTCCTGGTGAGAGCTACTTCCTGGGAAGGTCAGGAAAGTGGCTAGAGGTACCGCGGTCGAAACCGTAGCGCTCACCGTGCGTCAGGCACCACTGCCTGTGAACTCCTTTTGTCCAGAGACAGCCGAGACTGGACCTGCGTCTCTCGCACCACACACCTGACCTGTGCTGCCTTTTCACTTGCTGGGAAAGAACCTTTCTCTCCTGTGACATCATTCACATGACAGCACCCCCAGCATTCTGTTGGCAAATTGTTCATCCAGTCTTTGTTGGACTTCGGGGACATGAAAAGAGTGAACGGTTGTATTTTTGCTGGTGGGTATCAGATGGTAATTCTTTTGCAAGTTGCAAGGCTCCCCATCTGTTGACTCGTTTTGTCACGCCTTCACCTCACCTAGTAGAGATACCAAGTGACTTCCCCTAAGTGGCTCTGATTAAGTCCTTTCTTCCTTTGTTTTAGATTTGAGTCCTCAGAGGAGTCTACAAGGAAATCTAAAAGAGGTGTGATCTTAAAGGTTACTTATTAACAACGCTTTACTGTTTGCAGCACAGAAAATGTTCTGTCCAAACTTGCCTGCAACGCTCAGAATCCACTGGTCAATTTTACTGTTCCTGCCACCAGCTAATTTTTCTGTTAAAAAACAAAGCAGATGAAAATACAGTAGTATCCAAAGAATGCTTTGTTTTCCTTGTAATTTTTGAGCTAAATCCCGCCGGAGACCTGGGGAGACAGGTTTACTGGCCCTGTTACTGACGGAGCAGAAAAGACTGGAGCAGATAGCATCTGCCCCCGAGAACGGTGGGCAGGGCAGGCTACTGGGACAGCGCACAGCCCCTCGGGCCTGCCCCCCTGCCCTGCCCAGACACCTGGTGCTCGGATTTGCTGGCAGATCACATGCCTGGGCGGTGGCTGTGCACGCACCACGCGTCCCTCATCCAACGAAGGTAATGATAGCGTCTGGACGTTTGTACGCTTGCGGAGTTGAGCTTGTAGAGCGCGAGTTTCGGGTTCGTTTGCCGGATGTCTATGAAAAGGAACCACCCTTCCAGCAGACCCTCTCTGGGGTTGACCCTCAGTTCACTGCAGATTGTTTTTCCCTCTTCCCCGTACACAGCCTTGGCTTGAACACATCTCATTACTTAGTTTTATCACCCGACCTGCAGTCTTTCCGCCGGGGTCCCGTGTGAGCCGTGCAGCCTCACCGTGCGTCAGCATTGTTTTAAAGAATCTTAGGGCATTTTTGTCTTACTTGGCATAATCCACCCTATTGTGACATAATAAGCAAGGGAAACACTTTGGAATAATTCCTCCCCATTTTCAGACCACCGGTTCCAACTTTTGTGACAAACCGAGGTCATTTAGTTTGTCATTCGCCGACTCGCGGGTAAATAGGAATCTCACTACGGTTGACCCTTGAACGCCTTGGGGCGCCCAACACCCTGTGAGGAAAAAAAAAATCCACGTACAAGTTTTGACTCCCCAGAAACTTAACTGCTGATAGCCTGCTGTTGACCAAGAAGCCTTGCTGATGACACAAGTAGCCAACACACATTGTTGTGTGTGTTATATGTGACACGTACTGCATTCTTCCAGTGAAGGAAGCCAGAGAAAAGCCAGTGTTATTGAGAAAATACTGCAGAAGATTCTCCTAAAAGTGGACCCGCGTAGTTCACACCCAAGTTCAAGGGTCCGCTATATATACTCTGAGTGAAATCACTGTCTGTTTGTATGGACTTGCAATATTTAAAAAGGAAATGGAAACCTAGTCTCGGTGTTGAAACTGATACTGAGTGGCACTATGTGTAGTCACTGTTTGAACGACATCGACTTTTTCTTCTGTCAGTGGAAAAGCTTTTCCTCTAGTGTTAGAATACCTGTTCATAAAAGAGTTTGAATTCCTTTTCAGAATGATTTCTTTTTTGTCAGTTGGCCACCAGTTGTGCCACAATCAGGTAAGATGGTTGTGGTGTCATTGACTAGCATTCTGAGCCTGGGAGGCTCTGACTTTGATCAGGCTTCTGTTAACTCGCTGCGTTACAGTGGGCAAGTGAACCAACCGCTCCAGCCTGTTTCCTCAGCTCTGAAGTGTGGTCATTGCACCTGGAGAGAGAGACTGGGGGGGGGGGGGATGGCCTGGGGACAGAATTCTGTTTGTTTCAGACAGTTCTGTGCTATTTAATTTTTTTTTTTTTTTTTGGAGCTTGTGTTATTTTTGTACTTTACCAAAAACAAAACAAAGCAAAAAACTTATATAGGAATGTAACGAAGTGTTATTGATTAGTAGTCTCTCTCTTTTTTTTTTCCTGGAAGGAAGACTAGAAAATGTAGAGAGGAAATAACTTTGGGGACGGCAGCTTCCCCTGGATATCGAGTCAGTCAGTTTTCCTTGGTGTTACCTTAGTGCTTGAAAAACTGGCACTTGTCACCTTGTGTTGGAGTTTGAGAGCAGATACCAGGCACTGGTTCATGTAATTCATCTCTTAGATTTTTTAGTATAGAGATAAGTTGTTTGTTTTTCAAACTCAGCGGAGACTAAAAACAAACCCCAATTTAATATTTTTTATTTCTTTTGGTTATCTTTCAGGGTACCAATGTGATACCTGTTTATCATAGAAAATTTAAGTAGAACCAAGTTTAAAAAGAAGAATCATGATCTCTCCCATCCACAGATGGGATATGTTAAGTACCGTTAATATTAGAGTATATTTTTAGCTATTCCTTTGTGGGATTTCTATGTGTAAGATCCATGATGGGATCATATTATATATGATTCTGTTTGGTTACTGTCTGTTCTTTATTTTTTTCTTGCACATGGCAGGCCTGAAATATATATATATAATTCTAGTGCTCATGTACTGTGGTTTCCTGTCCCTCAGTGTGTTTACTGGCCTCTTGTCTTGTTTTTCAGTAGATGAATACATTGCCATTGCTAAAGAGAAGCATGGGTACAACATGGAACAGGTAATGTCATGGTTTTCTTTTGTTGTTAAAATGGGTTTTTAATTGGGAATGCGAGCTAAGCTGGTGTAGCCACTCTGGAAAACAGTATGGAGGTTCCTCAAAAAACTAAAAATAGAACTACCCTAAGACCCAGCAATTGCACTACTCGACATTTATCCATGGGATACAGGTGTGCTGTTTCGAAGGGGCACATGCACCCCCATGTTTATAGCAGCCCTATCGACAATAGCCAAAGTATAGAAAGAGCCAAAATGTTCACCAGCAGATGAATGGATAAAGAAGATGTGGGGTGTGTGTGTGTGTGTGTGTGTGTGTGTGTGTGTGTGTGTGTGTGTGTTAGTATTACTCAGCAATCAAAAAGAGTGAAATCTTGCCATTTGCAACTACGTGGATGGAACTAGAAGGTATTATGCTAAGCGAAATTAGAGAAAGATAAATATATGACTTCACTCGTATGAGGACTTCAAAAGACAAAACAGATGAACATAAGGGATGGGAAACAAAAATAATATAAAACCGGGGTGGGGGGGGAGGTTGACAAAGCAAAAGAGACTCCTAAATATGGAGAACAGACAGGGTTGCTGGAGGGGTTGTGGGAGGGGGGATGGGCTAAACGGGTAAGGGGCACTAAGGAATCTACTCCTGAAATCCTTGTTGCACTAGATGCTAACGAACTTGGATGTAAATTAAAAAAATAAAATTAAAAAAAATTAATAAAAAGTAAATGTGTTTTTTTTAATGGCTTTTATAGCCGACCTGTTAAATTGTGTTCTGTGTGTTAGGTAGCCATGCCATTTTTTGGTGGTCACTAGCAAATTAAACAAGGCCCTGGTCCCCTTTTTATTGCTTGACATGAGTATTAGAGGGCCCTTTGATTTGAAAGGCACCTGTTTTTCTGCAGGTTGGTAGTATTTAGGGCTTAATACTTACCTGTTTGAATATGTGGTTTGTCATTTGTGTGATGGGTTTTATCCTGACTCCGAGCGACATGTCTCACTCAGACCCACAGTGTTTTCTTTTCATATTAACTGTTTTGAATCAGTTCCAAGTTGTAATATTTGACTAAGGCTTTCTTTTAAAAATTGTTTGGAAGCTATTAGAAATCTACGAGATTAATTTTTCCCCAAAAGTATGATGATAATCTTTTTTTTTTTTTTTAACGTTTATTCATTTTTGAGAGAGAGCACAGGCAGGGGAGGGGCAGAGAGAGAGGGAGACACAGAATCCGAAGCAGCCTCCAGGCTCCGAGCTGTCAGCACAGAGCCCGACATGGGGCTCGAACCCACAAACTGCAAGATCATGACCTGAGCCAAAGTCGGACGCTCAACTGACTGAGCCACCCAGGCGCCCCTTGATGATAACCTTATTTCAGCTTATTTCTAACTCCTATTTTAAAAATCAGCATATTAATTTGGATTAGTGCTTTCCTTGGCATTGATCTAGATTTTACAGCCTGTAAGTTGCAGGCTTTTATCCTCATGATTGAGGGCACCACTGAGTTACGTTATATAGAATTAAACTCTTTGTTTTAGCCTTGGCCACACTTTTAATTATTTCAGCTTGGTAGAATTTGTTAGAAAAGCTGGTTATAGTAGGATAGTACCAGAATCTTTAAAAGCAAGAGGTATATCCCTTTTCTTTTTCTAAACCCTACTCGTGAATTTCACAAAGTTGCTCAGAACATCACCAACTTTTTAAGATTTTATTATTATTTATTTATTTTTAAAGTTTATTTATTTTGAGAGAGAGCACGAGCACAAGCAGGGGAGGGGCAGAGAGAGAATGAGAGACAATCCCAAGCAGGCTGTGCACCACCAGTGCAGAAATCAGAGTCAGATGCTTAACCGATTGAGCCACCGAGGAGCCCCTGAAGATTTTAAGTAATGTCTACATTCATCATGGGGCTCGAACTCACGACCTCAAGATCCAAGAGTCACATACTCCACCAACTGAGCCAGTCTGACATCACCAGTTTTTAATTCTATTTAGAAAGTGTAAAAGTCATTAGGTGATTGCTAAATATACCTAGATGAATTTTTAAGGATTCTGGTCTTCAAAATTCTGATTGGTCTCACTTGGGAGTTACCAGGAAAAAAATTGCTGAATTATCTCTCATTTCCAACTTGTCACCCATTTGAATATTTTCTCCCTTCTGGGTTACCAAAAAACAACAACAACAAAACAAAAAAAAAACCCTCTTTATATTTGAGTCTTTTCAGGAAAAGAGTAACAAAACAATTAAGTGCATTTATAAATTACTTTGTCGTTTCGTATACAGAGGCATTCCAGTGTGGCTTTTAAGAGCACAGATTCCAAAGGCGCCTGGGTGGCTCAGTCGGTGAAGCAGCCGACTCTCGGTGTTGGCTCAGGTCATGATCTCGTGGTTCGTGGGTTCGAGCCCCACATCGGGCTCTGCGCCGACAGTGCGGGGCCCACTTGGAATTCTCTCTCTCTCCCCCTCTCTCTCTTTCTGCCCCTTCCCCACTTGTACGCATGCTCGCTCTCAAAAATAAATAAATAAAGAGCACAAATTCTAGGGCCACACTGCTTCTGCCACCTACCAGCCCTGGACCGTTGGCAAGGACTTAATTCTCAGGGCCACCGTGTTCTCATCCGAGAAGTGAGCGCAGTGGAGCGTGTCTCGCGGGAGTGCGCACGCATCAGCCGCGTAGCAGTGTTTGCCAGGCTGCAGGGGCGTGCGTGCTCTTCTTTTGCCAACCTGATTTCCATTTTAATGTTTCACTCACGTCTTTGGTCTAAAATTTCACTGATACTATTTTTCTAGGCTCTTGGGATGCTCTTTTGGCATAAGCATAATATTGAAAAGTCATTGGCTGATTTGCCCAACTTTACCCCCTTCCCAGATGAGTGGACTGTGGAAGATAAAGTCTTGTTTGAGCAAGCCTTTAGTTTTCATGGGAAAACTTTTCATAGAATCCAACAAATGGTAAGTAGATGAAACCACTGATTTTTCTTTTTTTCCCAGCCTCTCTCCCCTGCAGCATACCTGAAAGATGGGGATGTCATCCGCAAGCCGAGATATTCCCGTGTTGAACGGAGTAGCTCATGCTTGCCGTGGAGTAGATGAGAGGCTTCAAGTTACAGGAGCAAAGCATCTCCTGGCACTTCCCAGCTTGAGAGCAGCTGTAACACGAGCCCCCCGCCACCCCATCCCCATCTCTCTTGTTGGGACTCCCCACATTAATGCGATAGAAAGCGTCTTTGATGGTTGTTTGATGAGGTGTGGCGCCTCGTGGAACCCTATCTGCCTGGGGAAGGTTGGCTTATCTCTTATATTCTAGAAGGCTGTTTGGTGGACTCCTACCAGGAAAGCTTTTATTGATGGTTGCACGAGTGCTAAAGTGAATTTTTAAAAAATAACCTAGGAGTTAGGCTAGACACTTTAGGTGTATGAAAACTTGGGTTCGTCTCAGCCTGCCTTTGGCGATCCTTCCTGGGCTGAGTTTCACTTACAGTCACACTGCAGTAGTTTGGAAATGTACCGATGAGAGTTCTTGAATCTTCTTCTCAGAGAAAAGGGTTGTGCCTTAAAACATTTCTGTGTGTGTGACCGTCCTTATTAACCGTATCTAAGCACGCTTGATTTGTAACGATCAGCTCTAAACCGAAACCAACTCAGTTTTTATGTTTAGCTTCCTGATAAATCTATAGCAAGTCTGGTGAAATTTTACTACTCCTGGAAGAAGACAAGGACTAAAACCAGTGTGATGGACCGCCACGCTCGGAAACAGAAGCGGGAGCGGGAGGAGAGGTCAGTTCCTGCCTGGAGGTGGTGTCTCCCCGCGTGGGGGATCTCTCGGGTCACTAGAATTTCTAAGAGGCGGTCGGTGCCCAAAGGAAAGGGAGAGGGATGGAGTTCCCCAAATGCCTTCCTGGTGGAGCCAGATGTACACAAATATTCTTCAGTAACGTTTGTGAGCTGTATCATTAACGCACGAGCCCACCGTTTTTTGGGTATTCGTTTCTTACCGCTCTCTTCTTCCTGCATTCAGTAAACTTCCACCTTATTTCTTTATTTTTTTAAATTTTTTTTTAAGACATTTATTTCCGAGAGACAGAGACAGAGCGTGAACGGGGGGAGGGTCAGAGAGAGAGGGAGACACAGAATCCGAAGCAGGCTCTAGGCTGCGAGCTGTCAGCACAGAGCCCGACGCGGGGCTCGAACCCACGAACTGTGAGATCATGACCTGAGCCGAAGTCGGCCGCTTAACCGACTGAGCCACCCAGGCGCCCCAAGAAACTTCCAGTTTAAATGAACAAACTTTTCCACATACTCTTTCATACCGCTGAAGGGTGTCTCCTTTTAATAAGAAGGAAATCTATTATTGCCTAGGTAGAATTTTTTTGGGTATACTTACACAAGATTTGTTTGCCACGTTTTATGTCCGGTGTGTTAAAAGATGACAGTACAGTTTAGATTTTCCTCATCCCTTTCTTGACCATCTATTTTGTGTGTGCGAGGGAGGGAAACATCTGTGATTCTTCTTCCTAAGGACACCAGCTATAGGGATAGCTTGGTGAGTAGGATACACCCAAGCCGACACTTCCACCAGATGGCGCAGAGCAGGGGGCGGCCCTGTGCTCCCGCGCAGAGGCAGGTTGGAGTCTCACTCCAGAGGTGGTGTGAACTCCCGTGCGGGGTCAGTGCCACATGCCTCTTCCCCGAGCCTCCGCCTCCTCAACTCTAAAATGAAGCTGCTCACAGTCTAGAAGGCAGCAGGTGGACATAGTGGTTTTTGTGTTAGGTTGGTGGCTTTTTGAAATTTGTTTTCCACGTTTTCTGTAATGCTGTTTTTTAATTTTTTTTAATTTATTTATTTATTGAGAGAGCGAGGGAACAAGTGGGGGAGGGACAGGGAGAGTTGGGGACAGAGGATCTGAAGCAGGCTCTGCGCTGACAGCAGAGAGCCCGACGTGGGGCTCAAACTCACAAACTGCGAGACCATGACCTGAGCCAAAGTCTGACGCTCAAATGACTGAGCCACCCAGATGCCCCTGTAATGTTATTTTTAAATTTTTTTTAATGTTTATTTATTTTTGAGAGAGACAGAGACAGAGACAGTCGTGAGCGGGGGAGGGGCAGAGAGAGAGGGAGACACAGAATCCGAAGCAGGTTCCAGGCTCCGAGCTGTCAGCACAGAGCCTGACGCGGGGCTCGAACTCACAGACCACGAGATCACGATCTGAGCCGAAGTCGGACACTCAACCGACTGAACCACCCAGGCGCCCCTGTAATGTTATTTTTTTAAACTAATAATATAAATGAAGTGAAGGGAGAGAGACTATCTGATCTCCATGGCCCCATCTCAGGAGGGTATTTTATGATTTTAAATAGGATATCGTGGGAACAAAGTGGTAGTATGACTTCTGGAGAATTCACATCCGTGGGCCCAGCTGTAAAGTGGGGGCAGTGGTGGGAACGTCTGCTGAACACTCTGCAGCTGTGAGAGTCTGTAAAAGTGTTGACCTTGATACGTCTGGATGCTGTGTGGTCTGCAGCATATATACTAGTGGGTCTGTTTTTGGTTTAGTGCTCTCAGTAATCAAAGAAAAGTGGCAGATGCTAATGAATTTGTTTTTATGTTCCAATAACTTTTGATTAAAAATATTTATTTCCATTATACGTTAGGACTCATTTACTTTTTATAAACAAAGTCTTGTACTACAGACAGCTGTACTCTGCTAACCCTGAAATTAGAGTTAAATAAAAGAATAGGTTGGGGTTTGTTGTCCCCCGAGTATGAAACGGTAAGAGCATCTACTGCCCCGCCCTCACCACAGGCTCCCGTCCCCGGTGCTTCTCTGTGCACCAACCCTGAGAGCACCTGTCCCCCGCACCGCCCCCCCCCCCACCACCACCCACACCCTCCCCCACCCCCCCAGCCCCCCGTGGGGAGCCTGAGCCCTTGAGCACCTGTGCAGACCCGGGCGCTAGCACCTGAGGGATTGGTGGAAGTGACAGCAGGGACGAGAGAGGTCCCTCAGCCCTGGCACACTCTCCTTTTGAACTCTCTTTCCTGGGCCAGAACTCAGCACAGGAAGGTAGCATGGCCATCTGGGCCGGATCCTGAGACGGTGGGACGATGAACTGGATGTAACTGGGGGGAAACTGGGGCAGGCTGTGCTCGGCTTCTGTGATCCTCAGTCTTCTGACTTTTCAAAGTAAAGGCTCTACTACGGAGCTCTTTTAAAAAAATAATAACACGTGGAAGGCTATAAAGAAAGGCATTTGAAGTACCATGTCAATGTGAATGTTCTTTTTAAAATTAACCTAATTTGAAATCTCAGTTTATCCAGAGCCAAAAGGCTCTCCCCCTTCTGGCGCTTGGATTGAGTCATGAGTGTGTACTTGGGACTTGAAGTGGAGTTTCACTTTTTGGGGATTTGTTCCCAGCGCATGGGGACTTTATTTTTCAGTAATTTCTCAGTTACATGTAATGATTGTGTCCTAGCCCACCACAAGATGATTACGGGGCAGTTACATAAATGCCTTAAATTTGATCTTTTCAGTTGAGAGTTGAGAAGAAACACTTTACAAATATGAAGCAACAGTGTTCTAGACCTGATCCAGAAGTTAAAAATCTATTTCAGTAGGTGGTTGTTGTTGTTGTTGTTGTTTTAATCATTTAGAGTAAGAGAACTAGGAGTTGGTTTTAATTTATTTGAATTGTAAAAATGTTTATCTCGGCAATCTGAAAACATACTGATTTTGTATTAAATCTGTCATTAAATCAATTTATTGCTTATATTTGTATATTAAATAGAATTAGTACCAAATAGTCTTTCAGTAACTTGTTCTTGCCTTCCAGTGAGGATGAACTGGAAGAAACAAATGGAAATAACCCCATTGACATTGAGATTGATCAAAACAAGGAAAGCAAAAAGGAGGTATTTTTTTCCCTAGTATCGTTTAGGCAAATAAATTTTATTAGTACCATACGTAAAACATTCCTCTTACTTATTCTATTTAATATATTTATTGCTATGTACAAGGCATCATGATAATGACTTTTTAAACAATACTAACTTTGCTGTATAGACTTTAGAATTTTGTTTGCCAAGAAACAGGAATAAAGGAAGCCCGAAAGCAAGCGATAGCATTACTGAATAACGAGTCTGTCCTCATTGGGCAGCCGTCCTCACTGCCTTCTTTCCCAAGCCATCAGCCCAGTAGTTAACGAGTGTGGGCGTGGTACTGGTGAGGAGAGGACCAGGTGAGGGCTTGGTTCCTCCTCTCAGCCTTCGGGATGTCCTCTCAATGGCCGGCGCAGGGGCCTGCACAGTGGGGTCATGAGCTGGGTCATGAGTGCACTGCAGAGGGCTGGCAGGGACTCAGGGCAAGTTTTACTCAGAAACAGCAGCGTAGGTCCTATAGCAGCGAGCCTCACACATGGGGAATTTTTAATCTTTCACATCTTAAAAATCATTATGTCAGAAGATTCGAGAGGCCCATGAATTCCTACAGTTGTATGTAACTTTTTTTCTGTGTGTATTTATGACATTTCTTTATTGTGAACTTTTCACTGAGAACGATGGGGTGTCTGAATGATCTCATTAAGCCTTTTGAAATGGGTTGCAGTCTTAGGTTATTTTGCCCATTCATAAAAATTGAATAAGGCCTATGTGGGATCCCTGAGGGCCCCCCAGGGAAACCCGGGGCTCCTTGGCACAGACTGGAAAGCCCCCATAACACAGCATCCCCTGCGGCAGAGCCCTTGCAGGGAGGATAGCACTACAGTCCCTGGAAGGAAGGGCCCCTTAGTCCATCGGCCCCAGTTCAGGCCGGAGTGTTGGATCCCAGCGTGGTTATGACTTTTATATGTAAGTTCGTAGAAGTGCTTTTCTGAAGAGAGTCTGTATCTGCAGCTTCAGTAAAACCTCAAAGAGTTCTCGATCTTGGAAGGTTCTGAAGTAGGAGAACAGCTGTTCTTCGGCATGGAAAGACAAAAGGGTCCAGGCACACCTAAACTTTAAAATCGCGTCAAACATACATGCTTTTTGTAGGCAAAGTAGGAGATCCAGCTAAACAAAAAGGAGAAAAAGAAAATGATGATATTGTCACCCTTAATCACTGCTAACATTTTGGTGACTCTTTCCAGATGACTCCATGAAATGTATATGCCTATATACACACTTATGACTCTATACTTGCTTTTTTAAAAACATAAAATGGGATCTCAATATATCATTTCTGAAACCTTTTAAATTTGGTCTTTCTTGAACATGTTTTTATGTCAAATACACTTTGTGTACATAGCTGTTATTAGCATGTTATTTTATCCTACACATCTTTCATAATTCAGTTAAGCAATCTTAGGGCTTTTTTATCAGTTTCCCCCCATGCTTTTTGCTGTTCTAAACAATGCTGAAATGCTGGTCTCATGATTAAATATTGGTTCACTTAATTTTTTCCACTGGAACAAATTTCTGGAAGTTGAATCGTTGGGTCAAAGTCTTCTAGTTACATTTTTAAGGCTTCATTTGGTAGGCTATGTATCACCAAACTGAAAACTGATAATTCTTTCTGGATGGCACTCCAGCTAGATTTATACGAATGCCCAAATAACAAGATCATTTTAAGGGTTAGCTAAGTTAGATTCTTTGGGAAATCAAATTGTACCTACAGTTAAGAAGCTTTGTCTTGATACATCATTATCTATTAGCTTCTTCAGGGGAACGTTTTCAATGAAAGGGGAAAGGCTTGATTCAACTTCCGTAAGTCTTACTTATGTAGCACGATTCCTGATTAAAAGAGAAAAATGACTTATATCTTAAGTTTCTTTCTGTACTAAAATGTTGTGAAAACAGGCACGTCGTCAGTAGGTGATCTCTGCTAAACAGCATAGAGCTGTTACAGACGAGATGTAGTTTATTGCCTACTAACATTTTTATGTACTGTCTGTTACCACCTGTTCAAGAATTTACTGGTACCGTCGTAGTTTGCAGGGTCGATTTATGTCAGTGTTTTAAGATAGGAAGGAGAAAACCTGCACATATTCTCAGCTTCATCAGCAAATGTTAATACACTAACAAGATGAGATTATGAACTGTTACAAAAACTTCTTAAAATTGTTATCAGGACAGTATCCTTTCCTTGCCAAGATTTTATTGCATTTCATTTCCAAACGTTTCAGTTTTAGAGAAAGCACTTAAAAAAATTAGCAGCAGTCATGCATTATCAAATGACAGCATATGTTCTTGAAGCAAATTATACAGTCGCCCTAAAAGTTGTGTCATCCAAAAGGAGGGTATATGAAAAACAGTCATAGTTACATGTGGAAGTTTATATTTTTTATAAACTTTCGTATAGAGTTAAAGAATTTAAATGGGTTTTATATATGTGTTGAATCATTTTTTCCTTTTATCTTTCTGTGGCCCTAAGTCCATCTGTTTGGCTAAGAACTATTAGGATAAAGGAGCTCACCATTCACATACACAAAGCACACCAGAAGAGAAGACAGATCTCTTTTCTTCCTGTATTACTACAGGAAGCTCAGAACGCTTCTTGCCAGAGGCTCAGAGTGATAGAAAAAGGTTGTGTTTATATAGGAGGGCAGTGGATTCTACTTAGAAGTGTTCAGCCAACATTCAATAGCCAGTGTTTCTGTTAACTGCCTGTTAGTTTGTAGATGGTAATTACGATACGGCATGGTATTTGTCAGATTGTTTAGAGCCATGTTAGGAAAGTAGGCGTATTACTGTTCATCTGGCATTTTCATGTTTTGGAGTCTCATTTTTCAAATCTGTGTACCATCCAGGTGCCCCCTACGGAGACAGTTCCTCAGATCAAAAAGGAGAAACATAGTACGCAAGCTAAAAATCGAGCAAAAAGGAAACCTCCGAAAGGAATGTTTCTTTCTCAAGAAGACGTGGAGGCTGTTTCTGCCAACGCCACTGCGGCCACCACGGTGCTAAGGCAGCTAGACATGGAGTTGGTCTCCATCAAGCGGCAGGTACCGCGGGTCGGGGCTCACTGATGCTCAGGGGTCCCTGTGTGTCCCTCACACCTGAGTGTCCTCTTTCCACAAGCCTCTGAAGGGCATTTTATTTCTAAGGAACTGGACCGAAGACTTAGGTACTGATCCGTTGATATTTCTTTCTTTTTTAAATTTTTTTATTTTTTTTAATGTTTATTCATTTTTGAGAGAGAGAGAAAGAGCGAGCAAGTGAGCAGGGAAGGGCCAGAGAGAGAGAGGGAGACAGACATAGAATCTGAATCAGGCGCCAGACCCTGAGTGGTCAGCACAGAGCCTGACATGGGGCTTAAACTCAGGAACAGTGAGATCGTGACCTGAGCTGAAGTCCCTTAACTGACTGAGCCGCCCAGGCATGCCCGCATTGATGTTTCTTAAATTGACTTTGAAACTAAAGGTATATATGTATACCTTTAATACACACACACACACACACACACACACACACACACACACACAGTGTGTATATGTGTCTGGGTGAATTTTCATAGTGTGAACACACCCACCACACGGCCACCATCTGGATCAAGAGATGAACTGCAGCCTCCCAAGCCCCATTCATTTCCCCTTTTATTAAATTTTTTTTATGTTTATTTATTTACTTATATTTTTTTGAGAGGGAAACAAGAGTGAGCAGGAGAGGGGCAGAGAGAGGGAGACACAGAATCCGAAGCAGGCTCCAGGCTCCAGGCTCTGAGCTGTCAGCACAGAGCCCGACGCGGGGCTCCAACTCATGAACGGTGAGATCATGACCTGAGCCGAAGTCCGACGCTTAACCGACTGAGCCACCCAGCTGCCCCTCATTTCCCATTTTAGTTGCTGCCCCGAGGGGACTCAGCCTTGCCTCCCAGGCTTCACTAGTGCCCTTCTCACTCATTACCCACCTCCTTCCAGTTGGTGGCCACTGGTCTGACGTTTTAAACCAGACATTATTTTTATTCATTTTGGATTTTATATAAACAAAGTCATATGATGTAGTTTCTTTCATGCCCAGCATTGTTCAACATATGAGATCCATCCAGGTCGTCCTTCCTTATTGTTGTATAAATATCCTAAAACTTATCCACTGTACTATTACTAGGCATTTGGGTTGCTTCCCATTTGGGGCCGTTGACCAGTTAATACCGACGTGGATGTTTCTTTGACTCTTGCTGTATTATGTATGCATCTCTGTTGCATGTACACCTAAGAGTGGAATTACAGAGTATGCCTGTGTCCAGCATTTTCTAGAATAGTGCCAAGCAGTTTTCCACGGTGGGCTGCCAACTTATGTGAGGTTTGGTTGGCCTGCATTAGGGCTTACTCACTAACTGTTGCACTGTTGACATTTGGGCCCGGAGAATTCCTCGTTGTGAGTGTCCTGTGCATTGTGAGATGTTAAGCAGCATCTCTGGCCTCTAGATGCCAGCGGTTGTGACCTTGCCCCATCAGGTGTGACAACAGAAATGTCGTCAGGCCTTGCCAAAGTATTACCGCTCTCCCCCCCGCCGGGGGTGGGTCAAAATTACTTCCCCTTTCCCATTCTGAGGCTCACCTTTTGATGAACAGAAGTTCTTAATTTTAAGGTAGTCTAGTTTCTCGTTCTTTCCTTTTGTAGTTAGTGTTCTTTTCAGTTTTGGTAAGAACCTTTACTAAGAGTATGAAGATACTCTCCCATGCTGTCTTAAGTGTTGTTTGCCTTTACATTTTGATCTTCCGTCTATCTGGAAATGTTTTTCTGTGCATGCTGTTACGTATAGGGTGGATATTCATTTTGTTTTTCACGTGGCTATCTGGTTAACCGTGCTGTTTATTGGAAAAAAATCAAAACCAAAAACGATCCTTTTCCCACCGCAGTGATGGGCATCTTTGTTTCAAGTGCAGCGTCTGTATGTGTGTGGTCTGTTGTGACTTTGGTGTGTATGTCCGTCTTCACTGGCACCATCCTGCCTCGATTACAGGGGCCTTACAAACCTGAGTGTCTGGGCCAGGCGGTAAGTCCTCCAAGATTGTCTCTCCTGGCCCTTTGTGTTTCCATAGAAAATGTAGGTTCACCTTCTTGGTGTCCAGAAAAATAATTCTGCTAGAATTTTTATTGGAATTGTATTGAATGTCTAGATCAAAATAGAGAATGAACATTAAACCAGACAGCCACCCCTGTGATTCGTGAACGTGATCCCTCCCCTACCAGCACAGATCTGTCATTCTCTCCGTGTTCTGCCGCCTCTGTGTTTGGGGCTTTGTCAGAGTTCTCCCTGGATATTTGCTACTTTATGATAATCCTTTTCTGATTATTTGCCCTGGTATGGGGAACGGCGCATCATTACGTGGTGCATTGAAACTGCAAATTCAGCGGAGTAGCCAGCTGACTCTTGTCCCTTCATTAGTGCCCTGCCCCTCCCCCATCCTTCTGTCTCTGGAATTTGAAGCAAATTGTGGACTGATGGTTTACTTGTAGTTTTTGCTGCTTTTGATTTGTTGATTTGTTGGTTCCTTAGAAGGTTAAACTGGAGGCTGGCAGTCCTTTCCCAGATGAGAGGAGGGATCTGTGCCCTGGTCTGGCAGCTCGGGGCGGGGGACAGCTCACAGCAGGACCAAGTGTTCCCCGAGCAGTCAGAGGATTGGCTCCTAGGCTTGGCTGCTGGCGCAGTTGCGCCCTAATCTTGGGAGAGTCACTTAATCTTTCTGGGCCTCTTTTCAAATGAGGAGATTAATCCTTGCCTGCCTGATCTTACAGGCTGTCTGAGGGCTGCAAGAGAGAGAGAGAGAGAGAGAGAGAGAGCGAGAGAGGGAATGTTTTAAGCTCTGTTTGTGCTGGAGGGGCTCTCTGAACGGGGCCCGGAGCCCCCACCCGCATCATTGTCCTCCTTCCTCCTGGAGGGGACTGTCTCCCCCTGTGCCGAGCGGACTCCTGATGCTCACTGGTCGATGTTAATCTTCTGAGCAGAGAAAATGAGGCCCTTCTTGCACGCAGGTGTCGCAGTACAATAGATAGAACTGTCTTTGGTTTCACGGCCAGAATCAGGAGCAGGACTTTTTTATTTGAAAGTAGCTACTGAGAATCATGTGGAATAGAGGGGCTTCGGTTCATCGCTAACAGAGGAGACAGGTCGCCTGCCCCCCTCACAGCCTGTCGGGGTTGCTGCCGAGTGCACTTGTCGACTCACAAATGGCCGTTTTATCTGGATGCTTCCACATGTGGTGGTGTCCCAGGGAAGGGTTCACATGAAAATAGCAGAAAACCTGACTGATAGCAGCTTAAACAATTGAGGATTTATTTTTATCAAATAGCAAGAAATCCCAGCATCGGTGGCTCTGGGCATTAGTCCGTTTGTTCACGGTGTGGTGACAGACCCGGATTCTTTTGCATTTCCTCCTCCACCATTCTTAGCGTGCCTGCTTTTCATCTCGCTCGTTGGCTCCCGTTGGAAGCTTCCAAAGCCATTTTGTGGCCTTCGCGTCTGCACTGGGGGCCGATGGAGAGGGGCCGGAGGCGGGGCCGACCCTCCCGTCCTTCCAGCAGGAAAAGCTTTTACCTTCTCGGGAACTCCTGTCCTCCCTGCGTGCTGCAGCTTTGCAGAACGGCTCCTCCTAGCCCCGAGGAGGACCACCAGCCTCTGTGGAAGATGCGAGAAGGGGGCTAGGGGCAGACGGCTCTTAGATTAGCCGGCGGCCAGTGCCTGTTGTGCTGGGTCTTTCTGAGTAGAGAAGGAGAGGGTCACACAGGAAAGTAGGAAAAAAAAAGTCGCTAGGTAAGGCACCAGGCGAACTTGACTGCTATTTTGTTTTTTTCTTTAAATGCTGGTCACTTTAAAATTTTTTAATGTTTTAAAATTTTATTTTTTTTTAATTTTATTAAAAAAAATTGAGGGGCGCCTGGGTGGCTCAGTCGGTTAAGCATCTGACTACGGCTTAGGACATGAGCTCACAGTTCATGACTTCAAGCCCCACATCAGACTCTGTGCTGATAGCTCAGAGCCTGGAGCTTGCTTGGGGGGATTCTGGGTCTCCCCCTCTCTCTGCCCCTCCCCTGCTTGTGCTGTCTCTCTGTCTCCCAAAAAATGAATAAATGTTAAAAAAAATTTTTTTTAGATAAAAAATAAATTAAAAAAATAAAAAAATAAATTTAATGTTTATTTTTGAGACAGAGAGGCAGAGCACGAGCAGGGGAGGGGCCGAGAGAGAGGGACACAGAATCTGAAGCAGACTCCAGGCACCCAGCTGTCAGCACAGACCCGGACGTGGGGCTGGAACTTACAAGCCTTGAGATCATGACCTGGGCCAAAGTCAGAGGCTCAACCGACTGAGCCACCCAGGCGCCCCTTTATATCCTATTTTTTATCCAGCTTGTTGCCACTCTGGCTTCCTTTCCAACTGGCATGATGGTAACCAAACCCTGTTCTTATTCATAAACACTTGAGTATTTCTAATAAGGAAAATGCATTAGGAAGAGAGGTGAAGGTTGATGAGAATTTAGAGCTAACTTTTAGTTCAGAATTTGCAGGTATTCTGTATAGCCACTTACATAATCTCTGCTTCTTTATCGATTTCAGAGAGAAAATGCATGTGGTGAATAGGTTGGTCTCCTTAGGAAATGTGTATTACTTACTCACAATGCAATATATACCCCATTTCTTACCTGTGTAAACAACCAGCCAGAATGAATAGAACGACCTAGTAACCGGAATGCTGGGAGGCATGTAGTATTCTGGATAGCGGATTCTTTTGAGAATTTGTTAATAACTCTGTCACAGGTTTATGTGACTGAATATAACCTTGAATTATGAACATAGCCTTGAACATGCCCTTGCAGCATTTTATGGGTGGTTGGTACCTGAGAGCTCTGAGCAGGAGTCTTAAGACCGTGCTGTTGGACGGGGTAGCCGGTAGACACGTGTGGTTATTTACATTTAAGTTTGGATTAAAGTAGAAGAAATGAGAAGTTCAGTTCCTTAGCTGCATAAGCCACATATCAGGTGCTTAGTAGCAACCTGCGGGCGATGGCCATCGTGTCAGATGGCACGGCTTCAGCATGACGTCGCGTCAGAGAGCGTTCTGTGACACGGTGCTGGTCTGAGAATTGGGTGTTACTTTCCCAAGAACTTACTGTGGGTGAATTTCTGGCACCAGTTTATTTTCTTCTGACTTGTACCTTTTCAAAAATAAACTAAAGCAAATTTCAGAAAACCGGGGTCTTCGGTTTTGGTTTTACTATAGAGCAGGTTTTATGCACATTTCCTTTATTTTTCTTTTCAGTTGTCTCTGTGTTCTGACTTGGCGTGGGCCGTGTGTCTGGCAGGCTTTAAGGCCCTTACTAGTGGCAGACAGGGTCACTTCCTCGTCCCTGGAGTGCTGGTCCTCCTCACGGGGCCGCCAGTCCCCTGTACATCTCCACTCCCCTTTAGACCTTTCAGAAGAAGTAAACCCAGGAAAGGAAATGCAAAATTGGAATTCTGTGAAGTGTAAGTGCTTGAAAATGAAATTTGAGTCTAAGTAGGAAAAGCTTGTTCAAGGAGGAGAGAATTATCAAAGGGTCTGGGAGGCTGTGTCCTTCGCCACCATCCCCCACCTCTCAGAGTCCCGCTTTTTCTTCATTTGCCTTCATAAGGTTGCTGCTTTTGAGGGCACCTTCTGTTCCGGAGTGTCTCTGATGTTTTATTTGGGAAAATGAAGCTGATCCTCCCCTTGCTTGCTCTTTTGCCCGTGGGATTATTTAGAAATGAAAAACCCTGGGGTTGATGCCCCCCTGGTCCTTGGCGCGGAGGTGCCCCTGCACGTGGAGCTGAGAGGGAGCCCGTTCCCAGGCCCGGCTCCTTCAGGAGTCCGGGCGCGAGTCCGGCGGATTGTCCGCTGGATCGACTCAGCGGTTGCTGTTGTTCATGTCTGTCTTTCGATCGCTGAGAGGCAGTGAAAGGTTAGGTGCGTCGAATCAACACGGCCACGTGGAGAAGATCTAATCTGTGAGAAAGTGAAGAATTACGGTTGGCCAGAATCAGGCTGTGGGAAGGTAACACGCTGCTTTCTCCTCGTTAAAGAAGGCCGCCCTGCGGGCTCCTGCGCAGGGGGTGCCTGGGCGGACCGCGCCGGGCCCCAGGAGGTGCACCTGCCGGCCTGCAGAGCACTGCCTCCCGGCTGCTTCCGCTCGGCCTGCTCCGCCCGGTCCGCGTGGCGGGAAGCCAGGCGTGGCCTGGTCTTGTGTGTCAGGCTTCAGATGTGGGTTCCGCCGCTCGGGGGGGGGGGGGGGGGGTGTGACGTGTTCTCAAGTTGTGAATTAGGGCTGGGCACGCAGGAGCCTCTTGGCCACCATGCCCCTCCTTCCCGTTGTCCCTCGTCTGCTGCTCTAAGCAAGTCCGTTAAAGAATCTCGGTAGATGCTCTGAAGGGATACTACAGCGACCTCAAATTTTGGTTACCATACAGATTAGGAACTTCTTTGCTCTTGGTTTTTTTCTCTTATTTTTTTTTTTAGTTCTGTTTTCTTTTCTTACCTTTACAAAAGTCGTTCATTTTTAAAATTTAAAAATTTCCTTTCTTCCAGATTCAGAATATTAAGCAGACGAACAGTGCTCTTAAAGAAAAACTTGACGGTGGAATAGAACCGTATCGGCTTCCAGAGGTAGGACTCTATTGACCGTCACCTTAGAAGTCGTACCCAAGTTTCATGTGTTTACGAATTTAATATTAGGGCACCTGGGGGGCTCAGTCAGTTGAGCTTCGGACTTGGGCTCAGGTCATGGTCTCCCGGTTCATGGGTTCAAGCCCCGCATCCAGTTTTCTGCTGACACCTCAGCCTGCTTTGGATTCTCTGGCTCCCTCCTTCCCGCCCTCCCTCTCCCTCCCTCTCTCTCTCTCTCTCTCTCTCTCTCTCTCTCTCTCTCAAAAATAAATAAGCATTAAAAAAAAAAGAATTTAATATCTCTATAATGTATCTCCAGCATACATCCCATAGAAAGAAAGTTGTAGACACAATCTTTATAAACCCAATTGACGTTGAAATTCTGGTATTCTGAGAAATTGTAAGAAAAAAAATAAGATTCATTAAGTCTGACGAGGATGCCCTCGCCTATAACTGCGTTATGCTCATACGGCTCCTCTGGGTGTGCAGGTCGCTCAGAAGTGTAACGCACGCTGGACCACGGAAGAGCAGCTTCTCGCAGTACAAGGTACGGGGGTCCTCCTGGTAAGAGGCTTGGGGCCGCAGGTGCCTTTAGGAAGAGTCATGCCCCACCCCACTCCCGTGGCACCACTTGTGTTGAAACACGCTCTTAGGAGTGTGTCGGGTTCCGGATGGTCAGAAAGTATAAAATCCTGAAAGCAGCAGACTGAATGTTAAGAGTTTTACGGTTGGAGCTCTTCTAGTCCTGGGGACCCGGAAAAGAATGCACAAAGTCCACCGGGTGCCGGCTGGGTGACGTCAGTCGTCTTGGGATACGTGACTGGAGGTGCAGGTTTCCGGATGACAGGGTCATACTGGCCTTCTTGGATCAGTCATCTACGAAACAGATCTAGGTTGCTGCTTTTTCCACTGTATAATACATTAAGATCGTGCCTGCAGTTAAAAGCTCCAAGTGTTTTCTTATCTGGATCTAAAGGAAGGGGGGTAAGTCTCAATTGTGTGGGGTTTTAAAAGTTGTTTTTATCCTGTATTGAAAAACAGTGCTCTCTTACATCCTTAGCCATCAGGAAATACGGCCGAGATTTTCAGGCAATCTCAGATGTGATTGGGAACAAATCAGTGGTACAAGTGAAAAACTTTTTTGTAAACTATCGACGCCGCTTCAACATAGATGAAGTTTTACAAGAATGGGAGGCGGAACATGGGAAAGAAGAGACCAATGGGCCCAGTAGCCAGAAACCTATCAAGTCCCCAGATAATTCTATCAAGATGCCTGAAGAGGAAGACGAGGTAAATCTGAAACAGTAGGATCTCTGCCAGATTCATGCTCCATATTCAGTGTCTTCTTTGATGGCCTTTCTCGGCTGGAGAAATATTTTTAGCTCTCAGCTCTGTCAGTGACTTGA
The DNA here is from genome assembly GCF_018350215.1 of Panthera leo. Taxonomy (NCBI): domain Eukaryota; kingdom Metazoa; phylum Chordata; class Mammalia; order Carnivora; family Felidae; genus Panthera; species Panthera leo. The sequence goes on from NC_056684.1 coordinate 143,823,298, forward strand.
CTTTTCCCCATAAAAACCTTAATATGTGTGTTGACACAGTTAGTTTTGGTCACTAGGTATATTGCTCACATTTTAATTCCTGTACAGATTCCTAGTTCCATCCTGGTTTTCTCCAGCCACAAAATACTGCACTTTACCAAAGTTTCCTTAGATCCTGGAAGAACTCAGCCCTGAAACGGTAAGTTGGAAGTGGTTGTCGAAGGTGTGTTGGCATCGCAGTGGGAGGTTAATGACCTTACTGCTGAATCGGCTTGGCTAGCCGGCCAGGAGCTCCTGCGTCTGTCTCTGCTGTCCCGAGTCGTCCAGGCTTTGATGCGGTCGGGGCTAACGGGTTCAAGTATTGATGGAGACCGTTCTGGGTCCTGTGTTTGGCCGGAGCTTCCAGGCTGGTGGCCGACATTCTGGCAACCTCCAGGTTAGCTATACCGATTTCATCGCCTACTCAGCAGAGATTAGGCACGAGGTTACCGAGGCTGCACGGACCCATCTGCTGCCTCCCTGCTTCCTGTGACGGGGTCACCTGCCATTTCCCCGTCCAGCCTGGCCTGCCCTGCCACGTCTTTACCCCCACTCCCACAGAGAGGAGGAGGGGGCCGGGCAGAGGTAAGAGTTAATTGCCAGTCGCTTTGGTGTGCGTTTGTTCACAGACACGGAATTTTAAGGATTAGTTGAGCTTTCCGGGAAAACCTTCTCATCAGAGGCTCCCCCAAACCATGCGGGAGTGATTTGAAATGACCTATTTAGTACTGTCTGTTCTCCCCCCTTTGCTCCAAGGGTCTGGCTGTAGAAGCAGCCCAGAGACCCCCTCTTGAGCCGAGCACAGAGTGCCTCACGAGGGAGACCCCCCCCCCCCCCCCCCCCCCCCGCCCAACGTGACGCACCCAGCGTGTTGGGCTCTTTAGAGCTTTGTGCCAGAAAATCTTTGGACTGTTGATAACATTTATAGCGGAATTCGTATTATTAACAATGCGAGTGGTTCCCCTGAGCCACACCCATGGCACGGCCCAGCCTGAGACCCCGGAACATAACGGCTTACAAGCAGAAGTTTTTATCTCTCAGCAGTGATGTTTGTCCCGGTGCTTGTTGCCCCTTTAGCAACAGATCAACCTCTCTGAAGTCCTGGACTCCATTTAGGAAGCATTGAGAAGATGAGAATTATGCACTTGATCTTAGCCAAAAGGCCGAGAAGCGATAGAGAAGATGAGAATTATGAAGGAAGGAACATTAGAATTTGCCGGAATGAAAGCTTTCTTCCATGTATGTTCTCCAGCTTTGGTGCCAGGAAGCAGAAATCATAGGAAACTCTCCAGATTTTATCAGAGCAGGTGTTGGCAGGGTTAAGCCTAAAAATACGGTCATAAATTTGGGACCAAGGGTCGCCACCAACGGGACAGGCTCTCAGTTCTTGTGCATATACTTTCCTTCCTTTTCTTATGTCTGCTTCATTCACTCACAGTTACTTTTTTTTCTGACAAAGTCCAGAAGTCCATTCTTCACGGTCCACTTACCATGTCGATCGAACATCAAAATAGCCCGGTAATTCTCTGCCCGGTCTGTGGTAGCATTGGCCCAGTCGTGACTGGTCTCCCACCACAGGCATGCCTTTGTTTTGCCTTGGTGGTCCATCTTCCATGCATCTGTTTCCCCAGCCTTCTCCGCAAAACTGGCGGCATCGCCTGACTTGTCCTTAGCGGACAACATTTATCTTGTCTGTAAACATTCTCACCCTCTTCAGCCATTTCCACCCCCTCCCCCCACAGTTCATTTCCTTTTTTTTTGGTCCCTTTTATGCCCCCTATAGTACCCGCTTTCCCGCTCCACCGCCCGGCTTTTCTGTTCTCCATATGTTAGTTTGCAAAAGGAAATGAATCTGTAGGGACCAGCTACTGTTCTGTGTCCACCAGGGGCCCGGGGGGACTTGTAAGAGCCCTGGTTAATTGTCCAGCCAGTGCCCAGAAATTGGCCTCCTCATTCTTGTGTATCCTGTGGAATCCAGCAGCTAAGAAAGATGTCTGCTGGCGTCCTGCCTGCCCCTTCTGCCCTCAGATTTTATGTGTTATGCGGCACAAAGAGGGAGGAGGCCTTGAGAACTGCCAGAAGTTCTAGTAACGTAACTGTTAGCTGTAGGCCGTTTCCTTCGGGGCTGAGAAAGGGCAGGCGGCCCAAGGGTTTTAAGCTTTTGAGATTCCGAGTTCTCCGAGGTGGACAAGGATGCCGTTCCCGGCGAGGGGCGGATGGATGGGTGTCCGGGTGAGGGGATGCGGACCATGACCGGCTTGGAGGTAGAGTCTCACTCACAGTTACAGAATGAACACAAAGCCCCTGACCCGGCCAACTGTTCTCATCAGTTATGATGTCAACTGAAGGAACAGCTGTTTTCAGATTGGGGTTTATAGCCCAGTGGTTCCCCCAGCAGTAGGACATCAAGGGGCACCTGGGTGGCTCAGTCGGTGAAGCGTCTGACGCCTGGTTTGAGCGCAGGTCCTGAGCTCACGGTTTATGAGTTTTAAGCCCCACGTTGGGCTCTGTGCTGATGGTGCAGAGCCTGCCTGCAGTTCTTTGTCACTCTCTGCCCCTCCACGCCCCCCCCCCCCCCCCCCCCGCTCACTCTCTCTGTCTCTCTCTCAAAATAAATAAACCTAAAAAAATTTTTCAACGTTTGTAAAAAAAGGACATCATGAGGGTAGCAGTGAGCACTGAGTAAGATACTTGGGACACTTGGGAGTGCAGTTAAGAAATGCCTTTGAGGCTTTTATAGAGGACCCTGCCGCCTTCACTCTCCCGTGTGTTCACTCTCCCGTGTGTCCCCGCGTCCCAGCAGGGGCCAGGGGCTGTTGGTTGAACGGGGCCCGTGCCACGGCACCCCCTCCAGCCAGGGCGGTCGGCCCCAAGTGCTACTGTCGGCCCAGGGATTTTACGTAATCCTGTGGAGTGGGGGTCGTTACTGTGCACATTCTGGGAACAAGGAAGCTGAAGCTGAAAAAGCAATCCCTCCGCCAAGGATACACGTCTAGAAAGCGGCAGAGCCAGGATTTGAGCCCGAGACTCCTGGCTGTAGAGGCCTCCCTCGTGCCGCCTGCCGCCTCCTCCTCGGGCCCCGTGCCGAGAGCCCGCAGGGCCCTGGGTTTGCGGGACAGCGGGGCCGGCCGCACACCTTCCTGCCCTCTCGGGTCCGCCAGAGGTAGCGGCTTGAGTTGTTTACCCGCGCTCTGATGCTTCCGTCCTTCTTCCTTCTCCTCTCCTTAGGCTGCTTCTGTGCTAGACGTCAGATATGCATCTGCTTCCTGAGAAACTCTGCCAGCTTTGAGCACTTGGTATGGACGCCTGTGTTATCCAGGATATCAGGTATCACACGCCATCACCTAGCCATCTGCGTCACATCTCTGTGGACAAGCAGCTATTACCAAAAAGGCGTACACTTCCAGTCCTGTGCTGCATCTGCCTTAATCCTGTGCTCGTTCCTCCACGCTGGCGCCACTCCCCAGAGAGTCCCGCCGCATCTCACGCTCTGCCCCGGCGCTGGCGGAGTCTCGTGGCCCGCACGCCTCCCGTGACCCCGGGGACCCCTCCCCAGTCGGAGTTCCTGAGCCCCACCCGTGGCAGCTCTGCCCAGTCAGCAGCTTCAGACAGGTAGTCGACTTGGAAGGCACGACTCTGCTCCTGCATGGCCTGCGGTTCCACCTCGTGCATCATGTAATTTTCAGAGTGACTGTGACCTGTCGGCCTTTTAGAAAGTTTCTCTTGTTCTTTTCTGAGGCGTCCACTAAGCGATATCATGCTTCTTTGGAAATCGCAGGATGCTGGCAGACTGCGTTATAACCTTCGTCGTGCCAAACATCCCGAGACAGCTCCCGTCTCCCCAGACATCGGGTGTAATTATGGTTTGTAAATTTAGCTGGCTCAAATCTCGCCCTTCTCCCTTCCCAGCTGGTAGAAAGCTCATTCACAGCAGCTCTCCTTGGACATCAGCTTAGAGGGAATGTGGACTCAACACTTTCTGCCTTCAGCTTTCAGCACTGGAATCCCGGGACAGGTGCCGCTCTGTCTTTCCCGCCCCCCCCCCCCCCCCCCCCCCGCCATCCGGCTCCAAGAGACGCGGTCCACACCACTGCACCTGGTGCTCGTGCATTTGGAATTGGTGCCTTCTCCTTTTGGCAAACCACGTTATTGACCCGTTTTCTGTTTTAGTGTCTTACTTCTTCTTTAAAGTTTATTGCTTGCCAAAGAGAACATCACTGAGATTAGGAGACAGGGGAGAAATTGCTGCAGATTCTGACAGAGTGCAGATTTTAAATGTCAGGTTAGCTCCATAAAGGGGATTAGAATGGCGGGTGATGGCTTTGTAGAGCCACACGCTGTGTGTTCCCCATCCTGCTGGTACGCCGTGTCACCCCGTACAGCCTTTTGTCCTTCATGTGCTGATGTGACCGTCTAAGCTCCATCCTCCCTCTTTTACTATCATAGTACAGGACAGAGAAGTGACCCGTTGGTTGGCTCTAGTAAGACCAAGACGGAAAGAAGCAGTGTGCAAAAGTGGTCTGTAATGCCTTTTGGTTGGACTGGGAACAAGTAAATATTTCTCATAAATGTTCTGAGATTTCCAGAATCACTTAATCTCGTACTGGACTGTGGACCTGCTGCAGGGCTGAGGGACAGACCTCACACTGCCCTCTCGCGTCCCCTGTGTCCCGCCCGCGGTCCGTGCAGCCCGCACTAAATATGTTGAAGGAGCTTTTCTGTCGCCGTAGTTTTGCGTCATTGAAACACTTTTCCTGCTTTCAATACCAAAAAGAAAAAAAAATGCAGATGCTTTAAGGCACAAACAGAATTCGTAAGAATTTAAAATATGCAATTAAAATTTGATGTGTTTTGACTCCCAAGCACCTTGCTTTTTCCCTTTTTTTTTTTTTTTTTTAAGGCCAGCTGACTGTCTCTTTAGGAAGAGGGTCAGCTAGAAACCTAGACTTTGGAATTGTACATTTTTAGAAATCCGGAGAAAGGTCATTCTCAAGGGGAGTGAAGTGGGACTCTCCTGACTTCGTCATCTTGTCCCTTCCCGGGGTGTCCGTGGGTCAGGTAAGAGCGTGCGAACGGCATGAGAGGAGGCTGGCGCGGGCAGCGCAGTGACACTTAGGAACGACGCGGGGTGTGAGCCTGCTCTGGCTTTGGGAGATGGCAGGGCGAACATGGAGAGGAGGCGGCCTGCAGTTTGCACATCGCTCCGAGGGGACACTGGGCGAGAAGCGAGGCCGAGGGTTCTCTGTGCTGCTTCTCGGGGCCTCCTTCCTCATAACAGGGCAGCGGCAGGGGTCTCATTCTGCCCGTAGGTCGGAGGCCTGTCCCTCTCTGCACGCCCGGGCCGTTTGCCTGGAGAGCTGGTCCCTTCTGGCAGTGCTCGCTGGCTCGATGGCGCTTCCTTGGAAGCGTGGCGGGCCCCCGTGTGTCTTGCCCCGTGCCCTTACGTGCCGCCGGGCACCGAGCGGTCCCCCGTCCCGAAGGGTCGCTGCTCCGGCTTGGCGGACCACAGCGGCCTGGTTCTGGTCCCTGCACGGAGCAGAGGCATAGCATTCTCATTCGCCTGAGGTTGGAAAGATTGGAAAGGTGGTTGTCTTTGCCTGGCCCCCTTGTAGTTTCATGCCTAAGGTAGCGTTGTGCTTCAGACTGTTCCATTATACTTATACTGTCTTTGCGACGATGTTGTAAATGCAAGAAATTACTTCGCTTTAAAAGCCGAGTGATTGATCTTATTTATGTGAAGCCCCCTTTTTAACATATCAAGACTTCGGTGCATAGCAGGTCGTGTTTGGATGTGTAAGGGTCCACAGTGACAGCTGCTTCGGATGCAATGTTCACTTAAGCTTTGTCTTCTTAAAAACGATCAATGTGAATGTCATAATTATATATATATTTTTGTGGGAAATTTCTCCTAAGTATAAGTTATTGTGCAAAATATAGTACCATTGAAGCAAATGATAGTTTAACTTTTAGTTTAGAAATCCTAAAAGATATAAATTGTATTGCATATGCATTAAAAGTTTGTTTTATTTAATTTTATGTAGGTGTGTAAGGCGTTAGGAAAAAATCGTTTTCGCTTATCCATTTAAACACCTTGTTACTTGAATATCGTGCTGACTGGTCCGAAACAGTGACCGGTCCCGTAACGTAGCTCTGTTGCCCAGCAAGTACAGGCCTCCGTCGTGCTGACCACATACCCACTGTGTGGCCTCAGCACTTCTGTGCCCACCAGGACACCAGTTCCTCAGAAGGGTCTTTGGTAGTTTGGAACCTGTGAGACCCTTCGATAGTCACACACCTCTCTGATGACGACGCACAACTGCAAACGTTGCCGCGTTTTACGGGCTGATTGCGGAGTCGTCTCCCGTGTGTAAAAGTTCCCTCAGACGTCACACGCCACTCTGAGTGTGCTCCTCGTCACTTTAAATTTCAACTACGCCCTATTTTTGTCTCTCTGAATATCAGATGTACTATTGGTATACTTGCGTACCAAAACTAAGCCACACAGTGCATTACACTAACTGGATCCCTGCTTCGCGGAGCAAAGGAAAGACGGAGCCCACTCCCGACGAGAGCCTCGCTTCCTCTCTCGTCCGGCCTGTGTCCGAGCCTAGTGACCCAGGAGTCCAGCTCTCAGTATCCAGTGAAGCTTTGCTTCGAGTGGACTCAAGGTAGTTAGCTGATCTGAACCTAGTGATCTCGTGCAATGCTCAGAAACAGATCCTCTCTCTGCCACTCCCCGGATCCCCGCAGCTCTTCCCTCACGATAGTAAAGCACAATTGCAGCAATGTTACAATTCAGAAGGAAGGTCAGTGTAGTCTATGCATGTTGTGTGATGATGAGTGTTTACAGTCACCTCCGAAAACTAAAGTTTATACTGGAGTGGATAGTATTCCATTACGTAGACCTATCAACTTTGCTAAGTGCTTTTTAGATTGCTTAAAAATTTTTCAAGATTTTAAAAGATGTATAAGGTTAAGTTTGCAAATATAATGGAAATGCTGTATATCTTTTGAAGTGATAAAATCCACGTTGGAATTTTAAAGAAAATATGTTGTAATAATGCTGTTGTAAGTAATATTTTAATGTCTCTTTTTGCCTGTTTTCTATATCAGCACATTCATCGTGGTGAATGTTCATAGCATTATAATTGCTTAGCCATTGAATGATAACATTTGTTAGTGGAGATTGAAAAATTTATTTGTGAAATTCTGCAGAATTCATTTTTCTATTTCTAATATTTGCTGAGGTTAAATAAAAATTTTCAAGCCATTGATGTAATAAAATATGAAAGAAAACCATTTTCTGCACCCTCCACTTTGCACCCAAGCAGAGCCCCGCCCTCAGACGCGGTGAGGTTTTGCACTGGGCCTTGGGGCCTCTGAGTGTCTAAATCCCCCAGAATGGCACCCTGTGGGCACAGCCAGGGATGCCTCTTGTTCTTAGCCTGTAGCTGTCCCTGAGCTGCATTTCTTTCCTAAGGTAGGATGATCTTCTGCTTGGGACCAAATTGAGGTGCGTGAGTTCATAAAGCTGGCGGCGGTTGGGGGCACCTGGGTGGCTCGGTGGGGTTAAGCGGCCGACTTCGGCTCAGGTCATGATCTCGCAGTTGGTGGGTTCGAGCCCCGCGTGGGGCTCTGTGCTGACGGCTCTGAGCCTGGGGCCCCGCTTCGGATTCTGTGTCTCCCTCGCTCTCTGCCCCTCCCCCACTCCCGCTGTGTCTGTCTCTCTCAGAATTAAATAAACATTTTTAAAAAAGAACAAAGGTTGGCGGCGGTTGAGGGTTTAAATTTAAAGGTTCACGGAGAGGACGTTTCTTTCCCCATCGGTGGTTTTTCTGTTTTCAGCGTGACCAGGCTCCACACCTGGATGCAGGCCTCTGCTCGGCCCCGGACTGTGGCAGTGACGAGGTGAGCCCGCCACCTTGGCGCCTCTGGCCCGCGGAGCGTGGACGCAGCTCTGCCCTCGGCCCCTCGGAGTGGTAGGAAGAACACCGGCCGCCTCTGCACTCTCGTTTCTTAGCCAGAACGTAGGACTTGGTTAGAGAACCGCTGTACGAGCCCCGCTTCCAAATCCAGTGTTCCCTCGCCGCATTTAGGGTTGCCTGACCCGCGGATGGGGCCCTCCACGGTGTGACTCGGCCGGGGTGGAAGGGGCTCCGGGACACTTGTGCGAGTTCCTCGCCGGCCGCGAGCCTGTGTGGGACACAGGCCGTCTCAGTGGCTGAGACCCGAGGGCGGCACCCGGGAGGGGCGCACAGAGGCTCAGAAGCCTCGGTGTGTGATTTGCAGAGGTGACTCCTACCCCGCACCCCGGGCTCTCCTGCCAGGAGGTGGAGGAAGGGAGACCGGGGGAGTGCAGGCGCAGGGGGAGCGGAGGGGAGGGCCGGGCTGAGGAAGGGAGGGAGGTGGCCCACCGCCCGCACGGCTGGGCGTCTGCCGGGACGGCTGCCCGCCCGGCTGCTTGCGCTCGGCCTCCATCGCCTGGGAGGAGTGGTGAGCACGGAGGACAGGAGGCGGAGGGAGTTAGCGCCGTGCGAGACCTTTCCAGAGGCCGGCCCGGACCACCGTGCGTGTCCGGAAGCGGGGAGACAGGTCATGGGTACCCGCGTGAAGGGGGCTTGACGTGGGCCCAGCTCGTCTCTCGGGCCACGTCCCGCGTGGCCCCGCTTGGGCAGGTGTACCTGACGCACCCGAGTGGGAGGCGGTGGGCGGGCAGCCCCTGGTAGCGGGGGTGGGGGTGCCGGTGTCCTCCAGAGCTCCGCCTGCGGGCCCCGGTGGCGACCAGCTGGAAACGCTCCCGTCCCTTCTCGCCCCCACTCCTGTTCCCTGGGATCACGTCCAGAGTCACAGAGCCCACGGACCCTCGTCCCAGTCTCTGCTTTCTGGCGCATTCCAGGCCAGGGCGGCACACGAAGGCGGGAAAAACTGCCCGATGCCCGCAACTGTGGCGCGGGCTCGAGCCCTTCTGTCGAAGGGAGAGACCTGGAGAGCACTGGCCGACCTACTCGGCCGGTGGCAGCACCCCTCGAACCCCGGCTTCCCGTGGCCGCCTCCGTGCCGGCTCCATCCGGAGAACGCACGGACCGGCGGCCGGCCTGCTGCTCGCAGGGGCTCGCGGTTCTGTTCCCCAAACCCCCGCGCTCTGTGCCCCCGGGTTCCGTGGACCACGGCCGCGTGCCGACTCCTGGGGGCACGGGGCGTGTGGAACATTCCTACCGGCCGACTCTCTTTCCTTCCCAGCGGAGCTCCGTCCACACTCGCTCCTCCCCGAAGGCGCTCAGCGCGGGGCATCGTCGGGCCGGCGGAGCTCGCGGTGTCCCCGCGGACCCCGGGCCTGGGCGGGATGACAGGTCCTCCGGGGCAGCCTCCCGGGCACACGTTGCCCAGAGCAGGGCCACGGTTGCAGCCAGACCCCGAAGCCACGTCCGGCGACCCCCCTCCTTCAGCCTGTGCTCCCTGCACCGTGTCCCCCGCCTGGGCCCCGTTGGCACCTGTGGCCTGACCGCGCTCGCCCCGGCTCCGCTCCTGGGTCCTCCTGGGTCCGTCGGCATCCGGGACATCCCTCCCTGCTCCTTCGCCCGGGTTCTCCTCCGTGGCGTCCGCACCGCTGCGTCTCTGGTCACCGCACCGGAAGCCCCGAATTCCCCCTCGGCGTCCCCTTCCTGCCCCCAGTGGCCAGTGACCGCCCGAGCCCTTTCCAGCCACTCATCTTGACCCGGCGCCCCCTTCCGCTCCCGTCACACTCCCCATCCCCCAAGCGCAGCAGGGCTCCGGCTCAGGACCGGCCATTTGCCTTCTAGAGAAACACGCTGCACTCACGTGCCACGTGACACTCCTGCGTCAGGGACGTTTCCGCGTGCTTTGCTCTGCCGCAGGGCCGCCCCCTTCCTCCTGGCACCCGCCCGCACCACGTTCACCTCTCTGGACCGCGACGAAATGACTGAGAGTTGTTATTCTATGCTTTGAAACAGGTAAACGGCGCTTCCGTTCCCTCCCCGGGCAGCCGCAGTTACCCGTTCCCGGCACGTCCTTCCCGGGAGATTTCCTCTCCACGCACGCGTGCAAAGAGCCTTCTTCTGTGCAAGTAACACGCCCCGCACCCTGTCGCGCACCTTGCTGTTCTGACTCGACACCACTACCTTGGTCTTTCTCCACCAGCACGGCCGCGTCCGGTTGGTTTGCACCTCCGTTGGCTTCACGGTCCCCTGCTTATGACCGATGATTTGTTTCTACTGCCCTCAGTCACTGGTCACCGACCGGCATAACCCGGTGATGTAGCCAGTGTAGCCGTGGCATGGATATCTAGGATGGGAATTTCTGGGTCAAAAGAGCTGTCTATTCTCACACTTGACCCTGATTGTCTTGTGGAGACGTAGCACCGTCCTGCACTTCTGTCCCCCTTCCTGACACTGTGGCAACCAAGCGCTCGATCTGAGGTGTTTTCTGAGCTCTTCGGGGCGCTCAGGTTGTCAGAGAGTCCGGCCTGGGGCTGGGCAGGCGCTCGCGTTGGGCCCGAGGAGAAGCTTGGCTGCAGGGTCCGCTGATTCCCCCGCACAGACTCGGTTTTGTTATTTCGTGTGCGGTGGCTCATGGCACTTAATCGATTGAAAATAAATTGAGCAGCAATTAAGTTGCATATTGTGGATAATCATGTGTAGCAAGTTGTGGGTCTTAGTAATGACTGCTTAATACATTGAAGGTTGCCTTGCACCCCAAAGTATGCGTTATTTGATTAATGCTCGTAGCAGCCTTCGGGGTGGGACTTGCCGGGTCATTCGGCCGGCTGGGAGGCGGTGGGTGGCCCTTGACACGGAATCCCTCACGGGGCCTCCACGGCTGCTGGAAAGTGGGCCGGGCTGGGGCCGACTGGGGTGTGCCTCTTCAGTTGGGTCACAGCCTCGCCCGCCCTCCCGAGCCTCCGTGCAGCCCCCAAGGCCATCCTGCATTAGAGGCCCAAGGGCCACTGCTGGGATGTCCGTGAGCGAGGCCTGCGACCCCGGGGGAGCCACCGGGAGACCTCGGGAGTGACCCAGGGGGGCCAAAGGACTGTGCAGATGAGCCCAGCCCGTCCCACAGGATCCTGAGCTAGTGGAAGGACTGCTGTCCAAAGCCCCCGAATGTGGGAGTGGTTGGTTGCCAGCAGCAGACGCTGGGACGTGGGGAGAGCGTGGGGCCGGGGGCGTGGGGGAAGGTTCAGGCTGCCGAACGGGGCTGGGCACCGGGCTCTTGGCACCTGGGCGCTGCCTGGAGCCGTGGCGGCGGCTCTCGGAGGCAGGGTCACAGGCCCTTCCGGCAGGAAGCCGCAGGCTGCTGGATCCTGCCTTCCGGGGCGTCCCCGTCTCTAGCTCCGCGGCTGGCAGTGGGGAGTCCCCGGCGCTGGCGGCCCCTGGCGCCGTTCTTCCGGGACCCCGGAGCCAGGCGGCGGCGTGACTCCAGCCCAGAACGGACTGAGCCTATTTGCCGGGGGAAGGCAGCTGCTGGGGCTTCCTTGGCCGTTGCTCTCAACAGCCTTCTAGACTCAAGTCTGGGCCCTGCTGGTTGACCGCCTTTCTCATTAAGGAGATTCAGACTTGAAATGCTTTCCCCTCTCCTCCTCCCCACTCTCTCCTTCTGCTCCCCTTCTCCTCGCCGTCCTGCTCCAGCCTATGTTCGGCTGGAGCATCTTCCAGCTCATGAAGCCAGATCATTCCAGGCTAGAAATTGGGGGGGCTTGGATCCTGTCCCCGAATCACCGTGACCTTAGGCAAGCTTTAGTCCCTAGCATTTTCTTCCTCTCCGTGAGGACAGGGGGACATTCCCTATTTCTTTGGGTGACCTGGTGGGGAGGTGGCCACCCAGCTGCCTCCCCTGCTAACCTGGGATAGGGTGCAGGGCAGGATGAGGCCGGGGAGTGTCCCCAGTCTTTCTGGGAGTCCCCAGTAGGACTGAGGTCCCTACAGGCCTGTTCAAGTCAAGTGCCAAGGGCCAGCTTGCTCCGCACAGCCCTGAGGCACCTCCGGGCCCAGCAGCAGGATGGACAGTGGAGCTCGGGCCGCCTTAGAGGCAGCCAGCCTGGATGGAGCCCGAGCCACAGTCCCTGCTCTGCTGATGATCTCGGGGGAGCCATTCAGCCACTGGGAACCTCAGGAACAGCGCCTGGGGTGCGTCTGCTTGTCAGCTAGTCCTTCCTGGTGCCCGCAGCGCAGCCCTGGGAGAGAGACTGAGGAAGACCAGAGAGGTTCCTGCCCTCAAGGAGCATCCTGTCGCAGAGACACGGAAGTGGGGGCAGCTACACGACCAGGACAACCACCGGCTTCCCGCGATGAGACGAGGTGGCTAGGCTGGGACCGGCCAGAAGGGAACCACGGGGCTCGTCCCGGCTCAGCCCAGAGCCTGCTTGCCTGCATGGCATCCAGGAAGGCCTCGGCAGCAGCTTTGGCTTGACTTCAGGAGACGGAGCCTGTCCTGCCAGGAGCATGAGCCATCCGTGAGCCGGGTTCAAGTTGCTGAATGGGTCCAAGGCTTTCAGCAGTGGGGAGACAGCCCTGGACGTGAGGCATGAAGGACGTGAGGCACCCCAGCTGGTGCAGCATGACCTAGGCTGGAATGTGGACCTGCCCTTTCTTTTTTTATTTTTTTTATTATTATTTTTAACGTTTATTCATTTTTGAGAGACAGATAGGGAGGGGCAGAGAGAGGGGGAGACACAGAATCCGAAGCAGGCTCCAGGCTCTAAGCTGTCAGCACAGAGCCCAACGTGGGGCTCAAACTCACGAACCACAAGATCATGACCTGAGCTGAAGTCTGACGCTTAACTGACTGAGCCATGCAGGTGGCCCTGGACCTGCCCTTTCTTACGTCCCCACCTCAGAGCCAGGCTTGTGGTCCCTGAATGCTATTTCCCAGTGAAAGGAACCAGAGATCTTTGGAGAAGTGGCTGGTTTCAGATCTGGGAGGAAGAGTACAAGTTTTGTGCCGTGGCTCAAAGCAGCACCCAGAAAATAATGGGGTTGTATCTAAAGTAACTGGAAGATGGGGCACCTGGGTGGCTCAGTCAGCTGAGCGTCCGACTTCAGCTCAGGTCATGATCTCACAGTCTGTGAGTTCGAGCCCCGCATCAGGCTCTGTGCTGACAGCTCGGAGCCTGGAGCCTGCTTCGGATTCTGTGTCTCCCTCTCTCTCTGCTCCAACCCCCCCCCCTCCCCCTTGCGATCTGTCTCTCTCTTGTCTCAAAAATAAAAACGTTAAAAAAAAATTTCATGAAGTATCTGGAAGCCAACATAAAAGGCCTCTCACTGGCTTCACATGGACCAGTTTGCCATCAAAAGCATAATGACTGATTAAAACGCAGCAAATAGAAGAATCCAAAAGTTCATAACGATAATACAACACCCCGTGATCACATCTGGACACTAGAGGGTATCACGTGTATTCAACTTTCCCATCCAAACTATTTCAGGACACTCGAAATCACTGGGGACAAAAATTCCTTGCAGAAGAATCCCAGCTAATCCACACAGAAGGACATGAAAATTACTAATTTGCAGCCTATTATGAAATCAGGGACGTAATCACAGATCATCAATGGCTGCTAAAACCATCAAGCAGACGGCTTGGCAGAGAGTTGGTGACAGATCGGGCTGAACCGGAGGCTACCAATAACCTCCACGTGAAAAGCCCGCAGCTCGGAGAAGGCTGTGGGAAGCAGAGCCGGAAGCAGCAGGAATCTGTCTCCACCTAGACAGCAACCGCGCCAGCCCAACCTGCCTGATGTCATTATTTTGGAAATCTGGAGCCTACTGCCTTGCAACTTCCGGGGCAAGTCTTTGGCAATAAATTATGACGATAGGCCATCAGTTTCAGCTCACAGCATCGTAGCCGATGTCCAGCTCCGTGGCAGGCTGCCGTGTGCCGGTTCCTGGAGCTGCCTGTGGGAGCAAGAGCCCCGCCCTCCAAACACCCAGATCTGTGTTCTGACGGCGCAGGCGCAGAGGCAGGCAGGCATTATTGCCACAGGCCCCTCCCCCTCAACTGAAGCAGCCTCCAGGGGACGGACGGGGCCGCATCTTTCTTACCACCTCCCCTCCCCCCATGTACCTCGATTCCCCTTTGGGATCTAGGCATTGGAGACTAGGACATTCAAAGGCAACTGCATATAGAGGACGTTAGAAAGTCACTGCACCTGCCCAGGGAAAGGTGCAGGCTCAGGAAGTGTCCACGGAAGCCTTGAGTTTGCGCCTCAGGCCGATCCTTGGCATGGGGTCGCCTACAATAGAATAAGAGAAAAACAACAGCAAGCGCAGACCTTGGGGGGGGGGGGGAGGGATCTAATCACCACAGTTATCACATGATTAGATTCAAATGTCCCGTTTCCAATAACAAAAACACAAAGCTACAAAGAAATGGTCCGTTCAAAGGGAGAAATAAGCCGACAGAAACTGTCCCCGAGGACGGCAGACCTACCAAAGAGTTTAAAACAACGTCTTAGGGCACCTGGGTGGCTGAGTTGGTTAACTGTCCGACTCTTGATCTCAGCTCACATCTTGATCTCTGGGTCCTGAGTTCAAGCCCCATGTTGGACTCCACACTGGGCACGGAAGCCTACTTTAAGAAAATGAAACAACTGTCTTAAAGATGCCCAGGGTGGGGGCGGGGGTGGGCACCTGGCTGGCTCAGTGGGTGGAGTGTTTGACTCTGGATCTTTGGGTTCTGGGTTCAAGACCAACATTGCATGCAGAGATAACTTAAAATCTCTAGGGGCACCTGGGTGGCTCGTCAGTTAAGTGTCCAACTTAAGCTTAGGTCATGATCTCACAATTTGTGGGTTCGAGCCCTGCATCGGGCTCTACAATTGACAGCTTGGAGCCTGTTTGGGATTCTATCTCTCAAAATATATAAACTAAAGATAAATACTTAAAATAAAAATAAAAGATGCTGAAGGAACTAAAGGAAGATGAGGAAAACGTCAAGAAAATAATGTATTAAATGGAAATCACAATAAAGAGATAGAAAACATACAAAGAAACAAAAACAAAAAACCTCCAAAGCTGAAAGTACAATACTGGAAACAAATAATTCACTGGAGGGATGGACAGCAGATTGGGCAGGCAGAAGAATCAGGGAATTTAAAGATCAGATCATTGAAATGACTGAATCCGAGATCAGGAAGAAAAAAGATCGACATAAAGTGAACAGAACCTGAGGGGCCATTCAATAAACTAACGTACAGACTGTGGGAGTCTCAGGAGGAAGAGAGGGTGGCGAGAGATTCTTTGAAGAATAAGGACCAAAAATTTCCCAAGTTTTAGGAGAGATACAAATATAAACAATCAGTAAAATAGTGATATATAGTAAAATAAGAAGGGACTATATTCCACCACAAATATAAAATAAACATATACAAATATAAATACAATACAAAATGTATACAAAATACAAATATAAAATTAAAAAAATCAAATAAACACAAAAGAAGAGGCTAATGCAAGAAATGAAGGACAAAAGCCTATAAGGAACATAGAAAACAAATAACAAGTTGATGGAAGTAAGTCCTTCCTTATCAGTATTTAAATGGAAATGGATTAAACTCTCCAGTCAAAAGACAGAGATTGGCAGAATGGGTTTTAAAAAAATGACTCACTCTATGCTGTCTAGAAGAGCCTTAGCTGAGATCTAAAGATACAAACAGGTTGAAAGTGAAAAGATAAAAAAAGATGGTCTGTGAAAATAGTAACCAGAACAGAGCAGGGTGGTTCCACCAACATCAAACAAAAGAGACTTTGTTTTTATTATCTATCTATCTATAAAAGATTTTATTTTATTTTTTTATTTTTTAAAAGTCTAGACCTTTTTTTTTTTTTTTTGAGAAAGAGAGAGAGAGAGAAGGCACAAGTGAGCGAGGGGCAGAGAGAGGGGGAGAGAGAAAAGGAGAGAATCCCACGCAGGCTCCATGCCATCCCACAGTGGGGCTCGAGCTCATGAACCATGAGATGATGACCTGAGCTGAAGTCAGATGCTTAACCAATTGAGCCATCTAGGTGCCCCAAAAGACTTTATTTTTAAGTCATCTCCACACCCAACATGGGGCCTGAACTCATGACCCTGAGATCAAGAGTTGCATGTTTCACCAACAGATCCAGCCAGGTGCCCCCAAACAGCACACTTTTAAACATTCAGTGGATCAAAGAAGATCACAAGGGAAATTGGAGCATACTCAGAGATAGATGAAAACACAATATAGCAAAACTAGGCTAAGGGGAAAGTTTATAAATGCTTGCTTAAAAAGCCAACAGATAAACATAGGGGAAGGGATGGAAAAATAAGATAAAAACAGAGAGGGAGGCAAATCATAGGAGACTCTTAAATACAGAGACAAGCTGAGGGTTGCTGGAGGGGAGGTGGGGGGTTAAATGGGTGATGAGCATTAAGGAGGGCACTTGCTGGGATGAGCACTGGGTGTCATATGTAAGACAGGAATCACTGAAGCCAAGACTGCACTGTATGTTAACTAACATGAATTTAAATTAGAAAAAACAAAACAAAACAAAAAAACTCTAACTTTATGACTTAAGGAACTGGCTAGAAAGAAAACAAACTAAACTCAAAGCCAGCAGAAAGAAGGAAATAATAAAGACTAGAGCAGAGGTAAATTAAATACAAGATAGAAAAATAAGAGAGAAAATCAATGAAACCAAAAGTTGGGCCTTTGAAAAGATCAACAAAATGGACAAACTTTTTGCTGGATTAAGGAGAAGACTCAACTTCCTAAAATCAGAAACGAAAGTATGGGCATTACTGCTGATTCTACAAAAATAAGGATTATAAGAGAGTAGTATGAAGAACTACATGCCAATAAATGGGATAACCTAAATAAAAATGGACAAATTTCTATAAACACAAAACCTACCAAGACTAAGTCATGAAAAAATAGAAAATCCAAATAGAGCTCTACAGAGTAAGGACAGTAATGAGAAAAATCTCCTAACAAAGAAAAGCCCTGGACCTAATGGCTTCACCAGTGACTTCTACATTTAAAGAATTAACACCAATACTTCCGAAACCTTTCCCAAAAAATTGAGGGAACACTCCCTAACTCATTTTATGAGACCAGCATTGTCCTAATACCAAAGCTAGAGAAAGACACAACAAGAAAAGCTACCTGCAGACCAATATCTCTTATGAACACTGATGCAAAAATCCTCAACAAAATATTAGCAAACTGAACTCAGCAGCATATTAAAAGGATTATACACCATGACCAGTGGGGATTTATGCCTGGAATGCAAGGATGGTTCAACATTGGAAAATTGATCGTGTAATTCATCACATTAACAGAATGAAAGGACAAAAACATACGATCATCTTAATGCCGAGAAAACATTTGACAAAATTCAACACCTTTTCATGGTAAAAAACGCTCAACAAACTAGTAATAGAAGGAATCTAAATCAATATAATAAGTGCCATATATGAAAATCCCACAGGGAACATCATACTCAGTGGTGAAAGGTTGAAAGTGTTTCCTGTAAGAGCAGGAAGAAGGCAAATATGCAAGCTTTCACCACTTCCATTCAACACAAAACTGGAAGACCTAGCCAGAGCAATAAGGCAAGAAAAGGAAAATGACAGTAATCCAAATTGGAAAAGAAGAAGTAAAAACATCGTTGTTCATGGATGATACAATCTTACATGTAGAGAGTCCTAAAGATTCCACAAGGATACCATTAGCACTAATAAATCAGTGAAGTAGCAGGATACAAAGTCAACACACGGAAATCAGTTGCATTTTTCTACACAAACAACGAACAGTCTGAAATGAAATTAAGAAAACAATTTGCAGTGGCATCAAAAAGAATAAAATACTGAAGAATAAACTTAATCAGGGGCGCCTGAGTGGCTCAGTTGGTCAAGTGTCTGACTTCAGCTCAGGTCATGATCTCATGGTTCGTGAGTTTGAGCCCCATGTTGGGCTCTGTGCAGACAGCTCAGAGCCTGGAGCCTGCTTCGGATTCTGTGTCTCCCTCTCTCTGCCCCTTCACTGGCTTCCTCTCCCTCTCCCTCTCCCTCTCCCTCTCCCTCTGTCTCTCTCAAAAATAAGTAAACATTAAAAAATTAAAAAAAAAAAGAATAAACGTAACCAAAGAGAGAATAGACTTGTACACTAAAAGCTACCAAACATTACTGCAAGAAACTAAGGAAGACCGATAAATGCAAAGATATCCCATGTTCATGGGTTGGAAGGCATAATATTGTTAAGATGTCAATACTCAGCCAGACGCAGTAGGGGCTGTGTGTGGGAGCGGATAGGCTCTTCTGTCCACAAGGAGAAGATGCGGGTAGAAAGCTGTCCTGCCTCATGGACCTGCTCAGCTGTCTGAGGGCTGTCCCAGCTCTGCTGCCCTTGCAACTCCACCTCCTAGAGGTCGGTCCCTGGACACCAGAACTCTAGGACTTAATATATTTAATTGTTTTTTTCCTTCACTAAGCCAGGTTTCTTAACAGTGGCGCTACTGGCATTTAAAAAATTTGACAAATGTATATATTGTGAAACAATCACAACCGTAAAGATAACACATCCCTCACTTCACGAGATCTACCCACTGAACAAATTTCAGTTGTACAACACAGCATTCTTAACTATAGTCACCAGGCTGTACGTGAGACCCCCAGAAACATATTAACCTTATAACGAAGACTCTGTACCCTTTGACCAACGCCTCCCCCCTCCCCACCCATTAGACTCAACGCGTCACCCCAGACCTGCCCGTGTGCCCTGCTTTCTGGCCCTTGTTCCCTTGCATTGCCTCGTCCTGCGCTCGTGGATTCCGGTGTGCTACAGTAGCTGCTTCTGGACTTCTGCTGCTCCAGACTCTGTCCCCTTCCCTTCAGCCTGGGGGCTGCGCTGTAGCTGCTGAAGCACAGGACACAGCAGGATCTTCTCAGCAGCCACGACTGTGCAGCCTGCAGCCACGACAGGTGTCGGTGGCCACCATGCGCTCCAGCCAATGCATCTGAAGATGCGTCACGAGACTGAGCAGATCCGTTTGTCTTGACGCTGCGGCTGAGCTGCCAAGCAAGTTTTGCCCCTGGCTCTATTTTCCTGAGAAGCTGGCCGCCCACATCCTCTGACTCGCTCCTCCAGCGAGCCCGCCACAGGCCCGAGTTAGGGGTGTGCATCTGTCAGGACTCACCTTTGCTGGGGACGGAAACAAACGGGCCAATGAGAGCATAAAGGGGACTCGTTAAAAGGGTATTGGGCCCCTCAAAATAAAATAGAATTATCGTACAACCCAGCAATCCCACTGCTGTGTGTGTATATACACAAAAGAAACGAAAACAGGATCTTGAAGAGATACTTGTGCACCCGTGTTTATAGCAGCCCCATTATCCACAGCAGCCAAAGGTGGAAACAACCCAAATGTCCATCGACAGATGGACGTATAAACAAAATGTGGTCTATCCGTCCAGTGAAGATTATTCAGCCTCAAGAGGAAGGGAATCTGGGGCGCCCGGCTGGCTCCATTGGAAAAGCATGTGACTCTTGATCTTGGGGCCATGAGTTCAAGCCCCGTGTTGGGCGTACCGATTCCTTAAATAAAGAAAACTTAAAAACAAAGGGTGGGGGGGGAGGGGCGGGAATCTGACATAAACTGCTGAGGACTGTCCTAGTCCATTCAGGCTGCTATAACAAAATACCACAGCTGAGTAGCTTATAAACAACAGGAATTTATTTCTCATGGTTCTGGAGGCTGGAAGTCCAAGATCAAGGCATCAGCAGATTTGGTGTCTGGGGAAGCTCTGCTTCTGATTGCTACATGGCTGTCTTTTCACCGTGTCCCCACATGGTGGGAGAGGCAAGGGGGCCCTCTGGGGTGTCTTTTATGAGTGCTGATTTCATTTACAAGGGCTGCGCCTTCATAAACTCATCACCTCCCAAAGGCCCCACCTCCGATACCATCACACTGGGTGCTGAGTTTCAAACTAAGAATTTGGGGAGACATCAACGCTCAGTCTATAGCAAAGACATCATGCTAAGCGAAATAATGTAGTCACAGAAAGACAAATACTATATGATTCCACTTACATGAGGTCCCTAGAGTAGTCACAGTCACAGAGACAGGATGGCAGCTGTCTGGGGGTGGGGGTAGGGGGAGGGATGAGGGGATGGGGAGTTCCTGTCTCACGGATACAATATTTCAGTTCTGCAAGATGAAATGAGTCCTGGAGATTGTTGGTGGTGATGTGGTGCAAATAATGGGAATGTACCTCTGAGCTGGACACTTAAAAATCACTCAGATGATAGATTTTATGTTATGTGCCTTTTAAAAAAAGCCATCGGGGATTGATGACGTCCAGTAAGTCGTGGTGGAGCGAAGTGGACGTGCCATCCCATCTGCTTCTAACAATGATACAATTGGAGCAAAATCCTGAGAAACACATGCCAGCTATTTAGAAGATCTGCCAACACCCAAAAGCAGAGAGAAACTGGAGGTGTAGTCTTCCCAAGAAATTGCAGCCAAAGAGACAAGAATTGAGGTTTTACATTTCTCTTTCCCCGAGGACGTCGCCCAGTGCCGATTGCCGGAGTAGAGGAAGACAGCAGTGGACCACCACGTGCCTGTCACCTTGAAGTAGCCGAGAACAGAGCTCGGAGCTAGAAGAAAACCTCCGGGGCCCTCTGGAAGTGACAACCACAGGCGGATGACCCCAAGTCTGAGTATAGACTGTGCTCACATCCCTGGCACGACCACGAGTCTATGCACGTGCTACTCACACCAGCACCATCAGCGGGAAAGACAGAGAGGAATCTCGAAAGGCAGCTAGATGAGATTTGGGAGTTTACTGCTTTTTAACTGTGTGCATTCCCCAAATAGGTGTAGCTTGGGAGATAGAAAGCTGAAGCTTTACTGCCTCCAGGAACCAGTGGACATAACCTGATGCTGGCAGAGAAGTTGTGAATTTAGGAGGGAACGCTCAGAAGCAAGGGAGCCGTAGGGGTAACGAGCTCCTAAGGACATACTTTGCTGAGATCCTTGCTACTCAGGCACAGGGGGGTCCCCCAGGGCGCAGGGTAGCAAAGTCTGGCGCTAACAGCTCAAGACAATGAGCAGAGATATTGGATGCTTATAGTTTGAATATAGGCACGTTAACTGCCCTCTTGAACAATAACAGTAACACGATCGTGATAAGAACACAATAGAATCCAGAGTCACTACAATGTATTATCCCAAATGTCCAATTTTCAGGGTGTCTGGGTGGCTCAGTCAGTTGAGCGTCTGACACTTGATTTCAGCTCAGGTCATGATCTCAAGTTCATGAGATCAAGCCCCGAGTAGGGCTCTGCACTGACAGTGCGGAGCCTGCTTGGGATTCTCTCTCTCTTTCTCTCTTTCTGCCCCTCCCCCGCTCACAGGCGCTCATCACTCTCTCTCTAAAGAATAAACATTTAAAAAACAAAAAAATGGTGACGCCCGACTCAATGGGTTGGGCGTCCAGCTTTTGATTTTGGCTCAGGTCATGATCTCAAGGTTTATGGAGTTGAGCCCCGTGTTGGGCTCTGTGCTGGCAGCACAGAGCCTGTTTGGGATTCCTTCTCCCCCTGTCACTGCCCCTCACCCACTCATGTGCTCTCTCTCTCTATCTCTCTCTCTCTCTCAAAATAGATTAAAAAACTTAAAAAAAAAAGAAATTATTTTTATTTTTTTTCAATATATGAAGTTTATTGTCAAATTGGTTTCCATATAACACCCAGTGCTCATCCCAAAAGGTGCCCTCCTCAATACCTATCATCCACCCTCCCCTCCCTCCCACCCCCCATCAACCCTCAGTTTGTTCTCAGTTTTTAAGAGTCTCTTATGCTTTGGCTCTCTCCCACTCTAACCTCTTTTTTTTTTTTTTTTCCTTCCCCTCCCCCATGGGTTTCTGTTAAGTTTCTCAGGATCCACATAAGAGTGAAACCATATGGTATCTGTCTTTCTCTGTATGGCTTATTTCACTTAGCATCACACTCTCCAGTTCCATCCACGTTGCTCCAAAGGGCCATATTTCATTCTTTCTCATTGCCACGTAGTACTCCATTGTGTATGGAAACCACAATTTTTTTATCCATTCATCAGTTGATGGCTCTTTCCATAATTTAGGCTCTTTCCATAAGTTGGCTATTGTTGAGAGTGCTGCTATAAACATTGGAGTACAAGTACCCCTATGCATCAGTACTCCTGTATCCCTTGGGTAAATTCCTAGCAGTGCTATTGCTGGGTCATAGGGTAGGTCTATTTTTAACTTTCTGAGGAACCTCCACACTGCTTTCCAGAGTGGCTGCACCAATTTGCATTCCCACCAACAGTGCAAGAGGGTTCCCGTTTCTCCACATCCTCTCCAGCATCTAGTCTCCTGATTTGTTCATTTTGGCCACTCTGACTGGCGTGAGGTGATACCTGAGTGTGGTTTTGATTTGTATTTCTCTGATGAGGAGCGACGTTGAGCATCTTTTCATGTGCCTGTTGGCCATCCGGATGTCTTCTTTAGGGAAGTGTCTATTCATGTTTTCTGCCCATTTCTTCACTGGGTTATTTGAAATTAGTTTTAAAAAATGTCCAACCTTCAACCAAAAATTAATAGACATGCAAAGAATCGGAAAGATATGATTCATGATCAGGAAAAAGACAGTCAATAGAATTGACCCCAAGTGGACTCAGATGTTGGATTTAGCAAGGAAAAAGCTCAAAACATCTATAAATATAAATATGGGTCAATCACTAAGGGGTAATTGTTTTAATGAGTGAACAAACTCAGAAGAGTTTTAAAAACTATTAAAAATGGAATTTCTAGCAGCACCTGGGTGGCTCCATCAGTTAAGCATCCAACTCTTGGTTTCGGCTCAGGTCATGATCTCACAGTTTGTGAGATCAAGCCTCGTGTCGGGCTCTGTGCTGAAAGTGTGGAGCCTGCTTGGGATTCTCTCACTCCTGCTCTCTCCCTCCCCTACTCTCTCTCTCACACACACACACATCACACACTTCCTCTCTCTCTCCCCAAATAAATAAATAAACTTAATAAAAAAGGAATTTCTAGAGCTGAACACTATGAAAACTGAAATGAAAATTTCATGGTTTTTTTTTTTTTCCCCCGATGGTCTGACTGGCAGATGAGAGATAGCAGAAGAATTGGTGAACTTCTAGACAAATAAAAATTAAACAACCCAAAAAGTGGAGAATAAAAAATTAGAAGGTAAATGAACAGAGCCTCGATGTCTGTGGGACAATGAAGCAGCCAGCATGTATCCAACCGTCTCAGAGAGAGAGGACAGGGAGAAAGGGACAGGGAACATATTTGAAGACAAAACAAAAATTACCCCAAATTTTGTGTGAACCGGCAAACAAGATCTCTAGCCAGCAGAACCTTCAAAATGAAGGCAAAGGAAGGGAATTTTCTATAAACCAACATTGAGGGAATTTATTGCAAGCAAGTCTTCACTATAAGAAATGCTGAAGGGAGGGGCACCTGGGTGGTTCAGTCGGTTGAGCTTCCGACTTCGGCTCGGGTCATGATCTCACGGTTCGTGAGTTCGAGCCCCGCGTCGGGCTCTGTGCTGACAGCTCGGAGCCTGGAGCCTGCTTCGGATTCTGTGTCTCCCACTCTCTCTCTGCCCCTTCCCAGCTGGCACTCTGTTTCTGTCTCTCTCAAAAGTAAATAAATGTTGAAAACAAAGAAACACTAAAGGAAGGTGTTCAGGGGAAAAGGGAATAACCCCAGATGGCATCTCAGAGTAACAGGTAGGGACGGATGCCAATGGCAGTGGTAAACTTCGAGTAAGAGACTAGATGGATTGTTCCAGTTCCCACCAGAAGACAAAAGCCACTCGAATAAGTTGAACAGGGAAGTTTTTTTTTTTTTTTTTTTTTTTTTTAAATTTTTTTAACGTTTATTTATTTTTGAGACAGAGAGAGACAGAGCATGAATGGGGGAGGGGCAGAGAGAGAGGGAGACACAGAATCGGAAGCAGGCTCCAGGCTCTGAGCTGTCAGCCCAGAGCCCGACGCGGGGCTCGAACTCACGGACCGTGAGATCATGACCTGAGCCGAAGTCGGACATGTAACCGACCGAGCCACCCAGGCGCCCCGAACAGGGAAGTTTTTACAAAGAAATAGCAGTTGATAAGAGCTGGTTAACTCCCAAAACAGACAAAAGAGAACTTGAAGGATTAAAGTTTCGCTACTAAGGGAATAGCAAACACAGAAAACAGCTGCCACGTCTAGTGCTCAGGAAAAATAAGAAGCCTCCCACGAGGCTGAGATTCAGAGGTCCGGGGGACACACAGCTCGGCAGGAACACCACAGGAGGAGCTGGCTGAAGCCGGTTCACCACAAATGATCCACTGGTTGGCCACGAAACTCACCAGAGAGACAGCACCAGTGGGCCTCCTGCGAGCTGCTGGCCGTAGGTGGACAAAAAGCCCGGGGACAGGAAGAGAAACCGTGGCTTGGCCGTGGCCTGGCGGTGGCCCTCTAGAGCCCTCTATTGACAAAGCTCAGCATCGCTCTGGCAGGCCAAAGGAATATTTACAGGGTCCAGCCCCAGGTTCACACCGCAGGGCAGAGAAGGGCACATTTGGGGCTGAGAGGCCAGGCACTGATAACCGTGAGCTATGTATTTACTTCTGCTTTTTAAACATTTCTTTCAGGGGGCACCTGGGTGGCTCAGTCGGTTGGGCGGCCGACTTCAACTCAGGTCGTGGTCGTGCGGTTTGTGAGTTCCAGCCCCACGTCGGGCTTTATGCTGACAGCCCAGACCCTGGAGCCTGCTTTGGATTCTGTGTCTTCCTCTCTATCTCTGCCCTTACCCCGCTCACACTCTGTCTCTCTCTGTCTCAAAAATAAACATTAAAATAAAATTTTCTTTAAGGGGCACCTGGATGGCTCAGTTGGTTAAGTTAGCATCCAACTCCTGATTTCAGCTCAGGTCATGATCTCACGACTCATGGCGTCCAGCCCCCATCAGGCTCTGAGCTGATAGTGCCGAGCCTGCTTGCTTGCTCGCTCTCTCAAAAATAAAAATAAAACTGAAAAAACTTGTAAAAATTTCTTTAAAAGACATTATTGTTTAAAGCAAAGGTAAGAGCACTGTATTGCTACGTTTATAATATCGACATGATATAGGGGACGATACCCCTAAGGGCGGGCTAGATGGAAACGTGCTGCTGCTGTGTTTTACCTGAAGTAATCCAAAACTAATTCTGTGTAGATTGGGATAAATTAAAATGCATATTTTAATCTCTAGAGCAACCTTTGGAAAAAACAATATATGCAAAGATGTGTTGCCGAAAATCCAATAGGAAAATTATAAAATACTAAAAAATGTTGTATTAACACAAAACAAGGCAGGAAAAGAGCAGGGGACCCAACCAAGAGGAGACAAAACAAACAGCAAAATGGCGAAAGAGTCCACGTAGATAGAATAAACACTCCAGTTAAAAGGTAAATATTGTTGGACTGGATAAAAAAGCAAGGTCTGAGTCTCTGCTACGTGCTTACATACATAAGGCACAGGTAGGCTGCCAGGAAAATCTGGGAACAGCTACACCTTGCAAACGGTGAGCCCAGGAAGGCTGGAGGTTCTACCGATATCACCCAGCATCGGCTTTAAGGCGAAGCACGTTATTAGAGACCAAGGACAGGGTCCGTCTTCCTGCTCAGCCGGCCCTTTGATGGTGATGGGGCCGTGAGGACACCGCTGCCTCAGCTCGGGCCACGGACCCTGCGGGCTGCACCCACCGCTGCCACCGAGGCTGGACACCAGAGCGGGAGACACCGCCACCTCCCTCACAGTCCCTGGCTCTTCCCGTGGCCTGCCCCTGCCTGTATTTCTGAGTCCGCGAGGACCTCACGGAAGCCCCCCCGTGTGCTGCCATTGCCCCCCAACCCCGCCCCTCAGTGGCTGTTTGTCCCGCTGGCTGATGAGATGGGTTTGGAGAATTTCAGGACTCGCCCCAAATTCTGCAGCCAGGAAGTGATGCGGGCGAGGGTATGAGCCCAGGGCTCGTGATCTGGGGGGTCTACGGACTCCCTCCCTGCTGCTGAACACCTGTCCGGACAGCTTCTCTCCAGGTAATTGAGTCCCCCAGCGCTGGAGCGGTCAGTACTGTGGGGCTCAGGAGAAAGGAGCCCCCCGCCGGCTGGGCGGGTGCAGCCCGGACGGGCGGGCCCGGCTGCATCTCCAAGGCTGGTCAGGGTCGAGGTGGGCAGGTTGGAGGGGAGAGCATCACAGCCTGAACAAGGGTGGCTGCCTGGGTCCTTGCGATCACCGTGGGGGAAAGCCTAGCTGAGACTCAGGGTCTGGGGGAGGCGCTGGCGGGCTTCACCCCACACGCTTGAGGCTGGGCGGGGGAAGCGGGCTCTGGAAGAGCCCTCCCCATTGCCCAGGCAACAGTGAACAGCACAGGGCCCTCCGTGGTTGCAGAGGGAGATGGCTGTCCCCACCCAATTCCTGGGGCTGACTCTTGGGCGGTTCCCAGGGGAGGGGAAGGGAGGGCCACACAGTTAACACAGGCCCCTGAGGAGCTGCCTGGCTGGGGGGGTGAGCCCCCGGGGACCCTGGGCTCCGGGAACAACTGGAAACAACTGCAGAGGTATCGAGGGCCTGTGTGCATGGGGGGTGTGGGGAGGGGGGCCCAGTGACTTTGGGGTTATTACTATTCTCAGGACTTCCTGGCAGGCTGGGGAAAGCCATGTGGAGGGGGTTCCTGAGCCCTCTGGCTTTGCCCAGAAGTCTGGAGGCAGGTTCCAGCCCCAGTCCTGTCCACTTCCAAGAGACATCTAGTGTGGGTGACAGTCGTCAGACTCCAGGAGAAGCCCCACTGGTGAGGCTCAAGCTCCCCTGCCCTGGGCTCCCCTTTCCAGTGGACCACTGTGCTCTACATGTCCCCGGAGGTCCTTCTGCCTGCTGCTGTGTCCTAGGCGTGCAGGGAACGCCTCACAAGTGGGGTGCGGTCCCCAGAGGCAGCGGCTTTAGTGGAAGTGGTGGGCGGGACATGGGATCCTCACTTCCCTCCTGGACGTCTGGGAAGCCGTCAGCCTGGGGAGCATCAGACCGCCCCCGCCCACAACCTTGGAAGGATGTCCTGCGGGTGCAGAGAGGCCGTGGCTCCTCAGAAGGTTCTGAGGGGTAGAAACCCTGGAGGCTGCCCAGGGCCTGCCCCTGCCTTCCCGCCTGTGTCCCCAGGCCGCTGGAGTGGCCAGGCGCAAATCTGGGGAAGACAGAGAGGGAGACGGCAGGGTCCTGTGAGGCTGGCCAGGCCACCGCAGCCACGCGGTTTGGGCTTCCTGCGCGCTACGCAGGGAGAGACCAGGGGATTGGCAACGGTGATCAGGAGCCGAGGGTCCCCGTGAGAAGGAGAGTCTGCCCGCTTCTCAGCCCTCTGCCCCAAACAGACGCTTTATGACAGCAGCAGAGAACTCACATGGTGCCTGCTGTCTGCTCAGGAGGCCTTCCGGCCGGGCAGGCAAGGCGGGGAAGGGTGGCTCGCTTGGCCAGCGTTGCCAAACCTGGGCAGAGAGAGGCTGGGCTGCGTTGCCAAACCTGGGCTGCGGGGGGCTGGTCTGCCCAGGCCAGGGTGCCCCGGCTCAGGCCCCTGCCCTCTGTCGCGGTGCCGTGGGAGCCGAGCTGGGCCACACGTGACCGTGGGCAGGTGGGTGCCGGCTCCTCTCCCCTCTCCTCTACCATCCAGCCAGGGTCTGGCGTGGAGGGAGTGCCCACCCCTGATGGCTGGGCCACGGGGACCATGCTTCTAGTACAAGGAGCTTCCTGTCCGCCAGGCTGCCTGCTGTGGCCCCTGAGCACGAACGGTATGTTTGCGGCGCTCACGGCGGGTGCTTCATGGATGCTGGACGCTGCAGGGAGAAAGGCAGTCTTGAGGGCAGGACTGGGTCGTGGTCACGCTCTCAAAACCCCAAATTAGTCTTGCGAGCCCTCTTCCCAGCCTCTCGAGGGGGATTCTCCCGCCCCCAGGTCCGTACCTTCCGCCGATGTGGGTGGCTCGGGCCGGCGTGCACCCAGCTCCCACGCCGCGGGGCGCTGACCCCGGGCCCAGGAACGGGCTGCGCGCCCTGATAATTAAAAAGGAAGTCAGACACAAAACCCCTGTGCCCGTCAGGCCGTGCTGGGGATAGTCACGAGGTGTGATATTTTGAAAACGTGAGGTCGATGTCAAAGAGCGTGGCTCAGCCCTGTACTCAGACCTCTGGCGCCCTGGCTGCCGTATTTTGGTGACCGAACCTTTTTAGCCTCAGAACATGTCACTTCTGAGAAGGTTTGGATTGAAAACCCATCAGGCAGCAGCCTATTCTTATCAGCCGGCAGGGGCACAGGGCGTGCCGGGGGGGGCTGGGAGCGGGTCCTGTCTCTGTTCCCCCTGCGCCTCGGGACTGAAATGCTCATGCCCAGACCCGCCCTGTTGTGTGGCCCGGCTCACGTCCACCTTCTCCGATGCCCTTGAAGCATCGGCCACAGTGTACAGGTCCTCTGTTGCCCCCGAGCTGGGTGCCGGGCCCGGCCACCCCTTCCTTGGGTGTCCCCGTTCCTGTCATCCTGTGAGGTCAGACCCACAGGGCTTGGACTGCAGGTGAGGAGGCTGCCTGAACCCCAAGAGTTAAGGGACTCGCCCTGGTCACAGAGCCGCTGCAGGGGCCAGGACCCCCCGCTCTGGCTCCAAAGTCCGGGGTACTGCTTTGGGGCGTCAGGGACTGTGGCTGGCCTTCAAAATGGCGAGGCCTGCCCCTCACCATATTGGGTCTGCTTTCCAGCCCCAAGCAGGACTGGGGTCCCCCAGGGTGGCCGGATCCGACCTTCCCCATTCCCTTCCGCAGCTCAGCTCGCTCAGCTCGAGGATCTAGGGTCCCACAGCCTGGCTCATTCCCCCGTGAGATAGAAGCTCCCTGTGCCTGCAGGCTGGGGTCTGGCTGCCTATTCCTGTCCCACCACCTGCCGGGTGGCCAGGCGGAGTGGGTTCAGGGGGCAAGGCCCCAGCTATTTTTAGTGACTTCGGCTCCAAGGCTGCGGTAAACATGGTGTCCCAGCCTCTCTCGGCCTAGAGACCTCCCCTCCCTGCTGGCATGGCCGGGACTGCGGCTGTCACATGTCCCTGCGAGACCTGGAGGAGAATCTGTGACATTTCCTGCAGACTGTCGTCCTCCTGCTGCAGAAATCCGCCCCGTGTCCCCAGCTCCCTGACAGAGCGAGTTCGCCCCAGAGCTGGGTGTCTGGACCAGGCCGCACTGAGGGGCCGCGCTGCGTCGACAAGGCCCAGCCCCAGGCCCTGTGCATGAACCGTGTGCGTCCCGGAGCTGCCACAGTTGCCATCAGCCCAGCTGCAAGTGTTGGGAATAGAGCTTGATGTCACCTGTTTTGCATATGTACCTTAATGCATTAGCATTTCGGGATTTATCTAGACAGCCCAGGCAGCATCCTGCAGGCGCTAGTCCCAGGGGCTGGACCCCAGGGGAGGGGGACGACTGTGGTGTGTGGCTGTCCATCAGCGCCCGTCCCCAAAGCCTCAGTGGCGCCTGCGGGGGGAGGGCACCCCCCGGTGCTGCGCTCTGGCTCTGTGCGCAATGGTTGCCGCCGCCCCGTGAAGTCTTTCTGGCTAATCATTCTGTTTTCCCAGAGCAGGTGGGGGCAGGGCCTCTCCCCGTCCATTATCTGGCAACAGCGAGACACTGAGCACCCAGGCAGAACATTCTGGGTTTTGCTTGAATTAGCCAGGAAACGGCAGGGAACGTGCTTTGAGATATGTGAATATTTGTGGCTGTGCAAGCCCAGAGTCAACAAATAATCATCAGCAAATCAACAAGAATTAGACCAACAATCAACAAATAATAATACCGCAGGAATCCACAAGGAATAAGAGTGGGACTGAGCATTTTGTTCCCTCCTCCGTTGGCCGGGTGCCTCCACGAGCCCAGCCCAGGTACCTCCAGCCTCCTGAGGTGACGCGTGCCCTTATCCCTATTCCTCTTTCCCGGCGAGGACGTCAGGGCTCGGGGAGGTCAGAGGGTCCGTGCAAGTGCCCAGGAAGCAGAGGGAGAACAAGGGCCTGGGTGCAGGCAGTTCGTCTTGGAGAGGGTCCGGGGAAGCAGGGAGGGACCCACACAGAGCTGCGGCAGGCAGGGGGCTGGAGCTGGTCACTTCTGCAAAGCCCCGGGGCTCAATCTGCTGGGGACCCTAAGAAATCATCTAACGTGCACCTTGGGAGGCTGCTCGGGAGGAAAGGCTGAGTGTTCACCCACAGGCCCCTGTTCCAGGTGGTCGGGGATTGCCCCTGGGGGTGATCAAACCCCAGTGCTTTGTGCTGGGAGCTGGCCCCGTGGCTTTGCTGACCCTTGAGGTTGGCACGGGTCTGGCACAGGACCTGGCCTCGTCCAGCACCGTCCACCACGGCTGTGCAGATATCGGGGTACAGGCCAGGGACACCCAGAGAGCAGGTCAGACCTGGGCCGTGGGTCCCAGCCGGGGTGTGTTCTTCAGACCACGTGGCCTTGGAAAAGAAGGTGACGACGATGTCAAGAGTTAAACGCCAACAAAAGCCTTTGCTTTTTAGCCATGGCAATGTGCTCCAGGACCGCCCCCCGCCCCCAGAATGACCCTGCAGGAGGCATCCTGCCCGGGGGCTCAGTGACCCCAAGACCAGGGCTGGGCCTCGAGTGACGAGGAACGAGGATGACGCCACCACCGTGGCAAAGCCCGCACGGGTGGGGACGGCCATCCCAGGGCCCTCTGGGAGAGGAGTCCAGGGCTTAGGGCGTCGGGGCTCAGGGTATCGGGGCTCAAGGTGCGGCTCTTGACAACAAATCACTGAGGCCCCAGGAGGGGGTGTCAGAGCTTGAGAACGCGGACCCGTCTGTCTGGAAGCGTCTGTGTTTTATGCCGCGTGTATCGTTGAGCTGTGTGCCTGTCTTAGAAGCGGCTCACGGGCGGCCCGCCCCGGGCCGTGGGAGGCCAGGTCCACGCAGCGGCGCTCGGACCCCACCCGCACCACTCGGGCGCTGCGTGACCCTCGGTGAGTCCCTTCCCCTCTCTGGGCTTCAGAGATGATGGAGCCTCCTCGCGGGGTGGTGGGGAGTATGAAGGGAGATGATGGGGGTCGGCTCAGGGTGCTGGGGGGAGCAAGCAGTGGCCGTGAGCGACCACATTGTCATGATTATCATTCTCATGATTAGCATGGTTGACAGACCGCCCTTTCTTTTCAAGATGCTCCGCGTGGCTTCTCTTAAGACCTACCTTCAGGGACCCCGCATCGGCATCGGCTCCCATGCCCCCTCCGGCCCCTGGCCACTCCCCCTTCCTCCTTTTCTGTCATGGTTGGAATCCTGGGAAGGGCCAGCTAAGGCCACAACTGAGTGCCAGGGCCTTCTGTCTGGAAGCTGGGGTATGGGCTCAGGTGGGAGGGGAGTAGGGCTGAGGGCCTGGGTGTGCGCCCAGGACTTGGGGAGCAGTTCTTTTTAACCCAGAGCCAACATGGGGAGGGGGGGAAAGAGCATTCATGGAGTTTCCTCCCCAATTTACCATGAAAATAACTTTACTGATACCCACAGGCAGAAACGATACCCTCAAATAAACACCTCCTGGATTGTTTCCCAGGTGAACTAGCCTGCCTGCTTGTCACCAGAATGTTCTCTTGAGGTGCAACTGAGAGTTTGGTGGGCCACTGCCTGTTTCCTGGGCCACGTGTGCACCGTAGGTCAAGGCAGCCTGGGGACCAACACCCAATTCCATACCTGTTCCTGGCACCTGCTCCTGCCTGGCCCTTCTCCCAATCCTCAGCCCCTCCTGGGTCCCCCATCTCAGCGGTGTCACTGTCCTCCATCCGGCCGCCCAAGCCTCGATCCTGAGCATCACCTGGTTTTGCCACCCGCCTTCCCGGTCCCCAGGCCATCACCCCAGTCTATGCCACCTCCATCGCAATGTATATCTGACCAGGTCGCCCCCCTTCGGTGGCTCCCCTTGGCCCTCAGGTAAACCCCAGATTCCTGGGCCTTCAGCACCCTGGCCTCCACTCTCCCTTTGCCCCCTCCATCCCCTGCTCCTGCTGTGCCCTCTGCTGGGACACCCTCCGTTGACGGGCTCAGGCATCGCCTCTGGGGAGCCCCCTGTGGTGACCCCAGGCCCCCACACGCTGGGATGTCCACACTGTGGACATTAGTCATTTCCCTACTAAAGGGAAGCCCTTTAAGGGTCAGGACCAAGTCTCATTCTCTGTCACATTCCCTCTCCCCCGGGGGTTGAGTCAGCCCCCCACCCACCGTCATGGTTCTTTAATTATCTGCTTAGCTCTGCTCAGGGTTCCGACCTCTGGTTGTCCCTGGGAGCCACCGTGTGTTCTAGAGCGGTGATACATCAGTGATACATCAGAGTGACTCATGCAGCCTTGGAGGGGCTGTGAGGTCCCAGCCCCACAGCCAGCGACAGCCCCAGTTTTTGGAATGGGACTCAGCTGGGCACTGCTGGCTTGGGGCACTGGGTCTCTGGCTCAGGGAGGTTCGCAGAGAGCCTGGCACCCAGTAGGAAACGGGTGCGTGCAGCCCCAACGGCCTCTAGGAGGAGCCCTTCCTGGGTGGCGTGTCAATGGGGCTCTGGGGAGGAAGGTTCGGAACCGGACCCGGAGGGTGCGTGGAGCGGGGAGAACAGACACCTGTGTCCCAGCCGTGCGGAGAAAGAAGGTCCAATCAGTACAGCTTGCTCAGCCTGTCTTCCCTTCCCTCTGCTGCCCATCACAATGGCCTCAGCCCAACACCTGTCACGAGGGAGCAACAGCCACCAAGTCACCCAGCTGGAGGCCCCTGGTGCCCAGAGAGGCTGGTGGGAGGTCCCACAGGCAGACGCCGGCTGAGTCCTGGGAGGTGATGAGCTCACTGTCCAGCAAGGCTGACTTTCATCTCCTAAGTTTAGACAAAATTGCATTCTTGGAATATATATAAATCCTTATTTTGGGGCTGGCCAATTGGTGCCAACATCTGATGTCAGCATTTTCTTTTCTTTTTTTTTTTTTTTTTTTTTACTCTTTTGCCTGTCTGTGTATCTTCGGGACGGTGGTATATTGGGAAGGTTGGTCACTCAGCCAGTGTCAACGGGAACAACACTGGCCTGGGAGGAGAGAGTGGGTTTAGAAAGTCCAGGATTTGTGAGCCAATTCCTCCAGTGACAGAGCACACACAGAAAAGCGCCTGTGGCCCTGAGAAGTCACTCGAGGACACCCCAGAGCCAAACACGCCTTTTCATTTATTTTGATAGGTGGAATTTAGTTTTAATTATTTAAGAGAATACTTCATGAGATATTTTCAAAGAGAAATGAGATCTTAATAATCTAAGTTCTCATTACAGCCCTCAGCTATTAAATCTTTATACATCTCTGCTGGAAGCTTGGAGAGAAGGCTGGGTTTTCAGGACCATGAACTTGGGGCACGAGTGGTGGCTCAAATGTGACTGAGCCTTCATTTTCCCATCCGGGGTCTCAAGTTCAAGGGCGAGGGTGGCTCCTGCGGTGAAACTGTGGGAGGGAGCAATTCTGACAACTGACGATGGGGAAACTGAGGCAGGGGTAGAACCAGCTGCTGGACTCCACGAGGCTGCCTCGGAAGACCTGGAAACTGTCTTCCATCGAGCTGGCTTAATCCCACTCTTGCTAAAGTTAACTGCACTCTAAAACTGGGGGACTTTAGCACCTCAGGGGGGAGGTTGGGTTTGAAGTTATTTTTACTACCCCGAACATCACACATGTCCACTGTGCTCATCGCTAGGACCTTATTTCCCTCCCCGGATTCTCTCCTCCCTCCTCTGGGGCGCTCGCTTGGGCTCATGGAGACTGGGGGTGCTCAGGGCCTGACTCAGCGGGCCTCTGACCACCGTGATGCCACCTGCCGGGAAGGAATGCCCGGTGAGGGCCCCACGGGCGGACCTTCTTCTCTCTCCACATCCGAGATCGTCACACCCAGACCCTCGCACCTCCTGTCCCAGGTGCCTGAGCCGGAGCACCAGAAGCCCCTCGTCCACTCCGCCTTCTCTCTCCTCTGACGTCCAGTTGGTCATCAAGTCCTGTTGAAGCCAGAGCCTAAGCCCCACCTCAGATCAAGGCCAACCTGCCACCTGCCAGCTGGG
This sequence comes from Panthera leo, assembly GCF_018350215.1. NCBI lineage: Eukaryota > Metazoa > Chordata > Mammalia > Carnivora > Felidae > Panthera > Panthera leo. The sequence continues at coordinate 143,857,441 of NC_056684.1, forward strand.
GTCCGGGCCTCTGCTCAGACTCTTGGCATCACTGTCCTCACACCTGGTTGGTCACAGCAGCTGCGCCCTCTGCCCACGGCTGCCTGGGTCAACACTCTGGCTGGACTTCCCTTCCCGAAGGGGGTCTGAGCACCCTGTCACCCCTCCTTCGGCGACCACAGATAGGATTCAGATGTGCTCCCGAGCTCCCCACCACGGCTAGCGACAAACGCTGAGGGTCCCTGCTGCCCCTCTGGGTCCTGAGCGCACAACATCCCGGTGTCTCCCTGCCTCAGCCCATCTCAGGCTCGGTGCCTGAAGACTCCTTCTCTCCTCTTGAGCCTGGAAAGCCCCAGCTTGTCTTGAGAGGCAGTTTAACCGCCGCCTCCTTTGGGGAGCCTTAGGAACTTAGTCCGGGGGTCACGGTGTTGGCGGGTTCTGACATCCCGTCTTGCTCCATGTCAAGGATAAAGCACACAAAAGAAAAAGTCAAGTGAGTGGCAAAGTTCTCACACAAGCAAGGTGTCTTTTTTCTCTTCTGGCAACAAATCCTCGAGCCCGGCACACGTATCCATCACAGACGGAGAGGAAATACGCTCCCTGCGAGCAAACAGCTGGACAGAAGAAGAGTGCATGTTTCCAAAAGAAAGCGAGCTGGTGGTTAGTTAGAAACCTGTCTGGGGGGGCCTGCGAGGCTCAGTTGGTTAAACCTCGGACTCTTAATTTCGGCTCAGGTCATTATCTCCTGGTTCACAAGTTTGAGCCTCTCCTGCGCTATGTTCTGACAGTGCGGAGCCTGCTTGGGATTCTCTCGCCCTCTCTCTCTTTCCGCCCCTCCCCCGCTCGTGCTCTCTCTCAAAAATAAATAAACTTAAAAAAAAAAAAAAAGAAAGAAAAGAAAACCTGTTTGGAAAACAAGCCTACTGCCATGACTAATCGGACAGTGGACAGCCTGTACCAGTGACCCCTGCCCTTTGTCATTACAGCTTGGGGTTCTCTGCACCTCCCCCTCTGCCACTAGGATGCTTTCAGCTGCAAGTGACAGCAACGTGATCGAAGTGGTTTAACCGATAAGGAACGCAGGTGTCCTTTCCCAAGGACGGCAGCTCCGGGCTGCCCCTCAGTGCCATCTTGAAAGGCCATCCCCTCACACTTTCACCCTTCCATGCTCCGGTGTGTCCCCAAATGGTTGTGAGGTGACTGACAAGATTCTGGGAGCCACCTGCAGACCCAACCATCAGCAGAAAAAGGAAATCACCCACACTTCTGAGTCTTTCGAGGCAAGAGACCTCGGCGGGCAGCCAGTCACATTTGATTGGCTCAGACTGGGTCACATGCACTGTGCTAAGCCAATCATCGGCCAGGAGAGTCATCGGCTTAGCCAATCAGAGCCTACCCCTGAGTTGCACGGCAGGGTCTGCCTGGTCCAATGAAGGGCTAGCATGGACCAGGGACTGAGCATGCGCTTGTCCCAAGCGGGGCTCCCGAGCAGCTCCCAGAGTCCGGCGCCAGCTCCGCGGTCGCCCCAGGGCCCGAGTTGGGGAACCGGGAAGACAGGGGCTGAGGGAGGTCACCTAAAGGCCCACAGCTGGTAGGTGGGGGAGCTTAGGGTCACCACACCCACCCAAAGTCCTTTTTAAAAGTTAAATATAATTTGCATACAGCACACTTTTTGAACTGTACATTTCAGTGGTTGTTGGTATACTCGCAAGGTTGTGCAACCATCACCACAATCGATTTTAGAACAAGTTCATTACGCCAAAAAGAAACCACTTGTCATGTAGTGGTCACCCCCTATTTCCCTCCCTCTAGCCCCAGATAACCACTAATCTACTTTCTATCTCTGGATTTGCCTGTTTGGGACATTTTACATAATGGGATCATACAGTATGTGGTCCTTCCACTTAACATAATTTCAAGGTTCATCCACGCTACGTATATCACTACTTGGTTCCTTTTATTGCCAATTACTGTTCCATTGTATGGATACACCATATTGTGTTTATTCATTCATCGGCTGATGGGCATTGGTTGTTTCCACCTTTTGGCCATCATGACTAATGCCGCTATGAATATTCATGAATAACTTTTGTATGGACAGACGTTTTCATTCCTCTAGAGTAGATACCAAGGAATGAAATTGCAGGTGAAAGTCTTTTTTAGGAGGTGACAACACAGACATATTTCAGGGGTGAGTGGTTGGGTTAGTGTTCTGAGCACTGGAGAGAGAGGAGGTTGTGGTCCAGACCGTTCTGTCTGGGGACTGTAGGACCTTGGCCAGGGGCCTTCTCTGGTGGATCTCAGTGACACGGGTGCTGGAGGGGATGTGCCCAGCCCTGACAGGGCACCTGTGTGCCCGCTTGCTTCCTGGAGAGGGAGCCAAGGTTTCTCTGACACTGTACTGGGCAGAGGTGGTGGTGCCCATTCACAGAGGGCAGAGAGGGCACAGGACGTGGGCATCTGCTGTGGCTTTGGCTCCCTGGCCAGGCCCTTTGGTCCTCAGAGACAGGACGACCCTGCCTTCCTGCTGTAATCAGCACTGGTTTGTCATTTGCTCTTTAACATCTACATGGCTTTACTCCATGGTATCCACTTGGATTTGAAAGTAAACCTTAACTAATTTGAATAAAATAGCCATGTAAAGCTCAGCCAGAAATGTAATTGTATTTACTAAACAGCTAATAAATATTTACTACAAATCTCATTGCTCCGTAAAATTGGAGACAGTACCTTCTGCTTGCTTTCTTGGCTTCGAGGGAGGGCTGAAGAGAGAGGGAGGCAGGCTGGGAAGGGGAAAAGGAGGGTCCAGCCTGTTTCCTTGTAATAGTGTAAACATGGCCCTTCATTTGGGTTTTTTTGTAATGAGGCCTGATCACTCACTGATGCCTTTGATCTCAGCTTGATCATTTTATTCAGAAAGTGAGCTCTTACAAGGGTTCGTTTCATTTTGCAATTCCAAGCCAGATCTCTTTGATTATGTGTGGGAAGCATACAAAATTTTCCGCTGAGATGATTTTTGAATTAGCTGAGAACTTAGCAGTTTCATAATTTTCGAACTGTAGATTTTCACCTCCCCTTTTGGTCTCATATGTCCATTGCTGGGTCTCTTTAAATCTGAAATTTGCCATAGGCTGAGTCCTCAAAGAAAGATATATACCCTTGACATTTAAAAAAAAATTAATAGAAAAGCACTAAATCCCTTCAAATACTACACTGGAATGGAGTTATAGCTCTTTCTTCATGCCCAGTGAGAATTTAATCATAGCAAAATCTTAATGTTTAATATTGAAATCTTTATCCAAGAGACCCAAAAAGTGTTTTTGCAAGGAGCATCTTGGCATTTCCCAAACCTGCTGACATAGTTCCCTGACTCTAATTTGAGGCTGTGACAACTGGAAAGGTGACCCAGTGGCCCTGACTTTTGTCTAAACCCAAAGTTTGGGGCCCCAGAGGTCAGAGCCCCAAGGACGAAACGCATGGGCTTGGGCAGGGGGCACTGCTCTGGGAATTCTTCAAGGGCTGGTTCCCATTGCCTCCAGGATTCTCAGGAGCCCCAGAGGCTCTGATTGGCCCAGAGATCTCATTTACGGGGCGGGGGACACCGGATGTTTAGGGAATACTCTTGGTTGAGGGCTCTGCAGACCAGTGTGAGTAGCATACCAGAGGGTCAGAGGGTCAGAGGGTCAGAGGGTCAGAGGGCCAAGTCCAGAGCCAGGAGAAAGTCCCTCTTTTTTCCCATCCATGTAGTTATCGAGGGTTTGCAGGCCTTTGGGACACCTAGATTTCTGTTGGTACCTGTATTAGAGAGCCTTGTCGTGTAACAACTCGGAAACCTAGTTACTTAAAATAGTCATTATTTATTGGCCTTTGATTCTGTGGGTTGGCAATTTCGGCCGGGCTCAGCTGGGTGGTTCTACTGGGCTCTCCTGGGCTCGCTCGCGTGTCTCTGCTGGGGCTGGATGATTTAGGATGGCTCGGTGCACGTTTCTGGCGGATGAAGGCCGTTAACTGGAATGCCTTGGTTCTCTTCCATGAACCCCCTTTGGAGGTTGGCTTGAGCTCGTTTCCATGGTCACAGGGTTCCAAGTGCCACAAGAGAGCATAAGCTCCAATGAGCCAGTGCTTTTCAAACCTTGGCATGTATCCCTTTTGCTAATGTCCCATTGGCCAAAGCAGATCATATGGCCAAGCTCAGACTTAGGAGCAGGGAATAGACTCCTCTTGATGAAGGAGCGACAAAGTCCCATGCAAAAGAGCATGGGTGCAGATAGGGGGAATTTGTGGCGTTTTGCGGCCTACCACAGAGCCCCACGTAGACCTCCTTTACAGGGATTATGTACCCATTCTCCAAATGCTGTGAGCGTGGGCTGCTAACAGCTCACAGCGGCCTTCTCCGGAGAAAGGCTCCAGCAGATGGGAGCCACACACCCCAGCTTATATTCTTTGTCTCTGCCTGGGGTGGGTGGCGCTCATAGCCCGTGGCTGACTGGTTCGAAGGCACAAAATGGCTGGCCCCCCTTTCTTCAAGGCAGGGGCAGCTGTGGTGTGATTTGTGGTTCTGAGCCCATTGGGCACCAGTGAGAGCTAGACTTCACTTGGGCCCCCACTCCCTTGCTCAGCTCTTTCCCCTTCCCTGCCCCCAAACCTCCCTCCCTCCCTGACAGATTTTACCGGAAACCCACTCTCGAAGCCTCCAGCTGACTGACCGCCCTGAGGCTGCCATGTTGTAAGAAGCCCAAACCGGCCCACGTGGAGAGATGCCCCATGCTGTTCAAACGTGAGCACGGTCTGACTCACCTGGAGGAGAGACTAGACTGCCCATCTAGACTTCTCCCGGCTTCCTGACCCACAGAAGCCTCGAGAGATAACAAATTTGTTGGGCAGTAATTGTGACTATACACGGATCTTAGACAATGTCCATCTCCCTGTCATCGCGGGGAACACAAACCGGGAGGGGCTTCCCGTCCAGAATTGCTGGTCCTTGTTCTCACCCTGTGCACAGGTTAACTCCGTGCGTGCAAGCTCATGCATGTGCGTGTGTGCGTCTGCCCTGTTAGTCCCAACTCTCTTTCCATTCCTGGAGCCTCTCAAGATGCCTGGCCCACAGCGGTATCCATGAATGTTAGCGAAAGTTCCTATATACTGGGACCCTCATGTTTGTAGCCAGACAGATCTTCGTTGTTCTCCAGCAAGCCGTCCTGCCCCTCTAACCTCCCTTCCACTAGAGAATCCAGGAAAGAAACTTCCAGAACAGTGGGTGCCTTTGTGGTTGCCCAGGAGGAGGGTCGGTGGCCGCAGGTTAAAAGTCTTTCTTCCCCGTTGGAAACCTTGGAAGCGTGCCCACGTCCAAAGGAACCAAACTTTGCCTGGGCTTCCTCTCAGGCCACAGTCACCGTCTCCGGCCTTTTGATGCAAGCGCCCGGTCTTGGGAGTGTGGCTCTGTGAGGTGAGCTGGAGTTTTCGAGGACCAGAGAGCCGGGAGAAGTTAGGAAAGAGGTGGTTCCTGGAGGCAGAGGGCTGGGATTTAGATGTAGTTTAGAGGTGTTGGCATTGACTCCCAGCCCACAAAGGCTGCCCGCTTTTCAGGCTTTGCTTCACAGCCGGGTCTACAGGTCGAGTAGTAGGGAGAGCGAGGACTTTGTCCCCAGGAGACTGAGCATGGTGATGGGGACTGGCGGGTAAGAGTGGGGGGTGACGGAGGGATACTGGGTGGCAAGGAAGTGGCTTGGGTGAAATCACGGCGTTTTGGAAAGGATCCAAACTTTGATGGGCAGAACTAAAAGATGCTCAGCTAAAAGTTGCCTAATTACAAAAGGTGTCAGGAGCCGCGTGTTCAGGCTGTCTTGTTTTTCTGGGCAATGGGAGAGATTCTACCGCATTATTAGGTTCAGGTCTTTTGATGCCCCAGTGGTAGCCAGACCCTGGTCCGGGGGCAAAAACCACCGAAAAACGATTTCAGCAAGTTCGTGGCTGCCCTCCTCGCGCCCGTCCCGGGAAGTCCTGCAGCTCCAGCAGAGGGAGGGCAGGAGGAAGGAGAAATCGCGCCCACCACCACCCCTTTGGGACTTAAAAGCAGAGCAGGCTCGGAGTGGATCCCCTTCCTCAACTGTCCAGCGGACATTGTGAGTGTAGGAAGGAGGGACTGTTTCAAAGATACACAGGTGGATGTTACTTTTGACTGATTCTGGGACAAAATCAACTTTATTTATCCTTACAAACGGAATCAAGGCTCTAGACACGCTGGGCAACTTCTCCCTGATCCTTTTCTAAACTTTTTTTTTCTTTTTGGAATCAAGACACCTCCCTCCCCTCCAACAGAATGGAAGCGTGGAAGGATTGTCCCAGTCCCACCACGTGGTCCCCCAGGCAGCTTCAGACAGGCCCCAGCCTATTCAAATTGTTTCCCCACAGAGGACAGAGTCCGCGGGAGGCCCAGGGCCAGGGGGTGGCCTGGAAGCCGCTCCGAAGAGCCTTGTTCCGGGGCCGACAGCTCAGTTTCTGCATTTGGAGTTGCAGAATGAAGTGCCTGTATGAAAAGCAAAATCCCCAAACCAAAGTTAGAGTGTCCGACTTTGGTTCCTTTACCATCTGTGGGGAAATTTTTTAGTTTGCCTCACACTCAAAAAGAAACAGCAAGGGAGGAAAGGCCATTTCCTGTGTCAGCCACCCCGGGGGCGTCCTGAGTGCTTGAATGGCCACCCGGGCAGGGCCTCACCTCCACGGGGCCATCCTGGGCCACATCCCGGGGATGGCAGGGATGGGGTACGAGAGCCCTGCCCAGCTGACTCTCCAGGCCCCCAGAAGAGGGGAAGGGTGCCACCTGGGAGGCGCAGGAACGCACCCAAGACACCTGGGCGTGGGCCACAGGGTCCGTAGAGACCCCGGTGGATGTCCACTCCAGTCCTCGGTCCCTTTAATCGTGTCCTCGAGGCTTGTTAGGCCAGTTCTGTGTCCCCTGGCTTTAGAAAGTACAATACAGCTGGTGTTTAGCAAACTCTAGTTAGGCTGATGAACCAGGGCTATTTACGTGGCCTGCTGATTACAGAGCAGTGATTAGGTACTTAGAGAAGCTCTGAGACTGTCATTTCAGGTGTCAGCCCTGTGAGATCCTCCTGTGGAATGAGCTTATTTGTGTCCATGTGAAAAAATAGTAGAGGGAAATTCAAACGTGGTAGTTATGAAAAATCATCTACATTGCAAATCACTCACGGAAATTCACATTGATTAGCTAGAGGTGTAATGAGAACATGAATTTGTGAATCTGCTGTTTTTTAATGCTCACTACCTGGGACAGCGAACAGGGGTGATCTGGCAATTACAGGGCTAATTAGATCCCTTTTGGCCTCCACACTGGAAACTGCACACCCCAGCCGCCCTCCCCGAGAACCGCTTCATGGACTCAGCTCCACAAAAACCCAGGCACACCGGATTCCTTCCTACCAGCTCGCCCAACACTGGCCTTAGCTTACCCTGGAGGCCTTAAAATGCCCCAGGGTGTGGGAATCCTAGTTGTAGTTGACTTTATGAATCCTAGCTCCCAGGCCTCAGGTGCACAGCAAGACACAAGTCCCTTACACTGCCCCAAACGCGAGCTGGCCAGAAAGAACCAAGTCAGAGCTGGTGAGGGTGGTGAGCCCCTGGGAAGTGAAGTCTGTGGTGTTCTAGAGCAGATTCTTGATCGGCCTCGGGCAGGCAGATGCCAGACCTTGGGGTTTTTCTGTTTCCATGCAGAAGTGGACACAGTGGCGAGGTCAAGGGGTGGGCCAAGACACCCAGCCTTCAACAGCTCCCCAGATCTGCCTCAAACCATATCTTAAATAAGGGAATCATGGTGTCATGGCAATAAGGATTCCAGATAGGTCCTGTGGACTCTCCTCCTGACAGATGATGACATCATAAACCTTGTGGACATTCTGGAGCTGCCACTGGCTCTGAGCCCAGGCCCGGACCAGAGTCGTCTGTGGGGAGCCGTTCGTGGATGAAGTGTGACGGGGTGAAACTGGAGGTACATGAAGCGGACAGGAAAGATGTGGCTTGGGGCGGATGGTTGGCTGGTTCGTTCATTCATTCATTCATTCTCTTAGCCAAATATTTTTTAATTTTTTTGTGATGTTTATTCATTTTTGAGAGACAGAAAGAACAGAGTGTGAGCAGGGGAGGGGCAGAGAGAGAGGGAGACACAGAATCCGAAGCAGGTTCCAGGCTCTGAGCTGTCAGCACAGAGCCCGATGCGGGGCTCAAACCCATGAACTGTGAGATCGTGACCTGAGCCGAAGCTGGACACTCAGCAGACTGAGCCACCCAGGCGCCTCACTTAGCCAAATATTTTATTTTATTTAATTTTTTTTTTTTTTAATTTTTTTTTTTCAACATTTTTTATTTATTTTTGGGACAGAGAGAGAGAGACAGAGCATGAACGGGGGAGGGGCAGAGAGAGAGGGAGACACAGAATCGGAAACAGGCTCCAGGCTCCGAGCCATCAGCCCAGAGCCTGACGCGGGGCTCGAACTCACGGACCGCGAGATAGTGACCTGGCTGAAGTCGGACGCTTAACCGACTGCGCCACCCAGGCGCCCCATAGCCAAATATTTTAAAGGCTGCCTAGGAACTTCTGCGAGAGACAGAGAGAGAGAGAGAGAGAGAGAGATTGAGAGAGAAGGAGCTGACCCTGCAGACCAAAGCCTTCAGACAGCGAGGTGACAGTGACATGAGGCCCCAGCGTTCTCCTCTCCGGACTGTTCAGGAAGAGCAGGAGGAACGCAAACCGAACCCCATCGTTATTTATTTCTTTGAATATAACAAACCTAGTTAATTCAGACTCTACTAATCTTGGATATTTCCTCCCAGAGTGGGCGGAACCTGCAGTTCCCACGGCGCCCCAGGAAGACGTGTCAGCCCAAGTGAGGAAAAGGAAGAAGTTACAACTGGAGCTGTGTCTCCTTTAGCGGCTTTTCAGGCTTCTTCAGCAGGACCCACGGTGAGAAAGACATTTTACCTGTGGGCACACACACACACACACACACACACACACACTCCTGGGCATCCACGCAGGACTAAAACAAAAGTTTTACAAACAATACCAACCCTTCCTAGGTATGAAGCCTCCTGCTATTTTCTATTGTATTTTATTTCATTAAAAAAAAAAAGATGCTGGTCACACCCACTCAAGTGATTTGATGATCTATTAATGGGTTGCCAGCTGCGGTTTGAAAAACACCACCTCCCAGGTGCTGGGGCCTCGACACTTCTCACAGCTGCAGTGGGGGCCGGAGGACCGATTCCGCAGAAAATGCTTTTCGGTGAATGGATGATGAAGTTTGTCTGTCAATGTAGCACAGCATGGGCAAGGTACCCCTGAAAGTTAATAAGAAAACACTAGGTAACATCCCCTCAAAATACCGGGGCAAATGGGATTTTCACCCACGGCAGTTGATCGTGAATATCTGAAATTAAAACCACCCCTCCCAGCCCAGGGGAGCTGGGCCGGGCCTTTATCTCTAGGAATGACAGCAGCATTTGAACCACAACCCTGTGTCCTTCCTCTGGGCATCGTGGCCCCTCTCAGGGACATGTGAGCCACGTGGCCCCACGGGCACTGTCCTCCTTCGCAGCCCCCTCGGGGTAGGGCGGGCAGTCTTATTTCCGCTCTCTGCAAAAGGGGAAACCCGGGGCCGGGAGGCAAGGTGTCTTCCTAAGATTATACAGTCAGTCATGAGTTGAGTTCTGCTTTTTCGATTCCTGGTCTAGCATTCTCCTGCTCTAGTGAATTCCTTGCCGGTTCACCTTTCCTAGGGAACTCATCCCACAACATTTTGGGGGCCCTTTGGCAAGACGAGCCGGGGGCCTGACCCCATGGCATCCTTCCCGCTTGGGTGTGAAGCCATGTGTCGGGCCAAGGGCCCATTCGGAGGTGGACAATGGTAAGGCCTGGAAATGCATGTTTTATTTGGGATTTGCTCCAACTGGCTATGACCGAAGGAAGCGAAAGAGTGAGGCATACAGAGAGCCGTAGGGAGAGTTTTCGGGGCAGAGAGAAGGGCGGAGGCAAAGGCTCTGAGGAGCTAGTTGGCCCGGGTCACAGAGGCTCCCTGGAGGCCAGTGTGGGTGGAGCAGGAGAGTGACGGGAACATTCAGACGGGGGTGGGTGACAACCATGGCCCCTTGGTTCTTCTGGGGACTAGACCACTGAGAGCAGCTGAGTGAAGGCTGCCGTGCAGGGACAGTGCTGTGGCCAGAGCTACGTGACCTGCAGTCCACGTGCCGTGGGTTCTCACCCCATCTGACAGCAAGTTCGGGGCTGTTAGCATCTGCTAGGTTTAAATTTTGTTTACATTTTTAAAATTTATTTGTTATCAGAGAGACGGAGCGCGCACGCACTGGGGAGGGGAGAGAGAGAGGGTGAGAGGATTCCAAACAGGTTCAGTGCTGTCAGGGCAGAGCCTGACACGGGGCTCGATCTCACGAACTGTGAGGCATGACTTGAGCCGAAATCAAGAGTCGGACGAGCCCAGCAGGCGCCCCCAGCATCTGCGGATTTAGAACACCACCACCATGGCCATTAGATAAAGGGTGATGGTCATTCCCTTTGCTCAGTGTTGAAGGTAGGAGGTATGGTTTTCCAGTATTTGGTATTATATCTTTGGAGGGGAGAGTCCCAGATGTGGGGTCACTGGGTCAAGAGGGAGTCACCTCCTTTTTTAACACCCAGGAGGTTTGTGTTTCTAGTTGCCGGCCCACACCACGCTTCATCGGCTGTGACCTCATTCATTATGTAACAAGACGGCGTCTGATTGTTGTTCAGATTTGCCTGGTTCTTGGCCTATGTTTATTGGCTGAATGACAATGAAGTCAGATCAGGTGTACGGTTAGTTTGGATAGAATATAAGCTGTCAATCAAACATTACAATGGCTCCCATGTTCAGGTAAAACCAAAGTTCTGTTGATGACCCTCAGGGCCCTGTGTCTCTCGCTCCCGGAGTCCTGATCTCCCACCCTTAGCTTCATCTTCTGCGACTCTCTCCTGCTCATTAGCTCCACCCACACTGGCCTCCCGAATGCTTACTGACCTCAGGGCCTTCGCCCACGCCATTCCCTCTTCCTGGATGCTTTTCCCACGGATATCCACACGGTACCCTCCTCTTTTCCTTTAGGTCTATCTGGCACCTTGCCCCCCCACCTTCCTTGACCATTCACTCCAGGCCTCCCTCCTCCCCTCCTCTGTTCTAGCTTGCTCCTCAGCTCTCGTGATAGATTCGCTTGAGGTTTATTTTCTGTTTTCACCTGCTACAAGGTGAGCTCCAAAGGGCAAGCATTTAATTGGTTCTGTGCTGGAAGGGTGGCGGGTCTTGACTGAATGCACTAACGAACAAGGGGACAGTGGACTAAGTTGCTTTGATCTGGTATCATATGACATTTCAGGCTCGTCACCACCAGCCTCGAGAGATGGGGAAGGGCACCACATTTGCCTTTATTCATAGTGGGATGTCACATCGCAGTTTCGATGAATTAGAACGATTCTTGTACTTTTCAAACATTTTGTCTCATTAATCCGAGACGTCATTTGAACCTTATCACCTCCTCCCTCCTCATTGCTAATGAGCAGGGAGGAGCATAGACTACTTGGATGGGGTCTGCTGGGGTAGGATGGGCTGGCGGTAGGACTCCGCCAGCCACTGGCTCGTTTGCTGAGTGGGGTGTGCGGGCTGAGGCTGGAGTTGAATTCCTGGGGGGTTGGGGGGGCTTAGGGGGAGGAAAGGCGCTGTTACGACCGACCCGCAGGTTGGGAAAGAAGGTCAGTGATCACACAGAGGAGGTGAACCTCCTGAATGGGATTTGGAGGCAGGCAGCCGGATTTTCCCAGCAGGGTTCATGAGTCTGCTGTGTGGTAACTGATGCAAACCCTCTTCCCCGTCTCCCACAAGATCTGCAGTGAAAACCACCCTTTTCTTGGTGAGATTGAATCTGTTTTTCAGAAAGTGTTAAAGGTCGAAGTGGGTGTGGGGCTCCGGTCGAGGCACCTGTGGGAGGCCGGCCTCGCCCGGTGCTCATGCCGTCCTGAAGGACTGGGGTAAATAAAGCACCAGAGATTCCGCGAGTGGTGCGCACACGCGCGTGCAAACCCTCAAACGGGGTTTCCTAAAATGAGGACACCATGGTCAACCTGAGTGGCCCACAGAAATGAGAGAAGATTAAAACTTGATGTGGCCGGTTCCCCAAATCTCCCCCCTTCCCTGTTCCTATTTCTTGCACAAGAGCCCTGCTGGCTCTGTATACCCTAGCCATCCGGTGTCTCCCCATGCCCCATTTCCTTTGTCTTCACTTTCCACTGTCCCTGTCCAGGGAGGGGCACAGGCAGCCTGCCTCCCCGCTGGCGCCCCTCTGCTCTCAGCCAGGGTCCCCTGGACGGGACGGGGGAGTGGCGGCCTTGGCTCCCCAGCCCTGCTGCGACAGTGCACACTCACCACGGAGCTTTGCCAGGGGTGCTCCGCCCGCCCCCAAAGCCGCGGGCCCCTTCAGCCCTTCGTTCCGTCTAAGAGAGTGTCTTCAGACTTAAGGTTACAAACCAACAGTGAGTTGAGAGAGTCACAACAGTATCGAAAAAGTAGAATGGGGGAGGGGGTGGGCGCCTGGACAGCTCAGCTGGTTAAGCATCGGACTCTCGGTTTTGGCTCAGGTCATGATCTCACGGTTGGGGAGTTTGAGCCCCGTGTTGGGCTCTGCGATGACAGCACAGAGTCTGCTTGGGATTCTCTCTCCCCCGCTCTCTCTCTCTCAAAAAATAAACTTAAAAAAATGGAATGGAATAGAAAATAACAGCATACATCACATGTTTGAGGCTAAGTGTCGTCATATGTGCGTGTATATTCCTGCACATACATGATACACAACTGGGTTTGTGCTGTAAAATTCAAAAAGTTTGGAAGCTACTTGTCTGGTCAGTTAGTAGAACTATTTTTATTTTTTTATTTTGCCGTGTGTCACGGTCCCTCCTGAGGTGATATTTAATATTTTAGTGGGAGAAGTTGCCAGCATATTGCAGCCCAAGTTAAGACCCCCTTCCGGGGCCGGGGGGGGGGGGGTGGGGAGCTGATGGTCTTTGCGTGGGTGTCACTTGAGGGCCTGATCATCATATTCAGGGAAAGGCCTGTGAGACCCCATTCACAGGCCAAAAGCCCCCTAACACTATATGATGCATACTTTCCCCCTTCCTCTGGAAAACAAACAGGATTGGCTTCTGAGCCGTTGCTCTAATATCTGTGTGCACTTCTCCCAGAAACACAGCAAACAGAACATGTAATGCTACATAAATCCCTGTGAGAAATTTCTTTGTCCAGAAATGGTGTCAGCTTGTTGTTCCTCGTTGCCATAGGGAACAGAGAGGGCTGCCTTTGAAATGCAGAGGAGACCTGTGATTGGCTCTCCTTGCTGCCCATCACTGCTGCCCAGCAGCCTGAAACTGCAGAGGACAGAACACCCACCCCCAAAGCAGTTGCCCTGTTAGGGGCAAAATGATTTGTGCTGTCCCCCTCCAGTCTCTAAAGCAGGGCATCCAGAACTGCCAGAAGGTTGGAGAAGGGAAAGGACAGGCGGAAGAGGGGGAGAGGAGAGGAGCAGGTCTCACCAGAAGAGGGCTCCACCCTGGGGTGTACCCGAATCTATTCATTCTCAACGTGCTGGATGCTGCTTTGGGAAGAGAGTAAAAGGAGTCCCAGAAAACCCCTCTGATGGATCTTTGAAACTTCCACCTTGTTGCCTATTTTAAAAGAACCAAAAATAGCGCAGCCTAGAGAATTTTTGGCAGTCTTATTTTGGCAAAGTCTTTAAAAGAGCCCTTGCAATATAGTGTGAGGCAGAAGGTGGGAACGAGCACCTGGAGGCCAGTGTCCCAGGACAGCGGTCTGGGCGGGCCTGGGGACCCGGGAGCCGGTGGGCCAATATGCAGAGGCCCTGGAGTCTGGGGTACGGGAAGCAGCCAGGACCTGATCCTTTCAGGTGAGAGTCACTACAAGTTGCAACAGGCAGGAAAGGGCACGCAAGGCTCTGGAGGGGAACCCACCGTGAGGGAAAGGGGAGCCCATCTGGTGACCTGGGTTCAGCACAGAGCCCAGAGGTATGTGCACAAGGGCTGGCTGCCGCTAGCCGGTCACCCTGACATGGTTGCTTGGGAGAACAGCAGCCATCTCGGGTTCTCTGGTCTGAATTCAGAAAGCTGTGACCTTCTGTGGCCCAAGTGGGGGCGCCACTGGAGCCCCAGTCTGGGTAGCAGGGCTCCACTGCTGTGGCTGGAGGACAGAAACCTGTTGGGCTTCTGGAGCCAGAACCACGGCTCACTGTCCAGGGTTCCAGAACGTTCCACAGGGGAAGCTGCAGGAGGAGATGCTGGACTTCCTGCCTCTACTCACATGAGTCATTGGAGAAATACAAGAAGGAAGACTGGCTTAAGCTGGTCACACTGGTCTCAGCTCTGGTCCGGGGACCTTCATAAGCCTCCTCGAGAAGTGAAAAATGAAAAGCCCCTTTCTGTTGCCTCGTAAACACGGGCAGAGTTGGCCTAGGGCCTCCCAGAGACAGGCCCAGCCAGGATGGGTGCAACCTCAGAGGCTTTTGGGGTAATCATCGATGACTTCGGGGGTGGCGGGGCCAAGGCCCCGGGATAAGTGGGTGGCCCCGGGTCTGGAGGCTGCATAGACGCCAGAGGCCGGAGGTCCGGCGAGGAGCGGGGTTTGCGGTGGACTCTTCTGCCCCCGGGCACGCAGGCCACGAGAAGTCTGGGCACTCGCGGCAAACTGGCCACCCTGTTCACAGTTGACTGAGAGGCAGCTTCCTGGGTGTGGGAGGAGCCCAGGGAGGAAGGAAAGGAAACTCCAACCAAACAAATGCGTAGACATCCCGCTCTCAAGGGAAAAAAGCAGGGGCCCAGATGGCTTGAGTCACCTTCAGCCCCACCCACCTGCGCGTGTGTCTAGAGGAGTGTGTGTGTGTGTGTGCGTGTGCATGGCTGTGCGGGAGCATGAGTGTCGGCTAGTATGGGAAGGAGTGTGTGGCGCGAGGGCACGGGAGGGTGCCAGTGCCCAGGTGAGTGTGCGCGTGGCCGTGAACGTGTGTGCGGCGAGCATGTGTGAATGAGTGGGGCCGCGCTTAGGAATGCAGGTCCGTGAGCCCGTGTGGGCAAGTGTGCGGGTGAGTGTGAGACCGAGTGTGCCCCAGCGGCGGTGCAGTGTCCGCGAGCGTGGCTGCGCGGGTGAACCGGGTGACGCCATCGCTCCTGGCAGCGACACAACCTGCACCTCTGGGGCCCACACGCGGCTGCGTGGCTTCTTGACCCGGAAAGGGGAGGGGGAGACGGCGGGGGCGCGCGCGGCTGCCGGGGGGCGGGGGCCGCGCGGAGCGAGGGGGCGGGCGGCTCTGCGGCGGCCGCGGGGGGCATCGGGGGCCGCCCCGGCTCGCGCCGCGGCGCCGTTGCTAAGGCCGGCGGGCGGGCGCGGGGCGGGCGCGGGGCGGGCGGGCCTTAGCAACGGGTCGCGGGCGCGCGCGGGGGGGGGGAGCGGGGGCGCGCGGGCCGCGGGCGCGTGGGGCCGGCGGCGCTCGCGGGCTCCGGCGCTCCCACGCGCGCGCGGGCGGCGGGGGCGGGGCGGGCGCGCGCCGGGGCGCGCTCCGGCGGCCGGCGGGGATTTCCAGCGCGCGAGAGGAAGTGCTGCGAGAGGGTGCGTGAGGGCGCGAGGGAGCGCGGCGCGGCGCGGCCGCCGCGTGCGCGAGCCGGGGTTGCAGCCCAGCAGGGACTTTCCAGCCGGCGGCGGCGGCGGCGGCGGCCGCCGGCCCTTCCCCGCCCCCCGACATGGGGCTGCCCGGGGAGCAGGACGCTGCGGACCGCGGCGGAGGACGAGCCCGGCGCCCCTGAGCCGGCCGAGCGGGGCGGACCGCGGGGTAAGGGGTGGCGACGGCGGCGGGTGGCTGGCGGCAGGCGGGCGGGCGGGAGGCTCCATCCCCGGCGGCCCCTTCCCGCGTCCTCGGCGGGCGGCGGCGGCGGCGGCGGCGGCGGCGGGCCCGGGGCCGGAGCGGGGCCGGGGCGAAGCAGGCCCGGCGCCCGGCGGCGAGTGCCCGGTGCGGCGCCGCCTCGCCCCCGCCCCCGCCCGGGCCCGCCCGCCCCCCGAGCGCCTCAACTTCGGAAAACTTTGTCCTCGAGGCCGGGCCCGGGGCCCGCGGGCCGGGGTGCCCGCAGCTTTTCAGGAAACGGGGTGCCGAGGCCTCCCGGGGACGCGAGCCCCGCGGGGTGGGGACAGCCGGCATCCCCCGCGAGGCCGTGTGTTCTGGGGGCGGGGGGGGGCGCGCCGGCTGGGGGTCTGCATCCACCGAGGGGTCCCCCCGCCCCCCGGGCTGCCGGCCGGGGTTGGGGGGGCTTCTGAAGCCCTTATTTAAAAGTTTATACTGAGTCATTCCTCTGCAGATGAACCTCTGACTGATTCATAATCGGGGAGCTGCAGTGGCCTCGAAGGCAGGCGGTACTGGGATCCAGTTCGGGGCAAAATGCACACATTCCACCTTTGATTCATAGTAAAGGTCAGACCGGGCTCCCAGAGGTGCAAAAAATGAAAAGGATGCCTGCCACGGTATTTAAAATTTCATCTCGAGGCGCCAGGCTATCGCTCACGTACGCTTTGCCACGTTTTCACGCCGTCACCCCATTTGGGGACATCTATTTAATATCGAGACCTGTAGGGAGAATTCTGTGTGGAATGTTCTTTACCCTTAATTTGCAAACCTGTAAACAAAAGGGAAATGGATGAACTGTCGTGGACGTGCTTTGAAATTTAACAACCCTTCAGCTAATGCTCCGTTGAAGAAAACAGTTTTATTTCACGTTTTTCCTATGAAGCTCTGAATCAGATTTCAGAAGGAGATGGGGGTGTGTGAGTGAGTGTGAGCGTGTGTGTGTGTGTGTGTGTTCGTTTATTTTTGTGGAGTCATAAAGGCTGTGTTGAGCGTTACCTTACCGCTTCTTAATTTACATTCACAGCATACAACAGAGGAGGAGCCATAATTTTTTTTTTTTTCCCCTGGCATTTGTCGTGAATGCACACTGGTGAAGCGTTTGGAAACGTTTTCTGTAACCTTCTATATGGCTCTAAAATTCTTATTGAAAGAAACGACCAGGCGGACCATCGGTCGGTGCTAAAATCTGCGCGTGTCTTTCACATCTTTGAAAATGGCCTGTGAAAAAGACTGCATCATGTGTAGGATGTCTGGCAAAATAGTGCACAGCCAGTCGTTTTTCAAACGCAAGGGGATATTTGCTTTTTTGTACTCTGTTGTGACTCTATATTCAGAATTAGTCTATAGTCGAAGAATTCGTTGGCCAAGCAAGATAAACCTTGTTAGTAGGAAAATCAGAAAATAGCAGACAAGATTGGAAATCCCTGTGAGTAGGGGCTCATGACAAACCCTGACAGACCTGGGACTCGAGCATCACTGGTTCAAATCGGCCCTTATCACGCATGAGGTTTAAGATGTTAAGGTGTCTCACCCAGACGCCATCTGTTCCAGCTGTCACAATGCAGAAGCCAGGAAAGCAGAGAGAACTGGCAGGGAGAATTCCAGCTTTTTTTTTTTTTTTTTTAAAGACATTCATGTGAATTTTTCTGTGAGGGGAAAGACGACCAGTTATTTTGCTTGGATTCTATCCATGCATTTTGGATTTAATAAGATGGCCTCACTCAGTGAGAACGGTGTAAAGACATTCCATTGGAAACAGGCAATAGCAGTGGTCAGTTGCTTCTGTTAATAGCGTCAAAATATTCTTACTCTTGTTCGTGCCTTGAAGAAAGTCTTGCGTTCCACTGAAACATCTGGGCTGCTGCTTGCTGTTTTCCCCTGTGTTTGGGATTTTGATTCTGTAAACACCCTGGCTAAAATCCCTTTATTTTTTCACTGTGCAAACCTGAGACAGGCCTTTCTGGGGTACTGTCAGGATAGCTGTGCTAATGAACGGAGGAGGAGAATGATTTATCACTCTCTTAAAGTCCTTCTCTATGATGTTAAAGCTGCACTTTCAGAAAGATAAAACAGTCAGGGTGGTGTTGCAAGTCTAAGCTGGCTCAAGCAAACAAAGGAAATTGCGTTAAATTTGCCCATCTCTATTTTCTCATCTCCATATAGCAGGACTCTCCAAACAGCAAGTGATCTTAACTATCAAGTATTACGCAAGAGCTGAGTTTCCGTGCACTGGTCAATTTAAGAACTATTAACTTGGTAGAGGAGACGTCTTGTGACCAAGGCCTCCTGTGTTGATTCCATAGAATCTGGACCCCTCGTGTGCTTCTTCACGAGTGTTCATAGAGGAAGAGACACTATTTGGGGGGAATGGAGGGAGAATCATAATGTTGACTTCACCTGCAGAGACAAACTGGGAAGAGAGCTACAGAGTGGGAAGGAAGGAAGTGAAGTGAGGCCAGTGGACCTGGAAGGTGACCAGAGAGAGGCAGTTGAGGCCTAACCGTGCAGGTGATGCTTAGGCTTATTCTGAGTGGGAGGAGTGCAACCACAGGGAGAGGCCAGATGCCCTGGGGCAGGAGGGCAGTAGAGAGGTGAATGGGGGTGGGTGCCACTTGCATCACAGCAGGAGGCTTTGGGTCCAAAGGAGCTAAAAGAAATAGAAGAAAGTGTAGTTTTAAACATAAAGGAAAAATGTCAGGGGCGCCTGGGTGGCTCAGTCGGTTAAGTGTCTGACTTCAGCTCAGGTCATGATCTCGCGGTTCACGAGTTTAAGCCAGGTGTCGAGTTCTGTGCTGACAGCTCAGAGCCTGGAGCCTGCCTGGGATTCTGTGTCTCCCTCTCTCTTGGCCCCATCCACTGCTTATACTCTGTCTCTCTCTGTCTCAAATAAATAAGCATTAAAAAAAAAAAAAGAAAGGAAAAATGTCAGAAAACTACGTGTGCTTGTGTGATACCCATCATTCATTATTAACTAAAAAATACAAAACGTCTTTCTCATTTTAAGGAGCTTTTTTTTAATTGTTTTTTTTGCACATCAGTATTGTAGATGATTGGGGGGGGGGAGCTAACCAACCTAGGAAGGAGGAGGTGAGGTGTTTTTTGTTTTTTTTTTATCATCAAGCAGTAAACATTTTTTTGGATGGGATTTTTTTTTTCCTCCCTGTGCAGACACCTTGGGCTGAGGTTGGCGGGTAGTGAGATATTGAAAACGTAGGTGACTGTTGGTTTCTCACAACTCTAAAAACGAGGTGGGAATCTCTTGCTGAATTCTGTATTCCTTGAGATAAGTGGATCATTAACTGGGAGTTGGGAATCTTTTTCTCATCTAGCCTAATGTTCAGTTAATGTGCCTTGAGCTCCCGTAATGTTCTTGTTACAGAGCTAGGATGAGTGAGATTCGGCACCCGCCTTGAAGAGCCTGGGCTGCAGAAGTCCGCTCCTGTGCACAGGGAAGGGAGATGCCAGAAACCAAGGGTATGGGACCACCACAGCACCTGGACTGAAGCTTGTGGCAGGAAGGGCGTGAAAGGTGGAATTTTACCACCCTGCCCTCAGGGAGCAGTCGCTCAGCTGGAGAGCGGAGACCCACCTAAGTAGTCATAAAATGAATTAGTGAATTGTGTGGAAGACTGAGAGTATGGTGGAAATCCGGGAAAGGGGAAGCTCTTGGCCGGCTGTGGGTAGGTGGGGGGGGGTGGGGGGGGTGGGGTGTAGTCCGGGAAGGCTTCTGGGAGGTGGATGTCGAGTCCCAGCATGAACGAGGTCTCTGGGCCTCGTGCAGGGCCCTGAGGATGGCAGGAAGGGGATTTCTCCATACCCCGCTGTGTCGGTAAGAGGAGATCTGACAATTTGCCGTCCTCCAGTAGATACAGTGCCGGCGGTGCCGCTGGTCTGCGGGGTTCCAATTGTAGTGTTTCCAGTGTTGTCCTCCCGCTCTTACCAGGCCCTTTGTGACCCTGGGGAACCGGCGTTCTACACTGCGAAGGGCCTGGTCTGCACTGGGGAACGGAGCGGTGAGTGGCAGCACGTTGCTGTCTCTACTGTTTCTCCCTGTAGGTAGAAAGGCTCAAAAAGTGGTGGTGAGGGGAGGGGTGGAAATGTTAAAAAGCACCTCCCTCAGGACCCCCTCCCCCAACCTACTGCTCTGTCATCTGTGCTGAAATGACCTAAATCTTTTTAATTCTCAAGAAATAAAAAATTGGGTCCTATGATTTCATTTCATGATTTGCATTTTTCTAGGGCTTGCTCCATGCAGGTTTTAACTCTGTGTATATATATATTTTTTCTAATGTTTTTAATTTATTTTTTAATTTATTAAATTTATTATAAATTTAATTAATTTATTAATTATTTTTGGTGGGGGAGGGGCAGAGAGAGGGACAGAGGATCTGAAGCGGACTCTGCGCTGACAGCAGCGAGCCCCCAGTGTGGGGCTTGAACTCATGAACCATGAGATCATGACCTGAACCAAAGTTGGACACTCAACTGACTGAGCCACCCAGGTGCCCTTATACGTGTATATTTTTTAAAGGTTTTTTTTTTTTTTTTATGCTTATTTATTTTGAGGGAGAGAGAGAAAGCGAGTGGGAAGGGGCAGAGGGGGTGGGGGAGAGAACCCCAGCAGGCTCCGTGCTGTCAATGCAGAGCCCAGTGCGGGGTTTGATCTCATATGCTGTGAGATCATGACCCGAGCCGAAATCGGGAGTCCGATGCTCAACTGACTGAGCCACCCAGGCACCCCGTATATATTTTTTAATGCAGGTTGTTGGGTAACTTTTTATGAGGCCATTCTACCAAGAAAGATATCAGGCATGCTGTTCTGATATTCTGATTTTCTTTCCAATTTAAACACTGATTCTATGGCAAAACCCAAAAGCATGTTTATTGGAAACTTGGTTTCTTTGAGTGGAGAGAAAAGCTAAATCAATTAACCAAGTGGGATAATAAAATTTTCAGGACACTAGTAGTACCAGAGTGGTAAAAACCTGAGTCTCCAGGAGTCATGAGAATTGTAGTGAAGGTTTCCAGAGACCAGCTTTGTATTCTGGAAGGTTAATGCCCAGTAGGAGGCCCGCATACACTGTAGGTAATGAGGTTCCCATTAGACCTCTCCTGTCAGTGTTCATGTCCAGAACTGCAAGTTTGGGAGAGAGGAGAGCCACACCAGAGGCCCACACAATTCCACGTGGTTTCGCTGATAGACTTGCAGTCCGCTGTGCCTTGTAGCTGCCTCCCTTGGCTGTGCCCTGCGCCCACCCCCGTCTTCTCCCTGTTTTACGGCATTAAGAGGCTTATATGACTGGAGACTTCCTTTGACACGGTACCTTTCTTGGGTGCTTTTAATGACTTAGAAAGGAAGAACAGGGCAACTAGTTCTTGTCCTTCCCTGCCCAGTAATGCCCCGAAGTCACAACTTTATTCTAGAAATTAAATTCTATCCTTTTTGGATTAATATAGCCTGATGTTTGAGATGTTATTATAGGGTAAATTAAGTGTTCTGGTTTCAGATAGCTTTTCTGTGTGGGAAAGGGCATGGCATGGTTTTAGTGTAGTATGTTGTAAGTCTCTAAGGCCCAGTAAGTTTTATTTAAAAATTCTAAAAAAGATTTATTATTTATTTTTGCTTTTTTTATTTTTTAAAGTTTATTTTACTTATTTTGAGAGAGAGAGAGAGACAGCATAAACAGGGGAGGAGCAGAGAGAGAGGGAGAGAGAATCCCAAGCAGGCTCCACACCCAGCGCAGAGCCTGATGTGGGGCTCGAACCCATGATCCTGAGCCAAAACCAAGAGTTGGACGCTTAACTGACTGAGCCACCCAGGCGCCCCTATTTTTTATTTCTTAAGTAATTTCTACACCTAACACGGGGCTTGAACTCACAATCCTGAGATCTAGAGTCACATGCTTTACAACTGAGCCAGCAAGGCGCCCCTTTATCTTAAGTTTTAATACAAATTTCACACTGTACTAGTAATATGTCTGATTTTTTTTTGAAATATAAACACACTTTGTCTCCCAAATTTTTGAGTATAGTTAATTCTCCAGAAGATGCGTTTTGTTTGTCCTTGGCTTCCCTAGGACCCCTGAGGGCTCCCTTGGCATTCTACCATGTGTCCCTGGAGCTGTCCATTCCCCAGCTTGAGGAGGGTGCAGATGATGGAAGGCACCAGCTTTAAATATCTGAATGCCAGTCCTGCTCTCTCTACTTGGTCAGGCTATTGGTTCTGTCTGAATTGCTTTCCCCATCTGCAAAATGAGGCAGAAAGCACCATGCACATCACGTGCTTGTTAGGAGTGAAATGGACAATAAAGCATTCTACGATGTTAACATAGAGAATCAAGATGTAGTAGAGTAAGAATGTTCAAGTCTTAGAATGTAGACCTAATATGCCCTTGCCTGTGGTAGGGACCACGGAGACTTTCTAGTTGAATTCCCTCTTTTTTTATATGAGAGGCTCGGAATGTTTGGCTGAATAACTGTCCCAAGCTGGATAATGGCAAAGCATGGACTATTCACCCAGAGTACAGACTTTTTCTTTATATGTTGTACTTTTCAAGATTTTCCCCAGGGAAGCTGCTTGGTCTGTATTCTGACTTGCGATAATTGAGACTTATTTGATCAGCACACATTTTTGAGAGCCTACTCAAGAGCTGTGCTAGCTGTCAAAGCTGAGTAGTCAAGTAAACTGCTGTCTGATCACCATCCTCGAGGAGCTTATGGAAGGTGGTGAGCCGGAAGAGCCACGGGGTAGGCCCTGTGCGGGTAGAACGGAGGTGCTGAGGGGGGGGTGGTGCCGTGTCACTTGGACTGCGGGCTTAGGAGGTGTTTCCCAGGGAGGACGACCATCAGCAAGCCCGCAGAAGAGAAAGGGAGGCAGTGGCTGGCAGAGTTGCGTGTCAGAGTCTGAAGGCGCTCCCTGTGGCTGTGTCGGGGAGAGTGATCGAGAACAGGGCACTGGCTGCCTTTGGGTGCCACCTCTGTGCCAGCCTAACTTGGAGTAAGAGTTATTCCCATTTTACAGATGAGAACAGTGAAGAGCGATAGGCCTGTTGGACTCCAGAGTTCCTGTTTTCATTACTGTGCCGCGTGGTCAGTTTAAGCTGAGTTACAGTCCTGTTTTGGATTTTGTTCACATTCTAGACTTTTTAGTTTTGCTTTCAGATTCTAACGTTTTAGTTTTGCTGGTAAATAGTACTTTTTAAATAAATTATGTATTTTTCCAGCATATGTTTTTCCTGTAGCCTTTCCTTCTAACATCTGTTTTGCCTTCATTGACTCCTTTTTCTAGCTGGTATTCCCTCCATTTCTTCTTTCTGTTTTGAGTTATTTTCTTATAGCAGCAACATTACATTCAGTATCCTTTAACAAATTCAGTTAAGATGTTCTTTACCCCTGTGGTTCAGATGTTGCTTACATCTTGCTGAGTAGCAGTCCCAAACCTGATTTACTAATGTGTTTTCTTTCCCCTTTCCCTCTCTTAATTTGCATTTAAACGGGTAGTCAAGTAATAATGATAGTGTTTAGTCATTATGTTTTTATAAGGTTTTACAAGCATTAGCTTGTTAGTGGTGAACAAGTCCCCGGTGCCTGGTCACTCTGTAGAGAGCATAACGCTTGCAGTCCAGCACAGTCAAATTTCTACCCATTCATCTGGAATTTAATTATGACTACGGATTACTTATGGGAATAGAAGTTAAAGGCAAAGAAGCCTTCTCCACAATTAGCGAGGAAATGATGTTGTTGACTCTTTTGGAGAAGATTTTAAGTGGCTCTTCTGCTAGAACCACTGTAAAGTTTTGAACACAGAACTGGGAAGGGTCAGTGATGGCTGGGTTGAGGGGGGGAGGCTTGTTTCATGGACATCTGTCTGTACCTGCTCCAGGAAGGGTTGTGAATACTGGCACACATCTAGGCCCCAAGGCCACAAGGTCAGGTTCCTGGAGTGATACAGGGTAGATTCCTTAGTTCTTAACATGAGTTAGACTTCTTGGGTGCATGCCATGGTATTGGATAGCAAGGGCCTTATGTTCCTGGAGCCTATTCTGCCTTCTTCAGGTTGAGGAATGTTCTGGTGCATCTTGGATGTGTCTCTAGTGTTGAGATGACAAGCTTCTCAAGGACAGGGTCACTTCATCATATTTTCGGTGTGGCCTAAGATGCACTCAGTAACAATGAGACATTTATGTGTGGGAGGAGTATGGGTCTGAAATCAGGCCTGATTTGAATTCTGGTCCTTCGTTTAGCTTACTTATCCTTTGTGAACCTTAATTTTTCTCAGCCATGGAAAGGTAATTGTGAGGAATAGAAGTGAGAATGTGAGTGAATGTGAGAACCCAGCATATCGTAAGTGCTAATTCCTTTCCCTCTTTCCTCTCCTGAGTGATTTCCTAAAGGGAAAACCTGCCTTGTTAGCAAGGGGAATGACAGGCTGTCTTGGGAGTGTGGCTTGGCCCTGGGAGACTACCCTGCAGGTAAGTGTAGAAGCAGCGTGTTACTGGACCATAAAGAAATTACTCATAATAAAGAGTAAAATGATTTGTAGAAAAGGAATTTTTTGCCTGTGATGATTTTTGATAAATTAAAATTTATGTTTTAATTTCAGTAGATTATTTTTTCTGTTATTTAGCAGAATAATGTTCTTCAGTTCGTTCTCATCTCTGTTCAAATGTCACTTCTTTCAGGAGGTCTTCCCTGAACACCCTAATTAAAATAGTCCACACTCACTCTCTAGTCTCTTACCTTGCTTTCTAAATTTGTAACAGAAAAGTTTTGTTCATCATCTTAACCCGTGTACTAGGAGAGCGCCTGGAGTGTGGTAGGTACTCAGGTATTTGTATGGATGAATCAGTACACTGTAGCCTAACCACGTTTTCTTTTATTGAGGCAAAATTCACATTAACATACAATTAACTGTTTTAGAGTGTACATTTCAGTGGTATTTAGCATATTCACAATGTTGTGCAACCACCAGCTCTCTCTAATTTCAAACCTTTTTCATCATCCCATAAAAAAACCTTATGCATTAAGTGATCATTCCTTACTCTGTCTTCCTCCCAACCCCTGGTAACCTCTCATCTGCTTCCTGTCTCTATGGATTTGCCTGTTCTAGCCATTTCATATAAAAGGAGTCATACAACAGGTGACCTTTAATGTCTAGCTTCTTTCACTTGGTTTTTGAGGTATATCTAAATTACAGCATGTATAAGTGTTTTGTTCCTTTTTATGGCTGAATAATATTCCATCCTGTGTATATATCACAAGTTATTTATCCATTCATCCACCAATGGACATTTGGATTGTTTTCCTCTTTTGGCTATGATGAATAATTTGTGTAAGTTTCTGTGTAGACATGTGTTTTCATTTCTCTTGGGTGAAATACCTAGGAATAGAATTGCTAGGTCATATGGTAATAATTCTGTGTTTAACTTATTCCCACCACAGACGTCCTAGGGTTCCAATTTCTGTACATCATTGCAACATTTATCTATCTAAGCTAGTCTAGTGGATATAAAGTAGTATCTTCAGTGTAGTTTTGTATTTCCTTAATGGCCAGTGATACTGAACATCTTTTAATTTATATCTTTTTTGGAGTGATGTGCACTTAAGCCCTTTGCTCATGTTTTAATTGGGTTATCTTTTTGTTGTTGAATTGTAAGAGTTGTATATATGTATGTATATATATATATATATGCACACACACACGTGTATGTGTGCATATATATATATATATACACATACACACATACGTACACATGTGTACACATGTGTATGTATATATATATATATATATATATGTACACATACACGCACATACATATATACTTAATCTGTTTCAATTTTGAGAGAGAGTGTGTGTGAGTGAGTGAGTGAGTGGGGGAGGGGCGGGGTGAGAGAGAATCCCAGGCAGGCGCTGCACCGTTAGCACAGAGCTGGACATGGGGCTTGATCTCACAGATCACAAGATCATGACCTGAGTGGAGATCAAGAGCCGGATGCTCAACCAACTGAGCCACACAGGTGCCCTAGGAGTTCTTTATGTATTTTGAATATTAAACCCTTAGTAAATATATGGTTGACAAATATTTCCTCCCATTCTGTAGGTCTTTTTTTCAGATTCTTAATAAGGTCCTTTGGTGCACAAAAATTCTTACTTTTGTTAATTCCAGTTGATCCATTTCTTTTCTTTCTGTTGCTTGTGCTTTTGGTATCAAATATGAGAATCCATTGACAAATCTGAGGTCATGAGGATTTACCCCTATGTTATATAGTTTTGACTCTTACATTTAGGTCTTTAATCCATCCATTTTGAGTTAATATTTGTATATGAAGTGAAGTGGGAGTCCCACTTCATTCTTTTGTATGTGGTTATACACTTGTCTCAGCACCATTTGTTGAAGAGACTGTTCTTTCCTCATTAGATGGTCTTGGTACCTTTGTTGGAAATCAGCTGGCCATAGATGTTTGAATCTATTTTTCAACTCTCAGTTCTGTTTTATCAGTCTGTCTTTCCTTTTGCCAGTGGCACACTGTTCTGATTACTGTAGCTTTGTAGAAAGTTTTGAAGTAGTAAGAGAAGTATGAGTCTTTCAATTTTATTTTTCTTTTTCATTATTGCTTTAGCTACTTGAGACCCCTTGCAGCTTCATGTTAATTTGAGAATCAGTTTTTCTCTCGCTGCAAAAAGAGGTCGTTGGAATTTTGATAGGGATTGCATTGAATCTGTTTTGGGGAGTTGCCATTGTAACGCTGCTAAGTGTTCGAATCCATGACTGTGGGTGTCTTTCTACTTATTTACATCTTTAATCTCTTTTAGCAAGATTTTGTAGTGTCAATGTATAAATCTACCTCCTTGGTTAAATTTATTCCCAGGCATTTTGTTCTTTTGGATGTTATTGTACACAGAATTGTTTCCTTAATTTTCTTTAAGATTTTTCATTGCTAGTGTATAAAAACACAATTGATTTTCGTGTGGTGACCATATACCCAGACTTTGCTGAATTTGGTTATTATTTTTCTAGTAGTTTTGGGGATTTTTTAAAAGTGTTTTTAATGTTTATTTATTGTGAGAGAGAGAGAATGAGCAAGCAGGGGAGGGACAGAGAGAGAGAGAGAGACAGACAGACAGAGACAGTGAATCCCAAGCAGGCTGTGTGCTGTCAGTGCAGAGCCTGATGCGGGGCTGGAACCCAAGAACTGTGAGATCATGACCTGAGCCAAAACCAGGAGTCGGACACTTAACCAAGCCACTCAGGTGCCCCAGGGGGGTTTTCTATGTATGTAGATTTTCTATATATAGAATCATGTTATGTACAAATATCGTTTATCTTTTTCTTTCCTTTTATCCTTTTATTTCCTTTTTCTTGCCTAATTGCTCTGGCTAGCACTTTTACTAGAGTGTTGAATAGCAGTAGTGAAAGCAGACATCCTTATCTTGTTCCTGGTATTAGGGGAAAGTTTACATACAATCTTTCACCATCGATTATGAAGTTAGGTGTGGGTTTTATTTTGTTTTTGTTTTAAAGAAATGCCCTTTTCATTTTAAGGACGTTCTCTTCAATTCATAGTTGGCTGAGCATTTCATCATGAAAGGATGCTGAATTTTGTCAGATGCTTTCTATGTTTCTATTGGTAGGATCATGTGGGTTTTTTCCCTCTTTATTCTGAGTGTGGTGTTTTCCATTAATAGATTTCTGCATGTTGAACTACCTTTGCTTTCCTGGGATAAATCTCACTTTGTCCCAGTGTATAATCATCTTAATGTCTTGTTATATGTGATTTGCTCCTATTTTGTTGAGGTTTTTACATCTATATTCATAAGGGATATGGGTTTTTAGTTTTTTTGTGGTATCTTTGTCTGGCTTTTGTATCAGGTTACCAACTGCATTTTGACTGGACTTAGGCTTCTTCAGAATTTTGAAACCTGTCCTCTCTTCCATGTATAGAAAAATTTAGGAGAGTTTTCAGGCAGACAGGATGACGATGATCATGCCACATACCTCCACAATACAAGGCTGCCCGTCATAGCTTATCACTGGGAAAATCCTGGCTGATACTACCACCATAACTCTGTTTCTACCAATGGAGAATGAACACTATTCCTGATGCCAGGACAAGAGAGAGATGTGCCTGTCGCTTTGTGAAAAAGCCACAGATTGTTCTGGATAATGATAGTTGAATAACAAACTGCCCTAAGTATTAGTGACCTAAACCAGCAGTAATCTGTTATTAGATCTTATGGTTCTGTGGGTTGATCAGGCAGGGTTCAGCTGGGTGATTCTTCTGCTCTGTGTGGCATTAGCCAAGGTCACTCACTGGTGTTTATCTGGCGTCTGGTGTGGAGGTCCAGCATGGCTATGCTCCCATGACTGGATGGTTGGAAGGCCTAGCTTTTAGTGGTTCTTCCTTTCCATGTACTGTCAGGGCCTCTGCAGATGGCCTCTCTGCTAGGGTGGTCGGATTTCTTACATGACAGCCTAGGATTCCTACAATGAGTTTTTTAGGAGAGGAAGCAGAGGCTGACAGATTAGTGTTAGTGTTATTCCTACTATGTTCTATTGATCGAAGAACCTGCGAGGTACTCCCAGGTTTAGGGAGAGGAGACACATTGCTTATCTCTTGTTGAAAGGAGTGTCTGTTTGTGGCCATCTTTAACCCACTGCACATGTTGTGGTTTGATTCCAGTGCTATCAACAGTGTATGTTGTATATGCTTCATAAGACAGGCTTTTGCGGGCTAAAATGGAAACCCCAACTGCTGTGTTACCTGTTTTCTGTGAGAAAATGCATTCTGTCTTCTGAACTAAGAATTCATGAATAAAATTTTGAAATACACCCATTCATAAAATGGTAATTCATAAAATGTAGTAAAATATATGTTTGGAGCACCTGGGTGGCTCAGTTGGTTAAGTGTCCAACTCGTGACTTCAGCTCGGGTCATGATCTCATGGTTCGTGGGTTTGAGCCCCACGTTGGGCTCTAAGTTGATAGCGTGGAGCCTGCTTGGAATTCTTTCTCTCCCTCTTTCTCTTTGTCCCTCACACTCACACTCACCCTCTCTCAAATAAATTAAAAAATAACCACACACACAAACATTTAAAAAGTATGTTTTATTTATTTAATCAGCAGAAATCCTTGATCATCTGTCAGTTTTTCAAGTACAACCTTGGGTCTATATATTTTCCCTTCCTATTCATTCGTCTTAAAAATTACTTGAAAATTCACTTTCATTTTAAAGAGTATTATGGAGTTTAAGCTTCTATCTCGGTTCTTTTTTTTTTAAATTTTTTAACGTTTATTTAGTTTTGAGAGACAGAGAGAGATAGAGCATAAGTGGGGGAGGGGCAGAGAGCGAGGGAGAGACAGAATCTGAAGCAGCTCCAGGCTCTGAGCTGTCAGCACAGAGCCCGACACGGGGCTCGAACTCACGAACCGCGAGATCATGACCTGAGCCAAAATCAGATGCTCAACTGACTGACCCACCCAGGTGCCCCGTCTCTCTCTCTCTGTTCTTAAAAAAAGCTTCATTGAGAAAATATTGGTAAGCCTACATATCCGAAATTTCCTGTTGTTCACCCTAGATCATTCTAGTAAAACCCCTAGAGACTTATTAGAATTAAGTTACGGCTGTTTATGTAGAAAAGTGTGGGATAATTTGACAGCATGTGAGGAGGTGTGTATGCGTTAGTTGTAACATGGAAATCTCATTTTCTGTAAACTGTGCTTTCTCAGCCTTTCTCAGCTGATTGTTGCAACACTATTTGAGCAAGCAAGTGTGATGAGGTCATAGAAGAGTGAGAGTGAATTTAAATAATGAAACAAGAAATCTGCCTCTGTATGGGGGCTGATGAGGGTGGAGAGGGAGGAGCTGTGCGAGTTGTGTCGTGTTCCCCCACGCGCCCTCTGCCTGCACCCGCACCCGCACCGGAGCTCCCAGAGCCCCCAGAGCCCCGCCTGCTACAGGGTTGTGATTCCAGTACCCCTGGCCAGGAGGCTGGCTTCTGGGTGAGCTTCCCAAGCTTACTGCGCCTTTGTTCCTCAACACCCGTCACTGCTGGGCATCTGACCTCCTGTCCAAAGTAGGCATGAATGAAGGGAGTCAGCGTCTTTATGGGTGATACACAGAAGTGACAGGTGCGTGAAATTTCAGGGAGTCCTGGGAGTTCCTGAGTCCCCTTCTGTCATGCCTGAGGTCAAGAGCCTGTGGTCTAGATGGTCTGAGCACTTTTACGGCGGTCAAATTTTTTTTTTATTTATTTTTTAAAAATTTATATCCAAATTAATTAGCATATAGTACAACAATGATTTCAGGAGTAGCTTCCTTCCTGCCCCTTACCCATTTAGCCCATCCCCCCTCCCACAACCCCTCCAGTAACCCTCTGTTTGCTCTCCATATTTAAGAGTCTCTTATGTTTTGTCTCCCTCCCTACAGCAGTCAAGTTTTACACACACACACACACACAAACGCACGGGCACGCCCATTCCTCATTCTGTTCTTTTTATGAACTCTGTAAGTGTGCTGACTTCTGGCATATCATCAAGGAAAGAATGATTACTCTCTGCAAATCTTGGGGGTTGCTGCTTTACCTTTTTCATTCACCATTACCTCCAAGATTCTCTACACCATCTGTGGTGACTGTGGCCTGGGGGTGACCAGCATAGGGGCTGAAGAAGGGTAATGAAACTAGAGGACTGGGGAGGGTGGAAACCGAGACAGGGAGGATGGGGACAGGACAGCGGCATTTCACACAGTTGTTCATGTTGTCTGGCTCCCCTGTCCTGGTTCATGTAAACGAGGCATTTCTTTGTGTTAAGGTGAATTAAGATAGTTACCCTCGCTTTTTGTCTTACGGTTCTTGGGAACTGCATCAGGTTTTAGTCACTTATATATTTCACCTGAAACAGTTGTCTGTGAGGCCTCTTCATAGAGGTCCCAATTCTGCATATAGTAAAAGTCTCTTAAAACTTTGACATTCTGTTCTTCTAAGTGTAACACTACAAATGTGAAAGTTTCTAAATTACATAGAATGGGAGAAGGCAGGAAGAGTACTTGTTGGCAGCCAGGGGCTGGAAAGTTTGGGTAGAGCTGGTGGCCTCCCTGCGGTGGAGGGAAGAGATTTACGTAGGAGTCGGGGGCCTGCAGGCTAGGCCCCACCGGCCTTTGAGACCCTGAGCAAGTTCAACCTTTGAAACCCGTATCTCCTTTCATGGCAGATAGGGATAATGGTGTCATGGCTGTTGTGAAGGTAAAATAATCAGCTTTAAAAAATTCACCAGAAACACAAAAGATGGTATTTAAGGTTAAAGGAACTTGCAGTTTTCAACCTGGAAAAGAGAAGGTGGAGGATATGTCCATCAGACATTGACTGTTTCAGCGTGTATTTAGGTGGTCGGTATTTTTCTGCACGTTTTTGTTAAGTATATGTATAAGGAAAAGCAACGTATAAATGAACACTGACCAAAGTCAGCTTAGTGCCGCAAACTTTTATAGAGATTTCATGGATGCCAGTCATGCTAGGTAGATATGCGTGCATGATACTAAGTGAGACGTTCTCTGTGTTCTCAAAAAATTCAGACTGTGCGTTTCAATCTAGAACATTATACTTTATGAAAGAGGCATGTATTAACCAGCTCAGGCTGTCATAACAAAGTACCACAGGCTGGTACAAAGGAATTTATCTCTCAGAGTTCTGGAGGCTCAAAGCCCAAGATGAGGTGCAGGCCAGTTCAGTTTCCGGTGAGGGCTCTCTTCTGGCTTGCAGATGGTTGCCATTTGACTGTGTCCTCACATGGAGGGGAGAGAGTGACAGGAAGCATGCTCTCTTCTGTCTCTTCTGGTGTTTATTTATTTCTATTTGAGAGAGAGAGAGAGCATGGGAGGGGTAGAGAGAGGGAGACCCAGAATCGGAAGCAGGCTCCAGGCTCTGAGCTGTCAGCACAGAGCCCGATGAGGGGTTTGACCTCCATAACCGCGGGATCATGACCTGAGCCGAAGTCGGATGCTTAACCAACTGAGCCACTCAGACGCCCCTCTACTGTCTCTTCTTATTAGAGCCGGTAATTACCTCCCATAGGCCCATCTCCAGATGCCACCATAGTAGGGGTTAGAGTTCTGCCATATGAATTTTGAGGGGGCATAATTCAGACCATATGTAGTATTCTGCCCCCCACCCCTCAAATTCATGTCCTTCTAACATGCAGAATATATGCATTCCATCTCAACAGCCCAAAAGTCTGTTAGTCCCAGTTGTAACCTCTAAAGTCCAAAGTTTTACCTAGATGTCATCTAAATCAAATGTGGGTGAGACTCGAGGTATGATTCACCTTGAGACAAAATTCCTGTTCAGCTGTGAACCTGTGAAACCACTTCCAAAGTACAATGGTGGGGGCAGGCACAGGATAGCTGTTCCTGCTCCAAAAGCGAGAACTAGGAAAGAAGGACCGGATGGCAGGTCCAAAGCACTTCCACAACTTAGCAAGGCAAATTCCCTTAGATCTTAAGGCTTGAGAATAATCCTCTTTGGGTTTGATTCCCTGCTTTCTGGATCCTTGGCAGTGAAGGTCGGCCCCTTCTCGGTTTGGGGCTGTGGTCCCAAGGCTCTAGGCAACTACTCTCTGGTCTATTGAAATCTAGGTGGTGGCAGTCCCGAGGATCCCTGTATGGCCTGCAAAGCAATAGAACCCAAACCGGGGGGTGGGGGAGGTGCGTGTATGTGCAGGTTACAGGATGAGTAAGTCGGCAAGCTAATGCTCCAGTTGGAATAGGACTCTTGTTCAGTTTTCATGAGGGATTTTACCAAACTAGCCTCTCCAGAGAACTGACGGGGTGTTGCTGGCTGGAACACATTCGTGTCGTACCAGAAATGGCCCTATAGTGGCAGTGGAAGATGGTGGCTGACTTAGAATTTTGGAAGCAGAATTTGAGTTCAGGTGGCATTAGGGGGCACATTTGCATTGTGGAAGGCCTGTTCCTGGTCCTCCTTTTTTTTTTTTTTAATGTTTATTCATTTTTGAGAGGGAGAGGCACAGTGCGAGTGGGGGGAGGGACAGAGAGAGAGGGAGACACAGAATCGGAAGCAGGCTCCAGGCTCTGAGCTGTCGGCACAGAGCCCCGTGTGAAGCTTGAACTCACGAACCATGAGATCATGACCTGAGCCGAAGTCAGACACTTAACTGACTGAGCCACCCAGGCGCCCCTGTTCCTGGTCCTTCTTGATGGGTGTGTTCAGTGGAGGCCGGCGGACATCTGTGGGAGGAGCAGGCTGCTTGACCTCTAATGTCCCTTTCGATCTGAGGATTCAGTGAGCATAACTTAAAATCCACAGCTTGATGGATGTGTGCAGATTCCACTCAGCTCATCAGTTCATACCGTCGTGTAGCCGTGGCACAAAAGTTAGAACTTCTTTTCACATAGTCTTCTAGTAAGTATTTGTTTCTGTCAGCTGGCAGGCAGTGGCACCTCCTTGTTTCGCACTGGTGCGTGGCCGTCCAGTAGGACTTGGCCTTTGGTGTGGTGAGTCTCGGGTTTCGGTGGTCTCGTGGGGAAGGGGGATGCCCACAGAGCCAGAGATGGCTGGGATACTCCATCCCTAAGGCATTTAGTCACAGTTCCTGGTCACTGGGGGAAGCCTCCCAGACCCCCTGGCGGAGCACGGGGACTGCGCTGCAGCTCCTGACGGGGCTTGCGGGGCTGCCTTCTCCCGAGTCTTGCTTTAGCGTTGATTTCTTTTCTCTTAATG
Source organism: Panthera leo (assembly GCF_018350215.1). Classification (NCBI taxonomy): domain Eukaryota; kingdom Metazoa; phylum Chordata; class Mammalia; order Carnivora; family Felidae; genus Panthera; species Panthera leo. The sequence continues at coordinate 143,891,144 of NC_056684.1, forward strand.
CTTTCATGTCAGCGGTTCTGAATCCCGGCTGCACATTACAATTATTAGAGAGAAGCACAGAGGCTGGAGACCCAACTTCAGATGATTTCAGCCCGTTAAGACCCCAGAAATCAGATTTAATGGTTATCTTTGTAGAGTCCCGAGGGGATGCTGACACCCAGTGTCAGCCAGGGCTGAGAGCCTGGGGTTTAGTGGAAGCAGCTCACTTCTTCCACAGAGGACGACTCCATCAGCGGCACCTTTGCACGTGCCTCGGAAATGCAGGGTCACAGGCCCTCCCTCAGGCCTGCTGCTTCCCAGTCTGCACCCTAGTAGACTTTTCAGGGTTTCGGGATGGGCTTGCTCACGTGCGTGAAGCCCCATGCAGGCTTCGGGCCAGAGAAGCAAGGTTCCAAAGCCTGCCTCTCCTCGGCTTGCGTGAACTTGAGCAAGTTTCTTGACCTTCCTGAGCCTCGGGTCCCTGCACATGAAATGAGGACAGTAATGCGGGCACCCAGCTCCCAGCCGCGACTGGGAAGCCCCAGAGGGCGCCTCTGAAATGGAGTGGTCTCGTCATACATTCGGTGCCAAAACCTGAGCCACACTGATGTGATGCTACGCGTACTCTCTGCCCCACTTAGTGTGAATATTCCTGCATTTCACTGCAGACTCTTGATGGATGTGTTTTCTTATGGGTGCTGTTCCCGACTTCACTGGGAGCATGAGTAGTACGTGATATACATACACCGCATTTCCTTCCTAAAACCCTCAAAACTCTACATTCTGAACACATCTGGCTTTGGTTTTGGATTAAGAGATTATGGAGCTGAGGAGATTCAGCCGATAGGTAGTTCTAGGGAGTCAGCGTATACCATATTAACAGGTCAGGGTGTATGTAAAACTCCTGGCAGTTAGCAGACATCCAGCAAATGCAGCTATTAATTCCCTTGTAATGCCTCCATTTGTGTGTTTATACTCCCCATCTGGTTCCTTTGTTTTCCCAGCACCTTTATATTTGGCATACCAGACTTTATTCTTCCAATAATCCAGTATTTTCCATAAATCATAAGTAAATTGAATCTGCAGGTAAGTATCCATCATCCACCCTGTGCATGTATCTGGGCTGGACGTCACGGTAGTGGCAGTGTGCATATGTCATGGTCCCTGCTGACCGAGAGCTTAGAAATTAGTCCTAGAAAGAGAAAATGTGGAAGGTTTTTTAAAAGAACCATTTAATAACATTTCAAGCCAAGAGGCCTGGCCTGACCATCCTGGCAAGCTTTTATAGAGATGGTGGGATTCTGGCTTTTTTGTTTTTTAAGTCTATTTATTTATTTTGAGAAAGGCAGAGGGAAGGAGGGAGAGAGAATCCCAAGCAGGCTCTGAGCTGTCAGCACAGAGCCCGGCGTGGGGCTCGAACCCACAAACTGAGATCATGACCTGAGCCAAGATCAAGAGTTGGGAGGCCAACCCACTGAGCCACCCAGGTGCTCCGAGGACGTGGGGTTCTTGTGGGTATGAAGGACCTTTATGCTGATAATGTTAGGCTCCTGCAGGGCGCTTGAGTGACTCCGTCGTGAGCGCCAGACTCTTGATTTCCACTCAGGTTCCAGGGGCATGGGATTGAACCCACATTGGGCTCTGTTTTGAGCGTGGAGCCTGCTTGAGATTCTCTCTCCCTCTGCCTCTGCCCCCTGCTTGATCTCTCTAAAATAAAGATAAAAAATTTAGATGATGGGCTCTTGGAATGTTAGTGCTCAACTTTTCACCCTCCAGTGCAGCCTGGTGCGGGGAGAGGGTGGTCCTGGGGGCAGTGTGGTGTGGTAGTTAAGGGTATGGACCCTGTAGCTCGGGCTCTCTCACAGCATTGTGGTTCTGGTCAGTCTCTGGTCTCTCTCAACCTCTCTGTTGACGTTTCTAAGTGTCTGACGACTGCTGTGTGTGCCACAGAAACATGCACAGATATAATTCTTGATTTGGAGTAGGTGACTCTATAAAGTTGGCTTTAAAATTTGGCTAAAAATTTGGAGACATTTTTACTTGTGTACTTTTATGAACAGCTCCCCCCTCCTCCTTTCCTTATTTTTCACTGTGGAGACTTAGAATCTTGGTTTCTCTGATATTCTTCGGGATTCCTTTGATCCATGACGGAGCTGGGTTAGGGAAATAATTGGGCTGGTTTCGGTGCTCAGTAGTGGATGACAATCATCCGCGGTCCCAAGCTTCCCACCGCGAGGCCCCCAGTGACAGAAGAGTGGACACGTGACTCACAAGTGCAGCATTCTGAGGCAGCCTGCTCTTTTTTCTTTTTCTTTTTCTTTTTTTTAAAGTTTATTTATTTTGAGAGAGAGCATGAGTAAGTAGGGGTAGAGAGAGAGAGAATCCCAAGAGGGCTCTGTGCTGTCAGAGCCCAACGCGGGGCTTGATCCCACAGACTGCGACATGACCTGAGTGGAAATCAAGAGGTGGGTGCTTTACCTGCTGAGCCACCCAAGTGCCCCTGAAGCAGCCTGTTCTGAACACAGGGTTTTTGTGATCTGTTTTATCAGAAGTTAGCATGAATTTTACATTTTGTTATATAGATTGTTCTAATGTTACAAACCTCTAAAAATCTATCAAAGTTCACCCTCCAGGACAAGGAAATGTGCCACTCATTCTCATGGCTGCCTTGCATGCCACTGCCCTCTGAGAAGCACAAGAAGAGATTCCGACCTTCCGAGGGCAGAGCAGAATCTGTTGTTGAAATTGACACACCTTTAATCCCTTAATTACTCGTCCTCAGGTTTTTTTGTTTTTTGTTTTTGGCCCTTAAGGGTGTATTTGCTCCACATGTATATTTGGTGCCTTTTGGTTTAGATAATTTAGGTAATTGGCAACTAGTTTTGATCTTACTATCAAAAATTTTGCTCTGGATTCCATCATCACCAGTCCTATCCGGGGCATTTGGAAGGCCGAGAGACTCACTGGATGCACACCCTGCGTGTGAATGTTCTGAGATGGGTGGGAAAAGGTACGACCTCAAAAGCTCTGTGGTAAACTGATGTGGAAATCTGGTACCACAAATGTCTCCAGCGATTTCAAGCGTGTAACACTTACTAACATTTTTGTTGAGAGCAATGTGCATAAAAACAGTGATAGGTGGAAGAGAATGCCCACATGAGACTGTAGCTGCTCTTAGTCCATGAATTCTGTGGTGCTTGAAGCCCCTTTGGTGGGACAGGTAGCCCCCAGACAACGGACAAGCCCTCCTCAAGGATGTTTTGGGGCCTGAAGCCATAACTGCCCAAGGTTTCCGTTGGCCTCTACCCCGGCCGATGAGCAGGGAGACCTGAGGAGGTACCAGGGAGCTGCGTGCATTCAGCCGCTTTCGTGGTTCGACCCAGTCTTACACACGTAAGAACAACTCTACAAGGCCGTGTTTTCGTGTGTGTCCTGAAGGGCTTTGGTCAGTGCGGGCATTTTTACCTGCAGGATCTCCATTCATCCTGTAGAAATGGAGAGGCTTGGTAATGAGTTCCCTCATCTGGGGTGTGAGGCCGTCCTTCGAGAGATTCTCACGTTTAGACCTAGACTCCCTCCAGAGGAAATGTTAGCATTTCTTGATGTCATGGTTCAGAACCCTACCAGGATGGTTTGTGCGCCTGTGTAAGTACCTGTTTTGCTTTCGGTTTCACTATAGGATGTAATTTGGGCCAGTTATTTTTAAGTGAGTATTTTTAGAATTTGATCCATTTCCTTGATTGCATTAATAATAGGAAAAGACCACGTGGTCTCTGGGATAATGGTTCTCAATGGGGGGGGGGGGCAATTTTGTCTCCTAGGGGACATTTGGCAATGCCCAGAAACTTGCTGAGGGGTAGGTGGGTGGGGAATGCTACTGATACCTAGTGAGTGCAGGCCAGGGATGCTGTAAATATCCTACAATGCCCAGGACATCCCGCTGTGATGGAATTATCTGGCCTAAATCGTCAGTAGTGCTAAGGTTGTGAGACCTGGTGTAGACGTTCAGAGGTGTTTTTTTCTTGATTTCCAGGGGATGTATGACTATTCAGATTTAATATTTTTGCAAGGTGAGATACTTTCTATAAAAATTCAATCTTTAGTCATTAAATGAGATCTTAAGGAGTAAAAAAAATCTTTTTAACACAGTGAGGTTCTACTGGAAGTATGTATTAAAGTCAGCAGAGGGAACTGGGAGGTCAGATTGCCTTGGACAGAAGCCCAAATGTCCATCAGTCCATTTCAATAAACCCTTCGTGAGATATCACAATTGACATTGAAACTGGTTGGCAGGATGGGAATTTTTGAGAAGGTACCATTAGAAAAATAAAAGAATTTTCCAGCTGTGGTTCCCAAGTTCCCCAGACTTGTCTTTAACTGCTTGGGATCCTCTTTCTCCCTCTCTCTCTGCTCCTCTCCTGCTGGCTCTCTCTCTCAAAATAAATAAACATTAAAAAAAATTTTTTAAAAAAGGAAAGTTCATCTAATCGAACATAAACCAAGGAGGTTCACCCATCTAACTCCAGACAGTCTTCACGTGTTCAGGGGCTTTAGCCCCATGTATTTACTTAAAAACCATTGACTGAGTTCCCAGTGTGTGCGAGACACTGTTCTAAGTGTCAGGGAAACAGCAGGACACCATGCAGGCCGCTTCCCGCTGTCATGAAGCCTGTATGGTGAGGCAGGGCTGGAGGACAGACAGGGAAGTCCATATGCTGGTTCCAGAACGGAGCAGGATGGGTGGGAAGGGGGCGAGTCGAGAGCGGAGCCCTTGATGTAGCTGGCCTTGGAGGAGCTTGCTTAGGAGGGCCTGGCAGGAGGAGGCATTCTGTCCGTGAGTCCCGAGCAGGAGTGATCAGACACAACTTGTTCTGAGGCTACTTGTTCTCACATGATTGTCATCTAGCCTGTCCCCAAGAACTCTCAATCCTTTCTACCCACATTCAGTTGCTTAAACCAGATCACTGGGGAGCATTCCTTGATCCCTCTCCATGCCTCTGGTCTGTGGCACTCAATCCTGCATCCTGCTTTTCCACACCTCCCTGGTCCCCAGCCAGCTCTGGGCCTCTTGCCGGTGCTGGTGGCCCCTGACTGGTCTCTCCACTTGCCCCAGGTCACTCCAGGTCACTCCCGCCCCCCCCCCCCCCACCATGTAGCTGTCACTGAAGCCTTTTAGAAATGTAGGTTGCCTCCCTCCCTTCACTGAAAACCCTTCAGTGGCTTCCCACTGCACCCGGAAAATACAGCATCCCTCCTCAGCAGGCTCTGCGCTGCCCTTCCTGCCTGAGCTCCAGACGCTGTAGCCTTCCCGTGGGCCTCTTCCCAGAAGAACTTGCCTGCCCACAGGTAGTGTCCGTTCTCCTCTGGACTGGGGCCCGCCCTGCCTGTGCGTTCTTCCCTCTGCCTCCCTGCCCCTCCACTCTCGAGTGCCGGTTCCTGTTGCCTTGTTTCCCCGCAGGTGCCCTCAGGTGTCCATGCAGTGCTGTGTCCTTTTATGTTGGCCGTCTTTGGTTGAGAAATCACTCACCTGGCTGCATTTCAAGAGGAGGAGGAGTGGGTGATTCACAGGGACCCACCCTCCTTCCCGCAGAGTTGGGGTTTTTGCATAGGGGATTTTTCTGTCAGTTATTTTTTCCTCACCTTTTGGAGTATTAAAAGAGCGGAGGCAGTAGGGTGTGTGTGAGGGGGGCAGTGACCACGCCCCCTGGGAGTTCTCTGATTCCTGGGGCTGGCTCGGTTCCACCCTGCTCTCACAGAGCGCAGACCGACACGTATGTACTGGTTTTGTTAGTTAGCTTTTAAAGCAAAGCGTGGTGGGTTAGTAGGTCTTTGTTATTACAGAAAAGGAAATGGAAAACTAGTGCCACAGTTTGGCATAATTATTCCAGCATGCAAATCGGTGTGGAAGGAAGTCAAGGTAGTGTACCTCTATGCTCTGCCGGTCCTTGACAGGTCTGAGATAAAGTTTGCCAGATACGGAAGAATGCATACTCCAGGTATTTATAATTGAATAGTAGTGTGTTTACTTGGCCCAGTTGTTTGGATGAGCAGGATCTAGGAAGTGGGCACAAAGAGTCCATTTGTCCTTGTCCCTTATGTGCCACAGGCTGATGCTGGAGAATTCTTAGGTTTCCAAGTAGAAAATGAATATGAAAGAAGGCTCACACTAATCAGGAGTTAAGAGGGATTCCCAGATGGCCTCTAAGGGAAGGACATGTCTTAGAAGTTATTTGAAATGATTTGTTGGTGACAGAGAAACTTCTGAATTTGTCTGGCAGGTGGATCCCAGACATAGAGCCATGTTACAAGAAGTAATAAGCTGGAAATACTGAAAATACATTGTCCTAAAGAGAGAAAAATACATCTTAACAGCTGAATGTTGTCTCTAGAAAAATTGGAGTCCTTGTCTCAATTTTGATTGTCTTGAGCTTGCTCATGAGATTGGGTTTTTTTAAGCTTACATATCTCCTGGAAACTGAATTTATAGCCTGTGAGAATTATTTTTATGTTCTACAGTAGAATCTTTTTTTTTTTTAAATAGGTAATTTTTTATTAGGAACATTTTACTATTTAGAGGACTACTACAATAATCATTAGGTGGACTGAGCAGTAATTGCTAGGCTACCTGTCAAGGGTACACATTTTTTTTTTTATTATTTACTTATTTATTTTTAATTTTATTTTTTATTTTTTAAAATTTACATCCAAATTAGTTAGCATATAGTGCAACAATGATTTCAGAAGTAGATTCCTTAGTGCCCCTGACCCATTTAGCCCATCCCCCTCCCACCACCCCTCTTGTAACCCTCAGTTTGTTCTCCATATTTATGAGTCTCTGATGTTTTGTCTCCCTCCCTGTTTTTATATTATTTTTGTTTCCCTTCCCTTATGTTCATTGGTTTTGTCTCTTACAGTCGTCATGTGAGTGAAGTCATATGATATTTGTCTTCTCTAATTTCACTTAGCATAACACCCTCCGGTTCCATCCACGTAGTTGCACATGGCCAGATTTCATTCGTTTTGATTGCCGAGTAATACGCCGTTGTATATATACATACACGACATCTTCTTTATCCATTCATCCATCTATGGACATTTGGGCTCTTTCCATATGTTGGCTATTGTTGATATTGCTGCTATAAACATGGGGGTGCATGTGTCCTTTCGAAACAGCACACCTGTATCCCGTGGGTAAATGCTTAGTAGTGCAATTGCTGGGGTCTACGGTGGTTCTATTTTTAGTTTTTTGAGAAACCTTCACACTGTTTTCCAGAGTGGCTGCACCAGCTTGCTTTCCCACCAACAATGCAGAAGAGATGCTCTTTCTCCGCATCCTCGCCGACATCTGTTGTTGCCTGAGTTGTTCATGTTAGCCCTTCTGACAAGTGTGAGGTGGTATGTCACGGTGGTTTTGATTTGTATTTCCCTGATGATGAGTGATGTTGAGCATTTTTTCATGTGTCGGTTGACCCTCTGTATGTCTTTTTGGAGAAGTGTCTATTCATGTCTTCTGTCCATTTCTTCACTGGATTATTTGTTTTTTGGGTGCTGAGTTTGATAAGTTCTTTGTAGATTTTGGATACTAACCCTTTATCTGATATATCATTTGCAAATATCTTCTCCCATTCTGTTGGTTGCCTTTTAGTTTTGCTGATTGTTTCCTTTGCTGTGCAGAAGCTTTTTATTTTGATGAGGTCCCAGTAGTTCATTTTTGTATAGTACAGTCTTTTATGGCATAGAATTTTAAAGACCTGTGTGGACGGGAACAGGTCTTTGAAGGGAAACCTCGGTTTGGCTTAGAAAAGTTCTTCTGGGGCGCCCGGGTGGTGCAGTCGGTTAGATATCTGGCTCTTGATTTCAGCTCAGGTCATGATCTCAACGGTTGGTGAATTTGAGCCCCTCATTGGGCTTTGTGCTGACAGCACGGAGCCTGCTTGGGATCCTCTTTCTCCCTCTCTCTCTGCTCCTCTCCTGCTGACTCTTTCTTTCAAAATAGATAAACGTTAAAAAAATTTTTTTTAAAAAGATAGGTTCATCTGATGGAACATAAACCAAGGAGGTTCACCCGTCTAACTCCCGACAGTCTTCAAGTGTTCAGGAAGCTCATCAGAAATCTGCTTTACCAAAAACAAGTTGTTTGGCTACTTGTGATGGAAAATGTTTAAATAAGTGATTTGAAGTTTAACACACTGTACTTAAAAGCAATCAGTTTAAAAGCTTCATGGACGAAGTGCTTTACATGTAGTTGTGGTATATAGTAGGTGACATAGAGATAGAGTAGATTTTTTTTTTTTTTTGCCTTCAAAGAACATGCAGTCTGAGGGGGGCAGACAGACGGTACACATGAGCTTAGATAAGGCAGAATGGTGCAGAGAGTGTAGTAGAGTAATAGTGTTAGTAATCATGGTAGAAGCAGAGGCAGAAGCAGCATAGAATGGGACATCAGATCACAACACGGGAGCGATGGTTTGTTTTTTTGTTTTTTTTTTTTAATTTTTTTTTTTTAACACTTATTTATTTTTGAGACAGAGACAGCATGAACACGGGAGGGGCAGAGAGAGAGGGAGACACAGAATCCGAAACAGGCTCCAGGCTCCGAGCCGTCAGCCCAGAGCCCGACGTGGGGCTCGAACTCACGGACCGTGAGATCGTGACCTGAGCTGAAGTCGGCCGCTCAACCGACTGAGCCACCCAGGCGCCCCCGGGAGTGATGGTTTTTAAAGCAGAGGTTGGCACACTACTGGTCTAAGGACGTTTTTTATGTTTTTAGAGGGTTGTACAAATAAGCAAAGAAGAAACTTACGTAACACAGACCATCAGTGGCCCATGGAGCCTAAGATGTTTATTATCTGGCCCTTTACAGAAGAAGGTTGGCTGACTCTTGGCTTAAGGGGTCAGGAAATACTTCACAAAAACTAAAATTCAAGGGTGCCTGGGTGGCTCGGGTCGCGATCCCAGGTTCGTGTGATTCAGCTCCAATGTCAGGCTCTGCGCTGAGCACGGAGCCTGCTTGGGATCCCCCACCCGATCCCCCAGCTCGTGCGTGTGTTCTCTCCCTAAAAACAAAAAACAAACACACAAAAACCCACTAAAATTTGAAGTGGTATTTTATAGGATAAAAATAATATTTTGATTTTCAGGGTGGCAAGGCTGAGGGTAGGGGCGTTGCCGTGGAAGGGCCAAAGGTGACAGAAAAGACGGGGCCGAGGGGGTGCGAAAGTCCTACTATGGGTTGGGGAGGGCTTAGGGCTTAAGGTGGGCTGAGTATGCGGGGACTGGGGGACGGGGCGGAAACCATCACAGGTCATCTTAAATAACAACAGTTCTGAAGTGAGACATGAACCGTCAAAAATTTTTGAGTGGGAGACTGTCAGTGTCATAAGTAGTTAGTTGTGCGATATTGAGGTACAGATCCCATTTTTTCTGAGATATGCTCTCTCGAACTGTAAACTGATTCTTTACAAGTGATTGTATTGCTTACCAGGGCATTGGCTCTATGGTGCTTGTCATGCAGATTCCTAGTTTAAGGCTGAAGATCAGTTGATGCGTTTCTCATGCTTATTTATTTACATTTTCTCAGCAGTGGAGAACATTTTTGAAATCTTCATACTCCTGTAAATTGAGGAACTTGAGAGAATCTCTAAAAAGGTAGAAAAATTCTTGCTGAAGTCAGTAATTGTATTTCAGCTGTTAAATTTCTGCACAGAGAATTTAAAATTTGTATACTACATCAAAATCAGTTCAGCTAGTTGTGGTTGTTCTTTGAGAGGTAGAATGTAGAAAAGATGCTCTGAAGCCAGTAGACATTCTGGATTCCCAGTGACAGAATCTCTCTGAAGACAGAAGAACCTTTACAGTAACCTGTTTCCAAAAGGGGATCTCCCAGGAGAAAGCTGTGTAACAGTATCCTACCTTCATAAGTGTATATACCCAGAGAAAATGCGTGAAGATAAAGAAAATAAACTTTTCCATTATGCCCCCAGTATGAACATTTTGAGTCTTTTTTTCAGTATGTACACCCTTAGATCGTTCTATGAGAATCGAGTCCTGTGTGTTATACACTTTGTACCTTGTGGTAGAGTGAGGTGTGGCCTGATAGTTGAGGGGGATGCTGAATTACTGTGTTCCTGTGGTTCTCCCTAGAGCCTCCTTGCTCTCCGTATTGGTTCTCTTCTGAGCAGATGAGGGGCGCTGTGCTGATCCGAAAGTCTCACCAGCAGGGAACCATCGTCACGTAACTATTTTTCGCAGAAGTCAGAACCCTAGTCTCAGGGTGCGAAGGTGATGAAGGCCTTCATTCAAACCTCTTGATTTTTTTTTTAATGTTTATTTTTGAGAGAGAGAGAGAGAGAGAGAGAGATTGAGATCACAGGCAGGGGAAGGGCAGAGAGAGAGGGAGACACAGAATCCAAAGCAGGCTCCAGGCTCTGAGCTGTCAGCACAGAGCCCAGTGCGGAGCTGGAACTCATGGACCAGTGAGATCATGACCTGAGCCAAAGTCAGATGCTTAACCAGTTGACTGAGCCACCTAGGTGCCCCTAAACCTCTTGATTTGATTCTTGGCTTCACCCGAAGTTGCCCAGATGGACCAACATTGTGAAGAGGGTACTGTTCCAGTTAAATAGCGGTTGCCTTTTCGAACTGAGTCCTTCACCTGGGTCATCCCTGAGGACTCCTGACCAGTCCTGGGAGGTCAGAGTCCCACGTGACCCCCACCCCACCCACCCAGGCCTGTCCATCCAGAGCCTCCCTCTCCACCTTGCCCCTGAGAGTTACCATGGTCTTTGGGCACAGCCACCACCCTTAGTGGGGCTGTGTGGCTCCCCTTCCCTTCAGTGGGAGATTGGCCCCCTCAGTATTAGCAATGAATATATGGGGCCCTGTGGACTTCACTTCAGAGGACAGTCACCCACGCAACCGGCACCTGCTTACATTTGCCCTCTCATGAGGAGCTTTCCAGGAACCGTACTGCCCCCATGCCAGAATTTTAGTGTCCCAGAAGGAGGGGAGTGTGTGTGTGTGTGTGTGTGTGTGTGTGTGTGTGTGTGTGTTCATTTGTTTTAAGGAAAAAGCCAATGTGTTCATGGTAGGATAGAGAAAATACAAGTGTTTCCCATTGCCTCACCATGGTTGATATTTTGGTGTGTATCATTCATCTCTTTTTTGGACCACAATTTTATGCATTAAAAAAAATAGGAATATATTTTAATAGAAAAATAGGAACTGAGCACCTGGGTGGCTCATTCGGTTGAGCGTCCAACTTTGGCTCACGATTGCATGGTTTGTGAGTTCAAGCCCTGCGTCAGGCTCTGTGCTGACAGCTCAGAGCCCGGAGCCTGCTTCGGATCCTGTGTCTCCCTCTCTCTCTGCTCCTCCCCTGCTCACACTCTGTCTCTTTCTCTCTCTCAAAAATAAATACACATTAAAAAAAAAAAGGAATGCTTATTTTCAGTTACAGGAAAATCGTATTAATAGGCAAAACCAAAGAAGAAAAATACCAAGGAATAAGGTAAGTATACTCACTCTTGCCTTATTTTATTTTATTTTATTTTATTTTATTTTATTTTATTTTATTTTATTTTATTTTTAAATTTACATCCAAATTAGTTAACATATAGTGCAACAATGATTTCAGAAGTAGATTCCTTAGTGCCCCTGACCCATTTAGCCCATCCCACCTCCCACAACCCCTCCCGTAACCCTCAGTTTGTTCTCCATATTTATGAGTCTCTGATGTTTTGTTCCCCCTCCCTGTTTTTATATTATTTTTGTTTCCCTTGCCTTATGTTCATCGGTTTTGTCTCTTAAAGTCCTCATATGAGTGAAGTCATATGACTTTTGTTTTTCTCTGACTGACTCATTTCACTTAGCATAATACCCTCCAGTTCCATCCATGTAGTTGCGAATGGCAAGATTTCACTCTTTTTGATTGCCAAGTAATACTCCATTGTATATATATACCACTTTTCTTTATCCATTCATTTATCGATGGACATTTAGGCTCTTTCCATACTTTGGCTATTGTTGCTCGTGCTGCCATAAACATGGGGGTGCGTGTGCCCCTTCGAAACAGCACAGCTGGATCCTGTGGATAATGCCTAGTAGTGCAGTTGTGGGTCGTAGGGTTGTTCTGTTTTTTAGTCTTTTGAGGAAACTCCATACTGTTTTCCAGAGTGGCTGCACCAGCTGGCATTCCCAACTCTTGCCTCTTTTATTGAACATAGTATGTAAGTCTGAGCCAGGACACTTAGGCAAGAAAAAGAAAGAAAAGATTTTCAGATTGGAAAGGAAGAAGTAAAATTCACTACTTGCAGATGACACGATATACATAGAAAACCCTATGGACTCCAGCAAAAAACTATTAGAACTAATAAATGAATTCAGTAAAGTTTCAGGATGCAAGATCAATATAAGAAAGTTGTGTTTCTGGACACTGATAACAAACTATCAGAGAAATAAAGAAAATGATACCATTTGCAGTCGCATCAAAAAAGAATGATGGGGTGCCTGAGTGGCTCAGTCGGTTGAGCATATGACTTTTGATTTTAGCTCCAGTCACGATCCCAGGATTGTGGGATCAAGACCCACGTCGGGCTCAGTACCAAGTGTGGAGCCTGCTTAAGATTCTCTCCCCCTTCCTCTCTCCCTCTCCCTTTCTCTCTCTCTCTCTCTCCCTCTCCTGCCCTCCCTTGTTTCCCTCTCCGGCCCTCCCTTATTTCCTCCTCCCTCCCTCCCTCTCTCTCCCTCTGCCCCTCTCTTCCCACTCATGCTCTCTCTCTCAAAAAAAAAAAAAAAAAAAAAAAAAAAGAATGAAATACTGGGGAATGTCTAACCAAGAAGGTGGAAGACCTGTACACTGAAAAGTACAAGACGTTAATGGAAGAATTGAATAAGACACAAAAAAATGGAAAAATATTCCATGCTTATAGATTGGAAGAATCAATATTGTTAAAATGTCTATACTACCCAAAGCAATCTGCAGATTCAGTGCATTTCCTATCAAAATTCCAGTGACATTTTTCAAAGAACTAGAACAAATAATCCTAAAATTTGTGTGGAATTACAAAAAAACTGAAAAGCCAAAGTGGTCTTGAGAAAGAACAAAGCTGGAGGCAGTATGCACCTTGATTTCAAACTATACTACAAAGCCATAGTAACTGAAACAGTATGATATCAGCATAAAAAAAAAAAAAAAAAAGATACGCAGATCAGTGAAACAGAAGAGTAAGCCCAGAAATAAACCCACGCATATATATGGTTGGTTAATTTACCACAAAGGAGCCAAGAATATACTATGGGGAAAGGACAGTCTTTTCAGTAAATGGTGCTGGGAAAACCGGACCACTATCTCATGCCGTACGCAAAACTCAAAACATGTTGAAGGCTTGAACATAAGACCTGAAACCGTAAAACTAGAAGAAAACACAGGCAGTAAGCTCCTTGACATTGGTCTTGGTGACGAGTTTTTAAATCTGACCCCAAAAGCAAAAGTGAATAAGTGGGACTGTATCACACTAAAAAGCTTCTGCACGGCAACAGAGCAACCATCAACAAAATGAAAAGGCAGCCTACTGAATGGGAGAAATATTTGCCAGTTCTGTATCTGATAAGGGACTAACAGCCAAAATATATAAATAACTCCTACAACGCAATACCAAAAAAAACCCCCAAAACCCCAAAACCAAAAAACCCCCAAACAATCTGATTTAAAAATGGGCAGAGGATCTGAATAGACATTTTTTCCAAAAAAGACATACAAATGGCCAACAGGTATATGAAAAGATGCTCAACCTCATTAATCGTCAGGGAAATGCAAATCAAAACCACAATGAAATGTCATCTCACACTTGATAGAGTGGCTAATCTCAAAAAGACAAATCGTAAGTGTTGACAAGGGTGTGGAGAAGAGAAGCCTTGCGCACCATCGGCGGAGTTGTAAGTTGGGACAGTCCCTATGGAAAATCATGTATGGACTCGCCAGATGATGAGAACTGCCGTATGATCCCGCAGTTGCACACGCAGTGGAATCTTCTTCAGCCACAAAAAAGAATGGAATCTTGGCATTTGCAACAACACGGATGGACCTTGAGGGCGTTAAGCTATGAGAAGTCAGAGAAAGACGAAAACCGTTATCATTTCTCTTACATGTGGAATCTGAAAAAAAATAAGCTTGGGGCGCCTGGGTGGCTCAGTCGGTTAAGTGGCTGACTCTTGATTTTGGCTTAGGTCCTGAGCTCGAGCCCTGCATCGGGCTCTGTGCTGTTAGTGCGGAGCTGCTTGGGATTCTCTCTCTCCCTCCCTCTCTGCCCCTCCTTTGCTCTCAAAATAAATAAGCTTAAAAAAAAGAGAACAGATTGGTGGAAGTATAGTGCATTATTGACTGACACCTGAAAATAGCTTATTTTTGTCTAGGAATTTGTGACCATCTCCTATAAAAAAATCAAAAAGATGAAAAATAGAAATAAGATCCTGTCTTCTCAGACCACCACTGTACGTGCTCTTCTAAGCCATTTTGGGGGCACATGTATATATTTTTCTATAAAGGTAGCTTTATTTTAAATAATACCGCTTTATAATTTGCTTTTTAAAATAGTAACTTTATTGAGATATAATTCAGACATAATACTCACCATTTTAAAGTGTACAGTCCAGTCATTTTTAGTATATTAAAGAATTTTGCAATGATCACCACTTTCTAATTTTAGAACATTTTATCATCCGAGAAAAAAAACTTTGTACCCATTAGCTGTCACTTCCCATTCTTCCCTGTTCCCAATCCTAGGCAGTCAGTAATCGACTTTCTGTTTCCATTGATTTGCCATTTCTGGAAATTCGTACAAGTGGAATCATATAGCGTGTGGTGTTCTGCAGCTGACTTCGTTCACATAGCATAATGTTCTCAAGGTTCATTCGTGTTGTAGCATGCATCAGTGATTACTTTTTATAGGGAGATAATATTCCATTGTATGGATAAACCACTTTTTTTTTTTATCTGTTGTATATATTGCTGGTCATATGGTAACTCTTTATTTAATATTTTGAGGTACGGCCAGACTGTCAAAGCAGCTGAGACATTTTACATTTCCATCAGCAATGTATGAGAGTTCCAGTTTCTTCGCATCTTCACCAACACTGGTTACTGTCCATCGTTTATTTTCTTTTAGCCATCCTAGTGGTTTCTCATTGTGGTTTTGATTTGCATTTCTGTAATGACTAATGATGTTAAGCATCCTTTCATGTGTTTATTGACCATTTAGGTATCTTCCTTGGAAAAATGTGTATTCATATCCTATGCCCATTTTTAAAATCAGGTTGTCTTTTTGTTACTGAGTTATAAGAGTTTTTTACATATTCTGGATACAATTTCTTTATCAATATATGACTTGTAAGTATTTTCTCAATTTTCTCCACATTCTTTGGGTTATCCTTTCACTTTCCTGATGGTCACCTTTGATGGAGAAAAGTTTTTAATTTTGGTGACATCCACATTGTCTATTTTTTCTTTTGTTGCTTTTGCTTTTGGGGTCATATCTAAGAAACCACTGCCTCATCGAAGGTCATGAAGATACATACCTACTTTCTTCTAAGATTCTTATGGTTTCAGCTTGTACTTTCAGCCTGTGATTCATTTTGAGTTAATCTTTGTATATGGTCTGGGGTTGTGGTCTAGCTTTATTCTTTTGTGTGTGGATATCTAGTTGTCCATTAGCTGAAAAGGCTACTCTTTCCTCATTGAGTGGTCTTGGTACCCTTGTCAAAGATTAATTGACTGCAAATGTAAGGGTTTATTTTTGGACTCTAAATTCGATTCTATCTGTATGTCTATCATTATGTCAGTACTGTCTTGATTACTTAGGTTGGTAAGAAGTTTGAAATTGGGAGTTGTGAATCCTCCAGATTTGTTCTTCTTTTTCAAGATTGTTTTGTCTATTCTGAGTCCATTGCATCCCCTGTGCATTTAAGGATCAGTTTGTCAGTTTCTGCAAAATATAATTTTCTTTTATTATACCGTGAACATTTTCCATTTTCTTAGTCTGTAATTGTGCTATTCAGTACAGTAGCCATGATACATACATGTGGCTGGTGAGCATGTGAAATGTGGCCAGTCCAGATTGATGTGTGCTGTAAATATAAATTAACACCTGGTTATGAAGAGTTAGTATGAAAAAAAAAAAAGACCACAGAATATCTCATTAATAATTTTTAATGAATTAATAATTTTGTGAATGATTTTATATTGGGTTAAATAATATACATTACATAAATTTACCTGTTTCTTTTTACCTTTTTAATATGGCTACTAGAAGCTTTAAAATTATGTCATTCTCAGGGAGTCTGGGTGGCTTAGTTGGTTGAGAGTCCAACTTCAGCTCAGGTCATGATCTCACGGTTTGTGAGTTCAAGCCCCATGTCAGGCCCTCTGTTGACAGGTCAGAGCCTGGAGCCTGCTTTGGATTCTGTGTCTCCCTCTCTCTTTGCTCCTCCCCCGCTCCACTCTGTCTCTCTCTCAAAAATACATAAATATTTAAAAAATTAAAAGTAACAGGGGTGCCTGGGTGGCTCAGTCGGTCGAGCGTCGGACTTCAGCTCAGTTATCTCACAGCTTGTGAGTTCAAGCCCCGCATCGGGCTCTGTGCTGCCAGCTCAGAGTGTGGAGCCTGCTTTGGATTCTGTGTCTGCCTCTCTCTCTGCCTTCCCCCCACTTACTCTGTCTCTCTCTCTAAAATAAACATTAAAAAAATTTATAAAAATAATAAAATAAAATTACATGATTCTTATATTTGTCTTAAACATAAGTATTATTTATTAAACGTTTTTTTTTAATGTTTATTTATTTTTGAGAGAGAGTGAGCAGGGGAGGGGCAGAGAGACACAGAGACAGAATCTGAAGCAGGCCCCAGGCTCTGAGCTGTCAGCACAGAGCCCAACGTGGGGTTTGAACCCATGAACTGGGACATCATGACCTGAGCCCAAGTTGGACACTTAACCGACTGAACCACCCAGGCGCCCTGACAGAAGTATTCCAGTGTTCTCTATTTTATGCAGTGCTGTGGTGCTGCCAGAACAGAGTTCATGAGGAGTGGGAAATGTGTCTGCTATTTCTAAGTCTGCATGCAAACTTGCCTGTTACAGAGTTGAGTAAGTGAATGAATGTTTCCTTACTAAAAATAATAATGTTTCAAAACAAGGCTGTAAACAGACTCAACAAATAACTGGTTGAACCTCCCTCCGCTGTGTCACGTTCTGTTTCAAGAGCTGGGAACACAGTGGTGAAAGAATCCAAGTTCTAGCCCTCACGAAGCCTATATTGTAATAGGGGAGAGGGATAGTCCATACCCAGTAACCATGTCAATTAATGCTGAAGAGCTGTGTTGGGAAGGACAAGGAAACAACAGGCCTTTGGGCTGCGGTGTGGTGGGAGTACTGTCCTAATAGAGATGTCAGGGAGGCCTTTCTCAGCACATCACATTTGAGTAGGGACCGAAAGAAGCAAGGGAGGGAGCCATGTGCAGATCTGGGAGAAGAATGTTTTTCGGTAGAGGCTTCAGGAAGTACCGAGACCTTGATGTGGGAATATGCGTGTTGTGTTTGGGGAGCAGCAAGGAGGCCAGTGTGGCTAGAGCTTGGTGAGAGGTAGTTGGATTGGGACACATTTTGAAAATGAAACAGACCGTTGTTGCTGATGGATTGGCTGTGGGGCGTGTGAGGAAGGGGCGGCCTTCATGACACTCCTGAGCCCTGGTGTGGTAGCATTTGCTGAGCCAGGGGTTGTGAATTAGAGAGCAAGGGTGCCCAGCGTTCGGTGTTAGGCCTGTTAAGTTTGAAATGCCTCTTGGGTGCTCGAGTGGAGATGTGGAGCTGGTAACTGTGATACATGAGTTTGGAAATCACAGAGGAGGTTGGGTTAGGAATGCGTATTTGGAGTTAAAAAAAACAAAAACAAAAACTACCTGAACATCAGGTTGAGGGAGAATTGAAACACGCAGGTCTCTGGGGACTTTGGCAAGAGAGATGTCAATAGGCTGTGCCGGAGTGGTGGCTGAAGATTTTCAGGGGAGCATGGGATGTGTGGATTGACAACCCCTTGAAGGAGTTTGCCGTGATGTGGACAGAATGATGGGGGAGGGGTGAGATGGGGACAGACTGCTGTTCCCTGTGCCCTGGCAGGAGTGCCAGAGGGTAGGCCTCTCCTAGGGTCTGAGTGGACTGGCGGGCCTTCTGTTCAACAGCGAGAAGATGAGATTGCAGATTGCTTCAGTTTCCCGAGAAACAGAGTGACAAGGTGGGAAGGGGAGTTGTAGGATTTGTTAATGGAGTTGCATGTAAAACTTGCATGAATTTTTAATATGAAACCTAAGACTTCGCATAAATGGAGTGACTTCAAAGTGCTTACCCTTGGGGTTCTCTCTCCTGTGCCTTTGGGGGTGTTTTGGTGGAAGAGTTTGAGAAGCCACTTAATTATCGTATTCTATCGTTATGTTGTTAAATCTCACCCAAGTGAGTATTTAACCTTAAAGAGTTTGAGATTCACTTACCCATTTTGTTATCTTTAATAGAGCTTTTGCAGCTGCTCCAAATATCCCTCCATTTGTGTATCTTAATTGTTGCTTGGCAGGCCGCTGCATTCTGCACCAGGGACGGCCCGGCGCAGGAGGCTGTGGGGCGTCTGTAGGTAGAGTGCCCTCGTTCCCACCCCTCTCCACTTGTTTTGGAGGAGAGGATGTGGAAGAAGGCAGGGCCCCTGAAGTGCAACACCCTCCAAGAATATTTTAGCATACCTTTTCCTCTTTTCTCAAAACACTTAACAAACACACCGCACATCTTGTAATTCTGACGGGGTGCTTTGAGCGAGCTGAGTGTAGTGCTGTTAGCCGGCCTTTTATGATACTTCGGCTTCTTTCCTGTTTGTCGCATTGGCCTGCTTTTTTTCTATACAGTTTTCGTAAGATAACCTCCCACCGCCGTTTAGGTCCTTCAGCCTTCTTAGTAGAGAGCGCTGTGAACAGTTTGAATTACTCCACCGTGACCTCGTGGGATGGGAGCATGTGCGAAATCAGGTCTGCCCCTCTTATGTTGTTGACCCCTATCGCTTCTCAGCCTTTTGGCTGAGATCGAGTGTGTGTTGTCGTCCCAAGAGATGGCCGTGGCCTGGGGGCGCTTGATCTGTAATCGGTGGTTTGTTTGTGTGACTCGGCCACCTGCCCCCGATGGCCAGGTTCTCCCACAGGCTCGTGGGCCGACCTCCCCACTCCTAAAGCCTGGCTTCGTCAGGTCGCTGGGCCAGGAGGCCTTCCCTGAGCACGCTCTGCACAGCCACCAGCTTTGCCTTCACGCCTGCACCACTGTGTGCTTGCGGGCGTGGCGGGAACGCTCACTGGTTACTTCTTGGTCTTCCCCTCCAGTCCACGGGTTCCATGAAGGCGAGGACTCTGGTCTTGTTTTCAGCCTAGTGCGTCCAGCAACCAATGAAGGGGGCGGCACACTCAGAAAGTTTGTAGAATGAACACGTGTATAAATCCAGACTTTCAATCCAGAGTGCTGTGTTCTCCTGGCCACGAGAGGGGCCCACGTGTCCGCGTTGCAGCCCAGGCTTGCCCTCTTGTCGTTCGGCAGTCCTTCACAGCTGTTAGTTTCAGAGTTGTTTTGGAGTTTGGAATTTTTGAGATTTTAGAATGGAGTCTGTGAGTATACCATATATTGTGGAAATCCTAAATAGCATTTTGTACTCAAACAGATTTTTGAGGCAAAGTACATGACTCTCTGTGCTAAGTGGGGCAGAGACTGTAGATAGCCTCACGTCACGTCAGGGAGTGCCGCCCAGTGAGTTAGCATGTTTTCAGAGCTTTGGGGGTTTCAGAATCACAGGTAAAGGTTTGTGGACCTGCGTTAGTGAATGTCTGTCCGTCGGGCATTATGTCGTGTGC
The DNA here is from genome assembly GCF_018350215.1 of Panthera leo. Classification (NCBI taxonomy): domain Eukaryota; kingdom Metazoa; phylum Chordata; class Mammalia; order Carnivora; family Felidae; genus Panthera; species Panthera leo. Next base: position 143,911,048 of record NC_056684.1, read on the forward strand.
TGAAAATGCAAAGGAAGAAAACAGCTCTGCCGTCCTGTGTGGGGTCGCCATAATGTGGGATGTCGAGCACACACGAAGGCCCTGCTGGGGACCCTGGGTGTTTCTGTCACCCTCGTTTGCTTTCCAGCAGCGTGCTGTCTGCTGACCGCTTCGTGCCTGCTACATGGGGCGCCGGCAGAAGGGCGCTCTCTCGGGGAGAGCGTAGGAAGCGGCTGTGCCCCGTCTTCCTGGATGGAGCTCCCTCAGCCCGGCCACAGGGATTCAAGGAGTAGAGAGTGATGTGTGCACCCTCCGGACCTCTGTCTCCTTCACTTGGGGGTCGGGGTGGGAATGGACCCCAGAGGCGAGGCTGCACCAGGGGCAGGTTTGAGGTCCTCAGTCCTGGTTCTGACTTATCTGCAGTCCTCTTGGCTGGATCTGGAGTTTGCAACTTTAGATGGGTTTAATGTATGTTTCCCGACTTTTAAAATAGCGTAATTTCATTTCAGTATTTATAAGATGCATTTTTGATGTAGATAGAAATCTTTAAATAAAAAAAAAGTTCTACCTGGGGCGCCTGGGTGGCTCAGTCAGTTGAACGTCTGACTTCAGCTCAGGTCATGAGCTCACGGTTTGTGAGTTCAAGCCCCACATCAGGCTTTGTGTGGACAGCCAGAGCCTGCTTGGGATTGTCTCTCTCCCTCTCTCTCACAAATAAATAAACATTAAAAATTTTTGAAAAAAATCTGCCTACTTTCTAAAATGGTACTTGCATTTTGAAAAAAATGTTTAATTGCCAGACTGCAGGAAAGCCAGCTCTGTTTTATTAAAAAATGAGGGGCCAGGGGTGTCTGGGTGCCTCGGTCGGTTGAGCATCCGACTTCAGCTCAGTTCGTGATCTCACAGTTTGTGGGTTTGAGCCCCGCGTCATGCTCTGTGCTGACCGCTTGGAGCCTGGATCCTGCTTCGGATTCTGTGTCTCCTCTCTGCCCCTCCCCGGCTTGCATGCTCACGCGCTCTCTCTCTCTCTCTCTCTCAAAAATAAATAAACATTGTAAAAAAAAAATGAGTAGCCAAGGTGTACCTGAGTGGCTCAGTCGGTTGAGCGTCCAACTTTGGCTCAGGTCATGATATCATGGTTTGTGGGTTCGAGCCCTGCATTGGGCTGTGTGCTGACAGCTCAGAGCCTGGAGCCTGCTTGGGATTCTGTGTCTCCCCCTCTCTCTGCCCCTCCCCTGCTCGTGCTCTGTCTCTGTCTCTGTCTCTCTCTCTCTCTCCTTCAAAAATAAATTTAAAAAATTAAAAAAGATTAAAAAAAAATGAGGAGCCAATACTCAAATATGTCTGAACATGCATATTTCAAGCATTGAAAAGGATATAGGGTGAAGTGGTTTGTTCCTGGAGCAGATGTCAGTGTTATTTCTAAAGTTTTTCTGTGGTCTTTGATAAATTATGTAGAATGTGTTAACTCTCGTTTGAACATGTGTATTAAAGATTGTTCTTTCAACTTAGAATTATTTTTGTCCAAGGTACTTGACTTAAGATTTAATGAGCCATGACACCGAACTAGAGACATGCTTTCAGTGTTTCAGCATTTATAAGAGATATTATGGTTTTCAAAAGGACTTATGAGAATGGTCTTTTGTAATGTATTTTAAGATAGTTAAGAATAGAGTTTGTATTGTGAAAAATTCCTCCAAGACACGTTCTGGAGTTTTATGAGTGAGTGTAACGGTGGCAGGACAAGGTGGTGTCACCCATAGAGTTGTGGTGTTTTTTTTTGTTTGTTTGTTTGGTTTTTGTTTTTGCAAATAGTTTATTTCACAGGGTTTATTTACAAGAGACTCCTTCTTGTGTTTTATAATTACCCTTTCTTTGGGATCAACTAATAATGTAAAAAATACCTGGTGGAGGGGTACCTGGGTGGCTCGGTCAGTTGAGCGTCTGACTCTTGGTTTTAGTTTAAATCATGATCCCAGAGTCATGGGATTGAGCCCCCACATCGGGCTGCACTCTGAGCAGGGAGCCTGCTTGGGATTTTCTCTCTCCCTCTGTCCCTCCCCACTGCTTGGTTGCACGCATGCTCTGTCCCAAAAAAAAACCCAAAAACAAACCTGGTGGTGTCATCTTTGTTACAGATGTATTATGTTTATGGAATTGGAAATGTTTGATTTCTTAGAGTGTGTGTGGATGGATTATGGAGTTGAAAATGTTTGCATCTGTAGTGCGTGTATAAACACGCCAGTTTCCAAGTGTGGCCTTTAGAGTATTATAGAAGAGTGGGTTTTGTTTTTAAAGGTCATAATTGAAAAGCTTTATGTGTCTTAATCGCTTAACTATTTTCTTTCACCGGGATTGTTAAGAAAAACACAGAATGTAACATGTGGGAAAATGTTAAATGGATGCAAACACTATAAGATTTTCCACAGAAGTTTTTTCTTCACAATGAGGCACATGGGAAGGCTCCATTAACACTTTAGATGGTATCATAATTTTGGAAAAACCGTTTCACCATAGGGGTGTTTACAAAAACCGAAGCTGTCTCTGCCAGGTTTTGACATTTGCTTAGCTGTATTGGTAGCAAGAGATGCAGTGGCAAAACCAGTTTAAAATTACCTAGGTTGTCAACATGCAGATTCTCTTTATTCAGTATTTAAACTACAAATTTATCAATCTGGGTAATTTGAAATACAGTAGCATAAAAAGAATTAGATATACCAAACCGAAAATGTGTGCAGATCTAAAGTAGTTTCTTTTCTTGATTTTGGTTAACAGAAGTATCTTCACATCTGTAATTTCTGGTAACTTAATGAGAACATACTGAACTTTGGGGGCACAATAAATTTTCCCATTATGTAAAATATTTTACACACTGGTTGACTCATTGTAAATTGTGAGTAGACATGATTCTCTTCCTGCGGAAAATAGAAACACATTATTATAATGGCGATTTTAGCCAATTGCAAAATTGTGCTCAGGTTACCACATTGCTTCCTCTTGGTTGGATTGTTGAACACTGAGATGGACAGTTAATAATGGGAACATGTTGGGAGCTCTTTTGTTAGGTTTTGGGGATGTGGTCTTTCTGTAAATCAGTTGTTTATTTTATACATGGGCTTATTTTTGTTTTTTTGTTTTTTTGTTTTTTTTTTTTTTTTGAGTTTTATGTGCAGTTAATGAATGTGTTTTCTTTGTATTGACTTCAAGGCTTGTAAATATTGCTCGGTCTTAAAAACCCAAGTTCTTTTGTTTATTTCATAGTAGAAAGAACTAACCAAATGAGTGCTTTTTGGTGGTGATGGTGGGGTTGATAGTTTTCCTAGTGATACTCCCTCATGTTTAAAAGTGCCACATATGGGGCGCCTGGGTGGCGCAGTCGGTTAAGCGTCCGACTTCAGCCAGGTCACGATCTCGCGGTTCGTGAGTTCGAGCCCCGCGTCAGGCTCTGGGCTGATGGCTCGGAGCCTGGAGCCTGTTTCCGATTCTGTGTCTCCCTCTCTCTCTGCCCCTCCCCCGTTCATGCTCTGTCTCTCTCTGTCCCAAAAATAAATAAAAAAAAAAAAATAAATAAAAATAAAAAAATAAAAGTGCCACATATTCATATATGTGTAATTTATATTTTAAAGTTAAAATCAGATTTTTTTCTTGAAAAATTCTTGAACTCTGAGATTTGGGGGAGAAAAATTACTCAAAGTAGTTCTGAGTTGTTTCAAACAGTATTTGGAAGGGCCACCCCCAAAATAATGCATTTTTAGGGGCATAATGCTCTTGTAATAACAGTTTTCTTTTGTTTGTTTCTTTAATTGAGATGCTATGTCTCATTAAGGGGTGTTAACTTTTGGGTGTCTAGCCTTAGGCACAATTGTGTCAGCTTTTTGAAAATGTACCTGCATGAGCTAATCACACACCATACAATTTACCTATTGGAAACATCTTATTCAGTGGTTTTTAGTATATTCACAGAGTTGCACAGTCATTACCTATTTTGGACATTTTGTGTGAACGGAATCATACATGTGGTACAATTTGGGGTCTGGCTTCTTTCACTCAATATCATGTTTTCAGGATTCACCCATGTTGTAGCCTGGATCATTAAGTTGTTCCTTTTTGCTGCCGAATAAAATTTCATTGTAAGGATGTAGCACTTTTTATGGATTCATTATCCCATTGATAGGCATTTCAGCTGCTTCCCCATTTTGACTGTTAATGAAGAATGCTGCGAGGAATGTTTGAGAATCAGTTTCGGTGTTTTCGTTTCTCTTGCGAGTATACCCAGGAGTTTGCATCAGCTTGTGGTGCCTCTTTGACCTGCTGTTCAAGTTTTTGTTTATGTTTGTAAAGAGACTTTGCTACTTATAACTGGGCTTCTTAAGACCTTTGTTGGTGATCTGATGACCCTTTTCAGGCTTGAAGCCCCTGGACCCCTGTTGCCTGGAGAAACTGCCAGAATTATAGTATCTTTCTTTCCTAAGACCAGATCACATCTGATGGTCATCACAGGGTCTTATGAGATGAGTATCCTCTTAGATTTGGGGCAGATGATTAAGTCTGTTCTTTATTCAAGCCAACTAAATCTGTCTGTATTTTATATTTTTCTTGTGTTCTTCTCTCTGCTTCTTCTTGGGGACACCCTTTGTTCTTTGACCCCAGCAGCACAGGGAGTGACAATGAATGATTTGTGTATTTTCCCTTCAGGCTGTATATCCCTCACTCCTTCCTTCTTTCCTTCCTTCCCTCCTTTTTTTTTTTTTTTTTTTTTTTTTTAATTTCATGATAATTTTGGTAACTGGGTTGCCCATTGTTGAAGTGATATAATATCACCTTAAGGTAGTGGTAATACTCGAGCATTATTTTAAGTGTGCAAATGAGACTTATAGGAATGTTTCCATAATTTGTATCAAACTCATGTAAATGTACTTTAACAATGTTCGCCAGTTGCCTGAGTTAGATTATGAGTTTCATTACTGCTGTTTCATCAAGGAGCAGGTTCTGCATGGTCATTCCAGTTAATGCTGAGAACCCTGTAGGTTTCTTGTCATATATTTAAACTGAGTTAAGCTTGGAAAATTATTGAGTGCTTTGAAGATACTGGCTATATTTTGGAACAATTGTGCCTTTCATTTTGAGAAGCTTGTGTTCTGGGGAACCTTTCACATGCATTATATCACTTAAAAATTCAACCCACCCCATAAGGTTTGTAGGGTAGGTCTTACTCCTTTCTGGACTCCCAGATTCAGAAAGAGCAAAGCAATTGCTGGGAGAAGTGAGTGTCAGAGGAGATAGAGTGCTGCTCTTGCTCTGCCCCATGCTGTGAGCTGAGAGGAGGCAGATGTGGGGAGACCAGGCCCTGCCCTGGCCAGCAGGGTTATGCCAAGTCCAGAGCAACCAGGCAGCTAACACCAAGCAGCATCGCTTGGACATCTGGTGGTGCACTTGCAAAGATTTCTCCTGTTTGTGCCTTGCTGCCTCCTCATACATAAAGTAGAGATAATAGGAGGCCACTTTCCAGGCAAGTGGGGATCTGGTCTGCTAGTCACTGGACCTAGTTCCCATGCACTGACCACTGGCTTGCTGCCCTTGGTTTGCAGATGGTTGGCCTGGAAGGTGGTTTGAATGGTCCTGTAGCATGCTCCTTTCCAAAATCACCCCTGTCCTCCAACCTCAACCGTTGGCCCTAGAGGCCCCCGTGGGCCTTGCTCTACCAGTGCGCATTACCGCAGAATTAGTTCTCGTTGCTGAGGGGTGGGGCCAGGGTCTCAGGCTCCCCACCCCGCCCGCCCCCGCGCCAGTGTTGGCCCCACTCCTTAGGCATTGTCTGTTCCAAGAGGCACAAGAGACTTGGTGTAAGACCCCTGCTAGTTCCTTCCGACCCTCCTGTGACAGCCTACTCAGGCCAGAACACAGGATTCCTGCTTCCCAGGCACGGGGTCCCTGGACTGACAGGCCAGTAGGGGATGAGCCCTTTTACAGCATGGCAGCCGGTGGGGGTGTGCCTGCCACTGAGGACCAGCCTTGATCCCTGATTTGAAAGGCACAGTTCTATGAAACTTCTTCTGTGGGGAGTGCCCACCTGAATATGTCCAGAGGCGCTTGATAAAAGTTCCTGTGAGGCTGTTAAATCACTAGTGAGTCTCTACAAAGCACAATAATGGCAAAAAGAAATTTCCTCGCACTGCCTCCTGCCTTCCCTTCTGATCGTCCACCTCGTGCTGTGCTATTATCCGGCAGTTAGGGATTTGCACTTGAGGTTTGGTTTCGTTGAAAATATTCGTTGATTCATACCACACCTTTTTTGGGAGAGATCAGGGTAGGAAGGGTGCAGTATTTCCATAAATCTGATCCATCCCACACCCGTGAGTAAAGCCCCGGGGGAGCACCATCGTTTCCCGGGGGTGTCAGTGAACTTTTTGTTGGATGCCTAGAAAAGCAGCATACCAGGTGGGGAGGTGTGGGCTGTGGAGCCTGGGTGCTGGGGTTTGAATCCTGGCCTTCCCCACCGTGCCCCAGGCTGCTCAGCTGTCGGATGGAAAGGACGCTGGTGGTGGTCTCACAGAGGGACTAGTAACTCCTGTGTGTGGAGCAGTGGCGGCTGCCCCTGGTGAGGGGGCTTCGGTGGGGGTCCTTCCGTATAGCCTGGTAACTGCGAGGGACGACGGGAGCACAGAGGAAGGGCCCTGCTGCCAGGGGTGGGAAAGGGAGTTAGTGTAGACTACCTGGGAGAGAAGATTCCGGAGCCTGAGGTGTGAAGGGTGTGAAGTTAGGTAGATGGGAGGAAGGCGGAGCAGAGGATTCTCACCAGAGGGAACAGCTTGTTTGCAGGGATACGACAGGTCATTTCTGTTACCAGGATGAGGGGTGACCGGCAGGTTCCCTAAGTGTGTGTTCATTCGCCCAATCCTTTACCAAGCACTGCTCAGTGTCAGGGGAGGGGCGCTGAACTCAGGGGAACGAGGCCTCTTAGACAGCATCGCCCATTAGGAGGTTCCCCAGAATCTCCGGAAGACAACTGTTGCCTGCTGAGGGGCCCTGGGGTGCAAGAGTGTAGCACAGAGTTGCCCTACGAGGCTCACATTCTGTCATTTCTACTTGGTCACCACATGCCTCGGGCACCATATGCCTCAGGCACCCGTCAGTCATGGTGGGGGCCATGCTGGCCCAGGGCTGCCGTGAGGGTCAGGCGGGCTCCAGAACACGGCCTTGCTGAGGACACACCAGTGCCGGCCGAGGGACGTGTGCCATTTTGAGGATGCTTTCCCCTCGTCCCTCCCTGTTCCCAGCACATCCTTCAGCTCCTGGTAAGTATTCCTTCCTCATAAAACTTGTCCTGCATCCCAGACCAGCTCCGGTTCTGCCTCCCTTGTGTGCCGGCCCTCTCCGTCATACGGGTCCTCGTGCTTGGAATGGCTGGTCCTCTAGCCGTCTCGCCCCCTCGGGTGCCTGTGACCTTACCCATGCCCTTTCACACACAGCATGTGGCCGGTTGATGCTCACTAAATGTATTGAATGAATGAATGAAAATTAAAGGTCACTTAGTAATCATGCTACTATTTTAAGTCTCTTTTTCTGAATTTGGTTGTATGGTTAATGGTTTAGTATTTCAAGCGCTCTGATCACGTAATGGTTTTTACTGTGCTGTGAAGGTAGCTGGCTGTTCAAGGTGATTGCTGCCCACAGAGCAACTAGAAGTGCTTCCTGTACTTGTGTTTTCTGGAAGGAAAGTCATGGTTCATTCCCAGTAGCTCTTTAGTTGGGGTTTTGAAGCTGCTGTTCAGCGGCACATGTGCGGGATTCACACAGGGAGCACTTCCGCGTTAAAGACGGTGTCATCATGCACATCTCATTAATTTCAGTATTCTTACCCAGCACAGTGAATTGTCAAAACCGTCCTCCAGTAAAAACCACAAACCAGTAAGCCTTTAGGAAATAGGTTGAAAATCTAGAAATGCCCCCCCCGCCCAGGTGTTCACAACATTTTTTTAAAGATCCTTATAAAATCTTTGTGATTCAAAAGGCAGCTTCCTGTGCCAGGGGAGTCTCTCTCCGAGCTCTTGCTTCTGAGGTTTGTAGCTTTCAGAAAGACTGCAATGCAGCGGTTACCAAAGTCTCTGTTCATATGGAAACAACTGGTGGTGAGGTCTTTTGCTCCCTTTCTCGAAGCCGCCGACTACGACCTGCAGTCTGAAGGAGGAGACAACGAAGGCAATCCTCCCTTGGACTTAGCTGTTTAGGGATAGAGCGGAAGTGATTTTTGTGAACGCTGTGGCTTAGCACAGGCATGCCCTGCAGCAGCTCTCTTAAGTTCCTGGTGCAGTGGGCTTCCTGGGATGTGAGAGTCAGGATGCCTTTGCAGTTTGTGCATGCTAATTTTATTTTCTCCTCTGTGTTCAGATGGTGGATTATGAGAAGGTAAGGACTTTAAAAATCATGCATAATATGTATTTTAAATGTTTATGACTATCCCTAGAGAAGGTGAAGAATTATGATTGAGTAGATCTCTTCTGAACCAAAGAAGCAAAACTTGGATTTCTTACGAAAGGACAGTTTGAACGTTTGAACAGTTTTCTTATTTAGTGTTGACAGATGCCATCTAAACAAATTATTAAAGATGTTCTTTAAAGAGATCTGCTTGTTCTTTGACTTACTAAACACGGTTGAGTTCCAGAGATGTAGACACGGATAGAATGGATTTGCTTCTATAACTTAAGCAATGACAGTATCATTCATCTGGCATGGAACATTGTGTTTCCCAAAATCTCAGCCATATGGCAGTGGATGAGGAAATCTAATTTCCGTAGTTCTTACTTGCCTTCAGAGGCGCGTTTTTGGGTGTGCGGAGCTGTGTGCTTATCCCGGGGTGAGGCGGATGCTACCTCTAGCTGCTCCTCTTTGTTTATCTAAGAGGGAGGCTGAGAGTCAGAACTCAGGTTTATTTATTTGTCTATGAATTGGCGGCCCCCAAACGGTGTTACATGTATTATGGGTGGTAATTTATACGTCCAATGCCAAGAAATAACAATGTCAGAGTTACCATGGCAACTGCATGCATTCTGAAAAGCTTATGAATGGGTACTGAACCTTCTGGCGTTTTAAGTGAGATGTTCCAGCTGAGAGCCTGCATTCATGATTAGCGTAAATAAATTCAGCTGTCCGTGTGTATCACATCCTTTTTCTTCGTTTACCAGAGTTGTCTGTTCAGCTCGGTCCTTCCTCTGGTCACGTCTGCCGTGGTCTCTGGGTTCTTGGCAAGAGACTATGGTTAAGAGATGGTTTTCAGCTCCAGGCTGGGGAGCAAGCCTGTGTGTGTAGTGTCCCAACACCTCAGTCTGTGGGTGGTGTAGAATGGGCTGGCACGTCTGCGCCTCCGGAGGACTGGAAATCCTTGACATCCCCAAGGCGTAGTTGCAACCCCGTGTGCTGGTGTGGTTCTGGCAGAGCTTTCTGTCCGTGTGAAGAGCTTCTTTCCAGTAACACCCCAGGGCTGTCAGAGAGCCTGACTTCCAGAGAGGCAGCCTGCCTAATTTATATTTCTGGGATATCACGATGGTTGGTTTTGGAGAGGGAGGCCCAAGTTAGAAAGACCGGCGTTCAAAATGCCAAGCCTGTGAAACTAATACACGAAGGCCCATTATCTTCATTACTAAAGGATTGTTTGCTGTTTATGTGAAATACATGTAGCATAGTTGCTTTGAAAACTAGCTCCCCTTAAGAATTTAAACCATATTGATACCTTGATTGCGTGCGACTGGAATACCTGTTTGCTAATATTTTGAAAAAGGCCCCGGGCAGCTTGCCTAGGAGGTCTGAGGTATTGGCTCCTAAGAGAGGGCCCTGCCAGGCCCTGGGAGAACATTTCACACTTGTGTAGATCCCATTCTCTTGATTGATGATCATTCAGATCATACAGCTTAAATTTTGAACCTGAAGGCAGTGTTAGCTTCTCAGACTCACCTCCGCGGGCATTTTGTGGTAGCTCACCTACAGGCCTTAGTTGAGAATCCTCATCCAGTTCAGTCCCTTTATTTTACAGATGAGGAAACTGCCACTTGGTTACAGCTCCGCAGCCGTAGGTCAGAACCAGACCTAGGATTGGAAACCTGGCTCCTGGCTCTCTGTTTTCCTAAGGATCGCTTTCCTGACAGAAGAGTTTTGCTCTCAGTAACTGTGTTTTGCTTTTCTTTTTGTTAAAAAAAAAAAAAAAAAAAAAAAAAAAAAAAAAAAAAAAAGGCCTATCGTAATAACAGGAATAGAGCTCTGTAATTTATAAAAGTTCCTGCTTTCCCTTTCTTCTTTATCCTGCCATTTATTGAACTGCTCAGTGTGCTGGAGACTTGAGGGGCGCTTCCTCCGCCCTCAGGCCGCATGCTGTGATGAGAGATGCTGGCCTGTGTGCCGGAGCGCTTAGCCTGGGTGTCTGCAGCTACCCTTCTGCCAACCTGTGGTATTTTCCAGAGAGGCTAGGGGCCCAGTGGTCACCTATTAAATCAAGGTCACAATACTGTGTTTACTAAAGGCAAAACAACATAGCAATATTAGGTGCAGCTTACAAGTTACACCTTACTTACTATAATAGCGGGAGGTTCAGCTTATAAGGCTTCTTGTGCTCAGGTTACCAGGTAGCTAGGGCATTCTCCCAGGACTCAGCGCCTGTGCCCCCTGCGCCCCCCCCAACCCCCCCCCCCCCCCGATACTGAGCTCGGTGAGGGTAGGAAGCCCATTTCTCACTGTTGGGTCTCAGGCTCAGTACATAATAGAAACACATTAACTGTCTGAATAACTCTGGAGCCCCCGAAAAGTGGTAAGGCTGTTGCAGATTTGGGCACGGTGGGCAAAGATGACGGAGAAGGAGTTAGACGAGGTACAGGTCCAGCAGCATCTGGGGCCTGTGGCTCAGTAGGCCCGCGGTAGGATACGGGACAGTCTGCATCGGTGAGAACGAGATGGAAAACATAATGTTTACAAGTTTCTCTTTGGTGATCTGTAAAGAACTCCAGGACAAGTGTGTTGTTACCCACAGGTGAGACAGAATGAAATTACCTCTCTTTTGAGAGAACTGCATCAAGAGAGTCTTAGATGTAACCTTTCAGGTGGAGAAAGATTTCTGCTTTCCTTGATAAGAGGAATCCTCTAACCCAGATGCCCTGCCTAAGAGTCTGACTTCTTGAGGTCTCTAAAGAAAGTGCCCTAGCAGACAGCGTGGTGTTGAGTTCCCTAGGCAGTTCCGATGTGGTAGAACCCAGAGGGAAGGCCAGCACACTCTGACTGCTCACCACCATTTCAGTCCAGGTACAGGAGGATACGCTCACTTATGGTAAGAGAATCAGGCACTGGTATTAGAAACCTGCGATAAACTAAAAATGAATTCAGCGGTATAATTTAAGTTGTTCTTTGGCTTAGAAGAATAATTATTTTAATTTGGGGGCACCTGGGTGGCTCAGTTGGTTAAGTGTCCGACTTCGGCTGAGGTCATGATCTCACGGTTCGTGAGTTTGAGCCCCGCATCGGGCTCTGTGCTGACAGCTTGCAGCCTGGAGCCTGCTTCCGATTCTATGTCTCCCACTCTCTCTGCCCCTCCCACTTGTACGTGTGCTCTCCAAAATAAATAAATAAATAATAAAATAAATAAATAAGCTTAAAAAATGACACATTTTCACACTTAGATAAACCCTGCATATGTTACAAAATGGCATTTCACAGGCAGATTCATTAATTAGGATTATTTTGCAAGGGTCTTCAGACCCTCAGATTGGAATGAGCACCCCTTTCGTGTGCTTCCTTGGCAGCTGGTGCTGAGCTATCAGACAGCTATTTAAGAAGGGAACTCGTATTTTCTGAGTCACTCCCCTATTGCATCGAAACTGTCTCTGATACAGCAGTAGAGTTGAAACGGTCTGCAAAGATGGATGGAGCTCAGGATGGAGCTCATGAGGAAATGTCTTTCCCGTGTTCTAGATTACTGAAGATACAAAGCGTGAAATGCTGAAACCTCCAGACATAATCGTGTTCATTCCGTCCTTATCCCCAGCCCCCCCAGCCCTGCATCAATGAAACTCAGTCCCAGGGCATGGAGGGAGGGTCCCAGCCCAGGTGGGGGAGCTCCTGGCCAGCTCTGCCTTCTTCCTCCAACCCCAGCCTTGGGTCTATGGCCCAGAATGTAGGGTTTTTGTCAGCTTAGAGCCTTAACTCACAACCCACAGTTCCTAGCACATTGTTTCCCTTTTTATTCTGCCTTGGAGTTTGAAAATGTCCAGTAGTGCTGGATGGTTTTATCATTTATCATTATTACAACTTGCAGCTACAAATCTTGTAAAACAAATTCATGTCCTACGCTCAGATTTTGCTCCTCTAAAAATTCTGTTTGTAACATTAATTTAGAAGAAGGCTTCTGAGTTGTTCAGAAACAGTTCTGTACCCCCTTTAATAAAGCTATTTTTGAAATGTAATTTAACGCCTGCAAATAAATTGCTTGAAGGTTTAGTTCATTGCTTGGAAAAGAAGTGTGAGAAGAAAAGTATTTTTTTTTTTAACATTTTCTGAGCTGTGGCCAGCAACCCGTTCATTCAGTTAATATTTATCATCCATTAGTATTTATCAATATAATATATGGTTATATTTATTATATATATATATTTATACGCTTGTATTTGGTATATGTTAGTGTATGTGCGTGCGCTAACACCAACCAGAAGTACAGCAAGAAGATTGGTACCCTTGAATTACAAGATTATTTTTTTCCCTGTGTAGCCTGTAAAACGAGGATATTGAATTGATATTCGATACTGAGCCACTTCTTAAACACTTGATTTCCTTATTGTATTTATTTATGTTTATATTTTTAAAATCCGAGAACTACAGAAATAGTTCGTTTCTACTGATCCTTCAGATCATGGCTTAAATGTCCTCTCCCCAAGGAGGCCTTCCCTGTACCTACTTAAATGGGTGTCACTGGTGTGTTCACCAGGAGCCTCCTTGGTAGTTTTCACGTCACACGCGTGCACGCACACACACATCTACTTGTGCTGTGTCCTCTTCCCCATAGACCGTCTTCAGGGTCCCCGTCTTTCTTGTCTCCTCCTCCCTGTACTGTGCTGGCCATCCTAGGTGGCTCTGATGCTCTGTGTCCTTCACAGGACCGTCTTGGAAGTTTTCAAGTGTTTACTGACTCAACCAAGAAATCTTTTTTCCATTACTAACTTACTGTCTTTTCAAATTATTGAATACTTGTGTTTTCCCACTCCACCAAGGAGCCGGAAACAACCTAGAATAGTGACTCTTTATGTCCTCAATGGCCCTTTCCTCTCTTGATCTCCATGTTAGTTTTCTTGTACGTGAACGAATACATTGTGAGGGTAGCAGCTTTTAATGCATCCTTTGAATTCAGGTTATTTTGAGGTAATTTTGAGAAACTAGTTAAGCCAGCCCCAGTGCGTTTGATATTTTAATTTATAGAATGCTCTTTTGTCTTCCTCACGACACTGCCAGATTGGAGAAGGGTGCTGTCATTCAAAACTATTTATTGGAGGGGCGCCTGGGTGGCTCAGTCGGTTAAGCGTCCGACTTCGGTTCAGGTCACGATCTTGCAGTTTGTCAGTTCAAGCCCCACGTCGGGCTCTGTGCTGACAGCTCAGAGCCTGGAGCCTGCTTCAGATTCTGTGTTTCCTTCTCTCTCTGCCCCTCCCCTGCTCATGCTCTGTCTCTCTCTGTCTCAAAAATAAAACATTAAAAAAAAAATTAAAAAAAAAAAACTATTTATTGGACAGTTGTGAGAGTGGGAACAAGGAACTGGCATCAGACAAGCTTTGGTCCCAACTGCTGGGCCAGGTGGGACCTTGCCAGCGGCCGTGTGCAAGGCGTGGCATGGCTCTTCAGGGCCCACAGCATGGCTGGGTGCTACCTGCCCTGTGGGCGTTTCTGGCTGGTGAGTCAGTCCTGGAGTTCTTCAGCAGCACTGATCTAACCTACAAATTAAGATTTATTTTTATATTATTTCAGTAGAAAATTTTATTAATGTGGACTTTTCTTTTTGTATAAAAAGTGTTGACACTAGAATATTTTCGGTTCCAAATGTTGATTAATTTAGGGGGAAACCGAAGAGATTTGATGTCGCATAACAAATCTTTATTTAAATTCAGTAAATTGAAGTGAATCATAACTATATTAAGCAAAAGCGAACATTGCAGAATAGGGTTTATTTGAAAGATGGTTCAGATGAAAATTTCAGGGTGACCTGGAAAGATGTCACGCTTCTGTACCACCTTAAGTTAAAACAATGTGATCATTTGGATGTCATGTAGGAAACTTGGTACTGGTGGGTCCAGCAATTCTGGCAAATGTGGTGGGGGTCACATTTGATTAGGAAGTTGATTTATTCTGGAGGGTTTACGTAGCGTGAGAATATTAGATTCAAAAAGATCCTAGGAATATTATATTAGATATTTAAAATTTTCAACATGACTATCTGTAAAAATATATGTGACATTTCGTGTTTTAGGACTAAAGTAAGCATGCGGTGGTAATGTATATTTGATCATGAGTTCAGGTGAGTAAGACTTCAGAGACACCCAACCAACCCAAACTCACCACTGCATTATAGCTCTAAGACATGGTTTTGTTTCACACAAGAGTAGTTTTAACTGTTACCCAGTGGCATGGGATAGTCATTTCACTGTTAACTAGCTCTTTTCCTTCTTGTTCAGATCCATTTGGGTAATGCTTTTCTTTCTTTCTTTTTTAAAAAATGTTTGTTTGTTTATTTACTTATTTGAGAGAGAGAGAGAGAGAGAGAGAGAGAGCAAGCAGGGGAGGGGCAGAAGGAGAGGGAGAAAGAATCCCAAGCCGGCTGTATGCACAGAGCCTGCTGTGGGGTTTGATCTTACGAACTGTGAGATCATGACCTGAGGGGAAATCAAGAGTCAGATGCTTAACCAGGTGCCCCTGGATATTGCTTTTCAAAAGTAAGCTAAATAATTCTAGTCAGTTCTCATATTAAAGTAGCTAGAAAGCAAGCAAATAGTTATAGTTAGTCAAATGATGGGAGAAGTTTATTTTAGCCTAGCCAATATCTCAGTGTCTTCTTGAAATCAGAAATGGCCTTAGTTCAGCTAAAGACGTTATTTTTGGTGCATCTGGTCACGAATGTCCTGTGCTAGTCTTAAGGGAATAAATAAACTCCGGGGATGTCAGTGCTGAAATTCAAAATAGTGAAAAAAGATGCTTGGTTTTAAAAAGGGACGAATGCATTCGTTAGGCCTTATTGACATTTTGGGAATTTTGAGGCATGTATTTTACTTGTTGCTCAGAAATTAGATGATCACCTAGGATTTGAATGTATAGTTGTCTGAGTGGTCGAGAATGCTGGGCAAGTCACCAAGGAGGGACCACTGGTCTTTGAGACCAGTTTCAGTCCTGCTGACTCTGACTCCTCTGGGCAAGTTGCTAAATGTCTTTATCTTAGTTCCTCAATAGTCCAAGGAGAGATTTGGAGCATCGGATAACCTTTTGAAGATAATTTGAGAGGCGCATATGGCAAATCCACTTTTACAGTGTAAATCTTGACTGATTCTTACATCATGAGTCAGTGGGCATGCCTTTGTTGAGGTCGTCACTTTCTGATAATAGACATAGATGTTAGGAAGAGGCAGACCACTTTGTCACTTGCTGATGTGTAATGTTGGGAAATTGCTGAATCTTTGTGTTTCAGTTTCCTCATATCTATAATGGAGGGGGAAATGGAGAAGAATATTTAGACTTGTGAGGAATAAATGTATAATCACAGGAATAATTGAATAATAACTACTAATATGTATTGAATGTTTACTGTGTGGTAGATCCTTTCTAAGTGCTGAAGATACAAACCCAAAGAAGACACATACCCAAAGAAAACATTTCTATCTTCAGAAAGCTGACAGTCAGGTGGGAGAGAGAGAAGGAAGCAAAGCCAGTGTAGGCTTGTGTTATGATGGGTGTCCTTATAGTATAGACCAGGGCTTGAGGAAGGTCACTTTCACTGGGAAGGGAAGGAACTTGGAAAGATGCTTAGAGAAGTTTAACTCCCTAGAAAGCAGGTGCCTGCTGAGTGTGCCTAGCACCTTGCTAGCTGCTGGGGGTGGAGGGAGGCTACAGATCTAAATTTAGCATGATCTCTGCCCTCAAGTTTCGTGACCAAACTGTGAGTTGAGTGTAAACGGTAGGTGTCAAGACACGTGAATGGAGTCTTGAGGATGAAGTGTCTGGCAGGACATGAAGGGAGTGAGAGGGAAGGAGCCAAGGCACAGGAGAAAGCGGACCAGGGGGCGTGGTGTGCAAGTCCGCCCTTGCGCCCTTGCGACGCAGAGGCAGGGTCTTAGCCAGGGAGGGCAGGCACGCCTGCTGAGCAAGGCTGGGCGGCCTGCCGACTCACACCCAAGGCCAGGTCAGAAGGAGCAGATGGAAGAGGGAATTTTGGGGTGGGGAGGATGCTTTCATGAACTTGAATGGTATCTGATTGTTAAATTAACTCATTTCATGAGTTTTGACTATTTCTTCATAAAAATTACAACTTTTAATTTCATAGTCTTTGTTTCTCCACTAAACTTAATACCATAAAATTTTTGATTAAGGAAAAAGCTTTTTTTTTTTTTAGTCATTACATTTGAAAACATTTTTCTGCACCTGTGCTTTTATTTATTTTTTAAATTTTTTTAATGTTTATTTTTGAGAGAGAGAGAGAGTGTGCCCGAGCATGAGCGGGGGAGGGAGGGAGGGGGAGAGAGAGAGAGAGAGAGAGAGAGAGAAAGAGAGAAAGAGAGAGAGACAGAATCGGAAGCAGGCCCCAGGCTCCAAGCTGTCAGCACAGAGCCCGACTGGGGGCTGGAACTCAACAGCTGTGAGATCATGACCTGAGCCGAAGTCGGACGCTTAACCGACTGAGCCACCCAGGTGCCCCTGCACCTGTGCTTTTAGAAAGTGAAATAAACGCTGTGGAGAATATGTAGAAGTTGGCCTACGGTGGAGGTTCTTTTATTCTTGCGATGGTGAGAGTACTTCCACTTGTGCTTGCCTGGCGCTTTCCTGCCACATTCACTAGAGAGGAGCACCAGCAGGGTGGTGACCCTGCAGAATCTGGAATGAAGTTTGTTGCTTGATTTGCTTTTAATTGAACTGATGTGTTGAGAGCCTTGGCACCTACCTTCACCAGTTAGTAAATGGACGTGGTAGCAGTTGCTGCTGGTGGCTGGTTTTGGTCTACCCCGTAATGTAAATGTATCTCCCCAACATTACATAATTAAAGTTGTAATATCTTTGTGTGCATGTATTAATTTAGTAATAATAGGAAAGTTTTTACATTCTTGTAGTATTTCCCTGTCTCCAAAGTGTCTATGTGTGGGACTATGTACGTATGAGACTCTTAGCTGCAAATAGAAGTAATTGGAGCATAATGTTTCATATTGAAGTGTTTTCTGTTTTAAGATCTTTCTGAGAAGGAAAGCATTTACTTTTCCGGTTCTGATAAATCCTTGTAGTTATAATGTATGAGCGTGATGTGCTTAGTAAGAAAGTTATTCCGGAGTCTTCCCTTTCTGCCGTGGCAGAGTAACAGGGACCAGGTTTACTGTCCACCAGGACCTGGTACAGAATTGACACCAGAAAGCTCAATAATTGCGATTAATAAATATTTTAGGGGCACCTGGCTGGCTCAGTCGGTGGGGCGTGTGACTCTTGATCTTGGGGTTGTGAGTTTGAGCCCCACTTTGGTTGGAGAGATTACTTAAAAATAAAACCTTTAAGAAAATAAACAGTTTATTACAGTACTTTTAGAAAATCAATGAAAAAATCAAATTTTAAATATAGATAGGATCAGAATTAATGATCTTTCCTTTTGCCTCAGCTCAGATATGGCTCAGTTCAGCACTGTTCCTGGTACTATCTTTAAAATTTTACTATTTTCTTCTTGTAGATTTTTTTTTATTAACTTTGGTTTTTACCTCTAATACTGAATTTTTTGGTACTCCTTTAAAATTTACTTGAATCATGTGCCTTATTCTCCTCATCCTTGTCCCAAACCTGACTCTTTTCCTTAAACAACTTGAAAACCAGACAAAACATATGAAATAACAGTTTCAGACATTGGCCAGCAGACAGGTTAGGACCGTATTCCCTAAAATAAGGGAAATGAGCCCTATGATTATTCCAGCTTACTCTCTAGAGCAGGGCCCATGAAATTTTTCTGTAAAGGGCCAGACAGTAAATATCTTAGGCTTTTCAGACCGTATGGTCTCTGTCAGAGTTACACACTCAACTCTGTGTCTGCTTTCATACTAAGTATGCAAATGAATGGGTGTGGGTGTGTTCCAATAAAACTTTATTTATAAAAACTAGTAGTAGGTTAGATTTGACCGCCAGGCAAATCCTGGTCTCGAGAGTGTTTCCACACTGCAGGGTAGGAGAGAGAAGCCAGAACCCACTAGCTTTACTGAAGTGACAAACACCCAGCATTTGGGAGAACAAAGCAGCTAGAGTTTGGGGGGCAAAGTATATAGGAGAGGAAGGGAGCTACTTAGAGAATCCAGAGATCTGCAGAAGGACCCCCTTGAGACTCTGGTTGAGTACTGACCAGCACATACACGAGAGGAAACACAAAGCCAGGAAAAGAACCACCAGAAAGGAATAGACTGAACAATTTGTGGATATCCCACAGGGCTGAGACAGTTTGTGTTCCCACCACCTAGAGTAGTATCGGATCCTTGTAAGGCTTGTTTTTTAATCTTTGTGAGGGTGGGTTCGGAGCAGCTTTTCCATTTAGGGGATCGGGTAGACTTCCCTCCCCTCACTAGTGGGGCTGGATTAGCTCTAGACCATAAAGGCCATTGTAGACCTGTCCTAAATGGTTCCAAATAACGTTTCTCAGAACAAAGTCCTGCTGTATTGAAAAGGACTTAATAGGGGTGCCTGGGTGGCTCATTCATTTGAACGTCTGACTCTTGATTTCATCTTGGGTCCTGATCACAGGGCTGTGGGATTGAGCCCTGTATTGGGCTCCCACCCTGGGCATGGGGCCTGCTTCCGATTCTCAGGGCACCTGGGTGGCTGCCAGTTGAGCATCTGACTCTTGATTTTGGCTTGGGTTGTAGTCTCATGGTTGGAGATGGAGCCTCGCATCGGGCTCCCTGCTAAAGCTGAGATCGTGCTTGGGATTCTCTCTCTCGGTCTTTTCCTCTGCTTGTGCTCTCTCTGTCTCTGTCTTTCTCTCTCTCTGTCTCTCTCAAAAAAAAAAAAAAAAAATTCTCTCTCTCCCTCTGCCCTGCCCCCTGCTCGTGTTCTTTCTCTTTCTCTAAATATATATATAATAAAATCTTGGCGCACCTGGGTGACTCAGTTGATTAAGCATCCAACTCTTGATCTCAGCTAAGGTCTTGATCTCAGGATTGTGAATTCAAGCCTCATGTTGGGCCCCATACTGGGTGTGGAGCCTACTTTAAAAGAAAAAGAAAGGGTGTAGTAAATTCTAGCTCCCAATAGTGTAAAAAAAATTTGGGTGTCCAACATACAATAAAAATTACCAGGCAGGGTGCCTGGGTGGCTCAGTCCCTTAAGCATTGGACTTTGGCTCAGGTCATGATCTCGTGGTTCGTGAGTTCGAGCCCCGCATTGGGCTCTGTGCTGACAGCTCAGAGCCTGGAGCCTGCTTCGGATTCTGACCCCCTCTTTCTTTCTGCCCCTCCCCTGCTTATGCTCTCTTTCAAAAATAAATTTAAAAAACATTAAAAAAAATTTAAAAACCTTAAAAAATACTATCAGGCATACAGAGAAGCAAGAAAATATGATATTAACCAGGAAAAAAATCAGTCAATAGAAACAGACCCAAAAATAACAGATGATGGAATTCGCAGACAAGGACATTAAAATAACTGTTACATGGAAGTCACACATATTCAAAAATGTAGAGGAAAATGAGTGAAATGAGAGATATGAAAAGAAAGACTGAAATAAAACTTTCAGATGAAAAATACTGTATCTGAAATGAAAAATGCAGTAGAGAGATTAATAGCAGGTTGGCACTACAGAAAAGGTCATTGAACTTCAAGACTTAGCAATAGAAACAATCCAAAATACAGCAAAAAGAATAGAGAAGACTGAAGAGAATAACAGAGCATTTAGGGACCTGTGAGACAAAACCACCTGCTCCAAGATATGTGTAATTGGGGTTCCAGGAGAGGAGGGAATGGAAACAACATTTGAAGGAATAATGGCTGAAAAAAAATTAAAAATTTGATGAAAACTATAAACCACAAAGCTCAAAAATCCCAAATAGAGTACACAAAACCATACCGACATACTGCAACATCCAATTCCTGAAAAACCAGAGATAAAGAGAAAAGAAAAAGCCCAAAACTTAAAAAGCAGTGAGAAGAAAAGACATTACAGAGGAACAAAGATAGAAATGGCAGCTGGCTTCTGGTCCGATTTGTGCTAGCCAAAAGACAACAGAATGACATGTTTAAAGTACCAAAAGAAAAACCTGTTAGTTTAGAATTCTGTGCCCAGAGAAAATATCTTCTAGAAATAAAAGTGAAATCAAAATTTCTAGGCCAAGAAAAGCTGACAGATTTTATTGCCAGCAGAACTGCATGCACTACAAGAAAAAAAATCTTTTAATGTTTGTTTATTTTTGAGAAAGGGAGCCCAAGTGGGGAAGGGGCAGAGAGAAAGGGGACAGAGGATCTGAAGCCGGCTCTGTGCTCACAGCAGTGAGTCAGATGTGGGGCTTAAACTCCCTAACTGTGAGATCATGACTGAGCCAAAGTCTGTGCTCAACCCACTGAGCCCCCCAGGCGTGCCTACGCTTCAAGAAATTTTTTAAGGAAGTTCAGGTAGAAGGAAATGATACCAGATGGAAATTTTTACAGAGAGGAATGAAAAGAACCAGAAATGGTCAATTCTCACTTCTAATTGCCTTTTTTTTTTTTTTTTTGGCTATTTTGGAGCGCCTGGTGGCTTGCTCAGTTAAGCATTCAACTGTTCATTTCAGCACAGGTCATGATCTCACAGTTTCGAGTGTTCGAGCCCCACATCGGGCTCTGTGAGGGTGCCAAGCCTGCTTGGGATTGTTCCTCTCCCTACTCCTCCCCTGCTTTCTCTGTCTCTCTCAAAATAAATAGACTTTCAAAATAATAAGAAGAAAATAAAAATAGGCTATTTAAAGCAAAAATAACAGTGTAATGTGGGACTTCTTATACTTGCAGAGGTAAATAAATGAAAACTGCACAAAAGACGGGAGGGGAGAAACAGAAATATGGTGTTACTATATGCTTAAAGTGGTATAATAGTATTTGCAGGTAAAGTGTAGTAAGTCAAAGGTGACTGTCGTATCCAGGATAATCTGTCATCAGTGGGAATGAAAGAAAATATTAATGCCAATATCAGGGATGTAAAAGAGGGTATCACTACAGATCCTACAGACGTTGAAAGGGTAAGAAGGGTAAAATTGTCAATCATTTTATGCCAATAAATTTGACAAAATGAAAACATTCCTTGAAAAACACAAACCACCAAAGCTCACTCGAAGAAATATATAACCTTCATAACCGTATTTATTAAAGAAATTGAATTTGTAATTAAACTCCTTACCTCAAAGAACACTCCAGACCCAAATGACTTCACTGGTGAATTGTATTAAACACTTATAGAAGAAGGAATACTAATCAGACAAAAAGTTTTTTAGAAAATTGAGGAGGAGGAAACGCTTCCTATCTCATTCTATGAGGCCAGCACTGCTCTGAAAGCAAAACTAGACAAAGACATTGTAATAAAGGAAAACCACCAAGTGTATTTGTTGTACACGCATGTCTGCCATGAACTTTAGCAAATGTAATCCATGTAGAAACATAAAAAGGATATTACATAACAATCAAATAAGGTTTATCTCAGAGTGAAAAATTGGTTTAACACTGGAAAATCAATCAGTGTAATCCACATCATAATAGATCAAAAAAAGGAAAATGAAAGTGAAGCACAGAGATAGAAGTATGGGGAACGCAAAGGAAGGCAGGAGACTCGGAGGAGGTAGTGAAGTCTGACGTACGTGTAATTGGGTTCTGGGAGTAGAGGACACAGATGGTGCAGAGCAGTGTTTGAGAAGAAAATGGTTGACAGTGTTCCAGGAACTTGAAACAATCCAAACCGTAGGTTTAAGATGTTCAACAAATGACTGGCAGGATACCCTAAGCAAAAAGAAATCCCACAGCCAAACACAGGGTAGTGGAGCACATGATTGCCTACCGAGGCACAACAGGCCGCTTCCCAACACCAGCAGTGAAAGCCAAAAAGCACTAGGAGTAATACCTTCACTACACAACAGGAAAGGATTCTCCATCTAACAAAAATGAAGGTCACCTATAATGTTAATATGACAAAAATACGTGCACATATGTAAACACAGCGGTAGGACATACGTTGGCAGTGTGATGAATGGAGTTAGTATTTTAAAGTCCTTGCTGTCCAAGAGAAGGGGAGAGATACCGCAGTGGCCTTTAAGAGCCTGCATATCACATTGTATTTCTAAAGTAATCATAAGAAGAATAAAAACCAGACACGTGACTTCTAGATTACTAGGGAGCAGAGGTTGGAATGGTAACAATCCAAAAGAAGGCAAATAGAAAAGCCTCTGGTAGGTTGGGTTGGGATTAAAAAAGGAAAGAAAGCCCCAGGTACAATGGTAGAATTAAATCTACCTAGGCGTATGTAATGGCTTCCAATGCGAATAGAGTAAATTTTCCATTTAGAAGACGAAGATACCAAGATTTTTTTTTTAATAAGGTGTTTAAAAAATCCAACTATATACTGTTTACAAGACATTCATCTATAAGGATTAAGAAATGTTGAAAGTAAAATGATGAAAAAAATAAACTATGCAAACACCAAAAATAAGATCGTATAGTGTCAGACAAAATATACTTTAAGGCAAAGAGCAGGACTAGAGTGTTACTAGAATGTCATTAACACGTGTCATTTCACATTAAACAGTGGGCAACTCTGATTCCTGTAACAAAATAAGTAGCTTATTACAAACAAGTCTGTTTCTTGCTCACACAAGATGTCCTAGTTGGCAGATTGCTTTCCACGTGTTCAGGTACTTTGGGGAAGAGAGAATCTCTTTGAGTTCCAGAGGAGGAAGAAAAGACTTTATTAATTTTGACTTTGTATGTTCACAGGGATGAACCAACTCTGCCCAGGGACTAGGATGCTCAACTGGCACACGTCCCCCTATGCCTGGGGGTTGGAGTCAGTGTCTCTGGAGGCTGGTGGACTGAGGTTAGGGAGTTAATTAAACCTGATGAGAAATCATAGTGCAGTAACCATTGGAAAAATGAACAGATACTTGGTTGCAAAATTAAATTTGCATTGCTGCAGTTGTCAGATGTAAAATTTCATGAATTTATTCAAAATAATTATTAAGGTCTATGTAACAAAGAATTCTTAGGATACCACTACACAGCCATTCAGTTAGCAAGAATTAAAAAGTCTGACCAGTCTTGTTGAAGAAGTTAAGCACCAGAAACTCTCTCATACCCTTCTGGTAGGAGTGTAAATTATTGCAACTGCTTTGGGAAATAGTTTGGCTTTATTTGGCGAAGTTGAGTAGATACTTACTGGATAACCTAGTAGTCACATTTCTAGGTGTATACACCAGAGAAATACATGCTCATGTGCTTAATTAAGATAGCTGCACCAGAAAGATCTTTGTAGTGTATCTTTTTTTTTTTTTTAGTTTTTATTTATTTATTTATTTATTTATTTATTTATTTATTTTGAGAGAGCATGAGAGAGTGTGAGTGGGGGAGAGGCAGAGAGAGACTCCCAAGCAGGCTCCGTGCTGTCAGCTCAGAGCCTGACAAGAGGCTCAAACCCAGGAGATCATGAGCTGAATCTAAAACCAAGAGTTGGACGCTTAGCCGGCTGAGCCACCCAGGGGCCCCAGATCTCAGTGGTGTGGCTTTGCTCCAAAGCAGAAGCTATTCCGGGGACAGGGGAATGGATAAATAAATTGCGGTCTATTTACGCAGTGGAATACTACGTAGCAATGAAAGTAAATGGCGGGTGGAGCAGAAAAAAACAAAGAGCAAGACAAAGGAACACGCGCATAGGATTCTGTTCTCATAAAATTCAGAAGTTGGCAAAAGAGCTGTATCAGAGCCACATACCTAGGGGATAAATGTAAAGTAGGGAATGGTAACCATAAAAGTTAGGGTAGTTGCTCACAGTAGGAGGAAAGGGCTTGGGGTCAGAGAGAGGCACCCTGCCTTTTTTGGGGTTTCAGCAATGTTCTATTTCTTGGCCGGGGTGGTAGTTGAACTAGCGTTCGTTTATGTGCTGAACATGCGTGTTTCCTGTGCTTTTTATGTGTAATACTCCACGATAAAAGTTATGTTAAAATAAAAATAGTCCGAAGACATCCTGACTTTGTCATTTGTGTCCAACTCAAAAAAACGTAGCAAATCCAAAGTACACTTTATATAGAGTGGTTAAAACGTGTTATTTGAACTTCTTTCTTGATCGTTTTTTTTTAATTTACATTTTTGAAATTCTAGTTTTAAAAGTTTCAAAAATGTTCCCGGTGTGAGATGACCGAGTATTATTCTTACTCCTCAGGTAAGAAACTCCACTACATTCTGTGAAGAAGGATAAGACTGACACCGCCTTTCTTCTTTCTCTGTTGAAATCTCTTCCTCCCTGATCGAGCTTTGGTGTATCTTCTTACAACATATGACACACGGGTATGTCACTGGACGATTTTAATTTATATAGATTTCTTTTTGCAGCTGGAACTTGTTTGCTTTTCAGAAAAATAAAGGCATTAAACAACATCCAGAATGTACTCATTTTTGGCTTTAGTAATTTCACTTTGTAACAGATGTATCTGAGTACCTTCTGCACATGTAGTACCGTATTTTGGTGTCAGACCTTCATTTTATTTTTCATTTTTTTTAAACCAGCGTTAAACTTCGAGAATAATCGACATCACCTTTCATGACCCAGTAATGATACATGTGTTTGATGCCAAGGGTAATTGTAGGAATTTCTGCCTCATAGGCCTACCCTCTGAAAGCTTGGGGCCACCCTTCCCTAGCAGGACCCCACTGCAGTGAAGGTGCTGGTGGCCACGGGTGGAGGCTTGCTTCAGCTGAGGATTGCATCTTCTTTTTTTTAAGATTTTACTTTTAAGTAATCTCTGCACCTAAGGTGGGGCTTGAACTCAACCCGAAGATCAAGAATCACATGCTCTTCTGACCGAGCCAGCCAGGTGCTCTGGGATTGCATCTTCTGGTGCATGAACTGTTTGCTCCCTAACTGTCTTTCTCTGGGAGTTTGAAAGGAAACAAAATACCCTGTTTTCATCTCTAATTTGTGATTGAGTGGCAGATTATACTTGAAATTAAGAACTCTTTACTATGTTAGAACAGTAAAATGAATATAAAATGGGTTTGAAATGCTTACATCCGTAGTGAGATTTAATATATAGCTATTTTTGATAAATTCTCAAGTATTAAGAAAAGTGCAGTTTTAAAAATTATTCATAATACCAGGACCATTCAGTTTTCCCCAGTTGTGTCAGTGTTTTTAGTTTGTTTGAAGCAGGGCTCGCACAGCGGCAGCTAGCTGATAATGTCCCTTCGGCCTGTTTTCATCCTGCGACTGCCCCTCCCTGTCCCTTTTCTTCCTCACGTGTTCTTGGGTGGCTGGTTGTGGTCAGGTTTCCCTGTGTTGAATTTTGCCCTTTGCACCGAAAGTGTTCTTCTGCCGTCTGCATCTCCTGTGAGGTGGTGATAGATCCGGCCGGTTGACCACCTTCTGGCCTGGCCTTTGAGCACAAGGCCCTGCTGAGGCCGTGGTGTGTGCCCTCACCAGGAGGCACGCGTCTTCGTGGCTCCGGGCCTGTGCTGCTCAGTGCCTGGACTTAGTCCTCGCAGGTTGTGAAATGACATTACTCGTTTGTTCTGCCTTGAGTAGCTGAAATATGTCGGTAGATGGAAACTGCCCTTCGTTCAGTATTTGGTCACCCTAAGGGGCAGTTCAGATAGGAAGAAGAGGATACGTTCTCTTTCTCTGTGCTCAATAATGAGATGGTTCTGTAGCCACTCCCAAAGTGACAGGTGACTGTTTCAAGTAGTGTTACCAACTTGTGAACTTCAACACACGTGGTACGTTTCAGTCCCTCACAGGATTCTTACAGATGCCAATCCTGAGCCACTTGTGGCTGGTGGAGCCTCTTTAGTGGGCTCCTTTGTCCTTTGACGTGACCTGCACTCTTCCCTTCCTTGCTTTCTGGTACCGTGAGGTGTTCCAGATTTGTTCTAAACTTCTTTGCCCCAGGCCTGGCGTTGGCTCTTCTCCGAGCAGCTCTGGTTCCCTTTTGTAGAAAATGGTGTCTTGAGACCACCATCTGGGCACCGGGGACACGCACTGCTAGGCCTTTTGGGTGGACAGACAGGCAAATACGCTTTTTAAGGGACAATATCAGCAGTTCACACTGATGTTTATTTCAAATTGAGTATTACTTGATTTTTACTTCGTTGGTTTCGATTGGTATCGCTTTTCTCTAATGCTGCAAACCTTGGTTCCCAGCAATGTTAGCATCATTATATATTTGTTTTATCCTATAAAATATATGTGGTGGTTTTAAAATAACAAAACCAACATATTACCAACGTGATTACTGAAAACAGTTTGGGATTTTCTTGTTGTTCTTAGAGTTCTTTTTTGTCCTTAGAGTATGTATCCCTAGGGATGTTTTGCCTAATTAAGTTTTAAAGTCACCTGAGCCAGTTCCCCAGTGTGCCAGCCACCTGGTTGCCAGTTATACTCATTTTTTATTTGAATTTTAAGGAATAGCTTCTTTTAAAATTTTGTCGAAGGTTTAGAAAATATTTTCGTGTTTCCAGATCAAAATTAAATATTTTCAGAAATCAAGCTTCTGTTGCTGATCTTTGTGCACTGTTTCTTTTTTCCTCTGTAGGTAACATACCTATTTTTATTTTTTTTTTAATTTTTTTAATTTTTTATTTTATTTTATTTTTTTAACGTTTATTTATTACTGAGAGAGAGAGATACACACACAGAGCATGAGCAGGGGAGGGGCAGAGAGAGGGGAAGACACAGAATCCGAAGCAGGCTCCAGGCTCCGACACAGAGCCTGGACGCGGGGCTCGAACTCACAAACTGTGAGATCATGACCTGAGCCGAAGTCGGTCGCTCAACCACCTGAGCCACCCAGGCGCCCCAACATACCTATTTTTAATGTAAGTGTGTATGTGCACACAGCCCTCTTTCTTAGACACTGGCAACATACAGCTTTTCTCCCTCTTGTTTCCTGTTTTGTTTTGTTTTTTTTAAACTTAACAGCCTGTCGTGAAGCTCACGCCGTAGCAGTGTATAGGGATCCGCCTCACCGTCTTTTGTGCAGCAGCATAGTATTCCCTCATGTTCAGTGTATTATAGAAAAAATCTAATTTTTAAAAATATGTTGGCTTTCTTCTGTGTATACATGTCATCAATTTTGCTCTTTATCCAATTGCCGATTTCTTGGTGATTTGGGGACCTTGCAAGCACGTTGCTTGTCAGTGCCTGATTTTCCTTACATGTAAAAATATGTGAGGTTTGGACTAGAAACTCAAGATGG
Source organism: Panthera leo (assembly GCF_018350215.1). Taxonomy (NCBI): domain Eukaryota; kingdom Metazoa; phylum Chordata; class Mammalia; order Carnivora; family Felidae; genus Panthera; species Panthera leo. Next base: position 143,938,679 of record NC_056684.1, read on the forward strand.
GTTATTTTAGCTGGAAGACCGCAGATAAATAAACCAAATCTGAGAGCATCTCCCTAGCAACAGAACATATACCCTGGTCCTGGCTGGCCCAGGTGGTGGAGCGCGAGACTCAGATCTCGGGGTTGTGGGTTTGAGCCCACGCTGGGTGTGGAGATTAGGTAAAAAAAATAGAATCTTAAAAAAAAAAAAAAAAAAAAAAAAAAAAGAACGCCTTTCCTGTATTCACAGAGGTGGTGGTGACGGGCAGTCAGATCAGGAGTGCTGAAACCAGTAAGTGGATGTTGGAATCAGGGAGGTGAGCACAGTTCCACCGGGGCAGCCGGCTCGGTGGTGGTGGCACACTCCTCGGGGTGGGACGGGCTGCAGTGTCGCAGGCAGAGATGTGTCAAACAGGAACGGGAAGGGCCGAGAGTGACAAGTTCCGTGTTGGCCGCGTGGATGACGAGGGGCCTGGGTAACGTGACAAACGGCGGGAGGTGGTCTGGGAGCTCAGAAAGCGTGGTGCCGTGGTGCCCAGGGAGAGGCCCCTTGGTGCACATCTGCTGGGTGAGGCGTGCGTGGGGGTGCCGTGGCCCGGCGTGGGGGTGTGCGGGAGAGAAGACCGTCCACATCAGCACCTGCGCGGCTCCCACCTTTCCACCACAGGTGAAGGTGGTGGGGGGTCCGCCAGAGGGGTTGGGAAGGGGCACTGAGATCAGAGCCAGTGCTTTCGCAATCTCATGCTTTATTGTGAAAGTTGATTTAAATACCCTAATCCACTCCATGTGGCCACGTCTTCTGTTTTTCACTCGTATTTCCAAGTGAAGTCGATGCTCCAGGAGGATGGATCTTCTCACACACACACAGCTGCTTCTGCCTCCAGTCCAAGCACGGCCTCCGGGCAGCATCCACCTGGATGTGGCTCTTTGTGGCTTGTCTGTCGAGTGGACTGAGGCCTCAGCCTGTCTCTCTCCTTCTGTCCAGATGGCAGGACTCTGGCCCTGGTCCAGGAGAGACACAGCATCTTCACACCGTCCGGGTTGAATGAGCGCTTTAAAGAAAAATCCCTAAATCAAGGGATATTGGCAGTGCTGGGCCTCAGATAGCTATTGTTTTCCTAAAGGATTTAAGACCAAGTTTTATGCTGTGGGTTAATCAGGTTCTTCTCCGGCTGTGAGCCCGTGGCTGGCTGGCTGTCCAGTCCACGTCGCCTCACCCCCTGTCTCTGTTTCTGTCTCCTGAGTGGGGCTTTTACATACGTGATTACGATCTGCGCATTTGTCTGGATGAGAACCTAGTCTCCCCTGGTCTTTACTTTGCCGGTGTGTCAGCCACAGGCCCTCTCCCTTCTGTAGAGCATCTGGTATCAGGTGTCATGAAAAAAGTCCCTGCTGAAATGTTCGCATAAATATGGATTATTGGAAAGCTTTTTTTTTTTTTTTTTTTTTAATCAACAGGGCACACCTGTCTATTTCTGGTTTTCTCTCTTCTCTCTGTATTGGCATTGCTTAGATGATACTCTTAATTTCCCTGCTGGGCTTGATGCTGAGCTCATCTGCCTCCATCTATGTTGTGTTTAGTACTTTCTTGCTGGCAGGGGCCATTTTCTTTGTTTATCTGATGCTTCCCTTTTTTGGTTTTCCCCGGGCTTTCCAGTTCTTGGAACACCCTTTTGTCAGCAGATGTGCTTTGGTTTCCAGTTTCCGATCTCCAAGTAAGATGTAGCTCAACTGAAATCACAAGTAGGGAGCATAAGTCATTAGAGTGGGGAGGCATAGAGGAAAGGCAGAGGGATCCAGTCCAGCTCTGGCTGCATTTCGAAGTGTGGATATGCCTCAGCTGTGAGAGAGGGGCTTCCTGAGTAGCTGGCCAGAAACTAAAACTTCACGAAGTGATTTTCTCAAATAGAGGTTCTTGCATTTAGGTAACAGTTTGGCCCCCGAATATGATACGTTCGCGCCTACACACGTAGCAGACCGTAAATAATGTGGTAGTAGAGCAGTGGTTCTGCTCGGAGGACCCTGCGGAGTGGCAACTCTAGAACCAAGAACGCCAGGCGCTGCGGCAGGCCCTGGTCCCTGGCCCGGCCCGGGCTGCCACCCCCGAGGTCGCTGCCTCCCGGTGGTTTCTGTCTAGGCCCCTCTGCAGCTCCCCAGAGCGCACAGACCCCCGCTGGCGCCATCTCTTAGGCACCTACCCTCCCTTCTGATGGTTTCCGTTGCACTCTCTTTGCTTTGTGTCTGTCTATCATTACTGTTCAGCACATACTCTTTATGTGCGTGGAAGCAAACATCCTCTTCCCACACTCGAGGCTAAAAAGATGAGGTGTTGGCCGTGGTCCCAGGGTTTGCCTCACTTGCTTGGTGCGGAGTGCTGACCAGAGGCACGTGTGTCCACTCTGGGTGTTGGAACCTCCGAGCTGCTTCCCCACATTGGACTGTTGAATGTCAGTCCACAAGTGCCCAAGAGTTGTCTCCACCACCTCTGGGTTTGTGTTTGTGTGTGTGTGTGTGTGTGTGTGTGTGTGTGTGTGTGTGTGTTTAATTAGAGAGCAAGTGCATACACAGAGGGGAGGGGCAGAGAGAAAGAGAGACAGAGAGAGAGGGAGAGAGGGAGAGTCCCAAGTGGGCTCCACACTCAGCGAGGAGTGGGATCACGCTGGGATCCCGTGGGATCCTGGGATCACGACCTGAGCCAAAATCAAGAGTTGGACACTCAACCGACTGAGCCACCCCGGCACCCCACCTCAAGCACCTCTTTAATGTATTTGACTTGAGTGTACATCGTTTTTGTCGGAGGTTTCCACGCTCACACGTTTTGGAAGGTTCCAAAGATGTGACTGGACTAACGTTGCCACTTCTGGTGCTCTGCCTACATGCGAAGCACATGGTGGGATTCTTGGCCCATCTATAGCTTGGTGCGGATGCCCAGGTGTAGTTGCAGGTCAGAAATTGCCATCGTGGGTAGAAAAAGTTCGCATTTTAACCTCAAATGTCTGTAGGAACTTTCTTTTACAATGGCTTTTAGTTTGAGGGCCTTTCAACATGGTGTGAACCCTTGTAGCCATGCTTGTAGTAGGTACTGTTCGGTCTGGGATCAGAAATGGCCGACTCCGGGGGAGGCCCATTTACCACACACGCTGGCACTCGGTATGGTACGCGTCCACGTCGGCAGTTGTCCTCTGGCCAGTTACTTCTTATTTCACTGTATTTATTTGAAATATTACTCAAGTTAGTTTTTCAGTGCCTTCTATATCCTTACTCTTCTTAACTTTTAATTTTTTTATTAAGATACATATAATGATATGAAATTCTTTGGATCTAAATATGGACAGAATTGTATTACGTCACGTTCAAATGTGTTAGCCATTTTTTAATGATGCTACTGCTATTGTTTTTCTGTTGCAGTTGTTGAGAGAGTGCTTATTATATTCTAGTACGTTACACTTTTTAATCAAAAATTCAGCATTTAAACCATTTAAAGTACAGTTCAGTGGTTTTTAATATATTCACAATGTTATAAACTATTACCACTATCTAATTCCAGAATATTTTCATTCATCCCCAAAAGAAACTCCTAGTGTAACCACTAAGAAGTTTCTGTCCAGGAGCACCTGGGTGGCTCAGTCAGTTAAGCATCCAACTTCGGCTCAGGTCATGGTCTCACGGCTTATGAGTTCGAGCCCCGTGTTGGGCTCTGTGCTGACAGCTCAGAGCCTGGAACCTGCTTCGGATTCTATGTCTCCCTCTCTCTCTGCCCCTCCCCCACTCGTGCTCTGTTTCTCTCTGTCTCTCTCCCTCTCTCTCTCTCTCTCTCTCTTTCTCTCTCTCTCTCTCAGAAATAAACATCAAGAAAAATACCTTAAAAACAAAACAAAACAAAACAAAGAAGCTACTGTCCATTATTCTCCCTTTGCCCCAGCCCCTGGTAATCACTAATTTCCTTTGCCTATTCTGGACATTTCATATAAATGGAATCATAAGGTATGTGGCCTTTTGTTTCTGATTTCTGTTATATAGCACAGTGTTTTCAGGATTCACTCATATTGTAGCATGTATCCGTATATCACTCCTTTTTATGATGAAATAATAGTACATATATGGATATACCACATTTTATTTAGCTGATCTCTTGCTGGGCACCTTGGGCTATTAATACTTTTTGTCTATTATGAATTTTGCTCCTTTGAGCATATGTTTACAAGTCTTTGTGTAAACATCTGTTTTCAATTCTCTTGGTTATATACATCAGAGAATATCTGGGTCATATGGGAACTGTTAACTTTATGAGGAACTGACTGTTTGGTACAGTGACAGTGCCATATTACGTTCCTTCCAGCAGCGTATGAGGGTTCCAGTTTCCTCATATCCTCACCAACACTTGGAATTTTCCATTATCTTTTATTATAGCCATCCTAGTGGCTGTGTCTCATGATGGTTAGGTTTTTTTGAACATTAAGTTAAAAAAAATTTTTGAATGCTTATTTATTATTTTTGAGAGACAGAAAGAGACAGAGGGTGAGCAGGGGAGCAGCAGAGAGAGAGGGAGACACAGAATCCGAAGCAGGCCTCAGGCTCCGAGCTGTCAGCACAGAGCCCGACGTGGGGCTCGAACCCATGAACTGGGAGATCATGACCTGAGCCGAAATCAGGAATTGGACGCTCGGCCCACTGAACGACCCAGGCACCCCAAAGTTAGACATTTTAAAATGAGCAATTCAGTGCTGCTTCGTACATCCACCGTGTTGTGTGTCCACAACCTGTACATGGTTCCAAGCATTTTCATTCCCTAAAAGGAAACCCCATATCCATTAAGCAGGTAGAGTCCTCATTACTCTTCCCCAACCCCTGCCAATGACCAGTCTGCTCTGTGTCTGCATGGACTCATCTATTCTATATATTCCCTATAAATGGTATCATACAATATGTGCTCTTTTGTTTTGACATCTCTCACTGAGCGTAATGTTTTCCAGATTCATCCATGTTTTAGCCTGTACCATTGCTTCATTTCTTTTTATGGCTAAACAGTACTCCATTGTGTGAAGATACCACATGTTGTTTATCCATTCGTCTGTTGATGGACATCTTGGTTGTTTCCACCTTTTGGATATTGGGAATAGTGCTACTGCGCGCGTGCGTGTATATATGTCTGAGTACCTGTTTTCAGTTCTTTTGGGTATATGTGTAAGAGTGGAATTATGGGGTCCTATGGCAATTCGATGTGTAACTGCTCCAGGAACCACCAGATTGTTTTCCACAGCAGCTAAACCATTTTATGTTTCCACCAAAGTGTATAAATGTTTGAATTTCTCCACATCCTCACCAATGCTTGTTATTTTTCCTTTTTAAAAGAATTATAGCCATCCTGGTTGGTATGAAGTGGTAATTCATGGTGGCTTTGGTTTGTGTTTTCCTAATGACTAAAGATGTTGAGCACCTTTTTGTATACTTGTTGGCTATTTCTATATCTTCCTTGGAGAAATGTTTCTTCATATTCTTCGCACATTCTTAAATTGGGTTGTTTCTCTTTTTGTTGTTGACTTGTAAGGGTTCTGTATATATTTGGGATATTAGACCATTATGAGATATGTAATTGGCAGATGTTTTCCCATTTTGTTGTCTTTTCACATTCTTGGTAACATCCTTTTATGTAATACAGGTTTTCAAACTTGGTGAAGTCCATTTTATCTACTTTTTCTTTTGTTGCTTATGCTTTTGGTGTCATATCTAAGAAGTCTTTGCCAAATTCGAGATTATGAATATTTGCCCCAATATTTTTTCTAAGAATTTTGGGTGTTAGCTATTACGTTTTAGTTGGTAATCCCATTTGATCCTAGTTTGTGTATATGGAATGATGTGAGGGTCTAATAAGTCCATTCTTCTGCCAGTGTTACCCAGTTGTCCCAGAGACTTTTTTTTTTTTTTTTTAAACCACTAAATGGTCTTGCTATCCTTGTCAAAAATCTTTTAGCCATAGATGTATGGGTTTGTTTCTGGACTCTGAGTTGTATTCCATTAGTCTATATGTGCGTTTTTATGCCACTATTACACTGTTAGGATTACTGTGGTTTTGTAGTAGGTTTTGAAGTCATAAGTTTGAGAAGTGTGAGTCTCCCAACTTTGTTTTTCTCTTTCAGGATTGTCTTGGTTCTTTGTGGTCCCCTGTAATTGCATATGAATTTGAGGATCAGAGTTTTTCATTTCTGTCAGAGAAAGGCCATTAGAGTTTTGATAAGGATTACATTGCATCCGTAGATCACTTAGGGTAGAGTTCTCCAGAGGAACAGAACCTCTGTGTGTGTGTGTGTGTGTGTGTGTGTGTGTGTGTGTGTAGAAAGAGGTATTTATTACAAGGAATTGGCTCTCACAATTATGGAGGCAAGCACGTCCCAAGATCTGCAGAGTGAGTTGGCAAGGTGGATACCCAGGAGAACCAGTGGCTTAGTTCCAGCCTGAGTCTGCAGGCCTGAAACCACGAGAGCCAGGAATGTAGTTCCTGTCCAAAGGCCAGCAGGCTCAAAATCCAGGAAGAGCTGTGATATTTTAGTTTAAGTCCAAAAATGGGGAAAAAAGCCCATGTCTCCTTTTGAAGGCAGTCAGGTAGAAAGACTCCTTACTTGGAGGAGAATCAGGCTTTTTGTTCTGTTCAGTCCTGTGACTGAATGGATGACGCCCCTTCATACTGGGGAGGGCAATCTGCTTTATTCACTGTACCAATTTAAATGTTAATCTCATCCAGCACCCTTACAGAAGCACCTAGAATAATATTTGACCAAATATCTAGGTACCCCATGGTCCAGTCCAGTTAACACATAAAATTAACCACAGGTAGTATTGCCACTTGTAACAATATTAAGTCTGCTAATTCATGTATATAGACTTGTTTTGCAACTAACAAACGTCTTGCTGTTTAATTGCATCTTTCATTTCTTTCAGCAATTGTTTTGTAGTTTTCAGTGAACAAGTCTCTCACCTCCTTGCTTTAATTTATTCCTAGGTATCTTATTCTTTTGGATGCTATTGTAAATGGAACTGCTTTTTAAATTTCCTTTTTGGATTGTTTATTACTATTCTACAGACACACAACTGTTGCTTCTGTGTTAATCCTGTACCCTGCAACTTTGATGAATTCATTTATTAACTCTAGTTGTTGTGAATTTTTGGGGATTTTCTATGTATAAGATCATGTAATCTGTTAGTGGAAATAGTTTTATTTCTTTCTTATTTGGATGCCTTTTACTTCTTTTTCTTGCTCTGTCGAGAACTGCCAGTATGAGGTTGAAAAGCAGTGGTGAAAGCATACATCCTTCCATTCTTCCTGCTCTGAGGGCAAAAACTTTCAGTTCTTCACCATTAAGTGTGACTTTTTCTTAGGTACCCTTTATCTTGTTGAGGCAGTTCCCTTTTATTCCTAGTTCTCCGGCAAGAGTTTTTATAATGAAAGGGTGTTAGATTTGTCAGAAGTTTTTTCTGCCTCGATTGAGATGATTGTGTTTTTCCTCCCTTGTTTTATTAATATGGTTTATTGCATTTATTGATTTTCTTACATTGAACCACTCTTGCCTTCCTGGGATAAATCCCACTAGGTCTTGGTATATAATACCTTTAATATGCTGTTGGATTCAATTTGCTAGTATTTTGTTGAGAGTCTCCCTCATTTTTTAAGAATAGTTTTGCTAGATACAGAATTCTTAGTTAATTTTTTTCACACTCCATTGAATATGTCATGCGTTTTCTGTCCTCCATGACTTCTGATGAGATGCCAGCTGTTACATTGAGGAAATCCTTTTATGTGGAGTAGCTTGTGTCTTGCTGCTTTCAGAATTTTGTTTCTCCACAGTTTGATCATAATGTATATTAGTGTGAGTCTCTTTCAGTTTATCCTTCATGGAATTTGTTGAGGTTCCTGGATGTACAGATTAATATTTTTCATCGAATAGGGGAAGTTTATGTCCACTGTCTCTTCAGATATTCTTTCCATCCCTTTCTCTCCCCCTTCTCCTTTCTGGAACTCCCATAAGGTGTATGTTGGTGTGATTGATGATGCCCCACAGGCGTTTAAAGCTCTGTTCACTTTTCTTTTTTGTATTTTCCTTCTGTAACTTAGCCTGGATAAACTCAGTTGACTCATCTTCAGGTTCTCCAGTCCTTTCTCTTGCCTGCTATGTTCTGCCGTTGAGCCCCTGTTGTGAATTTTTGTTTCAGTTGTTGTGCTTTCCAACTCCAGAATTTCTGTTTGGTTCTTCTTAAAAATTTATCTTTATTGATAATTCTCTATTTTGTGAGCTATCGTTCTGATGGTTTCTTTGAGTTCTTGGCACATGGTTTCCTTGGTCTCTTTGAACACATGTACGCACTGATTTAAAGTCTTTGTGAGTCTAGTGTGTCTGGGTTTCCTCCTGGACAGCTTCTGTTTCTTGTTTTTTCCCCTGTTATGGGCCATACTTCCTTGTTTCTTTGCATGCTTTGTAATCTTTCCCTGAAAATTGGAAATTTTTCGTATTATAATGTGGCAGATCTGGAAATGAGATTCTTCCCTTTCCCCAGGATATGTTGTTGTTGCTTGTGCAATGACTTTTTGAGCTAAGTCTGTAAAGTGTATATTCTTTATCGTGTGTGGTCGTTGAAGTCCCTGTTCCATTAGCGTAGGAGTCAACTAGTGATTGGACAGAGGTTTCCGTAAGTGCCTGGAACAAAAATTATCTCCCAGTCTTCTCAGATGGGGTCTTTGTGAGTTTTGTTGGGGTGTGCTTTCAACATTTCAGCTGGGCAGTTGACAACTCTTACTTACCATTCACTTCCTCTGTGCAGAACTTGAAGGTCAGCCAGAGGCTTAAAGCCTTCTCAGGCCTTCTTGAGCGTGCACGCAGCTCCCAGCATTTGTGTGACCTTCTAGATTCCCAGAAACACATTGGAGCTTATCAGGGCCCTTTTCCCATAACTTTTCTTTTCAACATTTTGGTTAATCTCTCGTTTGCCTTGATTGTTATTGATTGCCCCAGGCAGTGGTTGTTAATGAATTTGCCTCTAAACATTTTCAGTAATCACCACCCCCTCCCCCTACAGTAACCACCTTAGCATTGGGAGAGTTCTGTTTATTGAGGTAAAGTCAGATGCTTTGAGCTGGTCTTCTAGGTAAGTAAAACCACCAAAATTCTTTGCATATAGGGTCTGTTCTTCTCCCACTATCCCCCCACCTCCTGCCAGATATCTGACCAGCAATTGCAGGCTGTTAGAATCCAGGCCACTGTCCTGGCACATGGATTCAGGAGAGGAAAAAATGCCACTGAGCTCACTGTTCTTACCAAGATTCAGCTGGTTTCTCATGCTTAAGTGTTCCTCTGATTATTACAAGCTTTTGGTTAGTTTCTAAGGTTCCAAACAGTTGTCCTTGATGGATTTTGCCAGTTTTTTTCTTTTATTGAAGGATGGATTTTTGGAGTTTCTTACTCAGCTGTTTTCACTGACATTGCTCACTGTTTTGTTTTTAACATTGTGACCAACTTTGAGTTTGCCAAATTTATGTACACCACACCTGATTCAGAAAGGATTTAAGATGCCTTATGGAGGTAAGCAAGATAAAAGATAAATTATTTTTTTTTAATTTTTCTAATGTTTATTCTTTTTATTTTATTTTATTTTATTTTTTAATTTTTTTTAACGTTTATTTATTTTTGAGAAAGAGAGAGACAGAGCATGAACGGGGGAGGGTCAGAGAGAGAGGGAGACACAGAAGCTGAAACAGGCTCCAGGCTCTGAGCTGTCAGCACAGAGCCTGACGCGGGGCTCGAACTCACAGACCGCAAGACATGACCTGAGCCGAAGTCGGACACCCAACCGACTGAGCCACCCAGGCGCCCCTCTAATGTTTATTCTTGAGGAGAGACAGACAGAGTGAGATCAGGGGAGGGGCAGAGAGAGAGGGGGACACAGAATCTGAAGCAGGCTCCAGGCTCCATGCTGTCAGCACAGAGCCCTACGTGGGGCTTGAACTCACGAACTGTGAGATCATGACCTGAGCTGAAGTCGGATGCTCAACCGAGCCACCCAGGCGCTCCAAAGATAAATTGTTTTTAATATTTGTTTTGTGCCTGTTGGTTAGAGGGCATTCTGGTAAAAATGGTACCCTCCCATGTTGCTATTGGCAACTTCTGTTTCCGTTGGTGATCAGGTAGTGTCTACCCCCCTGGTACATAGCTTGAAGGGACCTGAAGCAGAGTCACCTCAGTGGTTTCTCCATCTGCATGACTTTGTGTGGGGTCTCAAGGTGATCACATTACTGTCCAATTTTAGGAATGCTCATTATTCTCCCTCCACCTCTGAATTGATTGTGAAAAACTGCCTCCAGTGGTGATTTTCCTAAATCCAAACTCCCTTTTCCTTGGGACGTAATAGGTGGGTATTTGTCTTATTTAAAGACTTAAAGGCATCGTCCCTATTGTCCTAGTTGTTTTAGAAAGTGGTCAGGTGATTCTCACACTTTAAATCAGAACTGACTTTTCATAGTGACAGTTGATGGCTAGCAGAGTTTGGGATCATGAGTAAACCTGAGAGTGTTCATCCGTCCACCAGTCCTGGCACCTGTTGAGGTGTCGTGCTCCTGCTTTCTTTGGGCCAGCTAAGGCCCCCATTGGCCATCTCATTGATACAGAGGGTCATGGGCCTCCCCACTGGGCCCTGCTCGGGGTTCGTGTCATTTCTGACTTGAATAAACTCTTGTTTAGGAAAACTTTCCCTTGAGCAGTTGTGAGTGTGTTTGACCTACTGGCTTATTTGCTAGTTTTATTTGAACAGAATATTCTTCTTTTGAAAATGACTTTATAATAGAGTTGAAGCTGCTTTCTCTTTCAGTTTAATATATACTGTAGTGCCTTTTTCATCAGCATCACCTGTGAGATAATCTGAATATTTTTAAAAGGCCAAGATATGGGCAAATTTGAATACATGAAAATTAAGAACTTCTCTTCATTGAAAGATATAAATAACATGAAAGCCATCCACAAACTGGGGAAAGACATGTATATATAACTAACAAAGGATTACTAGTCGGAATATGTGAATAATCCCCACACATCAGTACTAAAAAGGATAGTGGCCCAATTAAAAAATGGCAGAGACACCATCAAGCATTTCACAGAAGGAAAAACATAAGTGGCCCACAAATGTATGAAAGATGCTAAACCTTTTTAATCGTTAGAGTAAGAAAAAAGAGACCATTATACCTGCTAGGTTGGCAGAACCTAAGAGGTCTGATTCCCAGAGTTGGTGAGGATGTGGATTAATAGAAGTGTTTACACTGCTTTGCTTTGGAGAGCAGTTGGGCCCTCGCTTGTAAACTGGCCACGAATACAACCTGCAAATCAGCAGTTCCTCTGCGTTCTAGGCGCCCAGTCCAGGAGAGGGATTGGCAGGCTCTTTCTGTGAAGGGCAAGTTGGTAAGTATTCTAGGCTTTGTGGATCTTTAGGTTTCATTTGTTTGTTCAACTCTTTAAAAATCTGAAATGCATTCTTGGCTCAAGGAAGTAGGCAATAGCAACAGTAACCTAACAAAAACAGCCTACTGGCTAGATTTAACCCACAGGCTATAGTTTGCTAACCTCCGATCCCCTGATCTAGAGCACGTACCCTAGAGAAACTTATGCAGGGTTCCATAACAGATGTGCCAGAATATTCAGAGCACATTTCTCATGATAGCAAAGACTGGCAACTGTGATACAAAAACGGATATGTCAGTTGTAGAATACTATACAGCCATGAAAATGAATGAAGCATAACTCCTGCACAGAGCAGACAAGGGTGAGAACTTACAGTGCTGACGGCAGAAGACTACACATGGTATGGTATCACTCTGTGAAATTAAAAACAGGCAAAAGTATATTGTTTAAGAAGAAGGTACCTACCCAGGTGGCTCAGTCGGTTGAGTGTCCGACTTTGACTCAGGTCACGGTCTCACACTTAGTGAGTTTGAGCTCTGCGTTGGGCTCTGCCCTGACAGCTTGGAACCTGGAGCCTGCAGCCTGCAGCCTGCTTCAGATTCTGTCTCTCCCTTTCTCTCTGCCCCTCCCCTGCTTGTGCTTGCTCTCTCTCTCCCTCAAAAAGAAATAAATATTTTTTTTAAAAAAAGAAGAAGAATATATATGATAGCAAGAGGATTATAGATAGAAAGTTGAGGCTGACATTTACTTCTGGAGAGAGTCAGGAGGATGGCTGAGGAAGGAGCACATGGGTAGGTGGTGACTGTTAAGTAGGCGGTGGATTCGGGAGGTCTGTTTTGTTGTTGTTGTTGTTGTTGTTGTTGTATTCTTGCCTTGCCTGTGTATTGCACACAATCTTCTTAAAAAACTTTTTTAAGTAGGCTCTATGCCCAACATGGGGCTCGAACTCACAACCCTGAGATTAAGATGCATGCTCTACCCACTGAGCCAGCTAAGCACCCCCACATATGATCTTTTTTTTTTTTATGTGTCAAATATCATCTAATACATTTATTTGAAAGGCAGGAAGGATACCAGCCAGGGAGGTCTTAGAACCCACCCACCACCCACTACCCTCCCTTCACCAGTACTTTGTGTGCCAGAGCTGTGCCAAGTTGCTCACCTGGGAGAGAGGGCGATGGATGTCTAAGCAGCTCTGGGGTGGTAACTGCCAGTGCAGCCCTGAAGAGCCAGAAAGAGAATGCCCAGGAGGAGGCCTTCCTTGTCCGGTAGCAGTAGTGGGGTTGCTGGCACTGAGTGCCCCGTTGAAAGGCCTGGCACTCGTGTCAGAAATCAGTTGCCCCCAAACATGAGGGTTTGTTTCTGAACTTTCAGCACTCTCTCATCTATACGTACGTCTAGTGCCGATTCCACAGTGTCCTGAATAATTTGTAGTAAGTTTTGAAACATGGAAGCGTGCATCTTCGAGCTCTGTTCTTTGTCGAAATTGTTTTGTCTATTCTGGCTCCCTTGAATTTCCATCTGATTTTTAGGTTCAGCTTATTAATTTCTTCTAAAAGAGCCAGCTAGGATTTTAATAGAGGTTGGGATGCATTTGATCAGTTTGAGTAGTGTCACTGTCTCAGCAGTGTGGAGACTTCCAGCCCATGAACATGGGATGCCTTCCCATTTATTCAGATCTTTGCTGTCTTTCAAAAGTGTTTTCTAATTTTCAGTATAGGTATCTTGCCCTCCTTCGGTTGACATTTGTCCCTGAATATTTTATTCTTTTTGATGCTGTTATGAATGGACTGTTTTCTTAACTTCATTATTGGATTGTTCACTACAGTGCATAGGAATACGAGGGGCACCTGGGTGGCTCGGTCGGTGAAGTGTCTGTCTCTTGATTTCAGCTCAGGTTGTCATCTCATGGTTTGTGAGTTTGAGTTACACGCCAGGCTACATGCCGATAGTGCGAGCCTGCTTGGGATTCTCTCCCTCTTCCTCTCTCTCTCCCCCACCCATGCACGCTCACTCGCTCTCTCTCTCAAAATAGATAAACTTTAAAAAATAAAAAAAATAAAATGGGCTTTTATATATTGATCTTTTATTCTGCAGCTTTGCTAAATAAGTTTATTAGTTTAACTCATTTTTAGTTGATTCCCTAAGTGAGTTGTATATATAAGGTTATGTCCTCTGAAAACAGAAATAGTTTTTCTTCATCCTTTCCAATCTGGATGCCTTTTCTTTCTTTCTTTTCCTTTTCTTTCCTTTTCTTTTCTGTGCTTTTCTTTTTTCTCTTTTCTTTTCTCTCCTCTCCTCTCCTCTCCTCTCCTCAACTGCTGAGAAGGGGCTTTTTAAACCAGGCTTGGGGGCTATCTCCTCTCCTCTCCTCTCCTCTCCTCTCCTCTCCTCTCCTCCCCTCCCCTCCCCTCCCCTCCCCTCCCCTCCCCCCCTCCCCTCCCCTCCCCTCTACAACTGCTGAGAAGGGGCTTTTTAAATCAGGCTTGGGGGCTATCTAAGTAAGATGAGGAAAACAGCCCAATCCTTGTCAGACCCCCTGACGGCTGTTGGCGGGAGGACGTGTCTTCCCTGTATGCAGACGGATGTGACATACAGTATTACAGTGACTCCTGATAGTACTATGACAGTTAGGGGTAGTGTCTGCTTTTCAGGTGAAGAGAAGAAGTGGGGCCCTGAGGATAAACGCTGTGCCCAAGGATCCACTGCAGCGAAGGACACCGGCCAGCCTTACCACCCAGGCCACTCAGTGCCAGATGTCCTGGCTGTCTGGCTCCGCCCCAGAGCTCCTAACACCAGGTTCCCCTCCATGACCACCTGCCTGTGCTGTGTCTCCTGCTGCTCCTTCTTGTTCTCTTCTGTTGGAATTGAAATGATGCCACCAGTCCAATTCATGAAGCCCAGATCTCCCCAAAACCGGGGTGATCTCTTTGTCTTTTGAAGATCTGCAGCCCTTTGTAACTCCTGGGTGGTGTTTCTTCATGTCCGCTGTTTGTTGGCCCTGGAGTGCCCACATCCTTGTGACTCCCCGAAAACTCTCTAAGGGCAGGGACGTTCTCATCCCTGTGTCCCTGACGTGTGAGGAACAGAGCTGTTGTGGGTATGTTGTGTTTATGAAATAAAATGTGGTTAGTTTGGCCAGCCTTTGCAGAGTCGCTCCTGGAGAAGGGTGTTCCTACCACGTGGAAGGGCAGTGGGTGTGCCCCCCGGCATTCGCAGGCTAGGAGCCCTGGAGTTTGTACAACAACCATTTGGCCAGCAGCCACTCTCCAGAAAACGCTGCTGAGGCCAGAGTAAAGTGGGAAGCGTCAGCATTTGAGTGAAATGGGCTGTGGTTCTCTGAAATGATATCTGTTTACTAGTTTAGTGAATATTGGAGGGAATCTGTAATGTGCAACCTTTTACAAGTGTTTGGCGTGATTACGGTCCTGTGAGATACGCATCACCTCTGACCCGGCAGTTCTGTCGCTGTAAGCTTTCCCAAACGTGCGAAGATAGGTGTTCAAGAATGTTCACTGCAGATTGCTCACAATCGCAAAGCACCAGCACCAGCCTCACTGTCCATTAGTAGAAGTGGCTGTATAAACTGTGGTGAAGCGTCCAGTGGAGTGCTGTACGCAGCCCTTCAGGGTAGTGACGTAGATCTGTATATGCTGATGGGGAAAAACGGTCAGAACGCGGCGCTGCTTTCGAAAGGAAGCTGTTGATCAACTTGCATGTGCAACACAGTTTGTGTGGAGGGAAAAAGAAAGGCAGGTTTTCTTTATGTGCATTTGCCGTTCCCGGATGTCTGTACGCCCTCCCAGAACCCCAGAAGGGAGTGTCTGCCTCTGGGTCGTCGAGGTCAGGGGGTCTGGTACTTGCTTTTCACACTTCACTCCCCCGTATTGGTTGCTTGCTGTCTTCTCTGAGGGCATGTACTGTTACGGTATAAATGAAAATCTCACGGTGCTCCCTCGTACGTCTGGTTCAGGGGCGCCTGGGTGGCCCAGTCAGTCGAGCATCTGACCCTTGGTTTTGGCTCAGGCCATGATCTCACGGTTCATGAGTCTGAGCCCCGCATCGGGCTCTGTGCTGACAGCACAGAGCCTGCTTGGGATTCTTTCTGTCTCTCTCTCTTTCTCCCCACCCCTCCCCTGCTTGCTCACTCTCTCTCTCTCTCTCTCTCTCTCTCAAATAAACATTAAAACATTTAAAAAAAGAATAAAGTGTCTGGTTCAGTGGGTTGTTGTGTATTCACAGAGCCGTGCACCCATCCCCACTGTCCGGTTCCTGAACACCTCCGTTACCCCAGCAGGAAACCCCGTGCCCATCAGTACATGCTCCCCTCCCTCAGCGCTGGCAGTCATGAATCTGCTTTCTGTCTCAGTGGATTTGCCTATTGTGGACATTACACGTTTAGACCATTGTCTTATGCTTCTTTTTCTTCCCTTATGAATACAAGGCACAGGAGGTCTCTGGCTCCTGCAGTGTAAGCACCGCGGGGCATCTTTCCCTCCTTCCCAAAGGCTCATTCTCCAGCTCGCAACCTAGATCGGGAATGGGCCATGCAGGGGACGAGATGCAGGGATGCTGGGTAGGATTGTCAGAGGCCCACAGTGGCCCATTGCAGACAGAGATGCCCGCGCCGACACCCTGCGTTACAGGTGAGTCCCGACAGGCCTGCCGGCTGTGGGCTGGCCTCTGCCCTTCGGGACAGGGCTGCTGTGATGTTTTCTTTGATGTGCCTGGGATACATTCTGCATATCTGTTCACTTCTCTTCGATGGCCTACAAAAACCAAAGATCCCAGACTGTATACTTGCTTATACAGACTATGACATGTTGTAGGTAAATGGACATCATTTAGCATTAATTTGATCCAAAGTGAATTGTCTCTCCGGCTCGAAATAGGAAATTCACCTTTAAAGAATCAAGTGTTTCTCATTACAGACTGTTTATTGAACACATAGCTTCCTAAGCACTATTGGCTAAGATACCAAAGTCACAAATTGTTTATAAGGCAAGAAGGAGTTTTCAAGGCTAGAATCTCCAAGACCGTATCCAAAAGCTGAGGAGTTTTCTTTTCCTGGAAGAGTCGGTTGTCATAGAAACACAGCTTGGTACTAATGGCTCACACCTCACCTTTCCCTCCGTGATTAGCTCAGCAGATGTGTACCGGGTGCCTTCTGCCCATCAGACACTCTTCTAGGTACCTGGCATTTTCCGTCAACAAACCCCTTGTGTCCGGGGAGCTCAGGCTCTGCCGCAGGAGAGACACTGTAAGCGATGAGCATGCGGTGTCGGAGGGTGGGAAGTGCTGTGGAGAAAGTACAGACAGGGCAAGAGGGGTCGGGCGAGTGGGGTTGGCGGAGCTGAGCCCCCTGGAGAAGGTGGGGAGGTGCGATCCGCGGGAACGGGGGCGGGGGTCAACCTAGAGCATCTGCAGAAACAAGGGCCTGAGGTGGGGAGTGGGAGAGGTCACCAGCCATCGCAGGTGGCAGCAGATCGGCTCCTGGGCAACCATCGTCTCTGACGGGCAGAGCGAGCCCCAGGCACCTCCCGCTCAGCGTCTTCATGAACAGGATTCTGATCAACAAATTCGTGAGCAAAGGGCTGCTGGCCTTTTGAGGTCATTTTAAAATCTTTGTTGTTGTTGTTTTCATAAATAGATGGATTTCACAGGAGGCTCCCACACTTCGCCACAGTGATGTTCTATTTTATTAAAACTAGCCCGAGTGTGGCTAGAACACTAATTCATTTACCTGTCAGATGTTAGGCTGCTGGCATTGCATATGTCCCGGGTTGTGAAACGTTCATTCTTCCAGCCCCACACGAGGCAGAACAAGGCTCCGGGGAGTGGGCTCCCCACCCGCACCCTGCGGCCCGGCGTGAGGGCTCGTTCCAGCAAACCCGGGGTGCACTGGGGGCCCCCACACTGGCTCGTGGCGGCCTGGCACTGAGGAGAGAGGGGAAGGCGATGGGGGACAGGCCCTGGGGCCTTGTAAGTAGAAGGAATTTGGCCCTTATTTTTGTAAGTAGCAGAAATAAATGGATTGAGCAAGAACACGGTGTCGTTTTGAGAGATCTGGTGAGGTTTTTTTTGGGTTTTTAAAAGGTTTATTTATTTTGAGAGGGAGAGAGCATGAGCTGGAAGAGAGAGAGAGAGAGAGAGAGAGAGAAAATCCCAAGCAGGCTCTGCGCTGACTCCGGGCTCGATCCCATGAACTGTGAGATCATGACCTGAGCCAAAACTCCAGAGTCGGATGCTTAACTGACTGAGCCGCCAGGTGCCCCGACCTGGTGAGTCTTAAGGAAATTGCTCCGCAGTTTGGCCGGACGTGCTGCCATGCGCTTCAGCCGGCGGGTCCACGCACGCAGGGGTCTTGGTGGCTCATATCCAGGAAATGCTTCTTTTGCCTATTGACGGGAACTTGCAGGTGGGAACCCACCACACTTGCCACCTTGTGCGCTAGGAGAGCGTGTCCAGACAGGCACTGGAGACCCGTTCAGTCCCCATGTCCCCTCTGCCAGCTCCGCCCCCAGGCCCGGAAGGCCTGCGTATCCACAGGGGGTGCAACCCTGAAGCTCCGGCGTGTGCAGTGGGGGGGCCGTGTTGGCGCAGGGCTGGTGAGGTGGGCCGGGCTGGTGGAAAGCAGGTGCCGGTCACGGTGCGCCCGGATCGGAGCATTGTGGGTGCCTCGTGGGGTCTGTGGGGTCTGCTCGGGGGGAAGAGCAGCATGAGGAGGCGGACAGTACCTGCTGCTGCTGGAGGGGCGGCGCTGTTCCCAGCACAGGCTCCACGGCGATGGCAGGCCACGCCTGAGTCACGTCCCGGGGACTGTCCTCGGCAGTGAGGCTAACCGAGAAGTAAGATCGGCTGGGGATGGCTGTTGCTTTGGCCAGGATGTCGGACTGACACCTACACGTTTAAGTTACAGCACAGCAAAGCGTTACCTGTATTTCAGAGAACCTTTAGAGACACAACTGATGCCTTCAGAAGCCTTTTGAACGGTCATGTTAGCAGTAACGGTGGGTGGAGTGGGAAGGAGAGAGGCACGCTTGCTCAAGCTCGTTCCCGTCACGCGTTCGAGTCGGGAGGGTCCCTGTGAGGTAGGTGACCTGGAGAAGCCCCCTCGGCTCTCAGGCACTTCCCCGTTTCCAAAGGCACGTTTCTCACTTCGTGCGCCGGACGACGTGACACGTTTTACTAAGTGCTGTTGCTTTTCCGCAGAATCTCTCCTTCCTGACATGGAGTCAAGTAAAAAGATGGAATCCCCCGGCACACTGCAGACGAACCCGCCGCTGAAGCTGCACCCTGACCGCGGCGCCGGGACGTCCGTGTTCGTCCCCGAGCAAGGAGGTTACAAAGAAAGGTTTGTGAAGACCGTGGAGGACAAGTACAAGTGCGAGAAGTGCCGCCTGGTGCTGTGTAACCCGAAGCAGACGGAGTGCGGACACCGGTTCTGTGAGACCTGCATGGCGGCCCTGCTGAGGTGGGTCCTGCTGCCCGTGTCGGCCCTCGCCGCGTCGTGGGCTTCTCCGGTCTCTCCCCCGCCCCCTTCTTCACTTCCCCAAACAGTAAACTCTGTAAAGGTTAAAAGCTCTGGAGAAACCCAGATAAAATTCTCAGAGCCCGGCCGGCCATCATCCAGGGAAAGCCAAGAGGACGTCGTGCTTGGGTCTTCCAAGGCTTCTGTGACGCGCGGCCTGGACTACCCAGCCCCGTCCCCCAGACTGCCGTCTCCTCTCCCCACACGCGCCTCTCAGCAGTCACTGCCGCACCTGCCACCTTCCTCGTGGCACTCGCCACGCTGGCGCTGGTGCCCCGATACCCCCCCGCCCCCCCGCCCGCGTTGCTGAGTTTTGCTCCAGAAGCTCACGGCTCCGTACGGGACGCACACCCATCAGCAAAGGCCGAAGGAGCCCTCAGAGTGCAGGTGCTCGGGGTGGGGGGCAGAGACCGAGGACGGGGCCAGCAGGACGGGAACCTAGCTGGGAACCCAGTGTGCCCACACTCAGCCAGCAAGTGTAAGCAAAGCACGCGTGAGCCCTCGGAAGCCCTTGTCAATGTTGGTGCCGTTTTAGAATCACTCAGGGATTCTGGGGAGGCGGGCTGGAGTTCTACAGCACAAATAACTTTGTCCAAGAAAGCATTTTGGTTCGTCCCCCGGTATTTTCTGGTCATCGTGCCGGGCACCGGGGGTCATGGCAGGATGCTCTCAGACTTGGTCTCCGCTGCCAGGGCACAGGGCCCTGGCAAGTCTGCCCACTTCTCTCTTCCTGATTCACCACTGAGGGCAGGGCCCTTGAGAGTCACACAGCAGGCAGCCTCCCTCCCAGTCCTCCTCCTCCTGGGCACTTCCGGCCGTGGTCTTACCCACATAGCGTGGACGGTGAACTCCGCTTCCCCTGCTTGTGGGGAAAACGGCTCTTGAGTCCAGCTTAGCGATGGCCGCGTAGACTCAGAGCACCTGATTTCTCTTAACGCAGACACCTGGACTGCAGCTCCGGGCCAGGGGGGAGGGCTGCTGGCCGTGGGGGGCAGGGGCTCCTGGGGCAGAGCATCCAGAGGGCTGTTCCTCTTCTGGTGTCCCTCCTTTTTCTGCTCCTGGCTCTCGTCCTGCTCCATGTTTCTGCGGGTGTCAAGGGATCCTATCCGGATGCTACTCAGCTCTGGGTCTATGGATATAAAACGACTCCTATGATTAAAGCGATTTAGCACAAGCTTCATATTAGTATAGTCTACACGAATGACCTTTACTTAAAAACACATTAAGTCTCCCATCAACACTCCGTTTTCCTGCCTGGCTTTCCAGGCTTGTGGAACCTCCCCACTCTGCCCACGGCCCCGGTACATACTTGTCAACCCCGCCCCCTCCTTCCCGAAGCCTCCGCTGACTCCCTGTCTCGGGCAGGGGCCGTGGAAGTAAAGAGGGTCAGACTTAGTTTTATTTTTAATATCTAGGAGGTGGTTTCCAGACACAAGATGCAGTTAGAATCAAGTCCAAAAATGGGCAGCGGGGGAGCAGTGGCTCGTGTCCTGCATTTGGGGACGAGAAGGATGTAGTGGATGAACGGTTTTCATACACAGGGTCAGTTTCAGATTCTCGCACTGTTAACTGCAGACTTGCATTGGCTTTTCAGTGTGTTGTGAAGGAAGATAACATATGGAGAAAGTACTGGCCGTTTTCATAAAGCAAGACCGTTTGTAGGCCCTCCCAGTAAGCTGTGGATGCTCACGCGGAAGAGCTCCTCCACGGAGAGCTAGTTTTGGTTTCTGAAAGAAAATTTCACTTTTAATTGAAAGGGGCTTTCCAAGTGGGACTGATCTAAGCCGTTCTGCTTAAAAACTTCCTTGTGAAAAATCACCGTCAAAAAAACTCAGCCCTTTTCTTCTGTGGCTTGATACTTGAAGCCAGTAGAGCATGGCATCCCGGAGCTCTGGCCGCCGGTCTGAACTCCGCACAGCATGCTTGGCCGTGATGCTGCCCGTGAGAACAGGACTTGCGCCCTGTCTAATGTCTTTGCCGTGTGTTCTCCCCTCAGCTCCTCCAGTCCAAAATGTACCGCGTGTCAAGAAGGCATCATCAAAGATAAGGTATCCTTGGGGGCTTAAGAAATTCTCGTGTCAGCTGCTCACGTAGTACTGTGCGTATAGTTTGCATCCAGGGCTCCGGGCACGCTGACCGTATCTCGGGGTGTCAGGGCGGTGCTGCAGGAGCCAGGCAGGAACTGTGTCACATGGGCACTGGACACACACAGCGGCTGCTCAGCCGGGTGACCTCGGCCAGGTGCTTCACCCTCCGAACCTGTCTCCTCACCTGTGATGGTAGCGGCACCACCTCCTGAGACCCCGGGAGGTATAAGCGAAACACAGAGATGCACCTCTCGGGCCTTTGCCCCAGACAGCTGGGGTTCGGCTCCTAGAGCGCAGGTCTCGGCGCTCCGCGGGACTTGCTGTCTGCCTGCCCCCTGCGCATTATCTCCGAGTCCTTAGACGGATGCAGGATCTCAGCCCTGCCCTCCCCACGTGACTGTGTGTGCCAGCGAAAGCTCTCGACCTCAGTGCACGCTCTCAGAGGACTGAGCGGGGGCCTCCCACCAGCTTCCCTCCTGGGGCTCGGATCCCCACCACAGCGCCTCTGGTCATCTGCGCGTTGTCAGTCCCTGCTAGGCACACTTTTGGTTTGAAACGACTCATTCTTAAAGTACTTAAAATATCAGTAAAAATGTGTGGTACTGATATTTTGATTGATGAACCTGACGATTTTTTAAATGTCGGTCATTAAATTGCACAGTAAAATTCTTGCTCTGGGGTTTTCCTGCCCAGAGCACTTTACATATTGGGTTTGTCGCCAGGGCGGCCCAGGTGAGTGCAGTGACGTGGGGATCCAGAGCTAGGGCCCCCAGCATAAGTCCCTGGACAGTTGAGAGACAGAACGGGCAAAATGTGCACGTACCTTGTGTTCCTCAGCGATTACTGGCTGCTCCGGATTGCAGTCAGCAAAAGGGAGGGGGCTGTTAGGAAAACACGTCCCCCAACTCTACCCCTTATCCTTGCAGGGTCACTAACTTGTGAACATGGATTGGACCAGGGTGATTGAGAGAAGAGGTTCAGAGTTACTAGCCCTAGTTTTCCGTGGCATTGATCTGGTTTTGTCGGAGCATCTTAAATGATGCCGACTGATGCCTTGGGTCCTCATGGGAGTGTGGGGTCCGGAGCCCGGGATCGGCCTCTGCGGTCACGGTGCGGCCTCAGGCTCCACATTCGTACCCTGGGACAGTGACAGTAAATAAGCCCAGCCCTAAGATTCTGTCCTTTCACTGTTTTGATGTTTCCAACCTATGTTTTTTATCTGTAATGTTGAACTCAAATGACTTAGGGAACTTAATGCCACAAAAAAGAAACTTATTTCTTACTGGCTAAAAATACCTGTTTGGTGACTTTAGTGTGTTTTTTAAAAAGTCATGTTTATAAAGGATTAGATTTGACTCCAAATTACTTTATTTTTAACTCATAGCAGCTGTTGATTCTGTTTCTTTGCCTGTGGATGAGAAAGGCCTGTTAAGATCCTTGTTTTGTTTACTGTTCTAGGACAGTAACATATAGAGGAGTTTCTTAGAAATGCCTGAAGACTAAGATGGTATAGACTATGTTACTAGAAGGAGGGAGGATGCTTATTTTCTAAAGGAAAAGTAAAATTGAAGGAAGGTTTTCATTTTCAAAGGGAAGCATTTTCGGGGCCCCTGGGTGGCTCAGTCAGTTAAGCACCCAACTTCAGCTCAGGTCATGATCTCATGGTTCGTGAGTTCAGGCCCCACATGGGGCTCTGTGCTAACAGCTCAGAACCTGGAGCCTCTTCAGATTCTGTGTCTCCCTGTGCCTGTGCTCCTCCCCTGCTCATGCTATGGTTGTCTCTCTTTCCCTCCCTCCCTCCCTCCCTCCTTCTCTCTCTCTCTCTCTCTCTCTCAAAAATAAATAAATACTAAAAAATTTTTAAAAGGGGGAAACATTTTCATTACTGGATTAACTTCCATCTTTGCAGTATTTATTTAAAAGAGTTTGTTTCAGTGGCTGGCTAATGCTGCCCCCTTTTTGGTGAAAAATGAGTTATGAGCGACATAGCCTTAGGAGAAAGAACCAAAACAAATGTTTTCTAAACCATCTGCAGAGTGTGATCTTTTACAGTAGTTTTGCTGTTTCTTTTTTTTTTTTTTTTAATTTTTTTAAATGTTTTATTTATTTTTAAGACAGAGAGACAGAGCGTGAGTGGGGAGGGGCAGAGAGAGAGGGAGACACAGAATCCGAAGCAGGTTCCAGGCTCCGAGCTGTCAGCACAGAGCCCGACGCGGGGCTTGAACGCATGAACCGTGAGATCATGACCTGAGCCGAAGTTGGACACTTAACCGACTGAGCCACCCAGGCGCCCCAGTTTTGGTGTTTCTTTAGCAAGCGATCTGAAAAGGCCTGAGTCGTAGTGGGTCCTGCCACCCACACCCGTAGCTGTCCCCCACAGAGTTGACTCCTGGAAGTCTCCAGAGTCAAATATGAACCCAGTCCTGGTGTGCCCCCAGGGCAGTTGAAGTTGAAGTTACATCAGAGTCCATTCAAAATGTTTGGATGCTCCAAAGTGATCTTTAATTATTCAGTGGAACTTGTTTTCTTTTGGCTTATCTAATAAAAGAAGGTAGTTGAGGTTGTATTATTTAAATTGTGTCTCTTAGTGGGGACAGCTCCTTCATTCTACTTTAGAAATTAGAAATTAAGATAGTCCTTAATGCTTCCTGAGGTCCACTTAAGAGATGCTCTGGTGGTTTTTTTAAAGTGGTCTTGCCTTGTCTGAAGTGGCAGCGTGTGGAGATGAAGAAACATTAATCCTCTAAGACAACCGTCGTTCCATTTCAGGTGTTTAAGGATAATTGCTGCAAGAGAGAGATTCTGGCTCTTCAGATCTACTGCAGGAACGAGGGCGGGGGCTGCACGGAGCAGTTGACCCTGGGACACCTGCTGGTAAGTCCCCGGGCGGTGGGGGTCAGGGTTGGGCCTGCTGTGAGGAAGGCGCTTCCCAAGCGTGCAGGCTGGTGTGCACCGGAAAGACCACGTTTACGTTGATGTCCAAAACACAACCAGACATGAAGGCGGCCCAAGCCGCTTGGGTACCGAGTGTTATTTTTATGACGTTGGCAGAATTGCCAACTGGTTTTTAAACACCCCCAGCCTATTTAGAATGGAAAGAAATCTGAACTGATTTTTAATTTTGGAAGACTCATTAAAACTTTCTCTCTCTCTTTTTTTTTTTTTAAATCATGAAACTCAACATCTTACGTCTTTTGATTAGCATCATATTTTATCCTGGAAGATATTTGAATTGGACTTTTAAAAAAATGTTTATTTATATTTGAGAGAGAGACAGCGTGTGCACACGCGCAAGTGTGGGGGAGAGGCAGAGAGTGAGGGGGACAGAGGATCTGAGGCAGGCCCCATGCTGACAGCACAGAGCCTGACGTGGGGCTCGAACTCACAAACCGTGAGATCATGCCCTGAGCCAGAGTCAGACACTTAACTGACTGAGCCACCCAGGCGCCCCAGGATATTTGAATTGGAATAAAACAAAGTCCTTGGCAGATAACCATCCATTTGCCCAGGGAGGAGAGTTGGCTTGCTCCTTTGAAAAGCAGTATAGTTTGAGTGATCGCTAAATGGAATATGAAATTCCTCGTCTCCCAGTAGGTTTGCCACCCTTCTCCGTGAAACCTAGTCTGGTGGCGGATGGAAACATTTCTGGAGGAGTTAGCTGCGTAGAGACCGGAATCTGGTATTTCCGATCGAATTTCTATGCCAATTAAGAATTTCGAAGCGTTTGTTTTACAGGTGCATTTAAAGAACGATTGCCAGTTTGAAGAGCTGTCGTGTGTCCGCGCTGACTGCAAAGAGAAAGTGTTGAGGAGAGACCTGCGTGACCACGTGGAAAAGGCCTGCAAGTACCGGGAGGCCACGTGCAGCCACTGCAAAAGTCAGGTCCCGATGATCACACTGCAGGTGCCCGGCCCTCCCGTCTCCCCTGCCTGCTGCTCGGCCCAGGTGTAATTTGCCCCAGAATAGCGTTCGAAACGACTATTCTAAGAGGAACAGAGAGAAGACAGGAGTAAATAGCAGTTTTCACCTGACTTTAAGTCACGGGCAAGCTTTATTTGTTTTTGCCCATTTTGATTTGTGTAATTAACATTTCCCCATTGCTTTGATTGACTATCCCTTGGGATGCCAAAAAAATGAAGACCCATTATCAAAAAAGGTAGAAATTTTCTTTTGTCCCAGGAAATGTCCTCCAAATCTTCTGGGATTGCCTCATCTCTTAAGCAGCTCTGGGACATAGTCACCACTTCACTAGGGTAATTCATCCTGCGGTACTGAAGTGCAGCTGTCTGTCTTGGAGAGAGATGCGGATTTAACATTTTTCATACCTCGATTACTTTGGCACAGGTCTGTATTGTGCATGTGGCAGAAATCAGATCCCTTATCTGTAAATTAGAAAGAGATGTTGGGAGCAGAGGACAGACTTTGAAAACAGTCCGTGGTACAGTAACCCTCAAACGTTTGTCCATTTCTTGAACAAACATTCACTGCACGCCTGCTGCGTGCTGGGCTCCGTTCTGGGAGCCGGGGGTTCGGTGGTAAGGTTCACCTTCCAGTGGGAAGAGGTGATTAACACGCAGACATACTGTGGGGTAGCAGCTTGTACTGTGAAGAACAACACACTAGCATCGTGGGAAGAGGGCTGATGAGGGCTGGCGTCCCCGAGGCCGTCAGTGGCCGGTGCGGGGAGAGGGCCCTGGGCAGAGGGAACTGGCCTGGCAGGCGGGTTTCGGGAACTGCGAGAGGCCCGTATGGCTCCCAGGCCCGGGGCAGAGGCACAGTGCAGAGGAGAGGGTGGGGGCAGGCAGCGGGCAGCCGTGAGCCAGGGGGTGATGTCAGAGTTCCCCGTTCCGTGCAGCGCTCTGGCAGGTGTCCCAGGTAGACGTAGGGTAAGAGGAAAACATGCAGGCGAGGCGCCGTATCGGCCTGCGCAGGAGGAAGGAGGGAGGAGCCGGTGCCCAGGGGCACGTTTGGAAGGTAGAGGCGGAGGGATTAGCTGGTGGCTTGACTGTGGGGAATGCGAAGGGTGGCACCCAGTGTTTGTGACTAGAGCGGCTGGAGCAACCGAAGTGTCCAGGGAGGGGGGCGCAGTAGAGCGCAACAGGCTTGGGAGGGGGTCAAGAGTGGTCTGGGCTGCAGGTGCGGCTTGACGAGGTGGTCCTTGCAGCTTTGGCACCGGGGCCAGCGAGGAGGAGAGCCAGGGCCCGAGGACAGAGGCCTGGAGCACATGAAGGCTTACAGGCTGCCGAGGGGGGAGGCGTCTAGCAAAGGAGTGGCCGGTGTGGAAGGGTCAGGAGCCTGGTGCTCCAGAGGCAGAGGGAGCCGGAGAGTGTGGGGGCGGCAGGAAGGGCAGACGTTACTGAGGGGCGGGGGAGGGGAGAGGTTGCCGGGCGCACCCTGACTGATGGGACCACCAGGCAGGAGAGGACCAGAGACATGTGGCCGGGGCGTGGGGGCCACTGTTGGTTCCTGGTGGATATTGTGGAACATTTATTGACCAAAATTTAGGAAAAGTTTGTTTTTCTGTAGGAAATGATCATAATCTTTATAATTTACCTTACTTTGTACAGCTTTCTGACACCTGCGACTTTCTTCTCTTGTGAAATCTTTTTCCTGTATGATTTCTGTAGACATTTCTAGTTATTAAGGACTTTTCAGAACTGTGGAAGATGGGAATAGTGTTCATTCTAATTGAATAATTCCTTCAGTAACTAGATTCAAGTGAACGAGACATATGCCTAATGAGCACTACTCCAGACTTACATGTGTTGCTAGGTTGCTACCAAAGTTATACTTTGCTTCTTGCAAAAATCAGTTATCTTTATTTGCAGAATAGAACCCAGGAATTAATTTTCATTTGAGAAAGAATTGTAGTGTCGGTTAAACACTATATCAGTAACTGACTCTGAATTACAGAGGAGGCTGTAAAGAGACTTTTTAAAAAACATATTTATTTTTTAATGTTTATCTATTTCTGAGAGAAAGAGAGAGAGAGAGACAGAGTGTGAGCAGCGGAGGGGCAGAGACAGAGAGAGACACAGAATCCCAGGCAGGCTCCAGGCTCCGAGCTGTCAGCACAGAGCCCGACGCAGGGCTCGAACCCACGAACCGTGAGATCATGACCTGAGCTGAAGTCGGACGCTTAACCGACAGAGCCACCCGGGCGCCCCATGAGAACAGTTTTTAAACAGACACGAGAGGGTGGCTTGAGGCACATGTCAGTTTCCCTCAAGACCTGTAATAGAGATGAGGGGCGTGCCTGCTTGAGATCACTTTGGTGAACCTCTTCCGACACCAGCAGGGCAGTTACATGCCCGGGAGGGGACTTGCCCTGGACCTGCCCGGGGCCTCCTGTTCTGTCAGTGCTGGGATTTGACTCCCGGGTCTCATTTTGCGGCTAGGAGCACGCTTTGTCTGGTCCTCTCCTGCCGCAAGTTTATTTTCAGAAACAGCAGCCTTCTGACTTCAGCATGTCTGCAGCCCCAGGTCATCCTGACACTCTCACATTTCCTGTGTTTTATCAAGTATGTTACGTACATCAAACGTTGATGAAATACACACCGACAAAACCAAAACCCTGGGCCACTGCAGTTCGTAGAATTTCTTTCCTACGTGTAAACCATGGTATTGACATTATATCAGCTGTTTTCAAGTTTTTTTAATTAATTAATTTTTTTAATGTTAGTTTATTTTTGAGAGAGAGAGAGAGAGAGAGAGAGAGCGCACTAGATGAGTGTGGGAGGGGCAGACAGAGAGGGAAACACAGAATCCGAAGCAGGCTCCAGGCTCTGAGCTGTCAGCACAGAGCCCCACGTGGGGCCTGAACTCAGGAACTGTGAGATCATGACCTGAGCTGAAGTTGGACGCTTAACTGACTGAGCCACCCAGGCGCCCCAAGTTTTTTGTTTGTTTGTTTTTTGTTTTAATCCATCGATCAGCACAAGTTAAAGTGCCAGGAGAGAATCCCTTCCACATTTTGTCTAGGAATTGTTAAATATGGTCTCTTTATTTTATTTACTTCTACTTGTTTTTTATTTTTTCATTTTATTTATTTATTTGAGAGAGCGCAAGTGGGGAAGGGGCAGAAAGGGAGGGGGACAGAGGATCTGAAGCAGGCTCTGGGCTGACAGTAGTGAGCCCTGTGCAGGGCTCGAATTCATGATCTGTGAGATCATGACCTGAGCTGAAGTCGGATGCGTAACTGACTGAGCCACCCAGGTGCCCCCGAATATGGTCTCTTTAAACAGTTTTGTTAATTTGTGGAAAGTCAGAATTCTAAAGATCTCATTTTGTGGGAAGGATGTAGGTATTGTAATGGGAATATGTCCAGGTACAGCCACTGTGGAAAACCACTTGGCCGTGTTCTGTTAGGTGGACCGTGCATGTACTCAGCTAATTAGCAGTCCCTCCCCCAGCTGTGTGAGGGAAGCTGTCACACGTACACACCAGGAGATAGGGCCACACTAACCGAGCAGAGAAATCTGGAAACGGCCCCAGGCGTCCGTCAGCTGGACAAGGGGCGCGTCAGTTGTGGTGGAGCCGGCAGACTGGGACGGAGCGGGGAAATCGTAGGACGGCGTTACCAGACAACAGTGCAGGTGGGCCTGGAGCTCGTGTGACACGGGCATGAGCCTGAGAGGCAGAATGCTGTGCTGGCTCTCAGAGGACCCATAGGGTAGAGTTCCATTTTAATAAAATTCAAAAGCAATCGAAGCAAAACCGTATTTTGTTTGGCCCACATATATGTGCAGTGAAATTTTTTTTTAAGCAAAGGAAGCAGAAATACAAAATTCTGATTTGGGGTTCAGGCGTTCCTCCCTGGAAGAAAGTGGGGAGAGTTGGAGAAGGGCACACAGGTCAATGGGAAGTCATTGGTTCCGTGCTTGTCCTTGGTGGGTGTCTACTGTGTAGTTATGCCTTAGCCTTGCACATGGGTTACGTGTAATTTCATAGACCAGACTAATTCATTAGTGTGGAGAGAATTCTTACGTATCAGTAGGTTATCAGGTTTTTTACTGGGCGTATTATTTTCCTGGGGCCGGCGTAAGAAAGTACCACAAAGTTGGTGGCTTAGAACAACAGAAGTTTATTCTCTCACAGTTCTGGACGCCTGAAATCCAAAACCAGGCTGTTGTCAGGGCCTTGCTCCCTCCGACAGCCCCAGGAGGGACCCTTTCCCTACTCAGATACCTACCTTCTTCTGGGTGTGGCCCCTCCACTCATAAGGGCTCCCAGTTGCATTCAGGGGCCCCATCGTAACTGATTATAGCCACAAAGACCCTATTTCCAAATAAGGTCATATTCTCAGGTTCTGGAGAGACATGAATTGGGGGGCTCACTATTCAACCCACTACATTGGGCAAAAACCATGAAAAGGCAATTCATAGGAAATAGAAATGATTAATAAATATGAAAAATACACCTAACCACACATTATTAAATAATTGCAGGGGCGCCTGGGTGGCCCAGTCAGTTAAGCATCAGACTCGTGATTTCAGCTCAGGTCATGATCTCACGGTTGTGAGATCGAGCCCCGAGTCAGGCTCAGCACTGGGTGTGGAGCCCACTGGAGATTCTCTCTCTCCCTCCCTCCTTCTGTCCCCTCCCCGACTTGTGTGCACACACGCACATGCACACACACTCTCAAAAAAAAATTTTTTTTTAATGTAAAGAAATTGCAAATTACACTCCTGGCCTTTTCCACCTGTCAGGTGGTCAGAGATTGAAAAGTTTGATAGAATTGACAAGGGTGTAGGAGTGTGGTTCTATCGACAGGAGTGGGTTTGTGCAGGGTTATTGGAGGGTGGTTTGGCAATGTCTGTCAAGATTCATTTCAAATGCCTGTACCCTCTGATACCCAAGGCTACTTCTGGAAGTCTGTTGTTCAGATACCCTTCCATGGATCTGCAGAGACACACATTTGAGGATACAGATGGGTCTGGCCCCAGCCTCGCCTCCCACCCTGCCCTCCCCACCCCCTGCCCCGGCTCCCCACCCAGCCTCCCCTTGCCGCAGTGCTGATTACCTGTGTGCTGGCCTGGGGGACGGAGGGGGATTGAGGGGTAGGTCAGGAAGGAGGCGTGGCACCTGTGCATCGTTTGCCCTGTGACCCCTCCAGGCTCCTGATTCAGGGCCGCTCCTCCCACTTACACACGAGGCAGGGGGTGGAGCCATTCGTCCAGGGTTTCCCATTGAAAGACAAAGTCTAGGGGATTCCACGCACAGCCGGGAAATGGAAAGCCAGTGTCCCCCGTGTGGTACCTCTTATGGGAGGCCTGCTGGTCAGGCTCAGCCCAGCCAAGCGCTTTCTGTTGAGCTCTGAGCAGGTGTGGCTGCGCCCTCTGGGGGCTCTCCCAAGCCCAGGAGCAGAGCAGCCTCGAATCGCGGGTGCCTTCTCTGCACTGCAGACCGTCGCACAGTGCGCTCACAGACCCCGGACTTAAAAACACTCTGAAGCAAGCTGAGTGCGGTGCCCAGCTCCACACTGTGCCTGCCTAGTCAGATTGAGGCTCTCGGCTAGTGCCCCCTGCCACCCTCCCCGTCATTCAGCTTCACAGCAGCACAACTGTGGAGCCCTAATCTGGAAAACCGGATTAGGAGAATCAGAAGTGTCCCAGGGTCACGGAGGAAAACACCGAGCACCCGGGCTCCCTTCTTGCTCAGTGATGCTGCCCCCAGGAGCCTGTCCCACATGTTGTGTCATGTGGCCTGCGGTCACGTGTGTTTTCTGCCTACATCGGTCTCTCTCTGGTGGCCTCTCGTCACATGTCTGGTGGTGCTCTCCAGGGCTCTTGGGTTCCATGCCCTAACTTTGCTACTGATCAGATGCCCAGCAGGTGCTTCGGGCATGGGTTCAGCGGTTGCCATCATCCAGGCTCTCCAAAGTTGAAATTTGTACCATCCAAAGAAGGGCTAAAGCGGGGCACCTGAGTGGTTCGTTCAGTAGGTTAAGTGTCCGACTCTTGGTTTCCTCTCGGGTCATGATCTCACAGTTCACCCCACATCGGGCTCTGTACTGACAGTGCAGAGCCTGCTTGGGATTCGCTCTCTCCCTCTCCTCCCCTCTCCCACTCGTGCTCTCTCTCGTTCTCTGTCTCAAAATAAATAAACTTTAGGGGGGAAAATAGGACTAAACCAAAATTTGTCCATATTTTCCATGCACTAAAGATAACCTAGGTAAGGTTTCAGGGCGGTAATTTAAAGACCCAGTGGCTCACACTGTTGGAAGTATTGGAGAAGCAGCATTTCCAGATCCCAAACTGAGAGGCCAAAGGAAAACCATCCTGACCTGTGAGCAGACGCTGGACACTGGGCTGCAGCGTGAGCAACGGCGAGGGCCGAGCCTGTCTGTGCTCTCGTGTCAGGGCTGTGTGGGCGCAGAGAGGTGCTGCCCCGTGGAGGCAGCTTTGTGACTGTGCTCCCGAGATTGTCCTCACCCGTCAGAGTGGAGCAGATCTCCTGAGACACCTTACCTTTGGGCTCTTAAACTTTGAACGTGAGGACTCCTCCAAATGTGTTAGAATGACACCAAACAGGGACAGTGAGCGGAGGGTTCTCTGGGTCTTCGTGGTGACAGAGGTGGAGGTAGGATCCGAAGGGAGATGGGCTGTATGTCTCAAAGCTGATGACACCTTTTTTTTTCCCTCCAGAAACACGAAGACACTGAGTGTCCCTGTGTGGTGGTGTCCTGCCCCCATAAGTGCAGTGTCCAGACCCTTCTGAGGAGTGAGGTAAGCGGCATGGAGAGGACCTGTTCAGCAGCTGGTGAAGTCTTCGGGACTAGTGTGCCGTAGAGTCCGTTCTTCCCAGTAGCTGAAGCCAAAGTTTTTACAGATCACGATACTGATACGTGTAGTAGACAAACGATAACCCGTTTGTTGGGGCGTAAGAAAGTTCAGAAGCAAGCAAATAGAAGCTGCAAGTGGTTAAATTCAGAGCCAAATGTTAAGAATTGAGAGGCCGGAATTACTTTACAGTGCAAGCAAAGGTAGTAACTTTTTAGGTTCCCAAAGAAGAAGCTATTTTTTAATCTGTAAAATAGAAATTACTGTAAGATTATCTCAAACCAAATGACTTTCCAGACACTCCAGAACCATTTGGCCACATGTACTGCATGGGGTCGGTGCTAAGGAGCAAGGGGGCCCACATTTCAGGGGCCGGTGAGAAGGTACCTGCACAGCCTCTCCCGGTGCCCTCGGTACGCTTTCTTGAGGGTGGGTAGATTTTACATATTACGTTATGTTAATTTGATCGGGATACAACCAGATGGAAAAATTCCAGGGATTCGCAAATGTTTTTGCATCCAGGACTGACCTGGAGCCCCTCTGGTTGCTGTTTTGGAAGCATCTGGGGCTCCCGTGGCTCAGTGTGCACCTGTGCCCCCTGGCCCCCACCCCCTTAGGCCCCCTTGGGCCTAGGTGGTCCGATCAAAGGAGGCTGCTCACCTCAGCCTTTTTCAACAGCCTGGAATTTTACCACTGGGTATTGGGGAGGTGAGGGTCAGTGTCTCACGTCCCCACTGAGCAAGAGGACCTGTGTGGCCCGGAGGAGCCCCGGAACCAATCTCACCCACAGTGCATCCTCCCAAAAGGTGACTGTCCTAGGGAAGGGCAGGGCCTTGCCTGGTGACAGGGGTCCCTAGGCCTGGATGTGCCTCCAGGAGTAGCGCGGAAGTGCATACAGATTTCTAAAACTATGACGTCCCTCTGCTAAAGTGAATGGATGAAGAGTCTGAACTATTGAAGTGGTGACCCGGGTTTTTACTCCTTCTGAAGTTTTTACTCAGGGCTATCTCTAGGGACAGAAGCTAACTCCATTTGCCTCTAAGTTATTTTTATTTTAAAAATCTTTCAACCTGCATTTATCTCGGGTTTCTGGTGAACGATGCTCTTGGTCTGTAGACTATTCTTGTCTCTATCCAACGCTCCCGTTAAAGAACGATGGCGAAGGCCCTGGGAGCAATGGTAGCCAATTCAGGGAAAAGCACGGCCTTGGATTTATGGCAGTGCCCTGAAATCAACATCAGACACACGCATCCCTGCTTTACCACTGGGAGTGGTAGCTGGATGGGTTCATGATTGTACTGGGGCACTGAAGGAGCATATTTAAAAAAATTTTAAGCTGGCATTACCGTGCACAGTCTCATGCTCCATTTCTGTGCCAGTCCCCTGTCATCTGCCTCTTGGGTGCTTCCCTCCAGGCGCAGGCCAGAGCTTCCTGCCTGCGCTCAGAGGAACATCACCCGTGCTAGGCTGCAGGCCTGTAACCACCACGACTCTGCCCAGGCTCAGAGACCTTTGGCAGACGTTGGCCCGTAGGCTCCCCCACTTGCCCTTCTCTGCGGCTGTCGCAACAGGGCAAAAGAGCACTTTCCTCTCTGTCCTAAATACTGACCTGAAGGAAAAGGATTCAAGGACTCTTCATCCTGCCGGACAGAGGAGAGCCATAGAAGGGCACGGCCATGCGCCTCTGGGAGTACGTGTGTGTGTGTGCCTGCACGCGGGGAGACACATTCCCCGGGGCCGGCTCTGCGGTGCGCTTAGACACCCACTTCCCTAACTCAGGGCCTAATTGTTTTCCATAAAGAAGATCTACCCCTAGAGTTTTCCTGATGAGAATTTCTTCAATAAAAGAAGTTGTCCTTAAATTGTATTAGCTTAATGAATAGCGCCATGTCTTTAAAATGTAGACATTTCAATTCCCTTTTCTCTTGAGGGGGCATCATAAGTGGTTTTTATTTGACGATTTGCCAACAGTTAAGCTGAACAAAGGGGTTTTCTTACCACGATGAGTTATCCTCTCCCAATCTCTCCTAATTTTCTTCTACCAATTAGACGTGACAATATTAAGATTCATGTTGTTAGAATGACCCTAGCGATCTGTGAGAAGCTCCATGAATTTATGGCCACTCAGAGGGAAAAAAAGTCTTTTCAGAAGAAGAAAAACTCATCTCGTTATCTTGAGTATTGAGAGTAATGGTACATCGTGTAAGCTTGCTCTGAAAATACAGTTCTCTCTGTGTACCGTATATTAGGTGTGTGACCCAGTTACATCCTGAATGCTTTCTCTTTTTTTGTGTTTCATGCGATTTTTGTTTATAGTCTTTAAATGTTCATTTCAGTTCACGTTTTTTCCCTTTCTTTTTTAAATTCTGGCGCTACAGACGGCATGTCACATTTGGAACGATTTGTTCTAGAGAAACTGCAAGTTTGAGAAATGTTACAGTAACTGTATTTCTGTATTCTGGCGTATGTATGTGTATGCACGTGGCAGCAGTGTGCACTTACTGCGGGTGAGTCTAGGAGGCAGAGGACGTATGCTCGCCCGTGGCGGACGAACCCCCTTGGTGACAGTGCAGACCAGATGCTCTCTGTGCCCTTACTGTGTTTGAACGTTTTCGTACGAGCGCCTGTGCCACAACTCACGCCTCTTTCCCGTTGCAGTTGAGTGCGCACTTGTCAGAGTGCGTCAATGCCCCCAGCACCTGTAGTTTTAAGCGCTATGGCTGCGTGTTTCAGGTCAGTATCCAACATCTATCCTTCCCCGTCACTGACGTTCTGCCCTGGGAGAAAGTTACTATGTTAGCGGCTTCTCGTGCGGGTTCTGCACTTGCAGTGTTTGCAGGGGCGGGGCCGCCCTGCTGCGTGGGTGACAGAGGCCGCACGCAGCAGCCGCGGGTGCTCGCTCCCCAGGCCGGTGGCGTTCTGAGATTTCAGGGGGACGCCTGTGCCGAGAAGGAGGTCAGGACGTGAGGAGAACAGCCGCCTCTAAAACCAGCTGGGAAGCGGGACACGTAGAACTGACCGTTGGGGCGGGGGTGGTTCTAGAGAGAGTGTCACAGAACCTGGTATAGGTGGATACAGCCCAGACACGGTTTTAGCGGTGTGCGCATCAGCACACGGTCGCGAGGACCACTCTCGTGTGTCCATAGACGCGTGTCATGTTATCTGTGCCACGCCTCCCAGCACAGCCACGTGGAGAGGGCGTCTCCGTCACTGCCACGCTGTGCTGCGAGAAACCTGTCTCTGGGGTTTTTGTTTTTGTTGTGTTTTCTTTTTCACACGTCTGAGATGGCTAGTGAATTTGAACTGAGTTTCATTTAAACGTATATCTTAATCTTAAAACTATCAGAGGGCAGTATATATTACAATTAAAGTATTTCATATTTAATTTTGTATGTTAGCAATAACATTTATTATGAACTCAGTACAGAGATATTGGCGTCTCAGTATTTTCTTAGAAGATAAGAGTAAGAATGACCGTAGCTTCCCCTTTGTCTCAGTCTCTTAACGAGACAGGGCCCTCACCACTGTTATGTCGTATGTAGTACCATTCATTCTGTGTATGTATATATATATGTTTATATATAGCGATACTTATATCAACATATATATATGAATATTCTATGTACAGAGTATATGTTTTGGAGATCATTAAAATGCTTTCTGTGGCTTCTTAATTCTCCAGTATCAAAACAAATTATATTTTCATACCAATTATTTCCTTAAATATATGAAGTACTATTTCATGTGCTTGCTATTACTGCTCTAAAATGGTCTCCATCTTATGTACTCTGTAGATTGTTTATGTTTTGTATGTAACTTTCCAAATAGAATAGCAAGGAACAGTACATTTCTACTACGGTGTATTTCACTACTAAGCTAATGTTTTAGTAAATTATTTAGAATCCCGCTTTGGTTGCGTGCCCACTAGATTGCTGTAGCGGTAGCTAGCTGTAACCGCAGGTGTCTAAGCGTTTTCAGTGTGCATTTTTAATGAAAAAACTTAAAAAAACAAAAATGATAGGTCTAAGATTTAATTTCTTGATATTACAAGTATGACACACAGATGAGCAGGTGCTTGGTAAGAAGCTTGGGGAGCAAAGGGCATGAACTTGAGGTTGTTGTAGAATTAATTGCAGGGCACCTGCTCTTCTCCCCACCCCGAGCATGGCCCTTGGAAAGCTTTCTGTGGAGAAGGCTCCCTTTTTCCTGTTTAGAGCTGGTTTTAGGTCACGTGTTAGTCTTGCTGCACTCCGTGAGGGGGGGAACGTCGGCTTGATGCGCTGCATCTTTGTTCTCGCAGGGGACAAACCAGCAGATTAAGGCCCATGAGGCCAGCTCCGCGGTGCAGCACGTCAACTTACTGAAAGAGTGGAGTAATTCTCTGGAGAAAAAGGTACGCCACACTGTTTCTAGCTTTTGCTGGCTTTTAATAATCTCTTCAAATCATTTAAAGAAGAAAATATTTTTGATAGTTATTAATGGTTTTGGATAAAAGAAACAATATCAGCAGAATGTAAAAAAAAAAAAAAAAAAAAAAGTACATTTCACATGACCCGGAGCTTATAAATGATGAAGGCGTTTGGGTTGGTTTGGTTTGGTCTTTGTTTGTTAATTGCCGAGCAAGCATGCGGTGCCTTTTTGTCTGTTTGTGTTTAATCACATTGTGGTTACCTTAGCATTGACCTAGAACAGGGATTATCAAACTTCCAAACCTTCCTTTCTCTCGCCATCAACCTCATCTTTTTATAAATAAAGTTTGATTGGAACACAGCCATGCTCATTCATTTGCCTGTGGTCCGTGCTGCGTATCCACTGTAAAGGCAGAGTTTAGCATCTGAGACAGAAACTGTACAGACCTCACAGCCCAAAATATTTACTCTCTGGTTTTTTTAGTGAAGAAGTTTGTCAACCCCCAATCTGGAAGGTGACCAGCGCTAAATGCTTCAGCTTTCTCTGTCTTTCCTAGGAGACAGCTAGGAAAAGCCATTTTCCTAATCCTAGTGTAGGAGCTATCACTTTATGGAAGTTTGGAGCAGGGAGCACTTGTCCAGCGGGGCATCTTTTCCAGAGGCCTCAGTTGTGGGGCTGGGAACTCCTCACACCTTCCCCTTGTGGTACGTCTCCCCAGGGGAGTTTACTCCGTGGCGTTCAGCTGGGCCAGGCCCTCTTTTCATGAGGAAAAGGTGAAAACTTCCAAGAATCAGTAGAGAAGAAGTTGTTATAGGATCTCTCATTGTGGCTTCTCTACAACAATAAAAACTTATGTCAGTATTCCAGAAACATTTACTGAGAATTTGTAGTAGGAGGACACTAAGGTGAATTCGAGCAGCCTGTTTATTTTCTGAAGATCTGTAGAGATTTGAATACCTTGCTTCCTGTGTTAAATTTAACCAATTTTTTAAGTTTATTGATTTTGAGAGAGACAGAGACAGCGTGAGTCAGGGAGGGGCAGAGAGAGAGGGAGAGGGAGAATCCCAAGCAGGCTCCGCACTGTCAGCACGGAGCCCGACACTGGGCTCGAACTCACAAAATCGTGAGATCGTGACCTGAACCAAAACCAAGAGTCGGACGTTTAACCGACTGAGCCACCCAGGTGCCCCTAAATTCAACCAACTTAAAATATAAATGTATTTGATAGAGTCTAATATTTTAAATCAAAACATTTTTATTAACTCTGACGTAAAGTATTTTTTTGGTATAAATACTGATGCTGAGGATGAGAAGCGTTAGAAGGGTGGGCATGTCACACGTACACACGCACCCGTGTGGCGGGAAGAAGGGTCTCATTTAACGGTGAAACGAAAGTTGTGTTAGAGGAGTCGTTGATGGCTTCCTCGTGAACATATAGCAGTGGCTCTGAGTGAGTGATGGTTTATTGGTAAGTCTTTTTTTCCCCTTCTGTTTAAAAAATGTGCTCTGTTTCTGCCTTTTAAAAATTATAGGCATAGATGTCAGGACTCTGTGTCTCATTGATACTCTGTTTCTCATCTTTTTAAAAATGTTTGTTTATTTTTGAGAGAGACAGAGAGCATGTGAGCACAAGAAAGAGAGCGGGGGAGGGGCAGAGAGAGGAAGACAGAGGATCTGAAGCTGGCTCTGAGCTGACAGCAGAGAGC
Source organism: Panthera leo (assembly GCF_018350215.1). Taxonomy (NCBI): domain Eukaryota; kingdom Metazoa; phylum Chordata; class Mammalia; order Carnivora; family Felidae; genus Panthera; species Panthera leo. The sequence continues at coordinate 143,976,607 of NC_056684.1, forward strand.
CCAGCTTGGGGCTCGAACTCACCAACTGTGAGATCGTGACCGGAGCCGAAATCAAGAGTCGGGACGCTTAACCGATTCAGCCACTCAGGCGAAAAACACCCATCTTCTATATGACAAAAGCTTAAGTCTAAAGGAAATGTGGAGTACTCCACCAAAATAGGCGGGGATAGATGTTGCTCTCGGTGAGGGGGTTCTCGGGGAAGGTCACGGGACTCGTTTTCATCTGCCGCGTGGATAGTATGCTCTGCTTCTCGGAAACGCACCTGCCAGGTAGATTTTCCTGTGAGAGCAGGGATCCGCAGGTGCCTAGGAATTGGATTCTTTGAGTAAAACAAAGAAACAAAAGAAAATTTAAATTAGAAAGCTCCCTAAATCAAGAAATTAAGAGTTTAATGTGGCATGATGTATGTTCATTAATGTGAGATGTTTCTGTTCATCCTCTGGTAGCTTGATTTGCTGCAGAAAAGAAAATTGGCATTGATTTTGGAGATATTACCGAGATTAAAAAAAATTTTGATGTTTATTTTTGAGAGAGAGAGAGAGAGAGACAGCGTGAGTGGGGGAGGGACAGGAAGAGGGAGACACAGAATCCGAAGCAGGCTCCAGGCTCTGAGCTGTCAGCACAGAGCCCAACACAAGGCTTGAAGTCATGAACTGCGAGATCATGACCTGAGCCGAAGTCGGATGCTTAACCGACTGAGCCACCCAGGCCCCTCCTGAGATTTTTGATCAAAAACGTTGACGTGTGGGTGCCTGGGTGGCTCAGTCGGTTAAGCATCCAACCCTTGATTTCAGCTCAGATCATGATCTCACGGTTTGTGAGATTGAGCCCTGAGTCAGGCTTTGAACTAGGTGGACCCTGCTTAAGATTCTTGCTCTCGTCTCTCTGCCCCTCCCCCACGTGCATGCGTGTGTGTCTGCATGTGTGTGCACGCATACTCTCTCTTCCAAAAAAAAAAGTTAGCTTGCGTGCAGGGTACTTCTTTTTTGGTTGTGAGAATAGAGTCTGGGAATTGTGTCTACCTTGAGAGATGGGAGTGAGTGAATCGTAACTTTGGAAAAGGCAAGACCTGCCTGTGGGATGTTGCACATGGCCAGTCTGCATCACTTATAGGGGCCCAAGGGCATGAGACACCGTGGTTTAGAGAGGAAAGTCTGTTTGTGCTAACATCCTAGGGAAGTGAAGTGTTATTTTTTCCCATGAGACATTGCAAGTTTTGAACAAGTAAATACACATTGTTCTAAAACAAAACAGACTAAGGGGCGCCCGGGTGGCTCAGTCAGTTAAGCATCCGACTTTGGCTCAGGTCATGATTTCGCAGTCTGTGAGTTCGAGCCCCATGTCGGGCTCTGTGTTGACAGCTCAGAGCCTGGAGCCTGCTTTGGATTCTGTGTCTCCCTCTCCCTCTGTCCCTCCCCTCCTCATGCTCTGACTCTCTGTCTTTCAATAATAAATAAACATTAAAAACATTTTTTTTAAATAAATAAAATAAAACAGACTGGGGTGCGTGGGTGGTTCCGTTGGTTAAGGGTCCGACTTCGGCTCGGGTCACTGTCTTGCAGTCCATGGGTTCGAGCCACGTGCTGGGCTCTGAGCTGACAGCTCAGAGCCTCGAGCCTGCTTCACGTTCTGTGTCTCCCTCTCTCTCTGTCCCTCCCCCACTCACGCTCTGTCGTAAAAATAAATAAACATTAAAAAATTAATAAAATAAAACAAAACAGACTGATTGTGCCCAGAGGTGCTGCTTGCCTGAGCAGATTGCATATAGAAAGGTGTCTGCCTTCACAGGGACACCAGGAATCTGTGCTTTATCACACCCGGGTTTGTCCTGACATGCCCTTGGGCCGTCACCTCAGGTGTTGTCCGTATTGGGAGCACAATGAATGGAGCTGTCCCAGTGCCCACCATGGGGCCCTCTGTCTTCGGGGGCAGCAGCTGTGCCCAGACACATCTGTCAGTAGAGGGGCCTTTCCTAAGGCCAGAGTGCCTCAGGGAGCAGTCTTGTGAGAAGGCAGCCCTATGGGAGTTGGCCTCAGAGTCCTCACCTGGGGGCTTTTAAGACCAGTGTAAATTGGTTCTTGGGAGCTAATTATTTTCCAGAAAGATTTTGAAAAGATCAAAGGTGGGCTTGGAACTGCTCCCCGCCACCCCCCCCCCCCCCCAGCAGGCCCTTCTTTGGGCTGACGTGGCCTTGCAGGTGAATACATTGAGCTTTGTGGAAGGTCATCTTGGGCGACAGGCCGGGCACCTGTCCCCTGAAGCCTCAAGTCTCTGTTGGAGGGCTAGGAGTTGGCCCTAAGGGTTAACTGAAGCATGCATATAGCTTTTTATTCCCACTGTGCTTTCCCATTATGCTGGGAAAGCTTTTCAGAGTGTGGGTATGGCCCGTGGGTGGAAGTGAGACAATTTAGTGGATGGCAACTGGCACTTTTTAAAGTAAAATAGAATAAAAGAGAAAGTATCAGGGAACATGGGAATGGTTAGGGCAAGTATGGTTTTGTAATACCTGTTTCTTAGGGATACACACACACACGAACGTTTGTACAAGTGGGGCGAGATGTAAGGATATGTCTCCTACTGTGTTTCCTGGTCAAAGTTTGAAAGCCTGTCTGGTGAAAGATTTATTCGTTTTCAGTAAAAACTTTAGAGTGTCCCATTCATTCTGAAATTCAGTCGGCTGCTGGACCTCGCCCTATTTAATTACTGGGAGTGAGTCTGAGAAACACCCTGTGTAGGATTTCCTATTACGTTACCGGGACCTCCATTTCCGTATGAAGGGATTTTTTTTTTTTTTTTCTGGAACTCCTTACGTTGGGCTGGTAGAAGGCCTATATTGCAAAAATGTGAGCAACTATTAGTACAATTGTTATAAATTTATAAAACCATGTTTTGTTTGCTTAATTGACGAATTTCTTCTTCAGGTTTCCTTGCTACAGAATGAAAGTGTAGAAAAAAACAAGAGCATACAAAGTCTGCACAATCAGATATGTAGCTTTGAAATTGAAATTGAGAGACAAAAGGAAATGCTTCGAAATAATGAATCCAAAATACTTCATTTACAGGTAAGAAGCTTACGTCTGTGGCTGGATCACAGGGTAGAGGAGCGTGTCTGTTCTTCAGGACTTTGTCATTGAGACGTTTGAGCAAAGGCCCTGACTTTTGTCAGATAGACCACCTGTTTCTCTTGCTTAAGCCTCGAGAAAGGCACAGGCCACTCTTTCTTCCCCCGCCCCCCTTTTCCCTGGACCACAAGCCCCAGGCCTCTCTTCTGTGCCTTTGAGTCACTGCTGGTGAAGTAAGACTTCAAGCCCGTGTTTTAAAAAATTATTTAAGATTTCATATTGTTCCTGAGCAGTTTTGCGTGAAGTTTCACTTCCTAAGGTGAAGCAGAGCCAATCTGTTTTGTTATGAATCTTCTAGAGGCACACACACTCTCCCCACACTGTTTGACGATAGCGATCCACGCGTACCTCAGAACAGACATGTCAGCCTTCGCCAGAAACGGGTGATCGTGTAAAGAGGTCTGATCAGAATGCTGCTCCTCCCTTCTGTTCTCAACACGGGCCCCGGTTAGCGTATCATTTTGTAGATCTTCTCTGTACGTCAGCTTACTCGCAGTATACATTTGTTAGACTAATCCCCACGCACATCATATACACACCTACGTTTCCAAAATGGCTTTTCAGTGTTTTTACTTAGGTGTGTTTCCCTCTTAACTGGAAGGTGAAATATTTCTAGTAGCTCAGGGTCACAGCATCTTTGAGGATGGCTTTCCTCCCACTTTAACAGCAGAGGTTATTCACAGTGGCTTAAGTTGCAGAGAGATTTATTACCTGAATTTCGTTTGTGTTAAAATGTTGCGGTTGTCCAGAGTTGAGGAAAAACACAGTGTTTGGAATAATAGGTTGTGTTAGAAGTCATTGGTATTGAATCAAGCCAAAAAAGCACGTCACATAAAACACCAACAAGCCTCCTGCTGGCGGTCCCTGGCATTTTGCAGAGTGCCCATGGAAATATTCAGAATGTCCAGAGGCCACACTCACCTACATGGCCCCACTCGCGTCCTGGCTGCCAGCAGCTTGGCGGCTGCCCTGGGGTGCATAGAGCGGCGTGGAAAGGACACGGAAGTTCACGTTATGCTAGAAAATCACCTGTTAAAAATATCACCGACAGAAGAAAGAGTGAATAAGTAGTGGGGTCATTTATACGTCATCTTTTACGACCAGATAAAATTAGGATGTACACAGAGGGGTCACGGGGACACTTGTCTGAACCCTCCGATGTTATCACATGCATCCTCTCCATTTCCCCCCTTCCAACGTGAAAAGTTTGAATTTAATTTACTTTTTCGTAGAATTTAGTCATTCCACCGTGTGTGATTTATATTTTAACACTTTTGTAATTTCATAAACGGCTGAGACCTAAGTCCAAAAGAAAGGGGGGAACCAGGTTGCCGGAGTGCAGAGCAGTGGGGGCCGAGCGGTCATGCGGGTGGTGCCCCGACTGGTCCTAAGTAGGCGGGCACTCTCCATGGAGGGAGAAGCATGGAGGAAAATAGACTATACTGAGAGGAAGGGACTCAGATCACACGGGGCTCGAAATGCCTAATCTCATTAAGTGCCAGGGACAAGTCACCGAGGACTGAAACGTCCTTGGGATGGTCCAGCATTTCCCCCAGTGGCTTCTGCGTCTAGCCGGGCAATGCTTTGGGAGGCGGAAGCTCACCTTTGCTTCACGGTGGGGCCGGCCTGACAGATAGGCTGGGCTGGCAGTCTTCCGTGACTGTGGGTGGAAGGCCTCTGGCTGGAGCCCTGGAGGCCTTGACTCGCTGTGAAGCATGTTTGGCCCAGGGGCCCTTCCCTCCAGCCCTTCCAGAGCCTTCTCCACCTCTTCATCCAGAGCCTGGCTCCCAGGTGCACCTCTCGTCATTTCCTTCCTCACATCAGAACCCGTCCCTTCCCCTACCCCTGCTCTCCTCAGTGCTCCCCCAGCCGTATGCATTGGACCACCACGGTGATGACAGACATGTTAGTCTCTGTGTCCTCTCCTTCCTCGTCTGATTCTCCATTAGACCTAAAACCCCAAATACGGTGGGACACATGGAGTGCAGAGTTCCTGAGGGCCGCAGATATATACGGATGTTGGTTAAAAGGAGTGGAATTTAAGAGTGTGTTTGCTTTTGCTGACCCAGGAAAGGCAATTTCCTAATATTTTACTTTTTAAAGAACCTGTTTTTCTTTAAAAAAATTTTTTTAATGTTTATTTATTTATTTTTGAGAGAGACAGAGACAGAATGTGAGTGGGTTAGGGGCAGAGAGAGAGGGCGACACAGAATGCGAAGCGGGCTCCAGGCTCCGAGCTGTCAGCACAAAGCCCGACACGGGGCTCGAACTCACGAGCCGTGAGACCATGACCTGAGCCGCAGTCAGACGTGCAACTGACTGAGCCACCCAGGAGCCCCAAAAAACCTGTTTTTCTTAACGAAAAAAGGCCACCTAGATGTCAGCTGAATCCCTGGCCTGTTGTTGGCAGAGACTAGATGAGCCCCGGGGGCAGGAGCAAAGCCGTGTGGCACACTGCCCGCCTGGCCCCCAAGTGCCACCCGCACCATCCTGTTTGCACAGTGTTTGGTGCGTAGGTCCCGGTGACCCCATGGTGCAAGTGACAGGAAGAGAGACGGTGGCTTAAGCCCTCGAGTGCACAGTGCCTGACACTGATGAATTGATGCTCTGACAGCAGCTCTCTCGGTTAGGATTTGTTTACAAGCCTGCAACCTGTGCCGTCTCTCGCTCCCAGACTCTTGTTCTCACCTGCGTTCAGGATTTGTTCTTACAGAAACGTGGCAGCGGCTGTGTAGACCACTCCTCGAGAGTGAAATCACATTGGCTGCACTCTAGACTTTGGTTTAGACGAGCGACACCGTGCCATTTATGCAGAGGAGGGGCCTGTTTAAAAACAGCACATGTTCCCTTGCTGTGTGCGTGGAGCTCCTTTCAAGTGACTCGGTAGAGCCCTGCGTGTGCGCACGTACGTGTGCGTGTGGGTGTGCGTGCCTGTGTGTGCACGTGTTCTCTCCCGCCCCCGCCAGCCAACTCTGCGTCCCTGAGCTCTAGTCCGGGCCGTGCCCCTACGGCAGCCCTCATTTCACACTGCGGTTTCGTTCCTGACATCACCACGTGCACATCCTCCGCCTTGGGAGGGAGGCACCGCGGCGTCACCCCCTTCTTACCTCGGGGCCACGAGGCGGAGAGGTGACGCGTGGCTCATCCCAAGCCACTCCGCCGCTCGTGTCCACCCATGTCCACCAGGTTACGCAATGGCATCCCTCAGGACCACCGTCGATTGCACAGGTTTTCATGAGCTCCCCTCTTAAACTCTCTAGGACCCACGTTAGCCGAGCTTACACTCTCCGTGGGTAGAGGGCGTGACAGCCACTGCAGATTCTCATCAGAAATCCATTATGGGTTCGGGCGTCCTGATGTCGGAGTCTTGTCCCCAGAAAACAGACTTCGTTTCAAATGTGCCTCCGGAGGCCCCCGGGTGGCTCAGTCAGTTAAGCGTTCAACTTCTGATTTTGGCTCAGGTCGTGATCTCGTGATTTGTTAGTTCAAGCCCAGCTTGGGGCTCCACACTGATGGCGTGAAGCCTGCTTGGGATTCTTGGTCTCCCCCGCTCTCTGCCCCTCTCCTGCTCTCTCTCAAAACAAATACACTTTAAAAAATAAATAAGTGAATATGCTTCCAGACACACATAGAGAAATAAGTGACATCAGTGTGGGCAGGGGTGTTTTTTATAGAAGTCATCTTCGCTTTTTAAAAGTTGGCTAATACCGGGTTTTCTTGGAAAGAAGAGGAAGAATAATACCGAACCTTCTGCCCCAAAAAAGTAACCAGACCTACCATGTTTGCTCCTTGGTGGTTATTAACAGCCAGCAAAGGTGCTGAAACTCCATGTTTAAAAATAGGCTTCCGAAAGGAGAAGTGAACTCGGCAGGCCCGGGGCTCTCCCCTGTGCGGCCTGCGGCTCCACACAGGGGGCCAAACCCCCCAGCCTTCCCAGCTTCATTTCAAAACAACGCAGATCCTTTTCCGAAGGGAAAACCCTTCGTCCAGCAGGTGGGTGTGCCAGTCCTGGAAAATAGGCTGGGTTGCCGTAGCTGGCGGGTCTCATCCCACTGCTTACTGTTAAAATGTCTGTGTGTTTCTGGGGAAAAAAAAAAAAAGGCTTTCTGAATGATTTAAGATAGCATAAAATGCAGCGTCTGTGTCAACAGCCACGTGTCTGTCAGTAGTGTTTCTGTCCCCAGGGGCCACAGTGAGCCCGGTGCGGGGGGTGGGGGGCAGCCCCCTCCTAGGGATTGGCCTCTCCGTTTCAGCCAGGGTCTGAAGACCTGCCCTCAGGGTTCTTCCTGCTGCCAGCCCCGTGCAGACGCCAGGTTTCTGGAGCAGGTGCCGGGGTGCTGGCGGCCCCCTCTCGGGACCCAGGCAGGGTTCTAGGGCGCTGTCTGTAGCCACGGAGACAGGGCGGCCCCTCCTGCCCCGCGCCAGGCAGCCTCCGAGGAGACTCACGTTGGCCCCTGCATGTGGCTTGGCCCTTTGGGAAACGGAGACCTTCCCACAGCCTCCAATGTCCTGAACTTGAGACCCTGCGACAGAGTGGTGTGGGGCCCCTGTGCCTCGGTCCCCTCCTCTGGGACGGGGATCCACGGCACTTGTGTCCCCTGAGATGGGTGTGGGTGACAGGTGAGGTGCCCGTGTGAGAGCTGGCACGGGCTCATCCGCGCAGCTCTGGGCTGGCCGCTCTTCCTAACCAGCCGGTGTCCGATGGCGGTGGCATAGCGTCTTCAGAGAGTTCTAACTGCATTTTGCCTTCTGATGCCTTTGATTTGGAAGCGGGTAATCGACAGCCAGGCGGAGAAATTGAAAGAGCTTGACAAAGAGATCCGCCCGTTCCGGCAGAACTGGGAGGAAGCGGACAGCATGAAGAGCAGCGTGGAATCCCTCCAGAACCGAGTGACCGAGCTGGAGAGTGTGGACAAAAGCGCCGGGCAGGCGGCTCGGAACACAGGTGAGGGCCGCGGGGCAGGAGCAGGGGGGTGGGATGGGTCCAGGGGGCGGCACGCGTCCCAGTCCACCGCTGGGAGCCCGGCCAGGTCTGGGGGCTTGAGCTGGTGCGGGAGGTGCGTTAGGCACGCGCCACCTTCGAGCAGCGATTTCCGGTGAGATGCTACTCGTGCAGAGGTGCGATGCCCTCCAGCCAGAGAGGCCTTTGTGAGAGAAATGTGTGCTGCGTAGACACGCCCCCTCCGTGTGATGCCAGCGCGGTAGAGAGTGGGTGCGGGGTGGACACCTTGCTATGGTGGGGGGTTCCCAGCTGTGCTGTCAGGCCCAGGGGACAGAAGCGACCAGCGGGTGAGGCAGGAGACTTGGTGGCGCGCTCAACCAGCGCGTTTCTGAGATCTAGAAGCTGCTTTGGGGACCGAGCGAATATTCGGAATGTTTGCGTGACCGGGGTTACTGGTGCAGAGGGACTGAGGTTGTGCCCCCGAACCCCCTGGGTTAAGCGGAGGACCGGGAGTGACGTGGGGAGAGGCCACTCAGGGTACAGGTGACTCCAAGCATCAGGCCGGAAGTCAGGGGGACTTGAGCAAGAGGGTGGCCTGTCCCTGCCCCCACGGGGCCCTGAGGGTGCCTTGCCGGAGGGAAGGCGCCGCAGCGACGTGCCCTGCGCCGCACAAGGCCCCGTGACCCCCGGTGTTGCATCCCAGCGGGCTGTGGCCGTGGGTGTTGGGGGCCAGCAAGGCAGGGGCCTGAGGCCCGTGTTTCAGGACACGTGAAGGTGCCGGTCCTCGCCCCCAAAGCCATTTCATTTAGTGCCGGTGCTGGCGGGAACGGGGCTCCCGAGCCTTCCTGACACTCACAGGCCTCCTTCACCCCATCTGTCCTCACCCGCGGCAGGCTTGCTGGAGTCCCAGCTGAGCCGGCACGACCAGATGCTGAGCGTCCACGACATCCGCCTGGCCGACATGGATCTGCGCTTCCAGGTTCTGGAGACCGCCAGCTACAATGGCGTGCTGATCTGGAAGATCCGAGATTACAAGCGGCGGAAGCAGGAAGCCGTCATGGGGAAGACCCTGTCCCTTTACAGCCAGCCTTTCTACACGGGCTATTTTGGCTATAAGATGTGTGCCAGGGTCTACCTGAACGGGGATGGCATGGGCAAGGGGACGCACCTGTCGCTGTTTTTTGTCATCATGCGTGGAGAATACGATGCCCTGCTTCCTTGGCCGTTCAAGCAGAAAGTGACACTCATGCTGATGGATCAGGGGTCCTCTCGGCGTCACCTGGGAGACGCGTTCAAGCCGGACCCCAACAGCAGCAGCTTCAAGAAACCCACCGGGGAGATGAATATCGCCTCCGGCTGCCCGGTGTTTGTGGCCCAAACTGTGCTAGAAAACGGGACATATATTAAAGATGATACCATTTTTATTAAAGTCATAGTGGATACTTCGGATCTGCCTGACCCCTGACAAGTCACTGGGGAGGTGGGTTGAGCAGAAGGCAACTCCTCTGGGGGGTTTGAACCGGCTGTCTCCACCGAGGTCCTCGCGCTCAGAAAAGGACCTTGTGGAACGGAGGAAGCAGCAGAAGGTGGCCGCGGGCCGGCGGGAGGAGCCGCGTGGGAGGACACACCCGACATGTTTTCTAATAGACTAGCAGCTCCACTCTGAAGAATTATTTATCCTCCAACGTGATAGATACTGCTGTCAGAGAAGGTTTTCATTTCATTTTTAAAGATCTAGTTAATTAAGGTGGAACACATATATGCTAAACAAAAGAACCATGGTTTTTTCTTCCTTAAACTTGAACACCAAAAAAAGAAAACACACACACACGCACACGCACACGCACACACCTGGGGACAGCTGGACATGTCAGCATGTTAAGTAAAAGAAGAATTTATGAGATAATAATGCAATTCTAATATATTCTAAAATTCAAGAGTGCAATCTTGTTTCAAATATAGTATACTGTCTATTTTTAAGGCCTCATCTGGTCTCTGTTTTAATAATTTGTTTGTCAGAAGACCCTGAAGTACACCTAGGTCTTTTTTGGAAGTCTGAATTCAGAATCATTTTTTAATTTGAAGTTCTAAGATAATTGTTACTGCAGACATTTTGTTTTAAAACGTTGATAGACTGATATTTCTTGGCAGAAAATGTAAACTATCAAACGCTGGTTATCACTTGTGATAGGAAAGAGCATACTCAACCTGCTGTATTTCTCGTTAGAAATGTAACCTTCAATCTCTGTCGTAGTTAATGACACTACTTCAAAATTATTACGAAAGGGAAACTGCTCATGGATGCTGTGCATCATTTTCAGATTTATAATTGTTTTCACCCTAAAATAGGGCATTTGTTGAACTTTGGAGTTCTAAACAAAATCCTGTAGGCTTTTAAAATTCTGCCCCACGTATTCAGACACGCTCTCTGTTGCTGACAACTCTGGCCTTCGGCGTCCAGGGTCCGGGGGTGGGCAGGTGGCTCGTGCTGAAGGAGGCCACAGCAGGTGTGTTTTTCTTCATCCTGTCACATTGCTGCATTCTGTTAACGATCTCCAAAGGCGACATCTTTGCATAGAGGTGGTGGCATACTGTCTATGTGCCTTAGATGTGACATGCTGCTTCTCGACCCTGGCTTTGTGTTCACTGTAACTCTAGAAGGTGATAGTTTGACCCGGCGTTCCTCTCGACCACTAGACCCCTGCCTCTGCAAGGGCCCTCAGACAGCCCCGTGCCTGCTGAGGAAGCCAGGCTCAGCTTCCGCTTCTGGAGCCTCCACTGCTCAGTCATCACAGATTCCAAGTCTCTGGGCCCCCAGAGCGAGCCGCCTGGTCCCAGCACGGGCGCGGTCCCACCCCCAGGGCAGGAGCGGGGCAGCCACCGCGCCTCTCCGTGTCCCCGCCTGGGCCGTGGGCGCCCACCCGCCACGAAGCAGAACCCTCTGAGCATTCCAGAGACCGCCGCTCTCGGGGGGGGCCTGCCCAGGCTGACGGACGGGGTCCTGGAACCACCGCTCCCTCGGGAAGCGTGGCCCGGGGACCGTCCCAGCCTGCGCCTGCCCAGACGGCATCTTCTCAGCTCACTCACTGTTTACCTTCTTTCAATGGTCCAACTGTGACTAGAAGCCGGAGCCCTGCCTCCCTGCGCCCCCCGCTGTGCGCCGCGCTTCTGGGTGCTCTTACCACTGATGGGTGCTACACGTGACGGGTGCTCCTTGGGCTAAACCAGTGTGTGTGAACCACCGCATCTGGGCCGCGCACCTCAGACTGCCTGCCTCTGGGCTCCCCCGTGCTCACGCGGGGACGGTTGGGCTGGTGCCCGGTGGCCCGCCGTGTCTCTGGTGCTGCCATCTGCCCTGGGCGTGCCTCCACCCCAGTGCCTGCTGGAAGTGCCCTCCTAGCGCACGCCGTCCCCTTCCGTAAGTGACCTCATCGGTTCCAAGCACCTGCCACGCCCGTTAGCAGTTAAGTGCTCGTCTATTCATCTCCTTTACTTTCCCCACCCTGCCCCCACCCCCGTTGCTTTGAGGGCCAGTCCGCCTCCTCCGTCCTGTCCAGAAGGAGTCGTGAGTCCCCGTGCAGAGAGGAAGGACTACCCGTGGGTGCTGCGGGACCGCTGTCCCTCAAAGGTGTTCCCGACCTCCTCCAGACCTTGCCCTGGTTCTACCCCGGAGACCCAGGCGAGACAGGACGCCTGGCAGCCCCTCCTGCCTGGCCTCAGGTGGCTTTCCTGAGGCCAGGGGTTACCAGCGGGGACATGCCTGTGGCATGCCTACGTCCTCCCCCATCACTAAGAGTGTGGACAATAGTAACACATTTGAGATAAAAGCAACCTCTTGGTCTGGTAAAACAACAACAACAACAACAACAACAGTTCTTTGCCTCTCCTGGTTGAAATTCTTCTGGGGGTGGGCTACCTGGAATCACTTCTGGAAGCATCTGTCCCTTGGTGGGGGGCGCTTTCCCAGTCGCCCCTCCCACACACGCTCCTAGTGGGAGATGACGGGCCCTTTGGGCCTCCTCCCGAGGAGCCCATAGGACGTGGCATCAGGAGCTGGCGCCATCCCCTGGGGTGAGGATGTGCAGAAGCCTCATCTTGTGGCTTGAAAATAATTGGCGACAGCGGGGGGGTGGGTCGTGTGCCTTTTGGCCACCGTTTGGTGCACGTCTTCCCTCTCGCGCACTTGTCCGGAGAGCGGCCTCCCGAAGGACCCGAGTGCGAGGACCTGCCCGGATGGACACACCTGGCATTGCTTCCATCCTGACTCCTCGGTGCCCCGGTTTGGTGCTCGCCGCCCGGCGCCGGCCTCCGGCTGTGGTCCCCGAGCGGCCAACCCTCCCGGCTTCCCAGGGTCCCAGCAACAAGAGAACGGTGTCCTACGCGGCGTGTATTGGGTGCACTTTTCCTGTTTCCTAAAAGTGACAGATTTCCCCATGGGATAAAACTGTTCCAGCGCTTTAGAAAAACCACCACCGAGTCTTGCGTGTGAATCAAGCCAGTCGGCTTCCCTGTCAGCCTCGTGCCGGAAATGAAGACAACTCACTGTCTCTGCTTGCCTCGTGCGGTTCTCTGGACGCGTGCCGCTCACTCCTGCGCGGACCATGGAGGCTGCTGGGGGGCTGGCGGCCCGGGGCTGGGCTTGTCGGTGATGGGTGGGCACCTGCTGGGGAGCACACGGCGTGGTGGGCGTGAGTGAGGGGCCTGCCCCAAGAGGCTGGGAGTCTTTGAGTGGCGGAGTGGCATTTGGCTCTTGGGGATTAGACCGGCCCCGGGGAGGCTGGAGTCCCCTCACCTGGGCCTCTTCTAGAAGTTCGGTTTTTCAGTGTCCTAGGTTCATAGGTAATACAGAGGAGACAGGAACGCTCGCAAATTGTTCTTCTAAGACCTGTCCTACAAGAGGGTGGCGCTGACCCCCTGAGGGTGGGTCGCTGTGCAGGTGGACAGGGAAGGCCTCGTGGGGGCCACTGTTGTGGCCCCAATTCACAGCCTCCTCCCGGAGCAGCCTTTGCGAGGCAGCAGGTAGAGCAAGGGAGCTCTCGGCCCAGATGCGCCTTTCTTTTCCTGCCCGATCCAGTTTTTCCTCGCCTTGTGACCCCAGAGGGCCGTGGAGTACAGGAAGCCTGTCCTCCGTGGCGGCCACCCCCACCAGGCCCTTCAGATGCTGCCCAGATTCCAGGGGGCTCTCTGGCAGAGCCGATGCCCCCGAGGCTTCCCCTGTACCACTGCGGCCCACCTTGGTGAGGCGGGGTCCTTGGCCACCCACGCTGGGGCCACATGTCCCAGGTGAGGCCTGCAGCTGTCATCAGCAGGCAGTGTCATGGCCACCGGTGGCAGGCCTGGTATCCTGCAGCCAGCAGGGGACGGGGTGTCTGGACAGACCCTTAAACACGGCAGGTTCCCGTGGTGGGTCATTTCTTTGTCTGCCCAAGGGAGGTGGGCAGAGTGGCAGAACCCACCCGCCCCCAACTCACATCCTGGGGGGTGCACACCACCTCCCTACTCTGTGCGTGAAGGAGGGGGGACACTGTCCTTCTGTGCCCATCACGGACGTGTCTGGCTCCCGGCCTCTCCGCCAGCGTTCACGGGGCCGGTCAGGAGCCCCACTCCTCCTGGGACCTCGTGCCCAAACCTCAGCCCTCCAAGGGAAGTCCCTCTTCTCTGGGTCAGCAGAGCTGTTCAATACTGTTTTCTTCCTTCTGGTCCAGACCTTTCTCAGAGTGCGGAGGAGAGCCGGGGGGAGCCCCTTCCTTTTGTGAGCGTGTGGGAGGTGAATGAGGGGTCTGTCGCCCAAATCTGCCTGTCAGCCCGAGACCATGGTTCTGTCTTCCATTTGCAAATCCCGACAGCTTTATTTTCTCCAAAATAGAATTATGTCCACTGGGGCCGAAGTCGGGTGAGGGCCGTGTGTGGCTCCGGTGTCGGCAGGTGACCTGGTCGTCGGTACTGTCTGGCCGGGCGGGGCAGGCCGTCACCGGGGAGCCGGGGCCAGCGGGGGGTGGGGGTCCCCGGGGGTGCTGCCCCCTGGCCTCCCGTGGCCCACGTGCGCGGAGGTGGCCGGTCTGGTGTGGGGAGGCCCTGGTGGCGCCGAGCAGTGCTTGCCTTTCATTTCCGCTGCTGCATCTTGAGTCTCGCGAACTGTCGCATTGGAAGAGGGTCAAGTCCGGGATGGCTGTGCCACTCCTGCCGTTAGTGGTGATTGGTTTTTATAACTCAGTCCCCCATTAGACAAGTAAGATAACCTTCAACAGCAAACTGACTTAATTGGTAAACACAAACGCCGGCATTATTTCCAAGGATTTCTACAAGAATTACCTATAGAATAGCATCTGTGATCACAGAAGTGTGTGAACCCGTGTAGACAATTGTGTGACGTTGTTAGAGCCACAATCTCCCTGACGGCGCACCTCTTCGTCCAGTTCTGTTACCCAAAAACAAAGACCAAAGAAGGCCAATCTCTCATTTGACTCTGTATTTTTAACCCGCCTGTTTTAAAAATTGCCGTCTGTAGTAACCGCTCGCTGTGAGGCCCCATCTTGACACTCCAAGTGATTGTGACCAGTGATTCACGTCCTGTTTTTCTGCTCTTCTAAAAAAAAAAAACAACAAAAAGACAGTATAAGTTATTGCTCAGCAATAATCATGTTGTTCATGTGAATTAACAACATGTCTGGTTTTCTGATAGCATTATTATGTTTTATATTTTTGTTTACTGTATATTGTGTGTGGTTTTATTTGGTATTTATTTGTGTTTTGAGGTCTTGCGATGTTTTTGTGTTTCTGATGCTAATAACTAAAGTTTGTAAGAGTGTAGAATGCAAAACTTGGAAATGCTCAACTGTCTGATTAGAGGAAAATAAATCTGACTAAGGAGTCCTGGTTTCTCTTTCCGCCGTCTCCACAGGCAGAGCCCTGGGCTTGGGGTGTGGGGGCCCTCCCCCCCCACCCCGCCTCCCCGCCTCCGTGGGGCCTCCCAGGCTCTTCTCTCAGAAGTGGCCTTGGCAGTGACCCGTGTGCTCACCCAGCCCCACACTCAGAAGGGCCCACACTTGGCTCAGTCCTCTGCCGTCACCATCTTCAAGTTCTTAACGTGTGCAGAAGGGGTCTCGTATGCTTGGTTTGCACTAGACCCTGCAGACTGTGGAGCCATTCCTGCCCGTGGCTTCCTGGCCTCCCCTGCGAGGCAGTGGCTCTGACCTCGGCGAGTCCCGGAGGCTGGGGCGCCCGGCAGCCTCTCTCTCAAGTCTGTGGCCTGGTCCAGAGCAGGGGAGGTGGCCCCCACTCTCCTGCCAGGCCGGTGCCCCGGCATCTGGAATGGTGGAGGGGCCCCAGACCTGGTGTCCCCTGGCCCCGGGTCCACCACTTCATCGGCTGTGGGCTTTTGTGCTCTTGGAGCCTCCGTTTCCTCATCTGTCATGGAAGGACAGCATCTCTCCTTTCTAGAACGTGGTTATTAAAAAGCTGTACCAGGGGCACCTGGGTGGCTCAGCTGGTTAAGCATCTGATTCTTGATCTCAGTGCAAGTCTTGATCTCAGGGTCGTGAGTTCAAGCCCTGCGCTGGGCTCCACGCTTAGAAAAAACAAAAACCAAGAAACAAAACTGTACCAGCGCTGACCTTCACAGGTGCTTGTAGGGCTCCAGGCGACAAGTTCTAGCAGCTGCTCATAGGAGTGTTGGGGTTGGAGGGCCAGAAGGACCTCCTCCCAGCTCAGCATTTCTCTAGGTGGTCCTATGGATCAGGCCCAGGGGCAGGAAGCCCGTGTGGGCACCCCCAAATTATCTGTGTGGAAGCTGCTTTCCGGCACCAGTGCAAAGTCCCTGGGAACCGCCCAGCCCCTCCCCCACTGCCCTGCTCCCCCACATGTCACCACTGCGCCCCCCTGGGCCACTAGCACTGTGGGCAGCAGGAAGGTGGCCCCATCCAGGGTCCCACACAGGCTCTCTGGTCACACTGTTCCTGCTGTCCCTCAACTGGGGGGGGGGGGGGGAGTCCTCCCCACCCTATGCCCTCAGAGCCAGGGTGATACACACAGTGGGGAGTCCAGGGCCCTCCCCCACCCCGGCCCTTCCTAATGTAGGTTGCTGCACCGCCTCCCTCCGCCTGGAGGGTCCCAGTTCACCCCACCCTGTGGTGAAGGGCTTGCGCCCCAACCGTGTCTCTGGTGCTCAGCCTTGGGCTCCCACCGGGGTCGCAACCACAGCAGGGACGCTGAGCGGCACCGTGGGAGCCCCGAGGACAGCCCTGACCCACCTCCTGGCCCGGGGACACGGTGTGGACAGTTCTGTGGGCTGGGATGCCCGAGGCATAAAGCAGCAGCTGCAAGGCCATGTGTGCTTGGGGTTTTCCAGCTCCTTCGCAGGGGGTGGCTCAGCTGGGATTTCAGAACTGGATCCTTGGCTTTCAGCCTTTTGGAAACTTTTGGAGTCCTACAGGAAGGGAAGTGGGCAATAAACCCCAGGAGAAGAGCACCCCCTGCTGGTTGCACCTGGGCCGGAGGCGCCGGTGGGGACACTGGGCAGAGGCGGCCGCAGATCTGGGCCGCTGTCCAGCAGCAGAGGGCGGGTGTGATGAGAAATGGGGTGCTCGGAGCAGCTCCCCTACCTGAACCCAGACCTCAGCCAGGACTGACGGTGTAGGAGCACGTCAGACCGGCCCACGGCCTTGGCTTTGGTCCTCGAGTCAACATTGGGGACAGCCCTGCTCGCCCAGCGACCTGGGAGGCTTGGTCCAGGAGAGGAGGGACCGGGCGGTTCCTGGTGACCCGGGGGCTGCCTCCCTCGGCTCAGGGGGCCGGGGTGGGGCCGCTCTGTTCTGAACCCCTCCAACCAAGACCTCTGCAGGGCCAGCTAGGAACTCGTGCCAAGCCAGGGTGCAGGAACGTGTGCAGGCCTCCCCGTGCTGCCGGCTCTGCCACTGTTGGTATCGACCTGCTCGCGGAGGCAGCGACATCCCACAGGAGCCGAGGACCAAACCTGCAAAGATGCCGGAGTCCACCGTGCGCCTGCGTTCTCTGAGGATCTGTCTTTAGTGAGAAGATCAAGGTCTGGAGAGGGGCCCGTCCCCGGAGCCCTCCCTGCACTTTGCTGGTCTTCCGTGACTGAGGTTCACCTTGGTGCTTGGACCCGCCCACTGACCTGAGGGACGGTACCGGAACCGGACGGGCGAAGGCCTGGAGATGCGCTTGCTTGTCGTGAAGAGCGAGTGTTTCCAGTTTCCTGAAAACGGACAGCTGCAGAAGCTAAATCCTGAACCAAAGAGATCCGTGAAAAACACCACCGCCACTGGGAGAACGGAAGTCCGCGGAGGAGGTCCAAGGGCACCGTGGAGGGCCGGCTGGGACCTGTAAGTGCCGCGGGGCTGCCCGGAGGCATCCGGCATGTTCCTCGGGGGCTGGACAAGGAGTTAGAGGCGCAGGGGCAGCTTTGAATGTCCCCAAGCCTACGACCCCCTGCCTTGCTCCCCAGTGGACCCCTGGACCTCAGGGCTGACGTTGGAGGAAAGCAGAGCTCAGAGGCCCCCCGGGGCACTGAGGGGGCTGGGCTGGCAGCCGGGTCTGAGGACCAGAGGCCAGCATCCTGGCGGGGAGAGCATGCGAGGGAGTCTGTGAAAGCACTCTTGTGGTGGGGGGGGCGGGGCGGGGGGGGGGGACATGTGGTCTGAGCCAGTGGTGGCCACCAGCCTGGCAGGAGGCACACCCTGTGGTGACCTTAGCCTGTTGGGCCTTTACAGGCAGCTGGGGGTGGGGGGGGTGGGGGGTCACACACCTTCTCACGGAGGCCTGCCCCCTCACTGTCCCCGACGCTCTGGCTGCTCAGAGCCCTGCTCAGATCGCTGTGGCGCGTCCTTCATGCACCCCTGCCTCCCCCCCGGCCAGCGGCAGATCCGGGAAGGCCGCGCCCCAGCCCCTGCTACAGGCCTGGCACCGAGTGTGTGCGCAGACGAAAGGCCGAGAGAAATCTGGAGTTCGGCAGGGTCGAGGATGAGGGGTCCTCCAGGGCCAGAGTCTGGCAGGGGTCTGTGCAGGACTGCAGGACCCGGGGGTGACCAGCCGGCCCTGGGAGGAGCATGTGCCATCCCTTCCTCCCAGGAGCAGCTCCTGTGCTCCCACGGTACCGCGTGGGCCCCGGGGGCACTTCACGGAGGATGCTGCAGTGGGGAGGAGACGGCCTGTCCGCAGAGGTGACTTCATGCGGAGACCGGAGGGACAGGAGGAGCCCTGCCAAGAGGGGCTGCTGTTGTTCATCCTCCCACCATCCCCCCCCCCCCCCCCCCCCCCCCCCCCCGCCGCCCGGCTCCTCTCCCTGCGCAGGAAGAGAACCAAGCACGCTGGAGCCTCAGTCCCTCCAGAGGGACACTAAGGCCCAGAGATGTGCAGGAGCCTACCTGAGGTCACACAGCAAATCAGGGACAAAGGGGAAGGGGAAGGAGCTGGGGACTATCCTTGGGCTGATCCACCCCACAGAGCTGTAGAGAAGGTAGGGGGGCAGGACAGTGGAAAGGGGTGATCCCCAAGGTTCTGCAAGTCTGGGTGGGGACCACGGGGGATCTGTCCCCCCACCCTGGGGCGGGGGAGCAGGGCTGTCACTCACAATGCCCTCACACTAGGTGGGGGCTGAGATGGCCAGTCGGAGCACGGCAACCCTGCACCGTGCGATTGGGGCACAGTTGGAAACAGGAACCAATCAAAGACCTCACTGAGCCATGCCCAGCGGCCTAGTCAGAGAGGTGTGGGGTCCAGCTGTCCTGGGGGCCACCTTTCCTGCCACGGGAAGGTTGTGCATAGAGGGAAACCAACAGCCAGGGCAGCCAAGCCGAAACAGAGTGAGACTGAGACCCGCAGACAGACACAGAGACTGAGAGCTTGGAGAGCCCCTGGATCCAACCTTGCCTGAAGCAGCCGCTTCATGGCATTTCCTGATTATTGGCAGAAACTCACTTTCGGACTTTGTCCTTCTGCTACTTTCCACAGAGCTCCTGACCGAAGTGTGTGCCCACATGTGTACCGGGGTACCCAGGGCACCTGTGCGTGCAGCTTGGGGCCTTCTGTGAACACAGGGCACCTGTGCCAGGGTTCAGCCACTCCTCGTATCGTGTCTGCACTCCTGAGGTGGCAGGGACTCCTGGCAACGCTGGGCCAGGCAGGGCTGGTGCCTGTCTCCTGCCTCAGCATGGGCTCCTATCCAGGTCACCCTCTGATATCTGGACCCACGTCAGCCACTGGCAAGGATGCCCCCTTCAGGGTCTCACGGCCCACCTGCCCCAACTCATCCTGTTCTGCCACCTTCAGTCCCACCTCCACACTGTGGCTACAGCTGTGACCTCATCCTGCTTTAATGCCACCTCTTCCAGGAAGTTTCTCTGATTGCCAGGGAGTCTTGCCGCCCTCTTCAGACAGAACAATGTCTCTGGACGTGGCCTGCCCAAGGAGGTCAGAAAGTTCCGGGTCCGCAAGACCCAACCACCCCACCCTCTAGAGCCTCTCTCGGGCCTTGCCCTCAAAGCAGTTCACTTTCTCAGTTGGGAGAAAGGAGCCCCCAGCTTGGGAGGAGAGCGCCTCCAAGCTCTCTGCCTTGAGAGCCACAGGTAGGGTGGTGGGAGGAGGTGAGGCGGGCAGAGCCAGACACTCTGCTGGAGCCCCAAGAAGGCCTAGTCAACAGAACTGCCTCCCGGCAGAAGCAAGACAAGGGGCAGAATGGATACGACCGCAAACACCCCTTTGTTCCTGGCGAGGGCTTCCCCCCGGGACGGAGCGTCCTGTCAGCCCAACAGGCAGACAAGGCGAAAGTCCGGGGCCTGGGAGACCCCCTCCTCATCCCAGGCTGGGCTGGGGGCCGACGCCTCCGGGCAGGGCCGGCACCGCCCAGAGCGTACTCGAACTCGGGGCTCCCTCTGGTTGTTCCCGGTCCTCCACCTCTATAGCCACGCCCACCGCCTGCCCTCATCAGCTCACCCTGGACCCAGGGGACACCTGCCACTCCTCCCCTCGCCGTCAGCCCTAACCGGCAAGGTGCCATCTGCCCCACCCGTAACGCCCCCCCCCCCCCCCCGTCCCTCGTCCAGTTTACTGCCCACAGTCTGTCAACCACCCCCCCCCCCGCCTTCTACCATCCCATCCCCCACAAACCCACCCCCTTCACCCCCAGCCACCCCAGCCCCCTCGCTCCGCCACCCTGCATGAGCAGCACACCCGTCCGTCCATCCGTCTGTGTCCGGCTGTGCCCCCGGCTCTCATCCACCCGGCAGCCATCCGTCGGCTAACCTGCTACTCACAGTCCGTCTAAATCCTGCCCCCCATCCCCCCGTCCACCGGCCAGTCTCCCCTACCGGCCGTTCGTCGGCCCAAAGCCACCACCTTTTCTCGCCCACCGTTCATGTCAACAAAGCCCCTCCAACGTCTACAATTGCTGTCTCACGCACCCGCCGTCCATTTACCCAAGCACCATTTTTGTCCACCCTCCAGGCTTACCATCTCTCTTCCTCATGCAGCCACCACCCGCCGTCCGTCGCCCGTCCTTCCACAATCCGCTGCCCTCTATCCACCCACCAGCCACCACCCACCAGCCACCGCCCATCGCCCCCCAGTACCACGCCACACCCACCCCGTCACGCACCACTCATCCTCCACCCGCCAGCGCTCGGTTGGTGTGCATCGGTGGGTTCGCTCACCGCCTGCCATCCCTGTGTCCCCCCTCCTCGGCTGACCGGAGCACGCACCCTCCACCCCTCACCGGGCACCTGCTGCCGGCCATTCACCACGCGCTCTTAGGCGCTCGCCACTCAGCCCGTCTGCCACCGTCCACAGTGCACCCGGCCCCGGCAGGAGGGCCCTGCTCGGAAGGCTGGACACCCAGCTCCCGCGGGTGGGCCGAGTAGGTGCAGCCCCAGACGCGCAGGGACAGACAGCAGAGGCCCTAGAGGTTTCACCGCCACCACCGTCCCCCCCCTCCCCCCCCCCCAGCCCCACCCTTGTCACGGAGCGGGCGGGTCCTCACGAGCCCCTCTTCCCGGGCGCCCAAGGTCCTCAGGTTCCCGCAGGGCTGAGTGTGGGGGAGGGAGCGAGTCGGACCGGCGCCTCCTGGCGGGGCCTGGAGGTAAATGTGTAACCGCCCGACGGCCGCGCCCCGCCCCGCCCCGCCCCGCCCCGCCCCTCCCGGTCAGGTGGACCCCGCGGGGCAAAGTCTGCGGGTCGGGGTCGGCGCGACGGGCCCGCAGCGGGATGGGCGCGCTGGGCCGGGCGCTGCTGTGGCTGCAGCTGTGCGGTAGGCGGGGGGGGCGCGCTGGGGGGCGGGGGAGCCTGGGGGGAGCGCCTGACAGGCCGCGGGGGGCGCGGGAGGCTCGGGAGGCCCGGGAGGCTCGGCCTGGCTCCTGCCCGAAGCAGCGTGCGCGTGCGGTCTCCGCGGCCTCAGTCTCCCCGTCCCCGGGGGCGCGCTGGCCCTCCCCCTTTGCACCCGGGCCGGCGCGTGTCCCGGGTGTCCGCCCCCAACGCTCCTCAGTCCCTGTCCTTCTCTCCTTTTCTTTTCTTCTTCTTCTTCTTTTTTTTTTTTTTTTTTGGTAAGTTTATTTTTAGTTTATTTTTTTATTTTGAGAGAGAGAGAGAGAGAGAGAGAGAGCATGAGCAGGGGCGGGCAGAGAGAGAACCCCAAGCAGGCTCCACCCCGCCACGCAGAGTCTGACGCAGGGCTTGAACTCCCTAACCCTGAGATCATGACCTGAGCCCAAATCAAGAGTCAGAAGCTCAAGGGACTAAGCCACGCAGGCGCCCCCTGTCCTCCTCTCTTACGCCCCTGGCGGCTCCCTCGGGACACAGATCCCGATCAGAGCCCACCCTCCAGCGCTTTCTACCGGGCAGAGGCCTCCTACCCCCTTCACATCGGTCCCGCGTGGTCTCTGTCCTTGCCCTGCAGTGCCCGCGGCTCCAACGACCAGCAAACTGGGGGCGGGGCTAGGGGGCGATACCGAGGGGTGTCCTAGAGGAGGGCACGCAGGAGCGGGCTCTGCAGATCCGGTGGGAGAGTCTGTCAGAGCACCGAGGCAGGGCTCCCGCAGGGTCTGGGCTGACAGGGAGACTTCATCTGTGCCCCGGGCTCTGTGACCAACCTTCTTCCTCCTGGGGGTTGGGGCGTCTGAGCGGGAAGCGCTTAGTCACCCCCTCCCCAGCGATGACCCGCGCGGCCTACAAACTCTGGGTCCCCAACACCAACTTCGAAGTGGCCACCAACTGGAGCCAGAACCGGACCCCGTGCGCAGGCGCTGCCGTCGCGTTCCCGGCAGACAAGGTGCTTCCCCTCCCCCAGCCCGGGGCTGGGGCGGGGACTCACGTGGCCGCGAGGTGGAGGAGAGGCAAAGGGGGTCCGCCAGCCAATGCCAGTTCTTTCTGCAGATGGTGTCGGTCCTGGTGCGAGAAGGTCACAGCATCTCCGACATGGTGAGGGGGAGCTGCGGCTGAGACCCAGGTCGGAGGGGGCTGGTGGTCCCCTGAAGCCCCTTTCTTGTCTTGTGACTGGCCCCCACCTGCATGGGAAACCGTGCAGGCCTTGGGCCTTTGGCTTCTGGAAGGGCTTTCTGGGAGGCTGGGGAAACCGTATGGGAGAGTAGGCCCTGGTCCTGTGGCCGCAGCTCAGGCTGGGACCTGTACATTTGGAAGATGCTACATCCTGCGCTTGCCTGGAGCTTCGCTATGTGTTAAAGGCTCTGATAAGATCTGGGAGAAAGGCCTCTGATAAGGCCTGTCTCTTAAAGGCGGAGTCAGGAAGCTACTGGCCAAATGCAGCCACGTGGCTGGAGCTAACAATGGTTTTTACATTTTTAAGTGGTTGGGGGAAAGAAGTCAAAAGAACATTTTTGTGGCACGTGAAATATAGAATTCAAACTTCAGTGTCCATAAATAAAGTTTCATCAGCACATAGCCCTGCCCATTTGGTCACTAGCATCTATGGCCACTGTCACGCTATAAGGCAGAGTTGAGTGGCCATGATGGAGCCCGTGTGGCCTTCAAAGCTTAAAATATTTACTGTCCGACCCTTTACAGAAAAGGTCAGTGCTCCCTGATTTAAAGTGTCATTTCCCAGGACCCAGCAGCGTCAGGGTCACTCCTAGTTCCCACTGCTCACTGGGGTGGATCATTGTTGTGTCAAACGCACGCCTGCCAGCAAGATGTGACTGATGTCAGGGTTGCTGGCTCTGAGCAGAGGTGGAGCTGGGGGGAGGGGGGCTCTCGGTATGGGTGCCAGAGT
The DNA here is from genome assembly GCF_018350215.1 of Panthera leo. Taxonomy (NCBI): domain Eukaryota; kingdom Metazoa; phylum Chordata; class Mammalia; order Carnivora; family Felidae; genus Panthera; species Panthera leo. The sequence goes on from NC_056684.1 coordinate 143,999,904, forward strand.
TGGAGTCCTCTCCTGGAGGCCACTGGGTTTTGCATGGGTGAGTTGGGGAGAGGGGCATCTGGTGGCCCTGGCCCCGCCCAACCTCTTGCCCAGATGCAGGATCTGGGGACCTCAGGCCTAATTTCCATTCCCTGAGGTGTCTTGGTTAATTGATGATTTTCAAAAGCAGCATTAATTGTGGGACCCGGCCACTCATGGGGCAGGGCACGTCAGTGCAAGGGACCCCTACCCTACCTGTGAGCTGTCCCTGCCTGGGGAGGGGCCGTCGGGCAGAGACTGGGGGTCCCGGGTCCTGGCAGATCGGGGGTGCAGATGCCGTTTCACATCTGTCCAACCCAAAGACCAAGATGCGGAAGGGGCAGCCAGGTGGAGGAGGGGTGGAGACCTGGAGGGAGGAGCTGAACCCAGCGTTTCCCCTCACCCCCCCATGTGTAATCCTGGCACCCGGGACAGGCAATAGCCTGGAGCAAGCGGAGAGGGGCATCCGGAGCCGGTGGGAACCCTCAGGCAGGGGGTCCGTCTGGGGTGGGGTCCTGGGGCCGGGGGCCCTGCTCTGATGACCTAGTTATTTTGGTGATCTCCTTTGGAAGCTTGAGCATGTTAAGAGAGGCATTCATTCATGCCTCACAGGTCCCTCTGTCTGGCCCTTCTTTCCATCCCCTGCGGCCCAATTAGGAGCCCCTCCTCCTGTCCTGGGGGCCCAGAAGGTGCCCCCTCACCTCCCAAGTCTGTCTTCTGCCTGCACCGCGGGAGCTGCCCCCCCCCCCCCCCCCCCCCCCCCCCCCCCCCCCCCCGCTCCACTGGGCCCGGGTGGGAACTGTCAGGGGGCCCGGGAACAGGCTGAACGGACCCAGAGCTGCCCCCGACCGCCTCCCACCCCCGGAGCACGGAGGTCCCTCCTCCCCGCCGCCTGCCATCAGCGCTGTCCGGCTGCCCAGAGGTAGCCCTAGTAACAGGGGCAGCCACAGCCGCGTTTTAACTTGTCTTTCTCAGGTTTGGGGATTCCCTCCCTGGGATTTTCCCCTTCCTGAACCCCCTCTCCTCTCCCATCTCTACCTTTGGAGGAATCTCGTATTTTCTACCCATGAACCCACTGTTGGTGCGAGATACTGCGAGTGCCTTCCCGCCGTGAGCATTCTGCCTGTGGTGCCCTTCCCAACAGAAACCGGCGTCAGAATCGACCGTGCGGAACCTGCTGCCTCACGCCTGTGTTTCTGGTGTTTTAAGAATCCCTCCCCGCTGCCAAGTCACAGCCATAACCACCCCTGTGTCTGTTAAGACACAGTTTTGCCACCAGGGTCACACGCTTGAGTGGGACCCGGCTAGGGAACCAGCTTTATTTTTCTCCCTGGGATAAGCCTGATTTCTGACGTCTTCCTCCGAACCACCAGCTTCATGGCGCTGTCGCCACTGTTCATCAAGTGCCCAGGGTGCCCGGGGCTCTCTCGGGGCCCTTGTCCCTCTGCTCGCTTTCCCTGTTCCTGCCGGCACCACGCGTCCTCACGCTGTGGCTCTGTGGGGCGTCTTGCTACCCGAGGGCGACTCGCCCCTCCACTCTCCTGCCAAGAGGCCCGCTAGTTCTTTGCGGATCTGATGCTGCAGAGAAATGGTAGGGTAGCTGTATCAGGGAACAACAGCAACAACAAAACCCGGGAAGTTTGGAAATGAACACCAGCTTTATACTGTCAAGCCGCCCATTCAGGACCGTGAACTTCTCTGCAAATATCTCACAGCATCCATCACAAAACTCGATACTGGACTTTTAAAGTGGTCCCCACGCAGGTCTTGTATAGTATCGGTCCATTCGTAGACCTTTATAGTTTGCTTTGCGTTACGAACGGTTCTCTATTTTTAAAAACTGTGCGTTCCACTTGCTTATCTTTATAAACGCTGATAGTTGTTCCTCTTTCTTTCCAGTCCTGACTCCTTTTCCTTCTTTTTCTTTCCAAATAGCATCGTCCAGGACCTCTCCCCGTGTTACACACGAGGGACAAAAGTGGGCCTCTGTGCCTTGTTCCAATGGGAAAGAGAAGGCATGTCTCATTTCTCATTGAGTGAATGTTTGCTGCAGGGCTTTGGTACGTGAACTTTATTAAATTGTGGAAATTCTATTACTCACTTGCTAGCAGCGTTTTAAAAAAATCATAAATACATTTGTGGAGTTCTCTGTTGTTGTTTTTTAATTGAGTGAGGTGCGGTTGCCCCCTCCCTGCTTTTAGCCTGTTAATGAGGTTTTCTGAGGTTGAGCTGTCGTGGCAAGACCGATGGCCCCCTGGGACCTGTAGTTGCAGGTCAAACGTGCCACTTCTTCCTAACACCTGGCTTCCCTCCGTCAGAATGTTTGGATTTTGTTGGCACAAGACTCCTCACTGCCACCTGCTGGGACATCACGGTACATACGTCTGGGAAGTCGGGACGGGAGCCGTCCTGGGACAGGAACCCCATGATGACCGTGCTTTGTTTTGTTTTTTAAGCTTCTTAAAAGTTTATTCTCTCTTATTATGAGAGAGAGAGAGAGAGGGAGAGAGAGAGAATCCTAAGCAGGCTCTGCACTGTGCAGAGCCCGACATGGGGCTCAAACCCACAAACTGCGAGATCATGACCTGAGCTGAAATCAAGAGTCGGACGCTTAACCGACTGAGCCACCCAGGCGCCCCACCATGTACTTTTAAAATACACTATTGGAACTAGTCAGCTGATATTTTATACGGGATTTTTTTTGTATCTATAAGTAAAACAAAACTACAATTTTTCTTGTATTGTCCTCCATTCGGCTTGGGAATCAAGATTACACGGGCCTCATGAAATGGCCTGGGCAATTTTCACTCCTTTTTCCATTTCCCAGAATGACGTCTAAGAAGGAGTCAGTTAGTTGTTCCTTGAGAGGTTAGTATCCTTCACCTGTAAAAAACTTGTACTGGAACACGAGGTCCTTGACTAACATTTCAATTCCTTTAATGCTTACCGGTCTATTCGGATTCTCTACTGCTTCTTGTGCCCATTTTGACACTTTGAATTTTTCTAGAAACTGTTATATTTCATCCAGGTTTTCACGTCCGGCCGTCCTTTTTATTTCTTAAGCTTTTCGGCATCTGTGTCCACCCTCATGAGTCCTTCCGTGTGCGGCCGCCGCCCTCTTCCCTCCCAATTTCTTCCAAGCATTTTCAGAGAAGGCCTCTGTGCGGCCATCACTCCGAAGTCTTTTCATTATGCTCCTGCATTTGAATGGAACTTTGGCTGGATATAAAATTCTAGAAGGGAAGTTCTTTTCCTTTCTGCATCCATTGTTGTTGCTGAGAAACCGGACTTCTGAGCCCCCGGGGTGATCTGCTCTTTCTGAAGCTTTTAGAATGTTCTCTGTGTCATTGACTTGTCTGGGTGTGAGCTTCCTTGTTTCCCATTCCGCGCTCCAGGAGACCTTTCCATCTGAGGGGTCCCGGCTTTCTTCAAATCTGCAAAAGTCATGCTCCTTGTTTCTTCAAATATTTCCCCTTCGCCCACGCCCTTTATATATGCATTTCTGCACCTGGATGTCAATTCTCTCTCCTCTCCTGGTGGCTCTGCACTTCCCTGCTCCACCCTGCAGGGTCCCTCAGCAGAAACACCCGTCACTGTGCCTTCTCCAGCTGGACTGGTCCGCATGTTTATCTCACCTATCGTGCTCTTCCTTTCAATGATTACATGTTTCATGATTTATTTATATCTTCTCTTTTGGTTCTTTTTATTATTATTAAACTTTTAATTCCAGTGTGGTTAACATGCAGTGTTATATTGGTTTCCTGGGTACAATATAGTGTTGAATTCAACCCCCTTTGGTTCTTTTCTTAAAGATTTTTTAAAATGTTAATTTATTTAAAAAAAATTTTTTTAATGTTTATTTATTTTTTTGAGAGGGGGGAGAGAGAGCGCAAGCAGGGGAGGGGCAGAGACAGAGGGAGACACAGAATCCAAAGGAGGTTCCAGGCTCTGAGCTGTCAGCACAGAGCCGGACGTGGGGCTTGAACCCACAAACTGTGAGATTGTGACCTGAGCTGAAGTCTGGTGCTCAACCGAATGAGCCACCCAGGTGCTCCAAAATGTTGATTTATTTTAGGGACAGAGAGTGCAAGCTGGGGAAGGGGGGAAAGAGAGACAGAGGACTTGAAGCCGGCATCTGAAGCTGGCTCTGTGGTGAGCCCTACTTAGGGCTTGAACACACAAACTGTGATACCATGACCTCAGCCACAGCTGTGGCTTCAGTGGAGCCACCCAGGCACCCCTGGTTCTTTTTAAAGACTTCAAGTTCTCCACCTCCCCCATTCCTGAGGCATGTCTGTCCCCACGGCTCACTGCGGCACCTGTGGGTGGGGCTGCCTCGGGTGTGGGGACAGTTGGCACGTGACCTCACATCCCCCCGGGGGTCGGCCTCTTGGTCAGGGCCGGTGCTCAGGTAGGGGACAAGCCAGCTAGGGCTTGAGGCCCGGCCCTGAGTGGGCCGCCCACGGCGACAGGGAACCACACACGATTCCTGCTCCGCGCAGCTCTCCTGGCCCAGCGCTCCCCTCCAACCCCAACCCCAACCCGGAAGGTCAGAAGGAGGAGGCCTGGGGTCCTGGGGCTTGGGGGCGGTGGGGAGGGAGAGGGCGGCGGGGACTCCGTCACCTGGCCTTCCCACTGCCTTAGATCTGACACCTGAGGCCTGAGCTGTGGCCGGACTTCTGTGGCGAACGGGCTGCACGGGCTGCCGTGGTGGAGCCCAGGCCCGCAAGGGAGACAGAGGCCGCGCTGAGGCCCCGTGGCACCCCCAAGTGCAGCCCCCTCCCCTCCCTCCCACTTCCGGCTGCCTTCACAATCCCTTGCGGCTTGGGTTCCTGGCTGGTGCAGCTCCCCCCACCCCGCCCCGCGGTGGGGGGATGTGAGAGGCCGTGGCCCGAGTGTCACCCTGCCCCAAACTCTCCACGCGCCCAGGTCTCAGGCGGGGTCTTGCTCCTCGGCCTGCAGTCCCGCTCCCTGGGGCTTATTTGAACCTCGGCAGTTACGGGCCGCCCCCAGCCCCTGACCTCACCCGCCCGCTCCGCGGTCTGCACTCCCTCCCCCGGGGTCGCGGAGGGGGGACGGGTCCCTCTGGGACCCGGGACCGCCGCCTGAGCACCCCCCCCCCCCCCCCCCCCCCCCCCCGCTTCCTGCAGCTCCTGCCGCGGGACGGGGAGTTCGTCCTGGACTCGGGAGCCGGCTTCGGCGCGGCGGACGCCGGCAGGGACCCGGACTGCGGCGCAGGTGAGGGGCCGGGGCGGGGCCTGCCGGGCCGGGGCGGGGCCGGCGGGGGCGGGGCCTGCCGGGGGCGGGGGCGCCCTCGCGCGTAGCTCAGGGACGCGCGCCCACCCAGCCGCCCCCGCGCTCTTCCTCGACCCCGACCGCTTCTCGTGGCACGACCCGCGCCTGTGGCGCTCCGGGGGCGCGGCGCGCGGCCTCTTCTCCGTGGACGCCGAGCGCGTGCCCTGCCGCCACGACGACGTCGTCTTCCCGCCCGACGCCTCCTTCCGGGTGGGCCTCGGCCCCGGCGTCGGGCCCGTGCGCGTCCGCAGCGTCTGGGCTCTGGGCCAGGTGAGCCGCGCGCGCGCGCGCGGGGCCGGCCCGCGTCTCCTCTGCGCGCCTCGGCCCCTCCCGGGCCCCACGCGAGAGTTCCGGGCACTCAGTCGCTGTCCCCTCCTCGGGCCGGCGCCGCCCGCGACCCGGCCACCCGCAGACGTTCACGCGCGACGAGGACCTGGCCGCGTTCCTGGCGTCCCCCGCCGGCCGCCTGCGCTTCCACGGGCCGGGCGCTCTGAGCGTGGGTGCCGAGGCCTGCGCCGACCCGTCGGGCTGCGTCTGCGGCAACGCCGAGGTGAGCGCGGAGGGCGCCGGGGTGGCCCGGGTCCGCCGGGGGTGAGGGTGGGGGAGGCGCGGGGCTGGCGCCTGGCCCTCCCTCCACGCGGTCTGCCCTTCCCCCTCTCCGTGCCGACGGTCGCTGGCCCGCCTCCAGGTACAGCCGTGGATCTGCGCCGCCCTGCTCCGGCCCCTGGGCGGTCGCTGTCCCCCGGCCGCCTGCCGTGACGCCCTCCGGCCCGAGGGGCAGTGCTGCGACCTCTGCGGTGAGCACCTCCTCGTGTTTGCGGGGACGGCCTAGCTACCCTGGTTCGCCCCCAGCCTCACTTTCTCTGCTGGCCCTGGGCCCTCCTGTCGCAGGAGCCATCGTGTCGCTGACCCACGGCCCCACCTTTGACATTGAGCGGTACCGGACGCGGCTGCTGCGAGGCTTCCTGGTAATGGGGCCGCGCTCCCCCCCCCCCCCCCCGCCCCTACCGCAAGACCCGCCCGGGGCCACCCTTTGCCTCATTGACGCGGTTACTCTCCGCGCACCTGCCCACCCCGTGTCCCTGCTGCCGACGCCCCCGCGGGTCCGAGGGCGAAGACCCTGGGCTAACCCTGTCTCCACCCCCTCCCCCCAGCCCCAGTACCAGGGGCTGCAAATGGCCGTGTCCAAGGTGCCGCGCCAGAACGCAGGCGCCGAGGCAGACACGGAGATTCAGGTGGTGCTGGCAGAGACCGGGCCCGACGGGACGGGCGGCGCGGGGCGGCTGGCACGTGCCCTCCTGGCGGACGTCGCCGAGCACGGTAACCGCGGGTGCCGTTTTCCCGGCCCCTGCCCCGCCCCGCCCCGCCCCGCCCCGCCCGGCGGAGACTGAGCCGGCGCCCTCCGTTGTAGGCGAAGGCCTGGGGGTCCTGTCCGCGGCAGTTCGGGAGTCGGGCGCGCCGGTCGGGGACGGCTCCGCAGCGGGACTGGAAGGTTCGGGAATGCGCGCGGGGCTGGCAGGCGGCGTGGCGGCGGGGCTGCTCCTGCTGCTGCTGGCGCTGCTGGCGGGGGCGCTGTTGCTGCGTGGTCCTCGGAGCTTCAGGTACGCGGGGGGTGCCGCGGGGGACGGAGGCTCACGTCGCGGAGGAGGACCGCGGGGTTCATGTACGTCCTTGTTCCCCAGGTGGAGTAGGCGCGACGAAGCGGCCCCAGCGCCCTTCGTGGCGCCCTTGGGCTTCTCCAACCCGGTGTTCGACGTGGCGGGCTCAGTGGAGCCGGTGAGGGGACGGGTGTGGGTAGCGGTCTTCCCCGGGGCTGTGCTGGGCGCAGACGCACCTTGACCCTGCGCACCCTGCAGCCTTCCGCCCCACAGGTGGAAAACAGCAGCGTCAGCCGCAGCTACTTCGTTAACCCTCTTTTTGCGGAGGCGGAGGCCTGAGCCCCCGTGTGACTGGCCAGCCCCCCTTCTGCCCTCCGCCGCCCCATTTCGAGAAACGTACGGGTCCCTGACATTAAAAGATCTCCGTTCCCTTTTCCACACTCCTTGTCCCCAGCCCCTGCAGACCAAGGACGGGGTGGCTTTGCCCAATAAAGGGGTTTCTTGCACCTGCTATCAGCTGCCTCCTGTGTCCCCACCCCTTTGCCTTTGCTTGAACGTGGAGAGCCGGCCAGTGCCCTCGTCACTCCATTGGTGAGGGGTGAGCCTCAGAGTCCTCCCTTCTGGTCACCTGTAAAGGGCAGTTCTGGGCACTACCTGTAGAATGGGTCCCCGAGAAGATTGCAGTCTGCAGAGTTGCCCCCAGAACAAGGAGGGGGCTGGAACTCGGGAGACGGAGTGGTTAGAAGCCAACAGGAGTGAGGCACCTGGTGAGGCTGGCTGTCCAGTAGTCCCCCAACATCATGCCAAATGGCTGTTGACCTTGCAAATACAACAGCCGGCCATTTTACCAGAAAAACGGGTTTGTTCTGGAATGGCAGAGGAGTTGCACTTCGGGGTATGCGGGCTGTGGCGAAACCGCGGGCAGGCAAGTCCGGAGACCAAAGGAGAGGAACACGGTAGAGAAAAGGCAGGGGGTTGGGTGGGGCCGGTCTGAGTGGCGGTCCACCGGGGACAGCGGGCATTGGGGCTGGTGGCGCTTTCTCACTGGCTGGCTGGTACCAGGCCGGAAGGGCTTCCTCCTCCTGCCGGTCCGGTGGGGGGATGGAGGGCAGGTGGGTGCGGTGCCCACCGGCTGGAGGCTCCGTGTGGATGAAGTAGCCTTCACTCAGGCTCCCATCTTCCTCTTCTGATGAAGATTTTTCCTTAAAAGCATCACTGATCAAGAGTTACTAGTGTGTTATTTGTGTCCCTCAGTGCCAGGAAAGACCTTTCCCACGTGGTGGGTCCCACATCGGAGGGAAAGCGCATAGCAGTGAGAAACATTTAAGGCTGCATTTGAATAGTGAGGAAGGTTTGGAGGAAGGACTCAGGTGTTTCCCATCCGAGGTCCGCTTCCTGCTGAGGTCGCTCCTGTCGGAGATCATCTCGAAGCAGTGAGCTGGCATCACCTAAATGGTTTCTACAAAGGTTTGACAAGCACCGGGAAGAAACAGTGATTACGCAGGGCTGGTGAGCAGCACCTGGCAGGGGCCCTTCCAACAAGGTTGAAGAGACCTTCTGGAGTGTCTTTTGCAGTAGACGGAACGTCTGGTTGCAGGTGGTGACCTTCGCTCTCTGCATCTCATGGGCGCGTGCCGTGGAAAGATGGTTCTGCTCACGAGCACTGGTTCTCAGTAGACAGGGTTCGGCCTTTGCGGTACTGGGGTACCTGCTCTTACCAGCTGTGGATCGGAGCGGGCAGGAGCCAGGTGCACCCTTGCCCTGTAAACTACCCCTGAGGGGGTGGAGCTGAGATTTAGAAGGGCCGATAGCAGTGCTTTTGGCTGGGGTATTGGAAGCATCTTTGCAAATTTTGCCAGTTGGGTTTTTTTTTTTTTTTTTTTTTTTTTTCTGTTTTTACTTTTATTTGCATGTATTTCATGCAGAATTTACTCCCGGGCCATAAGTTTTTGTTTCTTCAGTTTCTTCTGGGATATCTGTTTCTTCTGTTGTTTCTTCTGCAACCTCCTCTTCTGGTTTAGGAACAATCTGCTCTTTTTCAGTAAGGATCATCTCAATGTGGCAGGGAGAGCTCATGTATGGGTTAATCCGACCATGAGCCCTGTAAGTTCTACGCCGCATTTTGGGGGCTTTGTTCACCTGGATGTGCTCAATGACCAGAGAATCTACATCTAAACCCTTAAGTTCAGCATTACTCTCTGCATTTTTAAGCATGTGCAGTAAACATTCGGCACTCTTTTTGGGCCACCGACCCTGTGTCCAGCCCCACTGTTTGGCCTGGGCACACCTACCAACTCCACCATTGTAACGTCGGAATGGCACACATTGCTTCTGCAAAGTGACATCTTTCAGATACTTGGTGGCTTTTCGGATATGCATACCCTTGATGGCCTGGGCAGTTTCCCGTGTGTTCTTAAAGTGAACACGAAGATTTGAACCTCTTGATTTGCATGATTTTGTCGGGTTTTCCGGGTCAAGTGAATAGCGACCCATTTTCAGAGATCACCTCAGGCCGCTTACGGGAACGGGTTTTTTTTTTTAACTTTTTAAATGTTTATTTTTCACAGTGAGCAAGTGAGCATGAGTGGGGGAGGGGCAGAAAGAGGGAGACAGAGGATGTGAAGTTGGCTCCACGCTGACAGCCCGACGCGGGGCTCAAACTCACGAACCTCGAGGTCATGACATGAGCGGAAGTCAGATGCTTAACGGACTGAGTCACCCAGGTGCCCCTGCCAGTTGAGTCTAAATAATGCCATGTGTTTTACTAGCCCTGAGGGCTGGGGGTGGTAAGCACAGTGCTTTAGGACCGGCTCAACAGCACAGACCTGTTGAGTCACCTGAACTGTGACATGGGTTTTCCAGTGACTGGAGTTCAGGGAGGTTTCCCCAGGTAGGGATGGAATTTTCTATTAGGGCTTTTGCTGTTACCCGTCTACAAGGGAAAGCCTCAGTCCAGGAGAAAACCTACAACCCATGACTAAATCCTATTTCTATTAGCTCCACGGAGCGGGGGGGGGGGGGGGGGGGGGCGGGGGAGGCTGATTAAAACCCACTTGCCAGACCCCAAATGGTCCATTGAGCAATTAAAACGCCTGAGGGCGATGAGGGCAGGTTTCCCAGGACTATTTGGGGCAGGTGGGACGAGCAAGGCGGCAGCATTCTGTGGCCTTGCTGATGTTCTCCTGTCGGCGTTAGTGTATAAAGTCTGTCATTTAACCAGCAGACCAGTGACTGCACGCACAGTGGTCGGGGATGGGAGTTTTAGAGTCTCTGGCGGGACTGGATGGGTCTTTGGTCCCAGCTAGAGTTCTCCCATATTGAACCAACACACTTCCAATATTGTTTGGCTCTCTTTGGGGCCAACTGGTGGGTATTTGTTGTTGATTTTTCTAGGTGGTCATTTGGGGGACCACAACGGAGGTCTGGTTGTTGGTCCCCTTCACCTATTTCATCCGTCCCCACCCCCTCCCTTCTGGCAACCACCGGTTGTAAATTAGTGCTGTCATAAACACGGGAGCAAACGTCTTTTCAAATGACTATTTCCATTTTCTTCGGATAAATACCTCAGAGTGGAACCGCGGGATCAAACTGTGGTTGTTTTTAACTGAGGAACCTCCATACGGTTTTCCAGAGTGGCTGCACTGGTTTGCATTCCCATCAGCAGGGCAGGAGGGTCTCCTTTCTCCGCATCCTCGCCAACACCTGTTGTTTCCTATGTGGTTGACTTTAAAAGCCATTCTGACAGGTGCGAGCTGACACCTCGTTGTGGTTTGGATCGGCATTTCCCTGACGGGTAGCGCCGGTGAGCTGCTTTTCGTGTGTCTGTTGGCCATCCGTATGTCTTCTTGGAAAACTGTCTATTCAGGTTTTCTGCCCACTTAAAAAAATTGGATTGGTTTTTTTGATACTGAGTTTTAAGAATTAAAAAAATTTTTTTTTAATGTTTATTTTTGAAAGAGAGAGCATGAGCAGGAGGTGGGGGACAGAGAGAGAGGGAGACACAGAATCCAAAGCAGGTTCCAGGCTCTGAGCTGTCAGCACAGAGCCCGATGTGGGGCTCGAACCCATGAAACGGGAGATCATGTCCTGAGCCGAAGTTGGACGTTTAACCAACTGAGCCACCCAGGTGCCCCCATGAATTCTTTATATATTTTTAATGTTAACCCCTTATCAGATATAGTGTTTACAAATAGCTTCTCTCATTCAGTATGTCACTTTTTTGTTTTGTTGATGGTTTACTTTGCTGTGCAAAAGCTTTTTATTTTGATGTAGTTTCATGTGATTATTTTTGCTTTTGTTGTCCTTGCCTGAGGAGACAGATCCAAAAAACTATTGCTCAGACTAATATCAAAGAGCTTGCTGCCTTTTTTCTTCTAGGATTTTTATGGTTTCAGGTGTTCTGTTTAGGTCTTTAATCCATTTAAAGTTTGTTTTTGTGCGTGGTGTAAGAACGTGGTCCAGTTTCACTCTTTTGCATGTAGCTGTCCAGTTCTCCCAGCACCATTTCTTGAAGAGACTGTCTTTTCTTCACTGGATATTCCTGCCTCCTTGGTCATAGATTAGTTGACCATGTAAGTGTGGGTTTATTTCTGAGCTCAGTGTTTTGTTCCATTGATCTATGTGTGTTTTTGTGCCAGTACCATACCGTATTGATTCCCACAGCTTTGTAGTATACTTTGAAATCGGGGAGCAAGATTCTAGTTTTGTTCTTTTTCAAGGTTTCTTTGGCTATGCATGATCTTTTGTGGTTCCGTGTAAATATAGGATTATTTGTTCTAATTCCGTGATAAATGCCATTGGTATCTTGACACAGATTCCATTGAATCTGTAGGTTGCTTTGGGTGGTATGGACATTTTAACATCAGCTTTTCCAATTCACATAGTTTATTTTTCCATCTTCTGTGTCCTCTTTATTTCATTAATGTCTTACAGTTTTCAGAGTACAGTTCTTTCATCTCCTTGGCTAAATTTATTTTTAGGTGCTATTTTATTCTTTTTGATGAAGTTGTGAGATTTTTTTTTCTAAATTTTTAATATATTTTTTATGTGTTTTTTTTTTATGTTTATTTTTGAGAGAGACAGAACATGGCGGGGGAGGGGCAGAGAGAAGGAGACACGGAATCTGAAGCAGGCTCTAAGCTCTGAGCTATCAGCACAGAGCCTAACTTGGGCTCAAACCCACAAACCATGAGATCATGACCTGAGCCAAAGTCGGATGCTCAACTGACTGAGCCACCCAGGTGCCCCCAACTTTTAAATATTTAATTGAATTATAGTTGATATACAATATTATATTTGTTATATAACATAGTGACTTAACAATTATATGCATTACAAAATGTTCACCATAAGTGTAGTTACTATCTGCCACCATACGAATGTATTACAATATTATTGACTATATTCCCTATGCTGTACTTTTCATCCCTGTGGTTTATTTTATAATCGAAAGTGTTTTTTTAAAGACTTTTAAAGTATTCTCTACTTTTGAAATGGGGATTGAACTCACAACCCTGAGATCAAGAGTCACGTACTCTACTGACTGAACCAGCCAGGTGCCCCTGTAATTGGAAGTTGTGCCTTCAATCCCCTTCACCAATTTCATCCATCTCTCTTCTCCCTTTCCCTCTGGCAAGCTACCTGTTTGTTCTTTGTGTCTATGAGTCTGTTTGTTCATTTGTTTTTACTTTTAGATTCTATATACAAGGAAAATATATGGTATTTCTCTTACTCTGATTTATCTCTCACAGCATTATACCCTCTCGTTCCATCAATGTTGCTGCAGGTGGCAAGATTTCATTCTTTTTTATGGCTGAGTAATATTCCATTGTTTATACACACCAGATCTTCTTTATCCATTCATCTATTTAATTTTTTTAATGTTTATTTATATTTGAGAGAGAGAGCATGCACAAGTTGGGGAGGGGCAGAGAGAGAGGGAGACACAGAATCTGAAGTGGGCTCCAGGCTCAGGGCTGTCAGCACAGAGCCCGATGTGGGGCTCGAACTCACAAACTGCGAGATCATGACCTGAGCTGAAGTTGGACGCTTAACCGATTGAGCCACCCAGGCGCCCCTCCACTCATCTATTGATGGACACTTGGGCTGCTTCCACATCTTGGCTGTTGTAAATGATGCTGCATAAATCATACAGGAGCATAGTTCTTTTCAAAATTAATGGTTTCATTTTCTTTGGGTAAGTACCCAGAAATGGGATTAGTAGTTATATGGTATTTCTAGTTTTAATTTTTTTGAAAAGCCTCCATATTGTATTCCATAGTGACTACACCAGGTTACATCCCCACCAGTAGTGCATGAGGGTTTCCTTTTTTCCACATCCTTACCAACACTTGTTTTTTCTTGTCATTTTCATACTAGCCATTCTGCTATGTGTGAAATGGATATCCCATTGCAGTTTGGGGTTGACATTTCTCTAATGGTTAGTGGTGCTGGGCATCTTTGCATGTATCTGTTGGCCATCTGTATGTCTTCTTGGAAAAATGTTTAGGTCCTCTGCCCATGTTTTAATTGGATTGTGTGTGTGTGTGTGTGTGTGTGTGTGTGTGTGTGTGTGTGTACACATACGTACGTACATGCACTGAGTTGTATGAGTTCTTTATGTATTTTGGATGTTAATCCCTTATCAGATACATAATTTGCAAACAGCTTCTCCCAATCAGTAGTTGCCTTTATTTTGTTGATGGTTTACTTTGCTGTGCAAAACCTTTTTAGTTTCATGTAGTCCCAATTGTTTATTTTTGCTCTTGTCTCTCTTGCCTAGGGGCAGAGAGCCAGAAAAATATTGCTGAGGCTGATGTCCAAGAATTTGCTGCCTATGTTTTCTTTTAGGATTTCTGTGGTTCTAGGTCTCACATTTAGATCTCTAATCCATTTTGAGTTTATTCTTGTGTGTGGCATAGAGACAGTGGTCTAAGTTTCTTTGTATGTAGCTGTCCACTTTTCCCAGCACCATTTATCGAAGAGGCCATCTTTCCCTCATTTTATATTCCTGCCTCTTTTGTCATATGTGCATGGGCTTATTTCTGGTTTTATCATTTTGTTCCATTGATCTTTTTTTTTTTTTTTTTTTTTTGCAAATACCATACGGTTTTGATTACTGCAGTTTTGTAGTATGGTTTCAAATCTGGAATTGTGATACTCCCAGCTTGATTATTCTTTCTCAAGATTGCTTTGGCTATTTGGGGCCTTGTGGTTCCATTCAAATTTTAGGATTACTTGTTCTACTTGTGTGCAAAATACTGTTGGCATTTTGATAGGGATTTCACTGGTTCTGTAGATTGCTTGGGTAGTATGGACATTTTAACAGTATTAATTTTTTCGATCCATGAGCATGATATATCTTTCCCTTTATTTGTGTTGTCTTCAATTTATCTTATCAGTGTCTTACTGTTTTCAGAGTACAGTTAATTCATCTCTTTGGTTAAATACATTCCTGGGTATCTTATTCTTCTCATCAATTGTATATGAGATTGTTTTCTTAATCTCTCTTTCTGCTAGTTTGTTATTAGTGTATAAAAACACAACAGGTGCCTGGGTGGCTCAATTGGTTAAGCATCTGACTCTGGATTTTGGCTCAGGTCATGATCTCATGGTTTGTGAGTTCAAACCCTGTGTTGGGCTCTGTGCTGGCAGTGTGGAGCCTGCTTGCGATTCTCCCTTTCAAAGCAAATAAACTTAAAAATGTTTAAAGAAACACAACAGATTTTTAATATTTTGTATTCTGCAACTTTACTGAATTCATTTATTCTTATTTTTAAATTTTTTAAAATGTTTTATTTATTTTTTAGGGAGAGAGAATGAATGAATGAATGAGTGGGTAGGAGCAGGGAGAGAGCAAGACACAGATTCCAAAACAGGCTGTAGGCTCTGAGCTGTCAGCACAGAGCCTGATGCAGGGCTTGAACTCTGGAATGAGATCTTGACCTAGGCTGAAGTCGGACACTCAACCAACTGAGCCACCCAGGCGCCCCATGAATTCATTTATTCTAATAATATTTCGGTGGAGTCTTAAAATTTTCTGATATGTTATATGTCATCTGAAACTAGTGATACTTCCAGTTCTTTTTTTACAATACCATTTTGGATGCCTTTTATTTCCTTTTCTTGTCTGATTGTTGTGGCTAGGAATTCCAGTACCATGTTGAATAAAAGTGGTGAGTTCATATCATTGTCTTGTTCCTGATCTTAGAGAAAAAACTTGGAGCTTTTCACCAGTAAATTTTATGTTAGCTGTGGGTTTTTCATATAAGGCCTTTATTATATTAAGGTATGTTCTCTCTACAACTACTTTGAGAGTTTTTATCATGAGTAGATGTTGAATTTTGTCAAAAATGCCTTTTTTTGCATCTATTGAGATGATCATACGACTTTTATCCCTAATCTTGTTAATGTGGTATATCATGCTGATTGTGAAGATTTTGAATCATCTTTGTATCTTTGGAATAAATCCTACTTGATTGTGGTGAATGATCCTTTTAATGTATTAAATTTGGTTTGCTAATATTTTGTCAAGGAGTTTTGTATCTATGTTCATCAGCGTTATTGGCCTTTAATTTTCTTTTCTTTCTTTCTTTTTTTTTTTCTTTTGTAGTATCTTTGCCTGGTTTTGGTATCTGGGTAGTGCTGGCCTCAGAATGAATTTGGAAGCATTCCTCTCTCTTCTATTTTTTGGAACAGTTTGAGAATAGGTATTAATTCTTTTAATGTTTGGTGGAATTCATCTGTGAATCCATCTGGTTCAGGACTTTTGGGGAGTTTTTAAAAGTCATTATTATGAATTCAATTTAATTACTAGTAATCAGTGTGTTCAGATTTTCTCTTTCTTCCTGATTCAGTCTTGGAAGATTGTATGTTTCTAGGAATTTATCCATTTCTTAAAGGTTGTTCAGTTTGTTGGTGTGTAATTTTTCTTTTTTTTTAATCTTATTTATTTTTTTTTTTAATTTACATCCAAGTTAGCATATAGTGCAATAATGATTTCAGGAGTAGATTCCAATGATTCATCCCCTATGTATAACACCCAGTGCTCATCCCAACAAGCGTCTTCCTTAATGCCCCTTACCCATTTAGCCCATCCCCCCACCCACGACCCCTCCAGTAATCCTCAGTTTGTTCTATGTATTGAAGAGTCTCTTATGTTTTGTCCCCCTTCTTGTTTTCATGTTTTTGCGTCCCTTCATGTTCATCTGTTTTGTATTTTAAATTCCACGTATGAGTAAAGTCATATGTTTGTCTTTCTCTGACTAATTTCACTTAGCATAATACCTTCTAGTTCCATCCATGTAGTTGCAAATGGCAAGATTTCATTCTTTTTGATTGCCGAGTAATACTCCATCATATAGATATAGATATAGATAGATATATATATACACACACACACACACACCCCACATCTTCTTGATTTATTCATCTGCTGATGGACATTTGGGCTCTTTCCATACTTTGGCTATTGTCAATAGGGCTGCTATATATATACATTGGGGTGCATGTGCCCCTTCAAAACAGCACACGTGTATCCCTTGGATAAATACCTAGTAGTGCAATTGCTGGGTTGTAGGATAGTTCTATTTGTAATTTTTTGAGGAACCTCCACACTGTTTTCCAGAGTGGCTGTACCGGTTTGCATTCCCACCAGCAGTGCAAAAGAGTTCCTCTTTCTTTGCTTTCTTGCCAACATCTGTTGTTGCCTGGGTTGTTAATGTTAGTCATCTGATAAGTGTGAGGTGGTATCTCATTGTGGTTTTAATTTGTATTTCCCTGATGAGTGATATTGAGCATTTTGTCATGTGTCTGTTAGCCATCTGGATGTCTTCTTTGGAAAAGTGTCTATTCATGTCTTTTGCCCATTTTTTCCCTGGATTATTTGTTTTTTTGGGTGTTGAGTTTGAGAAGTTCTTTGTAGATTTTGGGTACTAACCCTTTATCTGATAGGTCATTTGCAAATACCTTCTCCCATTCCATCTGATAGGTCATTTGCAAATACCTTCTCCCATTCCATCAATTGCCTTTTAGTTTTGTTCATTGTTTCTTTCACTGTGTAGAAGCTTTTTATCTTGATGAGGTCCCAATAGATCATTTTTGCTTTTTTTTCCCCTTGCCTCCAGAGATGTGTTAAGTAAAAAGTTGCTGCGGCCAAGGTCAGAGAGGTTTTTGCCTGCTTTCTCCTCTAGGGTTTTGATGGCTTCCTGTCTTACATTTAGGTCTTTCATCCATTTTGAGTTTATTTTTGTGTATGGTGTAAGAAAGTGGTCCAGGTTCATTTTTCTGCGTGTCGCTGTCCAGTTTTCCCAGCACCGTTTGCTGAAGAGCAATGGTCTTTATTCCATTGGATATTCTTTCCTGCTTTGTCAAAGATTAGTTGGCCATACATTTATGGGTTCATTTCTGGGTTTTCTATTCTGTTCCATTGATCTGAGTGTCTGTTTTTTGTGCCAGTACCATTACTGTCTTGATGAATACAGCTTGGTAATACAGCTTGAAGTCTGGGATTGTAATGCCTCCTGCTTTAGTTTGCTTTTTCAGGATTGCTTTGGCTATTCAGGGTCTTTTCTGGTTCCATGCAAATTTTAGGATTGTTCTAGTTTTGTGAAGAATGCTGGTGTTATTTTGATAGGGATTACATTGACTATGTAGATTGGTTTGGGTAGCATCGACATTTTAATAACATTTGTTCTTCCAATCCATGAGCATGAATATTTTTCCATTTTTTTGTGTCGTCTTCAATTTCTTTCATAAACTTTCTATAGTTTTCAGTGTATAGGTTTTTCACCTCCCTGGTTAGGTTTATTCCTAGGTATTTTATGGTTTTTGGTGCAATTGTAAATGGAATTGATTCCTTGATTTCTCTTTCTATTGCTTCATTATTGGTGTATAGAAATGTAACCAATTTCTGTGCGTTGATTTTACATCCTGCAACTTTGCTGAATTCATGGATCACTTATAGTGGTGTTCTGGTGGAATCTTTTGGGTTTTCCATATAGAGTATCAGAGTGTCTGTGAAGAGTGAAAGTTTGGCATCCACCTGGCCAATTTGGATGCCTTTTATTCCTTCACATTGTGTGACTGCTGAGGCTAGGACTTCCAATACTGTGTTGAATAATAGTGGCGAGAGTGGACATCCCTGTCATGTTCCTGACCTTAGGGGGAAAGCTCTCAGTTTGTCCCCATTGAAAATTATATTAGAGTTGGGTCTTTCATATATGGCTTTTAAGATCTTGAGGTATGATCCTTCTATCCCTACTTTCTTGAGAGTTTTTATCAAGAAAGGATGCTGTAATTTGTCAAAGGCTTTCTCTGCATCTACTGAGAGGATTGTGTGGTTTTTGTCCTTTTGTTCTTTCTTTTATTGATGTGATGAATCACATGGAATTTTTTGCAGATATTGAACCAGCCCTGCACCCCAGGTATAAATCCCACTTGGTCATGGTGAATAATTTTTTTAATGTATTGTTGGATCTGGTTGGCTATTATCTTGTTGAGGATTTTTGCATCCATGTTCATCAGGGAAATTGGTCTGTGGTTCTGCTTTTTAGTGGGGGTCTTTGTCTGGTTTTGGAATCAAGGTAATGCTGGTTTCATAGAATGAGTTTGGGAGTTTTCCTTCCATTTCTATTTTTTTGGAACAGCTTCAAAAGAATAGTTGTTACCTCTTCTTGAAACGTTTGCTAGAATTCCCCTGGAAAGCCATCCAGCCATGGACTCTTGGTTTTTGGGAGATTTTTGATTACTAATTAGATTTTTTTTTTTTTAATGGTTATGGGTCTATTCTTCTTGTTTCAGTTTTGGTAGTTCATATCTTTCCAGGAATTTGTCCATTTCTTCCAGATTACCCAATTTATTAACATATAATTGCTCATAATGTTCTCATCATTGTTTGTATTTCTGCAGTGTTGTGATCTCTCCTCTTTCATTCTTGATTTTATTTGAGTCCTTTCCTTTTCCTTTTTGATTAAACTGACTAGAGTTTTATCAATTTTGATAATTCTTTCAAAGAACCAGCTCCTGGTTTCATTGATCTGTTTTTGTTTTGTTTTATTTGCTTTCAATACCATTGATTTCTGCTCTAATCTTTATTATTTCCCATCTTCTGCTGGTTTTGGGTTTTATTTGCTGTTCTTTTTCCAGTTCTTTAAGGTAAAAGGTTAGGTTGTGTATCTGAGACCTTTCTTCCTTCTTCAGGAAGGCCTGGATTGCTATATATTTCCCTCTTATTACCGCCTTTGCTGTGTCCCAGAGGTTTTGGGCTGTGATGTTATCATTTTCATTGCCTTGCATGTACTTTTTAATTTCCTGTTTAACTTCTTGGTTAAACTTTCTTTTGGCGACCATTAGCATGATAGATGGTTCTCCATCCCCTTTCTTTGAATCTGAAGGTGTCTTTAGGTCTAAAATGGGTCTCTTGTATACAGCACATAGATGGATCTTGTTTTCTTATCCATTCTGTTACCCTATGTCTTTTAATTGGAGCATTTAGTCCACTGACATTTAGAGTGAGTACTGAAAGATATGAATTTATTGCCATTATGTTGCCTGTAGAGTTGGGAGTTTCTAGTGGCGTTCTCTGGTCCTTCTAGTCTTTGTTGCTTCTGGTCTTGTTTTGTTTCATCTTTTCTCTCCTCAAGAGAGTGTCCTGTAAAATTTCTTGCAGGGCTGGTTTAGTGGTCACAAATTCCTTTGGTTTGGGTTTGGGAAATTTTTTCTCTCTCCTTCTATTTTGGATGACAGCCTTTCTGCATAAAGAATTCTTGGCTGCATATTTTTCCGATTCAGCGTGTTGAATATATTCTGCCACTCCTTTCTGGCCTGCCAAGTTTCTGTGGATAGGTCTGCCGTGAGCCTGATCTGTCTTCCTTTGTAGGTTAGGGACGTTTTTCCCCCTTGCTGCTTTCATGATTCTTTCCTTGCCTAAGTATTTTGTGAATTTGACTATGATATGCCTTGTTAATGGTCAGTTTTTGTTAAATCTAATGGGAGTCCTCTCTGCTTCCTGGATTTTGATGTCTGTGTCTTTCCTCAGGTTAGGAAAGTTTTCCACTATGATTTGCTCACATAACACTTCCATCCTTTTTCTCTCTCTCCATTTTCTTTCATTCAGATGCTATTCCTTTTTAACAAGTCACTGATTTCTCTAATTCTTATATTGTGCTCTTTTGCCTTAGTTTCCCTCTTTTTTTCTGCTTCCTTATTCTCCAGAAATTTGTCCTCTATATCACTGATTGCCTGCTCTCCTTCATCCATCCTTGCCGCCGTGGCATCCATTCGAGATTGCATCTAGGTTATAGCATTTTTAATTTCATCCTGACTAGATTTTACTTCTTTTATCTCTGCAGAAAGGGATTCTATGCTTTTTACAACCCCATCTTCTTATTGTGATTCTAAATTGTGGTTATATCTGTGTTAAGTCACAGGCTGTGACTTCTTCCTATTCTTTTGCGGTGAATTCCTTTGTTTCATATTGGGGGAAGAAAAAGAAAATAAATAAATAAAAATTAAAAAACTAAAAACAACACACAAAAAATCAAATAACGGATATTGAATCCTAGGTGTGTTTTGATTTGGTTGTTGAAAGAAACTTGATAAAATATAGAAAAAAAGGGAAATTAAAATAAAACGTTTAAAAATTAAAAAAAATGAATACAATAGAATAAAATGAGATGATGAAATTGAAGAATTTAAAAAAATTTACAAGAAAGTAAAAAATATAGCAGAAAAATATTAAAGATCGTTTATAGAAATAAAAATAATTTTTTTTTATCTTTTTGTATTAAAGAATAAGAAAAGAAAAATTGAATAGATGGACCAGCAAACAGAATGAAATATGACTGAAATTACATCCAGTTTTCCCTAGAAGTCAAACTATGAAGCACTTTATAGTCTATAAACTAAGCAGGCGGAGACTTGTGGTGTTCCTCTTGGGCGGGGCTTGGTGTAGTAGCTCCATTCTCCAGTAGGTGGCGCTGCCCAGTTTACTGTGGTGGGTCGTTGTGGTGTGTGTACTGTGTGTGCATGCACGGCGGGGGGGGGGGTGAAAATGGCATCACCCAGCTACCCAGTCTCTAGCATCAGAACTCTGTGCTGTCCCCAACCCACAATCAAGCACCCTTCCTTTGTCTCCAGCTTCCGTCCACTCCCTGCTTCTACACTGTCCATGACCAAGCTGTCAGCTTGTCTTGTGGCACCTCTCTCCTGAGTTTTACCCCAGATGGGGCTGTGTTTCCAGACCCCTCACTTCTGAGGGCCCTGCAACTTTGGCCCGCTCAGATCCTCTGGGGGAGGGGCCTGCTGAGTAGTGGCTGGGTGCTGGCCTGCCCCCAGGAACGTTTGCAGGACGACACTGCTGCAGAGGCCCGGAGACTGCAGCCAGGTGTTAGCCTGCCCCAGAAAAAGTTCGTGTGATCGTGTCACAGCAGCGGTTCAGGGGTTATGGTCAATCATGACACATACCTGGCGCCAGGCTTCACCGTTAACATCCTTGTTCCAACACCAGCAAATGTGGCTGTTCTCCAGGGTCCACTGGGACCTGTGCCTGTGGGGAGGCCGCACAGCCTCTACCAAGTGTCCTCCCAGCAGGGGAACCTCCTCTCCCCATGTGGCCCTTGGACCCCTCAGACCTCGCTATCTGCTCCAGGGGATTCGTCCTTTCCACCAGAGCACTGCCAGTTATTGAGCTGCGGAGTGCAGGTATCAGACTCTGCACTCCCACCGTTTATAATCTTAACAGTATTTAAACCTTCTTCTTTTTCCTTTCCCCCTTTCGTGTTAAGTCTCTTAATGGGTGTTTCCACTTTTCTTTCTCTCCAGCTGCTTTTGAGGGGGGTGCTTTTCCTGTACTCTCCCCCCATCTCTGTCCTCTCTCCACAAAAACAGCTCTCTACCCTCAGCTTCTCTCTCCCCCAGTTCACCAATCCATGCTGCGTACCTGCTGAATTCTGTGGTTCAGGTTGTGCAGATTGTTGTGTTAATCCTCAGATCAGTTTTCTAGGTGTGCAAGATGGTTTGGTGTGGATCTAGCTGCATTTTAGGGATCAGAGAGGCAAAAAAAAAAAAAAAAAAAAAAAAAAAAACAACAAAACCCTTCCATGCTGCTCCACCACTTTGGCCCCTCCTCTGTTGGTGTAGAATTTTTCACAGTGGTCCTGTGTAATCCTTTATAGTTCTGTGGTGTTCGTTGTAACTTCTCTTTCATTTCCAATTTTATTTGAATTCTTTCATTTTTCTTGATGAGTCATGCTAATGGCTTATCAATATTGTTTTTTTCAAAGAAGCAGCACTTAGTTTCATTAATCTTTAATATTTAAGTCTCTAATTTATTTGTAATTTGATGTTTATTTCCTTCCTTCTTCTATTACCTTTGGGCTTAGTTTATTTATTCTTCTTTTTCTAGTCCCGTTAAGTGTAAAGTTATATTGTTTGAGGTTTTTATTTGTTAAGGTGACCTGTACTGCTATGAATTTCCCTCTTAGAACCGCTTTTGCTGTGCCCCCAGATTTAGGGGCATTGTCTGTCTCCCCTCCCTTCCGTGTCTTTAACTTTTGACATTTTAGCTATAATGTGTCTTGGTGTGGCTCTCTCTGGGTTCATCTTGTTTGGGGCTCTCTGTGTGTCCTGGTCTGGACGTCTGTTTCCTTCTGCAGGTTAATGAAGTTTTCAACCGTTACTTGTTGAAAGAAGTTTTCTGCCCCATTCTCTCTCTCCTTCTGGGACCCCTGCGACACAAATGTTAGAACACTTGATGTTGTCCCAGAGGCCTCTTCGACTCTTCTCATTTCTTTTAATTCTTTTTTCTTTTTGTTCTTTATTTTGGGTGGTTTCTGCTCCCATCTTCCTGATCTCTCATTCGTTCTTCTGCAACCTCAAACCTGTTGCTATTTCCTCCAGTGTATTTTCTACTTGTTTTCATGCTCTTCAGTTCTGATTGGTACTTTCTTACACTGTCTGCATCTTGGTTGAAGTCCACACTGTTTTATCTGTTCTTCTCCCGAGTTCGGTCAGCATCTTTATGACTATTACTTTGAACTGTGAGGCTGATGCTTATCTCAGTTTCATTTAGTTCTTTTTCTCAGGTTTTGTTTTGTTATTTTGTGTGGAACATATTCCTCTCTGTCCATTTTGCCTGACTCTGTGTTTGCTTCTGTGTGTTAGGTAGTTCAGTTACTTTTCCTGCTGTTCAAGGAGCAGCCTATGCAGGAAAAGTCCTGTAGGGCCAAGAAGCACAGTCTCCCCCCGGCCACCAGACCCAAGTGCTCCAGGGTGTCCCTTGTGTGGGCTGCGTGTGCCCTTCTGTCGCAGGGGGGCCGAGACGGCTGCGGGTGTGCTGGTGGGCAGGGCCGACACCTCGCCTGGCTGGCCGTGAGGCGCTGTGACTGGCGTGGCTCATTCACGAGCCGCATTAACACCCTGTCAGCCGAGGCCTCTGCAGAGCCAGGCTTGTGCGGGGCTCTCGGGTGTGCACCCTGTGGTTAGCAGTCTAGAGGGAGGATTTCAAAACGGCACTTGCCAGCACTGGGGTCCATACAGAATGAGCTGGAAAAAATGGCCGTGCCAGCATCTCAGTCCCTGGGGCCTGAGCCCAGCGGCCCCAGCGGCCTCCCTGCTCTCTGGCAGGTGCCCCATGGTTAAGAAGTGTGTCTCCACCTATGGCGTATGCATGTTTTGAAATGGTGTGTTTGCACTGGTTTCTGGGCCAACTGACCGGTGAGTCTGCGTGTTAATCCTTTAAGAGTGGGTTTCCCTTTTCTTACAGTTCTGTAGTTTTGCAAGACGTGCTCCCTGTTGATCTTTGAAGCCAAGTGTTTTGGGGGCCTGTCTCCTGTGCAGGATCTGAGAGTGGGGGGTGCCTGATGTGGAGCTCTAATCAGGGAAAACTTTTGTACCCATGAGATCCTGTCCACTGTGGGGCGCTGCACCTGGTGTGGGTTTTCCTCAGAGAGACTGTGTCTCTGCCTTTTCTGCCTGTCTCTGTGCTGCCCCTCATTGTGGAGGCTCTGGTCATCCAGTTTCTAGGTCCCCATCATTGGGAACTGTTCTGAATGTAGTTGTAGATCGTCACGTCCATGAGACGAAGGGAGTTCCCGATGGTACCACACTGCCATCTTGAGCCTTCTTCAGTATTTTTCATTTTCCCATGAAAAACTTGCATTGGTTACAGGAGTTTCCTGTAAATTATCACACAGAATCAGAGGTGATCTGTTGGCAGTGGTGACAGATGCTGTCTGTGAGGGAGGGAGGAGGGTGGCAGGGAGACGTTGACTGTTGGGGAAGGAGTTCTGGGAGGAGCAGTTAGGAAGGGGGTTTCACAGCGGGGAGATGACTGGCCGGAAGCTGGTGGGTGTTCAGGGGCGTCTCGACTGCAGCAAGCATGGGGATGGCAACAGGGGTCCCGGGTCTGTCTCCTCACTGGCCTGAGCCAAAAGGGTGGTGGCAGGAATGGCTCATTTGGGGGTGGATGCTCAAAGGGCATTCTCTTCCTCCTCATATACAAAAAAGGAAAAGGGGAGTTGATAATGAGGGTGTCCGAGGGCAGGAGGCCTCATTAAGCTTTTCTTTAAGGCCCCAAAGGTTATGTCATCCTGATCGTCCCAGATGATAGGGTCAAGTTTGTTGGTTTCTTTAGAGAACATGTCCGGGTCAGGCCATAAGAGAGAGGTTTGGAATCCAGTTTCGACAGCCAGCTAGTCTGAGAAAACCTTAGACTTTGGTTAGTTTTAGGTTTGGGACAGTGTTATTTATGGCTTGGGGTTCTGGGACAGACCTCCCTCCTCAGCCACTGGGTCTTCTTACAGGTAAAATAGGGGTGTCGCCGGCCCTACTACAGGGGATAATGAGACCCCGAGCCTCCCGATGTTCCGTTAGCATCTAAGTGCCCTCAGAGTGTCTTTGTTTACAGCGCATCCGTTAATTCCGGGGAGAGGCTCTGAGGGGTCTGTTGGGATCTTAATGGGAGGCGAGCTGTGGATCCTGCCGGGAGCAGTGGGGGATTTTGCCCATACGGAGGGCGGTGGTTGGTCCAGGAGGATCATACGGTTGGTGTCCTCGGAATCGGCTCCAGTGCGGTCGGCGACTGAGCAAATAAAAGATGTTGAAGGGTCACGGGCTTCACCAGCTTGGCTGTTTTGGTTGCCGCTGTCGGATTCTAGAATTACTTCCCCCTTCCGGGAGAAAGAAATCCCAGCGTACTTCTCTACGAAATTTGGGCCCGGTGAGTGTACAGAGGCCGAGGAACTAAGGAGACAAGGTGGGCAGCTCTTAGAGGGCCTGGGCAAGAGAGACCAGGTTCAGAGACGGGACCCTTTCGAGGTTTCCTAGAGACCCTCCCCTCCCACTTGAAGGGTGTTAGCACTCCGAGGCGGGGGCTGCTTGCCAGTAGCGGGGTTGAGCACTGAGTGTAGCTCTCGCGTCCGTAAGGGCAGAGAGACCCTCATTCCCAAGGATCTGGAAAGGCTGGTCAGAGGGTGGAAGGCGGCTGGAGCTCTTAAGCGTCCAGCAGTCTTTTTCCAATGGCCTGGCTTTTTACAATATCGGTAAAGATCGGGATGCTTTTAGTTTTGCTTAGGGGCCTCCATTTGTCAGAGTTGAAAGTTATGGACCACACGGTTCTTCCTTTTTGTTGAATCACCCAGGGTGCAGGCGAGCCGGCTGGCTACTTTAACTGGGCCTGCAGTGGACAAGCTTCCCATTCCGTCCCGGCCCTCTTAACTAGAAAGGGAAGATCCCAGCTCGGCCCATTAATGAACACAGAGTTAGAGGCTACCTGGGTGGAACCGACATCCAAGAAGGCCAGGGTTTTCGTTAAAAGCAATCTGTAGTCATAACAGTTAAGAACAGGTTTGTAAGGTGTTCAGCATGCAAGCCTGAATTTCATGCCAACCAACAGGCTTAGGAAAAGCCTTCTGTAATTGTTCTGTGAAATTCGCTACTGCGTGTCTGGGCTTCCTAGTTGTTTCTCTAAATCCTTTTCAGGATTTTCTCACTGGGCCAGTTTCGTCCAACATTGGGCCTGACCCTCGCCAACAAGCATGTCAACCGGTTGACATACATCTGAGAGACTGGGTTGAAAAGACCGAGTAACTACGTTAAATTCCTTGACAAGTCTGTAAGGATCTGCAGAGGGCTTCATTTAAGGTTCAGGTTCTGATAGGTGCAGAGAAGGGAGTGGGGACAGTCTGGGAGAAGAGGTAAGTTCAGAGAGGATTAGAATGGAAGAGGATGGGGTGGTGGAAAGGGAAAGAACTAGGCTGTGGAGGCAGGCATGAGCACAGGAGGGCCCCAGGCACCTGCACACAGGGAAGCCAGGAGAGAGAAACTGAGGCCTCACAAGCCATTCTCTCGTCTTCCAGTTGTCTTTTGCCTTAATTTAGTAATGGTTTTCTCACAAAGTGGTGATCTTAGAGTCCTGAACATGTTGGGAGACTCCAGGTGCCAATTTAATCTTTATTCATTTTTGAGAGAGAGACAGCACGTGAGCCAGGGAAGAGCAGAGAGAGGGAGACACAGAATCTGAAGCAGGCACCAGGCTCTGAGCTGTCAGCACAGAGCCCGATGCGGGGCTCGAACTCACAAACCGTGAGATCATGACCTGAGCCGAAGTCGGACGCTCAACCGACTGAGCCACCCAGGTGCCCCCAGGTGCCAATTAAAAATAAACATCTCATTCACTTTGTTTACATTTATATTATTTTTTTTAAGTAGGCCTCATGCCTAGCACAGAGCTGAATGTGGGGCTTGAACTCCCCACCCGTAGATCAAGACCTGACCTGAGATCAAGGGTCAGACATTTAACTGAGTCACCCAGGAACCCCTACTTTAAATTTAGAGCCATGGTCTTCTAATTTGATTTTGAGAAAAGTTAACTTTGGGGAGTCCTGAAGTTTCCCTGAATGGCTTATCTTTAGCTAAATTTGTCCATTTGGTTAAAAATGTGCATGAGGAGGGACCATAGTTGTTAAACAAAGCTGGCCAGGGTGCCGGAAGGAGGACCCTCCTGAGAAAACTTAGCAGATTTGGATCTTGTACTGTTAGCTTAAAAGCTCAGAAAAACAAGGGGTGCCTGGGTGGCTCAGTCAGTTGAGCGTCCAGCTTTGGCTCAGGTCATGATCTCTCCGTCTATGGGTTTGAGCCCAGCGTGGGGCTCTGTGCTGACAGCATGGAGCCTGGAGCCTGCTTCGGATCCTGTGTCCACCTCTCTCTCTGCCCCTCCCCCACTTGTGCTCTGTTTCTCTCTCAAAAATAAACATCACAAAAAAAAAAAAAAAAAAAACCTCAGAAAAACAAGTATGCATCCCAAGGACAAAGTCTTTTAGACAGATCCTGAGTAAATCTGGAGAGCTCAAAATGCAGACAGTGGAGCTCAGGTGCAGAGGAGACTTACCCCCCGGGGTCGACGAGGAAGCAGCATGCTCACGGAGTCTGTTGCTCGCCGGCCTCAGGGGCTGTTGGGGGTCTTCTCTGGATCCTATATTTGACACCATGTAATTTCGACCTTGCAAATACAACAGCGGGCCGTTTTACCAGAAAAACGGGTTTGTTCTGGAATGGCAGAGGAGTTGCACTTCGGGGTGTGCAGGCTGTGGCGAAACCGCGGGCAGGCAAGTCCGGAGACCAAAGGAGAGGAACACGGTAGAGAAAAGGCAGGGGGTTGGGTGCGGCCGGTCTGAGTGGCGGTCCACCGGGGGCAGCGGGCATTGGGGCCGGTGGCGCTTTCTCACTGGCTGGCTGGTACCAGGCCGGAAGGGCTTCCTCCTCCTGCCGGTCCGGTGGGGGGACGGAGGGCCCCCAGGGGGGGAACGGTGGGTGCGGTGCCCACCGGCTGGAGGCTCTGTGTGGACCAAGCAGCTCAGGCTCCCACGGCTCGGGCCTGGGCTGAGCACGTGGACGTCCGCCAGACCCGGAGGCTGTCCTGGAGGGACGGGGCGGGTCCGGCCCCTTCGTTGCCCACGGGGCGTCAGGGCGCTGCCCACGGGGGTGTGCGTCGCCGCAAGGCCTGCCCTTCCCGGCGGTGGCTCCGGCCTGGGGAGCGGGTGCCGGGGCGGAGCAGGGCGAGAGAATCCCACGGCTGCGCGTGGAAGTGCACGGACGAGGGCTCGGGGAGCGGTCCGCCAGCCTTCGGTGGGAGCGGCGCGTGGGTCTGGAAGCATTGCCAGCGCCCGGCCCCCGGGCTGCCGCTCCGGGGGCTCCTGTCGGGTGGACGCGTCCGCTGTGTTCCGTGCGGCCGGCATCTCGTCGGCGACGTCCGTCGTGTATGGTTGTGCTGTGTCACTCTCGGTGCCGGGCAGCGTTCCGCTGTGCAAGGCCACCATCCTGCTAGTACAGCGACTCTTCTTTGTGAGACCGCGGACGCCCGAGTGCCTGTTGTTCAGTGACAGGCGCTCTGCATGGCTCACTTTAATCCTCGCGTGCAGCAGACCTCAGCCGGGCCGGGATCTCAGGCCCTGCCTGGAGGCCCGGCTCCCTCTGCCCTGCACAGCTCGTTCGTGCTCCTTTCTCCGTTTTCCCAGCTTCTGTGTCTGAAAGGCTCTGCCTGTACCCGGCGTGGTCACTGCTACTCCGATCCCCCTTCAGGGGCAGGTGGGAGGATTGCCATCTGTCCCCTACGTAGGGGGTGGTGGACTCGCCAAGACCAGGGGAACAGATGGGCTGCGGGATGTGCATCACGGAGCAGGGCCCAGGCCGCGCTGGGTGGCACAGAGCTGCCACGGCCCCGCGGATGGTTCCGGAGCACGGCCTGCCCTTCACCGGGCCGGCTGCAGTTCGTACTTTGCTGTACCCTCACTCCTCCCGCTCTGGCAGGGGTGGGCAGGTCACTGCCCTTGTTTTACCAAGAACTTACTGGGGTTCAGGGCAAACAGAACTTGATGTACCACAGGCTACTGCACACCCTTGAGGAAATGAAGCCATCAGGGCAGAGCCCCCAGTGTGGTTGCCCACCCCCTGTCCCAAGTTCTGCTGGCTCCCGGTGACTCTGGCCTGCCCCATCCTGTCCTCTAGGGTTGCTGAGGAACCCGCGTGCTTGTGGGTGGACAGGTCCCCCCTACTGCTCCAGGCAGCCCCCCAGATGGGAGCCTCTCTTGTGTATCTTCTCTCCTGGGGCCCCTGCTCTGCCTTGCGGGGGTCTCATGGGAGCCTGCTGGCCCTGACCATGACCCTCGAGGGCTCCTCCTCCTCTCAGGTTGAAATTCAAGTGGAATTTCTATGGCTGGCTACCTGGAGGCCTAGCAGGGGCACCTACCCAGGTGGCCCCTCTCACCACCCAGGGGCTCAAGCCTGGTCCTACCTACCCTGTCAGGGTGTCGCCCCACAAGGACTCCCGCCAGGGCCCTATGCTGGAAGCCAGTTCCTGCCATGTGGACACAGGAGCCTTCTGCAGGACCCCTCACCCCCACCCCAAGTGAATGACCAAGAACAGCTTCTGCAGGTAAGGGGGGCTCCTTCAACTTTTGGGGAGGGACTTCCCACACAGGGGACCCAGATGCGCACAGGGTGACAAGTCCTCACGCTCAGGCAGACCACTGAGAACTTTAAATTGCTGTCATCTGCTTTATTGACAGGTAAATTGTTCAAAAATGTTCTCACGATTCAATAATTACAAAGACTCAGACTTACATTAAAAAAGTAAAAACCAGAACCCCCAGCAGGTGCCAGCCCCAGCAGAAGGCCCAGGGAGGTGGGCGGGCAGGCAGGTGCTGGGCGTGTGACACGCACAGGCAGGCCGTGGTGCCCACGTCACTCAGTGCCGACTCAAGGTAAGTGCACGTCTTACACAGCGTCGCCAAGAACGTCGACCAGCGGGAGAGTGGGAAGAAGCCCGTCCTGGGCCAAAGACCAGCTGTGTCTGCTGGCCAGTTAACCATCAGCCTTTAATGGGACAGGCCACAAACCCGATCACTCAACACGTGAGCAAGGAAGGGTGAGAGTAAATACGTGGGCCGAGCCAATGTGCAGGAGTGTGTCGGGCGAGTCTACATGATGCATACGGGCACTAATCACAGGGCTCCATGCAGGGGCGGGGCGTCGGGGGCGCTGGCCTTCTCGCGCCCAGCAGGCCTCGGCCTGGATGCTGCTCGACGCTCCCCGGTTTTGCGGTGAGGCAGAAGCTGTGGAAGTGAGCTGACTTCACAGTAGTAGATACAGGTGACGCTTGACGGTTGTGACCGGGAATGGACTAACACACAAGGGACCCAGGGCAGGTGTCACTCACCAGGGGCCTGTGTCCATGGCTACGAGGTCGGCGGAAGGTCGTCTGCAGCTGACTGTGATGGCTAAATGAACAAAAAGGCCACCAACTAACCTCCACTTTCCTGTCTTCACAATTCTAGTGACACTGGGAATGACACACAACTTCCTACTATTCTCCTAAGGTCCTAGGAAAGTTTCAGGAAACAGGGAACAGGCTCGTCACTGAGGCTGCGTTCCGAGCTACTTCCTCAGCAGGGCTGCGCTGGGCCCACCGGGTGTCTGCGGGGCCCCGTGCGGCTTCTCAGCTTGTTCTGGGCTGGGTGCTGGTCCTTCATGTGCAAACGGAAGTGTTTCCTCACAGCTGTGCAGATGAGTGGATCCGGTCTACCGCCACAGCCCATGCGGCGTGTAACTGATCATTACTATAATAAAGATTTCTCTTTATCTCCATATCTACAAATTGAGTCTGTGTTTCCTCGGACAACACTGGAGAGTCAGCTCAGTCTTGGCACTGACAGTGGAGACCACCCCCGGCTCCCGGGCCCCACGGTGGTGAGGCGGCAGGCTGGCGGTTTCAGGCGTCGGAGGCCGGCTGCTCCAGGCCTTCCAGGGGGAGCTGGCTCCTGTGCGGGGAGTTGGGGCTTGGGGGGCCACTGGGGTTGGAGCTGTTCGATGGAGTCGAGTGTTTGGTCGAATCCGAGTCGGGCTGTTAACACAAAGGAGGGGGTCGGCATATGAACCAATCACCCTGGGCCTGTGGAGGCTGTGTGCCGCCCAGCCGGATGTGGCCATTTGTGGTGCCAAGACGTGGCAGCTGCTGTCCCCTTTCTTGTTAGGACAACACGCCCTCTTTACCAGCGTGTCACACGGTCCTTAAGGTTGCTGGTAAGAGATCATAACCCCACAAGTAATTCAGTAATTACAGAGGAATGAGCAACTCCACAGTGAAGAAACCAAACGGTCTGAAGTCAGACAAGGCATACTTTCATGATAAACTTTCTCAACACGATAAAGAATGTCCATGAAAAACCCATAGCTCACTTTATACCAAATGGTGCAAGTCAAAAACTTCCCCCACAAGGTGAGGAACAAGCAAGGATGCCTGCATTCACCACTGCCGTTCAACATTGTACTAGAAGTTCTCGCCAGAGCAATTAGGCAGGAAAAAGAAAAAGGCATCCAAGCTGGAAAGGAAGAAGTTAAACCATCTCTGTTCACAGATGGATCTACATACAGAAAATCCCGAAGAACTCACAACTCTCCCACCCAACCCAAACCAATTCAGCAAAGCTGCAGGGTACAAGATCAACACACAAAAAATCAGTTGTGTTTCTATACACCCGCAATGAGGAATGTGAAAAGGAAATTAAGAAAACCATTATATTCAAAATAGCATCCAAAGCAATAACACCTAACTACGAATAAACTTAAAGAGGTGAAAGATTTCTACACTGAAACTGTTGGCTACAAAATATTCCCAAAAATTAAAAGATGACCTCAATAAATGGAACAACATCCCATGTTCATGGACAGGAAGACTGAACATCATTAAGATGGCAATACTCCCCCATAGTGATCCACAGATTCAGGGCAATCCCTGCTGAAATTCCAATGGCGCTCTCTCCTTTTTTCCAGAAATGGAAAAGCCAGTCCTCAAATTCATACGGAATTGCAAGGGGCCCAGAGTAGTCAATACTAAGGAAAAAATGGGAGGAATCACACTTCCCAAACTTCTTCAAAATGTAATACAATACAACAGTAATGCACTGTGGTGTGTATTAGCACAGAGAACAGTGGAATAGAACTGAGAGTCTAGAAATAAATCTATCCAGCCACGGCAAACTGGTTTTTGACCAGGGTGCCAAGACCATTCAATGAGGGAAAGAAAAGTCTCTACAACAAATAGTGCTAGATATTCACATATGAAAGGATGAAGCTGGACCCCCTACCTCCAACATACAGAAAATTAATTCAAAATAGATCAATGACCTAAATACAAAAGCTCAAACCATAAAACTCTTAGAAGAAAACACTATTAAATCTTCAAGACTTTGGATTCAGCAATGAATTCTTAGGACCTCAAAAGCACAACCAGCAAAAGAAAACAAAAAATTGGGTATCACCAAAATTAGAAGTATCAAAGGACATTATCAAGAATGTGAAAACACAACCCACAGAACGGAAGAAAGTATTTAAAAATCATATAAGGGTCAAGTATCCAGATTACATGAAGAATTCTTCAACCCCACAGTGAAAAGCCAACTCAATTTTTAAAAATGGGCAAAAGATTTGAACAGACCTTCCTCCAAAGGTATAGAAGTAGCCAACAAGTACACAAAAAAGATGCTGACATCACTACTCATTAGGGAAATGCAAATTAAAACCACAATGAGGTAAAGTAACTTCACACCCACTAGGATGGCTTTTAAAAAAAACAAAACGAAACCAGGAAAGTAGCGACAAGGATGTGGAGAAATCTTAACTTTCATACGCTGCTGGTGGGAGTGTGAAATGGCATACAGTTGCTGTGGAAAACAATTTGATGGTTCCTCAAAAAGCTAAACATTTTCCACTGCTAGGCAGGCACTTGCACGAATCCGTGTACACACACGTTCATATCTGCAGTATTTTTTTTTTTAATTTTTAATGTTTATTTTTGAAAGAGAGCATGAGTGGGGGAGGGGCAGAGAAAGGGAGATAGAATCCAAAGCGGGCTCCAGGCTCCGAGCTGTCAGCACAGAGCCCGACACAGGGCTTGAACTCACGGACCCCGAGATCATGACCTGAGCGGAAGTCAGACGCTCAACCGACTGAGCTACCCAGGCGCCCCTATTCTTAACAGCCGTAAGGTGAACACAGCCCAGATACCCATCAGTGGACCAAGGAGTACACGAAACACGGTACAGCTGTACGATGGAGTATCTGGCAACAAAAAGGAACAACCCGCGGACACCTGCTACAACGAATCTCGAAGACCTCTTGCTCCGTGAAATAAGCCAGACATGAAAGGCCATGTAGTACACGATTCTGTTCATATGAAATGTCCACAACAGGTGACTCCACAGGGACAGAACAAAGATTCGTGGCTGCCACAGGCTGGGGGAAGGGTGGGACGGGGAGAGGCTGCTTAGTCGGGGGTCGGGGGGGAAGGGGTTGGGGCGATGGAAATGTTTTGACCCTTGATTTTAGCTCGTGGTTGCACGACTCTGGACATGCCTTAACCACCGAGTCGTTCACTTTCAAATGGCTGCTTCGTGTCACGTGAACGTCACTTGCAGTGATGTCAAAGAGAAACAAACGAGGTCAGTGCAGGACAAACAGGGGCTCCGTGCCTCAGGACGGGACACGTCGAGGACACCATGTCCTCCGCGTGGTATTCCAGCCTGGGACATACAACTGGAATCTCAGGAAACGAGGGACGCACCCGAACTGAGGAGCGCTCCAGAAAGTAAGGGGCGTGTTCTCCGCAAAATGTTACGGCAAAGACTGAAGCTGTGCTCCGGGGTGGGGGGTGGCTGAAGATCTGAGGCAGCTGAATGTCCCGTGTGACCGGAGACAGGGTCCGTACCAGGAAACGGTGCTTGCGGACACTGTGGCCCAGGCAGACCACGGCCGGCACCGTGGTTACACAAGGGAAGGACTCCCGGTCCTCGGGGAGGGGCGTGGTCTGTCCCACCTCTGGATACAGTTCAGGAAGTGGCGGGCACGCGTGCTTACACGCACTTATTTGCTGGTCCCCGGGAGATCTGGGTGGCAGGGAGAGAATTATGGGGACTTTCCACTGTTACCCAACTCAAAACGTCAGAGAAGCCTTGACTGAGGGACATTCTGCAACAGGACCGTACTGATAACAAATCAATGCCATGAAAGACAAAAAAAAAAAAAGGCCAGACCCAGATTACAGACGGGACTACATGTGCAATGTGTAGTCCTTCACTGGGGCCTGGGTCTCAGCAAGCTGTAGGGGCCGTCACTACGCCGGGAGGGCGCAGAGGGGCGATTTGAGCCCCGCGCAGAACTGGACCAGGGCTGTCGTGATGTTCCAACTTACTTTCTGCTGGGTCGGCCCCAAAACATCAAACAGGGAAAAGCGGACTACGTAAAGGTCTACTATTCTTGCAACGTTTCTGGAGGTTTGAAATTTTTCAACATAGACAGTTTAGGGGAAAAAAGGAAAATAAGAGGAAAAAAACAAGACCTACCTCCAGAGCCATTAATCGTGGGCAATTTCAAGGGAGTTCTATGAAACCTTCCGGGAAAGAAATTCCATATATTATGGCAACTGAGAGTTACGGGCTTCCTCGGTGTTGAGGCCAGCACAGCTCTGAAACAAAGCTGGCCAAGCACACACACACGCAACATGAGAACCACAGGTCAACTTTACTGATAGGCATAGTCAACCAAACGATCAGACTGAATCTGTTAGCGTACAAAATAAGAACAACACATCGTGACCAAGGAGGATTTAGCCTCAGAACACAAGGACGTCTGTTCTGACGTTAACAGGCTGGGGAGAGAATCACGAAGGTGGTCACTTTGGAAAACTCTGATAGAAGCATCTCGATTAATATCCATCATCCCTTCCTTATTGAAAAAACAAACTCTTCCGAAGCTAGGAGGAGAAAACCACTTCTTTAGCCAAGTGAAAGATGCCCCCCACAAAGGACGGGTGGGGGCGGGGGCGGGGGAGGGTGAAGTCTTAGTGAGACGCGGGCAGGGGGCACAGAGCCAGTGGTGTAGGAATCCAAACCTAGGCGCTCAGGAGCCCCGGCCAGTGCACGGAGAGAGGCAGCGCCCACCTCTTCGCTCCCACCATCTGCCCTGCCCAGGGCCAGAGAGCCAAAATTCCAAGGCCACAGACCAAACACAAATGCCAATGAGAATGGAGCAAGGTGACTGGACACTGAACATTCCAAAGATGCCAGAAGTAACCACCAACTTCGTAATGGAAGATTACAGTCCATTCACAATGGCAACCAAACCTTCAAATTCTTTAAAAAAAAATTTTTTTTTAATGTTTGTTTATTTTTGAGACAGAGACAGAGCATGAACGGGGGAGGGGCAGAGAGAGAGGGAGACACAGAATCGGAAGCAGGCTCCAGGCTCCGAGCCATCAGCCCAGAGCCCGACGCGGGGCTCGAACTCACGGACCGCGGAATCGTGACCTGAGCTGAAGTCGGACGCTTAACCGACTGAGCCACCCAGGCGCCCCCAAACCTTCAAATTCTTAAGAGTAAACTTACTAACCACAAACCTGCATGGCCTGTAAGAGGGGAACCATTAATTGGAGAGATGCTCAATGTTCCCACACAGGAAAGGTCAAGATGGAGGGCATCCCCCAGATTAATCTATGAATTCACAACGTAAACCCAATGAAAAGCTCAACGCAAGTTTTACTTTTTTACCGTGGAGGCAACAGGCTGGTTCTAAAACTTCTTTGGAGTGGGGCGCCCGGCTGGCTCAGTCAGAAGAGCGGGCGACTCTTGATCCCGGGGTCGTGGGTTCAAGCCTCGCGTTGGGTGCAGAGATTATGTAAGTAAATAAATTAAAAGAATATATTTGGAGAAAAAAACAGCTAAGAAATTGTTCTAACGGGGGAACAAAGAGATTTGCTCTGCCCAGTCTCCTGTTACAGGTGGTGCTGACAGAGGAAGAGATTCCAGTGGGTGCACTGGGGGACGGCCTGTCCATTAATAGAAACGTGTAAACAAAGGAACTTGACTATAATAAAGACATTTCGAGTTGGAGGGAAATCGGTGGCACGGGGCCAGCATGCCATCCACTTTCGAAAGGAACTCAGGCCCTTGCCTACACGTGCACGCAGCCATCGCACACACTCCCTCTCTCAGACGTTGTCGTGACGGCACGACAGCAGAGACCCCCTGCCAGACTCCTGCAGGCACCACGAGAGAACGTTTATCCTAGGTGAGGCAGACTGGACTGCACGAGAATTCATCTGTGTTAAGACAGAACACCCTTAGAATCGAGGCACAATCGAAGGATTAGTGACACCGGCCAGAGTACTTGCAACAGGGAATATGGACAATGAGTGAAGAGCTTCTGGAAATCAGGACGAGGGGTGAAGGTGTGCAGGCGAGCCCCGGAGGAAGAAATGGCCAACGCACGTGTGGAAAGCCGTGACCTCAGTGAGAATGAGAAACGTGTGAACGGAGACCTGCTGTCTTTGCCTGATCAGTGTGGCAGCCAGTGTGAGCACGCCCAGCCCCGGGGCCGTGTTTTTGGACAGCGACAGGGCAGGCTGTCCGGCTCCTGGCCTCCTACGGACAAGCTCCTGAGGGCAGAGAGACCGGCGAGAGCCCCACGGCCCTCACTGCCATCTCCCACGGGAGCACCCTGGTGTGCACGCTCTGATCCCGAGTGGCCCTCAGAGGGGCAGGACAGAGAGAAGACCGACGTGGAAGACGCAGAAGGCCACCTGTGCAGCTACCAGTATGCTACGTCCCAGTAAGACGACACAGAGAGGTCTAGAAGGAAGAAGTTGGATGGACTTCTTACGGGAAGGCGTTCGTCTCTCGGTCACACGGCAGGGAGGTGCCGACTCGTCAGTGCCCAGGAGCCCACTGCCCCGCCCCCATGCCCGGGACAGCCACCAGTGCCTGGCTCCCGAGGCCTTGGTCTGACGGAGGAACGTGCCGCTGAGGCCACTACCCGGAGAGGGGAACCTCCATCTTTCTCCCGACAGGCTCAGGGTCCCAGAGCCGGTGCCGTCCTGCCCCCCCCCTCCTCAGCACAGCCCCTGAGAAGTCGTGGGTGGGGAGCCCCCGAGGGGGTGACTAGCGCTCAGGCCGGCCTGTCACCAGGCTGCTCCTCCTCCTGCGCTCCCGCCCCGCTTCCCAAGCCCGCTGGGCCCCTGTGGCTGGGCCGGGTGGGGCAAAGCCTCCGTCACCACTGATTTGCCTCCACGTGCGGAGATGCAGACACTCGGGGGGCGTCCCTGTAACGAGGCGAGTCTTACCTCTTTGTCAAAGTCCTGGTCGGGGTCGGACATACTCCTAAGGGGCACAGCCACTCCGGGCTCCGACCCACCTACGGAACGAGGACAGCCGTCATCTGGACTGAAAGCCTGGAGCTCCCCCACGCAGGCCCCCGCCCTTGGGCACCTCTGGTACCTGACGAGGGCCACGAGATGTAGGGCTTGTTCCTCGGGGGAGGCTGCCGGGACAGGCCGGGGGGAGCAGGGCCGGGCCTTTCCTCCTGGGAGGGGGGCACGGCGCTCTGGGTGGAGAGAACAGCAGTGAGCACGCTCGGGGCGCCCTCGCCAGGGTGCAGGCAGACCGCCGGGGCGGAACCGCGGCCCGGCAGGTACGCCGGCCACAGAGCGTCCCGGGGACCCCGTGAGCAAAACGGACGGTGGCTCCGGGCCAATGCCGAGCTAAGAAGTGGGAATAGCTATTTTAGGCTGAGCCCAACCCCGTTTTGTGGTTTTAAATGAAAAACTATGCTACCTGCTCCTATCGAGACGTTCTTGAGAAATCATTTTTGACAGCTAGTTTCTCACGAAACGCTAGCAGCCCGAACCCGTGACAGACACCAAACGCGTGTAAACGCGTCAGCGTTCACACACACGCACGCACGCACACACACACACACACACGCACACACACGCAGCCCCTGGGGCGGCTGCAGGGCCAGCTGAGGGTGGGAACAGACCCATGTGCCAGGTGCCCCGGGTCTGCCGGGCACCAGGGCCGGGGCCGGTGACACAGGCAGGCGCGGATGTGGCTCCCACGCCCGGCCCGCCCCGGCCCGCGAGCTCACCAGAGGCAAGTCCATGAGCACCTGCATCCCGTCGCCCGGGCCCATGTGGGCCACGTGGTTGAAGTTGGTCGGGTTGGAGATCATTTTGGACCTCAATTCTGGGTCTCTGAGCATCTCTCTGGGGAAAGAAAGTGTTTCTGGGGCTCAAAGACGTCGAAGTCCTCCTGGCTCCCCTCCTCCCGCCTCGGTGAGGCCGGGCCACGACCCAGCTCTTACCGCCGCTGCTGCAGCCGCTCCTCCTCCGGCACCTTGAACACAAACCGCCTCTTGCTCCTGGTCCGCAGCATCTGCTTCTTGCTGCCGTCGGACGTGTCGGGCACGTTGAGGACCGTTCCTGCGGGAACGCGGAACGCCGCCGCCGGTCACGCGTGGCCCTCGTGCTGCTGACCCGCGGGGCCCCTCCTTCCCTCCGCGCGACACCTGCCGCGGGCGTCTTACCCGAGTTCTCGCTCTTGAAGTAGATCAAGCGGGGGGGCTCGCAGCTGAGCAGATTGAGGGTGCCCTCGGAGTTGAGCGGCCTTATCTGCGTCGGAAAGCAGAGAGGGGCGGTAGCCGCGGGCGCCGCGCACGCCCGGGGGACGCCGGCCCGGCCCGGCCCCGCCCCGCCGCCTTACCCTGCGCAGGCCGATGGTCTGCACCCACTCCATGGTGCGCACGTCGAACACGTCCACGCCGTACTCGCTGTACACCGTGACGTGGGAGGGGCTGCAACCTAGCGCAGACGAGCGGGGCGGCGTGAGCGGGCGTGGGCCCCCGCGCCCTCCGCCGCCCCCCACGGGCAGCGGCCGGGCCCCGACCCCCGCGACCTTCGGGGAGCGCCGGGGAGCCCCCGCCGCCCTCAGCGGCCGGTTGGGCTTAGGAGCGTTCCCGGTCCCGCTCTAGAACCCTCCTTCCCTTCGGACTCGCACGAACTCAACCGGATGTTTCAACGCTCTACCGTCACGTGTGTAACCGCACAGCTTTTTACCGCAGCACAGAGGCTGGAGGGGATCTGTTCACAAAGCTGGCTTTCGTACTTAGCTTTCTATACGATTATTGCAAACACAGGGACTTCAGGCCCAACGCGGCTGCTATTTAGGGAGGGGCGGAGCGCTCTCTTTTCTGAGGCAAGTTAAGAGGCACCGAGGAGTCCCGTTTCCGAGTAAGCGTTTAAGGTCTCCAAACAGAACCGTTTCGCTCCGGGGCGACAGTCCCGCGCCCCCAGGCACCCGGCTGACCCACCGGTCCTTCCGGGAAGGTCTGCACACGCCTGGCCGTGAGGACCCGCCTGCCGTGAACCCCGGAGGGAGCTCTTTCCCTAAGGGACAGGGACGCCCCGGGGGTCGTCCTGGTGACGGCAAGCCCGCCTAGGGCACCGAACATCACACACCGGTAAGCGTTGGCCCACCTGGCGTTCGAAGCTGAGGGGACATTCCCCACATTTAGAACTGTCGCAGAGAGAGGGAGCCGCGGCCGGGCTGCCAGGGACGGCGGGGCAGGCGGGAGGTACCCTGTCGTCACTGTGCCTCCCCCGAGTCCCCAGTGCCACCCTGCAGAAATGCACTGTTCCCGGTCCCTCTGCCTTCCGGGGTCGAGTCGAACTCCCTCCTGTCACCCGACACCTGCCGGAGATGAATTTTTAAAAGAGCTCTGCGGTGTGGCTGCCAATTCCCAACGGGCTACGTGGTCGGCCCTTCTCTTTCGAATGCAAAAAGGAAACCACGAAACAGGGTTTAGGAAGCAGGCAAGACGCTGGGACTCGCCGCCAGACCGTCTCAGAGGTGACAGGTCAGCAAACTTTGAGGTAACGTTCAGAGGACCACTCTCCACCCGCAGGCATCTGGGGCAGCTCCTCTTACGGGGGAATATGTGGGGCTTCATTTGCAAGGAGCCAGGAAGAGACCTGTGTGTGTGAGCTCTAGTGATAGACTGAAGTGTCCAGTCTCAAGAGAAATTTAAATTAAAAAGTCAACACCAGGGGCGCCTGGGTGGCTCGGCTGGTTGAGCGTCCCACTCTTCATTTCGGCTCAGGTCACGATCCCACGGTTCGTGGGTTCGAGCCCTGAGTCGACAGCACAGAGCCTGCTTGGGATTCTCTCTCTCTGCCCCTTCCATGCTCGTACTCCCCTTCACCCTCAAGATAAATCAATAAACTTTAAAAAAAGAAAGTCAACAGGAGGGGCATGGGCCTCGGAGACTGACCAGCCTCCATTTGAGCCCGGTTCTGCTCTGTGCCCTATGCAAGCTACCTCTCCTCTGTGGCCCTCAGTGTCCTCCTTGGCAAGATGGGACAGACTGTGTCCTCCCTACATGACAAGGGACAGGTGAGAACACACAAGAATGCTCAGCTCAGGGCCTGGAACATAGAGGCAAGAGAGTTAATACCTCTCCAGCCTGCACGTTACATACTTATTTTTGGTCAACTCTAAAACTGATTTGGTGTCTATAATGTGCACGTGGGACCAAAAGGCCACAAAGGTGGAGTAAGACCTGGAAAGGGAAGAACAGGGACACCAGGTGTCCATGCCAGTCACACAGCCAGGACTCCAAACTCACCACGCTCAGTGACCTTTCTACAATAAACTGTTCAAAAACTTAGGATTCTAGGGGCGCCTGGTTGAGTGTCCGACTTTGGCTCAGGTCATGATCTCAGTTTGTGAGTTCGAGCCCCACGTTGGGCTCTGTGTTGACAGCTCAGAGCCTGGAGCCTGCTTTGGATTCTGTGTCTCCCTCTCTGCCTCTCCCCTGCTTGCAGTCTGCCTCTCTCACTCTCAAAAATAAACAAACATTAGAAAAAAAAAAAAACCCAAAACCAACCTTAGGATTCTAAAGGAAAAGACTCTGATTGGCAGGGATCCTACGTGGCTCTGGGGCCATTCCTATGCAGTCTCCCACGAGGAGGACGGGAGGGAGCAAGGAAGGGACCGGAGAAGTGTCATGGCAACAGGCCTTGCCTCCTTCCCTGCTGGCCCTGGGCTGCCAGCACCTGCCTGCCTATCTGCTGCACTGGCGCCCTTGGCTGAGGGCTAAGCGAGTCAGGAATCAGCCAGCGAGGCGGGAGAGCCAAAGGCTGGCACATCGATTGCCCCAAGGGCCTGACATCCTGGTTTCAGCACCCTTGGGTACACTGCCAGCTTGGCACGGCCATCAACCAGCCACCAAAAAAGGCTGTCCTTTTAGATAATTAAGAAGACCTGTGACCCCACCCCACCCCCACCAGCCCCAAATCAACGTGCACCCTGTGTCTAGTCTAATTACTCCCTGCTCTCTGTGCGACCCGCTGCTTGGACGACCCGGGTGACCAGGATACACGGAACAGGTGGGATCTGAGGCTGAGAGTCCAGCCTGAGCGATCAGACAGCGGGTGGGCGGGGTGTGGCCCTGTGGAACCCACTCCAGGTCCTTGCTCACCAGGCTCAGGCCTCAATGACTCGTGTCCAGGGACTGCGTTCCACAGAAAGCCACTGCAACTGAGCAAACACAGGAACGCAGCTCCTAGCACTTCCGGAAAACGTCCCTCCGGGAGCTTTACCGGACACTGGAGCTCAACTTTTTCTGGCTGCCAGAAACCTGTAACTTGTTTTTATTACCGTGTGAGCTTATAAACCATCCCCGTTGGGGTTCTCTGGCTGTGGGGCTCCCGCAAGGCCCCGGCGCTCGGGGACAGAAAGGTGCCGTGGGCTGGAGGCCGGCTCGAGAGGCAAGCCCGCCCGCAGCCCGCCCGCCCGCCTGCCGGCCGGTCTGAGACGCGGTGTCAGGACCACACCTTCTCCCGAAGAGACCCACGGAGCCCGCCGCTCCAGCGCCTGACTGCTCAGCTAAGGGAACCGAGAGACAGACCAAAGCGAAACAGGACACGTGCTCACTGTCGATGTGAAAAGCGGCAACAGAGATATGGCAACAGAAAACATATACATACTACAGGCAACAGGCGCCGCAGGCCACATGAGCTCCTGCATGCGTGACCTCCGGCCTTGCGGGTCCACGTACAGTCCCATGTGGCTGAAGCAAAGCAGGTACTCCTCGCTTTTGAGCTCCACAGCACAAAGGGCATCAAAAGACTGCTGTGAGAGGAACGTGAGCGAGGGGTCACTGGGATTTACCAGGGTTAGAGCCTGCCCGTCCCCCTGGGGGCTCAGCACACAGAACCCAGAAGGGTAGCCCACACAGAGCTTGTCTTTGATCGCGGCCATCCACTGCACGGGGCCGGGGGCCACCAGCTCATTGAACTTCCTGTGGAAAGGCCTAGTTCTCTGGACCTCATAGCAGAGGACCAGCCGCTTCACGGCCGCGAACAGGCAGGTGGAAGAGCTCTTCTTCAAGGTGGCAGTCGCTATGAGCTGGCAGCCTTTTGTTTCCGGAAGCTTGATGTCGACATTGCTCTCCGCCCCATCAAAGGCAGACCACGGGCAGAGATGGACGTGGTGGTTGCGGCCGCAGAGGAGGACGGCGATTTTCTCTTTGGGAGCGAGCTCGATCTGGTACACTTTCTTGTAGTCGGCAACGCGGACGATCACTGCGGGGATGCAACGTCGGGTCTCAGAGCCGCTCGAGGGCATCCGCTCGAGGGTGCCAGGAACCTCCCCACCGCTCCCTTCCCCGCAGTCGGCGTGGAGGGACGGCCCCATCATGCTCTAGAACGTGCCTCCACCCCCACCGACCTCACGGCCCTGCAGACGCCAGGGCAGCGCCCTCCTTGAGTGGCCCCCGGGGGCCACCATTCTAAGACCGCCGCCCTGCCCTGCCCCCCCCCCCCCAGCACCAGGGCCCCGGCCTGGAGGTGGCGCCGGACGTCCTTCCAGCTCCTCCCTGAGGCCAAGAACCCTCGGGTTGCATTTAGGGAACAAAGACTTGTCTCCGACCTCGCTGGCCCCTCAAGCTCTGCAAGCAGCTGCCATCCCCACCGGGCCCATAACATCGGGGGTATTGGATGTAGGACCTGCACTAAGGGCTCTCTGAGCAGAGCCCTGGGTCTGGACCCTGAGGGACCAACGGGCCCCGGCAGGCCGGCAGCAGGTGACGTGCGTTCGCTCCGGGCTCGGCAGGAAGGGAACGCTGCCCACCCGGGAGCAGCCCCTCATTTCTAGGGGCGGTGCCCAGACCCTGGCCCAGGGCCCAGGCCAGTGCTGGTCTCCTTGTATTTCTGTCCCCGGACACAGGGCAGTGAGTGGGGGAGACAGGAGATATTCTGCGTTCTCCTGCCGAGCAGAACGAAATGTCAAAAATCTGAAGCAACAGAAGGGAAGTTCCTGTCAGGTCTCGGCACACGGAGGAATTCAGGAAACGTTCTTCCTTCTAGGAAGCTCCCCCGCCCCCAGCTGCCTATGCAGTTCTCTCCTAGACGAGCTCGGTGAGGGCCGTGAGCAGCTCGCCCCCGGCCCCTGGGGCTGCTCTCTGCCCCGCGCTGCACCCTGCGCTCGGAGGCACCGGTGAACGTTCCACGGCTACTAACATCTGTCTTATTTGTCGCAAACTGCTTTTCTCAGCTGTCCGCCCTTCCCTTCCTTTGCGCGCTTCCCACATCACCGAACGCGTCCCAGCCCTCGCGGGTTCCTGCCACGCATCCCGCTCCCGTCTGCGCGAGCCCAGGACGGACAGGAGCCCCTGTGCACTCACCATCACGGGTCACCTCTATGACATAGAGCCCTTCTTCCAGGCCGACCACGATCCTGTCCCCATCTGTCAAGGCAGGAGAGTTAGTAAGAACACAAAGTCAGCGCTACAGGTGCGCCATTCGCTTCTCAGAGCAGGTGCGGGACTACATTCGAACGGACGACGCGGCCGTGGCCTTCGTGTGCTGGCGCGCTCAGGTCCGGCCCCGCAGCACCCCCCAGACGCGCTGCCGTCCGTGCTGGGAGAGCGCGGCCCCACGCGGCCCCCGGCACGCACCCACGACGGCGGCGCTCAGGACGGCCTTGATGAGAGGCAGCGTGCTGTCGTAGGCCTCCTGCGGGACGTGCACGATCTGGTTCCTCAAGCGGTTCTTGTGGAGGATCGACTGCAGTCCTTCTAGAATCCCAACCCACTTCCTCTTTTCGTTCTCATTTTCTGTCAGAATGAGCAGTGAGCTGGTCTTAGAAGGTGTCCCTAAGAGAGAGGCTGTCACCTTCATGACAGACAAAGAGAAGAGCCATAAGACAACCAAACCACAGCAAACAGACGCCCCCCAGCCTGGCCCGGCCACCACCTCGCACCGGAGGTGGGCAACAGGAGGGCGTGCTTCCCAGCACCGTGACTCGGGCGCCCACGGAGGGTGTGAGGGGCTCTGCTGCTGAACTGAGGGGCTCTGCTGCTGAACACGGGCAGGGGCACAGCGATAAACAGGCACCCCGCGTCCCTTCCTTGTCAGGTTCTAGTTAACTCCACTCTTGCCAAAACCGTCATGTAGTCATCCCATTTAAAAACTGATTTGTCGGGGCGGCTGGGGGGCTCAGTCCGTTGAGTGTCGGACTGCAGCTTAGGTCATGATCTCGCAGTTTTTGTTTTACCAGTCCTAGCCCCGCGACGGGCTCTGTGCTGCCAGCTCAGGAGGGCCTGGAGCCTCGTTTGGATTCTCTGTCTCCCTCTCTCTGTGCCCTGCCCCTACCCACACATGGTTTCTTTTTTTCTCAAAAATAAATTAAAACATCGAATAAAACAGAAACTGATTTCTTGAATGCCCTTGTTATAATTAAAAGCAGATTCTCAGAATGTGTACGGGAAAAACAGAATCTCCAACAAAAGCCTTTT
Source organism: Panthera leo (assembly GCF_018350215.1). Classification (NCBI taxonomy): domain Eukaryota; kingdom Metazoa; phylum Chordata; class Mammalia; order Carnivora; family Felidae; genus Panthera; species Panthera leo. Next base: position 144,044,492 of record NC_056684.1, read on the forward strand.
GCCCAAACACGCCTCCCTGTGAGAGTCCCCTGGGCAGCTGAAGCTCCTACAGAAGGATCACCTTGTAAGCAACGGTGGCAGCTTTCTGTGTTGTACGTAAGAGGCAGTTCCTGAATTGAAAGGACTTCCTGGATTCCATTTGGTGTCAGCCAAACTTCTACCGTATTTATAAAATATCCCCAATGTGGGTACCTGGGGGGCTCAGTCGGTTAAGCGTCTGACTCTGGGTTTTGGCTCAGGTCCCGATGTAACAGTTTTGTGAGTTTGAGCCCCGCATCAGGCTCCGTGCTGACGGTGTGGAGCCTGCTTGGGATTCTCTGTCTCCCTCTCTCTGCCCCTCCCCCACTCACGTGGTCTCTCTCTCTTTCAAAGTAAGTAACTTAAAAAAAAAAAAATCTTCAAAAAAATCCCCAGTGGAGGGGTTGGGGGGATCCTTTCCCCATCCCACAATCTCTCAGAAGCTTCCTAATGGCGCACCGTCTAACGTAAACTCAGTGGGGGTGGGGGGGAGGGGCCTCTCCATCTCAGCCAACAACAGTGCTGAGAAACGTCTACTGGCTTCTTCCTGTTTCGCTCCAGGTAGTGGCCGCTGAGTCCCAGGAAGGAAAGCTGCGGCGGCACACTGCACCCGTGAAGGGCGACGTGGCGGCTCCCAGCGTCAGGCACGTCGTGACCGGAGTCACAGACATACGCGGCGGCTGAGGTGCAGGACGGAAGGCAGTGCCAGTGAGGTGGGGGAGACGGGGCCTAGGAAGGAAGGACCCCAACACGAGGGAAGGAATCGGGGGCAGGAGGTAGAGGAAGAGGAGGTCCACCCTGGACCGGCTAGCCCCTTGCTATGGCACAACGAAACGCTCCGAAAAAGAACTGTTATTTTAACCACGGGAGTTCTTTCTTACGATTAGTGAAACATCTCCAAGAAACAGAAAAAAAGCATACCCTGAATATACACGGGACGTCTCGGCGAGAAGCATGTATGACATCTGAGGCCAGGACCGAGCTCACCGAGAACTCCTCGTCCCTGGTAAGAAACGGAACACTCGGAATATCAGAAAGAAACGTGCACGCGGGCCGGTCCTCCGCCCCACTTATGGGAAAGGATACAGAACGTGAGGCGGACCCCTTGCCTCCACCTGGGTAAGAAAGCACGCTGACAAAGCCAACAGGTGACTCAAGGACCCTGCACGCGTTTCAGTGGTTAGGGACGTGGGAGAACAGAAGCTCCTTCCCTGGTTCACACCGTTCTAGTCTGTGTCAGACGCCTCCAGTCACAGACACGTCACCGAACTGGCCCCTACTTGGCTACAATCAAGTGGCCGCTTGGTGATGGCCCCTAAGGAAGGGGGTGCAACGTGCCAAAGTGACTGCGGGAGCCCCGTGTCCGATACCCTCCGAGTCCTGGGCTCCACATCTAACACCAAGTCCCCGTGCCGCCTGCCAGCCAGCGGCCTCTTCGTCACGAGGCTGGGGCCCATCCGAGCCCAGTGGCGGATGTGCAGTGGGGGCCGCCGCGGAGGTGACCCCGCTACGCTTCCGTCCCTGAAGCCGTCGTCAGGGCGCCTGCCACAGCCCGCTGTCCCCAAGAACAGCTGGGGACAGAGGTGCCGGGCCCTAGCCCAGGGTGGGTGCCAACGGGCGGAGGGGACTCCGGGCCCTGGGCTGAGCGCGTCCCTTGTGCTGACTCCGCCCCGCCGGCCTCCCAGGTCTGATGCCGGGAGGGCCCGTGGTGAGATGAGGTGTAGGAGAGGGTGTCGTGCGGCAAAGCCCAGGGCTCTAGGTCGCTGTCACAAAGGGTACTCTCAGGTTCTGACACCTTAGGCTGCACGGTGTGTCTCTGGGGTATGTTCTCCCTGCTCTTGGGACGTGTCGTTTTCTTATGTCTTACAAATGTCTACCTGGCAAACCGTAGTGTGCAAAAATACCCAGGCTGCTACAGCACGCACTCTACGTGCGTACAGTGTGCACGGATGCGAAGGTGTGACGGGGCTAAAGATCACCAAGCAGCACAGTAAGTCGGAACTCACACGATAGGACAGACCACACAGAACACGCACCTGAGGTCCAGGACCTGGCTGGCGACAACGCCAGGCTGGGTGGATTTTCCTTCAGGCAGGTCGTAGAGGAAGAGCTTGCAGTCACAGACCACCGCGTAAGCCCGCTGCCACCCCTTCTTCACCCCGGTAGGCTTTGGGACCTACAGGGAACAGCGGCCACATTCCAGTCCACGCAGCGGAGGTCGCGGCCCCGGGAGACGTCCCGCCCGTGGTTTCCTTCCAGCTGCCGAACGGCTGGCCCGCTCCTCCGGGGACAGCCCCCTCGCGCCCTTCCCAGGCTGGTGCCAGGGCCGGGTCTGGGCCCGGGAAGACTCAGGCACTACTGGGGAGGGATCCACACGTGGTACAAGGTGATGCACGGGCCAAGGCGGACGAGTCAGCAGACAGGCGTGTTCACAGCACACACAGCTGCGAGGCTGCGGCCGGAGGCTGTCCGGACACAGTGGTTTTCAGGCGGCACTTGGCCACAGAGCCCTGTCTTTAAATGCACGGCCCAGAAGGCGGGGACAAGGGGCTCTGGCAGACGGAGATGTTTCTGTGGGGTCCTCGGAACCCAGGCCCCAGTGCCTTAGCGCCCAGGAGGGGAGGCCTCCCAGGAGCAGCGCGAAGGTCACTTCACAAAGCAACCAAGGACAGCCCTCGGGAGCAGTGGGGTGTGACTCTTGTTTCATGGCGCCCGAGGCCAGGAGAGCTGAGGCGACGGAACCCGGGTCTCCGCGCGTCCTACCTTGACGTAGCCCTTGTAGGCCGTCCCTATGCCTCTCTGCACGTCCACGCCGAGCGGCCGCTTGGACTGCTCAGGAGGGATGGGGCACACCTGGGGAGCGCTGTCTCTGCAGGCCACGTGGCAAGCGAAGGAGCACACTGGGAAAGCGCAGGGGTGGGGTGGGGGGGGGAGGCACGGCCGTCAGAGCCTCCGGGGCAGGACGAGGCTCAGTAATCACCTCCCCGAGTCGCGGGAAGGGTCCAGACACCCAGTGCAGCCAGCACATTCTGGAACACAGGCCCCACAGAGCCCCGGGACTCTGGCACCAAGCAGCTCTCCGGCAAGCTGGCGGGGCCCTCGTGGGGAGGCGAGGGCTGGCGAGGGCTGGCGTCGGGGGCTCGGCCCCCGGGAAGCCACGCCTTGCTGCCACACTGCTCTCCCGGGAAGCCACGCCTTGCTGCCACAGGCGTGTGACAGGGCAGTGGCTTCAAGGACACACAGGTGTCCTGGCAGCCGATCAAAAGGCCTGCCAGTAACAAAGGGAAAGGCTGCTGCTACCAGGTAGAACACAAAGCTGTTCTGCAGAGCACCCCCCGCCCAGCTGCTGTCGCTGGTGTGACTTCGGCAGGCGGCGCATCTGTGAGACGGGTGATCAAATGCCCTGAACCGGTCTTGCTGCCCGATGCGAGTACAGCGCCCGGCCCAGGGCGGGAGCGCAGCAGGGGAGACACAAAATACCGGCTTATCCTCAGACGCCGTGATAATGGAGAAGCTTAAAGTCCTGTTTACTCTCTGCTCTTCCTGATTTTCCAGGACCCTACACGTTTCGTATTATGGCAAACAATACTCGGCTCTCCCAGTGCAGCGAGGACCCCTCCTGAGTGTTCACAAAGCTACAGAGAGAGGACCCGCCCTCGACTGGCTCACAAATAGGCTTCCCTTCAGCTGCACCTGACCTTGGAGTAATTCCCTCCCGGGACGGCCGCCCGCCCCCCCCTCCCCCCCACCCCCCAGCCCCAAGGCGCAGGGCCCACACTCACCCTCGCAGGCGTAGCCCTGGCGGACCAGCCCCACCATCAGGGAGGTGCAGTGGCTGCACTGCGTGGGGCTGGAGAAGGACTTGATGCTGAACTGGTGAGCTTTTGGCTGGAGGAAGAATATCGAGAAGGTGAGACCCAGGCTCTGAGCAGAGACCGTGTGTTTATGGTCAAGTTTATAAACTCGGCCATGGCCTTGAAAGGTCGAAAAGGTGCAGTTTCACTTTGAGATGTACGTGCTAACCAGAGAGGAGTGCTTAACACCCATCTACAGAGCTGGAGCCTGAAAATAAGTCAACGCGTTTCCTTCCGTGAGCTTTGGTCTTGCTACCAAAACACCACGGGGGGATGGGTAGGGCCGCTGTGGTACCACGGCTGCCACCGACTCTGGAGCAAGCTCCGTGCCTCCTGGAGGCCCCTGGGGGGGGGGGGGGAACCGCCCCCACAGCTGCCCTTGCACGTGAGACCGAAAGACATGCCAGGAATGGACGGCAGCCCTGTTCTGGAGAGCAAAGGCCTGGACAGACCCCCGTCCTGTTGGGAGGACAGACACGAGGACACAATCACGGGAGGCTGAGCAGAGGAACAAGCCGCAGACACGAAGGACGGTGAGTCTACACAGCTCCGACACAGCAAAACGAAAGGACTGTTACTCGGGGACGCAAATACCATAAAACCATTTGTAAGAAGCAAGGGAGCAGTGAACACGAGATGCAGACAGCAGTCCACCTGACCCCTGACTGTGCAAGAAGCTAAGTCCAAAGCCCAACAAAATCAAGGTCTGTCCCTAGCTGGCACGGCTGCCTACGGTTGAGGCCACGTCTGCATGAAAAGGAAAACAAAACGCATCTAAATGTGTGAAGCCAAACGCTAAGCCTGGAAACACAACAGGAGCTCGGGGGTCAGTGCCGGACCTTCTGAGCTGGCGCCTGGCTCTCCAGGTGTGCTTCTGGAAAAGACAGGTGAGAAAACTGCACATTTGGTGCGGCCCCCCTACTCTGGGGACACACCTTCCCACGAGCCACAGGGTTCTCTACTGCCGGAAGTGCAGACAGGTAAGCGGAAGTAAGTTTGCAGAAGGAACACAGTAGATACATAACACAGAGTGGTCACCATCAGAGAAGGGAACGTGATCCAGAAAATGAAGGAAAACGAGAGGAGTTCTGAAATTTCCCAATCAGAATGTGACGACTTGTCATTGTTGTAATTAAGGAAACACAGGGTCCAGACACTTCCTGGGCCACACACTGTTCACAGCAAACCATTAACAGGACACAAGGGTCTCACCGTGTCTACAAAACCAATGAGCCTATCTTATTCATACAGTTACCTTCTAAAATAGAGAAGGTGCCATGGGTAAAAGCAAGGGCCCTACCTTTGGTCCAGCCAGAGCGAGGGGCTGCGTGGTGGGCAGCGGCACGGTGGGCGGCCTCTGTGGGGCCCGAGCCATGTCCTGGGGACAAGCAGGCACAGGTGAGCATCCTCTTAGCTCAGTACTGCTCTAACATGTCAGACCCTGCTTGGGATTCATTTCTCCCTAGAACTGATTAATAATGAACTGCATTTTTAATTTACTACATTGTTGAGACATCTGCCTGTGCTCATCCAGCCGATGCACGGGCAGTCCCTCGGAGATACAAGTCAGGCCCAGCAGCTGGCGATGGGATCTGGCTACAAGGTGTGAGGCAGGACCAGGGGGGCCACCTTGGCATGAGGGCAGCCTCTGTTCACCGAGGGCAGCATGTGGCACACGGGCATGGGGGTGGTGGGTCCCGAGGTTCTCGCAGGGTAGTATATAGTATGACACTGCTTACTTCTTGCTGCTCTGTGCTTGCAGCCACAGACACCGACGGGGACACCTCTGGCTTCGGGGCTTGTGTTTCCTGCTCCCCAGTGGAGCTGCTCTGTGAAAATAAAGGCAAAGAAACAGTAGGAAGGAGAGAACTGCAGAAGTCACACTCCGATTCCGTGGTCTGCGTTTCGAGAGTGTTCCACCGGGGACCCAAGGTCCCGGCCCCGGCTCTGGCTCCCATCTGACCCCACCTCACTCACAGCCAGGCTGCCTTCCCTGAGGACCACTGCCCATGGCATTCTAAGACCAGAGTGATGACTGTGGGGTCTGTCAAGTCACAGCTGTTACCAAAGGCCAGAAGCTCCAAGCCTCCCCCTCCCACCAAAGCCCTTGCTCACACTCTCCCCACGGCCCTGTGTAAGGGGCAGAAACTGGAAACCACCAAGCCGCTGCTGTCGTTCAGAAATGATTTCATCCGTACCTGGTATCGTTGAGATAAAGGAGTCAAATGTTTTTGACCTCATTTCAGGGATCAAGAAGAAATTCTGAGATCAATAGGGGTCTGTGGGCCTATGGCCAGAAGCAAGAATTTCCCTGAAAGCCTTATGACACGGGGAAGCAATGTTTTGTCCTAAGCACTCAAGATTCCCAAATTAATTTCAGTTTGAAATTGAAGCTAAAGCTTTGAATCTAATTTGAAGCTATTCTAAAACCACTTAAAAATGACCTCATTTTGGGGCCCCTGGGTGGCTCAGTCGGTGAAGCACCCAACTTCAGCTCAGGTCATGATCTCATGGTTCGTGAATTCAAGCCCTGCATCAGGCTCTGTGCTGACAGCTGTCTCTCTCTCTCAAAAATAAATAAACATTAAAAAAAAATTTTTTTTTAAATGACCTCATTCGGAGTGTTATTATTTCCTGATGAAAGGCTATTGCTATTTAAACAGACACACATAAACCATGCGTGTGTGCAGTGAGCAGGAGTGAGCGCTGGGACACAGAAGTAGCTGGGCTAGGTTCCTACAGGGGCAGTTTGCAGCTGTTACCCTGTGTTCCACACTGAAATCCCAATCAAGCAAATCAGAGAAACACTTTCCAAAAGTTGTAATTAACAAGGTTCCTGTAGAAGGAGCCAAATTCAGCTGGGAAGGTAGCACAGCACATAAACACCGCAGTTTGTGAATTTGTTAATTTCACAAGGGAAATGCTATACCAATTAGCTAATTATCCAAGCTACAATAGTAAGCAAATTTCTCCCATAAATATGGTATGTTACACGCGTTAGCGTTCCATCTCTCCATGAACGAGGAGCAAGAGAATATTAAGAAACCTGAGTGGTTTCACTTGGTTGGTCCAAGGATGGGAATTAAGGGCAAGGAGTCGTCCACGACTGAGGGCTGCTAGGGACACAGGGAGGGCGTGGGGGCCAGCCTCAGCAGTGACGGCTGCTTCCCAAGAGGCTAGCAGAGAAGATGTGGGGGAGGCAGCATCCTTGATGGTGACAGAAGCGAGGAACAGAACCGTCACTCCCCAACCAATGAAAACTTGCATAAAAATACAGTGATTCCATCACTGTGGCCAATCATTCTAATAGTTAACAACATGTTTAATAGGGAGAAAGCAGGGTAGAAGCTTCTAAAAGACGATTCTCAGGTCTGGAAACACCTCCTGACAAACCCAGACTCTGACCAAGGATTTGCTACTTAAACCACAGAGGTAAGGAGGGACTGAGACCAAACACGAAGACGGCAGGAGTGCTGACCCCCCGGACACGGTACCAAGATTACGGCCTCCATCTAGCTCCGTGACAAAACCTCCCGACTGGCTGTCTACAGTGGCGCCGAGTTCGGGCTGAAACCACCTGCCCCAGGGATGGCTACTCTTGCTCTAATTCTGTGTCTAACGCCGCTCTCCTGGCCGCCTCCATCCCGTTAACAACGGCAGCCCTCGGGTTGCCGCGATGTGTCTAGCGCTCCAGCAGTGAGAGAGGGACGAGATCTACGAAACAGGACGTTTCTGAAAGAACCGCCGTGTGAGGACCAGGTAAATCTATCTGCTGCTTAAAACTCAGGCCTTCAGGGAAGAGACGAGCATCACCAACTTGACAAGAAACCATTCTGACAGGTGAACATGAGCAGGTGTGAGCCAGAGCAGCAGGACCCACGCAAACCTACTTGATTCTGTAAGAACCGCTGCCAGGCACGGGCTGCTGGCCTTCACGGACCCGTGGGCGCAAGGCTGCTGGCGGACGGACATCCGGCAGCCTTCCCGACGGCTCGACGCTTACGAAGGGGCGGGGCGGGGCCTGGCAGACGCCACCTCCGCCTGACGACGAAAGCATCACGAAGCCTACACACTCGGGACGTCCACATCCCGTGCGGCATCCCTACCACAATGTCCAACCCACGTCAAATCAGCCATCAGACAAATCCGGAGCGTAGGACACTCAGTGAGACGACTGGTACAGATGCCACAAAAATACCAATGTTATAAAAGGTGGGGGTGGGGGAGAAACTGGGACACTGTTCCAGATCAAAGACTAAATGCGACCTAGGAGCTCTGCTTGGACCCTGACAAGGGGAGGCAAACCAGCCGTAAAGGACACTCAGGGAACAAAGGACATGTAAAACATGCGTGCTCTACTACAGCATCAGTGCAAAGGTCTCGTGCAGGACAATGACATTATGGTTGTGTTAGGAGAACATCCTTCATCTTAGGAAACAAACACTGGTGCGTTAGGAGAAAATGGCAGGGAGAGATACCTATGTGTTTACTATACTATTCTTTCAACTTGCCTGCAGACTTAACGTTTTCTTAAAAAAAAAAATGATGGAAATCAACGAAAACGACGACATGCCATCAGAAGTCCCATTAATGAGATTTGTTTTCGCTATTTTTACTTTCTGGCTTACTTCAAGGGTTGCTAGCAAGGGTCCACCCCTATCGTCTGGAGAGAAGCGGTAAAGAAGGCACTGGGTCCGCGGGCAGCGCACAAAGGGAGAGACGGGACTCACTCGGAATGGCTCCCTCGGGCCGCCCCCCCTACCCGGTGCGGGTCGCTGAGCAGGGGCGGCCACGGCAACAATTCTCCCCAACCAGCCATCCGCCCACCCCACGGGGGCCGCCGGAGACCAAACCGGCGGGCCATACAGAAGTCACTGAAGTGGTAATGAGACTGGCTTAGTCTTCATTTGCGGCAGGGTGGGAATGTGTATTTAAAAACCCGCCTGAGGGGTGCCTGGGTGGCTTAGTAGGTTAAGTGAACGACTATGGCTCAGGTCATGATCTCACGAGGGTTCGAGCCCCTGTGCTGACAGCTCAGAGTCTGGCGCCTGCTTCGGATTCTGTGCCTCCCTCTCTCTCTGCCCCTCCCCCACTCGCACTCTGTCTCCGTCTCAAAAATAAACATTAACAAAAATTTTTTTTTAATAAAAAAAATAAAAATCAAAACCCGTCTGAGATGCTCACCACACAGCCAGAAGCCAGTGCCGATTCTTCCCTGAAGATGCTGAGCACTTTCTTAGCTTCCACTTAAGTCTGGGGAAGCATCTCTGCGAGCATTTCCGGTACCTTAAATGTCTCTAACCTCACCCATTTGACACCCTGGGTCACTCCTAGGTCAGCACGACAGAGAAAACTGTCAGGTGTCAATTTACTACTGTGCTTGTGGCCCCACCGGTGGTCAGAGCATGTCCTACCAACTCTAACTTATCACAAACTCATTTGTCACTTTTTAAAATAACTACTTACTCTAAATGTCAGATCGTGTCCAAGAGGTGCAGTGTTGAAATACTCAAAAATAGAATCCTGAAAATCTGGAAGTTTCAATCCTATAAAAAAGAAACAGACTAGTCAAGGCAAATTTAAAAGACCATCTGTGCTCCCATGGGGAGACTCAGCACCATCAAGATGTCAATTCTCCTTAACCTAACGGATAAATCTGATGTGATTCTAGTTAAGTTCATTTGGAGAGCGTCTCAGAAGTCCTTAAAAAAAGGGGTTGGGGGAGGAGATCTACCAGATACTAAATCAGATTTACTGAAACCTCTTTCATCACAATCCAGTGGTTCCTGCCGGTGAACAGTGAACAGGGCAGGAAATCCAGAAACAGTCTCAAGTGCCGTGGTGACCTCATGTGGTAAGAGTCACATACAAAATTGGTAGGCAGAGGAACTTCTCAATAACTGGTATTAGACGACTAGCCACAGGAAAAGATAAAACTAAAAACTAGATCCGCTCCTCAAAATGCACATCAGAGTAAATTTCAAATAGACCAGTAATCCACATTTAAAAAATGAAACCTGTATACAAGTATTAGAAAATATGAGTGAATTATTTGAGTACCTGGGGACTCAGAAATATTCCCCTGTAACTGAAAAAAGGGAAAAAAATGACAAATGTGATGCACACACACACACAAAAAAAAAACCCAAAAAACCTTATGCTTGGTAAAAAATATAAGCAAAATAAAAATGACAAAAGACAAACTGGGAAAATATTTGCAACTTTCATCACAAACAAAAGGCTCTACATATTCTATCCTCCATCTACAAAGTTTCTAGAAAAAAAACTTACTCTGAATTTTAAAAAGTGAGCAAAAGATACAAATACATAAAAATCACAGAATAAGAAAATCTCAAGGCGCATGGGTGGCCCAGGCAGTTAAGCGTCCAACCCGTGATTTCAGCTCAGGTCATGACCTTGCACTTTGTGGGACTGAGCCCCGAGTCGGGCTCTGCGCTGACAGTGCAGAGCCTGCTTGGGATTCTCTCTCTCCTTCTCTCTCTGCCCCTCCCCTGCTCACAAGTAAACATTAAAGAAAAAAAGTAAAGAAACACAAATAGCCCTTAAACATACAAAAGGTGCTCAATCTTGCTCGTAAGAGGGACGCAAGCACAATCTGTATTCTAATGCTCCTTCCCACCTGTTCGCTGTGTGCTCACACTGTGTGCACGTGGCTGTGGGGCAGAGCCGTCGCCTGTGCGCGGGCAGGGACACAAGTGCACAAGCCTCTGGGGCGGCCACCGTCACCGCCAGCATCAGCGCAAGCACACTTACTCCTTAACCGGCACTCCCACTTCCAAAAATCTACCCCCACGTGCCCCACAAGAACAGGACATGTTACCCACACACGGCTACTCCTTACAGCACCTGCTGTGACAGCGAGGGAACAGCCCGACCCCCGTCCATAGCCCCCAGCAGGGTGCGGTGCCGCCGGGACGGGACCAGACCACCTCTCATGCTGTGGCCCTACCCACTCACAGATCGTGTGATCAGGGGGACACGGATGGGTGACTCTACGTACACGTGTATTTGCTTTGCACTTCCAAGAGGAAACAGGAAGGATAAGCCACAAACTGTGGTTACCTTCGAGAAAGGCATATTTGAACATACGCTACCTCAGAACATTGGCTTCAAAATCATGTTAAGTGCTTTCTTTATATAACTAAAAACTATTAAATCTAAAATAAAAGCATGTTGTTAAAAAAAACCTTATATTTAAATACTTCAGAAGCTTATAATTTACCAGTATCTGCTCTAAATTTTTCTTCCATCTTTTTCTTCAAAATTTCCATTTCTTCTAATAATTCTCTATTTTTGGCTTCGGAATCCTTTAGTTTACTAAAACAAAAAATAAAAAATAGAAGGCTTTGAGTACCCTGAGAACAGATATCTACACGTTGATTCAGTGAGTGTCAAAATGTGAGGGCAGGGGTTAATTTCCAGCGCCTGGCAAAGTGCCGGAACATGGCAGGCTCCCCGCTGCGAACGGAAACACAAATCCACTCTTGGCATGGGTGAGTCCGCTGAGCATGTTACAGAGATTACAGATATTTCAGAATTATAAACAGACATGGATTTTCAAAATCATGGTTAATGAAGGTGTATCTGGAGGCCCTCGTGGAGTTTGCGACCCTCCCAGTCTCTTTCCAAATGAGTCCTTTGTCCTCCGAGGACACACCACCCAGATTACTCAGCCATCAGACCTCCAAACGTCATTCCCACAACCAGCGAGACGGCGGGCTGGACGAGACCACGACCACCGCCTGAGCACAGCTGCGGGGGGGGCGGGCCTTGGTTCCTACGCTTTCCTGCAGGGACAGAGCAGTCAGGCCGCTGCAGTGACCTGGCCAGGAGGCGAGCGGTGCAGTCCAGCAGCTGAGTGGGGGTTCTGCGCCGAATTAGCAGGTGATGCTGGCTGACCTACACCTCTCTGCATCTCGCTGTCCTCATCTGTAAGATGGGGCTCAAGAGTGCTGGCCTCCTGGAAGCACCGTGACAGTCACGTGATTAACAGGATCAACCTCTTACAGGGAGCGTACCTGAACGGTAGCCATCGCTACTCTTACTCTTTTAGCCCCAAACTAACAAGATGTGTGACTCGGTAATCCCATCAGTGACCCTGTTCGTGACATCCAGGTCCCCACCTTCCACATCGACAGCTACTACAGGTAGGTTGGCCTGGGTTTTTACGAGAGAGCAGTTCACGACCATCTCCTGGGCATATAAGCCTGCCAGCGGCGGCCTCTCATCAAACATTCACTGAATTTACTGTTGTGTAAAAACGGTGTCAGAAAAAAGGGTCAGAAAAAAGTTTTGAGATAGGCATACCGTCTTCAACCTGTATTTACAGTATTAGTTTTAGGTTAAAAGGGAAAACTCGAAGTTGATGAAACAAACAGCACTTAGGGAACAAGCAGGCCAGAACTGTCCCTCAGACGTGTGGCCGTGTCTTGTCACCGGGCACAGGGAGGACCAGCATCTGCCTCTTACACACACAGATGTTGGCACTTCAAAACCGCGGGCTCCCATCGCTTCACTGCTTCCTGAGAAAATAAGCACAGCCCTCCGATGCGCGCAGGGCATTTGCACATCCACCCCATCGATTCTCACTGAGTGCCTACTAGGGGCCAGAAACGGTCCACCGTGCAAAGCTCCTTCCAGTCAACTGACGTCACAGAGCAGGGGTGTGCCCAAGGTCACATAGTCCCCTATCGAGTCAGAACACAGTACCAGGTACCTTTCAAAGGAGAGATTCGCGTCTTTGACTTTCCTCAGCTCCTCTTGAACAAGCTGTTTGGCCCGGATCTCCGCCTCAAGAGCAGATTGCAACTCTAGCCGTGCAGACATGTCTAGCTTCTGACTACGGCGCACTTTCCAAAGGGGGTCCTGGAGACAATGATTCAGATATTAAAGATATATACATATATATATATATTTTTTTTTTTAATTTTTTAACATTTATTTATTTTTGAAAGACAGGAATTGTGCAAGCAGGGGAGGGGCAGAGGGCAAGGGAGACACAGAATCTGAAGGTTCCAGCCTCTGAGCTGTCAGCACAGAGCCCGATGTGGGGCTCGAACTCACAAACCGTGAGACCATGACCTAAGCCACCCAGGTGCCCCTTTAAAGATATATTTTTACGATATTTACTTGTTTAAAAAAATGCTGACACACAATTCATCTTCTTCTAATCTTAAACTTTTATTATCACGTTTAAATATTAACTTAATTAACTTAAATATTAATTTGATAATATTAGATATCATCAAAGTCCATCAGACCCAATTTTAGTCTGGGCTTTTTATGACTTTTATTCTTTATTAGAGATCTTCAAAAGAATGAGCTGCAGCTTAAAAAAATTTTTTTTAAAGAATAAAACTCAACCAGGAGTGCAATTTCTATTTGGGCCCGTTAGACTCTCTTACAAACATATGATATATTGTGGGGGTCTCCGTTACCGTACTCTTCCTTTATCTTGAAACATCTCCTATTTCACTATCCGAGCAATTACGTCATTACTCATCAATCATCCCTGCCCACAACGGAAGACTGAAGGGGCAGGAAGAGCAAGGATGGAGGGCTCAGCAGGGTGAGGTTAACAGTGACTGAGACCAGCTGGGTGGCAGCGTGCTCCCCTTCTCCCACCGAGATGCTGCCCGTGTTCCATCCACTCTCGAGAGGGACAGAAGGAATCTGGAGATTCCACTTTGTTAGACTTTTTTAAAAGCTTTCAGTCCACACAGTTGAGAATTTTTCGTTTTCCGTCCATAAAGAGAAGAAAAGGGAACTGACTAGGGGTTTGCAGGGACAGAGAAATGGGCATTTTATTGGACGCCAACGACTGTGATGAACCCAGTGAATGTCAGAAGCCTGAGTCTTCAGATGACCATGGCCCACACCGATTTCCTCAAGAATCAATGAGTGAATACACTTCTACGGACAGGAAGGAAATACACTTTCATCAGTCAGTCCTTCAACAGGAAGGATTGTTCACACAGAATTCTGCAACAAGAATCTCAATCATCCCATTTTGCTAAAAGGACCTAGGGCTGTATTCTTTCGTCTTTCATAAGGTTTACGCACTAGGTTTATTTAACGCAGTTCACAAGCACAAGTATACCCGTAGATGTGACTGGAAGAGAAAACGCAGAAATGAAAAAAACTTGATCGTTTGAATTGGTACTTCTAAATCTAAAATCAAAAATGAATACATTCTCCAATTACAGAGCGAAGAACACAGCTGTATTCTTCGACAAGATGGTATATGTGCCGGGTGCTCAGGTGACAGGATGAGGAGTAATGACATTCGACATAACAACACCCCTTTGGGGCAAACAGAGCTTCAAACCAGCAAAACAGGGAATAAAAATCTGGGTTTGTGAAGTTCTAACTAAAACGCTAATGAAACAGTTCCCCTACACCTTTATCGTTACTAGTGTTCGTCACTTACAGAATAACTTACACACACATATTGTAAGAAAGGCAGACAGAAGGAGGGACACGTGGGGCTGCGCCCAGAAGTGAGCCTGGGTGGAGACGGCTCGCCAAACTCCGGGCACTCGAAACACACGGACCACTGACGGGGGGGGGGGGGGGGGGGGTGGGGGGGTGGGGGGTTGGGGAGAGTGAGAGAATAGACAAAACCCATCCATCTCCTTGAGGGCAGGAGCCCGTCGCGCGAACTGCGGTCCCTCCACAGAGTGGCTGTGGTCTCCCAGTAGTTCAGACAGCGGCGCTCTGCACCTGGGGGGCGTCCCTGGCCACACGGAGGCCCGCATCACCCGAGTTACTTGCCCGGCACGGAGTTTCTACACTCGTGTTCAAGGTAAAGCCACTGGGGAGTCCATTAACATAAAAAGACACTGTTCAGAACAAAGCCTACCAGTGCTCTCGACCCCAGACTGGAGCTCCTCAGTGTCTCGAGCTCTTCGGTCATCTTGGAAGCAAGAGCCTGAAGGTAACCTCGGGCGTCTTTCTCGTCACTGACCCTAGAGGAGGACCATAGAGACCCAGTGAGAGGAGCCGAAGACGAGGACAGGTTCCTGCCCCCCGTGGGACAAAGTGACACAGCGTCCCACCAGCCGGAGCGGTCGCCCACGACCAACGAACGGCTCCGCTAGCAAGGGCCACCCCAGTCCCTCTGTGCCGTGTTGCGCGGGGGCCCGGCCTCCCTTCCGCTAGAGCGCGCGGGGTGTGCCAGCCTGACCCACGCCTCCAGGGACCTGGTGCACTCTCTCCACCTTTAGTCCAACGTGAAGAACACCGGACAGAAGTGCGGCCCCTCGACGGCGGCGATTCGGGAGAGGGCGGCGGGTCCGTGCCGAGGCCTAGGGGCAGCGGCGCGGGTGGAGGGAGCGCGAGCGGTGTGGCAGGGCTGGGGAAGGGCGGGCGGGCACACGTACCACTGAATGATCTCTGCGATCTGAGCTTCCCAGTGGGCCACCGACTCCTTCTTGGCCGCCAGGTCCTGTAGTTCATCCTCCAGCTGTCTATTTTGAGCTGTGAGTTTATCCACAAAGGAACAAAGCTGAAATTAAACAATTGTACCACATAACTCGTTATTTGGTGTCCTTTAAACGTGACCTTAGCGTTATTAAAGCTACATGTTCTTTGGAAGATTTTGAAAGTTTTCTTAAATCGTGGTGAGATTTTGCTCCAAACTTCATCTCGGATACGGACTTTTCAAATGTATCTAACTTTGGTCACATTTCAACCCAAATCTGAGCAGACAAATGACAAGAGCAGGGGATTTCAGGAAATTAGCAGCTTCTAACCCAATGGAAACGTGTTACTTCACGTAGGAAGCAAGCTGCATAAACCACCCGACTCCCAGGACCCACGACCGGGAACTAGAGCCCCGAGCGGTGGCATGGACTAGATTACCCGCTCGTTCTCAGCTGTCAGCTTCTTGTTTTCCTCAAACAGCATCGCCCTTTCGCGCTCGTATTTGTCTCTTATCGTGCCTACTGCTTCCTCCATTTCGGCGTGCCTGGGAAGGTGCGAGAGCGGCGGTTCAGAAGCTCCGTGAGCCAATCCTCTCGGTGGCAGGGGCACAAGCCCGTGCTCACAGCACCGAAGGGCGCACGAAAACCTACCGTTCTCGCTTCGACTTTTCCAATTTGTCTTTCAGCATGAGAACTTCCTTCTGCAGGGCCAGCTGGTGGCTTTCCGAATCGTGTACCTCCTTTTTCACATTTTTTACTTCCAGCACATGGGAGGCCTCACGCCTGACCAACTCCTCTTCATAGAACAGGACTTTCTTCTCAAGTTCAGATTTGATTTTGGAAATCTCCTGCTGATGTTCTAAGCTGGCCCCCGGGCCCCGGCCTCCTTGCTTCATCTGAAGATAAAGGTAAAATAAATTACAGGTCCGTGTCTTCCCCTCGAGGGCCACACGGCCCTCCACCCACACCCTGTGCGGGCACCCGTACACGCGGCTTCTTCTATCCCCTCTCCACCAATGGCAGACACCGCGCCCGACGCAGCTGGCCACGGTCGCGAGGTCCTTCTAACAACCGTCGGGCAGATTTGAGGGGCTGACAGCACCTACCTTGCACAAGGGACGTGCCCAGATCTGCCTAGGACCCCGGAAGCTCTGTCTACACCCTGACACAATCGGTCCCCAAAGCCTCCTCACAGTTTGTTCATTCGGGCGACTATGTGTCAGGCACCTTTGTGGTTAAGAGGGTCACATCGAGGTCCCTGCTCTCGTGGGGCAGACAGGGAAAGACTGACGGCCAAGCAGCAAATGAGCAACGAGACACCGACACAGGGCAACGCGGTGAAGCGTGGGGGTGTGGTGCCCAGCGGATAGTTAAAGGAGCCCTTGATGTGGGGACACGTGAAGTGCCACATCAGGCAGAAGGTTCTTCAGCACGGTGACAAACAGCAAGGTGAACGCAGTGAGATGGGCGGGAAACGCTGGGAGGGGTTCTGTCAGGGCCCGAGTCACTGGGAGCTGCTGGGGGCACTGAGGACAGGACGCGCCCTGGTTGCCGCGGGGGGGTGGGGGGGGGGGTGGACTGTCAGCACCGGCGGCGACGAGCAGACTCAGGCATGAGCACAGACTCAGGCACGAGCGGGCAGAAGTCCAGGCCCCGGGGCTGCCGCCCACAGGCCCAGACGGCAGCAAGGACGATGGAGGGAAACAGGCCCGCCCGAGGTACGTGCTGGGGAGACAGCGGGCCTGTCGTCTCCACCGGCAGATGAGGAAACCCAGGCTCAGAAAGGGGACTCGTGCCCCTGAGGTCACGCCAGGCTAACAAAGAGCGCCCCGTCCCCTACCTCCTCACCCCTGTTCTGGCCCCTGGCGCCTCTCTGCTCGCTCGCTCGCTCACTCCCTCCCGAGGTGCCTGGCTGCCCTTGGCCCCGGGCCACTGGCCTGTCTTCCACTTCAGTGGCAGGACACGGGCTTTAAGGGACTTTTTCAGAAACAGTCTCACTGAATACACAGCAGGTGTCAGGTGTTAGTTTACCAGGACTTACGAGACACTGCCTGACACTTTAAGGAAGGAAAATAGCGAAGGAACTCAGGTTCTAAACGGAAAGAAGGCTGTCATTAAGGCACGTTTGTGACCTGTCACCTCTCCACACCCCATCCTTCCGGACAAGCCCACCGCGCGGGAGGACTCCCACCACGACAGTTAGGAAGGAGGACGGGCTGGTCTCCTACAGGTACTACCTTGAGGGCCTCGAGCTCACTCTCCACTTGCTTGGAGAAGTTCTCGCTGTGCTCGCGAAGCTTGCGCTCCCGGGAGGCCTCGGCGACGGTGTCCTCCAGGCGGGCTTCCAGCTGCAAGGGGGGGCACAGTGCTCACCAGCACGAAGCCGGCCCTGCCCTGGGGCTCTCTGCGGACGGCCCTGAGGGCCTGTCGCTCCTACCTCCGCACCCGATCCCAGGCCCAGTTAACGGCGGAGAAAGACACTTTAAGGCTCCACTGGAACAGCTGGTTAGTAATAAACCGAGTTTAAATTCTAACGTAAACCAGCAACTTGGCATTAAGTTTCCAGACAGGAGACGGACTGGTGACACAGGCAATTGTGACGTCTGCAGATCACAAATCCATCTATCGACTGGTGAAGGTCACGCGCACGTGCCCAAGCAGGGCAGCGGAAAGGACCCCCTGCACCTCGGCCGGCTGAGTGCCCTCTCCCTTTACTTTAAAGCAGATCCCAGATGCTGCAGTGACCTGCCCGGAGTGTGGACACTAATGCTTCGCTAGGGGTTCCACTGATGCTACAGCTACAAATGCATCTGGGTTGCAAAATAAACGGAAAAAAAACAAGTAGGTGTTTTGAGACCGACTGACAAAGAGCATGTACTTATAGAGCATCCGATTTTTTACCAAGCAAGTTGTAACAGAATTCAATCCTAAGGGCTGCTTAAAATATGTCACTTCTTAATGGAAGAGCATTTGGAGTGTCTAGGGCAGCCAGTTCTCAAAGCGGGGTCCTGGGGCCCTTTCTAAAAAAGGCCCTTCTTTTTCTAATTATCTGGGTTTTCTTCAAATACTTTATCCAAAACAGTGTAACACAACAGGACAAATGCAGAACTAGTTTATCAAGCCAGTTATTAAAGAAAAGCACAAAAATGTAAAAATGCCATTCTTCTCACCAGATGGGGGAAGGGAGTGACTTTTCATAAAAACCGTCAGTTAACATGTAACGGGTTTACTGTTAAACTGAAAGAAGTGTTTTAATCTCTAACCTGGTAAGCATGAGGAGCTGTAACCGCCACAAACGAAAGCTCTTTGGGGGCCTCGACAGTTCTTAAGGGCATGATGTAGTCCCGAAACCAAAGTTTCAGAGCCACTGGGCTGACCGGGGGCACCAGGCTGAGCCTGGTCGTCCTCCTGGCCGCTCCTTATGGACGTAGGACTCGTATTCACGTAGGCTGTGCTGTGCCAACTATGTCCCGACACGTTTACGTTCTGTCTGTTGGGCAGAAATACCCTCTACTTGCTAAAAATTAATACCCTAAGAAATGTCTTTTAATAATTCCACCAATAGGTATCGGGGGCTGAGAAGTACAAAGGAAATACTTGGCAGGTCAACTTACGTGGCTTCTCATAAAATTTAAGATCTGTTTTAAAGTAACTCATGTGATTTAGCCCCCGTTCTGGAAGGTGTTCTAGCAGGAACATACAAAAGCCCGAACAGTACAATCCCCGAAACGGCTACGAAGCTACCTCTTTCCTCAACTTCTCCGACTTGCGGATTTCCTGCCGCATGGAGTCGATCTTCTGCATGGCTACCTCTACCTCTTCCTCTTTGTCCCGCAGCTGCCGGGATGCCTTTTGCTTCTGGGAGCGGAGTTCTGCCATGCGCTCGTTCAGCTCGGAGAACTCCTGCAGGGCCAGCTTGCGTTGCTGGTGGGCGTCTTTGAGCTCTCTGGCCTGGGACTTCAATCGCTCGGAAGCTTCAATCAGTTGCTGAACAGAAAGAATGACAGAGGTTTTACGTGTGCTTCGCAGAGACGCGGAAGGCTGGCCGTTCAATCCTCTCCAGCAAATGCTGCTTACAGGCCACGGCTGAGAGCCAAGGGCTCACCTCTGTGAAAAAGCCCTTTGCTAGGCCCCAGCACAGCTACGAGCAGCCTGGAAGAAGACCCACCTGAGCAGAGGTGCTAAGATCGAACTCACTCCGGGAAAGACCCCCAGTTACGCGGCGACCAGAAGCCCGAGCTCTGCCAGCCAGCCGGAAGGCCTGCTCACAGCACAGGCTCGCGTGTTTCAACCTCTCCCCTATGCCGTCCACAAGGCCACAAAGGTGGACGGGGCGTGAATGTGGTCACCAACCCAGTTATTGAAACGGCAGAACTGGGAAAGAACACGTTACGTACAAAAAAGCTTAAGAGTTCCATCAAAGTAAAGAACCACATAAAAACGACTGTTGGACAGCTAGCTCCTCACGAGAGTGAGGTTATGGTGGCCCCTCTGGCTGCACCCGTGGCCCCACCTTCCCGCAGCCAATTCGTCTACGACTGGGTGGCCCAGTCACGGTGGCACCTATTGGTCTGATATCGGAAGTAGCTGGATCTGGGGGGAAGGGGCGACTCCACCAGGGCCGGGCCGGGCTCAGTGAGCTGCTGTACCTACACTAGAGTACCGAGAAGTCTCCTGTCCCCTGTGCACTTCTCGACAAAGCGCCGTGGTTAGGACACCACGACAGAGTGAACAATCTGGGTCTGAAATCCCTCACGTTTTAGAGAACACAGAGCAAACTGCAGGTTTAATGACTTAAGTGTATAAACGAATGTACTTTAGAAAACAATCCTAGTATGAATACACTACCGACCGAACATACAATCTGATATATTTTACTGAAAATCAAATTTATAAAGGGGTTTTGGGGGGAACCACCCAAATTTTAACAAACGGTTTTTTTTTTGCAAGGCCCTGTCATACAAAGAGCCCCTGCTGAAAGAAGGGGAGGAGGCCGCTGGAAGGGGGAGGACTCTGGCACCGGACACCAGCGTGTGAACCCAGCTGGGTCAGCTGCTGTGGGGACGCGGGGACCCTCGGGCCCTGGGCACCGCGGGGTCCTGGTGCACAGCCCGCCCAGCAGGCCTGTGGCGAGGACCGATATGGTGACCGGTGCTGAGGCCGCCCACTTCACGGCCAGCCGCCTGGCAGGCTGCGTGGTCGGCGGCACGGCATGACCCCGAGGCAGTCCGGCCCCTCGTGGACTGCACGCAACACAGCCCAGGGCGCAGACGAGGGCCCTGAGGAGGGCTCAGACCCCCACACAACTTCGAGGTCACAACTGCGCATCGCTGAGACCTGTCTCGCGTGAAATCACCCCCAACTACCTTGTGAAAATCCTCCTTTTCCTGCCGCACCACGCGGTACTGCTTCTCCAGGCCTTTCAGCCGCTGTGTGGAATCCTCATGCTCCTGGCGAAGGGTCACCGTGTCCTCCAGCTGTCGCTCGAGCCTATTGGAGTCTGAACAGAGGAGAAAATAAACCGCGTTCCCTTACAGGAAAAACTTCACGTCAGCTGACTTCCTGATAGTGAATTAGTTAAGGATTCTTCACCCGCTTTATCGCTTAGTAACCTTCTTGCTTTCTCACACATGGAAAAGTCACGTATGCAGCCACCCGCGTGGACTGACGGGGTAATCGCTCTCCCCTGGGGACCGGGGACCGCGTGAGCCCGTGTGCGCGGGCACAGGGCAACCGAGGTGCGCAGTAAGGTGCCCCTTATCATGGGCTCACTCGGGGCCCCTCTCAGCACCAGGATGCTGGGGTTCCAGAGAGAAAATGGAGGGCTGAGGATTAAGACTCGAAAGCGATTTGAATCTTCAGGAAGCTCTGATAATCTAGGAGCCGCAAAGGACAGATGGTGACGACGGAGCCAGCCCCTAAAATACTGCAAACGGCAGGCACAGCCACTGAGGACGCTTCGGGGAGAAATACGCTGTGGCACTGGTGCCTCAGGGCCACCAAGGGGAGAATAAGACAGAGAAATGTAAACATTTCTGAGACTTTACGGGTAAAACGCTAAGAAGTGATTCTAGCTGCAACTGTAAAAGTCTCTCATTTGTGGGCCAAGCAAGTTGGAGAGAGAACGTCAGGTGAACGGACGGAAAGAAACGGGAGACCTGTAAACAGGTTACAGAAGCCAATGCTGTTCTCCTTTTCCACCCTACGAAAAGGACTCTGAAAATCTTCTTCGACGGGATTAACACCCAAGAACACAGACGAAGCAGCCTCTTTAAGACACCTACCTGCTATTTTATTCTTCAGACGCTCTATCTCCTCATTTAGCTTTTTGATTTCCTTATCGCGGGCTGAGCCGCCCAGGGCCCGGGTGGAGCCGTGCAGGGACTGCACTGTCTGGGTGGACTCTACGGCAGGGAGACAGGCGTGAGGGAAGGGGACAGGGTGAATGGAAGGGGGATGGGGGGGGGGGAGGGGGACGTGGGAGTGAGCGGGGGGACGGAGTGAGCAGAGGGGGATGGGGTGAGTGGAGGGGGATGGGGTGAGTGGAGGGGGACGGGGTGAGTGGAAGGGAGACGGGGGAGACGGGGGTGCGAGTGGGGGGACGGGGCGAGCGGAGAGGGACGGGGTGAGCAGAAGGGAGATGGGGGGGGGATGGGGGCGAGCGGCGGGGGACGAGGGCGAGCGGCGGGAGACGGGGCGAGCGGAGGGGGACGGGGTGAGCAGAGGGGGATGGGGTGAGTGGAGGGGGACGGGGGAGACGGGGGTGCGAGTGGGGAGACGGGGCGAGCGGAGGGGGACGGGGTGAGTGGAAGGGAGATGGGGGAGACGGGGGTGCGAGTGGGGGGGACGGGGCGAGCGGAGAGGGACGGGGTGAGCAGAAGGGAGATGGGGGGGGGACGGGGGCGTGAGCGGGGGGACGGGGAGAGCGGAGAGGGACGGGGTGAGCAGAAGGGAGACGAGGCGGGGGGCACGGGGGCGCGAGCGGGGGGACAGGGCGAGCGGAGGCCGGCGCGCACCTTGCAGCTTCCTGCTCAGCTCCAGCTTCTCCTGCTCCAGCCTCCGGATCCTCCTCTCGTACGCTTCCACCTGCAGGCTGTTCTCCAGGTCGCGCTGCACACCCTCGTCTTTGCTCAGCGTGTTGGACTGCATTATGCTCTTTAGGGAGCCTCGGTCAGAAAAGCAGCTGCAAATAAAGCAACGGGGTTTCTGATCCACGGAGCGTACAGCGACTTCTTCGGCATCTGGAGACTCGCTGGGGCCCAAGAGAAGTCTTTTGAACAGGCAGACGAAGGCCCGTGGCCAGACCATCGTGGATGGAGCCAAAATGCAGAAGGGAGACCTCCTTACAGCAAGTGATGGGATGACGGGGGGGGTGGCGGACAAGGCCGTGCCCTCAGAAGGGGTCAAGGAAAACGCCTCTGCCAAGGAGGCAAGCGTACTTTCTGCGACATCGCTTACGCGCGCCCAGGAACGCCACAGGCGACATCCGTGTGAGGAGCTGGGCGTGGGGGCCTCGCCAAGCCCTCGCTGGACGGCCCTGGGCACTCCTGCCGCCGAGGGCTTCCTGAGCAGTCTGAGGACAGGGCTCACCTTCCCCTGCAGACTCGACGGCCGCTAGCACCCGGGGCGGCACGGCCACTCGCCAGAGCCGGTCCGCAGCCTGCACGCACCCAGACTGACACCCGAAGTGGTTCTCTCCCTCAGAACCAGGCCACCAGTTACTTAGTTCCTCCCGCTTTTAACACGACAGCGATGCCAGGGAGCCTTCTCCGAGTCCTGCCGCCCGGAGTGCAGCAAAGGTACCGGGCACACGTGTATGCAAGGGCCTGGCCAGTGTTTCTCAAAGGTGGCCCGAGAACGCGGTGCCAGCACCACGGGGTCTGTCCCAGGAGGACGGCCCTGGGCCTGACCCGCCAAACTGGAGCCTTGGCGGGTGGGCCTGGGACCTGCAGGTTTAACAAGTGCCCACTGAGTTGGAACGGATCAGAAAAATCCAGAACCTCTGCATGAGGGATTAAGAGGTCATCGTGCCTCCCAGATCTAAGACCCCTTCCTGCGGGCTACAAGGCGTCTGCCGTCACTCTGGCTGAAGTGCTGTTGAGCCCTGGCACCTTACACCAGGAGAGTTTCTGCAGGCTTGAGCAGAAACCGTCCTCTCCGGAAGGAGTTCCCGTCCACTGAGGTATGAGCCGCTAGAAGGCCACGTAGCCCTCCTTCAGGTGCTTCGAGGTTCTGTCTGTTTCACTTTGCCCTCCCTCCCCTCCCCTCCTGGCCCAGTTTCCTGTTCAAAGCAGGTACAACCCTCAGGCAACAACTTGGCAAAGAGGTCCATTCAAGACAGAGGCTGACAGGTACAATCACCGCGGCGCTCAGGGCCGGAGCCCTCCCGGCTCTCCAGACCGCCAGCCTGTCT
Organism: Panthera leo; assembly: GCF_018350215.1. NCBI lineage: Eukaryota > Metazoa > Chordata > Mammalia > Carnivora > Felidae > Panthera > Panthera leo. Next base: position 144,068,221 of record NC_056684.1, read on the forward strand.
GGGACCGTGCTCCAGGCCCCCGGGGGTAGCTACAGAGCGGCAATAAGATCCTCACAAAAGCCAGCACGGTGCCCTCACGAAAGCTGGGCCTGACCGGGAGCCCCCGAAAGTCTACCGGAACGAATCCTGACAGCACTGGCGGCCTGTAAGTCAGAAGTCGGCTGACCGGACCTCCCGTGAGCTAAGAGTGGGTTTCACGTTTTAAAGGGTTGTTAAAAAAAGACGACTACCTAACAGAGCCCACCCTTTGTGGAAGAAGCCGGCCGACCCTGCTACAGGTCACTGTGTGTTTTCATCAGGTGTCCTTTTTCAAGGACAAACCTGCCCACAGCTCCCTGGGGCGCGGCTGTCCCAGGGCTGACGCAGCACCCACCCGCCCAGAGCTCGCCCATCAACTGCCATCTCGCCCAAGGGAAGCCTCCGCCTGGGGAACCACAGAGCTAGACCCACCTTTCCGTTGTAAATGTAAAGCCGATGAATGGCAAATGGAGCCCAGAGAAGCCTGTGTGAGAACCAGGAGGTAATATTTCCTGCATGAGAACACATACAACAACATGAAATCCATGTTCAAACAAAGGGAAAGAACATTAGCAACGGGTGAAACTGCGTGCACTAGAGAGAATCGCATGGCCTTCTAGGACACCGAGCCCAGCGTCCCCGCCAGGGGGCACAGCATTGGCAGACTTGTATTTTCAGTCCTGGCTGTGCCCACGATGCAGTTAACAGAACAAACACACTGCTTCAGAGGATGGTTAATGACCCAGGCCACACTTGGATGGCGCCCTGGTGCCACACTCGTCGGCCCTGAGCAGAGGCGAGCTGGCGGGCGCTGGCGCAGCCCGGGAGGGTTGTGAGGCAGAGGCTGGGGGCTCTCAGGCTCTTGGGAGAAACAGAGGCCAACGGCAGGGGTATAGGCTTGGAATCCAAGGTACATGGGTTTATTTTAGATTTATTTTCGATTAGGTTTATTTATTTTAGATTAATGTGTTACAGACTCTGGTTTTCAGTGTCAGGATCCTTCTTTATTAAACATGAAACCAAAGTTATACTTTATCTGGGAAATGTCATTGTAGAAATAGTTTCTTTGCGGTCTAAGAAAACCCTTTCCACGATGACACTACTTTTCTCTGTCTTTTCTCCAGGAGGTCTACGGTTCAGCTCTTATTTGAGTCAGAGAAATTCTCTAGGGAGTGATCAAGACTTTTCTTCTACTTGGTCAAACCTCACTTCTTCTATCCCCAAAACAAGTCACCTGTATGGACTTAAAAGGCTGGATTTGAGGATATCAAAGTAACCTTAGAGCCTCTGAGCAAAGACAAGACGGTGCTGACTCACGCACCAGAGGCCGTCGGACCAGCCCAGCACCGGACGGCCCCAGAGCCAGGGCCCAATCTGGAGGATCCACGACATTAGGCGTCAGTGGAGGACTCAGAAGCCACACGCAGTCTTGGTTGCCCCCAAAGCCTGGCCGTGTAAAGAAACACACGTGCAGACACAGAACCGTGATGGCCGGAGTGCTAGGTGCTCATGCCGGGGACCAGAGTCCCAGGGGCTCCAAGTCCGCCGTGGGGCTGCAGGCCGAGCCCCTCGCCAGCTCAGGGCCTCGAAGTCTACAAGTGGTGACAGGGCTGAGGCGAAGCTCCAGGACGGTAACATGTCCAACACTGCTGAGTGCCATGAAAATACAGCGTAAGTGTTTCTGGTGAGTCTAAAGGAGAAGAGCCATTTAACTCCATTTTACTCAAGCAGAGTACAGGCGGACCTCGGAAAAATTTTGGGCGTGGTTCCAGACACCACAATAAAGTATCACAACAGAGCGAGTCAAGTGTATTTTTGGTTTCCCAGTGTATGTGAAAGTTTACACTATGCTATAGTCTACTGAGTGTGCAACAGCATTATGTCTGAACAAATAAATTTCATAACTTAATTTAAAAACAGGGGGCACCTGAGTGGCTCAGCTGGTTAAGCGTCCAACTTCAGCTCAGGTCATGATCTCACAGCTCGTGAGCTTGAGCCCCGTATCGGGCTCTGTGATGACAGCTCGGAGCCTGGAGTCTGCTTTGGATTCTGTGTCTCCCTCTCTCTTTGCTCCTCCCCTACTGGTGCTCAGTCTGTGTGTGTGTCTCTCTCTCAAAAATAAATAAACATTAAAACAAGTTAAAAACAAAATAGTTTAGTGGGGGGAGGAGGGGAGCACCTGGGTGGCTCAGTCAGTGAAGCATCTGACTCTTGATTTCGGCCCACGTCATGATCTCACCGTTGTGGGATGGGGTCCTACGCCAGGCTCCACGCAGAGCACGGAGCCTGGGATTCTCTCTCCCCGCTCCTCCCCAACTTGTGCACTCACACACACACCCTTTCTCAAAATAAATAAATGAACTTGAACAGAAACACTGCTAACAGATGCTAACCATCATCTGAGCTTTCAGCAAGTCATAAGCACTGACCATAGATCGCTGCAACAAATGCAGTAATAATGAAAAAGTTTGGAATACTGTGACAATCACCAAAACGTGACACGGGAGACGAAGTGAGCAAATACTGTTGGAAAAATGGCACCAGAAGACTTGCTGGGGGCAGGCTTGCCACGAACCTTTAATCTGTAAAAACCCAGTATCTGCAAAGCACAATGAAAGGAGGTGGCTGTGGTCTCTGTGTTTTAAAGGGGACATTACTACCAAGCTGAAGGCTGGAATAAAAGGTGTATTTTCTGGAAACACAACACCAGACTTTTAAAAAGAACCAACACGGCTCTAGGACCCTGCTGACAATCCACACCCCCAACAGACCACTGCTGGCTTCAGACCCGCCGGGACGCCACGGGGACGGAGGTGCTTGTTCACACTTACGGTGTTTCTCAGCACGTCGTCGTCCACGTCGAAGTTGGAGGTGTCAGAAGGACTGCTCACATCAGGAATATAAGGTGCTTCCAGGTTTCGTATATTTTCCCAATTCAGACCTTCAAAGAACGCATGCTTTTTGAAGTCTTCTATCCCGTTCTGGCCCAGCCGGCGCTCTCTGCTGCAGATGAGTCTTTGGATGAGGTCTTTGGCTTCTTCAGACACATCCGTGACGTGGGACGGAAACTGAAATCGCTCCTAGGGGGCAAGCGGCCGGTGGACATGAGATGAAAACTTATTCAGAAAAACCCAAGATGTACAGACAGTACAGGAAACACAACAGAGTCGACAGTCCTTTCTAATTTCACGGTAGCTAAATGCAAACCAAAGCTAACGACATTTGATCCTAATGAGAAAATCCTCAGTCGTGCTGGTTACTCGTTACCATGTTACATGTAAATTAACGATAAATTTTCACCCATCAAAGTGGCAAAGGGCGCCGACCACACGCTGTGGCAGAACCGGCTGGCACGGAGCTCTTCCACAGTGCGTCTGCCAGCATCTGGCGCAAGTCTGCTCCTAAGATTTTGTTCTACAGAGAAGCGTCGTGCGCCGGACAGAAGGATGACGAAACACCTGGTCGTATGTGACGTGATGCCATTTACTCAGACGCGGCCCCACAAACACACACCCAGCACGGCAGCAGGCCCGAGCGCCGAGGCCCAGGCCCCACCTCTATCATCCAGAAAGAGGGGGGGCAGGAACACTGCCGAAGATCAGACCAGCGGGCGCACAGGAAGCGCCGGACCAGGCCCCACAGGGGCACGTGCCCCTTGCCAGCAGGCTCTTTAGAATCCCTGGAGTCCTGTTCGCTACCGTGACGGCATTTATCGCCAAGACGCGGAGGGGGTGATTTCCGCCGTCTACGCTATGCGCTTTTGTGCTGTTTTTCTGGTAAGGCTAAGCTAACTTCCAAGTGAAAACAATCATCTCTATTCTGGGAAAGTGTCTTTAAAAACCATGGCTTGCCCTGATTGGGAGTTACATGGCAGACCACCCACCATGTTCGTGTCCACGGGCCCCCAACACGAAGAGTTGCCGGGGGACGGGGCTGAGGACCGGTCAGCGGAGAGAAGCTCACTTGGGGGGTGCAGGTGACAGACTGGGGAAGGAGGCGGTGAGCACACGGCCGCAGGGTGGGAGCGGCATGAGGACACATGTGACTAAGGGAAACAGGTGACAAAACAGGAAGCGGAAGAGCAATGGGAAAACGAACAAGAAATGAAGGCGAGGCCGACGGGAGGCAAGGTCAAGGGGGGGAAAGGCACAGCTGGAAAGGGAAAAGGAAGCCGGGTCAAGGAGGTGGAAGAGTGCTATGCGCGGGCGCCTGGCCTGGTCCGGACAAGTAATCTCCGGGAAGCAGACTCGAGAAGAGCAGCTGTGGTCACACTGATGAATCCAGACCCACAGGTGGAAGAGCCCAACGGGCCCCCGCCCCCCGCCATCCCGAGGCCACACCCGGCACAGCCCCGTGGAGGCCCGCCTCCCCGGGGCCCTGCCCCGAACACCGCCACTCCAGCTCGCAGCTCTCTCTCTCCCCCCACGCCCACACCTCCACCCGCAAATCTCTGCTCCTGTCTGGCGGCCAGCAGCCTGCTCCAACCCTATCGTCTCCTCCCCAAAGACGCGGACAGCTTCCCAGCAGCCCTCCCGCCTCCGGGCCCCTGCCCCGGGACTCGAACAAACAGGACGTGGAGACGCAACATCTTACTTCGTGGTTCATGATCTTTCCGTAGGTCTCCACGAGGGACTCTGCGTAGAAGGGCGTCTCTCCATACAGCATCTCGTACATGCAGACGCCCAGAGACCACCAGTCACACTCGGGGCCGTACTTGCCCATGCCGTCCTCCATGGCCTGCAGGATCTCCGGCGAGATGTAGTCAGGAGTGCCCACGGCCACAGAGGACTGGACCTTGAAGGAGAGGGGGTGTTGGAGGGAAATCCTGGGGCAGCTCCGATTCCAAATTCCCAACTACTCCCTCTGAAACACTGATAGCAAATGATGGAATCATCGTGGAATAAAACTAGCACACGAGCATGATTTAAAACCCTAGTAATTAAAAATTCACTGCAAACGAATGCTCTCCTGCAGCAGTAAACGTGAGGCAGTTTCCAGAACGTGTGAGATGGCCTCGCATGCCTGGTCTCCCCTTGCCCGCATGCCCGGCACAGCCCCCAGAGGGCACTGTGGTCCCTCAAGGGGTGGCATTTCCCACATCCTCTGTCACTGCCCAAAGTGCGGTCCAGAAGCCACGTGTGTTCAGGCCAACCCTTCGCAAACTTCCGTGTGCATACAGGCCACCCGGGCTCTTGTGAAACAGAAATTCTAGGGTGGGGCCCAAGACACTGAATGTCTGTTTCCACAGCCGCTAAGGCTGCTCCCCCAGGGCCTACCCTTCCATCTCCCAAGTGGGAACATCTGGAAATAGTCCAGGCACTGGCTGGGTACTCAGGAATTCTCCAGATGGGGAACCAGGAGGCTCAGGCCTCTACAAGGGAAAGGACAGTTCCTCAGCCTCTGACGTTAGCAGGAACAGGCTTGACGTGGGGCCATCGCTCCGGAAAGCCGTGGCCAGCGACGGCAGTGAGCGTCGTGAGAAAACAAGGGGGCAGCGGGGCAGCTGAGGAACCAGACTGGTCTTGGAGCGCATGGAGAACAAAGTCCGTTAGACTGAGGGAGCAACCGTAACAGAAGGCCTGGCCCAGGAAGGCCAGACAGACTCTCCCTCGGGTCATGTCTGAGGAGGGGCCAAGGGATACGAGCGGCACCCGGGTCAGACTGGACCGCGGGGAGGTCGGCCTCCGTCACGTGACCAGACTCACTTCCCCGCTCGGCTGCCCGGCTGCAGGAACCGTACGGTGGACAAGTGGGGAGACCGGCGTGAGGTGGCAGCACGGGAAGGGTGAGGGGACGTGCAGGCAGGAAAGGGAACCAACGCTCGAGCTCAGTCCGAGACCACCACGCGTGTCGTCGGAAGGCTGGATTTGAGGGCAGCACCAATCTCAACTAAGCAACACGTGGTCAAGACTGGGGAAATGAGAGACTGATTTGGTGGGAAGAAAGAGAGTAACCCTAGTATCAAGGATCCCTGTTTCTAGATGGACAACACCCACAGAGAGAAAAGCCCTGCCTGACAGGAAGTTGCCTGCCCGCCCGCACACAGAAATGAGGAGTCGCCAACACAGTCAACGTCTGAGAGCCTGACCGGCCCGCACCAGACGTTTCAAGAAAGGACCGAGGGGGCCTGCGTGTCGCTGCGGCAATGGCGTGCTCAGCCACCTCGCCACGTGAGGAAAGGGACGACCCCCAACTTAGAAGGCACACGTACTACTGCTGAGACATGGACATCAAAACTGAGGTTTTCAGCCTAATTAGAAAATTTAAACTGTCCCCCAAATGTGAATCTTTTTAATTCACATTCATAAACTTGGTTTCTTAACTGGATCTCAAATTGAAATGTTAAGTCCCTTCTAATATAAGCAAAACCCAGAACCAAATGAAAAATCTCCAACAGAAATACCTACAGTTCCATCGTCACTCATCTTCAAACAGGATCCAAAGTCGGCCAGGCGGATGTGACCGTTCACGTCCAAAAGGACATTGTCAGGTTTAATGTCTCTGTGAGTAAAACAGATCAGTGAGTCAACCATCTCCACGCCACACATTAGGCAGGTCAAAGCCTGTCACCAGTGGCGTACCCGCCGAGGAAATGCTAATGCCATTCAGGACAGCTGTCGCAATCTTGGGAAAACGTCTCTCCGTGGCACTCTACTCGCACACGCGTACGGAGGGGCAGTCACCACCACTACCGCTCACTCCTGTGCGTGAGCTAATCCCCAGTCAATCCCACGACACACCATCTTGTTCCCACCGCACAGCTGACCATGCTTCCTGAGTGTCTCCTTCGTGCCCGGTGCTGTGCTTGACCCCAGGTCTACGACAGTAACCAGACCCCACAGCCCCTGCCATCACGAAACTTCCACCAGCTGAGAGGGCAGAAAACGAACGTGTGAATGCACGAACACGCACGTGGTCTCAGTCGGCACCAGGGTCTGACGCCCACGATAAGCGCTGGGAAGAAACCAGAAGCAGCAGAAAACGGGGCAAAGGGTGTCTGAGCACAGACGCGATGAGAGCAAGAGACAGGTGAGGCTCTGGGGCAAGACCACGGCAGGCCAACAGCCCCCCCACGTACCCCACGCTGTATCTGGCGGACAAAGACCCGGGGGCTGAAGACCTAAGCCATCTGTCCAGCTGTCAGCAGCAAGTTCATGGCAGGTCCACAGGTAGGTCCACAGCCGACCTGCCGCTCTGCGGACTTGCAAACGTGGGGCCCCTGGGGAGGTGGACGGCCTTTAAAGCACAAGCTCTCCTTCCTGATCAAAGAAGTCCATGTGACTGGACGGCACAAAAGGGAACAGACTTCAGGAGGAAAGGCAGATGTTCGCCAAGAGGAGCTCAGGTATGTGCTCACACGACAGAACACCACACCTGAGCTACTCCCAACATCAGGGACGCATCTCACAAACAAAGGTGAGAAGACGACGACAATTCTTACCCAAAGAAAGATCCACGAAGCAAAAGAAACTAGCGCAGCACCCCAAACCGAAATAAAGAGGAAAAACAAAGCAAACCCTCAAGGAGTCAGAAAAATAAAAAATTAAGAACGGAACCAGACAAAAGCAGGAAGAAATGAAGAGATTTAACTCGAGGAAGAAACAGACGACAAAATCTTATCAGGAATGGTGACTAAGCCCATAGGAGAACAAATTCCAGTAAAAATCTAATGAAAGGGCACTGAAGAAAGGGAGGGAAAGATCTAGAGGAATGAAAACAGACGCCACATACAAATAACTGGAGTCCCCAAAGAAATTGAAAGAATAAAAGAATAAAACGTAATATTTGAATCTACAATCTGAGAGAACCTTCCAGAAGTTAAAAAAAAAAAAAAAAAAAAAGGGACTGCATTACAGACTGACGGGCCCATCAAATTAAAAATTTTCCCATGTCCTGTTTCTTGGAGCCAACCTGATACTAAAGTTCACATGGATCAATTAATGCGTGAGGACAGCTAGAAAAGCCCTGGAGAGAAAGAAAGGGGTCTGATGGGGGAACTAGTCCGACACGGCTTCTGCCTCCAAAATCAAAGCGGTACGGCCCTGGTGCACAGACAGACAGAAAGACGACAGGACAGAACGTCACGGGGAGTGAGTGCGTGATAAAGATGTCATCTCGCCTCACTGGGGCAAAGACACACTTCCTAAGCGAGCTGGTCTTGGGACAACAGGAGGGCCTCCTAAAGATAAAATCAGACCCGCTCCACAACCACGGCGGCCACCGGCCTGCCCCGGGCTACCTTCGTCACACTCCTCTGCTTCATCCTGCATCTCTCCCGCGCAGCTTTCTATTTGCTCCGGTTTTTGTTTTTGTTCTCTGGATATTCCTTCTCTTAAAACTGCACCGTTCTGACTTTGTTTCTGAGCTGCACTCTCCGTTCTCTCTGGGGACGTCATGTCCTCGAAGGCAAGTGACTCTGTCACTCTTCGTTTCTGCCTCTGCTGTGATCTGGGGCTGACCGCTCCAGGAGGGGCCGTACCCGCCTGTGCGCCGTGCTCCCTGGTCCCGGCTGCCCACCGCTTCCCACGCTGCCAAAGCCAGGGAGCACCTGCTCTGCCTGCCTGCAGCAGCCCGGCCGGAGGGCGGCGGGCACGGCCCGATCCCCGCAGCCCACATCCAGCCACAGAAAAGGCCCCACAGCTGCAGCGCAGGGTCTGAGTCCTGCTTCTTAAATCCAGCAGGGACACGGCTGCTGTGCTGACGACACACACTCATTTCCGGCCCCGTCGAATGCTGCTTCGACCCACAGCGAATCTACCACCTGCGGCTGGGGCAGGACTGACTTCCTACCAAACCTGGCTTTGTAGCCTTTCTAGCAAAAATGCAAGCTTTCGGTTTTCAGACCGGGTCGTTCAAGTGCTAAGTCTGAATACTGAGTTGACGGGGGAGGGCGGTTAATCACACATTTCATTCTCCTACTATGTCTGGAGATCAAATGACAGAGTGAAGCTTCTACATAGCTAATTAAGAAAATAAGGGAAAAGCTTTCTAATTAGGGAAAACAGAGAGAGAATAAACCACTGAAAAAGTGGTCAGATTAATTTCCCTGGAGATCGGTGACAAATACAAAGACATTTAGCTCTGGTATGAATTAGTCAAATTTCTGTCAGAATATAAAATCGAATGTTGAAAACAACCATAGTAACTGTTAGAAAAGCAAGCACAGCGACATTAAAGAATCCATGAAAAAAGAGAAAATGCCCTAAAAGAAGTGAAGGTTCTTTGGGAGCCGCGCCCTCTGTTTACTCTGTGATACCTGGACCCACAGGGCAGTGCCCTGGGCAGGGGCACGTGGCCCCTGCGCCTCAGTTTCCCCACTGAGCAGTGAGGTACGACTCACGGCGAGACCTGAAGGGCTGTTCTTGTGACACCCCGTGCCGTGGCCACCCTTGCAGCAGGAGCTGTGTCTGCTCAGGAAAACCTCCTGACGGGCAGCAGAGGCCGGGCCCCGGGCGAGGCGGCAGCGGGGCCCGATGTGACGCCAGGGGGATCGCGGTGGCCGTGAGCCTCCCAACAGAGGACGGTGATGCCCTCACAGTCCCGAGGAAGGTGATTTCCAATCTGAAATTCTTACTAGATCATCCCTCAGTCACACATGTGGATGGAATTAAGATGCTGATCTCAAAACCATGATCTCACAAGCCACCTTGATCCAGAAACTACAGACAATCCATGCTACCAAATCAAAAGAATAGACCAAGAAAGGAAGATGCGTCACTTGGACAGCAAGGGATCCAATCCCGGGAGACGGGACGGGAGCGTCTCCGGGGAAAGAACTCTCAGAATGCTGGCAGAGGCACCCAGGGCAGAAGGGAGCGGGAAAGAAGGAAGCAGTGGTGCCAAGAAAAACGAGGCCTATGCTACCTGATACGCCTGTGTGCACAGAGCTTCGTAATTCAGCACAGGGGACGACTAGCCAGTTTGGGGTAACCAGTGACGGCTGCCACGGAAAAGCCCGCAAGTGAAGACTCAGGGCCATTGCCACCCCCAGAGGAAACGACTTATGGAAGCGTAAATGCGGGAACCGCCAGGCTCATCTGTCACACTCACACAGGTGTTCCACGATGAACCTGACAGGGATTGAACCAACAGTTATCGCTCAGGAACTGGGACGCTGTGGGAGGGAGGTCTGAGAGTGCGTGTGGGAGAGGGCTGAGAGAGAGAGCTACTTCTGGAAAGAGTAAACTGCATCTTAACAGATGTGATCTGACTCTCCCTCCTCTGCAAAAAAGAAAATGGCGAGAGAAGCTGGTTAGTTAGGAATATGAGGCAAATGGCGCAAGAAACAGTGTAAAAAGCCGACGAGCTACCTGCGGCCAGTGGAATCCGGGCAGGGCAGGAGACGCGTGCTTTCTCTTAAGCCCTGTAGCGCTACCTGACTTGAAAAAAACCGTTACCATGAACGTATTTGATAAAAATTATTAAAATAAACAGCCAACCCCACAGGACGAACTCGCTGTCTTAAGCAGCAGAAAGACACAGAGGTGGCGCCCGCGCAGGATGCAGGGTGGGCCCGCAGCGCGCCCGGGGGGGCTGGAGGCACACGGCCACACAGAACCAGTTATTCTCGCTCGAGGTGCTGTGCTGAGCCCCTCTCCCCAACCCAGTCCTCCTCTGTGAGTGCCATGATGGGGGCCGTGCACCAGGGAAGGTGGTGTGGCTGAGACGGCAGACAGTCAGGGAACCCGTGAACTAGGGGGCGGGCACCCCAGGGAGGAGGGATCAGCAGCGGGAGGATGAGCTGATGTCAGCAAAACACCTAAAGACAAGGCGGCTCTGGGGGACCCGCGCTCGAGCATCCTCATCGTCACAGTAACGCTGGGACCTGTTGGTGCCAGGCGCTGGGGCGGCCCAGGGTCTGCGAACCGCGTGGCCTCTCTGGACGGCCTGGAGCCTCCGACAGAGTCTCGGGGCCCCGAAAGGGCATCTTCACGTATTCAATGCCGTTCCCATAAAACACAAAAGGTGCGTACCTGTGCACGTAGTGAAGCTGATGGATGGAATCGATGGCCAACACCATTTCACCGATGTAGAATCTTGCCATATCTTCTGGAAGCTTGTCTTCGAATTTACTGAGCAGGGTCAGTAAATCACCACCCACGTAGTAATCCATGACTAAGTACTACAGGTGGGAAGAGGTGGGAGAGAACAGAACATTCAGTCAGCGTGAGGCCTGACAACGAAAGGCCGAAGTTCTACCACGGAAGTCCTCTGGCTCTTCCAGTCTGGAGCGCTGGCTTCCGAGCTGCTCCTGTGTCATCCAGGATTTCCCCACTCGGTACCTTCCTGCACCATATACTGTCGTACTTTCAGTTAGGCATCTGACGGAGAACAAATTTCAGGAACAACAGCGCAGAGGATGGGGGCCGAGAGCAGGGCAGGAGAGGGGCTGGGAGGCCAGGACGTGGTCCTGGAAGGAGAGGAGGATGACAGGCACCGGGGAGCACTATGTGGAGGCAGAGGCCAGACCACGGGCTGGCGGGCGTGCGGGGAGAAGGGAGAAGTTCTCCGGCCCCTAAGAAAGCGGTAGGAGTAAGTCAAGCACCCATCTAGCCGAGTCTCAACGGTTTCCATGCTTGCCTAGAATTCTAAACAGAAAAATGAAAATGCTTTACAGCAGCACTGAATATGATCGATAGGCTCCTGGAGAACTGTAAGGAATCCGTAAGAAAGTAAACTAAGGGGCCATAAGGCAGAAACTTACTTTTAGAGTAAGAACCAGACCAATTATTTCCTCTGTCATGAAACACAGGGATTCTAAGTCAACAAGGCAACACCCTTCTAGTCACTGGAGAAACAGGTTTAATTTTTAGGACACGCCAAGTTTAGATGCCTCCAACAGGAGTAACAACGAGAATGGGCTCTGTGGGGCAGCCCAATGACTCCACATGAGGAAGGAGGCCTGACGTGGCCTGCCCCGCTCTCCAGGCCTGCTTCTCCACCACCCCACAAAGGCAGAAACTGCCGGGGTCCCAGAGAGAAGGAACCTGCCCGACAGCACCACTCAGGGGCGGCAGAGACAGCAGCCAGCCACGGGCCTGCGAACCCCAGTACCAGGGCCCAGGTTCACACACTAGAAAGCCCGGAGCCCCTGCCTTCCTTCTTGATTTTCACTGTACCTCTATTTGTGCAACTCCAAACACTCAAGAAGATGCCTTCTTGGCTGCGATTCCTAACTGACCATCTTCTATCAGACATTTCAGACTGCAAGACACTATGCTGACTTCAGGAAAGATTAAACAAAATATGTTGTTTTCCTTCTGTACAGATCTGTGCCTGAACTCCTCGGAAATGGACCTGAGATGGTCGCCTCTGAGCGGGGGTGATGTGCACTCGGCGGTCTGCTGGGGAAGGGCCCTGAGCACCACCTCCCGTCACACGCTTGGACAAGTGGCTACGTCCCCTCCTGCTCCAGTTGCCCCATTTAAAACGTGGTGACAACCTTCAGGGCCTAAGGCACGGGGTCCCTGGGGAGACGGAGCTAACCCACGCGCCCCTGCTCGATAAACACAACGGTCCCTCTGTAGATATAAACATGTATGTTGTAAATTCTAAATAAACAGTGTAACAAACCATGTTACCTAATTCTGGACATTCAAAACTGATGGATGTCTTTGACGTGGGAAAGAAACGGTTGTAAGATGAATAAAAGAGACCCTATGTCCCTCTTGCTGTAGGAACGGAGCACAGAAGTGCGGGTGAGCTCAGGGAGATCGAGCTCAGGTCCCTGGCCCGAGGCTGTGCAGACCTTCGAAGCCCCTGCGGCCACCGCTGGGGCTGCGCAGGCAGGAGGAGCCGGGCAGAGACCAGCTTCTCCAAGGACGGTGCTTGCCCCGCACACCCAGAGCTCCACGTGAGGACCTTTTTAGGTTTAGGCAAACCTTCGGTCACACGGTCACTCTGGAATTAAGAGCAGCTGAGGGCAAAGGTTTGGCTTCTTTTCCCTCGTGAGCCGCTGTTTTGTGTCTGTTTTACAGGCATCTACGCTCACCTCGGGGCACACGTGTCAATCGCACAGCGGACTGACTGGTCAAGACTGAAAGCCCCCACTTAGGTCGGAAGGAACAGATAACAAGAGTCCCCCCCAAAACCCACGTCAGAAGACCTCAGCGAGCCCAGCTCGTTCGGGGAGGACTGCACAGCAGCAGTGTCCTCGGACAGCGTCAGGCATCGTGGGTGACACGATTACCCACTCAGCGCCAAAGCCTGAGCCACTGTGGGTCCTCGCGGCCCTCTCTCTTCAAACGTAATCCAAGATGGAAAATGTCTCGAAGCCCCAGTTTATTTAAATGTAATAAACCCGGGGAACAAAACTAATCAGGTTATCTCGTGATGAGAATTGTCTGCCTTCAAAAAACCCCACCCAGTTACTACCTTAAAGCAACCCCTTCGTTCTCTCCGAGCACATATAAACACTGTCAATTCCAAACCGCCTTGTTCGGTTTTTAGTAGCAGCACAAAGGAACCAACCAATTTCACCCACGTGCCATTTGACAGACCCTTGAAGCGCCTGAGACCCAGACGTACCAGGTAGTTTTCGTCCTGAAAGGCGTAGTGCAGAGTAGTGATCCACTGGCAGTCGCCGTTCACCAGCACGTCGCGCTCTTCTCGGAAACAAGCAGTCTGTGAAGAATCAGGGGGAGAGTCGGTCTGTGCCCGTCCAAGGAGTACGGTCCTGAACAGAGGGGCCCCTGCCGTGACAGGCTCTGGAGACGCGTCACCTGCCTCCCAGGCTGCAGGAAGCTCGGCCTCCCTCACTCACCTGGAACCAGACGCACCCTCGCCTCCCCCAGGCCCTTCCTGCAGCGAGGCTTCGGAGAGCTCACTTCCTCAGGACGGGCCCGGCCCCTGCCCCTTCCACACACGCCACCTCTGCAGCCGACAAAGGAGAGTCGGCCCTGCTCCCAGGTGGATCTCAGCAACACTCCTAGGTGGGCCCCTCCCACCCAGCACTGCCCGACCTCTCTGGACCAGACCGGCTTCCTCTCGATAGCCTGGGATGTGGCCGCCCCGCGTCTGCCCCTCGCTGTCACACACCTACAGTCTAGCAGCCACGTGGCCGGCAGGAAAGGGCACACACCTGCTCACTGAGCTGAGCGCTGGAAAGTGATTTAATCACGGTAACTGGTGCCATGGTCGTAACAGGATTCTGTGAAGAAGTATGGTCTGCAGCATACAGGTAAAAGGCTGTCTTTTAGGCTGTTACGGTTTATTTTTTTTTAAGAGCTTTATTACACAGGTGGTACCTAGATTTAAAAGTGACCAGGTATTTTGGCATAATCATAATAAAACTTTCTCTTTGTTGATCACCTAAGATTTTAACTCCCTCTAGATCTGAAACTTGCGAAGCTTAACAAAGTTATGGGCACTTAACAAAGTGCCCATGACAGTGGCACTGATGGGAGCCCTTGGTCCACAAGGCACTGGGGAGTCCTACCTGCTCTCTCATGAGACTCACAGTGACCTCTGGAACTTGTTTTGTCCTATGAGCTTTGTATTCTAAACTTGTTTTTAAAATTTTTTATTTCGGAAAAAAATGACTGAAGTAGATGTGCCCCAATTCTACTAATTAAAAGCAGATAAAACAACTCAAATGGACCAGCAATCAGCTTACAATGTCCAAACGTGCAGAGACCAATGCTATGCCCCCCAGCCCGCGGCCCCCCAGCCCACAGGGCCTGGCGCAGGGCAGCTGCAAGGAAGCCCCAGGGCCGGGGCTCCACGTTCTCAAGGGTCTACCCATCCACATTTAGAATAAAAGCCATTCTTAAACTCGGGGTCACCAGCATGATGACCCACAGACAGGAAATATATGTATTATTCAGCAGTTTTGTTTTGAGAACTTTCAGTACTTTTTTAATGAGCAAAACAGATGAGCTAGAAAGCACAGCACGACCCACAAAGTTACGAATTCACAGCTTAGTGACTTTTCCACTGCCCCCTCTTGTTGACGTCATGCTTTCAAAGATTAATTTAGTGTTCACAATAAACTTATTAGGAATAAAAAGATAAATCACTTTAACCCTGTTATATCAATATTATTAAGTTTTTATATGTATCACACACACACACACACACACACACACACACACACACACACACACACACACACATATATCCCATGACATGTACCCTGGGATAATCGTAATAATTAGCAGACATCCTTGGACTTTTCCGACTATGCCAATTAGGTAGGATCTCTGTAACCAGATTTAAATTTCATAATTTCAGAATGTACTCACCATGACATTTGGGTAAATACTAACTAGTTATGGTAAGGTGAGAATCACCTCTCCCCAACCTTGGGACTTTTAAACATACACACACACACATACACACACACACACACCGGTCTGGAGGCTGACACTGAACAACCAATCACTCCTCTAAAAATATAAACTTAAATGAATTTGCTACTAGCCTTTATTTCCCTGCTTATTCCTCCCCCAAACTCTGATGCACCACCAGCTACCCTGTTCCCACGGAAGAGTCACTCCAGCGATTTCCCTTGACCCCCCAGAGCGCGGACGGTGCCACGAAGGGCTGCTGAGGCCGAGGCACGGCCACCGCGGTGCCACCTGAGGCAGAGTCCCCAGGCCCAGGTGACCACAAACACAGCGATGCTTCAGTTAACCAGCCTGCATTCATCCGGCAGAGGCCCGGTGCTGGGCACCACGGTGGGAAGGAGGAGGGTAGGGACGGGGAAGGAGAACAGGCCGTGACGGACAGGTAGGACGCACTGAGGATACTGAGTGAGAACGCCCACCCACCAAGCTGACGACAACCTGAGCTCAGGGGAGGGATCTGACCAGAACAGACGTTTGTACTGGTATCTGCCCAAGTGGCATCATCATCCCAGGGAAGAACTACCGAGCACAGGAAAGGCCACCTAAAATTACAAGGAAGGTTCAGAGTGACACGACAAGAGACGCCAGAAACCAGAGAAGCAGTTTCCGGAGGAGGAGGTGGCTAATCCCAGGGGCACTCAGTCCCGGGGTGAGCTTGCTTCACAGCTGGGGCAGCGGAGGTGGCGCTGAGGGCGTTCAGCCTGGGGAAGCCCAGCGAGAGGACACAGGGTAAGTGACAGAGCCTTGGAAAGGAAGGATGCTTGGCTCTCTGACACAAAGTGGAGGACCACAGAAGATGGGGGGTGAAGGCAGACCGGGGCTGAGTCTGGTAGGACCAGAGGAAGAGCTCGGGCTGGCCCAGCAGCCTCACCGACTCCATCGGGGGCCGGAGCGGCCAGGGTCGGGACCGTGAAACAGGCCCCAGAGGGAGGGACACCGAAGTAAGGAAAAGCGCGTCTAGACCTGCCAAGCAGTGACCACCTACTTCTGCTTACGATCTCCGTCCTCCCTCTGGGAGGGCGTACACAGACATCTCTGTGCTTACGCAGGCTCCAGATCCAGTAATGCCTTGTGAACAGGAAGCAGAGCTGAGATAAATGCCCAGAGTTCCCGCAAAGGTTTTGATTGGTCCTTACAGTGAGCAGCCCTCGGCCGGGGGGGGGGGGGGTGCTCTGGCGCAGAGAGGAGAGAGGAGTGCGCAGGAGAGCGCAGAGAGGCGTGTGCGCCGGGAGGGGCGGAGACGGTGGCGACAAGACACAGGTCACTCTTGTCAAGGAGGGAGGGGGGAGGCCCAGCTCTGCGAGGACTGTGGTGGGGACCCAGCACATGCCCCTCACAACCCCCTTCTCCTTTACTCTTTACTACTCCACGCTTACCTCTGCTCTTTTAAGCATTTCCCACTTGTTGAGGATTTTCATCGCATAAATTCGCTCAGTGTTCTTCATTTTGACAACAGCAACCTGGAACACAAACAGGAGTTTAACAAAAACGTAGCTGAAGGAACCAAAAGCCAGCACACGTTGTCACGTAACTACAGTGACATCTCAAGTGCCCGGAGAAATGAAACCCTGGAAAACGAGCTGCTGAGGAGACACAAGTTCTTCACGTAAATGCAGATCCGTCCTGCTAAGCATCGAAACTTGCCGTTCGCCACACCACAACGTGCATGTCCCTGCTCAGTTCCAAGAACTTCCGTGGTAGGCGGTGGGCGCACAGCGGGGCTGGCCGCCCTGGGCGAGCCTGGGACACGTGCCTGGGACTTTCACCATAAAAACTTCAAAATCCACTCACTGCTCCCAACCTTTCCTCCCCGTGTTCAAGGGTTCCGTCCCCACGCTCCTGCCACCTGCCCCACTGGTGCTACGTCTACCTCCTCCTCCCACCGCCGGCCTGGACATGCCAGCTCTTGCCTCTGCGATCTGTTCCTCAAGGGGCACTGAGTGCCGGCGTGGGCTCTGGAGTGGGACCTGGGCAAATCCTCTTCTTTGTGCCTCGGTTTCTACAACTAGAAAAGGGGTAATAGCAGTACTGGCCCCAGACTGCTATGAGGACAAACCAGCGAACACACCTAAATGCACTTCGAACGGGGTTAGGCATATAGCGGGCACTCGGCATGTTGGCTGGCAGCCACGTTCTTCAAGGTACAATTCAAATGCCACCTCTTGCAGGAAGTCCTACTGGATTTCCCAGTCCCTGCCAAATCTCAGACGCGCTCTGACATCACTTACCAATACCAGAGGTGATGCCTGCGCCAGCACACGGCACATTCTACCCTGCAAAAATCATTCACTGGCCTAAGTCCCCATCACAAAACCATAAGCTACTTACGTATGGCTGTCCCTTTTTGCTGCCAATGGCAGACAGCCACACGGCAGGCATAAACAATTATTTACTTCCTTGCTTTCCTAAACGATGCATGTCATACAGTAACATCGTCAAAGTAACCACACAAGCTAACATGTACCAGGCACTTTCCCCGTGCCAGGAACTCTGCTCACAAATTGACCTGCACCCTCTCAGGTAACCCTCACCACAGTCCTCGATGGTGGCTATTTTTATATCCATATTTTAGATACAGAACCTGAGGCCGAGAGGTTTAAATAACATGCTAACAAGCAGCAGAGTCTCACCCTCAAGTGCCTGCACGTTAAGGATTATTATAAAGACAGTTATGATTAAATATTATCTTCCCTGGGCCTGACGATAGGGCGGGGGGTCCACAAAGGACATGCCCTGATGGAACCCCAGAGTCTGGTGAGGGTCAAAGGCCCCTCCCACAGCACACGGCTTCCCGCAGCCCGCCATGTGGAAGTCGTCCTCAAGTCACCTCCTTCGGTCATCTCTCTCACTGCCACCCAAGTGCTCGCGGTGGTGGCTCTTCTCGTGACACCTGTTTAAGCTGCTGTTTACTAGCTGTGGTCTTAGAACCACTAACCAAGCTCGCTCCGATTGTGAATAAAGAACAAAGAATGCCGAACAAAGGTTCGGTGAGTTCTCCCACGTGTCCCAGAACACGCAATCTGGGCACACGTGATGTCATCACATTAGAAGTGTCGATTTCTTCCTAGAAATCAGCTACAATCAATAGGTGAAATGTTAGTGTTAAAAACAAAAGCTACTATAATGTAATCCCTATCAAAATATCAACAGCATTTTTCACAGAATTAGAACAAATAATCCTAAAATTTGTATGGACCCACAAAGGCCCCAAAGAGTCAAAACAATCTTGAGAAAGAACAAAGCTGGAGGTATCACGTGCCCGGATTTCACACTATACTACAAGGCTGTGGTGATCAAAACAGTACTGTGCTGGCACAAAAACAGACACACAGATCAATTAATTGACAAAGGAGGCAGGAATATACAATGGGAAAAGACCATCTCTTCGACAGCGCTCAGAAAACTGGACAGCTACATGCAAAAGAATGAAACGGAACCATTTTCTTATAGCATGCAAAAAAACAAAAAAACAAAAAAGAACCCTCAAAATGGATTAAAGATTTAAATAAAATATAACACCTGAAACCATAAAAATCCTATAATAAAACATAGGCAGTAACCTCTTGGATGTCGGCCTTAGCAATACTTTTCTGGATCTCTCTCCAAGGAAAACAAAAGCAAAAATAAACTACTGGGACATCAAACTAAAGAGCTTCTGCACATGAGTGGAGACCATCAACAAACAAAAGGTGACCTATGGAATGGGAGAAGATATTTGCAAAAGATATATCCCATAAGGGGCTATATCTAGAATAGATAATGAACACACACAACTCAGTATCAAAAAGCAAATGATCCAATTTTAAAAACAGGCGGAAAACTTAAGCAGACATTTCTCCAAAGAAGACATACAGATGGTCAACAAGACACATGAAAAGATGCTCCACATCACTTATCATCAGGGAAATGCAAATCAAAACCACAAGGTATCACACCTCACACCCGTCAGAATGCCATTATCAAGAAGACAAAAAAAAATAAGTAAGTGTCTGCAAGGATCTGGAGAAAAGACTCGTGCGCTATGGTGGGAATACAAATTGATGCAGCCACTGTGGAAAACAGTATGGAGGTTCCTCAAAAAGTTTGAAATATAACTACCTTCTGACCCAGCAATTTCACTTCTGGGTATTTATCCAAAGAAAACAAAAGCACTAACTCAAAAAGACAGATGCATCCCTACGTTTACTGCAGCATTATTTACAATGGCCAAGATGTGGCAATAACCTACGTGTCCACTGCCTGATGAATGGATAAAGAAGATGTCATATATACCTACAATGGAATACTACGCAGCCGCAAAAAGGAAGAGATCTCACCATCTGCAATAACATGGATGGATCTAGAAGGTATAATGCTAAGTGAAGTAAGTTCAAACAGAGAAAGACCAATACCAAATGATTTCCCTTTTACGTAGAATCTGAAAAACAAAACAAAACAAAACAGAAACAGACTCATCGATGCAGAGAACAATCTGGTGGTTACCAGAGGGGTGAAATAGGGGAGAAAAGGCTACTCAGTATTTACTACAGAAATGGCCTCACTTGGAAGAAATGGTAGAGCCGATAACTTTTGAACAATCCAGATCTTGCTGAAAATGAGACACAGAGCACTCTGATCTCTTACTAGAAGCTTACTTCTTTAGAAGAGGCCTGTCTGGGCACAGGCCATGTCCAGAAAATATGCCAGTGCCTTTGATAAAATACCCAGAAGGAAAAAGAATACATCTGTCCACAGAAAAACACCTGTCAAACCAAGAACATGTAGAAGTGAAATGCAGGAGTACAATTTAATGTAAAAACAAAAACTCCTGTATACTGAACAAGCTTTCTCTAATTGCACAACTTATAAAATAAACAAGCTGTAAAAATCTTGTTTAGTTTACCGGAAACTACTTCTTGGCCCAAAACTCAGTCCTAATTGCATCAAAGAGAGCCGATGCTACAAGCACCTCCAAAATGAGACGTTTCCGTAAAGAAAACCAACAGGAGTAATCTTACACAACATTAACAACTGATTTGGGGACATGACAACTCAGTGGGACACCTGGTGCCAGCCCCGATCCAGTACTGGAGGAACCAAAACAAACCGCCACGAAGAACATCGCTGGGCCAACTGAGAAACCTGGTGTAAGACAGTAGATGAGGTGCAGGGTTGCAAGAGCACCCCGGGGAGGCAATGGCAGTGACGCCACCATTACCAAACAGTGGCAGTGACCTTAGCCACAGAATCCAAGATTCTTTCTGAGGCGGGGGAGGAGTGGCGAGCACGTGCAGGGAACCCAGACGGGTCGCAGGATGGGCGGGTGGCGAGAGGAGCCCGATGGCGATCTGAGCCCAGGCCATGGGGCCCCGGGGTGGGGGAGGGACTTACACAGGCCGAGAAAGCCTGGAGAGGGAGCAAAGGTAGGGGAGAGAACCCAAGGACTTTCGGGAAGGCCTGGGCAAGGACGGATTTCCTGAGTTTGGGAGGAACTTAAAAGGTGACACAGGCCACCTTCTCTGAAGCTCAGAAATCCGAGCCGTGCAGTTAAGTTCTTTGCAAAGAAGAGCAGTGACAATCACCGTAGCCTATTGTGGCACAACACCGCCGTCTCCCCCTCTTCTGGAGAGCGACCCTCCCCTGCCCCGCGGCACCCCTGCGCCTCCCCAACCCGGT
Source organism: Panthera leo (assembly GCF_018350215.1). Taxonomy (NCBI): domain Eukaryota; kingdom Metazoa; phylum Chordata; class Mammalia; order Carnivora; family Felidae; genus Panthera; species Panthera leo. The sequence goes on from NC_056684.1 coordinate 144,089,241, forward strand.
GCTAGGGGTGCGGCGTCCCCGCAGATCCCCGCGAGGGCCCGGGCCCGGTCCTGCTGCCAGGGAGACAGTCGGCAAAAGTACATGCTGCGCCGAATCGGGTTTCAATTTTGAAAGGTCTCTTTCTGCTCACTAAACGACAAAACCAGACCTGGACACGGGAGGAAACGTACGCCTGGCACACAAGTCCCGAGTATTCTGGAGCACCTTCTCGTCACGGCAGGTCGGGTCACCGTCAGGCAGAGCACGCGTGACGGGACAGGGCGGGTCACCGCTGGGCCCCACACGTGACGCCCCAGCAGCAGAGCTAAGGGGAAAGCTTAAGCAGAGGGGTCGGCGCATCCAGAAGCTTTGGAGGCTCGGCTCTCCGCTACTAAGCGTACACCCACCGATCCCAGTCTGCGGGGGGAGCCGCGGCCGGAGCCTCGGTGGGGGCACGACGCCCGCTGCACACGCGGAGCCTGGACGGGCCGCCCCCTGCAGAGGCCGGGCCGGGGGCGCGATGAGGCCGCGCAGGCCGGGCCCAGGCACAGCTCGAGCACTGACGGCGGGCAGGCTGCTGGTGACGGGCGCGGCCGCTGTGGCCTCCCCACATTCTGCAGGTGACTGCCGGGACGTTTTCAATTAACAAGTGGACTTTTAATAAACTTCTTTGTCTCAAAGAGACGATTTTGGTCCAGACAATATTCAGGGTAGCTCACCGGCCACCAGCTTTTGTTTTTATTTTTCTCCTCCTAATTGTACCCCGCAGGTTCCGCCCACCAAGAACTCCTCTCCAAGTGACAGTGACAACGACCCGTCCCCCCGATCGATGCTCAGGGTCCTACAGACGCCTGGTGGCGGCGGCTGCTCTCCCGTTCTAGGCAAAATGAGCAAAACAGAAGTTCATCTTACCTCACCGAAAGCACCTCTTCCGATTACTTTAATTATTTCGAAGTCTTCTCGATGAAGCTGCATCTCCTTGACCAGCTGTGTAAACGGCTTAGCTATAAATGCAAAAAAAGGAAATCAACAATTTACTCTAGTAAGTTGGTACTACGTAAAAATTCAACAACCTGACTGGGGCATTCCACTACATGACATAGCTTTTTTAGGAAACAAAGGTTTATTTTTTTTTAATTTTTTTTTTTTTTTAACGTTTATTCATTTTTGAGACAGAGAGAGACAGAGCATGAACGGGGGAGGGTCAGAGAGAGAGGGAGACACAGAATCGGAAACAGGCTCCAGGCTCTGAGCCATCAGGCCCGAGCCTGACGCGGGGCTCGAACTCACGGACCGCGAGATCGTGACCTGAGCCGAAGTCGGACGCTTAACCGACTGAGCCACCCAGGCGCCCCAAAGGGTTTACTTTTTAAAATGCTTGGTATCTGACAGGTGTTGGGAAGTCTGTGTCTGCGCTCAACTACGCAGATGTTCATCCTCGGCCCCTGTCCTTCAGCACCTGCTGTGACAAATGCTGCCACACAGAGGTCCGCTGCCGCTGGTCGTGAACACAAGCAGCAGGTACATTGGAGGTGAGTAGGCTCCGTGGAGCCACAGGGCAGCCCGGGGTGGGGCAGGGGGAACACGAGACAGAAAACTCTCGCAGAACGGCGGCCACCTCTGAAGTGCAGGCGGTGCTCCCGGACATCGTAACCATCCTTGCTAATCACGTGGGGACTCTAGCAGTGACCTCGGTAAGAAACGGGCAGAAGCACTTTACACGGCACTCACGTGTTCCATGCACGCATGCACAGCTAACAGAATAATCATCCTTTTATTATCCACGTTGTAGGGAGGAGAAAACTGAGCCAGGTTTCTGTGGACAGCGTGCTGGGCTGAATAGGGTCTCCTCCCCCCTCCCCAAATCAGTAGTGTCCACCCAGAATCTGTGACTGTGGCCTTATTTGGAAGTGGGGTCTTTCCAAATGTAGTCAACTTGAGGTCACAAACACGAATGAGATGGGGCCTAAACACAAAAGGACTGGTGTCCTTATTAAGAGGAGGGAATCTGGACACAGAAGGGAAACAGCCCCGGGAAGATGGGAGGCAGGGACTGGAATGATGCAGTCATAAGCCACGGGACACCAAGTGCACCAGAGGCTGGAAGAGACAGGGGTCCTCCCGGGGGCCTCTAGAGGGAGCACAGCCCTGCTCACACACCTTGACTTTGGACTTGGCTTCCCCAACTGTGAGAGGAAAATATCTGTTGTCTTAAGCCCCCCAGTTTATGGTAATTTGTGACCGCGGCCCAGGAAACCTTTCCAGAGACCGTGGGTAATTTCGTTCCAGGAGCGGAGCGAGAGGCAGCACCAGGACAGAAGTCCCGCAGTTCAACTCCAGGGACCGTGCACTCCTGACCACCACGCGTCACATCTCTTACAGCTGTTCTTATTTTCACCTTCAGGCCTAAATCCACGTTTTACACTAACCTTCACACAGTTCTCTTTCAAATTCCCCACTACTAGTTTTGCAAAACGTTTCCACTGGGCAAAAGGTACAAGGGCTCTGTGTTATTTCTCGCAACTACACGTGCATCTGCAACCATCTCCAAAAACAGCCAACAGCCTGCAGCCAAAACCTGCAATCTGACGTTTTCCGGGTTTCTAATTGAGCTCCATATTATTAACTGAATTCTGCAGTTTTTCTCCTTAAATAGCGGCTTAATAAATACCTTTAAGGTTTGGTCACCATGGTTCAGTGATCACAGGAACAACAGCCAGAGCACCACAAGGTTCTTGGTGCCTAAGGACAATGAATTGTTACCACTATCAGTGCAAATGCCCATCAGCACAGAGATCAGGAAATAGGACACATGGGGACTGATTTAACAAAAAAAAAAAACAAAAAACAAAAGGCCAGGCTAAAGAAAACCCTTGAGCTAGAACTTGAAAGGTTATCTATGGCTTTTTATTTCTTTCAAATATCACCCCCAAACAACCATTCCCAAAACTCCTCTAATAGATATCTGTACTTCAAACAGCCACCAAAAACCTCAACCTCTCCTGGTACCTTCTAGGGGAACCGCATGGAACCGTTCATTGTACAATGAAAAAAAAACGATCCCAGCAAATCTCATCTGTTGTATTTTACCACCAGAAGGGAGAGCGTAGGAGAGGAAAGAGAGCTGACCCGCTACGAACAAACTGTGGCACAGAGCGCACTCGAGTGCACGCCGCAGAGATGCTCGCTCTGGCAGGGGCATAATGCAACATTCTGGACTGTTCCACAAAACCCCAAGACTCACGAGAGGTGGCAGTCACTGTTTTCAATGTACAACCCAAACACATATTCATGAAAATCAAAGAGAATCCTACCCGTAATGAGCCACTTTTAATTTGCCCGTGACCCCGTGCCATTCTTGCTCGTAGGCATATTCCATGTTTCATATCGTCTGTATTCTTTTACTTTTTAGATGTCTCATGTCTCTGTACCACTCAATTATCATTTTAACAGATGCATACCATTTCACTAAGTTGGTGCACCAACAATGTAAATCATGTGTCTACTGAACAGACGGGTTAAACTTTTAATTTTGAAAATCAGTACCTTCTTTATGGTGAATAAATCTGCAATGAACCTTTGCATGCACAGAAGCTTTTTTACTATTTTAAAGTAATTTTAGGATGAAATCCCAGGATTCTCCAAAAGGCACTAACTTTTTTTGTGGTTCCTAATCTGTCGCCACACCCCGCCCCCAACACCATACACGGATGGTTCACCTGCCTTTTGAACGGGCAGTTCTCTGAGGCCTGGCGAGTCTACTCGTAAGCCCTACGGGAGGACTACCCACTCATCACAATTGCTCACCGATCACGTCTTAATCTTGTTTAACCTACTGCATAAGTGCTTTACTCTGACTTTGTGAAACATGCTACCTGTAAACGCCACGCCTCCGCTCGGTTCCTGCTTTTCATCTCAATTACGCTATTTTTACTTTACAGAAATTACTTTTCATAAAAATCTTTTCAACAAAACGGAACTGATTCATTTTTTTCCTTCGTCATTTCACTATCAGAGCCTACAAAGTTATCCACTCTTTAAAGATCTGACCTTCAATCCTACTTTCTGCTAAACGGCTTTTAAAAATAGATAACCCGTTACTCGTCTGCCGTGGCCTGACTGTGCAGGGGGGTCGGGGGCGAGCAGCCCGGCGCCCATTCTGGAGCTTCAGCTCCTCTGCGCACCACCTGGTAGCCAGCCGTGCCAGAGAAGCCACTTCGTCCTCCGGGACTCCTCACCCACCTCAGGGGCCCACTGACCCTGAGGACCGAGGCAGGTAGGAGCGAAGTGCCTCGCGGCCACCCCTGTTCTTTCCACATCGATCACCTTATCCTCCTCGTCGAGTTCCCTCCTCCTCTTTGATACAAACGGTCTTGTTGCTTCTGCCTTGTACACAGTTCTGCGCAAATTTCCCCGAACTGGATGGGCATGAATTCACCAGGCCAGTCAGATGAACGGGAAAACCAGGGAAAATGGGACGAACGCTTGAAAAGACCCAAGAGTTCTGAGGACGCAGCGAAAACGTGACACTGGTGTGTACCAATCACGAAGACAAGCACGCACGGCGGCAGACCGCCCCGTCCACCGCACAGGGCCACCGAGTCACGCTGATCCCACGGGACTTCTCAGGTGAACGGCAGAGAGGGGGCTGTCAACCAGAGTCAATGCAAAACCAGGGTGACCTCGTCATCCGGGTCACGCGGAGCCCAGAGACAGAAGCACACCAGCTCTCTGAGCACCAAAGTTTCACGTAAAGAACCGTTAGGAGCGCTAACTCGCCACGGACACAGCAGGCGCACACGCAGGAAGCAACACGACTACCCGTGGGGTTGGGGAACCGAAGGAGGGAATTCCGGAAACTAGGCAAAGGGCTCCGCACGGCTGAGGGTGGGCTGCTGCTGGCACTGGGGTCTCTGTGCTCACGGGCGGGGACCCGAGAAGCTGAGAGGGAGAGAAGCCCACCTGACACCCGGATGTCCCGGGCAGCTACTACTGGCAGGCGCTCTGGCCCGGAGGAAGAAGGGTGACTGGGGCGTCACTCAACGAGGAGCAGGCAGGAAGTCCCCGGTCCCCTCTCCCTCCTCCACCCCTCCGGTCTCCTTCTGGAGCCCTTAAGGCAGAGCCCAACAGGGAGCGGGGTCAGAGCCTCTACGGGGAGATGCTGGGTCAAGAGGACGCTCCTGAACGGCAACGGGATGGGAGATAGGTCGTAACCAGGAGGACTGATCAAATAAATGAACAAACTGAGGATAACGGGAGCCAGGGTCCTCACTGTCAGGGAAGGGAGTTACCAATAAGGGAGAGTTGGGGAGCCTGGGCGGCTCAGTCGCTTGAGCGTCCGACTTCAGCTCAGGTCACGGTCTCATGGCTCGTGAGTTCGAGCCCCGCATCGGGCTCTGTGCTCACAGCTCTGCTTCGGATTCTGTCTCCCTCTCTCTCTGCCCCTCCCCCACTCACGCTCTCTCAAAAATAATAAACATTAAAAAAAATTAAAAACAAAAACGAGTAAGGGAGAATAAACCCTGCAGGACTGGATCAGAATCGGGGGTGTCAGTGTGACCTCATGACGATATACAGGGACATCAAAAACACAGACCTCAACGGCTGGGCACATACACAGGGTCCTCGCTCTGTCCACCGACAGGCCAGGAGGCAGCAACATCCCACAACGAGCGCATCTAGCGCCCGAGCTCGGTTTCTAAATACCAGCCTCCGACAAAGGAGCCAGGACTCCTCGGGCCCTCCCAGAGCCGGCACTAGAACATTCTGTGCCAGAAAGCAAAGAAGGGCTCGAAGAGTCATGGGTACTCAAAACCAACGCCAATGGTCACAGACTGCATACATTAAGGAGGAAACCAGGAGTCCATACTGATATGAAAGTTTAAAATTCTAATGAGAAATGAGGTATTTATATAGTTTCAAAGTGAATCCAAACACAATAGTTACCAACAAAGGGAAATAAGTGACTTTACAGCGAGGTCTGGAGGACACCACTACCTAAGTCAGGGTATCAGAGTGAACACTACCACCAGCCGTGTGACAAAATGAAATTGTACCATCACCCGACGGGACCCAGTGAGAAAACGCAGCGTCACTTCTGTGACTTTCCTGCCCAAGTTACATAAGCTGAGTGTAATCACGAGGAGACAGGAGGTGAACGTAGGGACAGGTGTGGAAGCAGAGAGAGCTGAGGGTGCTGCCTCCCACCGCCGACGACGACACATGACCACGACACAAGACACCCACACGGCGGGAGAGGAGGAGGAAGCGGCCGCACCCAGGTTAGGCTGTGGAAGCGCAGTGGCCTGCGACGTAGGGAGAAGAACTCGAGGGGACGGCCGCGGACCGTGCACTGACTCCCGTGGGACAGACCCAGGGTGAGCAGGTTTGGCGGGGGAAGGGAGCGATACGGCAGCGTGCAATCGACACGTTCCCTGTTTCTGCCGCGGGGCCCAAGGCAGCGAGGACGCCAACCTTGTAAAACTCGACAGCTGTTTCACACGTGCAAAAACTCACCACCTCAGAAGCACCAGGTGACGCGGGGGGTGGAGGAGAGGTGGGGCCGGGAGGGGAGGACAGTCTACTGCCAGGAATCTGGAGACCACCGACCTGGAGGTGGCATTTCTTAAGCCTTTTTTCAGTCTGCCAACGTTACTTCACTGACTTAATCTAGAGCTTGGGATGCTCTTCGGGATACAGAATGTCCCAGGAAAAATTTTACGAAATTATATGCACTGGGGTGTGACCCAGCTTGTCACCCATTCAACGTATGCAGGATGCAGAGCAAAACCACAACAATTAAAACACCATTTGGGGCTCATTTAAAAAAACTGTTTTAAGATGAAAACTTTATTTTTTATTTTTTTAATGTTTATTTTATTTTTATTTAGAGAGAAAGACATAAAGCATGAGCAGGGGAGGGGCAGAGAGAGAGAGGGAGAGAGAGAATCCCACACAGGCTGCGTGCTGTCGGTACAGAGCCCGATGCGGGGCTCCAACCCACAAACCAGGAGATCATGACCTGAGCCAAAATCAAGAGCCAGATGCTCAACTGACTGAGCCACCCAGGCGCCCCTGGGATTCACTTTAAATATCATTTATGCTAAGGTTCTCCTAGAAGACAGACATCTCAGGTAACCTGAAGAAAACAGATCAGCTATAATGTTTAAAATGTTTTGATTTTCACGGTGATAATGAACCTGTAGATTTTGAAGTAAGAGAAACATAACTATTATACATTTTGGAAAGGGTGAAATTACCTCTCCTCCACATCCCATGAGCCAACACCAAAAGGTGACAGCTCAGCAAACATTCGCTGGGCGCCCGTGTGCTGGCACCAGGACAGAGAAGTGGGCCCGGCTGCCGGAGGCCCCCGCGGGACTCTGGCTCCAGCAACCGCAGGGGTGGGGTTGCTCAGGGTCGTGGGCCGCCCACACCTCCCCCTGCGCCTGCCGTCACTGCACCTGCGCACCATCTCGGACCACTCCCCGGTGCCCCCGTCCCTCTGCAGGGACCTCACAGCTCGCCTGTGCCCTCGCACCCACTCTCCAGCCTCTCCGGCCACGGCACCACCTGTGCCAAAGCCGACACAGTCGCATCACCTCCCCGGTTCGGACTCCTCACAGCGGGGCACGGCTCCGGGCTAAGACCTGTGTGCTCAGAGCCTGCTGCACGTGTGGGCCATCCGGGGGGACCCCCTACGCCCCCGTGCCCCCGCCCCCCACCCTGGTCCCACCACACCTCAGGTCCTTCTGCTGCTCAGGCCCTCAGGCAAGCCTGGGTCTTCCTAAGCAGAACCCTCACCCCCACAGGCTCCTGCTCATCCTTGGGACCCCCCGAGGTGGAAGGTGGCCCCAACTCCAGCCGGCTGACCGGGTCAGGAGCCCATCAGTCCTCCAGGAAGTAGGCCTCGGAGCCATACCAGCTCACTGACGTCTTCCCCACTGGCCCGGAAGGCCTGGGAAGGCAGGGCTACTTCCGTCCTGTTACCCGGCACTGCCCAAGGCCCTAGCACCACGGTGGGGATGCAGTGCCACAGCAGACTGGATGCCCACCTGACGATGTGATGTCAGGAAAGGTCACCTCCTCCGGTGGCGGGGGGGGGGGGGGGGGGGGGGGGGAGTGGTGTCATATTTTCTAAGGTAAAAGTATATTCAACAACCTAGGATATCTTCCACCAAAAAAGACTGAACAAAGCTTTAGCCCTTAGAGCGCTAAATGTTTATTCAGAGATTTTTCTTTTCCTGATCTCTTCATTCTTCCACAACCCAAGACTGTCCCCAAAAGAACTCTCTTACTGCCCTAAAAGGCAATCAATTAATCAACCAAAGGCAAGCACTAGCCAACAGGAGATCCCAACTATAAGGAAAAACTGGAGTCCAGGGTTCCCTTTAAACAGGAAAGCACTTTGCCAGGAAGAACTGGGGATGGAGAGAGGATCTTTGGCTGAAACGGACAGAAAATCATTGTGAAATGAGAAACCAATGCCCCCCCCCCCCCGCCTTTGGTTTGTTTATCAGGAGAGGAAATAAGATCAGACTGGCTGGAAGGAGTGTCAGGGAGGGACAGAGGAAAGAGGACTGTGTCACAGAGCAGCAGCCCACAGGAAGGCACACGGGAAGTCCCACTCTGCCCCCTTCTAGCTCGCACCATGACCTCCCTCTGGACTCGACCCGCACTGCCCGCCCCCGTCACCCGCCCGCTCCACTGTGGCAGCTTCAGCCACTCAGTGGTCAGGCATCTGGAACCGGTCTTACAGATTACCCAGCGCACATAATACATTTGCTACTGAAGAAACAGGAGCCCCCAAAGCCAAGTGACAAGGGGACACGAGGAACAGCTCCCCTCCCTCCCCAGTGCCAGTCCACTCCATTCTGTGGTGTGGGGCTCCGCTCCTGGAAGTCCTCCCCCTAGCAACTGCCAGCTACTGCTCAGGTCCCATCCAGGGACCACAGGTCAAACACCTGCTGCTGCACACAGCGGCGGCCCCACCGCTGGCTGGGTACAGGACAGGGGCAGCTCTGGGAGGAGGAGCCCAGGAATGGCACTGGAGTCCCAGGAACATGCCCGTGCTCTACGGACCTCATTTCTCGCAGAGGAGAAAGGGCCAGCCAGAACAGCACCCCGAGGACGGGGAGTATGGCCACAGTCAGGACGGTAAGTGGGCAAGGCATGACTTTGACCCCGATGAGCCCACACAGGGGAACTGGAGAGCAGGGCAGGACGGAGAGTCAGGCTGAGGCTGTCCTCTAACAAGGGGCAGGAAAAGCAGACACTTTCCTCCAAGTACCAGCTTAGTTAGTTTCAAAGCTGCTTCAAATTCATTCTCACAGTTCAGACCACTGATACACCTATTATAAGGTTTCTGAAAAATGTGCTGAACTTACATCAAATGGGGTTTACTTGTTTTAATATCTAATTTTGTTAAATGACAGAACACTTTCCTTCATCGGGAGTCCATCACAAACCCTTCTGGTTATAAATTGCCAGTTCTGAATCTTCCAAGGAGCCCTGTAGATAAAGTCCTCTACATATGAACTCACCCAGGTAGGCTGATAATCAGGAATTACAGTGTGGCAACATGAACAAACATCACATTTTAACTTAACACAATCTCAGACTTCTGAGAATTGAAAGAGAAGCCCCTTACCCCTCCTCTGACTCACGCCCGGAAGGCACAGACGGAGTCAGTGGAAACTGGAGAAGTCAGGGTGGGGAGATGGGTGGGGAGGTAGCAGGGAGTCAACAATAAACCAGGAAAGATCTCATTCCAACAGCCTGCTGTCACACTAACGCTGGCTGGCCCCACCTCGGCTAACCTTGCTCAGACCTAGCTCAAGGACTCCTGGGTCAGCCACGCATTCCTTCGTCTCTGCATCCACTCGGTTGTTGATTGACTGCTTTTCTCAAACCACTGTAATTCTGGCCCGCCCGGCTTTGTAAATTACCGACCTAAAACCCCACTGCCTCACTGCTGTGTGTCAACTTAGACGCGACTGTCTTTTCGACCTGAGAGCAGCACAAGTCTCCCCCACAAACTGCTGGGGCAAAGAGCCTATGCAAAGCGAGCAGTCGTCACAACAGATGTCTGATTTCTAAAGCCAACTACCCTACTGATATGAATACAAATACACATTTAAATAAAAAAAAATACCCAAGTGGGGCACCTGGGTGGCTCAGTCGGTTCAACATCCAACTCTTAATCTCAGCTCAGGTCTTGATCTCAGGGTCGTGAGTTCAAACCCCACCTGGGGCTCCGCACTGGGCACAAAGCCTACTTAAAAAAAATCCTAGGGTACAATGGAACGATATAAAAAGCAGAGCCAACTGAGTGAGGCATATACACAAGTCACACAAACGCAACAAACGCACAAACAGAAGACTGCATTGTGCCTTGGTGCCTACACCAGAAAGAAAGCCAGTTTCAGGCCATTTCTTCCGTGAGTCACTAGAAGCATGCTGTAAATGTACACTCTCAAGTTAAGAAACAGGAAAATCAAAAGTACAGACTGTGTGCTGGTTAGCACATGGCAGGGGCCGAGGCTGGGGTGACCTCCTCCAAGATCACCATTCCAGGACTGAGCAGAAGGGGCCTGTGGCCGGGCAAACTACCCCAGGGCCCCGTGTTAGACACAAACACGCTGGGCCCCTGCGTGAACCCGGCAGGGCTACTTGGCTTCTCTAAGGCTGTCTGCTCACCTGCTGAGATGAATGGTGCCTACCCAAAAAGTGACTGAGACTGTTGAATTATATTATATATACTATAAATTACCGTGTTATAACACCCCACCCCCCACCAAAGCACTTAGCTCTGTCTAGCATATAGTAAATTCTCATTAAACGGTAGCTACGGCTATTGGGTGACGTAGTTTTCTTATCAATTACATTAGTATTACTTATGTGTCATATTTAACAATAAGTAAACAAACCTACCACCAAAATGATCCTAGAATCCAGCAAAATTACCAAGAAGATAAGACTTGTTACAAAACAGTTTCACCAGGCCGATTACACATGGATGACACCTAAATAGTACCCAATAATTGCCACTAAGCAGCCTTGTAAACCAAGTGCCAAAGGGGCCCTATACAGCCCTAGAGGGTGGTCTATTTTGAGGAGCACACCTTAAACGTCAGGGCTGCCCCAGGCAGAGGCTCCTGGACATGCTAGATTAGGGGAGAAGGAAAAGTTTGCCTGCAGAGTCCAAACCACCCCAGACAGTCTGCACTCAGGACCGCCCCGCCCCCGGTGGATGAGGCGCCTCTGATCCCCGACTGAAGCCGCGTGTCTCCGGACTCCCCGTCAAGGAACTCTCCACCAGGCGGCGAAGTGCACTCGAATCGTTTCAGTGACCTTCACATTCCCACCTGCCCTGCGCCTTTTCTTCGGTGACACCCAGATTGAGGATGTCTTTATAAGTGCAAAACATGAGGGGGAAGGAAATTCTGCCTCGGGCACAGCCTGTGACAGACACCCGCCAGGCCGGACGGGGCTGCTCCACAAACCTGTTCAAAGGCTCGTCATTAACTGCAGTGCAGCGACCGGGAAACGCAGGAGCTGAAGACATGCTTGAAAGGGCACAGTCAGGTTACCACCTTTGGGGCGAAATGGGACAAAACCCTTCCGAAGGAGTCATGGTTTTTTTTTCTTTCCTGTGGTTAAGCAGAATGTTTAACATAGGAGTTCTAGCTATTTTGTTTGACTTCATCTCAATAAAACAGGTACAGGGCCCAGGGCGTGCATGTGAAACAGTCAGCCATTAATTTAGAGCATTTCCTGGTGCACCTGCTATGAAGCCACCCACAGCATCTGAGTGGCCACAAAATGGCTGTGAGTTTGCACCAAATGCATGTTACTGCTGCCCACCCGACCCGGCAACCCTGCCAGGTGGGAGGTGGCATTATCCTCGTCTTGCAAGAAACTCTGGATCTGCGCCCCTGACTGCAGGCCTTGAACCCAGGGCTGATGCCAGGTCCAGTCTGTGTCTTTTCAGGGCACTAGGGTCAGGGTCCTGAGTCCCGGTGGGGCAGCCGTTCCGCCCTCTGGCAGCCTGAGATAATGGAGTGGAGGCCTGGTCGGAAGCGCCCCTCTAGTGCCCCTCCCTAAGGACCCTTAAGCCACCTCCTCGCTCTGGGATTACGCGACTGACACGGACAGAAGAAATGTTTCAGGTTTCTGTTACCCTCTGACGAACCCCATCCCAAAACTTAAGTCAGAAAAATCGTAATTTAATGCGGTGGCTCGTCTATTTCTTTCGCTCAGGTGCTGGTGAAGAACCCAACCATGGAGTGCAAAGATCTGGGGAAACTGCGTCTCATCCTCGCCAGGAACGGGCACAGCTTCTCGTTCCTCTCTGTCCTGTTCAGCCCCCTACGGCCTTCCAACCACCTCTGTAGTTTTTCTTCGAGCTCTAAGTCCTCCACACCCTTCCTTTACCTGCGACCATCTTCAAATGCCACAGTTCTGAAGGTATTTTGCTTTAACATCTGAACTATTCACCAGGGGGGTGAATTCAAAAGACCCAGCTATGTGAGCAGAGGTTGAGGCCGGCCGCAGGCCTCCGCTTCAGCCATGTGGACCGCTGCTGGTCACGCGCACCTACCGGCTGACCACGCACCTTTGCTGTAAACAGCATCATGGCGCGGTGACCCTCTGGCTTTGTCCCGGAGTTCTCAGTCTTAGGTAAGGACCTGCTTCTTATCCATCTCAGACACGCCCTGCAAGATCTGAGCAATGCAGACCTCCGGCCCAAATTCAATTCAAACCCTATTTATCAGGGAAGCCTGACTGCGACCGGACCCCCTCCGCGGGGCCACCTCCCTGTCGTTCGGGGTCCTCTGGGCAGGGACAGAGGAGAGGGCAGGGACAGAGGAGAGAGCAGGGACAGAAACACACTGAACACGGCACATGGGGAAGCAAGGGGAGGGCTACAAAGAATTTTAAGGAACAAGCTGCATGAGTGAAAGAGAAAACAAAGAAAAGAAACCAGCTGTGAGGGCACAAGGGAGAAAACATGACAATGTATTTTTTGAAGGGGGTTGTGGAAGACAGAAGGAAAAATGAGTCAAAGTTAAGTCATCCTGGAAGTCCTGCTTTTGTATTAGACACAGGACCATCTGTGTGTGTGAGAGCGCGCAGCCGTGAGCCTGAGAGGGGCGGTGTGAGCAAAGGTATGGAGAAGGGGACCAGCTGTCTCCATCTGGAAGAACCTGCAGGGGCACAAGGAGCTGGCTGAGCAAGTGAGGGGGGCCAGCATGAACACAGACCTGGCTCGTTTATCTCACTTGGAAGCCACAGAGAGGACCCCAGGATCCCGTACGGGGGAGGTTACGCTGACTGAAGTCTGTGTTGACCGAATTAATGAAGACATGAGGTTAACACGTGAAAGCATTTCGTAAACCACAGTACTGTATAAAAATGCGTGTTGTCCCTGACGTAATGACCGCTACCTAACTGGTAAGAACCCAAAAGGTTTTATCTACAAGTTCTAAAATATATCAGAATCAATTAAACAAATACTTATTAAGCACCTTCTGTTTGCCAGGAACTGTTCTAGGCAGCACGGCTAGGTCTGGGAACAAAAATCCCTACCTTCCTCATACGTATGAAGAACAGGCAGTTATGTGGGAAACAGTAAATCCTTCAGAAAAAAGGAAAAAGGGCAGGGAAACTGGGAATGTTGCAGAGTAAGGAAGGAGAGTTTATACAGTGCCAGCGGTCTGGACAGAAGCTGCAAAGTTGGTGGGGCTGGATTCCGACTCTAGTTTGAAGGTGGAGCCCACAGGATTTCCTGCAGGGCTGCATATGCAGTGTGCGCATTATCCGAATTATCCGAGGTGTTGGGGTGTTTGCTGGGAGTCGCCAGTGAGATGGTGGGGGGATGGAGCGGACTGTGGGGTGAGCTGCACCTGTCTGCCGGGAGGCGGCGGGACACCCGAGCCTGGCCGTGAGCGGTGAATGTGGGTACTCCGTGTACAGCCGGCATCAGAGTCACAGGCGTGGATGAGATCCCTGGGGGTTAGCAGAGACAGAGGAGGGGACGTGAGGACGGGCCCTTTGGAGATCAGGAGGCTGGGAGGGAAGAGAAGGAACCAGCCAGGAGCCTCAAGGAGGAACCGGATCGAGACGCGCGACAAGCTGGGAATTAACTACTGTTTTTTGCCATGTGGACATCACGGTGGCCCTGACACAGCAGCAGATCAGGGAACGCCGAGGGACAAAAGCCTGATTACAGTGAGTTTGAGAATGGGAGAGGAGGTAGTGAACACAGGGAGAACGAACGCACCATTCTGAAGAGTTTCGCTGCTAAACGAAAAAATGCACGGAGTAGATGCCTGAAATCATTTTCACCAAACAAAAAACAAAAGACTACTCATCTTGGTAGAGGTAAAGGTGATCCATTCTGAAACTGCTAACATCTCACTGATCAACTAACCCCATCAGGCTCGTGGATGGGGGCGGGGATGGAGAGGAGTCTGTGTTACTGACATCACAGATGTTATCAACAAAAAGCTCATTTTCACTGGTTTAGATGGTAACAGCAAACCATAATCCCGGGGTTATCAATTAAATGTCTCAAGCTTCAACCAGCAATCCACAGAATACAGCCATTTCCTTACAATGAATGTTAACGACACTCCGTTTTCCAAGGCTGGTGCCGGGACCTCAGCGGTGTCTCCCGGGACTGCCCTCTCACCCGCACGGGGGTACCCGCACCAGCGCTCTGCGGTTATTTTATTTCATTTTTGGTAGAAATTAATGATTTTACTCACTGGCTTTTCTTTTTTTTCTTGATCTTTATTGAATTCTGAGTAAAAAATCTTAATATTGCTGAAGAAAATAAAGTTAGGAACATACATACTGCTTTATCAAGTCAACACCTGAGATTATAAGTATATATGTGTGTGTGTGCTATATGTATATACACATTATAATAAAGACTTCACAGTGTGCCAAAGAGAGGTATGTAAGGCCACCTACGATCACAGTGTGCAGTCTGTCAGCTCAGCAGTAAGTATCACAGCCGCTCTAAAGATGGTTTTGTAACCCCAAATCTTCCTTTGTTAACTAGGCAGCCAGGAATCGTCATAACTGACCAAGTTCACCTTCAGCATTCTGTGGTGCCCCACAGGTCATTCGGCCCTCACCTTCAGCAGACGGTGGTGCCCCACAGGTCATTCAGCCCTCACCAGGACGAGGAAGGGGCCGGGGGATGGAAAACCAAGGACGGACCCCTCCCCCCTGCCCAGCACAAGGCCAGAGCCATCCTGCGCAGACACTTACAACTGGGCTGTGACCAGCGGGGCAGGAAGCAGGGCATGAGTAACGGCAAGGACGGGAACCCCGGAGGGGGCGTGTCTACACCACCTCTGTGTGGTGGAAGGGAAGGGAAGAAGAGGGGCTCCAAAGTTCCTGCCACCAGTCTGTCACAGAGTAGGTCCTAACCTGCTCCTCCTGGTTCTCATCTCGCGCTCGAGCCTGGCTGGCACATTTCCTGAAGACACAGTCACAGGGCTCGAGACAAAGGACACTAACAAGACGGTGTACAGGAAGGACACTGCACCTGAGAGTCAAGCAGTGGGGAGAGTAAAATGACAAAGTGGGAAGTCCGCAGAGCGTCCATCAGCAAATCGACACATTCCAAATAAAGGTGACCGAATTTCAGTAATCAGTAATTTGAGGGAATTTTCAGCAACCAGACAATATCCACCAACCTTCCGTTACCATTCATTCAAACTTATGCCACGGTCCTATTTAAGTGAGATCCTGGCTGAGTAAATTTGTCTTTTACTCTTTCTTCCACCCCAAATATTTGATAAAATAGTAAATCCACTCCATCGCTAAGGGCAGCCACCCCTTGCTTAACGTTTTCATACACGTCACGGATGTCATAAAACAATCTCTAAAACGTGCAGGATAGAGATCATTACCCGCTTTTGATAAAGTAAGCTAAGAAAACACAAAGCCCAAGTTCATATAAATGGCTGGTATTTTTATTCTCTTTTTATCTTTATTTCTCACATATATGATTATTCATACTTCTCAGAACATTCAAATTTTCCAATTTTAAAACGAGAGGAAAAAATAACTCCCCTTATTTTTCTTAGTGTTCTTAACAGAATCCTCCAGGCAGAGTATATTATCAGATTTTCTGCGTGTGCCACTGCTGCAAATCGGAGAAGTCTGGCTTTCCTTCTGCACGGTAAAGTAACAGCTGCTGCTGCTTTCACGGTCAGTACGTCTTCTGCGGCACGAACGGTCACTGGTAGCCAGTATCGTTCTGGTTACAGGTGAAGCGTGTCATGCAAATTCTTTAAAAGCTGGTAATCAAAGTAAACAATCCTTTCGTACCCTTCTAGCAGATTATTTATCATCCTCACATTGTCCCCATTTGTATTTGTTATCTCTGGAGCTACCATACGTGCACCCTGTGATTCAGCCACGTCCACCAAAAAGATACAAGAACGTTCAGAGCAGCTCAATTCAAAGCGCCATGAACGCTAACAACCCAATGCCCAGGAGAGCAGACAAATCTGCAGCGTTGGTGCAACGGGCACCACGTATCAACAAAAAAAGAAGGAACTGCTGCACGCAACACTGATGAGTGTCAAAGATACAGCGTGAAGCCAAAGAGAGCAGACACACAATCCTATGTGATTCCACCGTCTGAAACTCTGAAACAGACACAACTCCTAGACAATTCATGAGGAAAAAACAGTCTCTTTAACAAACTCTTTAATACTCGCATGCAAAAGAATAGATATGAGCCTCTACCTCACACCACACACAAAAAGTAACCCAGAAAGGATCAAAGACCTAAAAAGAGCTAAAACCATAAAACCCTTAGAAGAAAGCATGCAAATCAATCTCTGTGACCCTGGACTAGGCAAGTTTCTTAAACATGAAACCAAAACCCAAGCAAGAAAATTTCTAAACATAAATTGGACTTCAGCAAAACTAAAAATGTTTGTACTTCAAAGGACACTAATGAAAATGAAATGACAAACTATAGAATGGAGACGATATGGCAAATTTTCAAGTATGCACCAATTCGTATGTCTGATAAGGAACTTATATCCAAAATATACCCAAACACTGTTACAACTCACCTATAAAAAGACAAATCCGCCAACTTAAAAATGGGCAAAGGATATGAACAGACATTTCTCCAAAGAAGATATACAAATGTCTAATAAACACCTGAAAAGATGCTCAACATGATTAGCCATCAGGGAAATACAAATCAAAATCACAATGGGTTACTTCACACCCACTTGCATGGCTAGAATAAAAAAGAAAAAACGGTAACAAGTGTTGGCTGGATGTGGAAAAACAGAAACCCTCCTACACTGCTAAGAGGACTGTACAATGATGTGCTCACTTTGGAAAACAGTCTTGTAGTTCCACAAAATGCTAAACATGGAGTTTATCCCCAAACCCAGCAATTCCATTCCTACTTATATACTCAACAGAAATGAAAATATGTCTACACAAAAACTTGCATACAAATATTCACAGCATTATTCACAGCAGCCAAAAATGAGATACCACCCAACTGCCTATCAACTGATGAACGGATAAACAAAATGTTGTCTATCCACACGATGAAGTACTATTAAGAAAATACCGATACATACTACGACATGGATAAAGCTTAAAAACATTTTGCTAAATGCAGAAGCCATCACAAAGGCCAAATATTTTATGACTGCATTTATATGAAATGTCCAGAATAGGCAAATCCATGGAGACATAAAGTAGGATGTCAGGGGCTGGGGGAGGGGAATGGTGACTACTAATGGGTATAGGGTTTCTTTCATGGGTGGTGAAAATGTTGTAGAATTAGCTACTGGTAATGGCTGTACAAATCTGTGATATCAGAATCACTTCTCTGCACACTTAAAACAATAATAAACTTTTTGAAAACCAGGCATAACTAACCTGTGATATTGGTCACAGCAGTGGCTACTACTAGAAGAAGGGGTTATACCTGGGGGGCAGGGGGGTCACCACAGAGCCTACTTGGGTACGTGATTCATCTATTTAAGAGGTTTTGAGAACATTTAGTGGGGCGCTGGGTGGCTCAGTCAGTTAAGCTCTTGATTTCGGCTCAGGTCCGGATCTGAGGGTCGTAAGATCGAGCCCTGCAATGGGCTCTGCACTGACAGTGTGGACTCTGCTTGGGATCCTTTCTCTCTGCCCCTCACCTGCTCACTCCCTCAAAATAAATAAAAATTTTAAAAATGGTATGAAGAATATTTAAAGAAGTTACTGAAATGAAGCAACAAACACAGTAGCTGGGAGCAGGCACCTGAGTTAGACTCGGCCACCCCACTGGTGTTACAAGACAGTTCATCTGAGCTCCAGTCTAGCCTCCAGGAAATGAGAGCGAACCCTGGACTGAGGGCCACTGGGAGAATGAAACGAGACTGTGGACGTGAACCACGAGCACAGTGCTCACTGTATCGATACACAGAGCCGTTAGAATCGTGTTGTGATCATCGGCTCGTCACAGGAAAACTCACTGCTCCCCTTCTCACCCCCATTCTCTTTCCCACAGAAACACACAGGGACAGACAGACAGCTGTCTGCAGTGCCAGCAGCCTCAGGTGTTAGCCTGTGCTCAGGCAGACAGCACCTGGTCCCTCACCCCACACCTCTGGGGCTCTCCCAGGACACAAGCCTTCCCTCTTCGGGGCCTTGCCCGGAAACCACCACTACCGTGCTGCCTGCCATTTGCTCCGGTCCTTCCGCCCCTTTCGTCATTACTCGCTTTCACCAGCACTCAGCGGAAGGGACACTCCCTGCCTGGCCCTAAGGATACTGAGTAAGAACCCCTGACCTCCCAGCCCCACCCTCCTTCGACGTCATCTAAGCCCTTCCTTATAACTGCATGCTCATGACCTTTACATACGGAGCACTCTTTCATCTGAGTACTATATATGGAATTCTTGTTTTAAAGGACCGTTATTTAAATTTACTGGACTGGAAAACACTAGAAAAACAAATTAATGCCAGAGATATGTTTTTTAAAAAATCCTAGCATACATCCTGAGACCAGAAGAGTCCTATGTAAGCTTGTAAACCTTCTGTATAAAAACCATTTTCTCCAATGTTCGCAATTGCCACCCAGAGCTAAATATTCAACGATCCAAGTCCACGTGGCAATCGCTGATCACTCTGAACTGGATGGTCAATATACCAGGAATACTATGGTGTAAAGGGAAAAAAAAAAAAAAAAAAGGTTAAAAGTAATCCTTTTTACAGGTAATCTTCCCTTTACCTAAAATCCATTCTAGATTTTACTTTCTTTAGCCACTAGCTCTGTATTTTTATATGAGGAATAGAAGTCTCTGGAAGGGAAAAGACGGTCTCTACAAAAATTACATGAATCTTCTAGAACCTGGTCCTCAGTTTCCAGTGGCCAGACATGAAAACAAGCAGGAAAGGAAGATTCAAAAGGGCAACGCATCCAGCAAGTCCAGTAAGCAGTTCGCTGACTTTCCAGGCCACTGCTTCTGCACCAGGGGAAAGAACCCAGCAGGCTGCTCTCAAGAGTGATACCCTGGGGCGCCTGGGTGGCTCAGTTGGTTAAGCGCCCGACTCGGGTTCAGGTCATGATCTCATGGTTCATGAGTTCGAGCCCCGCATCAGGCTCTGTGCTGACAGCTCAGAGTCTGAAGCCTGCTTCGGATTCCATGTCTCCCTCTCTCTCTGCCCCTCCTGTGCTCACTCGCTCTGTCTCAAAAAAACAAACAAAAAACCCATTAAAAACAAAGCGATACCCTGTTTCCTTCCAAAAAGGAGCCATGAAGAAAGGCCAGCTTCTCTGCCTAGCCTCACCCCCTATTCCAGGGCCAGCTACCACCTTCCACCAGCTGTCACCCACTGTAGTCTCAAAGCTCATGCTTCCGGGTGCTCCAGGCACATTGTTGCAAAGCCCTTGACCAAGGCAACAAGGCTAAGGTGGAAACAGTGCTTCATCAAAATGCTTCTAAACGTGTAGAAGAACCTGCTTGTGTGGGGGTTTTTTCCCCTAAAAAGAGGCTTATAAAAATTGTTTGAACAGTTTGAACAGTAATACTTTAGATGTGATAAAAATGGCTTCCCTTGTTTTAAATGCAAATTAATTGGGGGCGCCTGGGTGGCTCAGTCGGTTAAGCATCTGACTTCAGCTCAGGTCATGATCTCACTGTCTGTGGGTTCGAGCCCCGCGTCGGGCTCTGTGCTCACTGCTCAGAGCCTGGAGCCTGTTTCAGATTCTGTGTCTCCCTCTCTGACCCTCCCCCGTTCATGCTCTGTCTCTCTCTGTCTCAAAAATAAATAAATGTTAAAAAAAAATTTTTTAATGCTAATTAATTAAACATCAACAATTAAATCTGTCAGGTTGGATGCCACACTACCTACATCACATGGTATGTCACATTATCCAACTGAACCCAAGCATTTCTAAGATACATTGTTAAAATAAGAAAACAAAGGGAGCCTGGGTGGCTCAGTTGGTTAAGTGCCTGACTTCGGCTCAGGTCATGATCTCACGGTTCATGAGTTCGAGCCCCACGTCAGACTCGGTGCTACCAGCTCAGAGCCTGGAGACTGCTTTGGATTCTGTGTCTCCCTCTCTCTCTGCCCCTCCCCCACTTATGCTCTATCTCTCTCTGTCTCTCAAAAATAAATAAACGTCAAAATAAAATAAAAAACAAACCCTCTGTGCTTGATACTTTTTCAGTAATATAAAAATGAGGGCATAAAAGAAATAAGACACATAGGACTATAATCGAGACACTTAGTAGAGAAGAAAGGGTAGATAGATGTCCTTCTGAATCTTTTAACTCACTGTCCCCAGAACAAATAAATAGGAAGAAAGCTGCTTTTATCCAAGACTTTTTAAAGAATTACTCTGGTTCCATCTGGCCTTTGGTAAGCCTCTGGTAAGCCAGAGATGAAACACACTAAAAACAAGGCAAATGACAGAAGCTTTCTGTAAATCAGTAAAACTTTATTGGAAGGCTGGCAAATGTTTAACACTTCAAAAAAGGATGCCTGGCTTTGTGCAGTCTGCATCTGCATGATAAAGGATTGGTCAAAACTGCATTCTCCTTAAACCAGTCCTTCAGTGAAAGTGAATTCTACTACAATATCTGATCACAACCACACTTTTCCAGAATCTCTGGTGCTTCTGAGCAAACTGAATACGTACCCACACCTGCACTCAGCTCCTGGCCTCAGCGCTCGCCTGGCCGCTGCTCCCCGCCCCGCCCCCCGCCACCACCACCACCAGCACAGCCCTGCTCAGCCACACTGCAGGTGTTTTTTGGACAGCCCACCCCACCAGGTCTCTGGGAGCTGGACTGCAGAGACCAGTAAGAGCACAGCATCACCCACAGACGCCCAGTACAGGGAGCTAACTTTTCACAAGTTCAGTTACAGAACCAGAGGGCCTGAGATGACGGTTCAGAGTCCTCGCTCTCACCACCCCGACCACTGCATCCCCGGGGCCCGCTCACCCACATCCTGTACGCAGGTCCCTGTGCGCTACCCTGAACCCCCAGGCACTGGAGGTGCCCCTCCCCCCAACCCAGAGGCACTCCAGCCAGACACATGCCACCCCTGGGGATGGGGAACCGCGTGCTCCTGGAGGTTCTCACACACCCAGACTCCATGAAAACCAAAGGCCCTGCCTTGCCACCCCAGGGCCACGCAGCATTTTCTCCAGCACAGGAAGTAGGGGGACACCCATCCCAGGAAGGGGAGACATCCAGCTAGAAAGGAGGACAGCACTTGAGAGCTCAGACCCCAGCACCCTATACTTCACCTTGTAGTCATAAACTCAGAACAAAACACGGGCAAGGGCTCACAAAAGGCAAAGAAAAACATATATAAGAAAAGGGGTTGTTAATTTCCCTAAAATAAAGCGTTGTAAGAAACTAATAGGAAAAGGGCCTCTGGGTGGCTCAGTCGGTTAAGCATCCAACTCTTGGTTTCGGCTCAGGTCATGATCTCACAGGTCCTGAAATGGAGCCCTGAATCAGACTACGTGCTTAGGATTCTCTCTCTCCCTCGCACTCTGCCCCTCCCCCCTCCATCGTGCTCATGCAGGCACGCATGCTCTCTCTCAAAATAAGTAAACTTTAAAAAAAAAAAGAAACTTAATAGGAAAAAGCTGAACAAGTCGATGTAAAGTATGGGGAAAAGGGAAGGATTTTAGCTAAACATTAATCAACCCTTTAAATGCTTGGGGTTCATTAAAATGCCCTACGGGGGAAACACTGGGGGAGGGGAATCAGACCTGCGGGCTGGGGGAGGAGAGGCATCCCTGCAGCCACACTCAGGAGTCCACAAGAACGTCCACAAGGCTGAGAAGAGAGGCCATCGATGCCCACCCCGCCACCCCGCCGCCCCACCCCAGCCCCTGCATCACCACTGGAACATTAACCACCAACCTCGGTCACGGCTAACCCAACACCCGGCTCACACTCAGGATCATAGCCACGTCAGCCACTGATGAAAAACGTACTTCACAACAGTAAAAAACAAAAACAAAACAAAACAAAAAACATTTCAAATAAAATAAGAAATATCACATTTTTTACAACAATTTATAAACCCCAAATAGCTCTATTTCCCACAAAATATACTGGACCAACAGTATGATAATGATTTGTCAAAAGCTGTATTTGTCCAGTAAGGAAAACACTCGAACTAAGTTAAAATGGTGCAAGCAGGACAGGGCAAATGGCCGGGTTCCTTCAACAAAGGAACTGAAAAGGGGGGTGGGGAGGGAGGTGGAGCCTCCAGGGCAAAAGATTTAGGATGAGCGCAGCCCAAACACCAAGCATGCAGACTTGGTTTGAGCTCCTGTAAAACAACTGAATACACCACCAAAAAGGAAATTTAAACCATGACTGAGGGGCACCCAGGTGGCTCAATACTTGATTTGGCCTCAGGTCATGATCTCACAGCTTCGTGAGTTAAGCCCCGTGATGGGCTCTGAGCTGACAGCACAGAGACCGCTTGGGATTCTCTCTCTCCCTCTCTGCCCTTCCTCCACTCGCATGTTCTCTCCCTCTCAAAACTAAATATTTTTGGGGCGCCTGGGTGGCTCAGTCGGTTAAGCGTCCGACTTCAGCTCAGGTCACGATCTTGCGGTCTGCGAGTTCGAGCCCTGCGTCAGGCTCTGGGCTGATGGCTCAGAGCCTGGAGCCTGCTTCCGATTCTGTGTTTCCCTCTCTCTCTGCCCCTCCCCCGTTCATGCTGTGTCTCTCTCTGTCTCAAAAATAAATAAAAACGTTAAAAAAAATTAAAAAAAAAAAACTAAATTTTTTTTTAAGTAAATAAATAAACCATGACTGAATACTGCACGACACTGAGAACTTTGCTGCTAGTTTTTCAATGTCATAATGTCATTATGGCTATGTTTTTAAAGAAAATCTTTATCTTCTTAAAGTATATACAGGAGTATTTACAACTAAAACCACAAATGTCTTGCATTTGCCTCAAAATAATCCTTTTGGGGAACAGGGGGATAAAAATGAAGTAGACTGGCCAGGATTTGACAGGTGATTCAACTGGGGTTCATCATCCCAGTCTCTACTTGTTTATGCCTGAAATTTCCCATAATAAAAGAAGTTTAAATTTGGAGTAGGAAATACTGCCAACTGCTACCAGTTTTATTAACACTGATCACGAAAATAAAGAAGATCAACACATGAGGGGCGCCTGGGTGGCTCAGCAGGTGAAGTGTCCGATGTCGGCTCAGGTCATGCTCTCACTGTTGTTGAGTTCGAGCCCCGCATCGGGCTCTGTGCTGACAGCTCAGGGCCTGGAGCCTGCTTCAGGTTCTGTGTCTCCCTCTCTCTCTTCCTCTCCCCAACTGTTCATCCTCTCTCTCTCTCAATAATAAACAAACAAACAAATAAACAAACAAATAATCAACCAATCAACATATGAAAAATTCAAGCCACTCCAAAAAAGGAGTGACATTTTCATACAGGGGTCATCCAGTATTTCATGGTATCTAAACAGAGTACAGTCAAAGGCCTGACATGGGATATCAGGCTAGACATTTGTGAAAAATTAGTCTCCATTTACAAATACTCAAATCAGAATGACCGAATCCAAATCACTACGAGCTCGTCACCAACGACACAGGAGTTTTCCTCACTGGAAGCATATCCGAACCTGAAAATTGCTACGTGCCCAGTTGATTTGTTAGGAGTTCGTTTGTTTTATTGCTGGCATTCCTTCTGGTCGTAAAACAGTTTTACGAGCTGGTAAAAATTTTGTACCAACTCTGCAAAGCTGACGTGACTAATGGTCTCAGTACTGAGCTTAACAGATGCTCACCCTGAACCTGACCCACACTGCAGAGCAATACTTTGGACTCTGCTTTCAAAAGGCCTATTGAGATCCTCCTATTGCTAAGTGTTGACCTACAGACTCCGCCCCAATGGCGCCGCTAGAGGACACTTCGTGCAAAATGAAAAAGGTTTATTCCTCCACACCAACCTTTATTTTTTTTTAAATTTTTGTAATGTTTATTCATTTTTTAGAGACAGGAAGAGACAGAGTGCAAGTGGGGGAGGGTCAGGAGAGAGGGAGACACAGAATCCGAAGCAGGCTCCAGGCTCTGATCTGTCAGCACAGAGCCCGACGCGGGGCTCGAACTCACGGACCGCGAGATCATGACCTGAGCCGAAGTCGGACGCCTAACCGACTGAGCCACCCAGGCACCCCCCAACCTTTGTTTTTAAAAACACTTACAGCTCATTACCGGAAAATATTCTTCTCAGATAATAAATGTAGTATTTTCAGCATCATTAAATTTGCAATTCAATCAACAAGAACTGGGGTGGCAGGGAAAAAATAAACCGTAAGAGAACGGATGTGGGTGGTGCTACGGAGTGGATATTAACTGAGAATGGCGTAAGTTTTTTGAGGTTTTAGTCTTAGTATTCAATGAAGTTATATTTTATATTACAAACCAATCGTGATAAAAATGCTACTGGAGAAGAAAAAATATAAAATCTGATCAACTAAGGATCTAGCAGTACTCAAAAATATCACCATTCAATAGGGACTAATAATTCTGTATTATTTTTAGGGAAAAATCCACGACAAACGGATATCCAAGGACTACCTGTATTTAAAGAAAAAGTTCCAAGATGAACAAAGCACTGACTCCACAAGAAACAGATAAATCAGAGAAGACAGCTTTAAAACATTCTGATTAGTGGCCTCAAAAAGAGATGAAATCACAGCCACCCACCACAGAACACCTCATCATGATAACAACACAGGATCTTCTTCAAGAGGGAGACGCTGTGAACCTAGAATTCCATACTCAGGCAGACCACCAATAAAATGAGGAGACCGTAAGACATTTTTAGGCATTCGATAATTTGGAAAGATCACCACCCCGATCCTTCCGTGGGAGAAAAATGTTACATACACATACTATACTGAGCATCTATGTATAACACACGTATCCTCTCCTCACCATGAAAAGCCTCTAGCAAATCACCAAACAAAAAGAATCCAATAAAGAGTGATGGTGAACATAAACAATCGTAGAATACGACTCAGCAGCAGCAAAGGAAGTTAGATTCTCCTGCTCAAGGCACAGATAGGCACTTTCTCTCTGGGTCCAGTCACACAACTCGGTTTCACAGTGAATAAAAGTTACATAACCATAATTACAGGTGTACCTCGGAGATACTGCAGGTATCCAGACTAACACAATAAAGTGAATACTGCAATAAAGGAATCAAATGAACTTTTTGGTTTCCCAGTACATGTAAAAGTGACGTTTATACTATACTGTAGTCTGTTAAATGTACAATAGCATTATGTCTAAAAAGTCAGTGTTTATACCTCAATTTAAAAATACTTTGTTGCTAAAAAAATGCTAACCATCATCTGAGCTCTCAGTCAGTCATCTTTTTGCTGGTGGAGGGCCTGCCTCGATGGTACTGGCTGCTGGCCTGGCAGGCGATAGGTGGAGGCTGGGGAGGCCGTGGGGACTTCTGAAAACAAGACAACAATGAAGTCTGCCACAGGGATGGACTCTCGGTCATGAGCAACTTATCTGTAGCCTGCGATGGTCTCTGATAGCATTTGGCCCACAGTAGAACTTCTTTGAAAATGGGAGCCCAGCCTCTCAAACCCTGCAGCCGCGTCATCAAGCTAAGTTTATGTGATCGTCTACGTCCTCTGTTGTCATGTCAACAATCTTCGTGGCATCTTCGTGGCCACCAGCAATAGATTCCATCTCAAGAGTCCACGTTCCACGTTCTTTGCTCACCCATCAGAAGCAACTCCTCATCCATTAAAGTTTTACCATGCAACTGCAGTAACTCAAATATAATAATCAAGAAAAAGTTTGAAATACTGCAGGAATTAGCAAAATGTGACAGAGGCATGAAGTGAGCAAATGCTGTAACAAAATGGTGCTGACGGGCTAGTCTGACACAGGGCTGCCACGAACTTTCAATTTGTAAAAAAATGCAGTATCTGTGAAGCGTAATAAAGTGAAGCGCAATAAAATACGGTATGCCTGTACTGTAAATGCCATTTATTAGCTTCCAATTCTTAGAACCAACGTAGACAAAACAAGGAAGACTTCATTATAGTCACGGAACAGAACATAAATGCCATAAGCTTTGACAACATAAAACTGGTAATTCCCCTAATTAACTCTTTAGTGAAAATTAATTTAAAAATGATGTCACAGATAAAAGAAAATGAAAGCAATTAACTTATTTTATACATGAGTCCACTAACTACAGATTCCCCCCCTTACAACTGGGAATATAAATTTAAAACTAATAAAACATGAACACGACAGGTTTGGCTGTGCAGTTATGGGAAAAAAAAAAAACGCCATGGCTAAGTGTACTTTACTCCATCCTGGGAATGCATGAATGATTCACTAGCGTTATATATATTAATATAAACAATAAAAACTAAGCCTATCTAAGACAAAACTCACAACCCTCTTGATATATGTAATTACCACATTTCAACATTAATTTCTCATGAAAATTTTAAAACTATGAATAGAAATATATTCTGATACTAAAAATCCTTTCAAATCAATATTCAATTTTAGTGGGAAGTCTAAAATATGCTCTAAAATTTAAAAGTAAATTTTAAAAACTTATATAAGTGAGGAGGAGAAAGACTTTTACTTTCTATGGCATACCATTCTGCACTGTTTCAATTTATTAAATCATGAACACATGTTATTTTTATAATTTTAAAACTATTTCAAATAATAATAGCACTGGCCGAATATAAGTTTTGTGATTTATGTTCTGAGATTTTTAATACTTGGCCCCAGGGGCAATCCTAAATCACAAAGAACTGTAACTTGGAACATCCATGACCACCCTCCACAAACTATTAGAGTTCAAGGTTACCAAAAAGTAACTACAAAAATGTTCGTAAAGGAATTTTTAAAGAAAAATTGACTTATGATAGATGCATTGGAGTCAAAGAAACTCTCTGGGGAATTTAAAAACCAAAGCAGTTTCCAGTAGAACTCTTCATTAATAGCCCCAAAACTGGCCAATCCAGATGGCCATCCAGAGTGAATGAATAAACTGTGATACATGAATAAAATACTGTACAGTGCGCAGAAAAAACTAACAGCATAGATGGATCTAAATTACTTTTACTTGCAGTTACTTTTTTACTGTTGGTGAAACCTGGAACTTGCCATTTTAACCATTTTTAAGGATGGCCAAGAAAAAAGGGAAGACTCAAACTGCTAAAATTGAAATGAAAGAGGAGGCATTACTACAGATCTTAGAGAAATAAAAGGATTAAGAAATGCTATGAACAGACTCTATGCCAACAAATTTAATCTAGATAAAATGGACAAATTCCTGAAAAAGATAAAAATTACCAAACTGACTCATGAAGAAAGAGAAAGTGTGAATAGATCTATACCAAGTACAGGGGTTGAATCAATAGTCAAAAAACTAACCACAAAGAAAAGCTAAGATAGATTTCCAGGTGAATTCTATCAAACATTTAAAGAATTAATACAAAATTTTCACAAACTCTCACCAAAAAAAAAAAAAAAAAAAAAAAAACCCAAAAAAACTGAAGAGAGAATACTTCCTAACTCATTCTATAAGGCCAGTACTACCCTGATAGCAAAACCAAAGACATTCAAGGAAAGAAAAAAACTACAAACCAGTATTTCTTTTGATTATTCATGTAAAGATCCTCAACAAACTACTAAACCAAATCCAGCCAACACTGAAAAAAGAATCATGCACCATGACCAAATGGAATTTATCCCAAGAATATAAGGTTGGTTCAACATACAAAAATCAGTTAATGTAATACACTATATATCAACAGAATGAGAAACAAAAGCCACCTTATTATCTCAATGGACCCAGAAAAAGTAATTGACAAAATCCAACACCCTCTTATGGAAAAAACACTCAACAAACTAGAATAGAAGGAAACTTCCTCCACCTGATAAAGGGCATTTATGAAAACTCACAGTTTGGGGCCCCTGGGTGGCTCAAGCAAGTAAGCATCTGACTCTTGATTTCGGCTCAGGTCATGATCTTGTGGTTTGGGAGATTGAGCCTCATGTCGGGCTCTGCACTGATAGCAGAGAGCCTGCTCGGGATTGTCTCTCTCCCTCTCTCTCTCTCTCTGCCCCTCCCCCATGCATGCGTGTGTGTGCTCTTTCTCTCTCAAAATAAATAAACCTAAAAGAAAAAAAAAAAACCTCACAGCTAAAACCAAACTTAATGGAGAAAGACTCAGACGTTTTGTCCAGAATGTCCGCTCTTACCACTTCTATTCTACATTGTGTGGAGGTTCTAGCCAGGGCAATTAGGCAACAGAAAGAAGTAACATCCAGCCTGGAAAGGAAGAAGCAAAACTATCTCTATTCACAAGTGACATGATTTTATGTATAAAAATCCTAAGGAATCCACTAAAAACTATTAGAATAAATGAGTTCAGCAATTTTGCAGGATACGGGCTCAATATAAAAAGTTCGATTGTATCTGTATACGTTTATAATGAACAATCTGAAAATGAGATTAAGAAAACAATTCCATTTACAATAGCATTAAAAAAAACTTAGGAATAATTTAACAAAATAAGTGCAAACCTTGTATTTTGTTTTGTGAATATAATTAACGCAACCAAATAAACACTTAAAATGTTAAAATGGAAAATTTTCTTACGTATTTTACCAATATGAAAAGGTTAAACTCTGAAAACTACAAAAATTTTTTTAAGTTTATTTACTTAAGTAGTCTCTACTTGAACTCACGACCCTGAGATCAAGACCTGCATGCTCTTCTGACTGAGCCAGCCAGATGCCCCATGAAAACTACAAAATCTTTTTGAAAAAAAATTTAAAAGATCTAGATAAATGGAAAAACATTATGTTCATAGATAGAAGACTTAATACTGTTAAAACAGCAATACTCCCCAAATTAATCTACAGATTTGACGCAATCCCTATCAGAATCCCAGATGGCTTCTTTATAGAAATTGACAAGTTGATGTTAAAATTCAAATGGAAATTCAAGGAACCCAAAAGAGTCAAAACAATCTTGAAAAAGAACAAAGTTGGAGGCATCATACTTCCTGAATTCAAAACTTACTACAAAGCAACAGTAATCAAGACACAGTTGGTACCGGCATAAGGATAGGCATAAATATCAACAGAACACAACTGAGAGCCCAGAATTAAACCAATACATTTATCAAATGATTGTGACAAGGAGGCAAGACTATTCCATGGGGGGAAAGAACAGACTCTTCAACAAACGGTGT
Source organism: Panthera leo (assembly GCF_018350215.1). Lineage (NCBI taxonomy): Eukaryota > Metazoa > Chordata > Mammalia > Carnivora > Felidae > Panthera > Panthera leo. The sequence continues at coordinate 144,119,037 of NC_056684.1, forward strand.
TGAGAAAACAGGACACCAACATGCGAGAGAAAGAATGTGGTCCCCTATCTCATACCATATACAAAAACTGACTCAAAATGGATCAAAGGCCTAAAGGTAAGATCTGAAACTACAAATCTCTTAGAAGAAAACACACGTATAAATCTTTGTGACCTTGGATTTGGCAACGGATTCTTGGTTATGACACCAAAAGCAACGGAAAGGAAAGTTAAACTAAACTTCATCAAAATTAAAAACTTTTGTGCCATGCGGCGCCTGGGTGGCTCAGTCCTGGTCGGGTGTCCGACTTCAGTTTGGGTCGTGATCTCACGGCTGGTGGGTTCAAGCCCCGTGTCGGGCTGTGTGCTGACAGCTCGGAGCCTGGAGCCTGCTTTGGGTTCTGTGTCTCCCTCTCTCTCTGCTCCTCCCCCACTCATGCTTTGTCTCTCTCTCTCTCTCTCAAAAATAAATAAACATTAAAAAAAATTAAAAAAAAAACTTCTGTGCCTCAGAGGAAACTATCAAGCATGTGAAATGACAACCCACAGTATAAAGGAAACTATTTGCAAATTATACATTTGGTAAAGGTTCAATATCCAGAATATATAAAGAACTCTTACAACTCAACAACAAAGACAACACAATTTAAAAATGGGCAAAAGAACAGATATTTCTCCAAAGAAGACATAGAAATGGCCAACAAACACAAGAAAGGATGCTCAACACCACTGGCCTTTGGGAAAAAAGTAAATCAAAACTAAAATGAGAGGGTGCCTGGGTGGCTCCGTCATTAAGCCTCTGACTTCAGCTCAGGTCACAATCTCACAGCTGGTGAGCGCGAGCCCCGCATCGGGTAAAAATCACAAGCCCCGGATGAACCCCACTTCTCTCGCGCGCTCTGCTCCTTGCTCACTGGCACTAAAATGAGAGACCACTTCATGCCAACTAGGACGACTAGAATTTAAGAGACAAACAATACCAACTGTCGGTAAGGATATGGAGAAACTGGAACCTTCACGTGCTTCTGTGGAAAACAATGCGGCAGTTCCTCAAAATGTTAAGCATGGAGTTACCGAACGATCCAGCAATTCTACTCCCCGGCATACACCCAAGGGAAATGAAAAACGTACGTCCACACAAAAGTGGGTGCGTTAACGTTCACAGCAGCCTTCTTCACAACGGCCAAAAGGTGGAAACAACCCACACGTCCATCAACTGCTGAGAGAATAAACAAGCGGGCTGTCCGTGTCACAGAATGTTATCTGGAACAGAAGGGAACGAGACACAGAGACACCCCGAAATACACGATGCTAAGCAAAAGGAATCCAGTCACAAAAGACCACATATTGGGGCGCCTGGGTGGCTCAGTCGGTTAAGCCCCTGACTCTTGATTTGGGCTCATGTCATGATCCGATAGTGCATGAGACTGAGACACATCTCTGAAAGCACAGAGCCTGCTTGGGATTCTCTCTCTCCCTCTCTCTGTCCCTCCCCTGCTCGTGTTCTCTCTCTCTCTCTCAAAATAAGTAAAAAAAAATTTTAAGACCACATACTGTAAGACTCCATTTATATGAAATGTCCAGGGGACGCTTGGGTGGCTCAGTCGGTTGGGCATCCGACTGCGGCTCAGGTCATGATCTCACGGTTCATGGGTTCAAGCCCCGTGTCGGGCTCTGTGCTGACAGCTCGGGGCCTGGAGTTGCTTCGGATTCTGTATCTCCCTCTCTCTCTGCTCCTCCCCTGCTCTCACTCTGTCTCTCTCTCACTCTCTCAAAAATAAATAAAGGTTAAAAAAAAATTTTATATGAAATGTCCATAACAGGTAAATATATAATGAGATCAGTGGAAAGGAGGGAGGTGGGGTGACAGCTACAGGGTACAGGGCTTCTTTCAGAGGTGATGAAAATGTTTGCAATTACAGAGTAGAGATGATTGCACAACTCTATTAATATAGTCTACTGGACTGCACCATTTAAACAGGTAAAATGTATGTGAATTATATATATCTCAATAAAGCTGTTACCAAAAAAAGAAAGAAAAAGTAAATAAATCATCTGGTAATTGTAAAAGACAGAGAAATGTTTCTTTCCAACTAAAGTAAGCTTAATCAGCTATGTAATTTAAATTTCTCTCATATTGCTGATAGCAGCTTTTGTTTCAGTAACCATCTTAACATATTATTTCACAAGGATTATCAAAACTTCATAAATGCAAACCTTGCTTTTTAAAAAAATAAATATTTCTAGAAGAAAACATATCCAGGCTTATCACTTTGGTTACATAAAACCATAATAATGATGTTTTCAGAAACATTTCTTGTCCTGATATAGTCTAATATAAAAATGCCATCCCTGACACTTGAATTAACTGCTAAAACTGGGAATAGAGCACTCCCAGTAATTTCCCAATTTGCTGCTAATTAGACAATATATCCCACATACCCGAAAGCAGTGTTTCATCGACATCTTCCCACATTAACTTTAAAGGTACATCAGAAGGGCACCTGGGTGGCTCAGTCAGTTAAGCATCCAACTCTTGGTTTTGGCTGAGGTCATGATCCCATTCATGGTTGGTGGGTTCATGTCCCGTATTAGGATTCTCTCTCTCTCTCTCCCTGTCTCTCTGCCCCTCCCCTGCCCCCTCACTCTCTCTCAAAATAAATAAATAAACATTAAAAAAAAATAAAGGCACATCAAAAAGGTGGTTTGTTAATACACTTAAAGACTTTTCAACAATCTGATCTCAAATACTTAGAGTTAAAAAATGGAGCAAATCCATTTGTGACAGAGCTGCAAAATTATTTTTAAAGGATTGCTGTATACCCATTAATTATGAAATCAACATCTTTCTCAACAGTGAAGGACAGAAATACTATTTCCAGGGGTGCCTGGCTGGCTCAGTCGGTAGAGCATGCAACTCCTGATCCTGGGGTCATGAGTTCAAGCCCCACCTTGAGCATGGAGCCTACTTTAAAAAAATAAATAAATAAATAAATAAATAAATAAATAAATAAAAATAAATAATACTATTTCCAGTTAAAAATATATTTTTATAATATACTTTATAAGTTGAAAAATAAATTCAGCTCCCTGATTTTACTTTTTTTAAACAAAAAGAGAGAAATCCAATGATTTCAGTTTAATTCTTTCACAGGAAAAGGGTAAAGTACAACAGCCTTAAAATGGAATTTGGGTGTCACAGTAAGGGAGGTCTATTTACCTTTGGATTTCATTTCTGTTATTTATGTTTTTAGAAAATTATGAGTGGCAAGAACATCTCTCCTTCTGCTCTTGATTTTAAATTGGTGATATCTTCCTACAGACCAAGAACTTGGGAGTTAAACAGAATCACCTCTGTGTCACTTAAAGAAAGGTCAAAGTTTACGCACATGGCCCGAGTCAAACACCCAACTGCAAACATCTCCACGCTATGGTCTCCAGAGGTCCCTCCTGGCTTCACCCCTGCGCCCACCCTAGAGTAGCCGGTTAGCAGCAATCTGAAGAAGCATTTTCCAGGCACCCCTCTTTCTGTTTTCAGTGCACCCCCATCATGTAACTCCCGTTTCTTCACATCCCTTTTCCCTCTTCCTCTCCCTGTCCCACTAGAATGCAGTTCCTAGAGAAAAACCTGCCCTCCCACATTTCCATGTCTTCCTTCTACTTAGGGGAGAAGCTTTTTAATAAATGAGTAAGTATAGGAATAGAAATGCCAATACATCCAAGTCTATCCTGACTTCATACAGAAATTAAAAATAGGGTACCTTTCAGAAAACCCACCTTATCTTTACGCCATCTGGAAACCCTAGTAGAATGAGAGCGTATGATTACAACGGGACACAGCTTCATGGATAACATGAGCTCCAGGAGAACAGGTATTCTGTTAACCACTGCAGTGCCTGGCACTTTTCAGGTCCTTAAAAAAATACTTGTTGAATGAATGACAGATGACAGCAGCCTAGAGATGTTAACATAATCTTGCACAGTGGGAAAAGAAAGTGGCCGAGTGGTAACTAATTTAGCAAAGCTAGAAAACCAAAAGTTATTGCATGTGAGGTAGGGGTTAGGCGGCTCAGGAATGATTAGAAGCACGGGGATCTCTGGGGGTCCAAACAGTAACAGAAAGAAAACGGGACTGGCTTCAAATCTATAGGAGCAGCAGCTACACCCCAGAACGCCTTCTGTCCCTTCCCCATCAACTCTCCACCTTATCCCACCTTCCCCAAAAGCCGGCATATCCACAATACCCCCCACTGCCCAGACAGGACACCAGAAACACCACTCTGCGGGAACTGACAGGTCCAGAGAAAAAATTAGCAACTTCTGGTAGTACCTCTCAAATTGGTGGGCCCCTGTCCTATCTCCTAATGGTGAGAGTCCACACTTAAAGTTTGTCCATGCACACGGGGAGTTTTCAATCGGTCCACTCGCAATTATGAAAAGACAGCCAACAATCAGCAGACATTCAGAGAAAAGGTTCTGACATCAAAGACAAGGAGCAAAGCAGAAAAGAGAAGGAAAACTCAGAAGAAAGAGACAACGCAGGAAAGAGATGAAAATGTCTACATAACATCTACGTGTGCACAGAAATCAACACAAAAGGAACAAAAAGAAATGTTTAAAAAAACTGCATCGCTTTCACGAAACAAAAACAGGATGTTATAAAAAGGAATGCTAAGAGCAAAAATGAAAAATATCACAGCAGAAATAAAAGAGCAATGTAAGGACTAGAAGACACAGTTGAGGACCTCTTCCGGAAAAATCAGAACCAACAGATAAATGAATGGAAAAACGCAGGAAAAGGAAATTAGCAGACCACTCTAGAAGGTCCAACACCTGAATAATAGGAGATCACAAAGGCTACAATGGAGAAATCAGAGAAGAAACCATCAAGAGACAGTATGGAAAGCTTCCAGAGCCATAGGACCCAGTGTCCCCACCCGAAAGATCCACCAAGGGGCGCTAAGGTTAGTGAAAAGAAGACCGAGAGTTTCCAGACAAGTCACACAAAGTCTGGGGGATCACAATGGGGTCGGGCTGCTCATTACCAACAGCAGAAGGTGGACAGTAATGGAGAAACGCTTTCACACTCCTGGGGAAAAATTACTTCTACCCTAGAATTCAATACCCAGGCAGACTGTCATTCACGTGTAAGGAAGAAGCCTTTTCAGGCAGACGAGGTCTCAAAAAATGATCTCTTGATGAACCTTTTCTCAGGGAAGCCCTTCTTCTGGCTCTACCAAAAGGAAAAGGGTATGAAATCCAGAAAGGGGAATTCAATAGAAAGACACCAAAAAAGTCCCCATAAGGAATGAAGAGAAGTCCTAGGAATACTGCTAAGCAGTGGGCTCAGAGCGCAATGGGCCTAGACAAGAGGAAAACAAAAGGCTTTGAGGGGTGGAAGGTGACAGGTGGGGCGAGGCGGGGGATGAGGCGCTCCAGTTACAAAGCTGGGCCTGTACTGAGCACTGTACACGGGCATCTAAGCTAAAGGGAGAAAACGTAATGCATTCCAATCAACACAGAAATAACTCCGTCTCGGTAAAGACAGGGCACTACCTGCACCCCACGTGGCTCAGTTGTTAAGGTATTCATTTGCCTAATGATAACATAAACACTACCAACTTAAACAGAAATTCTTATATAACCATATTGGAAAAAGGAAGAGAGGGGACAGGCAGGGAGGGAAGGAATATAAAAGTTCTACAGCCTTCTTTCCCTCAACAGAAGTCAACGGAGAAGTCAGAAAGTGAGCAGTACAAGCACGCTTTACAGAGGCATGGAATCTGAGGCAAGAATTGCTAAATAACCAGTATCCAAGATGCTTGCTCTCTCCCACAGGAACACGGCACCTACTGCCTAGGATGGAGATGCTGGGCTGAGGGCAGAAGGCCCTGGTACCTGAAGACTTCCTGGCACGGGCTGCTGCCTTACCCTGCACTGCCCACAGGCCAATTCCACACGAGATAGAAGTCACCTGATTTGGGTTCCGTTGCCGTTATTTGGTTGTCACTGGCCGCTGAATGTGATCTGAGACAGAGGATTATTAAACAGAAACGGAGGGGCTGGAAGTGGCTGCTTGTGAAAGTCCGAAGCCAGAGTTACTAAGTAAATGCATTACTTTAATAAAGGTAACATTACATTTGGAGAAAATCACTCCACACTATGGTCGAAGTGCCGTCAATCTCAACTTCTACAACTAAGGTTAGATGGGTCTTTCTTGGTCAATTTTACCCGATTTATTAAACGCAACAGAGTATGAAGTATTACAACGAGGGAATGATGGAATGAACAGCCGGGTTTTTTGTTCTGTTTTGTTGTTTTAATGTTTGTTTATTTTTGAAGGAGACAGAGTGTGATCGGGGGAGGGGCAGGGAGAGGGAGACACAGAATACGAAGCAGGCTCCAGGTTCTGAGCTGTCAGCACAGAGCCCGACACAGGGCTTGAACTCATGGACCCCGAGATCATGACCTGAGCGGAAGTCGGACGCTTAACCGACTGAACCACCCAGGGCATCCCAACAGCAGGATTTTAGGATGCCTGGTGGAGGGAGTTAAATCCTACAGCAAGAAAGGAATTCATTTGGGTCTGTGGGCTTGAGAGCTTCAGCGAGGCAGGTGCTGATGGGAACGAGGGGAAAGCTACAATAAAATAGGGGTTTCAAAGCAGGTGTCTGAGAGGCAGTCCCAGGCTAATGGTGGTCCCGTGGAGAAGAGAACCCCCACCAGAAGCTGGCTCTGAAATGATCAGGGAAAATGTCAAGAGCCCGGTTACCCAAGGGCAGCAGGGACAGGGGTGGAGGGCAGATCAGGTGATCGCTCAAATCCCTAACAGTGTTTGAACCCAGGACTCTGACTGCGGAGGCTGGAGAAATCACTGCGTCCCAGTGACATTAGGAGTAACCTTACAGTAAGTTCGTCTGTCTCCAAAGCAGCTCCAATACAAAGACAGGATTGGACTGAAACATGATTCGATTCCAATTTCTCTCTGAGTTTCTAATTCTTTCCGAAAGATAACAAAATCCAAAGTCTCCTTTGATACAACTGATCCTTTTTGCAAAATTTTAATCTGAGAACAATTTTGTTGCCAGTTACCTACCAGTCAGTGAAACTGACCAAAAACCTAATATACAACACAGATTGTTCAAATCATGCTGTAAAGTACGACCTTTATTTCATACTTAGTATCCATCTGTCCTCAAAAAAAATAGTTGTCTCTGGCAGATTTTTAAGTCCGTATATATATAATTCAGATGGTCAAAACACTTCCGATTTTAAATCTAAGGAAAGTGTTATTTTCCTCTCATCCATCTCTCACTAAGAGATAAGAGAGTATTGTGTGAGCTTTTCACACAAATTTAAGGTAACCTTACCATACTGTCATTCTGGACCATTCTAAGAAGCTAAGAATCAAACTTAAACTTGGGACAGGGACTAAAAGGTGTTATGTTATGGGGATTCGTTAGATGATGTGATTAGAGTTTTCGTGGGTTTTTTAAAAACTCTTTCAAAATTTCTTTAATTTTACTTTTTCTCCTTTTTGATTAAAAAAAAAAAAAAGTAAAAATCTCTATCTGGTTTCTTCCAGCAAGATCCTTTTACCTTATTAGTCTCAAAAAATACTTTTTGTCTCTTTACCAAGAAAAGCACTCAACGGTTTCACCGTACTTAATATAGTTTGGAATTAACAGCCCTGTTTGCTCATGTGTTTATCCAGCATCACAGACGTCAGCACACACGGCAGACTTCTGAGGGCAGCAGGCTCTGCAACAGGAAGGGGGCAGAGGCAGGAGGAGCCACCCCAGCAAGCCCGTCCTGGTGGGATTATTTTGCCTCAGGTGCATTTGAGTTGTCTGCTTGCCCAGCAATCGGCTGCACATCATCAACTTTCTCAAGGGGCTCACGCAGTGGTATCCTGTTTGAGAGCAATTCACTCCAATTCCAGTGTTTTTATTTAAAGCCTGGATGTGCAACAGACACTGCTGTTTACCGCAAAACCCAATTCATGGATGAGGTTTTAGGAGAAAAAAGGTAAGGCTGGCTTGTTAACGTGTAATGGTTTCAACCGCCTCATCACATGCCGTGTAGTCAAACACCGTGCGTTTCAAATAGCTACTTACAAGTTACATTAATTTTTATTATGCAAACCCAACATTTGGGTTTGAATCCCTCGAATTCAGGTCTTATTCACGAGACCTACTTCTCAAGGCGTTCCCACGCGATGCACATTCTACCTGAAGAAACCAGTGAGACTAAAATGTACTCTGAGATGTTTAGCATCACCAGTTAAGCCTACTGGTATAAAATTTGAGTAGAGCCATCCCACTCACAGCTGGGGCTGGGGACCCCATGCCAACAGCTACAGGAATTTACATGGACGACAGAGAGCTCTCGGAAGGTACTGCTGCATTCGTAACGAGAAAAGCCACAAATGAGGAAATTAAAGAGGGCTAGCAAAGATTAATTCTATTCCTTTAGAGGAAGTACAGTGCCAGGGTGAAGGAAGGTGGCCCGGACCACAAATCGGGAAACCCGCACTGAGGTGTGCACCCACAAGGCGTGCCTGCACCAGACGTGGGCTCTAGGCTTCCCACCTGGTCTGCAGGCCACACGAGAGCCAGAGCACAGGCCCCTGTGGTCCAGCCAATGCCAACAGGCGGGGACTTCAAACATCATCTTCATCTAGCTGCAACACGAGCCACTATACTTAAGCCATGAAAAAAAAAAATTTAACGCGTGAAAATATTTTTATATAACAAAGATAAAAGTTAACAGATAACAACTTCACCTCCTTTACTCGTATTTGTGCTGTTTACTTGTAGAAATTTCGAAGTGCTTCATAGTGTTCTATTTAAATGGTATCCAATTTGCATTAAAATATAGTTTAAAGAAATACACAGGCAAAGCAAGGTATTTCCAAGTTTAAATTAAGGTCCAGGATTTCAGAGAGGAAAACTAATCAAACTATAAACATAATCAAGGGAAAATTAAAGACCTGCAATGAAAGCCAAGAGGACTCTGGTCCCGTGCAACCACTGTGGCAATAAGAAAATAAGAGCCAGGAAGTCTGCTTTTAAAACTTAAGAACTTGAGGGGTCCCTGGGTGGCTCAGCCGGTTAAGCGTCTGACTTCCACTGGGGTCGTAATCTCGTGGTTTGTGGGTTCCAGCTCTGCACTGGGCTCTGTGCTGACAGCTCAGAGCCAGGCGCCTGCTTTGGATTCTGTGTCTCCTCTCTCTCTCTCTCTGCCCCTCGTCCACTCGCACTCTCTCTCTCTGTCCCTCAAAAATAAAATAAATGTTTAAAAAAATAAAAAAAAAAAAAAACCTTAAAAACTTGAATACCTGTACTTTCCAAATTTCCCCAAAGATTCCTCCCTAAGTGTCAAAATCTGGGCTGAATAAGCTTTGTTTCTTCATTAAGTTTCAAGATTTCTACCTAACTGTCATTAGACACAGCTACCTAGCAAGATTTGGGAGGTGGGCAGAGGCTGGCCCTCTGCAGGACAGGACTCCACACACTGGGAGTTTCAAACATCATGCAGAGGGCGACTCCAACGACTCAACAACCCCCAGGTGGATGGATAGCTTCTGTTTCCAGAGGAGAAGTAATTCCTCTTGGAAGTCAGGGCGCCTAATAAGGCTCCACAGTTCCACCTGACAGACCATTTTTCACCTTCCAAAGGCAGTTACTAGGCGTTCTAAGTACACTAAAGTATGACTGCACATGATCTTAACCGGTAACGCACCTCTGTAGAGTTACAATGGTGTATGATGTTAATGTGCACGAAATTCAATACTTCTAGAAGTAGTGTTTAGTAGTATTAGTAATTCATTAAAATGCCACCTTAAACTTAAGACCATTTTTCTTCCCTGTAATTTAAGCTTTACACTTCTGTGCAAGCTGAGTTGTTAGGACAACGTAGTTTATTTGCAACCATAATTTCCAAAGAACCAGAATCCAATTTTAAAAATATTTCTAAATTATAGCACACGGCTTCTGTTCAGATTTGGAAAGGTCAAATCTCCTAAGACCTCCCCACATGCTGAGAAGAGCCTGCTCGCGTGAAGTCCACCAGCTCTCGGAGGGGCTGGTACCGTCGGGTGGTGTGCGGCCTACGCAAGAACCCCGGATGTACAGGCTGTCCAGCTCTCAGACGAAGCCCCACAGGGGCGCTACTCAGCTCGCAGGCCAGAGGCCAGCTGCAGCACACATTACCACTAGCACTGCCCTCCCTCTGCTTCCTTCTTTCAGTCCCACTTTTACTCACACACCGGCACCGAGTCGACCTGACGGTCGATGTGTCTGGATGTCAAGATCAAATGCCTCAGAAAGGCAAGGCAAATACAATATTCAGAAGGCTCAGATGTACCAAGCGCCAGACTGTGAAAGTGAGTTATTTGGTTGGAAACCAGGTCACTGACAAAGGACCCCGGAAAGCAAATACTCTCATTTCACTGATGTTGTAAATAACCAAGAATGGTGGTCCCCACCGAAATAAAGCATCAGGGGCTGTCTTGGGGCTCTGGACCTCCTTTCTGCCTCTGCTCTCACAAAACATCATTTCACTATAGGGCAAGACACAGAAGGCGTCTAAAGAATACTTCAACTTGAGTACTGTGAGTAAACAAAACCCCAAATTCCAGTTGCCATTCTGGCAGAGTAGGAGGCCTCACCTGAGAACACATTTGTTTCTTCACGTAACTATCAGCTTCGTCAGGCCCAAAGATTAGAAATTACCGGCTCAAACTGCACAGCCCCAACCCAATGACGCAAGTGACCCAAGGGGAGGGTCTGCCTGGTCTGCCCTGAACGTGAGCACTGCATCTTCCTACTAGGTCGTTCCAGGGGAGTCTGAGGGTCTTGACAGGATGTCCACGTTCGAGAGGAAGTGGAAGGGTTTTACTTGACGCTTGTAGCTATCTTCGGGATTCTTATGATCGTCAAACGGCCTAGTCGAACGTTTATCCTACTAAAGCTAAGTACGTTATTTGATCAATGATTACAGCCCTATAGATCCTTGAATAAACTACAGAAAGCACGCAGAGATCTGAGCAAGAAAGTTCTTAAACGTCTTCCGTATACTGACAGTTGCAGCTACGCCCAACATATTACAAGAATCTGGCACAATTACGATGAAAAAAAAAAAATCAATTTGCTCTCGCAAAATAAGGCTTTTAACCTGAAAACTCCCTTGGAGGTGCCACAGTAAAGGGTGTTCAGGCCCTGGACGTCAAGGGGGTGTAGGCTGGCTGTCACCCTTAGAATTGGTCTCCCCGGAAACGCACATGCGAGTAGGGGGCCCACCGGGCGGTGCAGGAGGCAGACGCAAAAATCACGCGCGGCTGCCCCCGCAAGCCAGCAGGGCGTGCGGGGGCGGAGGCGGGGGGGGGGGGGGGGCCTCCACGCCGACTCCGGACCCCAGAGCGAGGGGCGGGGGCGGATTTCCCGGGGAGTGCTGCAGGAAATGATATCCAGACTCGGAGGGTGGATCTAGGAAGCGGCCCGGGCGATGGCCGGCGGCGGGGAGCGAGTGGGGGTGGGAACGGAGGATGTGGCTCCCAGGGGCAGGATGAGGGGGCGGGACGGCCGAACGCGGGTGCGCCAGGGCCGAGGAGGAGGGCAGGGAGGGGATCGCCAGCCGCTGAGGGCCGAGGGCGCGAGGAGCGGCCTCAGAGGAAGGGGGCGGCGGGGCTGGGGGCTTGGAGAGGCCGGAGCGGAAGCCCGAGGGCGGGGAGGAGGAGCGGGCCGGGGTCGGAGGGGCGGAAGGGCAGGCCGGAGCCCCGCGCGCACTTACCCCACTCGAGGAACTCGGCCACATACTTGTCGCGCCGCAGGGCCGAGTGGCTGCACTCGGTGTACAGACAGACGAGCACGTCGAGCAGCGTCTCCACACTCAGGGCGCTCTCGTTGCGCCAGGGCCCGTCCAGGAGCAGCTGCTCCAGCTTCTTGAGCCGCACCTTGGCCGACATGGTGCCGCGCGGCCCGCTCCCAACGCGCCGGACTCTCGCTGCCCGCTCGGCCAGTCCGTCAGGGCGAGCCCTCGGGGGCCCGGTAGCCGCGAGTCCCGGCAGCAGCGGCGCCTCGTTGCCGCCCCGTCCGCGTCGTCGCGCCCCGGCCTAGGCCGACATCTTGGGCTCGGTCCCGGCGGCGCAGCGTCTGGGGCGCCGGGCCCCGCGGGTCCATGGGCCGGTCTCCTCCCCTCGGCGCCGCCGCCCGCCCCGCCCGCCGCGGCCCGCCCTCGCCTCGCCCTGCCGCCCGCCGCGCGCCCTTCAGCCCCGCCCGCGGCCGCGCCCTCCTCGCCTTCGCCGCCGTCCGCCGACCTGGAGCGCCGCGGAGCGGAGCGCAGCGCAAGCCCGGCCGGCGCCCGAGCCCCGACCCCAGCCCCGACCCGGCGGCCCAGCCCCGCGGCCCGCAGCCAACCAGGGCGCGGCCAGCGCGGGCGCAGCCAACCACGGCGGGGCCGGCCGCCGCCGCGCTGACCTCAGCGCGCCGCCCCGCCCCTGCGCTCCCGGCTCCCGGCTCCGGCTCCCGGCGGGATGGGGCCTCGCCGCTTGCCGTAGGGCGGCCGGGATGCTGGGAAGGCCAGGCGGCGGGGGCGGGGCGAGCGCCGAGCCAGTGCGCCGCCGAGATTGCGCGCCCGCGCGTGCGCCGTCGGCGCCCGGGAGGCGTGCGCCAGCGCTTCGTGGACGGGTCCCGGGTGTGCGGGGTCTGCGCTCGCGCACGCGCGCGTCTCGGGCCCCGAAGGGGAAACCCCTTGCTTGCTGGGGTGGAGGAGGCTTCGGCGGAGTGACCCGCCGGTTTAAAACCTGGGCGCGGCCGGGCTCGGAGCGGCCCTGGAAAGCGGGTGCCTGCCTGACTTGCACGCGAGCCCGCGCGGCCCGGACTGGGCGGAGGCCCCTGCAGAGCGGCGGCCCAGCGGGTCACCCTGCACCTCGTGAATTCGTGGTGCCCCCGCAGTGGCCGCTTCAGATTCCGCCGTCCAGCCTACCCCAACCGCAAACAAATGTCTTAGCCTGACACTTGGGTAGGAAGCGGCCTGCTGTCTCCAGGCCGGGTGTCCCGGGGAGAGTCTCTGCTTCCCTGAGATTGTTGGTGCATTTGGGTGGCTGGGGGAAGGAAGGTGATGGAGAATTCCCCCACCCAAATAGACCCTTGGCGTCAGGACAGCAGGGGCCGCCTGGAGCTCGTGCGAGGGCACTGAGGCCACGGGCTGGGTGAGAGCCGGAGCGAGGGTGCAGGGCCGTGGGAACCCTGACCCGAGGAAGTGGGTGGGGGGCTTAGGTGGATCCAGGGCACGGAGGTAGAGCAGGTAGAGCTTTGAAGGCGCAAAACCGAAGGCAAGACTAATCTGGGGAGACAAATCAGAATCGTGGCTACCGCTGTGGAGGAAGTATTGACTGCGAAGGGGTAGGAGGGAGCCGTCCTGGCTGCGGGAAGTGTTCTGTAATTATATTGAGGTGTTGGTTATACAGCACTACATGTAAGTAACATTCTTCAAACCGTACGCATCACTGTATATGTTACACCTTTATTTAATTTTTTGAGAGAGAGTGTGCGAGCAGGGGAGCGGCAGAGAGGGAGAGAGAATCCTAAGCAGGCTACACACCCAGCGCAGAGCTGGCCTCGGGGCTTGATCTGAGGACCCTGGGATCATGACCTGAGCCAGAATCAAGAGTTGGCTGCTCAATGGACTGAACCACCTAGGAACCCGGTCCCTTAATTTTTAAAAGTCAGGCAAAAACCATCTTTTGGTGTTAGAGTTCAGAGTAGACGTTATGAACCGGAGGCTAGGAACACTTTGTGTCTTGACCAGACCCATCTTGTAACACAGATCTATACATACATATAAATTAAACTGCGTTCTAAATATTTGTGCACTTCATATGTATGATACTTCAAAGTACAAATTATAAGGGAGGAGGTGGGACTGAGCAGACCACCTGGCTCAAACCCAGAGATTTCCTACTGGTTTTAAGCTAAAGACCAAATTCTTTACCTTGGTTTTTTTGTTTTTTGAGAGGGAGGCAGACGTTTAACTGACCGAGCCACCTAGGCTTCTCTACCTTGGCTTTTAAGTAGGGTGATGAGGTGCCTGAATTTGTCTGGGACAGTCACCATCCTTTGTCTTTGTCCCAGTGGAAGTACAACAATATCCATTCCCCTAGGGTCCCTATTTGGACTGTATATTCTCTGGTCTCCAGACTCAGCAGGCTGTCTGGCCCTGCTCCACCCTCTACCCCTATTCTTACTCTCTTTACTCTCTGACTCCAGTCTCACTGACCTTGCTGCCCCTCAACTGATTCTGCCCCCCTCCTGCCTCAGGGCCTTTGCACTTACCGAGACATCTACCTTGGATGCTCCTCCTGGACCACCTTGGTTTTGTCTGCTCAACCTAAAGCCATTTCAGCATTGCCCATTCCAGGACAGCTTTGCCTAACTCCCCTGGGCTGAATCAGGTCTCAGATTCACCCTGTGGTTTTCGTTAGTACTTGAGACAGTGAGTACTTATGGGTCTTACTTCTCAGAAAACTAGAAATCTTTCTGTGCCTCAGTTCCCTCAGAAGTACAAGAATAACAATAAGACCTACCCAGTATTTCAGTGAGTCTCTGAAAGGATTAAACAAGGGGCACCTGCATGGCTCAGTCAGTTAAGTGTCTGATTCAATTTCAGTTCAGGTCATGATCTCACTTTTGTGGGATTGCGCCCTGCGTCGGGCTCCACGCTGGGCATGAAGACCCCTTGAGATTTTCTTTCTCTCTCTCTCTCCCTCTGCCCCTCTCCTCTGCTCGCGTTCTCTGTCTGTGTCTTAAAAAATTTTTTTAATGAGTTAACCCCCGTAGAGCACTTTGAACAGTGCCTGGCTCATCGTAAATGCTCATGTTGGTAGCTGGTATGCATTGGAGCTCTTTTTTCAGAAACTGGGGACTCTGTGACCAGGTGATGGATCGAGCAGTCTTGGGTCCCCCAGACCAAGGAATCCCAGTGTCTTGGGGCACCCTTGAGGTTCCGCTGTATATGTCTTAATCATTTCTGTCTGCTGTCACAAAATACCGTAGACTGAGTGGCTTATAAACAGTTCTGGAGGCTCCAAGTCTCAGGTCAGGGTGCCGGCACAGTCAGGTTCCGAGCGAGTTGCCCTTTTCCTGTTTATAGAGGGCTGTCTTGCTGTATTCTCACGTGGTAGAAAGAGGTAGCTCCTTGCCCTCCTACCAGACAACAATCCCATTAATGGAGGCTCGACCCTCATGACCTGATCACCTCCTTAGGGCCCCACCTCCTAACATATCACATTGGGGGTTAGGATTTCAGCATAAGCGTTTTGGGGACACAAACATTGAGCCCGTAGCAGTATCCTTACAATAAACTCCTGCTTGGGCTCCAGGGAGGGGTTCTGGTCTTCACAGCACAGCAAGTCGGACTAAGCAGAGCCTTACGCCCAGTTCCCTGAAATGTGCACAGCTTATGGTAACTTTAAGCCGCGGGGTCTGGAGTCAGAAATCACAATGCCCCAGCCTGCAGAGTGAAACCTTGGAACTTAATTTAACAGCTTCCCCTCACACCCAGCTTGGGGGCCTGAGATAAGAACTGGGGACGGGGGCTGTGCTTGGTGCCATTTTTGCTCCTTCTTGAGCCTCAGCCAGCCTGGCCCTGCTTCCAACCACGTGGGCTACTACCAGGGAGGAAGGAAGCTACAGTCTCCCCTCTGATCTGGCAGAGTTGATGACCCCTTCTCCTTGTGCCCCAGGGACTATTCACAGACTCCGGCTGCTCCCTCCCTCTCCTGAGCAATGTGTCACTTTTCTGGGTGGGTGTTTACCTGGTGGCTGCAGGGGACCCTTTGCCCCTCTATGGGGACCACTAGACAGGTGGTGACCCATCCCTACAGCTCATATCTGTCCACAGGAGACACTCTTGCCTCCCTTGCTCTGACACTCAGGAGTGGGCAGGTCCCAACATGGCAGCACACTTCGGGCTCCACCTCCAAAGCAGTTCATGAGCCCTCCTTTCCTGGCTGGGAGTCCATCCCTAGTCCACAAGGCCCCCAAATGGAGGGCCACATCTTGAAGCTCTCCGAGAAATCCCCTGGGAGGCCACCCTCACTGGGCTTCAGGTAGAGGAGAGAGTGCCCCATGCTCTGTGTCCCAGCAGGACCACATCGTCAAATACACATTTTATTCCAGGGTGTGGGGCAGGTTCCCATGCTTTTCCCTTGAGAGGCTACAGGTGGTGATCTTCCACCTCATTTGAGAGCTCTACATTTGTTGTCTCTTGATGCCCCTCAAAATTTCAGTTTAGTGTTCGATAAATTTATAACATGCACACTGGAAAAGGGTCATTGTTCCTTTAGCAGGGCAGTTCTTGTGTTTCTCCACCTGTTACCCCCTCGAAACCTGAACTTTACACAGAGAAAGAACCCTGGAGATCTGCAGAGGGTCCCCCTTGAGTGAGTATCCAGTGGCATAGTGACTAGCACTTGTGTGGGAGGAACCCTACCCAAGGCTGGAGAAAGAACATTCAAGAAGATTAGAGAGAATAGTGCCTGGTACTCACACAGATTGAGAATGGTGTTGTTTTCCACCAGCCAGACTTGAAAAACTCGTAATTCACCAGCATTGGGTAGAATTCTCGAGAAGGTTTTGGCACCTGGGTGGCTCAGCCAGTTGGACATCTGACTCTTTATTTCAGCTCAGGTTATGATTCCAGGGCTGTGGGATTGAGCCCTGCATCAGGCTCCACACTAAGCATGGAGCCTGCTTAGATTCTCCCTCTGCTTCCTCCCCACCCACCCCCCCTCAAAAAAAAAAATTCTCAAGAAGGTTGTGCCTTGGACATGGGAATTAGCTCTATCTAGACTGAACGCTGCTCCAGATCTCCCTAACAAGTCATGAAAACAAAACCCCCAAATATCAAAGTGTTTCCAAGAAATTTAACTGCATCCCAGAACAAAGCTCAGGAAATTTTATAGGATCACAAAAATATCCATCCCCCAAAATATAAAATCACACTGCCTGGCATCTAATCAAAGATTTCCAGGCATTTGGGGCACCTGCCTGGCTCAGTTGGGGGAGGATGTGACTCGATCTTGGGGTTGTGGGTTTGAGCCCCATGTTAGGGGTAGAGATTACGTAAAAATAAAATCTTAAAAAAAAAAAAAAAAAAAAAAAAAAAAATATATATATATATATATATATATATATATATATATATATATATATTACCACACAAATAGGCAAGAAAACACAACCCATAATGAGGAGAATAATCAATTAAATAAACCAACCCAGAACTTACACAGATGTTAGAATTAGCAGAGAAGGACATTAAAACAGTTGTTACAACCATATTACATAAAGTACATATTTTTAAAACAGTAACAGAGGGGCCACCTAGGTGGCTCACTTAGTTAAGCGTCCAACTCTTAATCTCAGCTCAGGTCATGACCTCACGGTTTGTGAGTTTGAGCTCCACATTGGGCTCTGCGCTGACAGCATGGAGCCTGCTTGGAATTCTCTCTCCCTCTCTCTCTGCCCCTACCACCCTGTGCTCTCTCTCAAAATAAATAAATTTTAAAAAACTTTTAACGTAATAGAACTTTTAGAAATGAAACGTACAACTTCTTGAAAACATACAGTATGGGATTAATGGCAGATTAGACATTACATAGGAAAATATTAGTGAATTTGAAAGCATAGCAATAGAATTTATTTAAAATAAAACAGTGAGAAAAAGGAATCCAGAAAAGTGAATAGCATGAGTGAACTGTGGCCCAATACATGGATAATTGGGGTCCTGAAGGAGAACAAAAAAGAGGAGACACAAAAAAATTGAAAAACTAATGGCTTAAAATTTTCCAAAGTCAATGAAAACTATAAACACACACCCAAGAGTTTCAATAAACCCCAAGCATAAGAAACATGGCAGGAGAAAACTATAATAAGGCCACATCATAATTGAGTTCCTCAAAACCAGTTACTTAAAACAAACAAACAAACAAACAAAAACAGGGAATAAAGACACAAGCAGAAGAACAAAATAAAGGTGACATCAAATTTCTTATTGGAAATTGTGTAAATGTGAAGACTTTGGAACGACATCTTTAAAATGCAGAAAGAAAAGAAAAACTGCCAGCCTAGAATTCTATACCCAGCAAAAATAGCTTTCAAAAAATGAAGCCATTTTTGGACATAACAAGGCCTGCCATGAAGACAGAGGCACATGCCTGATTGGCCTTGTTCAATTTTATGGACACATTTACTGCCTGGGCGAGCTTCTCTGATTAATTACTGGGTACCCTCTAAGACTGCCAATTTTGAATGGAACCCAAAGAACAAATGAGCTTTCCACCAGGTCCAGGCTTTGGTGCAAGCCGCCCTGCCACTTGAGCCTTATGACCCAGCAGACCCTGTTTTGAGTGTGAGTGGCAGAGACTCTTGGCGGGGAAAGTCCCAATAGGAAAGTCACTGTGTATACACCCAGGGTTTTGGAGTAAATTCATGCCTTCTTCTGCCAAGAGCTCTTCTCCAGTTCAAAGGCAGCTCCTGGCTTGCTGCTGGATCTTTATACAGACTTAAAACTTGGCCATGGACACCAAGAAACAATGCCACCCAAGCTGTCCTTTACTAAATAGATGTTATCTTATCCACCAAAACATAAAATTGTATGTGCATGTAGTAGTCCATTATAAAATGAGACTGGGCCCAAGCAGACCTGGAAAGAACGAGTAAACTTTATGAATAAGTAGGTGGCTTAGCCTCTGTCGTATTTGTTCCTACTGTTTTACCAACTCTTCTTAATCCACAGCTACACCCTCATGGGAAGTGCTGTGGCCGATCAAAAAAAGGATTGAAAAGGCACGGGCCAGATTTAAAGATTGGTCTGCCTGGCTCTAGCTAGAGGAGGATGGCTGCTGCTTTACAGACACACTCAGGGGAAGCCCTGAAAGGCAGTGGTGAAGAGAAATTACCCCAGAAGGCAAAACTTCTGTGTTGATCCATGGGCAGTGGCTAATGGGTTGGCCTGCCAATCAGAGACTTGGAAAGAATAAACTTCTTCTAGGAGATCTAGGGGAAATGCAAGTGGATGGATCTCTTGGGATGGGCACAGAATGCTCATCAAAGGGCATCTACTGGGGCACATGGGTGGCTCAGTTGGTTAAGCGTTCAATTCTTGCTTTTGGCTCAGGTCATGACCTCACAATTCAAGGGTCTGAGCCTCACATAGGGCTCTGTGCTGACAGCATGGAGCCTATTTGGGATTCTCTCTCTCCACCCCTACCAACCCCTGCACACACATGTGCGCGCTCTCTCTCTCTCTCTCTCTCTGTCTCTCAAAATACATAAATAAACAAAAAAAGCCTTTTTAAAAAAGGCATCTATTGTGGAAGAGGCTCTTATAGGTCAAATGGACAAGATGATCCATTCTGAGGACATCAGCCTCATTCCTCTCCTATCACAGGCCCATGAACAAGTGGCCAAGGAGGCAGGTATAGAGGCTTTGCAGGGGCTCAGGCACATGGACTTCCCTCACTGAGGCTGACTTGACTTCCGTCAAGCTAGTGCCCCCCTTGTCAACATTAGGGACTCACAGGGGGCTCTTAATATGGTGCCATTCCCCAGGAGGAACAGGCACTGGCCACAACCTGTGGCCAGGTTGACGACATTAGACCCCTTCCATCTCGGAATGGGCAGTGACTTGCCCTTGCATATTTCAGGTCAGTACTTGCCTTTACAGCCACATCACGTCTACCAGCACCGCCATTTGTAGACTTGGAGCATGTTTTATTTATCCATCACCATGGCAACTCAAGCAACATCACCCTAGACCTAAGGCTTCATTATATGGTGAAGGAAGTAAGTCAGAGAAAGCCCATGCCCATGAAATTCCCTGAACTTACCATGTGTCCCAACACCCCAAAGGAGCTGGCTTCAGAGAATGGGAGAAAAGTCTGCAGAAGACTAGTTACGGTGCTGGCTGACCGCCAATGCCCTGCAAGGTTACACCCTTGTCCTGCAGACTGTGGCGTATGCCTTGACCCCCAAGGCAATACATGGCACCCTCCCTCCACAGCCTGCACGCCTGGGTCCAGGAGCCTCATGCTGGAGGTGAGAGTGCCCCCTCTCACTACAACCAAATAACACTGGAGGAATTTTTGCTTTCCTTCCTGTGACCTTGGGCTAGTGTCCAAGAGAGGAATGCCTTTATCAGGAAACCCAGTCATGCTTCCAGTGAATTAAAGCCGAGGCCGCCCCCTCCCCCCACTGGCTCTTTCTGGTTCCTCATGCCACGGAACCAGCAGCAGAAGAGTGGTCACTGGCTGCCTGGGATTTCGAACCCAAGCGTCAGAGGGAATTGGAATTGGTTCTACACGCTGGGCCAGGGGGACTATGTCCGGAGCCCAGAGGTGTCCCCGTGGTGATTCAGGGTTCTTACTGGGATAGGGAAGGGAGCTCCTTAATGACAGGCCCATAAAGGACTTGGTTCCTGAAGGAACAAAAGTCTGGGTCACCCCGCCAAGACTAAAAGAACAGTGCTGCTGACGGGCCTGCGGAAGGGGGAGGGACGCGGGTCAGTGGTTGGACGTGCCTGGAAGCAGGTGCTATGGCAGGCATGCCCCTTGATGACTGTTTCCTGCCTGCCTGTCTTCCCCCTCCCCCCTTATACGAAGAGCGCTGTTGATGCCCAAAGCCTAAGGCTCAGGATGGCTCACTCCCCAGTCGTCATCACCCAGAACGATCAGTGGAGGACATGTTTCCCCCGTAGCACCAGCGTGGACAGCAAAGGGCACGAGGGTGGGTAGTGTGCCTCTGCCTCTACAGGTCCGCTCTGCCCTCCTGCTTTGTGCTCCAAGTGGCCTGTACCCATAGGATGGGGAGCTCGGCGCAGAGTCAGATGGCCATCGATTCCCCTCCTCCCCCTCCCGTGTTGCTGCGGCCACAGCCTCTGGAGCAGCTGTCCCCAGCCTCCAGCCACCCCTCTTTCCTGCTGCTTCTGTCCCCAGGCTCCAGCCAGCCTCTTTCCTGCTGCCCCTGGAGGACCCAGAGGTAGTAAAAGTTCCCCACCATTGCCGCCCCGGAGAGCTTGCCCACGCTTCCTCAGTGGTCCCAGGCCCTGCCCACACATTGGTAAATAGGTCATTTTTTCTGCTGCCCTTGATTTCCCTGCTCTCTTGTGCCCCTGCAGTCACGTGTGCAGTCACGTGTGCAGTCACGTATGCAGTAATAGTTGTTATCAGTTACTTCCAGTTAAAATGATGAAAACCTGAATCTCCATCACCAGACAAATAGATAAATCATGGCCCATGTAGCCATTTAAAAAATTACGTAGGTCCAGGGCGTCTGGTTAAGCGTCCGACTCTTGGTTTCAGTTCAGGTCGTGAACTCAATCGTTCGTGGGTTTGAGTCCCGCGCCAGGCTCTGCGCTGACAACCCTGCTTGGGATTCTCTCTCTCCCTCTCTCTCTGCCCCTCCCCTGCTTGGCTCTCTCTCTCTCTCTCTCAAAATAAATGAACATTTTTTTAAATTACATAGAAGTATTCATTCAACCGACCCAAAGCTGCTGAATGCCTACTACACCTGAGCGTCCACTCCAGTCCCGGGACAGACCACAGACCCGTGCACACAAGAGTAGAAAGAATTTTGAAGAGTGATGATGGTTTCAAGGAGAGCAGACACGGCAAGGTGGTGGAGAGGGAGGGGCTGCCTGCCTTACAGATGGGGGGCTCAGGGGGGCCCCTCTGCAGCTCAGATGGGAGCCGGAAGAAAGCAGCTCTGTGAGGCTTTCCAGGGAGACAAACCCCCAGCACAGAGTGAGGGCAGAGGTGGCCAGTGTGAGACGCCAGAGAGGGGGGCAGGTCTGGACACGCGTGGGGGGGGCGGCGGCCGGTGGGACTCCCTGCAGAGGTTCCACTTTCCCTGCCAGTCGCCGCCCGGGTCCTGCCGTGACCCTGGTGGCGGTTCCGAAGGTTTCCTGCCACCCGAGTCCCTGGGTCACGGCTCTTCCTGCAGGGGGTTCAGCTTCTTCCTTTCTCGCCTCCCGGCTGACAGCGTGTAGGACCTAGAAGGTCAGCTGCATGAGCCAGCACCCCGCCAGGATCGAACTCCAGGAAAGTGCCCGTGGGGATGTCTGTGCATGAAGGAGGGAGGCCGCGAGCCCAGTGAGGGTGGCAGGCCAGGAGGGAGGACCAGACAGCCTTCTCTCGGGTGCCCTACTTCCTGTTCCCCTGGCATCTTGACCTAGACCTGACTGTGAGTTTGCAAGCTTGCCCTGCTGATCCGCCCCCCACCATGCATGTCAGAGACGCCCCAATGCCTCCGGGAGTGTTTCCTGCGTCGCAAGCACTGAGCATCCCAGCAGCCGCCCACGTGGGATGCTCTGCAGGCTGGGTGAGAGGACCGGACCAGAGGCGGCAGACTGACTCCGTGACCCCCAGCTGCTCATCCGAAAGGGGCATGGAGACCCTCCGGTGCAGCATCTGTGACTTCAGTGAGGTCATGGGCACAGTCTGCACTCACACTGGGTACATTCTACGCAGATGGTCCTGCGGTGGTTACTAACGGTAGTAGCTGCTATCGGTGATGGTGATGGACAGTGAGATGAGGTGGTGATCCGCACGGCCTGTCCCTGGGCACACCTCTGCCCTACCTGGACTGCTGCTGGACTCCCTACCTGGCCGTCTCACCCACCCTCCTCCATGGCCAGGGGCATCTTCCCAAAGGCTGGCCCTGACCACGTCTCTCCTGCTCAGAAGCCTTCCATGGCTCCCCACTGCCTCAGGGATAAACGGGGTCCTTTGGAGAAATCCTGGTCTAGGATTTCTGCTCCAGAGCCTTCAGCAGCAATACTGACAGAAGTACTCGCTTCCCGGAAGCCCCAGGCCTGCAGGCTGGACCGAGGGGTCGGGGGGAGGCATCAGAATGCACATGTGTTGGCGGCAGCTTGGGGGAGGACACCAAGGCTTCCCAGCAAAGACTGAAAACACTGTGCGCCGTGTGCATGGCACTGTGTAGACCAACCCGCTGAGAACCCGCTGAAGCAGGGACGGGGACGGCCCCTGTTTCAGAAGAGCCAACTGAGGCTCGGGAAGTGAGGTGGCGGCTGGTAAGTGGCAGAGCCTGCTGCTGATCTCAGGTGCCCTGGTCCCCTCGCTGTCAGTGCAGCACGGGCCTCCTTCCACGCCAGGCTGATGTCCCCTCCTGGGAAAGAATAACCCCGGAGACTTCTGTCGAGCGCTTTCCACGTAGGCTCTTGCTTATCTGCACACGGTCTTGTGCCCCTCCCCACCGAGCAGGTAAGGAAACCGAGGCTCCGAGTAGCTAAGAGACCCACCCACGGGGCACCCAGGGAGTCACTGGAGGCGTCGGGGCTTGGTCTGAGTCTGTGTGGCCAGCAGAGGCCTGAACGTTGCCCCTGAGCACAGGGACATCCCCAGGCTGCAAGGCTGACGTGTCCTGCCTGAGACGTGGACCGTGGAGGCCTGGAAGGGTCAGTCTGAGGACACTCCTGTCCCTCTGGCCACCCCTTCCGCCTTGTGGTGCTCGAAGTGTGGTCCCCAGACCCAACTAGCAGCCTCAGCCCCCGGGACCGTTAGAAAGGCGCCCCGGGCTCACTGACTCAGAGCCACCGGGGCGGGGGCCTCCCTGCAATTCTGCTGTCTGCCCAGCATGGAGAACTCCAGCGGCAGCTCCAGACTGATGCCCAGTTTCTGTCCAGAGCCTCTGTGGTGGGCCATGGTGGCACTAACCCCCCACCCACCCTGGGAACAGAGGGTGGGAACCCAGGGCGCGGTCACCTTCTGGGTGACATCTACTACGGACACCGCCAGTGGGCAGTCCGCTGCTTCATCTGACGGAGTCCAGGGGGGAGATCACCAACTAGCAAGTTACCCCTTACCTGCTAAAGGGGTATAATGCCCGCCACTTCTGAGGATGAAGCGAGAAGAGGGCAGTGTGGGCCTAGAGGGCACTTCATAACTCGCTTCTCTCTCATCACCAGAATTGCTATTATCACAGGCCTCACCTGCCCCTCGCAGAGCTCAGAGGATAGTCTCCTGAAATGGGCCTTCAAGACCCTCACTGGTGTCCCTGCTGACTGGGGGGAGGGGTCTGCTCCCCCCAGGGCCTGCAGCCCGGGCTGCCCCCTGCACGAGTTCTTCCGGCCTTTCCCTACCCGCCCACCCCACCCCTGCGCCACTCAGGGCACACACCCTGGGGGTGCAGGGTTTGGGGGCCTCTGCTCGCAACTCTCACGACGTGCATCTGGTGGGGTCTGGGGCCGTGGAATGACCTGCCAGGGGTGGGGTGGGGTGGGAAGGGACCGCCTGGGACAGAGGGGACAGGATGGGGGTGCCAGACGGCAGGGGAGTACCTGGGCCTGGGCGTGCACTCTCCCGGCTGCTCCCCGAGTGCACACAGGGCCGGGCCGGATGGGGGGGTGGGGGGGGGGGTGGTGGTGCTGGGCCCCGCTTCTAAGCCTGCTCGGGCTCCAGGCCTTGACCCCTGCATTTGGGGCTGGGGGAGAAGGGCTGTCCTTCCTGCCCTGGTGCCATCTGGCTCCTGCCCGGCCCCTCCCCGGACCCACCGGCAGGGCTTTGTCCCCCAGCACGTAGGGGGTTTTAGAGCCCAGCTCCCACCGCCCAAACGATTAAACGGGGGGCTGCGGGGGGGTGGGCAGTTTCTGTGTGCCCCCCCCCCCCGGGCCTAACACCCACGCGGCGACCCCCAGGCGTCAGGAGAGGGACGACTCTAGGGTTCGCCTGTGGCCCCAGGTCTTGGAAGGCAGGATTCCCGAGCTCAGTTCAGCGCTGTGAGCCCTGGGGCAAGCCGCTTCCCTCTCGAGTCTGTGTCCGGCACTTACAGGGAACAGAGGTTGACAGCCCCCCTCCCCAGGGCTGCCGTGAGGGCTGGAGGAGCAGCTGGGATGTGGCCAGTATTAAATGGAGGTACGGGCAGAGGTGTGCCCCCTCACCCCTCTAGCCCCAGCACCCCACAGCGGCAGCCCAGCCCCGTGCTGAGCAGTCCCTGTGCCGCCTTCAGATCCCAGCCTCGCCTCTCACTCAGCCCTGTGACCCTGGGCAGGTTCCGCCCCTCTGTGCCTTGGTCTCCTCCGTAGAATGGGATAATAATATACCATCCTTCCAGGGTTCCCACGGTTAAATCAGCTAGGCAAAGCATCCGGACAGTGCCTTGTACGCAGGAAGTGCTGTATAAACTCTGCTAGAATTACAGGGTATCGTTCCAGAACATCCCATGCTATACAAACATCCATGTGCATTACAGGGGCACCTATTTTAAACTCTATTTGTTATACAAGGGTGGCTCACGGCAAGCTCTGCTCATTTACCAATGCTTCCAGGAGAAGGAACTGTCACCCTTTGTGACCAAGGAGCTGCAGCTTAGTGGGGGTGGGGATGGGTGGCCACATGTGCTGAGACCTGG
The DNA here is from genome assembly GCF_018350215.1 of Panthera leo. Classification (NCBI taxonomy): domain Eukaryota; kingdom Metazoa; phylum Chordata; class Mammalia; order Carnivora; family Felidae; genus Panthera; species Panthera leo. Next base: position 144,144,448 of record NC_056684.1, read on the forward strand.
GGTATCTCCCAGGACGGCCAGCTGGGTCCTGCCCTTTGCTCCTGGCAGTGGGCCAACCTCTGGAGGCTCTAGAGATCAACCCCCTGACACCCCACCCCACCTCACCACCAGGTGTCCTGCCCACCCTCAGCTTCTCAGAATGGGTTGGGGCGAGGAAGCGGAAAGGGCTGGGGACAGCACTGTCCCCAGTGGTGGGTGGCCCAGGGCTGGATGTGTGCAGCTCTCTGCTAGCAAGGTTCAGGTGGGAGGACCTCAGCAGGCGGCATGACCTTGGACAGCTCTCTTCCCCCTCACCCCACCCCACCCCCGCCCCTGCTGCCTCATTCAACCTTGCCGTGGGACCAGCCTCAGGTCCCAGCAGCCTCCCTACCCTCACCGGCTCTAGCCGGGGCCTCCACACTTGGGCTGCCTCTCTTGCTTCCATCCCCACCTGTCCAAGGTCACCTGTCCTTCAGGCTGGAAATCAAGCACCGTCAGCTCCTCTCAGACCACAGGGCTACAGATCAGACCCGGCCGGGCTGGAACCTGAGTCCCCCTGCTGCCCTCGCCTCCTGAGTCGAGCTCCCAGCGCAGGGGACCAGCGGGCACCTGGGGCCTGTGAAATGGGGAGCAAGCCCCTTCCTCTCCCCAGTGCCCCGGATCCTGGACGTCTCTGTCTCCCATTCTCTCGCCCGCCCACCCACCCTTTCGAGCCTGTTTTACCCTCTGTGCTGGGGGTAGAAGCTACTGGGGGCAGCGCTGAGTGGGGAGAGAATGTCAACCAGATCCCCTCTGGCTCCCGCAACCTGAATCTGCGCCCACCCCCGCGGGGAGAAGGGGAGGGCCCCAGGCTCAGAGAAACTGAGACCAGCGGACAGACTCCAAGCCACCCGGGTCGGAGGGGGAGGCATAGTGGTGGGCGCCCCCAGGCTCTGGGTCTGCGCGTGGTCACCCCCTCCCCTGCCATCGCAGCTTGTGTCTCAGGCTGGGAGGGGTGCTCAAACTAAGCGCTGCGGCCCAGACCCCTGAAGCCCCAAAGCAGTGGGTCTGGCATCCCTGGTGACACGTCGCCTGGGGTCCCCATTCACCCCGACCCCCCCCTTCCCCAGTCAGGCTCAATACTGCACAGTGTGGGTCAAGGGGGGCGGTTCAGGTCAAGAAGACAGGCCTGGGTCCTCCTCCTATCCCCATTCCAGCCTCCCAGGGAGGACAGATTCCGCCCCACCCCCACCCCAGGGGACCTGTCCCACCAACTTGCCCCAGGCACACCGCTGGCCTCGGATGCTGTGGTGGCGGCCGATGGCAAGGCTGGTGGTTCGTGGGTCCTACAGACGCTGTGCCCTGTGCCCGCCCACCTGCTCACCCTCCTCCCTGGATCTGCCTCTGTTGGTGTGATTCTCTTAAGATGTCATTTAAAAAACTCTGAAATCTGATTATTTGCATTAGAGAGAAATGCCCAGAAACTTGGTGTAGTCAATCAATCTTTAAGGGCTGAAGATTCAGTGTTGGTGCAAGACAGGTGAAAATTTTATCGAGCTGAGACAGTCATTAGAAGGGGGTTTTCTCTAGCCAGACCTTCCTTCTTCCATCATCGTCAACCCACCCCCTGGCAGGTCCTCTCCTCTCCCGGGGTCATTTACTTAGGACCCTTAGGACCAGGGGCCGTAGGGGCTCAGTCCTGGACCTGCTTCTCCTAACGGATCAACACGTGAGGACAAAGCATAGGAAAATGGTGCTCAAGTCGCGTTTCAAAATATTAAATGCTTCAGATTAACACCCAAATGTTGGTTGCGTTGTCCCTGCTTCCCGGCGGCGATCCGGGAGTCTGGGGTGTTTTACCCCAGAGTGGCCGCACGAGGGCGCGCAGAGCAAACCTTCCTGGACCAGGCCCAGGACTCCACCCACCCGGAGTCTCCCAAGCCTAGGCAGGCTGCCCTCACCCCCATTCAAGCCTCGGATGGTGCGCGTGGCAAGGGGGTTGTTAAGGGGATAATTCTAGTCTCACCGCGGCCATCACCATGGGAACATCAGAGATGGTGGGTCCTTACTCTCACGTAGTCCATTCTATCCTACTACATTGGCAGGGGCTACAGGTCCAGAGAGGGGCAGGGCCTCCCCAGGACACACAGCAAAGGCTGGGTGTGGCCAGGACACAAAGCCCCTGCCTCCAGATCTGCCTGTCTCCTGTGGAGAAGTGCGCAGGATGGAGGGCAGGCAGGAGGGGGAGAAGCAAAATCAGAGGCTGGAGGCATAGATGGGCCCCAGGGCTGACTCTGTAGGCTCAGATACGGGCCTCTCTCGTCTTTAAAGACACCCCCTGGTCCCAGCCTGCTGCTCCACCGCCAGAGCTGTGAGCCTCAAAGGACTTGAGCACCTCCTGAGAACCCTGTTAGGAGCAATCCCCAGGAGCTGTGAGGCCCTCGTCAGCTAGCGCCTTGGATGATAACCAACACCCCAGGTGACAGCTAGCACCCTCATTAACAAGTAGGGAGAGCAATTCCTGCCCAGGTGGAAAGGAGGTGGCCTTTTCGGGGGTGGGGGTGGAAATGGGAGCGTGCCAGCACACACTTCCCTGACACAAGGGTGTCTGCGTGTGGAGACAGTACAGTTGCAGCCACAGGGGCCACTCTGGCATTGCTGTGTGACCCTAAGGCAAGCCCCTGTCCTTCCGGTTCAAGTATCTTCAGTGGAGAAGGGGATGGGGATGGGTGGGGGGCTCCTTTCGCAGAACTTAGCTGACCGGGGCACCTGCCTAAAACTGTCCCAGAGGTCCCTGTTGTTACCAGGGACCCATCACCGGGCACCTATCCCTTAGCCAGGTATTCCTAGCCTTGCACGACCCCTGCCAACCTCTTTTTCCTGTCTTACGCCTCTTTATACCCACATCATCAGGTCTCCCAAACTGCAGCCGCCGTGCCCAGTTCAGGCCACTGCTGTCTTGCTGTGACGTCTCCCCCCCTCCCACCATCCTTCTCCAGGGGAACTTGCACACAGAGCGCCAGCCGTCCTGTGGCCAGAAGGTGGAGGCACCGAGATTCAGACACAGCGTGAATCTTTACAATGACGCTTCTCTGTCGGACTTGTTTCCCCTTTCTGGATCATCAGATTGCGAATGCATCAGTCCGTGAATTTTGGATGGGATCTTATTCATCTTGATGATCCTAGAACCCAGCACTAACACTGAGTACTAAATGTTTGGTATTAGTACTTATTAACGAATGTTTAGTTTATGAGTGAATGGGTGACAGAATGGTGAGAAGATGGGTGGGTAGATGGATGGTGGAGATGGTGGTAGAGAGAAGTGGGAAAGGTTAGCTGACGTTTATGTGTATGGGTAACACAAGGATATAAGAATGATGGGTAGACGCATGGCGGCACGATGGGTGGGTGAATTATGAATGAGACGGCTGGCTGGCTGGTAGAGGATGAATAGCTGGATGGAGAGGTGAACTAATGGAGGAAAGATGGATACAGTGGCAGAATGTGTGTGTGTGACGTGGATGAGGGTGTAGATAATGGGTGAGTCAGTACTGGAAGCGTAGTAGATGGAGATGCTAGGTGGTGGAGAGATGGTACATGCATTTATCCAATGGTAATCGGTTAGGTGATAAGCAGATAAATAGGCTGTAGATTGACAGGTGGAGGGCGGATGGATGTGGACGCTAAGTTGCTAGACTGACGGATACCAAGAGAATGTACAGACAGAGGGTGAATTGTAGGTAACAGGTGGTGAATAGTGGATGCTTGGTGGGTGGATGGTGGATAAATAGTGAGTGGATGGTTTGGTGCATCCATCCATAGAGGAGGGATGGATAAATGGCAGGTAAATGTGAACGGATGTGGGACTGATGGAGGGATCCTGACTGGTGTAGAGGAGGCCGAATGGTGCATGAATGGAGAAATAGATGATAAATGAACGGGTGCTAGGCCAATGGACAATGGTTTGTGAACTATGGAAGTGCAGATGGAAGGTGGATGGTGGATAGATAATGAATGGTTGGATTCTGATGGGTAGATGATGATTAGGTAATGAATGGATGATGATTAAATGACAGGCGGCTACATCTTGGAAAATGGATGAAGGAAAGCGAACAGTGAAGGGGAAGATGTTGGAGAAATGGTGGATGGATTGTAGGTGGTGAGTGGTGAACGGTAAATGGATGATTTAATGCGTAGATGGAGGAAGGTGGACAGATGGCAAGTGGATGGTGATCGGATAATGAATGAAGATGGATATTGAGTGGATAGTGAATAATGGATGGGAGCTGATGTATAGACGATAAATGGATGGATCATAGATGGATTATAATGGTGGATAGACTATGGTGGATGAATGCTCGCCGCTATCTCTCCACTCTATCTCCAGCACCTAGAACAATAGTTAGCACATAGAAGGCACTCGATAAATTTTTCTAGAATGGATGAATACGGATGGATGGTAGATGATAGTTTAATGGGTTTTATTTTTTTAATTTTTTTAATGTTTATTCATTTTTGAGAGAGAAAGAGAGAGAGAGCAGGAGAGGGCAGAGAGAGAGGGAGACGCAGAATCCGAAGCAGGCTCCAGGCTCTGAGCTCTCGGCACAGAGCCTGATGTGGGGCTCAAACTCACACACCGTGAGATCATGACCTGAACCAAAGTTGGATGCTTAACCGACTGAACCACCCAGTTGCCCCAAATGGGTTTTAGATGAATAGTGTATTATGGCTGGATGATGAGTAGGTGGATAGAGGATATTGTGAGATGGACAATGAATGGACAGATATGTGGTGGACAGGGATAGGAGTTGGGTGGATGGTAGATGGTTGGTGAGTGGGTGGATGGCATGTTGTAGTTCATAGAAATATGAATGGAGGGGTGATGGCAATTGATTGGTAACTGAATTGTAGATGGATGCGTTCGTGGCTGATTGGATAGATGGAGGCTAGTGGATGGATGGTGGATAAATCCAGATAAATGGGCAGTAGACAGATGATAGATTGAGTAATGACAACCAGATATATGGCGGATGGGTGAATGAATGGGAGATGGAGAGTAGTTGAGTACTGACGGAAAGCTGTTAGAATGTGAATGATGGGTAGATAGGTAGTGGGTGAGTAGATGGTGAATTAATGTTGGACTGATGGGTATTTTCATGGTGTGTTGATGCTTGGCACATGGTGGGTATGGGCGGAATGGATGGATGCATGGTTGATGCAAGGTGGTTGGATAGTGGGTGGTGATTGGGGTTGAATGGTTAATGAATGTTGGATGGTGGTTTGACCGTGACTGGATGGTGGAAAATACATGAATAGGTGGGGGGTGGTAGATGATGGCTGGATAAGAGGGTGCGGAATGGTGGGCCGTGGCTGCTGGCTAGGGGTTGGATGTCAGGTGCTGGATGGTGGAAGGGTGGGGAATCGTGTGGATTAGAAGTTATGCACCTTGGCCCCAGGTATCAGGTCTGCACTCCAGGCTGAATGAAACTGATCGTCCCAGGACAGTTTTGTTCCCTTTTGGGAATAGCCTGGGGGATGACGGTGAGAGGGAAGTGGTGCGGGGACCTACCCCTCCCCCACCACGTTGGCCATCCTACCTGGGTGTTTTCCTTCTCTTAGCTCCTCCTTCAAACTGGAGGGTATCCTCTTTCCATGTATCTGGCCCCACCGATTTCTGACCCCCCCCCCAAATTCCTGAACCTCCAACCTGAGGCTTGGGGTCTCAAGCGGCCGGGGATCAGGCTGTGGGGGGCACGGTTTTGTCAAAGGGAGGATGAGGCCGAGGTGCTACCTGGGAGCTGGGGCCGGGCCTGGCGGAAGCGCCCGGGGGCCTGAGTGTGAATGGGGGGCCGGGCGAGCGCGTGTGGGCGGAGAGCGCGGGGGAGGGCGGGCGAAGCGGGGCTGGCAGCTCGGAGCCGAGAGTGGCGACCCGGCGCGAGCATCCAGCGCGGGAGGGTGAGTGTGAGTGAGGCCCAGGGGGCGCCCCCTCCCCACCCTTGTCGGGGCTCTAGCCCCGCGGTGCGCCCTGGCTGCCCGGCTTGGCGAGGCTGGGAGAGGAGAGAGGGGGGAGAGAAGGGGGAGTGGGGGGGGGGGGTCCGAAGCTCCGGGAAAGAGGAGGCAGTGGGGGCCGTGGTCAGCCCCTGGCTGCTGGGGCCGGGCTTTGGGCGACAGCAGTGCCCCTGGGGGGCTGTGCACGGCCTGACCCTGCTTTCCACACCTGGGAGCCTGCAGAGGTGTGGGTGGTGGGGCCCCTGATGGTCCAGTGCTGCAGCTGGCACTGGCCCCGGGCAGCGGGAGGCTGACCCCAGGGACTTGCTCTCTGCCTGCCTGGCCCCTTGCTCGGCCGACGTGACAGCTCTATCATGTGTCTCTCTCTGTCCTTCTGTCTGTCTGTGTCTCTCCGTCCATCTGTACCCTCCCTCCGGGTCTGTTTGCTTTTTCTGTCCCCAGTCCTGTCATCTCTGCTTTGTCTCTGTGGCCAGCTGTTTTTCTCGCCTTCCCTCTGAGTCTCTGTGCCTCTCTGCGTCCAGTCTCTTGGTGTCTCTCCTGGCTGCCCTGGGCTCTAGCTGAGCTTCTGAGTCCTGCGGTGGGATTCCAGGAGGGGCTTGTGGAGGATCTGACCCCGGAGCATGGGGCTCCGTGAGGGAGGGTAGGGGCTGCCTCCCCTGGCTCTGGGATTGGGTGGAGGCACATGGCCCCCCCTCCCAGCCTTCCCTGGGTCTCCGCGGGACCCGAACTGAACCCATGTTTGGTGAAGGAAACCCCATATCCCAGAACAGCAGCCCCTGCCCCCCGCACTGCGTGCCCACAGGACCCCTCCCCCACTACCAGCAAGGTGTCACAAGCGATCCATCCTACTGGTCACTGCTGTCCCTCTGCCCATTTCCCTCCCAGTGCCCCTGCCCTTTGCCTGCGGCCCCCTCCCAGCCTGCCCTGAAGTTAGATGTCGCCTGCCGGACCCCACCCCCTCTTCTGCCTCTGGCCAGGTACAGGTGGAGGGTCTGAGGCTGGGAGCAGCGTGAGCCAGGTTCAAGTCAGCCCGAGGCAAAGGTGGCCAGGTCCTCTCGGAGAGCTGACACCCCACACACACCCAGGGCCGGGCCCCCAACACCCGCAGCTGAAGGGAAACCGACGTCCTGCCTGCACTTGGCCCTGCCTGCTCAGGCCAGTATAAGGGCAAGGGAGCCCTCCCCGCAGCAAGAGCTCGCAGAGGAGAGGGTCCCCCCATCTCTGTGCCCTTCCTTGCTGTACCCTGCCTCAGAACATCTCTCCACTGGCCTGGCTGCCCACTGCTCATCCCTCAGGCCTCAGATCAGCTGGCCCTCTTCGAGGAGGCCTTCATGGGTCTTGGGGCTGAGTCAGCCTCTCCTGCCCTGCTCCTGCCCCTGCCCCTCCGCAACCCCGGGCACATCGTGTGGTGCCTGTCCAGTGCCCCCCGGTGGCGGGCGGGCGTGGGCAGAGAGCAGTGGTGACAGAGAGCCAGGGGACAGTGGGCAGTGGGTCCAGGGTGGGCTAGCTGTGGACTGGAGCGGTCTGAAGCTTCCAGGAGGAGGGTGGGCGCCAGCACGTGGCCTCGTTTCTCCCTGTCTTCATGCAGACTGGCAGCAGCAACGGCATGAGTGCCCCCCGGCCCGCTGTGCAGGAGCTCAGCCCAGCTGAGGAGGCTGGAGACCCAGCAGGGAAGGTATGTACTTGGGGCCCTGGGGTCTGCCAGCCCTGCGGGACAGGAGGAAGCCAGCCTCAAGCCCTGGCCCGCGATTTGGGGCATGCCTCAGTTTACCCGTCGGGGTGGGAGAAGTGGTTGCTCTTCTCTAGAAGTCTGGTGCATAAAGCAATGGAAGGCCGAGCCTCCCTGGCTTACTCAGCACCACTTCTGAACCAGGGTTTGTTCCGCAAAGCAGTTTGCTCTCCGCTGGGTGAGGCAATGCCAGAGTCCCCCGCCCTCGGCTCTACGTTTTGGGAGCTGTGTTGATAGAGCTAAAAAGTGAAGTCCCTCCACAGGCAGTGCAGTCTTGATGTTCCGAGTTCTGGAGTTGGGACTCTGTCATCGTTGCCACTGCCGGCGGGCAGCGGGGCTGGAGAGGGGAACCCGCCCAGGGTCACCCAGGGGGCCAGCCTCCACGCCACGGCAGATGGAAAAGGGCGACACCAGGCCTTTGAACTCCACGTGCTGCTGGCTTGGACCTCCCCTATCCCAGTGGCACACTCTGGGCCGAGGAGGGCCCCTGGTTGGGGGTCACAAGGCCTTTGCAGAGGAGGACAGGAAGCGGGGTGGCAGGTGCGGTGGGGAGGGATTCCAGGAGAAGGGAGCCCCTGACCCAGCAGTGTGAACAGGAGCAGCCAGGATGGCCCAGCCGCCGGGGCTTGGACGGGTCCCTGCTGCGCTGTCCCTCTGATTCCACACATGTCCCAGTCAACAAGGTCACCTGCGGTACTTGGCGAAAATGCCGATTCCTGGGCCCTCCATTCAGAGAGTCTGGGCGGGGGCCCAGGAACGTGCGTTCAAACACGCGCAGATGGCTGTGCTGTGGCGGTTCAGGGCCGGTTGGCAAAGTCCTCGGGCTGTGTGTCTGCCTTTCCTCAAGGCACTCGTGCCACTGGGGGAAGGAAGACAGGCACCAAGCGACTCTCCTTCTATGTAGAAGGGTGGGGGGCGGGGAGGTCCAGGGAGGGAGACCTGCCGGAGGAGAGGCGTGGACGTGGGCAGGGCGGGCGTCAGTGCTGCTGTGGCCTTAGGGCCAGAAGGCTGGGCGGTAGCACTCGCAGCTGGGCCCCCCATCTCGGAAGGCCTTGAATGGGAGGCGGAGACGCTGAGGGCGCCAGGAGGGCACGGGGAGGCAGCCCCCGCACACTCCTGTGGGCACTGAACAATGAGCCCAGAGCGAGCCCAGAGAGCCGCTCAGGTTGCCATGGTAACAGCTTCCCAGCTCCTCCGAGCTGGGGAGGGACCAAGGGCCCAGCAGGGAAGACCCCAGGAAGGGGCTGTGAGGACACAGGGGGCAGTTGGGGATGCACAGAAGCCCTGGGCTCACTCACCATGTGGCCTTGGCCTCTCTGGCCTCAGGCTCTTGTCTGTGAAATGGGCCTGAGGGCTGAGCCCCGGTGGGTCCTTTGGAGCCCCGGGGAGAGCTGCTGCCCCAGGTGCTGAGTGGTGCTCCAGCCGCAGTGGTGGGATGGGGGAGAGGCCCGCACCTGCACGACCACACACACGCGCGCGCGTGCGCATGCTCACACACACACCCTCCTTCCTGCCCTGCAGCCTGGGTCGGCAGGGCCCCCCATCCTCCCAGTGGGCACAGTGCAGGACAGGTGTGGGAGGGAGCAGGGAGCCCAGGGCCCGGCGTCGTCCTGACCCCTGCCCACCCTCCCTGCAGGCTGCCGTGGGTGCCCGGGAGAAGGGCCCTCGGCTGGGCCAGCGACTGCCCTCGATCGTGGTGGAGTCCAGCGAGGTGGGTTCTGTGGAGAGTGGGGAGCTGCGTTGGCCCCCCGAGGGCGCCTTGAGGGGGTCAGCCCAGAGCCAGCTTGCTTCTGGTGAGTGAGGGACTGCCCACGGGGGTCGGAAGCCGGGCTCCCCCTGCCCACTCATGCAAACGGGGCCCTCCACCCCTCCAGCCTGTGCACACCATCACCCCCATCTGCCCGCCCCACCCCCCTCTGGTTGGGCGCCTGGAAGCCTCCTGGCCTTGACCCTCTCTTTGTCCACGTGCCCCCTCCTACCTGCCCTTAAGGACTCTATCGACTGTGGTGGCCCCAGGCCCAGCCCATCAGAGGGGCCCATGCAGCGTCTGTTGGACACAGGACCACATGCTTCCCCCTCAGTTCCAGTTCCTTCCCCTCTCGCTCCTGATTCATTGCCTTTGGGGCATGTGTGCGTTCAAAGGGCCAGCCCAGGTGCCCGTGAGGTGGGGCGGTGGACCAGCCCGGCGGCAGGCCCCTGCACTGGCCGTAGGTGCCTGGTTAAAGGCCAAGGGACTGCCAGAGCCAAGGAAGCTCCTGGGGGGAGGGTGTGTGGGCAGGAGAGGGGGATTCCGTGTTCCAGACGCCAGGGGTGAGGCTGGGCAGCGGGGACCTTCTGCCGAGGGCACATGAGGGGTGAGCTGTGCCCTGGGAAGTTTTGTCCCCTGGGGAGTTTCCCCCCTGATGTGGAAATGAATTCAGCCTCACTGGGGCTGCCTGGCACTCCCTCCTCGCATGTCAGCCCCCCCAGCGGCTCGGGCCCAGAAGGGGCCCGTCCACCCCTTACCCCCCACCTTTCCCCAAAGCCTCCTCCGCCTCTGTCAGGCTGCACTCAGGGCTGAGAGCAGCACCAGGGACCACGCCCTGGGTCACCGCTGGAACTTGGGCTGTGGGGAGGTCTCCGGGTGGGTAGAGGTGCCGGGGGAGGGAGTGCCCCTGCTCCCGGAGCGTGGCCTTGCCTGCCCCGCCCAGGTGCAGCCCCCTCCTCCCCGTTCCCTTGCCAGCCTGTCCGAAAGGCAGCCCCACCAACAGAGGGGCCTTTGTGTTTCTGCAGCCCCCTCACCAAGTCTGCCGGGAGCTCCAGGGAAGGTTCCGGATGATGCTGGCAGTGAGCGACCCAGCTGCCAGGCCCCGGCCCCCCAGTGAGAGGACTGGGACAGGCACGGCCGGATTCTGCTGTGCGAGGGCCCTGCAAACCCCGCCTCCCACCCCTGCTCCTGACAGCTGAGCGGCCTCAGCCCCAGGGTGGCCGGGCTGATGCTTGGAGCAGGGAGAGCTGAGCCGCTGCCTCCTGCCTCAGAGGGTCTGGCCGGGACCACGGGCCTGCCCTCTCCCATCCACAACCCGGGGTCCAGATCACACCCTCCTTGTTCCGTGGTTTGAAGCAGAAATAAAGGCTCTTCCTGGTGGTCGGCGGGCACACTTGCTGGGGACTCAAGGTGGGGGACAATTTTGGTTTTTCCATGGCCTTCCAGACAAGGGCCTAGCCTTGGAGCCCACGCTGACCAGGCCAGAGTGCCTGGGTGTTGTACATGGGGTGGGGGCCGGGGTGGGGCAGGGGCTGTCCAGGGGCTGTGGGGTTTGCTCCTCTGGAACCCCTGCCAAGGGCCCTGAGCTCTGCTCCACTCTGCCTCAGCCAGGGCTGCCCAGGGCAGGACTGGCTTCCCCCCAAGTGGCCTCCTCACCTCTCCCAGGGGTCTCCAGCTCTGCGTGGACCCCGAGGGCAAGATTCCTTCCTCCTCATTGGGTGCACAGGGCACAGAAATGGACCGTGGGGTAGGGTGTCCTATTCCAGGCTGGATCTTATTAACGCCTTGCAAAAGTCCCACTTTACAGATGAAGAAACGGAAGTGTGAAGTGAGGTGCCCCAGCCACGATGGGATCCCTGGGGCTGGGAGGCACCAGAGCCCATGTGGGAGACTGGGTGGGGGAGGCACCTGTTCCTGCCCACGTGAGGGTCCCGTTCCTCCATGGGGTCCAGCAACACTGTTTCTTGGCTCTGTCCCACTGCACAAGGGGAGCCCTACGGGCTGGTGGGGGTTGGCATGGTTGGGGGGGGGGGGGACAGAAACCCGACCAGTGCCTGGGCCCAGGTTGCCTCCTGCCCTCCCCTCCTCCCATTCTGGTCCCTTGCCCTTGGCTAGCCTGCCCCAGGGCCGAGGAAGCCCGGGGCCTGGCAGGAGGCAGCCCTGGATAAATGTTAGCTTAACGAAGTCCTCAGGACCAGGCAGGGTGGGACAAGACCCCGGTGAGCCTGGAGGGGCAGGAGGGAGACACAGTCCCCTCTGTTCTTTCTGGAGGCCTTGCTAACCTCAAGGATGAATAAGGCACTTTCTCCAGCACGCCTTCCCTCTAAAAATAACCCGCCCCCCAAACGCAGGAGAGGTGGGAGGCGGAGGTGTGGAAATTTGCCTGGCAGCCTGCTTTAATTTTAACCCTGTGGCCCCATGGGCCACGTCCACGGTCCCAGATGTCTCCACGTCCTCCCTGGTCTCTAGCTTAGGCAAGGCGGTGGACTGTCCTTCCAAGTCCTTCCTGTCCTCCTCCAGTGCTTTTGTGGTTCCCCAAGGGGATGGGAAGGGGGCAGACGTTTCCCAGGAAGCCCCGCCAGGACTTGCTGACGCATACGACGTGGGGCCAGGGACTCGAGCCAACTGGTGATTTCCGTGTTCCTGGTGCGGAATGTGGGGTGGGCACCGGTGTCATTTAGATTTCATCCTGGCCCCTCCCAGGCACAGTGTTCCCCCCACTTAAACACGACTCTCCCAAGGTCTCACAGCTGACAAATAGCTGAGCTGGGACAGAATCCAGATCCACCCGAGACCCAGGCCTGAGTGGTACCCACAATGCCACCGTGGAGCCCACCAGCTAACAGGGCAGGTCTTGAGTGGAGGTGACCCATAATTGGAGGTCCCAGGACCCTGTCGTGCCCAGTGAGCTGGGGGAATATCTGCTCGCCCCAAAGAGTGTGGGCCCCCACCCTGAAGGACCCAGTTCCCTGGAGTCGGGCCCCAGCCTGCTCCCTTTCAGTCGGAGCTGGTGCCCTCGGTAATGGTAGGGGGCGGTGCCAGAAGTGGATGCCCCACACATATCCCCTGAGCCCCCGCCACCAGCACTCAGGTGTGGGCGACCTGGGGAAGGGGTTTTGGGAATCATCCTGTGGCTCCCTCTGGCATGGGCTGGGGTCACCGCCTAGTGCCTTTCGGAGATGGGCCACCTAAACTTTGTAATATTCACCTCGAGATAGAGGCACCGTCCCCTGTCCAGGCCCAAAGCCAGTTAGGGGCAGTGGGTGGAGCTCAGGCTTCCTGCTCTCCCATTGGTCTGTGCCTTGGTCCCAGCCGGCCGCAGTGTGGGTGAAGTTCGCCGCCTCTGGCATCTACATTTGGGGTGTGGCAGCCGGGCGTCCCCGGAACCCCTAGGACAGGCAGGCATCTGGTGTTGAGAGTCCTTCTCCCTGCCCTTCCCCACCTGAGAGCCAGGTCCTCTGCAGAAGCGGACCCATTTAATGCCAACAACACCTCCATTTTATGGAGGAGTAAACTGAGGCTCAGAGTCAGAAGTGCCTATCCCAAGGTTGTGCGGCCCAGTGCAGGGGAGCTGAACTTGTACTCTACTTGGGGTCCCCAGCTGTGCCTCCCCTTCCCAACGGCCCCCTCCGCTCTGCCTTCTCCTGACCCAGTCTGCCCAGCCCTGTGCCCCGGCCCCTCTGAGACAAGGCTGGGACTTTTCCAAAGGGATTTTACTGAGAAATTTGGGGGAAAACAATGTGGAAATGGGATAAAAGAAACATCACAGTCTTATGCTGAAAAGTGGGCGCAGGCTAGAGTGTGGAGTGGATCTGGGAGTTGGGGGAGGTCCAGGAGCGACTCCCCAGGCCCTGGGCACCACCGGCTTTTCAGGGACCTAACTCTTAAAAGGAGGTGACCCATAATTGAAGGTCCCAGGACCCTGACGTGCCCTGTGAACTGGAGACCAGGAAAGTCAGACAGAGGAGCCCCCGGTGTCTGTCCACCAGGGCCTGGCCTCTGTCCTGCCAGCTGCATGGCCACGAGCAGGGTCCTAGGCCTCTCTGAGCCTGTGTTCAAGTGCAATGAGGTGGAGAATATTTACTCCACAGGGGCTCCAGGAATCCCACTGAAGAACCCCGGGCAGTCATCTTGGGGTGTCCCCTCTGACTCCTGAATTGTGCCGCTCCCGGCCCCCCCCCCAATCTCTCATTCTGACTCTCATCCTGACATGGGACAGGACCAGCCTGAGCCAGGAGGAAAGGCCCACCCAGCCACCGGGGCATGAGCTGGGACGCTTATGACCGACCCTATTTCACAGGGGGCACCCAGGGATCAGGGGGCTAATGACTCAAGTGGTAAGCCAGGGGGCTTCTTGGAGGAGGTGCTGCCATCTCTGGGTCCAACTTGGCCTGTCTACAGAGGGCTATGGGGTGCTGCCGTCTCTCAAGTGCCTTCCAATCGGTTATAGGCTGGATTTTGTCCTCAAAAAGTTCTTATGTTGAAGTCGTAGCCCCCAGTACATCAGAAGGTGGCTATAATTGGAGATATGGTCTTTAAAGAGGTGATTAAGGGGGCGCCTGGATGGCTTGGTCAGTTAAGCGTTGTACTGTGGCTCAGGTCATGATCTTGGGACTCATGAGTTCGAGTCCCGCATCGGACTCTGTGCTGACAGCTGGGTGGAGCCCGGAGCCTGCTTGGGATTCTGTGGCTCCCTCTCTCTGTCTCTGCCCCAGCCCTGCTGACCTCTGGGTCTTGGGTTTCCAGCCTCCGGATCCTTGAGGAAATCACTGTGTTGTTTAAGCCCCGGCCAGCCACACTGTGCTGTGGCAGTGCCCGGACAACCACACACAAGCTTGTCCCTGCGTCCTCAGCACCCCGCTCGGAGCGCCTGCCCTGCTCGGCCCCATGCCGCGGTGGCTTCAGCCCAGCTGGGACAGGCCTGGATCTGTCCTCCCTGGATTTTCCCCAAGTTTCTTCCTAGGATGCTAGCAGTGGGATTCCCCCAAGAAGATGTGCAGCCTGCCTCTTCTGGGAAGTCTCGGCGACCCTCTCCACAAGACGTCTCCGACCTGAGCCACTGTGGAGGAGGAGGGCCCGGGTTCTCCATTCAGTAGGCTCAGGGCCCCTCTACACCTTTGCCCAGAGCGCCCGCCATCCTTCCTCACCTTCCTTCCTTCAGCCCCCATCCCCTCTGGCTCCTGAAGCCTTTCGGAATGGCTGTGGCTTAGGACATTCCCTTTGCTGTCACTGTGACATCCTCTCCCCCTCCCTGTGCCCCACAGCCCACGTTTCTGCATGCCTGGCTCTCAGGATGAGCCTGGCACACGGGCCTGGCGCCAGCATCTCTGTCCTGGAGGGAGGGGTTCTTTGGGGCTTTGGTGCCGGGGGCTGGATGTCCCCGTCCCCCCACGCCCACCCTGCACGCCCTGTCCGTGCACCTCTGGCTTCGTGTGAGCACAGCAGGGGACGGCTGGTCCATTCCCCCCACCTACCTGCCCCCTCCCCTGCTGCCTGGAGCTGTGGAGCGCTGCCCCTCCCCTCCCGGATTCTCAGGACTCAGCCCGAGCCAGAGCCACGAGTTGCCAGGGATCAAAGGTGGCAATGACAGTCTCTGGAATGGGGGGAGAGTAAGAGCCTTTCTGAAAGTGAAAGTCTGGGGTCAGGGTGGAGGGTGGGGCCGGGGGTGGGGCTGGTGGGCCCAGGGCAGCGTGGAACAGGCTGGGAAGTCCCAGCTGCTGGTCATTCGCTCTGGCCGACCCAGAGGCCCCACCACGGAGGCCCAGCTCCGAGGGCCCGGCTTCCCCTGGCGGCCCCGACCTGCCTGGGGCCCGATCTACTCGCTCAGCAGGTATGTTCGGGTGCAGGTGGGCACTGGGGTGCTGTGGACAGTGGGCGGGAATTCAAAGGGCCCAGGGTAATTCCGGTTCTGCCAGTGGCTTTCCGGGCCAAGGGCCTCAGCTCGGAGCCCAGGCCGGACTGCCAGCTCCAATCACAGCGTTCGTACACAAACATACAGAAAGCAGACAGATGCGGACATCGAGACACGCATGTGGGCACAGACACACGGACGCGGACTCATGGAGAGAGCGGCTTGCACACATACAGGGAAACACACTCAGGTCAACGCACAAAGCCCATACGCACCCCAGTGCGGCAACATACCCCCAGGCTACACTCTCACATTAGATTGCTTATCTTTTTTCCCTGGGTACCGGCCCTGGCCTGGTGGGCTCCTGGTCAAGCGGCAGATGCCCCAGACCGTGCAACTGTCCCTCAGTCAGGGGAGAAGGTACACCCAGTGCTGGGGCCAAGCCCGGAGAGAGAGGAGCTGACCATGGTCAGGAAAGGCTGCTTGGTACTGAGGCTCGAAGGCGACTCGAGAAGGTGGGGGTGAGGTCACTGCTGGCAGAAGGAACAGCCTGTACAAAGGTATGGAGGAGAGGCGAGGCGGTTGGGCGAGTGGTGAGCGAGGGGGGAAGGAGCTGAGGGGTGGGTTAGGAAGGGCCTCGAGTGCCCAGCTAAGGAGGAGTCTGCTTTTCCTGAGGGCGATGGCACCCCAGGAGGGCTATGCTTTGTCACTACTGAGAAGAGGAAACTTTTTAGTGCCTTTTTCTAGTAGGCTTTCGTAATACACAGGAAAGCCCTTGTAAGCAGGTCTCATATCGCCTATGAATAATGACAAACTTCCCAGGTCCTTCCCAATATTCAAACCTCATTTATTCTCTTGCCTTATTGCCTTGACTAATCCTTCCTGGCAAATGTCGAATAGAATGACTGAACAGATACCAGGCCTGAGCCCCAGGTGCAGCCGCCAGTGCCTCTGAACATTCAGGGCGATGGGGCCAGAGGGCCAGAGAAAGAGCCAGAGAGAGTCCTCATGGGAATGGGGAGGCAGGTACGGGGCAGGGGCCGAGGTAGAGTCAGCAGGACATCCAGTCCCGCAGGTACCCGTGTGGCGAGGGGCGACCCTGATCCTGAGGGTCACTCCTCCTTCAGGCTGGCTCTGGGCTGATGGGGAGGAGCAGATGGGCAGAGGCTCCCAGGCCAGTAAGGAAGTGTCCCCATCCCCACAGGGACAGTGGTGCAGCCTGGCCCAAGGACACCTTGGAGGTGGGGGCACCCATGCCCCTGGGCCCCGAAATCCAGGTCAGTTTTGGGGGAGCAGAGACAGGGAGGCTGGGAGCAGAAGCAGCCTGCGAGAAAGCTGGAAAGCTGGACATTCTGGGGACAGGAAGGTGCCCAGGAGGCTGGGTGAGCGCAGGTCAAGGAGGCGAGGCTGGAGAAAGTTCTGTCCCAGACTGGAAGCTTCCAGTGCGGGGCTATGGGGAGCCATGGAAGGATTTAAAACAAGGGGTGACCTGGTTGGCTTGTGCTGTGGGAAAGTCAGTAAGAGCCTTTCTGAAAGTGAAAGTCTGGGAAATGGCTTGGGAAACTGTGGGGGCAGGGTCAAGGGGGCAGCGAGACCGTCCGGGGGCCTCGGTGGGCCTTCGGTACAGGTCTAGTTCTGGACGAGGGTGGTTGAGCAGGCTGGGGGGGGGACCCATCTGCTTGTGTGGCCTCAATAAGACCCAACTGCCAGCTGCTCCTCCTTCCCCCAGAATCTGCCTCTAGACCCCAGTCCTGGCATCTGAGAGCTGCCCCCACGGTGGGCCCTCAGCCGGGAGAAATGGTTCCTGGGGCAGCACCTGGCTTCCCGGGGCTGGAAGATGTGGGAGCCCAGCCTCTGCTCCCCTTTCCACACAGGCCTGGGCTGGCTGAGGCTCCCCGTGGGGGGCTGTGTGACTAGAGGCAAGGCCCTGCCCCTTTCTGAGCCTGTTTTCTCATCTATGAAATGGAATGACACCCTACGACTTTGTTGTTACGGGCATCTGATGTATGCCAGGCCGTGGGCTGGGCACACAGTAGGTGCTTACTAAGTGTGAGCTCTACTCAACCAAGGTAGGGCCCACTTGTCCTGTCCCCACGTCCCCCTGGTGATAGAGCTTGAACTGCATCTGGGCACAGCACAGGCCCAGATGATTCTCATCATCACTCAGAGCCTGCTGGATGCTGAGGGGCACCAGGAAGAGGGGAGTCGGGGAGGGGCAGGGTGCAAAGAGCTCTTGTGACAATGTTCTGTGTGTGCATGGGTCAGTCTGAGTCAGGGCAGGAGAGGTGCCAGGAGAGGACAAAGTGAGTCCTGGCACCAGGAGACGACAAAGACCTGTGGCCTGGGCAGGGCAGATAAGGCCTCATCAATCATCTGGGCCTGCCCCTCTCTCGGTGAGGCCTCTGTCCAGCTGTCACATGGCATCTGGGAAGAGGAAGGTAGGCCTCAGCCGACCCCTCAAATGTCTGACCCCTGGACAGACATCGCTGGAGGGCATAGAGGGGTGGATGAGGGTCCGGGCCCTGCCTATCCCAATAGGCAGGCAAAATGGGGGCCTGGGGAGAGGGATTCCACCCGATGTCACCTAAGGGTCAGGTGCCGGCTCCAGCCTGACCTTTGTCCCAGGGATGGGGGCAGCCTGGAGAGGTCTCGGGGTTCTGGCCTCTGGTTGGTCAGTGACTTCAGTAGGTCCAGCCCTCCTTTTGGCTGCTCTCTCCAAGGCTTAAGTAAGATCTTGCTGATCTAACACAGCCCCCCCCCACCCCCACACAACACCCTCACGATGGGGTGTGTGGGAGGTCCCAGCAGGCTATGAAATCTCTCTCCTCTCTCCCACCCCAGCTTAACCTAAAGCCAGAAAATCAAACACCACTGGGCTGTGCTTAAAAGGAGAGTGGGTGCAGCCTGGGGAGGGCCTGGAGCCCAGGGTGGGACTTAGGCAGCCCCTGCTTTGCACCTCCATGCCCTAGGGACCCCCACCCACCCCTTACAGGGGAGTGGCCGGAGCGCAGGAGGGGTGGGTGGTGGGGAGATGCACCGGTGAGGAACAGCCTCGGGGAGCCCCAGCCCCTGGTTAAATATAGACCCGGGGCCCCTCCCACCACCCCCGCCCACAGGGCTGCAAGGCTGGGATAAGCAGATAAGCCCCTGGGGGCAGCCGCGGGTGGCCACAGACCTCAAGCCTGACCCTGCCTCCCTCCAGGTCTAAACAGAAGGAGCCTCTTCCAGGGAGGGATCCCTGAGCCTCCCTCTGAGCAGAAATAGTTGGACCTGATGGGCTGAATGGGGGTGAGCTGAGGGCTTGGCAGGGGGGGGCGGTGGGCAGTGAATGTTAGGTGGTGGGGAGATTGGGCAGTTAGGCTTAGGCCTCAGGACCTAAAGTCCAGGAAATCCTGGATGTGGTTGCTGGGCCCAGCCCTGGGGACCGCGGGCTGCCGTCTCGGCTGTGCCCCCAGAATCTGTCTGTTTAAACCCCCCTCTCCAACTCTGATGATGGCCTGGCAGAGCCAGAGAGGGTGGGCACCTGGGGGTACCCTTCGGAAGATGGTATCAGGGAAGTTTTCCCGAAGGAAGTACCTGTCTGTCTACATCTCAGTGCCAGCTGCGGTGTGGCACGGAGAGAGCTCCGGCCGTGAGAGCTGCCCGGTGACAGCTTGGGGGTCATCTCTGGGAGAAGCTTCTCTGACCAAGCCAAGCCACTGGGCCCCTCCAGGTCTCACAGGGCTCTCACGAGGTTTCTGTGCCCATTCCCCAGGGCTGCCCCCCCACCCCACCCCAGGCCTCCTGAGACTCCTTTTCATCCCCAGCTTTCCTGCTGCCAACATGTCGTTATCACCGACAGTGACCTCCTGGCCAGAACCGCACAGCCCTGAGGAGTCTGATAAGCTGCAGACCCCAGAGCAGGACACTCAGCAGGCAAGCAGTGGGGACATGCCCAGCACCCACCGTGAGGACACTCGGCCCGGCCTGGGCACCCTTCGGCGGGCCTTCTCCAGGGCAGGCCGGCGGGCCTTGGGCCAGGTCCCCGGGGAGGACGTTGGCCTGCTCCGACGCAGCTCCCACTTCCTGCGATCCTTACGGCGCCCCCGGGATGATGGCCCGGCTGCTGCACCAGGGGGGGCCCGCGGCCCAGAGGGGCCCTCAGGCGTCACGGATGGTGGCAGCCGGCCGTCAACCACTGGGGTGGGGCCTGAGGAACCAGGACAGGAGGAAGGTGAGAGCTTCACAAAGGATACCAAGCATGGGAGGAAACTGAGGCCAAAGAGGGAGCAGCACAGCCCAGGCTTCCCGACAGCTCCCCCAAACACCCCCATGCACAACTGCATTTTACATTCTCCCAGCCTTTCAAGCAGGGGAGCATCCACCGGGCAGCTCAGAGAGGCCAGAGCGAGCTAAGTCAGGCTCAGAGAGGTTAGTGATCTGCCTCACATCCCACAGCCAGGAAGTGGATAAATGGGAGTTGAACCCACATCTGTAGGACTCCAGAACCCTCACCTCTCCACAGACTTCCACAGCCTGGCCCCTGGCCAAACTAGAGTGATGGATAAGGCGCTGGTCCTCTCGGAGCACAGGGCCGCGGGGGGTGCGTGGCAGCAATGGGCCTGGAGGGGAGCTCAGGAGGGCTGCGGGCGCAGGATGCATTGGCGCTGGGCTCCAAAGGGGGGGCTGCAGGTGGAAGTAGAGGGCTGCTAGGGGCTGGGGGCTGGCCCAGAGCAGGGAACAGCAAGGAGCGTGGGAGCTGGGCACAGGGACAGGACGCGCCCAGGCTGAGCTCTGACCCCAACAGACCTGCAGTCAAGACAGCAACATGAGGCCACCAGGCCCAGCTCAGCAGAGCTGGGAGCAGGGGAGGAGGTAGGGACCGAAAGCGGGGAGGGCAGGGCCTGATCCCAGCTGCTGCTTTCAGCCAGGTTCGGGGCTTGGGGTTACCCCTCCTCCAGAGTGATTCCGAGGGACGATTCCCCGCAGGTGGGGGCCGTTGCTCCTGCAGCAGACCTTAGGGGAGCGCTGGGGCCAGGCGGCCCAGCTCCCGGTGGGCGAGAACGGGGCCCACAGGCCTTGGTTGGGGGCCGAGGTTCCGGCGCGGCACCCCCCACCGCCCTCTCCCTGCCTGTCCTTGCCAAAGGCAAATCTGTGGCGGACCTCATCACGGAGCGGCAGCTGCTGGCGGCCTTCGAGCAGCTGCGGCAGCTGGAGACGCGGCTCCTGGCGCAGAAAGCCTCGGGCGCCTTCGAGCAGGACCCCACCGGCCTCGCTCGGCGCGCCATGGACGTGTGCCTGCTCTACGACGGGCTGGCGGCGGAGATCCGCGCCATCGTGCGCGAGACGCTGGGCCCGGGCGGCGTGGACGCGGCCACGCTCGCCGAGCTGGCCCGCGTGGTGCGCGCCGAGGAGGAGGCCCACCCGGTGCCCCCCGCCGACGGCGACTTCCTGCTCACGCCGCGCCGCTGGCGGCGGCACTGGGAGGACGCGGTGACGCGGAGCGCGCAGGAGCGCGTGCGGCAGGCGGGCGCTGGGGACGCCGCGGGGGCGGCCGAGGGCGCGTCGGGCCTGGCCCGGCTTCTGGCCGAGCTCGGCGGCTCGGTTCGCCGCGACCTGCGCAAGGTGCGGCTGCAGGTGCAGCCCGCCTACTCGGCCGCCGGCCTCCCGGCGTGGGAGGCCTACCTGCGCGCCTTCCACGGCGCGGTGGCCCAGCGCCTCCAGGAGCTCGCGCGCGACGCCCGGGGCTGCGAGCAGCTCTACGTCCTGCTGGACTGGACCGCCAATGTCTACGGCAGGTGAGGCCCCAGCCAGAGCGCCGAGCCGGGCGAGGGGAGGCCGGTATCGCCCACCTGGCCCTGCCCACCCGGAGGCCTTTGGGCGCCCGCCCCGAGGAGCCCTGGGCACCTTTTCTCTCTTTCTTCCCGGGAGAGGGCTGGTGGGTGGGCGGCAGAGATCCCGGGGACTTTGACGTTCTTTTCTTTCCCCTCGTCTGGGCCGCGGTACTCTGCCGCCGGGGTTTTCCTACGGTGCTACCCGAGGCACCCGGTCCCGCGAGCGGGACAGCGTCTGAGGGGAGGTTGCTTCCCTGACAGGGAGCCCAGATGGAGGCCTCTGCTAGTCCCCAGGATGCCGTTGAGCGTTTAGAAAAGGGCCCCTCACCCAGGCAGGACACAACCGTGGCTCAGAGATGCCCGGCGCGGGTTGGACTTCACCCGCACTCTTCCCCTTGGATGGGCACCTGGGTACGGGGCCCGGCGCGCCGACAGCTCCCAGCTCCAGCCCGGCGCTGAGTGACGGGGTGGGTTTCCTTCGCTGCTGAGCCCTCCTCAGCTCCGAAGGCCAGAGAGCGGGTGGGAGGAGGGTGCCTAAGCTCCGGGGCTCATTAATTTGCTGTGTGGCCTCGGACAGCTACCTGGGCCTCCCTGGTGCGGCTTGGATAGTGGCAGGTCCCTGAGCTGTGTGGTGCTTGGGTGCCTAGGTTTTGGCCAGGGGGAAATTGGGGCAGCCACTAGTGCATCAGAGCCGGGCCCAGACCCTCAGCCCCTACCCTGCCTTCCAGTCCTGACTTCCTCGGTGCCCCGGACCTGACTCTGTCCACGGAGCCGCTGCCCCCACTCCTGGCACCCAGTGTGTGGGCGCGCCTGGAGAGCGACTACACCAGCTTCCTAGAGGTGAGGCCTTCGAGGGGCAGGGCCTGAGGGGCGCCATCCAGGCTGAATGTGGCTGCCTCCCTGTGGGGAAGTGTGGAGCCCAGAATCACCCTGGGTGTGTGGCCTCGCTCAGGGGAGAGCCACTCCTCACCCTGTGGCCTTCAGCACGGGCCTGGGCCCCAGCAGGGTGGGTCAGTTTCTCCCAGGGCCCAGGACAGGGCTCCGAAGGTAGGGGGACCCACGCCTCCCTCTTGGGAGGGGCTCACTGTGCCCCTGTCCCTACCTCGCACAGACCAAGATCACAAGCTGCTTCGACAGCATCCTGCAGCTGGAACAGAGCCGCTGGGTGGCCGCTGAGGCCCCCGATGTGCTCCAGGGCCTCTACCACACGCCTCTGTCCATCGACATCCACATGGTGAGTCTTGGGAGGGGGGACGTATGTTTGGGCCTCAGGTGGTGTCTGTCCCCTTCCAGGTGGGGACACCCAGAGCCATACGATCCAGTCCCAACCTCCCTTCCCCAGTGGGCGAGAGCCTGAGGCCCCACCTGGGTGGAATCAGGGACCCTGGGTCGCCAGCCAGGCTGGGAGTGCCAGGGCACAGCGCCCAGCTTAGCAAGTGGCCCGCGGATGTGGGGGTGCCGGGAGGCTGCTGGAAGCTAAAGCCGAGACCACCGGAGCAGGGCAGGTTGGAGACGTCATTGGGCCACAGGTGAGGGACAGGGGGCATCAGGTGGGATCTGGGCTTCGACGTGGGTTCAGCACGTGGCATCTCTTACAGCTCGTGGCTGAGCATGTGAAGGCGGCCGGTGCCATCTCTGCAGAACTGGAGGCCACCACCCTGCGTATCTGCGCGCGGGCACTCGGCCTCTTTCTGCCCAGGTGCAGGCATATCCTTGGCCCAGGGTGGGGTGGGTGGAGGGACCAGGGTAAGGATGGTGGTCGTCCCTGGGGAAGGGCCATCCTGTTTGCTCAGAGTCCGAGATCCAGGGACAGATGAGAGAGAGGAGCCTTCTTATAAGGCCCCGGGTCTGGGTAGGGACCTGAGGGGGAGGGCAGACCCCAGGTCATCGCGCCACGGGTAAGGGTCCCTAAGGCTTTTGCGTACTTCGCCCCCAGGTTTGAAAAGGCTTTTCTACAGTCGGAGGCGGTGAGCGAAGCTCATCTGGGCGCCAGCATCAACGCCTGCGAGGAGCTCAGGTGGGTCTCCACCCTGCTCCTCCGCAGGGAGGTGCCTGGCGCGGCCAGCAGGGGGCGCGCGAGCTCGGGGAACCGGGAAGCCGTAGGCTCCCGTGGCGGCCGGCGCGCATTGAGCAGTCTGGACCATGTTCAATGGAGGGACTTCCCGGAAAGCCTCCCAGGAGGGCACCCGCCTCGCAGCTCCCGCCCCCGCTGGAAGGTCCTCCCTCCTCCCCGCAGGGGTGAGGCCCTGGAAGGGATGCAGGGAGTTTCAACGCTGAGCAGAGGCTAACAAATTCCAGCCACCCCAGTTATCGCCTGTTGTCTGCCCAGTGTGTCCCACCCACCCCCGCCCCCCCCCGCCCCTCCCCCGCCCCCCCCCCCCCCCCCCCCCCCCCGCGTCGCACGCCATCCTGGGCTCCTTTCTTTCCTCCATTCACCCAAGTTGGCCGGCTTCCTTTTTAAAGACACTCCCTCCTCTTCCCCACTACCCTGGGTCCCTCTGCCCCCAGAAGGCAGATGCCTCCCCTTTCTGCAGGCAGTGGCTGCCCCCCTCCTGGGCCTCCGGTGTACCCCACATTATGCTGCAGCAGGTACGGCCATGGACTTTGAGCTGCGCAGTCTGGGTTCTGATCCCAGCTCTGCCACCTGCTCCCTGTGTGCCTAGAGATAAGTCACTTCCCCCTTCTGTGCCTCCTTTTGTCATCTGTCAGATGGAGATGTGGGGCTCCACGCCCTAGAGGGAATCATTTCGTATTCACTTTTTGTGAGCGCTTGAGATCCAGGCACTGAGCTGGAGCTTTACCCGCCTGATGTATTTCGTCCCGAGGGCAGTGTCCCCATGTACTGGGACAAGTGGAGGCTCAGAAAAGGAGTGCCACCGGCCCACCATCATGCACCGTCCAGTATGTGCTGGACCTGGGACCTGAACCACGCTTGTCTGAATCCAAGCACGACCATGATGAGGACCACTTGTCTAACACTCTCTCAACCCTAATCGATGCCAGGCTGGTCCGTCCCCTTCAGCCCCAGGAAACATTCTCTGCCCCTTGGTAGGCAGCCTCTGACCCAGCCCCTGATGGAACTTTTTAGCCTTGCCTTTCTGTGTCCCTGTTCTGAGGACTGGGCATAGCCTGGCCCTCGGTCTCCTTGAAAGTGTGTGACGGGGTGGGTTTGAAATGGGGGACATTGTCACCTTCAGAGAGGCAGTTAGGAGGCTCAGGGGAGGGCCTCTGTGCCAGTCATGGCCAGGCTGCCCTGTCTCATCACCAAGACGGTTGGAGGTTTGACCCAGAGACACCACAGGGGCGTTCTGCGATGCAGTGGGGACGCCACCGTCACCCTGCTGCCCTTCCCTCCGGGATCAGCTCCTGGGGCTTTGGAGCCATCTTCTCACCCGACTGTGCCTTCAGGGCTACTACACTGTACAGCCCCAGGGGCTGCCCTTCACATTATAGTCTAAGTGAATGGCTCCTGGCCTCCGCGGCTGTCTACCGGAGCTTGTTCCACAGCCTGCTCTTCCTCGCCCACTCCGTCTCCTGTCCTGGCCCCTCCCCAGGACCAGTCTTCTGGCCAGGTTCCCAGGAACCTTTGAGGAGCTGGAGAAACCTCTAGTGGCCGCCATCTGTGTCTTCCAGAAGCGGCTGCTCCAAGGCTTGCAGTATGATGTGCAAGTGAGTGGGACAGGCCCTTCTCTCCCCACTTTCCACACCCAGCGGCTGCGTCCTGTGCCCTGGAGCCTGGGGCCCCCAAGTCCCAGCACTCCCTCACCTCAGGGGCAGTTTCGGGGGTGGTGCTTTGGGGGGCGGGCAAGGGACCCAGATAAATTCCTAGTTGAGCAGGGAGGTCAGGAAACGCCTACCTACTTGAGACTCTCAGAGAGGGTGTGTTCAAGGAACCAGACCCCTCACCCCACCCCTCAAGGCCTCCCCAGGCTCCCCTAGGCAGGGCCTGCCTAGAGGCTCAAACTCAAACCCTGTCCCCTGGAGCTCAGGGCTTGGAGGAGTCATCCTTGCAAGAGGCTAAATGACATTCATGGCTGAGAGAGCTGTTACTCGGGTGACATTAGAAGGGGGTCAGTCCCCCCAAAGTTTCTTCCTGGCGACAGATTGCCCATCGGCCTGAAACACCCCTGTTAGGAGCCACGCACTGGCTCTGAGGAGAGGGTCTAGGGGATGAGGAGGAGACGGTTTGAGGAGGGTTAGAAGACTCCTGTCCCCCTCTGCCCCCAGCCGCTTTTCAGGGTCCTGTGTACCAAGGCCTGGCTGACACACGACGTGCTGCAGCCCCTCATGGACAAAGTGGTGGCCTTCGCCCATCACCTGGAGCACGTGGCCCCACTGCGGGCACAGGTATTTCGGGACAGGGCTCTGGTGGGGCCGTGCCCTGGGCTGGGGCCTGTGACTCTGACTCTGACCCTGGCCCTGATCCCCCGACGGCCCAGGAGACTCTGCAGGAGGCACACCGATACGTGGTCCGTGAATACCTGGCACAGGTGCTGAGTCCTCGTGAGCGGTTCCGCGGTGTCGATCGCGTGACTGGCTCCCAGAAGATGGGCCTCGACGCCCAGGCCATTGGCAACACCTTCCAGGGCTTGGTAGGAGCATCGACTGACTGCCCCCAGTGCTCGCCTCCTCCTAGGGCCTCTGGCGTGAGGAGCCTCCCCTGGCACCCCCTATTCTCATTTCCGGGAGGGGGGGCTCCGCAAGAGCCCCCTGGGGCGGCTTTGGCAGAGGTGGTTGTCCCCACTCTGCAGCAACCGGGAGAGAGGGTTTGGGAGCGCTGGCACAGCGGGGGCGGGGCCAGGTGGGATCATTTCCATATATTTGCATACGGCCCTCGGCGAAGTGAGCAGCCAAGGGGCGGGGGCTCCGGGAGGCCCCTCCAGCATCCCTGACCCAGCCTTTGGAGCCTGGGCACCTGTTCCTTACGCCGGCGCGGATGCGCTGTAGGATTCCCGGCAGGACTTCCGGGCCCGGGTCTCGGTTTACCCACCTGCGCAGAGACCGGAAGACCTCTCTGAAAGTGCTGCGGCTCCGTCCACAGCGCCAAGACCCGAGTCCCCTAACGCCGCCCGTGCAGTCACAGCGGGGGACGGTGCATTAGTGTTGGGGCTGCAGGCAGGGGTGGCAAGGGGGCTCCCGCGGGAGGCGACCCGGCCCGTGCCCTAGGAGGCTCCCTGTCCCCGCAGGGCTCAGAGGCCACGTGGCTGGGCCAGGCTATCCCATGCGTCGCTGACATTCTCGGCGAGACTTACAAGGACGACATCGGGCGGCACCTGGAGACACTCATCGGGAGCTACCCAGACATCAGGTCCGTTCCCCACCTGCTCCCTCATTGGGCGCCGCCGACCCCGGGGTCGGGGGACCGGGGCCTTCAGAAGGGTCCCTGTGGCTCTGGAGGGGGGGCAGGGGAGGAACCAGAGGGAGGTGCAGCGCGTTCCGTACGGAGCGGGGCCGGCATCGGGCGCGGGCTCGTGCGCAGGTGCGTGAGGTCCCGGGCGTGCGGGGTGGCCCTTGACCTTCAGGCGCGGAGCGGGGGCGGGGCGTGAGAGCCGGGGCGGCCCCTCTTTCTACCGCTGTTCTCGGATTTGGCGTTCGGTGCCTTGGGGTCCCGAGGCCTCTAGAGTGTGAGGGGGTCGGGGCCCCTCCTCATGCGT
Organism: Panthera leo; assembly: GCF_018350215.1. Taxonomy (NCBI): domain Eukaryota; kingdom Metazoa; phylum Chordata; class Mammalia; order Carnivora; family Felidae; genus Panthera; species Panthera leo. The sequence goes on from NC_056684.1 coordinate 144,171,209, forward strand.
CCGAGGATGGGGACAAGTACCCGTCCCGGAGTCTGAAGGGGAGACGCCCCCTCTACGAGAAAGCCCTATTGGCAGCCCGGGACTCCTGAGACCTGGCCAAGAGGAAAGAGGCTTTGATTCCGGGGTTTGGAGGGGAGGTGGGGGGGGATGGTGAGTCATCGAACCCGTGGAAATTCCAGCCCGAATCTCTCCATAGCCTTGGAGATTCCGGGATGGGGAGGTCGCAGAGAGCCTGGGACAAAGCCCTTTTCCCCAGCTCGGACTGTCTCCGCCTTTGGCCTGGAGTGACTACTTCCCCCACAGTGCTGCGGGGTTCCCCCCGGTTCCTGGGGCTTCTCTACTCTTGGCTGCCTGCCCCTGTCTGCCTCCCCCCCCCCCCCCGCCCCACCCCCATTCCTGGAGGCGGCACTGCTAGTGCTGTGCTTGGGCCTCTCTCCTCGCTGCCTGTCTGTGGCTCCCCGCACAGTGCTCACAGGAAGAGGCCTCCGACACCTCTGGGCCTGGACCCGCTGTCCTTGAGGCCTTATCTCTTCTCTCACTCCACTGATCTTTGAACCTCTGCTTAGACTGTGTTCCCCCACGGGCATGCCCCTTCCCCTCCCCACCCAGCTCAGCCCCCTTCGAGGCCCAGCCACGCTGTCCAGGGCCCTGCCCCTCCTGCTTCCGTCATTCGCAGCCTTTCTCGGGCCAGCTTCCGGGAATGCCGGGGACACCCGCACTTGGGCCCAGGGGCTCGCCTCGCTCGAGGCTGGAAGTGCCACGGAGATGCGGGGCCTGCAGTGATAGGGGCGTGTCTTTGCAGGCGCGACCACGTGCTGGCCATTCTGGCGCTGCGCAGACTGGGCCGCCGTCGGAACCAGCGCCTCTTGCAGCGTGCCCAGGGCCTGCTGAGGGCTGCGGCCAAGGCAGAGGGCTCTGGGGCTGCTGGCGGCCGTGTGCTCTTCGAGGAGATCCAAGTGCCTACCTCCGTGGACCTGCTGATCACCTGCATCTAATGCTCCGGGTCTCGGAGGGGGCGGGCCTCAGGTGGGGGGCCGCATTAACTGAGGGGTCAGCACCTTCACGCAGGCATCACCCAGACACTAAGCCCCAGGCTGGGAGTCTAGGGAGGCGCTCTCAGCCCTGCCCCCAACCTTGAAGCCCGTAATCACACGACGTTTGTCCTCAGCTGTGCGTGGTTGCTTACCAGAAGGAACAGCACGAAGAGAGGCATTTCAGGCATTTGTGGGAGAGTGTTTGGGGGTGGCGGAGGTTCCTTTCAATACTGCCTCCCGGCCTAACGGTCCAGCACCACCCCCAGTCTGAAAGTGAAGCAGAGAGTATTTATTTTTAAAATAAAGGTGAATTAAAACGGTGCCTCCCTAAAGAGGGGGCAGGGCCAAGTTGACGGTCTGAGTCTCCAGGTACCAAGGGGTCGGGATGGAAGGTTCTATGGTGACTCCATTTGGTAGATGGTCCTTTCCTGTACATTGCACAAATGGGGAGACTGAGGCAGGCCCAGAGCTGGGAAGGCTCGTGCCTGTGGCTGCAGAGAAAAACAGTCTTCAGCCCTGGGATCCTGGGTGCACTGGCCTCATGTGCCAAGTGCGCCTCACCCAGCAGGAGTTGGCACTGTTCTGTCCTGTTCTAACAGGCCTGGGCCCCTAGGAGACAAGAAAAGGCCGAGGCTTGTTCTGCAGCCTGAAGTATTTGGGTTAGATGTGACAGGGACTTCCCAGCAGCAAAAGCTGTAGGACTGGTGCAGGGCAAGTGTCAGCCCTGGAGAGTGTGTGTGTGTGTGTGTGTGTGTGTGTGTGGTGGGGGGGTGGGGTCATGATCCTACCGGTCTCAGCTTGGCCGGCAGGGCTGCAAGGAGATTGCCCCACTGTGCACCTGTTATCCACCCCCATCCCCTGGTTCTTCTCTCCCGGAAAGCTGGCACTGAAATTTGACTCTAGCCTCTGGCAAGGCTGCTGAGAAACCCATTTGCATTGGCAGCCTCCAGCTTGCCAGGGAGGCTGAGTGCTGAGATGGTGTGTGCGTGTGGAGGGGGTGGGGTAGACGCTGAGGCAGACAGTGATAGGTGCCTTCCTGGCCCATCCCTCTGCAGCAGACCCCCCATGAGCCTGACCTTGACCTTGGCAGAGGTGGGGAGCAAGGAACGGCAGGTGGGCCAAGGTTCTAAGAACCCAGTGAAGTTGAGCCTCCCAAGGACAAGGCGAGAGTTCTGAAAGGCTGCAGGGCCAGGCCGGTGGGGGATCTGACTCCCCTAGCTCCTTTCAGGCCCATCTCCCTACACTGTGGACAGCCAGGGGCGGGTCTGCCACAATCCCTACACCAAGGCTGGAGAACTGCGTCTTGTTGGGGTGCTGAAGGGAGAGGGAGCAGGGACCAGGGGCAGCCCCTCCGTGGATACACGGGGGTCAGGGGTGGGCGGGCAGGAGGCCTGGGTGTCCAGCCTTCCCTAAGCAGGTAATGCAGAGGGGTGGGGTGGGGTGGGAGGAGCAGGAGTGAGGATCAGGAGTGGTTGGGGCTCCCGGGCTCCAGGCTAAGGATGGGGACAGTGTGTTCCAGTGTCGACACTGACGAGCAGTCCTGTGTCTTTCCTTTGTGGGGAAACTGAGGCCAGTAGAGGGTAGAGGTTGCTTCACATCAGGCCAGCAGAGGGTAGAGGTTGCTTCACATCAGGCCCCAGCACAGGTAGCCTGAGACCCTCACAGTCAGGAGGAAGGGAGGTATCAGAGGGGTACCTCCTTCCCCAGGAAGGGCAGGGACTGACAGGCCAGCCAGACTCCACATTTGACCTCAGTAGCCATCAGTGGCCTGGGTGAGTCCAAGGCTGGGTGGGGTGGGGCGTAGAAGGTTTGATTTGGTCCTGGCCGGGTTCTCCCTAGGGAGCCCATACCCCATGTTTGAGCCCCAGTCTCCTCACGGAAACTGCCCCCCCCACCGGCAGCCCCTGCCTGCCCTGACCCCAGCCCTAACACGCCTGCCCCTCCCCCCCGCTCCCCTGAGCCCCAGGCTAGGGTGAGAGCCCTGGGGCTGGGTTCCCAAGGCAGGCTGCAGAGGTGGGGAAGGGTGCAGTCCCAGCCCTGCCACTTTCCCATCATGAGACCGTAGGCACATTCCTTTACTTCTCCATGCCTCTGTTTTCCTAGCTGTGAAATGGGGGTGCTGTCTGTGCCCCCCAGGCTGGGAAGGGTTACATACGAGCCAGCCAGAAAACCAGATCCCTGGCTCTCTTGTAATCCCATCCCCAGGGCCTGGCCGGGCCATGGTCTGCAAGCAAAACTTGAAAAGGCCCTGGTGCAGGAGTGGGGGCCTCTGAGTGATAGCGAAGCCTGAGGCCGGTGGGGTCGGTGAGTGGGGAAGGCGCCCAGGAGGAGGCTGGGAGGAGGTGCCAAAGTGGGGGAGCCCCTCGCTGACAGGAGCATCCTGTTGCAGTGGAGAGGATTCAGGCTGAGACCCAGGGCCATCTTCCGGAGTGTGTCTGGGCCTGGAGACAGGAAATCGGATTTTCCTGGCAGGAACCTTCGTGCCCAGGCGGGTATGTGTGCCTCGTGTGTGTTCCTGTGAGCCCAGCAGTGCCTGGAGGCAGGGGCTGGCTTCCCGAGGCCAAGCTGAGATGCACAGGAGACTGGACAGCAGCCCCTCCGAGGCTGTGGTCAGGCCGGTGGGGCCCAGAGGTGGGCCAGGCCAGGGGCACCGGACTCTGGCCACTGACCATTCTGCCTCAGACCCCCTGGCTCTCCCATCCCACCAGGTCTTAGGAGGCCTTGCGGAGAGCCTGGAGTATTTCGTTGGCCATCCTGTTGTCCGGGCCAAGTGTGGGGGAGGGGCTGGCCCCCAGAGGGCAGCTTCCGGACTTGCAGGCCAGGTTGTCTGGCTGACAAGGAAGCATGTGCGCATGGGTGTTCCTGGAATGTGCCTGGGGACGGAGGGGCCTTGCCCCGTGTCTGCACTCCCCAGGTGGAGCAGGACATCCGATCTGCCCCTAGAACTCGGGTCCTGGGCCCTCCCAGCTGATCCCTGGTTCCGCCCCTGTCTGGCCACCCTCTTTCTCCTGCACAGCTCCCTTCTCTTTCCTCTCCAGCTCAGCTTGGCTTCCTTCAATGCTCACGTTTCTTGGGGTTCCTTCCTGGCTTGGGGGTTGCTTCTGGCCTCTGGCCCCGAGCCTGCGGGCTCTTGAAACAAGGCTCGCTCTGAGAAGTTTTGGGGACCCCAGCCCAACCTGAGGAGGGCAGTGAGAATATGCGGAGGGCCACCCTGCCCAAGGCAGAGTGCCCAGGTCCCAGGACATGGTGAGCCACAGCCTGAGAGTCCTGCTAGCCCCAGGACAATCCTGGGGTGACAGACGGGGACTGGAGTGTCACCTAGGAGCCTCGCCCTAGCTCAGCCTCGGACTCGTGCCTTCTGTGGGCTCCTCTCCCTGCTGGGACTCGTGGCTGGGCCCAGCTCCCCTGGAGAGTGTTGTGCCGTACAAGCCCACGGGGCCATACCAGGCAGCAGTGTTTTCGGGTCTCGGCTCTGCCCTCCTCGCTGGTAACCCGGGGCCATCTCCTCCCTGAGGCTCTGTCCCCTCATCTGCAGCACCCCATAGGTGAGGGAGGGCGGGAGTAGATGAGACTGTCCTCAGATCCGGGCACGCTGTGAATGACAGTGTGTCGCCTCTGTCCCCGTACAGCCTCTCTCTCTCTTCCTTGCTTGCCTGGTGACCCCAGCCCCTTCCTTCCTGGCCCCTGACCACATGGAGCCCCCGTACATAGGGCGGCACCCTCATCGGCCAGCAGGCCGTCCTTACGGGGCCCCCACCCCTTCAGGGGAGGGGAGAGGAGGCTGCAGTGTTCCCAGAGTCACCCTCCAGCCGCATTGTCACTTCCTTCCTTTGCTGCCACCAAGTCCCTTTGGGAACTCCAGCAGGCCAGAGGGGCCCTTCTCCCGGTCAGGGCCCGCCCTTCCCCTGCTGGCTGTGGAGCACTGGGTGCTGAGGGGCCTGTAAGGAATGCTGCTGATGAGGGCCAGCTCCACAGAGGCCTGGGTCTGGGAGGACCAGGCCCCCCTGGTGGCAGTGCAGGCCCTCTTGTGGGAGAGATGTGCCCGGTGCCGGGAGCTCCCCTGGGCAAGTGCTGCCAGGGTCTCAGCCCGTCCCCCCCCCCCAGCCCCGCCCCACCCCAGGCCCTCCTCTGGTGAAATGGTTCGAGGGGACTAAACCCCAGACAAGTCAAGCCCACCCCTGGGTCCACTCCTCTCCTGGGGCCCGTGGGGCCTGGACTGGTCCATTGCAAAGACTTTCCTCCTCTCAAGATTCCCCTACTCTGCACAGTATAGCTCCCCACCTGTTAGTGGCCTTTAACATTTATTTGTGAAATGTTTTCATTTTTTTTTTTTTAATTTTTTTTTTTTCAACGTTTTTTATTTTTATTTTTGGCACAGAGAGAGACAGAGCATGAACAGGGGAGGGGCAGAGAGAGAGGGAGACACAGAATCGGAAACAGGCTCCAGGCTCTGAGCCATCAGCCCAGAGCCTGACGCGGGGCTCGAACTCACGGACCGTGAGATCGTGACCTGGCTGAAGTCGGACGCTTAGCCGACTGCGCCACCCAGGCGCCCCGAAATGTTTTCATTTTTAACTCTCATAATATTTTGGATAGTGACACAATCACACAGCTCAGAATTTTTGTTAATGTTTACTTACTGATTTTGAGAGAGAGAGGGAGAGAGAGAACCCCAAGCAGGCTCGGTGCTGTCCACACAAAGCCTGACACGGGGCTCGAACTCACAAACTGTGAGATATGATCTTGATTTCAATCAAGAGTCAGATGCTTAACTGAGTGAGCCACCCAGGCGCCCCCACATAGCTCAGAATTGTAAACGTACAAAAAGGTTATAAGGTGAGATGTCTCCATATTCCCATCCCCTATATCCTTCCCCAGAAGCAACCAGGGGATCCTCACAGGATACTGGCCTTTGTAAAAAGCGATGCTCATCCGAGGAATATACGTGAATAATGAAATGTCAGGCATCCATGAGACCTCTTGCTGGAGGCGGTTGGGGACGCGGGCAGTCCTGTAAACAGAGCAAGTGATGAAGAACCTAACGCCGTCAGATTGCCAGAATCCTCAAATCATGGAATCTCAGGATGTTGGAAAAGAGGAATGTCATGAAAAGCCCCGCGGTTTCTGGGGCACCCACTGGGTGCCTGCCTGGCTGTGCTCCGCGATTTACGGCTTCCCCCCTTCCTGTGGATTCGGGGCAGCGGTAAGAGTCAGCTTCTGGATTCAGACACCCCGGGCTGGGACCCCAGCTCTGCACCTTCTTGGCTGTGTGACATTGAGCAAGTTACTCTCCCTCTCTGGGCCCCATCTCCTGGTGTAAAATTGGAAGCGTTACATGAGAAAACGCAAATATGGTGCTGGATGAGAGCCTGGCTTGTGGCTTGCACTCACCAAGAGGAGCGTTACTGCTCTTTGCACGCACGTCTCTCGTAAGCCTTTCCTGGCAACCTCCTGAGCGTGTGTCCCCTCCACTTCCAGGAGGGAAGACTGAGGCCTGAGGGATGGAGCCACGTGTCTGAAAATACAGATGTGAGTGACGCAGCTCCCCAGGGGCCAGGTGGTCTTCGCGCCCAAATCCCCATCATCATGCCTTCCTTCTCCAAAATCCAGAAGCTCGCAGCTTCCGGTGCCCTGTCGGATGAGGGGGAGTTCTCAGCACCCAGGCCCTGAGAGGCTGCGGGGAAGCATCCCTGTCGTCCCCGCCTGGCCAGGCCCATGCGGTGCTGAGATTCCCAGAGAGCCCCTGCCATGCGACTGGCCTCTGCCATTGGTGGGGCCTTTGGGGGGAGCAAGCCTCCTGGCCGTTTTCCTGGAAATCCCACGGACTCGGAGAAGGGCCCCAGGGCAGCCCCAGGCCAGAAGAGACAGGAGCTGAACTTGACTTGCACTGCCCTGCACTCCTTGGAAGAGTGCTGGGCTTGAGGTGGGCCAGTCTCATGGAACAGCTGCAGGAGCCATTTCCCCCTGCCTCAGTTTCTCCATCAGGCAGACGCTGAAGGGATTGTGCTGCCGGCTTCCTCTGGGGGAGGGGGGAGGGGAGAGGCTTCATGGGTGATGGGAGGGGCACTATCTATTGGTAAACATTTGGCCTGGTGAGTGCGCGCGAGGGCGGGCATGCCCTGTGAGGGAGGTTCCCGGTCAGCCCTCCTGGCCGTCCCGTGGTCCCTGGGGAGGTCAGCAGACTCCAGCTGAGGTCTGGTGCAACTTCAGATACCCTTGAACAAGTGACTTCCCCTTTTGGGAAAGGTCAGTGGCAGCAGGGACCACAGCCTCAAGGCCTCAAACTCTGTGTCCACTTACACTCTGAGACTCAGTTTCCTCATCTGTCAACAGGGGATACAATGGCTCTGCCCAGTGCCGTTGGTGAGTGGGGCGTCCCCAGGATGAGGGAAGGGTCCCAGGTCGGGGACGGACATGGAGAAGTGGGACTGGAGAGCTGGTTTAGGGCGGTGGTAAATGCATAGTCGTCTCGCAAAAGGAAGTGGCCTGTGCCATGGGGGAAGGGCTCAGTGACATCCTGGAATGCCCTAGACACCCAGTCCTGGGGAGTCCACCACACGGTCAACACTGCCCTTGCGACGGAGGCACTTTGGCCGGTCTTCCCAGTGAAGCCCAGCCCTTCATTCCTGCGCGATCCCCTCCCTGGGCCTTTGCACCTGCTGACCCTTGCTCCACGCTGCACCCTCCTTCTGCACATGACTGGACCTATCTGTGCCTCTGTTTCCCTCGTCTGTGAAAACGGGGTAATGAAGGAGTGTCTGCTAATGCGCGTAAAGCACTTAGAACAGAGCTCGGCACCTGTGGAGGCCAACACACGTCAACTGACCACCCTCAGAATTGAAAGCAGGGTCTCAAACAGGTATTTGCACACCCACGTTCAAAGCAGCGTCACTCACGACGGCCACAGGGTAGCAGCAATCCAAGCGTCCACTGACAGGCCGTGTTGCATAAACAATGAAATATTCAGTTGGAAAAAGGAAGGAGAGTCTGACTCAGCTACAACACGGGTGACCCTTGGGGGCATCGTGCTGAGTGACATAAGCCAGTTACAAAAGGAGTAATGCTGTTATGATTCCGCTTCTATGAGGTGCTTGGAATAGTCCAGTTTACAAAGAGAAAATGGAACAGTGGTTGCCAGGGGCTCGGGGAAGAAGAAACGGGGAGTTAACGTTTAATAAGTACAGAATTTCATTCTTGCAAGGTGAAAAATGTTCTGGAGAGGGATGGTGGTGAAGTAATAATAATATTGCATAATAATGTACACACCACCGAACCGTATACTTAAGATGGTCAAAATGGGAAATTACGTTATGTGTACTTCATCACAACTTTAAAAACCAACCAGCTGTCATTTCTGAGCAGAGGGAAGGGAGGCCGACTCGCTTTGTCCTGGGCTTCTGAGCCCTGGGCTGCCGGTGAGGAGCTGACCGCTACTGCTGGCCGGGAGCTGATACACTTGACTTCCGGGCTAGGCTGGAGGGGTCTGATGCCACTCTGCTCTGCCTGCTGTCCACCCCTCTCTTCCGGGTGGAGCTGGCCTGCTCTCCCCTACCCATCCCTCAGGGAGGTGGCCACTGGGACAGCAGCTGGCAGGAACACCCCCAACCGGCATCTGATGCTCATTTCCTGCTGAGGGTGGAATCCTTGGCTGGCCTTCTCTGGAAGTGTCTGGCCTCTTGGGGAGGTTTCCTCATCTCTCCAGACGGGATAAAAGCAGCATCTGCCCCACTGGCTGTCGTCCCCTGGCCGTCTATGCAGCCCTGTTTTCAGAGGATTTCCCTTGTGTTGGGGGCTCCGTGTAGGAAGCACTTGACCTCCTATCTCAACTCAGGGAAAGGGGAAGTGAGTGGTACGACCACAAAGGAGAAGGCAACTTTTCCCAACTCTTGGCTGCTGCCCAGGGTGAGGCCATGGAGAGGGAGCCCGGGCAGCCTGGGCATCCAGGGATGAAGTTGGCCGCCCAGCACCTGCCCTGTGAGGTGTCCGTCCTGTCTCTGCTGATCAGGATCTGGGGCTCTGATGGGTGGTGGGGTGTGTGGGCCTGACAACCCCCTCCCCCGGACACACACCCACAATGACCCAGAAAACTTCAGATTCTCCAGTGATTTCCCAATCTGTTTGGGGAGAGGAGAGGAGAGGAGGGCTGGCAGGAAAGTGTGGGGATTGCACAATGTGGCCACAGGAGGCAATGAGCCAGGACCCCTTGGCTCCCACCCTCCTGGCCCCTGTCTGGCTGGATGAACTTGGGGGAGTGGCCTTTCATCCCCACAGTCTGTTCACTAGGGAGGAAATGGAATGACCCTCCCAGCCCCGGGGCACTGTGGCTCTGTTGGCTCCTCTGCAATGGTCACCGCCCCCCCCCCCCCAACCAGGGACTTAAGGAAAGAGAGTGTGGAATCCGTCTTACTGCCATTTCCTGAGGTCCCCCCACAAGTGCCCCCCAGGGACAGGATCTATAGCCAAGCCCAAGCCTGGTACTTGACCACCACTCCCAAGGAGGAAGAGGAAGTTCTTAGTGCAAAGGGCACCCCCAGCTCCCCTCTACCCCACCTACTCCCTGACCTCAGAGATCTTTGCCCAGCTGGTACGGGGAGCAGGAATCCACACATTGGGGGAGAGAGACCAAGGGCAGAGGCAAACAAAAGGTTGGAAGGGGCAGAGGCTCTAGCAAGAAGTAAAAGGGAAGCTGGTGCCCAGCTGGGGAATTCCTCAATGACACCACTCTTTCCAGAAGGCAAGAATTCCTAAAACAAGAAATGGGGAAGGGGGTGAGGCGCTAATGGTTGCTCTTCACCAGCAACGCCCCCCCCCCCCCCCCCCGCTCCCCCAGACCCAGAGAGAGGGAGAAACTGGGTTTGGATGAGGAAACTGAGGCCCAGAAAGGGGCCTGCCCTGCCCAAGGCCGGTAAGGACAAGGCTGCACTGCGTGAGGATCAAGCCTGAGCTGCAGGGGTCTGGGCCTGGTGCCTCGGAAGACGTCCCGGCCCCACCCCAATCCCAGAAAGGGAAAGTGTCCCCGCGGGAGTCCGGCAGCACGGTGTGCAACCTCGGGCGACTTGGAGGTCACGTCACCTTTCTGAGCCGTTACCCCCTTTCGAGCCAGGCTTGTGAACGAGCGGATGCCAAGCCCCCAGCACGGTGCGCTGTGTCAGTAGCTGGCCAGCCCTGCGGCCCCCTTCCCCTCCCCGCCTCCTCCAGCAGCGCCGCCCCGCTGCCTCCAGGATACCCGGAGCGGGGACGCTCTACCCAGAGGGGGCAACCCTCGCGCGGCCCAGGGAGTCAGGGTGGGACGGTCCCCGGGACCCCGCGGGGAGAGAGCTCGGGAGCCGGGGCGGGTGCTGGCTCTGTGACGCGGGACAGAGGTCCCGAGCCCCTTCCAGCCGGCCAATCAGAAGCCGTGGTCGGACAATGCCAGCGCCTGGCGGGTCCCCGTCCGCCCAGGGTGCGGTTCCCGCGCCCCCAAGCCGCGGCGACGCCCGGCCAGCCCCACCACCCCGCCCGGGCTGGTGCCAAGCAGTGCCGCCCCCACTCCCCTCGGCGGGGCGCGCGCGACTCGGGACTCGGGGACACTCGGGCCCGGCCCCCGCCCGCGGGGTTTCCGCGCCTGCCGCGGGCGGGGCAGGAGGGCGGGCGGGGGCGGGGTCTGCGACTATTTCAGGCGGCGCCGGGCTCTGCGGGGACAGCGGCGGCCCGGCCCGGACACAGTAAGTGACCTCCACCCGCGCAGCGTCTGTCCCCCGCCGCTCCGCGCGGCTGCCCGCCCGCCTCCGCCCCGGGTTCCCGGCCGATCCCCCGACGGAGCGGCCTGGGCACGTGCGGACCGAGGGGGCAGAAGGCTCCGAGGGCCCCAGGCCTCCGGCGGCCCCACTTATAGGGAAACTGAGGCCCCTGCGCTGAGCGGCGGCGCGTCAGGGTGCAGGGGGCCCGGATTTGGTGCCCCCAGCCAAGAGCTCCGTCCTGCAAGAGGCAGGGGGGAGGAGTGTGGGGGCAAGGCGCAGGGGTCTCTGGTCCTTCTGCAGTAGGGAGGCTGAAGGCGGTGGGGCTGGCTGGCTTGTGTGACCTAGGCCAAGTCACTCTGCCTGCCTGGGTCTGGGTGTCCTCACTTGGGGGGATGGCTGTGCCCTCCGTCTCTGGGCCAGGACAGAGGAGCCAGGGACAGAGGCTGTGAGAAACTGTGGGCCTCAGCCCTGACCCAGAAAGGAGGTAAAGGGGTGTGCGGTGCCTGAGAAGAAGCTGGGAGGCCGGGATGGGGTGGGGGGGGAGGGTGCTGCTGGGCCACAGGCTGTGGTCACATGATATGACTGAGCCGGTCCCTTGTGTCAGCGTGCCTAGCCTAGAGCCCAGGCTTGAAGGGACGCTTTTCCTGCCCTCCTCCGCTCTACCCCAATGCTGAGGTTGGCTTGACAGACAAGGGGACACACGACAACCTCCCCTTCCTTACAAAGGCTGGCTGGGGGCCAGCACATGGCGGTGGGGTTTTGCCACTTCCTTCAGCAGCCCTGTGAGGTGGGGGTCGTCATCTTCATTTCACAGATGGGGAAACTGAGGCCGATGAAGGAAGGGAGTTATTGCCCACATGCTAGTGAGTGGTGCAGCTGATCCCCTAGCCCATTAACTTTCCACTGCACCAGCCGCCTCTGAAAATCAAGTCCCGGGACCGAGCCAAGGGGGCTGCTGCTTTCTCAAGGTGTGAGAAAGATTTTGTGTCATAGAGGCAAGGAGGCAGCGATGTCGTGTGGGGACCCGCAGGAGCCAGGTCTGGAGGTCAGATAGAGCCTAGCATGTGTGGGGACCGAGGAGGTGTGGGACAAGGAAGGGAGGGCAGAAGTGGGGCCTGGCCACTCAGGGTGGTGCCCAGTAGCCCCGGCCTGCTGGCCAGACCAGCTCCTGTGGGTGTGCAGTGTGACAACAGGACAGATTGGGAGAGGGCTGGGGCAGTGGGTGGGAAGGGCGGGAGAGCCTGGCGGCCTTGCACCTTGGCTTTGGGGCTCCCCGGAGCACCCCCTGCTTGGTCCTGGAGCGGAACCCTCAGCCCAAATGGCACAGGGAGACAGCTGAGGTCCAGCGGTGTTGGACTCTGCTGAGGGCACTTGGTGAAGCCACTTGGGAGAAACTCAGGCCATCTGCCCCCCCAAGCGGCTCTGGCCAAATTCAGGGGTTTGTGCTGAGGCCCTGGAGGGATGTGGGGGCGGGGGGTAGTTGGGCTGGTGGGGATGTAGCAGGGGCTGTGAAAAGGGTCTGACAGCCCTGATCCATGCCTGCTATGGGCTTGAGGCAAGGCATCTCCCTCCTTGCCTCAATTTCTCCTGGATGATGGATCATCCTATCTGCCTTGCAGAGTTGCCGCAGAGGTGAATCAAAGTCACCATGTTCCATGAGTCACAACTTGTCGTGTTTGCTCTTGGGTGGCGGGGCAGGCACCAGGGTGGTGGATCGCCCCAGTCATCAGGGAGGCCTGATCCTATCTGCTCCCCATTCCCAGCCCTGCCTTGCTCCCCTCTCCTGGGCTCAGCCATGTTCCCCTCCATCGGCCTTGCTCTGATAATGGTTACGGTGCTGGGGGCGGGGGTGGTGGTGCTGGGCACAAGGGGGTCCTGCCTCTCTGAATGCAGCCTGCGAGGTGGTGGGGGACAGGGAGGCAGGAGAACGCAGCACCAGGTGATCTGAGTTCCAGGCCCAGGCTGTTGACCGCAGGCACATTTCCCCGATTCAGTTCTGTGTGATGAGGACAATAAATCCCCTCCTTTAAGGGAATGAGGAAGAGGAAGGATGGGCACCTGGGGAGGGCGTGGGAAGTGGAGGCTTTTGTGGTGACAATGTCACCGAATTTGGGACCGGCGGGGTAAAGCAAGAGCCAGGAAGCCTGGCTTCTGGTCTGAGTTGCTGGGTGACCTCAGATAGCTCGGTGCCTCGTCGGGCCCCTGGCCTCTGCTGGCGTGTGAAAGCCTCTCTGAGGTCCCTTCCCACCCCTGGAAGTTTGAGGGGCGCTACGCTTTCCAGACCTGAGCCCCAAAGCCAGGATGGCGGGTGGGGCTCTGCTCCCCTCATGGTCCCAGCAGGAGCAGCAGCCATGTTTCTGCTCAGAGCATCCCTCTGGGACTCCACACAGACAAGAAGAACCAGGCAAGATGGAGCGGCCGCTGGTGCCGCGACCCTTGTGGACCTCAGTTCTTGCTCTGTGCAGAGGCGCAGCAGCCCGGGCTCTGCCTCCTCTCCCGGGGTCTCACGGGATGCAGGATGGCACTCGCACCCTCCGGTCCTTTCTCCTGGCCCAGGAGGATTCGCCGAAATGAAGTGAAGGCCCCCTCTGCCTGGGACACCTGGCATGCCCAGATTCCTCCCTGCCTCTGGTGATCTCGGGAGGGACTGGGCAGTACTGGAAGAGAAACCATAGGTGCTGAGAAACTGGTGTCCGGGGAGGGAGCTGAATTGTTCGTGCCGCTCTGGGCCGGGATCACCAGACCCGGAAGGTCACGCGGTGAAAACAGGCCAAGCAGGCTCATGGCGGCCCCTGCGGATGTGTGCCGGGGCCTGTCTGCTGCAGCCGCTCTTACCTTCCCTCTCCCCTTGCCTGTTGCCCATCTGCAGGCCCGAGTCGGGGTGATGCTGAAGATGATGACCTTCTTCCAAGGCCTACCCGGCCAGCAGACTGTCCCAGGGGCTCCCGACCTCCCCACAAGCTCCCAGAAGTTGCCCCCCGCCTCAGAGGTGGAATCAGAGGCCTCCATGTCGGAGGCCTCTTCTGAGGACCTGGTGCCACCCCAGGAGGCCAAGGGAGCCCCGCACAGGGATGAGGAAGAGGCTACCAAGAAGAAGAAGAAGAAGAAGAGGCCAAAAGGACTGGCCAACGTGTTCAGCGTCTTCACCAAAGGAAGGAAGAAGAAGGGTCAGCCCAGCTCGGCACAGCCAGAGGGCCAGCCCGAGTCCCAGCCTGAGCCGAGTGGCCCGCTGCCCACAGGTAGGCCGGGGCCCCGGGCGGCGTGGGTACCCGGGATCGGAGCCGGCGGGGGCGCCCCGGGCAGGGCTGGGGCGCATCCCGGCGAGCGGGGCGCGAGCGCGGGAGGGACGGGCTTGGCCCGGCCGCGCCGGGAGGAGGCCGACCCGCTTCCGCCCGGGCCGGGGCGCGCGACGCCCCCTCCCGGGCGCCCGCTGACGGCGTGTCCCCGGCCCCGCAGCGGAGGAGCTCAAGGCGGACCTGGAGCGCGGGCGGCTGGAGGCGGCGCGGCCGCTGCTGGTGCTGGAGCGCGAGCTGCAGGCGGCGGCGGCGGCGGGCGGCGAGAGCGCGGAGGAGCTGGTGCGGCGCCAGAGCAAGGTGGAGGCGCTGTACGCGCTGCTGCGCCACCAGGTGCTCGGCCTGCTGCTGCGGCCGCTGGACGTGGCGCCCGAGCGGCTGCGCCAGGCGCTGGCGGTGCTGACGGAGCAGGAGCGCGAGGACCGCCGGGCGGCGGCGGCGGCGGCGGCCGGGGGCTCCGGGGCGCTGGTGGCCGCGCGGCCCCGGCGCTGGCTGCAGCTGTGGCGGCGCGGCGTGGAGGAGGCGGCCGAGGAGCGCCTGGGCCGCCCCCCGGCCGCGGGCGCCGAGGGCCTCTCGGAGGCCGAGCGCACCTTTCTGCACATGGGCCGCACCATGAAGGAGGACCTGGAGGCCGTGGTGGAGCGACTGAAGCCGCTGTTCCCCGCCGAGCTGGACGTGGTGGCCGCCTACGCCGAGAGCTACCACCGGCACTTCGCGGCCCAGCTGGCGGCCATGGCGCAGTTCGAGCTGTGCGAGCGCGACACCTACATGCTGCTGGTCTGGGTGCAGAACCTCTACCCCAAGTGAGTGAGGAGGCCGCGCTGGGAGCGGTGCTCGGCGAGTCTCTGCCGTCTGTCTGGCCCCAGAGACTCAAAGGAGCAGGGCCCGCCCTGGGTCTGCTTTGCACTCGGAACCCTTCGTTTCCTGGCCTCAGCCACCTTCCACAGGTGGGGAAACTGAGCCGCCGAGAACGGCAGGGACTTCGTCATTCGTTCCTGAGCTCCCATCCTGAGGAGGGGGCCAGGTGGTGACCATCCAGGGCAGGGAGGGCGGTGGCAGAGGAGACCAGGGACCGTGGGAACCAGGAGCGGGGGCCCTGACCAGCCTGAGTCACTTGAGGGAGCCGTCCAGGAGGTGGTGGAGGAGGAGGAAGAGGAGGGAAGGGAGGGGGAACCAAATTCTGCCCGTGGCCGGAAGTAAGAGAGGCAGGCAGGGGAGGGGACACGGCAGGCCTGGAAGAAACTGGAGAATGATGTCCCCGCAAAAGGAGTCATCTTCCACCGCCCAGAGGCTGAGCCCTGACACGTTCTGGCAGCTCTGCAGAGCTTGCCAGTGTTTGGATTTACCCGGCAGGCTATGGGGCACTCCCAGGGGTGCAGCAGGGCTGTGTGGCCATCGAGCCAGGTCACCCCGTGAGCCCACTGCAGAGCTGGGTTCTGGCCACTGAGGCCCAGGGATCTCTGGGTGGGGGGGCTGGCTCTGCTAACAGAGTGCCTCGGGGTGTCTCGGGTCTCCTCTGATTGACCCAGACTCTGCAGGGCCCTGAGCGCATCTGTCATTTGTAGAAGCAGGGTGAGGAAAGACTGGCAGCGCCGTGTGGAAAGGTCCAGGGCACGGAATGCCGGGGGCTCCTATGGGGGCTGACCCTGGTCCCCAGTGTGAAGCCTGCAGGAAGCCTGGAGGTATAGACAGCGTGAGCAGTGTCTGAGGGTCTCGGAGATAAATCTGGGTGGCCAGGGGTCTCAGCTGGTGCTGGTGGGTCGGCCTCCAGCGGGGGGCGAGAGGAAGGGCCCTGCGGGGGCAGTGGGCGAAGCAGCAGGGTGCAGGGAGATTGGCATAGGGCAGGACCTGTGGGAGAGACAGGCCGGTCGTGAGCCAGTTTCTTCTTGCTTATCCTAACTCACCAGGAAACGCTGGGCACTTGCATCTCAGCCTTCCTGTCCCAGTGACCTCAGGGCTTTTGGCCTGGGGCCCACTGGGGTCAGCACAGCAGGAAAGTGAGGCCAGCTGAGTGGAGCCGTGGGGAGAGGGAGTCTCAGGAGGTGCCGTCGGGGCCTTTGTGGCCAGAGTGGCCAGAATGCAGGGAACAGAGGGACGCAGCCACATCCAGACAGGGGAGAGGGGCAAGTGTCCAGGCGGACAAAGGCCTCTGAGGAAGTGCCAGGGCTGGGCAGTCCCTGGGGACCCGGGGTCCCACACAGGCGCCACAGAATGAGTGGAGTAGCTGGGGTGGGGCAGCCCTTCCGGCCGGGACTGACCCACCCTCCGGGGGCAGCAGGGCCAACCTGGGGGTGGTGGAATAGGGCTGGCAGGATGCCTGAGGCCAGCAGTGAGGGGATGAGGTCGGGGCGAGGCCGAGAGCGAGTGGCTTGTCTCACAGCTGCCACCAAAGGAGCCGGGTTTTATCTGTATGAGACGGAGGCCTTGTGGCAGGGAGGAGGCCGGAGTTGGGTTCGAGAGGCAGTTCCGCCTGCCGGCTGGAGGAGGGATTGCTGGGGACGAGGGTGGGAGCCAGGAGGCTGGAGAGGACGCCTCTGCCATGACCCGGGGGAGAGCTGGTAGAGGCCGGGCATCAGGCGGGCTTCTGACCTGAGCCAAACTGGGCAGACAGAGACGGAGAAGCAGGGATGGGGGAGGGCGATCGAGTTCTGGGCCCGCCAGGAACTGAGGCTGCGAAGGCGGGCTCTCGCTCAGCGAGGCGCCGAGGGGGTGCAGGCTTCCTCATGCTAGCCCCCCTTTGCTTGCAGTGACATCATCAACAGTCCGAAGCTGGCCGGGGAGCTGCAGAGACTCAGGCTTGGGAGCCTCCTGCCCCCCAGGCAGATCCGGCTGCTGGAGGCCACGTTCCTGTCCAATGAGATGGTGAGTCCAGCGCCAGGGCGGGGGTGGCGGGGGGGGGGGCAGGAAGGAAGCTAGGGGAGGCTCGGAGACAGGACGCAGGCAAGGAGCTTGACAGGGACTCTTCCACGTGGGCAGGGTGATGGGCTCCGTGCTACCCTAACCTGCCTCTCCTCCCCACAGACCAGTGTGAAGGAGTTGATGGCCCGTGCCCTGGAGCTAGAGTGTCAGCGCTGGGCCCGGGATGTGGCTCCCCAGAGGCTGGACAGCCACTGCCACAGCGAGCTGGCCATTGACATCATCCAGGTAGCACAGCCGGCCCCTCGTGCTCTCGTACAGGCTGCGTGCAAGAAGCCGTGCACCGTGCGGGGCCCACACCCATGGGATCCCTGCGTGTGCACACACACGTGTCCACTCCGAGCACCACCCGCCCCTTGTTCCCGCATGTTCCCCGGTCCTGGTCCAGGTGGGCTCTCGCTCAGCTCTCCCCTCACCCCTGCAGATCGTCTCCCAGGGCCAGGCCAAGGCCGAGAGCATCACCCTTGACCTGGGCACGCAGATAAAGCAGATGCTGCTCCTGGAGCTGGCCACATTCCTGAGGAGGTGGGTGTGCGGTGAGGGGGGGGGGGGGGTCTGCCTAGCCACTCCTCTCAGAGCCGTCTCTCCTCCCTTGTGGCCCAGGTGGGTATCCCTTTCCTGCCTCTGGGGTGTCTGTCACTATAAGCAGGAGTCCTTTCTGCCCCCACACCTCCCCCGGGACCCCTGAGTGCCTCAGGTGATCTGACCACCCACCCCCTCCCACTCAGCAAGAAGCTCTCAGCACTGCAGCCTCCAGCTGCAAAGAGGACCCCCCCCCCCCCCATGAGGCTGCTGGCCTCCTTTCTGGTGGCGCGCCGGGTCTCCAGCCCTGCGTTTCTCTTGGCTGCTCCCCACCCCTCACCCCCTCTCCAGTCCCCCAGCTATAGAGGGATCTGGGGGGGAGGAGTGGGGGCAGCGGGAGCCTTGACCCCACTGGCTTTAGCGTGTGAAGCCCGTTCCGTGATGCTCGGGGGCCAGCAGCCCCTCCCTGGACTGCAGGGAGCCTGTCAACCGGAAAAGCACTCTGTAGACCCAGGGAGGCTGCTGGGCTGGCCGGAGGCTGCTATTGTCCCGGTGTTTGTGCGGGTCCGGCATGTGCCCCTTCCGGTTTCAACAGCTACCAGCGAGCCTTTGATGAATTTCTGGAGAGAGGCAAGCAGCTGAGAAATTACAGGGCCAATGTCATTGCCAATATCAACAACTGCCTGTCCTTCCGGTAAGGGCGCTAGGAGGGGTTTGTGGGAGCGGGAATCACTGGGCCTGCCAGCCTACTGGAGGGAAGGGCAGCTGGAAGGGGGAGAGGAGTTGCAGGGTTCGGGAGGGGGTGGAGGGTGCAGCATAAGCGAAGATGTGGAATTCGAACGAGCATGGCCTGTGAGTTGATCGGGGTCTGTAGGGGCAGCGGCAGCGACGTTTATCAAGTGCTGGTGGGCCAGCCCTCCTGCGGAGGATTTATTTCTTATTTTATTCTCATGACACCCTTGTGAAGTAGGCGCAGTGGTTACATCTGTGAAGCAGATGTGGGTTAAGAGCATGTGGTGCAGGTGTTTCCAGGGGCTGAGAAGGGCTGGGTGCTGCCTGGGGCGCAGAGATGGGTTGACTTGGACTTGCTTCCACAGGGAATGGGGAGTCACAGAAGGTTCTAAAGTGAAAAGGTGGTTTAGGAAGGTTTGCTGAGGGCATTGGGCTCTCTGGGTATGGGGCTGTAGGTTGACCTCCCTGCCTCCATCCATGTCCTTCCAGGACAGCCATGCAGCAGAAATGGCAGACACAAGACCTCCCCGGCCACCTGCTGGGCCCCCTGAGTGAGCTCAAGAGTCATGGCTTTGACACCCTGCTCCAGAGCCTGTTCGGGGACCTGAAGGTAGAGGGAGCCCCCCGCCCTGGGATGCACGCTGAGCTTAGCATTGGAGGGGGGCACGGAGGGGGCCCGGGAGGGGAGGAAGGGCAGAAGCCAGTGCCTGGCACTTGTGCGGCCAGCTTTGAGGCCCATGCTGCCCAGGCGATGGGGGCCATGGAGGGCTTTGACCTCGTCCCCACCACTTCAGCCCGGGCTTGGTCTCAGAGGGGTTGCCCAGGGCTGGGAGCACGCAGAAAAGCTTTAGTGCCCCTCCTCACATCAAGACCCCTTCCTGAGCCTGCATGCTTTTTCTCCAGCTCCCCCAGACCCACCTGCCCATGCCGTGTCCCCATGCCCGACTCCCAGCTGTGATGCCCAGAGACTTTGATGGCCACTGCCTCATCTGTTCTGGGCCAAAAAATACACAGAAAGCCCTTGGCTCCCATAGCAGAGGGCGAGGCAGGGGTCCCTGGAAATGAAGAGGAGGGTTCCCTGCCTGCTTTCTGTGGGAGCCCGCCTTGTCCCTGCTGCTCAGGACAGGCGGCCATGAGTGGCCAGCCAGTGGTGAAGGCCGGGCAGTGACCCTGGGTGACTTGGCACAGGTCTTTAGAGGCTCAGCCAAGCACAAACCCTTGTTTATGCAGGAATTTATTTATTTCAGAGGGGCGGTGGAAAAGGCCCCAAGGCAGACAGATGGTTGTCCTGGCTCCAGAGCTGCAGCTGGATGACCTTGGAGAAGGGTACACGGACCCTGTCTCCACTTCCCGTCTGTGAACGGGGACTTGAGTTCCCTGGGGAGTCCTCGAGACCCCCTTGCCCCTGCACTGGGCCCTGTGTGTCCGCGTGCGTGTGTCTGCGGCTGGTGGCCCTTCCTCTGTAGGGCGTGACCAGACATCCTGCCTCTCTCCTGTCACAGCCGCTGTTTAAGAGGTTTACACAGACCCGCTGGGCCGCCCCCGCGCAGACCCTGGAGGAAATCATCTCCACCGTGGGCGAGAGGCTGCCTGAGTTTTCGGAACTGCATGACTGTTTCCGGGAGGTGAGGAGGTGCCGGGCTGATGGCTGGGCCCGGCGGGGAGGGGCGGGAGGGACAGTCTGGACACACGCTATCGTGCACATACATACTCAGAAAACACATGCACACACACACATGCACACGTACCACTCTTTTGCTTGGCCTCTGCCCCTCCCCGGACTCCTGGCTTCAAGGCTTCGAGGGAAGGTAGTGAGCTCCCCACCGGTGATGGCTCACGCGTCCCTGCCCGCTCGCCTCCCAGGAGCTCATGGAGGTTGTACACCTGCACCTGGTGAAGGAGTACATCGTCCGCCTCAGCAAGCGGAGCCTGGTCCTCAAGTCCGCGGAGCAGCAGCAGCAACTGGCGGGTCACATCCTGGCCAATGCCGAGCTCATCCAGCGTTTCTGCACTCAGAACGTAAGCTCCCGTCTACCCTTCCCAAGCGCCACTGGGATGGGCGGCCCCTCCCCCCAAGTCCCTTCAGGGCCAGGCACGACCCCAGGCCACTCCAAACCCGATCGGTTCTGACCTGAACTTCTCTGAGCCCTTGGGTGCCTTTTGGGGAAGGGGCAGCCTACCTCCAACCACACCCGTGCCTGCAGGGCTCCCCAGCGACCTGGCTGCATCACGCCCTCCCCAAGCTTGCCGAGATCATTCGCCTGCAAGACCCCAGTGCCATCAAGATTGAGGTGGCCACTTATGCGACCTGGTACCCTGACTTCAGGTGAGAAACAAGGGCGCCACGGGACCTGGGCAGTCAGCATGGCCCTGCTGGACCCGGTCGGAGCCTGGTAGGGCCGGAGTCGGTCCCTGCAGGGCTGGTAGAGCTCAGATACTGGCCTTGAGGATGCAGTCCCAGCAGTTAGCCTGTGCAGAGGGCTGACTGTGTGCCCGACGCTGCCAGGACCTTTATAGCAGCTCATGCGTCTGAAGCTCACTGACCACCTTATGATGCTGGTGAGGTCTGGAGAGCTTAAGGAACTTGTCTAAGGTGACACAGCTGGTCAGTGGTAAAGCCAAGATGGCAAAGCCAGGTAGTCTGACTCCACAGTCCATGGTTCTAGCCTAATATGATACTGCCCTCAGAGGGGAAACTGAGACCAGAGAGACTAGGGACCTGCTAGAGGCCATGGCAAGTCAGGAGTGAAGCTGGGGTCCACCGCTGAGGTCATCCTAGGGATCCTCAGAGTGGAGGTGCAGCCCCCCGCTGCCTGAAGGTCTGGTGAACTAGGGCAGTTTTTTCTCTAGGCTGAGTCCTCTGACATGACAGGGAAAGTTTGCACAGTCTTGAGTTGGAGTGCTTAGCCTAGTCCAGCCTAGTCTAGTCTCTGGCTGATCCACTCCATCCATCCACCTACCTGTCTACTTATCTATACACTCATCCATCCATCCATCCATCCATCCATCCATCCATCCATTTATCCATTCACTCATCAACCCATCCACCCATCCATCCATCCATCCAGTCATCCAACCAATCAATTATCCATCCATCCATCCATCCATCCATCCATCCATCCAAACACCCATCTACATGTCTACTCATTTACCCATCTGTGTAGCTATCCAGCCATCCGCTCATCCACCCTTCTACCTATCTCCAACTGTCTAACCTTCCGCCTACTCATTCATCCATCCATCCATTTAGCTACCTATTCATCTACCCGTCTACGTCTACCCATGCATCCATTCATCCCATCCATCTACCCCCTTACCTACCTATCCATCCACTCATCCGCTTACCCGTCCATCCACCCACCCATACAAACACCAATATACTCATCTACCCATCCATCGAGGTATCCATCCATTTGATCACTCACCTGTCTACCTATCCAACAATCCATCTACCTCCCCACCCACTCATTCATCCATTTATCCATTCACCTACCTAGTCATCCATCCGTCTACTCATCCATCCATTCACTGATCTGCCTATCCATCCATTTATCCATCTACCCATCCGTCTACTCACCAACCCACTTACCCATCCCCTCATCCATCCATCCCCTCATCCATCTACCCACCTGTCCCCCATCCATCCATCTATCCATCTACCCACCCACCCACATGTCCATCCATCTACCCATCCATCCTCCCTTGCTCCCTCCATCTACCCATTATTGAGTGGTGTCCTGCTTAGTGCCAAACTCTGTTCTCGCTATATGCGTTACTTCTGCAATGAAGTAGAAGACAGAACAGTCTCAGTCCTCCCTCGTGTAGGTTGCAGCGTGATGAGAGTCATAATGAAGTGATCAGGCACAGAAATAAACTTACGAGCTGTAAGGATGGTTTAAGCAAGGTTGTGAATGACAGGAGGTGCTGACTTTAGAGATGGGAAATCTTGGGGGAGGTGACATTTTAGCTGAGACCCGAAGAGTAAGGAGCCGCTCACCTCCAGAGTGTGGGGAAGAATATTTCAGGAGGAACAGCCAGTGCAGAGGTCTGAGGTGGGCAGGGGTTCGGTGCACTCCAGGGAAGGACAGGTGTCCAGGGTCCTGGAGTACAGCGGGCAAAGGATCGAGTGAGTCCCCCTCATGGGCAGGGGCTTGGCTGCGGGGCCCTGTGGCTTGGGCCAGGTGTCTGGGGAGCTGGAAAGAGGGGTGAGCAGGGGTGTTGGTGACTAGACTGGACTGACAGGATGCTTTCCTTGCCAGCAAAGGCCACTTGAGTGCCATCTTGGCCATCAAGGGAAACCTATCGAGCAGTGAGGTCAAGAGCATCCGAAGCATCCTGGACGTCAGCACGGGGACACATGAGCCCTTCAAGTCCCTATTTTCGCTTATAAAAGTTGGTTAGCTTTTCCTGCCACCTGACCTGCTTGTGAGCATACAGTGAGCATCGGGCACCACCCCGCTTGGTGGGCAGCCACCCACTTGGGGGCTGTTCAGACCAGCCCCCGCTTCTTGGCCCCTCGACAGGCTTCCGGCCTACTGCTGCTGCTTCTGCCCAGCCTTGGCTAAGGCACAAACCCCTGGGCAGCTAGAATTGGATAGGCCCCGATTTGTTTACCGGTCCAGCTGGGGGCGGGACACCCAGTGTGGGGAGCTGCATGGAGCTGGGCTCAGCACGTCTATGGACTCGAAGGCAGAATTGGAAAGGCAAGGAGGCAAAAATGAACTCTTATCCGGGTCCTCGGCCTCCTGGGTCCTCCATGCACTGACGGGTGCCTCCATGGGTCTTCCTGGAAGTCAGCTTGAGGTCTGGACAGGGCAAGCCTGACCTCTGACCCCTTGGCCTCTGTATCAGTGTCCCTGTTGCTGCTGGAACACATTTCCACAAACGTGGCAGTTTCAGTTGGAACTTATCCTTCAGTTCCGGAGGTTAGAAGTCTGACACAGGTCTCATGGGCTACAACCAAGATCTCAGCAGGGCGGGCTCCTTCTGGAGGCTCTGGAGGGGATTTCGTTGCTTTTCCCAGTTTTTAGAGGCTGCCTGAATATCGTGGCCCGTGGCTGCCTTCCATCTTGAAAGCCAGCAGTGGCCAGTCAAACCTTTTTCACATCACAGACCTGAGACCTTCTCTCCTGCCTCCGCTCCCGTCTTCCAGCTTTAAGGACCCTTTTGATTACCTTTGGCCCACCTAGATAATCTGGGATCATCCCCATTTTAAGGTTAGCTGATTAGCAGCCATAATTCCTTAATTATGTCAGGTCCCTTGGCCGTGGACCCTGACATAATCACAGCTCCAGGAGTCAGGACGTGGTCATCTCTGGGGTGGAGGGGCACTATTTTGCCCACTGCAGCCTTCATGCATCCCTGCCCTGTAGGGCACCTTATCCTACCCCTCTGTCACCACCCCCCCCCCCCAGGCCTCTGCCCACCCACGAGGCCCTCCAGCGCAGCCAGTGCAGTTCAGACTTAGGCACGCCTCAGCCGCGTGCCTCTGACAGTACTGAGCTGGGGTTTGTCCCCTCTTTCCAGGTACTGTGGCCAGGAGCTGGCCTGTGTAAATGGTGCACAAAGGCCTTTGTACATTTGTAGGAGTTAGTGTGTGTTAATAATGTCATTAATATTATTTTTGATAGTACTGCTTTTGTATGTATGTACTCAGGACATGGTCCGGATTTTTATAGCTTAATATAAAAAACTGATTTCAGACGTGGCTTGGAGTGATTTATTTGGGGAGCAGGAATGAGGGGCAGCAATGGCTTTCTTAGCCTCCGGGGGCCTGGGAAAAGCCCGTCTCCCAGGCTCTCGGTCAGACCCCCAATGTGTCCGATCCTACAGCGCCCCTCCCCCTTCTCACCCATAAGCATGAGCTTTGGAAGGGTCTGCCTGTGGGGCATGACCAGGCACTTCACTCTCTCGTGCCTCAGTTTCCTTACCTGTAAATAGAGGACCATAAGCCAGTTTGGCCTCCCCACAGTCCTTCTGAGGATGCAGGGGTAGGCAGTGGACCCCAGACAGTCATGTCAGCCCCGCCCGTAGGCCCCTGTGGGGACTCACCCTTATATTTCTGGAACCGATCTCACAAAGCTGCAGCTGTGATCAGGGGAGCCCCACAATCTACCTTCAGAGATGGCCCCAGCTCACCTGGACACCAGTTCACCTGGCCCAGGATTTGGGGAGGGGCAGAGTCCCTGGGACCAGGATCCCCTCCATTCCACATAGCTGAGGGGGGGTCCCCAAGGGAGCCATGTGTGGAGTCTGGGGCCCCTTGGGTGAATTCCAGAGGAGGGGAGAGGGGCCTGTGGAGGTGGGAATGGGATGGGATGGAGCCAGACTCTCAGTGGGGAGCAAGGAGGGAGGGGGACAGTGGCCCCTGGACATCCTACTCCCCAGAGCTGGGGCCGCAGTCCACGCACGCAGATCGAGGGTGGGTTGGAACCTTGCTGCTCCCACGGAGCACGGGGTGGAAGGGGGGCAGGGGGTCCTGGGACCAGCGCACCTGCCCCCCACTGGATAGGGCCTGCGGGGAGCTATGGCACCGGCACCCGGGACAAGCTGGAAACTTCAAATCCCTTGGGCCAGGCCGACCTGATGGACCTAAAAGCCCAGGCTGCGGCTGGGATGGGTGGGGGTCCTCAACACGGAGCTCCCCGCCCCGCCCCAATGCGCCCCTGCACACCCCCCTGCCTCCAGGAAGCAGAACTCCAGGAGGAATGAGGAAGAAGAGGCACAAGGGGTGGGGAAGGGACCAAGTCGCTGGCCCTGGCTACCACCAAGGGTTCCACTTCAGGAACTTCCCCATCCCACAGGAAAATCCCCTTAAGGGAAGAATTTGACCCTAGTGGTGGAGTGAGTCACCAGGCTCAGGGCACAGAGGGGCGGCCTGGACAGGGGGCCTTCTGTGGCCACCTGCTCTCAGTTGTACATGGATATGGGGCCCCGTGTGAACGGGGAGTGAGGGGCACAGCATTGATGGGACCTTCCACCCCTCCCCCATCCCTGCTGGGGGCGGAGCAGCAGGGAGAGCTGGCCAAGGCCGCCCAGAAGGGCTGACATTCCCTGAGGCCCACGAGAAACACAGAGCCAGTAAATAAACAGTTCAGGTCCAAGTACAGTGGGGTGATGGGTGGGAGTGACTCAGTAGAGATTAAAGCGGGCGGGGGGGAGTGCTCACGCAGGAGGCGATACTTGGTTTGGGACCCCAAACTTGGCAAGGCCACTTACACAGTCCTCGACAGAGCAGTGCAGGGGAGGGGAGCAGCCCGGCAAAGGACGTGGGGTGGGGCGGGAGCGGGGTGCTGGCAGGGTTCCAGTTCTAGGAGGAGCTCCAGGGTTGGGTGGTGAAGGTAGGAGGTGGAGCGGATCCCCCCGGAGAGGCAGACGAGGGTCCGAGAACCTTAGCTGGGCCTGGGAGTTGGGGTTCACTCCAGCTGCACGAGGAAAGCACTGAGGGTTTTGAAGAGGCAGTTGGGACTGATGTGATGTAGGACTTGGAAAGACCTCTCTGGCTGCTGCATGGACACTGGAGGGCCGAGGGGAGGCCAGGAGACCCCTTAAGGGGTGTGGGGTTGCCTGGGGGAGAGATGATGTTGTCAGTGAGGGCTGCAGTGTGAAGGGAGACAGCGCTGGCTCTGGGGTGGTGTGTGAGAAGAGCAAGTCCCCGAACCGTTGAAAAGACACTGACTCCGACATATGGACCATGGTGCCACCTCCCAAATGAGGAAGGTCTGAAGGGGAGAGTGGGGAGGCCCCAGGAGAGACATCTGGGGGGTTAAGTTTGAGAGGTCTGCAGAAAGAGTATGTCTCATAAGATGGTCGAAAGCATGCGAGGCCGACAGCCATCAGGTGCTCTCACCCCCTACTCTGGGAGGGCGATTTGACACCCTCATGGAGGGCCATTTGAGAATATCAGTCAACTCAACAAAAACTCTCTGAACCAATCATTCCCCTTCCAGCAATGTAGCTTTTTTTTTTTTTAAGAGAGAAAGATAAAGGGGGGGGAGGGGCAGAGAGAGAGAGAAAGAGACAGAATCCCAAGCAGGCTCCATGCTCAGTGAGGAGCCCACCGTGGGGCTCGATCCCTAGGATCTTGACCCGAGCCGATCTCAAGAGTCGGTTGCCCAACACACTGAGCCACCCGGGCACCCCCTTCCAGGAATGTATCTTATCCATGTTGGAAACTCCTTACATGTCCATCAGTAACCCCAGGCAGATAATTGCAGTGCACCAAACAATGGAGTACTATACAGCCATAAAAAGGAAGTTCTCTCTGTCCTGATGTGGAACTGTTCCAATATATAATGTCAAGGAGAAAAAAAGCACACTGCATAACAATTTGTGGTATGTTACCTCCAAATAAACAAACGTGGGAAAAGATATCTATAGAATCTTATATCGACCTACCATACGTATATGCATATGCATATACATATGCATATGTATTATATTCATTTGCATTTGCCTACGTGTGCATTGAGGCAGCCTGGAGGAATAATACGCCAGGAACTAATGAGAGTGGTTACTTGTGAGTGTGTGAGCACACAGGTGTGTGTCTGCACACCGGAAACGGGGAGGGGAGAGCAGGAGGCAGGAAGGTGATGGGGAGGGAGATGGGGAAGCAGATATTTCACTGTATATCCTGTTTAAAATTTTTATTACTGAACCACATGAACGTGTTACACATCAACATGTTATAATACGACATTTAACTGAGAAACGCAAGCCAGCGTGGCTGGAGGTTTGAGGGGAGACTAAATGAGACCTGGGGTCTCAGGTGTGAGGCTGTCCAGCAATGTCAAGTGCCCTCTGAAGTGTGTTCAGCAGCAGCCTGAGACCTCCTCCAGCCAAGTTCAGTACTCAGGTGCCCGCCCGGAGTCCCAGAGTTGGATTTAACTGAGAACAGGGCTTTGGTCAGACGGTCGCACCAGGGGATGAGCACAGCTGTGGCGTTGAGGAGGGCTCCCTGGGGAGGTCATGGCCTTGGACCTGGGGGCTGGGGGAAAGTGGGAGGGGCTGTGATATCAGGCTGGGTCAGAGGGGGGTGGAGCCAAGGGCTGGGGTGAAGTCACAGGAGGAAGGGAGTGACGGGAAGAGGGCTCTCCGGTCACAGAGGAGGACCCTTCCAGTTGAGGTCGTGACAGTGTTGCTGGTGAGGACGCCCCCGGGGGCATGACCTTGAGAGAGTGTGGCTGACGTTGGCGGTGTCGAGGGCTCAAGGAACAGGAGGCAACCGGTGGGTACAGAAGCCCCCAAGAACATTGACGAAATCACGGAAGGGATAATGGGCGGGGGCTGCTGTCCTCTTGAGGGTGCCACGGAGGGACCCAGCGGTGAGCAGAGGACAGCGGCGGGGAGGACAGGGGAGCCCGCAAGCTTGCCAGCGGCAGGGGGCACGATCAGCTTTAGCCCCCCGGCGTCTGTCCCTCACCCTAGGGCAGCAGACAGTCCTCAGCTGAGCGGACGCATTGGGCTTGTGACGGATCACGATGCCAGAGCTCGGGCTGGAAGGCTGAGCCTGTGGAAGGAGCGGGGCCTTCTTGTGGGTGGTGCTGACAGTGGACCTGAGGACTGCGGGGGAGTCAGGTGGCCGGTGCTCCCTAAGGACAGTTACCGTCCCTGCAGAGACACCCTGAGGGCCTGGGGTTTGTCAGGGGCAACTAGCCCGGGAGGCTAACCTGGGCTTGTTCACAGACCGCCAGAAGGTTCTAGTAGCAAGTGAAGACGAGCCTGGGTGCACAAGTGCGTCTCCAGCTTCTGCTCGTGTCACGTTTGCTCATGCCCCCGTGGTCAAAGCCAGTCACTCGACCAGGTCCAGATTCAAGGGAAGGACTAGGTGCCCTTCTGATGGGAGGGACTGGAGCGCGTGGTGGCATCTCCTCCAATCTGTGTTGTGACTACAAGTACTACACTCCCCCTCGTGAAACTCAGGCTCCGGCCGTCCTCAGGTCTCCCAGGCTCCTCCAGTTACGGGTCAGACGGACCAGGCGTGCGGGACCGAACGGTGACGGGCTTCTCACGCGTGTTCCTTGGGTCAGCAACTCCAGACCCACACGCCGTGAACTAAGAGGACAAGTCAGTTGCCAGACACACTCGGTGGTGGGCCCAGGGACAGGACGGCCACCGTTGGCGACATCACTCAGAAGAGGAGGGGCAGGAGACGAGGGCCGGTCTCCTCCGCAGCCCTAGACTCCCCGGCTTTGCCCTCCGACGGGCCTTCCTTTGCCTTTTTTTTTTTTGTTTTTAATTTTTTAATGTTTATTTATCTTTGCGAGAGAGAGAGAGAGAGAGAGAGTGAGGGGCATGGAGGAGCAGAGAGACAGTGAGACACAGAATCCGAAACAGGCTCTGAGCTGTCAGCACAGAGTCTGACACGGGGCTCGAACTCACGAACCATGAGATCATGACCTGAGCCAAAGTCGGATGCTTAACCGACTGAGCCACCCAGGCACCCCGGGCCTTCCTTTGCCTTAATGCACGGCCTGTTTGGTAGCTGAGCAATTTCCTCAGTCTTTCTATCGTTCAGGGTCCAACCAAGAGGAGGAAACCCCCCCAGTCACTGGAACAGGGGATGCTTAAAGAAGGACTGTGGCAGGGGGTTGGGGTACAAGGGGTTGGCTACGGAGGGTGAGGGGAACTCTAAAAATGCAGGAACAGCAGACATGTGGCCGCCACCCCAGAGCGGAGGCAGAGCTCCAAGGAAGGAGCAACTCCGGAAGAGTCTCCTCACCCCCCAAACCCGCACTGGGATCCGGTCAGGCCTCATTGGATGCAGCCTTGGTGAAGTTCACTGAGGTCTTCTGCCAGCAGAACTGGCTGGAAAGCCACTCCCTGGGATGCCAGGTAAGCCACGCGCAGGCAAGTGCTGTGCCCGGGACTTGCTGCAAAGCCCCGTGAGGAAGTGGTAGAAAAAGAAGTCCCTGGGGAGGTGTGGCCGGTGCCAGCCCACGGCCACGAGTGAGTGATCTGGAAGAAAACCCCCTCCCTCCATTGCTGTCCCTCCAGTGCCCTCTACTGACAAAGTTTAGCACTCTGCCAGCGCGCAAGGCAGAAAAGTTCCAGAATGCCCAAGAGACCGATGAAAGATGAGCTTGGGGCTCAGTTTCCAGACACGCTCCTCTACGCGCGTTTGACCTCTGTGAAAGCGCCCAGCAAACACTATACATCTTCCTACAAGTGAAGCCCCTCCACGATGCGGAGACGCAGTCCCAAGAGTAACCACCCGTCCCTGGGGGTGTCCGTAACTCCTCAGGTCAGGTCCATGGCTGTCCCGTTACCTACAGACTCACTTGCACAGTTAACCTCTGACGCGTTGCACCCACGGGGAAAATGTCAAGGGGAGGAGGGCGGGAATGGTCAGCATGGGCGAACAGGCACGTTGAACAAGCAAAGAACACAAAGCAAAGCTGCCGCAGCCCCTGTTTCTGGGACCCTCCTCGTCCCAGAACTCCCCCCTCAGCCAGAGCCTCAGGAGTCGGGGATCTTTACTCGATGAGATGGCCTGGACCTTCATGCCCGAAGGGTCTGAGTCCCCAGTTACACTGTCTTCTGTGCGGGGGAGGGGGTAGCCTTCCATGAACCTTTCCGGACAGTAACTTGAAGACATATGGAGAAATAAAGATCTCGATAAAGGCAAATAATGGGCAATTTTAAAAGCTAGTGTTGTTGTAACAATGGCTTATAACTGTAAATTTGTTTATTTTCTGTGTGATTTAAAACAATTGCCAGTGTAAAAGCTAGTATTACTGCAACTTGGTTTGCAACTCTGAGTCTTGTTTTCTACATAATTTAGGACACTAATGTCTTTAAAAGAATTATTAGTTTATGTTTTTGAGAACGCAAGGGTAAGTGCCTGGCATTACGCTTTTGATTGCTGAGACATTCATTTCAAAAGACACCATTTTTTGAAGTTTATTCATTTACTTTGAAAGAGAGAGAGAGCGTGCATAGGGGAGGGGTAGAGAGACAGAAGGAGAGAGAGAATTCCAAGCACGCTCCATGCTGTCAGCACAGAGCCCAATACGGGGCTCAGTCCCACAAACCGTGAGATCATGACTTGAGCTGAGATCAAGAGTTGGACGCTTAACCAACTGAGCCACCCAGACGCCCCAAGACACTCATTTTGAATAAATATATTGCCAGCTCTAAGACACAGCATAACAACCAGATAAGGAATGAGGCCACCTACACCCATGAAGTGTCCCTTGTGGAAAACTGTGGGCACCTAGATAGCTGACCACTTGATTGGCCCTACCTCCACCCTCCCCCACCTTAATTCCCACTCCTGTGCTTCAAATTAGCCAATACTGAGTGACCCCACAAAATCCCAGACACCCCACCCTGGGACCCTGATAGAGGCAGAGTCCCAGGTCCACATCCTCTCTCCCTCTCTCTGTCTCCCCATGACCTCACTTTTTGGCCCTCGGGTATGCCGTGTACCATCCAGAACGTGTAATAAAGGTTTCATGATTTTTTTTTTCTCAACTGCATCCTGGGATCACAATAAGAAATCCAGGGCTGGCCCAGCTATATAATTTGCCCCCTCAAGGGAGATGTCTGCGGGGCTCTCTGTGAGCAATACTGGTCTGGGCCAGTGCCCCAGACGTTCCTAGCTGAGGGGATTACCATCGGTGCTGGGACTGACACCACAATGTATAAGGATGCAATTTTGTGATATCAGTAACCAAAGAGGTGGGGACAGAACTGTAAAGGAGCAACATTTCTGTATGTTATTGAAGTTATGCTGGTATAAATTCAAATCAGGGCGTTATAACCTTAGGACGTTAAATGTAATCCTTACGGCAATCACAAGGAACATAGCTATGGAATATACACAAAAAGAATTTAAACATTTCACTACAAAAAAAAAAAATCACCTACCACTCTTGTTAAACTTTTCCAAAAAAAAGTTGAAGAAGAGGGAACACTTCCTAACCCATTTAGTGAGGCTAGCATAACCCTGATGCCAAAGCCAGACAGACACCACAGGAAATTACAGACCAGTATTCCTTATAAACATTGATGCAAACATCCTCAACAAAATATTACAAACCAAATTCAGCAGCACATTAAAAAGATCATGCACATGACCAAATAGGATTTATTACTGGAACGCAAGGGTGGTTTGACAAATGCAAATCAATCAGTGTAGTACACCACAGCAACAAATGAAGTTAAAAAAACAACATGATCATCTCAACTGATGCAGAAAAAGCATTGGACAAAATTCCTCACCCTTTCATGATAAAACACTCATCAAAATAACAATAGAAGGAAAATACCTCAACATAATAAAAGCCATATGTAAAAACTCCACAGAAAACATCATACCCAATGGTGAAAGACTGAAAGCTTTTCCTTCAAAATCAGGAACACCGTAAGGATGCCTATTTTCACTACCTTTCTTCAACATAGTATTGGAAGTCCTAGCCAGATCAATTGGCAAGAAAAAGAAATAAAAGGCATCCTAATTGGAAAACACTTAAGAATTAACTAGTGGCAGGGGTGGTGGTGGTGGTCAAAGATTTGCACAATGTAAACTACAAGAGTTGGCCAAAATAAAGAAGACATAAATAAATGGAAGCACAATGATGTTCACGGAAGACTTAATATTGTCAAAATGTCAGTACTACCCAAAGTAATCTACAGATTCTATTATCTGCAGAAATAGAAAAAAAAAAAACATTCTAAAATTCACATGGAATTTCAAGGGACACTGAATAGTCAAAAAAATTTTGAAAAAGAAGCACAAAACTGGAGGACTCACACTTACCGATTTCAAAACTACTACAGAACTACAGTAATCAAAACAGTGTCGTTTTGGCATGAAGATAGGCAAAGACCAGTGGAATAGAACGCAGAGCTCAGATATAAACCCTCACATATATCATCAAATGATTTTTTTAAGTTTTTTTTTTTAGTACCCTCTACATCTAATGTGGGGCTCAAACTCACAACCCTGAGATCAAGAGCTGCTTGTTCTCCACTGAGCTAGCCAGGCACCCCTCATCAAATGATTCTTAATAAGGGTTTCAAGACCATTAAATGGGGGAAAAGACAGTCTTCTCAACAAATGGTGCTGGGGAAACTGGATATCTACATGCAAAAGACTGAATTTGTACCCTTACGTCACACCATATACAAAAACTAACTCGAAATGGATCAAGGACCTAAATGATAGACCTAAAACTATCAAACTCTTAGAGGAAAACATAGATCAAAAGCTGTACAACATTGGAATTGCCAGTGATTTCTTGGATGTGACACTAAAGGAACAGGTAACAAAATAAGATATCTACAAATTGGACTTCATGAAAACTTAAAAAATGTGTGCATTAAAAGACACAATCCACAGAATAAAAATGCAGCCCAAAGAATAGGAGAAAATATTTACAGATCACAGATCTGATAAAGGATTAATAGCCACAATATGTAGGAAACTTCTAAAACTCAATAATAATAATAATAATAATGAAACACAACCATTTGGTTCAAAAATGGGCAAAAGACTTGAATAGACATTTCTGCAAAGAAGATACATCAATGGCCAGGAAGCACATGAAAAGGTACTCACACTATGCAAACCACAACTGCAGTGAAATACCAGTTCCTATCCAGGAGGGTGGCTACCATCAAAGGCAAAATAACAGAAACAAGGTGTTGGTGAGGATTTGGAGAAATTGGAACCCTGGGCACTGTTGGTAGGAATGCAAAACGGCACAGCTGCTCTGGAAAACAGAATGGTGGTCCGTCAAAAAATTAAATGGAAGGGGCGCCTGGGTGGCGCAGTCGGTTAAGCGTCCGACTTCAGCCAGGTCACGATCTCGCGGTCCGTGAGTTCGAGCCCCGCGTCAGGCTCTGGGCTGATGGCTCGGAGCCTGGAGCCTGTTTCCGATTCTGTGTCTCCCTCTCTCTCTGCCCCTCCCCCGTTCATGCTCTGTCTCTCTCTGTCCCAAAAATAAATAAAAAATGTTGGAAAAAAAAATTTAAAAAAAAAAATTAAATGGAATATGATCCAGCAATCCCATTTCTGGGTGTGTACCTTAAAGAGGAGGAAGCAGGATCTCAGGGGGAAATTTGCACCCTTACGTTCAGAGCAGCAGTATTCACAATAGCTAAAATGCGGAAGCAGCCAAAGTGTCCATGGATGGATGAATGGATAAGCAAAATTCAGTATATACATTAAATGGAATTAAATGGAATGTCATTGAATTAAAATAGAATTAATCACTCAGCTCAACACGGGGCTCAAACTCATGAACTTTGAGATCATGACCCGAGCCGAAGTCAGACACTCAACTGACTGAGCCACCCAGGTGCCCCGGGACTTTTAGAAATCTACAAATAGAATTAATCATTCAGTCTTAATTATTTTGCAATATGCTACAACGTGGACAAAACTCGAGGGCATTATGCTAAGTCACAGAAAGAGGAAGACTGTATGATTCCATGCAAAGACAGAAAGAGAAAAGCAGAACAAATTTAACAAATAAAGGTGGAGATAGACTCAGTGCCTCCACCCGACAGCCAGGTGTGAGTGTTTTCTCCTACTCTTCAGGTGAGGGAGGGGGGAGGCTAAAGAGGCAAGGTCAGGGTCATGGCTCTCATGGATGCCTCCCGAATGCCTCTGCACGCACACTTCCCCTTACCTTGTTTCTCGGAGCAGTTTCCACATCAGAACAGAGAACTTCCTCATTCTTTTTACGGCTGTATAGTACGCCATTGTCTGGTGCCCTGCGATGATGTCCCTGGTTTTTCCTGATGGACATTTAGGGAGTTTCCAATATTATGCTGCTACAGCCAAAGTAACTGATGTGATACCTGTGTCATTCCACATAAACGTTAGAGTATTCATAGGGTAAATTCCTAGAAGAGGGATGGCTGGCTCGCAGGAGTCTTTGTCAGTGGGACTGATATGGCCAAATGGCCCTCCACAGGGGACGTGCAAAATTACACTCCCGGAGCAGCGAGGGAGAGCTCTGGTGGCCGTCAGCCTCGCCGCTAGAAAATGTCAACTGATCTAGTTAAGAAAGCAGATGGGTCCGTGTCTGTGCGCGGGTGAGCAGGGAGGGCCAGGGGCAACTTTCAGTAATAATGGACATGTTAATTGTCTTTATCATTGTGATAGTTTCATGAGTATATGCACATATAAAAACTTATTAATATACTTTAAATATGTGCAGTTTATTGTATGCCAATTATATCTCTGTAAATGCAAAGACATAATAATTTTTTTTGTCTTATTAGATTGTCAAAAAAGAAACAAGATAATTGCCTCCAGGTCTGGCAAAGCTGTGAGGAAACTGGCTTCCCTACCCGTGGAAGAATGATTTGGCATAAGTCTTTTAGGAATGAATTTTTGCAGGAGCCATTACAAACTGTTTCTATTCTTTGGGGAAGAAAAAATATTGTAAGCTCTTATTAAGATCCTATTCATTTATTTCTTTTTTGTCTCAGTAAATTTGAATTTCACAGGTTGTAAGGGCAAGTAATGAATTTCCGGAGCCTGGCTTTTTTTTCCTTTAATCTATGCTTTTTAATTTTTTTTAAGTTTATTTATTTTTGAGAGAGAGAGAGATAGAGTGAGAGCAAGGGAGGGGCAGAGAGAAGGAGACACAGAATCCGAACCAGGCTCCAGGCTCTGAGCTGTCAGCACAGAGCCCGATGCGGGGCTCGAACTCATGAACCGTGAGATCATGACCTGAGCTGAAGTCAGACACTTAACTGACTGAGCCACCTGGATGCCCTCCCAGAGCCTGGCTTTAAAAAATGAAAGTCTACGTAATTAACAAAAGGCAAGGAAGGCGCCTGCACGACTCAGTCAGTTAAATGTCCATCTGACTCTTGATTTCGGCTCAGGTCATTATCTCACAGTTTCGTGAGTTCGAGGCCCACGTCGGGCTCTGCACTGACAGTATGGAGACTGTTTGAGAGTCTCCCTCTCTCTCTGCCCCTCCCCGGTGCGTACTCTGTCTTTCTCAAACATAAATAATACATTAAAAACTTAAAAGAAAAAAAAGGACCTAAATGTTAAAGATGTCTCTTTCCCCCTGAAAACATGGAGGGAAAGATATCATTCTGAATTATAAAACTCAAAGAATTTGATTTGGTAAGGTGTTGAATCAGGTCACTTACAAGTGTATAAATCTTGTTTTCCTACAAAACTGGGACCTGTCTGCACATTCATAACTGTTACCAACCTGCTCATTTCTCAGTTTCAATCTGTCATTTAAAGAAAAGGATCTTAGGGGCGCCTGGGTTGCTCAGTCAGTTAAGCATCTGACTTCGGCTCAGGTCATGATCTCCCGGTATGTGAGCTCGAGCCCCACGTCAGGCTCTGTGCTGACAGCTCGGAGCCTGGAGCCTGCTTCGGGTTCTGGGTCTCCCTCTCTCTCTCTGCCCCTCCCCTGCTCATGCTCTGTCTCTCAAAAATAAATAAACATAGAAAAAATAAAGAAAAGGGTCTTACAATATTTCTAAGAAGATGCCTTCAGACAGAAAGCTGGAACTCTGCTCACTTGTCTTACTTGGTAACTGTTGTCCTGGAAATGTGTGCAGTCATGTTTCTGGATTCCTACACAGTGCAAGTACCTGGCAGATTTCTCCAACAGAAGACAGTTTGCATCCCTGCTACATTTCTTACCGTAATAAAGACATTGAGTCTTGGCTCACCTTAAATGAGATCCTTGAGGTACTAATTCTACTCCTAGGGAATATATGTTTCAAAACAATAGGACAAACGTGTCATACAGATACAAGATTTTCATTGTAGAGAAAACTGGAAAATCCCCAACCATCCAGCAAGAGGGAGGGAGCCAAACAATTACACCACATATGACAGTGTGGCCATTCAGATGACAGGCTGGGTCCATTGTCACTGGTGGGGAAAAGGTCCGTGACAAGGCATTCAGTCAAAGTTCAAATTTGCAGACCAATGTCGATAGCAGAATGGTTACATAAATATGGGTGCGTTTGTGCCAAAACGCCAACACGGCCTACGCCTGGGGTGCGGGCATTGGGCATTGCACGGACTGAGGGGAAGGGTGACATCCAGTGTATGCTTTACATAATTCCTTAGAATCTATTATTTCTGAAACATACATTCCCTAGAAGAAGATCTTGTTTAAGGTGAACCAAGACTTTCAGCCTAGGAGACTCTTCCTTGTTCAGATTTTTGAAAACAGTATTTTGTACAAACAGAGGGGCTGGGGAAGGCGTTTAAGACCTATGTTTAGTGCTTGAGTCTTTTGGGATTTGTGAGTAATTTTAAATTCCTTATTTTGATATTTTATTGGGTTTGGACACTTTCTCCAATGAAGTGCTTTTGAAACTAGGAAAAAAAGGTGAGGGGGAGGGGTGGTTCTCGCCCAAGAAGGTGTCATCGGCCGTGGAGTGAAAGGGGACTTGGGTCAAGAGTGGCCAACAGTTGAGCTCCTGGACTGGCAGGGTGTCTGTTTCTCAGGGATGGGCAAGGTCTGGACCTTGAAGGGCAGGAACGGTCTCCCAGGACCAGCCCCATCAACCCACCCCTGCCGGCCTGTTGCGCTGGCCGTCGTCCAGCTCCCTGAGAAGTAGAGACACAGCCCTACCGTGTGCAGGAGCCCTTGGGTCCTCCTCCAGCTCGACCAGAGGCGTGAGAGTTCCACTTTAGCCAAGAGGGCCTCTGCCTCAAGTCCCCCAGCCCCACAGGGAGGAGAGGGCAGCTCTGTCAGGTGCCCGAGTGCAGTGAGTACAGCAATCCATGTGGAACTTGGAGGAACAGGAGAAAGGGGAACTCTTATTTTTTCCAAAGTATCCATGGATTGCTTCAGAATTGTTTAGCAAGGGCTGAGCTGCCTTGTAAGCATCTAGACTGACTTAAAGACGAAGCAGTGTTGGGATTCCCAAGGAAAGAGGGCACCATGGCTGGACCGAGCAAAACCAGGTGGGCAGAGGGGCCCAATGAACCCCAGAAAGAGGAGGCCACGGGAGCCATTAGCAGCCCCTCCCTCCTGCGCTCGTGGGGAGGGGCCCCTAGTCCCAGGGACAGAGAAGAGGCTGGGTCACCCATGGGGATGCCCAGGGATCGTGGATGCTGGGCTGGGAGCCCCCCTGGCCTCCCTTTGGTAGTTTCCTCACTGGTCAGATGCAAATATGTAAAACCACCTCTCCAATAGTCTGTGGGGACGATGGGTGGGCCAGCTCCCGGCTGGCCAGGGCCATCGTCACTCTGGGTTCCTCGGGCTGTTGTCTGAGGGTGTTGTCCTGACGACATCATGGTCCACATCCACTCTGTTTGCATCACTCAGCCCTCAGATCCGTGGCCCTTGGGTCAAGGCACGGGACCTGGACCGTGCCACCTTTCCTGTGTGTCCATGTGCTGCCCTGGGCAGAGGGCAGCCCAGGTTCCCGCCTCGGGCAGGCATCTCCAGGGAAATTGCGGCCACCAGAAGGAGGGTGTCAGTCAGGCAGTGGCCCCAGGGACTGCGCCGGACTGTGGGACACTCAGCTTCATAGAGCAGGTGCCTCTGGATGCTGAGGAAACCGTGGCTGTAGAGAAAGCTGGTGGCGGGGGGGGGGTGGGGCTGAGGGGATTTCCAAGAGCCCTCTCCCCCTCTCCCAGGGGAGCCCCAGAGAGCAGGGTCCCCTGGCCGAGAGAAGACAAGCCATCTAGGTTTTGCAGGAAGCTGTCTGGGGATGGCAGGCCCTGGCCCGATACCCTGATGTGGAAGCCGTGCTGGTTCTGCCCCCTCGTGTTGGCAGCTGGGGCGGTGCCTCTCCTGGACACATCCCTCCCCCTTCATGGGGCACGTTGGTGACTCCCCTTGAGTTAGGGATTTATGACCCAGTTCTCACTACAAGGTCAAGGCGGCTCTCATCAGCACCCAATGGCGTAGAAGGTCAGTCCAAGGGAAAGCATGGAGTAGACTTTGACACTTGTTGCTAAAGTACTCGCTGAAACAATTTTGAAACCCGTTGAACTCACATTTTTTAAATGTGAATATACAACCTTTTTAAACATAAGTTTAAATTGTTTCTAGGGATGTGATTTCTGGGATGGTGCCAACACTGACACCTTAAAGTAAAACAGTCATATCACTCTCCTAAATGTATCTAACTGAATCTAAATATCTCAGTGATTTATGGAGTTGTAACTCAAGTGCAGCAGAGTGCATGAATGTGGAGTGTCATTTTTACATCTGTTTGGCTGGTAGAACCAGATCAAGACGTGGACAGTCTCCTGACCCCAGTATTCCTTTGTGCCCCCATCCAGGCAATATGTCCCTACCCCCCACTGAAGGGCAGTCCTCATGGCTTCTATCATAGATTGACTGGTTTTGATCATAAAACTGGAATCATACGTCGTGTTCTCTCTTATGTCCCACTTCTTCCACTAGAACTGTGTCTGTGAGGTGTATCCCTTTGTCCCTTGTATCTGCACTTTATTTTTTTCCACTGTTGCAGATTATTCCATTACATGACTACACCACAATTTATTCATTCTACTATTGATGGGCATTTGGTTTCCAGTTTGGAGCAATTGTGAATAAAGCTGCTGTGAACATTCTCACACACGCCTCGTGGGACGAGAGCCCTCATTTTGTTAGTTACACATACACCCAACCGGGAGTGACATGCTGGCCTGGGTGCCCACGCGCTTCGCTCTAGGGGGCGCTGCTGGCTCTTCTCCAGGGTGCTCTTGTCTTCTGCTCCCCACCGCCATCCATCCAATTATACCTGATTTTTCTTTTCTATGTCTTCTTATATCTCCTGGACTCTGGGCCAACGGAAGTTAAATTGACAAAAGTAATAAAGCAGGTGACGGAAGATCTAAACAACATAATCAATAAGGTAGATCGTGTACACGTACACTGTGCAGCCAAGTAAAAGAATGGCACATCGCCATGCTGGCTGCCATGTCCCAGGGAGCCACAAGGAAACAAGCAGATTGCTTAGCACATGGGACTTCTCTGGATAAACTGCAAGGAATTTTCCTCAGTGCTTCAGAGAGGCAGGAGAAGGAGTTTATCTGCCTAGATCCTTCCCATCTTTGGTTTTCCATTGGTCAAACTTTGCCCTATGAGGATCTCACTTCTTCAAGCTTCTAAGTTGCGTTATTGGTCCTTCAGGGGCCAGACCGCAGATCCCACCGCAGGGGGCGTGGTGCTTCATCCAGAGGAGTAGAGAGGAGGCCAACAGGCCACATGGGTGTTGGGTGTGTTTGACCACAAAGTGGCGGCCAAGGGGGAGAGTCCAGCATACCCCGGGCACACAGCCTATCTGTCACGGGTGCCAGAACAATCTGGGCCTTGGGGGAGTCAATCGAGGGTGGAGACAGCTAAGGACGAGCAAGCAGCAGAGGAGTTTAGGAGGTGAGTGGCACGTGGGGAAGTGCATGACACTTGTGTCCATCACAGTCCTCCTCCTGTTGCTTCATGGGATCGTCTCCTCCTATATCTAGCTTCCACACTGTACTATGGGGTCTCCTTTTTTGTTTGTTTGTTTGTAATGAGAACAGGATAGTGTCATTCCAAATAATCACAGATTCCCTTTCAGGGTGGAGGCCAGTAACTACCTCTTGGAAGTCTTAAGATTAGATGTCCTGGTGAATCCCCAGGTTCCAGACGATCTCTCGCTGCCCCCATCGCATGGGAGCAGCCATAGCATCTCATGGTAATCAGGATCTAGTACCTTCCTGCCTGTTGGTTCACTAGCATGAGAAGCTGCACGATATTCAAAGGAAATCTTACCAGTGATAACTCGTGGCCAGGTGACAACCAGCAAAACCGATAGCGTTAAGAGCTCTTTCCTGGGAGAGACTTACAGACCATAATTTGGCAGACTTTTAGGGGCGGGAAGCACCAATTTCACAAGTGGGTCACTGGCCCTAGTCCTTCTTTTCCTGTCAGTTGGACTCCTCATGAGTCCATAGGTGTGGGTGGACCGAGAAGAGGCGGCACATGTACTGAGAGAGTATATTCGTGTCTTCTGGACTGGTTTGAGCCTGATGTTGAAACATATTACATGATGGATTGCTCCTGTGCGTGCCTGTCCTATGACTCTGCTATGACTCAGTGGGTCAAACAACAGCTCACGCTGGGGAATTCTGGTTGCATAGTCACTTGTGTCCCGTGACCCCCTGCTGTTTGTCTTCTAGGGCCTGACAGCTTGCTAGCAGCTGGTTCTCAGGTGCTCGGAAGGGCACAGAAATGCTCCATATGCTAGATGGCTTTGTAGCAATTCCCTGATCAGGATTGTCGGAGAATCCAAACAGTATTCAAATCCAATCCAGATACTTCGATTTCCATTAGATCCGTTGGGTCTGTGACTCAAGAGGCATCCTGGACCTTTTGCAAAGCTCTCCCTCCCTCTCTCTCTTGTTCTGGGCCCTATCCAAAACTGGAAGTCTCTGGATCACTAAAATAGATGCGCTGTTTGTTACCTCCTAAACCAAAAGGGCCCCCTCAAATAGCTGTACCTCTTATGTAGCTACCTAGCTGTGCCTCTTTTTCAGTGGTAGGAGAAGCAAGAAGTAGCAACTTGTACTTTACCTTAGGAGACATGGTTCAGAAGGTCCATACCACTGAACCCCTAAAAATGTCACCGATGTGGCAGTTCACTGATTATTCTTTAGGATTTCGCTTCTCGTTATCTGTACATATGAGACTTACTAGCATACCCAAAGTAGTTGCCACTTCCTTTTTAACAGGTTTTTTTTTTAAGTTTATTTATTTATTTATTTTGAGAAATTGGGGGTGGGAGGGTCAGAGAGAGAGGAAGAGAGACTCCCAAGCAGGATTTGCACTGTCAGCGTAGTTCGTGGCACGGGGCTCCAACTCACAAACCGTGAGATCATGATCTGAGCTGAAACCAAGAGTCGGCCGCTCAACCGACTGAGCCATCCACGCACCCCCTGTTTAACAGCTCTAATTAGCATGATGCCATCAGTAGGGTGGACCACCATGATGTCATATAAAACATCAAGATGATCAAACCTCTATAGACTCTATATCACTGAGGCAAGACACAGAGGTAAATTGCTATCCTTATCACGCAGAGATGAACTCTCTTGCCCTTCTGTCTTCATAGGTATTGAGATAAAACCACTCACTAAATCAATAGCCATTTATCAAATTCCAGAGGCTTGGTTGATCTGCTCCAGTGAAAATACCACATCTGGAACAGCAGCTGTAGCTGGAACCACCACCTGTTTAAGTTAACATTAGTCCATGATCATCTGCCATCACCCACCTAGGCCAGACAGGGGAACCGAATGAATATTTTGGAGGGGCCACCACCCTTGTATGTTTTAAGTCTTTGATGATGGTGCTTTTACTTGGCTCTTTCTACCATACTGGCCTGCACTCGGTAGGCTAAGGAACGACTGGAAAGGCAGGTCTCAATGAACAAGTACTTTTCAAGCCTCGGTTGCTGATGTTTGCTAATGTCACCTTGGCCAAAGGGACTCACGTGTCCAAGCCTGAATTCAAGCAGTAGAGACAGACAACGCCTCTTGATGGGATGAACTTCAGAGAATTTGTGGTCGTTTTTAAAAAATTGACTCCAGCCCTGCTGTAGAGTGGAAATATCTCAAAAGTACCCTCTTGACTTGGGATGAGTCTGGGGTGAGGCTCAGCTCGCACGGACTCCTCCATTGCACTTGTGGCTGATGGTCTGTGACACGGGGCATTGGAAAGGTCAGCCACAGCAGCGTCTTGCATCACTCAGATCTTCTCA
The DNA here is from genome assembly GCF_018350215.1 of Panthera leo. Lineage (NCBI taxonomy): Eukaryota > Metazoa > Chordata > Mammalia > Carnivora > Felidae > Panthera > Panthera leo. The sequence continues at coordinate 144,213,131 of NC_056684.1, forward strand.
TGCCTCCTGTGAGTCCAATTTCTCAGTTTCTTTCAATTCCTCTAAAGGCTTAGTGCACAAAAACCAGGGGAATAAGCTAGAACTGTTAATGCAACTGAATCTCAGATTGCAATTGATATTGTCTTCCTTCTCCACCAGTCACTGTAGATTTCCCTCCCCTTCAACAATAACATTAGTTGGTCTAGGTTTCTTGCTTGGTAGCGTGTCCAAGTCTTTCAGACTTGAGGAGTCCGAGACTTCAGATGTCTTTCCTTTGTCAATATATGCTTGCCGTGATGCCCATTCATCATTTTCATTTAGTACATAAGCACCGAGCGATGCCCTAGAGAATCCTGAGTTCCAGACCGATTCCTCTCTGTCTTCACTGTATGGTAGCACCATAGCTCCTCATGGTCATTAGGGTCAATTACCTACCCAACAAAGTAACTCTTTTTTTTTTTTTTTTTGCCTGTGGGTCCATCAGGATAGAGTTCAGAGTGATGAGACAGTAAGCATGGCTTCGAAATCTTACAGCTCCTGGAGGAAGAATTCACCCCCCAGACAGTAATGTAGTAGAACATAAGTTTTCAGTGACTGGAAGCACGGACTCTTCATGCGGGTTCTGGGAGTGATGTTGAGTGTGGTCACTCCTATCTCCACCCAGGGTCTTCTAGCTATTTGGATATGGCACCGTATGTGGCTATTCTGCATCCTGGCAGACAGAACCGCAACCCTGCAGGGTGAGGACCCCAGTCTGGTGCCTCAGCTGAAAATTCCAGTCTTGTGTCTGGCCAGCTGCTTCAGGGTGATATGGTCTGTATTAGGAATAGGTCACAGCCATAGCCCATCGTCCCACTACTGACGCTGAGGTGACGTCATGTAAGATCTACAAAAATCTATATCCAGGGTAGGTGTTGATTCTTTTGAGGGAGAATCTCTTCCCCTCCTGGTTAGAAGAGGCCTGATGTAATAAATGGTCAAGGGAGTGGTCGGTCTCCTCAGGGGACAGTGCCACACTGAGGGCGACCGTGGAAGATGCCATCTCTTCAGCTGTAGGGCAACATTTGGCGACTTCACCAGTGAGATGAATCTCAGTGAGGAGTCCACGCACAGCCTCCGCCTCTGCCAGCATCGCTCTCGTGGCCAGGGTCCCGTTGTGCAAGTGTTCGGGTCGAGGAGGACAGAGGCTGGCTGACTCCTACTGGAAAAGTCATCTTGTCTGCCAGGTTGTCAGGCACTTCCTTAAGGGAAGGGGGTCTAGGGAGGGCTCTGGTGAGATGCAAAGATCTGCTCACTTCCTGCCCAGCCCCCTCATGTTCACATGTTCTTCCCCAGAACCCCTGATCACCAGTCTTCCAGCCTTGCTCTTTTCTCATCCCTAACCCAACGGCCAACCATTCAGCGCTGCCCAGGAATCAGGTATAACCTTACCCCAGGCCTCTCCCCCTCCCCTAAATCAGATGGCCATGTGTATTTCTCATAGCTCTGCCTGCTGGCAGGGGTGGGGTTCACTTCACCACTGTCCCTTAGGGACAATCCCGAGTGCGGGAGCAATCTATCTTTAGCTTACACCACAGTATCAAGCAGTTCTATCTACGAATCAAGCCAAGTTCTGTCCTCTTCTATCAGCCAGTCTTCGGAAACGTCTCATGAAGGCGTAGGTGTGTGTATTGAACGAGAAGTGTTAGCACGGGAGAGCTGGGTCACATGTGGGTCTGGACCACCTGCCCAGGGAGCTTATTGGCTTGATCCCGCTTTGGCATCATTCGCTGTCTGATGAGTTTCTGCTGGTCTACCTGACTCTAGGACTTGGTAATACTTCTAATGTCCCATCCAGAACACCAGTTATGTCCTCACAGTTACCTAACTTCCTGTAGCCAGGTGCTCAGACTCTACTAGGATCCAGTGGCGTGCCAGGATCTCATTCTCAAACCTGCTCTGCGTGTCATGCCTTCACCCCAGAACCCTGGGGGCTCTGCCCTGTGACTCCCCCATTAGGCACAGATTTCCCACAGCATCGTTACCTAGTGCAGATATTTTGAGTACCGTGGGACCTACTGTGAAAGGGCAGCTCTGGGCCCTACTCATGCTGAAGGGACAACGTATAGGACTTCTCTTTTACCTCAAAGGGAACATACGGACACACTGTCGACCACCGGATCCCTAAAAACATCATCAACGTGCAGGACCCAGAATTTCTTTACGGTCTGTGCCCCACTCCCCGGCACACGTGTGACTTAACAGTGCATCCAGAGTGCTTGCTACTTCCTGGGCGACACGTGAGTGTGATTTATCAAAACAGTGAGTTTGCATACTCTTCTGCTCAGCGCGAGGCCTTGGTGCAGGACGTTGTGACGGGGAGGATGAAGAGTCCCGGGGACAGTAAACGTGTTCTGCTGTCTTTCCCATGTCAATGCAAACTATTTGAACCTCTTTACTTATGGGGATTGAAAAGATCGTATTTGCCACATCAGTGGCCGAAACGCAGTGCCAGAGGCCGGGTTGATCTGTTTGGGTAGAGATAACGTATCTGTCACGGAGGCAGCGATCCAGGCTACCACTCGATTAGGGCGACATTAGTCTGTCATCGCTGTTGATCATCCTGGCTATTTCAGGAACCATACAGATAAACTAAACAGGCAGACATCCTCCAGTGCTACAGAAGCAAAAGAGTGCCCAATGCTTAAGGGGGGACATGTCAAAAGGACATTAGTCTGAATAAGGCTCTTACTAGTAAGCTGTAGGATTTAGAGTCAGAAGGAATCACAGCTGTAATCAATTGTAAACCATTCACTAAATAAAACCCACGACTTGATAGTTATGCTGAAAAAGTAAAAAGGAAAGCAGAGAATGTTTATCGTTTTGGAAGGATGCCAGCTAGTATGGGCAGAAGTAATGTAAGGATTACGAAATCACCATTTCTGCAGCCTCCCATGAGAGGATCGACTGTGGCACAGAGCATGTGCCGTCGGGTTTCTGTAACAGCACCCATGGGGCCGCTACAGAGCAAACAACCTCGCCTCCAAACAAGAAGCGTCTGGTTCTCATTCACAGGTTTGCAATTCTCACGGATGCTTGTTCGCTGGGCTCATCTCCAGGCCATGGGTTAAGTTCGGTTTTGTCTCTTTATTCTCCATGGACCAGCCTCCACCTGGGACATGAGCCCAACCCAAGTTCACAAGCATATTTTAATTTAAAAAATTTTAATGTTCGTTTATTTTTGAGAGAGAGACAGAGCGTGAGCAGGGGAGGGGCAGAGAAAGAGAGGGAGACACAGAATCCAAAGCAGACTCCAGGCTCCCAGCTGTCAGCACAGAGCCTGACGTGGGGCTCAAATGCACGAACCATGAGATCACGGCCTGAGCTGAAGTTGGACGCTTAACCGACTGAGCCACCCAGGAGCCCCGAGCATGTTTTTTTTAATTCAAGCTCTTTTATTTATTTATTTTTGTGCGAGAGCAAGTGGGGGAGGGGCAGAGAGAGGGGGACAGAGGATCTGAAGCGGGCTCTGCACTGACAGCAGAGAGCCTGATGCAGGGCTCGAACCCACAAACTTCGAAATCGTGACCAGAGCCCAAGTCGGGTGCTCAACTGACTACACCACCCAGGCACCCCTACCTGTGTGCTGTCTCCCTGTGTCCTGTCTGCTAACATTGAATTAGCTAAAGTAAGTCGCATGGCCGAGCCCAGGATCCATGGGAAGGGGAAATATATTTCCTGTACCCTAGTGAGAGATACTGTGAAATCACATGGCAAGGGAAATGGAGGTGTCATACTAAAACTGGGAAGGGGGTAGAGAAGTGAGAACGATGATCTACCAAAGGGCGCTAAAGGCACTTGGTGAAATTGTTAAGAAACAGCGTATTTGCAAGATGTAAAAAGTGTTAACCCCCAGACACTAGCTAATTTCAAAGAGAAAAGCGATGTGGTCGAGATGCACAATGGAATATTACTGGGTCACAAAAGGAACACCGTGGATGGACTAGAGGGTGTGATGCTGGGTGAAATAAGAAAGAGGGAGACAAATACTGTATGCTTTCATGTATAAGTGGGATCTGAAAAATAAATGAGCAAATAAGACAAGACAGACACACTCATAAATACAGAGAACAAACTGGCGATTGCCAGAGTGGGGTGGGTAGGAGGATGGTTGAAACAGGTGAAGGAGGTTAAGAGGTACAACCTTCCAGTTACAAAATACATAAGGCGCTGGGATGAAAAGTACAGCTTAGGGAATATAGTCAGCAGTATTGTAACAATTTTGTATGGTGACAGGTGGTAACTAGACTTCTTGTGGCGAACATTTCATAATGTATATAAATGTTGAATCACTACGTTGTACACCTGAAACTAACAAAATATTCTATGCCAACCATACTCTTATTTTTCAAAAGTAATTAAAGAAAAATAAAATACTTTTACATTTCCATTGAGAGCCCTTCTTTGACCCACGGGTTACTTAGAAGTGTGGTTTTCATTTCCAAATATTTGAGGATTTTTTTTTCAGAGAGCTTTCTATCATTGTTTGCTAATTTAATTCCACTGAGGTTAGAAAACATACTTTGTATGACTTGAATACTTGTCTGACTTTTAAATTCACTGAGACTTGCCTTATGGCCCAGAATATGGTTTGTCTTGGCAAATGTTTTGTGTGCACTCACAAATACATGCCTTCTGGGTTGTTGTCGGGTGAAGTGTTCTATAAATGTCAGTTAGGTCAGGTTTGTTGATAGCGATGTCTAAGTCTGTTTCCTTCCTGAATTTCCGCCCACGTGCATTAGAGGGGCGTAGAATTCTACAGCTATCCTTATGTGTGGATACGGTCTGCTTCTCCTGGTAGTTCGATCAGACTTTGTTTCATTTATTTTGAAACTTTCTTATTAGGTGCATATACATTTAGAGTTGTTATGCTCTTGATTAATTGACCCCCTTTGCCCTGTTTATTCTTTCCTCCGGAATCTATCTTGTCTGATGTTTTCAGAGATACTCCGGCTTCCTTTGATTTAACACGGCATATCTTTCCCCATCCTCTTGCTTTTAAGCTACTGTCTTTATAGTTGAAGTGTTTCTCATAGACAGCATATAGTTGTGTCTTGCTCGTTTTTTTTTTTTAACAATGTGACCATTTCTGCCTTTTCGTGGAGGAGTTTAGGCTATTTATGTTTTATTTACTTACTAAAAATTTTTTTTTAATGTTTATTTTTTGAGAGCCAGAGAGTACAAGCAGGGGAAGGGCAGAGAGAGAGGGAGACACAGAATCCGAAGCAGGCTCCAGGCTCCGAGCCATCAGCACAGAGCCCGATTTGGGGCCTGAGCCCACAAGCCATGAGATCATGACCTGAGTTGAAGTCTGACGCTTAACCGACTGAGCCACCCAGGCACCCCTTATTTATTTATTTATTTATTTATTCAAAGAGAGAGAGCACAACAGGGAAGGAACAGAGAGAGCGGAGGACGGAGGGTCCGAAGCAGGCTCTGCACCAACGACAGGCTGACAACAGTGAGCCCGTTGCGGGGCTCGAACTCACAAACCACGTCATGACCTGAGCCGAAACTAGGAGTTGGACCCTTAACCGACTGAGCCGCTCAGGCGCCCCTGTGCCTCTGTTTCTGAAGGATATTTCTGCAGAGTGGTGAATGGGATGTCAATTGGGCTCTTTTTCTTTCTTTTCTTTTTTTTCTATAGAAAGCTGCCCAGCACCCTCCGATGGCATCGTCTCCGACACTGGTTCCATCTACCTTCTGAAATATGTGTCCCCCGGTTACACTGTGTTCTATCTCCTGGTGCTTTTCACCTGTGCCATTTGTGGGTCCGTCTTGATTGATTTTTCTCCTTGGTATCGGGTCTATTTCCTTTCCCCTGCACACCTGGTGCTTCTAATGGGAAATCAGACGATGCGAAGATTACCTTTCCGGTGCTGGATATTTCCATATCTGTAAATATTCCCCCTCTTTGTTTTGGGGTGCAGCCGTTCCTGGGTGGGACCCAAGAAGCACATGGTCTAGGGTTAATTTTCCCTACTCCTGCGCTAAGACCCCGTTAGCACCCTTACACTGTCATGTGAAGGATGAGTTTCCCATTCTGGCGGACGGGAACAGACAACTGTCCCTGGTGTGTCCGGTCCCCGTGGGCAGTTCCTGCCCCGCGGAGGGAGGTTTCCCTGCGTGTGCCGGTTCTCAGCTGGATACGGCAGGGAGACCCTCTGCAGGGCTCTCGCACTCTCTGTGTGTGCCCTTCGGTGCTCTGCCCCGCGGGCTCTAACCCGTGGGTTCCCTGGACTGCACTCGGGAGACGCTGGGTCCCCCCCCCCCGCCTCGTGTCCTGGAAGTGGCCCCCTCACTTGTTCCCACGGTCCGGCATTGCCTGAAGCCCACGGACAGGGAGGGGGGTCTCGACCACTGTCCTCTCGTGTATTTTTGTCAGGTTTTTAGGTGTTTAGGTCAGAGAGGAAACCTGGGTCTTGTTGTTCCATTTGACCAGAACCGGAAGGCCTTTTGCATGTTTTTAAGCGGAGTCTGGGAGCCTGATTTTAAAATCTGAATTGAGTCTGCCCAGCTCTGAATTGGCAGAAATCATTGGTGACTCCCGCAGCAACAGTGAGAAGTTGGCTCTGGCCCATTCCTTCAGGTTTGATGGCTCTGAGAAGAGTCACAAAGAACCGAGACTCCCTCACCTGTCACATGGCGGGAGGAGTGCGCGGTTCTGGGGAGATTTGCAAAGCCAAGCTCTTCTCTGGGGGCCGGGAGTTGGATCAGGCATGAAGCCCAGAGACCTCAGAGGCTAAGTCCCTGACTCCAGACCACGACAGAAGTCCCCTAGCATCTGCACCCCGCTCACTGCTGGTCTACAGCAGTTACAGCCTCCACTAAAGACCCCTCTAACTGGTGAGTTCTCTGACCGGTGAGCTCCCAAGAACTACCTGGGGTCCCGGAAGCCACAGGGGAAAGTCACCGGGTCGCATCCCCGCTGGGGCCGTGTTAGTCTACCAAGCAGACGTGGCTTGTAGCACATTCCTGAAATTCTTCAGACTCCTATCCAGAGGAGAACGAACAAGGGAGCTGCTGGCATTTGCAGAGAGAAAGTGCAGGCGGCCGGGTTCCGGTGACCGTTAGCGATGGGGACACCATGGGCTGTCAGATCCTCTCGGTCGTGGATAGGGTGCGTGCAGCATCCGTTGCAAAGCAGATGCCAGTGAGAAGCCAGGGAGGAAACGTACAGCCAGTCAGGCAGCATACGAATGACTGAAAGAAGCCAGTCTGAAAAGGCTACATCCTGTGTTATTCCAACTACAGAACATTCTAGAAAAGGCAAAACTATGGAGACGGTGGAATGATCAGTGGTTGCCAGGGGCTGGGGGCAGGAGGGGACAAGCAGGCAGAGGATTTTGCTCTGTATGACATTGTGATGATAGACTTATGTCACCACACCTTTATCTGAACCCATAGAATGTGCGACACCCAGAGTGAACTCTAAGGTAAACTTTGGGCTTTGGGTGACAATGACGGGTCAGTGTAGGCTCACTGTTGGGGACAAACGCACCCCTCTGGCAGGAGAAGCCACACGTTTGCAGGAGCAGGAGATGGGTGACAAATCTCTACTCTGCTTTCAATTATATTGGGAGCCTAAAACCGCTCTAAAACCATAAAGGCTTAAACAAAAAGAAACCCAACCAACCAACCAACCAAAAAGACCCCAAAGAGATGCCTCTTGTCTTTCCAGAATTTGGATGGATGGGAGTCCCCACAAAACCTCCAAAGTTCAGAATACTTAGACATTTTGGATGAAATATAACAAAAGTGCTTTAATTCTTAGTTGGTTTCCTAATGAAAGGAACATTTCTCAGAAGATGTTTGTCTTGGCCTGAGCTTTAGATGGATAGAAAGGCTCGGAAACCAGGGACCCTTCATGTTGGCCTGTGGCTCAGACTCGCACCATGTGTGATGTTTCAGAAACCTCAGGCTGTAATACAAGGGAGGGGCCTGAGGACGTGTCATGACCAGGCCTTCCAGATTCTACATTTGATGCTTCGACATCTAGGGTCCTGGCTGACCTTGGAGGGACTGCCTCTCCCAGGGTCAAGAAAGGAGTCCCCTGGGAGCACATCTTGGGTACGCAAATCACCAAATCCAGAGCTGGCACCCCAACCACCGCCTCTACCAGGCCCCCTCACTCTGGGCCACCATTTCCTGCCCTAGTCACCCCGGAACCAGGTCCCAGACAACTAGGGACAGTCGCCATGCCCCAGAACCCACCAAAAAGATTCGATCTAGCCAATTCTCAACCCACTGACCCGCCAGGCCCATTCCCTCTGGTGGAAACCTCTGGTGAGATCCTGCCCACGTCTCCCCTCCCCCTCGGCTCGTGACTGACCCTGTGTTTCCTGACCCCTGGTACAGACCCTCTTCTTGGGAGCTGTGTGCCCTACAAGCTACGTCTCAATGGCTGTCTGTGAGGACTGAATGCAAAATCCTCACAGATGGGGAATCAATGCCCCAGAACAGGGAGCCCAGAACATTCTCCGTGCCCCTCAGCCCTTCTGCCATATGAGGAGCACAGAGAATGTTCAGGGCCAGCCTGGTCTGACCGGAAGGGACCTACTCTGAAGGACGCTCACTAAGAGATCTGTCATAGAGGGGCCCAGCAGTCTCACTCATGACGGCCAGAGCATGACAACAGCCAGATGCCCGTCCCAATGAAGGCCTCGTGGCAAATCGACACAGCGGAACGCCGCACGAGTGACCATAAGACGACAATTTACCCCCAATGACGTGGATGAATCCCACAAGCAAAATGTTGAACAAAACACCAGACACAACCCAGACATGCACTGGGATTCTATTTACAGAAAGTTTCCGGGTCCCTGGATGGCCCCATCGGTTAAGCGTCCGACTTCAGCTCAGGTCATGATCTTAGAGCTTGTGAGTTCGAGCCCCGCGTCGGGCTCTGTGCTCACAGCTCTGATCCTGCTTCGGATTCTCTGTCTGCCTCTCTCTCTGCCCCTCCCCTGTTCACTCACGCTCTCTCTCTCAAAAATAAACATTATTTTTTTAAGTTAAAAAGTATCGTCACTAATAACTGATATTGGAGGTGGAATTTCTGGGTGACTTTTTACAGCCTTCTCTCCTCTGCACATACTTGCAAACATATCTTTTATGTCTTGAATGCACAAGAGAACAGACTATGTCTGACTATGAACAGACTATGGCCGGTCAGTTCTGTTGTCTGTGGGGCTTCTGTCCTGGCTTCTGTCATGGGGCTTGGTGACCTTGGTGTCCTTGAGAAGAATTGGCAGCGAGGATTCGAGGCCGACGGTGAGGGCGCCTCCCCGAACAGGATTGACATGTGATTCTGCCAGGCTCTGACCAGAGTCCTGCTGATTGAATCGACCACTGAGTGCACTGCTGGGTTTGGGTCTATCTGGGTGACACCCTAAGGGTGAGGCCCTGTGTCAGCACAGTACAGCGTGGAGGGGGTCCCCTTGGACGCCCACCTTGGGCAGGCAGGGGCTTGTGTCCCTAAACCAAGAGGCAATGAAAATCACTGTTCTGATTCACCCGGAACCCTCATGCTCTCCTGCCTCCTTGTCCTGGCCGAGCCCACTGGGCCCTGTCTCCCCTCAGTGTTGACCCGGTGACTCCCCACTCCTGTAGAATTCCAGAGATATTTTCTTTTCTTTTCCTTTGTACGGAAATAGCTTTACAGACAGCGAACTACTCTGTGGAAATAGCTCTGGGATGAGTTAGCCATTTTCTTTTCTTTTTTTTTTTTTTAGTGCTTATTTGTTTTGAGAGAGAAAGTGAGAACGGAGGAGGGACAGAAGGAGAGGGAGACAGAGAGTCCCAGGCAGGTTCCATGCCATCAGCAGAGAGCCCGACATGGGGCTTGGACCCACAAACCATGAGATCACGACCTGAGACGCACTCGGATGCTTACTGACTAAGCCCCCCGGGCGCCCCTCGTAGTGTTTGAATTTCTATTTCCCTAATGAAGTAAGACATGAAGCATCGTTTCCTGTGCTTACTTGTCACCTTTGTACATCTTTTGCCCATTTTTATATCCAGTTGTCAGTTTTGTCACTGTTGACTTTTAAGAGTTTTTTGGAAATTTTGGACACCGGTCCTTTATCAGATGTGTCTTTTGCAAATATTCTGAGTCTGTGGCTGGACTTCTCATTCTCTCGACGTTGTCATTCACAGACGGGTTTTTATTTCTAATGAATTCCAGCTCATCAAGTCACTGTACAGCCTCCCTTTCCTACCTGGTCACCAGTCACCTGCGTCCGGGGGCACAGAGGCCACTTGCCTGGACCCAGGCAGGCTTGGCCTGGGAGACTCGGGAAGTGACCTGGCCTGTCCCCCTTTCTCACTCTTGTGCTGGGGAGTCCCCGTTGGGCTGGGAGTTTGGTCTAAACATACTGTGGGGGTGGCTCCTGGCCCGAGAATGGGACCTGGGTCTGCAGAGGGAAGGTGCCTCTTGAGACCTGGGTGCTGGTCACTGTCCCAACTGGCCACCACCACCTCAGGGCTGTTTGCTCCCCCCTCCCCAACCCCTCTCCCCTACCACCTCTGGGGTCCTGCCCTAGTTCAGGCCTCGCCTCTCGCCTGTCCATTCCTGGTTCTCCCTGACTGCCCACCCACGTGGCCTGGTGTCCTGGCCAGCCCGTGGCCCCTCTCTTCAGAGCAAAGCAGCTCTGCGGGTCCCGGAACCTGCCCGTGGCTCCTTCCCTCTTGGACGCATCCCTGCCACTCTGGCTGCCTCGGCCCCTCAGGCCTGGCTGTGATGACACCACCTCCTCCAGGAAGCCCTCGGTTTGCCTCTCCCTCCCACCCGCACTGGCCTCTCGACGCCTGGACAAGCACCCCCACAGCCTCCCCCGTTCCTGGTGCTCAGCACGTGTGCCTCTCGCTGGGCCATTCTGGGTCCCTCCCCGGTGGGGTGCTGCTCCTTCCTGTGTGCAGGGCTCTGAGGCTGCGGCCCCGGCGGCCCCACCCTTCCCTGCAGAAGCCACATCAGGGCAGGCAGGGGTGTGGCAGCAGTTGGGGCTCTTCGCCCCAGACTTGCCTAGTGCACACCCCAGTGGGCGGTGGTGCTGACACCCGGGGGCTCAGCACCAGGCCCACCCGCCCACCCCAGCTCTCAGCACCTTCCGAACCCCGCCTGGAGTACACCCTTCCTGGCTGCACGGACGCCAGGGGCCCGCTGCGGAGTGCTGGCTGGGCCAAGCCGGGGTAGGGGGGTGGGGCAGACGAGACCCCCAGGGGCCTCCTGAACAGAGACCCCAGCCCTGAGGGCCTGGGGCCAGGTGCTGGGAGGCCATCTGGGGGAGGGGAGTGGGGCTGAGGTCCTCCACGTGGCCCCGGGTCCACATGACACTTGCCTGCTCCGAGAGCCTTGCTGTGGCTCGGGAGCCTCGCCGTCAGGAACACACGTGCTCCGTCTCGTCGAGAGACACCCTGCGCGGCGCCCAGACCGTCACCTCGCTGGGACCCAGTGCCTGCTCCAGTTGCCAGGATCCTGTCACCTCTCTTCCTTCACGTCCCATCGGTGGTGTAACTGCTCCCACTGGTGGAAACTCTAAGAAAACCCCTCAGGACGGCTTCCTGCACCGGCTGTGCCTTCTGTCCTTCCCGCGAGGGTCGTCCTCGTTGGCCTACGCACGTTCCTCCTGGACCTCCCACGGCCCCTTGTTTCTGTGGGGTCGGTGCTGATGCCCCCTCTCTCATGCCTCCTTTTCTAATTTGAGTGCGTTTTTCTGAGTCCATCCAGTCAAACGTCTGTCAAGTCTGCTGCTCTATTTTTTTTTTAACATTTTATTTATTTTTGAGACACAGAGAGACAGAACATGAACGGGGGAGGGGCAGAGAGAGAGGGAGACACAGAATCGGAAGCAGGCTCCAGGCTCTGAGCCATCAGCCCAGAGCCCGACGCGGGGTTCGAACTCACACCGCGAGATCGTGACCTGAGCTGAAGTCGGACGCTTAACCGACTGAGCCACCCAGGCGCCCCAAGTCTGCTGCTCTTTGAAGGAGCCAACTGTAGGTTCCACTTCCCAGTTTTCCCCTATTTTTCCATCCTCCGTGTGTACCTCCTCCCTTCTCCTGACCCTGAACCTGGGCTGTACTTCTCACTCCTGAAGTCAGGTCCCCTGGCGACCTGGCTCCCCTGTTTTCACGCGGCGCTCACCGCACAGCACCCCCTCGGCCCTGCTTTCCCCGCACCCCTCACACCCCACTCTGCTGTGTTATCCTTTTCGCTGGACTTGAGCTGGTTTCTGACTTCCCTGTGAGCAGCCGTGGGGAGGGGCTCAGGCGCAGGGGAGGGTAGAGGCTTCCGTGAGGAAGGGACACTTGAACCGAGTCTGGGAGACCGAGGAGCCAAGGGCCTGAAGACCACGGAGTGGGCCCCTCCCAGGCCTGTGGGAGGCTGGGACCAGGGCCCCAGGGGGTGTGTCAGGGGCTGGGTTCCTGGGACAGATGCTGGGCCGAGTGGGGCTGCTGAGCGGGGGTGCCTGGCAGGGGCCGTGGGCAGAAAGGGGAAGGGGCGTTGGACACAGAAGGGCCTTCCCTCAGGTCCCGGTGACAAAAGTTTATCAAAGGACAAAGGGAGTGATATGTCATGATTCCCAGGTGGAAACCTCCCAAGAGGAAAGGGGTCTGGAGGGGCTCGGAGCAGAGGCAGGGGTGCAGGGGTCCCAGGCACAGGAGGGGGCACGAGAGACATGGGACGCAGTCTGAGGCTCCCTGGCAGGCTCCCCGCTTCATCTGCCCTTGAATTTTGGGTCTCCACCCCCCCCCCCCCGCCCCGTCCCCAGGAGGCTGGTGGGGGCAGGCTCCAAGTGTACTGCCCAGGCAGCCCTGACCCTGAGCAAGGCCGGCCCGGTTCCAGCACCAGAGTGGATCGGGAATGGCCAAGGAATCCCTGCATTTCCTGGGACGTTTCTTGAAGACCCCCCCTCACTTGTGTGCCACAGACAGAAGGGCCTCCCTTGGAAGGTGGGGGAAGCCGGGGACTGCCTGAGGGGCCCTGGGTGGGGGTGGGGTGGCGTTTGGGCAGAGGCCAGTGAGGGAGGCTCTCCCCAGCACCAGCCAGCTCTGCCTGGTCTGTGCTCACCTGGGGACAAAGAGCTGGCTCACAGGAGACTTGCCCCAAGATCTCCAGGCTGACGGGGAGGCAAGGCAGAGGCAGTATCAGCCCAGCAGGTGGAGACAGAGAGACCTGGTCCTGTGTCCAGGGCCCCAGCCCCATGGCTGCAGAGAAGGACAGAGGACCCTGCAGGGCCTCTGTCCCTAGGCCTGAGCCATTCTGGACCGGGACCTGGTGGTCAAGGCTGGAGGGGGTGCCTGGGCAGGGACGCTTTCTGACCGTGGCCCCAGGACCGCAGACTCCCCAGTACCCGTGCTCTGGCCCCACATCCTGCAGGCAGGGAGGGACCCATGTTTTACCTGCCCAATGGCACACTGGGGCATGGAGGGGTGCTGCCTGAGGCCCCCCACGCGGCTCAGAGTCCAGCTGTGTCCTCGGCCGAGGCCCGGGCATGGACGGGGCCGGGACCGTTTGTCGTCTGTGCCTGGGGACCTAGCCCCGTGCTGTGCCCTGCCCACCGCAGACACAGGCTGGGCTCTGCTGTCGGGGCGGACCGAGGCTTCCAGGAGGAGACTCCCCACCGAGGCCCCACTGCCCACCAGGAGAACTGTGGTCAGCTCAGCCTGTGCCCCTACAGGGGATTAAGACTTTCTCTCCAGTAAGGGGGATGGGATCTGCCTCAGGGTGGCGGTGACACTGTCCAGGGAGGTCCCTGAAGATGGGAGGTTCGGGGCTCATCGGGGGGGTGGGGAGGGACTCTTGGTCCCCTGTCCTGTGAAGAGAGAGGGAAGGGCCTGAAGGCCAGGGCCACAGCCCCTGCCTGCCCTGGGAACTGAGGTCTCGCAGGGCGTCAGTAACAAGGTTCCTGATGTGCTTACCTGTGGGGACTGTGTTTGTTTCCACGTTAGGAGGGGGGCGACCGTCCTATGAGGACAGAACCGGCCACACGTTGACAACCGTGACTCACATGCGCCTTTAACAAAGTGACGTAGCGATGAACGTTCAACTCTCCCCTGTTGAGTTGTTTCGGTTATGCACCGGAAGCGTTTTCCAACGACCGCCCTTGAGCCACAGCCACCCGAGTCGCTGTAAGCAGTGACCTGCGGGGAAGGGCTTTCCGCGGGTAAAACGGGCACAAGAAAACCCCAACCCAAAGTCAGCAAGACTTCCAGTGCATTAGAAGCTTTCCCCAGAAATTCTCTCCCGCCACCAGACAGTTGGCCGATCTGCTCTTTATATGGTTTCATTTGGTTTCCACGCCTGGGCGGCATCACAGAGGCGAAGGGTTTCCTTCCAGAGAAATGCTCCCCTGGAGAAGACAAAGCCAACCCTCGTCAAAGGGCGTGTTGCAGAAACTGCCCCCACCTGACTCTGTGTCCCCTGGGAATGTGCTTCCCGGGGAAAGAGCCAGGAGGCAAGGGCAGTGTCGCGAGGAAACGGGGAGACGCGCTGGAATAATTCCCACAAGGACAAATATTCAGAACAGAAAAAAAGAAAACCATTTGCCCTCAATTTTCCTGTGCAGAAATACCATGCAACCCCCTCGCTGCCCGGGCTGGGCTCAGGTCAAACGTCTAGGTACAAACGCAGAAAGTCAAGTCTCCGGGTCGGAATTTACGCTGTAAAGGAGGTTGAGCTCCAGGCACAAATCAAGGGGTTGGCGGCCCAACTATTGGGTCCAAGTGCCTACAATCTGAGATTCCCAAACCTCCAGACCAAGCCCATGGCACCGCGCATGTGAGGGAACAGTGGTGTCCCCTTCTGGGGGAACGTGGGGACACGTGATCGCGGTCCTTCAGCCCCGCCCTCCCGTAACAAGTCAGGTTGGGGGCCCCAGGGACCCCCTCCATAGGCTTCACAGGCACCGTCCTTTCAGATCCCCACGTGTTCTGCGTGAAATCTTTCCGCGAAGGCCTTGGGAGCAGTGGGGACGCTGAGCGTGCGTGACCGACACAAGCCAGGACACAGGTAAGGAGCCGGTTCTGGAGAAGGTCCTGCGCGCAGCCGTCCTGGCGAGCTTGGGCAGCTGCGACAGCGCAGGGGGGACCTGGGCCGGCGCCCTGCTCGCGGTCCCGGATCAGGAAGCCTCTGGGCTGGCGGTGCTCTGCCCCGACGCCATCGAGGCCGGTCCCGGGACGCCCCAGAGGGGATGCGGGGACTCGGGGACGCGGGAACACGGGGGACCCGGGACATGGGGACCCGGGGCCTCGGGGGCGCAGGGGCGCGCTCAGCGACCCGCCGGCCGCGCCACCTCCGGCCGCCACGCCGGGACGGGGGCGGGACCCGCGGGGGACGTGGCGGCGCCACCCTTCCGGGGCCGGGCGGGGACACGCGCCACCGGGCCGGACGACGGGGGCGCTGATCCGGAGACCCGGGGCCGCCTCCGCCCCGGCTGCGCCCCGCCCTGGGTCCCCGGGCCTGGCGAGGCCGATCCGTCCCGGGGTCCTCAGCCCTGCGCGGCTGGGGCGCGGGAAGCGTGGCGGAGCAGGAGGAGCCGGGAGGCGCAGGGTCGGCCTGGGGAGCACGGTGTCCGGGGGCGGGGAGGGGGCCGCGACTCTGGTCCCCTCCCCACTCCAGCCTGCACGTCCGGGAGCGACCGGAGGGCCGAGTGCCCCGTGGGCGGCCTGGCCCCGAGGGGGCGCTCCTCGCAGGCTCCCCCCCTTTCGAAGCAGGGCCCACGGGCTCCACGGCGAAGGCCCCCTGCCCCTCGGTGAGCAGCTGGCGGAGGGGCCACCGCGGCCACGAACCGAACGAGACGTTTCGCATAGCGGGTTATGGGAGACGAGCCCCGGGGCCATCCGGCCGCCTCTTTGCTTCTCCCCCACTCGTCGTTCCGGTAGCGCACACTTGGTCAGACACTGGGTGTTTGACCCCTTGAGATGCTCCCAGTAGGAAGCAAGGGTGACCGCTTCTCCACCTGACCTTGTCACCAGTGCCTCACTCCCAGGCAATGACCCTGGACGGAGAGCCCAGCATCAGGAAGAAATGCCACAGGAAACACCCCTGGTGCCAGGGGGCTCCCTGGAGGGACAGCCCTTCTCTGGGCCTCTTGTCATAGAGGCAGAAGTCAGGGAGATGGCCATGGGGGACACGTGTGGGGAGTGTCCAGGTGTGGACCTGTGCCTGATGTCTGTGGGGCAGCTTGTCATGGGGGGAGGGGGGACCTTCTCCAGCGGCCTCACCCCCTGCGTGGCCAGCAGCCGTGGGCCAGCAGGACAGACCGAAATCCAGGTCAGTTCTAGTTGTCCCTGACCTTGGTGATGAGCAAATCCTGCCCAAGCAGGGCTCGTTGTGGCAGAGCCAAAAAGGCTCCCCTGGCCCCCGGGTCGGTCCGAGGAGCAGAGAAGGATCTAGGGACGCCTGAGCAGCGCAGGCCCAGTGGGGAGTCTGTCTGTCTGTCTGCAGGTCCTTGTGTCAGCTGCCTCTCTCAGCCTTCCACATCGGTGTCCTAGTGACCTTGTCCCACATGGATAAGGGCAGTTACTATTTTCATTGCAAATGAGTTGCCATTGTTTGTTTCAACCCATATGCATCCATTTTAATTTTATTTTATTGAGGTTATTTATTTATTTTAAGAGGGTGGGGGGAGCAAGCAGTTGAGGAGCAGAGAGAGAGAATTTCAACCAGCTCCACGCTGTCCGTGCAGAGCCCAATGCAGGACTCAAACCCACAAACTGTGAGATCATGACCTGAGCTCAAATCAAGAGTCAGACACTTGGGCTGCCTGACTCGCTCAGTCAGTTAAGCGTCTGACTTCGACTCAGGTCATGATCTCACGGTTTGTGAGTTTGAGCCCCCCATCAGGCTCTGTGCTGACGGCTCAGGGCCGGAAGCCTGCTTCAGATTCTGTGTCTCCTTCTCTCTCTCTGTCCCTCCCCGGCTCATGCTCTGTCTCTCTCTCTCTCAAAAATAAAATACACGTAAAAAAAAAAATAATAATAATAATAAATAAAAAGTTTTGGTTTGTGTTGATTTGTCCTTCCTGCACCAGCTGTAGAAAGTGCGAGCTTCCAAATAAAACAAACCCCACACCAGTGTTTTGGTCTGTAACAGCTAAACAAGTTTGTCAAGGAAACTCTGTTAATATTTTATATCGCATTTAAATAAGCTGATGGCGTCACCCTCCCACCTCCTAAAACAGAAAAACAAAACCAAAAACCTCAGCTCCCAGCTGAAAGCGGGGAGCCACTGTCCCATCCCTCCCAGGGGTTGGAAGCCTTGGAAACCAGCAGACTCACCTCCCTCCTCCCATGCTGTGTGTGCCACCCCCCCCCCCCAAGCTCCCTCCCCTCCACCAGTGGTGTCACCTTACACCCTGATGGGGACCTCCCCTGTCAGAAGCGGGTGGGGAGACAACCCTCCCTCCGAATCACCCTGGAGGCAGCGAAGTTCACTGTCACTAGGTGTAGCGTAGAGGAGACTCCTTCCCTGCCTTCCTGCTTCCCTGGTGAGTCTGTCCCAGAGCTGTCCCCACCCCTGCCAAAGCACAGACACCAGGAGGGGACCTGTGTCCTGGGCTCCTCCTGGCTCTGGCCCTGCCCTGCGTGGGGGTCTGTGACTGCCTTGTGTTCCAGATCCAGGCCTCTCTAAGCAGCAACCGACATCCAGGAAAATGCATCCCATTTCCAAAGAAGCCATTTCTCCCGTCCTGGCCTGCGGGCTGCACCTCCCCACCCCCTCCCCCCCGGATGGGACTAGGCCTAACTCCACGGCAGACACGAACTTCACAAGGGGCTAGTGTGACAGGCTCAGGGGTCTCCTTCCAGAAGCCCTTGACATCCTGGGTTGAGGTTCTGAGAAGGCATCAGAGCCCATCTGGGAGGCCCAGGTCCGGGGCCCAGGGGCTCACCCCCTACAGGATGGATATTGGAAGGAGGACACCATGAGGGCTTCCTCAGCACCCAATACCTTCCCTCTTTAAGACACCCTCACACAGCTCAGGGGCCTTCGTTCCCTGCAGACTGACTATCTGGCCCCATTTCCCCTGAAGCCACCCCTGACGAGTGGCCCCCACAGCGCTCACCCCAGCCCCACCCCGGGCCCCGGACTCCCACAGGTTGGCTCCAGTAGCCCCAGGAGCCGATGTCTGTCACAGCTGATGGCTGGTCTCGGGCCTTAGGACCCCGGTGGGCTGCTGGACCCTGTGGGGGAGGACAGAGGACAGACTTATTCAGTGGGCCCCCAGGGAGGACAAGAGGGGCCTGCACCCCACTGGGCTCGCTCAAGACAGCCGCCTCCTGGTGGGCCCTGGCTGGGGAGGCTCCCCAGGGCTGGAAAGAGTCAGAGTTAGAGAGGAACCCGAAGGGAAAGGAAGCAGCCAGGGTTTCACCCCTCTCAAGGTCAAGGGGAGGAGCAAGCTAGAGCATGTCACAAGTTCAGACCCAGTGGAGTCAGATTAAAAAATGTGTTTTGTTAGAAGAAGAAGAAGAAGAAGAAGGAGAAGAAGAAGAAAAAGAAGGAAAGAGAAAGTTCCAGAAGTGGGCAGGCAGCCACTCAGGGCCACCTTCAGGGAGCTGCTAACAACTGCCTGTGCCCTGCCCCCTGCATCTCAGACCTGGGTGGGAGTGTGGTTCTGCCCACCGTGCGCCCCCTCCCTGCGGATTGGAAGGGGGAAAGGGGTGGCGGCCGTGTCCCCACTGCTCACTCTTTGCTACAGACAAGGTCACGAAGGGAAGGCCACGAAGAGGTGGAGACTTTCCGAGCAGGTTCCATCCAGTGTCTCCTCCCAGCTACCTAGATGCCGGGGGGGCAGCAGCAGCCGCTCTGTTTGGGGGCCAGAGCCCAGGATGGTCACTCGGGCTGTTCTGTAAACTCCTGACTCCGGGGCCAGGTTCAGGGGTCCAACACTTCCCCGCCCCCAAGCCGCTCAGAGCCCGTCCCTCCAACTCTTGCAGAAGTTTTGTAAGCAGCTGATTACGTCTGCTAAATCAACCCCTGCTTAGATTACCCAGAACCCGTACCCTGCCTGTCACAGGATTTGCTGCTGGAAATGACGCGGCCTTAATGCCACGTACGAGGCACGGGTGGTATCAGGGTCCACTAGCTCAAGACCACAGGAACGCACCTGTTGTTAGGCAAGTGAGGGGAGCACATACCATGGGCACCCATGGGGTGTCTCAGTGGGAAGGTGCTAGAAAGCACTTGGATTCGGGCTTGGAGGAGGTAATTTTAGTAAAGTTCAAGAAAGCAGACTTTGCTTGAGAATGGACACTGTCAAGAAGTGGGGGACATTGCATGACTGAATATCATAATAAATCTTATCTAGAAGGAAGGAAGGCTGAAAAAGATAGGTTTGAACTCTAAGGGTCCGCTTATACGTGGATATTTTCCTTTTTTTAATGCTTGCGTATTTTTGAAAGAGAGACAAAGTGTGAGCAGGGGAGGGGCAGAGAGAGAGAGAGAGAGAGAGACAGAATCCGAAGCAGGTTCCAGGCTCTGAGCTGTCAGCACAGAGCCCGTTTCGGGGCCCAAATCGTCAACTGCGAGATCATGACCTTGAGCTGAAGTCTGATGCTTAACCGACCGAGCCACCCAGGCGCCCCTATATGTGGATATTTGTAGCAACTGCAGCCCATCGCTACCAATGTATTTTCTCTTCCTTATGATTTTCTTAATAACATTTTCTTTTCTCTGGCTTCCGTTATTGTAAGAATACAATACTGCATACAACATACCGAATGTGCCTTGTTTACGTCATCAGTAAGGCTTCCAGTAAACAGCAGGCTAGCAGCAGCTGAGTTGCTGGGTTTGGGGGAGTCAGAAGTTATGTACAGATTTTCAACTGCACCGTGGGGTGTCAGTGCCCCAAAGCATCACACTGTTGAAGGGTCAGCTGTAACAGGTGAAAAAGCAGCCATCACTCACAGTAACCACGAGAGGGAGAGGGTTTGGCCACTTTGTGGTTTCGAAATCGTTCATATTTCCGCCTGGATTCAGCCGTGATCGCAGATTGTTCTTGTTGGTTTTGATCCATCAAGGTCACAGAATGGTCTTATCTGGCTGACGTCAGTTCCTCTGAGACCATTTATGTTCAGCAGGAGAACGCCATGGTCTCGCCACCAGGGTCAGGCCGGCACCCCCCCCCACCCCCCCCACCCCCCCCCCGGGTCAGGGGCTGCTTTTCTCTCTCGAAACAAGAAAATAGGCATATATGCAGGCTGGGAGGCTGGGGAGCCCTGAGCTCTTACAGCAAGACATTTGGTAAAACTGCTTTCAGTGCACCGTGTATCTAAGAGTCTGGGAGCGTCTGGGTGGCTCAGTCGGTTGAGTGTCCGACTCTTGGTTTCCGCTCCGGTCACGACCTCATGGTTTGTGGGATGGAGTCCTGCACGGGGTTGGTTCTGCAGTGACAGTGCAGAGCCTGCTTGGAGTCTCTCTCTCCCTCTCTCTCTGCCCCTCCCACACTCTCACATGCATGCTCTCTCTCAAAATAAATACATATAAATAAACATTAAAAAAGAATAAAACACTAAAACTGAAAAGTCTGTCAAATGTGCTGATGGGCTGCGTCTCCCACCTACTCCCGCTACGTTGTCTCCTCACCCACAGTCCAAACCTATGACCTCACAGGGAGGTCTCTATGACTAATTGACTGAGAAGGAAAAACCTCGATCCTGGTTTACAAATGGCGCGGAAGGGACGGCTCAAGCCCTACAGTCCCACTTAGGGGTGGCCCGAAAGGACAGAGAGGAAGGAGAAGCCCCCATTACTTCAAGCACGGAGCCTGTTCTGAAAGCCAGAAATAGTATGGCTCTATATTGACTCATGGGCAGTTATTAATGGCTTGGCTTGATCACCAGAGCCTTGAGAAAACCACACTGCAAGACCGGAAATGAGGCGGTCTGGGAAAGGCATAAGAGGATGGACCGCTCTGGGGAGGCATGAGCTGTGCAGATACTTTGCCACGCTGTGAGTACCCGTCAAAAGGCATCTACTGCAGACGAGGCTCTCAGGAATCGGTTGGACGGGACAGTCCGTTCTGTGCCCAGCAGCCAGTCTCCTTAGCCAGCCAGCCACGTGCTTGTTCAGTGAGCCCACGTACAGAGTGGCCAAGGAGGCAGGGATGGGGGCCAGGCGTGGGCTCAACATCAAAGTCCAACCCATGGACTTGGTCTCACCGAGTCTGACATGGACACCATCCCAGTTGAGAATTTAACCCCCAAGAGCAGAGACTAATGGTGAGCCCCTGATATTTCCTGGGGGGACGGCCAGTCACTTGGGTGGAGGATCGATTACATTAGATCTCTTCCATCGTGGAAGGAGCAGCAGTTTGCACGGGAACAGACATTTCTTCTGGATGTGGATCTGCTTTCACTGCCTGTAACGCCCTGGAAGCACTGCCCCCCACAGACTTACAGTATGCCTTGTGGACCTTTATTGTAGCCCACGGATCGTTTCTTTGATGTAGAGAGTAATTTTACAGCAAAAAAAAAATGTGAAGCAGTGGGCTAGGCACATGAAACCCACTGGTCTTTGATGCACTCATCCGGAAGCAGTGACCTGGTAGGTTGAATGACCTCCTGAGGACTCCTTTTAGCACAGTCCGAAAAGATGGGACTCCATCTCACAGGTTGTGACGTTATCTCAATTATAGTCATAGTACAGTTACTTATATGGAGTGCTGTTTTTCCCAAAGCCAGAATACGGGAGTTTGCGAGTCAAAGGGTAGTCAAGGAACTGGCTCCTGTAGCTATTATTCCCAGGAACTAAGTGGTTTCTTGGGGGCACCTCTTGGTACTTCCATTCCAGTTGTGAAAGGTTATCAGAAAACAATGTCAACCCAAAACTGGCAGGAAACTGCTGAGAATTCAGATCCTTTGGGTATGTTTGGATCCTACTACTAGATGAAAACCTCCAACCAGCCAAGGTCCCGGCTAAGGGGAAATAAAACAGGGAATAGGTAATGGAAGAAGAAATTTAGAAAAATCATGCCTGAAAGTCGCTAAGAGAGTAGGTCTTAAATGCTCCCATCACAACAACAGCAAAAATGGTAATTAGGTGAGGTGAAGGATATGTTAACTAACCTGATCATTTTGTAGTATACACATGTGTCAAGCCATCACATTGTATAATTTACACTTACACCAGGTTCCATGTCAGTTATATCCCAATAAAACTGGGGGGAAATATCGATTATGCCCTCAACAAAATACCAGCAAACAGAATTCAACAACACTTTAAAGGGTTTGTAAACTGTGACCAAGTGGGATTTATTCCTGGATGCAAGAGAAGTTCCTCATAAAAAGGCCATCAGTGTAATTCATCATGTTACCAGAATGAAGGGGAAAAAACCCTGCATGATCATCTCACTTGATGCAAAAAGAATTACTGGACAAAATTCAATGTCCACCCATGATAAAAACACTCAACCAACCAGAAATACAGGAAGCTAAATACAATAGAAGTGATATGGGAACAGCCCACAGGGAACATCGTACTCAGTGATGAGAGACTGAAAGCTTTTCCTCTAAGATCAGGAAGAAGGCAATGATGCATGCTTTCGCCACTTCTATTCATAACTGGAAGTTCTTGCCAGAGCAATTGGGCAAGAAAAAAAAGGCATACTAATTGGAAAGGAAGAAATAAAATTATCTTTGTTCTCAGATGACAGACATATACATGGATATATTAAGTGCAGAAAACCTTAAAGATTTCATTAAAAAAAAAAACTGTTAGAGATAATATGTTCAGAAAGCTATAGGATACAAAAATCAACACACAAAAATTGATTGCATTTCTATACACTAACAATGGCCAATTATCCAAAAGGAAACTAAGAACACAATTTGCAATAGCATCAGAAAGAATAAAATACTAGGAATAAACCTAGCAAGGAGGTAGATGACTTGTACAATGAAGACTACAAAACTTTGCTGAAAGAAGACACAGAGATAATGGAAGAAGGTCCCATGGTCACGAACTGGAAGATTGAAGGCTATACAGGTGTCTGCACCACCCAAAGCAATCTACAAAGTCAAGGCAATTTCTATCAAAATCTCAATGGCATTTTCTGCGGAAAGAGAAAAACCCATCCTAAAATATGTATGGAATCTCAAGGGATCCCAAATAGACAAACCAATGTTGAAAAAGGACAACAGATCTGGAAGACACACTTCCTGATTTGAAAACCATTACAAGGCTTTGGTAGCCAAAATAGTGTGGTAGTGGCATAAAGACAAACATAGACCATGGAATAGAATGGACCCAAACCTGTGTTTTCATAGGTCAAAACCTTTACAACTTTGGATTTGGCAATGATTTGGATGCGATGCCAAAGGCAAGGGCAACGAAAGAAAAACTGGACAACTGGACTTCATGAAAGTGTTAATATTTTGTATGCATATGAAAAGACATTATCAAAAAATGTTTTGTATAGCATTATTTGTATATCGAATGTATATATATATATATATATATATATATATATATATATATATATCAGGGCCCCTGGGGGGCTCGGTTGGTTGAACATCTGACTCTTGATTTCGGCTTGGGTGGTGATCTCCATGGAATCATGGAATCGAGCCCCATGTTGGGCTTTACACTGGGTGTAGAGCCTGCTTGGGATTCTCTCTCTCTTCCTCTACCGCTCTCACTCTTTCTTTAAAAAAAAACAAAAAGTATAAATATCAAAAGACAACCTACAGAATGGAAAATAATATTTGCAAATCATATAAGACATTAATGATTAGACATTAATGTCCAGAATATATAGAGAACTCCTAAAACTTAACAACAAAATAACCCACCTGATTTCAAAATGGGCAAAGAGTTTGAATAGACATTTCTCCAAAGAAGAGATACAAATGGCCAATGAGCACGTGGAAAGATGCTCAACATCACTCATCATTAGGGAAATACAAGTCAAAACCACAATGAGATATGATCCTACTAGAATGGTTATTATGAAAAAAGAAACAGAAAATCACAAGTGGTGTGAGGCTGTGGAAAATTGGAACACTTGTGCACTGTTGGTGTTGGTGGAAATGTGCCACTGTGGAAAACTGTATGGTAATTCTCAAAAAATTAAAGCTAGAATTAGCATATGATCCAGCAACTCCACTTCCGGGTGTATATCCAAAGAGTCTCAAAGAGATATTTGCACACCCATGTCCAGAACAGTATTATTCATGGTAGCCAGAAGGTCAAGGCAGTCCAGGTGTCCATTGAGAGGTGAATGAATAAGCTCACAGTGGTATATACACACAGGAGAATATATTCAGCCTTGAAAAGAAGGAAAATTCTGTCACGTGCCACAACATGGATGAACCTTGAGGACATTATGCTGAGTAAAATAAACCAGTCACAAAAAAGATGAACATCGTCTGATTCCACTTCTGTGAGGTCCCTAGAGGAGTCAGATTCAGAGCACCAGAAAGCAGAATGGTAGGTGCCGGGCTGGGGAGGTGATTGTTTAATGCATATAGAGTATCAGTTTTACAAATGAAAAACTTCCAGGGGAGGGTTGTACAATAATGTAAATATACCTAACACTGCCGAACTATACACTTAAAAATGGCTAAGATGGTAAATTTTGTGTTATGTGTATTTTATCACAATTCAAAACTCAACTATGGCCTCAGGACCAGTTACAATGACCGTAACAGCCGTGGATATTTTCTTCCTTGCCGGTTATGTGGCATGAGTTAGCTAGACTGAAAGCAGACCAAGGAAAATAAAGATGTGACTCACCCACTCTGCCGCTGCCATGATGGACTGTGGATGTACTGCCCAGATTCCCCTTCAACAGGGTTGTTGCCTCAGTTGCCAGGAGGGCTGTTAGTTGACAAGACTTCAGCTGTGGGCCCCTTTAGGGACCGTCTCAGCTATAGAGAGCAGTCCCTTTCTTGGGGACTTCCCATGGACAATGACTGATCTGAGGGGAGGGTGTAAAGACTTGGCTGTCTTTACTCAACTCAGAGCAGGTGAAGGGCAGGTCTAGGCCCAGAGATCCCCGGGAGGCTGGCTAAGGCCCTCGCCAGGGCTGCGCTGACGCTCAACCTCTCCTGCCTTCCTGCCATGTTCCCCTGCCTTCCATAGGTCTTGTTCCCAAAGACATGTCTTAGTGAGCATCTTGCACACTAAACTCCTCAAGTCTGCTTCTGAGACTCCATCAAGCTCTTCCTCCGTGACTGGTGGAGTGAGCCAGAGGTAGAGGTAGAGAAAGGGCAGAAGAAACCAATATTACGAAAAAGCAGAGAAGGTAATCTGAGATGCTACAGTTATTAACAATCCTGTCTAAGAGGTCGTTATGAACGATTTTTTAAAGTGTTTTTTAAAGTTCATTTCTTTCTGGAGAGAATGTGTGCAAGCAGGGGAAGGGCAGAGAGGGAGGGAGGGAGAGAGAGAATCCCAAGCAGACTCCATGCTGTCAGCACAGAGCCTGATGCGGGGCTCCATCCCACGAACAGTGAGATCATGACCTGAGCTGAAATCAAGAGTCGGATGCTCAACTGACTGAGCCACCCAGCCATCTTTGTTATTAATATTTTCTGTAGATTCATTTGAAAAGACAGGATATAGGTCCCTAAAGAAATACAAACTGGGAAACTAAATTAAGAAGAAAGTTTAAAACCTATAACCATTAAAGACACTGTATATTTTTTTCAAAATAATGCATTTTCAAGCAATATCTACCAAATGTCAAAAGAACAGATAATTCCAATCTTACACAGAACCTCCCAGAGAATATAAAAAGAAGGACTACTCCCCAACTAGATGTGTGTGTGTGTGTGCGTGCGTGTGTGTGTGTGTATGTATGTGTTAGCCTATTGCTACCAAAGCAAACAAGGGCAGTATAAAAAAAAATGTATAGGCAAGTCTCATTCATGAACAAAGATGCAAAAATACGGAATAAAATCTTAGCAAAGTCAATTCATCAAATGTATAAATATTTATATCAAATAACAGCCAATTGGAGTTTCTCTCAGGAATGCAAGGTTGGTTTAATATTATAGAATGGAGTAATATAATCTTCTATGTTTGATCATCTTAAATTTCACAGTCATGCCATCGAAATCAAGTCTAGGTGAGGACGAGGCTCCTCTAGGGCCATTCCTCAAACACAGTTTCTCTTGGTCTGTAGATCCAGGTTGGCTAGCTCACCCCTGCCACACACACCACAGCATACAGTGGTAGACTTGACGTGGGGTAACTTCTCCCGACCCTCCTGCCCAGACAGGGACCAGTGAGGAACACGAAGGAGTCGCTGGTCATAGCAACTGTGAAACCCAGCCAAGAAATTCTTTGATTAGGTCTTTTTTTTTTTTTTAAGTTTATTCATTTATCTTGAAAAAGAGAGCGTACCGAGTGTGGGAGGGGCAGAGAAAGAGAATCCCAAGAAGTCTCCATGCCGTCAGCGCAGAGCCCGATGCAGGGCTCGATCCCGAGAACCACAGGATCATGACCTGAGCTGAAAACCAAGAGTCCAATGCTTAACCGACTGCCCCCCCGCCAGGTGCCCCAGATTAGGTCTTATGTCCTAGAAATAATCCTCCACTGCTTTGAGCTCTGTCCTCTGACCTCTTTATTCTGCCCTCTGAACATCCACCCCCCCCCACCGCTTTTTTAAAGAAAGCACATGTTTGCAACCAGTTTTCTCAGCCTGCTTCCTTCCAGTAAAATTGTGCGGCCTGGGGGTGTGGGTGTCCAAAGTCTCTTTTCATTTTGAATGGCTCTGTCCTTTTTTAGTCCAAACAGGTCGTGTTTGGACTGATACACTTTTTCTCAAAAGCTTTGTGGGTCTCCTGTGATTTGGGGTTAACTCTGTAATAGAAAAGATCCGCGCACAAATCTGTTTGGGGACTGGGCTCGCTCCGTTGGCGAGAAGACGCACCCACAAAGCTCTTTGAGATGAACCTGCTCTACGCTGGGCTCCTCCTGAGATGGCTGAGGGGCACTGCTGAGGTTTCCCAGAGCCCTGTCTTTGGGAGAGAGGATTTGTGGGTACAGCTTCATCTTTCTAACAGGCCCGTCATGTGACTGAACAGTACTCTGAGTTGTCACCTTTGATCTTTCTGAGGTCTTGACAAAGGGCTTCACGTACTCACACCCTTGGCTTCATTTTTATTTAAAATATTTTTTTATTTTTTTAATGTTTATTTTTGAGAGACAGAGACAGAGTGTGAGTGGGGGAGGGGCAGAGAGAGAGGGAGACACAGAATCTGAAGCGGCCTCCGGGCTCCGAGCTGTCGGCACAGAGCCCGACGTGGGGCTCGAACCCACGAACCGTGAGATCGTGACCTGAACCGAAGTTGGACGCCTAACCGACTGAGCCACCCAGGCGCCCCGGGCTTCATTTGAGACCAGTTCTCCTGGATTTGATGTTCCCCGGGAAGTCATTTCTTAATTTTAGCATCTTTTGTCCTTTGGAGAAACTGCGAATTTTGACAACTATCAGGTCCCGGTTCCTCTTAGTTTCCCGAGTGCCTTCAGCCTGTCTCTCTGCTCAAATGAAACCATAAGGCACAGGAAGAGGCCAGGCGGCTTCTTCTGCACTCGGCCTGGAAATCTACCCATTGGCTCCCGGATTGCAGCAGGTACACTGCTCCCCACACAACTGCAGATGACAAGGTGGCCACGCTCCTGCCGTTATGTCACAAGACCCCTGTTCCTCACTCCCTGTGTGCCCTCACTGGCAGCGTCCTCAAAGCCCAGCTTTCCACTAAAGGCCTGTCCAGGATGCCTCAGTGCTTACCTAACACTCCTCAGAATCCCACCTGGCTCTGCCCACGGCCTGGTTCAGATATTTGTCCATCGGCATCTAGTCCAGGCACCAAACGGCTGTAGTAGTTATCCGTAGCTGCATGACAAATCACCTTAAAACTTACTGGCATAAAACAATACACACTCACCATCTCACAGTGTCTGTGGGTCAGGAGCCTCTGCGGCTCAGCTGGGGCTCCGCTCAGACTCCCTCACGGGCTGTGGGGAGGGCTTGGCGGGGGCTGCTCTCATCTCAGGGCTCATCTGGGAAAGGGTCCCCCCTCCCAAGCTCACTTAGGAGCTGTGGGCAGGTCTCAGGTCCTCAATAGCTGCCGGTTGGGACAGTAGTTCCTTGCCACATGGCTGTCTCCACCAGGCTAGTCCCAACACGGCAGCTTGCCTTTCCAGAACAAGGGCTCTGAAGGAGGCCGAGCAGGGCAGAGGTCAGTGGTTTGGAATTTAATCTCAGAAGTGACATTCCCATCACTGTTGTCCTGTTGTATTCCCTAGAAGAGAGTCACTAGGTCCTGCCCCCCCTCAAGGGGAGGCAGTCACACAGGGCATGCATACCAGGAGGTGGGGTCATTGGAGGCATCTCAGAGGCTGCCCACCCCAGAGACAGAGTAAAACCTCCAAGAACCAAGAAGAAATGGACAGATTACACAATTTTAAAAGCTGATGAAAAGAACAGGCATTTCACTGGAGAAGAAATCGAATGTCATTTGAAACCCTCCCAGAGAATTCTCAGCATCACCAGCGATCTGAACGATACAGACGAACCCACAACACACGGGCCAGAAGGGAGGCTGCAGGTGCTCTGAGCTGCAGGGCATTTACGGGCATCGGATGCCGGAGGGCATGGGAATGTCACAGCCACTTGGGAAACCAGTTTCACGTGCCCCAGTTATGCTGAGCACGCACGCACGTGGCCCCCAGCCCAGGGCCCAGCTGTGAATGACCTGAGATGGTAACACCATTTGCAGGCTGGTGAGTTAGGCTGCCCGTTTCAGGTACCCCCCCCCCCGCCCCGCCCCCACCAGGCAGTGTCTCCATGGACCACGGCACCCGGACCTGACAAGCAGTCATATCTGCTGCTTCAAGTTCACTCTAGTTAGGCTGCACTTGACTCCAGAGGGACTCCAGGCAACTGTGTGTGACATATGGAAGTTAGACATGTGAAATGTAGGAAGAGAAAGAAAATCGGGTGTGTAGGTCTTGAATTTTACATGTATTTGCGTGCGCGCTTGCGTGCGCAGAGAACGGCTTCAAACATATTCCTGAGGTCCTAGGAGCCGATCGTGTGGGCCTGAGTATTTGTTATGTTCACCGGTCAGCAAGGAACACCCTGGGCTCTGAGCCAAAATGTAGATCTGAGTGGAAGGGTCTGAGGAGGTCCTAGGAATCTAAACGAAGAAATGGCTATTTGTGAATTTTTTCCTGGATTGAACGTATCTTCCAGAGGCACAGGGATCCAGGGACACAAGACCTCCCAGGAGGCCTCAGTGCAAGCAGGTGGTGAGTCAGAAAGACAGGGCTGGTGGGAAGCAGGGGCAGGCAGGCCCAGAGGGTCACTCAGCTTGCAGTCCTCGGGGGCCCTGCTTTCATGGCTGGGGACAGGACACTGTTCACGCCCTGCGTGCTTTCTCTGCACAGCCCAACATCCACTCCAGTAACAGTCTTGGGTTTTTGCCTCTGTTCGGGCAGAGGAAGGGGCAGCTTTGGACGAAGACACCTGAGACTAGGAAGGTATTCCCCCACCCTTCACCACTCTGCAGGACCCCCTCCCCTCCTCCCTGTGTTTGCAATGTCCTGGAGGGGGATGTGGGTAACTCAGCCAGGAGGAATGACCCCAGAACACAGAGGGTCAGAGGAGAGAGTGAATAGGCTGGACTTCAAGGCTTCACAAGTAAGTGTCCAACACCTCCCTCCCCCGCCCTCCGCCAGGGCCCAGGGACAGAGGAAGAGATAAAAGACAGGTGTCACCCAGCCTAGCCCGTTCCCCTGGTGAACTGGCTGT
The DNA here is from genome assembly GCF_018350215.1 of Panthera leo. Taxonomy (NCBI): domain Eukaryota; kingdom Metazoa; phylum Chordata; class Mammalia; order Carnivora; family Felidae; genus Panthera; species Panthera leo. The sequence goes on from NC_056684.1 coordinate 144,242,914, forward strand.
CAGGCACTGACAGGCTCTAACACACTTACACTTTTTCTGTTAAAATAAAACCCATCCTTCTGTTCACCCAACACATATAATATAAATAAAGCTCCCAGAGCCTGCATAACCATCACTGTATAGATAACTTCCCTGTAACAAAATGAACTTTTTCAGATCCCTGGCATAGTTTTGAGCATTCTTGTTTATTTAATTTTGTTTTTCTTGTTACTTTCTTTTAGAAGGACGTTTAAGCGGTAAGGCTAGGTTCCTAAATTTGAAAAATGTGTTATCATGAAAATAAAGCGCACGCAACTCATACCACAGGCAAATTCTTCAAATTACAAAACCATAATGTTTTTAAACGGGTGCAAGAAAACTTTTCTTGCCTCGTTATGTGAAAACTATACAAGAAGACTCAAACACGGTTTGCTTCTCCTGGAGTCCCCATGTCACTGTAAACCATGCAGAGACAAAAATACACCTACGCTGGCAACAAGAAACACATACCAGATGCGGCCATTTTCCCTCTGGTTCCTAACGTGCTTCCTGGGAAACAGCTTAGGAGCAGAGACCGTGCGTGCAAACTGTAGAAACTGTAGCTTTAAGTATTAGAGAGACAGATATTTAAAACTATCACCTTTCAAAATCACTTTATTTTCACTCAGTGTACAGATTCAAAATCGACTAGATGTCAATTACAGAGCTGAAGGCAGGCTGAGCTGTGTGTGAGCAGTTACGTGTTCCCCTCCCAGGGTATACAATATCCCTTTCAAACCAACGCTGTGTATGTCATAACTATATTTAGAAATACACAGAGAGGAAAATATTACTGCTGTAATGCAAGGCTGCGGATGAGAGGGAAACACATGAAAACCTCACAGAATCCAAGGCTTAAAGTCTTTAGTTCATGTTCCTCAATCAATTTCAAAGGTCTGGTGCATTCGAAGGCATTAATGATCAAAAGGGGGAAAAAAAGAGAATCCTGTAACAAATCCCATGTGAAGAAAAGGCTGGGACTCTCCATCCAGGAAAACAATACGGATTTTGGGTGTCCTAGAGCCCTGTAAGAGGTAAACAAAGTGGCCAAGTTTTCAGGCCAACAGTCCAAAGCGCTGGTTTGAGTTCCCACACAGAAGCCATCATCACTTGTCTTGGGCCGGAAAACTTTCTTTAAAAAGGCAGGGAAGGAGGACTGAGCTTCAGAAATCAGGAACGCGCCGAACACACTAAAAAGTCACCTTTGCGCGTCAGCCAATGAATCTTTCCGAGGGCCACGTGTCCTGGGCATTGGTGGGGAGCGCCGGGGCCCGCTCCTCGGGCGGGGCCAGGGCCTCCACCTCGCGCACCACCTGCGTGAACACCTGGTCCACCATCAGTTTGCTCTTGGCCGTGACCTCCAGGAACGGGCACCGCCACTCGCGGGCCAGCGCGCGGCCCCGCGCCGTCAGCACCTGGCGCTCGGCGTCCAGGTCGGCCTTGGTGCCCACGAGCACGAGCGGCACGGCCTTGGGCCCCCGCAGCCGGCCCATGCGCTCCCGCAGCGGCCGCACCGCCTCGAACGAGGCCTCGCTGCACACGCTGTAGAGCACCACGAAGCCGTCGCTGTTCTTGATGTACAGGTCCTTGAGGGTGACCAGGTGCTCGGCGCCCACGGTGTCCACGATCTCCAGCAGGGCGGGCGCCGCGTTCACCTCGATCACCTTGCTGAAGAGCTCCTCCACCGACGGCTCGCACTGCTCCGGGAAGCTGCCGCAGGCGAACTGCGTGGCCAGCGCCGTCTTGCCCACGGCCACGCTCCCGAGCAGCACCACCCGGTAGCCCTTGGCGGGTCGCGGCCCCGGGCCTGCCATGGCCGAGACGCGGCTGGCGGGGCGCACGGCCGGAGGACGGCGAGGAATGGCGCGCGGAGGCGGGGGCGGGGAGAGGGGGCAGGGAAGGAGGGGAGAGGAGGGGAGGAGGGGAGGAGGGGCGGGGCGGGGCGGGGCGGGGGCCGGGCCGGGACGCGGAGGCGAGGAAGGGGCCCGGAGGGCGGGCGCGCGGAGGCCGGCTGCCGCCGGGCGGAGAAGAACTCCCCCAGCCCAGACGGGGGTCCCGGGAGGCCGGGCCCCGCGCGCCTCTCGCCCCGCTCCCTACCCCGCTGTCTGGCCCGCCTCCGGCCCGGGGCGATCCGGCGCCGCCCTACCCACCAGCTCCACGTCCCAGACCTCTCCTTCCCCTCCCCCCGCCCCCCCTCCGACCTCGCTCACGGCGGGTCCCCAGGCTGCCGGGCCCTGCTCGGCCTCCCTCCCGTACCCCACCTGACGACGAGCTGGGGCCTCTCCGACAGTCCCTGCCCTCTGCTCCCCCTTTCCCAGAAGAGCCCCTTCTGTCCGCGGGACTAGAAGGTAACCTGATCCCTTCCATGTCTACCCGGGAAATGCAGGATTTCTCCACCATTTCAGAGCCAGCCCCGTGGCCGGAAGCCAGGCTGGCCTCGTTCTAGGTCAGGCCTGGCTGGGCTGCGCAGCTGGGGCCCCTCCCCAGACCAGGAGGACCCCAGGGAAGGGGAAACTTGCGAAGGAGCTTCAGACTGGAGGTCCCAAGTGACTCCTGCAGCCCTCCTCCCTCCCCCGCCGACTTCTGTGCCCGGAGTACCGAGTACCTCGTGCCCCTGCCTTTACTCTGGTCCCCTCCAGACCCCTTTGTCTTTGACCAACGCCCAAATGAACTTTGTAAAACGTAACTCACATTTTACTCCCTCACTCAAACCTTCCCTGGCTTTCCATCATGCCCTCCTGACCTAAGAGTGACCACATAACTCACCAGTCAAACTGGCCACTTTTGAAAATGAAAGTGTGCACGCATCCACCCGGCCTCAAGTATCTACCGGTGGGGCCCTTGGCAACAGGGCTTTGGGGTCATCCTAGTTCTAGAGGGTCCTCCAGGTCGGACCCCCCTGCTGCCAGTCTCTCTCGGGCTTCTGCTCTACACCTGCACAGCGTTCTTGCCATTCCTTGATTCAGAGGGGACCCTGGGGGCTGGGCAGAAAGTCCTGGGGTCGTCCACCTGAGTAAACTCCACTCACCTTGTACTCAGGCACAAACAGATGCCTTAGGACTTGAGGGAGACCCAGAGGCCTGGGCTGAAAGCGGAGATAGCTACGTTTTCCCTGTGTCGGGGTGCCACTGACCTCGGTCATTTTGGTGTAGCCGTGTCGGGGGGGAGGGGACAGGGCCCCAGTTCTGACTGAGCTTGAATTTGCTCCCGGCAGCATAGGCTCAGAGATGACGTTTAAGTGACAACGGGATACATCTTTCACACTGGTGTTTGTGGTCACAGAACATGCTTTTCTATTAACGGTGCACAGAGCACCCTTGACCTGTGATACTAATTATATATGGAACACAACAGACAACTCGCTTTCTAAATAGAGAAGGCTTATGAGACATTCTCTGACTGCAAAGTAACAAAAGTAAAAATGCATCTTTAAAAAGGATAACTGCAAATATTCACTGGAGGGAGGCAAGCTCAAGGCAGGCTTCAACAACTTCCCACAGATAGCTTTTGAGGGAACGTAGGCAACTTGCTGCTGAAAAGTCACAAAACACACAGGGAAAAAAACACCGTGAATGAGAGCCGTTGGAAACACAGACAAGAAAACCACGTCTGGAAAGCTGCAGACATTGGTGTTATCAGACAGATGAGATAATTATGTTTCATGTGTTTAAAGAAATAAAAAAAAGAAGCTTAAAATTTTGAGCAAGGAACAAGAGACTATGAAGTATGGTCAAGTAGGGGGTGCCTGGGTGGCTCAGTAGGTTAACTGTCTGATTTCGGCTCAGGTCATGATCTCACGGTTTGTGGGTTCGAGCCCCACGTCCGGCTCTGTGCTGACAGCTCGGAGCCTGGAGCCTGCTTGGGATTCTGTGTCTCCCGTGCCCTCTGCCCCTCCCCTGCTCGTGCTCTGTCTCTCTCAGAAATAAGTAAACATTTAAAAAAAATTAAAGTATGGTCAAGTAATTTGAAAGAGACTCTCCAATAAGACAATATGATAGAAATGGACAGTATGATAATTTGCTATTTTGATTAACATAAAACACCCTTGTTGGTTGAACTGGGGATTAAATACATGACTGAAGAGAGAAGTAACGACATCATGAGTTGCGGGGAATCCTGGACCTGGTTTTCATCCTAAAATGCCCTGTGCCTGCAGGCGATGAGGGGCCCTGATATTGCCAGGGGCGGCTGATTTTCGGAGAGTATCTCGAATCGATAGTGGGCTAATTTGAGCCTGTCCTTAGTATTCGTTCAGGCTTTTAAAGCCATTAAGGAAAGCACGCTAACCCCACCCCTGCCGCACAGAACCACACTCCACGTCCCCTGCACCACACCTTAATCCACCCCCCTGAGTCACTGTCCCTGTGCCACAGGCCAAGGCTCATCACCAGCTAGCTCACCACCAGCAATACCGTCCTTCCAATGGGGTCTGAGGGTGTGATCTACCTTAGAATCTTACTCAGAAGGTCTGCTTCTTAGGGTCACTTCTCTTTTTAAAAAAAAAAATTTTTTTTAATGTTTTACTTATTTTTAAGACAGAGACAGAGCATGAGTGGGGAGGGACACAGAGAGAGAATCCCAAGCAGGCTCCAGGCTCTGAGCTGTCAGCACAGAGCCCGACGCGGGGCTCGAACTCACGAACCGCGAGATCGTGACCTGAGCCGGAGTCGGACGCTTCACCGACTGAGCCACCCAGGCGCCCCAGTCACTTCTCTTAATTCGGGTTCTCTCCAAAAGCAGAAGCTATGACATGGGACGTGGTCTTGTGGGCAAATGGTTTATTTTTGGAGGTGACCTCGGAGATGAGGAATGGGGACCCTGGAAGGGGAAAACGGGGGAGCGGGGAGATCTGATGCCAGAGAGCGTCCTTGACTTGCCACTGCTGTACGAGTACCCTAGGGAGCGGTGTGCGTCCTACCCCGGCATCGTCCCCTGGTGCGCGGTAGCGAGGGGCACGTGCGCCCGCTGGTGCCCTTTCCTCGTCGTTCCAGGGCTGCCCGCAAAGTCCCTCCCTTTTCCAGGTTGCACATGTGCCAGCATGCTGGGCTCCAGCAGCCCCGCGAGCAGCGGCAACGACAGCCCCAGGAGACGGCAGGGGGCGTGGTGGGCAGTGGAGGCCGGGGGCAGCGGGCTCCGTAGCCACGACGACGGCAAAAACGGTGGACTCCCAGCCTACGAGACCAGGGCGTAAAAGGTTGCTGACTCCATTCTAACAGTTTGCAAATGCCTCATTCGGGGGGGCCGGGGGGACATACTATCTGCAAACAGTGGTACACAGTTCGCTTCCTTTTCTTGTTGCTCTAGCCAGACTCCAAAATATCGATGTTGAACCACAGAGCTGCAACTGACAGAAATGCCTTTACGACATACCATTAAAGGATGTATCCTTGGGGCGCCTGGGTGGCTCAGTCGGTTGAGCGTCCGACTCCGGCTCAGGTCATGAGCTCACGGCTGGTGAGTTCTAGCCCCGCGTCGGGCTCTGTGCTGACGGCTCGGAGCCTGGAGCCTGCTTCGGATTCTGGGTCTCCCCCTCTCTCTGCCCCTCCCCTGCTCGTGCTCCGTCTCTCTCTCTCTGTCAAAAATAAATAAACATTAAAAAAAATATATGATGTATCCTTTTGTCCTGTAATGGGTATCCTTCATCATAAAAGGAAAGTTTAGTCTATTTATACCTTAGAACTTGTATTGAGATTTGCATTGTTGTTGTTCCCTGATAAATGTATAGCTTTTTCTCCTTTAATTCTGTTAATTTTATGACTCAGAGTTGACGGATTTCCCATCGCCGAATCGTTCTGCTTCTCGCTTCATTGCTCACCCCTCTTCTCCCTGCTTCCTCCAGACACAACGACCATCCTCTCCCTACTCCTTCAGCGTGCCAGTCTGCGTTTCATCCCAGAATCTTATGTTTGCTGTTCCTTCCCCCCGGAATGCTGTTCCCTCAGATGTCCGCATGGCCCACTCCCTCATTTTACTTAGGTGTTTTGCTCAAATGTCACTTACTTCTGGGAATACACAGAACGCACGTTGGTACCAATCATATTCATTGGTACCAGCCCTCTGTACCTCGGAGTGGGACCTCATTTGGAAACAGGGCCGTTGCAGGTGTAATCGGCCGAGGTCCCGCTGGACCACGGACAGCCCCTAATCCCCTATAACCAGCGTCCTTCTGAAAGGGGCAACTTGGACACAGACGTGCACACAGGGAGATGCCACCTGAAGATGAGGTCAGAGGCTGGGCTGGTGTTCTAGAAGCCAAAGAGGCTTGTAAATCATCGGAAGCTAAGGAAGAGGGGCCTGGAACAGATTCTCCACCCGCAGCCCACGGAAGGAACCACCCTGCCGACAGCTTGATCTGGGACTTCTGGCCTGGAGACTGGTGACACAGCAGGTTCCTGTCCAAAAGCCCCCAGGCCGTGGGGAACTACCGCAGTGCCACCTACCGCAGATCGTCACTTACTATCCTGCCGCCCCGGTCCACTCGGGCTGATAGAACGGATTACCGCAGATTGGGGGACGTAGCGAACAACATTTATGACTCCATTCTGAGGCTGGGAAGGCCAAGGCCAAGGCACTGGCGGATTCAGTGAGATTCCGTTTTCTGGTTCGCAGACAACTGTTATTTCACCGTGTCCTCACGGTGGGGGGCAAGGGAGCTTTCTGGGGTCTCCGTCACCTTATCACTCCCCGAAGGGCCCACCTAATGCCAGACTTTGGGGGTTAGTTTTCCACCTACGAATGGAGGGGCCCCCATTACGCTCTTTGAATCCCTTTGCTTGTTGTGTCCCTCCCACGACCTACCCCCCCGACACCGCTCACTGCTGGCCCCCTGGCACAGATATCGGTGCCTCCCATGTGGTTGGCACAATCCACGACTACGGTTCTGCCGTGACACAGGCTTTGGAAATGAGTTTTTCCAGCACAACTGAAGAATGCGGGAGCCAGGCCCGCATAGCGTGAATTTTGCATTTCGTGTGATTTTCTTTGCGAGGTAAACATGGAAAACGGCACCGGCTGGACCGAGGTATGTGGGAATACACAGAACACACAGACGCTCCCCTCACGCATCCCCCAGATGCCTCGTGACTGCCGTGCCGTGAGCGCACCGCCCCCGCCGGGTGTTCCAGCTGTCCTGTCTCCCGGGCCGCAAGCTGCACCCTCCCCGTGTCCACTGCTCTTTGGGCCTTTGAGACAAAGGGCCATATTTCTTATTGTATTAATGTATTTAAAATAACAACTTAACGTATTCCACTGTGCTATCCTTTTTATTAGGTTCCTATCTGTTTTTTTTAACAATGTTTTCTTTTTTAACGTTTATTTATTTTTGAGACAGAGAGAGACAGAGCATGAACGGGGGAGGGTCAGAGAGGGGAGACACAGAATCCGAAACAGACTCCAGGCACTGAGCAGTCAGCACAGAGCCCGACGCGGGGCTCGAACTCACGGACCGCGAGATCGTGACCTGAGCCGAAGTCGGACGCTTAACCGACTGAGCCACCCAGGCACCCCGGTTCCTATCTGTTTTCAATGTGTTGCTGATGAAATATTTTGAGTGTCCTGACCCGACTCTACTTTCCCCTGGAGTGCCGTGATTTTTACTGTGCGAGTTTGCACGGCACCCGGAATTTCATGAAACCATATGATGCATCCCAGCAAAACGGACCCCATTTGTTGAATAACCGAATGAATTCTTGCCTTTCTGAATGAGACCCTAATTATCCTGCTATATGGCTTTTTCACTACACAATTGCTCCTTGAGGCTGTCTGTGTCCAAAAGGCTGGGGAGCATGGCGGAGGATAATACAGGGCTTAACGTAGGGATGTGAAGGAGCCCAGTCAATGACACTTTCATTATTCCTGCCCAAGACCCAGACGCTTGAGAGATAAGTCCAAGGGACTCAAGAAAACATAAATCAAATTATTACCTTATCACAGATGAGGTCTGAGTCGGAGCGGATGGCTTCGGAGGGCTGCACTACAGACCGTCCTAATCCTAGAGCCCACGTTTGGACTCACCTGCCCAGTGGTAGGCAAACCAGTCAGTCCACCATCTGTCTCCAGCGGGAGCCACGGCCCCGACGTTTATGGGAGGGGCCTGCAGGAGCAAACTTCACGCCATGTGCCCGGTGCGCCCCGTCCCCCGGTCTCCTGGCCTGTCTCATGATCTCAGCCTATCGTGCTAAGGAGTCTTAAACCCTCTGAGCCTTAGGCCCCGAGCCCACAGAGACTCTCTGACCTCCAGGTCTCTTCCCAGTTGGGAGGAACTGGGATCTTAGTACCTGCAGGCAGAGAGGAGAAACAGCATTCCTGGGGACAAAGCAGCGGCCACGCCATCTGCAGAGAACAGCTGTGCAAACCTCCCCGGGTGGGGGACACACACGGAGCCCCCTGAGAGCTGCTGGAAACATCGCAAACGCGCGTGGACGGCCTCCGCCAGCGAGCGCGAGAGCGTGGGTGCACACGCATACACTCGGCCCGAAGCCCAGCGGCTCCTCCCTTTCTGCCCATAGAGTAGGGGAGATAACTGGGAAAAACCTTCGAGACTAGAAATTGTGAATGAACTGTTACAAAACGCTTTCTTGCATAGCTGCGATGTTGGAAAAAAGGAAATGGCCCAAACAGAGAAGCCGCTGAAAACCAAAGTGGTAGCGGTAAGCAGCCGCCCCGGGGAATTCACAACCTCCGTCATCAAGGGTTTGGGGCGTCATGGAGACAGATGGCAAGATTTTGAGGCTATATAAGCTTCCCAGTTAGGAGCAGGACCCCCACACGAGCTGCACATCCTAGAAGGCCCATATCCTCAGTGAACGAGTGATTTTGAACGTTTTCCAACCATCCGCAAAAGCAGAGGAGAAAAACTGTCCTGTCTGGTATTCTTTTTTTTCTTAATTTTTTAATGTTTTTCTTTATTTTTGAGAGAAAGGGAGACAGAGAGCTGGTAGAGGCAGGGCAGAGAGAGCGGGAGACACAGAACCCAAAGCAGGCTCCAGCCTCTGAGCTGGCAGCACAGAGCCCCACGCGGGGCTCCGACTCGTGAAGTGAAAGATCATGACCTGAGCTGAAATCAGACGCTCAACAGACTGAGCCACCCAGGCGCCTCTTCCTGTCCAGTATTCTTTCGAGGACAAAAGTAAAAGATTTTCCCTAAGATTTGTAACAAGGGTCTGGTCCTCACAGAGGTTTGGGTTTAAACTGAACATCCCTTAGAAGTCCTGGAAACAGCAAGCTGAACAATGAACATCAAGTGAGGGCAGGTGGGTAGGTCCTTAAGGACGCCAGCAGCAGTCAGTGCCGGCTTCTCTGGAGGGATGCTCCTTTATGGGGCTTCCCGTCATCCTCTCAGATTACCCTCATGGTCCAAAGAGGTGCTGAACAGACTAGGGCCAGGCCACCACAAGCAGAGCCACAGGCATTCTATTTCCAGGCAGTCAGATTAGTAGATAAAAGACATGAGAGGGGCACCTGGGTGGCTCAGTCGGTTGAGCGGCCAACTTCGGCTCAGGTCATGATCTTGCAGTTCACGAGTTCGAGCCCCATATCGGGCTCTGTGCTGACAGCTTGGAGCCTGCTTGGGATTCTGTGTCTCCCTCTCTCTCTGCCCCTAACCCACATCCTGTCTCTCGCATCCTGTCTCTGCCTCTCTCAAAAATAAATGAACGTTAGAAAATTTTTTTAATAAAATAAAAAGACATAGAGAAATGACATTACACACAAAAGATGAAGAATGTGGAAAGCAAACATGATACTAAATACAAATACTGGCTTTTGCAGAATTCCGGAGTCACCAGGGTCAGGGCGACAAACTGGTGTCGATTTCAGTCTGTATTTAGATTTCGTCTGTCCTGCTGGCCCACAGCTGCTGGCCACGCAGGGGGTGAGGCCGCTGGAGAAGGTCCCCCCCATGACAAGCTGCCCCACGGACATCAGGCACAGGTCCACACCTGGACACTCCCCACACGTGTCCCCCATGGCCATCTCCCTGACTTCTGCCTCTATGACAAGAGGCCCAGAGAAGGGCTGTCCCTCCAGGGAGCCCCCTGGCACCAGGGGTGTTTCCTGTGGCATTTCTTCCTGATGCTGGGCTCTCCGTCCAGGGTCATTGCCTGGGAGTGAGGCATTGGTGACAAGGTCAGGTGGAGAAGCGGTCACCCTTGCTTCCTACTGGGAGCATCTCAAGGGGTCAAACACCCAGTGTCTGACCAAGTGTGCGCTTCCGGAAGGAACGACGAGTGGGGGAGAAGCAAAGAGGCGGCCGGATGGCCCCGGGGCTCGTCTCCCATAACCCGCTATGCGAAACGTCTCGTTCGGTTCGTGGCCGCGGTGGCCCCTCCGCCAGCTGCTCACCGAGGGGCAGGGGGCCTTCGCCGTGGAGCCCGTGGGCCCTGCTTCGAAAGGGGGGGAGCCTGCGAGGAGCGCCCCCTCGGGGCCAGGCCGCCCACGGGGCACTCGGCCCTCCGGTCGCTCCCGGACGTGCAGGCCGGGGTGGGGAGGGGACCAGAGTCGCGGCCCCCTCCCCGCCCCCGGACACCGTGCTCCCCAGGCCGACCCTGCGCCTCCCGGCTCCTCCTGCTCCGCCACGCTTCCCGCGCCCCAGCCGCGCAGGGCTGAGGGCCCCGGGACGGATCGGCCTCGCCAGGCCCGGGGACCCAGGGCGGGGCGCAGCCGGGGCGGAGGCGGCCCCGGGTCTCCGGATCAGCGCCCCCGTCGTCCGGCCCGGTGGCGCGTGTCCCCGCCCGGCCCCGGAAGGGTGGCGCCGCCACGTCCCCCGCGGGTCCCGCCCCCGTCCCGGCGTGGCGGCCGGAGGTGGCGCGGCCGGCGGGTCGCTGAGCGCGCCCCTGCGCCCCCGAGGCCCCGGGTCCCCATGTCCCGGGTCCCCCGTGTTCCCGCGTCCCCGCGTCCCCGCATCCCCTCTGGGGCGTCCCGGGACCGGCCTCGATGGCCTCGGGGCAGAGCACCGCCAGCCCAGAGGCTTCCTGATCCGGGACCGCGAGCAGGGCGCCGGCCCAGGTCCCCCCTGCGCTGTCGCAGCTGCCCAAGCTCGCCAGGACGGCTGCGCGCAGGACCTTCTCCAGAACCGGCTCCTTACCTGTGTCCTGGCTTGTGTCGGTCACGCACGCTCAGCGTCCCCACTGCTCCCAAGGCCTTCGCGGAAAGATTTCACGCAGAACACGTGGGGATCTGAAAGGACGGTGCCTGTGAAGCCTATGGAGGGGGTCCCTGGGGCCCCCAACCTGACTTGTTACGGGAGGGCGGGGCTGAAGGACCGCGATCACGTGTCCCCACGTTCCCCCAGAAGGGGACACCACTGTTCCCTCACATGCGCGGTGCCATGGGCTTGGTCTGGAGGTTTGGGAATCTCAGATTGTAGGCACTTGGACCCAATAGTTGGGCCGCCAACCCCTTGATTTGTGCCTGGAGCTCAACCTCCTTTACAGTGTAAATTCCGACCCGGAGACTTGACTTTCTGCGTTTGTACCCAGACGTTTGACCTGAGCCCAGCCCGGGTGGCGAGGGGGTTGCATGGTATTTCCGCACAGGAAAATTGAGGGCAAATGGTTTTCATTTTCTGTTCCGAATATTTGTCCTTGTGGGAATTATTCCAGCGCATCTCCCCCGTTTCCTCGCGACGCTGCCCTTGCCTCCTGGCTCTTTCCCCGGGAAGCACATTCCCAGGGGACACAGAGTCAGGTGGGGGCAGTTTCTGCAACACGCCCTTTGACGAGGGTTGGCTTTGTCTTCTCCAGGGGAGCATTTCTCTGGAAGGAAACCCTTGGCCGCTGTGATGCCGCCCAGGCGTGGAAACCAAATGAAACCATATAGAGCAGATCGGCCTACTGTCTGGTGGCGGGAGAGAATTTCTGGGGAAAGCTTCTAATGCACTGGAAGTCTTGCTGACTTTGGGTTGAGGTTTTCTTGTGCCCGTTTTACCCGCGGAAAGCCCTTCCCCGCAGGTCACCACTTACAGCGACTCGGGTGGCTGTGGCTCAAGGGCGGTCGTTGGAAAACGCTTCCGGTGCATAACCGAAACAACTCAACAGGGGAGAGTTGAACGTTCATCGCTACGTCACTTTGTTAAAGGCGCATGTGAGTCACGGTTGTCAACGTGTGGCCGGTTCTGTCCTCATGGGACGGTCGCCCCCCTCCTAACGTGGAAACAAACACAGTCCCCACAGGTAAGCACATCAGGAACCTTGTTACTGACGCCCTGCGAGACCTCAGTTCCCAGGGCAGGCAGGGGCTGTGGCCCTGGCCTTCAGGCCCTTCCCTCTCTCTTCACAGGACAGGGGACCAAGAGTCCCTCCCCACCCCCCCGATGAGCCCCGAACCTCCCATCTTCAGGGACCTCCCTGGACAGTGTCACCGCCACCCTGAGGCAGATCCCATCCCCCTTACTGGAGAGAAAGTCTTAATCCCCTGTAGGGGCACAGGCTGAGCTGACCACAGTTCTCCTGGTGGGCAGTGGGGCCTCGGTGGGGAGTCTCCTTCTGGAAGCCTTGGTCCGCCCCGACAGCAGAGCCCAGCCTGTGTCTGCGGTGGGCAGGGCACAGCACGGGGCTAGGTCCCCAGGCACAGACGACAAACGGTCCCGACCCCGTCCATGCCCGGGCCTCGGCCGAGGACACAGCTGGACTCTGAGCCGCATGGGGGGCCTCAGGCAGCACCCCTCCATGCCCCAGTGTGCCATTGGGCAGGTAAAACATGGGTCCCTCCCTGCCTGCAGGATGTGGGGCCAGAGCACGGGTACTGGGGAGTCTGCGGTCCTGGGGCCACGGTCAGAAAGCGTCCCTGCCCAGGCACCCCCTCCAGCCTTGACCACCAGGTCCCGCCTAGGCTCAGGCCTAGGGACAGAGGCCCTGCAGGGTCCTCTGTCCTTCTCTGCAGCCATGGGGCTGGGGCCCTGGACACAGGACCAGGTCTCTCTGTCTCCACCTGCTGGGCTGATACTGCCTCTGCCTTGCCTCCCCGTCAGCCTGGAGATCTTGGGGCAAGTCTCCTGTGAGCCAGCTCTTTGTCCCCAGGTGAGCACAGACCAGGCAGAGCTGGCTGGTGCTGGGGAGAGCCTCCCTCACTGGCCTCTGCCCAAACGCCACCCCACCCCCACCCAGGGCCCCTCAGGCAGTCCCCGGCTTCCCCCACCTTCCAAGGGAGGCCCTTCTGTCTGTGGCACACAAGTGAGGGGGGGGTCTTCAAGAAACGTCCCAGGAAATGCAGGGATTCCTTGGCCATTCCCGATCCACTCTGGTGCTGGAACCGGGCCGGCCTTGCTCAGGGTCAGGGCTGCCTGGGCAGTGTGCACTTGGACCCTGCCCCCACCAGCCTCCTGGGGCCGGGGGGGGGGGGGGGGCGGTGTGGAGACCCAAAATTCAAGGGCAGATGAAGCGGGGAGCCTGCCAGGGAGCCTCAGACTGCGTCCCATGTCTCTCGTGCCCCCTCCTGTGCCTGGGACCCCTGCACCCCTGCCTCTGCTCCGAGCCCCTCCAGACCCCTTTCCTCTTGGGAGGTTTCCACCTGGGAATCATGACATATCACTCCCTTTGTCCTTTGATAAACTTTTGTCACCGGGACCTGAGGGAAGGCCCTTCTGTGTCCAACGCCCCTTCCCCTTTCTGCCCACGGCCCCTGCCAGGCACCCCCGCTCAGCAGCCCCACTCGGCCCAGCATCTGTCCCAGGAACCCAGCCCCTGACACACCCCCTGGGGCCCTGGTCCCAGCCTCCCACAGGCCTGGGAGGGGCCCACTCCGTGGTCTTCAGGCCCTTGGCTCCTCGGTCTCCCAGACTCGGTTCAAGTGTCCCTTCCTCACGGAAGCCTCTACCCTCCCCTGCGCCTGAGCCCCTCCCCACGGCTGCTCACAGGGAAGTCAGAAACCAGCTCAAGTCCAGCGAAAAGGACAACACAGCAGAGTGGGGTGTGAGGGGTGCGGGGAAAGCAGGGCCGAGGGGGTGCTGTGCGGTGAGCACCGCGTGAAAACAGGGGAGCCAGGTCGCCAGGGGACCTGACTTCAGGAGTGAGAAGTACAGCCCAGGTTCAGGGTCAGGAGAAGGGAGGAGGTACACACGGAGGATGGAAAAATAGGGGAAAACCGGGAAGTGGAACCTACAGTTGGCTCCTTCAAAGAGCAGCAGACTTGGGGCGCCTGGGTGGCTCAGTCGGTTAAGCGTCCGACTTCAGCTCAGGTCACGATCTCGCGGTGTGAGTTCGAACCCCGCGTCGGGCTCTGGGCTGACGGCTCAGAGCCTGGAGCCTGCTTCCGATTCTGTGTCTCCCTCTCTCTCTGCCCCTCCCCCGTTCATGTTCTGTCTCTCTGTGTCTCAAAAATAAATAAAATGTTAAAAAAAAAAGAGAGCAGCAGACTTGACAGACGTTTGACTGGATGGACTCAGAAAAACGCACTCAAATTAGAAAAGGAGGCATGAGAGAGGGGGCATCAGCACCGACCCCACAGAAACAAGGGGCCGTGGGAGGTCCAGGAGGAACGTGTGTAGGCCAAAGAGGACGACCCTCGCGGGAAGGACAGAAGGCGCAGCCGGTGCAGGAAGCCGTCCTGAGGGGTTTTCTTAGAGTTTCCACCAGTGGGAGCAGTTACACCACCGATGGGACGTGAAGGAAGAGAGAGGTGACAGGATCCTGGCAACTGGAGCAGGCACTGGGTCCCAGCGAGGTGACGGTCTGGGCGCCGCGCAGGGTGTCTCTCGACGAGACGGAGCACGTGTGTTCCCGACGGCGAGGCTCCCGAGCCACAGCAAGGCTCTCGGAGCAGGCAAGTGTCACGTGGACCCGGGGCCACGTGGAGGACCTCAGCCCCACTCCCCTCCCCCAGATGGCCTCCCAGCACCTGGCCCCAGGCCCTCAGGGCTGGGGTCTCTGTTCAGGAGGCCCCTGGGGGTCTCGTCTGCCCCACCCCCCTACCCCGGCTTGGCCCAGCCAGCACTCCGCAGCGGGCCCCTGGCGTCCGTGCAGCCAGGAAGGGTGTACTCCAGGCGGGGTTCGGAAGGTGCTGAGAGCTGGGGTGGGCGGGTGGGCCTGGTGCTGAGCCCCCGGGTGTCAGCACCACCGCCCACTGGGGTGTGCACTAGGCAAGTCTGGGGCGAAGAGCCCCAACTGCTGCCACACCCCTGCCTGCCCTGATGTGGCTTCTGCAGGGAAGGGTGGGGCCGCCGGGGCCGCAGCCTCAGAGCCCTGCACACAGGAAGGAGCAGCACCCCACCGGGGAGGGACCCAGAATGGCCCAGCGAGAGGCACACGTGCTGAGCACCAGGAACGGGGGAGGCTGTGGGGGTGCTTGTCCAGGCGTCGAGAGGCCAGTGCGGGTGGGAGGGAGAGGCAAAGCCGAGGGCTTCCTGGAGGAGGTGGTGTCATCACAGCCAGGCCTGAGGGGCCGAGGCAGCCAGAGTGGCAGGGACGCGTCCAAGAGGGAAGGAGCCACGGGCAGGTTCCGGGACCCGCAGAGCTGCTTTGCTCTGAAGAGAGGGGCCACGGGCTGGCCAGGACACCAGGCCACGTGGGTGGGCAGTCAGGGAGAAGACAGGAATGGACAGGCGAGAGGCGAGGCCTGAACTAGGGCAGGGCCCCAAAGGTGGTGGGGGAGAGGGGTTGGGGAGGAGGGAGCAAACAGCCCTGAGGTGGTGGTGGCCAGCTGGGACAGTGACCAGCACCCAGGTCTCGGGAGCCACCTTCCCTCTGCAGGCCCAGGTCCCAGAGTCTGGCCAGGAGCCACCCCCACAGTATGTTTAGACCAAACTCCCAGCCCAACAGGGACTCCCCAGCACGAGAGTGAGAAGGGGGACAGGCCAGGTCACTGCCCGAGTCTCCCAGGCCAAGCCTGCCTGGGTCCAGGCAAGTGGCTTCTGTGCCCCCGGACTCAGTCTGTGGGCCAGCAGGGAGGGGGGAGGCCGTCCAGTGTTGGCATAGCAGGTGTTCCTTCTGAGCCCCCCAAAAACCCAAGAAAAGCAGGCCCAGGGTGGATGTGGTGGAGGTGGGGAACTGAGGTGGCAGCAATGTCCCAGGATGGGACAGACAGGACACCAGTGTCCCCATCTGGACCTCGGTGTTCCCATCTCGGGTCAGGATGGGCCATGTGGTCCTTGGGTGGAGCCTGAGTGGACCTGCTGGGCGAGCTCTATCACCAACCCATTCTCCTCCCTATGTGAAGGGAGTCCTCCCCTGGGGTGGTCCACAACCTCCGGGACCCATGTCTGAATGCTTCGTGGGGCCCCGTAGTCATCCGTCATGGTGGCTGGACCCCAGTCCTGCCTCCATGAAAGCACCTGGGCCCTCAGCGGGGCACAGCTCTGGTCTCTCACTCCTCCTCACAGGCCAGGCCTGGGCAAAGGTGTTCAAAGGCTGGACCCCAGGATACTCCCCAGAGGATTCTAGGTGGAACCCTAGGTCTCCAGACTCTGGAGGGGTCACGGTCATCCCCACACCCTCTTGTCCCCAGCACCTGGCAGGAGATGCATAGATCAGGCCCCAAGGTCAGGTCTCAGTTGCCAGAGTCAGGGGTACCCCAGAGACTGAGCAAGTCCCTGAGGTAGGGAAACCATACCACCTACCCCCAGGTCAGCCCCACTATGCCTCACCACCACCCCATCAGTCAGAACCTACAACCCCTACCTTAGACTCGCCTGAAGGATCCAGAAGCCCTGGAAGGAGGGTCTGGGGCCTCCAGAGAGGCAGGAGAGGCTCAGGTGAGTGCTTGGAGTAGCCATTAGAGGCCAAGTACCCAAAGTTTTGGGAGGAAGGGACAGGCTGGGCCCTACAGGAAGGGAAGGCGAGGCTGGGGCTTCCGCAGGACGCAGGGGTGGGGGACGGCTCAGCCCCACGGGCCCCTGGGACACAGGACCTAGGATTGCTGCCTTCAGTGAACTACAGGCCGAGAGCCCTGGATGGTCCTGGCCCAGTAGGTGCTGCTTGTGTTTCTTCCCGGAGCAGTCAGGGTAGAGAGGGCTGGAGACCCTCCTCAGGGAGGGTGGAGGCCTCTTCAAGCTTGAGGGGAGTGTCACAGAGTAAAACCCTACCCCGCAGAGAGGACATGGGACAGGTCATGGAGCAGGGGTGGGTGAGACAGGGGCACCAGGGCACAGGCAGGTCAGCAAGGGGAGGCAGAGCCTGGCCCTGGTCTGACCCCACCATGGGGGATCCTGCAGCTACTCCTGGGAGAGGAGAGCCCACCCCGTGACTTCACATGAGGAAACTGAGGCTCAGAGAGGGGCAGGTGGTTGCTGAAGGTCACAGACACGAGGAAGGGGCAGGAGCCACACAAGACATGGCAAGGAAGGGTGGGGAGACCTCATAGCTCAAAGGAGCCCCCCGAGAACCACGCTGCCATTGCAGCTTGGAGCCCCCACCCTCAGAGTCCCCTGCCACCTGGGCCCGCCTAGTCACAGCCATCCTGTCCCCAGGACAGAGAGGTGCCCACAGCCAGCAGGGACCAGGTTGGGGGTGGGCGTAAGTGGGCAGGTGCTGGCCTGGGACTGGGGTCCACCAGGTGACTGGATTCATGGGACCCTCTTTAGAGTCCCCATAGGGTGAGACACCTTACAGGACTGGTTTCTGGAGGGTGCGTCCAGGATAGAAGCATCGAGGGTCTCAGGCATGGAGCACAGAGTCTCAGGGCAGACATCGGGGTGAGGAATCTTGAGGGGTGCCCCGGAGCAGAGGCCGGGAGGGGTGGGGAGCAGACAGGAGGAGGGTAGGGACAAGTGAGGACAGCATTCGGAGGCAGGACCACCAGCAGCGACCACACAGAGGCTGCAGACAAGAGCCCCCGAGACCAGTGGACATCCTTGCCAAAGTGCCAGAGACCGAGAGGCAGGAGGAATCCCCAGATGGGAGGGCATGGCTCCAGCCCAGCCAGTGACCAGCCTGGCCGTGATGACAGAGGCAGGGCCCCTGCAGGGCCAAACCCCCGGCGAATGAACACAGCCCGTGTACAGGAACACACACTGTCCCAGACATTATAGCCGAACCCCAAAACACAGGGGTCAAGCAGGAAACGACCCAGTCCGAATGCCACCCGTTCAGGCTCAGGAAAGTAAGCGGAGAGAACCGGGCAGCTGTGGGTGTGACCCAGAAGGGACTGTTGGCACCTTGGACCCGGGGGAAGGGGAAGAGGAGGAGCACACACCGCCCGGGAACAGCCCCCCAGGGTCCCCCCACTGCCCACAGGAGTAAAGCAGGACTCCTGGGCCCGGACCCCTCGAGACCTTCATTGGAGGACCTGGAATTTCTCAACCACAGAAATCCCCAATTCATTGGCTCAGGCCAAAGCAGACAGAAGCTGTTCTTCCAGAGCTGCCCAGGCGATTGTAATGTGTGGCCAGCATGGGGGTCCGGAGGTCCGCAGGGTCCCAGCAGAAGGGAGGGCAAGCAGCGGTGGGGGGCATGCCCCAGCACCAACACCGGAAGTGCACCCCAGCAAGGGCACCTGCACGGTGACAGAAAGGACCGGCCCTGGAAAGTCGGCTCAACTCACCTGTTGACCCGGTTGCAGAACACAGAGACATGAAATTCACAGTAGGTTCTAGGTCAAACCCACCAGGCCCTCCCCAGCCCCCACAGCAAGTGGGGGGCATCTAAGATGTCAGGGAGCCTGCCCCCGAGCCAGTGGGTACTTTCCCTCCTAGCCAGGGGCACATCCTGCCCTTAGGTCAGCCGCCTTCCCCCCCTGCCTGTGCTGCAGCGCGCCCAGCGCCAGGCCCTGCCAGATAGGGAGTCAGCTCCTGAGCTCGCTCAGTACCCCGCTCTGCCCTCCGGCTGGGCCTGGTCCACGTGCCTGGGGTGGGGGGCCCAGGGACGGGAGAGAGCAGGGCCAGGCTCAGGGGACTTCCCACCTGAGCTGCATCGTGGCTTTTCTCCAGGACAAGGACGGAGACCCATGGGACGCACAGGGAGAGTCAGAAATGGAGCTGGCGGAGGGCATCACACTTGGCAAGGGCTCCCCCAGCTCTCCGGGTGGGGATGGGGCCCCAGACACCATGCTCTGGAAGCTGAAGCCCAGGCTTCTAGAAATGGAAGTGAAGACACCCCAGGAGGAGACTCCTGGGACAGACCAGAGCTGGGCCCACCGGGTCAGGGAGCCCTGAGCCCCCACACTGAGCTCCTTACCTCTCCCTCCCCGGGCCAGGATTGGGCCCCGACGGGGATGGGGCTCACCCCCAGTGAGGGAGTGCAGCTGTGAGGCCCATGGAAGCCGGCCTTGGGGAGGTGGCTGGACTCGGACACCAGGGCCCTCTGTGTCAGGCCCGGTGCAAGGAGCAGGTGGCCCCCACCTACCTTCACAGGTGCCACAGGTACCATGCTGGGACAGGCCGGCAGCAGGTGCCTCCCTCCAGCCCCCTGCCAGCCTGACCAGGACCTCGGTGGCTTTGTGCCAGGGGCCCTGCTGACCAGCTGTCTGCCTGCAGCTGCCTCCCTCCCCTCTCCCAGACTCAGGCTGGGTGGCGGGCTCCCTCTGACCTGCCCTCCAGCTCCTGCCCCTTCCTGCCTCTGTGGACCTTAAGATCCTTCCAGGGAGGGCTCTGTCCTTGCCCTCCAAGTGTTCCGTGCTCTCCAGCGGGACCCATGTGGTGCCTCGTGTACAAGCCCCCCGTGATGCGGGCGCCCATGGCTCTGGGTCACAGCCTGAGGGTCGTTGAGGCTCCACACCCTCAGGGTGAGGCTTGTGACCCAGGCTCTGTCGTGCCAAATCCTTCTCTAGCATGCAGTCCAGTAGAGATGTCTCACAAGGACCGCCGGAATCCCTCCTTCCTCCCGAGACAGCAGATCCTTAACCCCAGGCCTCCCTCACTCCTATTCGTGTCTCTGCGTCCAGGTGTGTTTGAGAAATGAAGTGACATTCGTGAGTGACATGGTGTTCGGCATGGCTGCAGATCGTTCCCCCTCAGAAACCTCTTCCAGCTTTGGGCGTGACTGGAGCTTCGGGGCATCGGAATTGCCTGGAGACCCTGTCGCCCCACCCACGTGCCCTCCCAGCCAGGGGACCAGCTCCGAGTCGGATGGGGAGTCCCCCTACGTTGTTTAACAAATTCTACATCTAGTGGTTTCCAAGGAGTTTTTTGCTTTTTAGCAGTTTGAAATCACCATTTTGTGTCTCCCCCGGTCCCCGAACCTCCTGCTACTAATTACTTCCCTCACCAAGTTCCTGGCTGGAGTCACCCTGCTTTCCGTAGATGGTCACATGGGCCCCAGAAAAGTGGCTCTGCTGGATCCTTCGCAGCTGCCCGTTGCCGTAACTCTGACAGGTCATCCCTGATCTTTGTTTCCTAAATGCTGAGAGGATGCCCCATGTCTCTCTGTTCTTTTGCTCGTTGGCTGTCCCAGGAAGAGACAAACAGGTGTCGTGGAAGAGAATTGCTAAGCGACAACTCGCAGTGTAGACTCAGGATGATGGCCACCTTGTTTGCCAGAGCTTTGCTCAGGAAGCCGTGCTGGGTAGGTTGTTAGGTGCTGAGGGGGCAGCTGACCCCAGGGAGGGAAAGCGGGGGCCGGGGGGGTGTTTAGAAAGAGAAGCCGGTGCCAGCCTGGCTTTGCTGTTATTTCCCCCGATGGCAGCCACGAGCACATCTCGTGAGTGCATCTCACCGTCAGGGCCTCACTCCCTCTCAGCTGTGCCATAGGTCACAAGGTCAAAGCTGGATGGCGTGGCTGTGGTCTAGGCCCTGACAACATCCGGGGACAGCATCTGGGGATGGGGCAATTTCTACATGGAGCCGTTCCGTAAAACTGTGTGAGTCAAATTTTGAAAGTGAAGTGTAACGTAGTTGAAGAAATATGTACAGACTGTAAGTGCACAGAGCGAGCACTTATGTGTCAGCCCCCCGAGAAGCCCACTGGGTAATCCCTCTCCTGTCCTCCCCGTGGGTAAGCTCCGTGATGTCCTCTAACACCAGAATGAGTGTCACCTGTCTCGGCCATCATCCACAGGGATCCCAACACGGATTTTTCGTGTCTGGCATCTTTCAGAGTTCAGCTGGCAGGATTCCGCAGGGGGCTGTGCACAGCTGTCGTCCATCCATTCCCTTTGCTGAACCATATGCCCTTGTTTGGGTCTAGCAGACTTCTTGTCCAATCTACTGTTGATGGCCGTGAGGTTGAGGGTGCTGCTGGGGACGTCCCTGGCCCCGGCTTTGGTGAACAGGTGCACACATTCTGTTTCCCTGACTTGGCGTAGATGCACAGGGGCGGGGAAAATTCACCCTGGACTAAATACTGCTTGGGTCCTTAACTTAAACGCAAGTCCCCAACTGATCTCACTGTTTCCAGGTAAGTTAACTGCCTCCCAGAACAACAATCAAGAAAATTTACAGAATATAAAAATAACCAGCACCAAAAAGATAAGCTTCCTGTCATCTGATTTCCCAGTATCAGGCATTCAACAAATAGGAAAAAAGAACCCATAAGGATAAGAGGAAGCAACCAGTTAAAACAGACCAATAATGACACAGATGAAAGAGGCGATAAGGACATGATCACAGAAACACAAATGGTCTAAACTCCCTGGTGAAATGGCAGAAATCGTCAGATTTGGTTAAAAAAACAACAACTCTATGCTATCTATAAGAAGCCCACTTTAAATATGAAGATAATGTAGTGAAAGCAATAGGATGGAAAACGATACGCCATGTCAAACCAAAGGAAAGCCATATGGCTCTTAAAACATCAGATAAAATAGATGTCAGAAAAAGGACTATTATCAGAGATAAAAAGAGCAGAGGTCTATTAATCAAGAGAACATAACATAACAGATGCGGTTTATGCATCTGTAAGAGCTTCAACATACTTGAAGGAAAACTGAGCCACAAGGACAAATAGACAAATCCCCTCTCGCTCATTTCTACCTGGCTCACGGCAGTCCCCACCTCACGCTGCCCTGGTGGTTTCAAGCTGCATCCGCAGGCCCCTTCTGCAGTCAGCCAGCGGCTTGGCTTTCAACCGGGTGCCTCAACCATTTGGCAAGGAAGCAGTTCCCAGCCCCCCAGTCCAGAGCAGGGACTGTATTTCCTGCTGGGCTCTATTCAATCCTGTTTATCAGCTGGGACGTAACAAGGCAGGGCCTCAACGGACCTAGAGACCCAGCGACGCCTTGCAAGTTACCAGCCTCAGGTGAAGGCTCCGTAGATTGTCGGGGACAGGGGTGGCCCCCTTGATTCTGCGGCAGGCTCACAGGAATCCGGGGTTGATGATTCTCAGGCCCATCCTTCCAAACATCTCCATCTGTGTCTACAGGTCATTCTGTTCCTGTCAGAGCCCCATCCTTGGTGTAAGAGACCTGTCGCATTTTCAGCTCTGCCGCCCTTAAAATCAGATCCTAGGCTGACCTCCAGCATCCGTTCAAAGTATACCGGTGAGTGGGTTCCCACTCGTTGGCAATTAGGGCTCATCCCATTGGGAACCCTGGGAAGTACAATGTGGAATGTTCCAGAGAAACTAGGCTGCTCGCCACCAGACTCTCCTTGCCTATTTGTTGAGGGAAGCCTTGGGAGTGACTGTAAAAGCCTGGGCACTTCCAGGGTGCCGTGGCCGTGGAGCAAGCACGTTCCGTGGCACCTGAGAAGGCCCTCAGGTGGTGAAGCAGAGACCGGCCAGCTGAGGCTCAAGCTGCCGCGATGCAGGGGTGATGCCCCCACAGCTGGGGGTGGACTCGGCTGGCCCGAGGGGAACGTCCGCGAAGGGGGTGAACACAGAGGTGGCGCCGGAGGTCTTAACATCTTGGTGGCAGCATTGCCTTAAACATTTCTTCCCTCTGGCCACAGCGGACTGGGCCGAGAGCTCCGGGCCGTGTGTTCTGCCACGGAAGCACGAGGAAGATGCGTTGTCTTGACGTCCACGTCCGGGCCCACATCGGGGCACCTGGGATCTGGCACGGGGATGTCTGGGGGGTGGCTCTGAGAACTTGAACCCTGCCACTGGCAGATACAAGCCCCTGCCTCCGGCAGCGGTCTCAGAAGATCACACCCATTCTCTCCAACCCTCATGCCTTCAGACCAACAACCAGGGTAGGGACAAAGCGGGATCGTCGGTCTTGACTCAAGGGGACTAGCTTATCCGAGGAAGGAATTGCAGTGTCTGGCAAACGTGTGTCCGCAGGGACTGGGCAAAGTCAGGTAGGACTGGACCCGCGCGCTGGGACCAAGGGCTGGGGCAAAGCGTAGAGTGGGTATGGGGCCTCCGCTGACATAGGAGCATCCCCTTGTGACCGTGTGACCAGCGTCCTGGCAAGGGCACCTGAGACTGGTCCTAATGCATTTCTGGAGGCTGCATCAGAGTCCTGCTGTACATGAGGCAGACAGCTATGAACTTCCTCTGCAACATGTGGAAGGCTCAGGAAAGGGGAAATGTTAGGACAGGGTTTTCTTGTGACACCGGTGACTCTGCTCCCCAAGAGGTCCCAAAGGAGCCTCCCTAAGGCCACAAAGAATCCCCAGTGAGGGGGAGTCAGCATTTGCCCTATAGATATTTCCAAGCTTGTATTTATTTCTTCCGGCACGATTAGTCTGCGCTCCACAGGTCTTTGCCAGCCCGCCCGCTGTCCACTGTTCCTGCTGGGTCTCGCCCATGTGCTTGCTGATTTTTGCATGGAGTTCATTGTCCTCCCAAAACTCCTTGTAGGGGCCCCTGGGGGAGCTCAGTCAGTTAAGGGTTCGACTCTTGATTTCGGCTCAGGTCATGAACCCCTGGGTCGTGGGTTCTAGCCCCACATCAGGCTCTGCTCTGAGTGTGGAGCCTGCTTAAGATTCTCTCTCTCTCTCTCTCTCTCTCTCTCTCTCTCTCTCTCTGTCTCTCTCTCTCTCCCCCACCCCCATCTGCCCCTCCCCACCTCTGTCGGAGTACTTTGACACCCAGCCAGAATGAAGACAGTGTTCTTAGGAGACGATCAGTGTTTGCTGCTACCCAGCACCAGTCTGGGCCAGTTTCAAATAACACGTATGGCTTCAACTTTTTATTCTGTTTTGTTCTTAGACTACTTGCTTACGTAATGTGATTGGCACAGTGCCCAGCACCCTCTCCCCGTGGTCCAGCCCTGGGTCCAAAGGGGTGGAAAGTGTGGCTGGTCCGTTGGCTGTCCCCGGGGCTCTGCTTCCTAGGCCAAGCATGTCAGGGCTTCCCGATCCTTCCCAGCCATGGTCCTGCCCTGCCCGCTCAGAAACAACCCCAGGGACACAGTCCTGGGCCCGAGTCAGAGAAAAGAGGGCTCTCCGGGTGGAGAGAGGAAGAAGAGGGACCGAGACCCACAGCGGTGGAAGATCAGGAAGGAGGCGGCCTGGCCGTTGTCTTCAGCAGGTGGCAGCACTGGGCAGGAGGGCCGGAGGACAGAGAGGACGAGGGACGAACAAGCCAGTTCTTTCTTCAGACACAAGGAACGTGAGGTCCTCCTCCTTTTGGACTCCAGGCCGAAAACTGTGCACAGTTTTGGACTCTGCACAACCACAAAATCCTGCTGGTCTAGAGACCAGGAGACAAAAGAAAGGAAGAAAGACTTCCCACCCCAGCTCATGAAGGGACAGCCCCCTTCCCCAGGCTCACCTTGACCTGCGGGACCTGAGCGGGGGGCTCTGAGAACTCAAAGGACTCGGGATGGGCCAGGGTTGGAAAAAAGGCAGTGGGAGGTGGCTATGTTCCTGATTGTTTGGGCCTCCCCACCAAGCTGAGGGTCCTCCTGGGGCAAGGACACTGACCTGAGCAGCATCCCAGGGAGGGGCCAGGCTGTGGCCTGTGGACAAGGCCTGCTGGGGTCGAGGACGGGGATGATCAGGGCTACAGGCTGAATAAGTCCCAAGAAATAGAAATCATATAGGCAGCACTCTACGGTATCATGCAACGAAACCAGGTCTTAAAAATGAAAAGACCCTTCCACCGGGAAATTTTAATTGAAAACTCTTCAACATCTCTAGAGACAAAAAGGAGATACAGACCCAGGGGCGCCTGGGTGGCTCAGTCGCTTAAGCATCCGACTCTTGGTTTCACCACAGATCATGATCTCAGGGTTCATGGGTTTGAGCCCCACATCGCGCTCCCTGCTGACAGCATGGAGCCTGCTTGGGATTCTCTCTCTCCCTCTCTCTCTCTCTCTCTACCCCTCCCCTGTTTGTGCGTGCTCTCTCTCTCTCAAAATAAATAAATAAAATTTAAAACAAGGAACTACAGACCCAAACTGCACATTTCTTTTACAATATATATAAAAATACTACCTATCTGAGCCCAGGGGATCCGCTAAACAAGGTGTTTAAATTCCTATGCAAGGTCGAGGTCACAGACCACAAACACAGATGTACAGGAGCTACTCTTTAATTTTCCAGAAAGGAGAATGAGGACAAGGAGGACAAAAAAAAGGAAAAAGAGAAATGACTGCTTCCAACTCTAGAGTTAACCAGAGGCCCGTCGGCTGCGATTTATTCACGTAGCCCGGAGGCAGCGGTACCTGAACGTCCACCCAAGACATTTCCTGCGACTGCTCTTCTGACACCAGGTGTGGGGGTCTCCACACCAGGCAAGTGTCCAGGTGTGCAGACACAAGTTAATTCTGATAATACATCAGACGGCAGCTGGGGCTGCAGGAATCTTGAAGCTCTCCTCACTCAAACATCTGGGGTTCACGTCCATAGCCCTGGCTGGGTCCTCAGTAGAGTCGCTGGCTGGGACACCTGCACGTGGCCTCCCACAAGGCCTGGCCTGCCTTCTAGCTTGGTGGCTGGGTTCCAGGGTAAATGCCCCAGGCATTCCTTCTGATAGAAGAGTCCAGACTTCGGAAGGATTGGCTTCCTCCCGAATATCAGGCTATCATTTATGAAGTGGCCACTGGGTGGGCACTGGGATCAGGGGCACTCAGATCCTTTGCCTTAGGTAGCTGCTGGAGTCACACAACTTCCACAGCCCGAGGTTCCCTGAAGCTACTGCTCACCTCCACCTCTGTTCAGGGCAGTCAGGGTTCTGCCAGACCCTGGGGGGACAAAGACAAATGTGGTTGGTCCTCTGCCATCAAGCCACTTGCCAATGAACAGACAAGACAGCTCTTGGCCAGAGGAAGACTGTGATGTGCATCTTGGGAAAGAAAATGAGCAACAGACTTGGCGGCCTGAAAGGAGAAGAATTTCGACAGATGGGAAGGACACTCCAGGTACGTGGAACAGAACACACAAAGATGTAGAGACAATCTGACCAAATATCAACAATTTCATGTGAGTCAACCAACAGCAGGCACATGGGCAGGAGAAGAGCCCAGTGCAGCTAGATCAGTGGTTCTCAAAATATATTCAGTGGAATCCCAGGGACCTGAGATCCTGCAGGTGACCTGTGAGGTCAAAACTTTTCATATGCCCCTTTCGCTGAGTGGACATTTACACCAATGGCCCAAAAGCCATGGCGGATAAAGTTGCTAGAACCTTGGCCCACACCAAAGCAGTGGCACCAACTTCTACTAGTGTCCTTCACCACCATGTACCCACAGGAAAAAAAAAATCCAGTTTCACTTTAAAAAGTGCTGATAAAAGAGTAAAAATACTTACTCTTGTTAAATCTCAATTTGTGACTTACACAAAATTTGTGATGCATAAATTTTTAAGATCCCACATGAAGAAATACACAGTTCATACCTGGCCCTTGTATTGCACAGTGAAAGACAATGGCCGCCCTGAGGAAAAGCACTTGTGCAATTGACATTTGAGTTACAAGCTGAACTAGCCACTTGTTTCATGGAACACCACTTTTACTTGAAAGAATGACCCATGGACAGACTGTTCAGTTGTTGATGGCATGTTCTTGGAAATGAATGATGTGAGCTGGCCACTTCAAGGTAAACAACTGATGGTGTTTGTCGCCAATGATAAAATTTTGAGCTCTCGAGCAAAAATTGGGATTTTGGAAAACTTGTGTCTTCCACTGTGAGCCTGGGATTCCCAACAGCTATAGACTTTCCTGATGAAACTGATAGCTATGTTAACAAAGGTGCTTTATGGACAAGGTCTGATAAAACATGCTGACATCTAGATCCACATCACTGTGTGAACCTGTGTTTGCCAGGTGACAAACACTCTATGCTACAAAATCACATATGGGTAGAAGAGCCATTTCAAAGTGCAAAGTAGACCGAGGGGTTTTACTACAACAGAGCATGCAAATTTCATAAAATTCATCAAGCTGGTTTCAGAATCTACATCCTAATCTTTAATAAACTACCACCTGTCCAGGAAAGGTGTGATATCAAAGCAGACTGGCCATAATTTCCTAAAAGAGGCATTAAAATACCCTCTCTTTCCCCAATAGTAACTGGTCTATGAGAGGCTGGACCTTCCTTATATACTCCAGCCAAAACATGTCACAACACATTGAACACAGCAGCCAATAAATGAGGATCTACCTGTCTCCTAGTAAGCCAGACAAAGATTTTGCAAAAATATAAAACAATGACACCCATATTGTTAAGTTTGTTGTTATTATTGCAGAAAATACTTAATTTCTCCATTTAAAAATCATTATTTGCCATAATGTTAACATGTTATGGGTTTATTTTTTTTAATAAATTCATATACCTAAATTAGTGTTATTCTATATAAATGTTAATTTATTTTCAAATCTATATATTCACATATAAATAATATATTGTCATTTACTTTGTTTCTAGTGATTTAATAAATACTAATTTTCCATTTTGGTGAATTACTATTTTAACCAATATTGTAGATGAATTACTAAATATTTATTGGCTTTAATTTCTAATATGGTAACTCTTAGATTTAACCATGTAAGCTACAGCACTTAAGTTCAGTGACTGTTCAGAGTAAAGGGGTCCTGAGATCAAGACGTTTGAGAACTGTGCTCGAGAGCACAAGGTGCGGGACCCAGGCTGGCCATGCCACGTCTGCTACGGCAACTGGGCCTTGATCCGGCTGTGCCCTTTGACCTGGTTCCCTCCACATCTCCAGAGCCACGGCCCTGGCCACCCTGCCCAGGGCTGGACCCTGCCCTATCGCCTCCCCTGGAGGGATGCTCTGGAGACTTGCACCCTCAGTCACCTGGTGCAGAGCTGGGGGATCAGCAGCAGCAGCAGGATCTTCCCTTGACCTCAACCTCCGAGTCCACAGAGCTGCATGGCTGGTCCTGCATGCTAGGGAGTGAGGAGAGAGCTTCTGTGCACCTGTGAGCCTCTGGGTCTGTGTACCTGTGACCACGGGGTCCGCGTACCCAGGAGTGCCCACCAATGAAGTCTAGAGCAGTATCTTCCAGGGCGGCTGGGACACTAGCACATTCCCCAAGTCTCCACCCGCCCTTCCCTCCGGGGACCCCTACGTGACCTACCAGGGAGTCCTGGGAACTCTAGGAATGGGTCAGGATGGGAGCACTCTGAGGGTGGCAGGGAGACCAGCCTCCCTTAAGACCCCAGGTGAGTGATGGTCCTGCACTGCCTGCCATGTTTTGCTGGGGACTCTGGGCAAGTCCTTGCCCAGACCCTTGCTCTCAGGCCTCAGTTTCCCTCTCTGGGAATAGGGGTCAATGAGCTGTGAGACTCCAGCTTAGGGTTCTCAGTCTCTGGCAGCTACTGACCCTCCATACCCAGGCGCCCATGCTTTGGTGCGGCCTTGCCCCCACTGGGGCCCCTGGCAGCACCCCACCTCCGCAGGCTCACCCGTCCCCCTCTCTACCGACCCCCTCCCCAGCCCCTTATTCTCCTTCGTACCTCAGATAACCTGGGAATCTGTCCCTGAAGGAGGCCAGCCAATCATCCACAGTCTCCCTGCCCTTGTTCTCGCTGAGCTGGAAGATCCCCAGGATGGGTTCCTCTGGGATGGCCAAGCCGGGACCCTGCCGGGAGCAGCTGGTACGTGAGCACGGGCCCTGTGTTCCCGGCTTCCCGTCTCTCCGGAGGACCCATTCCCCTTACCCACCTGCAGGCCCAGAACCCAGGTCCACCCCTCAGGCCCCAGGGTGGGCGCTGCTGGTCAGAGCTGCCTGGTCCCGCCAAAGTTACCTCCTGAGCTCCCCACCCCTGTCCTGGGAGGGCTTGCCTCCCCCCAGCTTGAGACACCCCAACCCTATCTCACGGTGTCGCCGTGGAAGCAGGTGGCCCCAGCCTTGTGTGCGGGATTCGAGGCCCAGTGCCGGCAGGTCTGAGTGTGGTTTGGGCGAGGACAGCACACCCGGCCCAGGCAGGGGGCCGGGAGAGACGAGAACCGGAAAGGGAGGACAAAGCGACCCCCGCCCAGCACCCGGCCTCCCCGAGGGGCCCACGGCTCACCCCGTGCTTCCTGAAGATGTTGTCCAACTTCCAGATGTCCATCTCCACCTGAGTCCTCAGGCTCCCCCACTTCCTGGGCGCCAGCATCCTGAGGTGGGTGGCCAGGGCCTGGACGTACTCCCCAAAGACCACCACGTGCAAACTTTGCATGAGGCTCTGCTCTCCACAAGACAAGATGAGAGGCCCGAGTGAAAGCTGTCCCAGGACACGGTCTGGCTGGCCTTAGCGGTGCACCCTCGGGGATGGGGGCGGGGGGAGGCGGATGCTACTCAAACTCCTCCAGCTCGGGTCTGTGGAGGGCCTGTCCCCACCACCAGCCACATCGAACCCCTAACCGCCAGGTTCCAGGGGTGCCTGCTTCAGCTCCTCAGGGTGACCGCCAGCAAGTCAGTCCCCCCGAATCGGCCTCCTACCTCATACACGGGAGTGGAGTGCAGGCTGGGACAGCCCTCCAGGCCCTGCCACAGGGACTGCAGAGCATTGACCAGATCCCTCTCCTTCCTCCCGAAGTGGCCCTTCAGCAGATTCTGAGAACAGGAGGGTCGGGTGTCACGGGGGCCCGTGGTGCCCAGGCCGGCCGTGCTCCCTCCCACCCTTGCCGGTCTCCTCCAGCCTCTGGGCCCCCGCCTCGCCCCACTGAGGGCACAGTCCTGGGCCAGAAGCTCACCCACTGTCTGTCCCAAAGCTCTGTCTACCCTCCTCCTGCCGATCTCTGAGAGCACCCCAGATTCAGACTGCAGCCCCTGACCCGAGCTCTTCCCTGGAGCCCTCCTGAGTCCCCCCGGGTCTCTCCCCTTTGTCCCCACAGGACTGGCCTGGCACCAGACCTCGATGATGCTTTCCCTCCAGATCAGACTCCCAAGACACGGGACTGGGGCCTGCTCAGTTCTCAGTGGACGCCACAGAGGATGGGCAGAGGGGCAAAGCCAGACTCCTCGGTGTTACCAGGGTACCTGAGCAAGTCCCGTCCCCGCTACACCCCAGCCCTCCGGCGCCCCGTCTGCACGACGCAGCCTCATCGGCACCATCTGTAAAAGACGGTGCCAACGTCCAATCCATGAGGTCTGCCTGCCTGGAGCTCTGTGTGGAGAAAGACCCCGGGGCTCCAATCGGGCCAGAGCAGAACGGAATGCTGGGACTGAAGCCATGTCTGCCACAGCCCAGGGAGAGGCAAGGACAGGCTGCTGGTCACCCTGGGAGGACCAGACCTCCCCAGGGCTTGCCAGGTGCTCAACTCTGCAGAAAATCCAATGGCAGTTGTCTCAGGAGCCGGTCCCCAGGGGGGAAAATGAACCACTGGCTAGAACTGCAGGAGTGGAGACCGACCACCAGTACCTCCCATCTTCCACCCAGGAGGCCCCCATGAGGACAGGGCCCTGAACCCCTAATCTGAATGGAAAATTCCCTCCTGTGGTTTCCGCATCCTAGGAGGCCACCTCGCCCTCTCAGGGCTTCGGCTCCAGGGTCAGCCTCTGGGCATCCTCAGGGACCTCATCCTCTGGTGTGGCAGCCACAGCTCAGGGGGAGACAAAGCCGGGCAGGCACAGAGGCTCTGGGACACAGTGAAGGGACTTCACCTGCCTGGGAATGCAGCCCGGTCAGAGCCAGGGTGGGGAGAGGGGAGCCAATGTCAGGCCTCAACTGGCCTGGCAGGAGAGCAATCACACAGGTGGAGAAAAGAAGAGGCAGGTCTGGCCAGAGGGGACAGAGGGAGGTACCCTCCATGAGGAGGGGGCCAGGCCTCATAAAGTGGCAGGGAGGCTAAGCTAAGCCCACTCATCGGACAGGACCCCTACCTCAGGTCAGACAGGAAGCTGGCCCTGCCCCTCTGCTGCAGACAGAGAAGGCAAGCTGGGGAAGGCGGTGGGGGGGGGGGGGGGGAGGGGGCCTGACCAGGAACATCTCTAGCCCATTCTGTCATTGCTGCCATGTCCCTCCCCAGCAAAGGCTCTGCTGGGCTGGGCAGAAGTCCAGGGAGACAGGGGCAGGCGCCTTCTGCCTAGGTTTTCTAGGATAAGAGACCCCACGCCAGGGCTGGGGCGGGGATGGCATCACCTGGCACAGGGCTCTGACTCTAAGCAGGAGGTGGTCCCGGCTGTGGCCCTCAATGGCGTGGATGGCACCCTGTACTGCGGTCACCAGGTCTGCAGGTGGAAAGCATGCCTGACTCAGCTCCTGCCACGTTTTCCTGTTGGAGTAACCAAAGGGGGTCCGTGGGGCCTGGCCCAGAGCCCTGCCACAGCCCCAAAGCTGCAGCACACCGGCCACACCCCTGCGCCTCTGTGCACCCTGAGACAGATGGGAGGCCGACGCTCCCTCGTTTCTGCTGCCGTTGCTGTCTATCCC
This sequence comes from Panthera leo, assembly GCF_018350215.1. Classification (NCBI taxonomy): domain Eukaryota; kingdom Metazoa; phylum Chordata; class Mammalia; order Carnivora; family Felidae; genus Panthera; species Panthera leo. Next base: position 144,274,504 of record NC_056684.1, read on the forward strand.
ATCCCACTGTTTTTTTTTCTCTGTACTTATAGACTGTTGTATCCACGTGCCTTAAAATGCAAAAGGTACAGTGGAAAACTCCTCTCCCCACTTTTTTCACAAAGGACAGCCATTGCCTGTCCGGATGGTCCATTGCCTAGCCTGCCCGGGCCCACCGGCCCCGCCCACACCCGGGTCACGCCCCCACGCACCTGAGGATGCAGCAGTTTCCCAGCAGGTGCACCTCGGGGAAGGCCCCCGCAGTGGCGTTCTGCTGCAGGAAGTGGACAGCCTTGTCCTGGTACCTGCGGTGTGAAGCGGGAGATGCAGCCCCTCCCACCAGCCGCAGGGCCCGCCCACCAGCCGCAGGCCCCGCCCACCGGTCGCAGGCCCCGCCCACCAGCCCCAGCCCCACAGCCCGGGTCCCTTCTCTGCTTTAACGGCCGCCCCGTTCGCAGAACCACAAACGTGGGTTGCGGTTGCGGGGACCGAGATGTTGACAAGGCAGCCGGGGTTTACTTGGGCTGGCTCCGTGCCAGACCCGGCAGCCAGATGCTTCCTAAAGACATTTTCACCGAATGCCCTGGAGGACCGCTGGTGGCAGATGCGTGAGAACAGGATGGGGGTGGCTTTTCCCGTGGACTTGGAGCCGCGTCAGTGCTGTATCTGAGAAGCCCTCCCCCCCCGGCGGGTGAAGGGGAAGGCAGGCAGACGAGGCCCTGCCCTCCAAGCCCTGGGAGCGGCGGCTGAGGCCTGGGGGTGCTCTCAAGAAGGGGAGGCCGGCACCCCACGCCCGGGCTGGGCCACTGAAGCTGCTCCAAAGCAGAGTAGGGGGAGGCTCCGGGACAGCACACACCCCTGCTCCCCAACAGCGGGACAGAAGGGGCGCCCTCACGAGTCTGAGTCCCTAGAACACAGATCAAACTGGCGGCCCAGCAACATTTTCTTAAACATTTAAAACCTGGCTGACTTCACCTAACAATCCATATCCCTGGCCTCTCTTAAGTAACCTGCCTCACAGCCGCCCTTTATGGAGCCTGGCCCAGGTGAACACAGCCACTTCTGAAGTCTCCGGAGAAAGGGGCCTCGTGATGTGGTCTACACCGCGCTGTGCCCAAGGCATGCTTCTTAATCACAGGGGCCCAAGGACCCTGCAACACTGAGCCCAGCCCCAGCCCGTCGGGAAAGAGGCAGAGTCCCCACCCAAATCCTTAGCCTGGGACAGAGCTGGGTGTCAGGACTCTGACAGTGAAAAGCAGAGGAAATGAGGACACAGGCAGTCTTCCAGGTCCCTGGCCAAGGTGTAACCAAGATCATTTTTTATTAGTTAGTTATTGGGGGGAGGGGCAGAGAGAGAGAGAGGGAAGGAGAGAGAGAGAATCCCAAGCAGGCTCCAGGCTCAGTGCGGAGCCCAACATGGGGCTCGATCCCACGAAATATGAGATCATGACCTGAGCCAAGATCAAGAGTGAGACACTCAACCGACTGAGCCACCCAGGTGCCCCAAGATAATATTTTGATGAAACATTTTAAAAAATCAAAACCGATCCAAAACATCCAGAATGAGCAAAACGTGAAGTTTTAGATAAAGACAGAATTCGACTTTGCATGCTCATGACTGCCCTGCTGGGCTCCCCCTTCCTCCCAGTCCTGCTGTCCAGTACGGGAGCCCCAGCCCCAGGTGGTGTTTAAAGGTCAATTAACTAAAATTAAGTAAAAGTTGACTGTAGTCCCTCCATGGAACTAGCTTGACAGCCACGGGAGGCTGGAGACGCCATGTCAGAAGGTGCCACCGTGGGACGTCTCCACAGTCACACAGGGGCTGCCTCCAGAGCCAGGCGGGAGGTGGAACAGGCCAGACTGGAGACACCCAAAGCCAATGCCCACCCTTTTCCCTGCTTCGGGAACTGGCCAAGCACCCGGTGGCCCGCGGGTCTCAGGCTCGGCTAGCACTCTAACTGGGCTTATGTGGACCCAGACACCCGTACCTCCTTCTCTAGGCAACGACCACCTTTTCACTTACCTGTTCAGAAACTTTGAAAATATTTCCAGAACCATGGCTTGAACTTGGCTAGTGACCGATGGTCCAGTGGGTCTTGCTGCAATTATGGCTTCTTCCAGCAGCTGCCAGTCAAAGCAAGTGGCCTCTCAGGGGGGAACCAGGGACCAATGACACAGCCGGCGGACCCTGGGAGACCGTGTCCCCCCCAACTCTGTTATAGGAATGGCTGACGCATGGGAGCTGCGCCCACACCCCTCCGCCACTCTGCCCGCTGCCGGTGGCACAGAGCAGACGCCTCCCGCCAGGCCCTCACTACCCCTCCCGGCCCCACCTGTGTTGCAGGCCTCTCTCCCTCGAACCCTCCAATCAGCCTGCAAACAGCCAGCCTGAACGACCTCCTCATCCCCACGCATGGCTAGGCTTCTCCTGTCTGGCCCAGAGGCTGCCGCCACCCCCCCCCCCCCCCAACGAAGCTGCCAGCTCCCCGCCTGACACTCTGAACAGGGCTTCTTGGCATAAAGGCCTTGAGGATGCATAACATGTTTTCTCCCTCCAACTCTGAGCAGTCAAGAGAAGCAACAGAAACTCCCAGCACAGATCTTCTTTAAAAAAACAAACAAACAAAAAAAACACCTCCCCCTCCCCACACACGGGGTGGCCTCTCCTCCGAGGCCAAACATCCCACACCCCCATGACTGCTTGACCCTCTCATCGAGGCATCCCCAGACCCTGGTCTCTCTGCAGATCCTACCTGAGGCCCCGGGCAGTCTCGTGAGCTGAGACATTCCAGGAGGAGGCCTGTCTCCTGAAGATGCGCCCTGCAGCCCAGCACTGGGACCCCATCTGTTGTGCCTGCCGCCCTCAGTCACTGACACCATCCTTGCTGCACATGCGCCCGGCCACCCGTCAGTCATCGCCCCCCAGCACCCCATCCTTCCAGGCACCCCCCCACACACCAGGCGGGGCGCTCAGGAAGGGACCAGGGACCCACGTGGTGGGCCGGAAAGACTCTGACTGGCGAATACCTGGAAGATTTCAAGGAACGTTGGGTGGGAGAACGGGGCCCACTTTTTCTGATCGCAGATCAGGACATTTTCTAGAGTCTCCTCCAGCCTTTCCTGCCCAGAAAACAGTAAAAGCAACTTTGATCCCCAGGCTTCTCCCCAGGGCTCTGCCCCAACTGAGGACAGGAGAGCGAGTAAGAACCAGAGCCCGCCCAGGAACCCCCCCTTGACCAGCAGCCTGAAATCCGCCCACCGCCGAGGGACCCAGTTCTGAGTAAACCCTCTCCTTCACAGCCTCCGGCCCTCTGTGCATCAGCGTCTAGATACACCCTCCTCCTCGTTCCTGGCCAGGCCATCGCTCCCATCCCCGTCCACTCATCTGCCTGGGGGTGATGGGCAGCTCCCACTCGCGGACAGCAGAGCCCATCAGCAGGCGTGAGCTGAAAGCTGAGAGGGCCGCCAGGGTCCAGAGACACACAGTCACACAGAGGGACCACGGACCACTGGGGACCAGGTTGCACCAGGGAGACCCAGGGCCCTGGAGACCAGCTCCCGGCCAGAAGAAACCTGAGTGTGACCTCTCAGGCCCGACCCCGGGCAGTGACAGAGGCTGTCCCTAGCAGGTCCCCCCAGGGGAAGCTGTCCTCCTCACCTGGCTGGCCACACGGCCAACACAGTGCGGTCGGGGGAGGGGGGCGTCCTCAGGTTGGCTGCCCAGACTCCCACTTGGGTCTCCTTCCTAGCCCAGGTACCTCCATCTGGAGGCCAGCTTGCTGGGGGGCCCCTGGCGGGCCGTGGCCTTCCTATCTGCAGAAAGGGGCAGGCTGGAAGCTGATTGTCTCCACCAACTCAGCACTCGGTACTTTTTCCCTCCTAGCCCTGCCAGAAGCTCATGTCCGGCTGCCTGCCCGACGCCACTGACGGCGAGTGCTAGCCCTCACCCGACACGGGTGCCCGGCATCGCCCCTCCCGCGGACATCGCCGCGCCACGACCCGGAAGGCGGCACCGTTGCTTGCGCTCTGGCTGCCTGTCTGAATTGCCCACCGGACACTGCAGCGCAGCCCTTGGCGGCTGGAGCGTGGAACAGCGAGGAGTGAGAAGCCCCGTCTTCCCTAATCCGGCCCAAACTGCAACGCCACAGTTTTGGGGAGAGCCGTGAAGGACAAGGGGCCTCAAAACTCAGAGCCCTGAGTTTGCCGGCGATGAAAAGGCTGGGCACTTACACACCAGCTACTGGAAAATTCCCGTTAAGCCGATACCGATTCTCTACCTCACGGTCGTAAAGCTTAGTTTCTCGGTCTGTTAGCTGAGATAGGCAGAAAGCTTCCCTGCATCCCAAAACATCTCTTCCGCCGGTTCCCGTGACACCAGACGTGTCTGTGCCACGGCCACGGATGCCGTTATGGGAGGTCACGTCTGTTGAAAGCGATCATAGGGGCGCCTGGGCGGCTCAGTTGGTTGCACGTCTGATTCAGCTCAGGTCATGATCTCAAGGTTTGTGAGTTCGAGCCCCGCATCAGGCTCTCTGCTGTTAGCACAGAGCCCTCTTAGATCCTCTGTCTCCTTCTTTCTCTGCACCTCCCCCACCTACAATCTCTCTCACAAATGAATAAACATTAAAACAAAAAAAAAAGACCATAGTAGGAAATTGCGATGTCCCCTTAAGTCCTCTCCGTCTGCCAAGGATTAACCGTATGCACCCACCTTGGGGCAGCTGGCTTTCCACCCGAGGCTCGCCGGCCCTGCTCTGCAGCCACCGGTGTGGAAGTGGCCAGACTGCACTCACTGGTCAGGACAGTGACCTCTGGTCTGGCGCTCTCTCTCTGGGCCCGCGATACACCTCACACCTCAGACCCACGGCACGTGGTTACTTCCCACGTGACAGTGCTCAAGGGCCAGAATCGGCACGGCATCACCCCTGCAGCCCTAGGAGTGGACTGGGGCTCTGGCTCCAGCCCACCATCCGGGGCCCGCCCTGGCCCATCCCCTTTCCTGTTGTCCCCCAGCCAGGTGTGGGACAAGGAGACCTCTGGGTGGTGGAGACTCCTGGATCCATTTACCTGGATCAGCCCCACCAGCTGCTTCTGCATTTGGGACATCCAGGTCACAAACATCATGGAGTCCAAGAGGTACCCGGCCGTGGGCTTCTGGGAGGTGGAAGGTGCGTTCGGAAGTGTCTCCCTGCTGGGTTGGAAGGAACCACGAGGGGCACAGAGCTGAGCTGGGGTTGGGGGAGGGACTGGGCTGTGGAGGACAGCTCAGCCCTAAGGGCAGTGGACTCCAGGCCGGGCCTCGCCCCCTCCCCAGCCTGTGCTGCCCGCCCCTCGCCCCTGCACAAGGCCCAGTGACTAGAGAGGGCAGCTGGGGTTGAGAAACCAGAGCCAGAGGCTCTGTTGGTGTAGACCAGTCTCTGGTCACACACAAGTGTGGACCGTGAGCCTCCCCCCCCCCCGCACACACACACACAAAACCACACCCTAACATGCTAACGCACCAACACATATACACAACAAGCACACTGACACACATGTGTCCCCAAGGCTGGGGCTGCATCTGCCTTCTCCGGCCACCAGCCCCACCCAGGTGGCCCCTCGAAAGGCTCTGCGTCGACCGCAGCCCTGGCCTGGGCGCCCTCACCCAGGACCCCAAGCTCCTCCAGGAGGACTCACCCCAGCTGCCCGAACAAGGTCGTCCTGCCCCAGGCATACAGCATGCAGCAGCTGTTCCAGCTGGCACCGCAGGAGTGCTTGAGCTCCAAGAGGCGGCTGAGGAGGACCTCCTGGAAGCAGGTGCTGTAGATCGTCCAGAAGCGGGCCCCCAGCTGGCTTGCCCTCGGCGACCCCAGGCCCTGTCTCACAGCCTCCTCTAGCTTCTCCAGGAAAGGGCCCAGCTTGTCCCTGCGGTCCCAGGTGGGCACTCGGGCCTCAGCGTCACTCCTCAGCAGCCTCTCCAGCTGACTGCCCCAGGTGGCAACTCTGCCATCCTCGAGGGTACCGGCCTCCGGGCTCGGGGGCTTGTCCTGTGTGTACTCCACAGTGTCCAGCACTGCCTGGAGCTTCAGCTCCAGCTCCTGGCCGTGCCTGACGCCCTCCAGAGCCTGCTGGACCACCTGCCACATGCTCTGGGCCAGAGCCTGGTACTGGGGGCCGCAGTCCTGCCCTTCCCATGCTGACGTGGAGACGCTCAGGTAGGCTTCCAGAAACTTCCCCTCCTGCACCAACTGTTGGAAGCCTGGAAGAAAAGAACCCAAAAGGGTGGCTCAGCAGAGGGACTCGGAAGAATGGGGGAACCCGGGGAGGGGGAGGGGCGCCTGCCCAGGCTTCTTCCCCAGAGTAGGGTGGGTGTGGGCTGAGCTGGTGTCAGGGGACCCACGCACGAAGATGAGGCAGTGGCTTGAAGAGCCTTTGGGGACGGGGCTCCTTGCGGCCAGTCAGGATCAGCAGGGCACGAGTTTGTACAAGGGTCACAGAAGACTGGTGGGCTTTCCACCGTGTCCCCCTTGCAGCAGGAAAGCTTAACACGAGCAGTTCCTTCCCATGAGCCTCTAAGCTCCCAGGGCGACGCACGGTCTGCGCTTTCATCAGCGGTGCATTGTTAACCCGACATTGAGGCAGCAAAGGCGCTTCCCCGACCAGAGGCACGGACAGGGGGGTCCAACAGAGGTAGTAGGAAATAGTGTCAAAGGAATGCCCATCAGGACCACGTGGAGGGCTCACTGAAGCCCAGGTTGGAATGTGCATTTGGGACGGGTTCCCAGGGGGTGCCAACAGTGCTGGTCCTCTGCCAGGAGGGAGGGATGCGAAGGGAAGAATTCCGCCTTGGGTCCCAGAGGAGCCTCAGCAAGACACTGCAGCCTGTAGCTGCAGGAGGCAGGCTCTGATGAGACTCAGATGGGAGAGAGGAATTGGGAGACGGGGCTGTCCAAAGCACTTGAACACTTGGACACTGATTCTTATGGACTTCAACTTGGAGGGGCAGTTTTGAACTTTAAATTCTCCCTGGAAACTTCAGAACGAGAAGGCAGGTATATTTCAAGTTGGGGCGCAGAATGCCTTCCTGTCGTCAAGGGCGAACGTGTGCCCCTCCCCCCATTTCCTATTCTTCCTTTCTCGTAGCAAGAATGAAGGTGTGATGCCAGGAGCTGGGCAGCCGTCTTGGGCCACGAGACAGGAACCCCATGTGGAGGATGGTGGAGGGGTCCAATGGAGGGGTCTGGGTCCCTGATCACGGAGGAGCCCTGGACCACCTACCCAAATCTTCCATGAGAGAAGCACGTTTTATCTTGCTTTATCTTTTTTTTTTTTTTTAATTTTTTTTTCAACGTTTTTTATTTATTTTTGGGACAGAGAGAGACAGAGCATGAACGGGGGAGGGGCAGAGAGAGAGGGAGACACAGAATCGGAAACAGGCTCCAGGCTCCGAGCCATCAGCCCAGAGCCTGACGCGGGGCTCGAACTCACGGACAGCGAGATCGTGACCTGGCTGAAGTCGGATGCTTAACCGACTGCGCCACCCAGGCGCCCCATATCTTGCTTTATCTTAAGCCACTGTTTGTTGGGCGTCTCAGTGAAAGCAGCTGAACTTATAACAATACGAAGAGTTGAGGAGGAGTGGAATGTGGGATGGAAATTATTTTGCCCCAAGCAGGACAGCCTTTGACAGCCTTGAACTATTCTGAAGGTGGAGATTCCCTGTCTACTTCTCATAGATGGCTCCCTGTGGACAGTAATTAATTAGGTTAGATGTGGAAATAGGAACCGTGACCCCTGGAATCTCTGTGCTGTCAGCAGGTGCAGGGGCTACCTGGACATCATTCCCCTTCCTTCCAGAGCTGTGCCGTCCAGCACGGCAGCCCCGAGCCACCCGTGGTTACTGAGCACTGAAAACGTCAAACCTGAGCTGTGCTGTCAGCGTAAAACACACACCAGATTTCCAAGACTTAGCAGGGGGAAGAAAAAGAATGTAGCATACCTTAATTTTAATACCGATTGAACGTTGAAACATGTTGAAATACTACCTCAGCTCTATTGGGCTGAAGAAAAGATACTACTAAAGTTAATTTCACCCGTTTCTTTTTCAATGCTTCCTGTGACTCCTGAAACTTGAAATCACCGCCCGGCTCACACTCGATCTCCTCAGACAGCAGTAGCCTAGAATATACTTGCCCCTCTCCCTCCAACATGGGATTCCGATTTATCCCACACCAACCTGGCTCTTTTCTGGGCAGGGGGCCACGATCCGCCCCCCCCACCCCCCCACCCCCCAAAACAGAAGACCTGCCCTTACAACGTCCTGAGGTCTCGACTGCGTTGCTATTTCTTAGCAAGAATATTTATTGGTGGGGTCGGGCCGGGCCGGTTCGCTCTGTTCTGGGGCTTTTCTCACTCCCCAGCACGTGTCAAAGCCCCTGTGCGCTTAGCAGCCCGGCCCCGGGACGGCTGTCGTGTGGCGGGGGGTGATGGTGAGCAAGCCGGCCCCCCTCCCCACGTGGGGCCCTCCAGGCCCTCCGAGTGACACCCAGGAGGGTGGCACGCCGTACATATTGAAAGAAAGGCCGAGTGAGCAAGCAAAAGATGGGGAAACAGTACAAAGATGAGAAGACGGCGCCCATACCTTGGGAGGTTTCGTCCAGAGGAATGACACTCTGGGGCCCTTCGTTTGTGTGCAATCCTTTCAGAAACCCGGTAATCCTCCTTAGGTTGAAAGGATGGCCTCTGGGCTGTCGTCTCGGGTGCCCCTGAGGCTCAGCAAGCAGGATTTGTCCACACTCGCTCCCAGCTTCTTCCCCTCCGAGCCTGGATTTCCTCCTGCCCCAGAAGACCTTCCTGTGGACTAGATCCATCCCACTGCTCTTGTGCCTGGCAGCGGCTTGGCCCCACCGACACCTGCCACAGCCTCTGAGTCACGGGGCGTGTTACTCTCTCTCTGCCAAACAAAAGAAATAGGAGGAAGTGGGTGACTGCCAGAGAAATTTCCTCCTGTGTTTAAAAACATGGCTGTTAATGCTTTGAGAAGTCCCCAGATCTCACTGCCCAGGGCAAAGATAGAGGTGGTAGTCTCACTGTTTAGTCCAGGAATGTTTCCCTGACATCTTGAGCCAACCCCAGGTCGGAGCAAAGGCCGGGAAGTTAGGCAGAGCACATGAAGCCTGTGGTCACAGTGGACCCCCATCACCACCACCACCACACTCCCACCCCACCGTTGCTGTCGAAAAGTGAGAATAAACTCTTGTTTGGATTTTTGAATGTTTATTTATTTATTTTGAGAGAGAGCGCGCGAGCAAGTGGGGGAGAGGCAGAGAGAGAGGGAGACAGAGAATCCCCAGCAAGCTCCATGCTGTCGGCACAGAGCCCGATGTGGGGCTCGAACCCACAAACTGTGAGATCGTGACCTGAGCCCTACCTGGATGCTTAACCGACTGAGCCGCCCAGGCGCCCACTTGTTCAGATTTTTTAAAAGTCTGTCATTTGGGGCGCCTGGGCGGCTCAGTCGGTTGAACATCGGACTCTTGGTTTCGGCTCAGGTCATGATTTCACTGTGAGTTCAAGCCCCGCTTCAGGGTCTGTGCTGACAGTGTGAGCCTGCTTGGGATTCTGTCTCTCCCTCTCTCTCTCTCTGCCCCTCCCCCACTTGTGTTCTCTCTCTCTCTCTCTCTCTCTCTCTCTCAAAATAAATAAACTTGAAAAAAAAGTCTGTCATTAACAAATAAATTACTCATAGCTATTTTTTTTTAAAACAGGCTTTAAAAATACGGAACACTTCCCAAATTTGTGTCATCCCTGCACAGGGGCCCTGCTCATCTTCTCGGTGTCATTCCAATTTTAATGCATGTGCAGCTGAAGTGAGAGCTCTTTGTACAGCTGAAGTGAGAGCTCTTTTTTTTTTCATTATTATTACAGCAAAGCACAGACAACATAAACTTTACCATTCGAACCATCTGTAAGTGTACAAGTCAGGGGTATTGAGCAACACCCTTCCAGTAAGGTCTGCAAACATCACCACCATCCATCCCCAGGACTTTTTTTGTCATTCCAAACGAAAACTGCCCCCGTTAAATGTGAACTTCTGTTCCCCCTGCCCCGGCTCCCGGCGACCACCCTACCTGCCGTGTCTGTGATTCTGACCCCTCTAGGGACCTCACATAGGTGGAACCATGCAGTGTTTATCCCTCTGTGACTAGCCTAATGTCCTCAAGTTTCATCCTTGACGTAGCAGGTGTCAGAATAATGCTCCATCGTATGGATAGACTCGCTTTGTTTGTCCACGTATCTGTCCGTGGACCCTTGGGTGGCTTTTGGCTACTGTGAATGATGGTGTTCTGGACACATGTGTGCACGTGTCTGTTCAAGTCCCTGCTCTCAGTTTGTAGCTCTGGTTTCTTTTTCACCGACAGAGGAAGTATCACCGCTGTGGTTCCGAAAGCCTCACGTACCTTGGACGTGCTCACTGCCCGAGTAGGTGGGTGGCATCCTCGAGAAGCCACCGCTCGCCTCCCAGGAGGCTTCACGGGGACACTGCCGCCAGCAGCATCGCCCAGACCCTGGAGCGGCTTCTGTCCAGTGTGGTGTGAGGTAGGGATCCAGTGCCGTCTTTCTCCGTGGGGGAGAACCTGCTTTCCAGTGGTGGTTACCAAACAGTGTCCCCTCCCCCGTGCCCTGATTTGACAGGCCAGCTCTGTCTCCTGCATCCAACATGGAAACTTGGATCTGCAGCAACCCAGATGGCAGCTTTAACCACTAGCCAGAGAGCTCCAAGGATACATTCAGAGTCCCCTACCTGGACCCCACGTATCCCATGGGAGTTTCCTGTTGCTACTGTAACAAATTACCACCAGCTTAGCGACCTAAACAATGCAAGTTGCAAGTTTTCTTTGCCGCTGTTCCAGAGGTCAGAGATCTGGCTGGGCGTCTCTAGGGTGTGTTCCTTCCTCCCGCAGCCCTGGGAGGGAACCTATTTCCTGCTTTACCACCGTCCTGATGCTGCCCGCGCTCTTAGGCTCACAGCCCTTTCTTCCAATCTGCAGATCCAGCAGTGGCTGGCTCGCATCTGGTCTCAGCTCTGCCTCACTCTCCCCCTGGTAGGGACCCTGGGGTGGCATCAGGCCACTAGACAGGCCAGGGTGGGCTCCTCTGTGAGGTCAGCTCATCAGCAACCTTATTTCTGTCGCATCCTTAGCTCCCCCTTTGCGGTGGAAGGGGGAGCCATCAGGCGGGCATCGCTGGGGGGCGCTATTCTGCCTACAGCACACCCCCTTGGGAACAGCCTCCCCTCTCTCCTCAGCTTCACAGGGTGACTTCTCAAAGCACTCAGCATCTCCACGCTTTAGTGGCCAAGGGCAGGCCGCCAAAACGGCGTGTTGATTATTTTACATTGAAGCTGCTTAGGAAGCTTCCGGTATAAGGTCACTGAGACCCTCCCCTGTCCCCAGAAAGCAGGATGTAAACCTCCCACATGAAACGTGTCCCGTCGGTACTGAGAAGCAAAACAACACCCTTATCACCAGAGACAGAAAATCTAGAGCCAAGAAGGCCGTATCGACAACCATGTTATGTTCTATTAATCTCGTACCTAGGTCCAAATTCCACTTAGAATTCTTTACTAGTCAAAGCTCCCAGACACTGAAAGAGGGACCCTTTCACACCACTGGTGAGAATGCAAACTGGGGCAGCCACACTGGAAAACAGAGCGGAGGTTCCTCAAAAAAATTACAAATAGAACTACCCTACGACCCAGCAATTGCACTACTAGGCATTTATCCACGAGATGCAGGTGTGCTGTTTCGAAGGGGCACATGCACCCCCATGCTTATAGCAGCCCTATCGACAAGAGCCAAAGTCTGGAAAGAGCCCAAATGTCCATCAATAGATGGATAAAGAAGATATGGTATATATACACAATGGAGTATTATTCGGCAATCAAAAAGAATGAAATCTTGCCATTTGTAACTATGTGGATGGAACTAGAGGGTATGATGCTAAGCGAAATTAATCAGAGAAAGACAAATATCATATGAGTTCACTCATATGAGGACTTTAAGACACAGAACAGATGAACATAAGGGAAGGGAAGCAAAAATAATATAAAAACAGGGAGGGGGACAAAACAGAAGAGACTCTTAAATATAGAGAACTGAGGGTTGCTGGAGGGGAGGTAGCTGGGGGCATGGGCTAAATGGACAAAGGGCATTGAGGACACTTGTGGGGTTGAGCACGGGGTGTTATATGTAGGGGTTGGATCACTGGAATCTACTCCCGAAGTCATTGTTACACTATATGCTAACTAACTTGGATGGATGTAAATTTAAATAAATAAACAAACAAACAAATAAACAAATCTCCCAAACACCTGTTTTCTTTATCCTGCCAATTTCTCAAAATTTAGTGCCTCTCTGTCTAAAAGTACAAAAACTGCCCATCTGGGTCTCTTCCTTAGATCTCAGTTTTATATTAGGCCTCCGTGCACACAGAACAAAACTTTGGGTTTTTTGTCCCATTGACCCATCTCACGTCAGCTTAGTCTTGAGTCCAGCTGGAAGATCCCCGAGGTAGAGAAGAATTCTTTCTTCCCTGCAACACGATCGCCCTTGCCCCTTCAAATCCCCTCCCCCACCCAGTCGGACGGGTCCCATGTTTCTTTCAACCCGGTTCCACAGCACACTCCCACGAGCCTTGTCCTTAGGGACTCAATTCAACATTCTAGAACAGTCCTCCATTTCTAGGACAGCGCCTTGGTTTCTGAGGACCATCTGGCTCATTTGCCATTCCCTGTGTTCCTACTTCCTGCTCACAGAGACAGAAGCACACGCATATCCACACTTAACTAAGGGACACAGAGCTCACAGAACACAGCGAGCATGCAGAGATGTTGGTATTGCCCTAAACACACACCACAATATCCCCCTCCCCACGTGTTGCAAAACAGGGCCCCTGTCCGGTGCCGGGGGTTTTCCTATGAGGCAGGTGCTACTTTATAGATATGCAGTGAGACAAGGAGATGGCCTGAGGCCCTGCAGCTGGAAGGTGCTAGAACGGGGGAGCCAGCCCCACAGGCAACTCCAGAGCTTCTCCTCCTAGAAATGCTGGGGGGGGGGGGTGCTCCCAGAGAATCCTTTTTTTCCTGATGCAAAGACTTTTGGGCTCTGAATATGAAGCATGCTGTATCCAGAATCCGGAACCAGAAAGATACTCCCACAGCCTGAAGGGAAGTCCATACAATGTGTCCCCCCAGGTCACCTGCCTGGAGCGGAGCCCTCGCAAGGCGTTTGGATGAAAGGGGCCAAACTTCAGCGGCCGCAGGGAGGCTGCCCTGGAACCCTGGCGCCCTGCCCCCAGTTCTCTAAGAGTCCGAGATGAACATGATCAGCAATCAGAAGAGGACTGTGTCTAGTGGGCTTGGGCGGCCAGACCTCGGCATCCTGCCCAGGTCTGGAAGCTTGGGCATGAGGGACACCTCGGTTCTGGGGACTCCCCCACCAGCAGCACAGACCAGGAACCTCGAAAGCCGTAGAGCCTCATGAGTTACACGTCCAGGTGACACAGGAGAACTGGTGGCCTTGACGAGGCTACAGGAGAAGGGGCGGGCAGAGGGGCAGGGGGCGTGGACAGAGGACAAAACCCCCTCAGTCGGGCTTAAGGCCACCGAGAGGAGCCACCGTCCCTGTATTAGATGCCTCGCTCCTGTAAACTGACCAACTCCCAGCTTAGGAGCCTCCTGGGGACAGAAGGTGGGTCTGCCAGGCTGGAGAGAAATCTCGGAGAATCCCAAAGTTTCACTTTCTGTTTTGCTTTTCCTGTTTCTCTGGAGTTTCTCAGAAACCATTTGGAAGTTCCCTTTGTCTCCCCCACCCGCTCAAATCACATCCTAGTAGATGAGTTCATGTGAGGCAACAAACGCCCTCTTCATGGGGTTTCCAGCCTCTTACGAGACTACCCAGGGTCCCAGCACAGCTGCCCACCCGAGTGGAATGTCCCCTCCCTCTTCTCTAGTTCAAGGGGCACCTGGCAGGTTACACAGGCCCCTGCTGGACCCCAGCTCACACTGGCACCCCCGGGAGGGAGAGGCAGGCTTTCTCTAAATGTCCCCTCGCCTCCACGCTGCTGGGCACCACCCCGAAGGGGTCCCAGGAAAGCCCCAGCCTGAGCCAGCTGCTCAGAACCCCACCGGCGTGGCCACAGCTCAGGGGAGCTCAGGACAGAGTGCGGCAGCCGCTGCAAAAACTCCAGTTGGGCGCCGTCCCCACGAGCCTGAGGGCTTCCCCCTAACCCTCCGGGGCCTGTTCTCTCCCTTTACCAACTAGCTTCACCAGACAGAGCGGAGCGATGCGCCCCTCCTTTTCTAGCACCAGATGGTGGAGCTTAGAACCCCGCCGTCCACGCGTGGTTCCCATGCAGGGGGGCGAGGGGGATGTGCCAGACCCATGAAGGTTTTAAATGCACATACCTTCAGCCCTAATAATTCCACTACGAAAACTTCAATATCCTGACAGATCCAGATTCCCTCCACAATCTGGACCTCGGTGCCTTTATAAAAGCTGAAGCCACATACAGGCTGGAACGCACCTGGAAGGAACCAGCCTAATAAACTGTCTACAGCAGTCAGACCAGCTGGAACTCCCACAGCCACTGGCGGCGATGAGGCTCATCTCGAGACGCACAACTCAAGGAAAAGAGCCAAGGGCAGCGCACACACAGCTTTTAGAGGTCACCTTGGCGGCCTGCTCGCGGCCCACCTTCCTCTGTCTTCAAGGCCGGAAGGATCGCATCCCTAACCTGTCATCACCTCTCTCCCTCCGACCACAGGTGGAGAAGGCTGTCCACCTTGAAGGACTCATGATGCCACTGGACACCCTTAATCACACCCGGACCGTCCCTTTCTCCTTGTCGCACATTCACGTCCCAAGAATTAGGGCGAGAATATCTTTATACCTTGACCATTATGACTCTGCCAACCAAAACAGTGCATCCTAAAGGCTGCTTGTGGCCATCTACAGGAAGAGTCCCCATTCCTTTTCGTGGGTACATCCTCTTTAGCCCTCCAAGGACGGACCACAGCCTACTCAACCGATCCCTTCTGTGAGGAAATAAATGGAATTTTCCCTTGAATCCACTTTACTATAAGCCCAGTGGAATCCCAGACACACCCTTGAATATTTACCAGCTACTGATTATACAGCTGAAACAAATATTTTTAGTAAGCAGCAAATTCTACACTGGCTCCCTGACCCACAGAATAAAGGTTTCCGGATAGAAAAGACTTCACTAGAGGATAAAACAAGTGCTGAAGGGAATCCTAGAGATGAGGGTGTCGTCAAAGACAGAAACACAGTCCCATCTGACTCGGGACAGAGATGCCCTGCCGGCCAGCCCCCAGTGCTGCTAATCACACCCCTTGATACAAAATCCTCCCTCCCGGGGCACCTGGGTGGTTCAGTCGGTTAGGCATCCGACTCTTGATTTCTGCTCAGGTCTTGATCTAATGGTTGATGAGTTCAAGTCCTGCATCAGGCTCCAAGCTGTCAGTGCAGAGTCTGCTTGAGATTCTCTCTCTCTCTCTCTCTCTCTCTCTCTCTCTCTCTCTCTCTGCCCCTCCCCGGCTCATTCTCTCCCTCCCCCCCACCCATCTCTCAAAATAAATAAATACAACTTAAAAAAATCCTCCCTCCCAAAGTGTATGAAATCTGCTTGCTTGCCTCTGTTCCTGCCACTGCCCCATCCAAGCGTCCTAACTGCAGATCCGTGACAGCAGGCAGGCTCTCTCCTGCTCCCTTCCAGGGCTGGTCTTGGTGTTCAAATGCAGATCTGGTCAACTCACCCCTACTCAGCCAGCTTCCTGTCGCCCAAGGACTCAGTCACATTTATTAGAGGACTGAGGTCTTGAAGACCTTTTGGCCCATCCCACCTCCCTGCCTACCTGCCCCCCTCAGCGCTGCAGCCACACAGCTCCTGCCCGCCCCCTTCCCTCACTCTCCCCCTCCTCCTCCAGGAGGCCCCCAAGACAAGAGCGCAAGAGCCAGATGTGTGCCTCGTGGCCCCTGACCTCTACCTCTACCCGTTCAGCGTCCCTCTTCCCAAAGACTCGTCAGCTGCGTGAGATCGGGCCTGGGTTGGCCCCTGAGTCCTGGTGCCCGGAAGGGCCTGGTGCCCGGCAGGGTTCAGCAGAGACTGGCTGAATGAATGAATGAATGAATGAACATGTGGATCAAAGAGTCTCCGAGGCCCCTCTTAAGGTGTGTGCCTTCCCACAGCACCTCTCCTGCTGGAGTGGGGGCCGGGCCGGGGCCCCTCAAGCCCTTCTGCCTCTGGGGCTGGGCGACTCCCCAGGCTTTGCCCCCTCTCTGGAGCAGTGGGCCTGACCAGCGATGTCCACCTCTGCCCCGTGAGCAATCATAGTTCCACGAAAAAAAAAAAACAAAAACAAAAAAACGAAGCTTCGTGGTGGGTCGCTCCCACGGGTGTTGCCTAAGCGGGGCTGGGGCCAGGAGAGAAGGGTCTTCCCTCCCTCAGGTGCCCCTCGGAGCCCCACTGTCCGCAGAAGCAGAATGACGCTGGGATAATCTCTCCCACATCCTAAATTCCCAGGAAGCCGGCAAAATCGTGCAACGCGTCCCCTTTGTAAAATCCTCCTATTCATCGAGATGCCCACTTGCCCTTTCAGAACCTGCCCCTGTGTCTGTCCCCCCTCCCTCCCCTCCAGGGGTCTGCTGACTGAGGTGGGCCGGCCACCTGCCACTCGAGGGGGCCACGCGTGAGCACCTGGCTGGGGGGAGAGGAGGCCATGTGCATGCGGGAACACAGGAAGTAACCCCACAGAGCCCAGGATCAGTCTGCCCAACCTGGAGTAAGAAAGCTCTCCCTCGACTGTTCTGACTCCGACGGATCCGGCTCCTGCCCTGTGGCCGGAGGCTACGGCAACGCCTGGTCTCTCTCCTAGAACCCTAAAGAAACAGAGCGCGGGGCCCAGAGGATGGGGACAGACGCTGCGGACCTCACCCACCCTCGCTCCGGGAGGAAGAGCTCGCTGTCCGTGCCTGTGGAGCCCCCAAGAGGGCCGGTGTGGGCGCAGGCTGTGGCCTCCCCGGGGCGCAGTGTCCACTCCCGGTCCCCAGCAGCCTCGAAGTGCACCCGCACAGACCCACCCCGGAAGCCCCCCACCTCCTCTTCCTCCACTGGGAGACTGTCCAACAGCTTTGACACTCGTCACCAGGGCAGGAGAGAGGACGTGGGGGGTGGGGGAGAAGGGGTGGGGGGGCGGGGAGGCTGGGACCCCATACTCAGGAGATGAGGAAGGGGCGATGGCCTCTTCCCCGGGGCAAAAAGCACAACGTTACGTCGAGACGGACCCCCTTCGGCAGTGTCGAGGAGTCGAACCATTTGGGGGCCACTAACCGTGTGAAGAGTTTAAGTTCAAAAGTAAGGTCAAGGGAAAGGGGCGGCGGGTGGGGAGGAAGCTGCGAACCCTCGGAGGTGGGTTCGGAACGAGGGCGAGGGCGCAGCGCGGGGAGGCCCTCCGGGCCTGGGCACCGCGGGGCGCCACCTGTCGGGGGCCGCAGCCGCTGGGCTCGGGCTGGCGAGTGCGGCGCCGCTGGCTTCCCCGGGAGCCGCGGCCGCGCGGCCGCACCTGCGGGACTGGCGCCCCCCACCGCGCTTCCCTCCCGGGTTCGGGAACACGTCGGGGCCGCTGCACGGCCGGCTGCAGAATCCGGATGAGAAAAGGCCTCGGCCCGGGCCGCCGCGAGTAATACCGGAGACACGAGCGGGAAGCGAAGTCTGCGGACACCCGACCTCCGCCGAGACGGCGGCCGCGTGCCGCCACCTGGTGGCCGGGGCTGGGAGCGTCCGCTGGCATTTGGCGCTTTGCCCACCTGGTGGCGGGCGACTCGGCCCAGGTGAGACCCGGAGAGCGGGACTGAGATCTTGCCCTCAGAAGACAGGTGAGAGCCTGATCAACGGGGGACATTTTCTGAGTAACGTTTCCATAAACATTTGAAGGCTCTGAGTTCTTTCAAGAAAAATCCTTTCCAAAAAAAAAAAAGAGGCAGAGCACAGAATGACGGTGGTCATTATAGCAGCCCAGGTGCCCCCTCTTACACAGCAGGCCCTGCTAAACGCCATTGCGGTTGTCCCGCAGGTAACACGCACAAGTGCCAGGACAGGGCTTTCCCACCGCAGGCTCCAGCTCACAAGAAGAACTACATTCCAATGTGTCCCGATACTTGCCTATATATATATATGTATATGGCCCCTTTTGGTATTTTCTACTCTATGCTACTTAGGGTTGCCAGATTTAGTAATAAAAAAAAAAACAGGACTCCTGGGCTGCCCGGGGGGCCTCAGTTGAGCATCCAACTCTTGATTTCAGCTCAGGCCATGATCTACCACTTCATGAGATTGAGCCCCGTGTCCCGCTCTGCACGGACAGCATGTAGCCTGCTTGGGATTCTCTCTCTCTGCCCCTCCCCCCCCCACACACACACACACTCTCTCTTCCTCTCTCAGAATAAACAGACAAACAAACATTTAAAAATACAGGATCCCGAGGGGCACCTGGGTGGCTCAGTCGGTTAAGCATCCGACTTCAGATCGAGTCATGATCTCGTGGTTCACAGATTCCAGCCCCGAATCAGGCTCTTGGCTGACAGTTCAGAGCCTGGAACCTGTCGGATTCTGTGTCTCCCTCTCTCTCTGCCCCTTCCCCGCTCCACTCTGTCTCTCTCAAAAATAAATAAACACTTTTAAAATTTTTAAATAAATAAAAAAGATCTTTGGCCCATTAAAAAAAATACAGGACCTCAGTTATATTTGAATTTCAGATAAATAAATAACTGACTTTTTTTTTTAGTATGTGTACATCCCACACAATATTTAGGGTATATTTACAGTAAAAAAAAATTATTTGTTTTGTAAGTGAAATGGAAATTTAACTGGGTGTCCTGTATTTTTTTTGCAAACCTTAATTCTACCCCATTTGTTTAATGCTGGTTACAATACTGCAACCCAGTATTACAGCCTGCTAATGAGTCAGAGGCCCCAGTTTGAAGACATTGCCTTAGGTGACAGGGCCAGAAGCATTTCCTTCTGCAGGGAAACCAAAGTCAGTGGAAGAATTTGTACCCAAATTGGACAGTCACCACCCCTCCCCTGCCAAGACCCACCCCCCCCTTAGCTGCAGTGAGCCACTTCCCCCACCAATGGCCTGGGCACACCATCGCAAAAGGTCTGGGAGTTTTTAAAGATGACTGTGGTGCACACACATGACTAGGCACAATTACTCTGCTTTGTAAACAAATATTCAATGTGCTAAAATACTACATTTTTTTTAAACGTTTTTATTTATTTTTGAGACAGAGAGAGACAGAGCATGAACGGGGGAGGGTCACAGAGAGAGGGAGACACAGAATCTGAAACAGGCTCCAGGCTCTGAGCTGTCAGCACAGAGCCCGACGCGGGGCTCGAACTCACGGACCGTGAGATCATGACCTGAGCTGAAGTCGGACGCTCAACCGACTGAGCCACCCAGGCGCCCCTAAAATACTACATTTTAAAACCTGGTTTTTGAGTATAAACAGTTTAAAAATATTATTATGATGTTTATAAATCCAGTCAGTTTTTAGGGGCGCCTGGGTGGCTCAAGTTGGTTGAGTGACCGACTTCGGCTCAGGTCATAATCTCACGGTCTGTGAGTTCAAGCCCGGCGTCGGGCTCTGCGCTGACCGCTGAGAGCCTGAAGCCTGCTTCGGATTCTGTGTCTCCCCCTCTCTCTGCCCCTCCCCTGCTCATGCTCTGTGTGTCTGTCTCTCTCTCAATAATAAATAAACATTAAAAAAATTAAAATCAATTAAACAAATCCAGTCAATTTTCACAATCACAAGGGGTCTTTGGTATTTAGTCTCATTTACAAGGGAGGTCAAGTAAAAACTCTTAAACCTTTAAAAGTATACATTTAATTACTGTAAATACTTCCATTGCATAATTACAAGCAAAACATTCCCTAGTAGATGTAAACTGGTACAGCCACTGGGGAAAACAGTATGGAGGTTCCTCAAAAAATTAAAATAGAAATACCATATGATCCAATAATCCCACAACTGCATTTTACCCAAAGAAAATGAAAACACTAACTCAAAATGCCTATGCACTCCTATATTTATTGCAGCACTATTTACAATAGCCAAGATACGAAAACAACCTAAGAGTCCATCAATAGATGAATGGATAAGGAAGATGTGGTGTGCGTGCATGTACACACACACATGCACACACAAACACACTATTATTCAGCCATAAAAAGGGATGAGATCATGCCACTTGAAACAACACGGGATGATCTGCCAGGTATAATGCTAAGTGAAGCAAGTCATGCTGAGAAAGACAAACACCATAGGATTTCGCTCACATGTGGAATCTAAAAACAAATGAATAAACAAACAAAAAGCAGAATCAGACCTGCAAATACTGAGAACAAACTGATGGTGGCCAGGAAGAGGAGGGTGGGAGATGGACAAAATGGGTGAAAGGGAGAGGGAGACATAGGCTCCCAGTTACAAAGCGAGTAAGTCATGGGAATAAAAGGCACAGCATAGGGAAGGTCGTCAGTGGTGTTGTAATAGCATTGCACGGTGACAGGTGGCCACACTGGTGGCCAAGCATAGCATAATGTAGAGTTGTCCAATCACGACATGCACACCTGAAACTAATGTAACATTGTGTCAACTACACTCAAATTTAAAAATTAATTTAGGGACGCCTGGGGGGCACAGTCGGTTGAGCGTCCGACTTCGGCTCAGGTCATGATCTCACGGTTCGTGGGTTCGGGCCCCGCGTCGGGCTCTGTGCTGACGGCTGGGAGCCTGGAGCCTGCTTCGGATCCTGTGTCTCCCTCTCTCTCTGCCCCTCCCCCATTCACACTCTGTGTGTGTGTGTGTGTGTGTGTGTGTGTGTGTGTGTGTGTATGTGTGTGTCTTAAAAAATAAATAAAAATTTTTTAAAAACCCCCAGTAATATGGTAACTCTTCAGTCCTGGCACACAGAAGAAGTGCTTTCTTTCCAAGCACTAGCAGACGGTGAGGACACCTGTCATGGAGAGTGAGGACAGCATTATTTCACGCATGCACATCCGCTCTCCCCCCCCCCACCCCCCAACGTGGACCAGACCTTCTACTGGAGGGAGATGTGGAAAGCAAGGATTCAGGTCGACCTCTTCCCCTTGCCCAGGAAGAAAGAAACCTGGGGAGAAGCTTCTGCCTAGGAGGGGGTCCCCGCGGACGTGAGCTCCGCTGTGAATGTCAAGTTTGACGTTGGACGAGTGACTTCTCCCCAGGGCCTCCTCTACAGAGTGACACCCAGAATTCAGCAGTTTTACTCAAGATCACTTCTACCTTCGCTTATTCCACGGATGCTCATTAAGTTACCCAAGACACGGGGGCTACATTCGTTTCCCAGGACTGACCTAAGGCACCATGGACCAGGCAGCTTACACAACAGGAGTTCATATGCTAGTGGTTCTGGACGCCAAAAATCCACTCGGGGCCTCAGCAGGGTGGCTTGCTCCTGACACCTCTCTCCCTGGGACGTTGATGGCCATCTTCTCCCCATGTCCTCACATGGTCTCTGTACATGTCTGTGTCCTGATCTCTGCGTCCTGATCTCTGCTTCTTATAAGGACACCAGTCCTGGGGCACCTGGGTGGCTCAGTGGGTTAAGCGTCTGACTTTGGCTCAGGTCATGATCTTGTGGTTAATGAGTTTGAGCCCTGCATCAGGCTGTGTGCTGACAGCTCAGGGCCTGGAGCCTGCTTCAGATTCTGTCTCCTTCTCTCTCTGCCCCTCCCCTGCTCGTGCTCTCTCTCTCAAAAATAAGCACTAAAAAAAAAATAAACAAATAAGGACACCGGCCCTATTGGATCAGGACTCACCCTAATGACCCCTTCTTAACTTGACCACACCTGTGTGGACCCCATCTCCAAATACAGTCACGTTCTGCGGTGCTGGGGGTTAGGATTTCAACCTGTGCATCTGGGGAGGGAGGTAATTAGATGCTGGTGCTTAAAAACATAGATGCTGGTGCTTAAAAAACAGAAAGAAGACACAGTCCCAGGACCTGAGGTGTCCCAAAGCCTGGTAGATGTGAATACAGCCTCGCCCACAGCAGAGCCCAAACCCGAGCCGAGCCGTGGCTGTGGCCCAGAGCAGGGCCTCCCAGAGCCGCTGCGGAGAACCCAGGCCCAGCTCAAACAAATCGTCCGTGTGCGTTTGTGTGTTTTGGGTGGGGCAGAGGTTGGCCACAAGTGCTGCAGGTGACAGCTAAGTCACCCATGCGATGGGTTCCTGTAATTGCCATGCTGCCCTGTCCATGGGGAAGCCTTTCCGGGAGCAGAGCTGGGCTGCCCTTCTGTGCGGTGCAGGGAGGCTTCCACAGCGCCAGAGAGCAAAAATTATGGCACGGCACAGAGCAGGTTGTCGAAAGTATGAGCTCGTGGCCAGATCCCTTCCCTCCCACCCCCTCCTGCCCTCCAAGAAGTCACCCCCTGTCTGCCCTGCTGGCTTCACTCAGCGAATACTGTTCTTATAAACAGCTGGCCCAGATTCCCAGCTTGAGTTAGGATGCTCCCCAGGCAGTCAAGGGTGTTCGGTGATGAATTTCAACGCGGCTTAAAAGCATGAAAACTTGCAAGCAACCTTGGGCTGCTCCCTCCAGTGGGGACAACGCTGCCGGCACCCGCCAGAGGCCCTGGCCCCACGCGAGACCCCATCAGGCTTCAGGTGCCTGTGGCACTTCCCCCAGACTCGATGCTGACTCACGGAGCCACTGCAGAAACGTCTCTGCTTTAAACTTTAATTGACCTACATTCTTTCCTAGATCTCATGACCTGATTTTCCATTTTCTCTCTGCTGGGACCTACACAGCGGCAAAAGAACCACCTTCTCTTTAGCCCCAACACCCGTCAAACAGGGGCTTGACCTCCAAAGCAGAGGACACAGGCACAGAAGCAGGCGGGGGCTTGTGACAAACGCGTCGGTCAGGGGCACTGTTCCCCTTCATCTTTGCATCTGTAATCACGGAGGTGGGGCGAGGGGACAGGTCCAGGCCGGTCATGCCCAGAAGAATGTGGTGGCCGTAAGGACGCAGACCCTGAGATCCAGGGAAGGTAACTGGTCCAGGGCACAGCTGCCGAGCTCTGAGATCCAAGCTTCCCATGGCTGCCACCAGCCGTGACCGAGCGCAGCAAGGATGTTCGGGCAGGCCCGCTCCTAGGACACAAGGCCTCCTCTCATGGCCGCGCCAGACCTTGCTGAGGCAGCAGGCCCTCCAAGCCACCAGCCTTCCCTCCTCACCCTGGAGTCCAATGTGCATGGCTGTCCCCGCTCTTCCCGCCCTCGGCACCTGCATCCGTTTTCTCCCCCACGGACATCTCCCTCGTGCAAACCTTTAGTCCCCGCTGCTTCTCAGAGGAGCCCCAACATCACCCCTCCATCGTGACATGGGAAACAAAGGCCAGAAGGAAATGGCAGATAAAATTAAATTTCCTCATAACCTGCAGCCCATTGACAGATACTTCAGACCAAGACAGAGTAGAACATTTCTCCACGCACCTGCGAACATCCTGATGTTAATGCCTTAGTAGAGGGAAAACCACCTTGGCTGGACAACAGCAAGGCCTCAGGCATCTTAGGAGCCTTCCTTAGCACATCACAGATCCTGTCCCCACGTTTTAATAAAATCACCTTTTTTTGCACCAAAGATGTCTTCAAGAATTCTTTCTACGTCGTCAGCTCCGGACCCCCCACCATCACCCCAAAACCTCATCAACACTCATCACTCAACAAAGCGCCAACGTGGGCAGGAAACGGAGCTGGGTGCCGCAGCATTCGGTCACAAAGAGCCAACAGTCTGGCTGCAGGGCACGCAAGCAGGGCAGAGCAACCTGTTAAAGAAGCAGAAGGTCCTTCCTTTCCTTTGTTACCCTATTTGCCCTTGGGAGGACAAAGCACGACAAATAGGCTTTTTTGTTTTCAAAGGTATGCGTCTCTCGAAGCAGTAAATTCTAGTGTTCGGGCTGGGGGGGTAATCAGCAATTGTGTTTCCCAAAGGAACAGCAGGAAACCACCAGGCAGGTGTGGGGCTCCCCAAAGACAGTCCATAAACAGGCACAAAAAGAAGGCTCATTGGAGGGGAGGGGATGGGGTGTAGGCATTTTCCAGGAGGGACATAGCCAGAGCAGGAAGGGACAGCAGGCCAGAGAGAAAGCATACAACATCATCGGAAGAACGCACGGCATCCAGGCCGGACCAGAGGGCAGCAGAGATCCTGTATTCAGGAGGGCGGCAGCCCCATCCAAGGCAACCAAGCTCAACCACCCAAAATGATGTCACCTGGTCACTTTGTGTTCCGTGGGTTTAAAAGAAAAAGTGGCTGGGGCACCTGGATGGCTCAGTCGGTTGAGTGTCCGACTTCAACTTAGGTCTGTCTCATGGTTTGTGAGTTCAAGCCCTGCATCTGGCTCTCTCTCAAAATAAATACACTTAAAAAAAAAAACAAAAAGAGAGAGAGAAAGTGGCAAAGTGCAGAGCCTGACTCCTGAAGGCATCCTGACACCGTGCTGGGACCACCTTGGGCAATTTCCACTGGGCAAGAGAGAGAAAGAGCCAAGTGTCCCTTAGCAGGAGGCCCAGGGCCTCCCGCCATATTCCTGACTCTCCATTCAATCTCGGATTTCCTTACAACCCCACAAAGCCCTTGGGTTCTCTCCAAACTGACACGCAACGTGTCCCTTCAACACCCAAGCAGAGTCTCGTGACCACTCGTCACCCCAGGCCAATTAGGGAAGCGCTCTCCGTGACAGCCAGTACGTGCACACACGCAGCTCACAGAACGGGACTGTGGTCACTCTGCTCCTTCTGCTGCGTCTCACTTTTTAAAAATGCTCTTCTGTGTAGGATGTGCCCCAAGAGTGAACTTCAAAGCGAACTGCGGCCTACGTGGGTAATGACCACACGTCGATGTGGGCTCATCAATTGTAACAAATGTCCCACCTGGTGGGATGTCCACACTGGGAGAGGCGTGCCTGTGTGTGGACAGCGGGCATGATGGAAATCTCTAATTTCCGCTCAGTTTCACTGTGAATCTGAAGCTGCTCCCGAAAGGTAAAACGTGGGGCGCCTGGAGCTCTGGCCGCGTTTAGGATCCACCTTCCATTGGTCCTTACGGTCGCTTGTCAGACCCCAGCCGCCAAAATGGTGAAGCAGATCGAGAGCAAATACGCTTTTCAGGAAGCCTTGAACAGTGAGGGGAAAACTTTAGTAGTTGACTTCTCTGCCACAGGGTGTGGGCCTTGCAAAATGGTCAAGTCCATCTCTCATCCCCTCTCTGAGAAGGATCCCAACGTGGTGTGCCTTGAAGTAGACGTGGGTGACTGTCAGAGGTTGCTTCAGATGTGAAGTCAACCCTCCCGTTTTTATTTATTTATTTTTTTTTTTTTAATTTATTTTTGGGACAGAGAGAGACAGAGCATGAACGGGGGAGGGGCAGAGAGAGAGAGGGAGACACAGAATCGGAAACAGGCTCCAGGCTCCGAGCCATCAGCCCAGAGCCTGACGCGGGGTTCGAACTCACGGACCGCGAGATCGTGACCTGGCTGAAGTCGGACGCTTAACCGACTGCACCACCCAGGCACCCCTACCCTCCCGTTTTTAAAAATGGGACAGAAGGTGGGTGAATTTTCTGGAGCTGATAAGGAGAAACTTGAAGCTACCATTAACGAATTAATCTAATTATGTTTTCTGAAAACATAACCAGTCATTGGATGTTGACAACTTGTGATATTTTTTATTTACAAAAAGGAAAGATCAAGTATGAAGACTATATACCCAACTGCCATCTGATTATAAGTGACAATAAAATATTAATTCTAAAAAAAAAAAAAAAAAAAAAAAAAAGGGGCACCTGGCTGGCTCAGTCTGCTAAGCATCCAGCCCTTGATTTCTGCTCAGGTCATGATCCCACGGTTCATGGATCGAGCCCCGTGTCAGGCTCTGCGCTGACAGCACTGAGCCTGCTTGGGATTCTCTCTCTCCCTCTCTCTCTCTGCCCCTCCCTCATGTGTGTGCTCTCTCGCTCTCTAAATAAACGTTTTTTAATCTTAAAAAAAGAGAGAGATAAAAAGTAAAATTTAAGCAAATGCTCTCTGGCTGCTGCCTGGAGGGTGGACAGCACTTCTCAGAACTTGATCTCAATAGTCCTTTTGGCCCACATTTTTCCCCATCCCACTTTATATTATACCAAGTAATTTAGGTAAAACGTGTGCCCCTCCCCAGGGTGACAAACTGTTCCAGTTTGCCTGCGACTGAGAGGTTTTCCAGGATAAGGGATTTTCACTGCTAAAACCAGGGAGGTTCTGAGCAAACTGGGCCGAGGGGGTCACCCGAACTCCCCCTCAGAGCCAGGGCTTGTTAGTAACATGGCCTCTGACCTCCTACCCGTGAGAACTTTGCTTAGAATCTGCTGCCTGGCAGATGCTGGACAAATAGACCATGGTGTCCTTATCATTACTTTCAGTGATGACCCCTGCAGGGCCAGTGGGGGTGTCTCCACGTATGCTTACTGGGCTGGACCGGTATGGTTGTGAATTCCATTTCTAGATGTATGGGGGTCTCCTCTGCCATTCATCAGGGCTCACCCCTTCCACAAGGACATGGCTTCCCAGTGTTCTGGGCTGAAGGGCCACAAGACACTCCTGCACGTGGCCAGATGCAGGGCAGCTAAACAGGTCTATCCCCTGCCCAAAGGGAAGAGTCTGCTGACCGCACACGTGGCTAACCCGGCAAGGTCAGGCAACACTCTTTATATTTATTTTTATTTTTTTAATGTTTATTTATTTTTGAGAGAGAGAGAGAGAGAGAGAATGAGAGGGGGGAGAGGCAGAGAGAGAGAGAGAGGGAGGGAGACACAGACTCCGAAGCGGGCTCCAGGCTCTGAGCTGTCAACACAGAGCCCGACGCAGAGCTTGAACCCACGAACTGTGAGATCATGACCTGAGCCGGAGTCATGGTTAAGCCGAAGGACACTTAACCAACTGAGCCACTCAGGTGCCCCATACACTCAACTTCTGAACACATGTCCCGGAGAAGCTCATTTTGATAGCACTGCACTGTGATCTCCCTCAAATAAGATGGACCACTACCTCACGTGTCTTCAGTGGCCAGGAAGGGGCTGTATGTTCCTCAAAGAGGAAGATGTCATTACTTGGGGGAGCTTCCAGAGCACATGATGACCTAAAGCCATTTCATCCCCCTCCTCCCAAAACAATGATGATCAAAGCATAACACATCTATGGGGGCCGTATTCATCCTAGGTCTGCGAGTTCATGGCCCTGGTGTAGAGCTCTCCTAACGCAATCCAAATTCTCACAACGGATGTTAACAAGAGAGCCAAAGAAAAATCTACCTTCTCAAAACTTGTTATATATCTTAGAAGGTCAGCAGTATCAGATATATGAAAACGTCCACCGATAACTTCCTTTGGCATTTTTATCCAAAGGCCCACACGCAAATGACAGCAATTTTGAAAAGGCTGGGAGACACGTAGTATGCATATCAAAATTTCTGCTGGCCATTAAGTGCTGGAGTTTGTTGGAAAGTGTCAGCTATCACTCAAACAGAAAAATACTAGGCACTGAACTTCATTTGTGCAGTAAGATGAAATTAAATCAATTTATCTATGTTTAAGGAAAAGATTCAAATTCAAACTTGGAATGATATACTATCTGGGGGGAAAAATGGGGTGCCTGGGTGGCTCAGTCAGTTAGGCATCTGACTCTTGATTTCAGCTCAGGTCATGATTTCACTGTTCATGTGTTCGAGCCCCCATTGGGCTCTGTGCTGACAGTGCAGAGCCTGCTTGGGATTCTCTCTCCTTCTCTTTCTCTGTTCTTCTCTGACTCACATGCATATCCTCTCTCTCTCTCTCTCCCTCAAAAATAAAAATTTGAAATAAAGAAATGAGGAAAAAAAATTTCTAGCCAGCATTGAGGAAGAAGAGAGCCCTAAAACTGTTGTCTAAGATGTAGCTAATTCTAGGCCAGTTCTTTCTAAAGCAATGCATAACTTCATCATGGTTTCTTCTTTGGAAAAGCAGGGGTGAGGACAAAAAGTCCTCCAGTGTCCCTCCCAGATCCAAGAGTCTCTCACTCTGAAGCAGAAATTGCAAACTGGTGGCCCACAGGCCAGACACAATCCCTTTGAGTTTTGTTTGGCCTGCATGGAGTTTGGTTTGGTTTTGTTTCCTTAGTTGAATGTGGATCCCTTTATATTTCTATTCCAGGAGTCCCTGTGGTTCCTCAGTGCCTCTCACAGCCCTGCAGCCCTGCTGTGATCACCTGAGGTGGGGAGGGGGGTGGCTGGAGGGCGCTGGGAGGATGTGGGTGTAGGATTCTTGCCCTGGGAGGATTTGGGTTGACAACTCTTGCCCTGGGAGGCTAAGGAGTTGACGGTGTTGCACTTGATTCTGTTACGACTTGAATCTTACTGAGGGGTGACTTCCATTTACTTTGGTTTCTACTGTTCCGCAGAGTAAATTTCGTGTCTTTAACACCACCCCCGCTCCTCCCCCCCCCCCCGCCCCGCCCCACCTATTTTACAGGGCAATAGCAGTTCAAAATGCTAAGACGGGGTCAGTGTCACAGAGTTAGCTAAAATTTATATCTTCTGGGGAACTTTTTAAATTGAAAAATAAAGAAAAGCACAAAACAGAAAAGAAACGTCATATAAATATGCATGATTGTCAGTATTTATGATACGCATCATATTTAATCGCAGGCATGTGAGGTTTCTATCAATTGTATCACTTGTATCAATTTACATAGAGTTGCTTAGGTTATTATAGGATGTTTTTTTGTTTTGTAAAATATACACAACATAAAATTTACCGTTTTAGCCATTTTTATGTATACGGTTCAGTGGCACTGAGTATAGTCACATTGTTAGAAAACCACCATCCATCTCCAGAATGTTTCCATCTTCCCGACCTGAAACTCTTTCCCTGTGAAACACTAACTCCCTATTACCCCCTCCCCCAGCCCCTGGCATCCACCCTGTTACTTTCTGCTTCCATGAATCTGCCTACCCTAGGAACCTCATCTAAGTGGACTTATACAGCATTTGTCCTTTTGTGACTGGCTTCTTTCACTTAGCACAATGGGTGAACCTTGCAGACATTATGCCAAGTGAGAGAAGCCAGTCATGGCTTTAAATGCTGACTGTGGTTTTAAGGCAGCAGAGGTGTGTGTTAAAAATAGCCGTGAACTTTGTAAATATCTAACCGAGAATGACCTAGCCCGAAAGACTTCTTTCTGCATGAAATACCCAAACATGTGAGCAGCCTTTATGAGTGCAACTAAAAAGGGAACTCTGAGCATAGGCTCCTGGCACATAAACCTCAGAATAGCTAAGCTTTACTTACCAAGTATAACAGTACAAAATGTCACGCTGGGAATGTTGAACATGGGGGTTGATAGCCCAAGAAAAAAATTGCTCACCTAATTTAAGGAAACTCAAAACGAATCCTTTCTTGCCTTCAGAACTCTAGATTGCAAAAGTCCCATCTGGTACTAACTATATTTACTCAGATGGATCAGTACCACAAAATAAACGTTATTTAGAGCATATTGTTATGGGTTCTGGATGGCTCTTCCATCTGCCAGTAGATGCAGGAAACTGACCCTAAATATGGACTAAATCTTGTGCAAGTGGGAGTTTAGGGATCAAGAAAGTAATCAGACCTTTTCTACATCATGCCCAAAGCCCCCTGCAATCGCCCTGGGAAGTCACAGAGCAGCACACGCCCCAGGGGGATGATAAAGGAGGTAAGCACTGGGTTTTGTGATGGCAGCTGAGACCAAGGTTAGCCTCACCTGTCCCCATCACAAGGGCCAAGGGTCTGAAGAGAACGGGAAACAACCTGCTGTCACTTGCTGTCGTTCACACACACACACACACACACACCCAGCTCTGCTCCCCAGGCACTTTGGCAAAGCTGTATGACCTCTCTGCACCTCAGTTACCTCATCTGCAAAGTCCACTGGCAACAGAATCTCCCTGGGAGGGCTGTGTTAGGGATTAAGTGGTCGGTGTGCATGAAGCACCGAGGCCACGGGACTCTCTCACTGTTCGTGCTCCAGGAAGGCAGACGGCCACCGGGTCCTTGCTGACACTTCGGGAGTCTTGTCTCCCAAACATGAGTGATGAGCCAGGGCCAGGTTTTACATTTGGAGTTGTTTGGGGTCCTTCTTTAAATGTCAGCCGCAAGTTCAACTCTATCTCCCCAAAGGATACATGGAAGTCCGGATCCTGAATGAGGTGAATGAGTCCTTATTTGGAAACAGGGTCTCTGCGAATGAAATCAAGTTTAGAGGAGGTCATACTGGGCCAGGGTGTAGGGCGGGCCCTACGTCCAACATGTCTGGCATCCTTCTGAGAAGACACACAGAGACAGGCACGCGCAGAGAGACAGGCACACGCAGAGAGACAGGCACGCGCAGAGAGACAGGCACACGCAGAGAGACCGCCCTGCGACGTCGCAGAGGGAAGAGGGTCACCTTCCAGAGACAGCCCTTGCGTCCAACCAACAGCAAGCGGAAGAGCATCCAGGACGGCCGGCCATCGCCAGGCACAGAGAGAGGGCACAGCCCTGCCGGAACCTTGATTTCAGACTTCTGGCCTCCAGAACCAGGGGAGAAGAAATCTGTTGTCTCACACCGGGTCTGTGCTACTTGGTTCCAGCAGCCCTAGAACACCAGGGCAAGGTCTCAAACGTCTAACTTCCCTTGAGCTGGCACACAGATGGCATCTGATGCACGTTCGCTGGAGGAAGAAAGAAACGAGCAGAGGCGTGAACGCCAGCGCGGAGGTGAGGCAGGCAACGGGAGTGAACGGGACAGGTGTGGGCGCACGTGCACGCCTGCACAGAGACACGGTGGCTGCTGTCTTCGAGCACTCATGCCCCACCTTCAGCTCTGGACGACAGAGGCGTGGCCACATACGGGTATATCCCAGCATTGCCAGGGCTTCCTATCTCCTGCAGAATCAGAAATCTAGACTTTCAGGTGACATCTCCCCAGCGCCCACAAACAACCATACGCGTACAAGTGGGTACAGCACCTGTAGGGTCCCCCTGCGTCTCTAATGTCCTGCTCGGCCGCAGGCGCGATACACAGTGGTTGCTTGAAGCAGGTCAGCGTCGTGAGGAGATACACCCTCAGCCCTTGGGTCCCGCCTCCTCTCACGTGTCTAAAAAGGAGCATTGGAGTTGGGGCGCCTGGGTGGCTCAGTCGGTTGAGCGTCCAACTTCAGCTCAGGTCACGATCTCGTGGTCCGTGAGTTCAAGCCCCGCGTCGGGCTCTGGGCTGACGGCTCAGAGCCTGGAGCCTGCTTCCGATTCTGTGTCTCCCTCTCTCTCTGCCCCTCCCCCATTCATGCTCTGTCTCTCTCTGTCTCAAAAATAAATAAAAACGTTAAAAAAAAAAATTAAAAAAAAAAAAAAGGAGCATTGGAGCAATTAAAATCCAGCCAAAGGAAGGGGAGCAAACTCTAGAACTGGGATATGCCAAACAGGATAATGAGGTCCTAGACAGTGGGAAAAACCCTACAGCTGGACGTCAGCACCCCAGCCCCAGCCTTGAGACAAATCCTCCCTCTACGCCTTGGTTTCCCCAACCGCAAGAGGAGGGGACAGCATGAGGTGTTGGCACGCCAGTGAGAGAACATGGGTGGCCGCATTGTGACAGCGGCACAGTGTCACTGGGACAACCACCGTGAGGCCCCTGGCCGTGGTGCATACAACACAAAGTCTCCGACAGCCGGCCCCGAAACTTCTCCAAGCGGCCCGGGCACCACAACTGCAACACAGTCACTGGGACACCGATTTCGTTCTTCTGGACTTTGATTCCCAGACCGACTGTCTGAATGAGGGCTCGGGGGATTACTCAAAAGAAAGCTGCTGAATCCATGGTGAAGGAAAAGAGGTACCTGAGCTCCCAAGTCATGTGGTCCCCCGGCCTTAGGGCTGTGTGTGGTCCGGGGACCAGCAGCACCTACGGAACCAGGGGATCTGGTTCCAAATCTAAATTCTGGGCCCCACCCAGACCTACTCTCTCACACTCTGGGGAGGGCCCAGCAAGCTGTGTTTCAATAAGCCCTCCAGACATTCTGATGCTTACCTCTATTTGAGAACCACGGGGCCGTGTCCTGCATAGATAAGCAAGACAGGCATCCTTTAAGAAATACAGAGTCCAGGGGGCACCTGGGTGGCCCAATGGGTTAAGTGTCCGACTTTGGCTCAGGTCATGATCTCGCGGTTTGTGAGTTCGAGCCCCACATCGGGCTCTGTGCTGTCCATCCAGAGCCTGGAGCCTGCTTTGGATTCTGTGTTTCCCTCTCTCTCTGCCCCTCCCCCACTCACACTCTGTCTCTCAAAAAATGAATAAACATTAAAAAAATTTTTTTAATAAAAAAATACAGAGTCTGGAACGTAGGATCATTTGTACTCAAAAATTAGGTCTAGGGGCGCCTGCCTGGTTCAGTCGGTTAAGTGTCCAACTCGATCTCGGCTCAGGTCCTGATGTCAGGGTTGTGAGTTCAAGGCCCACACTGGGCTCCATGCTAGGTGTAAAGCCTCCTTTAAAAAAAGGAGGTCTAGGGGCGCCTGGGTGGCGCAGTCGGTTAAGCGTCCGACTTCAGCCAGGTCACGATCTCGCGGTCCGTGGGTTCGAGCCCCGCGTCAGGCTCTGGGCTGATGGCTCGGAGCCTGGAGCCTGTTTCCGATTCTGTGTCTCTCTCTCTCTCTGCCCCTTCCCCGTTCATGCTCTGTCTCTCTCTGTCCCAAAAATAAATAAAAAACGTTGAAAAAAAATTAAAAAAAAAAAAAAAAAGGAGGTCTAGAAGGCAACTCCACCCAACGTGCCAGCTGATTCTGCTAAGCGCATGACAAGCTGTGCTTCCTGGTGGTGTGGGTCTAGTGCTCCACTGCGAGGCCACAGCCCACAGGTCAGCAGCAAGCTAACTGGCTGGCATGTGGATGCTTCACCTGGGTGGATAAGATGTGCCAGATTCGGGGCGCCTGGGTTGCTCTGTGGGTTTAGCGTCCGACTTCGGCTCAGGTCATGATCTCGCGGTTTGTGAGTTCGAGCCCCACATCGGGCTCTGTGCTAACAGCTCAGAGCCTGGAGCCTGCTTCGGATTCTGTCTCCCTCTCTCTCTGCCTCTCCCATGCTCATTCTCTGTCTCAAAAATAAATAAACATTTTTAAAAATTAAAAAAAAAAAAGATGTGCCAGATTCACAACTAAAGAGGACAGTGTGTGGCAGAGGTGGGAACACGCAAAGATGCCCCCTCACAAAGGCTTGCAAACGGCTGTCAGGAGTCAGCGGGAATCGCAGGGTCTCAGGCGGGACAACTGGCCTCAGGACGCCCCTCGGCCTCCCCCAGGCCTTTTATTGTGGTGCCCTCCCACAGCAGGGCCTTAAGTCTGAGCAAAGGCCTTTCCTGCAGCCACCAGACTTGAGCAGGTGAGGGTGCAGCTAGGTAGCCAAACACTTTGTTTCCCCGAAGACAGGACCTGAGGCAAGCCAGACGAGACCAGCATAGCTGCCGCCCTGTACTGTGTGTGGCTTCCCGGCGACCAAGACTCAAGCAACCCAAGAGCAGAGCCTGTTCTCCAAGTCATCCACATTTCTCCGCCATCTACTGAATCAATACAATCGTGTACTTTTTTCTCTTTTTCCAGGAATGACAGAAGATAGGCTCCGCTTGGAGTCAAATGCTCGGGAACAAGACGACATCATGTCCGTCTCCAGTGACACCTCATTTCATCTCTTCCTCGTAGACACCTCTGCCTCCTGCCTCTGTCCCCTTTGTAGCTGACTCCGTGCGCTCCTCAAGGACAGGTCCCCTGACCACAAGCTGTTCAGCCTAATGAGGGAGGCAGACCAGTAAACAGGCAGATGCAACAAAGTGCCATCTGAAAGCCAGAGGTGCTGTGGAAGTATTGGGTGGGAGGGGCCTGTCACAAAGGCAGAGAGACATCCTGCCCAGAGGGTCAGAGATTTCAGGAGTGGGGACAAGCTTCAGTGGGAGTCAGAGAGCTGCTATTTTTTTACATAAGGCCCCTGGGCAGGGCCTGTGATGTGGGCGGGGCCTGTATCCCAGCAACTCAGAAATGTTTATTAACCTGGGAGCCTTAGATTACCCTGGTTTGGGACACTAGCTTTCAACATAGCCAACGCCTTTACCACCTCTGTACTCATCAGATAACCTTCAGTTCCCTCCTAGCAGCTTTGAATGTCTGCTCTATGCACACCCCTGTGACAGGCTATTGCCAGAAGAAAAACAATGCATAATCCCCTATAGCTCCTACTCAAGCAGGGGAGACAGGAACTTGCCTAACTAAGCTCTGCTCCAACGGTGCGATGGAGGCTAGAGATAGCTGAGAGTAGGATGTCACAGAGGCCCGCTGTCCAACCAGATGGCTCATCACAGAGGGCAATGTCCTGGGCCCCTCAGTGGCCCACAGCTCAGAAACACCAAGGTTCTTGGTCCGTGCAGACCTGATCTTGCTCGAGGGGCAAATTCATGCTAAACAAAACAGACACCCATATCTGAACAACCAGAAGGCCAATTTACCAATTTACCTTCTCAGCAGCTACTCATGTCTGTCCTTCAAGGCAAGTGCTGAAAGGCATCATTCAGGCACTCATTTGACAAAGATTTCATAGGCACCGGCTGCCCATTACTTAGCAAACCGCGAGCACCTGGTTGGGGTAAATACAGCCAGATGAGGCGGAGAGCCAGAAGTAGGAAGCAGAATTGTGCAATGAGCTTGGCGTCAAGCTAGAGTTCAAACGCTGTCCACCATTTATTAGGCAGGTGACTTGGAGAAAATTAACCTTCCTGACTCTGTTTCCTCATCTGTCAAATGGGAATAACAACACTACTTCACATGATTGTCAAAGGATTAAATGGGACTTCACATGTAAATTGCCTAGTTTTGTGTATGTTTGTATTTACCTGGGAAGGCTGTGTCATGTAATGGTTAAAGGAACAGACTCTGGGGTCAGACAGATCTCAGTTTAATTTCCAGCTCTGCCACTTACTAGTATATGATCTTGGGCAAATTGTTTCCTCTAAGCCTCAGTTTGCTCTGCACTGAATGGGAGGAACCTGCTTCAGATTCTCTCCCCCCCGCCCCCATCCTTCCCCTGTGTGCATGTGCACTCTCGCTCCCTCTCAAAATAAATAAACTTAAAACAAATTTTAGGAAAGGTATCTTGTATCGAGTACAAAACCAAAAACTCTTTAAAAAAGGACAAAAATTCTTCATAGGGACTAAGAAGTAAATAAGATAGTGTATCCAAAGCACTTAGCAAATTCTTAGGCTCTAAGAAGCATTCAAAGGTATGGTTAAGAATAATTTTATAATTGTTTTTTTTTTTTTAAAGAGAGCTAGTGAGTGGGGGAGGGGCAGAGGGAGAGAGAGAGAGAGAGAGAGAGAGAGAAAGAGGGTGAGAGAGAGAATCTCAAGCAGGCTCCACGCTGAGCTTGGAGTTCGATCATGCAACCCTGGGATCATGACCTGAGCCTAAATCAAGAGTTGGACACTCAACCAAGGCACTCAGGCACCCCAAGAATAATTTTAAAAAGTTATCCCCAGTTCAAGCCCCATGTTGGGCATGTAGCCTACTTTTAAAAAAGTAAATTTAAAAAATAAACTAAAATTCTGGGGTGCCCAGTTGGCTTGGTCAGTAGAGCACGTGACTCTTGATCTTTGGGTCATAAGTTCAAGCCCCACATTGGGTGTGGAGCCTACTGAGAAAATAAAAATACAGGGGGCATCTGGGTGGCTCAGTTGGTTAAGTGTCCGACTTCAGCTCAGGTTATGACCTCACAGTTCATGAGTTGGAGCCCCGCCATTGGGCTCTCTGCTGTCAGCACAGAACCTGCTTTGGATCCTCTTTCTCCCTCTCTCTCTGCCCCTTCCCCACTTGTTCTCTCTCAAAAAAATAAAAATAGAGCTGTCCCTGATTAGATACAAATGAGTGGTACACCTGCTAAAAATTAAAGTTAAAATTAGTACAAACTTTTTTTAATGAAATTAAATATGAAACCATCAAACATGGCAAAAAAGAAAATCACTTTGTATTTAGCTTTATTAAAAAATACTTCTGAGGGTCACCTGGGTGACTCGGTTAAGTACCCGACTTCAGCTAAGGTCATAATCTCACCGAGTTGGAACTTCACATCCGGGCTCCCTGCTGTCAGCACGGAGCCCACTTGATCCTCTGTCCCCTCCCCCACTCATGTCACACGCTCTCTTTCAAAACTAAATATAAAAAAATAAAAACTTAAAAAAAATACTTCTGAGAAGGCAGGCCTCTTAACTCAGACTAGTTTCACGCCCATCTTTTCCAACAGTTTCTAAAATAATGTCATTCGCGTGCAGCTATGCAAAAACCCCAATGTTTCAATGCTGCTAAGGCGTATTTCATGTTGAACCAGAAGGAGCTTGTTTGGGATTTACCTTTTCCATTTACCTGATGGGAAACCTGGTACCCATAAAGCATTATGCATTTCTTTTAACAATCATACCCCCATGTATATACACTGGGTGGTTATAACGGAAGCTCTGGCACCAAGGACACAGATCACTTCTCTCAACTCTGGATCTTCCCTTTGATTTATTAACCTCCTCACCCACATTGTCAATTTTAAAGCCTCAGTCAGTTAAGCGTCTGCCTTCGGCTCAGGTCACGATCTCACGGTTGGTGAGTTCGAGCCCCACACTGGGCTCTTTACTGTCAGTGCAGAGCCTGCTTCGGATCCTCTCTCTCCCTCTCTCAAAATTAAATACATGTTAAAAAAATTTTGTAATGGTTTATGAAGCTTGTAAATCATGATTTACTTTAATAAAAATCAACATACCTTTCAGTGCCAACCTTCTTGCATATTTGACAGATCTGTAACAAAAGGCAGACCCTTATCCACCTCACCATGTCCTCAACAACATTGCTACTTTATTCAAATGGGGAAGACCACAGAAAGCAGATTAGAGCCCGTGGCTCTATTATTTGGCTCTTCGCTAACAACAACTATGTTTGCAAATTTCAGGATGGACTCGATCGCTTTTACAGTAGCAACTGAAACTTTTAAGCACAATTTAAGTTTTTGAAAGAAGGGGAGAGTTTCTGTAATCATTTCAAAAGGAGGAAAACATGAGAGGCTCTAAATAGCCATTCCAGAGGGACCGCTCTGGAACCTCATTAGGAACACCTGCTTTGGGCTATGCTTTGCCTAGGAAGGAAGTCACAATTTATAAACTGTGGAGTGGATTCCAGGAGTGGTAACCCAATGTGATACTCGTTTTGAGCAAAGTTATAGTGGAGCACGAGAACACGGAGACCTCTCCGAGACGCACTTTCCGGAGGGTCTCGGAGTCACGAACTAATTTGGTGTTTCCCTCTTTAGAAAACGGGTGTGAGGGCGTGCCTAGCCCCGGCAGGCTTGGTGCCGGGGAGGGGAGCCGTGGAGTGAGCGAGAAAGGCGGGCTACGGGCCGCACGACCCTGTAATGGTGTCTTGGCGAGTCACCGTCGCCGCGGGTACATGGACCCCGGCATCGGACCTTAAAAGACAGCACTTGGGATGAAAGAGCCAGGCCCCCCCGATCATCACCGTCTGCCCAGGCCTAAAGGAGCAGGGAGGAGGAACAACTTCCGCCTCGAGGACCGACGACGGGCGTCCCCAGGGGACTGAAAGGGCAGCTAGGAACCCACTGGGGAGGCCGCGCGCCCGCCACGAGGGGAACTCGGTGGGAACGCCGCGAAGCCAGGGCGGCGGGGGAAGGGAGTCAACCGCCATCTTCCCCCTCCCCGTCGCTCAAACCGACAAAGCGCGGCCCCGCGGCCAGCCCCCAGCCGCGGCCAGCCTGCTCTCGCGAGACCGCGAAGACCTCTGGGAAAGGCGGGGGGAAGGGAGGACAGAGGAAGGAACGCCGGACCCGGGAGATGGGGGCGGGCTGAGGCGGCGAGCGGAGCCTCAGGAAGCAGGAGGGGCGGAGAAAGACGCGATTGACGCGGCACGTGGACCAATGACGAGCGAGCTCGGGCGCCCCTCGGGCCAATGAGCCGTGCGGCCTGGCGCGGGGGGCGGGCGCAGGGGCCGAGGGTAGCTTGAGCGCGGCGGCGGCGTTGTTCAGTCAGAGCGAGAACATTCCAGAGGTGAGTCCGGTGGAGGGGCGGCGGCCCCGCGCCCCCTCCCCAGTCCTCCCCGCCCCTTCGACCCCCGCGGGCCGCTGGCTGGCGGGGAAGGCGCCCCGACGCCCGCGGCTCACGGCGCCGTCTCTCCGCGCCAGGTCGCCAGGCCCCGGGCGCTGAAGGGTGTGGACCCCGGACGTCGCTGGGACAGCCCCTCCCCGCTGCTCGGCGGCGCCTGGCCCGGCCGCTGCTCGCTGCGCTGCTCCGCCGCCTCCGCCGCCCCTCCTCGGACTCGGGTTCACGCGCGCCTCACTTCATCCCAGTCCCGGGCGAGCAGCGTTGGGTTTATGTCTTTATTTGACGAAAACGGTGAGTCCGCCGGCGGGCCGGCGGGGAGATGGCGGCCGCACAAGATGGCGGCGCGCCGCGTGACCCGCGCGCGTGTGGCGCAGTTCGGGCGGGCCCCCGCGGCCCCCGCGCCCTGCCCTCCGCCCCGGCCCCCGCCCCCCGCCCCCCTTTCCTCCCCCGCTTCCCTCCCCCCTTCCTCTCCCGCCCCCCACTCCGCCCCGCGGGAGCGCGCCGCGCGGGCTGAGTCAGGCCTAATTGCTGCATTCATGAGTCATCGCTCGCTCGGGGGCGGGGGCGGCCCGGGCCGGCGCCCCTCGGCCGGTTCCGTTTCCCCCGCCGCGCCGAGGCCGGGCGGCCTCCTGCCGCCCCAGGCGGCGCGGCCGGTGGGGCCCGGAGCGGAGCCGGGGAGGAGAGGTCGAGGTCGCGCTCGGTCACCGCCTCGCCGTCCGCGCGCACGGCCGCGAGCGCGCGCTTCCCGGTGGGGGTGGAGCGAGCGCCCGGTGCCGGAGGACGAGTCCGTAGTTTTCCGTCTCGGCGTGGGGGGTGGGGGAGGGAACCTGAGAAGTTTCTTCGCGAGACGGGCTAGGTTTGCAGAGTGCAGGCCTTGGTTCGGTCTCCCGGCAGTTGTTGAAATATGGCCGCTGCACGGAAGCGGGCCTCCGACGGGCCGTGTGTTCGGCGTGGTGCGAGCCCGCGGCCGCTGGAGCAGCGCGGCGGCTCCCACCCTAGTCCAGGTGGAGGCCTGCTTTGCCGCCACAGGTGTTCTGTGTTAGATGGGGTGCTGGCCGCCTCCCACGTGAGCTGGGTGCGCTCTTGTAGCAGCATTAGGCGAAGGGAGGTTTCCTCGCGCGGGAATCCCGTTAAACGTCGGGGGGGGGGTTGTGTGTTCTCTTTCTCTTTCAGAGCTGTTGCGCAGCCATTGGTACCTGTATTGGGGAAACATAGCATACAAACAAGAAGCTTACAGCCTCAGTGGCGAAAATTTTTTCATGTCAGAGACCGAGAACTCTTGCAGTCGTTTATGTCATCCCTTCTTCTCCAGACAGAAGATACCAAAAAGTTGCAATCAAAGATCTCTTCATCTTATTGATAAAGCCACTAATAAGCCAAAATGTCTGTCAATGTCAACCGCAGTGTGTCAGACCAGTTCTATCGCTACAAGATGCCCCGTCTGATTGCCAAGGTAACCCCGATCTTCCTAATGAGGCCTAAGCTCTTTTTGTGGATTTTAAAAGATTGCAGCTTCTGGGGCAGATAATGCAAAAATTAAAGTTCTTTTTTCCTTTAGGTTGAGGGCAAAGGAAATGGTATCAAGACAGTTATAGTCAACATGGTTGACGTTGCAAAGGCGCTTAATCGGCCTCCAACGTGTAAGTAATGCCTCTTAGGAGGAGTCTGAAAAAAACATCAATATGGAAATGACAAACTTTGTGGGTGTCTTGTTTCAGTTGTATGTTAATTAGTTTTGGGGTTAAGTGGAATCCTGGGGGTGAAAAACAACTGACTTGCTAGTTGCTGTTAGGAGATAAAATTACCCAAGCAACACATTTTAACTCCACATAAAAGTGTAAAGAGTGACATTTGTATAAGGAGGAATGAGTAGCCAAAGATTTAGTTAACAGAACTTTTCCTCCCCCCCCCCCCCCCCATAGATCCCACCAAATATTTTGGTTGTGAGCTGGGAGCACAGACCCAGTTTGATGTTAAGAATGACCGTTACATTGTCAATGGATCTCATGAGGCGAATAAGCTGCAAGACATGTTGGATGGATTCATTAAAAAATTTGTTCTCTGTCCTGAGTGTGAGAATCCTGAAACAGATCTGGTGAGTGTTCTTGAGGGTTTTGTCAATAAGAGAAAAAGTCACCTGTCTGCTTTTCTGATCAGTTCTGTGATTCCACCAACTTCTGTTCCCGAGAAGGCAAAACAACTTCATTGGAAGTAAAAACCAGAAGCAACACGTTTTTTTAAAATACTTTCATACTCTTCTACGTAGATTATTTTGCATAAAAGATACTGTTTTGTTTTTTTGTTTTTTTTGTTTTTTAATTTTTTTTTTTTAAACGTTTATTTTACTTTTGAGACAGAGACAGAGCATGAACGGGGGAGGGTCAGAGAGAGAGGGAGACACAGAATCGGAAGCAGGCTCCAGGCTCTGAGCCATCAGCCCAGAGCCCGACGCCGGGCTCAAACTCACGGACCGTGAGATCGTGACCTGGGCCGAAGTCAGACGCTCAACCGACTGAGCCACCCAGGCACCCCTAAAAGATACTGTTTTTATGTTAAGCTGGAGTTACCATCAGATACTTCAACACCTTGCCAGTTGAAGAATTTTTGCTTTTTTATCAGAGATGACATACTTGTTTTTAATCTTTGTTTCCTTTCTGGCAGCATGTCAATCCAAAGAAGCAAACAATAGGTAATTCTTGTAAAGCCTGTGGCTATCGAGGCATGCTTGACACACATCATAAACTCTGCACGTTCATTCTCAAAAACCCACCTGGTAAGTGTTCATGATGAACTTCTAAGATTTTAGCTTAAAAGCAACTGATGTTGGAAACAAAACTGAAGCTTTCTTGCTGTTACAAAATTAAAATATAAGGGATTTCTAATCTCTGTACCGTGTTAACGTGGAATCTATGAGTTTGAAAGACTACCAGTTAAACTCTGCTTTGTTCGGTTTGTTGTTGTCGGTTTTTAAGATCTGTTCTTTTGGAACGGGAGAAGTAGATACTATAAAACGAACTGTTGGGATCCCAGCAAAAGATCTACTTCTGGAATACTGTTTTGTGAACTGGGGTCTTTGCTTTTTAAGCTTGAGTGGCTTTAGAACATTGCAAGCAACACTCTGTGTCAGATGATCGAAGTTGTCTGATGCAATTTGAGCTTGCTATAGCAAGAAAGTCTAACCTATTCCAGTGGTCTCTTCCATGAGACCGACTGTTATATAGACTTAAACAGCGTTCTAACCGTTAACTAAAGTGCGGTTGAGATAAGCCTTTGTTCAGGTTCATGGGGGGAGAGAGGGTCAGGAGTGCCAACTTTCACTTAATTACCTGTTCTTTCTGAGGCACTACATGTTAATCTTTTCTAGTATTTGAGGGACATTCTCTTCTTACCCTGAGTGTTTTCACATATGAAATAATGGTAGATGAACTTGGTTTATGAGTCCTTTTAGAATTATTAAGTAGCATTGTGTTTGTGTATGGTTTTCTGAGGGGAATGTTCCAAAGCAAAAGGGGGCAAGGTTTTAAATGTTCATGAGACACCATGAAGTGTTGTACACATTGTAGTATTAATTTTTCACTTCTTTTTTTGGTTTTCCTGTAGAGAATAGTGACAGTGGTACAGGAAAGAAAGAAAAGGAAAAGAAAAACAGGAAGGGCAAAGACAAGGAAAATGGTTCCATGTCCAGCAGTGAGACCCCACCACCACCACCACCAAATGAGATCAGTCCTCCTCCACATGCCGTGGTGAGTGCACAGTTGATGGTATGGTAGGCGCTAAAGTTGTGTAAAATACGATGCTTGGGTGACATGGGCAAAGAGAATGAAACTAGTCATAGTTACAACATTGCAACAGTATGTTAGGTTCTTGATCCTGTGGTTAAAAAAGCCTGATGTGTGTTTGTGGGAAATGAACCTGATGCCATTAACATGACTAGAAATTTGGCGTGTTTTTTTTTTTATTTTTAAGGTATTTGACCAACCATACTTGTTTTTAACAGGAAGAAGAGGAGGATGATGATTGGGGGGAGGATACAACTGAGGAAGCTCAAAGACGCAGAATGGATGAAATCAGTGACCATGCGAAAGTTCTGACACTCAGTGATGATTTGGAAAGGACTGTTGAAGAGCGGGTCAATATCCTGTTTGATTTTGTTAAGGTAAAGCAAGTTGCTTCAAGAGCAGTTAAACAATTACGCGATCAGGAAATAAATTTTTTCCAGACTTGGGTTTTAAGGTATCTATGACTAAGCTGGTTACTTGGCGAGTAATTTTTTCTCAAGCTGTCTTTTGAATACTCCGGTGCCAGGTTTATTTTTTCCATGTTTTGCTCGAAAACTTCTTGAAGGTGGTT
This sequence comes from Panthera leo, assembly GCF_018350215.1. Taxonomy (NCBI): domain Eukaryota; kingdom Metazoa; phylum Chordata; class Mammalia; order Carnivora; family Felidae; genus Panthera; species Panthera leo. Next base: position 144,317,149 of record NC_056684.1, read on the forward strand.
CCAGGTACTATCTTTGGCGTGCACGTAATCACTGAAAAGTCTTGAAACTGGGGTGCCTGGGTGGCTCAGTTCAGCGTTCCACTTCAGCTCAAGTCATGATCTTTTCAGGAGTTCAAGTGCAGAGCCTGTTTGAGATATTCTGTCTCTGTCTCTCTCCCCCTACCCCCGCTTGGCACTTTCTCAAAGTAGATAAATTTTTTAAATGTGAATAATGAATAAGTCCTGCAACTATAATAAATTAGGAAAAAGGTCCTTGAAAGTTGGAATTACTAACTGGCATCTCTGGAGCAAGATATGTCTCCAATGCACTGAACTGCTTCCTTTTTGTTTGCAGAAAAAGAAAGAAGAAGGTATTATTGACTCATCAGACAAAGAAATTGTTGCTGAAGCAGAAAGATTGGATGTAAAAGCCATGGGCCCTCTTGTTTTGACTGAAGTTCTTTTTAATGAGAAGATTAGAGAACAAATTAAGAAATACAGGCGCCATTTCCTACGAGTAAGCAAATTATTTTAGGTTCATAAATAAGATGAGAGCTGGGTGACCCTGGGAACGTTGTTCTCTGTCATACTAAAAATGGAAATGATTGACCTACCTCACAAGCATGGGAGTATCTGGAAAATGCTGTAAAATAACACAGATCTTTAAGGGTTGACTGAATCACTGTTGAAGGCCATAGCTTTAAGGAATGATACTGGGACGATTAATGTACTTTGAGTGCTGCTTTGAAAGCTTGTTAATGCCAACGTGTTTATTTTCAGTTTTGTCACAACAACAAGAAAGCTCAACGGTACCTTCTTCACGGTTTGGAGTGTGTGGTAGCAATGCATCAAGCTCAGCTCATTTCCAAGATTCCCCATATCTTGAAGGAGATGTATGATGCAGATCTGTTGGAAGAAGAAGTCATCATCAGCTGGTCAGAAAAGGTGGGGAGTGTAGATACATAAACAGTCTCTTCAAGATGAGAAGTGTCGACCGCTGTTGGGGGGCTCTTTTGGAAGAAGTAACTTCTAATACTTCTACGTTGAAATAGTGTCCCTTGGATAACCCGTAGGTGATTCCCACCTGGCGTTGAGTCCAGATTAGGATGTGACCCAGTCCCTTCAAAGAGCTGAATGTGGGCAATTCTATGAGTGACTCAAAAATTATTTTTTAGATTCCTCAACTAAGGAAATTGTATTGAACGTTTTTTAGGCGTCTAAGAAATATGTTTCAAAAGACCTTGCCAAAGAGATTCGTGTCAAAGCGGAACCATTTATAAAATGGTTGAAGGAAGCAGAGGAGGAATCTTCTGGTGGTGAAGAAGATGATGAAGATGAGAATATTGAGGTAAATAGTGTTCGAGGTGGGGGTTTGGGAAGTTTAAAATGGCAGTCTTGGGTAACTGAAAATCTTTGGTAAGTGAAATCTCTCAATTTGATTGGCAATAATCTATGAATGCTCAAAGGTAACAACAGCAGGTTGAGTGTAGAGGGGCTAGTTGTGTATGAAAATTAAAATGTTACGCCATAGAGAACTTGGTTTTCACATGGTAAAAACTTAGAAAAAATAAAGGCTGTGTTTGGGTAGTTTTTTTTTCCTTCTTGACCATCGATTTGTACTACTATTATTTTTATAAATAGGTTTACTGGGATAAAAATTTACAGTAAACAAAAAATTTGTTTTATCAGGTGGTGTATTCGAAGACTGCCAGTGTACCTAAAGTTGAAGCTGTGAAGTCTGACAACAAGGATGATGACATTGATATTGATGCCATTTAAAGGGGTGGGTGCAGCCCAGCTTAACAGTGTAATGCTGCAAATCTTTCTGCATCATCAGCCAGAAGTGCAACATGTATGTGCAAAAGCTAAAATGGCTTAACATCATGCTACACTTTCTACTAAAAATGTATTGCTGTGAGTGGTCTGTAATTAAGCCCAACAAGACATCTAGGGAGTCCATACACATATCAGTGAGCAGATATAGTTTGCTTATTTATAGCATGTTTCTTTTTGAAAAATTAGTGGTGGACACATTTGGATCACATTTATACAGTTAAAAAATAAAGATTTGATTTTGGTCATTCTTAAGATTTTGGCTCTGAATGACTTACGCTGAAATGGCTCCTTAAAATACTGCACCATCATTAACCTGATAGGACTCTTGGAGCCTGTTAGATATTGTTAGATGCTGAGACTGTAAAGGTGTCTTCAGCAGAATGTAAACATAAGCTTACTTATAATTCTCTGCAGCCATTGAGAAGTACTTTGAGTGTTCAGTCCCTCAAAATGGCATCTGGTAATGTACATTCTTCTCATGCCAAGGTGGACTGATAATCAAATGGCAGCGTGACATCTTTATCTTACTGAGAAGTAAAAATGACCTGAGTGTCCTATAAATAATTTTAAGAGCAGGTTTTGAAACTTGAATTGTGTTTTTTCAGTTCGTGTATACTTACCCCAAATTGTAGTCTTTGGAGTCATGTGCATTGCACGTTGGATGAGCCAGGGGAATTATTACATTAACAAATAAGCATTTTACGTGTATGTAGCTGTTGCTTTATACTGAGAAAATTTTGAAACTAAGGTGTGGTTATATAGTAAGCTATGACTTTATTTGGGGGAAGCAGGAAAAGGTGCACTTAATCTCTAGCAAAATGAGCATAATTTTTCAACTCTTATTCTTAGGATCTAATTATAATTTCAAATGTTTTAGGCATATTGTATCTTTTGTTCATTGTGGATTTCCTCCTGATAATATGGTTTGTTTAATGCCTTTTACATGTGGATACTTAGTAGCTTAATGCTTTTTAGGTTTTGGTTGCTATCTTGCCAAAATAAGTGTTACTGTGTCTCAAACTTGATTTTTTTCCCCCCCAAAAAATGTTTTATTTAAAAAAAAGCTAAGAGCATACTTCCAGTTAAAGCCTATATTTTGGTGTAAGACTTAAGGTGTTTTTTATTTCATGTTGAATATAGCCAGACACCCAAGAAGTCTGATGATGGTCACTGAATGCAGGTTACTGGGGCCTGACCCAGCCCATCCTGAGATTTAGATTTGGAAATAACTTGCTGGTGAATTCTTGGCTCAATTAGCTGGTCTAAACTCATTTGACGTGGGTTATGGCTATATCAGAAATTCTCTTCAGGGGAGAAACTTGTTCCATTTATTCCTTTCCACAAAGTACACTAGGAATCAAAAATCCAAAGGATTAATTTTGTTGGGAGCACTGTCTTACATCGCTTTTTTCTGTGATCCATCTTCACAGATTATAATGAGACCTTAATAAATGTATCTAAGAATTTTTCACATTGGAAATTATATAAACATTTGGTATAATAAAATCTTGTTAGCTTGATGTTTTAAGGAAGTAAAATCAAGTAATCTATCTGCAAATTGGTCTCTCTCTGCCTTTCAGTCAATATTGAGTGAAGAAGCATCTACCAGGAGAGAATGTGCTCTGTCACACCGAAGAGATGAGATTTTTGCAAACTTGTATCTTACCTAGGTTACAATTCTTTGCCATAGGCGATTTTGCTTTCATTATCTGAAATTCTGTAGGAATTGGTGGTGACTTAGGCCAAGTTGCATTCAACATACCCAATGTCAAGCTAATAGGGTTTTGTTATGGAGCTTTCTTCTTCTCCCCTACCCTCCTTCTTTTAATCTGAAAGAAAACCCGTTCGGGCTTCTAAACACTATTTTGGCTGAGACCAGTATTTAGTCTGGTGCCAAACTTAGAATGGAATTCAAATCCACATAATAAAAATTTTACCCATAGAAGCTATCTTAGTAAGTTAATCCTTGCTTTAATCTATTCAACGGTTTTAAAATTTCCTGTTTTAAACAGCTACATTACTTGATTAAAACAATGTTGAAATTATATTTTGTCTTTGCTTTAATATTAAAATTAGTCTAGATTTTTATTTTATATGATCGGAGCATTGAACTCTGCCCTGTTTTGTAGCTGCCGGTTTGGATTTGTGTTGGGATGTTTTACTTCCATGGTTGCAAGTCCCACTCACAAAACACACACTGCCTCATTACTGTGGGTCAGTGACTTTCCCTAGGTCTTGTATTCCTGTCCTGTAACCCGAATTAATTACAAACTGAAAAGTTCTGCCTTAATCTGAGTTCTTGAAATTTCTTCAATTACTTTGGGGAATTGAGGTGTTAAGTGTATAGTCCTGTAACTGGATACAGTTTTTATCTCTAGTTAAGAAAGGGAAACGGGTGCTTGGGAGGCTCAGTTGGTTAAGCGGCCAACTTTGGCTCAGGTCATGATCTCAGGGCTCGTGAGCTCTAGCCCTGAGTCAGGCTCTGTGCTAACAGCTCGGAGTCTGGAACCTGCTTCAGATTCTGTGTCCCATCCCCCCCCCCCCCCCCCCACTCTGTCTCTCTCTCTCTCTCTCTCAAAAATGAATAAACATTAAAGAATTTAAGAAAGGGACATAGAGGAGATTTTTCTCTAAACAAGTCCTTTCTGGAATCGATGAACCTCAGGTTTGAGAAGGGAAAGAGGTATTCTTTTAATACAGTGCTTTCCATCTCGGGCTATGCTGCAGTCCCGCCCCCCCCCCCCCCCCCCCCCACTCCAGGGCAGTAAGCACTGAGTAAAAGCCTTTGATCTGAAGAGAACTTTGAAATAAAAGCTGGTCTTCTTAAAAGACCCTTCTAGAACATCTAGAAGGGTACTGGTCAAGAAGAGACTTCTTGCTGCATTTTGTATCTCTTAAAGATGTTTTTGGGGTTTTGTTTTTTTTTTTTTATGTTTGTTTTTCAGAGAGAGTAGGGAGAGGGGGGAGACACAGAATCTGAAGCAGGATCCAGGCTCTGAGCTGTCAGCACAGAGCCTGACGTGGGGCTTGAACTCACAAACCGCAAGATCATGACCTGAGCCAGAGTCGGATGCTAAACTGAGCCTCCCAGGCGTCCCCTTTGACTTTTAATTGACAGACTATAGGGGCACCTGGGTGGCTTGATTGTGTCCAATTTCTGCTCAGGTGTGATCTCACAATTCATGGGTTGGAGCCTGCTTCGAAGATCCTGTGTCTTTTCTCTTTGGCTCCTCCCCTGTTCACTGCCTGTCTCTCACTCTCAAAATCTCTTTTTTGAAAACATGACAAGATAAAGCAGAGTGATACGGGCAAATAACTTGGCAAAGATCTCGAGGCTGGCTTATGCAGTCTCTGTAGTTGACCCTGTGAGCCTTTGCTCTTAGAAGGCTGGGGGCTCAGGTTTTCTGTCCACCTGCAGTAGGACTCTGTACTCCAGCCCTAATACCTGGTGGTTTACAGCCAGAAAAGTGAATCCTTCTGTGTACTAGAATGTGGGGAGAATAGCTCCCTGCAGAGACGTTTTCCTCAGAACCTAGACTGCGGGAATAGTGTTAGGATCTCAAAACAGACATGGGAAGGGTCCGAGTTGCTCCAGTGCCTGCTATTGGGATACTATTCATTCAGTGAGGCTTTTTTTATACTTATTTGCGTATTTATTTTTGAGGGTGCAAGTGAGCACAGGGCAGAGAGAGAAGCGGGGCTTAAGCTTATCCGGTGTGAGACTCAAACTCATGAACCATGAGATCATGACCTGAGCTGAAGTCAGATGCTCAACAACTGAGCCACCCAGGCACCCCAGTGAGCTCTTTTTAAGGGGCATATTCACATGGGCTTTGGAATCAGACCTGGACTCCAGCCTGGGCCTCTCTGGGAGACTTCTCTGTAGCAGAGATGGTAACTCCACCATGCAGCACTTAAAATTCTGATGGAAGCCTAATAATGTCAGTGGAGGGATTCTTGCTGGGCTGGGGCAGATAGGGAAAACTCTCTTGTCTGGAAGGAGGGGATAGAAGGGTAGTGCGTGTGCTGGGATCTCCAGACATCTGAAGCAGGGATCAGAGTAGACTGAGGGAAGCAGTGGGTAGCTAGAAGTTATTTTTAAGCTACTGAACAGTTGAAGGGAAGCCCTGTGGTTAAGCAGCCATTAGTGTGCCACAGGTGATTACTACAAGCAACATTTATTCTGCAGTGGTACTCCGACCAAGCCAAGTCTATGGCTGAGGACAGTTCCTGGGCCTACTGGGATCCCGTAACAGCTGCAGACAGCACCCTGAACCAGTAGCCAGCTCAGCCTGTCACCTCTCCCAACAGAGTGAGTGGAGCACCTCCCATCAGCACTGTCATGGGGTAGCACTAAGCTGGTGCCGGCAACATTTAAGCCCCCAGCCCAAGATGAACCGGACTGAGGGGTTCAGGGCCAGTGGGTGAAGCTGAGCCACGTCTAGTACTGGCAGTCTTCTAACTGGAGGAAGAAGCGTCATTCCAAAGTATCCAGTGGGGTTGGTAGCGCAGGTATTAACATGCACCTCATAGGAAGAAATAATCCCGGAGAGTAGAGAACTGTCCTGAGGTCCCGTGGCATACCCACACAAGCTGGACCCCAACATTTCTGCCTAAGTGAACTGTGCCCTATCCAGCTTTCAGGTCTTTGTTGCACTGTGAGGGACTTAATGCAGAGATAAGGAGGAACTTTGTTCCTTAAGAGGGTTTGTGCAGGGAAGACCAGATGACAGATTGCTTGACGTTGATTGAAATTTACACTGAATGGACTAGAGCCATCAGAAGCAGTCTCCCAAAGGAAGGGCACCATTCCCTCAGGTACCCCAGCAGATCCTTTAGCCCCTGACCTGCGTCAGACCTTGGGCAAGCTTGCATTGTTCCCCACCCTGGAGGAGTTCGCAGACCAAAGCACACACAGCAGAGGGGTAGAACTTGAGAGAGAAAATGACTGGGGACTTGACTGTCTGAAATTAAAAGCAGCATCACTGAGGATGAGTATGAGTAGAAACGTGGGAGGGAAGGCCCTTCCCCTGAAGTGGACTGTAGCAGATGAGGCTGGAAGCAGTGGGACATCTGCAAAGTCAAGCCCTTGAAGCTTTATAAGACTGCAGGAACAATTCTATTTGCATTCTCCTGTAGGGGCAGCTAACCCACTGGGAGTCCAGGAGGGAGTGGGGGGCAGTCCCATGGCTGACACCCAGCAGTGGAAGACTGGTCAGACAAGGATGCACTTTTATTTATCCTGGGAAGTTTGGGGTCTCCAAACAGCCTTGCCTGTTGAGTCCCAGTGCCCCAGATTGGAGAACGCAGGCCCAAACCCCTTTCCCAGAGGGAGCAGAATCAGAGCACCCATGAATGATAGAATTTCACCCTCCTTAGACCTGGTTTCCCATTCGGAGTTTGGATAAAGGCCCACACCCAGCAGGAGGTCCCTGGAGCGTCAGGGCCTGAGTGGACACAGAGTTTTTATATTGTGGCTGCTAGGTCAAGGATTGTTCTCTAGTGGCAGGGTTGGGGACCTCCAACACTGAAGAAAATTTTTTAGACGTAACTACGAGCTGTTGTGATTGAGAACTTTACCCAGATGTGGAGGATGGTTTTCCAAGGAGTCACAGGATAATGGTATTGGGAATCTCACACAAGTCTCGACTTCTGAGGACCCAGAGATTGCTGCAGTTTGGCGTTGTGGACATACTGTAGCAGTCAGGGCTCCAGGCAGCTGTGCAAGACAGCATCCCTCCAGGGCGCTGCCCACCTGTCTGCATCCCTGGGTTTCTCTTTTTCTGTCCACTGCCCATAAGTTTCCTGGTTCTCTAGAACTGTACTCCTCGTGACTTGGCTTTCTCATGGTGCCCCGCGCCCGTGAAGCTTCTATTCCTTCAGTTCTTAAACCTGATGTGAATTCCTGACAGGCTGTGTCTGATACACTCCACAGCTTCTCAACATTTCTATCAGGTTGGTTTGTTCTCTTGCAGCTGTTGTAGGCTCTGTTGGCAGCTCCAATTTGCTGTGGCTAAGGGAGGACAGAGTGTCACAAGGGATTTGAGATGTGGCTCCCGGAGGTTGCTTTACAGTAGGGGATGGTGATTGGAGTCCTCGGGGACCTCCGTGATACATTGCCTTTCACTGGAATCCATTTCCTCCATTACTAGCAGGTTCCGAGGATGTCTACTGAGGACATTTGCTGCCTCATCTAAGCAGTTAACCAAATGGCAAGTGGACGCTGCCCTTGTGTGAACGTACCCTGAGAAGAGGCTACAGGTCCTGCCACAGAGATCTCACATCTGATAGGGGAGCCAGGGTGGGCCAAAAGGACCCTGTCCTCCAAGTAGCAGGAATCTGTTCTAGGATTGCAGCTTCTGATCAGAGTGCAGACAAAGAGAGGCCATTGTTGCACCTCCCCCCATTGTTGCAAGCCCCTCCTCTTCAGGCTAACATGACTTAACAGGATGTAAACAGAGAGTACCCCCGCCACCTTCAATTTTCTCATCTTTGCCCTTTTTTTTGCCAGATAACAAAGACTGATGTATGAAAGCAACTGGATTTACAAGGGAAAAATAGAAAGTGTACGTGCTCAGGGAAAAGCTTGGTCTGAAGAGGGCTGAGGTTTATACATTAGGGGCACCTGGGTGGCTCACTTGGTTAGGTATCTGACTCTTGATTTCGGCTCAGGTCATGATCTTGTGGTTCGTGTGATCAAGCCCTGCACTTCGGGCTCCCAGCTAACAGCACAGAGCCTGCTGGGGATCCTCTGCTCCTGCCCCTGCTTGTGCTCAAACACACTTTCTCTGAAAAAAGTTTATACCTCAGGATGACCCTTGGCACAGAGACCGTCTGTAACTGAACATAACATGTAATTTGAAATGGTAACAACCCAGCAAGCCCTGGGGATGGAAAAGAATCTGATTTCCAGAGTTAACACTTGGTTAGATTTAAGTATCCACCATACAACAAAAACCTTACAAGAAATAGGAAACAGGAAAGTATGTCCCATTCACAAGGTTAAAGAAATCAAACAGTCTCTGAAAAAGATCTAATAGAAGATCTTCCGAGCAAAGTATTTAACCATCTTAAAGATACTCAAAAAACTAAAGGAAAATGTGGGGAAAGTCAAGACCGTTTCTAAACAATAGAAATATCAGTAAAGATAAGAAACCTAAAAAAATGTTGGAGCCAAAAAATACAAATCAAAAATTCACTACAGGGATTCAAAGGCAGATGTGGGCATGCAGAAAAATTCAGCAAGCTTAAAATACTGAAGAAATTACTGAATCAAAACAACCAACAGATCTAAGAAAATTGAACAGAGCCTAAGTGACCTGTGGAACACCAGTAAGAGGACCAACCTATGCATTGTGGAGTCTCGGAAAAGAGAAAGGGACAATATTTGAAGAAATGCTGGCTGAAGTTTTCCCAAGGTAAACCAGACATGACGTTCAAACATCCAAGAAGCTCAGCAGAGTCCCAAGTAAGAGACTCAGACCCACTGAGATACATTATAATCAAACTTCAAAAAACAAGAGAATCTCGAAAGCAAGAGAACAGGGACTCCTAGATACAGGGATCATTTCCACCACCACCTCCATAAGATGTCTCATCAGAAACAATGTAGGCCAGAAGGTTGATATATTCAAAGTACTAAAAGAGAAAGTAAATTGTAGTTACGAAGTGAGGGCAGAAATCCAACATTCCCAGAAAACCAAAAGCTGAGAAGGTTTGTTAACCACCAAACTTGCCCTGTAAGAAATGCTCAAGGGATGCCTGTAGGGTGAAGTGAAAGAATACTAGACAGAAAAATCTTTTTTTTAAGTAAGGTAAATGGGAATTACAAAAACTATTGGACTCATAACTCCCACTTTACTTTCTACATGGTTTAGGAGAATAGATTTTAAAAAACAAATATTAATTGGGCACCTGAGTGGCTCAGTTGAACTTCTGACTTCAATTGAGCATCCAACTTCTGGTCAGGTCATGATCTGGTTGGCGAGTTCAAGCCCCGAGTCTAGTATGCTGCTGTCAGGGTCAAGGCCCACTTTAGGTCTTCTGTCCCTCCCTCTCTGCCCTTCCCCCACTTGCACTCTCAAAAAAATAAACAACTAGTATTACTGTAATTTTGTTTTCTAACTCCGATTTTTATTTCCTGCATAATTTTTTTAAGTTTATTTTGAAAGAGAATCCCAAGCAGGCTCTGTGCTATCAGCACGGATCCCTGGATCCCAACATGGGGCTTGAACCCAGGAATCCATGAGATCATGTCCTGAGCCAAGATCAAGAGTCAGTCATTTGACCAACCAAGCCAGTCAGGTGCCCCTGTTTTCTACATAATTGAAGAAACTAATGAATTTTAAAGAATTATTACTTTGTTTCTGGACGCTACTTTGCATAAAGGTGTAGTTTTGTGACAGTTGTTAATTGACGGGGTAGGGAGAGAAACAGTCTTTGTAAATTAGTGAACTTAAGCTGGTATTAACTCAGAATGTTACAACTTTAGGACGTTAAATGTAATCTCTGTGGTAACCTCAAAAAAAATATATAGAATATGTACAACAGAAAATGAGAAAATAATTTAAACATTTAACTACAAATATCACCTAAACACAAAAGATTACAGTAATGCAGGAAATGAGGGACAGTAGAGCTTTAAGGTATACAGAAAACGGCACAATGACAAAATTGTCCTTACCAGTATTAATTTAAACGTAAATGGGTTAAACTCTAATCAAAAGAGGGATTGGCAGAATAAATAAAAACACATGATGGCAACTACATGCTATAAAGAGACTCGATCCAAGCCCAAATAGATTGAAAGTGAAAGAATGGCAAAAGATACTCCATGCAGATAATAACCCATAGAGATAGGGGATGACTATGCTGATATCAGACAAAATAGATTTTAAAACAATAAAGGTTATAAAAGAAAAAAGGACATTATATATTAATAAAAGTGTCAATACAGCAAAAAGAACAAGTATAAACATTGGCACAACTAATAACAGACCAGGAAAATTTATGAAGGAAGGGGTGTGCAGGTGGCTCAGTTGGTTAAGTGTCTGACTCTTGATTTCAGCTCAGATTGGTTGTGATCTCCTGTTCCACCGTCATGAGATTGAGCCCCATCTGGGGCTCTGCACTGACAAATGTGGAGCCTGCTTGGGATTCTCTCTCCCTTTCTGCCCTTCCCCAGCTCACTCACTCTCAAAATAAATAAAAATCTATGTGAAGGGGAAACAAAGAATTTAAGGTAGAGTTCTACGGTAGTAGATGGAGACTTTTAACACCCTGCTCTCAATAATAGAATGACCAGCCAAAGTAAGGAAATAAAGGATTTAACACAGCGCATAAACCAACTAGATCTAACTGAAATTTACAGACCATTCCACCCAACAACAGCAGCACACACTTTTCAAGTGCACATGGGACATTTTCTAGAATAGGCTTATCCGTTAGGATATAAAATAAGTCTCAGTATAGGTAAAAGGTCAGAGGAGTATCTGGGTAGCTCAGTTGGTTAAGCGACTGAGTTGCTTTCAACTCAGGTCATGATCTGGTTCATGAGCTCAAGCCCCACATCCAGCTATCTGCTGTCAGTGCAGAGCCCACTTGGAATCCTCTGCCGCCCCCCCCCCCCCCCACACACACACTCATGCTCATGCACTGTCTCTCAAACTTCTTTAAAGAAGTAAAACTAAGGGGTACCTGGGTGGCTCAGTGGGTTGAGAATCCAACTCTTGATTTTAGCTCAGGTCGTGATCTCACAGTTTGTGAGTTCGAGCCCCATGTAGGGCTCTGCACTAACTGCAGAGCCTGCTTGGGATTCTCTCCCTTTCTCTCTGGCCCTCCCCTGCTCATGCTTTCTGTCTCAAAATAAATAAATCTATATATTTTTTAAAGCAGTAGAACTAGAGGGGTGCCTAGGTGGCTCAGTAGGTTGGGCATCCAACTTCGGTTCAGGTTATGATCTCACAGTTCATGAGTTGGAGCCCTGCATCAGGCTCTGTGCTGACAGCTCAGAGCCTGGAGCCTGTTTTGGATTCTGTGCCTCCTCCTCTCTTTCTCTGCCATCCCCAGCTTGTGCTCTGTCTCAAAAATAAACACTAAAAAAATTTTTTTACAGGAGTAGAACTAGGAAAAAAAAGTGGAAATTAAAATGCTATTAAACAATCAATGAATCAAAGAAGAAATCAAAGGGAAATTAGAAAATATTTTGAGATGAATAGAAACAAAAACAAAACTTAAGAGACCAAGCAAAAACAGTGCTAAGCTATACATGTTTAGCATTAAAAATCAAAGATTTCAAATCAACAACCTAACTTTACAACTTAAGGAACTAGAGCAAGAAGAATAAACCCAAATCTAGCAGAAGGAAGGAAAAAGACTAGAGATAAATGAAATAAAGAGTAGAAAAATAATAGAGAAAAGTCAATAAACCAAAAGATATTCTATGCAAATGGAAACCAGATGAAAGCGGAAGTAACTATACTTGTATCAAACAAAGTAAAGCTTAAAGACTAAAAAAAAAAAGACAACAGTGTTACATAATGATAAAGGGGTATTTATGCAGTCAGTAGAGGAGCACTAAAATACATGAAATGAATATTAAAAGACCTAAAGGAAGAAATAGCAATACACTAATAATAAGGGATTTTATTGTCCCATTATACCAATGGATAGAACATCCAGACAAAATCAGTAAGTAAACATTAGCCATAAATGACATATTAGTCCAGATGGACTTAGATGTTTACAGAGCATTCCATCCAAAGACAACAGCATACACGTCTTTCACAAGTGTACATGGAGCATTTTCCAGTGTAGGTCATATTTAGACCACAAAACAAGTCTTAATAAATTTAAGAAGATTGAAATAATACCAAGCATCTTTTCCAAACACAATGGTATGAAACTAGAAATTAATGTTATGAAGAAGGAGTGCCTGGGTGGCTCAGTCAGCTCAGGTCATGATCTTGCAGTTGACGAGTTCAAGCCCCAAGTCGGGCTCTATGCTAACAGCTTGGAGCCTGGAGCCTGCTTCGGATTCTGTGTCTCCCTCCCTCTCTGCCCCTCCCTTGCTTATGCTCTCTCTCTCTCAAAAATAAATAAACATTTGTATATATATAAATATTTATATATTATTTATACATATATATTTATATATATATTTATATATATACAAATATTTATATATATTTAATTTTACGAAGAAAACTGGAAAATTCACAAATATGTGGAGATTAAAACAGCTACTGAACAACCAATGGGTCAAAGAGGAAATAAATTTAAAAACACCTTGAGACAAATGAAAACAAATATACCAAAATTCATGGGATGCAACAAAAGCAATTGTAAGACAGAAATTCATAGTGATAAATGATGGCTTCAAGAAACTGAGATCTACACCTCAGAACAAATGAAGCCCAAAGTTAAGAGAGGGAAAGCTATAACAAAGCATAAATAAATGGAGTCTAAAAAGACAATGAAGAAGATCAATGAAAGTAAGAGCTGGTTCACTGAAAAAGATAAAACTACATTGACAAGCTTTTAGCTAGACTCACCAAGAAAAAAGTACTCAAAATTAGAAATGAAAGAGATATTAGAACTAATACCACAGATGGGGCGCCTGGGTGGCTCAGCCAGTTAAGAGTCAGACTCTTGATTTCTGCTCACGTCATGATATCATTGTGAGATCGAGCTCCACATTGGGCTCTACACTGACAGTGTGGAATCTGCTTGGGATTCTCTCTCTCTCCCTCTAGGCCCCTCCCCTGCTCATTCTCTCCATGAAAATAAATGAACTTAGGAAAATAAATGAACTTAAAAAAAAAAAAAAAAAACAACTTGGGGCACCTGGGTGGCTCAGTCAGTTGAGCGTCCAACTTCGGCTCAGGTCGTGATCTCGCAGTCTTGTGAGTTCAAGCCCCGCATCAGGCTTTGTGCTGACAGCTCAGAGCCTGGAACCTGCTTCGGATTCTGTGTCTCCCTCTCTCTCTCTCTCTCTAGCCCTCCTCCACTCATGCTCTGTCTCTCTCTGTCTCAGAAATAAACGTTTAAAAAAATTACAAATAAATAAAAACTGATACCATAGAAATACAAAGGGTCATAAGAAACTATTGTGAACAATCATGCCAACAAATTAGACAACCTAGAAGAAATGGATACGTTTCTAGAAACATGCAACCTACCAATTGTAATGAAACAGAAAATCCGAACAGACTGATTACTAGTAAGGAGATTGAATCAGTAATCAAAAACTCCAAACAAAAGTCCAGGACTAGATGGTCTCACTGGTGAATTCTACCAAACATTCAAAGAAGAATTAATCTCAATCATTCTCAAAATCTTCTAAAAAATAGAAGAGGGAACTCTTCAAAACACTTTATGAAGCCAGCATTACCCTGATACCAAAACCAGACAAGGATGCCACAAGAAAAAATTACAGGCCAATATCTCTTAACAAATACAGATGCAAAAATTATCAACAAAATATTAGCAAACTGAATTGAAAAATACATTAAAATGATCATACACCATGGTCAAGTGGGATTTATTCCAGGGATGCAAGGACCCAGGGTTCAACATCCACTAATTGGTCAATTGATACACCACCTCAACAGAAGAAATAATCATATAATCATCTCAATGCAGAAAAAACATTTGACAAAATTCAATATCCACTTATGATAAAACTCAAAAAAGCAAGTATAGAGGGAATATATCTTGACATAATAAAGGCCATATATGACAAACCTACAGCTAACATCATACTCCATGCACGAAACATGGTAAGATTAGGAACAAGACAAGGATGCCCACTCTTGCCACTTTGATTCACTATAGTATTGGAATTCCTAGCTAGAGCAATTAGGTAAGAAAAGGCATCCATATTGGAAAGGAAAAACTAAAATTGCCACTATTTGTAGATGACATGATAGTATATATAGAAAACCCTAAAATTTTTATCAAAAAACTATTTGAACTAATAAATTCAGTAAAGTTGGATACAAAATCATTATACAAAAATTGTTTGCATTTCTGTATGCTAGTAACAAACTATCAAAAAAATTAAGAAAACAATCCCATTTACAATTGCATCAAAGAGAATAAAATACCTAGGAATAAATGTAACTAAGGAAGTGAGAGACCTGTATATTAAAAACTACAAGGAGCGCCTGGGTGGCTTAGTTGGTTGAGCATCTGACTCGATTTTGGCTCAGGTCAGGATCCCAGGGTTGAGGGATTGAGCCCTGTATTGGGCTCTGTCCTGAGTGTGGAGCCTGCCTAAGATATTCTTTCTCTCTCTCTCTCTCTCTCTCTCTCTCCCTCCCCCCACCCGCCTCCGCCCCTCTCCCCCACTCTCTCTCTCTCAAGTTAAAAAAAAAGAAAAACTACAAGACATTAACAAAAGAAATTGGAGAAAATACAAGTAAATGGAAAGATATCCTATTCTTATGGAATGGAAGAATATTGTTATAATGTTTATACCACCAAAAGCAATATACAGATGAATGCAATCTCTATCAAAATTTCAATGGCGTTTTTCAAAGAAACAGAACAAACCTAAAACTTGTATAGAACACAAAAAATCTCAAATAGCCAAGGCGATATTGAGAAAGAACAACAAAGCTGGAGGCATCACACTCCCTGACTTCAAACTATATTACAAAGCTATAGTAATTAGATGACAGAGTAGGGGGACCCTAAGTTTGCCCCATTCCACAGATACAACTAGATAACACTCATATTGGTATAATAGTCCAAAAAATGATCTGGAGACTGGCAGAACAAACTCCACAACTAAAGGTAGAGGAGAGGGCGCATGGAGAAAAGTAGGAAGAGTGAAGACACAGTCTGAGAGTGAATGGACTGTACTGGTCCATGGTGGGGAGGGAGCTGGTGGTAGAAAAGGGTGAAAAACAGAGTTTCACATCAGGAAACCCAGAAATGGGGAGACAAACCCCATAACATTTGTCTTTGAGAGAGGGGCCAAATTTCATTGAGTTCTTACAACCATTGGGACTTAAACCCTGGAATTTTAAAAATTGGTGAACTCAGCTCTGGGAGAGCTCAGAGGGTGTTAGGAAGTGGAGTCCCTGCCCTTAAAGAGACAGCATAACAAACAGCCTGTGCAGATACAGTGTACAACCAGCAGTTTGAAAAATGCCAGGGGCAGACAGGAGAGACAGTAATTTGCTCAATGTGGAGTGTGGCCCTAAGAGACAGGGATCATAGAGAGACCGCTTCAGAAACAAAGGAGCTGGCAGGTACCACTTCCCTTCCCTCACCCCTCACCATAAACAACAGCCATCTGTGGGAACTAGTGCAGCATCAACACGTGTTACCTAACTTGCTTATACCAAGTCCCATGTACCCCCCGAGCTTCAGCGGATCTGCCCTTCCCAGTCACGCTCCCCTTAGTTCCAGCACTGCAGGCCCCCTTCCCCAGAGGACAGTCACAAACTCTGCCAACACCACATCTCCTGACCTGCACATTTTGTGGACCTCAGTTCTGGTGGTTGTGGGAGTAGATCACATTTTGCGAGCAGACCACTGCACGCCTTGTTAAAGCATATCCCACCCCTATTGGGGACCAGACACTACACACAATAGGCAAAGAGAGCCTCTGCAGACAATTGGACAGAAGAAAAAAGAGGCCAAGATTCAATAGCAGAGCATACACAACACATAGGAGACACTCCGTGAAGCACCAGGCCCGGGGGAACAGGGAGACACTGCAATGCAAGGCACTACAAGAACTTTTCTTCATAAAGCTATTATCAAGAGCAAGAGAAGTAGCCGACTCTCCTAACACAAAAACAGACACGGAGTTAGACAAAATGAGGCGACAGAGAAATATGTCTCAAATGAAATAACAGGACCAAACCACAGCAAGAGACCTAAATGGATATAAGAGATACACTTGATAGAAAATTTAAAGTAATAATCATAAAGATACTCACTGGACTTGAGAAAATAGTAGAGGACATCAGTGAGACCCTTAACACAGATTAAAAAAACCAATCAGAGATCAAGAACACAATAAATGAAATTAAAAATACATTTGATGGAATAAATAGCAGTCTAGATGAAGGAGAGGAATGAATTAACGACCTTGAAGACAACAGACTAGAAAGTAACCAAGCTGAAAAAAGGAGAGGAAAGAAAATTACACAAATTGAGAATAGTCTTAGGGAACTTAGTGACTCCATCAAGTATAATAACATTTGTATTATAGGGATCTCAGAAGAAGAACAGAGAGAAAATGGGGTAGAAAATTTATCTGAAGAAATAATAGCTGAAAACTCCCCTAATCTGGGAAAGGAAATGGAGATCCAGATCCAGGAGGCACAGAGATCCCCCAGAATTCAACCCAAGGAGGTTCACACCAAGACATACAGTAATTAAAATGACCAAAAAAAAAAAAAAAAAAAAAAAAAAAAAAAAAAAAAAAAAAGCAGTGATAAAAAATTTTAAAGCACCAAGTGAGAAAAAGACAATTACATACAAAGGAAACTCCATAAGGCTATCAGTGGGTTTTTCAGCAGAAACATTACAGCTAGAAAGGAGTGGCATGATATATTCAAAGAGGTGAAAGGGAAAAAATTTCAGCCAAGAATACTTTCTCCATCAAGGCTACTATTCAGAATAGAAGGAGAGATAGAATTTCTCAAACAAAAACCAAAGGAGTTCATGACCACTAAACCAGCCCTACAGGAAATATTAAAGGGGCCTCTTTGAGTGGAAAGGAAAGACCATAAGTGAGAGTATGAAAAGTAAAAAAACAAAGGCAGTAAAAATAAGTATTTCTGTAAAAATCAGTCAAGAGATTCATAAAATAAAAGGATATAAAATATGACAACATATACCTAAAAGGTGGTGGGGAGAGGAGTAAAGAATGAGCTCAAGCTAACACAACCATCAAACTGATATAGACAGAAGATGCTATACACAACCCTAATGGTAACCATAAATCCAAAATCAGTAATAGATATGCAAAGAATAAAGAGAAAAGAATCCAAGTATATCACTAAAAAAAAGCTGACTAATCATAAGAGAAGAGAGCCAAGGAAGAAAGGAACAAAGAACTACAAAAACAACCATGAAGCAAGTAACAAAATGCCAATAAATACATATCTATCAATAATTACTTTGAATGTAAATGCGCTAAATGCTTCATTCAAAAGACACAGGACAACAGAGTGGATTAAAAAAATAATAATAATAATAACAAGACCCCCAAAAAAGACCCATCTATATGCTGTGTACAAGAGACTCATTTCAGACTGAAAGACATCTGCAGATTGAAAGTGAAGGGATGGAGCCCCACCCAATCAGAGGCACAGCAGGCTCATGACTCCAGGCCTGGACGTCAGAGCTAAGAAGTGTTCAGAACCCAAGTCATGGATCCACCTATGCGTAAAGAAAATTCCAAAGTTAAACAACCTGTCAGCAAAGTTGAGAAGGCCAAGCAGAAATCAGCCCAGCAGGAGCTGAAGCAAAGACAAAGAGCAGAGATCTATGACCTCAACAGAGTCATGACAGAACCTGAGCAGCAAGAGTTCGATGAGTTCTGTAAACAGATGCAGCCATCTGGAGAGTGAGCCACTCCTTGTTCAAACTAGATGGGACCCCAGAGGCTTTGTCTGCCAGCTTGTTACTAGTTTTAGGCTGAGATGGTTCATTTGGAACCGTACAGAACTAGACAGGAAGACATTTGTGTTATCCCTAAAACTGGATAAATCTGAACTTACTGCATGTAACGCTGGCTTCACTGATTCCTCCAGTCTGAATTATCTCAGTACTTACTGAAGAGACTTGTTTTATTCTTCTTAGACAATAGATTTTTTATATGTTTCCATTGTTTGAGAAAAATCAGTGTTTCTTGTGAAACTGTAGATCTTCTCCAAAAGTATAAATAAAATACTAATAAAAAAAAAAAGTGAGGGCATGGAGAAACATTCATTATGCAAATGGATGCCAGAAGAAAGCTAGGATAGCAAGTCTTATATTGGAACAAATGGATTATAAAACAATGAATGTAACAAGAGACAAAAAAGGACACTATTTATTAATAAAGGGGACAATCTAACAAGAGGGTATAATAATTGTAAATATTTATTCACCCAACATGGAAATACCCAAATACATAAAACAGTTAATACCAAACATAAAGGAATTAATTTATAGTAATAAAATAATAGTAGGGGACATTAACACTCCACTTACATCATCCAAACATAAAATCAACAAAAAAACAGTGGCTTTGAATGACACACTGGACAGATGGATGTAACAGACATATTCAGAGCATTCCATCATAAAACAGCAGAATACACATTCTTTTCAAGTACACATGGAACATTCTCCAGAACAGATCACATATTAGGCCACAAAACAAGTCTCAACAAATTCAAAAAAAAAAATCTAAGTTATACCATGCATCTTTTCTGACCACAACGCTATGAAACTAGAAAAAGAAAAAAATCTGAAAAGACCACAAATACATGGAGTTTAAATAACATGCTACTAAACAGTGAATGGGTCAACCAATAAATCAAAATAAATAAATAAGTAAATTACATGGAAACAGATGAAAATGAAAACACAACATCCTAAATCTTCGGGATGCAGCAAAAGTTGTTCTAAGAGGGAAGTTCGTAGCATCATGGGCCCACCTCAAGAAGCAAGAAAAACCACAAACAACCTAATCTTACACCCAAAAGAGCTAAAGAAAAAACAAACAAAACCCAAACCCAGCAAAAGGAAGGAAATAATATAAGATTAGAGCAGAAATAAATGATATAAAAACTATAAATAAATACATAAATAAATAAATAAATAAATAAATAAATAAATAAATAAAACCAGGAGAGAGAGAGAGAAGGAGAGACAATGCAGTTAAAATCACCAGTGAAAGGGGTGCCTGGGTGGCTCAGTTGGTTAAGTGTCTGACTTCCACTGAGGTCATGATCTTACCACTCATGAGTTTGAGCCCCACGTCGGGCTCTGTGCTGACAGCTCAGAGCCTGGAGCCTGGTTTAGATTCTGTGTCTCCCTCTCTCTCTGTCCCTCCCCCACTGGTGCTCTGTCTGTCTCTCAGAAATAAATAAATGTTAAAATTTTTTTTTTAAAAATTACCAGTGCAAGAAGAGAAATAACAATCAACACCACAGAAACACAAAATAATTGTAACAATATTATGAAAATAAAACGTATATGCCAACAAATGGGATAACTTAGAAGAAATGGGTAAATTCCTAGAAACATATACCCTTTAAAACAAAAGCAAGAAGAAATAGAAAATTTGAACAGACCAATTACCAGCAACAAAATTGAATCAGTAATCAAAAATTCCCAAAAAACAAAAAGTCCAGTACCAGACAGCTTCACAGACAAATTCTACCAGAAGTTTAAAGAAGAGTTAATACTTTTTCTTCTCAAACTATTCCAAAAAATAGAAGAGAAAGGGAAACTTCCAAATTCATTCTATGAGGCCAGTATCACCCTGATAGCAAACCCAGATAAAGACACCACAAAAAGGAAAAAAAAAAAAAAGGATTACAGGCCAATATCTCTCATGAATATAGATGCAAAAATTCCTAACAAAATAAGCAAGCCAAATTCAACAATACATTAAAAAAAAAAATCCTACACCACGATTAAGTGTGCATCCCTAGGATGCAAGTGTCATTCAATATTTGCAAAAAATCAATGGTATGTCACATGAAGAAGGGAAAGAATATGATCATTTCAATAGATGCAGTAAAAGCATTTGACAAAGTACAACATCCATTCGTGACAAAAACCCTCAATAAAGTAGGTTTAGAGGGAACATATCTCAACATAATAAAGGCCTTATATGAAAAACCCACAGCTAACATCATACTCAATGTTGAAAAGCTGAGAGCTTTTCCCCTAAGGTCAGAAAGAAGACAAGGATGTCCCCTCTCACCACTTTTATTCAACGTAATACTGGAAGTCCTGACCACAACAATTAAGCAGCATAAAGAAAAGGCATCCAAATTGGTAAGGAAGAAGTAAAACTCTTGCTATTTTCGGAAAACCCTAAAGACTCCACCAAAAACAAACAAACAAACAAACAAACAAAACCACACACACACACACACACACACACACACACACACACACACTAGAACTGAGAAGTGAATTCAGTAAAGTTGCAGGATACATGGTCAATGTATAGAAATCTGTTGCATTTGTATACATTAATGATGAAGCAGCAGAAAGTGAAATTAAAACAATCCTATTTACAGTTGCACCAAAAACAGTAAAATATTTAGGAATAAACTTCACAAGAGAGGTGAAAGATTTGTACTCTGAAGAAATTCAAGACAATGTAAAGAAATGGAAAGACATTCCATGCTCATGGATTAGAAGAAAAATGTTGTTAAAATGCCTATACTACCCAAAGCAATCTACAGATTTAGTGCACTCCCTGTCAAAATAGCAACATCATTTTTCACAGAACTAGAACAAACAATCCTAAAAATTGTACAGAACCACAAAATACCTCAAATAGCCAGAACAATCTTGAAAAAGAAAAACAAGACTGGAAGTTTCACAATTCCAGACTTCGAGTTATAGTATGAAGTGGTAGTAATTAAAATAGTATGGTACTGGCATAAAAACAGACATACAGATCAATGCAACAGGATAGAAAGCTGAGAAATAAACCCACACATATATGGTCAATTAATTTACAACAAAAGACCAATAATATACAATGGAGGAAGGACGGTCTCTTCAATAAATGGTATTGGGAAAATCGGACAGCCACATGGAAAAGAATGAAACTGGACCACCATCTTGCACCATACACAAGAATTAACTCAAAATAGATTAAATACTTGAACATAAGACCTGAAGCCGTAAACCTCCTGGAAGAAAAGTTACCTCTTTTACACGGATTTTGATGATATATTTTTAAATCATTTTTTAATCTGACATGAAAAGCAAAATCAACAAAAGCAAAATTAACAAGTGGAACTGCATCAAACTAAAAGCTTCCTCACAGCAAAGGAAACTGTCAACAAAATGAAAAGAAAAACCTACTGGGGCACCTGGGTGGCTCAGTCGGTTAAGTGTCCGACTTTGGCTCAGGTCCTGATCTTACAGTTTGTGAGTTTGAGCCTCACGTCGGGCTCTGTGCTGACAGCTCAGAGTCTGGACCCTGCTTCCAGTTCTGTGTCTCCTCTCTCTCTGCCCCTTCCCTGCTCTCTCTGTCTCTGTCTCTGTCTCTCTCTCTCTCTCTCTCTCAAAAACAAATAATAAAACATTTTTAAAAATTCTTTAAGACAACATACTGAATGGAAGAAAATATTTCCAAATCATGTATCTCATAAATGACTAATATGCAAAATATATAAAGAACTCATACAATTTTATAACAAAAATAACCCACAAATAATCCTATTAAAGATTGACTAGACATTTTCTATAAAGCAGACATAGATGGCTAACAGGTGCATAAAAAGATGCTCAATATGACGAATCATGAGGGAAATGCAAATCAAAACCACAATGAGGTATCACTTCACACCTGTTAGAATGGTGATTATCAAAAAGGTAAGAAATAAAAAGTGTTGGTGAGGATGTGGAGAAAAGGGAACCCTTACACACTGTCAAGGGGAATGTAAATTGGTGGAGCCACTACAGAAAACAGTATGGAGGTTCCTCAAAAAGTAAAATCAGAACTACCATACAATTCAGCAATTCCTCTTCTAGGTATTTATCTGAAGAAAACAAGAACACTAACTTGAAAAGACATGTGCACTCCCATGTTTATTGCAGCATTATTTACAATAGCCAAGACGTGGAAACAATGTTAAGTATACATCAATGGATGAATGAATAAAGAAATTATGGTATAGATATATGCAATGGACAATTTAGCTATAAAAAAGAAAATCTTGCTATTTATTTTTTAATTTTTTTTAATGTTTATTGTTGAGAGAGAGAGAGAGAGAGCAGGGGATGGGCAGAGAGAGAGGGAGACACAGAATCTGAAGCAGGCTCCAGGCTCTGAGCTGTCAGCATAGAGTCGGATGCACGGCTTAAACCCATGAACCATGAGATCATGACCTGAGATCAAGTTGGATGCTTAACTGACTGAGCCACCCAGGCGCCCAAAAATCTTGCCATTTATGACAACATGGGTGGATCACAAGGGCATTATGTGAAGTGGAATAAGTCAGAGGAAGAAAAATACCATATGATCTCTCTTATATATATAATCTTTAAAAAATCTAATAGATACAGATAATAGTAGTTGCTAGAGATGGGGTGGGGGAAAATGGGTGAACTTTTTTTTAGATTAAATAAAATGGAAAAAATTAAATAATTTAGTGAAAAAAAATCTCAACAATATAGTTTCTATACATTAACAATGAAGAATGTGAAAAGGAAATAAAGAACACAATTCCATTTACAATAGCATCCAAAAGAATAAAATGCTTAGGAGTTAACCAAGGAGATGAAAGACGTGTACAACAAAAACTATAAAATATTGCTGACAGAAATTAAAGACAAAAATAAATGGAAACACATTCCATGTTTATGGATTAGAAGAATTAATATTGTTAAGATGTCAATATTATCCAAAGCAAGTAGAGTTATTTAGGATTATATTCCAGGCGCGCCTGAGTGGCTCAGTCGGTTAAGCGTCTGACTTCAGCTCAGGTCATGATCTCACGGTTCATGGGTTCAAGCCCCATGTCGGGCTCTGTGCTGACAGCTCAGAGCCTGGAGCCTGCTTCGGATTCTGTGTCTCCCTCTCTGTCTGCCACTCCCCTGTTCATGCTCTGTCTCTCTCTGCCTCAAAAATAAATAAGCATTAAAAAAATGTTTTTAAAGATTATATTCCAAAATTATAACACTATAATTCAAATTTATACAGTCTTAACTTCAATAACATACTCTGCTCCTATCCAGCATCATTACTACCTCTTTCATTCACTGCTGTCTTTTTAGTCTTTTTTTTTTAATTTTTTTTTAACGTTTATTTTTGAGACAGAGAGAGACAGAGCATGAACGGGGGAGGGTCAGAGAGAGGGAGACACAGAATCTGAAGCAGGCTCCAGGCTCTGAGCTGTCAGCACAGAGCCCGACGCGGGGCTCGAACTCACGGACCGCGAGATCATGACCTGAGCCGAAGTTGGCCGCTTAACCGACTGAGCCACCCAGGCGCCCCAGTCTTTTTAGTCTTTTAAATCATATAGGAAACTAAAAGTGGGGTTACAAACCAAAATTCCAACAATACTTGCTTTTATAATTACCCATGTATTTACCCTTACTGGAGATCTTTATTCCTTCAAGAGCTTCAAGTTACTGCCGAGAGTCCTTTCATTACAGTCTGGAGGAGTCTTTTCAGCATTTCTTTTTTAATTTTTAAAAAATGTTTATTTTATTTTTCAGAGAGAGAGAGCGCACAAGCAGGGGGAAGGGGCAGAGAGAGGAGACATAGATTCCAAAACAGCTCCAGGCTCTGAGCTGTCAGCACAGAGCCTGACATGGGGCTCAAACTCATGAACCATGAGATCATGACCTGAGCTGAACTTGCATGCTTAACCAACTGAGCCACCCAGGTGCCCCTCCCTTCACCATTTCTTGTAGAGCTGGTCTCATGGTAATAAACTTCCTCAGGTTTTTTTGTTTTTGTTTTTGTTTTTTAAATCAAGGAGTATTTTAATTTCTCCTTCATTTTTGGAGGACAGTTTTCCCAGATATAGGATTCTTGCTTCACAGTTTTGTTTTTTTTTTTCCTTTAGCACTTTAAATATATCAACTCATTGCCCTCTGGATTCCAAGGGTTGTTTGTTTGTTTGTTTGTTTGTTTGCTTGTTTGTTTTTGGAGGCAGAGAGAAAAAGAAGGGAAGGAGCAGAGAGAGAGAGAGAGATGGAGAGAGAGAATCTTAAGCAAGCTCCACACTCAGTACAGAGCCCAACACAGGGCTCCATGACGGTGAGATCATGACCTGAGCCAAAATCAAGAGTCGGATGCTCAACTGACTGAGCCACCCAGGTGCCCCTGGCCTCCAAGATTTTTGGTAATTTTGCCAATAATCTTGTTGGGAATCCCTGCATATGACGACTTGCTTCTCTCTTGTTGCTTTCAAGATTCTCTTTGCCCTTGTGTTTTGAAATTTTTATTATAATGCGTCTTGGTGAGAGTGTTTTGAGTGTTTCCATTCATGTCTGCCATCAAAATTGAGAAGTTGTCACCATGATTTCTTCAATTAATCTCTTTGCCCACCCCCTCTCTCTTGTCCTTCTGAGAGCCTACAGTGCATATGTTGGTCCTTTAGGTTCTGCTCACTTTTCTTCGAACTTTTTCTTTCTGCTTCTCAGACTGAGTAATTTCCATTATCCTATCTTCATGTTTGTTGATTTCTTTCTTCTGCTTGCTCAAATTCACTTTTGAATCCCTCTACTAAATTTTTTTTTTTAAGTTATACTTTTCAGATCCAGAATTTCCTTTTGATTCTTTTCATGTTTTCCATCAATTCATGGATATTTCCAATTTGTTAATATATCATTTCCTTGACTCTGTCCATGTACTCCTTTGAATTATCTTTTTAAAAAATGTTTATTAATTTTTAAGAGAGAAATAGAGAGAGAGAGAGGGAAACACAGAATCCGAAGCAGGCTACAGGCTCTGAGCTGTCAGCACAGAGACCACCTTGGGGCTCAAACCCACAAACTGTGAGATAATGACCTGAACCAAAGTTGGGCGCTTAACCGAGCCACCCAACCACCCCAAATTATCTTTTTTTTTTCTTTTAGTTTATTTTTATTTATTTTGAGAGAGAGAGAGAGCAAGTGCATGTGAGTGAAGGAGGGGCAGAAAGAGAGAGAGAGAGAGAGAGGAGAGAGAATCCCAAGCAGGCTCTGTGCTGCCACCGCAGAGCCAGACACAGAATTCAACCCTACGAGCCCTGAGACCAGGACCTGAGCCAAAATCAAAAGTCGGACGCTCAACTGACTGAGCCACCCAGGCACCCTGCTCTTTGAATTATCTTTAAGACGGTTGTTTTCAAGTCTTTCTAGCAAGTCCACCATGGGCTCTTCCTTAGATGACTAGGCTTCTGTCTTTGAGTAGGCCAGACTTCCCTGTATTTTTACATCTGTTGTGATTCATTGTTGTTGTCGTTGAAAACTGAATGTTTGAATTTTACAGTGTGGTAACTCTGGAAATCAGATTATCTTCCTTCCCAGCATTTTAAAAATAATTATTGTAGGGTATTTTTGTGGTGAGGATCAGCCTGAGGTGTAAACTTAAGGTCTTCTCAGGTTTTTTCTTGGGCATATGCAGTGACTTTTCCAAATTCCCCTGTATATGTGGTTGCTTTTGAATGTCTGATTCTTAATTATCTGGCTCCCAAAAGCGGAAAAGGAGGAAATGAAGGCTAAAAATCAAAAACAAAAAAATTAAAACAGAATCTGTATCTTTAAATTCCCTGGAAGTCACTTTAGCTGGTGGGTCTAGCCCTGAGAGCCACCTCTGTGTCTGCACTTCTGTGGTCACAAGCAGTGATCCATGATCAGGACACAGATTCCTGATATTTGGAGAAGAGTGTCCTTAGTGCCCACCTGGGCTCCCACAAGCCAGTATAAGGACATGGGCATGGCTCCCTGCTATCGGGCAAAGGGACACTGGGGATGGGTAGCTATTATCACCCTAAGAGATCAAATCATCCAAAAGTAATCAGGGCTCACACCCAAGACTTCCCCCGGAAAATGGGTCTTCCAATAGACCCCAGAGCTTCAAAGTAGTTACAACAGATGACTCTGACAGTACAATTGTTGTCTAGGTGGGGACACAGATTCCTGGCTTTTCCTACTCCGTCTTCCCTGATGTTACTGCTGTATAAAGAACTCTTACAATTCAATAATAAAAAGAGAAATAGCTAAATTAAAAATTGGGCAGGGGCCCCTGGGTGGCTCAGTGGGCTAAGCAGTGGACTTCAGCTCAGGTCGTGATCTCACAGTTTATGAGCTTGAGCCCCGCATCGGGCTCTGTGCTGACAGCTCAGAGCCTGGAGCCTGCTTCGGATTCTGTGTCTCCCTCTCTCTCTGCCCCTTCCCCGCTCACACTCTGTCTCTCTCTCCTTCAAAAATAAATAAACATAAATAAATAAATAAATAAATAAATAAATAAATAAATAAATAAACATTACAAAAAAATTTTTAGGGGCACCTGGGTGGCTCAGTCACTTGTGCGTCTGACTTCGGCCCAGGTTGTGATCTCATGGTTCACGAGTTCAAGCCCATGTCAGGGTCTGTGCTGACAGCTCAGAAGCCTGGAGCCTGCTTTGGATTCAGTGTCTCCCTCTCTCTCTGCCCCTCCCCAGCTCATGCTCTGTCTCTATCTCTCTCTATCTCTCACATTTAAAAAAAATCATTAAAAAAATTTAAAAAAAATTTTTTTTGGTTGGGCAAAGGATCTGTATGGACATTGCTCCAGAGAAAATATCCAAGTGGCTAAGAAGCACATGAAAAGATGCTCAACACCACTAGCCGTCAGAAAAATCCAAACCAAAACCACATTGAGATACAACTCCATACCCGCTAGGAAGATGTGTGAGGCCAAAAAAATGACACCCCAAAAGATAGCCACATCAGATCGCTGCAACCTGTGAATGTTACCTTATATGGCAACAAATATGAGGAAGACAGGACCTTAAGAGGGGGAGCTCATCCTGCATTCTCTGAGCGGACCCTAAATGCAGCCACATGTGTTCTACAGGAAAGGGGAGGTGGGGGGTGGGGTTGAGAGAATCACACAGAGGTGAAGGACATGCGAAGACAGAAGCAGAGATTGGAGTGATGTAGCCAAAAGCCGAGAATGCTACAGAATCTCTACTGGAGCCTTCACAGGGGGCACAGCCATCCTGACACCTCGATTTCGGACTTCTGGCCTCCAGAACTGGGAAATCAATTTCTGTTTCTTTAACCTCCCGGGTTTGTGGTACTCTGTTACCGTAGCCCCAGGATACTAGTACAAGTGGCCCTAATAAAAAGAGACTTATAATAACAAACGTTGGTGAGGTGTGGACACAATGGAGACTTCACATACACATGCTGCTGGAGGGAATATAAAATAGTACAGCAATTGTGGAAAACAGGCTTGCAGTTCCTCGAAAGAGTAGCGTTACCATATGACCCAGCAATTCCACCCCTTAGTAATAAAGAGAAATTAAAACATGTGTCCACATAAAAACTTGCCCACGAATGCTATAGCAGTATTGCTTTTAACAGTCGAAAGTGGAAACAACCCAAATGTCCACCAACTGATGAATGGATCAATCAAACCGTGTCCACATACAATGGATTGCTATTTTGCTTTGTGTTGTCTGCTATTTCTTAATGCCTTACAAGAATTCCTTATATATTCCAGACAACACGAGTCATTTGTTAATTATGTGCATGAAATTATCTTCTTTGAGTTTGTACATGTCTTTTCCCTTTCTTTATGATGCCTTTAATATAAAATGGATTTAATTTGCATTTTCCTGGTTGCTGATAAATTAAATGTCGCTTACATATGTTTACTGGCCATTTGCCAGTCTTTTTGTGAAGTGCCTTTTCAAGTCTCTAATTTTCGTTTGGCTTTTCTTAAATATTGTACAAGTTCTTTAAATATTCTTAATATGAGCCTTTGTCAGTTATATGTGTTACAAATATCTTTCCTTGGATATTTGCTTGTTCTTGTTTCTTTGTTTACTCTTTGAATGATGTCTTATGGTGAACAGAAGTTCTTAATTTTCCTGTAACTAAATTTATCAGGTTTTTTTTTTTCCTTCAGGCTTATGTTTATGCCTAGTTAAGAAATTTTTGCTACCCTAAATTCCTGAAGATATTATATTCCTTATGTTCTACAAGCTTTATATTTTTATTTCATAATTAATTTTTGTACATGGTTCAAAGTAAGGATCAAGTGGTTTTCTCTTTTCTTTCCTATGGGAATATCTCATTGTTCCAGAACCATTTATTTAAAAGGCTGTTCTTTCCCCCACTGCTCTGCAAGAGCTCCTTTGTTGAAAACCAGGTATCTACATACGTGTTGGTCTCCTTGAGTTTTGTTATTCCACTGGGTTATCTTTGCATTCATACACTACCAGCACAGTGCCTTAATTACCATCCTTTATAATAAGGCTTGATATCCAGTGAAGCCATTGTCTTATCTTGTTCCTCTGCTTTAAAAAGATTTTTGGGCTGCCTGGGTGACTCAGTCGGTGGAGCAAATGACTCTTGATTTTGGCTCAGGTCATGATCTCGTGGTTCGTGAGATCAAGCTCTCCATCATCAGGCTCTGCGCTGACAGCTTGGAGCCTGCTTGGGATGCGCTCTCTCTCTCTCTCTCTCTCTCTCTGCCCCTCCTCTGGCTCGCATGTGCTCTCTCTCTCTCTCTCAAAAATAAACATTTAAACATTAATTAGTTATTAATTAATTAAATAAATAAAAAGATTTGGAGGGGCGCCTGGGTGGCTCGGTCGGTTGAGTGTCTGTCTCTTGATTCGGCTCATATCATGATCCCAGAGTCATGGCATCAGGCCCCATGTGGGGCTCCATGCTGAGGGTGGGTCTGCTTAAGATTCTCTCTCTTTCTCGCTCTCTCTCCCTCTGCCTCTCTCCCCAGTTAGTGCTCTCTCGCTCTCTCTCTCTAAAATAAAAATTTTTTAAATTAAATAAGGAGCACCTGTGTGACTCAGTGGGCTAAGCATCTGACTCTTGATTTTGGCTCAGGTCATGATCTCGCAGTACATGAGATCAAGCCCTGCATCAGGCTTTGCGTTGACAGCCTGGAGCCTGCTTGGGATTCTCTCCCTCTCCCTCTCTCTCTGCCTCTCCCCTGCTCTCTCTCTCTCACTCTCTTTCAAAATAAAAATAAACAGTAAAAAAATAAATAAATAAAAGCTGGCTTTATAATAAAAAAAAAGACTTTGGATATTCTTGGTCCTTCACGTTTTCATAGAAATTTAGAATCAGCTTGTCAAGTTACACAGAATTGTAACATATATACACACAACCCTTCGGGTATGTTTTTTGTGAGATTGCATTGAACATACAGACCAATTTTATAGAAGAATGAATATGTTATAATAATGACTCTTCTGAGACAAAAACACAGTATATTCCACCTTTTATTTATTCTTTCATTTATTTTTTTTTATGATTTTATTTTTTAAGTAATGTCTACACCCAATGTGGGGTTTGAACCCACAACCCTGAGGTCAAAAGTCACATGCTCCACCAACTGAGACAGCCAGATCCCCCTATTCTTTGATTTCTTATAATTTTCTTTAGTTTTTATGTAGCTGCCTTGTATATCCTATATATAAACAGTATCTTTTACAACAATTCATTCTGTAGCTCCTGTGTCTACTTTACAGAAATACAATTCTTTTTTGTACTTTGATCTTATGCCCAACAAAGTCATTCTTTTTTTTTTTAAGTTTATTTTTTTTTATTTTAAGAGAGAGAGAGAAAGAGAGCAAGTGCATGAGTGAGCAGGGAGGGACAGAGAAAGAGGGAGAGAGAGAATCCCACGCAGGCTCCATGCTGTCAGCACAGAGCCCCACACGGGGCTTGATCCCACCAACTGTGAGATTATGACCTGAGCCAAAACCAAGAGTCGGATTGGTAACTGACTGAGCCACCCAGGTGCCCCCTAAACTCATTTATTAATTCTAATCATTATCCATATATTTATTTTAGATTTTCTATGTGCATATCATCTGCAAATAATAACAGTTTTATGTATCCCTTCCCAATCCTATCTTTTTTTTTAATGTTTATTTGTTTTTGAGAGAGAGAGAGAGACAGAGTGCAAGCGGGCAGAGAGAGAGGAAGACACAGAATCCGAAGCAGGCTTCAGTCTCTGAGCTGTCAGCACAGAGCCTGACGCAGGGCTCGAACTCACAAACCTCAAGATCAGGACCTAAGCCGAAGTTGGACACTCAACTGACTGAGCCACCCAGGACCCCCTCAATCCTTCTATCTTTTATTTCTCTTTTCTTCCTGCACTTACCAGGAGCTCCAGTGCAATCTTGAGTTAAAGCAGCAAAAGTGGGTGCCCTTGTGTTTTCCTGATGGCAAAGAGAAAGCTGGAAACATTGTAAAGTTAGGGATGAAAATGTTTGCTGCAGATTTGTTTAGATATTCTTAACAGATCAAGGAGAATCCAATCTATTCCTAGTTTGCTAGGAATATTGAATCAGTTGTTTTTCTGCAGGTATTGGGGTGTTTGTATGATTATTATCTCCTGTATTCTGCTACTTTGGTGAATTACATTGATTGATTTTTGAATATTAAACCAAGTTTGCATTCCTAGATAAACTCAACTTGGTTGTGATGTTTTATCTTTCAATCATCACTGGATTTGACTTACTAATATTTTCTTTAGAATTATTTTTGTCTATGTTCCTGAGCAATATAATATTGGCATGTAATTTTCTTTTCTCATAATGTCCTCGTCAGACTTGGGGAAAAGGCTACATACAGTGTCCAACTAAAACAAACATGTGTCTCCTCTTTTTCTTTTCTATAGAAGAGTTTGTGTGAAATTAGTGTTATTTCTTTTTAAATGCTTGGAGAACACCTAGTGAAATCCTCAGGGTCTCAGGTTTCCTTCCGGGAGGGTTTTGAATTGCAGGTTCAATCTCATTGTTAAGGTACTATCTAGACTTTCTATTTATTCTCATGCCAATTTGGTAAGGTATTTTTCTAGAAATTTGTCCATATCATCTAAAAGTTTTAATGTGTTCTTATGAAGTTGTTCG
This sequence comes from Panthera leo, assembly GCF_018350215.1. Lineage (NCBI taxonomy): Eukaryota > Metazoa > Chordata > Mammalia > Carnivora > Felidae > Panthera > Panthera leo. Next base: position 144,348,759 of record NC_056684.1, read on the forward strand.
TGATACTCTCTTACTGCTGTTTAATGTCTGAAGGATCTCTGGTAACGTCTTTTTCTCACTCTTGACCGTGTTTCCTGTGCTTCTCTTACCACGATCAGTTTCACCAGCGCTGAGACTTGTAGCTTTGTTGATTCTTTCTATTATATTCCCTTTCTTACACTTTCTTTGGATTTGGTTTACTGTTTTCAAGCTTTTTGAGATGTTTACTTAGGTCTTGGATTTTCAGCCTTTCTTCTTGTATGAAAGAATTTGTGTGAAACTGAAATAATGTGTTCTTTGACAGTTCAGTAGAACTTGCCTGTAAAGCTATTTGCACTTGCTTCAATTTTTAAAAAAATTTTTTTTCTTAATGTTTTTATTTATTTTTGAGACAGAGAGAGACAGAGCATGAGCAGGGAAGGGGCAGAGAGAGAGGGGGACACAGAATCGGAAGCAGGCTCCAGGCCCTGAGCCATCAGCACGGAGCCCGATGTGGGGCTCGAACTCACAGACTGTAAGATCGTGACCTGAGCCGAAGTCAGACGCTCAACCGACTGAGCCACCCAGGCGCCCCTCAATTTTTTTTAAATATTTATTTATTTTGAGAGAGAGAGCGAGCCAGGAAAGGGCAGAGACAGAGAGGGAGAGAGAGATCCCAAGCAGGCTCCGCACTTTCAGCACTGAGCTGGACGTGGGGCTCAATCTCATAAACAGTGAGATCATGACCTGAGCTGAAATCAAGAATCGGATGCTTAACTGACTAAGCCATCCAGATGCCCCCCAATTTCTTTACTAGTTATGGAGCTATTCATTTTCTATTTATTCTTGGGTATTCATGATGTTATGGTTTCTAGGAATTAATTTGTTTTGTATAAGCTTTCAAAATTATTGACACAAATTTGTTGATGGTATTTCCTTACTTTTTAAACCTCTGTAACATTTGTGGTCGTTTCCTACCTTGTATTTTCTAATACTTCACTCCCCATTTCTTTCCTTTATTCTTAATTAGGCAGGCTAGAGTTTTGCCTTTTTTTTTAACTAGGCTTTTCAAAGAACTATTTCTTTTTTTTTAATATGAAATTTATTGTCATATTGGTTTCCATACAACACCCGGTGCTCATCCCAACAGGTGCCCTCTTCAATGCCCATCACCCACCCTCCCCTCTCTCCCAAAAAAGAACTATTTCTTGGCTTTACTGATCTCATTTTATCTTTTTTTTTTTTAACTTTTAAATGTTTATTTATTTTTGAAAGAGAGAGAGAGCATGAGTGGGGAAGGGGCAGAGCAAGAGAGGGACACAGAATCTGAAGCAGGCTCCAGGCTCTGAGCTGTCAGCACAGAGCCTGACGTGGGGCTCGAGCCCATGAACTGCGAGATCATGACCTGAGCCAAAGTCGGATGCCCACCCAACTGAGCCACCCAGGCTCCCATCTCATTTTGTCTTTATTAATTTCTGCTTTTCATTTGTCCTTTTTACTTTCTTTGGTATAATGTATTCTTTTTCTGACTACATAATATTAATGCATAACTCATAATTTTTTTTAAGTAAGCCCTATGCCCAATATGCAGCTTGAACTCACAGAACCCAGAATCACATATTCTACCAACTGAACCACCTAGGCGCCCCCATAGCTCATTAATTTCTAGCCCTTCTTCTTTTCTCATTTAAGCACATAAGGCTGTGATTTTCTCTCTAAATACCATTTTGTTGCATCCCCAAAGTTTTGATGAGTAAAAGTTTTACATTATTCAATTCTACTTTTTTCTTCTTCATTCATTTGGTCTATAAATTACCTGTGCGTTTGCTTGCCTGCTGTAGGTCTAGATTCAAATGCTTTAACAGAATCTCTTTTAGGGTTCCCAGGCTACAGAAGCCAGTTCTTTCTTATTAATATTCAAGCACATCAGTTACCCTCCGGCTTGGATGTGCCACGCACATCGAGTCATCTGTTTCCTGCTCTCTTCGTGAAAAGAGCCTTTGAGTCCAGCAGCCCCAGGGGAGCGCATGTAGGTGGGACTCAGGCTGACTCAGAAGGCCAGCCCTGGACAGCTCACGTCTGAGGTTACACCCGCCGGAACAGAATCTTGTTCTAACAACTCAACGGGTTCCGTGTGTGAGGTCAGGGATTTATTAATCAGGAAAAGTTAGACCTTTGAGGGTTTTACTCTTTCAATTCTGCCCTTGTCTTTGACCTGGAATCAAACTCACCGGTAACAAATATTTTCCAAATGCAACCGTGACAGCCACTTTCCTGGTTGATGTGTGCTAGGGGACAGGATGAAGCATCAGAATCATGGTCGTGAAAAGGGAAGTGCAGGGAGGGCAGGAAGGGTCTTAGGCAGGGTGAACCTCCTCTCTTGATGACCACTCCCTTTCAGGTTCCTACAAGGCTCCTACATATTGAGCAACAGAAAGGTAGTCAGTCACTGTTAATTGTGCCTAGTGCATTGACCTCAAGATAAAATTAAATCCATTACCAGCAAGTGGTAAAAAACTGCAAAAATAGCCAATATAAATGTCCTGAATATATTAGCCACACTTTCTTGATCATTTTCTCACTTAAGTTGGTGACTGTGGGCAAGTTAGTTAGTCTAAGGGTACTAGGCTACCCAGTGGCCCCCAGGATATCGGGTTCTGATCCCTGCAGTCTGTGGATGTTACCTTATATGGCAAAGATCTTGCCAATGTTGTTAAATTAAGGATCTTGAGATGGAGAGATCATCCCGGATTATCGGAGCGGGCCCTAAATGTAATCACAAGTGTGATGAGAACCAGCCAGAAGGGAGCAAGACACAAAGACACAAAGACACAACTGCCTGGCTGGCACAGTTGGTAGAGCATGTGACTCTCAATCTCAGGGTCATGAGTTCAAGCCTCAAGTTGGACATGGAGCCTGCTGAAATGTGTTTATATGACACAAAGACAGAAGAGGAGATGGCAGTGTGACCAGACATTGGAACCGTGTGCCCACAAATCAAGGAATACCAGCAGCCACCAACGCGGGAAGAGGCAAAGGACAGATTGTCCCCTAAAGCCCCCAGAGAAAGTGTGGCCCACCTACACCTTGATTTCAGTCCTCCACCTCCAGAAGTTGAGAGAATAAACTTATGTTGCTTCCAGCCACATGGCCTGTGGTCATTTGTTACAGTGGCCAGAGGAAACCGACGCTGAGCCCAGGAGGAGTGTACCTGGTCCCCGTGGGAAGCCTGCAGCAGCTGCTCTGCCCTGTGGGCTCTTGGGGTTTGCCTCTGGCCAGATCCAGCCGATGCTCCCTCCCCTGTCAGAGCGAGCTTTCTTTTTTCTTTTTTTTTTTCTTTTTTTTTTTTTTAACATTTATTTATTTATTTTTGAGACAGAGAGAGACAGAGCATGAACGGGGGAGGGTCAGAGAGAGGGAGACACAGAATCTGAAACAGAGAGTGAGCTTTCTAAGCAGCCCGGGCCTGGCAGGCAGCCTCTCCAGAAACTCTGCCCCCAACAGCGCCCGGCCTCAGCCTCTCCTGATCAGCTGGGGGGAGTGACAAAATAAATACTGAGTGGCAAAACTCCGAGGCTCCTTCCAGTTCTGACCGATACGTCAATCACTCATCATTCATTTTCGTTTTGTCACCACCCAACATTCAGGGGCACCAGGTCCTTAAGTCTGTGTGAGCCCACTGGTGCCTGGGCAGGATGGTGCTTGGGCGTGTGACCTGGGCCAGGAGCCCTACTTTGCTGGTGAGCTCAGATACTCTCCAGACCCTGAGAAGTCTGCAGGGCACAGAACATGGAGTCAACGGCCTGCAGCAGAGGCCTGGTGTCACCATTTACCAGTTGAGGGAGCTCAGTAAACCTCACCTTTAGGAGTATCAGTTTTCTCATCTGGAAAATGGGAACTCATACATTACAGAGAGATAAGAAGGAAGACAGGCAGGCCCATGGCTTCTAAGATACCAAACAGTTGAGGGAGGATGAAGCTGGAAATGCTATAGGAGAGGGCGACTCAGGAGTTGTTGGGGGGGGGGGGGCGGGCATAGTGTCACAGATCACAAGTCTGACCTCAGCAGAGAGTGGAAGAGAAGGAGAAAGTGGGGGTGAGGACATGGAGTTGAGGGTCCCCTAGAATACAGAGAGAGGCAACTGTTTGTGCCCGGTGGAAGGGTCTATACATAAAGAGAAGGTGCCAAGGAAGGAGGGGCTGCGGGCCCAGGGAGGGTCTGGTGGTGCCTGGAAGAACATGGGTCCAGACTCCCCACAGGAGCACTTCCTTTGGGATATTCAGGGATGTAGAAGGAAAGGGTGACCCTCCATGGGGCACAAGGGTGTCTGTGGGCGTTGGACAGGGTGTGTTGAGTGGGTTCTGGGTAAGTTGTCGCTGCTTTTCTGACTCTCAGGGTCCTCTGCCCACCCAGTGTGTGCCCCTCCCCACCAGGGGCTCCAGCCCAGAAGGGGGCACCCCCTTCCTCCACCAGGGGCCCGACTGCAGCAGGGGATCGGGAAGTCCCAGTCTTACACTGAGTTTGATCTGGCCGCTTTAAACTGGGCAGGACTTTCAGTAACTGTGAATGTCCAGAAAGTTAGAGAACAACCTGAAGTGGATTCAACAGAACACCATTGAAAACAGGGGGCCAAAAAAATAGATTTACATTCACACCACCTAATGAGTTTATATTCCACAACAAATGTAGTTACAATAATATAGTAGGGTTGCAAGAGGTATTATTGTTCTTCTTCCCACCACCCAATTTTTATTGTATGGAAATTAAGACACAAAACAGGTCCTGAATTACTGCATGTGACGTCTGATAGGCATCTCAGATACATGTTCACAACCGAACTGAATTTTTTATTTCTTCCGCTGTTACCCCCAGTCCCCTCCCCCAACCCTGTGTCTCCCATCTCAGTAAATAGTACGAGGAGCTAGCCTCAGTTCCTACTTTTTTCTCTTCCCAAGTGTCCGGTCAATCAGCAAGCCCTGCAGTCCCAACTGGGACACGCTGTCCCAAATCTGAACCAGCGTGAACCCTAGCTCCAGGCCTCCTTCTCTCCTGGACACACGACAGCTTCCTCCCAACACCTCCACATCTAGCTGGAGGGCCCTCTTATCTTATATCTGACCGATGTTTGTTAACTATTTTAATTTTATTTTTTTAATAAAAATTGGGTGGACCTGAAATGTCCCTCCTCGACACTTACCCAGAAAAATTGAAAGAAGTTACCCACATAGATGCATGCATTCCCTTGGTGCCGCACGCAGAACCGCTCCTGGAGCTAATAGGCACTTGGCCCAAACATCGCCGAGCAGATGAATGGATGAACACAGCTGGTACATCCACACGATGGCCTGTCATCCCGCCATGAAGGTGAACGCAGTACTGCCACATTCTACAATGTCGGTGAGCCTTCAAAACATTGTGTTAAGTGAAAGGGGCAAGACACAGAAGGCCAGATACTGTCTGATTCCATTTATATGAAATATCTAGAATAGGTAAATCCATAGAGACAGGACACAGTTAGGTGGCTTCCGGGAGCTAGGAGAGAAGGGGACAAGAGAAATTGCTTACTGCGTGGGTAGGGGTGTTACTTTGGGAATGTTTTAGAACTAGATAGAACTGGTAGTTGCACAATATTTCAAATGTACTAAACGCCCCTGAATTATTCAATTGAAATGCTTAATATCATGTTAGGGGAATTTTCTTCAATGAGTTGTTTTTAAAAACATGTCAAGTATTTGTCAGGGATGGTGACATACCAATGCTCCTACACCTGCCGCTTGTTTCCACCCTTGTCTCCTCAAACCCCTGAACCTCTACCCTGATTTTTGTGTTTATTATCTGCTTCGGTTTTTCTGAATTATTTTATCCCATACGTTTGCATCTTTAGACAATATGTTGTTGGTTTTGCATTTTTTTGCTTCTGAGCTTTGCATAAATGGAATATTGCTTTTTTTAATTTAAAGTTTTTTTTTTTTTTTTAATTTTGAGAGAGAGAGAGAGGGCGAGAGAGGGCATGTGTGAGTGGAGGAGGGGCAGAGAGAGGAGAGAGAGAATCCCAAGCAGGCTCCGTACAGCACGGAGCCTGATGTGGGGCTTGAACTCATGAACTGTGAGATCATGACCTGAGCCAAAACCAAGAGTTGGACACTTAACTGACTGAGCCACACAGGCACCCCAGGGAGAGTTTTCCTTTAACTGTGTATCCCTCTGCACCTTGTAAATTGTGCACTATGTGCATCTATTACCAAAAAAAAAAAAAAAAAAAAAAAAAAAAAAAAAAAAAAAATTGAATACAATTTGAATTAAAACCAAAGAGCTTAGTCTCTGTCACTCTACCCTCATTAATTTTTTATAAGTTATCGTGCCCTAAATTATATCTCTCATGAATTATTTGATGTGTGTCCTGTGACACTTGGCTGAGAACTTTGTTCAGAGCTATATCCCTAGTGCTTGAAACACTGCTTCACACAAAGTGGGTGCATGATACACACTCGTTAGGGGAAGAACAAAGGACAGAAAGGAGACAGGGAGGGAGGGCTGCCATTAGAGGCAAATATGGCTTTTCACGGGGGTCCGCTGGTTCCAAGGATGGCACAGGAACTGAAGTAACAGAGGAAATATTTTTTCCTCAAAAAGAGCTTAGAATTGTTTCTGAAAAAGTTATTATTTGTATTGGGAGATGTGCTTACTTCCGTAGGTCAGCCGTAAGGGAGGCGGCACATGTCAGTCTCGGGAGAGGTCGTGAATCTTCGTCACCCGCTCTTCCCTGCTCTCCCCTAGTCTATCATCGCCCACTTGTCTTTGCAGCAGCATGATGTCAGAACCACCAGCCTGGGATCTAGGGCACTACTTTCTGCGTGGGGAGCCTGAGCAAGCCTCTCACTCTTCAGGAGTCTCCGTGTTCCTGAATGCGAATAGAGGCATTGAAATGGACACTAACAGCTTCCCTTGTGTTGCCAGACCTCTTACCAAGGGCATTTGCATCCGTTGCCTCCGATAATGAGGTGCCCGGTGAGGTGGGTAAGATTGGATGAGGAAGCCTGGTAGGAGGAGTGAGTGTTGACCTCTCAGCCACGTGTAGCCTAAGAAGACTTGACCCTGACCTCCAGTGCTCATCCCGGGGAGAACTGAGAAGTGCAGCTGCCCGGGAAGGGTGAACTCTGCACACATGTGCTGGCTGCTCCCTGCGCGTGACCTCTGTGGGTCCCCACGGCAACAGTGAGTGACAGGTACTATTATTCCCAATCGACTAATTAAGAAATTGGCCTGGAGAGACATGAAGTGATTTGCCCAAGGTCACCCAGCATCCAGGGTCATAAGTCAAGGCTCAAACTCCAGAGTCCGCACTTCTCTTCCACAACTATTGCGTCCACAGACCTTTGCATGCATTCCAAACAGTGGGCTTTCCTAGCTTAGAGCGGAGTGGCCAAGAGAGAAGGCCTGCTACAGAGACCCACACCATCAGGATCTAGAAGGTCACCCAACAGAATGTCATATACATATGCATCTGGATCTGGATCCAGACCTACAATCTCCAGCACATCAGAGAATAGAACATTTTTTTTTTTAAGGTTATTTATTTTGAGAGAGAGAAAGAGACAGTGTGTGCACGAGGGCAGGGCAGAGAGAAAAGGAGAGGGAGAATCCCAAACAGTCTCCACACTGTCAGTGTGGAGCCCAACATGGGGCTCGACACCATGAACTATGAGGTCATGACCTGAGCCAAAAGCAAGAGTCCAATGCTTAACTGAGCTACCCAGGTGCCCCGAGAATAGAACAGTTCAATAGCTTGGGGCCATTAAGTGCAGGGGCAGATCGTCCTTTCTATCTCCATATTCCCCAAAGCCATCCCAATATTGCAGTGCATTATGGGAACTGATAAAAGGGTAGCTATAGGTCATTGATCAAAGTTGAATTTTTGTGTGCTCAGGAAGGAAGGCTGGTATGTCCGTGACCCATCTTAGAAGCAGTCCATCCACAATTATTCTGAAAGGATACAGTACTTGGAAGAGAGAAGGGTGGTCACCATCAGATCTGTGCTGAGTTTCTAACTGGACATTGCTGAGCTAAGCACAAGGGGCTAGAAGCCCCCCCACTTACCCGGAATGAAAGGGATCCATCACTGTTAGACACTTGGAGGGAAAAACATGGTTTGGAGCTTGACCCTGGCTCTCCTCTTGGGGATGACAATGTAGGACAAGTTACAGTTCCTCTCTCTGAACGCTGGTCCCCTCCCCTTGCCACCAACAATATGCGTGTTGACTCCCTCACATGGTGTTGGAGAGTTAGCAGTCTTAAGTGTAGGTGCCTGGTGCCAGGTACACAGCTGGAGCTCAATATATGTACTATGACCTCAGGCAGTAAAAATCAAGGATGCTGAGAGTGGGGGAGAGCTCACTGGAGGCCAATCTTGGAAGGCTCCATGGAAGAGGTGAGATGATAGGGTTGTATAATGATAGGGAGGATCCAGGGGGACCGGGAAGATGTTCCAGGCAGGAGAACAGCGGGAACACGGTCTCAGACATGAGAATTCCTAAGCTGCCTGCTGGCCCCTCCCTGAGGGCAATCATGGCCCCACTGGGGTGAAGAAGGGGACCAGAGTAGTGAATTGAAAGGATAGCAGCGGGCCTGCTCTGACCTCCAATATGTTGGAGAGCAGCCTGGAGGGTGGATCTGAAACGGGCTTCATATTTCCCAGTGTCCCCAAGCATCTGTGGCCTACTTGGCCTACATTCGGCCCGGCACCCCCCCCCCCCCACCCTGCCTCTCAGGTGTCATATGATTATTACACACTTCCTCTCTCTGTGGCTTACTCTCAGCACTCAGCTCTGTCAGCTCTCTACCCGTCTCTCTCTCACACATGCACACACACTGAGAACAGCTCCTGGCCCCCATCACCCTCCACATTCTGGCAGAAGGATGGTGGCTGAGTGCCGTGTGGTGGCCAGGCCAAAGCAGGCCTTTCTGGCCCTCCAGACTAGACGTGGTGCAGAGAGCACTAGGCTTGGGGGGCAGGAGATCTGACCACTGCACAGGATAGAACTGGTTAGGAATGCACTAGTCTGCAAGTAACAGACAAGCCACACTGTCATGGCTTAAACAAATGGGTGCTTATGTTTCTTTTTTTTTTAATTTTTTTTTTAACATTTATTTATTTTTGAGACAGAGAGAGACAGAGCATGAACGGGGGAGGGTCAGAGAGAGGGGAAGACACAGAATCGGAAGCAGGCTCCAGGCTCTGAGCTGTCAGCACAGAGCCCGACGCGGGGCTCGAACCCACAGACCGTGAGATCATGACCTGAGCCGAAGTCAGCTGCTTAACCGACCGAGCCACCCAGGCGCCCCTGGGTGCTTATGTTTCTTGCACAAGGCCATTCATCATTGTCCTCAGGGAGGGGCCAGCAGGCAGCTTAGGAATTCTCATGTCTGAGACTGTGTTCCTTCCATTCTCCTGGCTGGAACATCTTCCTGGTCCCTCTGTATCCTCTGTCATTATACAGTTGAGGAGAGCTGTTGCTGGGAGTAAGAACAGGAGTCTGGGGCTTGAGAGAGCTGGGCCCCATTCTGGTTCTCCTGCCAACTAGCTGTGCAGCTGCAGACAAGTCACTTCACCTCTTCGAGGCTCCGTTCTTTTTCCACCCTCCAGCAGCGAGGGTAGAACTAGATTCTTTTTAGCTTCTGACATCTCAGGATGAGCTTCCTTGCTAACATGAAAGTAAGCACCGCCTCTGCGTACACACAGCTTGGTATGTTGATTTATGTCTTTTCAGTCTAAGGAGACCAAGACAGAACCTACTTTAATATGGAGATAGGGAACAAGGACAGAAGAAGGCATTCCGAGAATGACTTCCAGATCCAGATCTCAGACCTCCCTCTTCCATTCCTTCCAGATCATAGATCCATTCCATGTATAACAATGCTTTGCTTTTTCTTTTCTTCTTTTCCACTTCTTTCTCTCTTTTTTTTTTTTTTCTTTTCATGTCCACATGCATACCTTGCCTCCCATCTCCCCATTTCCAGGTCTTTATAGTACCATGATGTCATTTAACATAAGTGCAATGAAAGGCTCAAAGTGTTTCTTTAATTCCAGCTCTCATGAAAACCAGAGGAATCTTGAGTTAAACAGTGTCAACTTTGCTTCCTGTCTTTTGGCATTCACTAATTTATTATTTAATGTGTGCTGTGGTAAGGTGAGAAAGACATTTAATTGGAAACCTCATCCCCCAGCTACTTCTTTGGCCAATATAGAATGTTCTGAATTGTCCAAACCCTGTCTCTCTGCTCCTACTCGAGGCTGAAACCCTTTTGTGGGTCCTCTGTTTTCATGGCTGATCTAGTTGACATTCAAGATGCTGAATTGAGTGTCACGCTACGTCCAAGCTTGGCCTGACTCCTGCCTCCCCTTCCAACCTAAACTCTCGCCTCCCCTTCTCTTGACATTTACCCAATCCCACTATGTTTTTTCCCACCTCTGTGCCCCTGTGCAGGCTGCCCTTCTGCTTGGAATGCCTTTCTACTCATCCTCACCTGGCTGACTCTACTCATGGTTTCAGACTCAGTGTAAATAAATGATCTCTTTCCCAGGAAGCTTCCCTCACCCAACCCCCCAAACTGGGCTAAATGCCCTACTGGGGCTCCACAATCTTGTGCTCACCCACATTTCAGTTGCAGTGTATGAAGCACACATGTAACTAATGGGAATTCAATCATGTGTGCTTGTCCAAACAGGGAGAGACAGAATAACATTTTAAACAAGGCTGCCATTGGCCCCAGTGAACACTTGCCTGAGAGGGTGAGATTGAAGCCCCGAATGCATCTTAGTCCTCATGTGTTTTTGTGATGGGAGCGTCTGTCCTCTCTGGGTATGACGCTGGTGTTTAAAGACATGTATTTCTCACAGAGCAGGAAATGCCCCAGACATAGCAAGATGGTTCACATGCTGGGGAAGGAAGAAAGGAAGACAGGCAGGCAGGAAAGAAGGGAGGAAGGAAATAAGAGGGAGGAAAGTAAGAAAAACAAGGCATACCCACTACAAGAACTTATCTGTTAGGGAAGTTTTAGGACATGGGTTCAAATCCCAGCTCTGCAGCCAACCCATTTGGATACTTTGGTCAAGGCACTGTAATCTGTTTAGGCTTTGGATGGCAAGATGTGTCTGCCTGTCTTTATAGGGTTACCCTGAGGGGCACCTAGCTGGCTCAGTCGGTAGAGCATGAGACTCTTGATCTCCGGGTCATGAGTTCAATCCTCACATTGCGCATAGGGCTTACTTAAAAAAATTATATATATACGCATATGTGAATATAATATATATATATATATATATATATATATATATATATATGCGTATATATATTACCCTGAGGCTTAAATGAGGCAACAAATCCACAAGGTCCCTGAACCAATAAACGCCATCCACCGCAGTGCCAGGGTCTGCGCGGGACCACGGGGCACATGCAGAGGCAAGGGGGCAAGAAAGGCTCCCAGTAGCATTTCCAACGTTCCAGCCTGCAAGCGATGCTGAGCTCGGCCCAAGGCTGGCACCCAGAGATGCTTCTAGCCCTTCGGCACTTACATGCTGGTGTAGAAGAGCCCGGTTATAAAACCCCTAAGGGCATTTAGGAACTGGTCCCTGGGGGGGTGGGGGGGGGTGGGCTTCAAGCCCACCCGTAGGCACTCTTGTCTTCTGAATGGCATTTAGGTGGGTCCAAGTCCATCCTCCTCCAGACAGCGAGCTCCTCCGGGTGCCGAGCCTAGCCCCCTGCTACCCAGAGCTGGAGGCAGGAAAGGTGGCTGCATCTTCGATCCCGGGGTCGCGGTTGATCATACAGAAGCCCGGCTCCTCCCCGCAGCCCCGGCCCTGTAACTGCTGCCGCGGCTCGATTCTGCGCAGCGCGGTCCCGCGGGCGCGACCTCAACCTCGGCACACAGTAGGCGCTCTATCAACACTGTCAATGCCAACCCAGGAGTCCTGCTCAAGCCACCGCCCAGGACCATGTGCCGTCTCTTTTCGGGGGCGCCTGCTGCGCCCGCCGCGACCCCACCACCCCTTCCCGTCCCAGAGCGCCGCCTCTTCCACCCCAGACCTGACTGAGTCGCCCCTAGCAACAGCGGCCGGGCCAGCTTCCTCCGGCCGCGCTGATTGGCCGAGTTCCGGGAGGCGGCGGTTCCGTCACTTCCGGCATCCGGAGGCAGCAGAGGAAGCCGAGGGGCGGCCATCTTGGGTCCGTGAGGCTCTGAGGTACCGGGAGCGGCGGCGGCCACCGGGTGGAGGCTGAGGCGGCAAGCGAGCCGGAGGGAGCAGAGCAGCCGGGCGCAGGCGCCGCCTCCGCAGCCCCCTCCATGGTCGGCGCCCGCAGCCCGCGGCGGCCTGTCTTGCGGTCCACCTTGTCCACATCCTCCTCCTCCTCTTCGGGGGCAGCCGGCGGCGCTGTGTGGAGGCCCCGGCGTTGAGATCCGCGGTGCGACGGGCGAGGGCGGAGGAGGAGGCGAGGGGGTCCGGGCCCGCGGGGCGCCCTGAGGCGCGGGGACGCCGGCGGGCCGACCGCAGCCCGCCGCCGGCCCGGCCCCGCCACCGCCGCCCGCCGGGCTCCTCGGCGCGGCCGCCGGGGCCGGGGGAGCATGAGCCCCGGGACCCGCCGAGGGACGGCCCGGGCCCGGCCCGGGATCTAGACGGCCGTGGGGGAGGGGAGCCGCCCTCCGCGGCGCCGTTCCGGAACCGCAGGGCGCTCGAGGACGAGGTCGCCGGCCCCCCGAGGCCGTGTGCTGTTTTGTTTCACCCTCGCATTGTGCAGAAGTGGAGTGGAGTAAAATGTCCACTAGGACCCCGCTGCCAACGGTGAATGAAAGAGACACTGAGAACGTAAGTGCCCTGGGCCTTGTCGGGATTTGCCCGGGCCGGGTCTCCCCCGCTGCCTCCCGGAGCGCGACGGCGGCCCGAGCCGTCGGGGGTCCCCGGCCCGGAGCGCGCCGGACGCGGTGGGCCGGCCGGAGGCCGCGGGGGGCGGCGGGGCGCGACCGTTTCCTGGAGGCGGCGGCCCGGGTCGCGCCTCCGTGTTCTCGCCGAGTCCCGCTCGCCGGCCGGGGTTGGGGGGCGGGGGGGGGGGACCCCGGCCGCCGCGCCCGGTGCGTGTTGTCCGCCCTCGGCCGCGCTTGGTGCTGACTTGGGGCGGGCTCTCCTTGCAGATCGGGCGGGCAGCTCTCGAGGGGCTGGCGGGCTGGAAACGTGTTCGTGGTGCCGGTGAGAAGCCATTGATCGGGTCGAGTGGGTGGTCCTTTCTGCCTGGTTTTGTCAAACTGTCTGGAACTAAGCTTAGTGACAGGCTCGAAACCTGAGTGGCCACGGGGGGAGTGTTCGAGGGCGCCTTGGCAGGGTCAGGAGAGAAGTTTCGGGAGAGAGAGAGTGCCGGCTTCGTTGAGGAGTCGCTTCCCTTCCAGGCGCATCCGTCTGGAAGGGTCGACGAAGCGGTTTTGAAAGGAAGGTGCGTGGTAACGCCGCCCCGGCCGGGGGACACCCGCTCCGGGCTTGGCTCTCGCCTGCCGACCGCCCGCGGGCTTCGCCGGCGCCGAGCCCCCGCTCCAGCGCTCGCAGCCCGGGATTCTGTACGCGGACCCTTTGGCTGTGTCCGTGGAAACGTTTCAAAGGGCCGGGGGCGGCAACGTGCAGCGGAAAGTCCTTCGGAGAAACGTCGACTCGGCGCAAGTGCTTTCTGAGCTCTCGTCTGGCGCTCGGTTCAGGGGAGTTCGGGCCTGGGAGGTGCCTCCTGTAAGACGTGGAGCAGGGGGCTTGTGGAGAGACTCCGCGGGCCTTTCATTAGACGTGTTGCGGGGTGATTCCTGGCAGGAAGACGCCGTCACTTAGGAACAGCCTTCTTGCTCTGCCTGTTTCCCTGCTTTCAGCCGCGTCCCGAGACACTGTGGCCTGGCGGTGTCGGTGCCTTCGTCTGAGTCTTGCAAGTGCCGCTTGTTTGCCGGGTGGCTCTCAGGTGACCTAACCTGTTCGCGCAGGGTCTGGTCTAAAGCGTTCCCGTAGCGTATCAGTCTCCATCCAGGACGTAGTGCTCTTTCCCCTGGTGAGTGAGTGGTTCCGCGGCGCGCGTTTCTTCACCTGAGATGGATTAGAAAGTTCCGTGAAGAGTCAGTGATGGGAAATCATAGACCGGGTGAGTCCGTGAACTCATTTTCTTACGGCCCTTTTGAGGAACGCGTTCCTGACTTGGTCATTTTCCTGTTCCTTGACCACGCTGCAGAGCGGAGTAAGCAAAATAGGGAGTTGAGTAGCTTCGGTCCTTGACTTCCGCTCAAAGCGGCAAAATCTTACACTGAGCCAGAGCAGGAGCTCCATGCTTTCTAAATGAACTGAAGCCCAAAACAGTCAGGTTTGTGATAATGAAGGACTTACCCTAAGTGAGTCTTTACTTTGTTCTCTGGTGAATTTGTTGAATCGTGTTCTAATCTTTCTGTGTGTTGTTAGAAACTACTAACTTTATTCTTTGAAAACAATGTAAGGTATGGAGTGTGCCTTTATTCTTGTAGAATGTGTTTAAATTTGAATTTCTGACAGTGTTAAAATCAGAGGTTTGTAGCATATCATGGCATTAATTCACCGTGCCCTGTTCCATTTTTTAACTTGTATTAGAATCTTCTGGAAGTAGTTGTGTGTCTTTGACAGTGTGGTGCCCTTGTGTCGAGCGTTACGTGTCTGGCATATGTCATATTATTTGCCTGCCATTCCTGAACTGCCAGTTGAGTGGTGAGGGTACAAGAATGAATGAGAGCTCTCAGTTTCTTGAGCAGCTGTTTTGTTAAAGTCAGATTTATTGAGATAGAACATTTACTCTTCCTAAGTGTCTTGTTTGATGAGTTGTGACAAATGTATAGTCATGTAACCATCACCACAGTCAAGATACAGAACATCTTCATTGCCCAGGAAGGTGCTTGCTGACATCGTGGCCCTTTACAGTCAGTCGCCTCGCTCTACAGCCTTTGGCAACCACTGATCTGTTATCTGTCCCTATAGTTTTATGTTTTCTAGAATGTCATATAATTGGAATCTTTATTAAAGTTTGTGTGTGTATCGGTAGTTCATTTCTTTTTATTGCTGAGTGGTAGGTAATTCATTGTTTGGATGTACAAAAGTTTCTTTGTTTTTTTTTAAGTTATTATATTAATTCCAATATAGTTAACATACAGTGTTATATTAGTTTCAGGTGTGTAGTATAGGGATTCAACACTTCCATGCATCACCCAGTTAATGTACAACAATTTCTAATCCATTCACTGTTGATGGGCATTTTGGCTACTATGACTAGAACAACTTTATCTTTTTTGTGAAAAGACTTTCCATTTTGCTTATCTTGGGAATCAATTTTAAATAATTGTATATGGCTGTGATGGGAATGTCGCTTATAGATAGAGGAATAATAAAAGGCGGATTATTTGCAACAAGAATATTGTCTTCATCCTAGTCCACTACTCTGTTTTCGTTTGTTTGGTTTATAAATGTGAGCACCCACCTTTAGCTGATGGGTATATAAAAGATAATACTGTTTTCAAATAATTTTAAAACTCATAAGGACTAATCAAATAATCTGACCTAATGAGGATGCTCAGAGAGGTGACAGGAGCTGCTGTGACAACACTATTTAGTAGCAGAGCCACCACTAGGCTCCACATCTCCAGTTCAGTTCCCTCTGCTTTTTTGGGTACCAAGCTGTTCCTCAAAAGCTTATGTACTAATTACTCAACCAGAGAGATATAGATGTACCATTACACAGAGTATAATTAAAATAAGACTTAAATGTATTGTTATGGAAGATTTCAAACAAACAAGTAGGGAGAATTTAGTTTGTATTAGTGGTTCTCAACCAGGAACAGTTTTGCTGCCCTGTGGACATTTGATGATGTCTGGAGACATTTTTTTGGTCGTCACAACGGAAGAGAGTTTACTGACCAGGAATGCTGCTAAACATTTTACAGTGTACAGGGCAGCACCCCTTCCTCCCCCCAACAACAACAAAACATCTGGCAAAAAATGGCAATAGGGTCAGGGTTGAGAAACCCTTGTATATAGTTAGCCCCCCACATAACTCAGTGGCCGTCTTATTTCATTTGGGGTCTCCCCAAGAAGCAAATTCAGTACCTCATATCATTTCATCTCTAAAGCTTTTAGGAGAGATAAAGCTTTAATTTTATAAAGATTGTAATCCTAGTCCCTTTATCATAATTTCTTAACATCAGATATCCAGTCAGTCTTCAATTTTCCTCAGTTGTCTACTTTTTTAACACTTTGTTCAAATTGGACTCCATCCAGGGTCCATATATTACAGTGAGCTAATATGTGAAATAAGATGCATTTTGAAGGCAACAAAAAAAAATTTATGTTTTGGTTTTTGTTCTGCAGTGTCATGACTTATATGGAGCCATGGGCAAATCCTGTTTGAACACTGGTAAAATCAGAAATGTATTTTTTCACTTAAATTTTAAAGCATATGACACGTTGTAAGCTTGAGCTGTTTGTCAAAGTACCAGAGGCCCCAGGGCTCTGTCAGTTAACAGCTCCTGGTGTGTGTGCAGCCTGTATTTACTTATTATTAGTTAATGGAGACAAGCCATCAGAATTTCTGATCTCTGTGAAATAGATAAACTGATGGTGTTCTTGTCTAGCCAGGTATAGGTTATAGGAGACTCTCATTAACCTGTTCAAGTTTAAGTGCCTACTTTGTGTAGGACACTGCTAGGTTCCATAGAAGTTATTATCTAGGAACCATGTTGTACCTGTACCTGCTCTTTAGGACTTCCCAGTCCCTGCAGAACAAAGCATCCTGAGCTCTGTGAGCTAGTCTAATAAACTCTCAAACTGGAGTAAATGCCAG
Organism: Panthera leo; assembly: GCF_018350215.1. Classification (NCBI taxonomy): domain Eukaryota; kingdom Metazoa; phylum Chordata; class Mammalia; order Carnivora; family Felidae; genus Panthera; species Panthera leo. The sequence continues at coordinate 144,365,589 of NC_056684.1, forward strand.
TATCACCTGGAGGGCTTGTTAGAGCTCTGATTGCTGGGCCCCTCCCCAGACCTTGATTCTAGTTTGCATTTCTAACAAGTTCCCAGAACTTGTGGTCCAGAAACCACACTTTAATTACTGCATTAGTATTCATTGAAAGCTTGTCAACTAAACTATGTCCCTTTAGGTTGTATTGTGACTATAGAAGAGAGATTTCCAATGGATTAAATAAAATTTTCAAGCTCCGTGAGTTTTTAAAGTTGGTTCTTTGTAAGAAAGTATGGTTATGGAGTATAAAAATAGTTACTATTTGTTGATCACTTACTGTACTTTAAATGCCATTTCTTTTAAAGTATATACTATGCCTTTATTTAATCTGCCTTTTAACTTTCAAGCACAACTATCTGTTGAATAAAGCCTGTTTGGGCCTTTTAAAAAAAGTTAATCTCTGAAGAATTAATATTTTTTTATGGTGTCAAAGTGTTTTGAGAAAAAAATCTTACAGACTTCAATTTGAAGGTCATTTTTGTTTCTTCTATGTGTAAATTAGGTGAACTTGGAAATTTGCAATGAGTAGAGTACAGGTTACTTTATGTAGTGCATGGTTATTTACATTGTAATTACCCGTGAGAGACTTATACACAACTCAGTGTAAATTTGTGGTACCTGTTGTCTTTTTTTTTTTTTTTAACATTTATTTATTTTTGAGACAGAGACAGAGCATGAACGGGGGAGGGTCAGAAAGAGAGGGAGACACAGAATCTGAAACAGGCTCCAGGCTCTGAGCTGTCAGCACAGAGCCCGACGCGGGGCTCAAACTCACGGACCACGAGATCATGACCTGAGCTGAAGTCGGCCGCTTAACCAACTGAGCCACCCAGGTGCCCCTGGTACCTGTTGTCTTAAAAAAATTTTTTTTTGGTTTATTTAGTTTTGAGAGAGAGAGAGAGAGAGAGAGAGAGAGAGAGAGAGAGAGAGAGAGAGAGAGAGAATCCCAAGAAGGCACTGCACTGTCAGCATTAAGCCCAAAGCAGGGCTTGATCCCACAAACCATGAGATCATGACCTGAGCTGAAATTGAGAGTTCGACGCTTAATTGACTGAGCTACCCAGGCGCCTTGGTATCTGTTACCTTTAGTTTTGAAGGATTGTTCTGGATTCTAAGATCCAAGATCTAAGACAAATTTTGTCCCTGGAATTTTTTCCCAACCAGGAAGTGAGAGTCAGGGAATGCAGCCCTTTCTGATCACCACTAGGAGGAGTAAAGCAGAAAACCCTTGTCTCACCTCCATCTTATTTTATTTTTGTATATTTTTAAGTATTTTAGTACTTTTTTTTTTAAGTAAACTCATCCCCAGCATAGGAGTCGAACTCATGACCCTGGGATCAAGAGTCACATGCTCTACCGACTGAACCAGCCAGGTACCCCATCTCACCTCCATTTTAAACTTTCAAATTAAACCTGAAGGAGAGAACAGATGTCTTCCCTGGAAATCTCCCAGCTTTAATGTTGTCTTACAAAAGAATTTAAAGAATGTGCTTGGAATTTGTCTGCAAGTAGTAATAAGGAGTTTATGCTGACCCATATGCACCTGCCTGCACAGTAATTGGGAGGGCGGAAGTTGGCACTGGAAGAAAGCATTTTTTTTCTTCAAGGAATAGTTCTTTAGCACTGCATTCTAGCCACCTGAACTGCTCATCTGTGGCTAGTCTTATATAATCTTATGTAGACTAGATAAGGCATTGTTTAAGTGGGTTACAAAGGGGTCTTGGTGTTAAACAGCAAGAGGTGTTTTGTTTGTTGCTAATAGGCAGTTGCATTTGAGTGGATGTTCAATATTGGGGGGTTTGTAGTATGGACATTTTACATGAAGATGTGTATTTGGGTAGAATTTAATATAAAATTTGAATAAACTGAGCCCAAAGGTTTTTATTTCTGAATTTTATATATAACTTCATTCTTTATGCAGTAAGCACCTTTATGACTTCATTGACTACAAGAGCAGATTCTAGCAGGGAATCCTAGAGAGGAGTCGACCCAGAACCATTCCCTAACTCAGCTTTCTGCTCTGAGAATTGCCGTTCTTTATCCAGTAGAATAATTTAAACCAGGGCAGTCACCTTTTGTTGTCAAAGGCATTTGAGGTGTTTTTGATGGCATTCTGTTCACATACTGTCTCCACCTCTTTCCTTGTCTTCCCTCAATTGCTAGCCTTTACCTATTCCTAGGCCCTCCTTGGTATCCATAGGCATGTATTAGCTCTATTAGTGGAATGGAATAAAAGAGCTTGTTTTCTTCTCTTAAAAAGAACGTTGCTGGGGCGCCTGGGTGGCGCAGTCGGTTAAGCGTCCGACTTCAGCCAGGTCACGATCTCGCGGTCCGTGAGTTCGAGCCCCGCGTCAGGCTCTGGGCTGATGGCTCGGAGCCTGGAGCCTGTTTCTGATTCTGTGTCTCCCTCTCTCTCTGCCCCTCCCCCGTTCATGCTCTGTCTCTCTCTGTCCCAAAAATAAATAAAAACGTTGAAAAAAAAAAAATAAAAATAAAAAGAACGTTGCCATCTAGACGTTAAAGATGTTTAATGATAAAGAACCTTCTATGTACCATGGTAGTATATTCCAGTTTTTGTTTTGGGGTTCTTTTTTTTTTTTTTTTTTTTCATTTCTGTTACTTAGTTCAGGTTGTTAACATTTGTTTCCTGCTTATTGTATAGTGGTTCTTCATATTATTGCTGTGGAACAAATCACTCCATAACTTAGTAATGTAGAACAGCAGCCATTTTATTATGCTCACAGGTTGTGTTTGAGGAATTCAGACAGGGATGACTTATCTCTGTTCTTCTATATCTGGGACTTCAGTTTGGAGGATCTCGAAAGGCTAGTGGGATTTGAACAGCTGGGCTGGAAGATCCACATCCTAGATAGTTTCTTCACTTATGTATCTGGCACCTTGGCAGATGTGGTTAGAGGGCTAGGCTCAGCTGGGACTCTTGGCCAGAGGGTCTACAAAGGGCTTTTCCAGTGTGGAGGCCTCAGTGCGAACAGACTTCCGAGGTTGCTCCGTGTTTCAGAAGAGATAGAAGCTCCCTGCCTTTTATGACCTAGCCTCAGAAGTCACACTGTGTCATTTGCTCTCGGTTAAATCTATCACAACACAAGGGACACAGACCTTACTTTGTAATGGGAAGTGTGTCAACAATGTCAACGTCATGTTTTCAAAACAACTTAATGGTAACTCTTTGGGTTTATAATCTGGTCTAGCATTTTATTGTGTGACCTTGGACAAGTTATTTAACTTTTTTGTGCCCCAGTTACCTCATCTGTAAAATGGCATTGGTAATAGTGACGACCTCATAGGGCTGTTACAACGATAAGGCCTTCCATGCGCCGGCTTTCCTTTCTTCTTGGTCCTCACCTTCTGCCTCTCCTCACCCACTCTGCCCATAGACCTAAGAGTCTTCTTGCTGTTCTGTGAACACACAAGCGACACTCCAACCTCAGGGCCTTGACGTTGCATTTCTCTTTGAACACCTTTCTTCCAGATATTCTTATGGCTAACTTTCTCACCTCCTCTTTTCAAATATCACCTCAGTGGCTTAATCACCTGTGACTCTCCCAGTCTCCCTAACCCTGGTCTGGTTTTTCTTTTCTCCATTGCAGTTATTACCTTCTTACGTATCATATTTACACATTGTTGTATGTTTATTGTGTTTTGTCAGTTTCTTCTGGTATATACTGAAAGCTCCACAAGAACAGAAATAATTTGTTTTGCTTACTGATACAACAAATACCTAGAACATGCTTGTCATCTGTTATAGGGGTTCAATAAAATATTGGTTGAATTAGTGGTTAAATGAGACAATATGGGTAAAAGCATTTAAAACAGTGCCTGTTACTTACAGTAAGTAACAGATAAATGTTAGCTGTCGTTAATGTTGATGGTCTTTTTACTGGTCTTCTCATCTCTATCCCTGTATCCTTAGCTTCTCCCCTCTGTAGTTATTCCAGCAAGATCATCTCCTTTCTCCTTTTTTTAAAACCTCAGACTGCTTTCTTAAAGGGAGAACTGATGGATAGTGTCTGGGCTTGGAAGGGAGAGAGAAAGATGGGAGCCTAAGACCAGTTGAAGGAGTGCATCTGAAGACATGTCTGAGGTAGAGTGGACAAGATGCGGAGCAAAAAAGAAGGAACAACAACAAAACATACAAGAAGTTGGGATTTGGAGTTATGTTAATTACATACTTGTAATTAAAACTCGCTTTCAGAGGCACCTGGGTGGCTCAGTCAGTTGAACGTCCGACTTCAGCTCAGGTCATGATCTCACGGTTTGTGGGTTCGAGCCCCATGTTAGGCTCTGTGCTGAAGCTCAGAGCCTGGAGCCTGCTTTGGATTCTGTGTCTCTCTCTCTCTCTGCCCCTCCCCTGCTCGCTTGCTCACTTGCTCTCTCTCTCTCTCTCTCTCTCTCTCAAAAATAAACATTAAAAAAAAAAATGTAAAACTAGCTTTCAAATACAAGTAACTTAATCATGACCAATTCACTGATCTGTGCCTCATCTTTTAAAAATTTAATTTATTTCACTGTTTTTTTAAGTTTTAGATGTAATTGACATAACCTCCATATTGGTTTATTAGTTTCAGATGTGCTACATGATTCACTATTTGTATTGATTGTGTAAAGATCACCACAATAAGTATAATAATTAATATTCGTTACCATACATACTTCGTTTTTTTTTTTTTTTTTCTTGTGATGAGAATTTTATGATGGGTTTGTGGGTTCGAGCCCCACGTTGGGCTCTGTGCTGATGGCTCGGAGTCTGGAGCCTCCTTCAGATTCTGTGTTTCCCTCTCTCTCTGCCCCTAACCCAATCGCATTCTGTCTCTGTCTCTCTCAAAAATAAACAAACATTAAAAAAAAATTTTTTTTAAGCTTTTGGAGGTTTATTCTTGATCCACCTTTCTAGCTTTGTTGTTTCCAACTGCTCATCTGTATAACCTTAATACTCTAGCCAGACAGTTCTGCTTAGCTATTTGTTTACCCAGTGATTTCACACCTGCTAGTTGCCAGGTCCTGTATTCTGAGAATACAGAGATGAGACTATTCTTGCCCACAAGGAACTCATAGTCAAGTACTTTGGTGTAGGCATTAATTAAGTTAAGGGTTGGGGATGGAGAGCAGAGCAAGGCAGAAAGGACAGCCTAGTCAGGAGCATAAGGATAAATTGTCAGCCATCATGATGTCAAGGAAATGAAGCGTTCCCCCCCCCCCCCCCCCCACCACCAGTGTTAGTGTCCCATGAAATGAGAGAGTTGTGAGAGACGAAAGTGGTTTGACATGCAGGTTGGGGTGCGGGGGGGGGGGAGGGGAGGGGATCATTTCCCCACCCCCCACGTTTTCCTAGGTTTCCTTGTACTAGTGCCTGGCTTGAAATAACCATTGTCTTTCATTAGAACTCTACTACTTATCCTTTAAAGATTATCCCTTCATAAGATACCTTTTTTCTTTCATCTCACTCAAATGTGATCACCTCCTCTGAGTGCTTAGTACTACATTATCCCACACAGTAGCTACTAGCCACGTGTGGCTGCTGACCACTTGAAATGTGGCTCTGTAAGGATGAAATATATACAGATTTTAAAGACAGTGTGAAAAAAAGAATATGCAGTCTTAATCTTTTTATATTATGTGTTGAAATATTTGAGAATATATTGGGTTAAATAAAATATTAAAATTAATTTAACCTGTTGATATGTTTTTTAGCGTTTCTACTAGAAAATTGAAAAATACATAGACGATGGCACTTAGAGTACCTACTCTCTGATTTTCTCAGTGGGGCAGGGATTGCCTTTTGTTTTAGTTATTATTCCGCATGTTAGCTCTTCAGGTAGGTTAGGAGTACCTTGAAGGTTTGGCACCATACTTTATTTCATCACTCTGTAGTGCCTGGCACTTAATAGTTGCTTAGCTTATAGTTAACTGGTCAAAAGCTACTGAGTGAAATTTTTCTTTAGCCACAATTTATTTGTGCCTGTAGTCCTTTTGGGGATTAGACGAGTAAATGATTTTTCAGTCTATTATGATAGTTTATCTGTTACAGCAGTAATATTTTATTAAAAATGAAACCAGTTTCACTGAATTTGTGGATATGAACAGTAATAGTTTCCCATTTCTGTTGTTCATATTCTTAGAAACCTTTTTTGTAAACTCAGCTGCAAAAAGTCACATTATCTTTTTTTTTTTAATGTTTATTTTTAAGAGAGACAGAAAGTGAGCGGGGGAGGGGCAAAGAGAGAGGAAGACAACAGAATTCCAAGCAGGCTCAGGCTCTGAGCTGTCAGCACAGAGCCTGCCTCAGGGCTTGAACTCCTGCACCACAAGATCATGACCTGAGCCGAAGTCAGACGCTTAACCAACTGAGCCACCCAGGTGCCACCACGTTATCTTTATAGGTCAGTGTGAAGCCCTTGTCTTATTTATTCTTGTTAATCCCCATAGTTCATTCCCCATAGTTTGTTTAATATGCTGTAATGTGTGTACATGTATGTGCTCTTACAGAGTATACATTTGGCACCTCGTGTAAATACTGTATATATCTCATCTATGAGTCTAATCTGTTTTCTGACCACTACTTAGCAGTCTGTGGGATGGTGATCTATCTACCATACTCAACCTGTCTGCTCCTCAGGGTTAGACATTGCACTTCCTGCGGCCACAAAATACTACCATGAATGTCTTTATCCATGTCCCTTATGGAGCTGTGTAAGACTTTCTTGGGGTAGCTAGGAGTGGACTTGCTCTGTCGCAGGAAATACAGATAGGGCCAGAACTTGTCCTTCTGGGTGGCTAAATCAGTCCACACTCCTGCCAGTAGTGCATAGTATCCCTGGTTCCTGCCAACATTTAGCATTATCCAGCTTTAAGTTTTTACCAGCCTGTTGGGTGTAATGTGATATCTCATTGTAAACTTGTATTTCTCTTTGATTTTTATTAGGTCTATATATACTTTGGCTTTTGGGGTGTTCTGTAATTGCTGTTTTTCCTTTGTCCATTTTTCTTTTGTGTTGTCTTTTCCTTGTTGATTCTTAGGTATTCTTGGTTTTCTAGATGTTAATCTGATGTAGGTTGTGGACATTGCACGTATCCTCTGTCATCTTTCTATAATGCCCTTCATTGAACAAATTGTTGATTTTGGTGTAACCAACATAAATGGTGCCTTGTGTTTGTGCTTTTGAAGTTTTACTTAAATACCTGGATCACAAGGATATTCTCTTATATTTCATTTGTTAACCTTGTATCATTTTACCTTTCACATGTAGGTTTTTAATCCCTGGAGACATAGCCTTTCTCTGGTAGGGATCTAGTTTTGTACACCCCCCCCCCCCCCCCCCCCCCCCCCAGCTGATAAGGTGAACCGGTTTTCCCACTGCTGTCTACTCTGCAATCTGTCCTTTCCCCTCTGGTTTATAGGGCCCCTTTCATTGTATCTTAAGGTTCCCATGTACTCATGTCATTTAGTTTTATATTCTGGTGCATAGGTCTGTTTTTCCATTGTGCCCATACCCTTAGGTTTTTCTGTTCTCTTTAATTACTATGGCTTCACAGTCAATGTTAATCTTCTTAATCTGTGTATCTATGTGTATATCTTATCTATTGAACTTTTTATTTGGAAATAATTTAAGACTTAAATAAAAATTGCCAAAGTGGTACAGAGTATACAGAGTATGCCTTTCACTCAGATTCCCCTAATGTTAACACCTTTATAACCATAGCTCAGTTATGAAAGCCAGAAAATTGATATTGGTCTGATACTGTTGATGGTGATGATGATGATGATGATGACGACGACGATGACGACAGAACTTGAATTTTCACCAGTTTTTCTCCAGGGTTCTTTTTTTCTTCTAGGATCTAATCAAAGATCCCACATTGCGTTTAGTTATTGTGTCTCAGTCTTCTCCAATTTGTAATGGTTCCTCTGTCTTTTATGCCCTTGACAGTTTTGATCAGTACTGGTCAGTTATTTTGTGGAATATATCTCAGTTTAAGTTTGTCAGATGTTTTTTCACAATTAATTAAGGTTATATATTTTTGGTAAGAATACCACACAAAAGATGTGTCTCTCTTAGTGTATGCTATTAAAAGGGTACATGAGGGGCGCCTGGGTGGCTCAGTTGGTTGAGCGTCCAACTTCGGCTAAGGTCATGATCTCACGGTCTGTGAGTTCGAGCCCCGCATCGGGCTCTGTGCTGACAGCTCAGAGGCTGGAGCCTGCTTCGGATTCTGTGTCTCCCTCTGTCTCTGACCCTCCCCCGTTCATGCTCTGTCTCTCCCTGTCTCAAAAATAAATAAACATTAAAAAAAAAATTAAAAAAAAAAGAGGGTACATTATATAGATATGTTTTGTTATGCTTGTGTTAACTAACTTAGATCACTTTTTGTTTCTGAGCCTTTTTCTTTTTTTTTTTTTTAACTCTTTTTTTGAGGCTGACCTGGCAATTATTCATCCATGTAAACGTCAGAGTAAGATTAAAATTACTAGAAAATTAAAAAAATTTTTTTACTTGGGGCACCTGGGTGGCTCAGTCGGTTGAGCGACTGTCCGACTTTGGCTTAGGTCATGATCTCATGGTTTGTGGTTTCGAGCCCCGAGTCCAGCTTTGTGCTGACAGCAGAGCCTGCTTTGGATTCTCTGTCTCCCTCTCTCTCTGCCCCTCCTCTGCTTACACTCACTCACTCTCTCTCTCTCTCTCTCTCTCTCTCTCAAAATAAATAAACATTTAAAAAAATGCTCAAGAACTACTGACTGGAAATTTTAATTGAAATTGCCTTGAACTTGTAGGTTAATTTGGGTAGAATTTATAGTATCTATCCATGAACATGGAATTTCCATTTATTTAAGTATCTTTTAGGTCTTTCATTAAAAATTTAAAGCTTTCTCCAAAGAGCTTCTATATATTCTTTTTGATTAAGTTAGTTTCTACCTGCTTTATAGTTTTTATTGATATGGTTATTTTTTTTGTTAAATTTTGTGGCAGGTTACTGCCAGTGTAGAGAAATGTGATAGGTTGATCTTGTATCTTGCCAAACTCTCATGAGTTCCAGTGGTATTTCTGATTCTGTTGGTTTGTAGTTAGATCATATCATCTACAAACAGTTACAGTTTTATCTCTTTCCTTCTGATTCTCATAATCTTACTTTTTTCTTTCCTTCAAGTATTGGCCATAACCTTTAGTATTATGTTAAATAATGGTAGTGATAATAGACAACTTTGTCTTGTTTCTGATTTTCAAGAAATGATTCTAAAGTTTCTCCATTAGTGTAATATTTGCTGAAGGTTTTGGTCCATGATTTTTATCAAAGTAAAGAAGTTCTGTTCTGTTTCTTGTTTGCTAAGAGTTTTTTAAATCACAAATTGTTCAATCTTATGAAATATTTTTTTTTTTTTTGCAGTGAATGGAATAATCGCCCTGCTGCTTTCAAAAGTGAAATTTGATTTTATGAATATCTCTAAAAGTACAAAATACGTGGGGGACAGCCCTTTATTGTCACAATTTAGCTTTGTAGATTTTTTTACATTTGAAAAACCTGCCATTGTGTTAAGGAGGTGGTTTGTTATTTTAAGGATTAGAAAGGATGCGTGGGCATGTCTTGTGTTTTACAAAAGGGACCAAGGTTTATTTAGGAAGAGTCGAAACATGATGTAAAGTTTTTTTTTTTTTTTTTAAACTTTTAAACCTGATCCCGTCCCCCCCGCCCCACCCCAGCTGTATTGAGAAGTAATTGACATACATCACTGTATAAGTTTAAGGTATTGGTTTATGTCCATTGAGAAATGAGTACCACAATATGTTCAGCTAACATCCATCTTCTCGTATAGATAACAATAAGAAAAGAAAGAAGAAATTAATAAAGGAAAAAAATTTCTCATTGTGGTAAGAATTCTTAGGATTTACACTTTTTTTTTGTTTTTTACGACTTTCCTATATATTATATAGCAGTGTTAGCAGTAGTAACCATGATTTACGTTACATCCCTAGTACTTATTTACCTTATAACTGCAAGGTTGTCGCTTTTGACCATCTTCCCCCAGATCCCCCTTCCCTACTCATTTCTTCTGGTAACCATAATTCTCATCTCTTTTTCTATGAGTTTGGGTTTGTTTTCTTGTTTTTGTTTTGCTTTTGGATTCCACATGTAAGTGAGATCGTACAGGATTTGTCTTTCTCTGATTTATTTCACTTAGTATAATGCCTTCAAGATCTGTCCATGTTGTTAGAAATGGTAGGATTTCCTTGTGTGTGTGTGTGTTTTTTTTTTTTTTTTTATGGCTGAATGATACTTTATACATACCACAATTCTTTATCCATTCGTCCACTGATGGACACTTAGGTTGTTTCCATGTCTTGGCTACTGTACACAAATGCTGCTGTGAACATGGGGTGCAGATAGTGTTTTTGTTATCTTCAGATATATACTCAGAAGTGGAATTGCAGCATCATATGGTAGTTCTGGTTTTAATTTTTTGAGGGTTGTCCATGCTGTTTTCCACAGTGGCTATACCAATTTACAGTCCCACCAACAGTACACAAGGGTTTCCTTTTCTCTACATCCATACTATTATTTGTCTTTTTGCTTATGGCTATGGCCACTATGACAGGAGTGAACTGATATCTCATTGTGGTTCTTATTTGCATTTCCCTAATGAGTAGTCATGTTCAGCATCTTTTCATGTACCTGTTGGCTTTTTGTATATCTTCTTTGGAGAAATCTCTATTCAAGTCTTTTGCCCATTTTTAATTAGGTTATTTGTTTTTTGCTATTGAGTTATATGAGTTCTTCATATGTTTTGGATATGAACTCCTTATCAAATATATAGTTTGCAAATATTTTACCATCCCATAGGTTATTTTTCACTTTATTTATGTTTTGTTTTGCTGTGCAGAAGCTTTTTAGTTTGATGTAGTCTCACTTGTTCATTTTTTATTTTGTTGCTTGTGCCTTAGGTGTCATCCAAAAAATCATTACTGAGACCCATATCAAGGAGCTCTGTTCCTATGTTTTCTTCTAGGGGTTTCATGGTTTCAGGTCTTACATTTAAGTGCTTTTTAATGACTTTAATTTTTATTTGAGAGAGAGAGCCCACGTGTATGCCTGTGTGTGTGCAAACGGGAGGGGCAGAGAGAGAGGAGAGGGAGAGAGAATCTCAAGCAGGCTCCACGCCCAGCACTGAGCCCAATACAGGGCTCAATCCCAAGACTGTGAGATCATGACCCGAGCCGAAATCAACAAAGACACTTAACTGACTGAGCCACCCAAGCGCCCCTTTACATTTAAGTTTTTTAATCCATTTCAAATTAGTTTTTGTGAGTGGTATAACATATGGATCCAGTTTCATTCTTTTACATATGAGTACCCAGTTATACTAATATCTTTTATTGAAGAGATGGTCTTTTCTCCATTCAGTATTCTTGGCTCCCTTGTCAAATATTAGTTGACCTTATATGTTTGGGCTTATTTCTGGGCTCTCAATTATATTCTGGTCTATTTGTTTTTATGCCATTATCATACTGTTCATTATCATAGTATAGCTTTATAATATAGCTTGAAATCAGGAGGTGTGATACCTCCTGATTTGCTCTTTCTCAATATTTCTTTGACTGAGGTCTTTGTGGTTCCATATAAATTTTTTAGGAGCGTTTTTCCTACTTCTGTAAAAAAGGCTATTGGAATCTTGATAGAGATTGCATTGAATCTGTAGATGGCTATTAGTAGTTTTGACATTTTAACAATATTAATTCCAACCCGTGAACACAGGATACCTTTCCATTTATTTGTATTGTCTTCAATTTCTTTCATCAGTGTCTTCATAATTTTCAGCATAGAGAGCTTTCACCTTAATTTATTCCTAAGTATTTCATTCTTTTTGATGCTATTGTAAATAGGATCAATTTCTTTTTCAGAAATCTCATTAGTGTATAGAAACACTACTGATTTTTTAAAATGTGTTTTTAAAGCTTATTTATTTATTTTGAGAGAGACAGAGCCAGCATGAATGGGGGAGGGAGGGAGAGAGAGAGAGAGAGAGAGAGAGAGGGAGGGAGGGAGAGAGAGAATCCCAAGCAGGCTCTGCACTGTCAGCACAGAGCCTTATGTAGGTCTCAAACTCATGAAAACATGAGATCATGACATGAGCCAAAACCAAGAGTTGGATGCTTAACCAACTGAGCCACCCAGGTGCCCAGCACTACTGATCTTTTAATTTAATTTTTTTTATCTTGCAACTTCATTGAATTCATTGGTTAGATCTAACAGTTTTTCAGTTGAGTCTTTAGGGTTTTCTATATATAAAATCATGTTTGTTTTTTTTAAATGATTTTATTTTTTAAGTAATATCTCCTCCCAGCATGGGGTTTGAACTTAAACTTACTCCCGATACCAAGAATCACATGCTCTGGGGCACCTGAGTGTCTCAGTGGGTTGAGCTTCTGACTCTTGATTTTGGCTCACGTCATGATCCCAGGGATATAGGATTGAGCCCGGTGTCTAGCTCTGTGCTGAGTGTGGAACCTGCTTGGGATTATCTCTCTCCCTCTGTGCCTCACACTTCAATCATGTGTGTGTGTGTACTCTCTCTCTGTTGCTCTCAAAAAAAAGAAAAATTAATAAAAATAAAAGAGTCACACATTCTACTGACTGAGCTAGCCAGGCACCTCTATAAAATCATGTCTTTTGCAAACAGGGACAATTTTACTTCTTTTCCAGTTCTGATACCTTTATTTTTTTTTCTTGCTTGATTGCTCCCACTAGGACTTCCAGTGTTATGTTCAATAGAAGTGGTAAGAATGGGCAACCATGTCTTTTTCTTGAACGTAATGGAAAGGCTTTTATCCTTTCACCATTGAGTATGATGTTAGCTGCGAGCTGCTCATATATGGACTTTTTATGTCAAGATATGTTCTTTCAGTGCCCAGTTTAACAGTTTTCATCATGAATGGATGTTGACTTTTGTCAGAAGTTGGATGCTTTTTCTGTGTGTATCAAGATGATTACATGATTATTTTCTTTAATTCCGTTAATGTGATATGTTACATTGGTTGATGTGGTGAACTATCCTTACATCCCAGAGATAGATCCCACTTGATCATGGTAAATGATCCTACGTGTGTGTGTGTGTGTGTGTGTGTGTGTGTGTGTGTGTGTGTATTTTTTAAATTAAATTTGGTTTTTTTTTGAAAGAGAGACAGAAAACATGAGCAGGTGAGGGGCAAAGAGATTGGGGGGGAGAGAATCTTAAGCAGGCTCCATGCTCAATGCTTGATCCCACTACAGTGATATCATGACCTGAGCCAAAATTAGGAGTTGGACACTTAACCAGTTGAGCCACCCAGGTGCCCTGGTAAATGATCCTTTTAACGTGCTGCTGAATTCAGTTTGCTAGTATTGAGAATTGAGAATTTTTACATCCATATTCATCAGGGATATTGGCCTGTAGTTTTCTTTTCTAATGGTGTTCTTTTCTGCTTACACCTGATTTCTTAAGTAGGCTTCTCAAATTTAAGATTAGTGCTTTACCAGATAGATACAATGGTAAGCCCAAAGCCATATTTATCATGCTAAAAAAATTAAAATTAAAAAACTTTTTGGTGGGGGTGCCTGGGTGGCTCAGTTGGATAAGCATCTGACTTCCACTCAGGTCATGATCTCACGGTCTGTGAGTTCGAGCCCCGTGTCAGGTTCTGTGCTGACAGCTCAGAGCCTGAAGCCTGCTTCAGATTCTGTCTTTCTCCTCCCTCTCCCCTCTCCCCGCCTCTCCCCGCCTCTCCCCCACTCATGTTCTGTCTCTGTCTCTTAAAAATGAATAAATGTTAAAAAAAAATAATTAAAAAAAACCTTTTTGATGTGTGTCTAAGGTATATTCTCATTTGTATCTTCTGGTTATATGATTTATATTCTATGGCTCTTAAATATGGATACATTTTTAAAGAACATAACAAAATGGAATGCATTCTCCATTCATTTTTCTTTTTCTTTCTTTTTTTTTTCCTTTTTCTTCCTTTTCCTTTTCCTTTTCCTTTTCCTTTTCCTTTTCCTTTTCCTTTTCCTATTCCTATTCCTATTCCTATTCCTATTCCTGTTCCTGTTCCTGTTCCTGTTCCTGTTCCCTTTTCCTATTCCCTTTTCCTTTTGCTTTTGCTTTTGCTTTTGCTTTTGCTTTTCCTTTTTGCTTTCCTTTTCCCTTTCCTTTTCCGAGAGAATCCCAAGCAGGCTCCGTGCTCAGTGCTGAGCTGACATATGGCTCAATCCCAAGAAACTGGGATCCTGACCCAAGTCGAAATAATCAGAGACTTAACTGACTGAGCCACCCAGTCACTCCTCCATTCATTTTTCTTATTGCTTCTTACATTAGTGTTGATACAGCTCTGTAACAGTAGTGCTTTGACTGAAAGTAATAAACTCTAACATAATGGCTTAACCAAATAGGGGTTTGCTTTTCTCACAAAAGAAACATAGTTTCTAGCTTTGGTTCAGCAGTATAATATTGAAGTTGCTGGTTTTTATTTATTTAAAAAATATATATATATATTTTAATACTTTTTTTTAATGTTTATTTATTTGGGGGGGGGGAGGGACGGGGGCGGGGGGGGGGGGGACGGGGGCGGGGGGAGAATCCCAAGCAGGCTCTGCACTGTCTGTGCAAAGCCCAGCACGGGGCTTGTAATCCTAAAGACCGTAAGATCATGACCTAAGCTGAAATCAAGAGTCTGAGCCACCCAGGCGCCCCAGATTTTATTTATTTTTGGGAGAGATTGAGAGAGCAGGGAGGGGCAGATAGGGGGACAGAGGATCCCAAGCGGGCTATACTCTGACAGCAGCAAGCTGATGGAACGCTCAAACTTCCCAACCTCTAGATCATGACCTGAGCCAAAGTTGGATGCTCAACTGACTGAGCCACCTAAGCACCCCAGAGCTGGTGGTTTTTAAAAATACTATTTTCTTGGGGTGCCTGGGTGGCTCAGGCGGTTAAGCTTCCAACTCTTGATCTCAGGATGGTGAGTTCAAGCCTCACGTTGGGCTCTGTGCTGCGTGTGAAGCCTACTTAAAATAAAAACAAAAAATTTTCTTTCGTGTTTGAGACCTTTTGGCTGCAAGATAACTTATACATCTGCAGTTATGGTTGCATTGAAGGAAAGAGAAAGAAGGGACTGTACTAGTGTATCTGTGCCCCTTTGTGAGAAACAAAAAGTTTTCCCAGAACTGCCCCTGTCCTGCCCCCCACCGGTATGTTTTCATTAATGAGCACCGGCCAGAACCGAGATGCTCAACCGAATGAGCCACCCAGGTGCCCCTAGCTACAGACACGTTTGAGAAAACAGTTATTTAGTTGGTCTTGTTGCCTCATCAAATACCCAGCCAGCTTCTCTTGGTAATGAAGAAGGGAGAAATGGATATTGAGTATATAACTATAATGTTTGCCCCATTCTCTAATATATTACCTGGAAATTTAAATTTTCTGCAGTAAAGGTTTTAGTTTGCAAATGGATGCTTTATAAATTTGTTAATAATCTCCTGTCTTTGGTTTGCTTCTGGTTATTTTCAGTAGCAGTGTACATATTCTAATTTTCTGGTGGATGAAGTGGTATCAGCTCAACTCCATGGGAGAGAGAAGGTTCAGGGCTCCTTTAATCTTTAAGACTTGAATTTAACAGCTTAGAGTACCTGTTAACATGCTTAGTGCTGCCACAAAATGTAATGTGAATACTGAAGAATTCTATAACATTTTTCCTTTTTTACCCTTGGGTTGTTTACTGGCTCCATAGGGAGGAAAAAAAAAAACCCTTATGCATGAAATAATTGGCTAATAGTAAAGAATTCAGAATTATTTGGTTAATTGTTTAGTATAGCACATTGAGTGGTATAAGATTAGAAACTTTTTTCTTTTTTTCTTAATTTTTTTTTTTTTTTTTTTTTTTTTTAGTTTATTTATTTCGAGAGAGAGAGTAGGAGAGGGACAGAGAGAGGAGAGAGAGAGAATCCCAAGCAGGCTCCATGGTGTCAGCACAAAGCCTGACGCAGGGCCTGAACTCATTAACTGAGCTCATGACCTGAGCTGAAACCAAGAGTCGGATGCTTAACTGACTGAGCCACCCAGGCTCCCTAGAAACAGTTTTTCTTTAGGGCCATTGATAGAAGCATGGGATGAATAAAATGAAAGAAAGCCAAGTAGAAGCTCTAGTAACTGTTACAGGGCCGTATCAACACTAACATAAGAAGCAGTAAGAAAAATAAATGGGGAATGCATTCCATTTTATGTTATACATACTAGCTCTTGAAAATGTGTCCATATGTAAGAACCATATAATTTATTATATGACCAAGACACAAATTAGAATATACCTTAGACACACATACACCCCCCAAAAATAATCTTTAATTTTTTTAACATAGTTAAATATGGTTCCAGGTTTGCTTTTCTATCTTTCTGGTAAAGCACAAACCTGAAATTTGAGACGCCTACTTAAGAAATCGGGTTTAACTAGAAAAAGACACTACTAGAAAACTATATGCCAGTATATCCCTGATAAATAATTTGTGTCTGTTTTGAGAGAAATTTTTTTAAGTTAAATACATTAGATTTCCCCCCAAAATTTTTATTTAAATTCTAGCTAGTTAACATATAGTATAATGCTGGTTTCAGGAGTAGAATTTAGTGATTCATCATTTACATATAACACCCAGTGCTCATCACAAGTGCCCTCCTTAATACCCATCACCCATTTAGCCCATCCACTACCCACCTTCCTCCATCAACCCTCAGTTTGTTTGCTCTATTGTTAAAAGTCTCTTATGGCTTGCTTTTCTCCCTTTTTCCCCCCCTTCCTATATATTCATCTGTCTTGTTTCCTAAATCCCACATGAGTGAAATCACATGAGCCCGATGTGGAGCTCGTGAGTTCATGACCTGAGCGGAAGTTGGAGGCTCAACCGACTGAGCCACCCAGGCGCCTCAGGATTTCATTCTTTTTGATGGCCGAGTTAGATTTATTTATTTATTTATTTATTTTAATTTTTTTAACGTTTATTTATTTTTGAGAGAGAGAGAGAGAGAGAGAGACAGAGCACGTGCATGGGAGGGGCAGAGAGAGAAGGAGACAGAATCTGAAGCAGGCTCCAGGCTCTGAGCTGTCAGCATAGAGCCCGATGGAGGGCTCAAACTCACAAACTGTGAGGTCATGATATGAGCCGAAGTCGGAGGCTTAACCGACTGAGCCACCCATGCACCCCAGATTTATTTTTTAAAGATTTTATTTTTAAGTAATCTCTACACAATTTGGGGCTCAAACTCACAACCTTGAGATCAAGAGTAGTGTGCTCTTCCCACTGAGCTAGCCGGGCACCCCCCCTAGATTTTTTAATTTAAGGACTTTATGTAAGGAAACACCAAACTAAATATACTTAGTTTAACCCTATTGTAGTTTAACAAATTACAGTTTAACAGATATTTCAAATTTACAGATACTACAATTTAAATATACTGAAGTTTAGTATACTTTAAATATACTAAGTTTAACCCTATTGTAATTTAACAAATTACAATTTAACAGATATTACAAATTTAACAGATATTTAAATCTGTTGTATGAGTTTATAATCTAACAGGGAAATGCAGGTTTCTTTTGGCTTTGTATTATGATTGTTTATTTGCATAAGTGTATTAGTTTAGGTTGCGTTATGCTGTAGTAACGTACACAATCAAAATCTTAGTGGTTTAACACAGTAAAAACCCTTGTTTAAACAGTTTGCCTGAGGGCTTGTTGGCTCTATGAAGATTGATCTCCCTGTCCAGGATAATTTGGCCCTGAGGGCTTCTGTCTTTGGGCAATGCTTAGGATTCAGGAGAGCAAAAGATGGCTGAAGTCAAGCACTGACAAATAATGCTTTTGCATGGGAATGACATGTCATTTTCATTTGTGTGTCATTGGCTAAACTTAGGGACATGGCTGGGCCAACTCAAATGAGGGAAGAGGGTCTGAGTTCCTCTGTGAAATCAGTGGGATCCTCCACAAACTCAGAAGCAAAAGAGCTAATATGGTGGCTAATAGTATTGTCCACAACAAAGTAGCATAATATAGATAGATACAAAGTACCCCTGGAACCCAAAGGAGAAGAAAAAGAAACTGATTAGATGCAAGAAAAGTCACAGGAGGCTTCATAAAGATGGTGACAAATGATCCAAACATAAGGGGATGAGTAGGAATCTTAGGTTTGAAGAGAAGAAAGGGCATTCAAATTGAGGGACTAGGACCATCCTGGAGAAGAGTGGATGATATAGCCAGAAAGGAGGAATGGATTAGATCACACAAGGCCTTGAATTCATTTAGCATTCATTCAGCAACAATGTATTGCACAGCTACTCCGTGTCAGTCACTGCTCCCAAGTTCTAGGAATATCTGATAATGAACAAAACAGACAAAAATCCTTGTCCTCCTGAAGGTTACGTCTGGTTGATGCTAAGAAATTACTCTTTAATTATAAGTAGATTGGGGAGTAAGAGTAACATAAGCAAAGGTACAAACTTTGGATGCCTATGAATCTTAAGATTCTTTTAATATTCCTATTTTATGTGTAATAGAAGACAGTTGACTTGGATGTAAGTTAATGTTTTCTCCATTTAACTGTGTCTCATGCTAGAAAACTTAATGTATGAAAAGCTGAATTTACAAAACATGTAAATTAGAAAATACATTTACATTACACAAGCTTTTTTAAACCAAATTGTGGCTAGTACAGTTTTAGTGACTGTATTTTTGTTGTGTAAATAGTAAAACCACTTGATACATACCTCACTCGGCGGGACAGGACTTTGTTTTATATACTGCCGTGTTCCAGTTCCTAAATTATATTCTCTTTGGATTTCTCACTAAGTCGTGATGTGGCAGTGAATAAATCACAAAAGTATCCTCATCTGGTGAAGGATCATACGTGCTGGTGCATTTAATAGCTATGGAAAAGTTACATTCTTTATGATTATAAGGCAGCCTTGTTACTCCTATTTTATGTTACAACCACATACAAAAAATATCTCCTTTCCTTCTGAACACCCACTTCAACCCTTGATGGTATTTTTCTTCTCGGCATTTGCTTGTTTTCCTCATAAATTTATATCGTGGGCAAATTCCTTTAAAGTGCTAGATACGTTAGGATTAAAATTAAAGCAGTGGTGTTTTGTTTCTTCAACTAGGGGCTCTTAAAACTTGGCAGGTACCATGTGTTCTCTCATTTCCTTATTTTTATGTATGTTATATTGTAGCACACGTCACATGGAGATGGGCGGCAAGAAGTTACCTCTCGCACTGGGCGCTCTGGAGCTCGGTGTAGAAACTCTATAGCTTCCTGTGCAGATGAACAACCTCACATCGGAAACTACAGACTGTTGAAAACAATCGGCAAGGGGAATTTTGCAAAAGTGAAATTGGCAAGACACATCCTTACAGGAAGAGAGGTAAATATTAAGTTTAATTTCTGTTATGATACTTGCTTTGTTCAGTTCCATGCAAGAGAGGAAGAGAATGTATATATTACTTGAGCTAATTTCTGAGCTAATTAAATATTGTTTTTAAGAACAAGAAACTTACATACTAATTTTCTGGGAGTTCCTTTGCTTTCTCATGTCTTTAAATGTAGTATTACATTGAGTGTTCGAATTGGCTTTTGCCAAAGTAGGTAGTGTTTTGTTCTAAGAACTGCCACCAGATTAATATTCTTTCTGCCACCAGAATAAAAATTGTTTGGAACTTAATGTATAAGCTCACAGTACTTGGAAATCATGAGTGTTGTCTGTTTTTATAGATTTTTTTGCCCAAGAAGTTTCTTCATTTCACCGAAGAAACTTTTCTCATAGCCTAGGTTTGATTGGCTGTTGTACAGGAAGGCATATGCTTTCCTAACTTTTGTGATGATTGGCTTTCTGCTCAACTGCATTCTGTATTTATCAAAAATACACCTGTTAAAACTCCTGAATTGACTCCCTCCACATGCTCCACATGTGCAATACAGAACCTGTTTTGCTTCTTCGACTTCTTGCATTTAGGTCTCTATGCCTGCTATTTCCTCTGCCTGAAATGCACTTCACACTTTTGTGTAGCAACCACTTCTTCTGGGAAGGAGTCGTTGATGGACTCCCTTTTCCCAGGTATGGGACTCAGGTTAAAATTCCTGATACTTCCCCTCAGATAGCACAGTTTACATTTATGGGAACTGCTTATTTACCCATCTTCCCTCTCTGGTCTGTAGGGCAGATAGCCGTACTTAACAGCGTTTGGCACATAGTAGGTGCTTAGTAAATATATGTTGAATGATTGTAATGATACTTCATTATTTATTTATTTATTTTTAATGTTTGTTTATTTTTGAGAGAGAGAGACAGAATGTGAGCGGGGGAGGGGCAGAGAGAGAGGGAGACACAGAATCCGAAGAAGCGGGCTTCAGGCCCTGAGCTGTCAGCAGAGAGCCCGATGTGGGGCTGGAACTCATGAACCATGAGATAATGACCTGAGCTGAAGTTGGACGCTTAACTGACTGAGCCACCCAGGTGCCCCTGTAATGATACTTTTGAAGGAAGCTTTTTAAAGAAATGCTTTCCCTGTACCAGAGCCTCCTGATAGATATGCCATGACAGCATTACCGACGTGTCATGGCATTGATGCCCTCAGCTCACCATGCCCGGGGCTGCTGGAGCAGGGCCAGGGGCCAGTCATTCGTCTGGAAGCAGCCTCTGCTGCAGTGTGCCCTCCGGATATTCCCGTTTTCCATGTGTGCTGGGAGCTGAAGAAGACTGGAAGCCTAGGTCCACACTAACTGGAATATTAAGTACAGACTTGAACCAAAAGTTTGCCTGTTCACGTTCCATCTCAACTTGGTGACAAATCCATGGTCAGTACTCCTTGTTATGAATATCCCTGGGCTGCTTTTCGAGTCCATGAACAGCATGAGTGGAGGAGGGTCTTGCCTTGCTGTCCCTGAGCAGAGCTTTCTGAAACTCAAGACTTCTTGAGTTTAGTCCCCACAATTCTAGGTGGTTGCTTGGCCAGTTTCCTCACATGGGCAGATGGTGGGTTGGAAGAGGAATGGGCCAGACAGACCCTCTCACTTTTTCCTTAGCTGTAGTTTGGCCTACTGTATTTACATCTGGTAGGTTCTCTTGCCAGAAAAGCTTGAATCTGACTAGCAGAGTGACTTAAAGTTTTTCTTCTTCTTTTTTTTTTTTTTTTTTTTTTAACTTTGAATTAAACTATTTTAGGGGCGCCTGGGTGGCTCAGTCGGTTGAGCGACCGACTTCGGCTCAGGTCATGATCTCACGGTTTGTGAGTTCAAGCCCCGCGTCGGGCTCTGTGCTGACAGCTCAGAGCCCGGAGCCCGCTTTGGATTCTGTGTCTCTCTCTCTCTGCCCCTCCCCCTCTCATGCTCTATCTCTCTGTGTCTCAGAAGTAAATAAATGTTAAAAAAAATTTAAAAATATATAAAATAAAATAAACTATTTTACTCAATCCCCACCCCCTTACTGTAGGTATCACCCAGAATCCTAGAAAATGTAATATTTATATTTCTATAGTCTGGAAATTCATTATGTAGGAAGTACAAGTTCCTTGAAATTTCTCTTCTCAAAGAGGGTCACTTGTTTGGTGTAGGTTCTCACAGTATTTTATATAGATACTAACTTTTTGTTTATTTTAACAAAAAGAGACTCATGGATATAATGGTAACTTTTTTTTTTTTTTTATAATGGTAACTTTCTTAGCAACATATCTGACTGTGTCTGGATCTTAGTGCTCATAGATCTGACACATTCTGTCTTACACGTGTGTGCTGTTGCTGTGGTTTATCCCTGTCAGTGGGCCTTGAGTGGTTTCTGATTTTTTGCTACTGTAAGCATCTGCAGTGAAAGTTTCTTAACTCTCTACTCTGCTTAAGTGTTTCTGTGGGATAAATTCCTACAAGTGGATATCCAGGTCAAAAAGGATGAATATTTGATATTGTAATAGGTACTGGTGAATTGCTTTTGAGAAAATTTTACAGCATTTTATTATCCTATCAAAGTGAATGAAAGTATCCATTTTTCTGCACCCTTACTAATACTACATAGATCATTTTTATCTGATGGACAAAAAAAAATGTGTTTTTTTGCAAGCTTCTTTTTGGTAACAGATTGATATTTTCATGTATTTTTGTCATTCATATTTTCTTTTTAAAATAAGTTTCCTATTTGTGTCCTTTATCCATTTTTCTTTTCCCGTTTAAATCTTAATGATTTAAACCCGTTATGTGTTTCATACATCAGTCTGATCTGTCTGGGTTTCATGTCTAATCTGAGTTTCATGACTTGGTAAGAAAGGTTTAGTTACTTTGCCCCAAGATTTAAAAAGTGGCTCTGTATCTTCTTCAAATAGTCCTGTGGATCCCATTTGAATGTTTAATTCATTTGGTATATATTTTGGGGGATTGGTATGAAGTGTAGGGCTTTAATTTTTCTTCCCCCATGTGGTTTATCACTTGTCCTGGGATCATCTGTTCTTTCCCCCGGTTGAAGATACCTGCTTTATCACTTACCAAATTCCCGTATATGTCTTTTGGTTAATGTCTGATCTATTTATTTAGTCTTGTACCCATACTACGGTAATTTTATTATGGCAGCTTTGAATTGTACGTTTTGATGTTTTAGAGTAGGTTAAGTGCTCTGAGGATTATTCTTTTTTTTTTTTTTAATTTTTAATTTTTTTTTAATTTACATCCAAATTAGTTAGCATATAGTACAACAGTGATTTCAAGATTAGATTCCTTAGTGCCCCTGACCCATTTAGCCCATCCCCCCTCTCACAACCCCTCCCATAACCCTCAGTTTGTTCTCTATCTTTATGAGTCTCTTCTGTTTTGTCCCCCTCCCTGTTTTTTTATTATTTTTGTTTCCCTTCCCTTATGTTCATCTGTTTTGTCTCTTGAAGTCCTCATATGAGTGAAGTCATATGATTTTTGTCTTTCTTTGACTGACTAATTTCACTTAGCATAATACCCTCTGGTTCCATCCACCCACTTGCAAATGGCAAGATTTCATTCTTTTTGATTGTCGAGTAATACTCCATTGTATATATATACCACATCTTCTTTATCCATTCATCCATTGGTGGACATTTAGGCTCTTTCCATACTTTGGCTCTTATTGATAGTGCTGCTATAAACATGGGGGTGCCTGTGTCCCTTCGAAACAGCATACCTGTATCCTGTGGATAAATGCCTAGTAGTGCAATTGTTGGGTTGTAGGGTAGTTCTATTTTTAGTTTTTTGAGGAACCTCCATACTGTTTTCCAGAGTGGCTGCACCATCTTGCATTCCCACGGATTATTATTTTTTAAAAACTTCATATCTCTTCTTGCCATTTGCTGTGTTAAATGAACTTTAGAATCAAGATGCCATGTTCCAAAAATAGTCTTAGTGGAAATTCGGTAAGATCAATTTTGATAGGAATTAACTGAATTTGTAAGCTGATCTGGGGGAAATTTGCTATTTTATGATACCAAACCTTTCTATACAGGAATATGAAATGTGTCTCAATTTTGTTTTCAGAGTTTGTAATTTTTTTCATCTAAGTTTTTGCATAATTCTTTTTCAAGGGGGTAACAAATAAATTTTATTGAGTAGGTGAATACTTTTACATAATTCTTAAGTCCATTCCAGAGTATTTAAAAATTTTTTTGCTGTTGTGAATGGAATTTTTTCCTTAGTTGTTAAGGAAATGCTGTAACATTTGTATAACATCTTGTATCTGGGCACCTTTTGAACTCTCATTTTGGACATCAAAATTAAGCAAGTTTTTGCTATTTTTTAAATTATACATCTTTTTCCTTTGACGTACAGTCTTCTGAATTGTAACAGTTGTATAGATTTATGTTGCCACCATGTAATGAAGATACAGAAGGGTAGCTACAGGGAGCTGTCAGGCCAAACTGTTTTTTAAAGGATGGGCAAAATACCAACATGTTTATCAATTAATGGGGATAATCTGACAGAAAGGGAAGATGGTGCTATCAGAGAGATATTTGAGTGAATGAGAGGAGATGGTGGAGGCGTTGGCCTTGATGTGGACAGTTGTTCCATAGAAACAGGAGAAAGATAGAGGATACTTGTATAGGTGCAGGTGAGGGGCTCTGTATGGTGGTATGGGAGCCTGTGGAAGTTTTCTTCTCATCACAGCTATTTTTTCAGTAAAATGGAAAGCAAAATCATCAGCTAAGAGTGTGATTATCAAGGAGACAGGAGGTGTTAGACATGTGAGAGGTTATAGTAATTACCAGGCAAGCAGGAGAGTGAACGGACTAGAAGAATTGCCAGGCAGCCTTAAGGCTTCCCTGAAGTTAGCGATCATGGATTTAAAGTGGGAATAGGCACCGTGGCTGGAAATTACTCTCCAGCAACATCCAGGTACCCCAGACACAAGCCTGGCATTTGTAGATGGTTGGGGTTTTTGTCACACTAAGTGTAGTGAAATGGGAACAGAGCAAGGGCATTGATTTGGAATATCTAAGGGAATGATTACAATGAAGGACTACAGATTTGAATAGGAAATAACTTGAGTGGGAAGACAATCCATAAGAAGATGGTGGGACCAGTGGATTATGGATCCTGGTGAGTTCAAATAGTTACTGGAGTTCTAATTTTTTTTAAGTTTATTTATTTATTTTGAGAGAGACAGAGACAGTGCAAATGGGGGAGGGGCAGAGAGAGAGCGAATCCCAAGCAGGCTCTGCACTACTAGTGCAAAGTCAGATGTGGGGTGTGAACCCATGAAGCCGTGAGATCATGACCTGAGCCGAAACCAGGAGTCGGACACTTAACCCACAGAGCCACCCAGGGGTCTCAGTTATTGGTTGGAGTTCTAGATTGAGTGGGTGGGAACCATAGAGGAGGTGATTAGAAAGTGGGAAACTCAAAGTTAAGGTCATAAAGAGATTTCATATCTTGGTAGTTGCAGAGGTTAGAGTATAACAATGTAAGTGGCTTAAGTATGTGACTTTTTCTTTCCCTCTCTAGAAGCTTTTTAGACTCTTCACATTTATCCTTGCTGTTCAGAAATTTCACAGTGAGGTACCAAGGAGTTGGTCTTCATTCATTGTTCTTGGCTGCTTATTGGACCCTTTCAATTTGGAGATTCTTGTCTTTCAGTTCTGGAGAATTGTCTCATTTTATTTATTATTTAAAAGTCTTTATTCTGTAATTCTTATTAATCAGAGATTAGTAAGATATCTTGGAAAAGAACCTTGATTTTTTTCTGGGGAAAAAAAAATTCTCTGTGTTTCTATTTTATTTTCTGGGGAATGTCTTTAATTTCATTTTCCCAGCTTTCTGTTAAATTTGTGTGTATGTGTGTCCCTATGTATGCCCTCTTCCTCCTCCCAACTCTTTCTTGTGCACTGATTATTTGTCTGTATAGCATCCATTTCTGGGGTCATGAATGCTATTTCTTCTGTTAACTCCCTGTGAGGATGGTAAAGACTTTCCTCTTTTTTTTTTTTTTTTTTTTTTTTTTAAATAGAATTTGCTCCCTGCACTGTATCTCTTTTCTCTGGGATTCTTGCTTGGTAACTGTCTTTCATACAGAGACTTTCTTTGGAATCTGGTAATGTTTGGTTATCTGTTTGTATTTAAGTTGGAGCCTTCAGAAGCTGATCAGAAGCTGAGTTTGCATGCATAGGATATGTTTGACCACAGAGCTTTCCTTTTGGAAGTCTTCTGGTGCTTTTATTGGAGGACCCCAGTCTTTAGATCTCTTCTCGTGGGGCCATTTCGTTTCTTTAAATGAGAATCCTCTCTTCTGCCTGGGAGGAGTTGGTGGTCCAACCCCTCTGTGGCAGTCTGACCCTTCATTTTCCGTTTCATGTCCATGCCTCCTTCCTGTCCTCTGCTGGGCCCATTCACCTTGAGTCCAGAACCTCATCATCTTCTCCACAGAATACATTTGCAGCCTCTAAAGAACCAGTGGATAAAAAAAAAAAAAGTAAAAGGAACCAGTGGTTATTGGGTGGGTTGGGGAGCAGTAGACATTGTGTATACAGACTTTTGACCTTGTAATTAGCCCTACTAGTAGCTCCAATGTTGCTTGTGGTTTCTCAGAACCTCCTAAGTTTGAAGCCCATCTGGAGCCCTTTGGGCAAATCATGTTGTTTCTGGTTACAGTTTTCTCTGTTCTCTTTCAGAAAATTATTGAACTATCTTTTCCACTATTGTCTTCTCAACCTGTTACTGTGCACTTGTGCCTTTGTGCCTTGACTGTCGTTAACCTCCTCACATCTGTGTCCTGCCTCCTGCACTGAAGGAGCCAGAAGGGGAAAGTTGGATCTGGAGCCTCGTTTATCATTTGTCATTGATTGTAAGAATGATAAAACCATAGTACTTCATCCTGGGATGTGTTCCGCTTCTTGCGACTTTAGATTAATGGTCATATATTTTAGTCACAACTTTTTGTGTGGGTGAAGATGGCCTTCGGAGAGTTGGAAGAGGAAAAAAATACCACAGTGACCATTTCTGAATACCATTTTTATTTTTGTATATTCTCCATATTTATATGCATGTTTTTGCAATATATTTTTGGTCCTAATTTTGTATCCTGGGTCTTGTCCCTCAGAATTTCCTCCAAAGCAGTTTTCCAGGCCTCCGCATGGTCCTCCGAGTAGGCTTAGTGGCTGTGCACAGCTGCGCTGGGGAGAACAGTCCTTCTGCTCCTTGTGCCTCAGGTTGCCTTTAGACCTCTCAACGTGAGGACTCCCCAAAAGTGTTTGTTTACGTGGGTTATATATATATATTGATATTTACTGTACTAGAAGTTAACACTAAAAAAGTTTAAGTATTTATTAATTCACTTAAAGTAATGACAGACCTATTATATTTAATATAAATAACATTTTTATGAAAAGAGACTCTACTGTTCAAAGCTAGTTATTGAGAAGAGTGACATTGTTTTAATTTTTGCAGATCTCTTTAGTATCTGGCTTAATATAAGGTAGCTGGATTTTTCATACATTCTTCTGCATTCAAATTGCGTCCGTATACTCTTTCAGTTGAAGTTGATGAAGAAAATCTAACCTCATACGGAAACGGTAGCTAGAAGAGAGGAGTATCTTAATTCTTCTTTGGGATGATTGCAAATATTGTTCTCTGATACTATGCTAAAACTCAACAAGTAGGAATTTGGTGGCAGGAGGGGGCATGATTAATTGAACATGTATTCAAAACAACTATAGTGACTGCCAAAAAGTGTTAATACCCAGAACAATTTGCTTCAGTTGGAAATGAATAGTAGTAGACCTGGAAGCGAGCAAGCAAGCCGAAGGGCAAAAGAGCCTCATATTCCAATAACAGATATAACTGAAAAGTATAAAGATGATCATCTGGCTTTTAGTATAATCTGAAGGTGGAGTATTTACGGTTAGTGTGCAGAAAAAGAGAAAAGCCTCGCCTAACCCAATTTGTACAAATTAAGAATCACTTAATCACACAGTTGTTACACTCTTTTATTATAAAATGTATATAACAAAACTACAATCTTAACCATTTTAAGTGTACAGTTCAGTGGCATTAAGTACAGTTGCATTGTTGTGCAACCTTCACCATCACCCATCTCTAGGACAGATATGGTTGATCTTATTTGTAAATTCACCTACTCACTACAATTTGTTTGTAATTCCAGAATCAATACTTGTGGTGCTTTTGCAGTATTTGTGGACATGCACAAAGCATCAGAAAGTTTGAATTGCCCAATGTGTGCATCCCCAGTTGAGCTCCAACAAGGTGATGATGTTCTCTGCCTTGTTTCAGCTTTCATACTATAAACAAATGCTCTTTTTGTGGTCTGTGTAGTCCGTGTTTTTTGCATTTTTGTGCTTTTTGTTGTCAACTTTGCTGTTTAAAATGGCCCCCAAGGGTTGGCCTGAAGTACTAGCCAGTGTTTTGTGGGTTTTTTATTTTATTTTATTTTTTGAGAGACAGAGCATGAGTGGGGGAGGGGCAGAGAGCGAGGGAGACAGAATCCGAAGCAGGCTCCAGGCTCTAAGCTGTCAGCATAGAGCCCGACACAGGGCTCGAACCCAGGAACTGTGAGATCATGTCCCGAGCTGAAGTTTGATGCTTAACCGACTGAGCTACCCAGGGGCCCCCTGGCCAGTGTTTCTAAGTGCAAGGCTGTGTTGTGCCTGATAAAGAAAACACATATGTTAGATAAGCCTCATTCAGATGTGAATTAAATTCTGCTGTTGGCTGAGAATTCTATGTTAACGAATCAATGATATGTAGTAAATAACGTGTCCTTAAAGAGAAACACACATAAAACAAGGTTAGATTGATCAGTTGGTGAAAATTTTTATGATCCGGGGCCCAAAGGAGCCTAACCCTGTATTTCTTCTAGGAACAGTGCTTCCAGTATTTGCTGATTCAGTGTTCACAGTGGCTTTATAGAACATAATTACCATACCCAACAATAATCAACTGTCTCTGTTTTTGAAAGAGAAGACTCCGTTATCTGGTGTTTTCCCTGAACAGATACATGGAGAAGGGTATTAGGGAAAGTCATAGGCTTTCCTTGTATATCTGATGGTTTTTGATTCACTGTTAATGTTTTCAAGAGGGGAACACTAGGAAGCAAATTGAGAGCCCTCTACATAGGATGGGGTTTATGGAAGCTGCTGGTCAAGTGCCCAGCTTAGCTTCCAGGTAGCCAGTAGGAAAGTTGCTCTTATGTAGCTTGGGACCTTCCACATACACAGCACAAAGTGATTTCCTCAGTTAAGTTTTTCATGGATTGTAGCCTTCTTTGAGTACACCCTAGGCTTGTATGCACCCTGGCACATGTGCTTCAGATTTTTATTTTCCAGAAATTGTTTAAAGTCGCTTGTATACTGATGGTACCTCTTTCATTCTCTTTGCCATTATTTGTCATTCTTTATTTTTTAGTTGGGCTATCAGGTGGGAGAAGAGAGAAATGTATATGATGCTATCTTTAACCAAATGTCTCATTATGGTTATGAAAAATCATTTATTTATTTATTTTGAGGGGGGGAGGGGCGGGTGGGGGGAGGGAGAAAGAGAGAGAATCCCAAGCAGGCTCCGTGCTGTCAGCACAGAGCCCACTGCAGGACTTGAACTCATGCACCATGAGATCATGACCTGAGGAAAAATCAAGAGTCAGATGCTTAACTGACTGAGCCACCCAGGTGCCCCACATCTGCTTACTTATTCAAGTTATATATTACACAGTTTAAAGAGTACAGGCTTGTTTAAAAAAAAGTGTCCCTTGATCCCCCACCTCCATTCCCTACTCTTCCAAGATAGTCACTTTTCAGTCCTAAACAGATTCCTTTTTTTTTTTTTAAGTTTTATTTTTAATTCTAGTTAGTTAACATTCAGTGTTATAGTAGTTTTAGGTGTACAATATAAACTGATTCTTTAGGTTTTACTACTATATCTTTAACATGCTTTTGTTCTTTAAAAATTGTTTTTATTGAAGTATAGTTGACACATAGCATGCTCTTACTTATTTTTCAGTTTTAAACATTACCTACTGTTTTTTTCATTATGGTTATTTAGAGTCGTGATTGACTTTTTAAAAAATAAACTCTTTATTGAAATACAACACACAGCCAGAAAAAATGCCCACATTGTAAGTGTATACCTTGATGAATTAGCACAAAGTAAACACATTTGCATAACCACGACCCAGGGCAAAACTATACTATGACTTGAACTCCGGAAGCTTCCCTTCTATCTTCTAATCACCTGTCTGCCCTTCTTTCCCAAGGTGACCACTATCCTGACTTCTAGCACCGTAGATATTTTTTTTTTCTTAACATTGTATTAATGGAATCGTGGTATATATTTTGTGTTTGCCTCTTTCACTGCACTTTATGTTTGTGACATTCTTCCATGTGTTGTGCCTTATGTTTTAATTTGGAGTTATTTTGTAGTCAAGTACTGTAGTTGTTTGGCTTGGTGTTCATTGCTATGGACTGAATTGTGTCTTTCAATATCATATATTAAATCCTAACCCCCTGTGTATTTGGAGATAGGGCTTTTGTGGAAGTAGTTAGGTTAAATTAGGTCACAAAGGTAGGGTCCTGATCCAGTAGGTTAAGTGTCCTTATAGGAAGAGACACCGGAGAGCTTGGCTCCTCTCTACCATGTAAGGACACTGTGAGAAGGGAGCCATCTGCAAGCCCAGAGGAGAAACCTCACCAGGAACTGACTGTGTTGGTCAGACTCTGATCTTAGACTTCAGCCTCCTAACCTGTGAGAAAAGAAATTTCTGTTGTTTAAGCCATTCAGCCTATGCCATTTTTGCTATGGTGGCCTGAGCTGACTAATAATTCATCCTTCTGGGCTACTGCATTCTCTTAAAGGACTTGGGATTGTTTTTTTGCCTGCTCTTTTAGTGTTTGTGGATGCTTTAATGCATGTCAGGAGCAGGATATTGGGGCCTTTTGACCAGTAGAAAATTGACAGGAAGTGG
Organism: Panthera leo; assembly: GCF_018350215.1. Classification (NCBI taxonomy): domain Eukaryota; kingdom Metazoa; phylum Chordata; class Mammalia; order Carnivora; family Felidae; genus Panthera; species Panthera leo. Next base: position 144,396,109 of record NC_056684.1, read on the forward strand.
AAGATAAGGATATTTATTTCTCTGGTCGGTGTTTGCTATAGGTTTGTGGGGCCAGCTAGGGTGACATATGCTTGGGGAAGTCCTTCTCATGTATGAGCTGTCTTTATCCCTATTTTGTAATTTTCCACTTTGTTTCTGGCATCAGGGTGAAAAATGGAATTTCCCAGAACTTTACACAACAAGTGGCAGGGACACTCCTCTTTCCTCGCCTAGTGAACTCCCTTGGCTTTTGCTATGCATGCCCTCCCCCACCCCAACCCCCCCAAAAAAACCTCCAGAAAACTCCATGACCTTGGGGGTGTGTGTGTGTGTGTGTGTGTGTGTGTGTGTGTGTTCTTCTCTACAGTCTCTATCTTTCTCAGGCACCTGGTGATGCCCCCACAATTGCCTTTTTTATTGACCTCAAGGTCAGAACTCTCCTGCAGGCTCCAGCTCTGGGCCAAGGTTATTTTGGTAGTTGAGTCATCCCAGCAAGGAGCTGGAAAGGAAGAGGGGATTAGGAACTTCCCTCTCAGGCTTCATTGCCACACATACACCATCATGTTAAATGACAGTGTTTCACTCTAAGACACTTACTTTTAATAAAATGACTCTCTTCTACAGTTTGATTTAGGTGAATGAGACATATTTTTGCTCCTGTTTTTGCTTTAAATACTATTTGAATAGCAGTATTTGGAAAAGAAAATGCTTAATAGAATCTTTAGAGTAAAAGACAGATACTGAACAGAGCCAAAAGTGGCTAGTGATCAAGAGCCTGGTCGTGAGAATAGAAACCAGGTCTCAGAAGATCAGAGGGAAGAAGAACCAGAAAGGCAGCGTATGTACTAGATCTGGCCATGAGAAGGGGGAGGAAAACAGAATGGTGGGCAGAAAAGAATAGTATGATTTCTTTGGAAATTGGGAGATCTATAGATGCCACACAAAATTACTTACGAAAGTAAAATTTGAATAAAATTAATTCATTAAACTTTAAAATAATGTAATTTTTATGGGGCGCCTGGGTGGCTCAGTCAGTTGTGTCCGACTTCGGCTCAGGTCTTGATCTCATGGTTTGTGTGTTCAAGCCCTGCGTCAGGCTCTGTGCTGACAGCTGGGAGCCTGGAGCCTGCTTCGGATTCTGTGTCTCCCTCTCTCTCTGCCCCTCTCCCTCCTGTGCTCTGCCTCACTCTTCTTTCTCTCTCAAAAATAAATATTAACCAAAAAAAATAATGTAATTTTAAAATCACACTGATATCTGTTAAAACACCAGAAATCCTATTTCTTCACTCCTCTGTCTCTATCTCTAATGTGTGTGCTCACTGATTATGGAGGTTCAGGGCCTCACATCAATGCAGGAGGCATTTATTAAATGCTATTTATGTCCCTGGTAGTGTGCTGGGGTTATAATAGTAAGGCAGTCACCAAGTGAGATATGAACAGAGTGGTCATTGTTTGTATATTCCAGCCACCAGTATTTCCTTTTCGCTTTATTTACTGTAGTTTCCATCAAGACCTCGATTTTCCGAATACAGAATTAGAGTTCTGTCTTTGCTTTTTTCAAGCACATAACATGCTAACTCTCTGCTCCTCCAATTCTGATTTTTTTTTTTTTTAACCTCCCCAGGTGAGGATGGGATGAGGTGGTGGGTCCTTCCACTCCAGGGTCAGACATGCCTTGTTAGCAGTGTTTCTTTAGCCCCTCTGGAGATTAATGGGTTCATAGGTAGTGATCAAATAACTTAGGCGATGGAGACTTTAGACCAAGTGAAGCAGGGTAGTTTGGTTTTTTGGGTTTTTTGTTTTTTTTTTTTAAGTGTTAATATGAAGAGATTTCTGGAGATTTCTCCGAGAACATTTTAGGGGGTCTGCAAAGTCTAAGCTATTTTTGTAATACTATTAAGACATTACTTTTTCCACTCTTTCTCATGAATGTAAAGTAAAATTTTTCAGAGGCTCTATGATGTGTGGTATCACAACAGATTGAATACAGAAGGATATATGAAAATTTCAAACTGATGTTATTTATATTAACATATAATGGGCTTTTTTCCCAGTTTTTTTTATTGTGATAAAATACACATAGCATAATATTTACCATTTTAACTGGTTTTAAGTGTATGTTTCAGTAGTTTTGAATACATTTATAATGTGCCGCCATCACCTTCATGTATCTCCAGACCTTTTTTCATCTTGTAAAGCTGAAATTTTATACCCATTAAACACTAACTCCCCATTCTTTCCTTTCCTCATCTCCTGGCATCCCCCATTCTATTTTATGTGTCTATGAATGTGAACTTTCTAGGAACCTCATAAAGTGGAAGCATATAGTATTTGTCCTTTTGTGTCTGGCTTACTTCATTTAGCATAGTGTCCTCAAGGTTCATTCATGCTGTAGCATGTTTCAAAATTTCTTCCCTTTTTAAGACTGAATAATACTCTACTGTATGAGACACCACATTAGACTTACCCATTCATCACTTAGTGGATGCTAGGGTGTCTTCCATGTCTTAGCTATTGTGAATAATGCTGCTATGAACACGGCTGTACAAGTATCTATTTAAGTCCCTGCTTTCTGGGTACATACCCAGAAATGGAATTGCTCTATCATATGGTAATTCTATTTTTAATGTTTTTGAGGCACTGTATACTGTTTTCCACAGCTGTTCCATTTTACATTCCTACCAACAGTGCACAGGGTTCCAGTTTCCCAACATCCTTACAACTTGTTGTTTTCTTACAGGTTTGTTTGTTTTTATAATAGCCATCTTGATGGGTGTGAAGTAGCATCTCGTTGTGATTTGCATTTCCCTAATGATCAGTGATGTTAAGTATCTTTTTTATGTGCTTACTGGCCATTTGTACAGTTGACCCTTGAACCACACGGCTTGAACTGTGCAGGTCTACTTATACATAGATTTTTCTCAATAAATGCAGTAGTAGTACAGTACTATGAATATATTTTATCTTCGTATCATTTTCTTAATGAGATTTTCTTTTCTTTAGCTTAGTTTAAGAATACACATAACGTACAAAATATGTATTAATCGACTGTTATCGGTAAGGTTTCAGCTCAACAGTAGGCTTTTAGTACTTAAGTTTTGGGGGAGTCAAAAGCTATCATTGATATTTGTGCTGGAGAGGGGTGGTACCCTGAAACCTTGCATTGTTTGAGATATCCACTGTATATCTTCTTTGAATAAATGTCTCTTTAAGTCTTTCACCCATTTTTAAATTTGGTTTTTGTTGTTGAGCTTTAGGAGTTCTCTATATGCTCTATATGTTTGCACAAAGATGTGCAAATCACATCTTTGATTTGCACATATTTTCTAGCATTCTCTGTGTTGCCTTTTTATACTCTGTTGATACTGTCTTTTGATGCACAAAATTTAAAAATTTTATAGTCTGATTTGGCTGGGTTTTTTCTTTTGTTGCCTGTGCCTTTTGTGTCATCCAAGAAACCATTGCTCAGTCAGGTGTTGTGAAGCTTTTGTTGTATGTTTTCTTCTAAGAGTTTGATAGTTTTTTGCTGTTTTCTTTACAATTTTTTTTTTTTTTTAAGTATGCTCCACACCCAACGTGGAGCTTGAACTCACAACCCTGAGGTCAAGAGTTGCATGTTCTACTACTGACTGAGCTGACTGGGTGTCCCAAGAGTTTGATAGTTTTAAATTTTACATTTAGATATTTGATCCACTTTGCAGTAATTTTTGTAGGTGATGTTAGGTAAGAGTCCAACTTCTTGGATATCCAGTTTTCCCAGCACCATTTGTTGAATCTTATTAGTTGAAATGAATGTTATTACGTTCAATACTTATTTTTACATTTCTCAGTTTTCATTTGTAATAAGGTAAATATTGATAGATATAATCCACATTTGGGATCATCAGTAATCTTTAAGGGTGTAAAGGGCGACAAAAAGTTGGAGCACCATTGACATAGAGAATCTTCAAGCACTTTCCCCAGACTTTGACTATAGTCCCTTTCTTCATTGGTGCTTCTTACTGGATCTGTGTCCTGAAGGATGCACAGTAGGAACAGCATCGTCAATGTGGGGTGAGGTCATTGTTTTTCTGGACGTCACATGCAAAGCTGAGTTAATTATGTTCCTCAGTTCATGGCAAAGTTTCTCTCTTCACTTATATTCCCTTCCATCCCCTACTGTCACCCTCTCCCCTCATTCTGGATATGTGTAGTTCCTAGAAATCCTTTTATTCTGGTAATGACAGCCTACCAGATAAGGATGCTGCTATAGGTCCATTTAGTAAATATTAGTAAAACTGATTTTTTTTAATTGATAAACACATATAACTAGAAGCTATAGTTCTTTCTTCCTGTATCTTAGTGGCTTGTTTTTAGACTGCTTGGGGTTTACTCACCCCTTTCTGAACAAAGACTCCTGGGTGACCCATTTTTTGCCGCTGTACATGTTTCACTTGGTTAGCCTACAGATTGTTCTGGAACTAGTCCCTTTTCCTTCTTTAACTACCTAAAGGGCTTTTCTTTCTTTCTTTTTTTTCTTTTAATGTTTTTAAAGTTTTCAGATTGAATCCAACCTGTTGGTTCGTATATTTACTCAATTATCAAGCTCTTAGTGTGTGTAAGACACTCTGAGCAAGGCATTCTGGGCTGTATAAATGTGTAAAAGCTGTACTTCCTGCCCTTGGATCAGATCAATTTTGTCAGAGTCAGATGAAATTAAAATACTGGGTTGCTTCTCAGCCTTTTGGCTAAGATCAAGCGTAGTATCTGTTTCTTATCAGTTTAATAGCTGATATGTCCTCTATCGGAGGACAATATATTAAATGGGTTTTTGGAACTAGGAGGTGAAATAGGAGCTTGCTCCATCCACTCCACACATCCCCCTGGTATTGCAGTACCTCCAGGAACGGTGCAACCACCCCCACCCCCACCCCCACCCCCACCCCGGGGAATTAAAAAAAAAATTAAGTATTGGTAAATAGGGAATGGGAGAGTTGCTTCATTGTCCTCTATTTTTAGAAGTGTTTTCATTGTATAATCTCTCTTTCTTTCTCTGTCTCTACCTTGTGGGAGATGTTTCTCCCCATGTCTATAAGTAACTTAAATATAAATGTTCTAACAATACTCGTATTTGCATGAAGCCCCTCTTTTCAATTAAAAAATATTTCTAAAGTATAAAATATTATTATAACTAGTTGAGTTTTAGTTTTTTAGGTAAATGCCCACATGTTTGGGCATTTATAAAACTATTACCAGTTAGTTTATAATTACCAAATTCTTAAAACCTGTAATATTTATTTATTTTTTTCTAGGTTGCAATAAAAATAATTGACAAAACTCAGTTGAATCCAACAAGTCTACAAAAGGTAAGATTGGTTCAGTATCCAGTGTTTTTAAAATGATTTTCGGTACAAATTGCCATCAAATTTGTCCCTTCAGTACAACTGTTATTTTTAATTATTATTTTTAGTATAGTAAAGATTCTGATTCCAACATGAATGCAACTTAGATGTAGTATTGTACAAAAAGTTGTTGGATTTTTTTTCCTTCAGATGAATATAATGATTTTTAAGTGTTCTTAATAGCACAAACTGAAGGCTGTACATTTTAACTGAATACTCTTAAGTATCAACTAGAACAGATTTTTTTTAAAACATTTTTGTGTGGTTACTCTTAATGTAGAGTTATACACCTTTCTTATAGCTAATACTGAGGTCTTTAAGGGCAGCACTTTGGGTTTTATTAAATTTTGTCACTATGTCTAATTAAGAACTGATGATTATTCATAGGAAAATGTAAAAATAAAAATAATTGAAAAACGTGTTTGTAATGCACTGTTGCCATTTGTATCATCTAATGGAGATCTGAAATTTTCAACCCTGGTGCATGTTAGAATTCTGTGGACCTCTTTTGAAAGTCTTGATGACTGGCCTAGAGAGATTTAATTGCTCAGATTAGGGGCTTGGCATAGGTATTTCACTGGTGCATTAGCAAATGATTAATGATCTTCATAATAAAATCCTTCTTGTTCTTTTTAGTCTTGCATACTCTTTTTACATACTTTGTTTGATTTCTAAATTTGGCCAATCCTAGTTGGGGTTTTAGAGACCCTGAACTAGGAACAGGTAGTCCTAATTTAAGTCCTGGCTTTGCCACTTAGTGAAATGTCTAACTTGACCTCGAGCTAACTGTCTCAAGCTAACTTTCTTAACCTTGGCTTTCTCATCTTTAAAATAGAGATAATTTCGGGGCGCCTGGGTGGTTCAGTCGGTGGAGCGTCTGACTTCAGCTCAGGTCATGATCTCGCGGTTTGTGAGTTCGGGCCTGGCATCGGGCTCTGTGCTGCCAGCTCGGAGCCTGCAGCCTGCTTCGAATTCTGTGTCTCCCTCTCTCTCTGCCCCTCCCTTACTCATACTCTGCCTCTCTCTGTCTCTCAAAAATAAATAAATGTTAAAAAAAATTTTTTTTAAATAGAGATAATTTCATCTGCTCATGATGGATGAATTAATAAAATAATGCACTTAAAAGAGTATAAACTGCAAAACATTTCTCATGTAAGATACTGTAAGCATATTGCCCTGTATAAATTCCTAATGTTTTCCTAATGATTGTTTTCCATTTATATCATTGTAATTTTGAAGTCCTGTGTGTGTGTGTGTGTGTGTGTGTGTGTGTGTGTGAGAGAGAGAGAGAGAGAGAGAGAGAGAGAGAGAGAGAGAAGTAGGAGGGAGGGAGTTTATCTTGCGCTAAAAATGGTAAACAAGTTGGTTCTGCAGGCCAAAGTGAGTCTTAATGGCACTCAAGGTGGCTTTTGGAATGGATCCAAAAGTTGCAGTTCTTTGTTCTGAAGATAAAATTGTATCCATTACTTTAAACGTTAATTTCTTCATATATCTAAGGACTTGGTTTTAATAAGTAAGTTAAGGGTTAATAAATCTGGTATTCAGAACGAAAATTAGTATATGAGAAGTTTATTGAGGATTCTAGTTTAATATCCTGTATTTTGGATATTGACCCCTTATTGGGTATATGGTTTGTAAATATCCTCTTTCATTTAGTAGGTTGCTGTATTGTTTTGTTGATGGTTTCCTTTGCTGCATAAAAGCTTTTTATTTTGGTGTAGTCTCAATAGTGTAATTTCACGTTTGTTTCAATTGTCTGAGGAGACATCTAGAAGAATGTTTCTATGGCCAATGTCAAAGAAATTACTGCCTGTGGTTTCTTCTAGGAGTTTTATGGTTTCAGGTCTGACATTTAGGCCTTTAATCCCTTTTCACTTTATTTTTGTGTGTGGTGTGAGAAAGTGGTCTATTTTCATCTTTTTTTTTTTTTTTTTTTTTTTTTTTTTTTTTTTTTTTGAGGGACCTTCATCCTGTTTTCCAGACGGTTTCATCTTTTGCATGTAGCTGTCTAGTTTTCCCAGCACGATTTATTGAAGTATAGGGCACTGTTTTAAATCATGTGTATTGGTTCATATTCTTTTCTTCTAAATTAAAAGCATTCTCTCTATATTTCTTTATAATTCCTTTTCACTGAATTGCTTTCCCATGGAAAAGTTGCTGTAGGGTAGAGTGTACATGGCATCTTTGCCTTTGGGATAGTGCTTCACACAGCCTTTTTTCTTCCTCAGCACTGTGCACAATTGTATCACATCTGTATCAGGAACAGCTCTCTTTATATAATGTGATTTTAATCCTTGAAATTTAGGGCACTGCCTTAGAAGCTAACATTCACTTCAAGGAACATTGTGCCATCAACAAAATGTAATCTTTTTGTACTGCCACTTATCAAAAAATGTGGACTGGCTCATTCAAGAGTGTTTTTAACATGCGTGTTACAATAGTGTCCGTTTCAAAATATTCACATTATTCAGGCTTGCACATTGAATCATGCACATTTAATAAATTCATATAAGTAAACCTGAATTGATTGCACATTTGTAAACTGATGTTATTTTCATAGACAGATCTCTTCATTTTTCTTTTTATTTTTCCAGCCATTGCATTAGTAAATGTTAGATTCTGTTGAGAGATATTTTTCTCCATTGTTTTTGTACTTTTCAACTTTGAACTACTATTCCTAAGATGTTTTCTCTTTGTAAATCTTTTTGGTCATCCTTTTTTCTGTTGTTTTTTTTTAAGGTCAGTCTTTTTATTGTTGTGTACCTATAATGGTTTTGAAAGCAGCAGGTATAAGAACTATGTTAGTCTTTTTGGTTTTACACATTTTTATTTTTATTTATATTTTTTAATTTTTAATGTTTATTTTTGGAGAGAGAGAGACAGAGCATGAGCAGGGGAAGGGGCAGAGAGAGAGGGAGACACAGAATCTGAAGCAGGTTCCAGGCTCTGAGCTGTCAGCACAGAGCCCGATGCAGGGCTCGAACCTACAAGTCGTGGGATCATGACGTAAGCCGAAGTAGGATGCTTAACCGACTGAGCCCACCCAGGCGCCCCTGGTTTTACACATTTTAAATTTGATTTCATTATATGCAAGTAATCTTGCTGGGTCTTATTTTAGTCTGTCATTAAGAAGCAAGTTATGGCTCAGTTTTAAAAAGGTATTTACCTATTAAAGACGTTCAGGTATAGTCAGTGTAATCCATCTAGTTACTACTGTTCTTTGTCAGTGTTGGAGTAGACTGTTAACATACAGAGAGAGTATAGAGTGATGGTTGGGAACATTATGAAGCCAGGCTGCATGGATTCAGATCCAGGCTTAACCCAGCTTAGCTGTGTGACAAGTCACTTAACCTCCCCAGGTCTTAGTTTCCTCACTTTTAAAATGGGAACAGTAGCAGTAGGTAATAGGGCTGTAGTAAGAATTAAATAAGTTAATATTTTATTAAAACAATTTGTTTTGAAAGAGTGCAAGCAGGGTGAGTGGGGATGGGGTGGGGAGAGAGAATCTTAAGCAGGCTCCATGCTCTGTGCAGAGCCCAGCACAGGGCCCAGTCCCAATGACCCTGGGATCATGACCTCAGTGGAAATCAAGAGTTGGACGCTTTAGCCGACTGACCCACCCCGGCACCCCTTTTTAAGTTTCTCTTTGTGTTCCAGTTAACATAAAGTGTAATACTAGTTTCAGGTGTTCAACACAGTGATCCAACATTTCCACACAACACCCGGTGCTCGTCACAGTAGGCGCACTCCTTAATCCCTATCATCTGTTTCATCCTTGCCCCCTCCACCTCCCTCTGGTGACCGTCACAGTGTTCTCTCTAAAGTTAAGAGTCTGTTTCTTGGTTTGCCTCTCTCTCTTTTTTGCCCCTTTGTTTGGTTTTAAATTTCATGTATGAAAAAAAAAATTACACAGGAGTGAAATCAGATGGTCTTTGTCTTTCTCTGACTTATTTTGCTCAGCATTCTATTCTCTAGCTCCATCCACATCTTTGCAAATGGCAAGATTTCGTTCTTTTTTATAGCTGAGTAATATTCCATTGTATGTATGTATGTGTGTACATGTGTATATACACATACATACTACATCTTTATTCATTTATCAATCGATGGGCACTTGGGCTGTTACCATAATTTGGCTATTGTAGATAATGCTGTTGTAAACATAGGGATGCCTGTATCCTTTGAATTAGTATTTTTGTATCCTGAGTAAATACCCAGTAGTGTGATTGCTGGGTTGTAGGGTAATTCTGTTTTTAACCAAGGATCCTCCATACTGTTTTCCAGAATGGCTACATAGTTTGCATTCCCACCAAGAGTGCAAGAGGGTTCCCCTTTTCCCGCATCCTAGCTAACACCTATTGTTTCCTGTGTTGTTGGTTTTAGCCTTCTGATAAGCATGAGGTAATACCTCATTGTAGTTTTGATTTGTATTTCCCTAATGATAAGTGATGATGAATTTCTTTTCTGCATCGGCCATCTGGGTGTGTTCTTTGGAAAAATGACTGTTCACGTCTTCTGCCCATTTTTAAATTGGATTATTTCGTTTTTAGGTGTTGAGTTTTATAAGTTCTTTATATAGTTTGGATACTAGCACTTTATTGAATATGTCATTTGTAAATATCTTCTCCCGTTCAGTAGGTTGCCTTTTAGTTTTGTTGATTGTTTCCTTTGTTGTGCATAAGTTTTTTATTTTGGTGTAGTCCCAATATTTTATTTTTGTTTTTGTTTCTTTTGCCTCAGGAGACCTATCTAGAAAGAAGTTATTGCATAAACAAGTTAACATTTAAAAGCCCTTATAAATTAAAAAAAAATTTTTTTTAAAGGGGCACCTGGGTGGTTCAGTCAGTTAAGCATCCAACTTCGGCTCAGGTCATGATCTCACAGCTCGTGAGTTTGAGCCCCACGTCGGGCTCTGTGCTGACAGCTCAGAACCTGGAGCCTGCTTAGGATTCTGTGTCTCCCTCTGTCTCTACCCCTCCTCTGCTCATGCTGTGTCTCTCACTGTCTCAAAAATAAATTAAAAAAAAAAATTAAAAAAAAAGCCCTTAGAAGGGCAGAAAATAGTACCTGACACACGATAAGGACTGAATGAATTCTTGCTGTTTTTGTGTGTTCTGCTGAATAGTAGTTTTTGTTTGCTTGGTTTTGTGGGGTGAAGGGTGTTTTTTGTTTGAGTAAAATTTTCCCCTCACAGGAAATAAGCAAAGCTTAAGAATTCAGTGTTGGGTTCTAGCTCAGTCCTCTCTCTCTCTCTCTCTCTCTCTCTCTCTCTCTCCCTTTTTTATTTTTCATTTTTTATTTTATTTTTAATGTTGATTTATTTTTGACAGAGAGAGAGAGAGACAGACAGAGCATGAGCGGGGGAGGGGCAGAGAGAGAGGGAGACACAGAATCCAAAGCAGGCTCCTGACTCCGAGCTGTCAGCACAGAGCCTGATGTGGGGCTCGAGCCCACAGACTGTGAGATCATGACCTGAGCCAAAGTCAGCTGCTCAACCCCCTGAGCCACCCAGGCACCCCGGTCTTTTTTTTTTTTTTTTTTTTTTTAAGTTTGTTTATTTATTTATTTATTTATTGAGAGAGAGAGATAGAGAGTGGGGGGGGGGGGGGCAGAGAGAGAGGGAGAGAGGGAATCCCAAGCAGGTTCTGCACTGTCAGTGTAGAGCCCGATGCGGGGCTCAAACTCACCAACTGTGAGATCATGACCTGAGCCAAAATCAAGAGTCAGAAGCTTAACTGACTGCACCACCCAGGTGCCCTTGGCTCAGTCTCTTTTGTAGAACTTAATTGCAGTGGACTATTTCTGGTAATGGCTAATGTTTGAGCATTTGGTGAATGCTGAGCATTTTTCTAAGTGTATTACCTGTATGAACTTATTGTATTAGTTTGCTCAAGCTGCTACAACAAAATGCCATAGGTGGGTGGCATAAACAACAGACCTTTATTTCACACAATTTTAGAGGCTGGGAAGCCCAAGACCAGGGCGCTAGCCTGGTTGGGTTCTGGTGAGACCTGTCTTTCTGGCTCTTAACTTTAGAGAGAACACTGTGACGGTCACCAGAGGGAGGTGGAGGGGGCAAGGATGAAACAGATGATAGGGATTAAGGAGTGCGCCTACTGTGACGAGCACCGGGTGTTGTGTGGAAATGTTGGATCACTGTGTTGAACACCTGAAACTAGTATTACACTTTATGTTAACTGGAACACAAAGAGAAACTTAAAAAGGGGTGCCGGGGTGGGTCAGTCGGCTAAAGCGTCCAACTCTTGATTTCCACTGAGGTCATGATCCCAGGGTCATTGGGACTGGGCCCTGTGCTGGGCTCTGCACAGAGCATGGAGCCTGCTTAAGATTCTCTCTCCCCACCCCATCCCCACTCACCCTGCTTGCACTCTTTCAAAACAAATTGTTTTAATAAAATATTAACTTATTTAATTCTTACTACAGCCCTATTACCTACTGCTACTGTTCCCATTTTAAAAGTGAGGAAACTAAGACCTGGGGAGGTTAAGTGACTTGTCACACAGCTAAGCTGGGTTAAGCCTGGATCTGAATCCATGCAGCCTGGCTTCATAATGTTCCCAACCATCACTCTATACTCTCTCTGTATGTTAACAGTCTACTCCAACACTGACAAAGAACAGTAGTAACTAGATGGATTACACTGACTATACCTGAACGTCTTTAATAGGTAAATACCTTTTTAAAACTGAGCCATAACTTGCTTCTTAATGACAGACTAAAATAAGACCCAGCAAGATTACTTGCATATAATGAAATCAAATTTAAAATGTGTAAAACCAGGGGCGCCTGGGTGGGCTCAGTCGGTTAAGCATCCTACTTCGGCTTACGTCATGATCCCACGACTTGTAGGTTCGAGCCCTGCATCGGGCTCTGTGCTGACAGCTCAGAGCCTGGAACCTGCTTCAGATTCTGTGTCTCCCTCTCTCTCTGCCCCTTCCCCTGCTCATGCTCTGTCTCTCTCTCTCCAAAAATAAACATTAAAAATTAAAAAATATAAATAAAAATAAAAATGTGTAAAACCAAAAAGACTAACATAGTTCTTATACCTGCTGCTTTCAAAACCATTATAGGTACACAACAATAAAAAGACTGACCTTAAAAAAAAACAACAGAAAAAAGGATGACCAAAAAGATTTACAAAGAGAAAACATCTTAGGAATAGTAGTTCAAAGTTGAAAAGTACAAAAACAATGGAGAAAAATATCTCTCAACAGAATCTAACATTTACTAATGCAATGGCTGGAAAAATAAAAAGAAAAATGAAGAGATCTGTCTATTGTCATTAGGTACTAGAGCCTGTGCCTCCCATGTTCTTATACATAGAAGTGTTGAACTTTTTCACGTTAGCTAGTCTGATAGGTATGTTTTCATTTTCATACTCTGTTGATTTTCCAGTGAGGGATACTGACTCTAAGAAGTGGTTGGGGCGCCTGGGTGGCTCAGTCGGTTGGGCGTCCGACTTCGGCTCGGGTCACGATCTCACGGTCCGTGAGTTCGAGCCCCGCGTCGGGCTCTGGGCTCATGGCTCAGAGCCTGGTGCCTGCTTCCGATTCTGTGTCTCCCTCTCTCTCTGACCCTCCCCCATTCATGCTCTGTCTCTCTCTGTCTCAAAAATAAATAAACGTTAAAAAAAATTTTTTTTTTTTAAATAAAAAAAAAAAAGAAGAGATAATTCAGTTCTCCAGCTAGTAAGTGGTGGGTAAAGATGGAAATCCTGGTCTGGCTTCCAAACAGAGGCTCTTTCTGCTTCATTGTGCCCCCTTACTGTAATTAGTAAATTTCCCTAATTCAGGATTTGTGAAAATTTGGACTGGAACTAACCTGAGACTTTCCTTTGTAGTAGCAATAGAGAAGTTAATAGTTTAAAGTTTGGAGGAATATTTCAAGTACTTAAAAGAAGTAGGCCAAGGGACACCTGGGTGGCTCAGTCGGTTAAGCCGTAAGCTCAGGTCATGATCTCATGGTTCATGAGTTCAAGCCCCATGTCAGGCTCTGTGTTGACAGCTCGGAGCCTGGAGCTTGCTTCAGATTCTCTCTCCCTCTTTCTTTGCCCCTCCCCCACTTGCACTGTGCCTCTCTCTCTTTCTCTCTCTCTCCCAAGAATAAATAAATGTTAAAAAAAAAAAAAAAAAAAAGTAGGCCTTTACTCCACTTCTCCCTCCAAACATTGCATAAGCCAGGTTTTTATGCAGGTTTGTTTATTTATTCACTCATTCATTCAACAAACACTCATTATTAAATACCTACTGTATGCCAAACACTGTTGTAAGCATTGTGGATACAACAGTGAACCAAGTGAAGTTTCCGCTTCAGTGGAGTTGACATCCTAGTAGGGGAGCAGCAGCAAATAAATATATAATGTCATGTCAGTGTTTTGAAGAAAATAAAGTGAGATGTATTAACTATATTTTCTTATTTTCTATTTTCTCCCCCCCCCCTTTTTAAAGTTGTTTGTTTGTTTGTTTGTTTATTGATAGAGTGGGGAAGGGGCAGAGAGAAAGAGGGAGAGAGAGAGAGAATCCCAAACAGACTTGGCCCTGTCAGTGCAGAGAACGATGCAGGCCAGAGCCCAGGAACCATGAGATCTTGACCTGAGCCGTAATCAGGAGTTGGATGCTTAACCCACTGAGCCCCCCAGATGCTTATTTTCTGTTTTCTTGATGCTCCTGCACTTGGGGCTGTGTTGACCTGTCATAGACTGTCCCTCCCAGGGCAGCTGATTCCTAGAAATAGACTGCTCCCTTGTGAGTGTACTGTTCATATGCAAACGAATTAATCCAGAGCTCATACTCAGAACCATCACCTTTATCTGGCTCCTAAACTCCAGGAGTTCCTCTGCCCTAATCATCCTAGGGCTAGGTGCCAGATAATTAGAAACTGTATTTGTACCCGAGAGGCTCCTGAAATGGTTCAGACAAGCCAGTCCCCAGTCTGTTACCCTGCCTGGGCTTTCCTTTCCTGTGGAAACCGAGATGAAGACTCTTTCCCATGATTCCCTCTTGCTCCTTCTACATCCTGACTGACCCTGGTGCTTCCCCATGTGGCCCTGCGTGGCCTCCTTTCAGTGCTTGTCCTGATGTCTTGGCTCACCATATCTGAGTAACCTACATTTTAAAACACAGGCTGAGGAGATAGTATTTCAAGAACCTGTAGATTTCAAACGAAAAATAGGGGTGGCCTTTTACTAATTCACTTAAGAAACATCGTGTCCAGGGCCCCTGTGTGGCTCAGTCGGTTAAGCATGTGACTTCAGTTAAGGTCATGATCTTGCAGTTCTTGGGTTTGAGCCCCGCATCGGGCTCTCTGCTGTCAGCACAGAGCCCGCTTCAGATCCTGTTTCCCTCTCTTTCTGCCCCTCTCCTGCTTGTGCTCACTCTCTCTCTCAAAAATTAATAAACATTAAAAAAGAAAGAAAGAGAGAGAGAGAAAGGGAGGAAAGGAAGGAAGGAAGAAAGAAAGATACATCGTGACCTCCTGAACCAAGCTCTGTGATGGGTCAGATAAGTGCAGTGGACTCTGGGTGAACCCGTGTGATTTGCAGTAAAATTTTACCTAGGTTCGAAGGATCTAAGTATTTTTTTGCCAAGTAAAAAAGATGGAAAGACCTTCGCAGTCCCATCGTGTTCTGGGGACCCTCACTCGTTGTTGGCAAGACTGCGTGCACAGCCCAGGACGCAGTGCACTATCAGGCTGCAGAGAGCTGTGTGTGTGCAGGGTGGTGCAGGGCCCTGAGCTGAGTGCAGGAAGATGCACCAGAGCTCACATTGGGCCCCACCGGAGCCCTTGGTGCCTGGCTCTTGTAAGGAACAGTCATCTGTGTGCAGTAAACTTTTCAGTGACTCTCCATCCTTCCCTTGGGTTCTTCTAATATTTTGTTATGTGAGAAATATTCTTCTCGGTGGCAGAAACTTAGTTGTCACCATACTCTGCCATAATCGATTGAAGCAGTAATTCCTTTTTCTTAAACTGGAACCACTTAATTAAAAGTAAGAGATTTATAACATGCAGTGAAATAATTGTTTAAAATATGCGTTTATGATATCTGGTTAGTTAGCCAGTTTTAACACATCTAGGGACAGAGGCACACTTCTTTATACTGTCTTGTTCATGCTGGATGACTCTAGTTAATTTTTCCCCTTAGTTGGCACTAGCATCTGTCTTCTAGAAACATCTACAACACTGTTCTCTCTTCTGCCATATGGAGCTGTGGAGGGTCATTCTACCACTGCAAACATAGCCAGCTGTTTTGAGTGAGTCTTCTTGGTCCCTTCTCCAAAGTCAATACTCAGCCTCTTGGGCCAGCTGCAGTAATTGCCCTCAACATAGGCCTAGTTTATCTGATTCCTACAACTGATTTTTTTTTTAATGTTTATTTATTCATTTTGAGAAAGAGCACTTATACACAGGCGAAGGAGGGGCACAGAGGAGAGACAGAATCCCAAGCAGGCTCCACACCATTAGAGCAGAGCCCGATGTGGACTCAAGATCAAGAGTCAGAAGCTTAACCCACTGTGCCACCCAAGCACCCCTGATTTTTTTTTTCCTTACCTGAATTTGATTCCTGCTAAAGTTCATTTTATTGGTTTTCTGCCACAATTCCAGTCTGTTGAGGTATTTTTGAATAGTGAGTCCTCTGTATTAGCCCTCACTTCTAGTTCGGTGCTGCATAAACTGGGTAAGGATGTCTTCATCCAGGTAAAATACATGACAGGCCTTCAGTGGGGCATCCATCCCTTAGTTGATCCTGCTGACTCAGGAACAAAGCATTTTTTGAGTAAGATTCAAGTACCATTCTTCAATCCAGACTTTTAGTAGGAGAGAAAGGGAAATCCCTGTGCTTTAAAAAAAAAAAAAAAAAAAAAAAAATTGGTAAAAAATAATGAAGGAAAAAAAGGCATTAAGTTCAAGTATATGCAAAATATACAGTAGGTTGCCTAAGGTTTATTAAAATATTATTGGCTATAGATTCCTTTTATGAGGGTGTTTGTGGGGAAATCCTACTTAACACCCACTCAGCCTATTTTCTTTTTTAACATTTATTTATTTTTGAGAGAGAGAGAGAGAGAGAGACAGAGTGTAAGCAGGGGAGAGACAGAGAGAGGGGGAGCCACAGAATCCGAAGCAGGTTCCAAGCTCCACACTGTCAGCACAGAGGCTGACATGGGGCTTGAACTCACAAACCATGAGATCAGAACCTGAGCTGAAGCCGGACACTTAACCGACTGAGCCACCCAGGCTCCTCAGCCTGTTTTCTTTTTAAAGCTAGTGTTTGTTTTGGAGTCACTGCTAATGCTCAGAGCTCTGTGACAGTAGTGGCCTTTTTGGCATCCCAGAGAATGTTAGTTGTGGGACAAATCAGAGAACTGTATACTTTGAAGGTGGAGAGAGAACCAGTTCATGCTTTTCATGTGGGGTACGGTGCAGTTACTTTTACTGTTACCACCACTGGGTTGTTTGGGTCACTTTTGCTTCAGCCTCCTTAAACCAGTAATTTCCACCGCTTGCTGTGCACTAGAATCATCTGTGGAGTTAAAAAAGAAAAAAGCCCATGTTTCCTTCAGAAACAGCCCTCCCCCCACCAATTCTGATTTGATAGGCCTGGGGCAAAGAGGAGGATCACAGAGTGCACAGCCCAGGTGAGAATGGCCTCTGGACGTCATTTGGTTCCCCTCTAAGTTCTTAATTTCTCCTATCTTCCACAAGGTCACCTGTTTTAAAGATGACCTCCCTCAGTGTTCTAAGTCTTAGACACTGCTGTACTGCCAGTGCCAGTATTTCCTCCTTCTCGCCACCTCTTTCTTTCCCTGGGAATGCTTCCATATCCAATCTCTGGACTTCCTTCCTTCCCCTTTTCCATCAGGTGAAGCACAAGTCTTTTGGGGAATCTTTTTCATTGGACAGCTCTGTTATCCTTTCCTTTCTTAATACCGCTTCTTTCCAGATTGACTTGTAGCAAACTCGCAGTTCAAGCCGTTAACAAAAGTAGTTACAACAAAAATCCTGTTACTTACAGTACAGTGTCTGCATCCAGATCAGTATAATGAGTCTGGTAAACTAAAGCAAACCAGAGTATGGTAAATGAAATCTACAACCCTTCTTGATTATACATATTCAAAATATGAGAATAAAAATGTATGTATGGGGTGCCTGGGTGGCTCAGTCGATTAGGTGTTGGACTCTTGATTTCGGCTCAGGTCATGATCCCAAGGTCCTGGGATCAAGTCACACATTGGGCTCCGTGTTGGGCATGGAGCCTGCTTGAGATTCTCCTCTCTCTCTCTCTCTCTCTCTCTCTCTCTCTCTCCCTCCCTCCCTCCCTCCCTCCCGGAGCCCCCACTTCCTCTCTCCCCCCTCCTTCCCTCCCCCCTCCTTCCCTCCCCTGCACATGTACACATGCTCTCTCTCTAAAAATAAAATGAAAAAAAATTTTTATGTATATGTTTTCATTTCAAAAGCTGTAGTAGAAATGCAAGAAAAGGGGTGCCTGGGTGGCTCAGTCAGTTAAGCATCCCGCTCTTCGTTTTTGGCTCAGGTCATGATCTCACAGTTTATGAGTTTGAGCCCCACATTGGGCTCTCCTTGGAGCCTGCTTGGGATTGTATCTCCCTGCCCCTCTCCCGCTTGCTCGTGCGTTTTCTCTCTCTCCCACTCCCTCTCCCTCTCCCTCTCCCTCTCCCTCTCCCTCTCCCTCTCCCTCTCCCTCTCCCTCTCCCTCTCCCTCTCCCTCTCCCTCTCCCTCTCCGTCTCCGTCTCCGTCTCTGTCTCTGTCTCTTGCTTGCAAACGAGATAAATAAACTTTAAAAAAAATGTAGGAAAATACAGCTTCCATGTTGTCACTCCTTTAGGGGGAACTTTTTTTTTTTTAAATTTACCGAGTTAGTTAGCATATAGTGCAACAATGATTTCAGGAGTAGATTCCTTAGTGCCCCTTACCCATTTAGCCCATCCCCCCTCCCACAACCCCTCCAGTAACCCTCTGTTTGCTCTCCATATTTAAGAGTCTCTTATGTTTTTGTTCCCCTCTCTGTTTTTATATTATTTTTGCTTCCCTTTCCTTATGTTCATCTGTTTTGTATCTTAAAGTTCTCATATATATGAGTGAACTCATATGATATTTGTCTTTCTCTGACGAATTTTACTTAGCATAATACCCTCTAGTTCCATCCACGAAGTTGCAAAGGAGGAACTTTTTAATTTATTGCCAGCCTTATTTATGCTTTGGCAGGAAATAATGCAGCTTGATATTTAAAGTAGATTGTGAATTAAGAATATATGATTTATTTTTATAAATTATACCAATTATAATTATACAAATGTACCCATGGTTCATTATGTTATTTTAGAAAAGTCACTCAAGAGCAAAATATTTTAAATAGGTTAAACTTAGAGCATAACATGGACCCATTTACAGAAAATTGAAAATTGGGCACAAATTAGGCCTTTGGGAAAGAATCATAACAGTAACAGTAGCAGCCAGAATCACAACCCCATACTGTTTGTCATGTGCCGGATACTATTCCAAGCCTCCCACATATCCAGCTCCTTTAACTGGGTGGGTACCAGAGTCCCAGGAAGGTCACGTCACCTAGACCTGGTCATTGCTAGAGCCAGGCTAGGGCCAGCTATCATGCTCCAGAGATCAGATTTTTAATGACTGTGCACACCACCTACATCACACATTGCCTGTTTCTCACGTCAGACCCGTGACACAGCTATTTTTATCTATATTTTACAGATGAGCAGGCTGAAGTTTTCTAACATTCTGTAGCTTATTCAGTCATCCAATGAGGAAGCAACTGCACTGGTGTTAGAACCTAAAGCTCTAACTTCAGATAGTCTTTTTCCACCATGTCCCTTTGGAAGGAATCAGGCCCAGCACCTTCCATATGGGAAGGACAGCAAAGGAGCATACTGAAGTTCAGCTTGCATACAGTAGATGCCCAGTGAAATCTGTTCTTTATTAATTACCAAATTTATTTTAACACTGAGTTAATATTTTCTCATAGTACCCTGATTCCAGGAATCTTGACCACCAGAACCTGGGGTTTTGGGAGTAGGAGAATCTTTGTCTTAGAAATATATAATCCTAAAAATCCACATTGCTGCTGCTCTTATTTTAAATTTTTAAAAACTGCTTAATTTTATTAACCAGCTAAATCTAAGCAATTATTTAAAATTCAGTTAATTTTCATTAAATGCTTTACACAAGGAAATGTTAGATGTCGGGCACCTGGGTTGGGTGGCTCAGTTGGTTAACTGCCAACTTGAGCCCAGGTCATGATCTCATGGTTTGTGAGTTTGAGCCCCACTTTTGAAGCTCTCTGCTGTCAACACGGAGGTTGGTTTGGATCCTCTGTCTCCTCCTCTCTCTGCCTCTCTCTCTCTGCCTCTCTCTCTCTCTCTCTCTCTCTCTCTCTCAAAAATAAATAAACATTAAAAAAAGAAGAAAAAGGGTGCCTGGGTGGCTTAGTCAGTTAAGCATCCTTAAGCATCCAACTTCGGCTCAGTGAGTTTGAGCCCTGTGTCGGGCTCTGTGCTGACCGCTCAGAGCCTGAACCCTGCTTAGGAGCCTGTGTCTCCTTCTCTCCCTGCCTCTCCCCACCTCATGCTCTGTCTGTCTGTCTCTCTCTCTCAAAAATCAATGAACATTAAATTTTTTTAAAGAAAAAAATAATGTTAGATGTTTACAGTGTAAACATTATAGGAAGTGAACACCCTTTTACCTCAAGAAACAGATCATCGTCAGTACCTATAAATCATTCCCACTGTGGCCCTCTCAAACTTCTCTTTATCTTTTCTCACCTACCAGGTAACCACTGACAAGAATTTTTGTGTCATTTTCTTGGTTGTCTTTATAATTTTGCCATATGTGGATTCCCTCATCAAAATAGTTGTAAAGGTTTTATTTTTTTATCTTTTCCAAAGTGTTGTAAAGTTTTAAAATACTATATAAATGTAATCACATTTTATGTATCTTTCTATTTGCTTTCTTTTGTCCAAATTGTGTTCCATGTTGAAATATTTAACTCACAATCACTTTCTCTACTGTGCTTATTTTCATGATTATATAGAATTATTTTACATGCATACACCATGAATTATATATCCATTCTCTGATTCAGAGACATTTGAGTTGCTCTTAGCTGTTTGTAATAACAAATACTGTTGCTATGAGTTGTCCTGGTATACTTGTGCGACAGTTTCTTAATGATAAATACATCTCCAGTGGTAGAATTATTGGTTCACAGGGTCTGTTTATTGGAGCTGGCCAAATGGTTTCCAGAGCAGTTGTTTAATTGGCATTCCCACCAGTAACATATAGGAGACAGTACAAGTAACATCACATCCTCATCAAAATCTGAATTTGTCTGATTTTTAAATTCTTGCCAATCTGGTGGATATAAAAATAACATTTCTGAAGAAGTCTTATATCTTTTCATATTGTTACTAGTTTTTGTTTCTTCTGTGAAGTGCCTCTTTGCATCTTTCATTCAGTTTCAAGTGGAATTTTTTCTTAATCATTTTAGGAGATTATTCTGGATACTAACATACATGGCAGATGTCTTCCTCCAGTTATCTTTCTATTGTCTTGATGTTGTCTTTTGATGAAAAGCAGAGGTTCTTAATTTTAATGCACCTGAACTGATCACTCTTAAAAGGTTTGTGGGTTTTGTGTCTTTTTTAAGAAATTCTTTCAGGGGCTCCTGGGTGGCTCAGTTGGTTGAGCATCCAACTCCTGGTTTTGGCTCAGGTCATGATCTGTGTGCTGACAGCGTGGAGCCTGCTTGGGATTCTGTCTCCCTCTCTGCCCACCCCCCCACTCACGTGCACATTCTCAGTCTCTCTCTCTCTCTCTCTCTCTCTCTCTCTCTCAAAAATAAATTAAAAAAGAAATTCTTCCATACCTGCGACCATAAAGGTATTTCTCTATTGTCTTAAAGTTTTTATAATCTCTAATCCGTCTGGAAGTTGTGTGTATTGTGGCGTAGGGATCCAATTTAGTGTTTTTTGGTATGTACTTCAACTTACCCCCTAGTGCCTCCTCTCCCTACTGATGTGCAGTGCAGTTTCCATGCCTGCACACACCTGGTACACACACTCTTTGTTCTTCTGAAGTGGTTACTCTGGGTCGCTTAGCAATTGTTGTTGTAAAAGCAGTTGTTTTAAATTTATTTTCATATTTTTAATATTATTAGTTTAGTGGCACATAATAAATAGAACCCCAAAATACCTGAGAGGTAAAATCTGAGCTATAAATTAACAGGAACACATGAGTGACAAAGGAGACTTACGTCTCTCAGGCCATGCATAACACATTAAGTAGGAGAAAAAAGATACAGATCTCAGTATATTAGCCTATATTATAACTTTGTGGAGTTTTTTTAACGCACCCATTTCTTAGGATATGTTATAACTATGTGCCAGGAAATTATTGTAATAGCTGTCAAAATCTATGATGACTACAAGGTGAGTGATTTCTTCAGAGTTGCGCGATACATAACTTGCACAACTGTAAGCAGTGCTTCTGTTAATATGATTAATAAGCCTAATAGATCTTTCCAGCCTACATTTTCTCTCTCTCTCTCTCTTTTTTTTTTTTAAATTTTAAATAGGCTCCATGAGCAACGTGGGGCTTGAACTCATGACCCAGAGATCAGGAGTCACGTGTTCTACCAACTGAGCCAGCCAGGCAACCCTGCAGACTACATTTTCTGAATGAAGAGCAGTAAAAATAGAAACCAATAAAAATAGAAATAAACAAAAGTACAAACATGTGGAACTTAAAACACAGAATTCATAGGTCATTTATTAAAATGCAAACCAAAATTGGAATAATCTAGACGTATTAACACTAATAAACTACATATCAGAACCTAAAGAATACTGTTTTTGATGCTCAAGAAAATTTGTAGCTTTATTTTTTTATTTTTATTTAAAAAAAATTTTTTTTTTAACATTTATTTATTTTTGAGACAGAGAGAGAGCATGAACAGGGGAGGGTCAGAGAAAGAGGGAGACACAGAATCTGAAACAGGCTCCAGGCTCTGAGCTGTCAGCACAGAGCCCGACGCGGGGCTCAAACCCACGGACCGCAAGATCATGACCTGAGCTGAAGTCGGCCGCTTAACTGACTGAGCCACCCAGGCGCCCCCAAAATTTGTAGCTTTAAACACTTTATTAAACAAGAAAGAATGACTATGAATACATTAAATATTAAACTAAGAAGAGGGAACAAAATCTTGGGAAGTATTAATAATAACGTAAGGAACTAATAAAGGCAGGAATTCACGAATTTGAGAAACAGAAGAAAAGAGAAATCTAAAGCTTTGGTTTTTGTTGTTGTTTTTGAGGGGGGATGAAAAGGGAGGCAATAAAAAAGATAAACCACCTCGTTACCTTAGGGAACTTAGTGGGGGAAAGGGAGAGAAAATATCAAGTATGGAATGAAGGGCATGGAAAAGACTAGATAGAGAAGAATTAAAATTATTACAAGGGAACCTTTTGTGCAAATAAATTAGAACCAACCTAAGAAATGGATAGTGTTCTAGGAAAACATAAGTTACCAAAATTAACTCTAGGAAAGAATCTATCTGCACCGGTAACTATAGAAGTAATTGAGAAAGTGGTAAAAAGGCCAGATGCACGCCTCAAATTGCCAAACCCAGGATTTCATGCTTGACTTCTTTCAAACCTTCAGTGAATAGATAGTACCATTTCTCTCCAGCTATTTCAGAACTTAAGAAAGAAGGGGAACTTCCTAACTTTTTTTTTTTTTTTTTAAACTTTTGAGAGAGAGCACAAGTGATCATGGGGCAAAGAGGGAGAAAGAGAGAATCCCATGAGGGACAGAGACAGGGGAAGGGAGAGAGAAAGAAGGAGAGAGAGATCCCGCCAGGGCAGAGAGAGTGTGGAGCCTGAAGTGGGGCTCAGGCTCACCCAATGCAGGGCTCAGACTCACAAACTGAGATCATGACCTGAACCGAAGTCAGATACTTAACTGACTGTGCCACCCAGGGGCCCTGGAAATTACTAATTCTTTTCTCACATTTAGAAACACTATCAAAATGCATTGGAAAAAGGGAAGAAAACTACAGTTCAATATCACATGTATTCAAAAACCAGAAATTAAAAGTATTAGCATATAGGACTTAGAATTAAACATTAGTATATTTATCTTTGCTCCCTCCCCCCATTTACTAAATAGTGGTGAAGGAATTAAAAAAAGAAGTGACAGAATAGAAGACTAGCTGACAAAGAATTGAACCTAGTTTTGCCAGATGGCATGCGCCCATGTGTGTGTTGTGTGTGTGTGTGATGTTTAATAGATTAGCAACCCAGACTGAGCTGAAACCAAGCCCCTACAAGCAGGAGTTAAGGGTGGAGGTAGATAGAGACTGGTAGCAAAAAGAATCATGCTGAGTCATGCCACAGGATTCAGAACGCTGAGAAATAAGTTCAAACTCCTTTTGTGGGTGGAGTTACAAGTAGAACTGGAAACGGAAAGATTGGCCGAAAATTTGTGCAGGGGCCCTATGCCACCTTTTGCAGCCTGCCCAATTAGGCATCTTCCCCTTCTCTGCCCTTGTAGATAGTGGGCAGTTTTCTGAAGAGGGTGAATCTAAGAGCTTCTAGACTGGGGACCCCATACCTCAAACAGGGGCCCACCCTCTTTGCTCACTTCCCAGAACTTTGTTAGCCCCTTGTATATTGCCTGAAAAGGAAATAGGAGATTTCTTTTCTGGAAAAATTGACTTCAAGAAAATATAGATACGGGGCACCTGGACGGCTCATTCTGTTAAGCATCTGATTCTTGATTTTGGCTCAGGTCATGATCTCAAGGCTTGTGGTTTAGAGCCCTGCATTGGGCTCTGTGCTGATAGTGCCGAGCCTGCTTAGGATTGTCTCTCTCTGTGTCTCTCTGCCCCTACCCTCCCCTTAAAAAAAAGAAAAAGAAAAAGAAAGAAAAGAAAATACAGATACAGACATTTGAGTATTTTCTACTGAAGCTCTTTAATCTCTGCCCAGTCATCTTGTGGTCCAGCCCTCATATACATAACACTTAGTCCAGAGTTTTGGGGCTCGCTCTCTCTCTCTCTCTTTTTTTTTTTTTTTAACGTTTATTTATTTTTGAGAGAGAGAGAGAGCACGGAGAAGGAGCAGAAAGAGAGAGGGAGACAGAATCCAAACCAGGCTCCAAGCTGTCAGCACAGCACTCAAACTCACGAACTGTGAGATCACAACCTGAGCCTACGTCAGATGCTTAACCGACTGAGCCACCCAGGCACTCGCCCCTCTTTTTAATGTTTATTTATTTATCTTTGAGAGAATTTTTGAGAGGTGCCTCTCTTAAATATGGAAATATAGAAGGACAACCAGAAATCTCCAGATACTTGAGAATAACCAGAGACTAAAACAAACAGAAATGAAAAACTGGAAGAGTAAACTAGACTACTTAAAAGAAATGAAAAACTATAATTTGTGTTTTCAAAGATTTGAAAGAGAAAGACAGTACAATAACAATCATTATATTTGTGAAAGAACATGATGCATTGAAAAAGGACCATTGAGGAAGGGTAATTTATGGTATTGGGAAGGAAGTCAATAAAAGGGTTGGAAAATAAAGTCAAAGAAATTTCTCAAAAAGTAACAAAAATTCAAAGACTTTGAGAATGGAGGAAGATATGGTATAAAATTGAAGTATCTGGGAGTACCTGGGGGGCTCAGTCGGTTGAGTGTCCGACTTCGGCTCAGGTCACGATCTCACAGCTTGTAGGTTCAAGCCCCGTGTCGGCCTCTATGCTGACAGCTCAGAGCCTGGAGCCTGCTTCTGCTTCTGTGTCTCCCTCTTTCTCTGCCCCAACCCACTTGCATTCTGTCTTTGTCTCTCTCAAAAAATAAACATTAAAAAAAAATTTTTTTAAATTGAAGTATCTATCCAGGAGGTGTAGTTTGTGATAAAGAGGAGTGATAAAAAGAACTGACGATAGGAGAGGAAGTTATCAAGGAATGGCAAAAGGTAGTTTCCCAGAACCGTGTAATCTGAACTTCCAGATTGAGAGGCTTGGTGCCCAGTGCAAAATGACTAAAGGCCCACAGTATATCTAATGAATGCTAATGCAGCACAGATATTAAATCTCTGGTACCATTAAGATTTAAATACATCAAGGTTAAGGAGAATGAAGAGGAAAAATTAGGTCACAAACAGAATTGTACCAAAATGGCATCACACTATTCTGCATTGTTGTGAGCTGGAAGATAATGGAGTGAGGCCTTTAAAATTCTGAGCGAACTGGATATTCACAGGCAAAGATTGAAATTGGACCCCTATCTTACACCACTGACAAAAATTAATTCAAAGTGGATGAAGAACTTAAACGGAAGACCTGAACCATAAAGCTCCTGGAAGAAAACATAGGGAAAAGCTCTTGGACGTTAGCTTTGGCAGTGATTTTTTGGACATGACACCAAAAGCACAAGCAACAAAAGCAAAAATCAACTAGTGGAGAAGTTCAGGAAAAGAAACAGTCAACAAAATGAAAAGGGAACCCACAGAATGGGAGAAAATATTTGCAAACCATATATCTGGTAAAGAATTAATATCTAAAATAGATAAGGAACTTCTGCAATTCAATAGTAAAAACAAACAAAAAACCCGAATGATCTGATTAAAATGGGCAAAAACCTACCTTTTTTCAATGAAGACATTGGAATAGCCAGTAAGTCCATGAAAAGGTGCTCAACCTCACTCATCATCAGGAAAATGCAAACCAAAACCACAATGAGATCTTTCTCACCTTATATCTGTTAGAATGGCTGTTACCAGAAAGGGATAAATGCTGGCCGGGTTGTGGAGAAGTAGCGACCCTCGGGCACTCTTCATTGGTGGAATGCAAACTGTTGCAGCTGCTGTGGAAAACAGTATGAAGAGTCTTCAAACAATTAACAGGACAGCTGCCTTATGATCTCGCAGTCTCCCTTCTGGGTGTACATCCGTAGGAAATGAAGTCACTGTCTCAAAGAGATATCTGACCTTCACTAGCCAAAACATTAACATACAAAACGATGGATAAAGATGTGAGATTACACACACACACACACTCATGCAGGAATATCAATCAGCCACGAAAAAGGAAATCTTGCTATTTGAGGCAACGTGGATGGATCTCAAGGGCATTATGTTAAGTTAAACAAGTGAGATGGAAAAAGACAAATATTGTATGTTCTCACTTCTGTGTAGAATCTTAAAAAACCGAACTCCTAGAAGCAGAGAGTAGGCAGTGGGGGGTGGGGGAAATGGGGAGAGGTGGCTACAAAGGATACAACTTCCCGTTATGGGGCGCCTGGATGGCTCAGTCAGTGAAGCATCCGACTCTCGGTTTCAGCTCAGGTGGTGATCTCTCAGTTTCGTGAGTTCAGGCCCCGAGTTGGACTCTGCACGGACGGTGTGGAGCCTGCTTGGGATCCTCTCTCTCTCTCTCTCTCTCTCCCTCTCCCTCTCTCCCTCCCTCCCTCCCCCTCCCTCCCTCCCTCCCTCTCTCTCTCTCTCTCTCTCTCTCTGCCCCACCCCTACTTGCGCTGTCTCTGTCTCTCTCAAAATGAAAAAAAAAAAAAAAAAACTTCCCCGGTTCTAAAGATGGTTAGTGTCCAGGGATCTCACGTACAGCACGGTGTTTGGCGTTAACAATACTGTGTTGTATGTTCAACACTGCTGTGGACATAGCACCACCATGACAACAACGAAATGGTAATTATGTGAGGCGAAGGGTGTGTTAACTGACTTCATTTTGTTAAGGATTTCACAAAATATAGGTGTTTCAGATTGTTACATTTTATACCTTAAACTTTCACTGTGTCACATGTTAATTATATGTCATTGAAGCTGAGGGGGCATCTAGTGGCTCAGTCTGTTAAGTGTCCGATTCTTGATCTCTGCTCAGGTCATGATCTCCCAGTTCGTGAAATCAGTCCCCAAGTCAGGCTCCACACTGAGCATGGAGTCTGCTTGGGATTCTCTCTCTCCCCCTCTCTCTCTCTGCCCCTCCCCTGCCCAAGCTCTGTCTCTGTCTCTCAAAATAAATAAACATCTTTTCAAAAAACACCTTTTAAAGTTGAGGGGAAATTTTTCTGAGAGAAAAATCTAATCTATTGGGTTTTTTTAAATGTTTTTTTTTGAGAGGGGGAGAGAGAGACAGTGTGAGCAGGGGAGGGGCAGAGAGAGAGGGAGACACAGACTCCCAACCAGGCTCCAGGCTCTGAGCTCCAAACTGTCAGCACAGAGCCTGACACGGGGCTCGAACTCATGAACTAGGAGATCATGACCTGAGCCGAAGCTGGATGCTTAATGGACTGAGCCACCCAGGAGCCCCAAGAAAAATCTAATATATAATTCTTTACCCAGCCAAACTGTCAATCACATGTGAAGACAGAATCAAATATTCTGGGGCATGCAAGGTCTTAAAATTAACCATTTACTTACCCTCACTTGGGAACTATTGGTGGGATATATTTCACCACAACAAGAGAGAATACCAAGAAAGAGACAAGTGTAGGATCCAGAACAGGAAATCCAACAGAGTGGGCCTTGAGAACAGGGCAGAGGCCTTCAAAATATGAATATCTATAAGGAAAAAAAATTACTTAACTGTGAAAGTATTTTGAAAGATTTATACCTCTGTCACAGAGTTTAAGGGTGAATTAGTAAAGTGAGGGATACATAGAAAACTTAAGTAAACAGGGACACCTGGATGGCTCAGTTGGTTCAGCATCTGACCTGATTTGGCTCAGGTCATGATCTCATGGTTCATGGGATTGAGTTCTGCATTGATCAGCATGGAGCCTGCTTGGGATTCTCTCTCTCCCTCTCTTTCTCTCAAAATTATTTATTTAACAAACTTAAAAAAACTTAAGTGAACAAAATTACCAAGGAAGTTATTGGCTCCAAGGAAACCAAAAATAAATAAAAAAGATGGAAATGCATTCCATCCACGTAAATATTTGTATAACGTAAACAATGATTTAGCCAAATGCTATCATAACTGATTAGGAAGAAGGAGGGAAGGGACATACCGTGGGGAAGGACATAAGAGAGTGAAGTCTTCACTGCCCATATTAAGAAATCAGTAAAGGGGCACCTAGCTGGCTCAAACAGTTGAGCATCTAACTCTTGACCTCAGATCAGGTCTTGATCTCAAGGTCATGAGTTCAGGCCCCACATTGAGTTCCACACTGGGTATGTAGCCTACTTAAATTCAGTAGATAATGGGGTTGGGGAGGGGCTAAACAAATCCGTGAACAGCAGTGCAAGCAGGCTATTTAGAAGTAAGGCAGCAAATGGCCAGAGTTGAAAATGCTCGCTATAGTAGGTAGCTACAAGAAAACGTCTAAAATGGAAAATTAAGGAAGCATTACATTCTGGCTTTTTAGAAATAAGTAGGTAAACAGTAGGTGAAATAGCTAAAAAAGTTGAAAGGATTGCTTCTGGGAACTTCACAGAGAAGAGAGGCAAACAGAAGAGGGCAGGGATGAGTTTGGATAAGTAACCAACAGTGCCTGCCTTGGCAGACACAGGTCTTACTTCCTTAACTCCATAAAAGGTCATACAAATCAGCGAACAGGAGTATATAATCTGTGGAAAATAATCGAAAGATATACTTAAGTAATTAATAGGACAGATGGTCAGTATTCAAGTAAAAATGTTCAACATCCTGTAGATACCATTTTCTCATCACTCAGATCTGCAAAAAAAACTAGTGATGCATAGTGTTGGCAAGAGTGTAGAGAAATAGGAAACCGCATATTGTTGCCAATAGTGTAATATATTTCAATCTAGTAATATAGCACTAACAAAGCTTTAAAGGCATGCATGCCCTTTGGGGGTGTCTGGCTGGTAGAACATGTGACTCTTGATCTTGAGGTTTTGAGTTTGAGCCCCACGCTGGGTTGTAGAGATTACTTTAAAAAATAAAATCTTAAAAAAAAAAGTGTGTATGCCCTTTGGCCCCCATTCGCTTTCTAAGACTCTACCTTGCCAGTACATTTGCATAAGTGTACAAGAATGTATATACAATAGTCCCCTCTTATCCAAGAGGGGCATGTTCCAAGACTCCCTATCTGAAACTATGGATAGTACCAAACCTGCATATACTACGTTTTTCCTATACACACACACACCTGTGATAAAGTTGAATTTACAAATTAGGCATAGTAAGAGTAGCAATAATGACTAATAATAAAGTAGAATAATAACAATGTACTGTAGTAAAGTTCTATGAATGTGGTCTCTCTCAAAACATCTTACTGTACTGTACTTCCCCTTCTTCTCTTGTGATGATGTGAGATAATAAAATGCCTAGTGATGAGGTGAAGTGAGGTGAGTGATGTAGGCATATGACAGCGTTCAGCTACTCCTGACCTTTTAACTATACATCAGAAGGAGCATCATCTGCTTTTGGACTGAGGTTGATCATAGGGAACTGAAACTGCAGATAAGGTCGAGGGGCGGGGCACTACGGCACAAGGATGTTCAGTTTCATGTTATAATGGCATAAATTTATTAGTAACCTACATGACGTCAGTAAAATCCTAGTTAAATGCATTGTAATACACCCAGACGTGTCATATCCCCACATCTCTAGACATCTCTTCTTGGGTAGGAGAGGTCATTGCTTTTGGCTAGTGTTGTTAGATGGTCTTTAATAATGCTGCTAATTACCTTCTTTCCCTATCATCTGTTAACTTTCCTATTCTGTTCTTTATTTCAAGACATTTAATGTCAGGGTGGTTCTCAGAGCAACTGGAATCTCTGCCTGTCTTAAATTTTGCCTTATGGCACTGGCTGTCACATTTACTTGACTTCAGAGACTCTCCCTAGAAGACTCGCTTGCCTTTCATCCACCAGCAGCCTCCCACCCACATGGTGAGAAGGAATAGGATTTGCTCTTCTTGTTACCAGAGATCAAAACACAGCAATTTCCAGCTACCTTGTCTTTTTTAAGAATTCCCCTTTTAGCCAAAACAAAAAACAAAAAGCTTTGTTCATTCTCAACCTTTTTTCTTAAAAATCAGATTAATTGAGGGAAGGGAGATTAAATACAGTTATGTGATTCAAAGTTCAAGGACAGAAAAAAGTATAGAAGGAATGGTCTTCATTCAGCCCTTGACTTCCAGTCACCCTGATCCTGCTCCTGGGACAACCAGTAGCATCAGTTTCTGTTTGTCCTTCCAGAGATATTCCGTGTACAGAAAAGCGAAGACCTGTATTTTTCCTTTTTCACACCAATGCATTTTCTTCACAATTCCTTCTTCATTAAACTCTGTGGGTTTTTGCCAGCCTCTCTCCCTTGGTTTTATCTGAGAGGGGCTTTGATTTATCCTTTCATTGAGCAAAGCTGCAGGGAGCAGCGTAGTAAAACAGAGGAACAGAGATTCCTGCACAGTGAAGAGGAAGAGCAGGTATATCACGTTTCCGTCTTTCCTTCCTAAAGCACCCTCGAGATGCCCCAGGACCTGGTATGCTGTTGGTCAATAGATTCCCGCCCCCGCGTGTAGGTCTGTGGTAGGCATTAGACCCCGGTGTCCGGATCTCATGATCTCTGGCTGCCTTGTCTGAGTCTCTGTTGTGGACCCCAGCTCTTTCCTCTTTGAAATGTTTGCTTTTCGGTGTCTCTGTCTTTTCATTCTGCACAATTAGGCAGTGTTGCGTCCTTCCAAGGATGTCATCTCTATGCTGGTAATTCTACAGAGTTTATCTCTAGCCCAGAATTTTTTCCTGAGGTCCGGACACACATACTATGCTGTTTTCACTGGCCTCCAGCACCCCTCGCACTGCTTGTCCGAAACCAGCTCAGTCTGCCCTGCTGTGCTGTGGCTCAGACCATCACATCTTCTCTGTCTCAGAGTGGCACCCGAGGTGTCAGCGTCCCCTTGGCTTCTGTCTCCTTTACCCTCTGGATGTTTCTTGACTGTGTCTCCTTCTCTTTATCCAAGACTGCTAATAATTACTCGTGAATCTTAGATTTACAATATGGCTGTTTTCTATTAAAGAAGAGGGTGGTCATTATGTTTGCTTCATGATTTCTACCACCTAAGTTGTCGTTCAGCCTGTCACTCAGCTGCCATGAAAAGCACAGGCCGTCCACGTTACAGCCTGTTCCTCCTGTCTTGTACCTGTGTATCTGGAGAGGCGAGCCTTGACCCCAGTTTTATATGACCCCTTCCTCCCCACCCTTCATGCTCTTTTTTTATGTTCTCACTTCATTTTACATTACTTGGTAAATTGTCTTTTTCCAAAGATCATTTCTGGGCATCCCAAGTCCTGGCTGTTGGGACATTTCTTTACTCTCTGGTACTGTATATTTGGTGTCCTTGGTATTCTGATCACCAGGATCCTGAATCTTTGCCTTCGAACATGTTTGTTCTCCTCCTGGGTGACCAGTTCCTAGAGGACATGGAGATGTTAGGAGGATGCAGATTGGTCACTTTATCCATTTCAGTGGTTTTTTCATTTTGTTTTTTTTACAACTAGCCTCTGCATAAGATTGAAAAGGAATATAGAGAAATAAGGTAAATTAATATGGTAGAAACGGGTGATTTCTCTTCAAGTGTCCTTTTATAATAAAACTTTTTTTTCTTTCTATAATCTATTTTTTATAATTTACATCCAAGTTAGTTAGCACATGGTGCAATAATGATTTCAGGAGTAGATTTCAGTGATTCATCCCCTATGTATAACTCCCAGTGCTCATCCCAACGAGTGTCTTCCTCAATGCCCTTTACCCATGTAGCCCATCCCCCCACCCTTCCAGCAACCCTCTGTTTGTTCTCTGGGTTTAGGAGTCTCTTCTGTTTTGTCCCCCTCCTTGTTTTTATATTATTTTTGCTTCCCTTCCCTTATGTTCATTTGTTTTGTATCTTAAAGTCCTCATATGAGTGAAGTCATATATTTGTCTTTTTCTGACTAATTTCGCTTAGCATAATGCCCTCTAGTTCCATCCACGTAGTTGCAAATGGCAAGATTTCAGTATAATAACAAAACTTTTTTTTTTTTTTTAATTTTTTTTTTCAACATTTATTTATTTATTTTTGGGACAGAGAGAGACAGAGCATGAACGGGGGAGGGACAGAGAGAGAGGGAGACACAGAATCGGAAACAGGCTCCAGGCTCTGAGCCATCAGCCCAGAGCCTGACGCGGGGCTCGAACTCACGGACCGCGAGATCGTGACCTGGCTGAAGTCGGACGCTTAACCGACTGCGCCACCCAGGCGCCCCAATAACAAAACTTTTAAAAGAATGGTGTACTACCCATCCCTCCGTCGGGCCCCATTCACCTTTCCTCTGGGTTTCACAGCGCTTCCCTCGGCATACCCTCTGCTGTAAGTCATGGGTTGTCTGTAGTAGATTAGTCGTCTACTGCTCTCTAACAAATCACTCCAACACTTAGCAACTTAAATGAAGCCATTTGTTATCTCACAGTTTCTTCGAGTCTTGTGTTAGGGAGTGACTTAAGGGGGTAGTTCTGTCCCAGGGGCTCCCGGGGAGTTTTGGTAGGAGCCACAGCTACAGGCATCTGCAGACTTGACTGGGGCTCGCAGCTCTGCTTCCAGAGGAGCCCTCTCACCTGGCTTTGTCTAGGGGCTGCATTTCCTCACAGGCCGTGGGCATGAGGCCTCAGTACCTTGCCATCTGGGTCTGTCCATCGGAGGGTTTAACGTCCTCGTGACACACAAGCAAGTGATCTGTGAGACCTGGAGGGTGCCATGTGCCTTTCAGGACCTGGTCAATCTCTGAATGCCCCCCACCATCACTTCTGCCTTACTCAGTTCATTCAAAGCAGGTCACTAAGTATACCCCTCACTCAAAGGCAAGGATATTACATTCTATCTTTTGCAGGGAGGATTATCAAAGAATTTGTGGACACCACAAATTTTAGAATTAAAAAATAAATCTTTAAAAAAAGAATTTTAAAACCACCATACCTGGGATGCTTGTTGAAAGAAAGATTCTCAGGGCGCCTGGGTAGCTCAGTCGGTTGAGCATCCAACTCTTGGTTTCAGCTCAGGCCATGATCCCAGGATCCTGGGATCGAGCCCCACGTCAGACTCCATGCCCACTCAAGATTCATATTCTCATTCTCATTCTCTCTCTCTCTCTCTCTCTCTCTCTCTCTCTCTCTCAAAAAGGGTGGGGGGCACCTGGGTGGCTCAGGGTTGAGTGTCCAACTCTTGGTTTTGGCTCAGATCATGATCTCAGTGAGTTTGAGGCTCTGAGCCTGCTTGGTTGGGATTCTCTCTCTTCCTCTCTCTCTGTCTGTCCCTCCCCTGCTCACTCACACTTTCTCTGTCTCAAAAATAACGTTAAAAAAAATGTTTGTTTACGTACGATTCTCAGTCCCATTTCTGATCTAGCGAGAGGTAGGGCCCAGGGACCTGCAGTTTGCATATCCTTATGATTCTGATGCAGGTGACCTGAAAACCATACTCGGAAATGCACTGTTCTGCCAGATGGATCCTTTGGTCTTCCTTAAATAGTCTTTTTTTTTAAATTTTTTTTCAAGTTTTATTTATTTTTGAGAGAGAGCATGAGTTGGGGAGAGGCAGAGAGAGAGGGAGACACAGAATCCAAAGCAGGCTCCAGGCTCCGAGCTGTCAGCACAGAGCCCGATACGGGGCTCAAACTCACAGACCATCAGATCATGACCCAAGCTGAAGTCAGACGCTCAACCCACTGAGCCACCCAGGCACCCCCTTAAATAGTCTTAATTGGTCACGCCATATCTTTCCTCATGTGTCCAAAGCACACTGAGCTCATTTTCTGCTGTAGACCTCTTGTTAAGTCCTGCACAAGTCTGGTTACTAAAGTGAGCTCTTGCCTCCCTTGGGCTCCTGGAATACTGCATCATCTTTTCCTGCTCCTTGGCCCTGAGTACTTTGTTTCAGTGCTGCACTGCCAGTAGGGATTTAAAACTGATCACCTTCATTTGACCTGCCCTCCTGCCAGCAGAACTATGAAACCACACTGCTTGGTGGTCAGTACGTGTGCCAGAGGAGTGCTGTGTGCCAGGCTTGGTCTCAAGTACAGTAGTGAAAGGACACTGATGTGCCCCCTCCCCACAGGTCCACCAAAAGTGTGTCCTTACACTTGAAAGACATTGTAATGAGGAAGCAAACAGACCGCTATGATGTAAAACAAAGATCTTCTCAGGTGAGGTTTACAGAGGATCTGCCTGAGACTTCAAGGACAGAAAGAAGAGACTCTAAGGAAGGAAGGAGCTTTGTATGCTCTCCTACCTGAGAGGAGTCACAGGAGTTGGGGTGGCTGGAGCTGAGGTGGGAGGAGCAAGCCTGGGTTTCATTCGAAATGCAGTGTCCTAACTTGTTTTGGCTTTGTATCTAACTTGGAGCTCTTCTAACTTAGCAGTTGTGGAAATAACTGGGAGTTTCAGATTATATGCTACAAATTCAACTATAGTGGATTGGAAAACAGGGTTTCTATGTTGGCTTGACAGAGGGAAACTACAAACTCAAGCCTGAGTGGTAGTCAGGGTAGTTACTTCTCATCTAAGAACATAAAATGTGAGAATGACCACAGCAGCAACAGGAGAGATTTGTGTTGGAGAGAAAAGTGCCTTTAGAGATGACCCAGCCTTCAGGAAAGGAATCTTACTCTTCTGACCCCGTGTTTTTAGGCTCTGAGCTCGGTTTATAGGTCAGATACATCCATGCCCATCTCCATGCTCTTAGCTGTTAGGTGCCGATTCAATTCTAGATTAGATGTGGTGGGCAGGGCAAGTGCGGTAAGACCCCTGTGATTTCTCCCCAGATTCCTTTCCACATAGTCAGCTGCTCCTCCTTCCCAAATTCTGCTCAGCCCATGCCTCTCATAGGTTATGGATACTGGGTGTTGGGAGACCTGGTTCTAGTAGCCCAGTTCCCTACAGAAAGAGAGCAGGACCTTCGGAGATCTTTTCCTCCCCTTTCCTGGTTTCCACCTGTTTGCAAGAGGGTGGAATAAGATGGTCTCTAGAATTGTTACTTTCTGAGATCTTCTGATACTAGCCGAGGCCGTACACTGTGCCCCTCTTCTGAATTTACAGCACATGTGTATACGACAGGTTAATATTTCTCCTTATTCTTTGTGATGGCTGGACAGCTCTCGGCTTGCCTGGGTGGTTTTTGTTATGGCATCTGCTGGGTTCACTTGTATGGCAGCATTCGGTTGACAAGTTGATGGGGCTGTCCTCTGTTGGAACAGTGGCTCTTTTCCTACATACAGCCTTTCATCCTTAAAGAGGCTGGACTGGCCTCTTCATTTCATGCCAACATCATTCCAAGAGAACAAGCCCTGATATTCAGCCGCTTATCCAGCCTTTTCTTCAAATTTGGTACTGTCCCATAGGCCAGAGCCAGAGCAGGTCACACAGCCCACACAAAAGCGTGAACATGTGAGACAGGGCTCAGTAGGATCATTAGTGTCACAGTCTGCCACAACTTCCATGCTAAATTACCTGCCTTCTCCAACAAGGATTTCCCAGAGTGGTTTTGTTCAAAGTCTTCTTGTAGAATTACTTGGAATTATCAGTCGACTACACTTGTGATGTAGTTCTTTGGGACTGTACATGTATGGATTTGCAATATCTGCCCCTGGGTAGATACTGAATCAGACTAAGTTTCATCACAGACTGTTCTTGCCTAAATGGTCTCATGCGTTCAGGATAGCAAAATATAATGCAGATTGTCATATCATCCTCCTCTGGGACTTCTGCTTTTTCAGGAGATAAAACTGAAGCATTTATAGCTACCCTGGACTCTCATACTAGTGTTAGATGTGGACTGTTGAACGTTAGCAATGGATCAGTTATCTAAGAGATTTAAATTTGTACTACAACAGTGGAATAGAATGTTTAATAACCTGTGTTGGGGGATTATGTGTTTGTTTTTTAGCTCTTCAGAGAAGTAAGAATAATGAAGATTTTAAATCATCCAAACATAGGTACTTTCTGCTTTCTTAAATACTTTTGGGTCTAAATGCATTCCATTTTGTGTCTAAACATATGTCCCAGGAGTGGTAGGAGATTCCTTCCTTCCTCCCAGCCCAGGTACACTTTTCGTAAAATCTGTGTTTATACAAATTTTTGATCATTTGTATTAAGTTTTTGAAACTGCTGAAGACATCAAAAGCTTAGGTATTAAACACTTGAATTTAAAACTTAATGCAGTAGAAACATCTGTAATCAGATTATAATTTTCTAATTTTTAGTGCATATTAGAACATAACGTAATTTTATTTCATAGAGAAGGGAATTATAAGTCAGAGTTAAGGTTTCAAAGGTATAACAGTTTTTGCCATGGCATTGTTCTTAAGAAATTATTTGTATATTGAGTTGTATTTTTAAAAATACAGGTTACCTGCTATTTAATGGAATTTTGATAGGAATTGTTCTGTTCAGTACAAATTTGTGTTATGTGCCCTTTGTGTGCATAGCTTTGTGCTAGGTGGGATGAGGTGGGAGTGAAAAAGGTAGAGAGGCGCCTGGCTGGTTCAGTCAGTAGAGCACACAGCTCTTGATCTTGGAGTCATGGGTTCAGGCCCCATGTTGGGTGTAGAGCTTACTTAAAAATAAGTGAGTGAGTAAGGATGAGGAAGGGCTGTGGTCCTGCTCTCATCATAATTGTTGGAACAAGGCAAACGTATGCAAATTACTTAGTATTTTGTATATACATCTCAATGAAAGCTTGATCCCACATATAACATAATAGAGCTCTTTTAAAATAATACTTTTTTTTGCACAATGCTATCTCCTACAATCTAAAAATATTATTTCAAGAGTGAAATAGCTGTTAAGCCAGCCACTTGACAGCCAACTTAATATCAAAATCAGTTCTAGGAAGTAGAAGGGATGATATTTGATGCTAAGGATACCCTTTCAAGAATTCTTTTTTTTTTTTTTTTTTTTTAATTTACATCCAAGTTAGTTAGCATATAGTGCAATAATGATTTTAGAAGTAGAATACAGCGATTCATCCCCTACGTATAACACCCAGTGCTCATCGCAACAAATGTCCTCCTTTAATGCCCCTTGCCCATCTAGCCTGTCCCCCCACCCAGGACCCCTCCAGCAACCCTCAGTTTGTTCTTTATATTTAAGAGTCTCTTATGTATCGTCCCCCTCCCTGTTTTTACATTACTTTTGCTTCCCTTCCCTTCTGTTCATCTGTTTTGTATCTTAAATCCCACATATGAGTGGGAGTGATATTTGTCTTTAATTTCACTTAGTATAATACCCTCTAGTTCTGCCCATGTTGTTGCGACCCTATCAAGAATTCTTACAGCATAAGAATAGAAAATAAAATGGAACCACAGGAGGGAAAAGCTTACACCCTGTTTCATCAGGTCTAAGCCACATTATTTAAAAGGCATTATTAGTTTCACATACTGCTAAGGAAAAAAAAAATGCTACCAAGCCATCATCTTATTATTAGTGATGTTAGTTAAAATGTGAAAATCTTAGAGTCAATAAATACATGTTTGGAGAAATAGAACAAGGAATATAATAGTGGGAAGAAAACATTTCCTTACTTTTCATTTCAGCCCTTTGTGGTTAGCTAACTCTCGATTTCAGATTCCAGCTTTGCACCAAATAACCAATCACAGCAGCCTAGAACTTGCTAACTTAAACATATTTTGTGTTTTATTTAGTTAAATTGTGTCCTGATTAGACTTCTCTCTACTTACTCCTAAATAACATATCTTTGATAATAGGTATGAATTTCTAAAATTTTAAATTTGTATTGGATTCAGAGAGCTTTTGCAGAAGAGCCAGTATTTGCATTGATAATGTTGATGGTTTACCAGCATATATGCCTTAAATTTCTTTAAATTCTTTTTCCTGACAACCTGAATATAACATTTTAGAAATGATACAACTCCTAAAGCCAAGACTACACTATATGTTAACTAACTTGAAAATAAATTAAAAAAAAAAATGATATAATAGTTTTATTCATCAGCTCAACAAACATTGCATACTATGTTAGACACTTTATTTGGTCTGATGCTCTATATTAAAGTGTCAGAAAATAGTCTGCAGTAAAAGAGACTAGCACACCCTTCCCCGTTTTTTGGTAAGTTGAACTTTCAAGTATGCATTACCAAAATAAAGTAGATATGGAAAAAGTGATTCAGTAGTTTTAGACATGTACTTCAGTTTGATTTTTAAATGTGTATATTTCTGATTGATTTGATTTGGTTTGGTAAATTAGCAGTAATAGAAGTATTATTTTTATCTGTAACAAGAGACTGCTATAGCGCAGTCACATTGACCCATTGTAAATAATTCTTTAAAAAGTTCTTTTCAATTAATGATAGCATAATCCCTTCTAACATTTTCCATCTCTGGCTTCAGAATAGTAACAAAAGAACCTTCTTCTCTGAGAACAAGTGAACAGAAATCTCACGTGGAATTGTTCTGTATACCCTTAAAGCCATAATGACAAGTGAACAGACTTAAACTTGGAAGAGTAGAGTAGATCTAAGCAGCTCCTGCAGGTTAGATGTGAAATAAGAACTCTTCCTGAGGGGAAAGGCGGAGCTGCTGGGAAGGCAGCTAGCCAGTGTAGACACAGCACAGGACGAGGATGGAGGAGATACGCACAGGTGCACTGCCTAGGCTGCTGAGTGCATGCCAGAGTCACATCACTTGAGCACCCAGAAAGTGTTCTTATGCAATTTCATGCTTTTAAAAGTCCGTTGTTGTGTGTGATAAAATTCCCAAAGAACATTCTTTGAAGGCCAGTTATAAAAATCTTTAACCGGGAAAAAGTTACCGTTCATAGTTACAGTTTATATGTACATTGTATATGCATAAAGACATTTGTTTCTTTTTTTCCTGTATTCTTTCCCCTCCCCCAGTGAAGTTGTTCGAAGTCATTGAAACTGACAAAACACTGTACCTAATCATGGAGTATGCAAGCGGAGGTAAGAATTTTAAAAGGTTTTTCTTCCTTTCTTCCCTTTTAGAAGAATGTGCAACCACACTGCCCATATGGATGATTGTTTGGGTTTCGTTTAGCGTCCAGAGTTGTAATACAGCAGCAGGGGATCAGGAAGGAAAGCTGTCTTGGCTCTTCTGTGGGTTGCTATTAAGTACTTCACTATTAGCGTTAATAAGTGATGATATCCAAAACTTGGATTTTTTTATTGTTGCAAGATGTACATAACATAAAATTCAGCATTTTAAGTGTACAGTTCTGTGGCATTAAGTACATTGACATTGTTGTGCAACCGTGACCACCATCCATCCCCAGTACTTTTCATTTTCCCAAACTGAAACTCTGTCCCCTTTAAACACTAACCTCCCTCTCCTCCTCCCCAGCCCCTGGCACCCCCCATTCTTCTCTCTGTCTCTATGAATTTGACTCCTCTTAGGGACCTCATATGAGTGGAATCATACAATACTTGAACTTCTGTGATTGGTCTGTTCCACTCAGCATAATGTCCTCAAGGTTTATCCATGTTGTAGCATGTGTCAGAATTTCCTTCCTCTTTAAGGTTGAGTAATATTCCATTATGTATATACATACACCACATTTTGTTTATTTTAAGAACTTGAATTTTTGAATATATCAGTGCCTTAGCCTGTTTGAAATAAATGTGTGCTGTATATTGGATGGTTTTCTTTATCAGATAATAATGTCATTGGTGTTCCTCTTTCCCAAGGCCAGAAATGGTGGTTGCAGTGCATATATTTAGATTTTCCTTAAAGATTAAGGATTAGTCATTTTTTGCCTACAGGGTTGTATGCATATAGCCATTTTTCTGAAATGCATGTATATAACTATTGTCTTTTACAAAGATTGTCATTTTGGGGCTGAGGTTGGGTTAGGCTTGTAGTTTTGGGACCGCATGTGAGTCTCCTTGTCTTTCGTCGGCGGAAGCTTTCTTACTGGTCCTTGCATGCTCCTACCTCTACATAGTGCCCGGCACATAGCAGATACTCAGCAAATAAGAACTGAGCTGCATTTATGAAATTACAAAGTACTGGGGACATATTCTGCTTAACTCTGCAGTATAGCTTTGACTGTTTTGATTACAGTAGAGTTTTATTGTTAGCACTTTGATCAGTCAGAAAATTGAGTCACAGCCTCTTTGCAATGAAAAGATTGTCAACCTGTTGTGGGCAAGAATGAGTTTACAATAGGCAAACCTTTGACACTACTTTTTCGTACCCCTAATTCAGTATTAGTTGTCTGATATAGAGTTTAAATGTTTGATTTGAGAATTATTTGGGATTTTCCACAATTAAGGAGTAGTAGGAAGAACTGAAACTTAATTGCAGAACCAAAAATCTATATGGAATTCTAATGCTTTCTACTTGTGTTACAGAATTATGTTCATAACCTTTTCATTGGTGTAGCTTCTGCAGCGCACAAGTGCTTTCTCTTACCTGATCTCCTTTGACCTTCACAATGACTCCTTGATGTGGCCAGGCAGTGAAGGATGGGCTTTTTACCCTTGAAGAAATGGAGGCTGGGAAGTCATTGTGGTCACGCTGTCAGGCCTGGAGCCCGAGCCTTCTGACAGTCGATAGCCTCTCCTGAGTGGTCAGTTGGTCGTGGCTTTCTGTTCCCATGTATTTTAGGGGTCATAGAGATTGCTCTTCTGTAGGGGCAAGACGAAAACATCTTAGAAACATCCACTTTTAGTAGAAAGAGGGTGGGCTTTTAAAAACACAGACGTGGGGTCAGTCCAGCCAGTGCCTCTCATTGACAGTGTGACCTGATAAATTAACATGTCTCTGAGCCTCTTAGTGGACATGCTAACACAGCCCTCCTTTGAGGGCTCAGTGCGGGGCTCAGCGCTGTAACGGGCACTGTTCATTGGTGATGTGGTTTTCTGGCTTGGGCTGTTTTAATCAGCTCAACAAAGCACTGTCTCCAGGACATCTGTTTTATTGTTGATACATTTGCCATTTGGAACAACCCAGAGTTTCATAAATTGACTACCTACTCCTCCCTAGCCTGGTATTTTTCAGTTTGATAGAATCATAGAATTTTAGAATTGGAAGGAATCTTAGAAGTCATCCAAGGTAACTGCTTAATTTTTAAAGTAAATTAATTTACTTAATTTAAAGTAATTTTGGGGGGGCGCCTGGGTGGCTCAGTCAGTTAAGCGTCCAACTTCAGCTCAGGTCGTGATCTCACAATCTGTGGGTTTGAGCCCCACATTTTTTTTTTTTCTTAAATGTTTATTCATTTTTGAGAGACAGAGACAGAGCATGGGGCGGGGGAGGAGCAGAGAGAGACACAGAATCCAAAGCAGGCTCCAGGCTCTGAGCTGTCAGCACAGAGCCTGACGAGGGGCTCAAACTCACGAACTGTGAGATCATGACCTGAGCCGAAGTTGGACGCTTAACTGACTGAGCCACCCAGGCGCTCCCACAAAAAAATTTTGTTAAGTAATTTTTAAAGTAAAGTTCTGATAAGTTGTTCTATGCCAGCAGCGCCACTGCTAGGTAGTGGCAGGACCTGAGCTAGGATGAAGGGCTTCCTGTCAAACTGCATGGTCCCTGACCTGGGTGGGGAGAGCCACTATTTGCTCTCTTTTTCTTAATAAATTGCCTTTTGAGCTTTTCAGTTTAGCTACTTAATCTGAGTGCTAATACGCTTTTAATGAGGAAAATAAAGAGATCTGGGTTGAATTCCTGATTTATAACTTAGTAATTGTGAGTGTGACTTTATGGTTCCAAATCTCTTAAGAGGTTTATAATTTATAAATTTTGAATTTATAAAAATACTATTTTAAAATTATATTGACAGACCTTTCTCCATGTTACTCTACAACAACTAGTGGGTTTAATGAATCCATTAATTTTTTTTAAGTCAAAACTGTTTTTCATAGGATATGCACATATCTTTAGTGGTTTTCACTTTTTAACTAGTTGTTTTGACATTGTATACTGTTCTGCAAATAGAAAGGTCATTCGCTTAGAAAATGCTGACATTTTACTTAGCTGACATTTAACTTCATAATTCATCATAGTTAACACGAATCGTGTAGTGTAAATTAACATTATGTAATGCCTTTGAAAAGATGATTATGCAGTCAAATGAGAACTTGAAAATACAGTATTTATGCCCATCCATTATTTTAAAATGTTTCAGTTAGGGCTAGAAGCTCAGAAGTTGGAGATATTAATGTGCAATTCAGAGCAACTTTTTCCCCAGAAATATTTGTTATGTTCTGAAGCTAAGCATTTTTTAAGTATAACAATCTTTTAGTTGAAAGTTGTCACTAAGCTGATGGAAATATTCTTTATTTGTATGAAGTAGATGGGATGCTTTCCCAAACACATTTTATGTCTAATTTGCTAAATTAATACCCTTTTCTGTTGATTTGAGGTATTGTTTCTTTATTCCAAATTGATAAGCAATTGGCAATTCTGATATATTTTCTGTAGTGTCACCTTTTTGCTGAGGAACCAATACTGTGTAAACTACCAGCCAGGTGTCCACCAGCACGTTCCGTTGGCTCGAACTTCCCCCTGCATCCTGACTACCACCGCTTCCCACTGAGGC
This sequence comes from Panthera leo, assembly GCF_018350215.1. Taxonomy (NCBI): domain Eukaryota; kingdom Metazoa; phylum Chordata; class Mammalia; order Carnivora; family Felidae; genus Panthera; species Panthera leo. The sequence continues at coordinate 144,439,062 of NC_056684.1, forward strand.
CCAGCCTCCCTCATTCTTGCCCTGATCATTGCGCTACGCCCGCTTGTCCTTCCGTTCTTTCCCCAACCTTCCCCAACCCTCCCCCCAGCCACAGTGACCCTTTTAAGGGGTCAGTCATTTCACACTCTCCTCTGCTTCTCCTCTTACTCAGAGCAAAGCCTGCGGGACTCTTACGACCTCACCCCTTCTTCCCATCTCTGTGCCCTTCCCCTCGTTCATGGTTCTTCGGCCACACGGCTTCCTTGTTCTTTGCCCGGACTCTTTCTCCCAGACAGGGACGTTGTCCACCGCCTGACAGTAGTCAGCAAAGCACTTGCACGTGCACACACACTTTCTGCGTACTTCCCCGCGTCTGCTCCGCCGTCCTCGTCAGCCAAGATGCTCTTCGCCTGTTTACTGATTGTCTCTCCCTGCTAGACTGTAAACTCTCCACGAGGAAAGGGACTTCGCTTTGTTCACTGCCGTCTTTCCCCAGAGCCTAGAGCAGTGCCTGGCAACTAGTAGGCGCTCAGTAAATACTTGTGGAAAGAAGGAAGAAAAGGAACTGCTTTTATCATAATCCTACAATGAAGGTGTCATCCTCTTTTAACACAAATCACTTCCCCATGTTAGTTTTCAGTTTTTGTTAAAGCACATTGAAAGCATAATGCTTAAAATAAAAGTTGTATAAACATAAGAGATTTTAACTGTAAGCGTTTTCTCTAGCTTAAAGATTTTATCAATGAACCTTTTGCCTATAGTTAAACTTAAGGCTAACTTAGTTCAAAATCCACGTTTCTGTTTGTCTTCAAACCTGGATTTAAAAATAAAAATTAGAGCATTCCTAAAAGTGAAATGTCAATTTATGGGAAAATTAGTGCTCCAAAGTAGGACTTCTGCTTACTTTTATTTTTCTCAATTTTAGGTGAAGTGTTTGACTATTTGGTTGCACATGGAAGAATGAAGGAAAAAGAAGCAAGAGCTAAATTTAGACAGGTATGAATTGATGCACCTCCAGTTTATTAATTTAATAAAGTTATCTTGCTTAAACCCTGAAGCAAAGAGTGTTTGCCTCAATAAATGCTTATAAGTCCCATTGGATGGAGCAGGGGGTTGGCCATTCGGGTCAACAAAAATTCATTAAGTGCCTTTCATGCCTAAGGCACTGTGCTAGAAACGACTGTGGGTTCTATTTCTAGCTTTATCAGAATTTTAGTCTCACGCTTAACCTTTTGACAGTTGAGCCTCAAAAATCTAGTCTCTCAAAACACCTATGATTGCATTAATTAAAACCATCTCCCGGTTTTTAGCAAGAGGAGTATCACAGTCCCACAGTTCATTATTAGTTTTGTCTTCACCCTGCTCTTCAAAGACACATTCATTTTATTTTTTTAAGTTTATTTGTTTATTTTGAGAGAGGGAGAGGGAGAGAACGAGCTGGGAAGGGGCAAAGAGAGAGAGGGACAGAGGACCCGAAGCAGGCTCTAGGCTCTGTGTTGGCAGCACAGAGCCCGACGCGGGGCTCGAACCCACGGACCGTGAGATCATGACCTGAGCCGAAGTCAGATGCTTAACTGACTGAGCCACCCAGGTGCCCCAAAGACACGCTCATTTTAATAAGCAGGTTTTAAATATAAAGGTGACCTAACTTCCCTGTTTTTATTAATCATAATTACTACTTACTGATGGATCATTACCTACCGGATATTGGGATAAGTGCTTTATCTACATTAATGTGAATCTTGCTGCAGCCTTTGTGAATTAAGGGGTCTTGTGCTCATTTGCTAAAGATAAGGAAACTGAGGCACAGGAAGATTAAATAATTTGCCCAAAATATGACGTCTGGCAAGTAGCAGACCTGCCAGTGATTCAGACCCAGGTCCTCTGACTCAAAAACTCAAATTCTTAATCGTTATATTCTCCTATTTTTTTAGATTACAAATCAGGCAGCTCTTTCTGTAAAGCGCCAGGGAGTAAATATTTCAGGCTTTGTGGGCCACACAGCCTGTGTCACAGCCATCTAACTTGACTGTTGTAGCACAAAAACAGCTGTAGACAGTTTGTAAAAGAATATGCTCCAACGAATGTGTTCCAACAAAACTTTATTTACAAGTGGTGGATCAGATTTAGCCTGAGGGCCATGATTTGCCCATCCTTGATATAGACACAGAAAAGGAGCAGGATACTTCACCGCATTTCTTCCTTCCTTCCTTCCTTCCTTCCTTCCTTCCTTCCTTCCTTCCTTCCTTTAATTAAATGTTTCTTATTTTTGAGAGCGAGAGAGGGAGACACAGAAACAGAAGCACGCTCCAGGTTCTGAGCTGTTAGCACAGAGCTCGACATGGGGCTTGAATCCACAAACTGTGAGATCATGGCCTGAGCTGAAGTTGGTAGTTTAACTGACTGTGCCACCCAGGCACCCCCTTTACTGCTTTTAAACTAACTCTGTACTGGGGCGCCTGGGGAGCTCAGGCGATTAAGCGTCTGACTCTTGATTTTGGCTCAGGTCATGATCTAACTCTTCCTAGGATCGAGCACATCAGGCTCTATCCTGCTTGGGGTTCTCTCTCTCTCTCTCTCCCTCCCTCCCCCTCCCTCCCTCCCTCCCTCCCTCCCCCTCCCTCCCTCCTGCTCTCTCTGCCCCTCCCCCACTCACACTCACATGTACGTGCACTCTCTCTGTCAAAATAAATAAAAACATTAAATTAACTCTGTACTTCGCTAGACATCAGTTCTGTATTTAGACGGCAGTATAGCCTCATTTCAGAACCTTTAATTTTTTTGTTTTATTTATCTATAAGGTTGCCACAGTAGAGGTATAGACAGACAGTAGTCTTTAAAGGTTTCATAATATTTGGAAAGACAATTTTAGTTGATTTTCCAGATTTCTTTTAACAGTTGCCTCTTTTGCTTAGTCTGGTATTTACAGTTAAGAACTTGCTACTCAGATTAACTTCTGTTCCTTAAATTTAATTTAAAAGCTTAAATACTAATGATACTTTGAATTAAAACCTATTAAATATCAAAATTTGAAACTAACTTTTGGCTATTATTTAACTTCTCATATCCTCAGTTTTTCTAGCTCAAAAATCGGAATTTGTACTTGATGATAAACTTTGAAGTACTTTCCAGTTCTCCTATCATCTTATTCTGTGGTCTGTGGAGGGAAGCTCAAGGTTCTCTTTATTACAAGACAAGCCTGTTTGGCCCTTCCCATAACTGTACTCTTAATTTTTGTAAATTGGCCCCTTAAAAGCCAAGATTTTTTTTTTTTTTCTTTCCTCCTAAAACTTCAGTTCCTTCCCACTCAGATGAATCTGTCTAACTTGCACACATTTATGTGAATGTGGTCTGTTGACTGTGAGGAGCGGGCTGCTTGGCGCCAGCCAGCAACAACAGGTTTGAGCCTGACCTTCTCCAAGGAAGCAGCTCGGTGCTTAACCCTGTAACTGCCCCTCACTTCTTCCGTCTCTACCCAGCCCCCTGGCGGGGTCCCACTTGTCGGAGGGGCTTGGACATCGACTACCCCAAATCTTGAGGCACTTGCTCAGTTATTTTAAATTTTCTGCAGAAATTCTGAGTTCTTTATTTGAGGAACCTATTAGTTTGTCCAGGAAAGATAGTGTATGTGCCTTTCCTATGAATGACTTGATTTACACTGCTTACAATTTAATGTAATTCTTTCTTCTTGCCTTAGTATTTCCTTAAGACCCCTCACTTAAGCCTGGAAGGATCAAGTGAGATACTGATGTTTCCTCTTTGCTCTGATTCGAATAGCCATGCTTTCTAAAAGTTTATAAGCCATCCTTACTTGAATACGTTTTCCTGTTTGTGGCAAAGAAGAAGGTATGCCGTACAAAAAGTACACTCGGTAGGATCATGTTTTGTGTCAGAAATAGGCCTTTCTTTTCACATCCGTTAGCAGGTGATGTCTCCTTTGCCATTCTCCTCCTAGTGACTGCTTATGTGGTTTTAAGCTTTTGAACAAGAGCTCTGTTGTTTTCAGAGAGAAAGACTAGATTCCCGGCTCCGTCTTCCTTCCTCACCTTCTTCTTAGGGGGTTGGTAACGTTGCTGCCTCTGTTGTCTCCTGTCTGGCTAGAGGCAAATTAGGCTTGTGTTTATATTTCAATCTGGAAAACACACAGATCCTCAGTTTTTTGTTTTTGTTTTTGTTTTTTTAAAGAAAGAATTGTTTGTAGCTTAAAAGAATGCAAAAAATACCGCAGTGATTTAAAGTTGACCATTTTCAGGCTATTGTGGCTTTAGGTTCACTTGTTCTAAGGTAGGAGAAGTTCTGTGATCTCTTTGAGGAAGGATGGGAGATGGTCAAATCTGGTTCAAAAACAGAGTTTGGAAATAACCTGTAGGGAATCTCAGTATGGTGGGGAGAGGGAAAATCAGATCAGGCAGAAGGAAGGTAAACTCTACCTGTGTTTCAGGCAATAAACATGTCTGTCTTGGGAAAACAAAGCAATGTCATTTTCTCAGTTTTCATGCAGACAGACTAGAGCAAGTGTAAATGCTAATCCAAGGTAACAAGTGTTCTAAACTGTATTTTACCATTAGAAATTTTCTATTTTTTGTTGGTTATAAGTGGATCTGATCTGATCTTGTGACTATTCACTTTATGAAGTATGAAGCTGCTTAGTGAAGCCCTGATTTTGGCATCACCTCACCCTAACCCCAGTCCAGCTTCTCCTTGCTGCTTGTTTTGAACCAAAATGCAAATTGATAAAACAGCCTGGGGTGCCCGGCCGGCTCAATCAGTAGCGCATGCGACTCTTCAGTGAGCTCATACCACACACTGGGTGCGGAGCCTCCTTAAAAAACAGCCTCCCTGAATGTTTATGTCCAGTGTAGGTGGGTGTGTGGGGCTTACAACTAAAAGCTGATGATGATCTGGAGAAAGCTTTAGAACCCCAGTTTTGTGTATATGTGGTCATACATAGTTACACAGGCATAATACCAACGAAAAGACTAGAAGCAGATACAGTAAAACAAGAGATGTTATCAGTCATGTACTTATATATACCTTTCTGTATTTCCTAAAATTCCTATAATGAGCATCTAAAACTTTCATATTTAGAAAAGGAGACTTCTTAAAAAGTTAGGCAGAAGTGTGAAATTTCAGCAAAATAGTTGTTTAATCAGCAGTACTAATCACAGGAATAATCCAAAGTGGACTAAATAAAAGCATACCATTTGCTGAGTGTGGAAGGGACCCTGACCGATGGAGCACACAACCATTCCATAGTTTGTAGTTCACACGTTACAACATTTACTCTTCCACTTTGAGGAAGAGGAAACTGATCCTCAGAGAGGTGAAGTAAGTTTTGCTGTCTTTGCACCCGCATCAGCTAAAAGGAAGAGAGTGTTATAAGGAGCAGTCTGACTGGGAAGAGAAGTGAAGTCCACCCAACCTGGATGGACACCTGACCATTGATAGTCTGTAACTGCCAGTTTGGTTTTGAGTTAATTACATGAGTATGGGAAGCTTGCACCCGAGCCATCCGATCCTGGGTCTGGGGACAAAGAGGGTCTTCAAGATCCTGGTGATTTGTTGGGCCCTGGCACCATTCCGAAAGAACCAGAATGTCAAGGGGTTGGTCCCAAAGGAGACTTTACAGTTAAAACTAGAGAGCAGCAAAAACATCCTCACCCTTCTCTTCTCACCCTCACCCCTGAATTTCTCCGAATTGGAAAGTTCAAAGCACAAGAAAATTATTTTCAGAGATCCACACATTCAGGTGATCACTAAGTATTTGGCATGTGTGAACATCAATGGAGGCTTTTCTTCTTAATGATGATTAATAACCTTGTGTCTCTCCTGTGCAGATAGTATCTGCAGTCCAGTACTGCCACCAAAAGCGGATTGTTCACAGAGACCTCAAGGTGAGTTGTGGGGCCCTTAGTCTGTGAGCGTGTGCTCTATCTGCATGCACTCAGTTTTCCTAGCAGTCACAGATTAGACTGTGTTATTAAATAAGAAAAAAAGAAATCCTATAATAATTGATCCTTTTAATCAGGTTTTGGTATTAAAAAGAAAGACGTAGGAAGTTTATTAAAAATATTTTACATTTCAATTAACGCAGCTCATAGCTGGTCTCTGGAGAAAAACCATCATGCTGCCAAACAGCTGGGGGCCTCCGAGACGTGTGCTGTCACGTGGACAGTGCCCTCCGCGCCACCTGGGCCCCTCTGTTTCTCTGGTCAGCATTGTCTTCTGTTAACAGCAGTGCCATTGGAGACCTGCTGCGCCATCCTTCCTTCACCTCTGCCCTCGCTTTTGGCGTAGGATAAGGTTTTCTAGTTTCTGCCGGGCAGGAACTCCTTTGGTTTCCCAGAGTAAGCTGTACCACATGCCCCCTTCCTGTTGTTACGGTCAGTAGGTTGGCCCTGCAGGCCCTGCCTCTGAGTCCTGGGTCCTGACTCCTGTTTCCTCATCCACCCTCTCTACCTGCTGGCTCCTCACCAGCAGCCTTTACAAAAACATGCTCAAGTCTGTACTACCTTCCACCAAAACACCTCTTCACCCCACGTCCCCTTCCAGATACCCTCCGTTTTCTCTCTCCGCCTTTGCTGCGTATCTCCCCAAACGTTGTCCGCATTCCTCCCTGTTTTCCATACCCACCCGTGCTGCTTTCGCACCTGCGCTGGTAGCTGCAGTGGCCACCTGCATGCTGGCGAGTCCTGGATCCATGCCTGCAGCCAGAGCTGTCTTCTGCAGTCTGGTGCCCAGCTGTCTGACCACACCACCTGCGCCCCTGCTCAGGTCCACAGCCTGCCTTCTGCATTGCTGCCCCAGAATGTTCACCTCTCGTGCTGGTGCTTGTGTCCCTCGGTGCCTCAGTCTCCTTTGCTCTGCTGCCCTCTTTTGCTAAACCTGTCTTGAGCACACTCTTCTCTGTCCCTGTTACCACTGTTCTCATCTAGACCACCAGCATCTTGTACACTAGCTTTTTGCTTGGTCTTCCCTGCTTCCAATCTTGCTTCTCCCTGTCTTGTCTGTTTTACACATTACAACCACGGTGGTCTTTTAAGAACACAAATAACATTGTCGCTTTCCTGTTTGAGTGGCTCTTTAATGGCTTTCCATTGCCATTAGGTTGAAAGCTCAAACTTCCTACCAGTCACTCAACTGGCCCTTTGTGATTCAGCCATTGCCATATCCCCTGCACCTCTTTTCCATATACTGTCTTTCAGTTTCTTGAGTAAAACATGGTCTATCTTTCCTCCTGGGTTTTCAGACTGTATTCTGCCTGCCAGCACACCCACTACTATTGACCAAGCCTCCAGGCAGTGGCTTTGATTTCGCCCCTCTAGGAGACCTTTCTGCTCCTTCAGTGCTAGGCCCACAACTCCCCACACCTCCTGTCTTGGCACTCAGGTCAGAGTGTGGCTACTTGACTTTCTGCCTTTCCCCCTCCAACCTATGAGGTCTTTGAGGGCAAGACCCCATCTATCTTGTTCATCATTGTACATCCAGACACCATGTCTGTTCCTGGTATGTGATTGGCACGCGGTAGATGTTTGTTGAAATAAATGAAAGTGGCTGGCTCTGCTGTATCTTCTATGAGGCCTAGGGTTCTCCCTCCCCAATAATGGCCATTGCACAGCTCTTTAGCAGTTTTTATGAAACATGGTTGTCCACTTAAAACAAGTTTTCATTTTTTAAAAGCTGTTTATCATTATTAATTGAAAAGCTATTTCAAGGGTTTTTTTGTTGTTGTTGTTGTTTTTTTTTTTTTTTATCATGGGCATTGGTTGTTTAAATTATTGCCAGTTAATCTATACCTCCTATCTGTTACTGGTTGTTAATGTTAAAAAAAAATTAGAAATTCTGGGGCGCCTGGCTGGCTTAATCAGTAGAGCATCTGACTCTTGGTCCCAGGGTTGTGAGTTTGAGCCCACATTGGGCGTGGCAATTACTTTAAAAAAAAAAAAAAAAAAAAGAATTAGAAATTCTAATTATCTTCTGGGTTGTTTTTTTTTTCCTCTAGAAAGAATGTTTTCTCATTTTATTCATTAGGATATATTAACTTGATATCATTACAGAAAGCTTTTATGAAATGCCTAATTCTATCACAGTTCTAATTATATTTTGGTTAAATTTCATTTTTGTCTTGATGTTTTCCCTCTAGGCCGAAAATCTATTGTTAGATGCTGATATGAACATTAAAATAGCTGACTTTGGTTTTAGCAATGAATTTACTGTTGGCAGTAAACTGGATACGTTTTGTGGCAGTCCTCCATATGCAGCCCCAGAGCTCTTCCAGGGCAAGAAATACGACGGGCCGGAAGTGGACGTGTGGAGCCTGGGCGTCATCCTCTACACTCTTGTCAGCGGGTCGCTCCCCTTTGACGGACAGAACCTAAAGGTATAAGAACCAGTTGCATCCACGTTCTTCAGAATGCAAAAGATTTTATAAAATGATGAGGGTTAATATTATAAGAATCTGTCAGTATCATGGGGTCTCACTGGTTCTTTTTTAACCTAAAAGTTGACTCACTAGTTTTCTTTCCTCCCTCCATCCCCAAAGGAACTGAGAGAAAGAGTATTAAGAGGGAAATACAGAATCCCTTTCTACATGTCCACAGACTGTGAAAACCTTCTCAAACGTTTCCTGGTGCTAAATCCGATAAAACGAGGCACTCTAGAGGTAATTGCATAAGTGCAAAGTAAGTAACAACTTTGGAGGGTCTTTAAGGTATTTGTAGAACTTTGCTTGGTTTGTATGAGAATACTGCCCTGGGGCTTTTAAAGCAGGAATTGAGGCATTAAAACTTTTTTTTTTTTAAGCTTTTTTTAACGTTTATTTATTTTTGAGAGAAAGAGACAGAGTGGGAGAGGGGCAGAGAGAGAGGGAGACACAGAATCTGAAGCAGGCTCCAGGCTCTGAGCTGTCAGCACAGAGCCCCAACATGGGGCTCGAACTCACGAACAGTGGAATCAGATCTGAGCTGAAGTTGGACGCCCAACTGGACTGAGTCACCCAGGTTCCCCAAAACATTTTTTTAATGTTTATTTATTTATTTTGAGAGTGAGAGAGTGACCACACACACGTGAGCATGCAGGGGATTGGGGGTGCGGGGCAGAGAATCCCAAACAGGCTCCATGCTGTCAGCACAGAGCCCGTTGTGAGCCTTGATCTCACAGACTGTGATATCATGAACTGAGCTGAAAACAAGAGTCGGACATTCACTGGCTGAGCCACTCAGGCACCCAGAAACATTTTTTTAAAGTTACCTTTTGAGCTGTAATCCATGAAATGTTGAAAATAATTTTTTCTAAATATTGTGGTTATCAGCATGTTTTATTTTATGCTGCTAATGAACAGTTCACCTTTCAGCAAATCATGAAGGACAGGTGGATCAACGCAGGGCACGAAGAAGATGAACTTAAACCATTTGTTGAACCAGAACTGGACATCTCAGACCAGAAGAGAATAGGTAATGACTCTGTGCCTCCATGCTTGTGTGTGTGCAAGTGACATATTTCTGTTTTGACTCGTATGGATACACCTCAAATGTGAACGGTGGGAAGCGAAACATAAGTTATATGAATCAACTTATCTGTTTTGTCATATTAGGAACTCACCTGTAGTTTCCTGTGTTATCCCTTAGTTACTCAGAAGTAAGCCAACCGCCCATTTAAATTAGAAAATCTATGATGTTTAGAGTCGAGTAAAGGAAATTATTTTTTTTTTTTTTTTTTTTTTTTTTTTTTATTTTTGGGACAGAGAGAGAGACAGAGCATGAACGGGGGAGGGGCAGAGAGAGAGGGAGACACAGAATCGGAAACAGGCTCCGAGCCATCAGCCCAGAGCCTGACGCGGCGCTCGAACTCACGGACCGCGAGATCGTGACCTGGCTGAAGTCGGACGCTTAACCGACTGCGCCACCCAGGCGCCCCAGGAAATTATTTTAACATCTAACACAGTGATTTCGTATCCAGACAAAACACATCAATTGTATTATGCCCTTCTTTTAGATATTATGGTGGGAATGGGATATTCACAAGAAGAAATTCAAGAATCTCTTAGTAAAATGAAATATGATGAAATCACAGCTACATATTTGTTGTTGGGAAGAAAATCTTCAGAGGTAAGAGTAATTGGAAAAAGCTAATACAATTTTTAGGTAAATGATCAGTTTCAAAAGCTCTTTTCTTAGTGTTTATTTTGTTAACATGTATAACATTGGGTATGTAATTTTGAAATTGGCCTGCAAAGGATGAACCTAACTGCTATCACGTTTAGGAGCTCCTGTTTCAACTTTGAGATGGTAACTGTAACATTGGATGTTGTCACAAACATGAACATCATAAGTTAGCCTGTGGTCATTAATGGTTTGGAAGTGATATAAAGTATCAGGTGAAGTAAATAGAGAGTGTTTGACGTTATTTGAAAAAGCCTAAAAAGGTCATAAATACCCGTCCTTTCATGAGCTTTTCAGCAGTCAGAAAAATACGTCTGCCCAAATGTAAGGTTGTCGTTTTTGTACATGGTGCTTCTTCATCTGTGAATGAACTGTTTGTGAGAGGTTTACGTGTTACGAGAAGTTTAGTTTCCTAACGTACCATTTGGGTCCGTGTTGTGGTTTGCTCTGTTCTTCTCATTTTCTCTCAGCTGGATGCTAGTGACTCCAGTTCTAGCAGCAATCTCTCACTTGCTAAGGTTAGGCCAAGCAGTGACCTCAACAACAGCACTGGCCAGTCTCCTCACCACAAGGTGCAGAGAAGTGTTTCTTCCAGCCAGAAGCAGAGGCGATACAGTGACCATGGTAAGTTTGAGACTGTTCCACTGTGTTTTCCTGGAGTCTCCCCTTACACAAGAGGCCTCCTAACATTGGGAAGCATCCTTTTGCTTAAGGCCTGTCAGGGTGGGAAAGTGACTTGATTTCCCTTCGGGACTTTTATTTCCTACCAGTCCTGCCAGTGTTGGCCTGATCATCTCCAGGCTCTGATCACCTTGGTACATTCAGTCCTCTGGGACTCTCGCTTCAGTCTCTGGTTCTCTGTTCATTCCCCTCCCCATCTCTGCATCAGACTTACTTTCCTGAGCATCATTGTCCAGCACTTTCTGCTGTGATGAAAATGTTCTGGATCGATGGTGTCCAACAGAGTAGCCAGTAGCTACACTTGGCTGTTGGGCACTTGAACCAGGGAAATGGTTTTCAGTTTTGTTTAAGTTAAATTTATGTAGCTACACACGTGGCCAGCCATAGAGAATGCGTAGTACCCCAATTTTGCCTTACTTGGTTTAAATTTTTGACCTGGGTCATTGTCAGGTACACTATGGCCATTGGTGTGTCTGAACACCCTCACTCTTAACATATTCACCATGGAAGTGAATTTTTCATGATACTCGGGACCCTAAGAGATGTTGGGTACCAAATTTAACAGTTATTCTACCTTCAAGGCAACCCTGTGTTGGAATCCAGACACTCTAGCGTGGATGTGTGTTTATTCGCCTGTAACCTGTGAATGTTAATGTTGCAGGTATTTCTTTAATTCCAGCATTTTAAGATCCAGGAACCTAGACCAGTTGACCTGGTCCTAACTTTTCAAAATACATCCTCGGGGCGCTTGGGTGGCTCAGTCGGTTAAGCGGCCGACTTCGGCTCAGGTCATGATCTCGCGGTCCGTGAGTTCTAGCCCCGCATCGGGCTCTGTGCTGACCGCTCAGAGCCTGGAGCCTGCTTCAGATTCTGTGTCTCCCTCTCTCTGACCCTCCCCTGTTCATGCTGTGTCTCTCCCTGTGTCAAAAATAAATAAACGTTAAAAAAAAAATTTTTTTTTTTTTTAAACAAAATAAAATAAAAATACATCCTCTCAGGGCGCCTGAGTGGCTCAGTTGGTTAAGCGACTGACTTCGCCTCAGGTCATAATCTCACAGTTTGTGAGTTCGAGCCCCACGTTGGGCTTTGTGCTGACAGCTCAGAACCCGGAGCCTGTTTCGGATTCTGTGTCTCCCCCTCTCTCTACCCCTCCCCTGCTCACGCTCTGTCTCTCAATAATAAATAAATGTTTAAAAAAATATATTAAAAAAAATTTTTTTAAATACATCCTCTCACGGAACACCCATTTATTTTTTGTTCAGTTCATTTCCCTTCTCTGGACTTTGTCCGCTTTCATTCTTTCACCTTGAGTTTTGGCGCTTGACGGTGGCACAGAACATCCCCGTGTGGATAGCTTTGGCTTTGTACCAGGAGCGATGACACTTTGCTCAGTGTCCGTTTCTCTTCCTGTGGATGTGCCGCCTGTCTGTGTGGTCTGGGCTGGTGCAGCACCGTGTACTGAAGCTGCCGGTAAACTGTGAGCGTGTCTGCTATTCTAGGACGTAACTGAGAGCCGAGGACCCATTCTGACACTAGGTATTGTGCACATCGCATTTGTAAACCAAGTGTTGATCTGGGTCTCTGTTTCTGTCCATGTCCAGATTAGTTGTTAAGGAGGGATTTTCAGTGCCTCTAGACAACAAGGCATTTAGCAAAATGCCTCCAGATTGCTCTGGACCATCCAGTTTAAAGGGAATTATTCCTAAAGTCTTGGAGGGGAAAAACCTGGTAATAGAGTTTTCTCCTGTCTCTAGTGACGATCTTAATAAGTTAATTCTTCTGTAAGCATATATATTCCATTTGGATTGGTAATGCCTTTTCTCGCCCAGTTCAGAAAATTTTAGAGCTAAGAGGAGCATTAGACATGGTGTCAGACACTCACCAAACCTCCAATTTTATCAAGAGGGCCCACCACATCTCCCAGGGTTACAAGGATGTGGGAGTACCTGTGGCAGCATGCCCGGACTTCAGGGGCCAGGTCCCGTGGCTCTGCCCACTGACCCACTGATTGCCTCAGGGAGTGCTCTTTGTGTGATGATAACGATCATTCCTTCTTGGAGCCTCTAATAGTAAAAAGTTCATGAAAGCCACCTCGCTGGCTCCATTAGTGGAGCACACAGCTCTTAATCTCAGAATTGTGAGTTCGAGCCCCATGTTGGGCACGGAGCCTACTTAAAAAAAAAAAAAAAGAAAAAATAGTACCAAAAAATTTTCATAAAAAGAATATTTCCAGAAATCCAAGTATATATAGAAAGTCACCCAATTCTGTGTTGTTGTTGTTTTTTATTCTTTATGGGGATGAAGATGGTGGTCAGCAAAGGAAAGATTTTGTTATACCTCTGGCTGTGTAGTTTTAAGGGCTAAAAATGAGGTAGATTCCAAATGCAATGTCTAGTAAAGCACACTCACTTGGTACCAAGTAAAGGCAGACGAGCCTGCAGCTAACCCTGCTTTCAGCTTGTCCTTCCTCTTCCTTCTCCCCTTGTTTCCTCCTTCCAGATGCCAGCTGTTTATATAGGCCTGGTTCTATGAAAGTATACCTTAACTTTTATCTGTGGTTCTTAATTTGGGTCCCAGGTGTGAACCCCTGGGATGTGTGCACATATTTTTCTAGGAAAGGTGATATTCGTTCGATTTTCAAAACGTTCTTTGTCTTAGGGGGAAAAAAAGTAAAGAATCACTGGCTTATTACTCTGGGGCCCTGGGGCAGTTTGGTAGTGATCAGAAAAAAATAAATCCGTACCATTTCTCACATCTTACACAAGGGTGGGTTCCACTTGGAATGAAGATGGAAATGTGAAAAACATGGAAATAATCAAAGAAAACACGAGATAATTTGCTTTTCGCGTTGTAACGTGGACTAGTGACGGTCGTTCTGACTGAAACCCCAACGCTAATAGTCATGAAAGAAAAGACACGTTGGGGCGCCTGGGTGGCGCAGTCGGTTAAGCGTCCGACTTCAGCCAGGTCACGATCTCACGATCCGTGAGTTTGAGCCCCGCGTCAGGCTCTGGGCTGATGGCTCGGAGCCTGGAGCCTGTTTCCGATTCTGTGTCTCCCTCTCTCTCTGCCCCTCCCCCGTTCATGCTCTGTCTCTCTCTGTCCCAAAAATAAATAAAAAATGTTGAAAAAAAAAATTAAAAAAAAAAAAAAAGAAAAAAAAAAAGAAAAGACACGTTTACCAAGTTTGACTACATAAAAATCACATTTCTCTGTGAGACAGCCACATCACGGAACACTACTCAGCAATAAAAAGGAACAAAGTATTGATAGGTGCAACCATTTGCATAGATCTCAAAGGAACTACACAGAATGGAAAAAAACCTCAAAAGGTGTTATGAAATTGATTCCATTCATGTAACATTCTGGAAAGGAGAGAATGAGGGATGGAGACCAGACCAGTGATTACCAGGGTTTAGGGAGCTGGAGGCCACGGTGGAGGAGGTGGCTGTGCTGGCAAAGGCAGTCCACACAGTCCTCGGGACAGGACTGCTCTGGCGTGACTGGTGTTGGCCCGGATTTACCAACCAGGTGGTAAATGTGCGTTGGAGCCCAACTTGCCCCGGACGCAAGTGGCTCTGGTGAGACCATGCGGTGTGAGCCAAGTTTCAGAGCAGATCAGCAGTAACCCTGAAAGTGCAGGATGTCCTTAGCTGCCTCATGATTTTGCAAAGAAAGATAAGTGTTAAGGGTAGTATCACGCATGCTTGGTTAATTCTTTGTTTTATGTGGTAAATTTCCCAAACTGGAAGCTTAGTTTTTTTCCCTCCCATAAATAAAAACAAACTTTTGTTTACTTTTAATTCAGTTCCAAATAGATTTACCATTTAGATTTTGTCCAAAAAGTAGTTTTCTTCTACCCCACCCCAACCCCTTTTTAGTACACCTAACATATACAGTCTCTTCTACTATAAATGATGAGCATTTGGTGCCATTCTTGAAGATGACCGCTGGACAATATACATAATGAATATATGAGTTATATATGAGCTTGTTCATTTCCAAAATGCTTTGAACTCCAAATTTCCTGTGCTGCCATCAGACTCTCCTGATGCTATTTTGTAGGGTATCGGTTAATTGCCCATCCAGGATGTACCTAGGCACACTCCTCCTGGGGTGGGGTGTGATTGGGAACCTCTGCCTTCTTTCCTCCCTGTCGCTTGCATGAGGAACGTGCTTTCCTCTGCCTGTGTCACCTTTCCCTGTCTACTCAAATTCCTGTTTATCTAGAAGATTCTGAATGCTTTACAAAAGATCCAGGATAACACTTCAGAAGTAATGACCCATAAGTCTGTACCGTTCTGTTCCAAAAGGTGAACGCATCTCGTGTACAAAAAAGGATAACTGAGGTTCCCTCAGATGTACCAGGTGAAGTCGTTCACGCTGCCATGATACACATGCACCCGCTTAGTTTGTTATTTGTACAGTAACACTCTAGAGATTGTTTCAGTGGACAACTCTCCCTGAAGGTATTTCTGAAGCACAAGTACTATACAAACTTACTAATATTTTTTTTTTAATTTTTCGATAGAAAGGGACAAAAGTGAAATTTCAAAATTGAATTCATTGTATAAGGAAGGACATTATACATGGTGGGAAATCTCTTACGGGATTTTACTGTCTTGTATTTTCTTAGATGATAGCAGTCTTGGGTCATCTTATTAAATACGTTTGTTTTCACAGACTAAAATATAAAACTATATTCTGGCTTTTAAAAAGTAAACTGTTTTATTTTAGCTGGACCAGCTATTCCTTCAGTTGTGGCGTATCCAAAAAGGAGTCAGACCAGCACTGCAGATAGTGACCTCAAAGAAGACGGAATTCCTTCCCGGAAAACAAGCGGCAGTGCTGTCGGAGGAAAGGGAACTGCTCCAGCCAGCCCCATGCTTGGGAATGCAAGTAATCCCAATAAGGCTGACATTCCTGAACGCAAGAAAAGCTCTACTGTCCCTAGTGTAAGTATTGTTAAACCGTAGAGCATTCCTAAGATTGTAGGGTTAGGGTGGTCTAGACATTTTACTCCGTGTTCTCAACTACCTGCAGTGCTGTCCCCACCGGGCCACCATGCCCAGTCTCCCACCTGTAGAGATCACTTTCAATACCTGTGTTGAAGGGGTTTCTTGCTGCACCCCATCCCACTAGATTAGTGACCCGATCTTTTGTGTCAAGGGCTGTTTCCGGTTATTCCACAAACATCTGAGCTTTAGGTTGTATCAGGTCCTGAGAAATAGAAATGCCTCATAGTCTGAGGAAATAAAACCAAATGATGACAGTGCAGACAAGAAACCGCAGACAGAAGATGCCTAACGGGCTCTGTGCAGGACTCTGGGAGATCTGCTTGCCTGAGGGCCAAGGATGTGGTGTGCATCTTCAAAGGGCTCTGACAATAAAGAACATTTGACCAAGTCCTTACCTTGTGCCAAGGACTGTGCCAAATGTTTTTGCATGTACTAGCTAAATTTTAAGGTGGAAAAAATGAAGAAAAGTTAGTATTTGCCTAAAATTATATTGCTGATCTGAGTCCATCTCTTAATCTGTATCCTTAACAAATCTCCCCTTTAAATAGGTAGTATTTGTTAAAGTCTGTTTAGTTTCAGGAACTTTTCTGTGAATTGAAATGTGTTCTATCTGACCTAATAAAGTAATTCTTATTCTTAGCACTCCTGAAGTAATTCTAGAAAGAATTTGCAGAGAATATACAGTCTTAGGGATATTCTGTGACCACATTTTTTTTTCCTGCAAAGTTAACAATGACACAGCCCTCCCTCTACCTCAAAAAAAAAAAAAAAAAACCCAGAGTGAGGGACCCACATAGAAGCTCTGCTGCTGCTTTTAGGAGGCTTTTGTATGTGCCGTTCTGGGGATAGGAGCTCATGACAGAGGTCAAAGGGTTTTGTCTGCTCCATCCTCTGACCTTGCGTTCTATCAGAGTAAACCCTGTGTGAAAGGTGTTTTTGGTTTTGTTTTTGTTTGTTTTTTAATAATGTTTCTTTTGAGAGAGAGCAAGAGAGCACGCGCAAGCCTGTGAGCAGGGGAGGGGCAGAGAGAGGGAGAAAGAGAATCTCAGACAGACTCCACAATCACTGTCAGTGCGGAACCCACTGTGGGGCCAGAACTCATGAACTGTGAGATCATGACCTGAGCCGAAATCCAGAGTCGGTTCCTTAACTGAGCTGCCCAGGCATCCTGTGAAAAGGTTTTTTATTGGCTTTCTAATCCCATAAAATTGGTTTGTCATGTCATAGCCCTACAATTTAAATTCAGTCTCCAGTGGCACCTAGGTGGCTCTGTCAGTTAAGTGTCCAAACTTCGGCTCAGGTCATGATCTCATGGTCCCTGGGTTCAAGCCCTGTGTCAGGCTCTGTGCTGACAGCTCGGAGCCTGGAGCCTGCTCCGGATTCTGAGTCTCCCTCTCTCCCTGCCCCTCCCCCATTCGTGTGCACACATGTGCTCTTCCTTAAAAATAAATAAGCATTACAAATAAATTTAAAAATAAGGATTAAATTGTGTGTATTTAGGTAAGAATTTTTTTCTCATTGTACTATACTTATTTCTAAATGGTTTAAGACAAAAATGGGCCCCCCTTTTTTATAGAGTAATACAGCAGCTGGTGGAATGACACGGCGCAATACTTACGTCTGCAGTGAAAGAACTACAGCCGACAGACATTCAGTAATTCAGAATGGGAAAGAAAGGTATGAAATTTTACCTGTTTGCAAGAAAATTTGTTTTTCGCAAAAGAAATGGAAGTTACTTCTTAGTTTTTAGAATCAAAATTCAGATGATAATCGTTAAGTGTTCTTCACGGTAAGTTAAATTTAAGTGCAGATTTTTTAGTGAGATACTAGACTTCCAAATTCCTTTTACTGTCCAGAGCCTGTCCTCCTGGCAGGCTGCGTGTGATGGCCGAAAGGGTTGGGTTAAACCAGAGAGCTTTCCCGCAGGACACAGATCTGAAGCGGTGGTGTCATTACAGAATAGCAAATAGGGAAATGTGTATTATGCTGTGTACAGTAATAACTTGAACAAAGGGTAGAGCGGGGAGGGATAAGGACCTGAGGTGCAGGGGGCCGTGCCTCTAGAGGACAGTGTGAGGTAGGGTGAGTGAGCCTCAGTAACAGGCCAGCAGTCTGCCAGAAGAGCCAAGGGGACAAGCAGTAACACAGTCTCCACCTTGGACACACTTGAGAACCCCAGGAAGATGTAGAGAGTAGTCTTCTGGATGATTTTCATTTTAATCTGGCAGGGAAGCAGGCACACATAGGGTAAGTACAGTTTAAAATACAAATAAAGTAATATGTCAATAAGGAGAGAATTATATCATGCAAACAACTTTGTTAGGGTTACCAAATAAATAAGGTGGGGGGGGGGTGGGGGCACCTGGCTGGCCATTTAGTGGAGCATGTGACTCTTGATCTCAAGGTTGTAAATTCAAGCCTCATGTTGGGCATAGAGATTACCTAAAAATAATAAAAAAGTCTTGGGGCACCTGGGTGACTCGGTCAGTTAAGCATCTGGCTCTTGATTCTGGCTCAGGTCATGATGTCACTGTTTATGAGCTCTACACTGACAGTGTGGAGCCTGCTTGGAATTCTCTCTCCCTTTCTGCCCCTCTCCCGCATGCAGGCGTGCACTCTCTCTCTTACTCTGTCTCTCAAAATAAATATATATGTGTAAAAAAAAATGTTTACTAAAAAAAATAATAAAAATTTTAAAAATAAAAAAGCTGAGTGGGATTAAGTAGGTCCAAAGACCATAGTTTGTGGGGAGGGAAAAAAGAGAAGTTGAGATTGGTGGAGTAAATGTATTCTGTATGGACAAATTTCTCAGGCAGGCGTGGATTTTCCTTCTTCCTTTTGGTAAGAATAGTGTATAAATTAAATTCAAAGGGTGAGATAAAGCTACAGCAACCAGTTAAAGTTCTGTGGTAGAAATCCATAAAGTAATTCCTGCCATCTCTAATCGTCCCTTGGCCCCCTAACTTGAACATTGTCTGGTCTCGTCACTTGTCCCATGTGTGACATCAAAATGGTTTCTTTTTTCTGACATTTACTCTCTGATATTGCGTTGTATGGTTTCTGTTCCTTTTAGATCTCACTAGTCAAATGTTTGATCACTAACTTCTGTGACAGCCTGAACAAAAATTCTTCTTTCCTTTTTCATCCTTAAAACCAGACTGTTTATAATTTCTCTCTTCCATACACCACTGAACTCTGAATTTGACATGAAGGTAAAAGCTTATTGTGGAAGATGATGTTGATTTTTCAGAGCATTTTTAGAAATAATTGCATTCTAGTGCTCTCTTGTCTGATTCCTATTTGTGTGCTTGTTTTAACACCTTTTCTTTATGATTAAAATCTATTAATAACTTGAGTATATTATAGTAGCTGTGCTAGATAGCTTACAAATATGATTGGTATATTTATCTTCTAATAGGATAGTTTATTCTCTAGTAAAGTTTCTTTTATTAGTTACATTCTCAAGTCTACCAAATTTCATCTAGTTCAAGAGGATATCAGTAGGAGACTTAATTAGGAGTTTCTAATATGAATGTTGTTTCATGATTCTTCTTTCTTTTGGAAATTCTTCTAAGTTGTTCAGCTCTTCTGTCAGATGCCTTTTGAACTTTGAAAGTACAATTCTCAGGGCGCCTGGGTGGCTCAGTTGGTTTAGGGTCTGACTTTGGCTCAGGTCATCTCACAGCTCATGGGTTCGAGCCCCGCGTTGGGCTCTGTGCTGCCAGCTCAGAGCCTGGAGCCTGCTCCGGATTCTGTGTCTCCCTCTGTCTCTGCCCCTCTCCTGCTCACGCTTCCTCTCTCTCTGTCTCTCAAAAATGAATAAAGGTTAAAAAAAAATTTTTTTTGAAAGTACAATTCTCTGAAGTTCAGGGTCAGACTTTTTTTTTTTTTTTTTTTTTTTTTAATGTTTATTTTTGAGAGAGAGAAAGAGAGACAGAGTGCAAACAAGGAAGGGACAGAGAGAGAGGGAGACACAGAATCCGGAGCAGGCTCCAGGCTCTGAGCTGGCAGCACAGAGCCTGACATGGGGCTCGAACCCACAAACCGTGAGATCATGACCTGAGCTGAAGTCTGTCGCTTAACTGACTGAGCCACCCAGGTGCCCCTCAGGGTCAAACTTTTTAAAAAGGCCGTTAAGGATGAAGATCTGCTCTCTGCTACCCGGCTTGTGTTTGTGTGTGTGCACATGCTCTTCTAACCCTTCCTTCCTGCAGTTATCCAGTTCGCTCTTTGGAAAGAGTTTGAAGAATTCTCTGATTTTTTTGGAGTCATTACCCTTGTGTCCTCCCTGCCGACACCTTCCCTATTGAGCTGAGTCCTCCTTATCCCAACCTAGGCCTCACCGCTTTCATTAGCTTCAGTCACTTAAACGCTTTGCTTTTGAAAATGTTGTTTCTATCTTTAGCCAAACAGAGCCTCGGTGCCAAACCACACAAGATTGGGCCCTTAATTTTTATAATCTCTAGATTTTCTTTTTCTGTCATACAAGTTAATGGAAGAACTGTGGAAAATTATTGGAGGGCGTGAATGCCAAAGTAGTCATATTTTTTACTCTCAGAGCACGAAATGTGACTTTTTTCACCTGTGAAATAGATGCTGAAAGGTAAATTCAATGCACTGGACCTTCTCTGTGCACAGATGACTTCTTAGGGAAATTACTGCTTTCTCCTCTCTCATATGGATCTCTTATTCTTTAAATACTGGTGAGCTGCAGATGCCGGGGTCCATGTTAACTTCTGAAAGGACATTCGTTTCATGTTTAACCGTAAATATGTGGGATTTTTTTTCGTGTGTGTGTGTGTGTGTGTGTATGTTTATACAGAATTCCACTATAAGCATGATCATGCTAGTGAAAACTATGCATGTTTACAACCAAAGGCTGTACGTGCCCCAAACAAGCTGGTTTTCAGCTGTCTTCAGAATCCTGCTGTGAGCAGTGAGCACAAGATGAGGTTTTCAAGCCTCGCCACCGGCCATGTGATCATTTTTTTCATTTTAAAATTAATTTTATGCGTTGATTCTTACTAGTGCTGTTTATCAGCCTCACTGTATGAAAAATAATGCTAATCAGTGTTGTTTAAGGGACAGAAGTTACAAGTTTTGGTAAACTTGCTTTGGCTTGAGCACATGTGAGTAGTTTTCTAAGGAAGACTGTTGTTTTGACACCAGGCATGCTGAAGTCCAGCTTATTTTCTGCTACATGTTCTGGTATAATTATTCTACCTTCTTTTGATGGCAGACTCTGAAGATGGCCCAATTTCAAATTGACTAACAGTCAGTATAAAGTAGGCATGAGAAAGTGTAATTACATCGTCAGTTGTAAGATTCTGTCAGAATCACGTAGGTTTTTATAATGAGTCTTAAACCACTGAGCACAGGCACTGACACACAATGCTTAACAAAAAACTAGCTTATCGAAGTACTGGTAATAAACCATTCTGATGGGAATGTAAAAAATTTTCTGAGTTTACACTGACTTTTTGACTTAGTAATTTTGCTAACCGACACAAATAACATGGACTCTGCCCTGCTTTTTCATATGCTTCTAGATAGTTACAGAAGACTGTTTAAAAAAAAGACTGTTGAAAATGTATTCATTTGAATACCCCCGAAGAAGGAGTGTGATATGGTTATAATAAAGCACAACAGAACAGAATCTTTTTTTAAGTTTATTTTTAGAGAGCATGCAAGTTGGGGAGGGGCAGAGAGAAAGAGAGAATCCCAAGCAGACTCCACCCTGCCAGCGCAGCACAGAACTCGACGTTGGGGCTCAAACTCATAAACCATGAGATCATGACCTGGGCTGAAATCAGACACTCAACTGACTGAGCTACCCAGGCGCCCCAACAGAATCTTTTCAAATAAATTTTAGGCATTTGATATTCTAGATAAGATTTTATAAGTGTAAAATGGCTCTATTATTTTATCCATTTGTCATGCATCAAGGCACAGGGATTGAGCAGAGAAAGTGTGATCACAGTTCACACATGTATCTTTACTTTTAATTTTGCTTTTTCCCAGTCACTGAGTATAGTTTGAATCAGCACCCAGAACATTTCATGTCAGAATGTTCTGCTGTGGGAGAGATGTCCTGTCAAATTGAAAATACCTGTCCTTGGGGAGCCTGGGTGGCTCAGTTGGTTAAGCATCCAGCTCTTGGTCTCGGCTCAAGTCATGATCTCAAAATTCGTGGGGTCGAGCCCCATGTTGGGCTCCACGCTGACAGCACAGAGCCTGCTTGGGATTCTCTCTCTCTTGTCTTTCCCCTGCTTGTATGTGTGCGTTTTCCCTCTCTCTCAAAATAAATAAACATTTGAAAAAGTAGAAAATACCTGTCCTTTAGTCACCGTAAGTGGATTAGAATTTTAGAAAAAAGATAGACATAAGTACAAAGCAGTTAGGATTAAGTTTCTAAAATAATTCATTTAATTGCATTTAGGATTATTGTGTCAAAAAACTTAATAATTTATAATGAAAATATCAATTTACACTTCCTTTTTAGGAAGGTCTCTGAGAAGGGTCAGTTTCTTTGCTGTGAAGTGTCTGTCCGGTCTTGCTATGCTTCTCTGCCCTGTGGATCTTGCCTGTGCTGGGCAGCCTACAAAGCAGTGTGTCTCAGGAGGAGTAGATCAAGCGTCTTCTGCTCTATATGCTGACGAAAAGCCCTTGCCTTCTTCTGAGTCTTTGGGATCTTTTGTATTCTCCAGGGAAGGAAACAGATAACCCTGTCTTCCCTTCTTCCCTTGCTTTTAATGCACCCGTTGATCCCAGCTTCTAATGTGGGCAAGAGAATGTCAGCAGCTGGTCAGAGGCATCAAGCATATTGACACTTGACCTGCCCTAAGCAGGTAATAGAGCACAAAAGACAGTCATAATAGCTGTAATGTAACTTCTTAAAAAATAAAGTATGTATTTACATATATGTATGTATGTCTGTGTATAAGAAACTAGCAAGCCTTTCTTCAGATAGTTGAATCATTCCTTGTTCTACTCTTTCTCCTTACTTCTCACTACTGCACTTGACTAGTCTTTAAACAGAGTTGAAGGGACAGCTGGGTGGCTCAGTCGGTTGAGCATCCGACTTCAGCTCAGATCATGGTCTCGCAGTTTGTGAGTTCAAGCCCCACATGGGGCTCGTTGCTGTCAGCCCATCAGTGCAGAGCCCGCTTCATATTCTTCTGTCTCCTTTCTGCCCCCTCCCCCACTTGTACTCTCCAAAAAATAAATATTAAAAAAAAAAAAAGAGTTGAATCATTTAGGACTCTGTGCTGCGTCACAGGAACCCAGTCCAAACAAGCTTAAATTCAAAAGGGCATATTTGATTTCCTAGAACTAAAAATGTCTAGGAATAGAGTCAGGGTCCATCTCCTACTTCTGCTTCCTCTGTAGTGGTTCCCCTGTTGGGCTCACAGCATCAGACTTGGCATCTTCCCACACTCAGCTCTGCTCAGACAGAACCCCTGCAGCTATCTCTGGGTCTGTGTTGGTCTGGCTTTGGCCATGTGCCTGTCTCTAAGTCTGTCACTGACCAGGGTGGCTGGGAAACCCTGGGGTGGAGTCATTGACATCCAGAGCCTAGGAACTTGCTTCCCTAATAGCAGAATTCAAGTGTCGTTGCCACAGGATAAAAAGTAGGTGCCGAGTGGCAAAAACACAAAACTGAATCTCTTTTTATCTTTATAAGGTACTCCTTTTCAGTTCTTGGACTATATTAGAGCCATTCTCCCAAGTCAGAAGACAGAATTCTCAAACAGAAATGCAGGGACACACAAATCTTGAGCAATTTATTATAAAGTGCCCATCCTCCCCCCAATGTCAGGACTGTAAGAACTCCAGTTCATTAACTTCTCGGGAGAGCATTCATTGAGCACCACGCTTCCAGGACACTCTATCAGGGAAAAGTCACTGGGGTAGCACAGGGTGGCAGGGGCACATACTCAGTACAAAATGGGAATGATAAACTCCTGATGGGAGAGGATGACTTCATGGAGATGACTTCATGGAGAGGGTGACCTCTGGGTTGAATTTTGATGAAAATAGGTGCCTGCACTCCAGGCACAGAGAATAGTTCCTGTGAAAGTTATTTGACCTGATGCATGACCAAGGGATTGCACATCATTAGGAGCTCCAGAAAGTCAAGTCCCAGAGGTGACAGTAGAAGGTAGAACCTGGAGATACAGCTTGGCGCCGCTGGGCTGTGGGTACCTGAGGGTGTGACCGGGATGCCAGGGTGAGGAATTTGAAGTCTGTCCTGAAGATGCAGCATGCTTTTGAAAGACTGTAAGTTGATGAGTGACAAGGTCAGGTTTGCATTTGGGGACGTTCATGGCTATATGTTGGACAGGTTGGGAAGTGTGTAGCCAAGACAGGCACTGAGGTATAGGTCCGTGTGGGAGAGAAGGGGAGAGGTGCAGAGACCCTGGGGTAGAGGTGGGGGCGTATATGCAGACTGACACACGGGATCCGAGTCCTGAGTCCCCGGCTCTCCTCCAAGGAGAGAAACTGCCTCTTCGGAGCTCCAAGGGCAAGATGACTTGAGCTGGAATTAAAGCAGAGTGGCCAGGGCGCGGCTCGTCTCTCTGTGCCGGGGGGAAGCTGCAGGCATCCAGCCATGTCCATCATTCTTTTTCTCTGTCTGCAAACAGTTAATTTACTCTTAATAGTTTTCCTGACTTGAAAAAAGGGGTTCTGTTGACCCCTTAAGAATTTTGACTGTTGTTTATAAAGAAGTGAATGTCCTTTGCGTAGGAAGATTCTCATCTATCTTGAAACAGCATAGGACACTTTGATAAATAGCAACTAATTACTATATGTGTCATTTTACTAGTCCATTTAAAATATGTCTGTGTGTTTGGAGAACAGGCTGAAAGCAAGGTGTGCTCATATTATAGATTCACTCAACCAGTTCAGTTTGAATGGAGACATCTCTTTTAGGAAAGGCTGTATTTTGTACACAGCTCAGAAAACGCTGCCCCCTCACCTAAATATTCAAACAAGTAAGATGTCATCCCCCCCCCCCCCCCCACCTTTAAAGCTAATATAGCTTGGGGCGCATGTGTGGCTCAGTCAGTTAAGTGTCAGACTTCAGCTCAGGTCATGATCTCACAATTTGTGAGTTTGAGCCCCACATCGGGCTGTGTGCTGATAGCTCAGAGCCTGGAGCCTGGTTCGGATTCTGTGTCTCCTTCTCTCTGCCTCTCTCTCTCTCTCTCAAAAATAAATAAACACTTTTTTAAAAGGCTAATAAATCTTTTACTTTATTTGCGGGGGGGTGGGGTGGGGAAAGGCAGCTACAGGTCAGTAATTGCTACAGAATCCTCAAAACAAGGTTAAGAGGAAGGTGTGTGCTTTAAATAGCAGATAACTTTTTCTGTCACTGTGCCATCATATTGTTGTTTCTGCCTCTGCCTGATCCCAACCCCCCTCCCAGCCTGACAGAAGTGTTCGCTTCTGCAGCTAGTCCTGCCTCAGTGGGTGAGACATCAGGTCGATGTCCATGCCAGCCTATGGGCACCCCTCCGATGATGTTACCTCCAATAGACAGTGAAGGAGGGAAATGTGAGGCTGTGTAAGAAAAATGCACATTCCTTATGAAACTAATGTGTACCCACCGCTGCTTCATTCTGTGCTGTGGATTTTATAGTCCGCGATGTGTTACTGTCTGTTGTCCACAGGTGTTCTTCCTGTGTGTGGTTTTAGTTAAGCACATCCTGTCTCACGGTGTCCTTGGTCGTCTGTGCCTTTGCATACTACAGAAGGCGGAAGAAATCCCCCTCCTCTTCACAGTGCTCTTAGCATGTGGAATTTCACAGGAAACATGCCATTTGTATGTCTCTAAAACTTTTTAGTTGCCTGTTCATTTCATGTTTCTTTCTTTCACAGGGGCAGGGTTCTCGCACATAAGCACTTTGAGGAGGGAAGCAAAGGGAAAAAGCTTGAGTTAGCCATTCTGTGTCCTAGAATTGCCCTGCGTTAATCTTGTCCTTGAAAATATGTACGACCTATTCCCTTAAACCCCACGAGGCTCTGTCTCATTATATGCCATCTATTTGATACCCTTTCCTATTTAACTTGCCTTTTGGTCCTGAGTTCTATAAAATACCGCCTTGGGTCTAGATTTATTAGAACTGATTTTGTCCACTGAGGATAAAAGGTGTCTTTTGGGATATTGTGGATTGTCGTGCGCCATGTTTGCCACACAGCTGGGCTTTTGCCAACCACGTGACAGTGAGAGTGAGTCTGTTCTGTTCTGCCCTACTAGCACTATTCCTGATCCGAGGACTCCCGTTGCTTCAACGCACAGTGTCAGCAGCGCAGCCACCCCAGACCGGCTCCGCTTCCCGCGGGGCACCGCCAGCCGCAGCACTTTCCACGGGCAGCCCCGGGAGCGGCGGACCGCCACGTATAACGGCCCACCTGCCTCGCCCAGCCTGTCCCACGAAGCCACACCACTGTCGCAGACTCGGAGCCGAGGCTCCACTAATCTTTTTAGTAAATTAACTTCAAAACTCACAAGGAGGTAAGTGCCAGGTGGTGCTGGTTGTTTGCAGCCAATGTAAGAGCAAAAGGAGAAACATCTTCTCTGTCGTGTGACACGGCTGCCCAGATACTGTCCACTTTGTCTTTAGCTCGTGTTTTTCTGGTTTATATATAGAACTTTATACTTTAAAACCTTTTAGAATAGGAATTACAGAGCTCAGAGTCTTCCTGACGTCAGAAGTCCCTCTAGCACTTGGGAGGTTGTCGTTCTCTTTAATTACTGTTCTCTTGATCACACATCTGCCCACATGCATGGTTACTGCAGCTTAGTGTAAGCTGGCGCTTCGGAAGCCGTCCCTGAGGAAGACAGTGTGCTGTGCGGCCAGCCTGGACGCAGAGGAGAGAGACCTCTCTTCTCTCATGTCGTGCCAGCATCTCTGAGGAGCACTAAGCTTCTTAGGGTCTAAATCTTAAAAACTGTTCTCTCTTGGTCTCAGTAAGTTATAGTAAGAACAAAGTAACTTGCTTAAACGGTACAGTTTGGCGGATAAAATTCCCGATTTATTCTCACCAAGATCTAGTAAATCTGCTTGTGTATAAAATCCTTCATGTGGTACTTTTTCCCTTGAAGTGTTTTGAACTTTATTTCCATAACCTCATCTGGAGGCTGCAAAGGCCTAGAATCACTGATGGCTATGAGAGGAGGAAGTGCCCCTTTGCACCATAAACACATAGGCCGAGGCACCGCCAGCTGGGCCCACACTCAGGAGACTGAGGGCCCCTGCACTTTCAGGACTCCCAGGAGAGATTTCTTCGACACTGAGCTTCACCGAGGATTAGTACGTCCAAGGCATCCTGCCGCTTTGCCCGCTGCAGACCCTCTTTTCATCTGTATTTTACTCAGAACAACAGTGGGGTCTTCTCCAAGCCTGAACTAGCTGGCGCCCCCTGTGGCTCACCAGCTGCCTGCTGTGTTTCCTTCCATTTTTGGAATTTAACCTGTAAGCCAAATACCGCATTTTCAGTCTCCTTAATTCGTCCAGTATTTTTATGTTCTTTTAGTATTTTTAGTCTTTCTCTGGGTACTCTGCTTATTGTCAGGACATGGCTACCAAGTTAGGAGGACTTCTGATGTCTCTTATCATCGGCTGGAGGCCAGATAGGTGCCAGAAGTTACAGCGGCCTCTTGTTCTCTTCTCGGCTCCTTTGCTGAGACCCCCTTTTCCAAACTGGGCAGAGTGGTCTAAAGGACTTTGCCAAGTTTGGGGCACCCACTCGTGACCAGTAAAAGAAGCAGGGAGCTCAATCCAGGAACAGTCTGCTGACCCCAGAATAATTCATTCCTTGGTTTTAGGCTCATCCCATGGCCTGTCCCAGGCCTCCCTGTCCCCTAGTTGCTTCATTATGGACTAGGCTGAAATGGAATCTGTTTCCAAAACTTGGGTGGTAGGAGATGGAGCCTGGTATCATTCACCTGGCTGTTTGCCTTCCCAACTGAGCTTCATGTCGACGGTATTTTGCCCTGTAAGAGCCCTGAGTGCAGAGGGGATATGCATCAGTCAGGTGTGTCTGAGATCTAGTTACAGGTCAGCTAGTTCTGTGTCTTTACACTTTGGTCTATGATGGGCTCTTTAGGTAAAACATATGTCAGGGGCTCCTGGCTGGCTCAGTCAGTAGAGCACGAGACTCTAATTTTTTTTTTTTAACGTTTACTTATTTTTGAGACAGAGAGAGACAGAGCATGAACAGGGGAGGGGTAGAGAGAGAGGGAGACACAGAATCTGAAGCAGGCTCCAGGCTCTGAGCCGTCAGCCCAGAGCCCGACACGGGGCTCGAATTCACAGACTGTGAGATCGTGACCTGAGTTGAAGTCGGACACTTAACCGACTGAGCCACCCAGGCACCCCAGTAGAGCACGAGACTCTTGATCTTGGGGATGTGAGTTCAGGCCCCACGTTAGGTGAAGGAATTACTTAGAAATAAAATCTGGGGGATGGCGGGGCACCTGGGTGGCTCAGTCAGTTAAGCATCCAACTCTTGATCTCACCTCAGGTCACGATCTCATGGTTTGTGAGTTCGAGCCCCACATCAGGCTCTGTGCTGACAGCATGGAGCCTGCTTGGTATTCTCTGTCCCCCTCTCTCTCGGCCCCTCCCCTCTCATGCTCGCTCGCTCTCTCTCTCTCTCTCTCTCAAAATAAATACATAAATAAACTTAAAATATCTTTGGGGCACCTGAGTGGCTCAGTCAGTTAAGTGTCTGACTTTGGCTCAGGTCATGATCTCACAGTTCTTGGGTTCAAGCCCCACATCAGTCTCTGTACTGACAGCCCGGAGCCTGGAGCCTGCTTCGGATTTTGTGTCTCCCTCTCTCTCTCTGCCCCTCCCTGCTGACACTGTCTCTCTCTCTCTCTCAATCTCTCTCTCTCTCCTTCAAAAATAAATAAACATTAAAAAAAAAAAAAAAGATGTTATTTTTAAGTAATCTCTACCGCCAGCGTGGGGCTCAGACTCAACAACCCCAAGATCAGCAGTCACGTGCTCTTCCTACTGAGCCAGCTGGGCACCCCTGATTGTTGCCTCTGTGCTGTATTTTTCCTGTGTGCTAAGTTAAGGTAGATAAGCGTCCTTAGATGTATAGAGCTATACTTGTTTCTCATTGATAAACATGCATGTGTCACATACGTACAAACACATTCTCACATACTCACGTCATCTCCACCGTCCACCTTGTGTAGTAGATACTCTTACTGTTGTGTAGAACAAGCTGGAGATGAGATTCAGAGAGTTTAAGGCACATGTTGAAGATTCTACAGCCAAAAAATGCTGAGCCAGAAAGGTGCCTCCAGAAGAGGCCCTCCAGGGCACACTGCGTGTGCTGCCCTGCAGAACAGAACGGTCAAGGATAGTGCAGGCTGGAATCCTTGTCCCTCATTCTCTGATTTAGTGTATTTCATGCATTTCAATTAAAATTGGAGACAGATTTCTTGGTTTAATTAAAAAAAAAAGTCTCAGGGGTCATCTTACTTTACATTTTCAGGCAATTTCTCCCCCCCCCGAAAGATTTACAGAAAGGTAGTCTTCTGTTTGTTAAAGTTTGCAAACTGAGGTCTGTAGTCTTCCCTGGTTACTGTACTTTAGCGGTGGTCCGTTTCTTCTTGCTGCTGCTGTCAGCGTCAGCTGCTTATCCTGCCCTGACAATAAATGCTAAGATCAGAGTCCTGGTGCCCAAAAGAGGCTCAGGTGTTCTCACTCAGGTGCTGCGTCGGAGACCTGCTCAGATCTGGCGGGAGGAGATCCACCGCCAGGAAGCCTGTGTTCTGCTCTTGGCTCTGACTCTGCCCTGGGTACGTGTGGCTTTGGAGAGCTGTGTGCTCTCCAACCTCGGAAGCCATTTGTAGTCAGAAGGAGCAAGGCTTCCCTCTCCTGGGGCCAGGCCTGGCCTGCTTAGGGTTCTCAGGGTCACTCCTACCCTATAGGCAGAACAGCCCAGGCATGATGTAGGTGCCTCTGTGTGCCTTGCGCTGGTCCGCGGGGCCTGGCAGGAGTAGAGAGCCTCAGTCCCGCTGCTCCTCCTCTTTATACCTCAGGGATTCGTGGCTGAAAAAGCGAGGAAAAGCAGTTGGGTGCTTGACCAATAACCCTGACCTTTCTCAGGCAGAAAATTGGGAAGTGAAAATACCAAAAGGCCTTTTAATCAATTTTCAACTAAAATAATCTTTTGAATAATCCTGCCTTATTATGTAGTGCTTAATTATTTACAAAATCCTGTCACATGCATGATCTTCTCTGCTGCATATAACCCCTCTGTGGACCACTTCTGATCTGATTATGAAGTGGTTGGGTGTTACCTACAGTAGTTAGCTGTTTTTTAATTGGGCAGCATCTGAAGCAATGTCAAAGTTACCAGTATTAGAAAAACCGATCCACGGAATTCGTTACTTCATTCACTCAGACTGAATTCTGTGTTCAGTCACAGAACTGGGAAGTTTCAGAAATGGTTTGACAAGGCCAGCCTGCGCTCGCCCAGGAATGCTGACCACATGATCGTACAAGCCTGATGGGTAGTTTGGAATTTCTTTTGTCAGATTCTGTTCAGTACAACCTCAGCATCTCCCTGAGTTTTAATGAGCAAAGTTACTTCTAAATACAGTTATTCCAGTTTATTACACAGAACATAAACATGAAACCCCCGTTGTTACCATTTTGTTTCCATTCATTTTGCTAAAACTCTGAAAAGTCCACTTCATTTTAAACCGCAGTAACTTACTGTTTTATTAAGAAGTGATTTATGTGATACCACTGTAACAGACATTCTGTTAGTGTTTAAATCGTCTTCCTGAAATAAGTAATGGTTCTCTTAACGGTTGAACATTTTAAAATGAACTTTTCAATGTTGTATAGAAGGTGAGATTTTTGTTCATAGAATATTCTGAAGAGAATCAAGAAATGTTACTTTATTACTATAGTATATTGCACATGACTTGTCATTTCTTTGACATGGAATGTTGGATTTTATTATCTTAAAGTCTATCCATCTGAAGAACCTTTAAATTTAATTACAGCTAATGTCAATATTTACTGCTAAATTTTTTCTTACAAGGACAGATTTTTTTATATTTCTAGAAAATTAAAAGATCAATGTACTCGATTACCTGTAATTTTACTTTTTCAACAAATGTCACTGTTTCATCGTTCATTGGACAGAAGAGGAGCCCTGTTTTGTTGTTTTTCTTTCTCTCTATAATTGACTAGATTTTCTATTTAATTTGTGCAAGTCATTTTTGTTAATTTTGTTTTTGGCTTAATTTCTTTTAGAAACATGTCATTCAGGTTTATCAAAAGGTAGGATTTATATATACACATTATTTTTCAATCCTTACCCCAAAATGGCTCCTGCAATTAACATCAGGTTTGGCTTTCTAGCCTTGTTTTTGTTTTGTTTTGTTTTGTTTCTTAAAAACTAAACTTTCTGCTGAGAACTACATACTTACTTCTTTGTAAGGAGCCTCGGAAAGAAGTAGATTGACTCTGTCAGGCGCCCACATAACAACAGGCCTGTGCATGCTCTGTGCATTGTCTTTCTTTGGTAGAATTATTTAGCATCCAAATAATTCTGTCTTCATACTAATAACACTTAGCATGCTTCTGTTTGAAGAATGCAATGTTCAGTAATATTAATGTACAATTAATGGTTGGCCTCAGGCATGCAGAAGGTAAGTGGTAACTGTTGCCATTTTTTATTTCATGAAGGATTGAATCTGCAGAAGGCTTTAAAATGACCGGGAAATTACCTAATGTTTTTATGGGGGAAACAAGCATAAAATTCAAACCTACAGCCTCATTTAGTTTGAGGTTTTTAGAAACTAAGATGTGGGCAGCTGTAGAGCAGAAATGCTTTAATATTTTCAGAGAGTTGAAGAGTAGTATTCTAAAAGCCACTTTCCACCAACCACTGAAGAAAGTGTGTCTCATTACTTTTACTTAAAGCACTGTAAGAAATCATATTCCTACCAGGTGAATATGTTTTGATGATAACGAGTCAGGAGACTAACAACACACACATAATGAGGTAGAAAATCTGCCATTTGGCCTCCATGTGTCCAGAAAGCCAGGCTATGGATTTTTTTTTCTATGTTGATGAAATCAGTGGGTCACTGAAAGGCTGTGTGAACGTGAGCTCTTTATCAAAAACTGGGAAGAGTGCTTTCCTCCTATGGGAAATTCCACTCCGTGATTTTAATCTTCCCAGTTGCCAAATTTTTCCTCGGGCAGAAAATTTTGTAGTTGGATGTAGGATTTAACTGATAGAATTCATTTCCTTTTAGTTAAAAACCATTACACTTTGGGGGAGGTATTAAAAAGTCAGCAGACCTCGAATTCCAGAGCCAGGCAGAGATGCCCGGTGCGCGGTCGGCCTCCCAGCCTGCCTGCCAGCTCGCACAGAGAACAGCGGCCTGGGCCGGTCACCCCTGGGAGACTACGAGCTGAACAAGAGTTGGCTGGTGACCCCAAGTACTTTGGATTTGTTCATATTATGACGTCTGTGTTTGTATGTGGGTGGTCGTGTATCGGTCTGTAAGATTTCTTTTCTCTTTCCCATTTCTCTGTGCTTCTGCATTCTGTTCGTTGAGGCTTCCAACTGAATATGAGAGGAACGGGAGATATGAGGGCTCAAGGTGAGGGGAATGATTTTTACTTAAAATATTTTATAGGTATTTACCTCGTGTCTGTGGCAGAGACGATGCTCTTTTCTGACTATCCCGCATCAGATCCCTGCTCTCAGTGTAGGGATTGCTTGGCAGAGTCCCCTTGTGTGGTTTGTGAAGCAGGAGCCTGTCGCTGCTGCCACCTCTTAGTGGCCACTTGAGGGCGCCAGAGCGCCATGGCTGCCCACTGGTGAAAGCCTTCCAGGTCCAGCCTTTCCACTGGGCTTCCACTGGGCATTTGGGTGCTAAAATACGCTGCCCTCCTGCCTGGGGGCTGATGGCCTGAAGTGAGCTCTGGGAGTCAGTAGGAGCACTCTTGCTGTGTCCATGACTCCTGCACCATCCTGCTCTCAAGGAATGAAAGCAGAATATGGAGTTGAATTTTCATATTTTAAATTAGATGGGTTTTTTTGAAGAACAATTATGTAGTCAGATGTTTTGCTTTTACATTTTGTAGATCATTTTGTATTTCATTACACAAGTCCGGGGGTGGGGGAGTTCGCCAGATAGGCCCAGGTAGGCTGCCATGGTTCTGGGTCTTTTCTACTCGGGCTCATTCCATACCAGTCACCACCATGCTGTTTTGGGTCCCCGTTAACCCATTTGCTCTCTTTCTGCTCTTTCTGAAGCCCAGCTCTGATCATGTGACTTTTCTGAATGAAAAGTTGCAGGGGCCCCATTACCTGACGCACCCTGGGTGGCCTCAGCAGCCCTGGCGTCCCCCACCCTCCCCACCGCGGCTGAGGCACTCGGCTGAGGCAGAGTGCCCGGATGACGGCCTGGCAGCACTCCCACCCCAGGCCTGCCCATCCCGGCCTCAAGCAGGCTCCAGCTGTCCTATTTGCTTCCCGCAAGTACTCAGCGGCTGTTGTGGGGGTGATGCTGTGCCCCCAGTTCCAGTCCATCTGCACACTTGATTATACCCTAAACACATTCTGTGCTTTCCACACCTCCTTGCCTCTGCTTATGATACTCCCTCTGCTCAGCACACGATCTCACCTTCCCCACCCCCGTTGTATTGGAATTCTATGGGCTCTTGGTAGCTCTTCCCAGATGCCCCTCCCTCCTAGAACCCATTTCCTCATTTCCCCGCCCTCCTCCCTTTAGAGGGCCCTACCTGTCTTTTCTGCCCCCGCCCCCTCATGGTGTGCTCATACCTTTCCTGTGCTAGTGCTATTTCCTTAAGTTGCAGTCTTCCCTCCCTCAACCCCAACTCAGCTTGAGAGCTTTTGCTCATTTTTGTAACCTATTTAGTACCTAAAACAGCATTTTATACACAGGAAGCTCCTGATCAACTTTAGTGGGTGTGAACCAAATTGAATATTTTACCAGCAGCCTGGCAGCTCTATCTAAAGTAAAACCTATAGCCCCAAACTCTCAGCTTTGATGAATTTGCCGATTTTGCCATTGGGTTAAGTGTATTTATCATGCACGTGCAGGGTGTTTTTAAAATTTTTTTTTTTTCAACGTTTTTTATTTATTTTTGGGACAGAGAGAGACAGAGCATGAACGGGGGAGGGGCAGAGAGAGAGGGAGACACAGAATCGGAAACAGGCTCCAGGCTCCGAGCCATCAGCCCAGAGCCTGACGCGGGGCTCGAACTCACGGACCGCGAGATCGTGACCTGGCTGAAGTCGGACGCTTAACCGACTGCGCCACCCAGGCGCCCCTGCAGGGTGTTTTTAATACACAAGAGTGTTAGGTGTTCACCTTCCTAATTGAAACATTCAGATGTACACGTGAGAGTGTAAATAACGGGTTTGTGGCAATGATTAAATGCTGGGGAGCGGCAGGATAGTAGACACCTGGTCTTGGGGTTCCCAAGAGAATTGTGCCTGGGACCCCGCTATGACATCACCTCTTAGATGTTGGGACCACAGCTTATACTCTGTGCATCGATACAGCTTGCATTCACACCGGTGGTTTCAGTGCTCAGCAGCAGATAAGCTTTAATGTTTCATTTTCCTGTTTCAGTAGTAAGATAATGTCATCTAAGAATTATTTTTAACTGTGACATCAGAATTTTAACAAAATGGAAAAATACTCAGGTGGGCGGAGGGAACTGAGAACAGCCCACCCCGCACCCAGCTGTGTACTCAGCATGGGGGGGGCCATTTGCAAGGAAAGTGATTTTGAACCATGTGGAGTCACTGGCTATCCTGAGTACCATCTCCAGCGAAAGGTCATGATGAGCTGAATTAAAAGAAAAGTGGTACCACTGGCCTGCCGACCCGTCCTCCCTGAGCTGGGCCTCTGGGGGGCCCTTTCGGCTCCTTGCCGCCTGCAGTCAGCCTGGAGGGGAGAGCTGGGCTTTTGGAGAGGCTCTGTGCCATGTGATTTGCTGATCTCCAAGGATTCTGTTTCACAGATTATTTTCTTAATTTTATTAAATATAGATGGCTGATGAAGATTTTACAGCCAGGTAGAATTTTGCCTGTATGGGTTATGATTTGGAAGGGAGTCCGGGGGTGGGTGGTAGATGAATACTTCTCCGTAAAGGAACAGATAATCAGATGTGAGCCTGTGCAAGAAAAATGTGGAGGTCAGTCATGCTATGATTATGAGCTAGCTGTAACAGAAAAGGTTGGTTTTTCTGTGCAATTAAAAATAAACCTGCTACTGTGCATTTCAGTCGCAATGTATCTGCTGAGCAAAAGGAGGAAAACAAAGAAGCAAAACCTCGCTCCCTGCGCTTTACCTGGAGCATGAAGACCACTAGTTCCATGGACCCCAGTGACATGATGCGGGAGATCCGCAAAGTGCTGGATGCCAATAACTGCGACTATGAGCAGAGAGAACGCTTCCTACTCTTCTGTGTCCACGGTGATGGGCACGCGGAGAACCTCGTGCAGTGGGAGATGGAGGTGTGCAAGCTGCCAAGACTGTCTCTGAACGGGGTCCGGTTTAAGCGGATATCGGGGACATCCATAGCTTTCAAAAATATTGCTTCCAAAATTGCCAACGAGCTAAAGCTGTAACCCAGTAATTACGGTGTAAATTAAGTAGCAATTTAAAGTGTTTTCCTGAACACTGATGGAAATGTATAGAGTAATATTTAGGTAATAACGTCTGCATCTTCTAAATCACGATATTAAAATATAAGGACGAGAGCGCGCCTGGGAGCGGAAGCTGGCCTTTTTTCTACGAATGCACTACATTAAAGATGTGTGACACGCGTGCCCTCTGTCTTATTTCCATTGCCCTGAAAGTCAGCGTGTGACGTCATCGCCACGGGCCTGCTGTCTGTGTGGCGTGAGCGTGGACTGTGCGTGTGAAGTAGTGCGTACGGAAGCAGCCAGAGTCGTTACGAGTACCTCTGTGGGAGATCACTTGGTGCTAAGACGTTAAAATTGCCAAGGAGGAAAACACTGGGTTACTACTAAGAATTAACCTTAACCTTAAGACTAGTTGATCATTAATACAGGTTTACAGTTCATGCCTGTGGTTTTGTGTTTGTTGTTTTGTGTGGTTTTTTTTTAGCGCAAAAGGTTTAAATTTATAGTTGTGAACGTTGCTTGTGTTTTTCTAAGTAGATTCACAAGATAATTAAAAATTCACTTTTTCTCAGTAAAGTCTTCCATTGTCTCCTAATGCTGTATTTAAGACTCAAATCAAGGCAGTGACTAAATGTTTTTGCCTCCGCCACCAACTTGAACAAAAGCAAATGGAAAGTGTATGAAGGCCCGGGGCCACTTTGTCCTTAGCGTGGATCCCAGCATTTTGTGATTACTAGCATCTTTTTTCTCCAAAGGAAATAAAGGGAGAAGTCGGCCCTCCCGGTGACCTGAGGAGGAAGGGAATCAGGAGCCTCGCGAGCCCATGTGGAGAGACGCCAGGTCTTGACGGTTCTGGGTTGGTTCTCCACGACGTATGTAATTCTCCTCTCTTGTTTTCTGATTCAGTACATGAATCAATCCTACAGCTTTTTTCCAGCACCCTGCATGGTTATACAGAGGGAGTAATGAATTCATCAGTTAGTGTGACACTTGAATCTCATGGGGAAACTGCCACATCGATTGGTGTGCTGTTTTGGGTTCTGGGTTTTTTTCTTGTTGGTCAAAGTATGAAAGTCTAGACAGTCACTCGGTCACAGATATTTACTACCACAGGCAGAGCACTGTTTTAGGTGTTTGTGACACATCAGGGAAGAAAACAAAGATCCCTAGAGCCTCTCGGAGCATATGTCCTAATAGGACGGCAGTCAATAAACATTAGTAAGTAAAGTAGGAACAAAGTGGTCAATGCCAGGAAAAAAATTGCAGGGCGGGTTGAGGCATTGCTAGGGACCTGAGGTTTGGTTGGTGCCACGTTACATGGGGTGATGGTTGGGGGGTGTGGCTTGGCCTCTCTGGGAGCAAGAAGAAGCCAGGAAAGCTGTTCAGAGGCTGTCGGCAATGATTAGGCAAGAGGTAACTGGCCTAGGGAGACGGTGGTCAGTTCTGGATTATGTCCTGAAAACAGAGTCAACCCATCTGCTCTTGATTGGATGTGGACGAGTTCTGGCCTGAACAGGAAGGATGGGTTTGCTGCCCATTGGAATTAACCATTCCGTGGTTAATCACCACTGCTGTGGCCGGGAGGGAGAACAGGAGAGCAGTTTTGAATGCCCTGAGTTTGAGGTGCCTTCAAGACACCATATGGGCACCCGGGACAGACCCCGGGAGAGGCCCTGGGAGCCCTCAGCCTGTGGGTGGGTGGATCCTATTCTGAGTTGGCAGAGCTGGCAGAGAAGCTCCCAGACAAGGGCGAGGCCTGGGAGAAGAGGCGGAGCCGGCAGGGAAGCAGTGAGTTGCGAGGGACCCCGGGTCGGCAGCCAGGGTGGCGGTTGACCTGACCGTGGAGCTCACACTTACCTTACTAGAACTTTCGAGCCTCCCTTATTCAACCCAGCAAGTCCCCTCTCCCTCCTCTTATCATCTGAGGCATTTTTGTTTGTTCTCTGGAACCAGCTCCCTTCTGCATCAGGGTGCGAGGTCTCCTCTGCACGGCCACCCTGTGGAAGCTGGCAGAGGTGAAGCAGAGCTCTGCCAAGCCAAGGCGTGGCTGCGGCGTGGTTCCTTCTGACCCTTACGCCTAGGAGACGTTCTAATAGTTTTCCATAGTTTTGTTCTCAAGGACAAATTGAATACTGGAAGTTGGGCTCCTTTGAGAGCAGGTACTTCCCCCACGTCTGATGAAATGGCCACTCTATATGCAGACACAGGTAGATGCTCATATTGTTTTCACTTGTTGATTTGTCGTAAGTGGTGTCTGCATTAGTACGTTACTGGTCCGAGGAGAGACGGGTGTTCACCCGCAGAATTCACCTGAGCTGTTCATATTGAAAAGCCGCTATCACTGATTGACATCGGTTTGATTTTAATGGCAACATAGGTAGTGTTACCTTTACTGCAGTTGGAACATGAATTCAAGTCGATTATTAAGGGGCCCATGCCCTTCCTTTAGAGAGTACTTTTTTTATAATACGATGTTTTTATTCTGCATACAGTGAATTTTGAAAAGGAATATTCTAGAGTACTTCATAATCACTTCAGACGCAATGACAAGGCCACATTTTTTCCTCATCCGCTCCTCTGGAGTCCTTCAGAGGTGAGGTAAGGTACCTTGTGGGGGCGGTGCTGTTCCTATTTACCTGACGACCAGAGTGCTGTCCTCCCCTAGTACTCCAGTATCGCCAGCTCTCGTCCGGATCAGGCAAATCCGAGGGACCAGGACAGCATTCCTTAATGACATGCCTGGCTCTTGGGCCATCCTTCCATCTCTGAGAGTGAAGAAAGCTGGCAGGAAGCATGACTAACTTTGAGAAGCACAACCGTGATCGTTTTCACAGCATGTGTTTCTCCAAAAGCCCAGAGAAGGATGATATTTAAAAGAAAGATCTCCCTGTGTGTGCATTGTGAACACGTCACTGTCGCTGTGGAGACCGTCCCTAGAATACCCTTTCCTGGCAGTTCCTGCTCTGTGAGTGGCGCACGGTGACCTCCGTGTCCACGGAGCAGGCGAGGCCCTGGGGCAGGGAGGTGTGTCTGCTCAAAACTTTGCTTTTTGTGGGAATTTTTTGTTCTTTGGGGGGTTTGGAGTTTGGGGTTGTTTTTGCCAATTTGCCACGAGACCCTTCAGAGAGCCCAGCAAGCACTTTGCATCGGGGAGCGTGGTGGCTCTCGAAGGGAGCGACGGTGAGCGAAGGGTGGTGTGCCTCGCAGGTGTCCCGACACTGCACGCAGGAGTCTAAATGTGACCGTCCCCAAGAGTAGAACCTGGGCATCTTCTCCGGTCAGCAGGGAGGACAGAGTTTAACAGCTTTGCAAATGGGTCTTTGGTTTACCACTTTGAGAGACAGAACCTAGGCAGGGGTGACACTCCCTCAGAGGTAGTGCTCGCCATCGGTGTGGCACCCAAGGGTGGCCACTGGGCGCGATCAGCGTCAAAGCGGCACGTGTGCCTCAGGAGTCCAAGCTTGAGCG
The DNA here is from genome assembly GCF_018350215.1 of Panthera leo. NCBI lineage: Eukaryota > Metazoa > Chordata > Mammalia > Carnivora > Felidae > Panthera > Panthera leo. The sequence continues at coordinate 144,478,051 of NC_056684.1, forward strand.
GGACGTCTGGGCCCGGCCCCTCCCCCAGGGAAGGAGACGCCACAGGGACTAGACGGAGACGTTCGGGCGCGTGGAGATTGAGGCAGGGGTGGGGGGGGGTCTGAGACTCAAGGAGGAACCCAGCCCACTAAGGCAGCAGGGTGGACATTGGAGGGAAGACCGTGTGAATCACAGGAACAGCACTCCACCAGGAGGGGAGCCGCTGGCTGTGTGGGGTGCTGAGGTCCGCACGCTGGTTTCTGCAGCAGGGCCAAGATGGTGAAGACCGCTGGAGGCAGTGTGGTTTAGTTGGGGAGGGGTGCGTCCTGATCACCGCAGCCTGGTTTCCAGGCTCGTGACCTCAGGTCGCCTCCTCTATAAAGGCAGCACGGTGGTGATAGTGCCTCACTCTGCATTCTTGGCAGAGTCTACCAGGTGACAAGTGCAGGGTGCCTGGCACAGGCGAGGGAGACGCGGGTTTTCTTGGGCGCCCTTCCGCCCAGCTTAGCCAAGACACCGAAGTCCTTGAACAGCATGCTCTCTGCCCTCCCAGCAGAGACTTGATAAGAAAATTCGCCCAGTTTCTGAAGTGTAGAGTGCTGGTCTCTGAGCCTGCGGTGTCTGGGAAGCTGACCAGCCTGCACTGCCACCTTCTTTGCCCCAAGTTGTGGCCTGTGTCCCCAGGGGACAGGAAGAGCGTGAGTCTAGTGGGAGAGTCTGGTGGAAGGCGGGGGTGGCCGATGGTACCCTCCCCTCCTCGGATTGCTGGTCACCTCTCCTCCAACAGGCCTACCGTTGCCATTACATTTAAGATCTCATTGGCTTAGGGGCCCAGAGTCAGCAGAGCATGGGACTCTTAATCCCCAGGTCGTGAGTTCAAGCCTCACGTTGGGCATGGAGCCTTCTTTTTTTAAACAAATAAAAAATAAAATGACACCCTCTCTCCTGGACTGCTTGCCCAGCTCTGCCCTCCCACTCTCTGCTGCTTCCTGTCATGCTAAGAGTCAGCGTCATGGACAAATGTATTTGTCTCTGTATCTACCCTCCCCACCCATACTTAGAACGAAAGCCGCATGGGGAAGGGCTTTTTCTTCTCTATCTTAGGTACCTAGAATAGTGCCGGGTACTTACTTACAAAGTAAGTATTCATTTAAAATGATGATGACGATGGGGCGCCTGGATGGCTCAGTCGGTGAAGCATCTGACTTCAGCTCAGGTCATGATCTCCCGGTTTGTGGGTTTGAGCCCCATGTCGGGCTCTGTGCTGACAGCTCAGGGCCCGGAGCCTGCTTTGGATTCTGTGTGTCTCCCCCTCTCTCTGTCCCTCCTCTGCTCATGCTCTGTCTCTGTCTCTCTCTCTCTCTCTCTCTCTCTCTCTCTCTCTCTCAATAATACAATAAATAAACGTTAAGAAATTTTTTAAAAGATGATGATGGAGGAGTAAGTAGTAGTAGTATGGGCAAGAAATATCTGGAAGGCACAGGCTGCTTTAGTGGCTTCAGTCAGAACTCTTACTGAGGTTCCCCTATAGCCCAAGGCCCAAGGATGAGGCGGACACAGCCATAGGAAGCTGTGTTTGGATTTGTGGTCCATTTTCCTCCGTCTCCAGCAGCGCTCTGAGCTGAGCCTTTCCTGTTTTACAGACAAGGCTCAGAGGTGGGCTGGAAATGTACTTCTCACTGAGCTGCCTGTATAGCTGATGCCCTGTTGTGTCATTCAGTCCATTCTGGGACGAGAGCATGCGATTGCTGTGGGTGTCCAGGGGAAGTCCTGAATCACATGACATTGGCCTTCAGATACGAAACCGTGGGTTAAAACGCTTGGTTTCGAGCCTTAATCTGTGTCCCCCACCAGAGTCACGCAGTGTAGTGCTTGGGTTTCAGTCCCTCAAGAGAACAGCCACCTGAGGCTCGGCCGCAGTGTGTGAGCTGGAGGTCACGGAGGCTTTGGGGTATTGACAGCAGCTCTCCACCCTGAGTGCTTGCTTGCAGGCACCAGGCCGAAGGTGAGACCTGCTGAGCACAAGTCCTGGCTCGCAGAGCTTGCACACCTCGTGCCCAAGATAGGGAGGCTGGTCCTTGGGGGTCACCTTGGGGCGAGGCTAGAGCGCAGCTTGCTGAGATGACCCAGATCTCTCAGGGAAGCCTGGAGAGGCTGGGGCCACAGGAAGCACTTTTGCTGCTTTTGGCTTTGGTTTGATTGCTTGGTTTGTCTTGTTTCTGTGGTGGGGCTGATTGGTTACAGATTCTGAGGGTCTCACGTCTTTTTCCAGTTCCCTAGATAGTCACGCCTATGGTTTGCAGCTGTGGTGAAGTATCTTCTTACCATGTGGGTTGACAAATAAGGTGCCTTCCTGGGGGGCGTCACTGAGAAAGGGGACAACTGCTCATCCTGCAGCCCTTCCCCCAGCCTGTTCCTTTTGCAATTTCCTGCTCTCTACCTCCCACCCACTTAACCCACCTCTAAGTGTTATTTTAAGCCAGAATTCTAGAACTCCTCCCTCAAGCAGGAGGGAGATCTGCAATTGCTCATCAGGAACTTCTCCAGCTTCTGCTGGGGCACCTTCAGTGCCAGGGCACGCGCGTGCGTGCGTGCACGCGTGCGCACACACACACACACACTCCCTCCCCCTCCCCCTCCCCCTCCCCCTCCCCCTCCCCCTCCCCCTCCCCCTCCCCCTCCCCCTCCCCCTCCCCCTCCCTCTCCCTCTCCCTCTCTCTCTCTCTCTCCCTCTCTCTCTCTCTCTCCCTCTCTCTCTCTCTCTCTCTCTCCAGGGAATTGGGGGGAGAGTTCTGTCTGGTTCTGCATTTTCCTGATGCTCATCAGCTTCTTGCACCACCTCGTGGCTTCCTACTCTTGGGAACTTTAACTGGTCAGGGTTCAAGTATTTGAAGATAGAAATTGTGTTTCCTTCTCAAATTTTGCTTCTCTCAGTTAAACTGCCCCAGTTCTTTTCGGGCGTTTCGGGACAAGAAGATGTGATTTTTCGTGGTTGTTTGTTCCTATGTTGATGCATCGACATGCATTTTTTGGAGGGTTTAGAGTGAGGCAGCTACTCTAGAGGGCCCTGTGCTGAGCTCTGTGGATCCAAAAATAACCAGGGTAAAACCCAAGTCCTCTAAAGTCTCCAGGGAGAGGGGCACAGACACAGTCTGGAAGTCTGGGATGGCCAGGGCTGCATGGTGGAAACCCAGGCAGGAAGCCCAGTCTGAGTGGGAGGCAGCAGAGGTTACAGGTACAGCCCGAAAGCACCCCTGTTCCGCTCAGCGGAAGAGGAAGCTGTGGTGTTTGCAAAGGAAGGCATGGAAAGGTTCATCCTGCTTCAGACTTGGGGCGTGTGTGGGGGCAGTGACAGGGCCGGTGCGCTGCTGGACAGGCTCTGTCTTGTCACCATCCCGATAAAATATGTCTCCAACAATGCACCTCTGTTCTGTTTAGAGGACTTCAGTCCAGTACTTTCTTAGGAAGTGGTGTGGCAGGCTTTGGGTAGAGTTCTGTCACCAAAAATAGACCTCACGGCACTGGGAAGCCAGGTTCTAGGGACCAGAGAGGAAGCATCCCGGCCAGTATGGGGCACCTGGTATGCCAGCTCCTTCCGGAGTGAGGTCTGCATGGACTTGCCTCTCCCTCACTCTCGAAAGGGAGCTGCCAGCAGGCGTGGGTAGGTGTGAATACATTCTCAAATCAGACATGTTTTGCATGGAAATAAGCTGGGAAGTAGGAGCCTATGCAGTCATGTTCATTAATAAGGAACCCGAAATCCTTTGGTAGACGGGCCTGAGAGCTGCTTCCTGATCTGACACCAGGAGCTGCTCTGTGCACCCTGGGGCACTGCTCAGGCTGGTCCCTCCTCTGTTTGTGTCCTGTGACCAGCTTCTACTTGCCCTGCAGCACCCGGCTCCTTGGTCACCTGCTGCCTCCAATCTTTGCGGTTCCCTGGTCACCTGCTGCCTCCAATCTTTGCGGTTCCCTGGTCACCTGCTGCCTCCAATCTTTGCGGTTCCCTGGTCACCTGCTGCCTCCAATCTTTGTGGTTCCCGCCCTCTCAGCCCCGGTGCCCTGGGGCCCTCTCCCCGCATTCTCTGAACTCTGGAGAATCCTGTTGGCTCATCAGGTATCAGCTCAGCCCATGTGTAGTGGGAGTCCTGTCACCCAGAAAGGCAGTCCATATGCCTCTTTGTCCTGACGTCATAAATGTGTAGGGCACGTTTTGTTGGGCTCCATTTCCTAGTATCATATCATTAATAAGTTGGACCAAAACACCGGAGCCAGGCCAGAAGAGGAAAGTCCTGGAACAGAGGAAAGCATAAACACCTTGACCCTCCTTTCTGGTCTCTGGGGAGGAGGAGGAGGAGGCCTGGCCTGTGGCCTCCCTGTGCCCAGAGCCTCTCCTTTCCCAGCCTGGCACCACTGCTGTGGCTTCGGCTGCAGGGGGCGCCAGCACGCGTGGGTCCCGTCGAGCAGAGCCGCCAGTGTCAAGTGCGGGTGATTACGCGTCATCTTTATCAGTTCTTGCAAGTAGTGATATGTTGGTCAGTGGATGGGTCAAAAGTATAGACAAAACTAGACTTTTCACTTCAGTGAAAATTTAACGGAAGTTGTCTTTTGTTGCTAGGTTGTATTTTTCCAGAGTAGCTCAGGCATGTTAACGCAGACCACCTTCATCAGTAATGGGAGCAGTCCGTTTGGGGTGGGGGTGGGGTGGGTGGGGGGAGACCCAAAGCCTGACCCCACAGTCCGTGTTCTCAGAGAGGACACTCTCAGTGAAGCAAGTATGTGACGGGGCCAGGGGGCATGCCTAAAGGGTGAAGCCCGAGGAGAATGATAGAGGGGACTGATAGAGGTCGTTCTGGAAAGGAGGGCTAGGGCAGGCAGGGAGGTGGGACCAAAACCAGGAAACAGGCGTGCAGCAGGGGGCTCCCGGCTAGACCAGGTCTGGAGGGGTTGGCACCTCTGCTGTGTGTCCCTGGTCTCACATGTGCCATCTGCAGTCTGCATGCACATCAGCATGGGGGGTGGATGCGGGCAAAGCCAGCCTGTGTTTCTGGAGCCACTGGATCTAGTTCCAATGACATTTTTGGACAAATTGACCTGTTAAGCCCTGCCACGGCAGCAAGCACCAAGCCAGGCCCCACCTCGCAGTAGGGTTCGTGAGCGGCAGAACAGCGTCCCAGCCCCAGCCCCCACTGCCACCTGAGGAGTGGTGCTGGCCGCCTCACGTGTGTACCACCGGGTCCCGCACATGAGGGCGCATTCTGTTTGCTGGGCTCAGGTGGCGCTTGTCTCCCATCCCAGGATGGCTGCTGGAGCATTTCATGCCCGTGGTTACAGCTGCCTCCGGGGCATCTTGAGAATGTGCTTCTCTAGCCCGACGGCCGCATGCCAGCCTCAAAACCAGGGTTTTGTTACCAAAGCGGAAGGGAAAAATGGCTGCTAGGAGACAAGCGGCCAACTCCACACAGATTCATCAGCAGTGGGAAGAGCTACAAATACTTCTAGCTCTTCTGGGTCTTAAGGGTCATTGTTTAATTAAGTTGAGCGTTAGATTTTACAAGCCCCAACTCAGAGAAGGATATGAAAGTCAGGACTTCTAAAACCAGGAACATGGTCTTTGCTTCTCTGTGTCTTCAGTAAAGCAGAACGAGCTCCACAAAGACAAGTTTGGGGGGGGTGGGGAGCGGGGAAGAGTCCAAACGCTGTGCACGGATCCCTACAGAAAGTCTCTAGCCTTGGGGCGCCCTCAGTCGGTTAAGCATCAGACTTCGGCTCAAGTCATGATCTCGCGGTTTGTGAGTTCGAGCCCCACGTCGGGCTCTGTGCTGACAGCTCAGAGCCTGGAGCCTGCTTCGGATTCTGTCTCCCTCTCTGTCTGCCCCTTCCCTGCTCTCACTCTGTCTCTCTCTCTCTCAAAAATAAATAAACATTAAGAAAAAAAAAAAAAAAAGGCTCTAGCCAGACTTGGGAACCAAGGTTTTTGTCATCCAATCCACATGTAAAATTCACAGCTCCAAACGGAATTGCTCCCCCTGCCCCACCCCTGCTCCATGGAAACCTCTCAGCCAGAAAGACAACTCTTGCCGATCAAAAATTGCTTCCTTTTGTCACCTATAGAAAAGGAAATTAGTTCAGACTCTGTGTGGGTGCAGGGTGCAGCCCCAAGGGTGCTTCGGGAGGCCTTACTGTAGGCATCAGGCAGCTCCAAATAGAAATGCAGGATGAGGCACCTTCCAGGCACCTGCCGCCTATGCAGCGCCTGCTAAGAGCAGCAGGGGCTGCACGCTGGAGGTCTGGATGTTCTGAAAAGTTAAAGAGCGGGGAAAAGAGCCCAGCACTTCGAACCGGGTGGTCTCAAACTGGTGACCCTGAGCCAGTCTTCCCTCCTCTCCTAGCATCCGGTTCCCTCCCCGCCCCACGCTGGGGGCGGAGGGGCAGTGATCCGTTCACACAGACTAAATGAGGGGTGGTGACAATGAAGTCCTCCTGCCTCAGTGGGCTCCCACGAACTGTGACACATTAGAGCATCTTTTTAAACACCACTTAAAAAAAGAATTTGTTTCAGCTTATATAAGTAATACATGTTCACTGTAGAAAATTTGGAAAACAAAGTATAAAGAAGGAAATCACCTGTTACCCCACCACCCACAGTTAACTACTGTTCTTTGGGATTTTTCCATACATGCTCCGGGATCCACAGTACAAGCTGTTTTATAACTTGCTTTTACTTCCATTTTTTTAAGCATGCTGCCATCTCACTGAGTTCTTCATGCTGTTGGGATGCCTGCATGGTGCCTCATTGAGGGAGGTGGCCTGGATTTTTAACCAGCCTTTCTTGTTGGCAGTCCTGACCCATCAGTTCCTCCCTGTTCTGGAGTGATTGTACTTTTTCATTATTTCTGTAGGGCAGTGGTTCTCAGAGAGGCAGTTGGAGCATGGGGCACCTGGCTGGCTCAGTCTGTAGAGCATGTGACTCTTGTTCTTGGGGTTGTGAGTTTGAGCCTCACATTGGGCATAGAGCTTACTTTATTTTTTTTTATTTTTATTTTTTTAATGTTTGTTTATTTTTGAGACAGAGAGATAGAGCATGAACGGGGGAGGGTCAGAGAGAGAGGGAGACACAGAATCCGAAGCAGGCTCCAGGCTCCGAGCTGTCAGCACAGAGCCCGACGCGGGGCTCGAACTCACAGACTGTGACATCATGACCTGAGCCGAAGTCGGACGCTTAACCAACTGAGCCACCCAGGCGCCCCATTTTAATTTTTTTTTAACGTTTATTTATTTTTAAGACAGAGACAGAGCATGAACGGGGGAGGGACAGAGAGAGGGAGACACAGAATCCGAAGCAGGCTCCAGGCTCTGAGCCATCAGCCCAGAGCCCAACGCGGGGCTCGAACCCACGGACCGTGAGATCGTGACCTGAGCTGAAGTCGGATGCTTAACCGACTGAGCCACCCAGAAGCCCCGAGCTTACTTTTAAAAAAGGGGAGGGGCGCCTGGGTGGCGCAGTCAGTTAAGCGTCCGACTTCAGCCAGGTCACGATCTCGCGGTCCGTGAGTTCGAGCCCCGCGTCGGGCTCTGGGCTGATGGCTCGGAGCCTGGAGCCTGTTTCCGATTCTGTGTCTCCCTCTCTCTCTGCCCCTCCCCCGTTCATGCTCTGTCTCTCTCTGTCCCAAAAATAAATAAAAAACGTTGAAAAAAAAATTTTTTTTTTTTTAAATAAGGGGAAAAAAAGTGTAAACCCTATTCAAAGAGGCAGGTGTGGATTTTGGCCCTCAGGGGACTTTTGGCCAAGTCTGCCGATAATTTCTGTTGTTACAGGGTGGGTGGATAACAACTGCTGGCATCTAGAGGTTGGAGGCTGAGCTGCAGTGCTCAGGGGAAACCCCTGCCCGGAGTCATCCTGCCTGACCGTGAGTGGGTGCCATTGAGAAACCCTGCCATGGGGTCATGTCCTAGCTGGGCCATGGCCAAGGTGCAAGAACGGATGCTTCTAGTGCTGCTGATGGGTGTGGTCCATCCAAGACAGTGAATAAAAGTGCGTTCGTCTGTGTTGTGTGGTAGGGTGTTTCTTAGACTCCCCATATTGACTGTGACTTCGAGGAAAGTTAAATTCACCCTGTGTAAGAGTCCTATGAATGCAGAGGAAAGGGAGGAGGTTGTAGGGAGTCTGTCCCATGGACTGGGAAGCAGAGGTACCCCCACTGAGGGGAGAGCATAGTAAGCCCTGCCTTGTTCCAAAAAGAATGGACTCAGCTAAAACGTGTGTTCAATAGAGCAGGATAAAATAAATGAGAATAAAAGTGAGCAAAGAGAATATTACAGGTAGAAAAACAAGTGGCCCATAGAAGCACGTGTAGCTCTGGGCCCGTGGCGAGGCTCCTCCCAGAGGGCCGTGGGGAGCGGCTCCCCTGCTTGCCCAGCCCCCTGAGAGGGCCCAGCACTGTGTGCCGCAGCACAGGGGAGAACGGTAGGGGCCCTTGGGGCTCCCGGGAGCAGCTTTTACTGCCTGGAAGAAGTCTGGGGCCTCCCTGGGTGTCCTGTTGAGAGGTGATTGGAGGTTGCAGCTTGTCTTATGGAACCACTGGTAGTTAAGGGACTGTCCCACTCTTAACGGTCCAGACAGTGTGGAGACGATCAGGAAGCCATGTGCCTGCCTGACTAGGCCCCCAGGTGCCTGTACGCACCTCAGGGTGGAGTGGGGACAGTGGCCCATCACTGAGCCTGTGCAAGCAGGAGGGCCTTCTGGACAAGGGCCCCCCAGCATGGGCACACGCAGCCTGAGGCCTTTCCAAAGGACGTTCTTCCTCTGCTCCTCACAGCCCTTTCTCCCAAATTACCAGACTCCACAGTCTACAGTGTACTGTGTGCCCCGGCCCAGTGCCCACTGACCAGAGGAGGACACTGAAGGTGAGAAAAGGTGAGCCCTACCTGATGTGTGACCCACACCGGTCAGCCGAGGAGGGAACCAAGTGCCAGCCCCTGACCTAAATAAAGGGTGGGTTCAGAGATCCTCTCCCTGCCAACCTTGTGCCCCAGGAGGCCTGCCCCCTACTCTGCCCATCCCACCCCAGCTTTCACTCACCTGGCTTCCGTGCCTGTGCCTCTTCCCCCAGCAGAGGCTCCTGGAAACCCTCCCCTGCCAGCACATGGCCTGGGTGGGCCCCTCAGCTCAAACCTGGCCACTAAGGCAGATGGAGCTGCTTCTACTCCACTGCTGTCCACCCAGCCTGCTTGTCCTGGGCCCCAGGGTCTGGGTTGGCCAGCTGCCCCTGCCCCTGGGGCAGGAAAGACTGCCCAGCCCAGGACATAGTGGGCACGAAGGCCATGCCCAGTTCTCTTCCTAGTTGCAGGGTAACCTTGGTGGGGATTAGGGCCTGCTGACCCAAAGCGTGAGGAGTTGGGGTACCCCAGATTCTGATGGGGGTGGGAGACCAGGATAGAGGTGGCCCTGGCCGGCAGGTGGCAGCACAGACTGTCCACAGAGCTGTGGAGCTGGGGGACAAGCCCTACCCTTGGCTGGCTTACAGGTTCCACCTCTACGCCCCCAGCCCACCATGGTGTGAGATCAGTCGGGAACTGTGGCAGCTGTAGAGTGGCTGGGAAAGCGAGACCCCAACCCACCCTCCCGCCCAGGGACCTTATGTTGAGGACCCACCATGGGAGGCCAAGGGGTGGAGCACCTGAGGGTCCTGGAGAGGGGGCTGCAAGGAGGAGGGCGTTCCAAAGGGGTCCCAGGGCTTTCTGAAAGGGACCGAAGGGCTGGGTCTGGGGGCAGCAAGAAGGGGGTACTGTCTGCCCTGCCTAAGGCTGTGAGGAAGGGAAGCGGAGGAGAGGGATTATTTAGGGGCTCTTGTAGGTGGGGGGGAGAGGTGGCAGAGACCGACTGGAAAAGGAACTAGATTAGGGGGGCAAGACCCACCCTCCCCTCACGGCATCCACACCTCCTCCCACACTGCCGGATGGGGTTGAGCAAAAGTGCCAGGCTCCACCTCCCAGGGCCCAAATGCCCTTAGATGCTCTGGCTGGGGCTCTGTCACCCTAGAGCTCCTCCCCCTCCTGGCCCCTCCACCCCCCCAGCCCATCCCAGGGCTGCAGGGAAGCCAAGTAGACAGGATGGCACAGTGACTGCCTCCTGACTTTGTCCCTTAAGGAAAGTGAAGCAGAAAGGGTAGATCCAGGATTGAAGCCCTCAGATCCTGGCTCCTGGGTCCCAGAACAGCCACGGGAAAGGGGAGCCACTACTCGGAGACTCGTGGCAGGCCGAAACCCTAGTTTATTCCAGCATCAGCAACATCTTAGCCATCACAAAAATAAACTCTACCAAGGGCGACGGAAGTCTCTACAGCGAGGCTAAGGGCTCAGCCGCCAGGCGGCGGACATCAGGGTGCGTGGTGGGCACTGCCCGGGCAATAAGTTAGGAAGCAGCGGGGCTGGTGGTGGTGGTGGCAGGTGCAGGCCAGGGTTTCACTTCTGGGCAGGCACGAGGTCATCAATGGCCTGGCCCTGCTCCAGCCGCTGCTCCATCTCGATGAGCAGCTTCACGCCGTCCACCACCATCTGTACCAGCTCCACCTCCGAGAAGCCCAGGCGGTCTGCGTTGGAGACGTCGAAGACCCCACCCACAGCAGCTGTGTCCACACCACCTGGGGAGACAGCCAGGTCAGCAGGACTGGGGTGGGGGGCTGCCCCAGGGGGAGAAGACCACCTGCCCCATTCACCTGTGCCTCGTTTCTGAAGCCGCAGCCGCTTGAGCACCTCCGGGAACTTCTCATGCTTGCCCAGGTGGGGCAGCTTGATGTGCACACCTGCCCGCAGCCCTGTGCCCAGATTGGACGGGCAGGTCAGGATGTAGCCCAGGTGAGGGTTCCACATGAATTCGTAGTTCTTAGACTTGAAGAGCGTTTCAATCTGGAGGTGGAGAAGGTGAGACAGGGTTGGCCTGGCTGAGGGGCACCTCCAAGGCACCAGGTGGGGGACACCCTCGGACCCAGGAGTCCCCTGGCAGGACCCTGAGGTAACGGAGACCAGGGCTCCCAGGGGGACTGATGGGACGCCCACATCCTGGCCTGAGCTCTGGGGCTCGGCCCTGCGCCCTCCCTGGTCCCAGACCCCACTCGTGCCAGCCCAGTTTGGGGATGGTCAGGCCTGACCTGGGTGAGGCCATTGCAGAAGCGAGTGAACACCTCCTTCATGTTGCCCCCCTTCTGCATGGAGATGACCCGAAGGTGGTCTTCCTCGTTGATCCACACCAGGAAGGTCTTATTGTCATTGTGCCTGGGGGAGGGGCACGGTCAAGCCTCCTCCTTGGAGGTCTCAGAGCACATCCAGAAAAAAGCTCTAGGGGGTCCCCAGACCCCAGGAACTTTCCAAGTCCCTGAGGTGTTCCATCCGGCTGTACCCAGAAGCTTGGGCTTCTGCCAGGACCACACTCTGGAGGTAGGCAGGGAAGCCAGGACACCTCAGAGAGAGTCCAAAAAGCCCGGAGCTGTGCCCTAGCCTCTAGCCAGTCATGTGCCGCGTGGCCTGGGTGTGGGGGAGGGACGAGGGCCCCACCTAGGAGGTAAGGGGCAAGAGGACCGCTGTATCTGGGCGCAGAAGCCTCCCTACGCACACAGTGGAGGCAGGAGCTGTAAGCCTTCCCCACCCTCACCCCCACTCCCACTCCCACTAGGAAGTGTCTGCGTCACCCAGCACCTGGCAGAGTCCCTGCGGGGAAAGGGGTGAGAAAACCAGAAGCTCCGGCTCCCAAGAGGAGGGTGGAGGAGAGCAGTCAAAGCGACCCAATGCCCACCTCCAAGATCCCACGAGGCCTCAGCCTCTACCAGCTGGCGTCCCTTGATGCACCTGTGTGGTCAAGGTCACCTGCGAGGAGGCCTGGGAAGCACCAAACCTGTCCTAGGAGCACGGCTCCTCCCTCTTCCTTCCTCCTCAGCCTGGCCTTGGCGTGGGGAGGGCCAAGGGGAGGAGGGGAAGGGGAGTGGGGGGGGGGGGACCCACGAGAGGAGTTGGGCACGCACCAGATGCCACGGGCATCGGGCCAGTCGCGGGCCATGCCGGAGGCCAGCAGCAGGGGCGACACGGGCTTGTCGAAGAGGAAGTGGTCGTCGATGAGCTGCTGCTGCTCTGCCTCGGTCATGCTCTTGAGCGCGTAGTACCTGCCGGCCAGGTCGCCGTCCAGGCTCGCCAGAGCTGCGGAGGGGCGCGCTCAGAAGGGCACACGGGAGCCCCTGTGCTCACGCCCGCCCAGCTTTGTGGGAGCCCCGGCCGGGCCGCCCTCGCAGGGCCCCAGGCCGCAGTCCCCCCGGGAAACCGGACCCGGCGCGCAGATAAGAGCGCGGCAGCGGCGGCTCAGGTGACTGGGGTGACTGGTTAACAAGCCGCACGGGGACAGAGGTGCGACCCCTACCTTCCACTGCGAGCTTCTCGATGGCTCGGCGCTCCCCGCGGCTGCAGTGCGGGGGGAGGCAGAAGCCGCGGATGCTGCGACCCGTGCGCACCCGCGAGCTCAGCACGTAGTTAGGGTCCAGGTCGTCGCCGCCCTGGGGGCAGAGCGGGGGTGAGCGCTGGGGGACCCCTCCCCAGCCCACCCCGCCACCCGGAGCCACCTCGGGGCCAACCTCGTACCTGCAGGTTGTCGGGATTGAGGTCGGTCTTGTGCTCGTCGCTGGGCTTGTAGCCTCCGTGCCGGTCCTCGATGATGGGGTCAAAGAGCTCCTTGAACACGTCATAGGATTCCTCATCGCCTGCCACGCAGCCCACGGTCATGATATAGGGGTGACCTGGGGGGAGCGTGGAATGGGGACAGTGGCGTCACTGCCAGGCCTGACCGAGCCCCTCAGGACCCTGAGGTTGTTCGCGGGAAGGGGGCGCCGCGGGAACCCTAGCCTGGGAGGGGTTCTAGGGGAGGCGCTGGGCCCGAGCCCCAGGGGAGTGTCTTGCAGATAAGGCGACCCGGTACCCTGACCCCGGGACCGAGGTGCGCGTACCCGGGTTATCCACGCCGGTCTGGATGACGTCGTCCAGTGTGAAGCCGCTCGGCGTGCACTTGGCGCGCAGCTCCGCGTACAGCTCGGGGGTCAGCACCTTGGCCATGTGGTTGTTGTGGCCGCTGAGGTCGGGGAACTCGTCCTCGGCCGGGAAGCGCAGCTTCAGCGCGTTGTGGCTATTGGAGAAGGGCATGGCGGCGGCGAGCGGAAGGCTGCGGGGAGACTCGAGGGTCAGCGGGGACCCGGCGCACCGGCCCCCCAGGGACCTGCGGACCATTCAGGGCCTCGTTGCCCCTGCTCCTGGTCACCCTGGGGCGCGCGGCCAAGGTCAGAGGGGTCCGCAGCGCGCGCGCGGGGGAGACTCCCGCACCGCCAGGACCCCAGGCCCAGCCGGCGCGCGCGCTCCGGGCGGCGGACCCCGGCGTGCACGACTTTGCTGCCCACGAGCTCCTTCCGTGCGCAGCGCCCCCACCCCGGCGCCCAGGCGGCCGCCCCCCCTCCCCCCAGCCCTCGGGCCCACTCACCGGGCAGCCGGGCGGGGCAGGGGCGCTCGGTCGGTCGGCAGCTCTGGGCGCGGCGCAGGCGAACAGCGGTGGCTCCGCGCTCCCGCGGCTCTTAAGGGGCGCGACGCGGGCCGCCCATTGGCCGCTATTTATAGCCCATTCATTCCATTGGTTCGCGCTGCGGGGTGGTGCCGTCGCTTTGTCCGCCACCCGCAGCCCCCGACAACCCCCCCACCCGGCCGCCCACCCCTGTTATCCCTTTGCTGGGACCCCGCGCAGCCCGCCTATCCGACCCGGCGCCCGCCCAAGACCCCGCGGCTGAAGCCTCAGGCCCTTGGATATTCTGTAGTTCTCCCCGCGCTGCCTCCGGGCGGGAAACTGAGGCAGAAGAGCCACTGGGCACTTGAAGACGCTCGGGCTCATCTGCAGCCCTGCTCCTGCCCTCCCTAGCCCCGCCAGTCCCTGGATCTCGACGAGGGTCCAGGCGTGACCGGCCCAGGCTCCCGCAGCAGGTACTAACCCCTCCACCCACCCACCCCACCCCCGCCCCATCCGAGCTGGCCCGGAGCTGCCGACCTTCCTCAAGGTGCCCGCAGGCATCTCCCGGGCGATCTTGGTGCAGAGCTAAGCTCGAGGGAGGTGCAATCTGGCTGCGGCCCAGTGGGGTGGCACCCGTGGTGCCTTGACCTTGGGCAAGTCCCCCGGCGCCAGGGGACCCAAGCCAGAGACCCCCGGGGCCAGCCTTTCCTGGTAGGTGAGAGAACAATGTGGCCCTGGGAGGCCGCTGGGGACTGCACGGTCTCAGAGCCTCCAGACCCCAGCCCTGGGCCCTTTCCACAGGGGACAAGTTCATCTCCCCACCCCACCCCCAAAGGTAGTCCCCCAGAGACTCTCAGCAAAGATGGGAGGAAACACAAACAATAAGCCTATGTGAGATTTAAAAAACAACAACGACTCGCTAGAAATGAGGATCGTGCAAATTAAAACAAGGACTTCCACTGCCCCCAAAACACCCAGATGGCAAAAATGTGAAAGACACACCAGCCAGTGTCAGCCATGGGTTGGAATGTGGAGAGACAGACGGTCACACGCGGCCTGCAACTGTGAACTGCTACATCCTTTCTGAAAAGTAATTTGGCAGTATCTATTAAAATTAAAAACGTTTGTACTCCATGACCCAGCAATCCCACTTCTAGGAATCCAGCCTTTAGAAAGGACCGTCTCATCCCTGCAGGTAGAGATGTGCAGTGGGGAAAACACACAAATGAACTCGATGCCCATCACTTGGGGACTGGCCAGGGGTAGGAAGGCACACCCCCAGTGTAGAGTATTAACACAGCTATTTTTAAAAGTGAGTTAGACCCTTAGTCACTGAGCCACCAGCAAGGACTCAGCAGCCTCCTCCTCGGCCCCCTCACCTCTTGAAGATCCATCTGCCTTGTCCCATGAGAGCCTTCTGCAGGCCACCTTCACGGCGGAAAAGAGATCCTATCCACGTCCACTATCCAGAACATCCCCTCTTCCAAACCCTTTGCCGACGTGAGTAAGAGTGACGATCTTCCTGCGGACACTGAAGGTCTTGTCCACATATGAAGCCAACAGAGAAATGGCTGGGAGACCCTTACTACTATCCAAGGGGTCATTGATGATTACAACAAAAAGGAACTAATAAGGTGTTTAAGAAATTCCCCTGCAATGGTGGTGTAATTGAGAATTGAGCACCCAGAATATGGAGAAGTAATTCAGCCGCAGGGTGACCAGTGCAAGAACATATGCCAATTCCTCGTGGAGACTGGAGTGGCAAAGGAGCCCTAGCTGAAGTTACCCACTTGGTTTTCTTTTTATTATTATCATCTCCTTTTTTTTTTTTTTTTTTTTTTTTTAAGTAATCTCTTCCCCCAACTTGAGGCTTGAACTCACGATCCTGAGATCAAGAGCCGCGTGCTCCACTGACTGAGCCAGCCAGGCGCCCCAGTTTCATGGGTTTTAAGTGCTTTTGATTAAGCTTAAGTGAGGATTTCCTTGCAACGAGTAGAATTTCCCTTCTGTCCCTTGCCACAAGTTAAAAAACCCCACAGCTTGTATAATGTAACCATTTGGGGTCTGCTTTTAACTTGTAGTCGTGCAATTCCTTCATGCAATAAAATGAAAAGAGAAAAAGAAGAGTCAATTGGAGCTTGTGTGTTAACGCACGCCATGCATCGTTTTGTGAATAAAGCAAGAAAGGAGGGGACACCCTTCTCTGTGTGTATGTAACAAAACGCCTCCAGGACCACACAGTGAGCTCTGGGGGACAGCAAGGTGAACATCACGCTGCTGCTGGAAGGCTGGCCATGAGTGACCAGCCACGTGAATGAAATCACGTCGCCATCCGGGAGGAGACGGGTGCTGCGGGGGCTGGGGGCAGGGCAGAGGCGGAGCGAGGAGCTCCAGGGGATTTGGTACCTCTGAGGAACCGGCACTGGAGCAAAGAGGCACAGGATGAGCAAGCCCCTTCACCTCCGCCTGTGTGCGCACCAGTGGGTGTGGAATGTCGCTAGGCTGTCCCTGCGGTTACCACACACGGGACTTCTGTCTCTTCCCTCGCTCACCTTGGCGTGCTTTGACCTGTTCCCAGTCAACATTTTCTTAAGACACATAAAACAAACCAAGGTAAAGAGGCAAATGGGCAGGACTGCCCAGACAGCAGGTGTCCCTTAAGCCTGGAATTCCTGCCCCCTGTGCCCCTTGAAGCCCCTTCCTCCCATTTTAGAAATAATCTGCAGTTTCCTTTTCCACCTCCCCACCCCCAAAAGCCCGATGGGCTCAAGTTTCTGTTTCTGGAAACCTGAAGGCAGACTTGGCTTTCAGACATGGGGTGAGGGGCACTCAGGGCTTCCTCTTTGTCTTCAGCCTCTGCAGCTTCTCAACCCGTCCCCCACGCCACCCTCAGGCCACCAAGGGCCTAACCTGCTGGGTGGGAGGAGGGAAGGGTCCTATCCCCTCTCCCCCCAAAAGCAAGGTCCAAGCTGGAGAGGTGAGGTCCAGAGGTTTGGGGTTGCCTTGCTCAAGGTCAGGCCCTGTGATACTGCTGCTTGAGGCTCCAGAAATCCTCAGCCTCTGAGAGGGGTGTTTTAACCTTTTGCAGATAAGCAAAGGCAGATCAGAAGATGGGTGACAGAAGAGACAGGTCAGAGGTCCAGCAACCCGTCACTGGTCCTGGAGTGCCTGGCCCTGAGCTAACTTAACCTGGGACCCATCTTGGGGACCACCCCCCCCCCCCGCCCCCCAGGGCTGGCCAAGCCCAGGCTGCACTAGATTGACAGCATGGGTGGTCAACAGCTGCGATGGGGGAAGGGCAGGGGGCCTTCAAGGCCTTTAGACCCAAATGTCAGGGGATGGCTCCCTACCAGGGGCTGCTTGGGAGCCTGTGTGGTCCCAGAGCAGAGGAGCAAGGGGTGGGGAGGCCTGGACGGTGCCAGCCTCCACCTCACCAAGAATAACATTGCCCCAGTGACCTGGCTCTTGTCTGTGGACCCTCCATTTTCCCCAGGGCCCAAGGAGCCGGTTTGGCAGCGTCTGGGCAAGAAGCTGGGTGACATCACCCAACGAGTTTATGGTCCAGGTTCCTCAGAAATCACACCTGGTTGCACATTAACCAGCCAGCCCTAGAGGGGGAGGGGAGCTTCAATGGAGTCCCCAGCTTTTCATCCACAAACTCAGCCTGCCCAGTGGGGTGCAGCGCCGGGCATGCAGGGGGGTAGGCCAAGTGGGAGGGACAGGCAAGGAGCCAGAGGTCATTCTCAGAGTCTGTGCTTAAAAGACAGGATGGGCATTGCTTGCTCCTGGTGCCCCGTCCCTGAGCCCTGAAGAACCCAAAGGGGAAGTTGGTTGCAGTCAGGAGAGGAGTAGGGGCTGCTTTGGGGTCACTGAGCACCATGGGGTAAGAGCCTGGGCTACTCAGAGAGAGGGGGATGTCAGGGCACCTGGTCCAGGTGCAGCCTCCCCCCCCCCCCCCCCCGTGGACATCTTCAGCTTCTCTCTTCCTGACAGGGTGCCTGTGACTCTTGTCTCCAGGGTCTTTTTCCTGTCTGTTCCCACCTTTCTTCAAATCTGCCATTGGTTCTCTCAAGTTAGGTTTACTGGCTTTAAATCCCAATCCCCCATTGGCTGTGACCTCAGGCAGTTACCTAGCCTGAGTTTCCATAAAGTGGTCCCCACCCTGACAGGACTGTGGAGAAGGTTTAATATAATGATACTTACCTGGGATTCTTTAGAACCAGTTCTTGGTAGGGGAGTCCCAATATCCAAACTCTGCCCTGGGCAAAGTGTCCACCTGACCTGAGTAATCAGCTGGGGCTTGGGGGAGCAGGGCTAAGGATCCCGCTCAGGGCTGGGGCAGCCTCAGATGGAGCAGATGGGCAACCCTGGGTAGGCTACCTAGAGGAGGGGGCACTGGAGAAGCTAGCCAACCAGTCACAGACAGAGAGGCAAGTGGGAAGTTGGGACCACGGGAAACCACTGCCGAGTCACTAAGTCCCAATTTAGGCTCTTAGTAGGCGCCCAACCTCAGCTCCATATCACAGCTGAGAGGCTGGGGAAGAGGAACCCCCAGAAGTGGAAAGTTGAAATCTCCCAGTGGAGCAATTAGGGGGTGATTCAGGCAGGTGCATCACCAAGAGAGTGAAGCAGAGTGACCTGGAACAGAGGTTGTCAAGCTGTAGATGGGGCCGGCTTGTCTCCACGTTAAGGGGAAGAAGCAGCAAGGCCATAGTGAGCCACGTGGGCAGCTGGTGGCCAGAGTGCTGGCCGAAAAGGAACAATAACCCACTTGGGTGGCCACCTAAGTCCCCTTACCTTCTTACCCCTGAGAGGTTCCCAGACCCAGACCCAGCCAGGGCAGAGGCATGGTGGGGGGAGCTGAGGTTAGGCGCCTGGTTTCTACCCTGGACTCTCTGAGGGGCCCATGGCAAGGGCCACAGGCACCCTGGCAGTCCCGGCCCCAGAAAAAGGAGAATTCATCGTGCCCCACGGACAGGCTGGCCCTGCAGGGGCCTGGCCACTCCCATTTTGTCAGGCTGGGGTGTGGCCTACAGTCACTCGATTTAGTAGGGCCCAGACTAAGCCCAAGGTGGGCTTGAGGGGCTCTATCAGAACGAGCCCAGGGTGCTGGGAGCTGAGTGCTAGAGGAAGGCATTCCATATCCCCTGCTGTCCACCGCTCCGCCCCACGCCCTCTCTACAGAGGAACTGGCTCTGAATCAGCCCTGCTGAGACAGAACAGGGCTGCCGCTTCCCTTTTTTTTGCCGCTGTGTTCCCGCTGCCCTTCCCCCAGTGTGCCTGCTCAGGCTGCTCACCTGGTCCTCAGCACCCCCAATGTGAGCCCGGTTCATGCAGGACAGCCCGCCGCCTCCCCGAAGTGGAGAATGTGCCCCTGCAGGGGAGGCGAGGCTTGGCCTAAGGCCACTTCTGCAGACCCTTCGGGCCAGAGCCTTCTGGGACGACCCTCTGATCTGCAATTCCATTTTCTGGAATTCATCCTGGGGCCCAGTGTGAGGTGTTCCCAGAGTGGTTTGCTGGGACAACACGGCCAAGGCAAAGTGTCCTCGTAGGGCGTGGGCAGCTAGCAAAGGGCCAGCCTTTCCGGGGACTTCAGGGCTGCCAAAAAGAGTGCGTTACGAGGCCCTGCCCCGGTCCCCGCCCACAGCAGCGCGACCGAGGGGACGCTGGAACTTCTCGTTTGTCCTTTGCACGAGCTTGTATAAACAGCGAAGCCGTAGCGAGCAGAGGCCGCCCAGGAGGCGCGCTCCGCAGCCGGGAGGGGCTGCCCACGGGTCCCGGCATCCCGCGCGCGAGGGGCGGGGCGCCGTGACGCCATCCGCGGGCGCCGCGCCGCGCCGGAGCCGGAAGTGCGGAGGCAGCGTCGCGCGGCCACGTGCGGAGCGTCCATCAGCGGGAGCCCGCCGAGCCTGGCGGGTGAGACTCGGTGCGGCCCCCCCTCGCCCCGTGCCGGCCCGGCCTGCCGCGTCCCCAACCTCTGCTGGGGGGCCCTTACCTCTCCTGCATCCCCCCCTTGCCGCCCGTCCGCCTGGAAGCCCGCTTTGGGGGAGACTGGGGTGAGGGGGGTTCCGTGGAATGAAGCCTGGCCTGCAGGTGATACCACAGACCACTGACCGCTGCCCCGCTGGTGGCCGGTCCCTCCTCTCACACCTGGAGAATGGGAGTCGGTGTCCCCGAGAAGGGTGATGAGAGGGTCTGATCCTTAGTAGGAAATCGTGGGCTCGTCCTTTGCCATTGCCCCGCTTGAGTTTCTCCATCTGTGATTTGGGCTGATGACTTCTAATTCGTGACCTAGACCAAGAAGGGCTTAACACGTCAGTGCAGGGTGCAGCCCTGTTGGTCGTCCTGTTGGACAGAGCCAGGGACGGAGCCAGCCACCCCACCCTCACCGCTTGGGACCTGGGCCTCACAGCCCTCCACCCAGATCCCAGGTGCACCCTCTTGGCACCTTTGCATGCTCATGCCCACACACATTCTCCCAGGTCTCAGGCACCTGCCAGATAGCAACACCATGAGCTTCGTGGCGTATGAGGAGCTGATCAAAGAGGGTGACACGGCCATCCTGTCACTGGGCCACGGTGCAATGGTGGCAGTGCGTGTGCAGCGGGGGGCACAGACCCAGACCCGGCATGGCGTCCTGCGGCACTCAGTAGACCTCATCGGCCGCCCCTTCGGCTCCAAGGTGACCTGTGGTCGAGGTGGCTGGGTGTATGTGCTCCACCCCACGCCTGAGCTCTGGACACTGAACCTGCCACACCGCACCCAGATCCTCTACTCCACTGACATTGCTCTGCTCACTATGATGCTGGAGCTTCGGCCTGGCTCTGTGGTCTGTGAATCCGGTGAGTTCTTTGGGCTACCTCAATCCTGATTCTGAAAAATTGACTTGAAGATGAAAGTCTGACCCAGCATCCAGACAGCCTCCATCCTGCCCTTCCTGAAGACAGGCGTGGTTGCTCAGCTTCTACTTTACCAATGTTTTGGGGGGGCTGACTGCAGGGAGTGAGGGCAGAAGCAGGAGCACTAGTTAGGAGGCAGGTGCTGTAATCTGAATGAGAGTTGATGGCACTGGACCAGGGATTTCCCCCAGAGGAGCTGGTGTTCAGTGAGAGTCCTGCCTGCCTTGGCGAGGCAGGGCCAGAGTGCCACTTGGCTTTGGCCTAGGTGCTGACTGCCAGTCGCTACCTCTGTGCTGACAGGAGGGCAGAGAGTGGCTGGCCCAGCAGTCCCCGACCACCCAGCCCCAGGGCCGAGAGTTTCCCCTTCCTGGAGGGAGACCAGGGCTGCTCTGAGGTACTCATTGTAGGTGGGGAGTCTCTATCTCAAGCTCATCGTCGGCCAGCACTGCTGTCACTGAGCCCAGGGCCTGAGGTCGTTCCTGGCCCTTACACACACACACACACACACACACACACACACACACACACACACACGTGCTGGGGCCACCTGGGGTGGAGACTGAAGCATACAGCCTGGTCAGGAACAGCCCAGGCCCGATGCACCTATATTTCCAGCATGTGCCTCATGGGCTGTGCAGCTGGGCTCCAAGGTCACAAAGAGTTCCCAGAACCATTGCTTCCAGGTCTGAGGACTTGAGGCCATCTTATCCCTCTCAGGCCTCTTTCTCCATGTTGGCCAGCCAGATACTTTGAAACGGGAAGAGTCAGGTGCAGAACTTGGGCTGTGGGTCGGAGGGTTAGTGGGGTCTAGGCAGAGGCCTGCTGCTCAGCCACTGGGGACTTGGGGAGCCGGTGGCAGATGGGCAGCAGGCCCTCGAGCCAGCTCCATCCCCTACTGCTCTCTGTGCAGTGGGCGTGCTTCTGGGCTCTAATATGCCAGCTGCCCTCTAGGAACTACGGGTACAGCCGTGAACAAGACAGGCCAGGTTGCCCCTTCCCTGAGGGGACAGTAAGCCCAGTGTCACTGTTTCAGTGCTGTGATCGCTGTGAGGCTAGTAAAACTGGACTGTGTGTTTGAGGGTGGCTCCAAGAGGTCCCTCCACCTCGGTCGGTCCGGGAAGACCTCTGGCATGGGGACATTCAGTTGGAAACGAGGAGGAGGAGGCGCTACCAAGAGCCAAGCAAGCGAGAGTGTCACCCCAAGGGTGAGCCGTGCAGAGGCCCTGAGTGAGGACCCAGCAAGGAGGCCAACGTGGCAGGGGCAGGAAATGAGGTCGGGAGGAAACGGGCACAGCTCGGAGGGTGGTCGGGTCTGACTGTGCCCGTGTGGAGAGGCGAGAGCAGGGTCTCACCGAGGGGAACAGAATCGCCTGTCTGGTGGCGGTTACGGAGCCAGGAGGGAGGGCCCAGGCTGCGCGGGGGCAGGGTGGAGGCGGGGAGGCAGGAGCTACCTGTGGACCGAATGTGGGGTGGGAGAGGGGAGTCTGGGGCACCCCTGCGATGTCTGGTCGAGCTGTGGGTGTCGTTGACTGGGCAGGAAGGGCCGCCGGGAGGGGTTCGGGCTTGGAGCGGATCCAGCTCTGTCCTCGTTAACGCCGAGCGCTGTCGGGTGTTGGGAGGTCGTGCGTGTGCGCTGGACAATAGGAGTCTGCAGCGAAGGGACCTGGCACCGGGGAGCATGCATCAAGACTGGCACCCGAAACCGCAGGGCGGGGGAGGTCATGGGGGGACGCAGCCCCAGCTGGGCACAGCCAGGTGAGAAGTCAGGCGGAGGGGCAGCACTGACAGGAGCCGGGGAGTGGCCAGGGCAAGTGGAAGAGAACTGGCGGACGGCGACGTGGGGGAAGAGTGGGGCCCGGTGGCAAGTCGGCTGCCGTGTCTTGGTGCCGTGAGACCAGGCGAAGCGAGGGCGGAGGCACACCACACTCCCGCTCCACGTGGCCTGGAGGTGGGCGGACCTCTGAGTGGGCAGCGAGCTTGGGGGACTCGGGGCCAGCCACCGGGTGGGGGGCGGGGACGGGGTTTGCTCCGGTGCTGGGATCGGGCAGGGCGGCCGCTCTGCCGCCCGGACCCACTGCAGACCCCGAAAACAAACCCGGCCGGTCGCGTCCCCACCCAGCCCCAGTGCAGACTCGGTGACAAAACCGTGGGCAGCCCGGACCTGCCGGGCAGTTCCGGAGTGGTGCCCACTAGCGAGCAGGACCGTCTGACCCATGGGCCCCGTGTGGGTTTTTCCAGGGTAAGGGTGGGGTTGATTCTTAAGCGTCCCCGGCAGTCCTGCCTGACACCCGTCCCTTCCTGCCAGGCACTGGCAGTGGCTCCGTGTCCCATGCGCTCATCCGCACCATCGCGCCCACGGGCCACCTGCACTCGGTGGAGTTTCACCAGCAGCGGGCAGAGAAGGCCCGGGAGGAGTTCCAGGAGCACCGAGTGGGCCGCTGGGTGACGGTGCGCAACCAGGACGTATGCCGCAGCGGCTTTGGTGTGAGCCACGTGGCTGATGCTGTTTTCCTGGACATCCCGTCTCCTTGGGAGGCTGTGGGCCACGCCTGGGACGCCCTCAAGGTTGAAGGTACGTTGGGGGTTCTGGTGTGGGTCGTCTGAAGCCCAGAGAGGTCAGAAGCCAACAGGCCACATAGTGTGGCCAGGCCAGGGCCCCTTTTGACCTGAAGTCGGGGTGGGTCAGGCTGGCCGAAGGCTCGTGGGGAGGTGGAGAGGAATAGGAACTGGGGAGAACGGGGCTCCAGCTGAGCCTGTGTTCTTCGGCCTTGCCCCGCTCCCCCCCCACCCCCCACCCCCTGGAGCTGGGAGGCATCTGAGTTCCCTGGGGACTGTGGCAGCCCCACCTTAGAGGTGCCACCTGTGCCTCAGGGCACTCCAGACTCTGACCCCAGCTCTTGCCCGAAGAGTCTCCCCTCCCCCCACCAGCCACGAGCCAGCAGAGTAGCCCCTTTTAGGGAAGATACGAGATGTGGAGGCGGGAAGGAGGCGGGAACATTGGCTCTGAGCCAGGGAGGCGCTGGTGAGGCCCTGGGTTTTTCCCTTTTGTGGAGAAGGAGCCAGCCCAGGCAGCCAGGGCCCCTTCCCTCCTCCCTGCGGAGCAGAGCAGGACAGAGGGTGGGGAGGAGGGTGGAGAGCCACCCCAGGCGCCCCCAGGGGGAGGGCTGCCCTCCCCCCCCCCCCAAAAGACAGGTGCCAAGGCGCGCCTCAAACAGCAAGGCAGCAGCAGTGGGTCCCAGTGGGTCCCCTGCCGTGTCCCCGCTCTCTGCCAAGGTGGCCTGGGGCTCGGGAGGGGCTGAGCCCAGCTTCCCACCCCTCCACCCCTTCTAGCTTTACCCCCAGATGATGCCAGGTCCAAGTGGTCACCCTCCCGAGCCTTCCTCCTGTCGTTGGGGCTCCCTCCTGTGCTTGGCCGGGGGGAGCTGCACCATCCGTGGACCCCACCCCCTATACCCCTCCAAGCCCCTCCCTTGGGCTCTCTCTGTGTCTCTTGCTCATGGGCCTTGTATTTTCCGATACCTGCCTGCTCTGTGAGCCCGACCCCAGCGAAGCGCAGTCCCCAGGCTCCCTGGGACTCGGTCCGGCCGGAAGGCTCTAGCCCTCGCCCAGAGGGTCCTGTCTCCCCAGCAGTACGCTCAGGGGCCAGGTGCCTTCTTGGGGATGACACTGTGCCCTCTAGGTTGCCATCAAACTGCTCGTGCTTCCTCCAAACTCACCCCTTCCTGAAGATCCATCTGGCGGTCCCTGGGTGTGTCCCCAGGTGTGGCTGAGGTGACCAGGCCTCAGGGACATTCCAGGACTTGCCCGGCCACATCCCTTCCCCCGCCTCGGATTCCCCACACCCTCCTTGCTAGGATGGGGATGTGGGCTGGACGCGGGCCAGGCCGAGGGACACTGCAGGTGGGCCCTGGTGGGAGGTGGCAGGAAGGGGCTGTCAGCTCCCGCCTGCACCCTGTCATCCTTGGCCGTCGGTGCCTCCTGTTCCCCAGAGCGGGTGGCAGCCTCTAATTTCCTGTGACAGCAACAGCCTCCGCCCACCGGTGAGCCCCGTCCCCCACTGCCACCGTGCCGTGTGGTGAGTGCTCTTCTGGGCACGGCGCTCCTGCAGCTGGGACAGGGCTCTGCCCTGACCCCTGACCCCTGAGCCCGTTGTTCCTCCTGGCCCCGACCCTCGGCTTTCCCCGTAGAAGCGCCTGCCAAAGGCCAAAGAAATAAGGGTCGTGGGCTTGGTCTAAGTGGCCCCTTCCACGCGGCTCCCGGAGAGCCCCTGCCCCGCCGGCCTGTGCCCCTCCTCCACCCTGCTGCCAGGCTCTGCGTGGTGGAGGACTCGGCCGGCCTCGGGGCCCGGGACGGTGGCCGGGCACCCACACGCCCGGCCCGCAGTCCCCAGCCCTCAGGCTGCTGGCTCCTGAGCCCCCACCCCACCCCCCGCCCGGCTCCCCTGACTGCGCGTCTGGCTCCCCGCAGGTGGGCGCTTCTGCTCCTTCTCGCCGTGCATCGAGCAGGTGCAGCGCACGTGCCAGGCGCTGGCGGCCCGCGGCTTCTCAGAGCTGAGCACCTTGGAGGTGCTGCCCCGGGTGTACAACGTGCGCACCGTCAGCCTGCCCGCGCCCGACCTGGGGGCCGGTCCGGGCCCCGAAGCCGGCCCCGACGCCAGCCCCTTCCGCAGCGGCACACCCATGAAGGAGGCCGTGGGCCACACCGGCTACCTGACCTTTGCCACCAAGACCCCCGGCTAGCGGGCCTCCCCGGAGCCCAGGCAGGGAGGTGTGGCTCAGCCAGAGGCCGCCTTATAAGGTCAGCGGGCGACCGCCAGGCCGGGCCTGTGTTTAGAAAGGCGGGGGGGCGGGGCGGGCGGGCAGGGCTGGGGGGCCCCAGGGGGCGGCTCCAGGAAGGCCTCCTGCCCCAGTCACTGCTGGGCTCTGCTTCCCCGAGCTGCTGCTGTTCTTTTGCCACAGAAAATCTCCACTGTCGCAAGCTCTTCTGGGTGTTGAGGCCAAGGGGTGCCCCTTCCCAGGTGGCCCCAAGCTGGCAGGGAGGGGGGCAGCAAGGACTCCGAGGAGAAGGACCAGGGGCTTGCTGCCCCACTCGGTGTGCGGCCTGGCTCGTCCTCTCCCTGGGGCGAGAGCCTGGCGCTGCCCTGCACCCCCCCTCCCCCCCCCCCCAGAGCTGCCCGTGCCAGGCCGGCCCGGCGGCCAGGGAGAGGTGGTCTTGCCGTGTGGCCTCGGGCCTGGCCCAGCCTGCCTGGTGCTATACAGGCCAAGTGGCAGTGTCCTGCGGCCCCTCCTGTTGGAGAGACGGGGGAGGGGAGCCCTGCCCCCCTGCCGAAGTGCCTCCTGTGGCCGCGGTCCCGCCAGAGCCCCTGGCGTGGCAAGAAGCGAGACCGCGGCATCACTTAGCCGGGAGCCTGAGGAGGGCGGAGAAGTGCTTCAAGTGATCCGGCTGGCGGTCCCTCTCAGCTGTTTGAACCCCAGCTGTCCAACCCCGGAGCTACTTGGGTGCCCCACCCTCACGGGAGCCCTGGGGACAAGGGGGCGCATCCAGGGGGGAGGACACCCCTCCAGGGCAGGCCTGCCCTGCTCTCTGGCATCCATGCCTGCCACTGCTGCGTGAAGGGCCCAAGTGTCTGCCCTCGGCCTCAGCTGTCATTAGGAGCCTCAGTTTTCCCATGTTGGACGAGAGCCCCAGGGTGCTGTGCTGGCAGGGGGCAGGGGGCCGGCCCCGACCATGCCTGGCGGAGAAATAAACACCGTTGCCCCTGCCGTGCACCTGGTCTGTTTGGTGCCACTCGAGTCAGACCCTCATTCCCGACACCAACCTCCGGGCTGGGCCTCCCCACACACAGCCCTGGGTCTGCTCCTTCCTCTCCCTGTCCCAGGGCGGGGCGTCTGGACAGGGGCTCTGGACTCCAGGACAACAGCCTGGGACATGATGGACAAAGGGGCGAGTGTGTGGCCACCCCCACTCAGCTGCAGAAAAGGCCACTTGTCCTAGTGGGTGAGGGGGGAGAGGGTCTGCCTGTGTGTGTGTGTGTGTGTGTCCATGTGTCCATCCGTCCGTCCGTCTGTCCTTCCATCCTTCCGTCCCAGAGCACTGGACCCTCCATTCACAGCACGGTCTGTCTCTTATGCTTTCTGAAGGGACTAGAGCTCAAGAAAGACCCTCCAGGCCTGAGTCCGTGGGAAGATGCCAAAGGAGGTGGGCCTACTGGGGGGCTGGTCTCCTGGGGGAAGCGTCACAGGGCGGGGCTCCCTCTTCCTCCCAACCTCCTGGCAGGACCTGAGCCCCACCAGATTTCCTTGGGGCCCTGGGACCACTGTCCCAGCCTTCTCCTGCCTCCCGGGACCTGGCCTGACCTCTGAGCGGATGCTTAGCTTCGGGGACAGAGGAGGACCTGTGCCTTCCCCTGGCCTTTGAGAGAGAGGCCTGAAGGATGTCTGGCACAGGGCATGGCCCGCCTGGGCAAGCTCCACTTCCCAGATGGGGCTGAGGATGGCGATCTAGACCACGGCCCTGGTTTGTCACTGGGCCTGGAGATGCCAGAGGACTGGGGTCAGGAGACCTGCACCCCTCCGCACGGGCACACCAGGCACAGGGCAGCTCTCAAGTCTGGGTGGCCCCCTGGCCCCTCATCTGTGCCGCCAAGCCCCATGTGAGCCCCTGTGACCCCACTGGGCCTCCAGGCATCAGCCTTGCCCCAGGTAGCCCTCTGGGCCCAATTCAGCCTCAGTCTGGAGCCCCGTGTGGCCCTGAGCCCCCAGTGAACTCCTCTGCACCCTTAAAGACCACACTCAAAATGTGTCTCAGTGCCGCCCCGCCCCAGCCTCAGGCAGGAGCATTCTGGGGAACCATTCTCTGCTCCTGTGTCTCCTGGCAAAGGAGCCAAAGCCAAGTGGTGCCCCAGTTCTGCAGAAGGGGAGCCCAGTGTCCAGAGGCAGGGCCAGGGCCCATGGTGAGTGGCCGGTCAGCAGGTTGGTGACAGCCACCTCTGCGAGTCAGCAGCACGGGGCTGGTCACAGGGCAAGGATTCACGGGGACGTCCCCCGCCCAGCCCCAGACACTCACTCTGACCCTCAGTTTTTCCTGGAAATTCCTATACCCGCCCTGCCGCCACCCAAGATGTGAAGATGTCACACGTCCAACTGCCTCCCCTGCTGGCCTCCTCGGGCATCCGAGCCCTCGAACACCTAGAGACCCTGGCTCACTTGCTCCGTGGGTCACAGTCCGAGATCCCACCCTTCCCCCAGGAAGCCCCCTGGGCCTTGCCCTCTTCAGCCCTGGTGTGTTTTGCCCCTGCCCTCGCTATGCTTCACCCTTGCCTGCCTCTGAGGGGCTCACCCCCTCCACCAGAAGCCCCTGGGCTCAGGTGGGTTGGGGGCCCAGGGTGGGATTTTGGATGGGCAGCAGGTGGCATAATGGATGCCAGGCTGCTGGGGGCCACACCCTGTCTAACAAAGTGATGAGGAAGGGTTGTTTGCTCCATGAGGATAGGACAGCAGGTGGACTGCCCCACCCCTGCCCCCCTCACGCCACCTCCCCCCACCCACCCCAGCCTTGTCTGCCTCCGTTGCCTGTCTGTCTTCTAGGGACACAGGCCCCCCTCTCTCTCTCCAACCTGTTGCTGAAGGCAGGCAGACAGGCTGTGTGGGACCCCAGGCCGGAGAGATGATGCTGTTCCTACCCGGCTCTAGCTCACTGCCTAGGCGGAGAAGCTGAGGCCCAGAGGAAATGAGATTCTCTGGGGCCCAGGCTGCCAAGCTTCTGCATGCTGACCGGGGACTCCTAGATGCTCTCCTGCCCTGTGTGGTCCCTTGGATTGTAACCACAGAGGCCAAAGGGGAGAGCAATTTCCACTGGAATCCTGGAAGGCTCCCCAGAAGAGGTGACCGCTGTGCGAGGTGTGGAAGGGCTGGTGGAAACTGGAGGAGGATGAGCAAGGGTCCTTCCAGGTGGGAGTGTACAGGCCTCAGACAGGAATCCCACGGGCAGGCCTGGGAGAGGGCAGCTTGATGAGTTGTAGAGGGCAGTGTCCCCACCTCTGAGACTGGTAGCTGCCTGCCCTGTTTGCAAGGCTGCTGTGCGCACAGGCTGGCCGCCCAGACACAGTGCCCCACTGTACCCAGAGGCTGTTGGGCTCACAGGCCAGGCTGGGGGTGTCCCTGCCTCCTGGTGGGGCCTCAGGTGGGAGGGTCTCCAGGGGCCTCCCTGCTGGGGGTCTTGGCCCCTGATGCCCCAGGAGGGATGTGCAGGTGGAGGCTAATGTTGCCCAGTCCTCAGAACTCTGCCCTCTTGGCCAGCCTCGCGGGGTGTGTCCGCCAGCCCGGCAAGTGCAGACCAAGCCCCTGCTACGGGTCACGCCCTCCCGGCGCCGGGAAGCAGACGTTCGGGCAGCCCTGCCTGCCCCTGTGGGGCTCCCGGGAACCAGGCACCAACGGTGCAGGTGAGAGCCACGAAGTGGAAGCAAAGCAAGGGAAGGGGTTTCAACCCGTGGTGTGTAGGGGGGACGGAGGGTTGGGACCATCAGGAAGGCCTTGCCGGGAGGTGGCCCCCTGCAGTCGCCGACGGACAAGGATATTTGGACTTGATTCTTAGGGAGGCCAGACTCCACTGGGCCCTGCACTGGGGGGCTCGGGCTCTAGGCCCACCTGCCTCACATCCTCCCTCTGGGCACCGTGGTGACGGTCCCTTCCCTCCTGGCAGAGAGGAGGACACACACAGTGCCTGCCTGGGGGTGGGAGTGGGGAGGAGCTGCCATGGGATTGAAATATCCAGTTGGCGTTTGCCCAGTTGGTGCTCGTACGACGTTTTGGATTGTTGTAAGTTAGAGGGGTGTTTGTTAAATAATCTCTACGCCCATTGTGGGGCTCAAACTCCTGACCCCAAGATCGAGAGTCGCACGCTCTTCTGGCTGAGCCCTCCAGGCACCCAGAACATCTGTGATTGTCATCGCTGGTGAGAGCCACTGCTGCCACCGCCTCCGGGAAGCCGTCAGTCTCCGTCTCAGTTTCCAATGCCAGAATCTTGGGGCCACTCTGGGTCTGACAATGTTCTTTGGTGTTTGAGGTCCTCGAACGGCTTTTTGCTTCAGGGGCACTTGGCTAGTCTCTCAGGATAATGGGAGAGAAGATTTGACACTGAGACTGCTCTGGAAAACCCAGCTCATCCGCCCGCTGTGCTCACGGTTGTGTAATAAAACAGAACCGCAGGAACATCAGGCCAGCGGGGTGGGGGTGGGGGGAAGGAGCACTTTGGGTGACCTCAGGGCCTTTGAGGTACGTGCATGGTCAATCAGCTGTCACGCAGGCGTGCTACATAAGAAATACCTATCCCCCCATGGCCGCAGAGGCTGCCAGCAGCAGTCCCTTTCGCCCTCAGATCTGCGGTGTGGCTGCTCTTGGCCGACCTCAGCCAGGCCTGTTCACGTGCGGGGCCAGCTGATGTCAACTCAGCCCGGCCCCCCGCTTCTCTGCTCCCTCTGGGGCTGCGGCCTGGCCTGCGTGCAGGGAGGGGGGCGGGCGGGCCCTTCCCGAGCCCTGCATCACACGGCCTGCCCTCGGGTCGGGCGGACAGGGGGGCGCTGCGGTTCGGGTGGCGGGACTGCGTGGCAGGGGCGGGGTGGGGGGCAGGGCAGGGCGTGGGACCGCGGGTCTCTGCCGGCCTCGCCTGCCCTCCCCGCCTCGCCCCTCGGAGGGAGGAGGGCATTTCAAAGTCAGGCTGCCTCGGGAGCGGCGTCGGCGTCGGCGGGAGGGAATAGCTCGGCTCCCACCAGGCTGAGAATAGCTCAGAATTGGGTCACGCTCACCGAGAGCTCCGGTCGCAGCCTCCAGCCTTTGACAGTAATCAGCTTTCTCCCTGACATCTGTCCCTTCAAAGGGGGTCGGCCGGGTGTGGGCACATTTTTAGAAGAAGCAGAGGGGCCAGGAGGGGAGGAGGGTCCGGTAACGAGTTGGCCCTACATCCCTCCACTCTCCCCGCCCCTCCGGGCGGGCCACCTCCACCCCTCCCCCGACCTGCGCCATCCCCCACCTCTCAGCCGCCAGCCACCAGCCATGCCCTCCTGCCTGCGCTCTGGCCGCCCTTGCCCTTTACCTCCCGAGTCTCCCTCTTTCTCTCTCTGGGGCCCTCTTTCCTTCCGTGGAGGATAGAAGCAGCAGTGGGGGGATCCTGGGGCTCGTGTCTCTCCAAGCCCTCAGGCCTCTCTTCAGCAGCCCCTTACCCCCCAACTTGAGCCCAAAATAGTACGCAGCCCTTTTGCCCCTAATGTCCTCAAGTCCTCCCCACGTGCCCACAGATGCTCTGTGCGTGTGCCAGTCACCAAGCACTTGGCACAGGGGGACCCTCTGAGTCTCAGCCCTCAAGTCCCTCCCAGCCTGTCCCCACAGCCAAGCGTGGACCCTAGGTCTGGCACCCCAGCGAGAGACAGAAATCACTGTGTCCTGGGACAGGAGGTGGACAGGGTTTTCTGAACTCCAGACATTTAGGGAGATGCTTGAGTGGCCTTTACTTTGCCAGGACCCAAAGGTCGGCACCCCCTACTGACTTCCTGTCTCTGTAGCAAAATCAGGATGTGTCCGCCCAGAATGAGTTCTGCCAAGCTGCCCTCCCCCAGAAGGCAGAAGTGACCTTCCACGGCCAGGCCTCGGTCCTCTCTGCTGGCCAGGCCGTCTTTCCAAACCCACAAGGCAGTTCCCGTGGCGAAACATTCCTGAGTTTGGGTCGCGGGTGTGTCCAGGAAATCTCCCTGGAGCTGAGGCCTCCCGGCCCTTGGACCAGCCGAATCAGCATCGCCTGGGGGCTCCGTGGAAATGCTCTTCCCTGGCCCCACCCCAGGCCTGCGGCATTCGGAAGCTGGGGGCACGGGGCTCAGTGATCACTGCAGAGACACCAGCAACTCTCCAACTTTCTTCCTTCTTTTGTTTCTTAAAACGCGCAAACGCATCCCGATTACTTGAGCAGCAAGGTCAAGTCCGCTGAGGCTTCCAGCACCATGGATTCACTCCAGGCCGCGCTGGTGTCAGTCAGAGCTTCACTTTGCCTCAGCCTGCTCCTGCTCGGAACTCTCGTGTCGTCCCCAAACCCTTCTCTTGAGATCGCTGTGTCTCTGGAGGCTCATCTCGCTGGCGAGCTGGGAGAGGCAGCGCACGCGGACCCCTTCGGGACCCCTTCGAGTCTTGACGTGAACGAACCAGGGGTTTTATTTTACAAAATGAGACATTTGGGAAACTGAAGTCTGAGCGCTTCGTGGGTTTAAGGAATGACACCTTTTTTAGGTGTGCTAATGGTCCCGGGAGGTGGCCCTGGGCCAACGGAGTGGAGGCTGGGAGAGAGGAAGCCCCATACTCCTTGGACGTGGAAGGCTTTGCATTTTCTTATATTTATTTTTGAGAGAGAGACAGAGCGCGAGCAGGGGAGGAACAGAGAGAGAGGGAGACACAGAACCCAAAGCAGGCTCCAGGCTCCCAGCTGTCAGCACAGAGCCCGACGCAGGGCTCGAACCCACAGACCGTGAGATCATGACCTGAGCTGAAGTTGGATGCTTAACAGACTGAGCCACCCAGGTGCCCCTCTTTTTTTTTTTTTTTTTTTTTTTAAGTTTGTTTGTTTGTTTATTGAGAGAGAGAGAGAGAGAGAGAGAATCCCGAGCAGGCTCCATGCTTTCAGCCCAGAGCCTGATGCAGAGCTTGATCTCACCAACCCTGGGATAGTGACCTGAGCCAAAATCAAGAGTCAGATGCTCAACCGACTGAGCCACCCAGGTGCCCTTGACATTTTCCATAATACATTTTTTAAAAGGAAAAAAGTGCCCCAGGCCTTTTCAACCATTTCTTTGCTCTAGACTTTCCAGGCAGCAGGAAGAAGTTCCTGTCTTTGCAGGTGCCCCAGACTTACTTCCCTCAGCCTCCTCTGAAGTCAGGGCCCTGGTGTTTCTCTAGGGTTTTCCAGCATTGGGGCAGGGGGCAGTGGGTCACACGCTGCGGGGCAGGTGGGAGAGGTAGGTGGCCCGTCCCTGGCGGGGCCACAGTGAGCCATCCACTCTCTGCTCCTCGCATGGATCCAAGGCCACAGACCCAGGAGTGGGTTTGCTGTGGTGGAGGGTGGGCCTTGCGAGTGGCCCCAGCACAGAGGGAGGGAGGGCCCTTGCTTCCTGCCCTGGAGAAGGCTGTGTCCCACAGCTCCCAACTCCAGAAGACCACCCTGTTTCCTCCTTCCACACCCTCCCTCAGCCCTGCCCCCGCCCCACTGAACTTGTCCCCCAGAAAATAGCGCAGAAACCCATTTCATTGCAGCGTAATTGACATGTGATGGGTGGCGCCCATGTAACTCTCCCGATCCAGGAGTCCTGTGTGACCCCATCCCCTTTCCCGCCGTCTCCCCTGCCGGGCCCTAGGCAGCCGCTCTTGGCCACTATCATAGCATTTTCGAGAAAGAGGCTCTAAATGGGACTGAACCAGCGACTGAGGTGAGGAGTGAACGTGGTTTCAGAGGCACCCTCAGAGCAGGTAGCTGGCACATGGCGGTCGGTGGCGCCCCAGCTGCCCGCACCAGCAGCCTTAGGCTCCCAGGATGCTAGGTGCATGGACCAGGGCTCTGAGCTGCTAGATACACAGAAGAGGCCTGCGGACTCGGAGACTCAGGCGGCCAAGGAATGCGGGCTGCGGGCTGAGGGGCGGGGGCGGCAGGGGTGACCGGGGCCTGTTGCTAAGCTACGGGCACAATGGACATTCCCGGCACTAGGCAACGGGGGGGGGGGGGGGGGGGGGGGGCCCGGGGCCGTCGCTGAAGGAGAGGTGGGGACTGGAGGCCCAGGCCCCCCCATCCCCCAGCTCTGTGCCCCCGCCAGGACGTGAAGGTTCACTGGCTGCCTGGGCCCTCGGGGTAGAGTGCCTGCCCTGTGCCGGCCCCAGGCGCCCTCCGGGACCCAGGCCCACTGGCTCGGTTCCTGCAACGCCCTCCCTGCCACCCCCTCCCGGCCTCTGCCTCCTCCGGTCCTGCTTCCTGGCTGGTCCCCCACCATCTTGATGCAGGAATTTCAGGGGTCCTGGGCAGATCTTCGAGGTTTTGGTGGGACCCCAGTCCTCTGCCGTCTGCTCTGTTCCCCAGCCCTCAGGCTCGGCACCCCCGCCTTCAGCCCAGCCTGGCCAGGGCTGGCTGTGCTTGCAGCCCCCGCCGTGGCCCCGCTTGTGGCCCCCGGCGGCCGTCCCCAGCGTCCAGCCTGGCCTCTGTTTGTCTGGGACAAGACGAGGGCTTTTGTGTTGCCCTTCAGGCTCCACTTCCTCCCTCCGCGGAGAGACTGCTAAGGAGCTCTGGGCCCAAGTGCCACCAGCTGGCCCTGGGGGGTGGGGAGGGGACGGACTCAGCAGGCTGGGGACGGAGGTCCACGTGGCTGGCCCCCGCCCCACGGCCCT
This sequence comes from Panthera leo, assembly GCF_018350215.1. Taxonomy (NCBI): domain Eukaryota; kingdom Metazoa; phylum Chordata; class Mammalia; order Carnivora; family Felidae; genus Panthera; species Panthera leo. The sequence goes on from NC_056684.1 coordinate 144,511,860, forward strand.
CACTGAGCTCCTGGGTCAGGCCACCAGGCCTTTGCCCACGCAGCTCCCCCATCCAGTGCTTTCTGCGCCGTGGGCCCCCTCCCCCCAGGGCGCCCCCGCCTCCTCTCTCAGCCTGGAGAGACCCCAGGGCCGCTGGGCCCTCTCGCCCCACCCCACTCCCGTGTGTGTACACACAGCAGATACACGCACGCACAGGCCAGGCGTCACGCGATCCGGAGAGAAGCTGGGTTTGGCGGCTGAGTGCAAGGAGCGTCGCCCTGAGCCTCTCCCCGTGACCACGCACCCCCAGGCCAGGGGACCAGCTGCCTGCCCCCTCGAGGCTGCCTCCTAACACCTCAGGCTCCCTCTCACCTTCCTGCAACCCCTACTCCTGAAGGGAGCTCGCCTGCCTGCCTGGGGGACAGCTAGACACAGGACCCCCCCCCCCACCCCCCCCCCCCCCCCCCCGCCGCCAACTAAGCCGAGACCCCTCCAGCTGCCCTGGGCCCAGCATGGCATTTGGGAGGGAGGGTGCTGCACCTCAACTGCTGCTGTCACTCTTCAGGAGCGAAGCCAGGGAAGGGGCCCGCTCCGTCCCCTCCCCCACTCCGTCTACTTTCCAAGGAGGCCCAGGCCCGGCCTATGCTGAGCTGGGGGGCTCTTCTAGGCTGAGAGCTGGGGACAAAGAGGCAGCTGCCGGTGGGGGGTGGGGGGGGTGGGGGGTGGGCATGGCCTTTGTGCGCGTCCGGCCCCTCCTGGTGACCTCACTGCCGGCCAGAGAAGGGCCCTTTCTTCCCAAAGGCGGCTGTTGGGAATCCGCCTGGGGACAAAGCCGCTGCCAGGCGGGGAACAAGTGAGCGGATGGCCCCCCTCGTGGCATAAATTAGGGGGCCTGAGGTGGAGGAGGGGACGGCGGCTGCAGCTGGCGCCCAGGGCGGTGGGGGAGGCGCGCCGTTCTCGTTCTCGTGCGCAAACGCACAGCCGACCCTCCCTCCCCCCCCCACGGGTACACGGGCTGCCCCCTCCAAGCCTCATTCATTCATTCCTCACGTGGTCATGAGCGCTGGCCTTGCGGACACAGACCACCTGCTGGAGGAAGGACTGGATGCGTGTCTGCCGGGCGGGGGCTCTGGTCCCCAGGGGAGGCTGGGGCTGAGCGTGCACGTCTGCGGGTGTCCGAGGTCCAGCAGGTGCCCCTCAGCCTGGCCAGTTCATCAGGTGAGGTCAGGAAAACGTTTGCTTTTAGATGAGTGGTGTCTTATGACATCCCCCCCCCCCCCCCCCGCGCTGTGGGGCCAAGGGCTTCCTGTCCCCAGGGCCCCTGCCACTCCACAAAGTGTCCTCACAGCCTTATTGGCCCTTAGCCCTCAGGGCGCTGCCCCAGAGAGGACTCCTGCGGGAGACCCCGTTGGGTCTGGGTAGCCCAGGGCAGCCAATGGCAGCAGGGACATGTGGACGGACGTCACAGATAAGGCTCAGCCAGCGCGGCTCACCCAGGTGGTCCCTCAGGCTGCCCCATGAACACACCCGGGTCTCCTCTGGCTACTTGCTTAGCCTCCCTGGGCATCGGAAACGCTTGACTGTCCCCAGCCCCACAGTTCTGAGTGCACCTGGGCTCCAGGCCAGACGGGCTTCCTGTAGGTGGAGGCAGCGGGCGTGGCACTGACCCTCGAAGGTCAGAGTGGGCCAGGAGGCAGGCACAGGTGAGCTTAATGTCAGGCCCAGGGGGTGTCCTTTGAAGGATGAACCTCCCCACCTGCCCCACCTGCTGTGAGTGGAATCTGGCCCTGGTGTCACAGCCCTGCTGTTAACAGGGGCTGAGGTGTCTGAGAGAGTGAGGGGCACTGGCTCTCCTGTGGGTCCTGTCCCATGAGGGGGCATATGGGCAGCTTGGGGCTCTGTCCCCAGTGCTCCAGGCTGCCCCCTCCCACTGAGATGCTGTCCTGACTTGGGGAGGCCCAGGCCTGAGGCCTTTGGGGTACAGAGAACCTCACGGCTGGCTGTCAGCACAGCAGCGCAGAGAGCCCTGAGGTTTCGGGGGGCTCCAAAGGTCTTTAGCAACCACTGAGTCCGCAGCTCACCAGGAGACGGGGGGGGGGGGGGGGGGGACTTGTGTGGCTGAGCACCTACTATGCTGGGCATTTCTGCCCCCGTCACTCTCAAGGGACAGGAAATGATCCGCACGGGCCTGGCCCCACATCCACGGTTGGGTGGGAGGCTCGGAGGAGGCCAAGGCTTCTAAGGCAGGAGCCCCCAAAGGCCAGGGTGTGCAGCCCCCCCAGGAGGCCTGAGAGCCCCGCACCCTCTCCTGGAACAGAGAGCCCGCAGGCGGCGGGGGCGGGGTGTAAGTAGGCCAGCGCTCTGTGCCACGTTGCCATGGTGCCGCAGCAGGCCTCCTGGGACGTTCCCAGGACACCTCTGGCCGCCTCCAGAGCTCCCTCTCCAGCCCCGCCCAGGCCCTGTCCCCAGGCTGGGGCTGTTCCAGTCCCTGGCCCCTCTGCCCCCAGGCCCCTCGCCCACCTGCCGGCTGCTGGGGGGTCCGTGGCACAATGTCTCAGGCCCACCTTGTCACACACACAGCACACACGTGCATGCACACACAGGCACACAGCGTGCGGCACACGTGCACACAGAGGCACACCCATGGCACACGTGCACACATGCACACACGCACAGCCACACAAGGCGCTCACTGGAGCTGCAGGAGCCATGGCCCTAGAGTCCCCGAGAGCTCCACCCACGTTCGGCCCCAGGCAAAGTGGAAGTGAGATGTCTGTGCAGAACTTCCGGCTCCAAGACCCGCCTGGGCTCCAGGGGCCACTAAGCCCAGAGCTGGGCTTCAGAGGCCTTGGCAAGGAGCCCACCTCACTTCATCTGCTTGCTGACGGTGGAGAGGAGGGGAGGGGGCTCTCCTGGCCTAGGATTTAGGGGACTCACTGGTCTAAAGGGAGGACACGAGTGGCACCGAGTTCAGATGAGGCCGCCTCTGGGAGGTATTGGGACCTGCTGGGCTCCTGCCCGCATGTTGGCTGTGCTCCCCCTCGCCCAGGGCTCCGTGGGCCACACTCGCCACTGCTCGCTTCACAGACAGCGGCCCAGAAACACACTGGTGCACAGCTGCCTTGGCAAGGCCGCGGGCTGTCTCGGGGGCCCATTGGAGCACAGAGAGGCCCTGGGGCCCTAGGCAGCCCAGCCTGGCTCTCGTCAACTGATGTCAAAGAGTGGAGTTTGGGCATCAGGGGAGAGAGCGGGGGTCCCTGAACCTCTGCGGGACCCCAGTGAGGGGGCAGGGAGAATGGCAGAGCCGGGAAGCTTCCCTGGAGAGGAGTGCTGGGAAGGGGCCAGGTGGGAGGGGCTGGGGCCCCTTGCTGGAGAACGCCCAGGCCCCCTTTGAGGGTCACAGCTGGGCCCCTGGATCCCCTGCCGCAGCCTCTCCATCTGACAACACAGGGCTGGCCAGGGGTCATCCCCAAGTCCCCCCGAGTTTGAGCACATGCAGGCCCCTGGGAAACGGGACAGCCGCCTCACAAAGAGGCCCCACTCGACAGAAACCACACCTGTGCGGTGGCTGTGGCCTCCATGAGCGCTTGTGTCCTTTGGGGGAAGCGTTATTGTCTGTCAGAATCTCAAGTTCCCTGGGAAAGGCCTTGAGCTCTTAGCAATGTCAAGGCCTGAGCCAAGGGCCCAGCAGTGCCAAGGCTTCCAGGCCTCTCTATGGCATAACGCCATGTGAGGTGTGCTCAGGAGAGGCAGGGCTGAGTGCAGGGTCGGGGGGTGGCCGCTGAGAGGCCCAGAAAGCCTCCTTCGTCAGGGGCATGAGAGGCAGGGCAGAGGGGGGCTTCATGGAGGGGCAGGTGGATGGGCTGGAGCCAGGGCGCTTGGGCGAGGCAGGAGGCAGCGGACGTCAGGGGTGGAGGCAGGGAGAGGGCCTTGTTCCTGGGGCTGAACTGATGGCAAGGAGGCTTCCCTTGCGCCGAGGCCACTGCCACAGTGAGGCTGGCCAGGCTCGAGGCCAGGAGTTAAGGTCCCCCACTCCCCAGCTGTACCCTAGGCCACCCGCCAGGCTCCAGGGGAGCAAATGAGCCTGCCAGGGCAGGTGCCATCACCCCACACACCCTGCCCCACCGGCTGCTTGTGGGCAGCACGAAGCCAGCGTCCAGAGGCCTGCCTTGCTCGGTGACGGTGACCTTTGCCTGGCACACCATCGCCTGTGCTGCCCTCATGGCTGCTGACCCCACAGCACAGTGTGGGGACCCTGTCAGCCTGGGATGGCTCTGGGAGGGCTGCTGGGGGAAGCCCAAGCCTGGAGAAGGACAGGGGATGACAGGGCTCCTTGAGTGCCAAAAGTACCAGGGGGAGGCCCAGGGAGGGTCAGGACCAGCCTTCCCTTCCCACAGCAGCCTTTCCTGACCCTGAGGGTCCAGACCGCAGCCCAGGCACACTTAACGTGCTGTGGGTCTTCTGGCTCCTTCCTCCTTTCCAGCCTTCCTTGACTTTCTCCACCCCTCTGCCCTAGGCCCCAGAACACAGGAGCTGTAGTGGGGCTTGAAGGCAGAGGATGGGATGGGGATTACCCAGCTCCAGGGGGTGTCTGTCCAAGACCAGAGCATCACAGAGCCCCAAGGGGCCAGCACATGGGCTGGGGCAGGGAGGTCAGCGGGAATTCCCAGGGGCGGGGGGGGGGGGGGGGGGGGGGGACCAGCCTGCGTGGAGAACTGGACAGACAGCATGGGCTCCCCTGCCTGCCAGGCGGGGGGGCTCCACCCTGATGGTGTGGGGCGATGTGGGCTGTTGGTGGGTGGGCCTGCAGGCCTGAGAGGGTCCGGCTGGACCCCAATCCCCAGCCGTGCCTCGGGAGCTGCGAGAACCTCCATCGTGGTGCATAGTGGTGGCGTGACGGGTCGCAGAGCCCCCACAGGCACCAGCGAGGCGCAGAAGCGGCGGCCAGGCGGCGCCGCGGCCACCTGTCCACCAGCACGAGGGCAGGTGCGCCCGGCGGGGGCCCAGGCGCGACAGCTGCGACGCCCACACTGCTGCTCCCTCCACCCGGCGCGGCCCTGGGTCTGCCGGGCCGGGTCGCGGGCGCCGCCTGGCGGCCGCTATCACAACAACAATACACGACCGGCTCCTCAGGCCTCCAAGGTCAAGGGGCCGCGTGCTAAGCAGGGGCACCGTGCGCAGTGCTGCAGGTGCGGCTCTGCGGAGGGCCAGGGGCGTAGAGGGGGCGGGGAGGGTTTTGTGGAGCCCTCCTTGGCCCCCCGGCCTGGCAGGCCCCACACGAGTGGGGCTCAGGCCTCTAGAGAGCTCGCCGGAGGGATCCCCTGGGGCGCCCTCCCAAGCCTGCTGGGGTACAGGCCTAGCGTCTGGATAGACACCCAGGGGAAAGCACCCGGTCCCAGAAGGCCACCTGTACCCGGCCCTCCGTGCTCAGGGACCCTAGGGTCCAGCAGGCAGTCCTGCCACCCGAGGCACCCACAGCTCCCCCCACAGCCAGCAAGGTGCCATGGGATCCAGCCCTGACGAGAGAGTTGCCCCTGACCTTCCCCCAGGGGCTGCTGCCCCTCTGGGCCTTTGCCTTGGCCACCGGTCTGCCTGCACCCTCCTCCCCAGATCCTCACATGGCCCCTGCCCACAGGGCCGCCCCGAGAGCCACGTTGGTCCCGGGACACCTTCCTTTCCTTTAAGTGGCTGGGTGGGGGGTGAGAGCAGGAAGATGGGGCCTGAATGTCCCGGAGACGGGAAGGCTCCCAGGAGCCGAGAGCCGCGGGGAGCGCCCTGTCCTGCAGGGGCGGCCCACAGGGAAGGAAGCACGAGGAGGCCTGCAGGGGACGCCTGCGTAAGACCTCGGGCTGAGAGCGGGCTGCGGGGCCTCCCTGCCCCAGGCCCCAGGGACGGGCTTACAGTCTCCACCCACTCACCCATCAGGTGTTTACTAGTTGAGCCAGGTGCCGTTCTAGGTGCCGAGGGCACGGCCAGGAAGAAAACCGTTTCGTGTCCTCGGGGTCTGGATGGAGACAGGGGTGACCCTCCACGTGCTGCAGCATCGCACTGGGTGACTCTCCAGAGCCCGCGGACCAGGACCGCGGCCAGTCTCTGGCACGAAGTGCTTGCCGTTGGCTCCCGCTGCCCCGGGGGGTTCACGGGGCTCGGTCTGAAGCCTGGGGTGGGTGCCGACCCCTCAGCGGTCGGCCTGGCCGTGCCGAGGACCGGGGAGAGCGGCCCAGAAGCTGATCCCTTCTGCAGGGACGGCCGTCAGGTGCGCGTCGATCTGCCTGTGACCAGGCACCAGACAGGAGCGATTCCATTCTCCGCCCTCCCCGGGGAAACAGAGATGGGGAGAGAGGCGGGTGGGCTGCACCCAGACCGCGGGGGTCCCGGTGGGACCCTCCACACCTGTCTCCACCCCTGTGAGCCTGAGCCGAGGCCGTAGAGCCTCCGGGGCAGAAGGCTCCTGCCTCTGCCTGACACGCTGGGCCTGGGGCACCTTGCTGTCTAGTCCCGGGCCTGGCCGGGAAGAGGACAGGATGGAGGAGGCCACAGTGTGCACCCCGCGGGGGCTCCCTCGTGTGGGAGCTGCCTGCGTCCCTTTGGCTCATCGCCCAGAGAGGCGCTCAGCCAAGGGCCGTTGGTCGGAGGCGGTGCCCTCTCCACACGGGCCCTGGTCTGGGGCACTCTTGACCCTGTCCGAGGGGTGAGGTTGGTATACGGCGAGTTCCTGACAGCGACACCAGGATCCTGGCTGCAGGTGCAGTGAACCGAAGTTCTTTGAATCCTGATGAGCAAAAAGGCAGCTGAGTTTTTTAATTTAAGATTCTATTATTTTTTTTAAACTTTTTTTTAACATTTATTTATTTTTGAGACAGAGAGAGAGCATGAACAGGGGAGGGTCAGAGAGAGAGGGAGACACAGAATCTGAAACAGGCTCCAGGCTCTGAGCTGTCAGCGCAGAGCCCGACGCGGGGCTCGAACTCACGGACCGTGAGATCATGACCTGAGCCGAAGTCGGACACTCAACCAACTGGGACCCCCAGGCACCCCTGAAGCATGCAACTCTTGATCTCGCAGTTGAGAGTTTGAGCCCCACATGGGGTGTAGAAATTACTTCACATCTTTTTTCTAAAAAAGGACGCAGGGTTTATCGACGTCGGCGCCCAAGGCGGCGTGCGTCGGCTAGGAGTCCTCAACGCCCGGTGCGAAGGACCCGTGCTGTGGGAGCCAACTGAGGCCCAGCGGAGAGGGGGGAGCAGCAGGGCTGAGATCCAGGGCACCGGCCTGGGAGCACAAGGTCAGGAGCCCTGCGGGGAGGAGCCTCTAGGCGAACCAACGCTCAGCAGGAGCCCTGAGCCGGTGCCATCCCAGGCGGTGACGGAAGGAGGTGACGGAAGGCGGTTCCTGGAGCAGGTGACACCGGAGTGTCTGAATCACCCAGGAAACAGGAGACCAAAACCCGCCTCGGAACAGTTCCAAGAAGTAAACGTGCACGTAAATGCTCCACGCGGGGCCTGACGCGTAGAGAGGCCCAGCCTGCGATGGCTTGAGAAATGAAGCGTTTAGATTACAGCAGAAGCAATGGGAGCCACCGTCAGACACATCCTGACAGCCTGGGTACCTCACACTCCCCTCCAGGGGCCCGACTCGGGCCCGGCTTGCACCCCAGCTGGCGCTTTTGCTCGCCAGGGCCTCGCCCCCGCCCGCTCCGGGGTTTCTGCCGCCCGGTTCCTTTAGGGGCCCCCGAGCCCCCTCCCTCAGCCTCGGGGCCCGTGGCGCCCCCTGGCCCCTGCGAAGCACACTCAGCACCTGCCCCGCCCTCCTGATGTCCAGACGTTTAGGCGAGAGACGGCGCCGGGGTGCCCGGCACACGTCCTCCAGCACCTTAACCACCCTGGGCTCTCTGGGGCAACACGGCCCGACGGCTATGTTCCACCCAGCAGCACAGCATTCAGCACACGGCGCGAGCTGGACCAGCCGGGTTCGAGTGTCCGGAAGCGATCAAAGCCCGACGCGGTACACGGTGCCGGCAGAGGCAGAGGATTTGTTACGCGTTTCAAATGTCCCCCCAGGGTCTTTTTAACCCGTACAGCTGGTTTCTTTTCACTTCTGGGCCTGTGACGCATCTGCACGGCCGAGGACGCGCCTCTGCTTCTGTCGGGGCCATCTGAAGACGCCAGCGGGTAGACGGGAGACAGCAGGGAAGTGCTCGTGGAAGGCGAGCAGCAGAAAAACCAAGCTGCCGCTTTCCCGTAACAGGCGGAGGACACGCGGGGAGGCTGCCCCGAGCGACAGGGACTTGTCCTCGCGGGAGGCAGAGCGGGGAGGCGGCCGAGGGCCCCGGAGGCCACAGCGCGATCTTGGGAGCCCCGGAAGGACCGACAGGTCAGGACTCCGAGCTCCTCCACACGGGGTGAGCTTCAGTACCTCAACTCAAGCCTTTTCTCCGGGGGGAGGAGCTCCCCAGACTCCCCCCTTTCCTAGGGCGAGGTCAACTCCTGTGCGCGGGCCCCGGGGGGCCGCTCTCCGGCGCCCACGCTTCCGGGGCTTTTTACACAGGTACCCCTTCACCTGCCACAGGACCCTGGCCCGTGCTTAGTGCTGTCACCTTCTTAGGCCACTGCCACCGAACGGACCTACGGAGCCCACCTTCCCCTCGCCTGGCCCGCTCGAGCAAGACCTTTTCCTCCCCAAAGCAGGCAGTCAGTGAAGGTGAACACATCAGAACAGAACTCACACCTCAGACTCCTATCCTTTCTCCACTGCAAAGATAAGCTAAGAGATTTTTATTTCATTAATAATTAAGGGCACACTAATATCTCAAAATACTGCATTATTTCAGACATACGGTTACAATAGTCATACAACGAATAGAGAGGGGACAGGAACCAACACGCTGGGGTAACACATCTGTATTGTACATCAAAACCAATGGCAAATAGTCCTTCGGTTATTCTTAGAAAAATACTAGACACGTTGAAAGCTGAAAAGCTTTGCTCAAAAATAACCTGTGTGTATAGGATAAGCTTAGACTTTCAAAAACCAGATAAAAACTGGCCAAGTAAAACATGAGAAAAAGCGATGCCCCCCCTCCCCGTCTCACACACGATACCTTGTAACAGATACACTACACGCCAAGGCGTCGTCGTAGCAAAATAAAGCATCCCACTGTACTGCGGAGACTCACTACCTTTATTTTCACAACTACTTCATTATAGGTCGGTTGACTTGAATCTAATTTGGGTAAGGACCGCCCTGAAGGCAAAGCTGTCTGCACGGGAGGTAAAGAAAGCAAACATTCCCAGCCAGTTTTTGCTTGAACATGGACTATACCGTTTAATGCAGACCCAAGGCCAAACGTTTTGAGGGGTAGGATTTACTTCCAGTACAGGTTCTCCTCACGTAAGGTCATGAAAATACAATGTGACGAGCCCGGTTTATGGTTACACGCGGCAGGCCCCATTAACAGACACCGCCCTGCGAGGGACAGGAAGCGCTGAATCCCGCGTCACCAGGGCTCCTTAAGGGAGAATAATCAGGCGTAAGGAACCGGAACAGGCTGGGAGACGGGAAACGTCGTGCCTGAACGCTCACTCAAGGCTGACCCGATCACCTCCGTGACCAAAATAACCCACGCGGGAAATCCACATGGCTCCACGCAAGACATCGGTGCCCTCAGACCAGTGCTCCGGGCTTAGCGACACGGGCCAGCGCCGCCAGAGCTACGGCCGACCTTGTTTGAAATGAACAGCACTGGAAGGTCCCTTTTCAAAGAACAACGGATGCTTGTGAAGGAAATGCTGACGCCAGACTTCCAAATCTGACATTGAAATTGGCGCCTTGCGCAGGATACGCCTAATGCGGCGGAGTCAGCCCTGATCTCCCAGCGGGGTGACTGAGACGGCACTGAATTTAAAAACTCCGAGATTTAAAAGGGCCCTAAAATTAGCGTGCAGAACAGCAAGCCTAAAAGGCCTTTGGCCAAAATGAGCTGCCAGTGACCTGCACTGGGAACCCGCAGGGGCCAGGGGCGGGGTGTGCACAGGGAGGGGCTCAAGGTCCCAACACGCGAAAGCCCTGTGCACATGTGCCAGGGCCTTTGACCCCACCGCCCACTGCATCTAGAACACTTCTAGCAGGAAAGACACATCAAGGGCTTTTCATTATGGGACGAAGTGAAAATCTGTTAGGGCCACACTTTTATCATTTTTAGGTGTTTAGGGCTATTCCCTTATCTCCTACTTTTAGCTGCTTACACAGTTTACCAAATTAGTATCTCTGAGAGAAAATTACAGACTATAGGGTCCAAAAGATGTGCTCTAACAGGATCTTCTGTGAAAAGTGGGAACAGAAAAGAGTAGTCTGTTTGTTACAATACTGGGACCGACATGTTATGGAGGCACTTCAGAACTTTGGGAAATTCTTTTGTTCCCATAGACTGGCAGCCATGAAACTGAATCCTCAGAAAGCAGTGACAGAAAGACGCATGCCTTCAGCAGGAGAAAAGACACGTCCCGCGTGGACAGACCTGACTGGCTCTCGCGGGCACTAGAGAAACACCCGGGGACCAGTGACACGAGCTAAGGAGCGGCAGGTGCTCAGAGCTGTTTTGCGGCTTCGTCCCAGAGTAGAGGGTGTGGGATGCTGCGAGTAGCGAACTTCCTCAGACAAGCTGGAGACATCTGGTCCCACACAGCTCCCGGCGGGTTCTGCTCTCAGACGCTGTAGGATAGCAGCGGGTGGGTTCAGGGAGTCTGTCCATCACACGGTCTCGAACGACAGAGGCAGCCCATGCCGCACCACGTTCAGACGTGCTGGCTTAGTGTCAGCAGCCTGACATTGGTAACTAATCTCCGGTTTTCATCACCCTGCTACAGGTAAGGGTGTTTCCTTTTCTCTTTCTTTTTTGTTCTAAAGGTCTCTTACCCTTACCTAAATGCTCCCATCCGTACTAATTACTACGGAAAATTATAGATTCAGGTTGTGCAAACAAGGGCAACTTGAAGGCAATTTGATGTTTGATCCCTTCTTCGATGCAGTCTCAAAGGTTTCTTTGCTATTAGCTTTCATAATTGTCTTACGTTGCACACAAAAATAAGATTTTCCCCTCTAAGTGCAGAGTATGGGGGAAAATACAGACACCATTTTTCAAACAAAAAACGCTTATGAAAAAAACAGAAAATCTGAAAACAAACAAAAAAACCCCCACCCTATTAACTTGGGTTGGACCAATCAGGCCTTAGAAATTAAGGGGGAAAAAAAGCCTTCTGCTCTACTCAGCATAATAAAACACATCACCGTATTGCTTTTGTGTTTGGACGTTACTTCCACTTAACCAAAAATCTTCCCCCTTCTCATAATTGTTCTAGTATCGTATGAGGTTATGCCTACATGTAGATCCTGAAATGTCTGCATTTTAATGCCTGCACAACCCACTTAGAGATCACAAGAGCTGCCCAATTCCACTTTCTGATGAAAAAAAACGCCAAAAACCACACCACAACATACAAATAATGATCCAAATGGAAAAGTTAATGTGCTGTAATCATATTCGTTTTGCAACATCAAAAGCAGCAGAGATACCAAATAGAATTTGCTTAAATCATAAATAGCGAGATTGAAATATGCACGTATAAATTCCATTTCGGCTCCACGAACCGAAAGCTCTCTCTAAACACACAGAAGGATATATAAAGTGCAGAGCAGAACTCGCCACCGTGAGGCCTGTGGTACGTTAGTACTCCCATTCGTCGGATTTCAGGTCGAGATAGCTGAGGATGTTCTGGGCGAGCTTCACCGCCTGCTTCCTGGCGGCTTTGCACTGCTCTTCCCCTTGAGGGTCCACGGCGTCCAGGGCGAGCAGCTGCTTGGTGAGCAGCTCTTCCAGCCGGATGTAGTTCTTGTCCGTTCGGTTCCCATCAAATGAAAGAACCTCTCCCTGGATCTCGGACAAGTTTCCCAGGATGTCCCAGACCGCTTTATGGGACGGGTGCTCCTCGGAAGCGAAGGACCTCCTCTTCTCCAGGGCCTCCTTCAAGTCGATGTAAGTGATGAGGGTCTGCACCTCGATCACCGCTCTTCTCCGAGCCTCCCGGATGCAAGGGTTCTTCTCCAGACTTACCTCGTCCAGCTGTCCGATCAGCCCCTGCAATTCTGTTTTGGAGCTCAGGTACAATTCAGGAGGATTCTGTGCTCGAAGGAACTCGTTTTTTATTTCTCTCATTCTCTTGAGGACCTTTTCTATCTTTAAGATGGAATGATTCTGTCCCAGGTCAAATGCGTAGGTGCTATCTGCTTCCTCTTCTAAATCCAAATATTTCAGTAACTGGTTGATATCTTCCACTACCTCCCGGCGGTAATTTCGGATCTCCGTCCGCCCGCACACATCCAGAGCGTCCAGATCCGCGATCAGCCCCGAGAGCACACAAGATAAGTGCCTGCAGGTCTCATTATTGTTCACTCCCATCAGCAGTGCAATCAGAGTGCCCCTGGCCTTGTTCACCTCACACATCACAGAGTTAATTTTGGCAACTGAAGGATGCGCGTCCTCGGAGAGCGGCAGGGAAGGCTGCCTTTTCGTGCAGTCTTCGATAATCTCCTGCACGGCACAGATTTTGGTTAAAGTGTGATACCTTGCTTTGCGCAGGGAGATCTTCCCCCGGTCTTGACGTGTGTCAGCCTCAGAATGATGTCTTGGATGCCTTCTTCAAATTCATCAGTTACACAGTTGCCCCCGCTGTAAAAGGGCACAATCTTCTCTTTCACCAGGGACTGGGCTTCTTGAAAAATGTTCTGTATCTCGATCCGGTGTGGGTGGTTTGCATTCTGCTCTAACTCTTTGAGAAGACGCTCCGTCTCTTGTGCTGCCCTCTTCCTCGCTTGCTGAATGTCTCCTTTTCCTTCAGTATCTACAGAGTCTATTTCAAAAAGCTGTTTTGTTAAAATCCTCTCCAGTTTCTTGTAATTCTTGTCATCTGACAGACCACTGAAGCCAATTACTTGCTGTTCTATACTTTTCACTTCCTTTTGGATTTCCTGAAGCCTACTGATGGATGGATGTTGATTTCCCATATCCATACTTTTGCTGTGTTCAGTTTTAGAAGCACTAAAAAATGACAAGAATGACAAATTACACAAAGCCTCTTCAGAACGGTGACTGTATATTTATCCTGAGATTCTCATTTAAAAAAATATATTTAAGAAAAAGGGCCCGGGGCCCCTGGGTGGCTCAGTCAGCTGAGTGTCTGAACTTCAGTTCAGGCCATGAGCTCATGGTTCGTGGGTTCGAGCCCCGCGTCAGGCTCTGTGCTGGCAGCTCAGAGCCTGAGCCCGCTTCGGATTCTGGGTCTCCCTCTCTCCCTCCCCCTCCCCCTATTGTGCATACTCTCTCTCAAAAATAAGCATTGGGAAAAAAAAGGGCCCGGCATTGCTGTGATCCAAACAACAATCATACTCAAGTGCAGAAAGAGTGACTAATCCACCTTCCTGAAAATCACCTACACACAGCAGAGATTAAGAACAACGGCTTACTGCAGTGTGGACTGAGTTGGAGCTCTGTGCCTGTGAATTTCGAGTTTCCTCAAATGTAAGAGAGCAGCCTAGGTCTTCATACCAACAGAATGAAATCGGCTATCATCTTAGAAACAGAACAAGTATCTTAGGTATTAACGTTGGAACCTGGCTGATGGCAACAGCAGGCACCTTTGGGGGATGTAAAACAGTGGCCTCTTATCTTTTTACCTTCACATGGGAACAGTGCCATCTAAGCACTCACCTGGCCAAAGAGCTATGCTTAGTTTCCAGAAAAAGGTAATTAAATAAAACAAATAACACTGCATCCCAATCGCCACCAAAAGTCCCCACTTCTACCGTTCCTCACCACCCTTCATGCACGCGTACAAAGTTACCCCGTTTCTCCCCGCACCCTTCTAGCACCTCGCAAACCTTCCCTGCAGAAGTAGAAAATTGCCCGGAGAGGGACAAGTGACTGGTACCGTGTTAAAAGCACCACGATGGGCTTTGGAGGGCTAGTACCTCCCCAGCCCCGGTCACGTTCGCCGCCCCCTCCCCCAAACATGTGACAGCTAGGAGCAATTCGTTCATTAGCCTCCCATCAGGAGTCGAGAACGGCTTAACGCATTTCCCCCCAAGCTCTCGGGTCTCCATCACAGCTCAATGGGAGAGTGGGTCATCAATGGAAACCGACCCCCTGTGGGTGTCCCGGCCAGGAACATGCCTCTGGAGCCCCGCGAAGGGCGGGCTGCCCGGCTTCTTCCTCTCCGCCCCCCTCGCCCTTCTCTGCCAGCACTTTACCCAGAAGAGTCTAAGCTGGTTTGGTCTTGGCTTCCCGAGGTGAGATGGCGATGTGGAAGGTCAGCCCTTTACGGGGTGCGGCACCGGAGCTGAGCCCCTGGCTGCATCCCTCTCACCCCAGCCGGCTAGGTCTGAACCGGGCGGCCGGTGAAGGGGCCGGCGGTGGCGCGGCAGCTACTGGCCGCAGCGGCCGCTCCGGGCGTCTCGCCCGGGCCCCCAACGCGCCCGCCGGCCCTGACCTCACAATGGCCAGCGCGGGGAGGGGGCGGCCGCTCTGGGCCGGGGCCGCGGAGCCCCCGGGCGGGAGGAGGCCCCGGGAGGGAGACGAGCGGGCCGGCCCGCGTCGGACGCGAGGACGGCGCGGCGCCGAGGCCCGGCCGGCCGGGCCGGAGCGGGGGTCGCGCCGGGGCCGGGGTCGCCCACGGGCCCGCCAGCCGCCGCCGCGCCGCGCTCACCTGTGCCGCCCGCGCCATCGCGCACTCCGCCGCCGACGCCCAGCGACTCCGCCGCTCCCGCGGTCGCCGGCCCGCGGCCCCGCCCCGGGGCCGAACAGCCCCCGCCCTGGGAAAACGTCCTCCGGCGCCGCGCCGCGCCCGGGCCGCGCCGGCCACTATCGCCTGGCACAACAGCCCGGAACCGCCGCGGCCCAAGAGCGGCCGCCAGCGCCCTGCGCCCTCGCCGGGTCCACCCTGCGGCCGGTGCCACGCTGGGAAAGCGCACCGTCGGCCGCGCCGCTCCCTCCCGCCGGCTTTGCGACCGTGCCGTAACGCAGCCTCTCGCGCCGGCGCGACGCTGCCGTGCGCCGCGGCAGCCGGGGGACGCGGGCGATGGCCGCCTTGCGGCCCTGTAGGAGAGCTCTGGTCTCTCCGCTCTGCCGCGCCTTCTCTGGACCAGGCTGTCAGCTCGCTCCCGAGCGAGCTGGGGAGCGCAGGGATACGGCGCCGAGCCGGGTAAGCGGGATTCCTGCAGAGGGTGGGCCGGGACGGGGGACCGCAGGTGGCGACACACCCAGGCGGCGCTCCTCAGGGACACCTGTGGGTCCCGCACCCCTTCGTGCCGGGCTGCGGCGTCAGCTCTCCGGGAGCGAGGTCCTTGAGCCCGTCCGGGCCTGGCGCGGAGCAGCGCCCGCGGCCCGCGGGGGACAGGGGCGTGGCGAGTGGGGAGTCCCCGGCGCGAGGGGCCCCCAAGTGCCCTGCGTCAACTCCCTTGGTCTCTAGGAACTGAGGGTGTCGCTGTCACGCCGGGGACTGTTGGTGGTCGGAACTTTTGCTAACTCGTACCTCCGAGTCAGCTGTAGCGAGTTTGTTACCTACCTTATTTCTTCCCGAAGGTTGTTCTTTCTTAAACGGCTCTTGATGTGCACAGCATGTTTTTGTTTTGTTTTGTTTTGGGTCTGTGTTTTGGCTTCGTCAAGATTATTAGTCCTTTTCTTCAAGCTATGGCACACGTTATCATCGACTTTTGTGGGACTTCACGTTGAATAGTTTTTCTTGTTTGGAAGCTATTTGCATACACGCATGTTACAGGTTGAAGGTCCACAAAGATCAATATCTATAGCAACAGAGAATGACAGTTTTTATCAATTGCACTTTTTTGGGAAAGGATTTTTTTTTTTGTCAGTGGAGTTCTAAGCCTTGAGTCCACCTGTCACAAGAAAATGTCGTCTAACTGTGGAATGCGCTGCAGTTAAAATATTTAAACAAAGCATACAAATACTAACACTTCCTTTTGCCAACAGGCTAAGGAGGGGGCCTGGAAAGCCCGGGATAAAAAAGCCGGTTAAGAATTCCAAAATGAGCCTGCCTGTAAATTTTCATTTATTTTAGCCTGTTGCCCGTTAACATTCTTTTATAAATGCAGCTTTGAAGTTCTGCCTGGTTTGTAGTTTAGAGAAGAAGTTAACAGGGCAACTGGTCACCCAGACCCCCGGTCTCTAGCTCAGCTTCCTGTTACAGTGGCCACAGCAGGGACTTTCATTCCTACAATGTAGAAACCCACCCAGCATCTCAGTCTTTGGGCAGCAAGGTATTCAACAGGTATCTGAAAATGCTCCGGGCAGGCAAACGTAACATCAACCAACTGTCCCTAGGATGAGGACTTACCCTAGCTTATTTTGTGAACTAGGGTGCCCAAGGGGCACCTGGCTGGCTCAGTCGGTAGAGCATGCGACCTTTGATCTTGGGGTTGTGAGCCCCACACTGAGTGAAGAGATTACTTAAAAATAAAATCTTTAAAAAAACACCCAAACAAGGTTTCCTTTATTGTCACATACCCTTTTGCTGAAGTCAGTCTTACCGTGGGTCTAATCCTCAGGATGAGACCTTTCTTCCTTTTGTTGTCCCAAGTGACAGTGGAGCAGGGGGCTGCTCACCCGTTGGGCCGCCTGAACTTGTGAAGGTGTGGATTGTGATGCCGACGAGTGGATAAGCTGCCTGTGAGTCAGACCTGGCCCTGCTTTCCTGCGGAAACTGCTGCTGTGTTTTTGTAGGACGTGCGCCCCATTGTGCTAGATCTTGCACAGAACTTACAGGATCAGTTTTTACTTCAGGGCGATTTGTGTTTCCTGTTTGTTTGGGCGTATCTCCCTGTGCTCGCTGAGTACATGGCTGGCTCTGTCCCGGTAGTTCAATTCCTGCTGCCCAGAGAGATTGTTGTCTTTCAGACTTTGATTTTAAATATTAGGCCTTTTTTTTTTTTTTAATGGTTACTTATTTTTGAGAGAGAGAGTGTGAGCGCAAGTGGGACAGGAGCAGAGAGAGAGGGAGACACAGAAACCAAAGCAGGCTCCAGGCTCTGAGCCATCAGCACAGGGCCTGACATGGGGCTCGAACCCACGAACTGTGAGATCATGACCTGAGCCGAAATCTGGCGCTTAACCGACTGAGCCACCCAGCACCCCGCCCCATAGATATTAGGTCTTCTTAAAAGTAACAGGTCGTGAACCTTCTGTTTTCTTTATTTAAATAGATATATTTTAATCCTGTATGTCTAGTTCACACAACATATTTTTTATTAAGTTTTTAATTTAATTTTTTTTTTTTAACGTTTATTTTTGAGACAGGGAGAGACAGAGCATGAACGGGAGAGGGTCTGAGAGAGAGGGAGACACAGAATCTGAAACAGGCTCCAGGCTCTGAGCTGTCAGCACAGAGCCCGACGCGGGGCTCGAACCCACCGACCGCGAGATCATGACCTGAGCCAAAGTCGGCCGCCCAACCGACTGAGCCACCCAGGCGCCCCAAGTTTTTAATTTTAATTTCAGTATAACATACACTGTTATATTAGTTTCAGGTGTACAATACAGTGATTCAACACTTCCTTACATCACCTGGTGCTCATCCCAACAGGTGCCCTCCTTCATCCCCATCTCCCACCCCCCACCTCCTCTCTGGTGACCATTGATTCTCTGCAGTTAAGAGTCTGTTTCTTAGTTTATCTCTCTCTTTTTTTTTTTTCATTTGCTTATTTGTTTTGTTTCTTAAATTCCATATATGAGTGAATCGTATGGTATTTGTCTTTCTCTGACTTATTCACTTAGCATTATACTTTCTGGATCCATCAAAGTTGTTGCAAATGGCAAGCTTTCATTCTTTTTTATGGCTGAATATTCCATTATATACGTGTATCCCTTCGATTTAGTGTTTTTGTATTTTTTGGATGCATACCCAGTGGTGTGATTACTGGACCATGGGGTAGTCCTATTTTTAATGTTTGACAAACCTCTGTATTGTTGTCCAGAGTGCCTATACCAGTTTGCATTCCTATCAACGGTGTAGGAAGGTTCCCCTTTCTCCACATCCTCACTACATCTTTTTCGTTAATTCTTTGTTCTCCACTTGAGTTCAGGAAAGCTGCTTTAGGACCTACATGATTTATTCCCATCTGCTGTCTCTGGTACCACTTTTTCTTCCAAGCCCACTGAAAAAGTCAGCTAGGACTCTTGATTTCAACTCAGGTCATGATCTCATGGTTTGAGAGATGGAGCCCTGCATCAGGCTCTGCACTGACGGTGGGGAGCCTGCTTGGGATTCTCTCTCCCTCTCTCCCTCTCTCGCTCTCTGCCCCTCCCCCCTCAAAATAAATAAACATTAAAAAAAAAAAGTCAGCTCTAAAATTAAGTATTTTCTAGGCACTTAACACCTGTTTATTCCTTGTCTCTGTAGTTTACATCATCGGCTCCTAAAAGTGTTTGCACATTTGGAATCATCTGGAAGACTTTAAAAAAATACCACCCCCTCTCCCCACCCCCTGAGATTCTGAGGTGATAGGTCTGGGATGTGGCCCCGGGCACCAGGATCTTTAATTATTTATTGGTTTGTCTAGTTTCCCCTGCCCAGGTTTATTGAAGTGTAGCATCAGGATTTTATGGGGGAGTCTAAGAATGAACTTACAAGGGGTGCCTGGGTGGCTCAGTCGGTTAAGCGGCCGACTTCAGCTCAGGTCATGATCTCGCTGTCTGTGAGTTCGGGCCCCGCATCGGGCTCTGTGCTGACGGCTCAGAGCCTGGAGCCTGTTTCGGATTCTGTGTCTCCCTCTCTCTGACCCTCCCCCGTTCATGCTCTGTCTCTCTCTGTCTCAAAAATAAATAAACGTTAAAAAAAAATAAAAATGAGCTCACAAGGGGCGCCTGGGTGGCGCAGTCGGTTAAGCGTCCGACTTCAGCCAGGTCACGATCTCACGGTCCGTGAGTTCAAGCCCCGCGTCAGGCTCTGGGCTGATGGCTCAGAGCCTGGAGCCTGTTTCCGATTCTGTGTCTCCCTCTCTCTCTGTCCCTCCCCCGTTCATGCTCTGTCTCTCTCTGTCCCACAAATAAATAAAAAAACGTTGAAAAAAAAAAAAAATTTAAAAAAAAAATGAGCTCACAAGTTAGAGAAGCAGTGGTTACATTATACACATTACTGTTTGCTTGTAGTCCTGGGACGCCTGGTTGGCTCAGCAGGTTAAGAGTCCGAATTCGGCTCAGGTCACGATCTGGCTGTTCCGAGTTTGAGCCCCGTGTCAGCCTCTGTGCTGACAACTGGCAGCCTGGAGCCTGCTTCAGATTCTGTGTCTCTCTCTCTCTGCTCCTCCCATGCTCATGCTGTGTCTCTCTCTCTCTATCTCTCTCTCAAAAATAAGTAAACATTAAAAATGTATAAAGTAGACTATTTGCTTGTAGTCCTGGATTCATCAACACGGCACTAGGTCGCGTTAACCAAGTGTTTGCACCCGCTGGTCTGTGAACTTTGCCTGTTTTCTTCTTCACACGGTTCTGTGAAGTAGGTGCTTTTACCCTCCCCATTGTACAGACCAGAAAACCTCAGTGCAATAAGATGGAAAATTTCCTCAAGATCACAGCGCTTGCTCATAAAGAATATCTATATTATAGTTCCTGTATCTAGAGGATAGTGAATTAACATTTCTCTTCTAGTAACTTTTGGATCAAAAAAAAAAAAAAAGCCCAAACAGGCCCTCAGCAGGAGAGGTAATATTTACAGATAAATAGTGGGAGTCCTGATCCCATATTTTGCTTAGATTTTCATTAAAGAGAATGATTTTCAACAGTCCCCTCCCCTCAAGTGTAGCTTCAGAGTAAACACATGAGGGAAGTTAAATACTAGACAAATGAGAAAGTGGTGAGTGGTCTCATCAGAGGATTTTATTTATTTATTTATTTTTAAACAAACTTTAAAAAAAAATTTTTTTTTTTTTTAGAGAGCGCACGTGCCCATGAGCAGGGGAGAGGGACAGAGAGAGAGAGAGAGAGAGAGAGAGAGAGAGAGAATCTTAAGCAGGCTCCACACTCAGCACAGATCCTGATGCAGAGCCTAGCACAGGGCTTGATCCCACAACCCTGGGATCGTGACCTGAGCCAAAATCAAGAATCGGATTCTCAACTGACTAAGCCACCCAGGCAGCCTCATCAGAGGGTTTTAAAATAAGCATGGATATTTCTAGTGTTTAAAAGGCTTTCAATAAATTAGTTGGAAGAAAATTAAAGCTGGAGCAGAGGACTTTAAACAGCCCAGGGCCTGGCTGTGACTGGCCTGGTGTTACCCAGCAGAGTCAGGGTTGAAAGGGGCCTTTCTCACTCTCTGCCTCCTGTTCAGATGTCCCCGCACGCTGTTTCTTCATGGAGTGAAGCAGTTACAGGGTTTCCCCTTGTTCTGTTCATGTGGAGAAATGCATTCCTTTATTTTCTATTTTTGTTATTTATGGGAAATGTCAAACTTGCAAAACCAGAAGAGTGTAAAGAATGCTGTGTATCCAGCACCCTGCTTCTACCCCTGTCCGCTTGGGGGTGTTTATTTCATCTTTACCCATCCATTCCATTCCCGGCTCCCAGATTACTTTGTGGCAAATATCAGATTTCACATTTCATTTGTGGAGCGCCTCGGTGGCTCAGGGTTAAGCGTCTGACTTCAGCTCTGACTTCAGCTCGGGTCATGATCTCATGGTTCTTGGGTTTGAGCCCCGTGTCAGGCACTGTGCTGACAGCTCGGAGCCTGGAGCCTGCTTCTGATTCTGTGTGTGTGTGTGTGTGTGTGTGTGTGTGTGAGTCTCTCTCTTTTTCTCTCTCTGCCCCTCTCCCGCTCATGCTCTGTCTCTCAAAAGTTAAAAAAAAGGAACATTTCATTTGTAAAATTTCGTATGTATCTTTTTTTTTTTTTTTTTTAATGTTTTGAGAGGGGAGGCGGGGCAGAGAGAGAGAGGGAGAAAGAGAATCCCAAGCAGGCCCCACGCCCAGCGTGGATCTGGACGCAGGGCTCAGTCACAACTGTGAGATGGTGACCTGAGCCAAAATCAAGAGATGGACGTTTAACCGACTGAGCCACCCAGGCGCCCCAAAGTTCATATTTTTTTTAACTTTTTTTTTTAATGCTTACTATTTTTTAGAGTTCAAAAGTTCGTATCTTTTACAGTTACATATGGGGGCGTCTGGGTTGCTCAGTCCGTTAAGCATCCGACTCTTGATGTCAGCTCAGGTCATGATCTCATGGTTCGTGGGTTTGAGCCCCGTGTTGGGCTCTGTGCTAACACTGCCGTCCTGCTTGGGCTTTTCTCTCTGTCCCTCCTCTGCTCATTCTCTCTCTCTCCCTGTCTCTCTCAAAATAAGTAAACTTGAAAAAAAAAAAAGAAAGAAATAGGGGCGCCTGAGTGGCTAAGTTGGTTGAGTGGCTGACTTCAGCTCGGGTTATGGTCTCACAGTTCATGAGTTCAAGCCCTGCGTCGGGCTCTGTGCTGACAGCTCAGAGCCTGGAGCCTGCTTCAGATTCTGTCTCTGTGTCTCTCTGCCCCTCACCTGCTCATGCTCTGCCTCTCAAAACTAAATGTGTTAAAAAAAATTTTAAAAAAGAGATACGAACTTTAAAATATATATATATATATATAAACATAATAACTAAAATACAACTTCAGCAAATGTTCAGCATTCAGGTTTTTTTTTTTTTTAGATTTCTTCAGTTATCTTAGAAATGTTTTTTGCTTTTTTTGTTTTGTTTTGCTTTTACAGTTTTCTTGTATCAGGATTCACATTAGGGCTACAAATTGTGATTTATTGACATTCTTTTGGTTACTTTTTGATCTATAGGTTTTGACTCCGTCCCCTTCCTTTTTTCAAAGTAGTTTATGCGGGAGGAGGGGAAGGATGTGTCCTTTTGAATTTTCCACAAACTGTGTTCTGCTGTTGCTTTCCCAGGGCGTAATGTACCATGTTCCTCCGATCTGTGTGTCTCCTGTAAATTGACAGCTGCAATCTAGAGCCTTGACCACATCCAGATTTGACTTTGTTTTTGAGAAGACTAACTTCGTTGGGGGATTGTGTTCCTCTATCAGGATTGGCTGATTTCTGATGTGAAGCCAACGTTTCACTCCCAGTATAAACCCTGTTTAGTCCTTTACGTACTGCTGAATACGGAATGCTGATGTGTCTACGTCTGTCTAGAACGGGAGGCTGGGATCCCAGCCCTCCAGAAGGAAGACTTTCAGTTCCCAGCCCCGAAGTGTCAGGACCGCAGACCTGCAGGGACACCACGTTTTGCCAGCATCTGTTCCTTTCATCGTTGCCCACCGGTTTCCCCAGTGGTGCAGTGTGACGCCTTCACTCAGGAGCTTCGTGTTCTGTGCAGGCACTTCCGGGAAGGAGGGCCTAGGGGAAAGTCTTTGGTTCCAAATCCTGGCTCCTCGTGGGGAGGTGGGCCTGGGACTGTGCCGGGAGAGCCCAGGAGCCTGCTGTAAGCGGGAAGGGGTGGAGAAGGAGGCTGGGCCTGCAGAGCTGGAGGAGGAGAAGCCCCCCCCCCCCCCCCGTGGGGCTGCCTGGCTGGCAGTTTACCAGAAAGAGAAAAAACGGGAGGGGGGTTGTTCCCTCCCAGACACGGTGATGAACGCTCAGTGTGACAAGTACGTACAGGCACGTTCCTTTCCTTGTCCTGGCTGCTCGCCAGCAGAGCTGATGGGTTCTAGCCTGCGCGGCCCCGCCTCCTGTCCCGCCCGAGACAGCCACTCCACTGTGAGGGAGCCGTGCATTCCATGCTGCTGCTGTGACAGCCGTAAATTACGGTAATTATTCTAACCTCAAAGGGAGTCTTCCTTTTACAGAAGGACTTTTTCCTCCCCCAAGCTCCTTCTCCTCCCTTTTAAATAGCAGTTCTGGGGTGAACAAAAACAGAACATGTATTTACTGGGGAGCGCAGAAGAGCTAACTCTGCTACAATTAAGATAAAATCTCTCAAATTATAGTGGAAAACTGAGGGTGGTTGGGAGAGCTGGTTGACAGAGTTCACCTGTAAAGCAGATGATTTAGGCAATAGTGAGGTGACAAATGAGGAGGGGTCACTGAACACTCCTGGCGCCTCCTGGCGCTTCTTCGTGTGTGGGTAGCTCGGAAAAGCCGTGAGTTGTTGGGGTGACTGCTTTAACGCTTCCTGATAAGGAACCTGTAAGAAGATGACACTGGGGTACAGTTCTGGAGGGTGGTGAACCGGTGGAACACAGCGGGGGTGACACCTGCCCTTTCGTCCCCTTGCTGCTGTCCTTCAGCGTCCTCGGTCGGCTTGGGGGAGGGGAGGGGTCCCCATCTCGGGATGCAAGTCCGTGGGGCGAGCCTGGGCCAGCTGCCTGTTGCCACTCATTGGGTCCCTGTGTGTGAATCACCTTTAGTTTCTAAGACTAAAGGCTTTGGGGCAGAAGTCCAGGAATATTTGTGGAAAGGTAGGGTTTTAAAAAATGCTTTTTTGGGGCGCCTGGGTGGCTCAGTCAGTTGAGCGTCCGACTTCGGCTCAGGTCATGATCTCACAGTCTGTGAGTTCGAGCCCCATATCGAGCTCTGTGCTGATGGCTCAGAGCCTGGAGACTGCTTCAGATTCTGTGTCTCTCTCTCTGCCCCTTCCCTGCTCATGCTCTCTCTCTGTCTCAAAAATAAATAAAAGCATTAAGAAAAAAAAATTTTTTTTTAATTTTTTTTTTGGAAAACAAAAGGAAAATGTAGAGATCATATATTGTTTTTAGAAGGATGGATGAGAGGGGCGACTGGGGGCTCCGTCGGTTAAGTGTCGGACTCTTGATTTCAGCTCCGGTCATGATCTCGCAGTGCGTGAGTTCGCGCCCCGTGTTGGGCTCTGCACTGTCAGTAAGGGACTCTCTCCCTCTGTCTCTCTGCCCCTCCCCTGCTCGCTCGCTCGCTCTAAATGAATAAATAAATAAATAAAGGATGAAAGGTTGAAGATCTACACACTGCAACCCTGGAGCGATCGTTCAGCCTGATGTCAAGTCGTATTTGACGACAAGTGGCAGTTTCAGGTCTTAGGTAAGCAGATGAGGGCGTCTTTCTGCCAGCGGGGCCCTGTGGCTATGGCACAGGAGGGAGGAATTCAATCCCTTTTGTGGACCAGCTGGCCCTTCATTTGGAACTTTCCACCTTGGCTGTGCCTCTTCTGGTCCAGCTCTGCATGAGAGAGACGCTTCAGAAGTGCCAGACAGAAGTCAACGTGATCTTGGGGCGCCTGGGTGGCGCAGTCGGTTGAGCGTCCGACTTCAGCCAGGTCACGATCTCGCGGTCCGTGAGTTCGAGCCCCGCGTCGGGCTCTGGGCTGATGGCTCGGAGCCTGGAGCCTGTTTCCGATTCTGTGTCTCCCTCTCTCTCTGCCCTCCCCCGTTCATGCTCTGTCTCTCTCTGTCCCAAAAATAAAAATAAAAAAAAACGTTGAAAAAAAAAAAAAATTAAAAAAAAAAAAAAAAAAAGAAGTCAACGTGATCAAATGTGAGGGCGTCTGAGTCTACGAGAAGTGGATGCAGGACGAAGTGAACACCTCGGTAGGTGCCGCGGTTGTGGCCACGCAGACGTGACCGCTGTGTCTAGGGCCTGTCCCCTCTCCCTCCTGGCCAGCCGGCCAGCCTGGCTTCCCACTTCGCCGCAGCTCGGCCCGGCCACCTACACCGGCTCCTCCCAGTTCTCCCACTGTGCTCCAGTCTTACTGCAGAACAGCCCGGGAGGCGCGCCGCTCTGACCGCACAGACCGGAAAACCTGGAAACTCGGCGGGATCTAGCAGTGACGGACCCCCAAGAACAGTCTTGACAGCCGATGGTGTTTGGCTCGCTCACAACTTCTGAAAGTTCTGGCACCAGCTCATCAATAATTGCCATAACTAGCTTGTCAGGTGTCCTTCCAGCAGAAAGTTCAAGGGCTTTTTGACGTTGAAGTGCATTTCTTGCATAAGCAGAGAGTCAACAGGAAAGATTAAGACTGGGAAGAACAGGGGCGCCTGGGTGGCTCAGTCGGTCAAGCGTCCGACCTCGGCTCAGGTCATGATCTCACGGTCCGTGAGTTCGAGCCCCACGTCGGGCTCTGTGCTGACCGCTCGGAACCTGCAGCCTGTTTCAGATTCTGTGTCTCCCTCTCTCTCTGCCCCTCCTCTGTTCGTGCTCTGTCTCTCTCTGTCTCAAAAATAAATAAACGTTAAAAAAAATTTTTAACACTGGGAAGAACATTCCTCCAACAAGCACAGTCCTGCAGCCTGGGGCTCAAAGGCTCCTGGGAGAAGCAGACGTGCCAGTGCTGTGAGGAGCCTCGGGAGCCCGCGGAGAGGTGCCCTTGTCTGTGAAGATGAGGAGGGAGCCCGCGGAGAGGTGCCCTTGAACCCGGGGCCGTGAACATGAGGAGGGAGCACGGAGGAGAAAACACGCAGGCGGAGGAAGGACAGAAGCCAGCTGGCGTGGCATTAAAGGAGCCTCCTGTGGGTGGAGGAAAAGGAGAGATTGGGGCCCCAGCAGGCCCGGGCTGCCAGACCACAGGAAGGGGTTAGGTTCTCTCCTGAGGGTAATGATAATCACCGAGGAAGATTTTACATTTTACGGGAAGGGGCGGCACAGTTAGGGGTGTGGGAGACATTGCTTCGCAGCAGGGGTGGGTATGGGGACAGAGTAGGCGGGGAGGGGGCAGCCTGGAGGCGGTGGCGCTGCTCAGACCAGCCCATCAGGAGTTGTCACGGGGCCAGAGACCTCACCATGGCGGAGGCGTGTGTGTGTGCGTGTGTGTGTGTGTGTGTGTGTGTGTGTGTGTGGTGGGGGGAGGTTGCTGCAGCTGCCCGAGCCGAGTCCTTCCGGTCCTGGCATGGGGGTGCCAGGGTCCAGTGGCCAGAATTCTGCGAAGCTTATTCCTTCAGCCACAAAGAAGGCTTCTCAAAGGACAGGGTGTGACTCTTTTTAATTCTGATCACTGCGGGCCCTCGCCTTTGCTGCTGTGAGAAAAAGGGCCGTAAGTAAAAGTATTGGCAGTGATCACAAGTAAGTTACCTTGAAACAGGTGGAAAGTTTGCATTCCAGCGGCTTCCTCCTCCAGAAGTCTGAAGGTGATAAAAACGGTCAAGTACAGGAGGAAGCAGCAGGGCCTGCCAACAGACACGCTTGGAAAATGAGGCGGACGGGACAGAGCTCTTGTGGCAAACGCTGCTTGCAGGGAGTCTCAGAAATGTTTTCTTTAAAAACGTTCTTATATTTTTCTCATATACACACTTACGTTTGCTTCTAGAAGACGTTATAGGAAACCTTTTCATCATGTTGATAGCTTTGGAAGTTCTATTTGGTTTCATCTGTTTTCTCATACATACTGATAGAAAAGCGAAACCACCTTGGGTGCTTAAACCATTGAAGCTGCTGCTCCCTACAGAGTGCCGAAGGGTGACGGCGTGGGCCGCTCTTGGGCCGCTCTGGTGTGAGGCCCTCGGGAAACATGCCGACAGGGTGGTCTTCCCTCCTTGCCTTCCGAGAGAGGCCCAGAGGAAACTTCTGGAGAGGCGCCACCCCCACCCCCAGGAGGAAAGAAGCATTCTCACCACCAGGAATGAAGGAAATCTACAGGAACAAACCTTGATTAAAGTAGTTCCTGCCCTCCTCTGGTCTCCATATATTTCTGTTCCTTTCCACAGCCGATGCTTCTAATGCAGCCTCGTGTATCAGCACCGGGCTGCTGCTTGGGTCCTCATTTCCCTGTGGGTCCCACGCCTGCATGACCCCTGGGGCTTTCCTCTGTGGATGTGTCTCCCGTGGATTTACCCCCCAGGTCCAGCTGCAGACCCCAGGGTGGGGCGGGGGGGGGGGGAAGCTTGGCCTCACCTACGGCTCAAAACTATAAATACTTAAGCTACGTTTTGACCACCATTTCCAGAGAACATCTGTAATAACTTGGTTAAAGTGGTGTGGAACATGTCATGAACCCTTTTGAAAAGCAGTAGGGAATTGAGGTGACTGGGTCAGTGCATTCATGATGGGGTCTGCAGTGAGGAGTGTGGCCTGGTGTGTCCCAGCTAGCACTGACATCCTGCAGTGAAGAGAGCTGCTTCCTACGTTGTTAAGTTTTTATTTATTTTTGAGAGACAGCGTGTGCTGCCCCCCCCCCCCCCCCCCGCCACCATGTGCAGGGGAAGTCCAGAGAGAATCCCAAGCAGGCTCGATGCTGGGCTTGATCTCATGAACCTGTGAGATCATGACCTGAGCCCAAATCAAGAGTCGGACACTTAACCGATCGAGGCACCCAGATGCCCCGCTACATTTTCAGGAAGTTTGCTAATAAACAGCTATTACTAAATATTATATACTAAAATAAATTATATTAAAGATAATGCATATTTAGACTTTCACATGTGTTTATTTTATTATTGTTTACAATCATCTCTGCTTTTGAGGTTATTTACGACTATTGTACCTACGTGGTAGAAAAACCACACAAAGGTATACTGCTTGAAATTGTCCACAGTGGAAGGATTTGCACCATGGAAATTGGCAAATGTGCTAAATCAGGGCTTGAGTTATTGTTTTGTTGATTGTCTTGACTTAGGGAGGCAAAGGAGAAGATGTTAGTAATAGAAGTTAAATTAACAAGTATATCTTGTCTGTTGCCATTACATCGTGAATAGCCCCAAGTTGAGGAAACATTCTTCTAGTATTCAAAAACAAAGAAATTACTCCTGTCATTGACAAATAGGGCTTGTTTCACTTTTATCCTGTCCTCCCTACCAAGTAGCCTTTGTGTCTGAAGGACACTAACGAGTCACTTGCAGCCGCGGGCTGGCTAGTGATACAAGGTTGTGGCAGAAATCTGAGAAGGAGCCACAGTGAAACAGCACTTGGTGCCCACTAGAGTGGCTACAATGAGGACAAGATGCGCGGTGACAGATGCTCAGCAGGATGCTGGGAAACTGGAACCCTGCGCCCTGCCGGAGGGAGTGTCTCCTGGTGTAGCTGCCGTGGGAAGCCGCGTGGTGGCTTCTCCGAAGGTTAAACATAGAGTTACCATGTGACCCTGCCATCCTGCTCCTGTGTGTACCCCCGAGAGAATTGAAAACAGATGTCCACACAAAAATCTGTACACGAGTGTTCACAGCAACACAATTCATAGCAGCCAAAAAGTGGAAACAATCCAGATGCATTCAGCTGACGAACAGATACAAAATGTGTTATGGCCACGCTGGGAAATACCAAAATACCTTTTGGTTCAGCCTTCAGCCGTAACAAGGAATGAAGTTCTGACACATGCTACCATGTGGATGAACTTTGGAAACATGTTATGTGAATGTCAGTCACAAAAGAGTACATACTGTGATCTTCCGTTTACACAAAATGTCCACAGCAAGCAGATCCACAGAGGCAGAAATAGAGCAGTGGTAGTGGGGACTGGGGGACAATGCGGAGTGACTGCTCACGAGGACAAGGATGGGGTGGCCGGGGGCTGGGGGACAATGCAGAGTGACTGCTCATGAGGACAGCTTTCTCTTTGGGGTGGTGACAGTGTCCTGGAATTGGTAATGGTTGCACACCTCTGGGAACATGCTGAAAACACGGAATTGTACGCTTCAGTGGGGTTAATTTCACAGCACGTGAATTATTTTTCTCTAAAGCCGTCGTCAAAGCAATGAAAGCAGTTTGTAAGAATCGGTTGGCTGCGTGGAGTTTATCAGGAAGGCTGTGTGTCATGTTTCATTACTGTTTGTAAAGTGCGCTGCACACCCTTGCAGTTGTATACCTCCCTCAGCCGTATTAATCAGGGACTGTGTGCTGCCCGGGGTGGCTCATCGATCCCTCACCACTGCATGCTTCTCCCTGTGCCTCCGCCTTGCTCCCTCCCCCGGTGACAGCAGAGAAAGGCTCCTGTCCTCCTTGCCCCCACAGTGTGCTTGCACCCCCCCCCCCCGCCACAGCAGGCCTGGGGGTCCCTCCCCCCACTCCTCTGGAGCCTCCGAAATGTTGCTTGAACTTGAGGAAGCATTCCATGTTGTGATAGTAATTGGCACCATGTTTTTTGTTTTTTTACTTTTGAAAGAGAAAGAGAAAGCATGAGCGGGGGAGGGGCAGAGAGAAAGGGAGAAAGATTGGAAGCAGGCTCTGCACTGTCCACGCAGAGCCCAACGCAGGGCCTGAACCCACTGAGCCACCCAAGGACCCCACCACCACAGCTTTAACTCATTACAACTCCTTTTCGGTGATGGTGCACTTCCTGTCCATGGTTTTATTTTTTCACTCAAATGTTATAACTTCTTTTACCTAATCTGTCAAGTCTTTAACAGTTTGAATTTATTTGTTAAAGTTTATTTGTTTTGTGGGGGAGGGGCAGAGAGAAAGGAAGAGCGAGAGAGTCCCAAGCAGACTCCGTGCTAAGTGTCAGCACAGAGCCGGACGCGAGGCTCAAACCCACCAACCGCGAGATCATGACCAAAGATCATGACCGCGAGATCATGACCTGAGCCAAAGTTGGATGCTCAACAGACTGAGCCATCCAGACGCCCCTAAAGATTCTTTTCTAGAAACAGTTTGAAAGTCTGAGGAAATCACAATATACTTTCCAACCTGTCCTGCTCATTCACTTATTCTAGACTCAAGATGGTTTTCTAAATGGTAAGCATTCTGAAGCTGAGGTGAACACACCAGATTTTTAATAAACTGTTACAGGTGCCAGTGTTGTCCTGAAGGAGGAGCTATAACGTAACTCCAAAACCGCCTGTGGAGAACACAGGTCAAGGAAAGGGCTTTTTGCATGGATAGCTGTGCCTGCGTATTTTACAGTAGAACTTGGCCTTCCAAATTCACAGGAGGATTTCAGAGCTCTTGTAACCTGAGACGCTCTCTGCAGCAAACTTGGGAACGACCCTTCCAGACCCAACCTGCTGCTCCTTGCCGTGCTTTAAGTTCATCCTATTTGTAGAATGCTTGGGAATTTAGAAAATGTAGGAAGGTTCTAGCATCCAAGAAAAGGAGCAAATGGGCACACCGCTGGTGGTTTTGCTCGTAGCAACCTTCTTCGGCAGCGTCAGGTTCTTGAGATGTTTGGTGTGTTGGTGGTGATTCGCGGGGCGCATCGAAGCAAAAACTAGCAAGCTGTGTTTTCAAGGTTGAGTCTAGGGGCCTAAGGGGATGTCAGCCCACACTGGGGAGGGTGCCTGGGGGCAGTGTCCCCAGCTGAGCAGACGTCCGCCTTCTTGCTCCGGCCCCTCCCCCTGCCCCGCGCTGCTGCTCATGCCGCCTGACCTGCCGCCAAACACTGGCCACGTCGTATTTGTAAGCTAGCTGTTATTTCTGCTTCAGATGAAACGATCAGTGAGTAGCCAAGTAGACAAAGCTGTTTCATGTTAAAACTTGCAAACCCTGCCTCTCTGTTTTTAGTTCTTTGGAAGTCGCATCTTGTAACCGTGATGCCGAAGAACTGAAATATCCTGAATGAAGTACCTTCCAAAGGGAAAAGAAATGTTAATTATGTGCAGTGTGGTAGTTCCTTTGGTCTTTGTAAGCTTTAACCACTCTTTTAATTGGCTTTTTAATTTGTATGCAGTAAAATGAATACCCCACTTAAAGTGTACATTTGATGAGTTTGGACAAACGTGTGAATGTTTGCAGTCACCACTGACTTCGAGGATGCGGCACCGAGGGCTCCCACGGTACATCCTCTCTCATGCCTGGCTCTTTCCCTCTGTATTTTTCTAAGACTCGTCCATGCAGTGAGTCTCAGTGGTTTCACTCCTTCCCGTGGCTGGGAGTTTTCTAGTTGTTGGTGCGGGGAGGGCACATGGGAGGCACTCTGTTGTAGCTAGAGGTGGAAGTCATGTTCAATAGAGCTTATTTGTTTGTTTTAAATAATGTATAAGAGGTGCGCCTGGGTGGCTCAGTCGGTTGGGCAGCCGACTTCGGCTCAGGTCATGATCTCGCGGTCCGTGAGTTCGAGCCCCGCGTCAGGCTCTGTGCTGACAGCTCGGAGCCTGGAGCCTGCTTCTGATTCTGTGTCTCCCTCTCTCTCTGACCCTCCCCCGTTCATGCTCTGTCTCTCTCTGTCTCAAAAATAAATAAACGTTAAAAAAAAATTAAAAAAAATTAAATTAAAAAAAATAAATAATGTATAAGAGATTTCTAAATTGAATGGTACTTTTCCCCCATGAGTTTAGGTTACATTGATCTTTTTTTTTTTTTTTTTTGAGTTTATTTATTTTGAGAGTGATAGAGACCACGTGAGCGGGGGGGGGGGGGGGGGGAGGGTGGGGTGGGCAGAGAAAGAGAGAATCCCAAGCAGGCTCTGTGCTGGCAGTGCAGAGCTGGATGTGGGGCTCAAACCCATGAACCGTGACCTCAAGACCTGAGCTGAAACCAAGAGTCGGACACTTAACTGACTTGAGCCACCCAGACAATGGATCTGCATCGGTCTTAAAGCAGACAAACGGAAAGCTAGTCTTTCGATTACCCAACTGATCCTTTCATTTTAATGTCACGTTTATTGAAGTCCAGTTGACATACAGTGAAGTTCACTCCTGACAAATGTGTGGACAGCACCACAACTCAAGATATAGAACATTTTCTGTATCTCGGTGTAGAAATTCCTGGGTAGTCAGTGCTTCCTCCCCCCCCCCACGCCTGTTCTATCCTGCAAGCGATGGCCTGTGAATAGAATCCTGCGGCAGGCAGCCTGTTGGTGTGGCTCTTTCAGTCAGCAGGATGTACCTGAGATCCATCTGTGCTGCCTGTTGTCGAGAGTGTCGCGCTCTGTCGTTGACGAGCATCGTTGTGTGTGCCACACTTGGTTTTGCCATTTACCAGTGGGAGGACGACACGTAGGCTGCTTCCAGATTTTGGCAGTTTTAAATAAAACCACTTTTACCAGCCACATACAGGTTTTTGTGTGAGCATATGTATTTATTCATCTTGGATAAATACCTAGGAGTGGGTGCCAGATGGTGCGTTAGGTGTATGTTTAATTGTGTAATGGACTGCCAGCCTTTTTTCCAAAGCGGCTGCACCATTGTGTGTTTCCACCAGCAACATATAAAAGCTCACTTGTTTTACATCTTTGACAACACTTGTTATTGTCAGATGTCTTTGTGGGTTATTTTAGGCGTATAAAAAGGTGTGAGGTGGTATCTCACTGTGGGTTTGATTTGCGTTTCCCAGTGACTTATGATGTTGAGCATGCTTTTATCCATATTTCTTCGGAGAAAGCTTTATTTGGCCACTTTGCCCATTTTTAATCATTTTTTTTAACTTTTATTTATTACTGAGAGACAGAGACAGAGCATGAGCATGGGAGAGGCAGAGAGACGGGGAGACACAGAATCTGAAGCAGGCTGTCAGCACAGAGCCCAACAGAGGGGCTCAAACTCATGAACCGTGAGATCATGACCTGAGCCGAAGTCAGATGCTTAACCGACTAAACCACCCAGACGCCCCCACTTTGCCCATTTTTAAATTGGGTCGTCTGTTTTCTTATTATTGAGTTTTGAGAGATTTTTATATATTCTGGGAACAAGTCCTTTTTCAGATTTGCATATATTTTCTCCCAGTCTGTGGCTTATCTTTTTTGTTTCATGGATTGTGCTTTTGGTGTTGTATCTAAATAATCTTCGCCTGGTCTCAGGTTGTGCAAATTTTGCTGTTTTACACGTTTTATAGTTTCAGATTTTATATTTAGGCTTTTGATCCATTTTGAGTTAGTTTTGTATACAGTACAAAGTGCAGGCTTAAATGCTGGTTTTGCATTAGGAGTTGCATTATTCCAGTGCCATTGTTGAACATGTTCCCTATAGTATTCACGTTAATAATATTTATTGTAGTTCTTTTAATTTGGGTATTCTCTGGCACGTAGTCTTAAAAAGAGAATGCTAATGAGGGGCTTTAATAAATTTATACTATGCATTTTACAGTACTGGAGATTTGCTTAGTTTATATTCACCCTGTGCATTTTGTTAAAGGTCTCAGGATTCTGCCCTCCAAGAAAATCTTGCCATGATTGGATAGGACCCCCAGACAAACATTCAAACCTTCGACCTGTTCATTTTTACGTCCCCGAAAATGAATCACCATTGGAACAAAAGCTACGAAAATTAAGACAAGAAACACAAGAATGGAACCAACAGTTTTGGGCAAACCAGAATTTGACATTTTGTCGGGTAAGCTTTGATCTAAGGTCTGAATGAGAAAGAGGTACCACAAATGGCCACTTGGGGGTGCTAAATCCTTACTATTGGCCTTTCTTCTACTCTATCCTGACTTGGTCCCTCCCTCCCTCCTCTCTCCCTCAGCCTCCCTCCATCTCCCTCCCTTCTCTCTCTCATATGTATGCCTGTATGTAAATTAACGTATGCATATACTTTTTTATTTTTTTTTAAGTTTATTTATTTTGAGAGAGACAGACAGACCGAAAACCAGTGGGGGAGGTGCAGAGACAGGTGGGCACAGAAGATCCGAAGGGGCACAGAAGCCCTATTCAGGGCTTGAACTCACAAACTGTGAGATCACGACCTGAGCCGAAGTCAGACACTCAGCTGACTGTGCCACCCAGGTGCCCCCTGCATATAGTTTTTAATCTATATGTAACTGTACATAAACACTGATCATTCATAAAATCATAGATCTCAAGACTTCCAAGTAGTTTTACCTTAAAAGGAGTAGCAGAGCCAGAACTAGAATGTGTGTGTTTATGTTTATGAAATATGGGTTTTTGTGATGTGATTTCATTCTGAGAATTCGGAATTCTTAACAGCATATTCATAAATAAACTATATGAGAAAGAAGTAAAAATTCTCGAATCCAGAAGAAAAGCTTTATATGTCTATCCATTTGGGTAGGCTGTGTCACATGGACTGTCCTTATTCTGTGGATTCATAAACAGTTCATGAAACATCTTCTTTTGCAATCCCTACTTCAAGCATGGGACTTTTAACCAAATTCAGATGGCTTCACCCAGGTTTGGAGATGGGCCCAAGCAGACTCCCCCAGACACGTTGGGCCGTGTCCCACCCAAGGAAAATTCAGATGGCTTAGCCCAGGTTTGGAGATGGGCCCGTGCAGATTCCCCCAGACCATGTTAGGCTGTGTCCCACCCAAGGAAAATTCAGATGGCTTAGTCCAGGTTTGGAGGTGGGCCCGTGCAGACTCCCCCAGACCACTCTGGGCTGTGTCCCACCCAAGGAAAGATGGAAAGACGAAGAAAGAGCGTTCTGATAGTGGTCTTCTTTTAGGAAAAAGAAGAATTTATTCGCTCAAGACTAAAAGCTAAAGGCCTGGAACTGAGAACTGGATCAGGTTAGTTCATTTGTCCTTTTCCTCTTAACATGGTGTTTGTTTAACTGCATGAGAAGATAAAAAGAAAGGATTTCGGATGAAGGGGAGAAAGCTCTGGGGCAAGTCGTGATCTCCTTTGGGACAGGTGCTCTGAGGGGGTCCTCATACTCGTACATGGGACACATGTGTGCCTCCCTCCTGGTCTCTTTCCTCTCTTTGGGTGAGGTCATCCCTCTAACACTTTTAGGTCTTTCCGAGATCAATGACTTCCCTCTGACCTTTGGACTTCTGTCCCATAGTCCCCTGGCTTCTGCACCCTTTCTCCTGTACTAGCTGGACTTGCCAGATTCCTGACCTCAGGTCACGCCCACCAGCCTCCCAAAGCCCCGCCCCTTCCCATCTGTCTGCAGTCACCTCTTAAACGTTTTTCGGTGCTTTTGCCACTCCCTGTCCCCAGGCCCTTGTTACTTCTGTGCCTATTGTAGTAACTTTCTTATTGGTTCTTTGGCCTCCAATTTTTAAATCAGGGATGGGCAAGCTTTCTGTCAAGGCTAGATAGTAGGTAGACTAGTCCTTCTGGGCCAAATGGGGTCTCTGTCTCAGCTGTTCAGTTCTGCTGTTGAAGTGTGAAAGCAGACCTAGAAAATACGTAGACTGGGCACCTGGATGGCTCAGTGGGTTAGTTGGGCTCCACGTTGTGTGTGGAGCCTGCTTGAGATTCTCTCTCTCCCTCTCTCTCTGCTCTTGGGCCTTGCTCTTTTAAGGAGAGGAAGGAAGAGAGAGAGAGAAAGAAAAAAAAAGAGAAAAGAAAAGAAAAGAAAAAAAAGAAAAACACATAGATTAATGGGCATGAATGTGTTCCAATAAAACTTTATTTACAGAAGCAGGGGCGGCTGGCCCGCAGGCTGTCGTTTGTCAGCTCCTGCCTCAGACTTATCCTTTGCAGTGTAGTCAGACTGTCCTGCCCCAGATGCACAATTGACGTTTGTGGCCGGCTTAGGTTTTTAGACTCGTGTGACTATGGAATGACAGCTGCGCTGTCTGGACTGAAGGCCTCCCCGGCCCCCGCCTGTCCCCTCTTTTACATCTTGTCCCCCATGCTGTGCGGCATGCCAGGGATGCTGGATGCACTCAGGTCCCTCTGCCTGCTGTGCTGCCTTTCCTGTTTTGGATAGAAGGTCTGGTGCCCAAAATGACCTTTAATCATTTTCTCTTGCTGTTGATGTGAGGTCCAAATAACTCGTCATAGTGTTTGTTAGACAGATGTCTGCTGTCAAAACATTCTGATGGAAAATCTGGAACCGTTGACCCCAAAAGCCACGTCTGTCCTTGGGCTAAAGCGCTGCCCCTCCCTTAGCCCCCGCTTGACTCCATTTGGGAGAAAGAGCTGGGAGGGTGGATGCCGGATGATGGGCTCTGCTGTTTTCCGACAGCTGCAGGGTCCCGTCAAGGTGCCATCGTGGAGGGCCGGAGCCAGCAGGAAAGGGTGCAGAGTCCTAACAATAAGCATAGCATAATTGAGCACAATTTCAGATGCTGACTGTATGCGCCAAGTCCTTTGCCTGTATCTGTTTTGTTTCCCACAATGACCCAGAGAAACGGGTCCCGCTGCTTTTACCACCTTAGAGATGAGGAACCTGAGGGCAAGGTATTGAGCCAAAATTACACAGTAAGTGGAGGGCCTGGGTTCTGGCTTAGTGACTAGGGTTCCTGGGCCCATCTGATGTCACCGTGCCACAGTGGCTCTCAGCTCACCCTGTGCTGTCCCGGCCCTGCTGACGAGTGAGCGGGCCCTGGGCTGTGGTCACAGATGCTGCAGCCCTAAGGGAGGGGCACCAGCCTCGTGAGTCTCACCAGGATCAGGCAGGGTCAGGGAGGCTGTGGACATGCTTTGGAGATAACCACTCTCTTAACACGGGAAAGGTTGTTTTGAGTCCTGTTATTAATATCAGAGTTTCTCTTGCTGGTGTTTCTAAGAACTGAAAGGTTGGCCTTAAATCAGACTTTTAAATGAATTTGGTAATAAAACAGGAAGGAATGTTTTGAGGACAGGACACATGAAGGGAGGTTCCCACTGTGTCAGCTAGTTAAACAGTTTCCAGGCTGCAGTGATGGAAACGGGGTGGGGGGGGGCGGTAACAGTCATGTCACCTCAGTGAGCCAGAATGCGTGCTGAACACGTGATTATAGGGGTCCCGCAGGACCGAGGGAGGAGGAGTTTGTTTAATAAATGTTAATGGAGATGGGGCACCTGGGTGGCTCAGTCGGTTAAGCGTCCGACTTCGGCTCAGGTCATGATTTCGCAGTCTGTGAGTTTGAGCCCCACATCAGGCTCTGTGCTGACAGCTCAGAGCCTGGAGCCAGCTTCTGATTCTGTGTCTCCCTCTCTCTCTGCCCCTCCTCTGCTCAAGCTCTGTCTCTCTCTATCTATCAAAAATAAATAAAATGTAAAAAATAAAATAAAATAAAAACGTTAATGAAGAAACTATTTTTGACTCGAGAGTAAATTTAGATTCATGACCCCTATAATACAAATATATTCCAAATGGATCAAAAAGCTAATTATTAAAAATCAATTAATTTAGGGGCGCCTGGGTGGCGCAGTCGGTTAAGCGTCCGACTTCAGCCAGGTCACAATCTCGCGGTCTGTGAGTTCGAGCCCCGCGTCAGGCTCTGGGCTGATGGCTCGGAGCCTGGAGCCTGTTTCCGATTCTGTGTCTCCCTCTCTCTCTGCCCCTCCCCCGTTCATGCTCTGTCTCTCTCTGTCCCAAAAATAAATAAAAAACGTTGAAAAAAAAAATTAAAAAAAAATCAATTAATTTAAAAAAACACCTGGGTGACTCAGTTGGTTAAAGTGTCTGACTCTTGATTTCGGCTCAGGTCATGATCTCATGGTTTGTGGTTTGAGTCCCACATACTGGGACCTCATAGTGGCCCTGTGCTGACAGGTTGGGAGTCTGTCTCTCTCCCTGTCTCTCTGCCTCTCCCCCTGCTCTCAAGATAAATAAATAAACATTTTTTAAAAATCAATTATTTGTGGATTAAGAGTTAAATACGTAGCTGCCAGTTGTAGAAGGTCTGATAGAACACAACTGAGTCTCCGTTGTCTAGAGGAATCGTTGTTCTTTAAGCTCGACAGTAAAGGTAGAAGGACAGGAGAACATGAAAACTGCCTTCTATATAAGTGAGGACTTCTTTCTTTGTTAAGATTTTATTTTTAGGCAGTCTGTACCCTCAGTCAACGTGGGGCTCGAACTCACAACCCCAAGATCAAGAGTTGTGTGCTCAATTGCAGGCGGTGTCTGGTAAAGCAGAGGGCTGGAACAAAGGGTCAGCATCCAGGAAACAGGTTAAGCATAAACAGCAGATGATAGAACAGAGGCGACAGGGGCAGTCTTTGTGAAGAGCGTTAACAGGGTTGTAGAAACAACACAATACCTGTAGGTGAGTAATGTGACTGCAGATTACGATGTGTATCAGAACAGCAACTGGGCATCATTTTGTGCTTGCTGAATTCAGGGGGTGCCTTCAGTGGTTACACTCCGTGCTGGTGGAGTTAGAGTTAATAGTCCAATACAGTGCTCGTAGGTGGTCCACGGCAGGGGAAATTTCCAGCCGTCTTTCCAGAGGATGCCCCTGTAGGCAGCACCCCTGCCAAGAAGCAGGGAAGTTTTGACCACAGGATATCTAAGAATGCATTCTAGAGGAAAACAGAAAAGGTAGCTGTAGGTTCCTTGCAGCATTATCTTTTAAAAAAGGGGGGAGTATATAATTCTAGTAATCGCGCACCGGGTAAGGCTAAGGTGGCCCACTCAGTGGATGTTCACTGGAATATTCTGCAGCAGTGTAGAAAAATTATTGAATTTCCAGTGCAAAAGCGGAATACCCTGATTTCAGCTCTGCTTGTCCCCAAATTGAGTCTCATTTGTAGGGCAGCAGTATGGTGGGAAGATTCCTGCCTCTAATTTCTTTTGTTGCTAAAGTGTTCACGCAGTGGGAAGAAGGCACGCCATGGAGATAGATTTACTTGCAGTCATAAACCCCCACGTGGTTTTTAGCAAATGTGTAATGAACTAGGTTACCCTACCTACCTTTCTTTGCTTAGTTTCATCCGGGCGCAGTAGCCCGCTGCAGTGTCGATAGACGTGGAAGCCGAGTTACTCAGCAGACATTTATGTGGCTTCTGCTTTATGCTGAGCTCTGGCTGTGGGGGGTTTGCACAAGACACCAAACCAGACCAGCAGCTGAAGCTGGCACCTGCCTGTCCTTAGAGCCCGGGGCTCCTGCTGTCCCGCCAGCGGTGGTGACAAGGGTGCGCTCCGTGCCAGGCCCCGTGTCACCCGTCACACCGGCTGCCACCCATTCTGTCTCAGAGCAGCCTCACGAAGCGTGCTGTTCTGATCCACGTTCTAGATGAGAGAACCCACAGTCCTGGGCCAGCAGCCAGCGAGGGACAGAGCTCCGCGGGGCCGCTAACCGCTGCCGCTGGGGCGCCTCGTCGGGTCCTCACGTGGGGGTGCAGACAGATGTGCTGGGATGCTGACTCGAGCGTGCACACGTGCTGTCCCTCCAAGACCCATCGTTCAGAGGACACTAATGCTCTTGGGCCGGCCTGGGTGCTCCTCCTGCCTGAAGCCGGGGGCTCCTCCCTGGTCCCCTCACCACGCTCGAGCCCTGCCCACCCTCCTCCTGGCTCACTCTGTTCGGCCACATCTGTGCCTCTCCAGACCCTTTGTTTCCCTCTGTGCCGGTCCCCGGCTTCTGACCCATTCTCTCCCTTCTCTGCCTTGTGGGCTCCTACTCATTTAAGACCCAGCCTACACGTCGCCTTCTCTGGGAGCCTTCGGCTACCCTCCCCTCCTCGGGCGGCTGGCTGTTCTCTTTCTTGTCCCACTTAGCATCTGGCCACGTGTTGATGCGAGGTAGCTGTCGAACTCCTTCTGTGTGCCACGCTAGGCACTGGGACCTCATACTGGATGAGACAGCTGTGGCCTTGCCCTCAGGGAGCGGACGTTCCAGTGTGGGCTGGGAGTGGGGCCAACAGACAGGTAGCCCTGTGAATACTAGGTCTCGGGGTCTGTCGTCGGCCCCTGGAAGAAAACAACCGGGAATTGAGGGGGAGCGGGCATCTTAACAGGGCCTCACAGAGGCCTGTCTGAGGAGAGGACAGCTAGGAGAGATTTGAGAGAGAATCTTCTAGATGAGGGAAGAGACCCCAGATGGAGGATTTGAGGAGCTTCAGGAGGCTGGGTCAGAGGAGTGAGAACGAACATGTGGAAAATACTGCTGTTGACTCAGGCAGGTCCTTGGTTATGTTGTGGAAGGGACGTGTCCTTGTCCTCTGTGCGCCGACAGACACACGCTTGGACCATGCCATCTGAGTGCTTGCTTCCGTGTCGTATGTGTCAAAGGTCAGCACCTTCCCTCCTGTTTCTGTGGAAACATGCCCTTGGGTTACCCTCCCAGCCCGTCTCCCCCAAACCCCGCTGGGGTTGCAGCATCGACCTCGGCTGTGCGGCCGGGAAACGTGGCCTCTGCCCGGAGGCGGCGTCTTCCAGGGGCAAGCGTGCTGAACCCGAGGTAGGAGCCCGAACGAGGGCCTCTCTACGCGTGCGAGAGCCCTGGGGGCAGAGGTCCGAGCGCCTGTTTGGGCTTCAAAGCCAGAGTGCCTTCACCTCCGAGCCATCACTGGGTGTCCTGAGACTGGCCTGTGGGCTGCTGTCTGGCCGCATTTCCCTTGGCAGGCTGGTTGCTGTCCTGTGTGGCCTTTTCAAACCTGGGGGGGATGGGGGAGCCCTGGGGGCCGGCGCCGCGGTCGGCATCTCCCACCACACAGGGAGGACCATGGAGGTGGCCGGGTTAGTCCCCGTGTGTCACCCGGTTGAGCGTGTGCTCCCCGACTCCCAGATGGACTGGTTACGCCGGTACCTCCCCCCGGGCCAGGGTGGGAGGGTGCGCTGTTGAGCCAGGATGCGTTCAAGTTGGAAAGGAGTCCGTTTCCCCTCTACGGGTGGCTCACGTTTCTTGTTAGAAGCGTCAAGGCATTTGAGGGGACGTGACGAAGCGCGTCGCGGGCTGTGTATTGGGAGACGCACACCTGTGCTTGCCTCAGTCGTGAAGAAATTGAGCCGTGGGGTCATGATCCGAGCCGAAGCTGGACACCTACCTGGCTGAGCCACCCGGGCACCCCTTTTCTTTTTCAAGATTGTGTTGGCTGATGGGTTTCTCTGCATTTTCGGATCTGCTCCTCAGTTTCTGCCAAAAAGCCAGCTGGGATTTTGATGGGGATTGTGTTGTATCTGTAGGTCAGCTTGGGCGTGCTGCCATCTCAGCAGTGTGCAGTCCTTAAAACCATGAACGTGGAATGTCTTTCCATTTGTTCAGGTCTTTTATTTCTTCATGTGTTTTCTAGTTTGCAGTGTGTAGGTCTTAACACTTCCTTTCAGATTTACTCCTAAGTCTTTTATTGTTTCTGGTGATATTGTAAATGGAATTCTTTTTTTTTTAATATATGTATATTTTTATTAAGTAAACTCTATGCACAACATGGGGCTTCAACTCACAACCCCTAGATAAAGGGTTGCATGCTCTACTGACTGAGCCAGCCAGGCACCCCGGAAATGATTTTTTCTTGATTTCATTTTTGGATTGTTTATTGCTAGTGTATAGATAGAAAGATACAGTTGATGTTTGCATTTTGATCTTGCTGACCTCCTTTGTTAGATCAATAGTAGTTTGTGGGTCTCTTCTTCTTAAGTCTTAATGTTTAAGTTGAAATTAATTTTCAGGTCAGAAAGCAACATTAGATGCAGAAGAAATGGCTGACTTTTACAAGGAATTTTTAAGTAAAAATTTTCAGAAACACATGTGTTATAACAGGTAAGTGCTTACCTTTTTTCTAAAATTTTGAATATCATATTCATATTGGGTAGGATTATTTTCTTACCTGAATTTAGTGACGTTGATGTTTATGCTAAAGGTAGACGTTGCTGTAAACTTAGTTTTCGTACTTTTAAATAAAATTGACGGCTTACAGTTATTTGCACGGCCACCCCATAACGGTTTGCACCCCTAGTGCTCTGACAGCAGGTTCTTTTTTCGAAGTTTATTTTACATTATTTAATTTATTTGTTTACTTGTTTGTCTGAGAGTGTGAGCAGGAGAGAGGGGCAATGGGGGGAGAGAACCTTAAGCAGGCTCCACCCCCAGCACGGAGCCCGACGCAGGACTTGATCCCACCACCCTGGGATCAAGACCTGAGCGGAAATCAAAAGTTGGACGCTCAACGGACTGAGCCACCCAGATGCCCCTCGACAGTTCTAAACAGCACTTTCCACTAAGGGGAACCTGGACTCCTTAGAGAAGCAGGTCTGCGGTGGGAACAGCACGCGACGAGGCAACACACCTTGTGTCAAAGAGGAGGCCCAGAGACTGGCGGGGTCACGTGAGAACGGCACGGGGGCCTACTTGAGGGGCTCCCTGAGGCCAAGGGTGAGGCCGTTTCAGCCGCACAAAGGAAATGACCGTGGTGGATTAAAAGGACACCGAATCTGCAAAGACCTTTGCCGTCATAGCAAGGCCGAGGAGCTCAGTCCCCTCCGCACACTGCCAGTCAGCCAACTCGTTCTGCAGATTGATCGGTAAAAGAACCCAGAGAATTCACACCTTTCCTGCATCGACTGTTTCAGGGGAACCACATGAAGGAGCATTTTTCTTTGTAGGTCGGCAGCTGATGCAGAAGGAGCGGTGGAGTCGGAGAATTCACATTTTCCCAGGGACATAATAGGTGTGGGCCGCGGTGACCCACAGCTGCGGAGACCAGCGGGCAGGAAGGCGGGCGGGGCTTTGCAGGGCGCGGGATGGGGTGACGGCCCCTCACCCCGTGTCTTCTCTTGCTGCGCACACTGGGCCAGCTGCCTCTGCACGATGCAGGACGAGGTATCGGGCAGCACCTGTGAGGCGTTCTTACCAGAACACGGAGCCGAGTCTAGGCAGACCTCCGTGCTTAGTACCAACCAGATCACAGGAAATATGTAAAGGGTGTATGAGTCGGGGGTGAGAGGGGTTCATAGAAGACCTCGTTTAAAATGATAGCCTGGCGGGGGACTCAGTCAAACATCTGACCCTTGATTTCAGCTCAGTTCATGATACCACCGTTGGTGAGTTCGAGCCCCGCATCCGGCTCCTTGCCGACAGCACGGAGCCTGCTTGGGATCCTCTCTCTCCCTCTCTCTGTGCCCCCTCCCCCCCACCCTCAAAATAAATAGAAATAATAAAATAG
Organism: Panthera leo; assembly: GCF_018350215.1. Lineage (NCBI taxonomy): Eukaryota > Metazoa > Chordata > Mammalia > Carnivora > Felidae > Panthera > Panthera leo. The sequence goes on from NC_056684.1 coordinate 144,554,429, forward strand.
AAGGTGACAGTGGCAGTGTCGGTCAGGCAGGGCAGGTGAGATCTAAAGCACGGTGGTGGTGGGTGAGGCTGGGCGGGCTCGAGAGACCGACCCTCAGACAGAGGAGTCTGGCGGCACGAGCACGTTGGCACTCCTGCGGTCCCGTGTTACTCTGAACCAGCTAGGTTATAACGTCAGGCCAGCGTGAGTTGTGATGTGGGCCCGAGCATGTGTGCTGGAGAGGAGAGGAGGACCAGAGAAGAGAGGACCAGCCCCACCCCAGGTCAGGTGGCAGGGGAGCGTCAGTGCCCCCTTCCGTGCCCACGCCACCCTGCCCCTGCCTTCCCCATGGAAACAGGGAGAGTTCAGTTTCCCTGCGCTTTGTCAGAGCGTCGGTGGAGTGGAATCTGGCTTTTCCTTAGTAACCTAAGAACTGCAGTCTCGATGGGGTACCGGTTTTCTCTTTCTGGAAGCCTTGTTTGTTTAGGGCACTGCTTCCCATTTATAACATCACTTAAGTGGATAGAAACGTAAGATCGTTCTCACGAGGAGGGAGATTGTCCCTTCAGCCAACACAGAGGCTCCAGAAAACGAGCATCCTTACCTCTTGCTGTCGCTTTTGAGCCCATGGTCATTTTGCTTCCCTTTGTCCTGGACTCAGTAAGTCATTTGAGTCCAGTCTGGAATAGAAGTTCCGTGGTCACTCACGAGTTCATTTGGCTGAAAAGCATTGGTACTTATGGACATTTCAGCTTCCAAAGGCTTAGCATTGAGAGTCTGGAATGTGTGCCTTCTGTTGTGGAAACTTCCCAAGCTTTGCCCATTCAGCAGTGGGGTGAATTTGCAAGTTTTGTACAGTAACTCACAGGCAAGTGAGCCCATGGCTGTTGGTGAACTCCACCCCAATATTTAGAGGAAGCCCTGGAATTCTCTATTTAGAGACACAGAAGCTCAGATTGTTTAGAAAAAGAGGATGTGGAGCTTTATGACGTTGGCACTTGTGACAGGTTAACTTCTCCCGATGGAGTACTTTGCGCTTCTCCCGCAAATAAGGCCCCAAACCAGGACGGTCCCCACGGAGTCCTGCCACACTCAACGATTGTGGCTCCCCAGGAATGCCACGGACATCTTGAGGCCCCAGTCTCCTTTTCTGGAGTCTCTTAGCAAAAACCAGAGGAGGATTGCAGCAGAATGGGCAAAGGTGGGGGTTCACGTGCTGAGCCTTATTCTCTTGTGATAGCCTGGGGGGCCCTGATGAAAATCCAGGAGGAAGGAGGGAAGGCTTTTAGGGACAGGTTAGCTTTAATGAGGGCAGAAAAAGGAAGAGGCAGTGAGGAAAGGTGGGGATAGTCGGGAGGACTTGCCTTTTGGCCGGGAACTCCCCTCAGAAGCTGGGGTGCTGGTCCTCAGTTACTGGGGGCATCACATGTGCTCGTCTGGTTTCTCCACAGAGACTGGTACAAGCGTAATTTTGCCATCACCTTCTTCATGGGAAAAGTGGCCCTGGAGAGGGTTTGGAACAAGCTGAGACCAAAGCAAAGGAAGACCAGCACTTAGGAACCCACCCTGACCCACCCAGTGGTGTCCCGGGTTTCCACCAGAAGCAGCTGCTTGAGCAGTTCATTTTACAAGGGCTCTGAAAACCTGTACGTGAACGGACGCCCGCACCTCCCCTGTGGGGCCCGTTGGCTTGTGTCAGGACAGGGTGGACTGGGAGAACGGGGGTCCTGGTGAGCCGTAGGCCGTGTGACTCTCCCGACTGTGGATTCCAAGCCGGCCCTGGGTCACGGACATGATATTAAATAAAACCAATGTTTTCGTGTACTGTTTTCTGTGTTTTGAATTCTACCAATTTGAAGTAGAATAGTATAAAAATATTCGTGTACTTGATCTGCAAATTTGACTCCACTGACGGGAGTGATTTGGAAGCTGGCTGCCGAGTGAACCGAACCCCACCCTCACGTGACCAGCGGCCAGGGGTTGCTGGACAGCCCCGGTCAGTGCTGACGGAATGCAGCTGTCCTGGGACACTTGCACCTGCGGACGTGAAAGCAGGCGCCGCTTCTGTGTCAGAGAGACGGCAGGTGACAGCAGAGGCACCTTCGGAGAACTTTCCTCCGTTTACCCCAGTGAGGCGGAGCCTCGGTTTCCTAAGTTTTCCTGAACACCTTGCTGCTGGACCACATCCCTTGTTTTCCAAATTCTTTTTAAATCAGCATTATTTAAAACAGGATTGCATGGGGGCACCTGGCTGGCTCAGTCTGTAGAGCATATGACTCTTTTTTTTTTAATTTAGATCCAAGTCAGCATCTAGTGCAACCGTGATTTTAGGAGTAGATGCCTTAGTGCCCCTCCCCCAGTTAGCCCATCCCCCCTCCCACAACCCCTCCAGCAACCCTCAGTTTGTTCTCCGTCTTTATGAGTCTCTTCTGTTTTGTCCCCCTCCCTGTTTTTATCTTATTTTTGTTTCCCTTCCCTTATGTTCACCTGTTTTGTCTCTTAAAGTCCTCATATGAGTGAAGTCCTATGATTTTTGTCTTTCTCTGACTCACTTTACTTAGCATAATACCCTCCAGTTCCATCCACGTAGTTGCAGATGGCCAGATTTCGTTCTTTTTGATTGTCGAGTAATACTCCATTGTATATATTTACCACTTCTTTATCCATTCATCCGTCGATGGACATTTGGGCTCTTTCCATGCTTTGCCTGTTGTCAATAGTGCTGCTATAAACATGGGGGTGCATGTGTCCCTTCAAAGCAGCACACCTGCATCCCGTGGATAAATGCCTAGGAGTGCAATTGCTGGGTCGTAGGGTAGTTCTATTTTTAGTCTGTTGAGGAACCTCCACACTGTTTTCCACAGTGGCTGCACCAGCTTGCATTCCCGCCAGCGGTGCAAAAGAGATCCTCTTTCTCCGCATCCTCGCCAACATCTGTTGCTGCCTGAGTTGTTCACGTTAGCCATTCTGACAGGTGTGAGGTGGTATCTCATTGTGGTTTTGATGTGTATTTCCCTGATGATAAGTGATGTTGAGCAATTTTTCATGTGTCCGTTGGCCAGCTGGATGTCTTCTTTGAGCATGTGACTCTTGATCTTGGGGTTGTGAGTTCGAGCCCCACGTTGGGGGTAGAGTTTACCAGAAAATAAGATTACATATTATAAAGTGCCGAGGCTCTCTCTGTCTTCTCTCCTGGAGCCCTGTGACGTGGGGGAGTCACAGCCAGCAGGAGGGACACCTGCCGCGGCAACAGGGAGGTGGCCTTCAGAGCCAGGCCGCGTTAGGGAGTGTGTCCGCTGAGGGCAGATGGGGTGTCTGGACTTCACCGAAGCCGCTTGGCAGACAGTCTGTCACAGGGTGAGGCATGATAATACAGTCAGAAGCCTAGGTCTCTGTGGCTTCTAAGCTGCTGCCGGCAAAGACAGTTTGCACCGAGAAAACGCGGGAGGCAGAGGAAACATGGCACCCCCCCACCCGTGGAGGCCTTAAGGGCCCCGTGGAGGAGTGGGGGTCACGTGAGAGCCTCGCGGGCCTCGTGTCTGCCCAGGAGAGCGCTGCCCAGGTGTTCATGCTCCGTGCCCTGTTCGCCAGCTTCCTGTTAACAGGTCCCCGTGGGGTGGAGGGCACGCACCGAGCAGCGTGGACCTCGGGTGTCACAGAAGTAACATCACGTCGTTTCTTCACACCACACCTCTGCTCCGCTGGGATTCTCAGCCCGTGGCCGGCGTGGGTGGCACTGTGTGCGTGCTCAGACAGCCGGCAGGATTGGGGTCCCGTGTGAGCGAGTTTTTAGTTCTTCCTTTATCCCATCAAACTCACTGGCTGACCGTCAGGTTGTTTGCAGATCGTCTTTGCCCTAAATGCTGGGACATTGGAATAAACCGCAACTTGCAGTGGTATTGTTATGAATTATTTTTGCACATCAATTTTTTTTTAATTTTTAAAAATTATTTTATTTATGTATTTATTTATTTTTAATATGTATTTTTTTTTGAGACAAAGAGACAGAGAGAAACAGCACGAGTGGCGGAGGGGCAAAGAGAGAGGGAGACACAGAATCTGAAGCAGGCTCTGGGCTCCAAGCTGTCAGCACAGAGCCCGACGCGGGGCCTGAACCCACGAACTGTAAGATCGTGACCTGAACCAAAGTTGGATGCTCAACCAACGAGCCCCCCAGGCGCCCCTGCTGGTTTTCTTGACATGCTCCTGGCTCCTAGAGGCGAGCCTCTTGAGGCTTCGAGGAACAGAAGCTTATTCAAATGAGCTCCGGGCACAGGTAGTGGGTAGGAAGTCAGATGTCTCCAGGGGCGCCTGGGTGGCTCAGTTGGTTAAGCGTCTGAATCTTGATTTCCACTCAGGTCATGATCTTGTGGTTCGTGAGTTCAAGCCTCACATTGGGCTCTGTATGGAGCCTGCTTGGGATTCTCTCTTTTCTTCTCTCTCTGCCACTTCCCTGTTTGCAATCTCTCTCTCAAATAAGTAAGTTTAAAAAAAATGATTTCCCGTCATAACCACATTCAAGTAAATTATTTTTGGGGACTTCAAATAATTATAGAATGAAGATTAGCTCAGGGACGTATTTTATACAGCTTTTCCTTGAAAATGTCTCTGATATATTTAATGTTTCTGTTTTCTGAGTTAAAAAATAAAATAAAATTGGGTCTCGTTCCCCCTCTGTGTGTTAGGTGCCGTTTGTAAGCATTCGTGTTTTGTGTTTTCGTTTGTTGGTTTGTTTTAAAGTTTATTTATTTTTAAGAGAGAGAGAGTGTATGCGTGCACACACGTAAGGGAGGGGCAGAGATAGAGAGAGAGAGAGGGAGGGAGAGAGAATCCCAAGCAGGTCCTGCACTGCCAGCACGAAGCCCGATGGGGGGCTCACACGTACAAACTGCGAGATCATGGCCTGAGCAGAAATCAAGAGTCAAATACTCAACGGACTGAGCCACCCAGGAGCCCTAGTGTTGTTTTTTTGTTTTTTTTTTTTCAAAGATTTGATTTTTAAGTAATGTCTACACGTAACGTGGGGCTTGAACTTAAAACCCCAAGAACTTAAAACCTTAGATCTACCGACTAAGCCCGCAGGTGCCCCAACATTGGTCTTTTCATTGCTTGTGTTCATCCAAGAAAAGCAGATCCAGGTGTAGCCATCAGAAATGCAGGGGCCTCAGGGCTCAGTGACAACAGGAAGTCTGATCACGGTGTCGTTCCTTGTCTTGCTTCAGTCCTAACATATTGGGGAAGTCCGCCTCTGGGAGGGACAGCCAGGTGTCCTTAGGACATAATAGCACTGGAGTAGCATTCCAGAGCTGGCTTGTCTGCCTTGCGGCCCATCCCTCGGCCTCCGCTCCCTTGGCTGGGAGGATACACACCTGGCACCCTGGCCGCGGTGGCCGGGTGGGTTCGGCGTGCATCTGGCCTCTCACAAGTGCTTGCTCAACTCGCAGTGACTAGTAAGGGTGTCCTTGAGCCAGCTCCTGGGCACCGCGGGGCCTCTGCAGGGGAAGGCGGAAAGCCAACTCCCGCTGGGTTGGGAACGCCCCAGTCCAGAGTCTAAGTAGGAAATGCCTTTGGTTCCCTTTGGTTCCCTGCATGTCCCATAGCTGTCAACACGCAAGGGATCTTCAGGAATTGTCCACGCAGTATTAGGGTAAGAGAGGGCTCTCCTGAGCCGGTTTCAGCTCAGGTCGTGATCTCATGGTTTGTGGGTTCAAGCCCCAAGTTGGGCTCCACATTGACAGCACAGAGCCTACTTGGGATTCTCTCTCTCCATCTCTCTCTGCCCCTCCCCTGCTCCTGCACATACACAACACTCTCAAAATAAACTAAAACGACAACAACAACAAAAAGAGTTGCATGCTCCACTGACTGAGCTAGCCAGGCATCCCTGCTTTTTTCTGTTTTTAAATTTTATTTTTATTTTTATTTATGTATTTTACTTTTGAGAGAGAGAAAGAGCACGTGAGCAGGGAAGGGGCAGAAGGGGGGCGGGAGAGAGAATCTCAAGCCAACTCCCTGCTGTCAGCACAGAGCCCAACTCAGGGCTCGATCCCACAAACCCTGAGATCATGACCTGAGCCAAAATCAAGAGTCAGACTGACTGAGCCACCCAGGCGTCCCTTTGTTCCGTTTTTAAAAACAAAAGTAAAACACGATTAGCCATGTCCTGACACTTAACAAAGGTCTCTGGTTAGCAAATTAAAACTGTGCAGGAGGGCGTAGACTGCTACTCTTCATGGAGAGTCAGTTTCCCCAAAGGGAAGGCTGGGGGTTCTTGCTCACAAAGCCCATGTGACAGGGGTCCCAGTGGGGGCTGGGGGTTTGTGTCACAGCCAATTTCCCTCTCCGCCTAGCCGAGCCCGCCAGGCTGCTGCTGTCCCGCGAGATGCCCCCTCAGCAGTGCGGCCCCACGGCATGAGGCACATTCCCACTGTCGCGCTCCTATCACCACCTTCTGTCTCCAACACTCTTTCCTCTCCCCAGCTGGAAGCTCTGTCCCCATTAAACACTAACTCTCATCCCCGTTTCCAGCCCCTGGCAGCCAGTCTTCTCCTTTCTGTCTCTGTGAATTGGAATACACCAGGGACTGCATGTGAATGAAATCATATGGTATTTGTTCCTTTGTTTATTTTTATTCTTTTTATTCTTTTTTTTTTTTTTTTTAAGAAAGCTCTGTGCCCAATGTGGGGCTTGAACTCATGACCCTGAGATCAAGAGTTGCATGCCCTACTGACTGAGCCCGCCAGGTGCCCCTGGAACTGGGAATCCTCAAAAGTTCACGTGTGCTGCACCCTCGCAGCAAAGGGCACGTGATGGCGTTCCGTCTGGGGTTCTGTGAGGACAGCGGGGTCGTTCCTGCCACATCGATTCGACCTACTGCGTGCCAGGCCCTGCTCGAAGCACTGGGAATAGAGGAGCAGTGGAGGAGAGAGCCCTGTTGGGCCACCCACCCATCTCGTGACCCCAGTGTCCTGTGCCCATGGTGGGGACTGCCATCCTCCTTGCCGGACAGCACCCCTTCTCAGACGTCCTGCTCACCCCACTGGTCTTCCAGGAAAGTAATTTCTTTCCTTTCATGCCATTGAAAACGAATTGATCAATCTTCCAAAAATGTGCAGGCTGCTTCAAGCTGCATTTGTAGCCACTGGCTATTGATTCGCAGTGATGATCGTCCACTTTGTCCTCAGTCAGTCCTAGGGTGGAAAAGTACAGGAAGAGCCCCTGGAGGAGGGGACGAGATGGAGGGATGAGGTCGGCAGATTTCCAGGGGTGGTTTCTGTCCAGGTATTTGGGGTTATACGTGCTCCCCCGGCCCCTGCACACACGCACCCAGAGATGAATTTGCCATCAAAACAGACCCACGGTTTGGTGCAGAGTGGAGATGAACGCACAGCCAGAGCTATGGGCAGTGGCACTGGCTCGTGGAAGGTTAGGTGGGCCATTTGCCAGAAGAACCAGTGGGCAGACAAGGTTTTTATTTTAGAGAGAAACCAGCACCCCGGCACGTCCTCAGCACCTCCCCAGGCCTGGCTGTGCTGCTGGGGACGTCCACCCTGGCGGGGACGTCTCTCAGAGCCACCCCTACAGCCCCAGCTCCTGCTCCGTGGCCGGAGTCCGTCCTTCCAGACGGCAGGTGGCACCTCCTCATGGGGCGCCTGGGTGGCTCATTGGGTTCAGCGTCGACTCTTCATCTGGGCTCAGGTTGTGGTCTCACGGTTCGTGGGATCGAGCCCCGCATCGGACTCTGCGTTGACAGTGCAGAGTCCGCTTGAGATTCTCTCTCCCTCTCCCTCTGCCCCTCCTCCACTCGTGCCCTCTCTCAAAATAAATAAACATTTAAAAAAGAAACAAGAAAGAAAGTGGTACCTCCCGTCAGCACAGGGTCCTGCTGCGTCTGGCTGAAAACCCCAGAATCTCGCCATCCGTTGGAGAGGCGCGGCCCGGAGGACGCGGCCTCCGGAGGGGCAGTTGTGTCTGTCTTTATCTCCGTCTTCCCCGCCCCCACCCCTGCCTCGTCTCACCGCCTGGCACGGTGGACCTGGGCCAGTAGATGTGCTGAGCGAGCACGGTTGTGGGCCCCGGCCCTTTTACCAAATAACGCTAACGGGAAGCGAGTGCTGCGGTCTGCCAGACATGGCTCCCAGAGCTTCCCTCACAGGGATTTGGGGCGCCCTTAGGATACCTCGAGGGGCCCTGGGGGGTGTCTCCACAGAGCACAGGGCCTCTGGCCAGCCCCCCCCACCCCCCAGCTGCAGTTCCAGCTGGCTCGGTCGGTGGAGCATATGACCCTGGACATCGAGCCCCACGTTGGGCATGGATCTTACTTTAAAAAAAAAAACAATTTCTGGGGCCCCGGGGTGGCTCAGTTGGTTGAGCATCTGACTCTTGATTTTGGCTCAGGTCATGATCCCAGGGTCATGGGATCCAGCCCCCCTTGAAGCTCTTCACTGAGGATGGAGCTTGCTTAAGATTCTCTCTCTCTCCCTCTGCCCCCCCCCCCCCACTCGGTCGCTCTCTCTAAAATAAAAGATTTAAATAAATGTTTATCCATTTATTTGGAGGGGAGGAGACGGAGGGGCAGAAAGGGAGAGCAAGAATCCCAAGCAGGCTCCGCGCTGTCAGTGCCGAGCCCGACGTGGGGCTCAATCCCATGAACCGTGAGATCGTGACCTGAGCCAAAGTCAAGAGTTGGACGCTCAACTGACTGAGCCACCCAGGCGCAGTTTAAATAAGCATTTAAAAATAAATAAAACTTGCTGAAGAAACAGCAACAATATGTGTATATATATTACTAAAGTTAAGTTCACTTGCTTATCTTTACCTTATCTTTACTGTGGCGACTGGACCATTTTAAATGGCACCGCAGCTCGCATTGGTTTCCCACTGGCCGGTGCTGCTGCAGCCATCATGGGCCACAGAGGTCGCCGTGGTCCAAGGGAGGGCTGGGTGAGTGTGACCAGTGCAGAGAGCCATCACGGAGACCAGGCTGTACTGCTGGGATGGGCTCGGCCTCACAGAGGAGTGACATTCCAGCTGGGCCTTGGCGGGTGAGCTCATTTGCTTGTTCAGGAGGTCGGGTCAGTGAACATTTTCTGAGCAAGTCTCCCACCCCAGGCCCTGGCACCCACCATTCTGCTCCCTGTTTCTCCTACGAGTCTGACGACTCCACGGGCCTCACCAGCACGAGAAACATGGCCCTGGGCTCACCTTCCGGGAGCAGGTGATGCATCTGGCTCGTGTCGTCTACCCCCAAAACAGCACCTGCCAGGACGAGGCGAGGACAGTCCGCCTCCTTCCCCCTCCCCTCTCACAGGCTCCAGGATGCATCCACACTGAGAACAGAACGGTGTTTAACCCTTCCGCACTTCCTTTGCCTCATCTGTAAAATGGGGCATCAGCAGTCTGCCTCCGGGAGACGGGCTGACCATAGTGAGTGCTCCCAGAAGATGTGTCCCTGTCCTAACCCCTTGTACCCAGGACTGTGCCCCCGTTTGGAAACAGGGACTTTGCAGATGTAATTAAGGTTATCAGGGTGAGATCACCGTGGGTTTAGGAGAGGACCCTACATCCAAGAAAGGAGAAGGAGATTTGTGACACAGGCACACAAAAGGGAAGGCCATGTGACCATGAGAGAGGCCGGGCCGGTGCGTCTTCAAGCCCGGGGGCTCGAGCCACTATTGGGGTCTGGCCAGGGGCCTGCACACCCCTCCCTCGGAGCCCCAGGGGGAACCAGCCCTGCCCACACCTCGGCGTCTGACTTCTGGCCTCCAGAACTGAAAGAGAATCTACTTCTGTTGTTTGGTACCCCCTGCCCCCACCTCGTTTGTGGTCACAGCAGCCCCAGCGAACATACTGTGGCAGCCTCCAGACTAGCGCTAATGACAGCGGCAGGAGGAATGGAGCATTTTGGAATGAGGTTGAGTGGATGTGCAGTCCTGGGAGAGGGGAATGAGATTTGTGTCTGATGGATCAGCAGCTTCTCGAATGAATCAATAAATAAAAATTTCCAGAGGCCCTGCTGAAAGTCTCCTCCCGAGTGGCATCTCTGGAGCCGAGAACCCGGGTGCGAGCTTTCGTCTTACTGAAGCATCAAAGTGGGCACTTGACTTTGGTGCAGCGACTGGATGTGAGTCAGACTTGCCTCCAGTCTCCCCTCTCTCAGCCTCGGTTTCTCCATGTGTAAAGTGGGATGGCGCTCCCTGCCCTGGCAGGCGCTCACGGAACGTGGGTGTGGACCCGGGGGACAAGCTTGGTACTGAGTTTCTGTGCAGACAGGGATCACGGATGCGGGGTGTGGATTGGGGCCCAGACACAGCTCAGACGGACACACCCAGCACGACCAAGACAGGCTCGCCCCAGACGCTCTGAAGGCTGGGACGTCTCCCTCTTTCTCCCATTGTGATGATAGATGCATCTGTGCATTTCCTTACTCAGCGTCTGCCTCGTCCTCCCTTCTCTGCAGAGCTGAGCAGAGCCTGGCAGACTTCATCCCAGGGCACTGAACGCACGCAGGCCTGGGAGCCTTTCCTGGGGTGGGCAGCCTGGGTCCCTTCAGGCCTGGCCTTTGCCTCCGCACGGAGACGGGTGCAGCGGCTGTCTGGGCGGGCTGGGACTCTACTGCTCCTAGGGTGGCCCTCTAAGCCCGTCTTTGGCTGGCTTCCAGTCCCGAGATCTCCTTTCTCCTGAGCATTTCTGGAGTCGTGTGGCCCAGGCTGGGCCAACGCAGAGGCAATTCTGGTGGGAATAGGTGAGCCTGTTCTCCCAAACGTGACTGTGAATGCGGCAGATCATATGGGGACCAGGACATCTACTAAGAGAAGAAACCAGTGCAAACAATGTTCATAATCGCACTTCCTATGTAGACAGGTGTGAAGGGCAGCCGGGAGCTGGGGAGCGGAGAGAAGGAAGCCGGCTCAGAGGGTGGTGGACACGAGCCCCAGGGAGGCTTACCAACCTGACTGGGTGAGCCAGACCGGTGTTGGTGTGGACAGTCTGAGCTTGGAGGGGCCCCCCTGCACCAGCCCCCGGGGGTGTGAGCTCAGAGAGCCAGAGCCGCCTGTACGAAGGACTGGCTGCCCCCGGCCCCCACCCCCATCCCCGACCCTCCAGCAGCACTTTCCCCGGGGAACCCCCCGTCAGGTAAGCCAAGCAGTGCAAGGTGTTCTGGGCAGGCGGGGGTCCGGTGGGCTTGTCACCTGGGGCATTTATTGATGGGCGGGAGGTGAGGGTCTCTCTCCTCCCGGGTGGTGAGGTGCAAAGATGTGATGTCTGGACCACTGCAGCAACTTCTCCTACAAGGGGAGCCGGGCTGAGACTCGATTATATGCCAACTAGAGGCAGAGGTAAGAAAGCCGCAAGACGCGGAGCCCCCCCACCCCCATGGCAGCATCCAGAAGTTCAAGGCCACCCACAGGTGGCACTGGGGAGGGGTGAGGCAAATGAAGACCAGGATTTCTACCTGGGATGTGTGAAAGCCAGCATCTGGGGTGTTGAATGTTTCCTCGTTCATTCGTTTGCTTGTTCACTCATTTATTCATTCAGCTTGGCTCCATTTATTAAGAGCCTGAACTAGGTCCTGGGGAGGGACAGCAGGAACTTCCAGGGGGATTCAGGTGGGGTCTGTGCCCCAGAGCGCTCAGCCGCTGTGAGGCGAGCCCGGTCCTGCTGGATGAGGCTGAGGACCATGGAGAGCAGGCAGGAGGCTACGTTCGGTAGCGGGAGCACCTCGGAGCCTGTGGGCAGCTGCTGTCAGGCATCCGGGGGTTAAAGTCCCCAAACAGTGTCCTGCTCTTAGAGGGGACTGTCTCCAAACAGGAGCAGCCTGTGCTGATTCTGGGCAGACTTGGCACCTGCGTGGCTATTTTTATCCAAAAGCTGGAAGGAGCTCTCCATCTGCCTGTCCGAGGAGCCCCATATCTGTGTCCTTGAGCAAGTACACCCCCTTCTGGAATCACAGCCATCGAGGTGGAAAGGGGGTGGCTAACATAATGTGGGTCCCTGGGCTCCAGAGTTCTGCAGAAGCAGGGCCTGTGAAGAGCCTGATCACCAAGAGAATCGCCCCTGGAAAGGCTTGGTGACCCCCTCCCTGGGGTGCCCTTCTGTGAAGAGTACAGAGCTGAGGCTGGCAGGGCCCCCAGGAGAGAGAAGTACTGGGGGGCTGCCTGGAGGAGGCAGATAGCTGCAGGGAGGGGAGGGGACACGACACAGTCCGTGAAGAAGGCACCCCCAAGTTTTGGCCATTGGCACAGCTGCCCCCCAGGGATTGGGGTGGAACACAGGACCGGCTCCCATCCGCCATCCCCTCATGATGTTCCTGGGAGGCAGATGGACAGGCTGATGACCCCCACTTTATGGGGAAAAGGCTGAGATTACACCGAGGAGGAGCCTGGGGCTGGGGCCCAGTCTCCTGATTCCAGCTGAGTGCGGCTCCTCGTGGGACCCAATTCAGTTCCGTCCTCTTTCCCCACTCCTTCCTTTCACACTGTCTGTGCCACCGTGCTGTGTATCACACTGGGAGCCACAAATATCAGCCTCACCTCAGCAGCTGGGGGCGGGTGCTGCTTGCTTTTGGCAATGGTGCGGAGGGTGCATTCCTAACCTATGCCCCTCCACCCCCGGGTGCCAGCTCATGAAGGCCCATGAGTGCTCAGAGGAACGGATCGTGCTTGGGGACCCGAGAAAACGTCCCAAGATGTGCCGGTTACTGGTGCTGTGTAACAAACGACCCCAAAACTTCACAGCAGATCTCAACCATTCTGTTAGGCACATAGACTGTGTGGTCAGGGGTTTGGATTGGGCACATCAAGGATGGCTTATCTCACAGGAGACATTTTCACTCACGCGTGTGACAGTGACACTGGCTGTCAGCTGGGACATCTGCACAAGTGCTCTCTGTGTGGTCTCCCCATGTGGCTGCTTGGGCTTCCCCCAGCAGCATGGCAGCTGGGTTCCAACAGTGAGCTTCCCAAGAGAACCAGGGGGAGGCAATATCACCTTTTAAGGCCTGTCTTCTGAAGTCACATAGTGTCACTTCCACTGTGTCACAGGCTTACCCAGATTCAAAGGAAGGGGACAGAGACTGCAGCTCTTCACGGGAGGAGTGTCACAATCTCACTGTAAGGAGAATGTGTGGTATGGGAGATACTGGCTGGCGTGACCACTTCTGGGAAGTGGAACCTGCCACAGGAGTGTCAGATTTGAGCCGTCCCTGCTGGAGGGCCCCTCCTAAGGCCACTCGCCAGTTATTTGTCTTTTCTCCAAAGATGGTGGCTGTGCGTCCTCCCCAGTCTCCACCACATCTCTTGCTGCATATTTGGAGCACATAGGCCAACATTTTAAATCATTTTTTTAACAGCAGAATCCTTGGTTTACAGGATGTCTTATGAAGGAAATTTGCGCCTTGGGGGCCGGGCTGCCACTGAGGAACTATGTCCCTTGCCGCCTCCCAGGGCCCCTCTGTAATCCAGGTGTGGTGCCCCTACGGGTGTGGGTGTGGCTGAGCGTCGCCTCTCCACGCCTCTCCCACTCTTGCTGGCTTGGGAGCCTAGTGAGCGGAGGCATTGACCGTCCCTCGAGGCAGACCGTCTCAAGGATGTCTGTACAGCAATTGCCATGCGTGAGTGCTTCTCCATTGGCGCTGGGGCAGAAAGTGGTCAACTCCTTAGGAAAAAGGTCTACAAGGTTCTGATGAAGCTAAACATACACCTACCCTATAGCCTAGCAGTTCCATTCCTGGGTATTCACCGGAGAAAAGAAAAGTCTGCGTTTCCCAGAGACGTGCAAGAGAGCTCAGGTCAGCTTTATTCCTATCAACCAGAGTGGAGGCAGCCCAAGGTCTCATCCACAGGGGAGCGGCAATCAACCTGGGTGAGTGTAAAAACTGCCAGTTGGGTGAAAGGTGCCAGACACGAAAGGCAGATACTGTATGATTCCATTTATATAACACACTAGAGCCAAAGTAAACTATAGTAAACGAAACAAAGCAACAGAACAGTGCTTGGGGGACTGAGAAGGGGCACGAGGGAATTTTGTGGGGTCAACATTCCATTTCTTGATAGAGGTTCCATTACACGTATAAACATTGATTGGAGTGCCTAGATGGTGTCCTTCAGACGTGTGCATTTCACATTGTGTAAATTCCCCCTGAAAACACAAATATCAAACACCATTAATGATACGCATGCCAGTGTCTAGGGGGCTGGAGAGAGAGGTTTGGTTAAATGGAGAGACGGGAGATAAATAGAGCAAAATGTTAATTGTACAATCCAGGTGGTGGGTATGTGGTCTTCACCATACATTTTTTCCTGCATGTTTGAGTATTTTCATAATAAAATGGGCAGATTCCCAGGGAGAATTTGTTTTCCATGACATGTGCCTAATTCCAGGTCCCCAGTGCTTTCTTTTCTTTTTTCTTTTCTTTTTCTTCTCTTCTCTTCTCTTTTCCTTTCCTTTCTTTTTTTTCTTTTCTTCTTCTCTCTTTCTAAGATTTTGTGTTTTTTTTAAGTGTACTTATTTTGGGGGGGAGGGGATGGAGAATCCCAGGCAGGTTCTGTGCTATCAGTGCAGAGCCTGTCACAGGGCTTGATCCCACGAACCTCGAGATCATGACCTGAGCCCAAATCAAGAGCTGGACACTTAACCGACTGAGACAGCCAGCCGCCCCAATATTTTATTTTTAAGCAATCTCAATACCCAACTGTGGGGCCTGAGATCAAGGGTCGTGTGCTCCGCCCGCCAAGCCAGCCAGTTGCAACCCCGCCCACCCCCACCAGAGCTTATTTCTATCTTCCTATCCATCAAACTACACTGCAAGTGTTTCAATAACAGCTGCCCTCCCCTCTTCCGGTTTCTGGCATTGCCCTTTGTAGACAGCCACATAAAACAGGTCAGGCTTCCAGGCCACATATTGTGGGAGGTCCAGCACTTTATCTCCTACGTCTGGCAGTTCATGGAGAGGGTGTGCAGTCGGATAGTCTCCTGGGCCTGGGAATGTTAGGGCTCCGGCTCAGAGGCACGTTTGGGCTCAATAGTGAGTGGTGTGTATGCACCCACACACGGCCGCGGTGCTTTCTCCAGCAGAGACTCAGTTGCCCTTCCTGCCTGTGTTTGAGCATCATGTCTGCACGTGGAGACATCCTGGGCCCCACACGTGGCTGTGGGAGGGGCTGGACCATCCAGGATAGTTTCCCTTCTGGCCCGGCCGGACGGCTGGCTGGCTGGCTGGCTGGACGCAGGCTCAGGGCACTGGGGTGGCTGGGCCTTTCCGCGGGGCAGCTGGTCTTCTCGCGGGGGCAGTGTAGGGGTCCCCAAAGCACAGAAGCGAAATCATCCCGGCTTTCTGGAGGCTGAGGCCGGGAACTGGGCAGCCTCACTTCAGCTCTACTCGGGAAACAGGCTGGCCCAGTGCACGGGTGGTAGGGGGCTTGTCAGGAATGCTGCGGGCCTGGATCAGGTGGCAGTGTGGCTTCGCCGAACAGGACCCAGGCCCAACTTTCCCGGCATTGTGTGTGTGTGTGTGTGTGTGTGTGAGAGAGAGAGTGAGAGAGAGAGAGAGAGAGAGAGAGAGAGACTGATGGAGCTGCCCACTCCCCATCCTGCCATCCTGCTCTGTCGGCCCAAAGTGCCCAAAGTGCCTCGGTGTTCCTCGGATTGAGGGGCGGTCCCTGCAGCTTAAGGTCAGCAGCTCGAGCTCCTCAAGGAAAAAAACACCCTGCAAATCTGATAAAGGTGGTTCTCAGAACCGAAGCCGCAGACCATGGGGGGCGTGGCCTGGGCGGAGAGCAAGGCCGCCGAGCACCAGTAGACCCCGGCCCTGGGTTCCGGTCCAGATGCCAGGCCGCGGTCCCGAAGCCTCTCTAAGACGGGATGGTAGCTGGAGGTGACGTGGGGGGCGGTGCCTAGGCTGGTTGGGGGCGGGGGGGGCGGTGCCCAGGCTGGAGGGGGCGTGGGGGGCGGTGCCCAGGTGGGAGGGGAAGGCGGTGGCGTCCAAACTGAAGGGATGTGGGGGGTGGCGCCCAGGCTGAAGGGGGCGTGGCGGAAGCGCCCAGGTCAGGGGTGTGGGGGGCAGTGCCCAGGCTGGAGGGGCAAGGCGGTGGCGCCCACACTGGAGGGGGCTTGAGGAGGGGCGCCCAGGCTGAAGGGGGTGTGGGGGAGGCGCCCAGGTCGGGGGGCGGTGCCCAGGCTGGGGTGGGGCGGAGGCGCGGCCGCGGGATTGCGTGGGGTGTTGCGGAGGAAGCACAGCTGGGCTGGCGCGAAGGGGGCGGTACAGGCCACACGGCCTGTGCTTACCCTCCTCCCTGCCTGTCCCTCCGAGGGTGCGTGGGCCTGTCTTTGGCCAGGACGACCCGGACAGGTCGCCCCCTCCTGACCTGAGGACCCACGACCCAGGATCGCTTCTCAGCGCCGCTACGCCGCCAAAGGCAGGCTTCCGGTTCCTCTTCCCTCCCTTCCGCCCCTTCCCTCCCTCTCCTCTTTAGACACTAATGGACTGGGGCTGGCCCCGGGACTGCACACCCCTCGGGAAATCTACCGCAAAGGGCAGCTCCTGGACGGAGACATCCACAGACAGTTATAGTGAAAAGATGAATGCTTTTGAAAAAAGATGGGAGCCCTCTCCATTCTCCAATGGAGACAAATCACTCTGTGTGTGTGTGTGTGTGTGTGTGTGTGTGTGTGTGTGTGTGTGTGTGTGTGAGTGTGTCTGTGTGTGTGTGGGCGCGGGCGCGCGCGCGCGTGCGCGTTCTCTGTTGGGCACTGTTTTTTCTCTCTACAGTTCCACCACTTGGACTCATCTGCTTTATCCTTACCACCTGCCACATGAATACCCCTCGTCCAGGAAGCCCCCTGACCCTTGAGGGACATAGGGCTTCCCCGCTCGAAACCTGACCTGGGCCTTCTGTCTCAGCTCCACAGGCTGTCTGCCAGTGTAGGGGTGTCTGTTCTCCCATCACCCAGCCTCACACCTGACACCAGTAGTTCTCAATAAGTATCAGGAATGAAGCGAGTACGAGACTGTATGTTCCTGATTTCCCTCTGACTCCCAGGTGCTGGCCATCTGCAGGAGGTTGGCATTGGATGTTTTCGCTCTTACTTTTTTTGCTTTTTTAAAAAAATGTTTATTTATTTATTTTGAGAGAGAGAGAGACAGAGCACATACAAAGGAGGGGCAGAGAGAGAGGGAGAGAGAGAATCCCAAGCAGGCTTTGTGCTTCCAGCACAGAACCAGATGCGGGGCTTGATGTAGAAAATCGTGAGATCGTGACCTGATCATGATGCTTAACAGACTGAGCCACCCAGGCACCCCATTCTCACATTCTCTTTTCCTTGACCAAGGGACTTCAGTCTTGGCTTCATCTGGGTCCTGTAGGTTGCCTCCAAGTCTTCACACGAGCCCCAGCCTTTGTTTAGATAGATCTCCAGGCTGCCTGTTGATCTCTGAGGTTTCAGAACAGGGAAGCGAATGGTTAGAGAAGGTGGGGAAGGAGGCGGAAATAGAGGAAGGCAGAGCACAAGGCATCTACTTTGGGGAAAGCAGGAGACAGACAGGCAAAGAGGAGGAGGAGGAGGAGGTGGCTCACCCACACAGGCTGCCTATGTTCAGAATGGAAGAGCACTTAAGGGAGCAGGGAGAGAGCCTGCTCCAAAGGTCCTCCTGCTGCCCCCATTGAACACAGCCTCACCCTCCAGGACCCTGGCTAATGTCCTGGGACCCTGGCTAGCCCAGCAAGCTGGTGGCCACAGGGATGCTGGAGGCCAGCAAGCCTTGTGGAGATAGGTGTGTGCTTCCCAGGGCCCTGATCCTCTAGGTTTGTGGTTAAGGACAGATCATGGATGTGGTGCCCCTGGGTAGCCTTGCTGAGGCTTTTCCACCACAAGGGCTCTCCTCACCTCTGCTAGTGCCCACATAGGAAGGGCAGAGCTGCTCCCTTCTGATTCCTAAAGCTGAGTTAATCCTTGTCTGGGAATCAGTAAGCAAGCCAGGGAGCCTGCAGGGCCTTAGCTGCAGTAAAAGGGGAGAGCAGTGCCTCTCTTGGAGCTGCTGTGAGGATCAGAGGGTCGAAAGCAACTGAGAGGGGGCTGCCTGGGTGGCTCAGTGGGTTAAGCGTCCGACTTCTGCTCAGGCCATGATCTCATTGTTCATGAGTTTGAGCCCTGAATTTAGCTCTCTGCTGTCAGCACTAAGCCCCCTTTGGATTCTCTGACCCTCCTCAGCTTGTTCTCTCTCGCGCGTGCTTCAATAAATAAATAAACAAACTGTTTTGTTTTTTTTTTTTTAAAACAAGGATTTGAAAGCTGCTGAGAATGGCCAGGGCTGCTCAGTGAGGGTGGGGGATTACAAGTCTCAGTGTGAGGCTCTGAGCGAGGATGGCCCCAAATGCCTGTGCTCCAGCTGCTCGCCCTGAGCAATGGGTGCATTGAAGCCTTTCCAGGAAGGAAGTGGCAGGATCAGATTCAGGGATCTGTGGGCGTAGTGGATGAATTGGCCTTTTCTCTCTTTCCCCAACACTCCGGACTCATTCCTGCCTCAGGACCTTTGCCTTTTGCTCAGTTGGCTTCTTCCTGTCAGTTAGGTCTCAGCTCGCTTGCCTGTGTGAGAGTTCACTCCACCACCTTGTCATTACCTTATTTTTCTCCGCATAGCACTGTATGAGCAAGAGCAAGTATCTTATCTATTCTGTTTACCAGCGCACCTTGGCTCTTACAGTGGGATCACCACAGCTCAACAGATAATTGCCCAAAGGATAAAAGAGCGTGATGATAAAGCCTCAACAGAGTGGCAGGAGTGGGGACGGAGAGGGGAGGGACGAAAGCAATATTAAGGAGGTAGGATCTTGGCCACTCATTAGAAGAGGACATTAAGCATCTCAGATTTCTGGGTGAGTGGAGCGAACAATCACTAAGCCCAGATTTACAGAGAAAGGAGCTTCGCTCAGCCTGTTTGTTTCTCTCTTCTGTTTCTCTTTTCTCGAGAGCACTTTGGTTACAGCAGTGTGGCCAAATCACTCAGGGAGTGTGGAAAGGTTTGACGCACTGCCTCTCCCTCGCCCCTTTTAAGCTGATCTTTGCATTTATATGATACTGAAGTAATTGGACCTCCCTGTGAGAACCTGGGAGCACTTAACTTCCCTAGTGACTGTGTAATTCCAGGGTTAAAAGGGCTGCTGGTGCTGGGCTGATACATCTTTAGAGCACAGCAGTTCAAAAGCAAGTGTGTTGTGTAGGAACACCTCCTGGTTAATACTGCCACAGGGCCCCCGCACTTGGGACAGCCGCAGGCATCTGGTGGGGGGGTGGGGGGGCGGTAGTTCTCCCAAGCTGGTGGCAGGCAAAGAAAGCTGAGCCTTGCCCACTGAATCAGCATGCGTCCTCCGGGCCCGACTGCTGAGTCAGGCCTGCATAGCTGGCGATGCAGCAGTATGAGGCCCAGGAGCGCTCTCTGACCTGGAAGTACTGCCCTTCAGGCGGGGGCTGGAGGTCGTGGCACTGCGGCCAGGGGTGTGGGCTGGTGAAGGCTGCTGTTGGGGGGTGGGGGAGGGGTGCAGCAGCAGGAGGTGGCACGTCTGCCCTCGCCAGGCACTAGAGGGGCAATTTGTGCGAGGCCTTTGTGGCTGAGGGGAGCGCCTGGAAACTCCGCTTGAGCTCTAATTCTTGAGGATCCGACGACACTAGGGCGAAGGAACAATAAGATGGGGAGGGTCAGCACGTTGACCAAAGACTAGATTTCCCTGGAGAAGAAAGAGAGGCCTCGTGGCTTAGCCTAGCTCCTCAGGATCCTTTGGAGGAGCTGGGGACCCCTTCCTTTGGCCCCCTCCTTGTGGGTTCCAGAGCGATTGAAACGCGCACATAAAACGCGTGAATAAGGGGCATGGCACACAGTGAACATCATTCTGGATACGGGAGAGCAGGAGGGCAGGGCCGGGCGCAGGCTGGGGCAGTCGTCGGGCGCGCAGTGGTCTCGGGCGGTGGCGCAGCGCCCCAGCGCCCTCCTCTAGCGCGTGGGCCGGGACCCCGGCCGCGCGCGGGCCTCAGTTTCCCAGGCAGCGCCTCGCCCCGCCTCGCCCCGCCCCCCGGCAGCGGGCGAGTGACGTCACGGGCGGCGCGCAGCATTGTGGGGCGGGAGCGCCGAGTCGGGGGAGGGACGCCGAGACGCCATTTTCGGCGGCGGGAGCGGCGGAGCCGGAGCAGAGCTGGAGCCGGCGGGCGCAGGGCGGCGGCTACGGGGAGGAGCCGCGGGGGACAGCGCTCGCGGGCGGCCGAGGATGCTGCGGGGCGGCCGCGCCAGCGCCCCTCGCTCGTGACCGCGGCGCCGCTCCTGAGGCAGCCGAGGCGGAGGGCCCCGCGCATTCCTGCTCCGCGCACGCGCCCCGCGACCTCCCGGTGCTGACAGCGCGAGCGCGCGGCCCCGCGGGAGCAGCACGGTGAGTC
The DNA here is from genome assembly GCF_018350215.1 of Panthera leo. NCBI lineage: Eukaryota > Metazoa > Chordata > Mammalia > Carnivora > Felidae > Panthera > Panthera leo. Next base: position 144,574,829 of record NC_056684.1, read on the forward strand.
CGCGGTCCCCTTCAGGTCCGCAGCCCGGCCGCACCCCCCTCCTCACCCATGTCCCCTCCCGGGACCGCGGTCCTCGGTCCCACGCCCTCATCCACATCCCCTTCGGCTCCTCTTCCCGGGCCCAGCCCCGCCCGGCTCCTCATCCCCGTCCACTTGTCGTCCGTGCCCGGTCCCTTCTCGGCGCCGCGGCCCTGGGTCTTCATCCACGTCCCGTGCCCGCCCCCGCCGAGACTTCATCCCCGGCCACAGCCCCTTCCCCGTCTCGGTCTCCAGTGCAGGTCCCGGCCCCTCCCCGTGTACGTCCCCCTGTGCGCATCCCCGGCCCGGGCTGCGGGCGGGCGGGCGGGCGGGGGCGGCGGCCCCGGGGAACAGCTGCGGACCCCCGGAGCCGCGCGACAGGGGGATAGGGCCGCCCCCGGGAACGCGGCGCGCGGGGAGGGGCGGCCGGCCCGGCTGGCTTTGTCCGAATCCTCCCTCTTCCTTCCGGCCCCCGCCCTCTCCGGCGGCACCGCCCTGGGCGGACGCGCCTGTCATGCTCACCGGCGAAGGGCTGCCGGCGAAGGGCTGCCGGGCGGGTCGGAAGCGTGCAGGGTCTGTTTCTTGTACCGTGTTCACCTGGGCTGGCGTTGCTCTTGTGCGAAACTTGCAGCGGCCCTGGTCTTGGAATACTTACGCTGTTGTCAAGTATGGTGCGCCTCTTTCCTTAAACAACAACAACAAAACAGAAGCTAAAATGAAACACGAAGGAAGTAAAATTGGTGCCTGGTGGGTTGGATGGTTTTATAACGTGACGTTTGTAGCTCCAGGTGATTTTGTGGTCGAATTGTTGCTCCTTGTTGTTTTGTCATTCAAAAACACACTAAGATTTTACATGTTACACGTTTAATAAGGAGTGCTTGCAAAAATGTTTTTAAAAAGTGTGAGAAGAGACCATTTGAAATACGCTATTTAAACTGGTATGTAAAGGGCAGTTCTTTGAGTCTTTGCATTAAATTCTAAGGCCTTTTTTTTTTTTTTTTGGGTACAGCATGACTAAGCCATTGGTCCGAATGATTAGCTCAGAATACGTTGTAATAGTTCAGTGAAAAACCCATTAGGAATTTGGGAAACCTTCTTAAGTCTCTTGGTCTTATTACTGAATTCACTTCTTTCAGGGATTGGCAGCAAGCCTTCTTGGGGGTGCGAAATTTGATTCGTCATTCTGTTTCTTAAATATGTTTAGGAATACAACGAGACTAAATATTAGTTTCAGATTGTGGGGAATTACACGTGGGAAGCAGTCTTAAGAGCCAGTTTCTCCAGGTCATCAGAGAATGCAACATCATGATGCAGTGGAGCCTTGGCAGCCCTGTGATGTTGCTGAGGGTGTGGGAGACCCCGGGTGGTAACTTCACTGTGACCTGGCTCATTCGCTTTGCTTTCGAGCGCCTTCTAAAAACGCTAGACAACACATAGTTAAGCTAGAAAGACATGCATGGGAATCAAGACAGTACCTGCAGGAAGAAGAGAGAAAATGCCACTGGGGAGGGGCGTATAGTATCGTAAGTATTTTAAAATAAATAAAACGTTAACTGTAGTTACTTAAAATTGTACATTAAAAAATTATACGTTCTTAAGCGTGTTCTGTAACGTTGAAAAATAGGTAAGCCGATGTGTAACTTTCCATGTGGGACTATAAAAGTTGATTAATTTGTAAGATTCATATAACATGGAAACATAAGTGGAATATGATAAGAAACCAGGGCTTTATGTAACAGTCATCAGTAATACCCTCAACACAAGTACAGGCCAGTTTTAAGTGTCAAATTTCAGGACATAGAATGAAAATGATTAGCATGGTAAATGATGAAAGCTTGGTCTTTTGTTTTTTTAAATCAATCAAACCAAGAGTTGATTTTTTTTTTTTTAATTTGTATTAAAAAATTTTTTTTAATGTTTATTTTTGAGAGAGAGAGACACACACACACAGGGCACAAGCAGGGTAGGAGAAGAGAGAGACGAAGTCACGGAATCCAAAGCAGGCTCCAGGCTCCGAGCTGTCAGCACAGAGCCTGACACGGGACTCGAACTCAAGAACTGTGAGATCATGACCTGAGCCAAAGTTGGATGCTCAACCGTCTGAGCCACCCAGGCGCCCCGAAAGCTTGTTCTTAAATGTCTATCACGAACCAGCTGAGTGACACCTGAGTGGCTCAGTTGGTTCAACTTCCGACTTTGGCTCAGGTCATGATCTTGCAGTTGGGGAGTTTGAGCCCCGCATCAGGCTCTGCTCACAGCTCAGAGCCTGCTTTGGATCCTCTGTCTCTCCCTCTTTCTGTCTCTCTGTTTTCTCTCTCAAAAACAAATAAACTTAAAAAAACAAAAAATAACCCAACTGAATGGCAAGTGCTGTGCTAAGTAGTTGGGGAAATAGAGACTGTTCTCTTGGAGTTCAGTCTGGTGTGGAGACAGAGGAAAATTGATGGGTACTGCAGATTAGGTTAAATGCTGTGCTGAGTGTCCTGAGAAGGTGATTCTGGATATGAGACTCAAAAGTACCAAATGCCAGGGATTGGTAGTGGCCGTTCTGGAGGACACAGGCCCTGAGGCGGCATTGCAGTAGAGGGGAGTGAAGTTGGGGAGGGCAGGAGTGGAGAGGGAAGATGAGAGAAGGAAAGCAGGAAGGAGGATTGGGGGATTCTTGAGAGCGTGGTGACACTTTAGAAAGCATGGGTAGGGTGGCAGGTGATTTGAACCAAGGTGAGACTCGATGGGAAGCTTTTAGCCCCACATGCGGACTGAGAGCTCCTGAATTGGGGCCGCGACAGTAGGAACAGTGATACAAATGGACTAGAGATGGCTTCAAGGGTTCCAGGGGCCCTGACTTGGGAGTGAGCAGACCAGTAAGAGTCGGACTGCGATCCGGAAGGCATGGAGTGGCAGTGTTCGCAGCCAGAGCGAGCTGCAGGGGCGGGCGTTGGATCGGGTCACTCCTCCGCCGAGTCCTGAGAGCACTCTGCCCCCATGCCTTTCCTTCACATTCCGACTCTTGCCCTCACTGAAGCACACCCCGGCTCCTGCCGAGCCTGCTCTTCCGTATGTCCCCGTGTCCCCACTTCCCCATGTTCCTCAGCACTTCTGTCATTGTTACGGTATGCTTTCATTGTATTTAATTTCTTCGTTTATTGTCCGTCCTTTTCACTTCATGTCCATGATCTCCATGAGGGCAGGGATTTTTATCAGCGCTTAATAAACGTTTATTGAAGGAATGCATCTAGAATTACTTCCTTGTCACTAACGGGAGGCTCACTGGCTGGTAATACCCACCAAGATGGGGAAAATGAGAGGAGGACGAGGTGGTAAGCTTGGTTTTGGATAGGTTAAATCTGAAGTGTTTGTGGGGTGCCCAAGTGGATGGTGGGCAGTTGGAGATTCAGGTTTGGAGTTCAAGACAAATATTTAGGCTGCAGTCAGAGGTTTGGAAGACCTTATCGTCTCGTTGAAAGCCAGTGGTGGTGTCTGTAATGACCTCTCTGGGAGCTTCTGACGCTTGTAGACACTGTGGAGTTGACCCTAAGATAGGTGGCAGAGGAGGTCGACGTCCAGGTGGCTAAGAAGTCAAGGAAGATTTGGATAGACAGAGCTACTGATGTGGCTTCTAGCAGGTTATCAGCGACCTTTCGAATTTTTCCTGAGAATATTACCTCCTAAGGCAGGTGTGCTAATTCAGAAATGATCTGCATGCTGTCTCCCAGGGCATCCTTGTGTCTTTCTGCCCTGAAGTCTCCCAATTAATATACTCTTCTGTCAAAATGAATTCAGATTTTATTTTTGTCTCAACTATTAAAAAAATTTTTTTTAATGTTTATTTTTGAGAGAGGGTGAGTGGGGGAGGGGCGGGGGGGGTGGAGACAGAATCCCAAACAGGCTCCAAGCTGTCAGCGCAGAGCCCTGAACTGAAATCAAGAATCAGACGCTTAACTGACTGAGCCACCCAGGAGCCCCTCCCCCCAATTTTAAAAAATGTGTATTTTTGAGAGAGAGACCAACGAGTGTGTGTGTGTGGGGGGGGGGGGGATGCAGAGAGAGAGAGAGAGAGAGAGCGCGTGAGCGAGAGAGAATCCAAAGCAGGCTCCAGGCCTTGAGCTGTCAGCACAGAGCCTGATCCAGGCTCCAACCCACGAACTGTAAGATCATGACCTGAGCCAAGTCAGATACTTAACTGACTGAGCCAATGCAGGCACCCCAGTCTTAGCTATTTTTAAAAATTCACTTTTTTTCATTTATTTTTTTTTGAACTTACGTATTTTGAGAGACACACACACAGCGTGAATGGGGGAGGTGCAGAGAGAGGGAGAGAGAGAATCTCAAGCAGGCTCCACACCATCAGCACAGAGCCTGATGCAGGGCTCGAACTCACAAACTGAGATCATGACCTGAGCCGAAACCAAGAGTGGGACATTTAATCGACTGAGCCACCCAGACACCCCCAACAATTAACTCATTTTAATTGAAGTATAGTTGACGTACAGTATTAGTTTCAGGTGAACAACATAGTGATTTGATGGTTAGAGACAGTACAAAATGCTCACCATGATAAGTGTACTTATCATCTGTCAACATACAAAGTTATTACAATACTATGTTTTAACTAAATTTTGAAGGCAGATGAAAGCAGTTTGGATCTGTGCTTTTAAATATGCTTGGGGGTGCCTGGGTGGCTCAGTATGTTGAACATCTGACTTCGGCCCAGGTCGTGATCTCACAGTTGGTGGTGGGTTCGAGCCCCTTGTCAGGCCCTTTGCTGACAGCTCAGAGCCTGGAGCCTCCTTCGGGTTCTCTGTCTCCTTCTCTCTCTGCCCCTCCCTGCTTGCACTCTGTCTCTCAAAAATAAATAAATGTAAAAACAATTTTTTTAAATATGCTTGGTATGATGTCCATACTTAAAACATAAAGCAGGTGGGTTAATATCAATAGAACAAGCATTTTAAGTTGAGTGAAGTGCATATGTAAAGTATAAGTTACTTCCTTGGTTCTAAAATATCCCAGTTACTTAAGTTTAAGCCTTGGATTGTTCCTTGATTGTATAAGGTGTATATTTATGTCCCAGCCTCTCTGAAGTTCCCTATACCACTACTAATAAAACTGATAATAGTGAAGTTAACCCCAAACCAGTTAAAATTGGTGCAGTAGTACTCCTCTCCATTCTACTGTGGAGGAAACTGAGGGTCAGAGAGGGCGAGTTACTCAAACCAGAGGTGCGCAGCTGTGAAGTCAGGCCTCTAATTCAGGTATTTTTGCTTGTACGCTTCAAGCTTTGAGTCACTTTGCTGTCAGGAATCACAGTAATGCTAGGCTGCAGTTGCCTTCACCTGGGAACTCCTTGGCCAGTTCCATTTCGGAAGCCCAAGTGATGCAGTGTCCGTGGTGACTCCTTGGGGTCTCTGGCTAATGTGTACCGTTTCAGCCACCACATTGGCATTGTAGTGTTTGTGTTCTCCACAGAGTCTGGCGTGGAGTAGGTGACCAGTTAAAAGCTGCTTGTCAGGCCTTCCTTTTTATGGTGAATCCAGGTGGGCTGTTTTTCCTTAAGTGCACTTATTCTGCCTGCTTTTTTTTTTTTTTTTTTTTTTTTTAATGTTTATTTATTTTTGAGACGAAGAGAGACAGAGCATGAGCAGGGGAGGGGCAGAGAGAGAGGGAGACACAGAATCCAAGGCAGGCTCCAGGCTCCGAGCCATCAGCACAGGGCCCGACGCAGGCCTCGAATTCGTCAACTGTGAGATCATGACCTGAGCCAAAGTCGGACGCTCAACCGACTGAGCCACCCAGGCCCCCCTTATTCTGCCTGCTTTAAAAGGATTTGTAGTACTGACCAAACAGGGGGAAAATGTTAATTTCTTTTTTTTTTTTAATTTTTTTTTTTTTTAACGTTTATTTTTGAGACAGAGGCAGAGCATGAACGGGGGAGGGTCAGAGAGAGAGGGAGACACAGAATCCGAAACAGGCTCCAGGCTCTGAGCGGTCAGCACAGAGCCCGACGCGGGGCTCGAACTCACGGACCGCGAGATCATGACCTGAGCTGAAGTTGGCCGCTCAACCAACTGAGCCACCCAGGCGCCCCAGTTAATTTCTATTCTTTTACAGATATGGTAAAAAATTAACTATATTTACATTGTGCAACTGATGTCTAGAACATTTTCATCTTGCAAAACTAAAATTCTACGGCCGTTAAATAACAGCTTTCCATCCCTGACCTCCCCACCTGCAAACACAGTTCTTTCTGATTCAGTGAATTTGACTACTTTATTATTTTTTTAAAAAGTTCATTTATTTTGAGAGAGCGAGTGGGGGAGGGGCAGAGAGGGAGTGAGGGAGAATCCTAAGCAGACTCCATGCTGTCGGTGTGCAGAGCCTGATGTGCGGCTCAAACCCATGAAACTGAGATCATGGTGTGAGCCAAAATCGGGATCTGACACTTAACCGACTGAGCCACCCAGGTACCCCACTGGTCTGATTTTTATAAACACAGGTTCTTCCTATTCTAGAATTTCACGTAAATGAGATTATACAATATATGTATTTTGCAGCCAGCTTCTTCCAGCATACCATTTTTGGAATTCGTCTGTGTTGTTGCCTGTGTCAGTGGGTGGTTCCTTTCTGTTCCTGAGTAATGTTCTGTTGTATGGATGTGTACCACACATAGTTTAGCCATTTTCCTCCAGATGCACATGGCCGGGGCGGGGGGGTGCTCTTTCCTGTGTGAGACCATGTGGACATAACGTTTTCGTTTCTTTTGGATAAATAAGGAGTGGAATTGCTTGTAGCATAGCTGTATGATTAACTTTTAAAGAAACAGACCCAAAGTGCTTGTACAGTTTACGCTTGGACCAGCAGTGTGTGAGTGTTCTCGTTCTCCGCGTCCTCTCTGGCCTTTGCTATCACTTGTCTTTATTTCCACAGTCTAGTGGATGTGTAGTGGCACCTTGTTAGGGGCTTTGTGAGCATTCCCTGATGACTGATGATGGGCACTTACTCATAGGTACCTGCTTTTATGACATGTCTGTTGAGTCTTATCTGTGTAGAAAGGTTGTCTTTTTATTATTGAGAATAATAATTCCTTACGTATTGAGTATGAGTCTTTTTGCCAGATGTATACGTTGCAATTATTTTTTCCCAGTCTAGGACTTAACTGTATGCTTTTTGACTGTGCCTTTAATAACCACTAATTTTAAATTTTGATGAATTCTACTTTGTCAATTTTTTTCTTGTATGGTTCTTGCTTTCTGTTGTTTTAACTGCTTTTAAATCATTAAAAGATGTATGCTTTTTCTGGAAAATGAAAGATGTGAGGTATAAGTAAGTTGTCTATCTTCCCATTTCCTTTCTCCCCAGGGAACTGAATAAAATACATATGTATTTTTTTATTTAAAAATTTTTTGAAAACTTTTTTTTTCTTAAGTTTATTTATTAATCTTGAGAGAGAGGGAGAATGTAAGCAGGGGAGGGGCAGAGAGAGAGGGAGAGAGAGAATCCCAAGCAGGCTCCGCATTGTCAGCCCAGAGCCTGATGGTGGGGCTGAAACTCACAAACCGTGAAATCATGACCCGAGCCAAAATCGAGTCAGATTACTTACCCAACTGAGCCACCGAGGTACCCCCAAATATATATTTTTTTAAAGATTTGATTTGATTAAAAAAATTGTTTTTTAATCTTTATTTATTTTTGAGAGAGAGACAGAGCATGAGCAAGGGAAGAACAGAGAGAGAAGGAGACACAGAATCCGAAGCAGGCTCCAGGCTCTGAGCTGTCAGCACAGAGCCCATCGCGGGGCTCAAACCCATGAACTGCAAGATCATGACCTGAGCTGAAGTTGGACGCTTAACCGACTGAGCCACCCAGGCACCCTGATTTGATTTTTATTTTTATTTTTTATTTAAAAAAATTTTTTTTTTAATGTTTATTTTTGAGACAGAGAGAGACAGAGCATGAATTGGGGAGGGTCAGAGAGAGAGGGAGACACAGAATCTGAAGCAGGCTCCAGGCTCTGAGCTGTCAGCACAGAGCCCGATGTGGGGCTCGAACTCACGGACCGTGAGATCATGACCTGAGCCGAAGTCGGACGCTTAACCGACTAAGCCACCCAGGTGCCCCCTGATTTGATTTTTAAATAATCTCTACACCAACGTGGGGCTCAAACTCACAACCCCGAGATCAAGAGTCTCATGCTTCATGGACTGAGCCAGCCAGATGCCTCTTAAAAATCTTTTAATTGTGGGTGCGCCTCGGTGGCTCAGTCAGTGTCTGACTCTTGATTTTGGCTCAGGTCATGATCTCATGGATTGTGGGATCAAGCCCCACGTTGGACTCCCTGCAGACATTGTGGAGCCTGCTTAGGATTCTCTCTCTTCCTTTCTCTCTCTGCCCTTCCCTTGCTTGCGTGCACTCTCTCAAAATAAATGTAAAAAAAAAAAATTTTTTTTTTTTAATTATTTTAGAGGGGCGCCTTGGGTGGCTCAGTCAGTTAAGTGTCCGACTTCAGCTCAGATCATGATCGCACTGCTAGTGAGTTCAAGCCCCGCGTTGGGCTCTGTGCTGACAGTATAGAACCTGGAGTCTGCTTCCAATTTTGTGTCTCCCTCTCTCTCTGCCCCTCTCCTGCTCATGCTCTGTCTCTTTCTCTCAAAAATAGATGTTAAAAAAAAGTTGTTTTTTTTTTTAAATTATTTTAGAGAGAGACAGACAGAAAGTATGTGTGCAGGAGCGTGAGCAGAGGAGTGGCAAGAGGGAGAGAGGGAGAATCGCAAGCAGGCTCCTTGCTGTCAGTGCAGAATCCTACGCGGGGCTCAAACTCATGAACTGTGAGATCATGACCTGATCCAAAATCAAGAGTTGGACACAGCCGACTGAGCCACCCAGGTGCCCCTGTCCTGTTTCATTTTGAAATAAAAATGCTGTTTTTTAACCACATCATGAATGCTCTATTTTTTTTCACCCAGGCTCCCATAACACCCTGTTTTTTTGTATTCTCTTAGTCACACGGTCCGATGAAGCTGTTTTTCCTTTTTGTTTGTTCAAAGACTTGTAATAGAGACATCTGCATCATTTGGGCTTACTCATTCTTGATTTAGGAAAAAGCGTGTTCTCCTATATTTTCATGTAGTACCCTTTTCTGTGGTTTGTCATGCTTAAAATTTGCATCTGAAGAGATGTCTCAGGGCAAATGGAATGACCTAATGCACTGCCCATCTGTGGCCAGGAGCCCTGCTTGGCAGTGGGGTGGGCCCCTGACCAGCTAGTGGGGGACACAGCCTTCTTGTAAAACTCTTTCTTTAGGTGCTGTCTGGTCATTGACAGGCAAAGCCAGTGTGCACACTGGGGTATGTGCACACTTCACATAGTGGTGTGGTTAGGTTATTGTGGAGTTAGAAGATCTGTGTACTTAGAGGTGGACTGATTTCAGAACAGAACCACAGTTGACTTTTTTGAGCATGGCTGTGGGGAAAGAACCCAGGGAGTTCTGACTGCCTTCGTGTCTCGAATTCTGCAAGCACATCGATAGATTCATCGAAGAGGCAGATGCATGCCTCCAGTTTTATCCAGTGGTTTATAGTTTTAAGATGGAAACAAATTCCTAGACGTTACAACGTCTTGGAGTCGTTAGTATTGAAACATCCACTTCACAGATTTTTGTGATTTTTTAGGCCAGCACAATTCATTCATTCAGCTTATTCTTGTGATTTAAGTTTAGAAGAAGAGATGAAAGGATTAGATTAAATTTTTTTTAATGTTTATTTTTGAGACAAAGAGAGAGAGGCAGAGTGCTAGTGGGGGAGGGGCAGAGAGCGAGGGAGACACAGAATCCGAAGCAGGGTCCAGGCTCTGACCTGTCAGCACAGAGCCCGATGCGGGGCTTGAACCCATCAACTGTGAGATCATGACCTGAGCCGAAGTTGGATGCTCAACTGACTGAGCCACCCAGGCACCCCGAAAGGATTAGATTAAGTTAGGTTAGGTTTGAGGAAGATTAGATTGGAGGAGGTACAGTGTACAAGAAGAATATGATGAGTCCATAAAATTTCCATTTTGTAATGGGTTTGTGGCAAGCTCTGGAATTGTCTCTCTCAGCTGTCTCTGTCAGTTCATGGCCCAGAGATGAAGTTTCTCATTAGGAGGTTCCTGATGGAGCATATCCTCCCTTGAGTGGAATTTAGTGACTCTTTTTTTTTTTTTTTTTAATGTTTATTTTTGAGAAAGAGAGAGTAGGGGAGGGGCGGGGGGGGGGGGGGGCGACAGGATCCAAAGCAGGCTCCATGCTGTCAGCACAGAGGTGCTTGAACCTTTTGTGGGACTTGAACTCACGAACCATGAGATCATGACCTGAGCCAAAGTCAGACGCTTAACTGACTGAGCCACCCAGCTGCCCCAGAATTTTTTTTTTTCCTTCAGTTAATGATACGTACCAAAGAAAATAAAACACAGAACCCCACTTTGGAACCTAATCTATTTAGCTTTGTCAAGAAATCATAGAAAACTTCGCTTTTCACTATTTTTATCCTATGTTCCCCTTTGTTAAACAACTAAAATCTCAAGTCCTCTTCAGTTTATTTAGTGACTTCCAAAAACAAAACACATTACCTATTGTGACTAAAAAGCAAAGTGACCAATGGTAATATTAGAGGTAAAAATGTACTTATGTTTTGGCTCTGAAGTTGCAGGACAAAAATTATATGGTGCAGAATCAAAGGGGGAATATTACTTGAGTCAGAAGAGGTGAAAGTGGGCGCCTGGCTGGCTCAGTTGGAAGAGCATGTGACTCTTGATCTTGGGGTTGTGAGTTCAACCCCCACAGTAGGCTACGGATTACTTAAAAAAATGTGAAAACAAACAGTGATTCTTGAGTTATTTATTATTTTGAGAGAGAGAGCGAGCAGAGGAGGAGAGAAACCCAAGCAGCCTACTTGCTGTCAGCGCAGAGCCTGATGCAGGGCTTGAACCAGTGAACTGTGACATTATGACCTGGGCCAAAACCAAAAATCCGGTGCTTAACTGACTGAGCCACCTAGGCACTCTTGATTCTTGAATTTTCTGATGTTTGCTTTTCTTTTTGGTGGAGGCAGGAGAGGGTAAACGGTGGGGAGGAGAGGTGTTATTCCCCTAGCTTGTATAACAGTTAAGGTTCACATTTTAAGCCAAATCCAAAAAGGCCTCCTAGGGTCTTTCAATCAACTTCCAACCTTGACATCTTTAGATAAAAAGACAAATGATACACCCCTTTATAGGCTCACAGTCCTGACTTATTTTGTTTTCTAAATATAACACAGTATTATTATAATAAATATATTTTAGACAGCTGCATATTGCCTACTCTTTCCCAAATAAGAATCACTAAATTTGGGGCGCTTCGGATTCTGTATTTGCCTCTCTTTCTGCCCCTCCCCTGCATGTGCTCTGTGTCTTTCTCAAAAATGAATAAACATTTTAAAAATTAAAAAAAATTCTGGGTATATTATACTGAAATGTTTCTATTATGAAAAAATTCACAGGGTCACACAAACTTCTGATTCTAGAATATTAAAAAAAATTTTTTTTAAGGTTTTTATTTATTTTTGAGAGAGAGAGAAAGTCAGAGCGTGAGTTGGGGAGGGGCAGAGAGAGACACACACACAGAATCTGAAACAGGCTCCAGGGTCTGAGCTGTCAGCACAGGACATGATGTGGGGCTCGAACCCACACACCATGAGATCATGACCCGAGCCAAAGTCACACACTCAACTGACTGAGCCACCCAGGCGCCCCTAGAATATTGTTTTTAATGTTTATTCATTTTTGAGAGAGGGAGAGACAGAGTGTGAGGGGGGGAGGGGTAGAGAGACAGGGAGACCCAGAAACCTAAGTAGGCTCCAAGCTCTGAGTTGTCAGCACAGCCTGATGTGGGGCTAGAACCCACGAACCATGAGATCATCACCTGAGTGGAAGTCAGACGCTTGGCTGACTGAGCCACCCAGGTGACCCTGATTCCAATATTTTTATAACCCCAGAAAGAAACCCTGAACCCATTAGAGTCAGTCACCACCCTGCTTTCCCTCCAGCCCTTGGCAACCATGAATCTACTTCTGTCTCTGTAGACATTTCATATAAATGGAATTATGCAATATGTGGCCTTTTGTGTCTAGCTTGATTCACTTAAGTACATGTTTGTGAGGTCCAACCATGCTGTAGCATGAGTCAGTATTTTGTTCCTTTTTATAGCCAAATAATACTCCATTGTGTGGATAGACCACATTTTGGCTGTTACGAATAATACCAAACTACTGGTGTGAAAGTTCTACATTTGTCCAGCATTGGTTTTGGACCATTTGTGTGCAGGTTTTTATGTAAACATGTTTTCAGTTTTCTTGGGTATTTACCCAGTGGTGGAACTGATTGGTCCTTCACTTAATTTAAAATTTTTTTTTTTTTTTTTGAGAGAAAAAGTGTGTGTGTGTGTGTGTGTGTGTGTGTGTGTGTGTATGAATTGGGGAGGGACAGAGAGAGAGGGGAGCCCAGGCAGGCTCCATGCTGAAAGTGCAGAGCTCAATCTCATGAACCATGCGTGAGATCATGATCTGAGCCGAAATCATTTTAAAGTTTTGACACTTGTGTTACTTAATGCACAACACACTCTGTAATCTTGAGTTCCATGATACTGAATGTCTTGGTCTGTTTGGGTGGCTATAACAAAATACCATAATCTGGGGGACTTATGAACACCATGAATTTATTTCTCATTGTCCTGGACTGGGAATTCCAAGACCATGATGCTGGTAGATTCAGGGTCTGGTGAGGTTTGGTTTTTGCTGCATAGATGGCTGTCTTCTGTGTGTCCCCACTTGGCGGAAGGGGTGAGGGAGCTCTGTGGAGTCTCTTTTATACGAGCACTGATCTCATTCCTTAGGGCTCCACCCTCATGACCTAAGTACCCACCTCAAAATAGCATCACCTTCGGGGTTAGGTTTCAACATACGAGTTTTGTCGGGACACAGACATTCATTCAGATCATAGCACTGAATATTTCCTTGAATACAACTTCAGTCATTTGGTATAGGCTCATTAGAGGTTCTCTGGCTGCTTCTCGTTTCTCCCTCTCTGTGCCTAGTGCTCAGTCCGGCGTCTGGTTGTGTGTAGAGAGATGGGCTGTGAGTCTAGCTGGCTGCGTTTCCCACTGGTTCAGCTCACATATCTCTTGGGAAAACATCTCGGTCGTGATGTTCTGCTACCAGTATTGGCAAAGTAAACATTTATCTGTTCTTCTATCTTATTTTTCTTTTTCTGTGCTAGACTTTGTTTTTCTAGGAACTTCATTTCATAGTCAAACTGTCAGGGGCGCCTGGGTGGCTCAGTCCATTGAACATCCGACTTCAGCTCAGGTCATGATCTCGCAGTTCGTGGGTTCAAATCCCACGTCGGGCTCTGTGCTGAGAGCTCAGAGCCTGGAGCCTGCTTCAGATTCTGTCTCCGGCTCTCTGTGCCCCTCCCCTGCTTGTGCTCTGCCTCTCTCAATCTCTCAAAAATAAATAAAGGTTAAAAAATAAAAAAAAAAAAACCTGTCAGAATAATTCATGTTTCTTTCTTGGCTGTCCTTCACTCTGTCGTTTTTTTCTATCACATTCTTTAAAAAAATTGAAATTTAAGTCCCGTAAAATAAAAGTTATCATTTTAAAGTATACAATTCGGTGAATTTTTTCTGTATTTTGGGCAACCGCAACCACTGATCTAATTCCACACGTCTTTTAAATATATATATATTTAACTTTCTTTACCACATTAGTTCGTTCTTTCTTTCTTTCTTTTCTTTCGAGAGTGTGAGCAGGGGAGAGGGGCGGGGGGGGGGGGGAGAGAGAGAGAGAGAGAGAGAGAGAGAGAATATCTCAGGCAGGTTCTGTGCTCAGTGCAGAGCCCAGTGGGGGGACCATGAGATCATGACTTGATCCAAAATCAAGAGTCAGATAGATGCTCAACCGACTGAGCTACCCAGATGCCCTTTTTTTGGTTAATTTTTGAGAGGGGGGAAGGTTTGTTAAAATTTGTCAAACTATTGAAAATTGTATTCCCTGTTTGTAGAATGTGCGTGTATAATCTCATTGTCTGTAGGCAGTATAAATCTCATGTAAGTATAAAGGGAGTATAAATGTATGAAAAGATCAGGTGGTAGAGATGGGAAATAACATTACATGAAAATCGATAATTTGGTATGACAAAAATTCAGTATGTATGATCTAGTATAATCTTTAAAAAGTGCTTTTAGCGTCCACCCAGTTCTGGTTTAATTTCTCTGTCTTATAAAATATTCAGTGTATTCAGCATTTCTATTCTTGTCTCACTTAGGTTGGTCTATTTTTATTGTGGCCGAAGTTTCAAATCCTTTCTATATTTGAGGGTTTGAGATGTTCCTTTGCCTGCAACCCCAGGCAGTCCGGAGAGGTGCTTGTCTGTTTTCTGGGTGAACCAGCAGAAGCACAGGGTGCTTGTGGTGTGTGTACGCGTGCGTGTACAGCAGTGTGGTCACTAAATCAAAGGTGCACCTGAACGCGGTGGAGGGAGCTTGGATTCTGTTCCTGTTCTGGGTAGTGTGGGCTGCGTGTCTTCAACGGTCCATCTCCTCATCTGTAAGCGGGAATTGTAATGATTGTTGACTAAACCACTTACAGACTTTGTCTTTTGTCCTTCTAAAACAATACACGTGGGGCCCCTGGGTGGCTCGGTTGGTTGAACGTCTGACTCTTGATCTCAGTTCAGGTCTTGGTCTCAGGATTGTGAGTTTGAGCCCTGCGTTGGGCTCCACGCTGGTAATGAACCCTACTTAAAAAAAACAAAAACCATACCCTTATGGAAATACTCCAGAAACGAAAATCCTGCACAGATGTGAGTTCTTACTATGCATAGCACGTGTATGCTTTCCCGGTTTTGTCTTTATCAAAGTTACATGCATACTTTTTTGTATTCTTTGTAGGTAGATTTTTAAAGAACAGACTTTTTAGGATAGTTTTCTGTTGACAGAAAAGTTGGAAGACAGTACAAAATCCCTGCATGCCTGCACTCAATTTCTCTTAATGTTAACATTCTACATTATTATGGCACATTAATGGCAACTAAGGAACTAGCATTGGTACATAATTTTAACCAAGCTCCACATTTTATTTGGATTTTACTAGTTTTCCCCTAATATCCTTGTTCTGTTCAGAACCCCATCCAGGACACCGTATCACACGTAGCCATCGTTTTTCCTGGTCTGTGAAGTACTGGCCAGTATTTTGTAGAATAGCTCTCAACTTGCGTTTGTCTGACATTTTCCTCATGGTCGGACGGGTTTGCAGGTTTTGAGAAGAAGCTCGCCGGGCCCAATTTTGGTTTCCGAAACCATTTTACCATCAAACAAACCAAGGCCCCTTCAGATAATGGCTGATTCTAGGGCTGGGGCAGGGAGAGTACAAGACGAGCCTGGGACATCTTGTGGTGCTAGAAAGTGCAGAAGTGCTCAAAAAGCAAAGGGGGGTAGGAGCATGTGAAAAGAACATGAGAGCCAGTTGACAGAACTCTCACTGGCCCAAACTGAGACGGTTTGAGCCACAAAATAAATAACGTGGTGTGTGTAATAACGAGTATTCTTTAGATAAAACCTGAAGTATAAAACAAACCGCTCCTGTCCATATTGACATTGATGATTAAACAAGTAAATGAGGGATGAGGCAGAGAGGAGACACTGTCCTGTACAGAAGAACTCCAGACACCTTATAATCCCTCTTCACATTCGCCCTCCCCACCCCTCTGGGGGTGGGCTGCCCCCCTAGTGACGTGCTTCCTGCAGATGAGCGTCGAAAGGACAGCTGGAGTGGGTGTGTCTAGTGGAGGTAATCCTGGCCAGGGGAGGCCTGCACAAACCACGGCAGCCGGTGGTCAGGACTGGCACCGTTGCCTTTTAAGTCAGGGGGAGCACAGGGACTCTGGCTGTGATGCAGTGAGAATGGTACCCGTGGGTTTCAGAGTCACATAGTTTCATAAGTGTTGGTTGTTGCCACTGGCTTGCTCCCCCTTTCCTTCTTCCTAGAAGTAACTTTTTGTTGTTGTTGTTGTTTTTTAATTTTTAATCTCTTTCTTTCTCTCTTTTCCTCTTTCCCTCTCTCTCTCTCTCTCTTTCTTTCTCTCTCTCTTCCTCTCTCTCTTCCTCTTCCTCTTCCTCTCTCTCTCTTCCTCTCTCTCTCTTCTGCTTCCTCCCTTCCTTTCTTCTTTCTTTATAATGTTTATGTTATTTTTGAGAGAGAGAGAGACAGAGCCCGAGCAGGGGAGGAACGGAGAAAGAGGGAGACACAGAATCTGAAGCAGGTTCCAGGCTCTGAGCTCTTAGTACAGAGCCCGATGCAGGGCTCGAACCCACAAACCACGAAATCATGACCTGAACTAAAGTCAGATACTTAACCAACTGAGCCACCCAGCCCCCAGTAAACATTTTTTTAAAGTTTTAAAATTTATTAGGGGAGGTGAATGGGGGAGGGGCAGAGAGAGAGGATCCCAAGCAGGCTCTGTGCTCTCAGCGCAGACCCCACCTGGGGCTCGATCTCACTAACCCTGAGCCGAAATCAAGAGTCAGATGCTTAACTAACTGAGCCACCCAGGCACCCGTTTTCACTTATTATTTTAAAATTATTAAAAAAATGTATTTATTTTTGAGAGAGAGTGCAAATGCATGAGCAGGGGTGGGTGGGTAAAGAGAGGGAAACAGAGGATCCGAAGTGGGCTCCACGTTGACAGCAGAGAGCCCGACATGGGGCTCGAACCCACAAACTGGGAGATCACGACTTGGGCCAAAGCTGGAGGCTTAACTAACAGCCACCTGTGAAACGGTCCCGTTTTCACTTCTTTTAAGTGAAATACAATTTTTACATAATTACTGCTGTTTCTAAATAACAGGCTTATGTTGCTGTCTGATGATTTTTTTTTTTTTTTTTAAGATTTTACTTTTAAGTAATCTCTGCACCCAATGAGGGCCTCACACTTACAGCCTTGAGATCAAGAGTCCGTGCTCTACTGACTGAGCCAGCCAGGCGCCCCTGATGGTTTTTCAGTTTTTGACTTCCCGTTCTA
The DNA here is from genome assembly GCF_018350215.1 of Panthera leo. Lineage (NCBI taxonomy): Eukaryota > Metazoa > Chordata > Mammalia > Carnivora > Felidae > Panthera > Panthera leo. Next base: position 144,591,929 of record NC_056684.1, read on the forward strand.
GATAATTGGGACTGAGCTCTTTCTTTGCTTCGCTTTACCACACAGGTGCTCCTCCTTTGCATCTGCATAAGCTCCCGCAGAATTTAAATTTTGTTTAGGTGTGTCTTTACCGTTTATATTCTTATGACCGTATAAATGCCAGAGCTGATTTATGTAATGAACTGTGTGATTGCTTTTCCTATTTGACCTTTTGTTTCCTTAGGAGTTAATTATCTTGTTTTCATTTCCTTTGTAAGTTGGCGCTGATTCACCCGCCGTCTCCAGCACTCGTGCGGTGGTGGGTGCAGAGCCCCGTCTTCCCCCTGGGGGACCCTGTGCCCTGTGTTCCATGTTTTCTTCTTGACTTCTCATTTTGCTTGAGCGCATCTTCCTGTAGCCTGAGAAATGGTGCATGAGAGGTAAAAGTTTGTGAGACCTTGTATGTCTGAAAATGTTATTATTCTGTCCCCATGGTTGATGGAGAGTTTAGCTGGCTTTGGAATTGGAAATTGGAAATAATTTTCCTTCAGAGCTTTGGAGGCATTTGTTTAATTGCCTTTTGCTTCCAGTTTTGCTCTTGAGAAGTCTGAAGCCATTCTGATTGTTTAATTCTGTCTGTATGACCCCTACCCCTGAGCCCCTGGGAGCGTGTAGGAGATATATATCTATATCTGTTCTGTATCTATATATTTAAGTTTATTTATTTTGAGAGAGACAGAGACAGTGCAGGTGGGGAGAGGCATAGAGAGGGAGACAGAATCCCAAGCAGGCTCCGCACTGTCAGTGCAGAGCCTGACCTGGGGCTCCAACCCATGAAACCATGAGATCATGACCTGAGCTGAAATCAGGAGTCAGATGCTCAACCGACTTGAGTCATCCAGGTGCCGCAGGATATTCTTTTGTCACCACATTTTTATTTTCTTTAAAAAGTGTTTTTTTCATACGGTCCACATCCTATGCTTAGGACAGTGTCTGGCATAGGTAGAGTTGGTGCCCAATAAATAATTAACTGTCACTGAGCTGGTTGCACCTCTCACCTCCTCCTTTGGAGGCCAAGGCCTAGCTGTTGGTGTTCTGCAGGCCAGGTCGTAGGTGACCGTTGGATCCTTCAGCCTCTCACGTTGCCTCGCTCAAGTTCCTGCAGCTCACCTGCCATGGCTCAGTGGACATAGCGGGGCTCGATCTCATGAGTGAGATCATGACCTGAGCCAGGATCAAAAGTTGGACGCTCAACCGCCTGAGCCACCCACATGCGCCCAGAATTGTCCACTTTAAATTTGTCAGTTTTCATCATCCCTAACAGGAGTTGATTTTGTAACACTGAAGATTTCTCTTAGTCACTGGTGTGTTAGAGCGAGTACACTCAGTCTTGGAGCACTTAGCTGGCTCAGTTGGTAAACGTGTGACTGTTGATCTTGGGGTCATGAGTTTGAGCCTCACGTTGGGTGTACAGATTACCTAAAATCAATAAATAAAATTTAAAAAACTCTCAGTCTTTGCCTAACAGACCGGTTATGTTAAAGGACAAATTAAGAGAATAATTTCAGTATTAGTAGGGGCTATTTTCAATTTTGCATATTACCTCTGCTTGGAGTATTTCAGAGTAGAAGTAAAGCAACAGAATATGCAAATTAATATTGCTGTCTGGTATTTTTGTCATACTTGAGTAATGGTGCGTTAGTGATATGCCGGTGTATTAGTTACTGCTAGTCGTATCTTTAGTTACTGTCAAGGTCTAAATCCTCTCCTTATGTGTATTCCGAGAAATTCATGATACAGACGAAGATGGATGGTTCAGTTGCCTTGTCCATTTATTTCAGGTTTGAGCATGTAGGGATTTAATTTTCTTTTTATTTTTAATGAAAAAAAATTTAACGTTAAAAAAATTATTTTAGAGGGGAGAGAGAGCATGCAAGGGGGGGGGAGGGGCAGAGAGAGAGAGAGAGAGAGCGAGAAAATGAGAATACCAAGCAGGCTCCACACTCAGCACAGAGCCCCATGCAGGCCTTAATCCCATGACCTGAGCCGATATCAAGAGTGACCTGAACGGAAATCAACAGTGGGCTCGGTGGACAGGGTGCTCAACTGACTGAGCCACCCAGGCGCCCCTAAATTTTTTTCTGGGAGGGGGTTGGGAGGGAAGAGGGAGAGGGAGGGAGAGAATCTGAAGCAGGTTCCTGCCCAGCGTGGAGCCCTGTGCAGGGCTCGACTTCATGACCATGGGATCATGACCTGAGCTGAAATCAAGTCAGACGCTTAACTGACTGAGCCACCCTAGCGTCCCTAATTTCTTTCTTAAATCAAGGGCCTGTTTTGGTTTCCTGTATTTCCAAAGGGAAGTCAGGCCTTTGAAAGGACAACATGGTATAATTGACCCTTCAATAACACAAAGGTTCTAGGCCTCAACACCCAACACCTGACAGCCCCGTACAGTCAGAGATCTGCCTGTAACTTTGGACTCCTCAAACACTTAGCTACTAATAGCCCACTGTTGACTGGAAGCCTTGCTGATGACATAAATAATTGATAAACATGTATTTTATGTTACATACACTATACGCTATATTCTTATGATAAAGTAAGGCAGAGGAAAGAAAACTGTTAAGAAAACCGTAGAGAAAATTATTTACGTTACAATACCATAAAATATCCACGTAGACGTGGACCTGCACAGTCCACACTCGTGTTCACGTGTCAGCTGGACTCCCTCACTTCTGCCCTCCGGTAGTTCATAAGAGAGCATGTCTGTTTTTACTGTTTTTCAACTGGCATCTGAGAAATAAATATTGCCGAATTTTGGGGTTACAAAATGTTACATGTAGGATTTAACTGGGGATCTGAATGCGGAGATAAACTAGGTTTCTTGGGTGTTGTGTCACATGAGTCACATGAGTGATGTGAATCCTTGGATATGAGAGTCGTGTGTCTTAAAAATACACATCAAAACCATTATACTACCCAATAAAAATAGCAAAGATTGAACCATGATTTAAAATAATGGAGACAAAAGTAGTTCTAAAATTAAAGAAAGGTGGAAGATCAAGCTTTAGGATTATTTTTCTCTTTATTATTTTAGGTAGTGACTTTTGTAATCTGTGGACACAGTACAGACTTTGTTGAGGATTTGAATGAGACAAGCAGCGTAATAGACCATAATAGCTTTGCCTGTTGAACGGTGGATTTGAGAGGTTTGACCATAAGAAGGGCTTCTCTTGTTTAAGGAGCTTAGTTCAGATGTCAGATTTGTCAGGTGCTGTGTTGGAGATTATGCATTGAGCACTGAGTTCTTTTGCTTTCACAGAGCAAATAATGGGACTTCAAAGAGTTCTCTCTCTCTCTTTTTTTGGAAGTAAAAGCATAGACATAATTTTCCATGGCTAGTAAGAATAACCTGGGGCCACATATTGAGTGTGTTACTCAGAAGGGAAGCGGGAGGGGAGTATTTGAGTACCATGTTCCAGGTGGGTTGGCTGTCTGTTGCCCCTTACATGTGGGGATTGAGGCTCCAAGAGGTTCCACGATAGGTGAGGGGATAATAGGGAGTTGGAATCAGATGTGCTGGCTCCCAAGGCTGGTTTATTCATTCATTTTAAAGTTTTTGTTAGGTTGTTTAAGTAATCTCTGCACCCAACCCGGGCTCGAACTCACAACAGGGAGATCAAGAGTCACACGGTCTTCCACCTGAGCCAGCCGAGCACCCCGTGTTTCATTGATTTATTGAGCACATACTTCCTGCATGCCCGTGGAGCAGCAGGCATTGTTCTGGCTGACTCATTGTTCCAGAATCACTGGGAAGCACACACAGCCCAAGAGTTGCAAGAAAGTCTTAGGGATGCTGTGGTTGCTAGGCTGACAAAGTGTGGCGTTTGAGCAGACGTAGAGTCCCAGTATTTTACCCTTTAGAAATCAGTGTAACCGTTACAAGAACCCTTTCAACTGAGAGTTTATTTGGCAAACTTGAGAAGTTTCTTATTTTAAGCGAAGTCTTACCTATCTTTCTTTTAGTTTTCTGCCATTTTGTTCAGGGACCGCTCTTTACCTTCACCTAGATGCATATATGTCTTCGCCTGAGGTTTCTTCTAGTTTCTTGTGGCACTTTCTTCACTTAATTTTTTTAATCAAAGTGGAATTTAGTGTACAGTGACGGTAGAAATACAACACTTTTTTTCCCCTTTAGCACTCTTTTTTATATAAGCTAGGTCATAATGACTTAGCCTAGAACTTAAGAGAGCTACGGAGCAGTCTAAGCATGTATGCTGCTGTGGGTTTCCCTCTGAAGAAGTGGCATGTGTAGGTCTATTTATATGATGGTGGGTTGGATGAGGGGGTATGGAAACTGCTATGATTGAGGGGTACCTGAGGGTGGCATGAGGTATGAGCTCGGGAAGTGGAAGATTTGGAGAGTCTTCTGACTGAACCACAATATTTGAAATGTCTTGTAAGATAGTAAATATATTCTTTGTTTATATTAGAGGGGAGAAGTTGCCTCAATGGATAGAAATTTAAGGAGGGAGATTGAACTCAGCAAAAGGAATAACTTTCTAACTACCTATCCGAGCAGTCTAACAAGGAATCAGCTGTCTTGCAAAGTACTGAGGCCCATGTCAGAGGTGTGTCTGCAGGTGTTGAGCGGTCACTTATCAGGGATGTTCCTGATTGCTTAGCTCCCAGGTGGAAACTGCACTGATCACGGTCAGCCACTGTGCCTGGTGACTCAGCTGCATTCTCCTGTGCCTTTAACTGCCCGGACAGTAGGCCCCCTCTAATCCCTGGGACCCAGGGTAGTTTGGGGACTTCGCCTGTGCTGTGGCGGTGGAGCCAGGCTCTGCACCTGCTTGCTCTGGATTCTGAGGCCCATGCTTTCCACATAGCACCCCGTCCTCTCAGTGCCTTTTTTTTTTTTTTTTTTTTTTTAGTTTATTTATTTTGAGAGAGAGAGAGGGTGTATTAGTCGGGGAGGGGCAGAGAGAGAGAGAGAGAGAGAGAGAGAGAGAGAGAGAGAGAATCCCAAGCAGGCTGCACACTGTCCGTGCAGAGCCCAGTGTGGGGCTCTAACTCACAAACCTCGGGGTCATGACCTGGGCTAAAGTAAGCCCTGTAGGCGCCCATCATCTCCGTTCTTAAGAGAGCTAAGTGCCTCCCAAGAGCATTTGGATTCTTAACTGATTTTCTGTTAAGAACAAGTTAAAAAGAAATCTACCTTAACTGCTCCCCCACCCTTTTGTTTGTGCCCGTCCAGATACATTTGTATTTATTATCCTTGTCTGTGGTTAAAGCCTGTACTAGAGTGTGAGCACGCGGTGCAGTGTCACCAGTTCTGTTGCATATTCCCTGAGGAATTCAATTTGGATTTCTTTTTTTAAGTTTGTTTATTTTTAGTAATCTCTACACGCAACGTGGGGCTCAAACTCATGACCCTGAGATCAAGAGTCACACGCTCTACCGACTGAGCCAGCCAAGTGCCCCAGATTTGGTTTTCTTCGAATGTGTTGACTTATTCTTTAAATGTATTTACTTACTTGAAGTATCACCTCAGTCAAACGATTAAATTTTCCCATTTTGTTGTGATTTTTTTCCTGTCTATGAATCCTACCTGGTAGGATTTTGCTATTCCTGTTTAAACTCTTTGCCCCTCCCCATTTTTTCTCTTTTGCATAAGCAAAACTGCCCTCTCTTCCCCTTTTATCAGCCTCCACTCGGACCTCTAAAGATAGGACACTGACATGGGGCGCCTGGGTGGCGCAGTCGGTTAAGCGTCCGACTTCAGCCAGGTCACGATCTCACGGTCCGTGAGTTCGAGCCCCGCGTCAGGCTCTGGGCTGATGGCTCGGAGCCTGGAGCCTGTTTCCGATTCTGTGTCTCCCTCTCTCTCTGCCCCTCCCCCGTTCATGCTCTGTCTCTCTCTGTCCCAAAAATAAATAAAAAACGTTGAAAAAAAAAATAAAAGATAGGACACTGACCATCTTTGTGATTGGTTGGGATTTAATTTTTTTTTTTTTTTTTAAGTTTTAAATGTTAGATCTGCTATAGTTAACATGCAGCGTGATGTTAGTTTGAGGTGGACAATATAGTGATTCAACAATTGCATAGGTCCCCTGGTGGTCATCCCAAGTGCACTCCTTAATCCCTATCACTTACTTCCCCCATCCCCCCATCTACCTCCCTGCTGGTGACCATCGGTGTGTTCTCTGTAGTTACGAGTCTGTTTCTTGGTTTGCCTCTCTCTGTCTTTCCTTTCTTGGTTTTGTTTCTTAAATTCCACATATGAGTGAAATCATATGGGATTTGTCTCTCTCTGACTTATTTCACTTAGCGTTACACCCTCTAGATCCATAGAGGTTGCAAGTGGCAAGATTTCCTTCTTTTTTTTTAATGGCTGAGTAATACTCCATTTTTGTCCATTCATCAGTCCATAGACATTTGGGCTTACCATAATTTGGCTATTGTTGATAATGCGGATGTAAACATTGGCGTGCGTGTATCCCTTCAAGTTAGTGTTTTTATATTTTTCGGGTAAATACCTGGTAGTTCAGTTACTGGATTGTAGGGTAGTTCTGTTTTTAACTTTCTGGGGAATGGACAGGATTCATGGACATTGACACTATTTACTGCCCATTCATGCCGAGATAGGTGGTTTGGGTAATGAAGTTGCTCTCACTTCTCACTAGAGTCTCCAGACTCTCCTTTGCATCCCCGAGTTTAATAGTGTCTGAAAAGACTCCGAGAAGGTGCTGGCTAGGTGTTCTGCTTTCCAGGGAGAGGCATGAGCCTCATTCTGGCAGGGGGCTAGGGAAGCAAGTGCAGCGTATCTGCTGGGCTGTGATCATGCCACCACCACCGAATTGTCTTCCCTTTCCTGGCACTGCCCGGCCCCATTCATTCTCCCCGCCGGCTCCTGCCTTCAGAATGCAGCTGTCCTCTGGCTTACTCCCCTGGACTCTGGCCTTGTCACCACGAGCCTCGAGCACCATGACCTGTGGCCTGACGAGGCTGCTCGCAGGCAGTGGGTGCTTTCCCGCCTCTGCCCTGGCCCCTGTTGCTCCCCTGGCTGGGAGTGCCCTCTGCACTCCCGTCTGGAGGAGATGGGCTCATCCGGTAAGACTGCCTTGCCTCAGGAGCGGTTTCTTCGTGTGTCTGGCCTCCCCTCTCCAGTGGAGGTGCCTGCTGTCCCCCCCCCCCCCCCCCCCCCAGTTCGTGCTCCCACCTCGCAGGTCCCGACAGTGCCTTTAGCTCTTGCTGCTCGTATATGCTTAGTTTATCTTCTGGTAGCCTGTGGGTCCCAGCTGTCTGCATTCTAGGCCCTAGCGTGGAGTTTCAGTAAGACACTTGGATCTTCTAGTTTGGGGCAAAAAAGACTAAAATGCTGAATCATTTGGAAATTGCTGCCAAAAGTGGAGAGGGAGGTCTTCAGTTTGATTTTCCTCTTTTCTCTAGAGACACCTGCTCTGGACATCCACCTCTTCACCATCCTCCTCACTGTGCATGACGATCAGGCTGACACTTTGACGTAGTGCCGTTGAGATGTGAGCATTGGAAGCTGCTCCTGAAATGTTTTGTTAATTTGTTCAGCAAATATGTAGTTAGCATTTACTGTGTGACAGACTGGGACCGAGGCGGCCTGCTCTCCTGGATTTGCAGTGGGGTTGGAGAGCCATAAAGTAGATACATGACAGATGTAATGGTAATACAGACTGTCAGGTAGAGGAGTTACCTCTATTCTTTTGTTGTTTTCTGAGTTCTTTGTGGTACAGAGGTGGCTTTCTCTGAATAGTCCTACAGAGATAGCCTCTAAATTTCAAGAGAAATTGGCTCTCTTTATTTTCATCTGGTCAGTTAAAAGGATTACTGTTTTTTTTTTTTAATTTAATTTTTAATTTTTAAAAATTTACATCCATACTAGCATATAGTGCAACACTGATTTCAGGAGTAGGTTCCTTAGTGCCCCTCCCCCACTTAGCCCATCCCCCCCCCACAACCCCTCCCATAACCCTCAGTTTGTTCTCCATATTTATGAGTCTCTTCTGTTTTGTCCCCCTCCCTGTTTTTATCTTATTTTTGTTTCCCTTCCCTTATGTTCGTCTGTTTTGTCTCTTAAAGTCCTCATATGAGTGAAGTCATGTGATTTTTGTCTCTCTGACTGACTAATTTCACTTAGCATAATACCTTCCAGTTCCATCCACGTAGTTGCAAATGGCAAGATTTCATTCTTTTTGATTGCTGAGTAATACTCCACTGTGTGTGTGTGTGTGTGTGTGTGTGTGTGTGTGTGTACACACACACACACACACCCCACATCTTCTTTATCCATTCATCCGTTGATGGACATTTGAGCTCTTTCCATACTTTGGCTTTTGTTGATAGTGCTGCTATAAACATGGGGGTGCGTGTGTCCCTTCGAAACAGCACACCTGCATCCTGTGGATAAATGCCTAGTAGTGCAATTGCTGGGTCGTAGGGTAGTTCTATTTTTAGTTTTTTGAGGAACCTCCATACTGTTTTCCAGAGTGGCTGCACCAGCTTGCATTCCCAAGGAATTGACTTTTTGCAGTTATGCAAAAATAGCAATGTTCCACTGTAAAACTGTGTGTACAGTTATTAACATGGCCCTTTCATTAACTGCTTGGAGCCTTTACTCCCAAATCCTGGAATGAGTGGCCTGTATTTGGTATTTTGACACTGCTTCCCTTCACGCACCACTATCAGTACCTGCGTTCACCAGGTGGTCTGCCAGGGCTCAGGAGCTGCCCTAGGGCCTGTGATTTAGTGGGGCATGAGATAAAGTCCTTGGCCTTTTTTTTTTTTTTAATGTTTTTCTTTATTTTTGAGAGAAAGAGACAGAGTGCCAGTGGAGTAGGGGCAGAAAGAGGGAGACAACCGATCTGAAGCAGGCTCTGAGCTGACAGCAGAGAGCTCAGTGTGGGGCTCGAACTCATGAGCCATGAGATCATGACCTGAGCTCAAGTTGGACTTCTAACTGAGGGAGCCACCCAGGTGCTCTGAGTCCCTTGCTTTTTATTTTTTTGTGTGTTTTAAGAGCTTATATATTTGTTTTGAGGGAGAGAGCAGGAGAGAGTGCACGGGGGAGGGGCAGAGAGAGAGGGAGAGAGAATCCCAAGCAAGCTCCATATGGTCAGCACAGAGCCCGTCGCAGGGCTCCATCCCACGAACTGTGAGATCATGACCTGAGCTGAAATCAAGAGCCAGATGCTTGGAGCACCTGGGTGGCTCAGTCAGTTAAGTGTCTGACTTCAGCTCAGGTCATGATCTCACAGTTTGTGAGTTTGAGCCCTGTGTTGGGCTCTGTGCTGACAGCTCAGAGTCTGCTTCCTATCCTCTGTTCCTCTCTCTCTGCCTCCTCCCCCCCCCCCCCACTCAAAAAATAAACGTAAAAAAGTCAGATGCTTAACCAACTGAGCCACCCAGGTGCCCCCCCCCCCCCTTACCTTTTAAGTAGAGCTTATATTCAAGGCTGGAAGGCAGTATGTGGAAACAAACAAGATTTCAGGTGGTGCTAAGTGCTCTGGAGGAAATTACTTTGATGTGTAATCTGACTTCAATCCCTGTCTGTGAACAGCCTTTCTTTTTTAAATGTTTTTTTTTTTTTAAGATTTAAAAAAAATTAAAAAAAAAATTTTTAATGTTTATTTACTTTTGAGATAGAGCGTGAGCAGGGGAGGGGCAGAGAGAGGGAGACACAGAATCCAAAGCAGGCTCCCGGCTCTGAGCTGTCAGAGCCTGATGCAGGGCTCGAACTCAAGGACAGTGAGATCATGACCTGAGCCGAAGTCAGAGGCTTAGGCTTAACCGACTGAGCCACCCGGGTGCCCCATAAAAATCTTTTTTATTTTAAAGAGGGAGAATGAGGGAGGGAGGGATGTTTAAAAACATCCACAAACCTAGACAGTTGGTAAAGTGGGGACAGTTGCTTAGTGTCCACAGTCACCATGATTTTGCTGATGCTGTTTTATGCCCCTTTCATTTTTCTTTCTCATTGTAATTTTAGAGCCCGTTCCAGACACTGTATGATTTCATGAAATGTTGTTGGCCTCTCGGCTATTCTGATCCCAGAGGCCCGCGGGGCCCCCGTTCTCCTTGAGTCTTTACAGTGCTAATGATCCTGCTCATGTCACTCTCTCACCGTGTTTCAGACGGACCTAGTCCTTCTCCTGCTACTCTGATTGTTCCCATGTTCCTTTGCTGGTTTTCTTCCTTCTTCCAACTGTGACCACTTCTCAAGGCTTTGTCTGGTAAATATGTTACCAAGAATTTACTGTCCTTTCTGCATTTCATTAAGGGGGAAAAAAGCTTGCAAACATTCAGAGAACTTTTGTTCACTGAGGCTTTGTGCTTTGGAAATGCCATTTGGTGGTTTTGCTGCTTTTAATCTTTGGCATTAATTTCAGTTGCTGTCATTTGTTCCATTAAAAAGAATTCAGACCTAAGCCAGAAAAATAATTAAATTGGTCTGCAAAGGGAAAACAAACAGTACAGTATTTCAACAAGTCACAAATACATGTTTATTATTCACCTAAAAAAATGTTAATTTAAGACTCTTCACACAATGTCTTTTATTAAAGATGTATCATAAATCAAACCTGTAATGAGATACCTAATTTGTTTTCCTTTTTCCATTCTAGAATGTATGACAACATGTCCACAATGGTGTATATAAAGGAAGACAAGTTGGAGAAGCTTACGCAGGATGAGATTATTTCTAAGACAAAGCAAGTGATTCAGGGGCTGGAAGCTCTGAAGAACGAGCATAATTCCATTTTACAAAGTTTACTGGAAACACTGAAGTGTTTGAAGAAAGATGATGAAAGTAATCTGGTGGAGGAGAAATCAAACATGATCCGGAAGTCACTGGAAATGCTGGAGCTTGGCCTGAGTGAGGCACAGGTATACGTGAGGTCGCCTCAGACAGGAACATGCACTTGACAGTCTGGAGAAATGGAGACTTCATCTGAAATACGTAGTTTAATTAAACTAGAGGGAAGATACTTACAGAATAACCTAGATCAGCTTGTATGTAATATAAATGGTGATTGATTTGGGTATGTCTGAGTTTTAACAAGTAGAGGCAGTAAAATGGAGGTAACCCTGTTTGTCATTTAGGATTTGATTTTGGCCGCATGTGTCATAAATGAAAACAGTGGCTTAAACATCACAGACATGTATAAGAGAAATACCAAGGTAGGCCTCCCCAGACAGGTTGTGTAGCTACACAGTCCTCAGGGATGCCCAGGGCTCTGCATTATGCTGCACACAGCTTCTTTTGTGGAGTCAGAGCTGCAACCTTTTATGGAGTCCAGCTGCAGCCACATGACCACATTCTAGGATAGGGAAGGGACAGGAAGGGTGTGCCTCCTCCCTTTACTTCCTCCAGCTGGTACACAGCATTGCTTACGTTTCTTTGGCCACACCTTGTTTCATGGCCACACCTAGTTGTGAGGGAGACTGGGGAATGCTGCCCTGCCCACTTACGTTTCCACCTTCTTAAGCCTGAGGAAGAAGGGAGAATGGATATTGGCCAACAGCTAATAGTCTCTGCAGTACCCTAAGACAAGATTGCTAAACCTTTGTGGGTTTGTTTGTTTTTTAAGGGCTTATTTATTTATTTTTGAGAGAGAAAGGGCAGCGGAGGGGCAGAGAGAGGACAGAGGACGCCAAGGGAGCTCTGTGCTGATAGCAGAGAGTTCCACGTGGGCCTCAAACTCACAAACCGTGAGATCATGGCCTGAGCCACCCAGGTGCCCCTAAACCTTTGTTTGTTTTTTTGTTTTTTTGTTTTTTTTTTTTTTTTTAAATGTTTCTTTATTTTTGAGACCGAGAGAGACAGAGCATGAACGGGGGAGGGTCAGAGAGAGAGGGAGACACAGAATCTGAAGCAGGCTCTAGGCTCTGAGCTGTCAGCACAGAGCCCGATGCGGGGCTCGAACTCACAGACCGTGAGATCATGAACTGAGCCGAAGTCAGAAGCTCAACCGACTGAGCCACCCAGGTGCCCCTAAACCTTTGTTTTTTGAGTAAACCTTTGTTTTTATCATGCTGGACATACAGGTGAAAAATTAGAAACAGCTAGGTGGTAACTGTTCCCCTGATAACTGTTGGCTCTGCCAGCACATTTCAGGTAAAATTACATACACTGAAATTTGGCCTCTTTTTTTCTTGGCTCTCCTCTTGTGCGGTGAATGAAGAAAGAAGTGGGGCCTGCTAGGTTACTAAGTCCCACGTCCATGAAGAGGACACTGTTCTATTCCACAGTGACTATCCATACCCTCATTCGAGAGTTTTTCATTCCCACTGTGTGAAAGACTAATTGTGGAACTTTAACTGTGTTTGCTTATTGTGAATCTGTTATAAGGCAAATTCTGTTGAAAAGTGATAGGAATATGGACTTCCTTTTTAGTTTGGCAAGTACTAGGGTTAAGAACAAAGGAGAAAAAAGCCTTACTTTCTGGAGTTCAGGTTTGAAACTAGGAGGATGGTAGAGGGAAAGGCAGTTGCATGGTCTAAAGACAGAACGGACTGGGGCCGACTTTTCCCAGCTCACTCTGCGCGTACACTTCTAGGAGCTTGCTAATGCCTCAGGCAGGTCTGTCCCTGAAACTAATCAGTGTACCACAGGCAGAGCCCTGGGGCCGTCACCAGACTTTACAGCCTGGACTTAAGCTTATGAATGCAAAGTACATTCTGACAGCCTGGCGAGCTACAAAGATTTCTTCCCTTACCTTGGAACATCAAAGATTTGTCTGCCCGCCCTTCTCTGGCTCCGTCACCAGCCCCTCCCTGAGTGACTCCCGTACACATAGGCCTGCTTGGGCACACGCTGTCAGATGTGGAAAAGGGTCTCTGAGAAATTATGTTGGAGACACTTAGATAGAAAGTAGAAAAGTAACAGTTTTGTCAGAAGAGTTAGCCGTGTGTCCATTGCTAGTCTATTTGAGATGCTGTCAAGCGGCAGAGCAGCGTGGGGTTCCTGTACGTGTTCTGAGCGCACGCCCCTGTGTACGTGAGACCGAGGGTGGGAAGGGAAGTGAGCAGCAGTGGTACTTGTCCGTGTCACAGCACATCCCTGCCCGCGTGAGGAGAGCGGGCACAGTGTGCGCGTGGGCGGGAGGGGGACGTGTGGGCTGGACCCTGCAGTGCTGTCAGCGCTTCTGTCTGTCCAGGTTATGATGGCTTTGTCCAATCACCTGAATGCTGTCGAGTCGGAGAAACAGAAGCTGCGGGCACAGGTTCGTCGCCTGTGCCAGGAGAATCAGTGGCTGCGGGATGAATTGGCCAACACGCAGCAGAAATTACAGAAGAGTGAGCAGTCTGTGGCTCAACTGGAGGAAGAAAAGAAGCATCTGGAATTCATGAATCAGTTAAAAAAATACGATGATGACATCTCTCCATCCGTAAGTGGTTCAGAAGGAATGCAGTATTGACAGTTAACCCTGCTGTAGTTAGTAGGTTCTTTTGGTAAAGCCATCAGTGTTTTCCGCCCCCGCTTCAGTGGTTGCATGTAGCAAGACCGAAGATTCTAACTTTTGGGACTTAGACCCTGGGCAAGTCATGGAGGTTCTCCTTGCCATGTGCTTTTCATATATGTGTTTGCAAGTTCTTTTTTCAAGTTTGTTTTTGAGAGCGAGAGAGAGCACATGCGCGTGAGCGAGGGAGGGACAGAGACAGAGAGAGAAAGAGAGACTGAATGAACGAGTGAATCTGTCCCAAGCAGGATCCAGACTGTCAGTGCAGAGCCCGACGTGGGGCTTGATCTCAGGAACTATGAGATCATGACCTGAGCCGAAATCAAGAGTTGGACACTCAACCGCATGAGCCCCCTGGGCGCCCCTCATATGTGTGTTTTAGAACAGTGGTCAGAAACGTAAAAATACTTTGTAAATGTGAGGCACGATGCACAGAGGCACTTGACAAGGTTTGTCCCGGCTGGAGATCTCTTGAACGTTTTAACCCATGGAGTCTGGCTTCCACACCCAGCGCACTGCTGGAGCTCTCTCAGGTCAGCGTGCGTCCCACGCAGTCATTTGTCATCTAGCCTTGTAATCTGTAACTAAGTCTGTGGCCTGTGGTGCTGTGGGTCTTGACTTTCTCTTTGAGACTCTCTTCCCCCTGCTCCCAGGACACCACCTGGGTCTCCTGCTCCTTCACTCATGTTTCCTTCTTGCCTACTTATGCTTGGAATGTTAGGGTTCACCAGGGATTTTGCTTTTCTCCTTTTTTGTTGGTTCTCTTTGGTGGTTCATCTCAGTCTTGATTATTTTCCATCCACCATTTATATCTGTTCAGTTAACAACTTTAAAAGAAATTTTGGACTAATTTCATTATTATTTTTTATTATTATTTTTTAAATGTTTATTTTGAGACAGAGTGCACGTGCACAAGCAGGGAGGGAAAGAGAGATAGAAAAACAAAGCAGATGCCAGGCTCCAAGCTGTCAGTGCAGAGTCCAACGTGGGGCTCGAACCCACAAACTGTAAGATCACGACCTGAGCTGAAATCAGATGCCTAACCGACTGAGCCACCCAGCCACCCTGTAGTAATTTTAGATTCACAGAAAAGTTGAAAAGATAGTGAAGAGAATTCCCATATATCCTTTACTCAGTTTCCCCTAATGTCACATCTCCCGTCACCACGGTGCGTGTCTTCATCCACTCTGGCCACTGTGATGGAATACCATAGGCCACGTGACTTATTTCTCCTGCTTCCGAGATCAGGGTGTCAGCAGTCGGGTGCTTGGCGAGGGCCTTTTTCCTGGCTGTGTCCTCACATGGCCTCCCTTCGTGCGTGGGTAGAGGAAGAGAGCGAGAGAGCAGTCTAGTGTCTTTTCCTTTTTCCTCTTCGTGTAAGGAAGGACGCCAGTCCTGTCATGACGTCCCCATCCTCATGACTTCATCTAACCCACGTTGCCTCTGAAAGGCCCCTTCTCCACGCGCCATCATGTTGAAGGTTAGGGCTTTAGTAGAGGATTTGGGTGGGGGCGGGGGCACATCAGTCCACAGCACCCTGTTTTGTTAGGCTTGCCGTATTGCGCCCTTGTGGAGTAACTGAACGTTTTGCTGTAAAAGCAGCACTGCTGTACACTGCTGTTGGAATGAGAATAAATGGAGATGCTGAAGCCAGCCAGCGATTCACCTAGAATACTGGATAGTTTTGGAAGCTTTCATAGAGACTTTGAAAACTTTTTATTTTGAAAAAATATCTAGCTTGGAGAAGTGAGCTAACAGTGAGCTAACTCTGCCTCTCAGCATCTACACAAACGACCGTTTCTTGTGAACTGTGTTCGAATAAGTGGCATACCTCATGCCACATTCCTCTGCTGCTGGGCCTATCCCCCTGGCATGAGGACAGACTCCTGTGGAATCCAGGGCCAGGTCAAGTCAGGCAGTTTGACACAGGCACAGTCGTCACCTGCTCTTCACTTTGTCCCGATTGTCTTGGCAGAGCCCTTCGTAGCACTGTTTCACCATGGCAGCGTCTGGTTCACTTAGTCGTCATTCATCTGAAACTGGTCTTTTTTTTTTTTTTAATGTTTATTTATCTTAAGAGAGAGAGACAGAGTGGTGCGTGAGCGGGGAAGGGGCAGAGAGAGAGAATCCCCAAGCAGGCTCCTTGCTGTCAGTGCGGAGCCTGACGTGGAGCTCAATCCCATGAATTCTGGGATCCTGACCTGAGCCAAAATCTAGAGCTGGACGCTCAACCGACTGAGTCGCCCAGATGCCCTTGTAACAGGTCCTTTTCAAAAGAAGCAAAAAAACCCACCTTTCTTCGCTTTTCATAACATAGACATCTTTGAAGAGTATAGGCCAGTTGCTTCATAGATTGTTCCGCAGTGTGGGTTTGTGTGATGTTTCTCTGTGAGTGTATTTAGACGACGCATCCCAGACAGGAATCTTATCTAGGTGACTTCTGTGTACTTCTTAGATTAACCCGTCCAGATGCGAGTGATGTGACCTGCCCCCGGGGTGATGCTGATTTCTCACTTGGTCGAGCTGTCGTCTGTTCTGTCCATTGTGTAGCCCTGGTTTTGACCCCTGCACTAATCTGTGGGGACACTTGAGTCACAGACTCAAAGCTGGCAGGTTTCAGACTGCTCTTAGGGATCTTGTGGTGGAGGCAGTGAGCAGGGAGGAGAGATCTAGCCTCCAGGTCTGTGGCATTCAGAGATGGGCCGTTTTGGTCTGTTTTTACATACTTGGTTTCCAAGTAAAATTTATTTCAAGTAAGAGTTTCCCCTTCTCTATTTGAATTGCTTCAGAATGCAGTGAAGAATCTAAGGCAGCCTTTTGCCCCCCTCACCCCCCGCCCACCTTCCTTTAATGTTTGAGTTCTAGTCCTGCATGCTTTTTATTACTCTTTGCTAAATTGATGGATAAGCCAAATTGTGGATAATCCTGTATTTTATTTTGTTTATTTTTTGTTGAATCGTATTTATTCTCAGAAATGTCTAGTGTCTAAAACATAACTTTATAAGGTTATACATGTGAAATCTCCATGATGACAGTACATTTTATAGAACAAATATAAAATGTTTTTGCAACTTAACACAGCCCTCTGTTGTGTTTAGTCTTCCGATTTATTATCCACCATCTTTTCTAGGTTTTCCAAGAATGCACTATATTTGATTTTAAAACAGATGATCTTTTCTAAGATTTTTTGTTAAAATGAAATTTACACTAATGATTTCCAGTACAGGATTTATAGCACTCGTAAGACTAAAGTTGTCCTGGGTTGATTTTATAGGAGGACAAAGACACTGATTCCACCAAAGAACCTCTGGATGACCTTTTCCCAAATGATGACGACGAACCCGGCCAAGGAAGTAAGTTGGCGAAGGGGAGTGGTTAAGTGGCAGCCTAGAAACGGAAGGTGGTTTGTCCTGTTGTGATGTCATTGCCACAATCAGTGGGCATCTTCGCGCCGGTGGCCTGCCTCACGGGAGCGGCCCTCTGTGCACTTGGATGGCGTTATGTTTCCCAAAAGAACTTCAGAGAGTTTCTTGGCGGGATACAGTAGTACGTTAGACCAGCCCCTGCGAGATAGGGTCGTGCATAGACGGTTCAGACGTGAAGTGTGGACTCTTACGGGGTTGGAAAGGCAGAATTAGTTTGGTGCCGAGGGCAGTCTGCCTGCTCTGTTGGGGGCATCACACCACCCCTGACAAGTTACTGATGTTACGCAGCCTGCCTGGGGAGTGCTGCGTGGGTGGGTGTCCGTAGCGTGGGGCCCGAGCGCCACCCTGGACCAAAGCTAGAGAAGAAAGGTGTAATTCAGTGCTGTCGTCCGGAGGATTGCCTCTCGGCACATCTCAAGCGAAACTCTGTCTGTGCAGTCCAGCAGCAGCACAGCAGTGCGGCGGCCGCGGCGCAGCAGGGCGGCTACGAGATCCCGGCGCGCCTGCGCACTCTGCACAACCTGGTCATCCAGTACGCCTCCCAGGGGCGCTACGAGGTGGCCGTGCCGCTCTGCAAGCAGGCCCTGGAGGACCTGGAGAAGACTTCCGGCCACGACCACCCAGACGTGGCTACCATGCTGAACATCCTGGCCTTGGTGTACAGGCTAGTAGTTCTCATTTTCTCCTCTGGTCTTTTCCCGGAGGCCGTGTTTTTAATGAACTTGCCCGTAAGCTGCTTCACCAGCTTTATTGTTCGCTTCTCCTCAGACAGCCAGGGGGTTAAATTCAAAATACTCAGCGAGCTCTGTGGCGAGGCTGTCACCCTGTGGAACAGATGCTGCCCAAAACGACCTAGGTCAGCCTTTCTAGAATAGCCCACATGCACCCTTCACTCTGGCCAAAGTCAACTCTTGATTTTTTCCAGCAGGCTCTGTACCAGGTTTCTTTTCTCCAGAACAGCCTTCCCACCTGTCTGTCAGCTCTCTCTCTTTTCTGAGTCTCGGATCCCACTCTCCCTTTGCCCCTGTTGTGCGCCAGAGCCCTTAACCGCTGCCTTTCTTCTGGCGCCTGTGCACTGTGCTCGGCATCGGGGCTGTCTGCGCTTTGTTCTCTCTTCTCCCAGAGTCGTGTCCCATAAAGGTGGGGACCAGCCTGTGTCTGTGTCCCTGTCTCTCCCGTCACTCCAGCACGCTTCCTCCCTTAGGAGCCCCTGGCGAACACTTTGAAGGGAATTGAGGAATTAGCCCTTATGGCCCAGGGAATGACATGTTGGAGCCCTTTGTGCGTGTCTCTTAGCTGACCTAGCCTGAACTAGATCAGAGACGGGTGAGTGGGGACCTGAGGAGGGGGAAGTTACTACTCACACAGTAGGAGTGGTTTGCTGTGGCCCTTCCAGTTTTGTGGGTTGCAAATAAAGGGTTTGTGTTTCTTCATTGTCCCCATTCAACATGTTTGATACACACAAGTATAGGTAGGATTTTAGGCTGGTTCCTGTGAGGCCCTAAAGAGGAATATGTAATTCCTGTCCTCAAGGAGAAGCCAGAATACTGAATTTATTTTTTTATTAAAAAAATTTTTTTTAATGTTTATTTCTTATTGAGAAACAGAGAGAGACAGAGCATGAGCGTGGGAGGGGCAGAGAGAAGGGGAGACACAGAATCCGAAGCAGGCTCCAGGCTCCGAGCTGTCGGCACAGAGCCCCATGTGGGGCTCGAACTCACGGACCATGAGATCATGACCTGAGCCGAAGTCGGACGCTTAACCGACTGAGCCACCCAGGCGCCCCCAGAACACTGAATTTAAAGCCAGGACAACTCCGTTTGTATCTCTGCTAAATGGCCCCAAGACCGAAGATGTTGTCCGGAGCCCGTAACTTTTCTGAGTCTCGGTTTTCTTCCTGGTTTTCTTTCCTGGTGTGCTGGTTCAAGGAGTGCTGGCTGGGTTTCTCATGTGTTCGAGCTGAGGCTGCTTGTCCTTGGTTTGGGGCCACGCCTGAGAACCAGTGTGGTTGCTCTTCGTGTGACTTCACTTTGGCCAATTGGTTTATAGTCCCTGACATGTTATGGCACAGTTTAGAAGGGTGCTCAGTATACCTTGTCTCGTTTAGTTGTTGTTGTTACTAATTACAAGTTTCTAGCAGGTTTTAAAACTGTCATACTTGCTGATTTTCACAAGAAGTTTGAGCCAGTTCATAATGTGTAGTAGGATAATTGGAGGAAAAAATCTCAAAACACTTGGCCAGAATTAGTGTGCTTCAGAGGTTCCATAGGCCTTCTGAACCCTTCCCATGTTTTGTAGGACAGACTGGATTCTGTAGGGCGAAGCCTTGCTGGGCAGCTCATACTCAGTTAAGAAACATGTGTGCTAGCTTTTGTATCACATTGTCAGTACATAAACCAAGGTGGGCAGAGGCTGGGTCTGGTCTGATGGTGTTTCTGTCTTACCACAGTCAAAAAAATATCCTCATTCCTCTTACTACAAGCAAATGGTGGCAAGTTGCATACCAGATTAAGACACTATAATGTGCCATATTTATTTTTAACTAGCTTTTTCATTATACACATAGCATATCATTACCTTCCAAAGCAACTCTGTGAGTTAGAGGTCATACACTTCCTTTCTAGATGGGCTGATTGGGACTGTGGGAGGCTTCTTCGTGTCCCAAAGCCTTGTAGCCGGTAACTGGCAGAGCCTGGGCTCAGATGCTGGCATCACTTCTATCTGTTAGAAGGTGAAGCTGTGCCCACTTTCTGGGCTGGCTCACTTGTTCTGTGTGGGGCAGCTCGCCTTGTGGGGGCGGCATTGTCCTGGTGATCTAGAGGGGAGGGCAAGCTTCAGAAACTAATCAGGCCTGGATTCCAGTTCACATTTATTGGGGGAAGCTTTTTCTTGTACACTAGAGGTGTTTTTATTAGTTTTAATTGTTGATTTATTTTTTAAATAGTTAAAGCTTTTATTTCTGTAGTTTCAAAATTACATTTTAAAAAGATGGAGTAAGCTATATCCAAAACACTTACTGTATGTCTTTCAATTTAGAGACCAGAATAAATACAAAGATGCCGCAAATCTACTGAACGATGCCTTGGCCATCCGTGAAAAAACTTTGGGCAAAGATCATCCTGCGGTTTGTATATCTGGTTCTTTCATTCTTTTTATATTTTATTTTCCCTATTTTTTTTTTTACCCAACTCATTTTAATATTAAACTCAACAGGGAAGGTTTAAGAGCTGCCTTTTCACTAGATGGCACAGGTAGGTGTCTTGACTTATTTGAAAGCAGTGACAAACTTCAGTCCTGGGGACTCTGATATTTAGCATGTGCTGGTGCACACTCGTTCATCATCACCATCTCAAATGGATCACGTACTGTATTTTTTTTTTTTTGTCTTAAATCATATTGCATGTACTTCTGTAATTTTTTTTTCTGAAGAATTTATGTTATCTTTTTCTTAAAATCTGGTCAGATTTGCAAACAGATCTGTGTTTGCGTTGGTTGGGTTGGCTTTGTGGCTTCCAGTGAAATTAAAAAAAAAAAAATCAAGATCATGTCGCTGATGTTGATTGTTGAATTTTTGTATCCTGCACTTTACTTCGTAGAATCTGTATATAATGAATTGCTCTTTTGCTTTTAACCGAAGTCCTATTTCTTCCTTCACTGAAGAGCACTTCACTGTGCACACTGAGCACCGACGGATGTGTGAGCTCTGAGTCCTGTCCGTCAGTCCCGTACCGCTCCTTGACGTTCCTTTTGTGTTGGTAGGTGGCGGCCACTCTGAATAACCTCGCAGTGCTGTACGGCAAGAGAGGGAAGTACAAAGAGGCCGAGCCGCTGTGTAAAAGAGCCCTGGAGATCAGAGAAAAGGTGCGGCCAGAGGAGTGGTGCTTATTGTCTTGAGATGTGGTGTTTTGTGTCTTCTAAGTATTTCAGGTTTTAAGTTTTGAGAGATGACCCCTGTGGTATGCGGTGACTGACCATTTCCTGAAAATAACTCATTGGATAAGGTATGAGGTGGACAGCCTGCAAAACACAGCCGATTGGCCCATTCACAGCATTCACACCGGTGTTTAAGAGGGGTGGGGGTGTCCGTTGTCTGCCCGCTCTGCCTGATGTGGCCTGGGAATGCCTGCAGAAGGAGGAACTTCTGAGCACTGGCCGTGGGAGGCCTGAGGGCACACCATTTCACAATGGGGCATGTACCTGTCGAGAAGAAACACATTGAAATTTAAAAATAAAGTCACCAAATACGCTTGTAAAGCTTAAAAAATGAAGTTATTTTGAGAACTAAAGTGTAACTCAGAACTGTAGATGACGTCAGTGTCATGGATGTTAATTATGCCAGGAGCTACAGTTTATGGTAATTAGGTATTGGAAAAAAATGTAGCTTGTCAATTCCAGCAGTAGGGAGGCTCAGGTGTCCGGTCCATTCCATGAATGACCAAGGGTAGTACTTTAACTTGGTATTTTTTGTGATTATTTACCCGCGATACTGCAAGGTCACTTAACTTTCAGCCATATGACAAGAGGAAGTAAAAAAGGGCTCATCATCAAATTATGCAGGAGAACTTCTTTTCTGCTGCCGTCTACGTGATATTTATGAAATAAAATGGTCAGAGTTTGAGTAGACTAGGGTTAAAGTCAAGGAGAACCCATAAGTATCAAATTAAGGATTATGAACTCTATACGGTGATCTACCAGATTCATTTGTACATAGTGGCTTTCATTTACTCATTTAACAATGCGTGTTGAGTTCTTGGGGGCCCCTGCTTGGTTAGAGCTGGTGAATTACAAATCAGAGAGAATGCTCCTTCCCAGGGGGCACAGGATGTAGTTGGCTTCCAGGATAGAATTCCAGGAGTGTGCAGAGAGCATGGGCCCCCCAAAGTCCCAGGAGGGGGCCGGGGTGCACCGGGGATGGCTTCCCATAAGTGGTCAGTGTTTGTACTGAGTCTTAAACAGGGTTCACAGGCAGGGAGAGCAAGGGAGTGCAGAGAGGGAGGGAGGGGCAGCATGCCTTCTTGGGGAGGCACCAAGTTGAGAGAACGAATCCCTTGCCCAAGGTACTGAAGAAATGGTTTAGCATTTATTCATCCGTGTGTCCATACCTCTGTGGATGCGGACATTTACACTGGCGAAGGAGATGTAACATTGGCACTCCTGGTTGTAATGGGCAGCGGACTACATACATAAATGAGATAGTTTTGGTTAGTGATTCTTGCAAAGGAAGAAACCAGGATGCTTGTGAGTTACCAGGGTGAGGGCGGGCCGGGGCTCCCTTCAGTCAGATGTAGGGAAGTGTGCCCTATGAGGGTTCTGCAGAGACCTGAGGGTTGATTAGTCAGTGGGTGGTGTGGCTGGGGGGACTGAGAGAAGGACGTCAGACATCTGGGATGAGAGTTCGGAGAGCCCTGAAGGGGGACTTTGCCGTGTGAGGGGAAGTGGTTTGGGGCGACTGCAGAGGCTTAGTGCGAGTGGAAGAGTTGGAAATTCCCTTTGAAGGCTGTACACATCGGGATGAGTCTTGTGCAACAGCTGGAGTCAGAAAGGGCCCTTCCACACCTTGGCACTTATGCCAGCACGGCCTTTATAGAACAGTGTCCTCATCTTTAGACCGTGCATGATCCACCACTGCCAGCTACTGTGTGGGCTTATTCTAAGAATTGAAGTTTAAAGCATGTACGGTTCCTTCTCATCCCCAAGAATAAGAGTTCTGGTGAAGTTATTTTTATTATTACAGGGCACGGGGAGGCATGGCATTAAGCCTGGAGGTTAGGCACAGTCCCGTTTCTGTTTAGAAGGATCTTTCTTGTAGGTGGAGAATGGATTGGATGGGGGTGAAACAAATCAGTGTTTCTAATACACTCTATTTTGTTCCAGGTTTTGGGAAAGGATCACCCCGATGTTGCTAAGCAGTTGAATAACTTGGCCTTACTGTGCCAGAATCAGGGCAAATACGAAGAAGTAGAATATTATTATCAAAGAGCCCTTGAGATCTACCAAACAAAACTGGGGCCTGATGACCCCAATGTGGCCAAAACGAAAAATAACCTGGTATGTTGATAGAGGCACACTCTGTAGATAGAGCCAGAATTGCTTTTCTTTGAACTTTTGAAGTTTGTTTTGTAATTTAGCCTGTAGGTAAGAGTGTATATTTCATTTATATGTGAAGATTACTGAGTACTTTATTTTCTTTTAAGGCCTCCTGCTATCTGAAGCAAGGAAAATTCAAGCAAGCAGAAACACTGTACAAAGAGATTCTCACTCGTGCACACGAAAGGGAGTTCGGTTCTGTGGATGGTAAGAACTACACTACTGCTTCTGAGCGTATACAGTTGTAGAATGCATTAAGAGCGATTTCCTGTTGGAACTTGGTAATACCCAAATCATCCTAGTATTTTCAAGAGACAATGTAATTTGAATTTTAGAAATGATTTTGCAGATAGTGCTTAGAGGAGAGGACATGGCACAGTGTGAGTAGTCCTAGGCTCATTCGCTCACCTACCAGCCAGTGAGCGTTGGAGAACACCCGCGTACTTGCTCTGGTGTCACCGGTTACTCCAGTTACCCCAGGGTGTCGTGCCTCTTGTAGTGAGGGGTGACGGGCCACCCACCCCACATCTTGCCTCACTGCCCTCTCCAGAGTCCAGCCTTGCTTCATGCACAGTTCAGAGCATTAACTCCAGAAAGTCTCTCTGGAGACATCAACGGTTCTGGGATTGTCCTGTCATCCTGGTTCTCAAAGTGCCAGCAGGGATCAGTAGCATCAGCACCACTTGTGACCTGTCAGACAGAAGTGCAAGTTGTCAACTCCATCCCAGGCCCACTGGATTATTAGACTGCCTTAAAGAGCCAAGGCCTGTCTCCATATTCCTTAAAGTATCATAGGTACTTAATACACAGTTTTGGAACAAATATTTTGTAGGATTTAAATTGCTCAATAAAACAGTATTTGTATGTTACATAAGGGACACCCCCCCCCCCCCCCCCCCACACACACACACACACACACACATCAGGTGTTACATAAAGCATTTGGAATGAGGACAGTTGTTACTGGTGTGCAGGAAACCTCAGAATGCATAGGGAAAGAGGTTTTGGTTAATAAGTGTTTTCTCTATCCTTTATTCTTTATGTTTTTTTATTTATTTAGAGAACGAGTCGGGGAGGGGCGGGGGGGAGGGAATCAGAGGATCTGAAGCAGGCTCTGTGCCGACAGCAGAGACCTCAATGCAGGGCTTGAACTCATGAACCATGAGATGGTGACCTGAGCCAAAGTTGGATGCTGAACTAACTGAGCCACCCAGGCACCCCAGTAAATATTTTCTTTTATAGAGAGTTCCTAGAAACCACTCTTGAAAGATCTTTGAAGTGTAGTAATATTATTTTCCTCCCGTTAGTAAGTGGAGCGGTAAATCTCTTTTTCTCTGAGAATCTAGGAATGCCCCAGGCTCACCATTCTGAGCGTGGATTGTGTTTCAGTTGACAAAGGACGGGACAGCAAGTGCCTCCCCAGAGTCGTACAGTTCACAGGGGCTTCCATATCCTCGCCTAACTGCAGAGGCTGTCTGGACTTTGTAGTGATTTCAGGTCCTTTCCTTAATGCTGCTTTTGCAAAATTCTGTTCTTGGGGAATATTTGTTTCCTTATGACTTGCTAGCTTCATTTTGCTAAAAACCGTAGTATAAAGTCCACAGTTAATTGGGTTCCAGTTAAAAAGGCAGTGTTCCTGTATTTGGATTTGCCTTCCATGCACATGTTAAAGCGTAGGACAGAAGGCATTTCTTTTTGGGCAAGATATGTGTGTCCTGTGGCCATCGATGTGTGACCTCCAGTCTCCCAGGTCCCTTGCTGCTCACGGTGCACATACTGACATGTGCGACCTGTTGTGTTGTCTGGGAGTCGTGCTCTATTAGCTGGTGTGTAGTTGGCTATTCCAGCAACAGAATAGTTCGGAATAGTTCAGTTAGATACGGCTAACCCTGCACCCACAGTGCAGCCTCACATACTGTTCACTTTGTCAAGACCAGTATTTAAAATAGGCTTTAGTGTCCTGTGACATGCCAGGTAACAATCATAGTTCTGTCAGGCAGTCTCGGTGTGTGATCTCGTTTCATTTTCTGAACATTCCTGTGAACTGGATCCAACCTTAATCCATTTTAGGAGTGAGGACACTGTAGACTAAGTGACTTCGCCCAGGTTAGGTGGTTAGTGAGCGGGTGACCTGGTGTGAGCATAGGTTTCTTCCTCGGGAGCCTGAAACCGGTCCTTGAAAGGTTCCTGCGTGCAGACACGGAAGGTGAAGGTCACCCATGATTTCAAGTGTTTTCCTTCTTTCTGTGCCGATTGATTTACACGATTAAAACCATGCTTTACATATAATCACAAATACTGCTTATTTTTCTTCAGACTTGTACCCTAAACATTTTTCATGTCATAAAAATATTCTCATAAGTGTCACTTTTCAGACTGCTTACCCTCCGTGGTGTGGTGTGGACACGCCGGTTGTCTAGAAGCGCTGGATGGAGTGGCGTGGTATAGGTTCCGGAAGGTTAAGACCGTAAGGGAGTATCTCGCATCTTTTGCCAGGTTCTCTCCAAGCACCTTATTCCTTTTTCTTGGACTTTTGTTTAATGCTAGCTTTGTCAAATTCTGAATACTCCCCAGTGTTACGTGAAGATTCTAGCACTAAAGTTTCGTTGTAGGAGCCTCAGCATTCGTCAGGTTCGGTAGACAGCCGCCAACCTCTGCAGTTACGTCTGATTCTGCAGTTTCTACGGTCACTGAAACCTGACAGCCTCCCCTCAGTGGGCTCTCCCGTGCTTCGATTTCATAGTATGTTATGTTTTCTCCCCTAGATGAAAATAAACCCATTTGGATGCACGCTGAAGAAAGAGAAGAATGCAAAGTAAGAACACGACGTTCTGAGAGATTTTCTGAATTGAATACGTTGCTTTAAAAATAATTACTCATTTGTTATAATTTAGGGAAAGCAAAAGGATGGGACATCTTTTGGAGAATATGGCGGCTGGTACAAAGCCTGCAAAGTTGATAGGTATGTCTTTTTACCTAGAGAAATACAATTACTTGGAAGGTGCTGGTGCTTTAAGGGCAGCTTGTAAATGACCGAACACGTAAAGTTCCGTAAGATGGTGTGCCTGCACAGTCCCCTGTTGTTTCAAATTCCCGTCCAAAAACCTGTAATTTTGTGTTTTAAATGTTCATTTATTTAGAGAGACGGGGAGAGAGTGCTAGAGCATGTGCCTTGGGACGGGGGCAGAGAGAGAAAGAAAGAATCCAAAGCAGGCTCCATGCTGTCAGCATGATGTCAGCCTGATGTGTGGCTTGAACTCACGAACCATGAGATCAGTGACCTGAGCCAAAATCAAGCATGGGATGCGTAATCTACGCAGCCCTTCAGGCCCTGTTTCTTTGTTTCTGTACCTTAAGCGCCTATTATTAATAAGAAAGAAGCCTCTTGAAGTACTTACATATGCTAAAAGGAACTAGGTTTATTTCAAGTTTCTTAGTAAGACTGTGGTTATGGGCAGAGACACACTCTTCACACACGTCGCACTCTTTCTGGCTCCCGTGTGCTCATTCCGTCTCCCTCTATGTGGAGAGGAGGGAGACCGTGAGCAGCAACATTAGGAATACCGTGTCCTTGGGGTGCCTGGGTGGCTCAGTCGGTTAAGCGTCCGACTTCAGCTCAGGTCACGATCTCGCGGTCCCTGAGTTCGAGCCCCGTGTCGGGCTCTGGGTTGATGGCTCAGAGCCTGGAGCCTGCTTCCGATTCTGTGTCTCCCTCTCTCTCTGCCCCTCCCCCGTTCATGCTCTGTCTCTGTCTCAAAAATAAATAAACGTTAAAAAAAAAAAAAATTTAAGGAATACCATGTCCTCTTTACTGCCCAGCGCAGAATAAGCTCAGCCCCCAGGGGAGGCATGATGGCTACTAGCCACACCCAGCACAGCTGTTTCTGTTGCCAGAGGGCCTGGGGGCAGCCACAGCCTGGAAAGCACACGGGCGTGTCCCAGCGGCCACAGGGCTCAGTGCAGCGTGCCCTGGCCCCTCAGAGAGTCTACGGTAAGGGTCGGGGTCGCCTCACTGCCTCACACAGCACTGGTAGGCAGGGGATCCTTGGGATAGAAGAACTATTTTAGAATTTTGCTGCTTAAGAAAATACCGTAGAAACTTAAGTGTTTCTCACGAACGTGTCTTTTAGTCCTTTAGATTATGTGTTGTTGACAGTTCTGAAACTTGTATTTAATACTCTGTGTATCCTGGACTTTCCTACAGTCCGACTGTTACAACTACTTTGAAAAACCTCGGGGCACTTTATAGACGACAAGGCAAATTTGAAGCTGCGGAAACATTGGAAGAAGCAGCCATGAGGTCCCGTAAACAGGTCAGTGACATGCCTTCTATTTTTAACTCGCCTGTTAGAGGTGTTTTTTTGTTTTGTAATTAAAAAAACTTTTTTTTTTTAATGTTTATTTTTTAAGAATGAGAGAGACAGAGCGTGAGTGTTTTTAATATTTATTTTTGAGAGAAAGAAACAGTGTGGGGGGGGAGGGGCAGAGAGAGAGGGAGACAACAGAATCCGAAGCAGGCTCCAGGCTCTAAGCTGTCAGCACAGAGCCTGATGTGGGGCTTGAACCCAAGAACTGTGAGATCATGACCTGAGCCAAAGTCAGACACTTAACTGACTGAGCCACTCAGGTGCCCCAAGATATTTTTTAAAGTTTATTTATGTATTTATTTTGAGAGAGCGTGCGCGCGCATGAGAGGGGAGGGGCCGAGAGAGAGGGGGACAGAGAATACCAAGCAGGCTCCATGCTGTCAGCACAGAGCCTGATGTGGGGCTCGAACCCAAGAACTGTGAGATTATGATCTGAGCCGAAGTCGGGTGCTTAACCAACTGAGCCACCCTAGGCGCCCCTCACCGCTTAGAGCTTTAATTGAATGGGTTGAATGAGTCTTTTTTTTTTTTTTTTTTTAATATTTATTTATTTTTGAGAGGAAGAAACAGAGTGTGAGTGAGTGAGAGAGGGGCAGAGAGAAGGAGACACACAATCGGAAGCAGGCTTCAGGCTCTGAGCCGTCAGCACAGAGCCCGACGCGGGGCTCGAACTCATGAGCAGTGAGATCACGACCTGAGCTGAAGTCGGACACTCAACCGCCTGAGCCACCCAGATGCCCCGAATGAGTCTTTTTTAATATGACTTATCAAAAGCTTGACTTAGAAAATATTTAATATTTTAGTTTGTACAAACAAAACTATATTATTTAAAAGGTCGTAACTATAGGGACGCCTGGGTGGCTCAGTGGGTTAAGTCCCTGAACTCGAACCAGGCGTTGGTCTCAGGATCTGGAGTTGAAGTCCCACGTTGGGCTCCGTGCTGGGTGTGAAGCCTACTTAAAAAAAAAAAACAGACCATAACCATGACACCGAAAGCACAAGCAGCAAACGAAAACCTCGATCGGTTAGATTCACCAGAATTAGAAACGTGTGTGCACTCAAGGACGCTGTTCAGATAACGAAGATACCCACAGAATGGGTGGAAGTGTTTGCACATCGCATGTGATGATGCTCTAGTGTCCAGAATGTATAGAGACAGGAGGATTTCCTAGTTAAAGAATGAGCAGAGGAGGAGGAGCTGAGCAGACATTTCTCCAGAGATGGTGCACAGATGCCCACGGGCGCGGGCGGGTGAAGTGCTCCCCATCGTCAGCCACCACCCTGCTTCACCCCCATGGGGACGGCTCAAGTGCGACACAGAATGTAACAGGTGTCGAGGGAAAGATGTAGAAGTTGGAGCCCCCATGTGCTTCTGGTGGGGACGTGAGGCGGCGCAGCTACCATGGACAGCAGCGTGGTGGCTTCGCAAGAAGGTGAACATGGGATCATCGGAGCGTTTCCTTCATCTACTGAGGCGTTTAGTCATGTGAAATACGGTGTGAGGAGATGGAGGGAGGGGTGCCCTTCGTGCCCTTTAATGAGCAGCTTTCAGAGTAATGAGTAAGGATGTTAACCCTGTGTGTGTATGTGTTTTTGTGTTACCTTGTGTGCACACGTGAGCATGTGTATGTGTGTCTGTAAATATATAAAAACGTATGTGGAGATGGCACGTTTGGTTTTGTCTTCTATCTCTTTAGGACTGGAGAGGCAGGTGTGAGTTTTTCCCTCCACCCCCCGCCTCTTTTTTAAGTTTATTTTATTTTTGAGAGAGAGACAGGGAGAGAGAGTCTCAAGCAGACTCCGCACTGTCAGCACAGAGCCCAGTGTGGGGCTCAGACTCACAAACCATGAGATCATGACCTGAGTGGAAAGAAAGAGTTGGCCGCTAACCACCTGAGCCACCCGGTCACCCCAAGTTTTTCCCTCTTGAATGGTACATATGGAGGCGATTATGTGCTTGCTGGTTTATTGCCGCTTTTTGTCTGGGGTTAAAGTGACCCGTGTATACCTTAGAATTCTTTTTCTGAACAAAATCTGTGCGGACTGAGGAGAGAAAACCCAGGCAGAGTTGGTAGCAATGATGTGTCCCAGCCTGTGCCCCTGGAGGAGCCCCTTTCTTAAGTCTGGCCATACTTCCTGGGTCTTCTGACTCTGGAAGGCTGCTTGGGAGCTGGGCATGCACAGGGGAGAGCGCCTGGAGGCATTGGGAGGCCTGGTGGGGGTCTGGCTGTGTGGGGCTGCATGGCATTCGGGCACAGTGTCCACGTTTGCCACCCCTGGGGATGGAAGGTGGCTTCCACCGCCTTGATGCTCATCCCAGCTCTAGACTTCCATGACCTGTCATCAGGATTAGTGCCAACAATCCAGGCTTTGTTTTAAAGTACCAGGATGATGTTTATCAACTGAGCGGAGTCTGGGGATCAGGAGTTGTAGAAGCTTAAAGAAGGGGATTGTCAGTGCTTTACCGAGAAAGGTCTCCTCCTGCCTGGTGAGGGGGCACGTCCGCTTTACCGTAAAGTCACATTAGTACATCATCTGTCTGAGATTTGTACCTTTTGAGAAAGACCCTATGGGAGTCAGCGCAGTATTTGCACGAGTTGTTGGGGTTGAAATCCCATTTAGAGTATAGATCGTTAGAACTGAAACGCACCCGGAGAACAGTCTGTGCTGTGGGAGGCCGTCCCTGCCGCAGTGAAGTGAAGTGAGCTTGCTGCTGCCCTCTCGCCCTGACACTGGGGCCGTCTGGGCGTTGTCCCGGCAATGTCTGATGAGACTTTGCAGACGGAGAAGTTGAGAGGGTTCCGCACTCGTGTACCTGCCTCCTAGGTTCTGTCTTGAACGTGTCCTTGCTCTTCGGCACATCTGTCCCAACTGCCCATCCACAGGTCCTTTCTTGGGGAGGGCGTTTCAGGTTTGTATGTGTCAGTTCATTTCCTTGTAAATACTTGAAGTGTGCAGTTTGCTTGCTGGAGCCCAGTGTTTGTTGTTTTTTATTTTTATTTTTTTATTTAAAAGTTTTTTTTTTTTAATGTTTATTTATTTTTGAGAGGCAGAGAAACAGGGCACGAGCAGGGAAGGGGCAGAGAGAGAGAGAGAGAGGGAGACAGAGAATCCGAAATAGGCTCCAGGCTCTGAGCTGTCCGCACAGAGCCGGATGCGGGGCTTGAACTCACGAATTGCGAGATCATGACCTGAGCTGAAGTCAGATGCTTAACCAACCGAGCCACCCAGGCGCCCCTATCGTTTTTTAAAATTCGAGGTAAAACTAACCGAGTGGAATGCCTAAGTGTTAGGTGTACCTTCCTGAGAATCACTGCTCTGAGTTTTTCTTTCCAGTGTTTAAGAGCTGTTTTGTTTTTCTTTTCCTTAGTGAAACTTAACTATCTTAGAAATCCTGAACGAAACTTAAGTTCTAATGGATCAAACCCTTTCCCCCTTGCCTGGCTCACAGGGTCTTGACAATGTTCACAAACAGAGAGTAGCTGAAGTGCTGAATGACCCTGAGAACATGGAGAAGCGGAGAAGCCGGGAGAGCCTGAACGTGGACGTGGTCAAGTACGAGAGCGGCCCTGACGGAGGGGAGGAAGTGAGTATGAGCGTAGAGTGGAACGGGGTAAGTACAGTACACAGCCGCCGGCGTGCTCGGCCAGGCGCTCTGTCCCCGCGTCCCCCGGCCGCGGCCTGGGCCAGTGTCCTGCAGGGGTGCCTGCCAGCACTTTCCTCTTGTCTTATGTGCCAGACACTTTCCTGTTCTCAAATTACGTACAAAATTAAGATTTTTGTAAGTTTTTACCTTCTGCTAATGATGAAGTCTGTTACTTGTTTGAAGTGGTAATTTTCTTCTCCATAGGAACCCATGAAAGCTGTTTGGCTTAACTTTGAGCACTTAAATGCTGATTGAGTGTCCTGGTTATTTAAAGCATAATCCATAACCTGGATTTATTTTAATATTAGGATTAGCGTGGCAGATAACTAACTCGCTTTGTTAACTTAACCCATTTTCATCGCTAACTCCAGCGCTCCTAATTTCACTGACCAGGCTGCTGTCGATTTTGTTAGAAGTAATTCAGATTCCTTAAAGGGAGGTGATGTTGTCAAGTAGAACTTGTCTCTAGGAAAGAACAGGTTGGGATGGCTGCTGTTTGTGTCCCACTTCAGTGCTGAATATCATGTTTCCCCTGGGGGTCCAGGGGCTCATCTCTCTCCACTATCATCTGCGAGAGGTTCTCGGACGCAGAACTGCAGAACCCGTGCCTGTGTTTGGGACCTATCCCTCCAGGCTCTGCCTCTGGGTTTCACGACTTTGCCTTTATGGATTTCTTACCACTGCTGTTTACCCAGTGGTTGCCGAAGAGCGTGTGGCCTTCTGAACATTTTTTTTCTAGTGTATTTTGGTCACACGTGGGTAATATTTTTGTCTATTGAGCTGGTATCTGTGGGATTTTGCTTTTATCAGAGAGGATTGAAAGCAGGATTAGCTTTAACGCATCCAGGTGCACTCTCGATTTTTTTATCATTATTATTTTTTGAAGTTGTGGTCCAGTTTGATTAGCTGATATGGTGCAGATGTTTTGCCAAATAGTAGTTTCGGGTTTTTCTATACTCCATCTTTTTGAGTGTATTTATTTGGGATTTTTCTATAGCTGTAGCGGTTTGGTAAGGATTAGCAATCTAAGCAGACACTTTGTACGTAATGTTAGGGGTCAGAGTTTCAGAGAGAACATCTTTTGACCGTCTTTATCTGGCAGCTGCCTCGCTTTGGGTTTTCCTGTGCCAAGACAACCAATCAGCATCCGCTTTGACCATCCCCCTGTCGGGCTGTAGTCCAAACAAAACGATGATGGTGCAGGCCCTCCTCTTGCCCACATCTGGCCACACTGTGTACTGTACTCTCCCCATGGTTCCTGTCGTCCTGCATGCCTGTGTAGAGGGCCACGTCCCTTCTCCGGCCTTTGGAAGCCAGGGTGCAGATTTGATACTCTCGAATGAAGTTCTGGGGGAGCTGTTTCTTGAGACAGTATTTCTAGGTCAATCTTCCTGTGAAATCCTATCATAAAGTTATTGACAACGTGGAGTTGTGTTACGTCTTCAAGACTGAGACTCAGGGATGAGGGAGAGGCGCTTCCCATCCAGGGTGGAGGGCTGGTAGGCAGCTAGTCAGGCCTGCCGCGGGGTCCCAGAGGCCGTGGGCACAACAGTCACTCCTCTGGAGCACACGCTTGGCCCTCTTTCCATTTCACATTTCCCGTCTCACTTTGGACACGCTCTCACTTAGGACGCTCACACGCCAGGCTTTGGACCCCTTTTTACTCGACATTAGACACTAGGAGCTCTGCATCTTTGACAGGATCCATCACAGGGCTCATCGATTGGCTGTGGGGTCCATTGGCTGAGAGAATCTAGATTCCAGATCTTAAGTCCTTCCTAAAACTCGCTTTGAGCAGCAGAAGGATCCCTTTTTTCAGAGTCTCAGCTCAAACAGTGGCGAGTTGAGAACTGCCCAGGTTAACCAGGCGGGGAGCCGCCCAGGTTGGCGTGAGCACCGCTGGGCCCCCGAGGTGCCTGCTCACATTCAGTCCGCCCTCACCTTTGAGGGAAAGCCACAGCTCCCAGCTTCTGAGGTGGTGGTACTGAGCTGTCCTGATACATGGTCGAAGTTTCACTTTCAAAGCATCCTTGTTCTGCTTTAAGAAGAGACCTGATAAAAGGCAGTATGCACCCTTGCATTTTTTTTGAGTGAACCTGGGTGAGGGGTAGTTTTGTGCAACCAAAGGAGCCCGTTTTAAGTGTCAACTTCTAGTGAGAAGCTGGTAGACCGCAGTCCCCACGTTAGTCTTTGTCCAGGTGTGAGAATAAGTGTCCCTTGCCCTCTGTGTGTGAGTGCGGAGTTCCCCCAGATGGCAACGGGTTTAAGGACCGTTGCCACCTGCAAGGGCTAACCGGTGTGCCGCAAGAGTTTCTAGTGTTACGCAGTCCAGATAAACTAGAAACGAGTTGGGAGTTGAGGTGGGCGTCAGGGCTAGGCCTGTCCTCTCTAATTTCACGCCACGAATCGTGAGTTTCTGTTGGTGGCTTCAGGGTTTTCCTGGCTTATTTTATCATCCCAAGAACCTGTTTTACATTTATAATGAGAAAATGCCACCTGGATTTTATGTTGGCGTTCCGCATTAGAGTTTTTAAGTCTTTGGAAAACAGTTTCAGTGCTCTTTAAAAAGTTTAAAAACCGCTACCTTAGGAAAAAGCATCGTGTCGCTCTGTCGGGCAAGTGCTAGTCCAGTGGGGAGGATGGCGGGCGTAGGCCTGGCTGCCCGGTTCCGTGATCAGAGCCGCTTACGCCAGACTGAGTACGTGTCCTCATTCTCCACACTCAGAAGTAACGTCTAAAACGAAGGGCAGCTAGTCCGAGATCAGGCACACTAGGCATAGTTGCCCCCTGCAGACACTGAGAGTCTGGGTCTCAGCACAGGACTGAATTCTGTGCTATTAAAATGCAAGAAAAGTAAGGTTACTGGATATATTGTGACAATTCATAGGAAATTTTTGGATCAAATTCTTAGGGAAGTGCAGTTCTGTTCTTTTAGGTATGTACCATAAAGATTGTGATTAAAGTGCTTGAAAAATGTGACTTCCTCAAACTTATTTTTGTATAAAGTGTACAGTTCTGAAAAGCATTGTCAGGAGAAGCCTGAGTTCTCTTTTATGGTCCTGCTAAAAGTGCAGATGCTGTGTGCACAGGAATGCTTCCTGATACATCGGATTCCCTTTACCCTCTGTCCACCTGGCTTTGTGTTCACTGAGGGCTGGTTCCCTTCAGATACACGGGAGTCCCTGGGCTGCCTAGTTACTAAGCAGTCGTATCTGCAGCCATGCCACGAGGGCCCCAGGAGACCTCACAGGAGGACCCAGGGCCCCCGAGTCAGTCTTCTGCGCTCTGTCTCGATTCGCGC
Source organism: Panthera leo (assembly GCF_018350215.1). NCBI lineage: Eukaryota > Metazoa > Chordata > Mammalia > Carnivora > Felidae > Panthera > Panthera leo. The sequence continues at coordinate 144,626,209 of NC_056684.1, forward strand.
TGCCAGTGCCCTGCAGGCTCCTTCAGGAGGAGCCCGCCCCACCTCCCTGTGTTAGTGCTTGTGAGAGCTTGTGATCCACTGAAGTCTTGCCTGAGATTATGAGGAATGGGACGGTACGTGCTGTTAATTAGAAATAGGCTTTTTACTTTTGAAAGTTATATTAGGAACACGACTAGAATGTGACAAAAAACAGCAAATCACCTGAAATCTGTGCTTAATAACTACTGCTCTATGTTTCTCAGCCAATACGCTATACACTTCTGTTCAGAGCCCACTTTTTTGACGTAAATACGCTTTCATGGCAGTCAGTGGAAGTAGTAGAGGCTCCCTGAATAGAAGCCCACCGGGGTTGGGGTGGGTTCCCACTGCACTTCCCGCTGGTCCTGGATGGCGAGGGGAGGGTGGGCAGCCTGCCCCAGCGCCCCTTCCCCAGCGGGGGGCTGCTTCCGGAACCTAGGTCCTGTGAGCCTGCGGGGGAGGGGGATGTTCACCGTGAAGTCCTTCTCCTGCGGTCCGCAGAGGGTCTAGTCCGGGAGCGCTACACGTAACACCGCTGGAGCGTAGCGATGAATTGGGGGGCGAACAGCAGGTGCACGGTTTGTGGAATTAACATTTTAATGTCCTTTTTCTGAAAGAGCAACAAGAACTTATGTTTTCTTGTCCTCCCAGCATTCGTGGGGAGTTGGTAACAAATTTTATTTTTCCATTTTAAAGATGAGAAAAATGAAGCTCGGGCTGGTTAAATGACTTGCTCAGCGTCCCATGGTGAGTCAGAGCGGGCAGGGGCTCAGGTCCCCGCTGTCTGGGGCTTCGGTACAAGACCATTGGGTTTCCGGTCTGCTGAGACCCAGGATGCATTGCTGCCTGTGGAATCCATTTTCCATAACTAAATTTATTTTGGATTACCGACTGCATGTTTAAAATGTGCTGAAGATTCTTAAAGTCCGTGGTTTCTTAAAGTTTCTGAAATGTCTAAACTGTTAGTGCTTTCAAGGGAAAGTCCTCCCTGATTTCAGAGAGAACTTTATAGTCTAGGGATGCAGAAGGATTTCCGACGAAGTTAAAGATCATGAACGTGCCATTCCCGTGTGTAGCCTTTTTTTCCGGTGACTGTCAAGTCATTTCATTGTGGGATCTCCTTTATGTACAGTTGCCGGAAAACCTCGTTACAGTAAGTACCATGGAGATTTCTAGCACAGTGCCAAGCCATGCTCTGAAACTGGAATTTAATTTTGACGGCAGGAGTAACTAGTCTTAATAATGTATGTAACCGATAACGTGTGGCCCGGTGCCTCTTTGTGCCCGGCTGATAGGAGCAGGCAGAAGGTAATCCCAGATACTGAAGCGATTCAGAGCACCGCCGAGATCCGTGACCTAGAAATACTGTGAGCCGCGCTGCGCTCGTGGGGGTGGCTCTCTGCTCACAGCGGTTTCACTGGGCTCTCTCTCCGTTTCTGTCTGACAGGCCTAGCTGCCCTCTGTGACGCTCACACCGTCTCCTGCATGACGGGCGGCTGCTCCGGCTTTACTTCCCTCTCCAGTGCTGCCTGCTGTGTGTAGCAACCCCCTAGGATTCTTGTCAGAGCTCCACCTCTCTGTGACTGGCCATTCCTTTCGGTGCTGCTGTCCTTTCGGGGGGTTCCTTATCTCTGTGTACATGTAGCTTTGCCAGATATGTACTTAGTAATATAAACTGTGTTAATAAAAACCATTTACCGTGTGATACATGAGTTTAAAAATTAAGAGCGATTAGCTGTTCACTTTGATAAAAGGTAGTTAGAAGTACCTGCAGGTGTTGATGCAGTGGCATGACAGTGACCGTGGACGCTAGCTAGGCTGTAAGAATAGGGCATGTGCCGCCCCCGTCGCACTCCGAGACCTGGCGAGGCCCCCCGGGCCCCGGGCTCTCCCCTTAGGATCTCGCTCAAGTAGCATTTGCTGTGTAGTCTCTGTGAAATTTTGGCAACTTGGCTCTTCTCCACTAACCCTTAAGTGGTCAGTGATTTGTGTATTTGTGTCTTTCTAACTTCTAATAAACTCACTCCAACTGACCTGTGTCTTCGTGTCTGTCTGCTTAGTGGGACTTTTCACTTTTTCCATGGAATGCGGCATTGTGTGGCTTCTTGAAGGAATGGGGCTACTGTTAATCTTACTAAGTCATTCATTCTGAGAATAAAAGTTGCTACAGACACATTTTTTTTACTCTCTGTTCTTCATTTTCATATCCAGATAACTGCCAAATGTTTCACTTATTAATGTCTGAGTCCGTTGTGATGAAAGCTGGGCAGTCTTTTACTTCCCACGAGGTGTTTGAGGGTTTTTAGTTTTTGTATGGAATGAACGTTTTATTTCATTTTCCAACCTCACTTACAATCCAACATTTAATAAAACTTTTTAAAAAACTTACTGAAGGGTCGCCTGGCTGGCTCAGTCAGAAGACCATGCGACTCTTAATCTTGGGGTCTTGAGTTTGAGCCCCACCTTGGTGGAGGGTCGGGGAGGGGGGACTTATAAATAAATAAATACATGAGAATTTTTACAAAATTATAAAATTTACTAAAGAAGCAGTATACCTAAGTATTGTATTTACATGGAATTGTTAAAAAGAAGTTGTCTCTGTCAGCTCAGCGTTTGGGGTCCAGTACTGTTACGTGGCCCAAATGCTTCTGTTTTTATTAAACGTGGAATTTGATTTTGGTGATCTTCCAAGAAGCAGCCTTCATTTTCTTAAGGCTTTTTCTGTGTGTAGTTACCTTTTGTTTTGAAACAGCAGTAAAATTTGGGGGATGTTTTTTTTTGTTTGAATGTACTTCTCAATGTTCAAATGTTTTCATGATCATTGGATTATCTTTAATGAGATTTAAAATGGATCGAGTTCTATTTCAAGTGTGTTTATATGCATGGCAAGTTGGTAATTTCTGTAGCAGTCGCATTGCCAGCAAGTCACAGACAAGTAGGTCAGCCGTGACGTGAATTCTTGTTTTCATGCAGCTCTGCCTCTTGGGAGGTCGGCGGAGGACCGTCTGCGGTTTCACATTTGTTCACATTTCTTTCAGGACGGCACTGGATCTTTAAAGCGCAGTGGCTCCTTTAGCAAACTCCGGGCTTCCATTAGACGCAGCAGTGAGAAGCTGGTTAGGAAGCTGAAGGGAGGAAGTTCTCGAGAGAGTGAGCCAAGGAACCCCGGGTAACTATCTGCAGCCCCGCCGGGTGCCCGGCGGGCCCTCCTCCCCCAAGACAGCGGTGCCCGGCGGGCCCTCCTCCCCCAGGACAGGCTGAGGGATGACCGGGGGCCTTCCGTGCAGAGGCCGAGAGGGCGGATGCCTTCAGAAGACATCTGTGCAAATCTTTGACTTTGTGGCATGTTCAGAGGAAGCCTTAGTGGTGGAAAGTGGGAACTTCGTATTAAAACACCCGAGCGTATTCACTTGTTTACTCTAGACAGGCGTTACTTATTTTTTAAAATTAGCACTAGTTCATATCCTTTAAAATTAATTTTTAGTTAAAAAAAAAATTAGTTTTTAAAATCCTTTTAAAATCAAATGATAACTGTGATGGTATTAAGCCCACACGGGTATTAATACAGGAAGAAAAATTGTTTTAAATAGAAGGATGACAGTTTCAAGACTTTGTTATAAGGTGTTTCTTTAGGAGATTAAAAAACAGATTTCCCACGTGTTTAACAAAAGGTACACTCCTGCGTCCTGGAGTCTTTTGAACAATAACATGGAAGTTGTCAAAGGAATTTGGTTCTGAGGCATTCTGGTTTTGATCGGGTGTGTCAGCAGGAGATCGGCTGTGAACAGTGTGTGCATTTCTGGGTCACTGCTGGGGTCAGCATCCTGTTTGGGATGCATTTCCCACAGAGGCACTGTTTTTTCTGCTCTTTGAAGCTCTCAGTTCCTAAATGGGGCCTGCTTTTTAGAGATGGACTCTCAGTGAGACCCTGTCGTACACCTGATCCCACCGTCCGCTCTGCGGGCGACGAGTCGCCCACTGCTGGGGCACGGGGTCCCCTCCTGTAACGTGCTGGAGACACCGAGGGGAGGGGCTCTTCCCGCTGCTTCCCTTGCTGGTCCCAGAGGTGTCCGGTCTCGTTCTTCTGACCCCTAGGCCCGGGGAGCAGAGCCCTGGTGGGGCTGCCGGCCGCCCTTGGCCCCCACTCTGCCTGCGGCTGCACACACTGCTCGATGGCTCGCGAGGCAGGAGGCGCGATTTGGTTGTATAGGTGGCTGTCCCCCTGCTTCTCAAATGTTCACGAGCCCGTTTCCGTGGAGGGAGTTTTATGGGCTCCACACATTTGTTCTCAAACTACCTGGAAGGAACAGTGTTGGAAGCCGGTCGGGGTTTCTGGGATACGTGAGGCTTAGCAGCAGGTTGCCGTCCTGCCCTGCCGACAGTGCCCGAGGGCCTGGGACCCGACAGGAGCGTGCATCAGGGAAACAGGTTTTGATTTGCCTTTGGGATAAAGTGCTTGTTTTAAAATATTTGCAGAACTAAATGATAGGTCATCGTTTGCCTCACCGAGTTTTGAAAGTGTAAGCTTTTTTTTACCGCGATGTGAGGATCCGCACAGACTGTTGTGCAGTCGCCCAGTTACGTCCCGGGGCGGGTCTGGGAGCGGAAGAGATTTGTGTCACCATGTGGGCGGCTCCTCCAGGACAGACACCCCGGCTACCAGGGGTGCTGGGTGTTCTGAGACTGTTAAAATGCGGAGTCCTGTGACCTGGACCTTCTTCCCACGTGACGGAGCCCACGGTTTTTCTCGTGGTCTCATCCGTGTCTTCTGTCTTGACTGTGACACAGAGGTAGGGACCCTCCGCAGTGCGGCCCGGCTTGCGGTGCTAGGACGCTGTCCGCCCGCCTCCACACTTCACACCTCGCACTTTTCCTCTGTTATTCGAGATGATGCCTTACTGAACTTGATGAAAAATTAATGACCTTAGAAATGTTATTCCATAAAGTGCAGAAAACTGAATACTCTTTCTAGGTACGAGTGACCGTGTTCATTAACTGGACAGGTGGTTCTCCAGCCACAGCATCAGCATCTCGTGGGGGCCGGGTGGGGTTGTGAACAGACTGTCAGGCCCCACCCCACCCCTATGCTAGTGCCTTTCTGGCAAGTTCCCAGCAGGTGCTAGTGCTGCTGGTCCAGGACCATGGTTTTTTTTTTTTTAAACTTTTTTTGATGTTTATCTTCAGAGTTGAGAGAGCAGGGGAGGGGCAGAGAGAGGGGGAGACACGGAATCTGAAGCAGGCTCAGGCTCTCAGCTGTCAGCACAGGGCCCGCCCGACTCTGGGCTCGAACCCACGAACCGCGAGTTCATGACCTGAGTCGAAGTCAGACGCTTACCCGACTGAGCCCCCCCAGGCACCCCAGGACCACCTTTTGAAACTCACTGAACTGGGCATTCTTCTGTGTTGCACACCCCGGTTTAAAATACCCGAGTGTGAATGCAGCTCCAGGAGGCTGGGGAGACCTGCTGGGAAGGCACCAGTTGTCCTTACTTTCATCTTGTAAGGAAAGGGAATTTGAGGAAGAAATTTCTTAGAGAAAGCCAACCAGCAAAAACGTATGGACAAAGTGAGGGCTCATGGGGGGTGGAGGGGAGGGAAAAAGCGGTGATGGGCAGGGAGGAGGACACTTACTGGGATGAGCACCGGGTGCTGTATGTAAGGCAATTTGACAGTACATTAAAAACATAAAATTTAGAAAAATATGCATAACACGTGAAAAAAGCCAATTTGCTGTTTAACAGAATAATTAAATGTGGCAGAATATAACTTCCTTGTCATTTGCTTTGATTTTATCCTTTGTTCTTGGGTAGTGTTACGTAGAGAAGAACTCGTTCAGAAGTGTAGCAACCTGTGGGATACGTTGGGATGTTTTTGGTTTTTCTTTTTATCCTGGTTGGGGCATTTTGGGAGTGTGTTTTACTTGAGAATAAGTAAATTAAGGTCTGTGGTTTTGGTGTAGTTTATTCAATGAGAACTTGATAAATACCTGTCGTTTGCCGGGCGCTGCGCTCACAGTTGATGCTGGGCACTCGTGTCGTGACCCAGGCCTTGGTCCACATTCCTAGTGCATTTTGTATGTGTCTGGTTGTGCTGATCCTTCGGATCTGTGCTTCAGTGTCACAGCTCTGCCCTCAACTCATAGAGTAAATAGTGTGCCCTGTGTCATAGGTGGTTCAAGTTCATAATTACAGTTCCTGTTGCAAACATTTAAAAAAGAACCCTTGAGGGGCGCCTGGGTGGCTCAGTTGGTTGAGCATCCAACTTCAGCTCAGGTCATGATCTCACGGTCTATGAGTTCGAGCCCTGAGTCAGGCTCTGTGCTGACAACTCGGAGCCTGGAGCCTGCTTCCGAGTCTGTGTCTCCATCTCTCTCTGCCTCTCCCCTGCTCATTCTCTGCCTCTCTGTCAAAAATAAATAAAGTTAAAAAAAAAAAAAAAAGAAAAGAACCCTTGATATTGGTTATTTTAACTTGAAAAGCTAAGGGGACTTTCTGTTTGAGGGCATCCCTGGTAGTGGTAAGCAATTATGGTAACTTTATCCATAATTTAAGTTTGGGTTTTAGGTTATTTTGCAGGATATTGCATCAAGTATTTTAAAGGTATCAAATGGGGGAAAAAAGTAAACATTGAAATCACTGTATTTCCTTAAATATAAAGCATGAAATTTCTCTTAAATTTTGATTTAAAAAAAAATTTGCTTTTGAGAGAGAGAGAGAGAGTGCGAGCATGAGCCGGGGGGGGGGGGGGGGGGGGGCAGAGGGAGACACAGAATCCAAAAGCAGGCTCCAGGCTCTGAGCTGTCAGCACAGAGCCCGATGCGGGGCTCGAACCCACGAACTGTGAGATCATGACCTGAGCTGAAGTTGGATGCTTACCCGACTGAGCCACCCAGGTGCCCTAAATTTTGGTTTCTAAGCTTCGGAGTTTATTTTACTAGTAAAAAATTGGTTTTCCTTTTAATAAAAAAATATAAAATACATGAACGTATATATGTATCTGATCTCAACAGTGAGCTTCGAGTGTCTTTCTTTTACATGGTCATTCCGGGTGAGTGTTGGGATTTGGAGGAAACCCCAGGCTCCCTTCTTTAAAAAATTTTTTTAATGTTTATTTTTAAGAGATAGAGCACAAGTGGGGAGAGGCAGAGAGAGAGAACAACACAATCCGAAGCAGGCTCCAGGCTCCGAGCTGTCGGCACAGATCCTGACGCAGGGCTCGAACCCACAACCCACGAGGTCATGACCTGAGCCGAAGTCGGATGCTTAACCGACTGAGCGGCCCCCCCCCCGGCTCCCTTCTTAAATCGAACCTGACACAAAGGCTTGTGCTGAGTCTGAGGGTGGCGCTGGCCAAGCCTCTCGGCTCCTATACGTGCCAGGGTTCACAATGTGACGACGTAATGACACTTGGAATTTACACACACTACCTGAAGACAGATACTTTGCAGAGAAAGTGCTTTTTTTCCTGTGGGGCTCTAAACACAGTTAGAGCTGGGGCGTCTGTGCTAAGAATTGGGCGGACGTCCCCATCCGAGCGAGATCTAGGCTCGCTCTCCATCAGGGATGGTGCCAGGGACTCCCCCATGGTGACCGGGGCCTTTGAGGGTGTCTTTGTCGTGTGTCCTGCTCCCGGTTAACTGATGTGCCGATGGTTTGTCCTTTGCATGTCTACCGCCCGGTTGCAGCATGAAGCGTGCCAGTTCTCTGAGTGTCCTTAACGTGGGTGGCAAGGCAGCCGAAGACCGTGGTTTCCAAGTAAGGAGCCCTGCCCCACTTAATGCCCTTGACCGCTCAGGCCTACTTCGCCGGGCGGCTGCTGTTTGAGCAGCCGTGGGGACGTTTCAGTATTTCTGAGTCTTAGATAAAGAGGCGTTGTAACGATATTTCTGTATTCTGCATTAATTTGAGGAGGTGAATTATGGGAATGTTCACATTGTGAACGTTCTCAGTATATCAGTTACCGATCTTTAAGTTTGATTAGCCTAAGTAAAATTTAAATATTCTGATAAAGTAATATCAGAATTTGGCCGCTTAATTTTTGTTACTAATTTGTATGATTTTAGCCTGGGGTAAGTTTGTAAGTAATTGTCAAGTTACACTGTTGTTTAGCATCTTACAACTTTTCAGAACTTTACAAATGTAAGTAACTGACGTAATGTCGCTTTTACACTCAATCTTCAGCGCTTTTTTTTTTTTTTAGCTGTGTGAGGCTTGCACGAACCCGTCACATTTAAAACTGTTGGCACCTTGTCTATGAGAAATGGCCTTTTTGCTTCTGTTAAGTGTCCAGTGTGGCTGTCGGGGTGCGGCCCCGTGTGCCAGGCAGACCAGCAGATGAGCTTCTGGGGAGAGAGAACCTTCTCAGCCAGACCTGCCCGTCATCACACCCGTTAGCAGCTCCCCAGGTGCCCCGGCCCAGCTGCTAGACTCCTGGACGCTCACCGACAGGAGCAGGCCTTCCTCCCCACCCTGCACCCGCGGGGGTGGCTGTTTCCAGGGGCCTCTCAGCAGGCCTTTGGTGAGCGGACGCGAGACGCCAGTGGTGTCTGGGCATATTTTGGGCGTGCCTGCTAATGGGAATACGAGAGGCGTCCTCTCCAAAGGTCTGGGGCAGCCAGGTCCCCTCACCCATGTCTCTCGGTGTTGGCACCTGTGGACGTGAGCGTCGGGGCTCTCGGAGGTTGACTTAAGAGTCGTGCAGCCGTCGCTACAGCTCTGAGACCGCTTGAAGCTGGCGTCATTTGACGCACGGGTCGAGGATAATTTCTGGTGGTCTTCTCACGCGGGAGCGAAATGATTGGCAGACTCGTGAGCTCCGAGCGCCGGCCACGCTGACCCGGCCCACTGAGGGTCGGGGCAGAGCTAGACAACAGTCCCCGACACTTAACGGGGACACGGAGACCCTCGGAGCTGGGCCACGCTCCTCTACTCTGCCCGGGACTCACCTCCCCACTGACTTCCGTTTCTAGGTAGTGACCTCTGCCGCCTCGTGGGGGTCTGCCCCGAATTCCGTTAAGCTGCCTGCAGTCCTGGCGAGCTAGAGCCGCCGGCGCGTGAGACTGGCCAGGCGTGGCGCCGGCAGCCTCAGCACGCGTGGGACCGGCCGCTGTCCACGGGCGCTTGCACTTTCTGCCGCCACGCCAAGATCTGTTTTCGATTTTAGTGTTAAGGCTACAAATGAAGACTCTGGAACCTTAAACCGCATCTTTCTAGAATGAGCATCTGATGGTCTGGGGCCATGCTGCCCGGAATTAAGAGGACAGTTGGTGCTCAGAGCTGGGAGAGACAGGTGACCCTCTCTGGTGGGGGTGGCTCTCTGCCGAGTCCCCAGTCCTGCCGTGTGGCGCCCCCCCCCCCCCCACCGCTGGACGCGCGTGGGTCCCCACCCCTCCGGGGCCCATCTCCCCTCTCCTGGGCCCTGTACACTCAGCATGTAGGCATCCGGGCTTAAAAAAAGGTTTTCTTTGTAGGGTTAGAACGGTTCCCAATCAACCCTAAGGGAATCTGCCAGCCAGACTGGCCGGCGAAGAAAATACTGAACAAATACTGTTTGTAATTCCGGATGACAGCAGCTGTAGGAAGGGGCGCGTCCAGGCCACCGAGCTGGAGGAGGACGACTCATCACTTAGCTCCGAAGGGGATCTGAAGAACTTGGGGTACCCCGTGAGATGCTGCACGTTTGCACTTTCTTTTCATGTCATGTTACCGGAGGGGTCACAGCAAGGGCACTTGCTGCCCCCCCAGGCCCCTGCTCAGAAATTGCACCGTGCTGGGGTCCGTGCTCCCCGGGGGCCCTCCGGCGGGGCTCACAGGGCACCTCGGCACTCGCCGTACAGACTCCCCGGGGGTCCCCGCGGGGGCACCCACCTGCTGCACGTGTCCTTCAGGCCAGGCGTGGATCTGGGGCTGCGGGCCGGAGGCGGCAGCATCCCGGGGCCTGGGGACTTCGTTGACGGGTGTCCTGGGACAATACCAGAGCACGTGGCCTAGACCACCTGTTTGGAACACTGCTCGCTCCCTCCCGGAGGCCAGCGTGCGGTGCCTGGGCCCGGTCTTCCGTGGCCGCGCCTCCTTCCTCAGCGCCTGGCCGGCTGGGCTTTGCAGCCTCCGGCTTTGTAACTGTTGTCCACTCTGCGGGCTGCGAGAGACCGCCGCCGACAGAGTGGGCTGTGTGTCCACGCCGGCACTGTGCACTTTGAAGTTCCCGTTTGCGGGGCGGGGGAGCACGGTGTCACCTGTGGAGCGGGACAAGGGCTGTCCCGTCTCCCCTGTCCCCTCCATCGGAAGTGCTCTTCCAGCCACGACGCTGATCCGATACGTTGGAAACCTACCCCCTTTCCCTTAGTGACACGTCTCCCTGGGAAACCAGGGCACTCAGGAAGGATGCACGTGGGGCCAGGGGTAGGATTTAAGCTCCCATTTGGTGGAAACGGGGCCCCGCCTGTGAGCCCGCCAGCCCCCTTCTCTGAAGGCCAGCCTGCCTTTGTGGGCTGTGAGGAACCACGCAGCCTCCTTACGCCGCGTCGTAAGAAACCCGTCATGTTTCAGAGGGGACGCTGCCTGGAGATGTGTAATTTCTGATTTTTGAGCTGGTATCAAAACAAATGAGCCTGGTTGTCCTCTGCTCGTTTGTCTGGCCGTCTGGATTTTAATGTTCTCGAGGAGGAGAAGCAGTGGGGCGGCCGGCCCTCCTCCTCTTCAGTGTTTTCCTCTCCCGGCGAGGGGGCCTCAGGCCAGCACCCATTCCACATCCCTCCCGTCGAGTTAGAGGTCCCTGGCCAGAGGACAGGCAGGAAGTGACGTGAGCTGGCTCTGTGGGTCTGAGGGGGAGGTTGTGGGAGGGCTGGGCCGTCCGCCCTCGGCTCTCCGCAGGGTCTCTGTGTTTACAGTACTGGAGGGAGTCAGGTAGTTCTTTCCCGGAATTCGAAGAGATTCCGGTCATGTTTGGTCAGAAAGCCGCCAGGAATATCACGTAATGAGAAATTCAGTGTTTACAGTAACCTATAAATATTGCCAAAAATAGTTTATAGACAGCTCTTTCATTGTCATAACTTCATAGAATATTCTTGGGAAGCAGGTGCATACATGAGGCTATACTCTGGTATGTTTGCACTTGCTGTTGAGCAGTGCACTGCATGACCATCAGACTTCTGAAAATTGCCAAGTGCTACTTGGTAACACCGATCGAAGGAGAGGCTCCAGCCAGCTGCGGGCGTCTCGTCAGGGCTCCCAAGCGTCATACAGGTGGCTGGGGCGGTCATGGAGACGTGTCATTTTGCATTTGTCCCATTATTATGGGGGGAACTGACGTGGCTTCTACGGTGTTGTGGACGTAACCATGGGGACCACCAGCCCGGGAGGACTGCCTGACAAGCCCTGGGGGTGGGCGGTGTGGGCAGGGAACTCCTTAGGGGGTCCAGGGCCGTCTGTCACTGAGACAAAAGTCCTGCTGCAGCCCTGTCCCTCGCCTGTGGTGGGCAGGCACCGTGCACCGGCACCCTGCACCCTTCATGCTCCAGTGGGCCTGCAGCTTCTGGGGAGGGGCTCGTTAGCACATTCGGTCTTGGGGGCTGTGGTTTGCTCATTGTTGGTGTGATTTGCCTAGAAAATCATCCGGAATTGTTTGTATTTAATTACGATAGTAAAATGGTTTATTTCCTTTTGCAAAGTCCCTGCACTTGCGGAAAGGCTCTTTTATAAAATTCCAACCCTAAAAGAACGGTTTCCTACTTAACACGAGCCATTCTCAACCTTCTGAGAGTCCCAGACTACTTAAAAATGGGATGGAAATCAGAAGTGAATTTTTCTGCTCTAGAAAATGTCAAAACAGTGCGAGTCTGCCCAGTTACGGGGACCTCTGCCTCCACCCTAGTACTGGGTCAGGTTATGTCCCTGGCCTCCTGGTACCAGCCTGGGGATCAGCGTCTGGCTCATGGAGTTGCAGGAGGTTGGCCAAGTCACTTCACTCTTCTGTGCCTCAGTTTCCCTGAGACCAAGGACGGTAACTGCCCATCCCCAGGGGCCGCGAAGGAGACGCACTCCGATGTGGATGAATTACTTAGGACAGTGCCCGGCAGAGAACAGGCCATAGCGAAAGGGTCCAGGGCCCGCTGTGCCAGGCAGCGTGGGGGGCAGTGGGGCGTGAAGGCAGACAGCCCTGCCCGGGGGGAGGCCACGTCAGGCGGGTCATCCGTGCTTACTGCCTTCCCGCCGTTGAGAAGGGGTAGCCAACCCTTGGAGCAGATCCTGTCCCAGCGATAGGTGTCCTGGGTCAAGACGTCAGTCCCCTGTGCCTGCAGAGTGTGGGGGGCTCCGCCAGACTCGGGGTTTCTTGGGACCTGGCCTGCCGTTCTGCAGCTGCCATATCAACGGGCCTCGGTCCCGGGAGTCCCCCGTACCCCCTCTGTGCTGACGGTGTAGGAACAGGATGAGGGGGGCAGGTGAGGGGCGAAGATCACCCGCAGGGTGCGGTCAGGGCGGCCGGGCGGGGGGAGGACGGCTTCCTCCTCGGGGCGGCGCCGGCTGACCATCAGCCGCATTAAGAGCTGATTGGACCAGGTCATTCCGAGGGCCGGAGAGACCCGCTCCTCCCAGAGACTGAGACAGAAAACAGGCCCAACGGTTACCGACAAAACCTCGGGGGACCCACTGCCACCCTCACTGTCCCGCCCGTGGGCTGGGCCCGGCTCACCCTTGTGGCCCGGGTGCCGCGCCCCGCTCCTCCATGGCCTCTGTCACCTGGGAGGTCCAGACCAGGGTCAGTTGCAGCAAGGACCCCACCGCCACCCGCCCCAGCATGAGTGGCCTCACTCCTCCACCCCCACCCCCCTGAACTTCCCTAAAATCCAAGCTGAGGCGGGGGTGGGGGTGGGGGGGTGTCGGGGTCGGGCCCACCTGGTTGATGCATAGCACGGGGCTCCGGAACGTGCTGCTCAGCCGGCGCAGGGTGGCCCCCAAGGCCTGCAGACGCCTGGCCCTGGGCATTGAGGCCAGGCCGTCAAACTCACAGCGGAACGGGGCCGCCACGGAGTCGATGACCACTAGGCGGGCCATCCCCCGCGACAGCAGCACGGGCACCTTCTTACTCACACACTCCAGCAGGGCGTCCTAGAGGCCGAGGGAGGTGGCGGTCAGCGCCTGTGCCCTGCACTGAAGAACCCCTCACGGCCTTCCCATTTTACTCCTCACCCCGTGGGCCATCACAGTGACCAGGACTTCATCCTTTGGTGGCCCCGTGCCAGGAGCTGACCCCTGGGGTGCTGCCATAGCAGAAAGCCGGCTCATAACCGACCGCCCTGGTCGCTGGGACCATACTCTCGTCAGGCGGGTCTAGGGGTGGCGGTGAGCCCTGTCCCCTGCCCAGCCCCACCCCATGGAGGTGGGGGGGTGGACAGGGGCAGGCCACCCCTGCCTACCTCTGGGGCCCGAGTGCGGTGCCCTGAGCGGCCCTGGCCAGGCTCCCGGGTGGGGCCGGGTGGCCTCAGGCCCTGGTGCCAGGTGACCACACACTGGCCGTCCCGCCAGAGAGCAGCCAAGTGTCTGGTTCCTCGCCCTGAATGAAACCCAGTTCTGTGCTTCCACCTCTAGGGCGTCTTCGGTAGAGCCTCTTTTTGTGGAAAATGATGGCAGCAGCAGTGGCCTCGAGGACGCCAGCATTAACGTGAGTCCCGTCCCCTTTCCGTCACCGCAGGCAGCTCTGGGGACACCTGGGGGCTGGGCAGGTCGTGGCTGCACTCGCTCCCTGCGGAGCCAGGACTCGGGCCCCCTCCCCCAGGAGGTGGAAACGGGGACCGCAGCCCTGAGGCCCTGCTTGTGCACAAAGGGCAGGCCCCGTCCCCACAGCAGGGCCCCGGGCTCCAGGCCGACACTGGGCAGGAAGGCAGACGCCTGGTGCCCCCAGCACGGTTTTCAGAACGGCTCTCAGAAACCACCGTGGGCCTCAAAGCGCTGGCCCTGACTGCTGCCTTCTCTTGCAGTGAAACCACACCCGGCCCTGGAGGACCCAGGACAACACTGCTCGTGTGCAGCCAGAGCCTGCCCTGTGACAGCCAGGGGACGGTCACCGAGGCTGGAGGGCCCTGGAGCTGAGAGCCTGCAGCACTAACCTCGTCTTCTGTGTCCCCGTGCCACCAGCACACTGTCCTACTAACAGCCACACCGCTCACCAGGACGCGTCGCTTGCAAAGCCACGGCCACGCTCGGCCCCTCCAGGGTGACGGGGTGGGCGCAGCCTCCCTCCTGGGCCGCGGTTCCCGGGACACCCGTGTCCCGAAGGTGCAAGGAAGAGGCATTGGCTGCCTGGGCCCGTGTGCCCAATCTTACCGTGTTACTTCCCGAAGCTGTGTGTGATATGTTCTATTGTAAATTTTTTTAAAATTAAAAGTTTATATGCCTTACCCTTTACTTGCAGTTTTTATAGCAATTCTTAAGTGGGGGAAGGTCCCCCGGGAACCGGGGACCCTGCCCAGCGGGTGCGGGGGTGCACTCGGGAAGCCGGGCTGCAAGGAGAGGCTCCCCCCAGCCCCATGCGGAGGCTTTCTTAACTTTTTTTTTTTTGTCCTGCTATATGGTTTATTCTCAGCTTTTGAACCCTTTCCACTCATTGCTCGTCCCTCCCTCAAATAATGATCTGAGTGGAGCACGGACCAGGTCACAGGGCCGCTTCCCCTGCCTGCCAGGACCACTGTGCTCCTAGCCCTCTCCCTGGGGCTTCCTGCCCCACGGCTGCCCGTCTGCAGGGAGGGATGCTGCTGATGCTTCCGGATACGTGTCCCCCGCCCCCGCTCGGAGCAGCCAGGTGGGGACCTCCTGTGCCCCGATGCACTTTCTGCTCCGTCAGGGGTAGAAGTCAAACCCGACAGACTGCTCTGGCCGGGACAGCCGGCCTGTCCTCTGGGCAGTGAATGGTCACCGCAGGGTGGCCGGGTGGCCAGGAGGCAAGGGAGGTGCTCCCTGCTACTGAGGGGACTGAGGGGCACACCCCGTGGGACGGGGACGGTGGGTGGCGTGTGGGGCCTCCCTCCGCGACTCCCCGTGGGCGGGGTGACCGGTTCAGCCTGAATTTCAGGTCACGAATCCTGTGGCGGCTCACTGGCTGCCTGGTGCTGGTGGTGGCCCGGTGTGGGGGTCGTGGGTGCGCTCTGTCCACTGGCCCACCTGACCACCTTCCCCACAGAACTCGGGGCCAGAGAGGGAGGACGCTCACCACGTCGGCCACGTGCTCGACGAAGATCTGGTGGCCAAACTTCATCTTGTCGATCACCTCTCCCGGAACGTCCGGCCGCAGGTGCCGCTGCCCCGCAATGAGCTGCTGCAGACGCAGGTCCGGGAAGACGTCTTCGGTGCAGATGTACACGGCCCCTGGGGCGGCACGGAGGGTGGTCAGCCCGCCCCCCCCGCGGCTTCCCGGCACGGGGGCTGGTCTCCCTTGCCGCCCCCTTGCTGTCAGGACGCCACCCCGCGGGTCTGCCCTAGCCTGTCTCGAGTGAAGCCAGTGGGATCATCAGGGCCCGCGGGCTTCTGGAAACGCCCTGCCTGCACACGCCCTCGGATTCCCCTCAGAGGCTCTGCCGGAGCACGCTTCCCAGATTCCCAGATTCTCCTTTCGAGGCTGCTCCTGTGATCCTGGGCTGCTGTGACCTGAACACCCTGGGGTGACGCCCTGGCTCCCCTGCGCCAGACAATGTACCCCAGGTCCGCTGGAGAGAACTGGGGACCGTCACAAACGAACCCTAACGTCTGTGGCAACTGATTTTCAACGAAGGTCCCGGGACAGTCCGGTGAGAGAAAGAAGTCTTCCCCGTGAATGGTGCGGGGACGCGGGGACCGGGCCCTCCCTCACCCCCGGCACGGACTCCATCCGCCCATCGAACGCCAGAGCCGACGCTTTCAAACTCCGGAGAGCACGCGGGTGGGTGTTCGGGACCCTGGGTTGGGCGAGGGGGTCTCCGATGTGGCACAGACCGCACGAGTGAGAAAAGGCCGAGAGAGAAACTGGACTCGGTCACAGGATAATCCACAAGAAAACGAGGAGACCCCTGCAGAAAACACGGTGAACTCCGTGTCTGGGGAGAGGCTCGCGTCCGGATCACACGAGGATCCTACAAGTCGGCCACAGAAGGCGACCCAACCGCGAACCGGGGCGAAGGCTCCAAAGAGACATTTCGCCACAGGAAACGTCCGCTGACCGGCTTCCAAGCCCAAGTCCGTCCACCCGGCGCCGGGCACCTGCACCCTCGCCCAGAGGTGCAGGGGCAGGGGTGACACAGAGGCCCGCCGCGGGTGAGCAACCCCCGTGCGCGGCCCGGAGGCCCCCGCCCATGGCCGGGCTCACGAGAGCGGCACCGACCCCAGTCCTCGGCTCTCGGGACACAGGGGAAGCAGGAGAGGTCCCCGAGCGAGGCCCCTGCTGCCAGCGCCCCACATGGGTCCCAGCGGCATGCGTGTGTCACCGCGAGGTCTGGCCCCGGCCGCGTGCCCCGCCCACCGCGTGGCCCAGCCTGTCCGGGAAGCCGGGCGAGCAGATGAGCTTGAGAGGAACCGTGCAACGTTTACCGAGGAGCCACCGAGGTGCGACCCGTCCGCTCCGGCACCACATTTAGTAAGAACGATTGAAGTTTTTAACGCTCAGAGACCCGCACGGGCAGCCTGGAAAAATCCCTCCACCGCACGCCCTGTGCAGACTTGACAGATGCAAAACCGGGTCAGGGGCCGGCCGCCCCCGCCGTCCTCGGTGGTCCTGTCTGCCCCGTCCCCAAAAGGGAAAAAGAGGAAAACGTTTGTCCGAGGTGTCCGGCTCCATGGACCACGTGGTTTGCAGGCTGGCGGCGGGAGAGCGCGCAAAAGTGCCCGAGGGGGACTTTGTGCCCAGACGGAGACTGTCCCTGGGTCCTCGAGGGAGCAGGGGCCGCTTCCTACGGAGGGCAGGCTGCAGGGCCCACGGCCCTCGGACCTGCCCTCTCCCTCGGGTGGAATCCACGGCACATGTGGAGAGAGACGGGGACCCGGGAAGATGGCCCTGGAGGTGGCGTCGGGCCCCGACTCGATGAGCGCGACCTGGGCACGGCCGGGACCCCCGCCTCCCCCAACTCTGCCCCCGCCCGCCTGAGAGGACAGCCACTCACCGGCCTCTAGGCCTCCGTGCCGCGGAGGGAACTGCACGGTCAGGCAGAGCTGCAGGGCCAGCTGGGTCTTCCCGGCGGAGCTGTGACCGGCCAGCTCGGTGACACCGTCCAGGGGCAGGCCGCCGCGGAGAAGGCCGTCCAGCACGGGGCAGCCCAGGCTCAGGCGCTGGTGCTGGGCGGGGAATCTCTTCTTCTGCCGGTGCAGATGCAGAGCTGGGGGCGCAGGGGGCGTCGGTCACCATGTGCCGGGGGCCCAGGCGACCTCGGAGCCAGAAGGCAGGGAGGAGGCGGGCGTGGAAGCTTCTCCTAGCTGCTGTGCTCTCTGGGCACCCGTGGGCTCTGGCTCTGCCTGCCAACCCACACCCGCTTCCCGCACTGCCTGGCCTGGTCCCATCTCTTCCGTCCCCCTGCCCTTCCCCTGTACACCTGCTGTGTCCCTGTCCTGATGCTGTGACCGTGGCCCTGCGTCAATCCCTCCCCAGGCATGGGCAGAGCAGAGGCCCCTCCCCACCCCCCCCACCCGCCCCCAGTGCCCACCTGTGAAGACGCTGCTTCCCCGCAGGTGCAGGGAGGCCGTTCTCAGCAAGTGTTGCACGTCGAGGCTGGAGAGGCCGGTTAGTCTCTGCAGGTCTGGTCCAGAAAAATGCAAAACCTCCTTTATTGACTTCAGTTTGGCTGAAATTACACAAAGACAGAACAGGACAAGTTCAGACTACAGTAACGCAAGGCAGCATGGCAAAGACGACGGTGTTTTCCAGAGCACGGTCTTCCAGTTCTGGGGACCCAGCGGGCAGGGGCTAGATCCATCCACTCCCTGAAGCCACGGGAGCCCCTGGACAGAGTGTGAGGACAGCAGTGGGGAGGGAAGGGGCCCGAGAGGGGGACGGGCCTCTCCCAGGTGCCCAGAGCACATCAGCCACCTGCTGTGGCCACATCCTGAAAACATGTCCCAAGGAAGGGCATTTCTGTGGCCAGGCAGGCCGACACCAAGGCAAGGCTTGAGGGTGACCCCGGGGCAGGGTGAGAACCGTGCAGTTAGGAAAGCCAAGCCGGGCTCCAAACAAACGTCACTGCAGCGGAAAGCCGGGAAGGCGGGGACCGAGCTAAGACTGCGTGGCGGTTACAATGCCAGTGGCGACAGCCGGGTTGGGGGGGGGGCGGGTCACAGAGTTAACACATCCAGAAGATCTGGTATTTGGAGAGGAGAGGGCATAAATTACTGTTGGGGGTGGATAAGTACATTACTTGCGAGCTAGTAGGAAAAAAAATGCGCTAAAAAATGTATCCAACCAACCCAGATGGCAAAAAAGGGAAAACAACACAAAAAGCAACAGAATAGGTAGCTCAGCATAAGAGAGAGTTAGACCCAAACATACCAGGAATTACCTTAAATACATGTGCACTGAAGGCTCCAGTGAAAAGACAGATGGACAGACTGGACCAAAGGGAAAACACAACACAATGACTGAAAGGCTCTGGAAGAACCAAGAGCCAAGGACGAAGGAACAGGACCAGAGACTGTGTCCCCACGTAAGACATCACCAAGTCACCCCCACGTGTGCTCCGGCTTCCACGCTTTGTGATCAACAAGCTTCCCTGTCACGTGCCCCGGGAGACGGGGGAGATGGGAGGCCCAGCACGCCAGCTGGTGCAGGGCAGCTGGGGAAGGACGCACCGGGAGACAAACACAACGGGGAAGCCGTCCAGCTCACCCATTTGGGCACTTAAAAAAGAGGCAGCCGTAGCTGACATACTGGACAATGTGGGAAAAGACAACGAGATGTACACGGAAAACACAGAATTTGAAAAAAGGAGGCAACTACCAACTTTGGGGGGAAGTAATAAAGGAAACCGTCAAAACCTCGCAGTTCAGCAGCAGTAATGATGTCCCCAGTCACAGCCCTCACGGCCCAAACTGTGCTCCAACTGTGGTGGGGGAGGGGGAAGTAGGTGCACCAGGAAGCCAGCCCTCACCCCTGTCACAGGCGCCCCGTGCGTGATCGCAGACACTGACAAACCGAACACAGCGACGTAAGCACGTTTTTAGAAGTCCAGATATCAACACAAAGAAATTGCCAAAAGACTCCTGAGTGGCGGAAGTAGTTCCGTTTCACGTTTTAGAAAATAAACGTGTATTACTTTGATGAAAATAAAATTTAACTTGAAAAAAGTCCACACACACACACACACACGCCCCTGAAGACCCTGCAGCACACTCCAGCACTGGCTACTCATCAGGAGTAACTGTCTTGGGGAAGGGGGACTCGGCAACCTCGCTGTGTCTCCCGGACACGACACACAAGTCCACCCACACGCTTCACGTATCTACTCGACACAAACACCGGTAAACATACCTTTCTTGACCGCAGCAGCGATCCTGGGATTCAGGTCCAACTGATCCAAATCCATTTCTTCAACAGGTTGACTGCGACCACGGATAATCTCCCAGGGACACGAATGCCGATGCGCTTGTTGTCAGTGCAAACCCCCCAGGAGCAGAGCACCGCGGGGTGACAGTGGCTTGGGTACGCAGTCTCCTTTGTGGCGGGTTCACCGTCAGCCCTGAGGTTGGAGGAGAGACTTCACCGCACCAGGAAAACCACTGAAGTAAGTCTAAGGCGACACCCGGCTTAGAGGAACCATCTGCCACCTCAGAAACCAAGACTCGATCCGCACAGCGGTGCGGCTGAAGGGATGTCCCCCGGCCACCCCCACTCTAAAGGCCAGGGCGGCGCAAGGCAGTCCCCGTTCCGTCCCCTGCAGGAAGTGTTAGAAATGAGCATGTGCTCCAACCCGGAGTCCCGGCCTGGAGACCTGGTACACGGGTGAGCACCCTGCCTGGCCCACCTCTGGGGTGAGGACGACGCAGACAGGGACCATGCTCATTGGGCTCGCGCGAATGAAGCGTCTTCTGCGTGCGGCAGAAGTGTGTCCCCGCGGGGATTTGGAAAGAATGGAAAGAGTGACTTTTGAATCCCGCGAGACGTTTTCAAGCGGGAACCTCCACAACCACCCAGCTGTTTCAGCAGAGAACAGCGGAGACTGTGTGGCCGGCCCCCGCCCCTCTCCTGGCCAGCAGCCCTCCCGAGGCCCAGACCGCGCGCTGAATGCCGTGGGGACTGGAGCCCAGCCCGACCCTCGCTGGTCGCCCTACTCAGCCCAGGGTCACCCAGAAACCCTCTAGCAAGCCACGTTTCCATGTTGGCCTCCCAGATCAGCAAGGGTGAGAAGGCAGCAGGGCGTGTGGGAACACCAAGGCCAGCAGCCACTCGGGCTGAACCCAGGGCCCAGGTCCACCAGCAAGGCCTCAGCCGAGGGGAAGGTCGGAGGTCGCCTCCCCTTGCAGCGCTTAGAGTGTTACTGATTTGGACAACATCAGGTTGATTTTGGAGCTTCGAGAAGCAGGTCGCCTGCACGGTCACGTTCACAGGCTGGTCGGGGAAACCGGTGTGGCAGGGAGAAATCCAAAACACCCAGAACTGACAGCACAGGAGCCTGACGCTCAGGCGTGAGCAGGAGCTCCCAGGCCAGGGCTGACAGGAAACATGCCGAGGCCGGGGAGGACACACACAGCCCCGGCTCCCCCGCGGCCCCCCGACGGCCACCAGGACTGCAAATTGGAGGACAGCGGGGTCACCGTCAGAGGTGCCTGAATGCAGGGCCCCAGTGCCAACTACACACAGCGAGAGGAGGTGAGGACGGTGACGAGCTCCGAAGGTGCCCTGAGTATATGGAAGGTTCTAGCGGGCTGGTGATGTGTGTGACGTTTGGTTCCTGAAGACAGAAAGCAGGTAAGCAAGAAAAAGGTCATCTCCAGGACAAGTAGTAAGTTGCCAAAGGACACGCGGTGTGCCTTCCTGGCTTGGTGGGGAGAGCACCTCTGGGAGCCCTGAGGACAAGGGCGGGAAGGGGTGACCCAGGGAGGCACCACCCAAAACCTCCTCCAGGACAAGAGAACGCCTGGACAAGATACCAAGTCTGTTGTTTCCAAATTCCAGAGACGGTGTGTGTCCCCCCACCCCCAGACTGTGGAAAGACCCTGGGGCGTGCCTGGGGGAGGGAAGGCCTTGATGTGACACACACGGCCAACAGGCTGGACTGGGGTCTGGACTGTGAAGATGAATGGCCAGGAGAGGCACGTGCCTGGATACTAAACTCAGATTCTGACCAGCCACTAGACACAGGGCAGGATATCAAGGCCGGTGACCACAGCGCCTCGAACCTATGTGGTGGGGGAACGGGGCATCCGGAAGCAGAGTGACCACTGGTGGAGCACCTGCGTAAGGCAGACGCTGACCGGGAGCTGGACAGACAGGCCCAGGTGGCCGCCCTGTCCCCCCGCCTCCCTGGGGGCAGGGGCGTGAGCCAGCCATCCTCCAGGCCGGCGCTCCTCCAGCAAGGGAGAGGCCTGGGCACGGAGCACGCCCACAGCGGGCCCGGACAGAGGCAGCAGCTTCCCGGAGCATTAACGTTAAGTTCCTGTTTAAGGGGACAGTTAACATGCCATGCCGCTGGGCGAGGGGGTCAGAGCTGTAGGAGAGAACCCAACGTTTGTGGGAACCAGTAGAATCGAATACGACTTTCAAGCAGCTCAGGTCCCGCCAGAGGGAAGCCCTGAGGAGGGCCAGGGGGAATCACACTCTCCTGCTTCAGGGCCCCTTGGGCGGAGGCCTGAGGACCCCGACTGCCAACCCCACCCCACCCCTGCCCCTCCCAGGGATGGAAAGTTCCAGCTACAGACAGACTGGCCCACCGGCCCACCTGCACCCCGGGCAGCAAGACTCAGGTTTCCAGTAGCTTTGGCGGACTTACAAAAGAGGGCAGGGCACGGCGCCCCCACGGGGAGGGCTGCCCAAATCTCCCACAGAACAGAACCAAAGCCCGTGTCTCTCGCAAGTTCAAAGCTGAATACAGGCAGCCCCACTGATGCCCCAGACTCACCAGAGGAGTGCAGACGGTTATCAGACACACAGTCCGTTCCCAGGACTGTTCCAGGCACCTCGCACAACGCGAACTCAAGCCTCGCAACAGCAGTGTTCCCACCTCGCTGTGGCTGACTAGGAAACGGGCAAGCCAAGGTCATACAGTCAGCAAGCGGGATGCAGGTCCCGGCTGTTTGTTCCAAGTTCTTGACCCGCCTGTTAACAAATCCCACAGGAGCTGCTCAGTCTCCCCGCTCTCCTGCCTGCGGGGTGCCTCCCCGGGTGGGAGCAGCCGGCTCTCGCTCCAAGACCGGGCATCTTTTCTGGCTTCCGGAACCTCCCCGGAGGGGGTGATGAGCCCTCCGGGCAGGGAACGCCTCCCGGTGACTTGGGGGCCGTGCCTGGGCACCACGGTGGTTTCTCCAGAGCAGCCTGGCCTGGACACCTGGGCCCTCGTCCCTTCTCGAGACCCTCTTCCTCCTTTGAGAGCCCCTTCCCTTCCCAGCCCCTGAACCACCTTGTCCCGTTCCCCCCAGCGGCTCCTCCACACCTGGGGGTCCCGCAGACCCACCAAGACCCCGCCCTCCCCCAACCCTGCACACCCCGACTTCATGCAGCCCTCGCTCACCTTTCACCCAGCGCGGCGGCCTGCTCCGGTCCCTACGGGTGACAGCCCCGAGGGCGGGCCTCTGCGGCCCCCGCACCCCGGCTTCCGAGCCCACCTTCCTTCCCACCGCCAGGACCCCGGCTTCGGCTGTCCCCTCCGCCCGCCCGCGGGCTTCGACGGCGCGGACGACCCGCGCCCCCGCGCCGCGCGCCCCACGGCCAGCCACTCTCACCCCGCGCGCGCTCCGCTCGCCTCTTCGCACTGCCCCGCCCCCTACCACCTCCTCTTCCAATGAGAGCCAGGCGCCCCTGCTTGGATTCGCCAATGAGAGAGGAAGCAGCATACGACGCAGACTAACTGGCCAATCCAAAGTCTCCATCCTCCCGAGGGGGGCGGGGCGTGCCTGGGCGGGCCCTCACTGCCGATTGGTGTCGGGCCGCGGAGTGGTCGGGGAGGTGCCACTGCGTGGATCGAACAGCTCAGCGTTGGGGCGGGTCCCGGGTACCGATTGGCCCGCTCTCCCGGACGGGCGTGGCGATTGGACGCGGCCGTTGTCATCCACGCGGGCGGGGCGGGGCTCCTGGCGGGGCGAGGGTCCGGGCCTCGGGCGAGCGCTGTGGCGGCGTCATGTCCTCCGAGGTGGCCGCGCGCCGCGACGCCAAGAAGCTGGTGCGCTCCCCCAGCGGCCTGCGCATGGTGCCCGAGCACCGCGCCTTTGGCAGCCCCTTCGGCCTGGAGGAGCCGCAGTGGGTCCCGGATAAGGAGGTAGGTCGCCACCGCCCGCCAGCTTCCCGCCCCCCCGTCCGCGCCCTGTTCGCCCGAGACCCCCGTCCGCGCCCAGGATCCCCTTCCGAGGCTAAGGCTACCCGGTCCGCGCCCCAGCCCCGCCGTGCCTCCCTGGTGCCCCGACCCGGGCCCCCGAGGCGCTTCGTCTGGCTCCTGCTGCCCTTCCGGGGCCCCCCACGGCCGCCGTCGGTACCCCGGGTTCCCGGTGACCGCGCTCCGGCCCTCCCGGGGCCTTGGGCACAGTGCCCTCTGCCTGGTTCCCTCTCGGGGCGTCCAGGCTCGCCCACTCCCCACTTAGGTGGGTCCCGCAAGGACCGCCCCTCCTGCTCCGTCCGGGTCTCGGCCCACCTGCGAGGTCACGTGGGAATTCCACTTCCACTGGATGAGCTGCTCAGCTGGGGCCCCTGAGACGCCGTCGCTGCCCCTGCCCCGTGGTGGGGGGTGGAGAGGCCCCCCGCCCCCTTAGAAGGCGGCGCGCTCCGGGTTGGGGGGGTGCCGCGCGGTGCGAGCGGAGGGCTGGCTTTGAGTAGGAGGTTGCAGGTGGACAGTAAGGAGGGCGTCCTGGCGGGCACCGCACCTGCTTGCAGGGGTGAGGGGTGGGGAGGCCCCGCGCTGTCCCTGTGGGCGGGGTGGGTGCGGCCCCTTCTGAAGGCCCTTGCGTGGCAGGCCAGGGGGTTTGGACCCGATCCCATAAGCCAGCAGCTCTCAGCTCCGGGGGGCCACGGGGAGGAACTCCGTGCGTTCCTGTAGATCCGTCCGTCCTGAAGAAGTCAGCGCACCGTGATGGTCGAGTCGCTTTAAGTGACAAGCGCCCCTGCGTCCTGAGACGCCTTCCTCCCCCAGAACCGTAGTTACCGGCGGCAGGCTGTCAGCACCGGAGTGAAATCAGGTGTCCGAGGCGAGGCAGGCCCGCCCGAGCTGGGGAGGGGCGGCGGGGCAGGGCGGCGGCGAGGAGAGGCCCAGGGGCCGCCGCCCCCGCCCTCCTGCCCTCCCCGCCCTCTTGCCCTGCCCGCCGCCGCCCCCGCCCTCCCCACTGTGGCGTGCTCCCCGGGCCCTGCCCTGCCCTGCCCTGCCCTGCCCTGCCCTGCCCTCCCCTCCCCTCCCCTCCCCTCCCCTCCCCTCCCCTCCCCTCCCCTCCCCTCCCCTCCCCTCCCCTCCCGTCCCCTCCCCTCCCCTCCCCTCCCCTCCCCTCCCCTGTTGCCGTTTGTGCTCTTTATTTTGCGCGCTTTTACTCTTGGTGCCGGTGCTCTCTGAACTGACAGCGCGTACCTTCCCCACTTGGGCTCCCCGGTTCGTGCTGTGGAAGGTCAGAGATAAAGGAATGTGTGTCTTTCTCCTGAATGTGTCCGTGTCACAGAGTTCCTTCCTGGGTTACTGGGGCTGACACGTGTTACTGGGGTTGGGGAAGTGGGAATCGCAGGGAGCGTCGTGGGGACGGGCGGGTGAAAGGTCGTGCACAGGGAAGGGAACCGCGCACTCCCGCAGCGGGGAGGGAGGCCGTGAACCTCTGGCACTTAATCTGTGGCCACATCGAGGGTGGTCGGGGACTCCCGCCCGCCCCCCCAGGAGTCCGGAGAGACTCTGCCCGATTGACACCCTGCGGAACTTTGCCCCGCCGGACTCGGTGGGCGTCTGCAAGGAGTCCCAGAAGGGTGTCTGGACCCAGGCACGGTTCCCCTGCCCCCACTTCTGCACCCTGGGGTAACAGCTATAGCTCCGTGTGCCCTCTTGCCGGGCCCAGGGGTGTTTCCTGGAAAAGTGCCTGTGTTTTCGGGCCTGAGTTGAACAGCAGGAAGTGAGCAGAGTTGGCCTGATCTATTTGAGTCTGTCTCTCTATTGGGGGGGGGGGGGGGCTCCTTTCCACCTAGAAAGAAAGGCCCCTCGGAGCCCCCCTGCCCCCTGCTTGTGGGAATTCTTGCTCGTGACCTGAGGAGCCCTGGAGGCCTTCCAGGGAGCCTGGGGGAGGAGGGACGGGAGGGTGGACCTCCGCGAGCTTCGAAAAGGAAGCGGATTTGAAGCCTACTGGGGCCTGGTCCAAGAGGCCAGAGGTTAGCACAGCGAGTGTCCTGGAGGAAAAGAAACAGTCTGGGGCAGAATGGGCTAGGAGGTTCTGGAGGCTCCGGGGGAAGGGGGTGGGGCGGATCCCCTGCCACTAGCCTGGCCCTCAGCTGCCCCCTGCCTGTTCAGTGTGTGTGGGACACCAGGACCCTCGTGTGCAGGGGGGAGACTCGGGTGTTGGGGATGCCGGTAGTGAGAGGCAGGTGGGTCTGGGTGGTTTGGAGCGGGTGAAGGGAAGTAGGTAGAACGTGGCAGGAGGGTGACCCATAGGCCCTCAGCCTCCACCCGCTTCCGGTTGTTTGCCAGTTAGCATTGCTGACCTATCTGTGGATGGTCCTTCGTGTCTCATCTCGGCCCCGCTTTCCATCGGGTCACTCTGAGGCCAGCCCGTTCCACGTCTGTTGTGTACTTACTAGGTGCCTGACCCTGCACCAGGCTGGTCGCGTGGGCCTGCAGGGACGTCCCTTGAGAGTGTTGACAATTTGGGGTGTGTGTGTGTGTGTGTGTGTGTGTGTGCGCGTGTGTGTGCGCGCGCGCGCGTGCCTGCCCTGAGCCAGCTGTAGCTCCCAGCCTCCCAGCCGGCCTCCTGCCCCGGAAACAACAGTTGCTGGTCCCCGAGGATGCACAGTCCGTGGCTCCCTAGTGGCTTCGGGGAGGAGGAAGCCTGGGGGTGGGCTCTCTGGGCACGAGGCTGTGAGATACTGTTTTAGCCGTAAAAGCCCTGTAGTTTTGCACCCCTCTTTCTTCCAACTTCCGCGCTGGGTATAACCAGCGATGCCGGCAGCTCGGGGCCATCATTTTGACACGTGGATACTCTGTGGTCACAGAAGTGGGAAGGAGAGCACGGGTGTCAGATCAAAACCAAATCCCAAGTTGGGAGAGACTGTTCTAGGCAGGGGGGGGGGGGAGGGGGGGGACTGCTGCCGGAGGGAGACCCCGAACCCGGGGGATCTGCCGGTGTCTCCGGCCTGGCAAGGGCTTGCTCTGTGCGGGGAGGGACCCAGGACCCAACTGGACGAGAGCAGGTGGGAAGGGGAGGCGTCCACTCAGCGAGGGGGCGCGGATCGTGTGACCTGTGACCTGCGATCGGGGGTTGTGGCACCCCAGGTCAGCCTGTCGCACGCGGGTTGAGGGTGGGATTTCATCCGTGGGCCTGAAGGAAGGAGAGAAGCTTGACTCAGGTTTGAGCAAGCGAGGTGAATGGGCCTTTGTTCCGACCGACGAGTCTGGACAGACAGGGCAGCCGGTCGAGAATGGGGTGAGGAATGGGGATTTGGGGTCCATGTGCAGCCTTGTCACAGGTGGTCGGGGGCAACTGTGAGTCACCGAGGTCACACGGCCAGGGGGTCCTCTGCACACACTTGCCAGGCACAGGACAGGCGGGGGCTTTCACCCGCCTCGGGGACCGCGAGGCGGGGGGCACGCCACCTAGCGCATGGGGGTGCTGGGCCCTGTGGCTGCGTAGAAGCCTCTGATGTTGGGGGGGCGCCGGGCGGGCCCAGCACTTGCTCCCGGGGCGGGCTCGTGCCTGGGGCGCTGCGTCCGCCGCTGGCTCAGAGCCCCCGGTGACGGGGGTCTGGGTGGGGAGACGCAGGCGGGCCCTGTCCCGAGAGGAACACGTCTCCTGCGATGCCAGCTGTTTCGCATCCACTGTCACATTCGTCCCCTCCCCAGGACCTCCTGTGTCTCTTTTGAGCTGGTTTTTTAACAGTTTACTGGTTCCCTCACTCATGAAGGAGTTAAATCTTTGAGAGGAGTCATTTAATATTTTAGGAGTAATTCTCTTATTCTCTAGAAAGGATTATCTTTCAATAAAGATACATTAATACATATATTGGGTTTTTTTATTTGTTTAAAAATATCTTTTTGTTTATTTTTTTTCGGAGAGGGTGGGAGGGGCCGGGGGAGGGAGACAGGATCTGAAGGATCTGCGCTGATCTGTGCCGGAACTCACACACTGCAAGATCAGGACCTGAGCCGAAGGCAGCACTTAACCGACTGAGCCACCCAGGCGGGAGTCCCCTGTGCATATATCGCGAAAACTTATTTTCCGGATTTGTTTGTGTCTGAGAAACCTAAGACAGGGAGTGTCGAGGGCCTGGCTCCAGCCAGCAGGGGGGCGCTGTGGGAGCGGGTGGGCCCCCAGGGAGGACGGGCAGGTGTCCCCAAGCTCTTTTGTTACAGTGGCTTTGTTTTTGACATTCCTTTAAACTCTCTAAATTCTGTTTTCCACCAAAAAAATTTTTTTTGAGAGAGAGCGAGAGCGTGTGCGGGGAAGGGGCAGAGAGAGGGAGAAATTGCCCCAAGCAGGCTCCACCCGCCGTGCGGGGCTCCAGCCCACGCACCCTTGATACGACTTGGGCCAAAGTCCAGAGTCAGACGCTCGGCCACCTGAGCCATCCAGGCCCCCCTCTTCCAACTATTTAGACTTTGAGGGGAGACCCTCGGGGCCAGTGCTGGTCCTGCGGTTGCCCGGGGCACCTCTGGGGCTCCTTGCGCGAGGGTCCGGTGGCAGAGGCCCTTCTGTGACCCGGGCTTGGCCTCTCCTCGCGCTCCACCCCGCGCGCATCCACCAGGAAGCTGACCTTGTGGCACCTGCCTCCCTCTCGTCTCAACTTCCACATCCGCGGGCGCGGGTCCGCCGTGGGCCCCCCCCCCTCCGAACCAGCACGGAGTCGGGGGCCAGGGGGGTGTGTGCGGCGTGTGGAGCTGGAAAGTTCCCGAGGAGCGCTCCCCGTGCCCCGGCCCCAGTCGCCCCTCCTCCGTGGTGCCTCCTTGCCACCAGCGTCCCGCCCCGCTGCCGGCCAGGCCTGCCTGCGGGGTGAGCGTGGGGGCCCCCCGCCCCCCCCCCCCCCAGAGGCCGGAGCCTCCCCCAGCGACCCTAGCGGAGGCGTCCGTCATCTGGCCAGAGTGGCGCTCGTGCGGGACCCTCCTGGTGGGCCCTGCCCCCACTCGTCCTCCCGCCCTGCGGTGGTGCTGGGGGGCGGGGCCTCAGGCTCGGTAGGGTGGGTAAGGGGGGCCGGCCGCCCGTGTCTGGGCTGTGGCCGCCCTCGCCCTGGTTCCAGGCCCGCGGCTGCCGGCACCCGGCTCGCGCGTGTGGTTTCTGTTCCCTCCTGGTGCAGTTCGTTCATCAGACACCATAGCAGTTCTTTGGCCGTATTTTTACTCTCGTCTCTGCCTTTTTTCTTTCCTTCCCGTTCTCTTCATGTTAAATTGCTCCGTTGAGAATTTTAGAAGGCTCTCTTCTGTTACGTAATCAGAAAGTTACTTGTCTTGAAGATCTGCCCGTTTTCTGAATCACTTCGTTGCCTATTTACAGTAATAAAATCCTACGTCGCTTACGTTGCTAAGCACATTTTACGTCCTGGCTGTCGCCTTACGTTTACAGATTGGTCTTGGGGCGCCTGGGTGGCTCAGCCGGTTGAGCGTCCGACTCTGGATTTGGGCTCAGGTCACGATCTCGGGGTCGTGGGACTGAGCCCTGCGTCGGGCTCTGTGCTGAGTGTGGAGCCTGCTGGAGATTCTCTCCCCCTCCCTGCCCCTCCCTCTCAAATGAAAACAAAATAAGATAGAAATTGGTCTTTCAACGTACCCAGACACACAAGCCCTACAGTAAGCGTGAGACCGTCTTTGTTAGCGTTGCTGGAGAGGGAGCAAGAGAGGGGCCGCCACGGGAGACCCCAGGAGGCGCCCGAGCCTTCCCGCGGAGTGAGGCAGGCTCTCCGGGCTGCTGGGCCTCACCAGTCACACCGTCGCTGTCGGTTTTTTCCAGTGGATTCTGTGGCTGGCACTGCGGGGGTCGTACAGAGGCTGGGGCCCTGCCACGCTTCCAAGGCCCGAGTTCCAGAACTCACAAAAGGGAGAGGCAGCGGCAGGGCAGCGAGTATCCAGCTCACACTCAAAGCCGGTGGGGATTCTGTAGATGATTCTGGAAGGCCAAGGTGGGCCAAGCCCCGTATCCACGTCCAGAAAGCAGCTCAGGAGCAACGGGGTAACAAGAAACTGTTAGTCACACGATCTCGAAAAGCTTAGGCCCCGCTCCCAGTGCGGGGGCAGCGGCCATACGGAGCCCGTCTGGCTGCAGGGTGGTGTCTGAAGAGGGTGCCCGCCGTGGGAGGACGCGTGCCAAGGCCCGGCGTGGCTGTGGGTCCGAGGTCCCTTCCAGGAGCATTGCGGGGTCCCGGCACCCCTGGCCTCTGCTCTGGATCAACACGGGTTCACGGGCACTTGGCTCCGTCTCGGATCCCTTCAGAGCTACTCGCTTGCCCGACTCGCGTGCGCCAGCCTACGGCTGCCTGGAGGAGGCCGAGGCCCAGAGGGGACACGCAGAGCCAGGGGAGAGGTCACCCGGCGGGAGGCGTGGGCTGGCGCTTGCCCCTGCTGCCCTGCGGGACGAGCGTGCCCCTGGCTGAGTGGAGAGAAGGTGGTGGGTGGGGACGAGGGAAGGACACTGGGGGACGGCCCCAGCTGGGCAGGACTGACGGGTTTGCCCGGGTCGCGTGCGGTCTGGCTGTCCTGTGATCAGAAGCCCTCCTGCGGGCGGGCGCTGCCCGTGGGGCCGGGAGGGGCTCTCCCACGGCGGGGGAAGCTGAGCGTCGTCAGCGGCGGGATGGCCCGTCGGTGCTTCGCGGCAGGTCTGGAGCGACTCTTGGCTTGTGTTAGAGAAGAAACCCGAGCTCGTCCCTTTGGTGACGATGTGGCCATTTGGAGTCCCTTGTCTTCAGTGCCGGTCGCACGGCCGCTGCACTCAGCCTGTTCCCTGCGCGCTGGGGTGAGGGAGGCCTCCCCTGCAGCACAGCGCCGTGGTCCCTGCCCTCCCGGGCACTGCGGGGCCTGGACACCTGTCCCCCGGAGCCCAGCCGCCGGTTCCCTCTGCTTCCCTTACTCCCAGGAGCATTTGGGGGCATTTCCGGGGCCTGGTGGTGACCGCCTTTAACCCCTATCTGACCCGCACCATCCACATCCCGCTTCAGCCTCATCCCGATGCACGTGTGGCCATGTCACTGAGGGACTCGAGGTGTCCCTCGTGGGGGCCTCCCCCCCGTTCGGCCGCCACGTCACCTACTTCACCTAGAAAGCGATGCTCGCGTGTCGGGGCCACTTCCCGCTAGTTCCAGCCGTGGAATCACGTGGTCCTTCCGGGACACCGACCCGTGGTTCCGGCACCAGAACTGGGGGTCCTTAGGTGGCTGCCCTAGCGTGGCCGTTCGGGCTCTGACCGCTGCCCCCGGCGTCCCCGAGATGCCCCCCGAGCTCATGCCCTGTCCCTGGCCTGTGGGACCCGGAGCCCACCTGTGCCTGCGACGTGTCACCCCCCCCAGTCACGGGGCGGCAGGGCGGCTCTCCGGCAGCACCCCAAGCTGGGTCCTGACGCTCCTTCCCTCCTAGTGCCCGAGGTGCATGCAGTGTGACGCCAAGTTTGACTTCCTGACCAGAAAGGTGAGCTGAGGCCGTCGAGTGGGGGCCAGGCCGGCATCGAGCCCCTTGGGGGGCGGCCGACGCACCTGAGTGTCCTGGGGGCTGCATGAGAACAGCAGACGGTGACCCACGCCCGTGCCACCAGCTGGGCGCCGCCACACCTGTGGGTCTTGCCCTCAAAGGGGTGTCGTCCTCTGAAGAGGTGGGGCGTCCTGGCAGGTGGGCCGGGGACGCAGGGCGGCCTGCCGTGTGCGCGGCGCCCTTGGCAGCCCCTCCTTCCAGTGGCGAAGACCAGCGCGGGGCCGCATGTGTAGACGGGTGGTCCCGAGGGGGGGGGGGGGCACGGGGGGCAGTCCTCTGTCCCCTCAGCACCATCCCTGCGCCCGCAGCACCACTGTCGCCGGTGTGGGAAGTGCTTCTGTGACAAGTGCTGTGGCCAGAAGGTGCCGCTGCGGCGCATGTGTTTCGTGGACCCTGTGCGGCAGTGCGCCGAGTGCGCCCTGGTGTCGCACAAGGAGGCGGAGTTCTACGACAAGCAGCTCAAGGTGCTCCTGAGCGGTAAGCCCGGGTCGCCGGGTCCTGGGTGTCCGTCTGGCAGGCGACCTGGAAGAGCGCTGTCTCTCCCCACCCCCCCCCCCACCCGGCTTCCCGTGGAAGGATCGAGCTGCCTCTGCTCTACAGAAACAGGAATGCGGCCTAAAGTGGCAGCCTGACTCCGCTGGGCTTGGGACGGCCATCGGGTGTGGGGCCCTGGGCCGGGATGGAGCGTGTGCGGACACGGGGCCCTGTGACGTGGGTGGCATCGGAGGAGGTGCTCCACGGGCTGTGGATCTTCCTCCCCAGAAGCCTCTGAAGGCCGGCCCCCCCCCCCCCCCCCCCCACCGTGGTCTCCCTCCTGCCACCTGTCCCGCGATCCTTCCGGGCCGGTTCTGTGCGCCTTCTGTCCCGTTCCGGTGCCGCCCTGGCTCCCCCGGGAGCGTGTGGGTGCCTCGTGGGGAAGGACGGGACGTTGCCGGCAGCATTGAGGGTGCGCAGAACCTCTCCCGATAGCAGTGCCCTGTGCTTTACAAAACTGCAGCATCTCCTCCGTCATGGCCTTGCCGCCTCACCTCGGGGACCTGCGGGCACAGCCACCGCTGTTGACTCGCTTGGTCTCGTCTCGTCCCGTGTGCGCGCCTCCCCGGGAGCTGGCCTTGCCGGGCCGGGGGGCGGTGAGGGGTGGAGGGGCTGGTTGTGTTCTCACGTTTGTTTTTGTATCCTAAGGAGCTACTTTTCTCGTAACTTTTGGAAACTCTGAGAAGCCAGAAACCATGGTTTGCCGTCTCTCCAACAACCAGAGGTGAGAGGCAGAGGCTGCTGGGCACGGACAGCCTTGTCACATCGGCCCCGGGGTAACGTGGTGCGGACACCCTGTTTCCTAGGTACTTGCTTCTGGACGGGGACAGCCGCCACGAGATCGACATTGCACACATTTCGACTGTGCAGATCCTCACGGAAGGCTTTCCGCCCGGAGGTGAGTGCGGCAGGAAGTCTGGTGCCAGCGCGGGTGACTTTGGGGATGACACAGGGGCCTCGAGGACGGAGTCTGTCGGCAGGGTCTCTGAGGAGCCAGCCCGTCGTCCTCTAGGGGCTTGGATTTAGTACATGGTTTTAGGAACTTGCCAGGTGAATGGGGCTTAACGTGTAAGATAGCGAATTCAGGAGAACCTGCCTGAGCGTGTCTCATACAAGCTCTCCGGTACCGTTTATCGTTGGCCTCAAACCAAGGATGACGTTCCCAGTGCAGCGGCGTCATCCGTGTGCTCAGAAGGGTGTGGCGTGGTGGCCGATTGGGAACTAGCACTTCCTGCTCCTGTCAGGCACCCGTGGGGACGAGATTCCTTTCCATTTCCTCGGTGAGCTTCCAGAACGTTCAGCCCATTCTGGATCTTTCCACCTGAACTTCTACGCTTCTGGCTGTTTTTCCACGGGAAGAGAGTTTGCATTCCGTGCTGACCAAAACCCACGTGACTTAATCCTTCTTGCTTTCTGTTTTCTGATTGGCTCTTGGTTGTTCTCCTCTCCTGCCTGCCCGCCTTCTTGATGTAGAAAAAGACACTCACACTTACACCAGCCTCCTGGGGAGCCAGCCCGCCTCTGAAGGTCAGCCACCTGCTACCCTCCTCCGGCCCTGCTGCCGCCACCGGGCAGTGCAGCCCGGGCCACGCCTCTGAAATGCACAGTCGCTTCTGTTGGTCGATTTGAAAGGGGGTTGGGCCCCAGACGCGGGTATATAAAGCATGAATGGAAACATCGGGGGTAGAGATGGATTTGATCTGCTGGGTTTCTCAGCCCCGAGGGGGTTTAGTGTTGCGTCTAGCGGCCCTAAGCCGGCCGAGCGCAGGGGCAGCGGGGCACGGCCGGCGCCCTCCCGCCCCTTCCCAGCCAGCTCCGCACTTCGGCCTGAGCTCCCGGATGCCGATGCCGAGGTCACAGGGCCAGGCCAGCGCTCCGCCGCCTCTGTGCCCTCCGCACCGTGTGCTCAGGGATTCCAGGCTGCTTGCCGGTGGCAGGGTGGGCATCGAAAACCCCCGGGTACAGAAGGCAGGGCCCAGAGAAGCTGGGGGTCAGCGGGGGTGTTCCTGTGCCTGCCTCCCGCTAGGAAGGCCACCTCGTCCCGGCCCCTCCCGGGCCAGGGAGAAAGCCACATCCCAGCTGGCCTGGTGCATGGTCTCCCTGGGCGGGGCCCGGGGGCTTCTGGCGCCACACGCCCCCTTCTGGAAATTCTGGGGGTGCAATGAACCCCGCCGTGCCAGAAGTTTTCTAGAACCTTTAAAACCGTAGACCCTTGTCTTCCCTGGGGCTGGCGGGGGCAGGTGGCACACTTGCCTGAGGTGACGGTGGCCGAAGGAGCTGCCTGCCGGCCTGTGGAGAGCCAGGTGGTGCGTGTTCTTAGCTTTGCCGGCTGCCTGGATCTTTGCAAAGTGCAGAAGCAACTAGAGATGACCCAGGAACGTGGCCGTGGCTGTGCCGATTAAACCTTACTTAGAGAAGCAGGGGGCGGGCAGAGTCGTGGTCTGCCAGTGGGGGCACTCGCCTCAAGGGGTCCCATCAGGAACCAGCCTGTCCACACGCACGGATGGTCAGGCCTCTAATTGTCCGCGGGGGTCATCTGCAGTCTGTGGACCCCAGGGTAGAGGTGGGCCCTTGGTTTTGACTCAGAGATCAGTGTCTGCTAGAAGGAATCTTCCACAAGGTGGAGTCCTGCTCAAAAATGGAGCTTGCATGTTGAAGCGGAGCAGAAAAGCCGTAGACGGGTTTCACGGTGACGCTTGGTCCCCACGGGACCGTTCTGTGGTCAAGGCCGTGAGAGCCACCCGTCCTTGAGCGGCTGGTTGTGGGAACAGCCGGGTGCGGCCTGCAGAGGCCGGTCCCCTCACTGCATCTCTGCAGGGGCTCACACGGCAGGGTGGGTGTCAGCACCTCTCTGGTGCTGGTCCCCGCTGGTCCCTCAGCCTGTATGCCAGCTCTCAACAGCAGGATGGCTCTGAGGCGGGAGCGACGGCCAGTGGGATCAGTACTGGCGTGGAGCCAGCCCTGGCTGGGTTCCCTGACCACAGGAGTCCCCACGTGGGACCGGGTGGCACTGTGGGTTTTCTCTCGGCTCAGTGATGTGGTTTTTCCTGGGCCCTGGAGGGCCAGGCGACTCGGTTCCTTTCCCATCCTGTGAATTTGGGGTCATCTTCCAGACGTCCACCGGTGCCCCTGGGACCCCCGCACCAGCACGAGGGGTGGGAAGGAGGCACCCTGGCCTCCACCGCAAGGTCACGTGGGATCCTGGGGTCCCCGCGGGCCTCACCTCGTCTCCCTTCTCCAGGAGGCAACGCACGGGCCACAGGCATGTCCCTGCGGTTTGCAGCACCGGGGGCGGAGAGCCTGACGCAGCTGAAGCTGACGGCCGGGGAGGACGCACACGCCAGCAGGAGGCAGTCGACGGCGTGGCTGGCGGCCATGCACAAGGTACCTGGTGGGCTGCGGCAGGCAGGGCTCGGGAGGCGGGGGGCCCTTCTTTAGGCACAGGCCCACCTCTCCCAGAGGAAGCCCTGCCCGCCCGGTGGGGGTGGGGGGAGCCCGTAGCAGCTGGGCACGGGACTGGTCACACTTCTTTCGTCACGTCGTAGGCCACCAAGCTCCTCTACGAGTCGAGGGACCAGTGACTCCATGTGGGACGGACCGTCAGCAGGGGACCGTGGAGCCAGCTCTGCACACACAGGCAACTAACCCCACACGTGCTGGGAAACGCAAGTCGAGCGTTTGGAGAAACAGATCTAGTGCGATATGCACAGCTCGTTAACACTCTAAACAGCTTCGTGCTTTAGAGTTTGTGCACTATCCTGTTGATACTTAATTGGAGGCGGGAGAGACTCAGCTACACTACTCACTACTGCTGAACTCTTTTTAGCGTAACTTCAACCATGTTTTTATGGGTGCCCAGGTTTGCTAGAAGGTTCTGGCCCCTCAGTGTTCACTCTTGCAGAGTAATGATTTGGGCAGTGGGAAGTCGGGCCCGATCTGTTTGCGATCCTGGTTTCTAGTGCGTCAGTTTACAGTCTCCCTGAGCCCGTTTTATAGACTGTCCACTTACCGCATCACTAATCTGGGCTACGAACAAACCTTTGACACTTCACTGAGGGGGAGAAGCCAGCTTTGCTTTTTGTACTTTCACTTACTATTTCCCTTTATTAAAATAATTGTACAACAATTTGTATATAAAGCTTATGATTAAAACTTATTTTGAAACTAACAGATCGGCCCTCGCCTCACTGTGTCCAGAAAACCCGAGCTCTCGTGCCACGGCTCCGCTCTGGGTCCAAAACACAAGACTCGCAGCCGCCGGTGGGAGACAGCGGTTTATTGTGCACGTTTACACGGCCTCTGCGGCGGTGGCTTCCAGCAGCAGAGGCTGCCCCACGGGCGCTCACTTTTCGTCAGCACACTGTGTACAATCGCTGCTTACAGGTGCCTGGCTACACGTTTATACATGAATTATACGCAGGACTCATACATGGAAAATAAAGCCTAAGGGCCTGGATTTTAATAAGAGAAAAAAAAAACATTTCCATCATTCTGGTAGTTTCGAATGATCTAGTCAAAAAATACTTTTGGTATATAAAAGTCTGTACGTACAGTTCAAACTTAAGCGCCTTACTTGAAGTCCGGACCGGGCACAGGTTATTGCATCGTGGCCGGGCCAGACCCGGGAGGCTGGGCCCCCCACCCCAGCTGCCCCTCCTGACATGCAGGCACCCCCACACCTGCCCCACCCTGACCTTGGGCTGCCGGCCCGTGGGCTGCACATCGTGCAGAGGAGGGGACGGTGCTATCTCGAGGCTCCTGACTGCTCGTCACTTGGTATTAAGGGCTCTGGAGCCCGGGACGCGGAAGCGCGGCCCGCCGTCGGCCCGCGTGTAGGTGACCTCTGCCAATGCTCAGCACACACGCATCACGCCCCACCAATGCCAGAAGCTTCCGCACAGGGGCCCTCTCGGTAGGGAGAGGAAGAGATGCGTGTGGTCGGGGTGGAGAGGATGGCGGGCGGCTGCGATTTCCGGTAGCAGGGGGCGCACACCTCACAGCAGCTGCGCGTTCTCAGTGCTGGGGTGGAGGGACGTAGAGGAAGGCCTCGGGGCCAAAGTCAGAGGGTTCGTCTTCACTGGCAACTGACCAGGGGTAAATGACAGAGCTGCTCATTGGCAACGGGGACAGCTGTTTAGAAAGCTGCATATTTATTTGGATTTACAGTAATTGGCAAAATTCAATCTTCCTGGAGGCAAAAGTACCTCTCCCAGTTACGGGCAAACTGAAGAAAGGGCCTCACCGAGAAACTGCAGGGATTTCACATTGTGGATGCTGTCTGCGCAAGTGAGCACCATTATAAACACGTCTAGCTGCAGCTCCCGCAGAAACGGCAGGGCGGTCTCCCCGGCGGCTCCTCGCGGCGGGCAAGCGCGGGCGGCGCTCCAGACGGAAGCTCAGGCTAGCGTTCGCTGTCGGGGTTTGATCCGTGGATACAACTGCGAAGCGACGGAAACAGTTAGGACGAGGGCACGGCACGCCGAGCGGGAAGGGGCGCCCGGTGGTGCCCGGACGGCCGCCACTCGGCTGCCACGCGCCTGCCGAGACCCCGACTCCCCCTACAAGCCGCGCCCCCCAACCCCGGAGAACCTCTCTCGCAGCACCTGGCACCGCCTCAAATCCGCGCCGGTGGCCATAAGCCCCCAGCTCCCTCGAGGCACGCGGGGGGAGCACGGCGGCACCTGCTCTAAGGTCTGGTGTAGTTACAAACGCAACAGAGGGAGCAACGTGTGGGCTCCCCACCCCGGGCCGTTTCTGGGCTGCAGACAGTGGTGGCTGGCTGCCTGCCCGGGCTCCTGCATCAGGCGGCTGGGGGCTCCTCCGCCGGCACCCCCGCTGCTCCCACGGTGTGAGTGTGGGGCCTGCCGGATCCCCGTGCCAACTCCGCCAACTTGCCCGTTACGAGGGTGGCGCAGAGAGCGGACGAGGGCAGCCACCCGCCGTGCTCACCCTGCAGCGTGCGACCCCGCACAAAGCCCGGCGCCCTGCGGTTTACGGCTGGGCGGAGGGGACAGGACTTGCAGGAGTGACGGCAGCGGGGGTGGCCGACCCCGGACGAGCGGGCTCACGGTGCTTACCCCCAGCAGGTTTTTGGGCACGTAGCCCTCCCGGTCCCCAAGGCGAGCCCACCACCACTCGGTTTCACTCTCGTCCTTGCGCCTCAGGATGGTGATGGCATCCCCCTCGTGGAAGGACAGCTCGTCGCTGTTCTGGGCCTCGTAGCCCCACAGGGCGTACACCACTCCTTTGTTCATCACGCCCAGCTTCTCCTGCACCCCTGGGACGACAGGGCGAGCGGTCAGGTGTCCGCAGAGGGCGGGCCGCCGGCCGGGGCCGTGTCAAGACCCTGACGAGTCGTGCTACTGCTGTGTTGGGTCCCGGGGCCGAGGCGTGTTGCCGGACCAGGCACGCCGTGCGGTGAAAAGTCACGACTCACACCCAGAACTACTTCCAGAAGTCGATGGCCAAAGAGGCGGTGCGGCCGCTCCCGGGTCGGGGAGGCCCTCGACAACGCACCGCCTCGCCACAGCCACCAAGCAAGCTCGTGCCCCAAGTGACCACGGGGACCCCGAGAAAGGCCCGGGTACCTCCCGCCTCCGTCCCGCCGGCACAGCTGTCCCTGTGACCACGGCCCCCACGAGCTCACCACTGCCCCTGTGCTCGGAGCCCGGAGCCCGCCTCAGCGAGCCAGAGCATCCCCACGTCTACCACAGGGCAGGGCCACGGCGCCCGAGCCCGGGGTGGAGCCGGCAACCTGCGGCTCTCTCACCCTCAGAAAGGCCGATCCTGGCTCAAGCGGCTTAGTCACGACAGGGCGAGCTCCACTCCGTGGCTCACTCGCCGATGGTCACCCCAGGCCGGGGACGTGGGTGCTCCCCCGCAGGCGGACCCTGGAGCGCCTTCGGCTGTGCTTCAAGCCCCGGCGCGCCCCAGAAACGTACAGCCCCCCAAGCCCCCCAGCGGCTCTGCCCAGAGGCACCGCATCCACACAGAAGCACGGTTTTTAGCGACCAGGCACAGAATCTTTCCGCAACACGGCCCTTCAAACAGGTCTGCAGGAAGGAGCCCAAGGGACGGCGTGACCTCCATCCCGAGGAGCTTGGCGGGGTGGCTCCCAAAACGGAAGGGGGCTCCTCCCCGGCCCCGCAGCACCGCGCCCAGGGGAAGGGCCCCTGCCCCGTGCCAAGACGCCCCACGTACCGTAGAGGAACTGGGAACACTGGATGTAGCCTTCCTCCGTCTCTTCACACTTGTCCGCGGCGGTTTCGATGTCGCTGATGGTGGAGGCAAAAACGGCAGCGCCGCTCTCCACCAGCTGTTTGCAGAGGTGGACGCTGTTGCAAGAGGCGGCGCAGTGCAGCGGCGTCCTGGAACGGAGAGCGGGTGAAGGCACGCGAGGCGCTGCCCGGCCGGCCGGGCCCCGGCGGCCTCCCGGGGGCCTCCGGGGCCGTGCTGCGCCTCGAGGCCCAAAGGTTCCCGCGTCGGTCCTCGAAACGGCAGGACTCCTGCTGGCCCGTCTGTCTCTCGGCCGGGCCGCCGCCCGCTGCTGGGCGGTGGGGCCTCGGGGGCGGGGGGGGGGGGCGGGTAGAGGCTGGGAAGCGGCCTATCAAGTAGGTGCCCCTCACGCGAGAGCAGGGGCGCGCTGCGCACGGCTGACGCGCCTTCACGCGGCCATGGCGGTAGGCGTTGGACGGATTTTGCCACAATTAAAAAACCCCAGATGTTCAAACCACACAAACAGGAGCCTGACGTTGCCAACAAGACCTAGCAGAGGCCCGGGGGCCCCGCACAGCAGCCGAAGGGCCCTGCGGGCAAACACCAACAAGGCAACCGCAAAGCGGGACTGAGTTTCTGCCACGCAGGTTATCCGGCCATTTCAAACCCGACGAAGAGTGACACTTTGCAAAACGCGCAGCCCGCGAAGTTGCTAGCACGTATGCGAAGACACGATCCCAGCTGTGCCTTTCACGAGAGGACTCACGGAACTAAAGTGGGGAGGAGGGGACCAGGCCAGGCGGCCCCGGGGAGCGACAGTAGGCCCGCCCACCCGTGTCCGCTTCTGCACTCGCCCGACTCCTGGACCGGGGGCCTCCTCCTACCGTAGGCCACGTGCCCCAGGGGCCCTCACCAGCCATCGCTGTCGGCAGCGTTCACGTTGACCCCAAAATCCAGCAGGAACTTCACGATGTGGTGGTGGCCGGCGCAGACGGCATTGTGCAGCGGGGTGATCCCTTCGTCATTGGGCTTGCTAGGGTCTTCCACCTGAGGACACAAGGCCCTCGTGAGCCCGGCCTCCCAGCAGACGGGGCAGCCCAGGCCTGCGGCTGCGCTCACTCACCTCGTAGATGACCCTTTGCACCAGGTCAAACTCGCCTTCCAGAGAAGCATCTAGGAGCAGCGCCAGGGGGTTGAACCGGACTCTCAGCCCGTGCCCTGTCCGCTCCGAGTTAGGCTTCTTCAGATTGGTCCGTTTGCTCTGCCGGGAAGGAAACATGCTTCTGATTTATAGGTAATGTGCCAACGCACCAAGCCGCGGTGGAGAGGAGGGACAGGGTGAAAGCCGTGGGCAGCGTGTGCACCCGGCAAGGCTGAGCGGCCCCTGGCATCGAGCGGAACGCCCACTCCCAGGGCCCAGCCAGACCCGTTGTGCCACATGCAGCGTGCTCCGGGGGGACGGCACTGCTCAGGGGCACCCACGGTGGGTGACAGTCAAGCTCGGGAGTCAGCAACTCATTCCTACCCACCCCCGTGGACATTCACCTCCCCCTCTCTGCTCCACCAATACTGAGCTCCCACCAGAAGGCTGTCTAGGAGGTTCTCGTCCCCCTCGCCGCCTGGCCCTCAAATCCCGACGGCAGCTCCCCTTCCTCGGGGAAACCTGGCTGGGCCCTCCAGGGAGAGCTCTGCAGCCTTCCACACCTCTTCAGAGCCCCACCTGTGGACTGCGGCACTGTCCTCCCCCTGGGCCTCAGTGAGGGTGGGGACGAGTCTGGCAAGCCCCACAGTCCCCGGAACTACGGCTAACACAGCCGGGTCCTCTACAAACACTGGCTGGCTGACTAGGACGACACCCACCGTAGAGGCTCCAGGCGGGGGCACGGTGGGGGGCAGCAGTGGGGGGGCTTGGTCTTCCCCCGGTGAGGGGGCCTCGGCCCCAGGGCTGGGGACCTGTTCTGTGGACGGGGCTGTGGCCACGTTGTTGTTGTCATCCTCGGCAGGCTCGGCCGTTTGGTGGGTGCTCTGGGGACAGATGAGCCCCTCCGGTTCAGGGGAAGGGAGCTCATTGTCATTGGCGTCCGAAGACGGGGCAGGCTCGGAGGGGAGCGGGGCTGTGGGCTGGGCGGGGCCAGCCTCTCCCAGGTTCCCGTTGGCATTGGTATTTCCATTGTCCACGTCGGCCAGGGTGCCCATGAAGTCCTGCGAGGGGCCGGGCTGGTAGAAAGGGGTGCCCTCCATGCCGCCGGCCAGGGTGTTGAAGCGTTGGTACAGCAGCTTCTGGATGTTGGGCCCCCCGGGGCCCTCGGGCTCCGTGATGGAGCTGCGCTTCTTTAGGGGCCGGGGCGCGTTGGCCAGCTTCCTGCGCAAGGCCTCCAGGTCGGCGTCACTCTGGTAGCGCAGCGGCGAGTGCACGATGGGCGTGAGCTTGGTGGGGCTGAGCGGCCGCGGCAGGCTCTCCACAGTGCCCGTGCCGGTGCCGCCGTCTCCAGGAGGGGCAGGGCTGTCCTGCTCCGGCTCTTTCTCGGCACCTTCCGAAGGCGGCTGGGACTGCGACGTGCTTGTGGCCGGCGACCCGTGAAGAAACGGTAAGGGTGACGGGGACGTTGACCCGGATGGTAAAACGGGTTTACCGTACACTGGAGGAAACACAGAGGACAGGGGCAGCTAGAGCATCCTGCGGGGCCAGGGGTCTAGTCACCACATCCCTGCGGTCACACAGGAGGTGGGCTCAGGGGTCTGCTCTGGTGCTAAGTCCTACCTTTAAATCCCGGAGGAAATCTCTGTCCAAAGAACCCCACTGACTCCTTTTGGAAGATAGAGTGCCCCTCTTAACTGGTTTTTACATTTGGGCTTCCACAATTTAGGCTTTTTCAAATGAAAAAAACAAAAACAAAACATGGCTGCAGGCCCAACTTCCCCACCCCAAACCAACCTTCCTTGTTTCTAAGCCGGGGAGAAAGACCCACCTCTAAACAGCATCTGCGCCCCAGGCCAAGTCTCATGCTACGGAACACAGGCTGCCTCGGACAGGAAGGCCCGGCCTGCTGGCCCAGGCACTGTAGGGCAGGGGGCCCGAGCCCTGCCACAGGTAGCCGGGCTTCCGCTTGGGCGGGGGGGTGGGGGGTGGGCGCTCCCAGGAGTCTGGAAGCTGCAGCCTCTGCCCAAAAGTCTGTGGGGAGGCCCAAGCCCAGAACTGACCTGCAGGACCCCGCTGTGCAGGTCAGAGTCACCTCCTGCCTCCACGTCCGTGGGGCCAGGCTCCACTCTCTCACCCTTCCTAGGACACCCCAGCTCCCAAAGCAGCAGATGCTCCCTTGCCTCCCCTCCAGGGGCTTGGCTCAGTCACCGCCAGGAGGCCAGGAGGACCACGACTGGGCAGAGCACCCTCACCAGCCCCTGGAAAGCCCCTGCACAAATTCCCACAAAGCAGGAGAAAAAGAGGAACCTCCTTCTGGGAACCGGGCTTCCTGAGTACCACAGGAAGGCAGGTGCTGAGGCAGGAAGTCAGTTCCCATGTGATCCAGCTACAAAACTCCACCCATTGCCTTTTACCCCAAACTCACATGGACACCTAAGGCCTCACTGTACACAAGAATTAAAATTTTAATCCCAGGGGCACCTGGGGGGCTCAGTCAGTTCAGTGTCCGACTCTTGGTTTTGGCTGTCATGATCTCACGGTTCTTGACTTCGAGCCCCAAGCTGGGCTCTGTGCTGTTAGGTTGGGATTCTCTCTCTCTCTCTCCACCCCTCCCCGACCTGTGCTCTGCTTCTCTCAAAAATAAACATTGAAAAAAAAGCTTTTTAATCCTAAATAGTTTGTGACCCGAATGTAAGGCTATGGACTGGCACTTTAAGTAAAAGTATGACTCCCTAGCCCCAAGACAAGGTACAAACCCACTGTACCTGCTTTAACAGACTTATTTAAGGTGCTGTGCACCGCTGGCTGGTAATTCTTAGGAGGCGTGGCTTGCTGGAGGTACATGGAGTAGATGGAACTTGAATTCACTGTCTGGGGTCCTTTCCTGGGGGACTGTGGCCTTGACCCTTTATCAGCCAGAAAGGGCCTAATGGCCACAGTCAGTGGGAGTTCAGGTTTGCTGTCCCCAGCCGGGAAAGCAGGCGGCCCCGCCGGCGGGTACGTGGGACTCGGCGGCACAGAGATCCTCTGCTGAATCTGCTGTGAGGAAGCAGACGTGTGGCCACCCGAGGTGGGCAGCGGGGCGGGTTTCTGCCGGCTGGGCGGGCCTGCGCCGGGCCTGGGCAAGCTGCCCTCCTTCCTCCTCTCCAGGGAGTTTGTGGAGCCGGGGCCCACGGGCGCAGGGCTGGGGTATGTCCCGTAGCTGGGAGGCAGCTGCTTGCCGACACTGGGGAGGGGGGGTGGCACTTTACCGATCTCGACGCCCTAAATTGAGATGTTAAGAAGAAAAACAAAGTCACCCTTTGAAAGTTAAGCGTTATTTCTAGCCACAGTCACAAGAGAAAACAAAGTCGGACTTGTAATCCTTCAAATCAGCTTGTGACCGGGCACAGGGCCCACCGTGGGAATCAGGCCCATCACCCGCCCATGATGGAACAATCCTGAGCGAAACACATCTCCACTCGCAGGCGCTCAGTGCTGAGGGACCGCGGTCTTCTTCAGACTCGGTCATAATTTAGATACAAGCAGGATTAACTTGCCTCGTGACACCTCCCACCTCACAGCCCTCAGATGAAGATAAAGGCTGAACAGTGATACAGCGAGGACCCTGTCTGTGTTTCGTGACAGGGACAAACGGCCTACCAGCTTCTCTGTGGCTCCTAAAGTTGACAAGGGCACAGGCTGGCTCGAGACGGCCCCTTGCTTGAGAGGACCCTCCACGCTTGAGTCCTTCCAGTCCACACTGGCGATCTGCGTCGGCTTCACTGAAGAACTAGAATTTTGTTTTAACGTTGGCCAGTTTCCATCATTGGCTTGAAAAGAACACAGAATTTGAGTATAATTTTTCCTCAGTGTAGCTGAACCAACCTAAGAACAGCCCTCTGCTAGAAACAAAGATCGGCTGTGATGGAGCTCCGTTACCCAGGCGGCCGGCCACCCCTGCCCGCACACAGGCTTGTGCACAGCAAGACCAAGGGCGGCGTCTGCTGGCCAGGCCCCGCCAGCACCCGCACCGCCTTCCCGTGTAC
The DNA here is from genome assembly GCF_018350215.1 of Panthera leo. NCBI lineage: Eukaryota > Metazoa > Chordata > Mammalia > Carnivora > Felidae > Panthera > Panthera leo. The sequence continues at coordinate 144,670,139 of NC_056684.1, forward strand.
AGAGACTCAGTCACCGTGCACAGGGCTGCTCCAACCCAGGCGAGGGGCCGGAGGACGGTGGAAACGCTCCCGGGCCCCTATCTAAATGCAGGTCAAATCGACTACATCGACACCAGGAAATAAAATGAGCCTGAGCACTTACTTTTCAAACATTACTTACAAAACCAGTCACATACAGCAACAGTCACATACAGCAATAGAAACCAAAGATTTATCCTTTGACTTCATAACAGGCTTGACCTGTACCACCTTCCACATTAAAAGAAAAATTTGCCTTTCCTCTGTTAGAAACTTCTATCCTCTCAAAATAACTTAAGAGCAGAAGAGGCCAGTACAAGCTCCCCTGATTGGCGTAGCCAGTTATCATTCTGTTGCAGCGATCAGAAAGCAAAGTCACGTCCAGGTTTTTAGGAAAGCTGCTGAAAAGCTGCTCTTTAACAAGGCACTTTCCAAACTGAAAAAGGGTGCAGAAGCAACCCCTCCAAGCAGCCACAGCCACGTGAGTACATTCTAGCACCTGCAGGGGCCACGTTACAGCCTCCGACTCAGGCTCCCGCTGCCGGGGCAGGCCCAGGTGCCGGACTGGACCCGAGTGGAGAACACCCAGCCATCAGCCACAGGGAACGCAAAGCAAGCCGAAGGGACTGCTCTGGGCGCTTCTGACAGCGACAGCACATCCTGGCTCCTCACCCACCCAGCCAGCGCCAGCAGGTGGGCATAACTAAGGAGCAGGAGGAAAGCCACTCCCCCTCAGAACAACAGCGCCAGAGCCAAGACCTGAGACCCGGGAGACAGCGTGCTCTGAGCCCAAGTGCGGAAGGCCCTCCCGTGCAGTGACCTCTGGGCGCCCTCGCCGGGCCCTGTCAGCGGCAGCCTCACGCGGCGCCGGCCGGGCCGCAAGGGTGCTGGCGAGGCAGTCCAGGGCCCCACCCCGGACCACCCTGCTCCGCGCGTCCGGTCAGCCGCTTCCAGGCAAGAAGCGCGTGCGCCTTCACGAACCCTCGGCTGTACCTTAGATCCGGGGGCCGTCTGGGGGGGAGGGGTGTGGGCCAGCAGCACGCAGGCTCAGCAAGGATACGCGGAGGTGGCAACTGGGCCGATGGGGAAACGAGCAGGGCCCAGCAGACCAGGGAGGGAGGGAGGGGCCGGCCCCAGGGGTCTCAGAGAGTGGCGCCGGCCAGCTGCTCCAAAAATCCACAACGGGAGCCCCAAAGGGACTGAAAAAGGGACCGGGAATTTCCTTCTTCGGACAGGGGGTGCAGAGGAAAGAGCCTTTATTTTTACTATAAAGGATTAAAAGGGACGATTATCTTCAAGTACGATGGGAGGTTCTCGCACAGGAGGTAAAACTAAAGTTTTTAACGAACTCAAAAAATCATCTGGATTTCCTAAAACAAAACCCAAAATCCCCTGCTGTGCCAGCATCTGTCAGACCCCTTCCTGAGGAGGGTGTGGTGTGTGGCCCGGCCCAAGCTTCACACCTGTCTGTTGAAGGAAGGGACAAATTGCGTTTATGTGGCATTTTTCTCAAGCCTAGATGTGATGAGCAGACCCTTCTCAGTTTGGAAAAATAAACGATTGCTGATTCAGCAGTATCAGAAAGGGCCAGAGCCCCCACTGGGCCTGCCAGCTGACGTACAGTTTGCAAACGAGTCTGCAGAGTGCCCTGAGGGGCTGCGGTCAGGCCCGACGTCGAGGTCTGATACTGTCCGCGAGCTGGTCACTCTGGGCTTCCCGTGGCCATCTGTGTGACACGGCACCAGAAGGACAGTCGACAGCATGAGTTAGGGTCCCCACGGGGAGGTTTCTCACCCCAGCTCCACACCTGGGCGGGATTCTGTCCCCAGTGTGGGGGACACAGGTTTCTTGTGTGCGGTCACCTTACACTGCAGTGGAAAGAACAAGGCTGGTGCTGAACTTCTGAAAGACACGTTCTCCAGGCCCGGAAGGGTGTCCTTTCCTCAAAACGCTTGTGAGGCGGCCCAGCCTCACACACCCACAGAGAAGAGGGGAATGGGAGACGTCCTTGGCTTGGGAAGTCAGCAGAGGGGCGCCTGGGGGGCTCAGTCGGTTGAGCGTCCGACTTTGGCTCAGGTCATGATCTCGTGGGTTGTGAGTTCGAGCCCCACGTCGGGCTCACTGCTGTCAGCCCGTCAGCACAGAGCCCACTTCGCATCCTCTGTCTCCCTCTCTCTGCCCCTCCCCCGCTTGTACTCTCCCCAAAATAAATACATATATAAACAAACAAACAAATAAATAAATAATAAAACAAAGTGAGCAGAGAAGTAGCTGGCTGTACTAATTATCTGCCCTGGAAACAAACACCTACTCCCACAGTGGGGCGGTTCAAACTATAAATAACCGCTTCTCAAAGAAAGCTGCAATTAGAGACTCGCACCAACCATGCACTCCACGTGGCTGCTGAGACACGGCCGTGGAGAGAGCCCAGCCAGGGCGCGTGGCCCACGACGGCTGGTGACGCTTATCCTGCCGGGGTCACAACAAGCCCTGACACCCCACAGCAGGAGTGGCAGACTTGTTGCTGCTCAGACTGGGCAACAGGGAAGAGAACACGAGCGAACGGAAGACTGCCAAGCTCCACCCCCAATCCTGACAACAGGGGCCTGGCCCAGCCTGGCTCAGCCTGGCTCAGCACGGCCTAGCATGGCCCGGCCCAGCCCTGGACTGGTGAGCGAGGGAAGGCCGTGCGGTTTGCACCTGTGCTCCGAAATTCCACGTCTTACGGGGAGACGTTCAGCCCAGCGTAAAGAAAATCTTACTGCAAAGCAGCTCTGGCTTCCTCATGTTTGGAAAGCAGCCGCCTTCTTCCGAGAAGGGAGAGCAGCCTCCCCATGGAGAACCCAGCCTGCCCTTGGTTGGGAACCGGAGGCTGCACAAGGCTTCCCAGCGTCCCCAGGAGTGCTACTCGCCAGCACGGTGCTGGTCCCACCGCACGATTCGGTGTGGCCGAGGGCCAGAGTGATGGTCTGCAGACCTCTGGATTGGTTATGAACGCGCCGAGTGGGGAAAGGGAAGACCAGCCCCAGCGCACTGTCCACGGACAGGCTACCCCTCTGCCGGGATGGGCAGCAGGCACAAGCGCCCTCACCCGGACACAAAACCTGCGGCACGAGCGGATCAGGTCCGAAGTATTCTGTGGTTTCAAAAGCCACACAGTAAGACACTCAGCTCAATAAAGAGAAATCTGTTCTCATTTTGGGGCCGTATCGCTGCCGTGGTGGCGCACAGCTCCCCAACACCGCCCTAGCGGACCGAGGGGGAGACAGTACTTGGGGGAGACTGAGGGTGGGCAGAGCCTGGGGCGTACCGTGGCGGCCTCCTCTGAGGTTCCTGGCCCCCAGGGTGCCCCTTCCCTGTTCACCTGCTTTCCTCCAAGACGAGGGCCCGGGCCACTCACCGGATTTGGATCTTCCGTGGGCAGCACTTGAGGCGATAGTGAGAGACTGGGGCTTTATGGGGTCCCCTGGGACAGAATAGCCACCGGCACTGGGGACCTGGATATAAGGCCCCACTGCAGCAACCCTGCCAGGCGTGCTGAGCGGCGACTGCGGTGACGACGTGCCATTCACACGGCTCAGCTACAAAATGGGAAGAAATGAGAATTAAGGTTCTCCTAAATTAAAGACATCACAAGCCTAGTATGACTGACTGCTCTCACCTGAGCCGCTCACTAAATAATGTGCCCTCAGGAAGCTCCATCACCCTAAAAAATCAGTATCTAGAAAGGGCAAGTGTTGAAAGAAGGGCCTCAACCCACAGTCCCACACAAGTGATTCTCTTTGACAACTCCTACCTATTTGCGAGCTGGGAGAAACAGGGGCTGGTGATGGAATAGAACAGCTTCCCAGGACACCTCTGCGGAACCCTCTATACTGGGGGATGCTCTCCCTCCCTCCCCGAGGTGGGCAGAGGCATCGGTCAAAGCCTGGGCTCTGAGCCTGGTTTCAAATCCTGCTTTGCCACTTATTCACGGTGCTGCCTTGGGCAAGTGAAAGTGACCTAATGGCTCTGAACCTCAGTGCCCATGTCTGTAAAGTCAAGCTGAGTCTTGCTGTAAGGACTGAACAAGCCGTGCAGGGCACAGTGACAGGGCCTGGAACCAGGAGACCCTCTGACCAGTGCCCTGAAGACAACCCTGCCATTCTCGGCAAGGACACCACACTACAGCCAAAGACACTGATCACGTGATGCTGCCTAACAACGAGAGGGTCCACAACAGGGATCTGAATGGAGAATCACGGACACCTTAGGGACCCCAGGTAGGCTGTAAGAGATCCATAAGCTCCTACAATTGTTTGCAAAATTCTGCATCCATGAGCATGTATCATTTTAGGGAGAGGGTCCAGGATTCTGACAATTGCCCAAAGGGGCCTAGGACCTTTGGGTGGAGACACATTTCTGCAGAGGCACCACATTCTTCAGGATCACCTCAACTATCAGGTGGAATGTAAGAAGTAACGTTTACCTAGCCATCTGTGATGGTTCATTTTATGTGTCAACTTGGTTAGGCCATAGATATCTACTCAAACAGGCCTAGATGCTGCTGTGAAGAGACCAACGTTTAAATCACTAGACTGTGAATGAAGCGGACTGTTCTCCACAGCGTGGGTGGGCCGTGTGCAATCGGCTGAAGGACTTGAGAGAGAAAAGACTGACGTGCTCGGAGAAAGAGGCCCCTGGGCCTGCAGACGACCTACAGACCTGAGCAGCAGCATCAAGGGCCCCTGTGTGTCCGGGCTGCAGGTGTCAGGCATGCAGCCTCCACAACCACGTGAGCGAGTTACTTAAAGTCAGTCTATACACCCAGCAATCACTCTCCACATCCCTGCTCATTCCGCTTCTCTGGAGAGCCCTGACCGATGGAGCACAGCCAGAAAGTGCTGTGTGAGCAAGAGGACGATACTCGAAAGAGCAAGGAGAACCATCATTTGACCATGGTATCTCCCCTGCCAGGTAAGTATGGGAGAACCGTCATTTGAAAACACAGAGTCCTACAGATCAACCACGAACTCTCTGGTTTAAAAAAAAAAAGGGGGGGGGGTAGATTGGTTTGTAAATAAGAGATTTCACCTGACACCACTCATTAGGACAAAGAAGTGGCAGTCCCCACCCCTCACCCCAGCCCACCCAGGCAGAGCCCCAGAAGGGCTCTCACTGGTCTCCTGGGAGCTGCCTCCAGAGCCGCAGCAGCTGACAAGAGGTTACTTGTCAAACTGTCGAAGTACCAATTACGGAGTGTGGACGAGGACACTTGGGGAGCTGTTCCCAGCTAGCTGGTGCCCGCGCCCGCCCACCTCCCCGTCCCGCTCCAGCCCTGCACTCAGGCACTGCTTCCTTCAAACCCTGGCGCCACCATGGAAGGCAGGCCAGGAGCCACGCATAGCAGTGCCTCGTCCCCCAAGCTCTTGGGAGTGCTCCTGCTCACTGATGTGCCGAAAGTTAACGGCAGGACTCGGGGACACCGGCGAGGAGGTCAGGGAAAGGGGCCACAGGCCCCGGGATGTGGGGTGTTGCAGAGAAGCTGCAAAAGGAGTGAGGTAATGACCTAGAAAGATACCCATGTTGCAGTTAAAAAAGACGAGGAGAAGAGTGCAAATGATAAAATTCCTACAATTCCATTTTCAATTAAAAATTAAGTACCTTTTTGTCTGTATTAAGCAAAAGACTGGAATCATTAAAACTATCCTGTTTGGAGAATGGGAATAGGGTGGCAGGAACTTTCAAATTTTCTTTTAAGTATTTCTGCACTGTTTTCATTTTCCAATGAGCATTTATTACCTTTGAAAGTCAAAATACCAAATAAAGATTTTTAAAAAGCACTAACCCTTTATAGAGCACTTTGCTGCAGAGTTTACAGAGCCCTCCCACATGGGTTATTCTAAGAATGCTCACGACGACTGCTGGGGCAGGCAGGAGATACCAGTTTGCAGCGAGGACTCGAGTCTGCACAGGTCAAGGAATGTGCCCACGTGGCACAGCTTCAAGTGGCAGAGTGGGACCGACCATGCCCGGGTGCTGCCAGGCCAGAACCACAGCTTCCCCGAGGGTGGAGACACAATAGCACAGGGAGGATGGGGGTGGGGAGACAGTGGCTGTGGCCAGGGAGGTTTTGATTTCACATACCAGGAAATAAATGTGGCTTTGGAAAGAGTTTTCTACTGCCTTTTTTTTTTTTTTAATGGTTTATGGCCAATTTATGTTTTATCAGCTGTGGCAGATGGGGGAGCAAAATGCCATTATAGTGAAGATGTGCAACTGTGCATTGAATCATTTTTAGTAGCTTATCTTACACAAATATTTTCTTTCTCACATGCCTGAATTTTCTTCCCATAAAGACGTTCACGCAGTTCATTGATCCGCTTGTCCATCACGGCCACCTCCATGTTGCGTTTATTCAAGAGTTCCTTCTGCTGCTGGAGCTTTGAAGTCTGTTCCTGGTTAAGCTGATTACGAATCTGCAAAATAAAAAATGCGACTTTTATGATTGGCATTAAACAAATTCTCACTGCCAGGGAAAGTAAAAACAGAAGAAAAAGTAGTAACGCTAAGTACTTATGTGTTTTTATAAAATGCACTGTCACCCATGTGCTCAGTGTTCCACAGGTGTACATGGATGGCTCCAGAACGGAGTTCTTCTGTACCTGCAAGCAAACGTCTTCTTTAGAGCACACGGAGTGACTGGTACTAGTGACGGCTACGGAAGATCATGACCGTGGCCCTTGGCAATGGCACTTTACCGAGCATGTCCTCCAGGGACCCAAGGACAGGTGACTGCTCCACCCCACACAGTCCACTGAACGGGGCATCCTACTGCGGAGGCGGCAAGAAATTCACGAAGGGTGGCCTTGCTCTCCAACTGGAATGTGCGGTGGCATTTTAGCGGCTTGTAGCCAGCACTTAAAACAATGAAATACAGAACAGAAGGCGTCAGTGTGTGTACCACACACACAAGGTGAAGCCTTGTTAAGCTCTTTCAGATGCACATGTGTGTGCCAGACAGGAGGCAACGCGGACTTTGTAACCCAGGTTGCAGTCAGAAAACTTGGCAAATGAATCAGCGTAAGTCAATATACTACATCCATCACGCCTCAAAAAAAAAAAAAAAAAAATCCTTAAAAATCCTGCACTTCTGGAGCACCTGGGTGGCTCAGTAGGTTAAGCATCCGACTCTTGGGTTTTGGCTCAGGTCATGATCTCACGGTTTTGTGAGTCTGAGCCCCACGCTGGGCTCTGCGCGGGCAGCACGGAGCCTACTTGAGATTCTCTGTCTCCTTCTCTCTCTGCCCCTCCCCTGCTCACACGGTCTCGGTCTCTCTCAAAAGAAATAAACTTAAAATAAACCCCTGAACTTTTAATAATTGCCTAAAATGTAAAAGAAGCCATACACATTCTTTATTTCTATGCATTTACATTAGAGAACTTAACAGCAACAAAAGTAATTTTACTCTCTGTAGTTACATATTTTCATTTCATAAAAATGATATAATAACTTTTCTGGCAAGTGCCAACAGAACTGTAAAACTTGTTTCTGGCTTGAAAAACCATCTGCTGAATGATAACTTCTGAGAAATGGAAATCTTGAGGACTGTTCTGGACTGAATGCGTCATCCCCAAATCCCTATGTTGCCTTCAGTGTGATGGTAGCTGGTGGTGGGGCCCCCGTGACGGGTCGGTGCCTTGTCAGAGGAAGGAGAGAGGCCGGAGCTGTGAGGACACAGCAGGCAGCCAACCCTCACCAGGAACCCAATGTGCCGGTACCCTGCCCTTGGACACCCCGCCCATGCGGCTGTGAGAAAATCGACGTCTGTGGCTAAAGTCCCCCAGTGTGTGGAGGTCTGTGAGAGCAGCTGAAGCTGAGTGAGGCGACGATTTAACAACAGGCATCTCTCTCATCAAAACACAGTGTACACAGAGACATCAAACGTCACCGAAAGCTTAACTTTTCCCCCAGTTCATCACATTGCCAATTAAATTCCGTACTGAATCTCTGCACTGAAACGTGCTTAGTGAAAGAGTCACCAAAAAACACACACTGCGTGACTTGCTCATATGAAATTTCCAGAATAGGCAAATCCAGAGACAGCAGAGTCACGGTTGCCAGGTTAGGGGACAGGGGGTGTGGGGTTATGGTGAAGAGGGACGGGGCTTCTTTCGGGGGTGATGGAGACGTTCTAAAATGGACCGTGGTGGTGGATGCAGAACTCTCTGAAGATACTCAAAACCAACTAATTGTACACTCGCCGTGGGTGAACCATATGCTATGTGAACTAAATCGCAAAGCTGTTTTAAAAATTCTTTGTCCCGGGGGCGCCTGGGTGGCTCAGTAGGTTAACCGTCTGACTCGATTTTGTCTCAGATCATGATCTCACAGTCTGTGGGATCGAGCCCCACATCAGGCTCTGTGCTGACAGCCTGGAGCCTGCTTGGGATTCTCTCTCTCCCCGTCTCTGCCCCTCCCAGGCTTGCGCTGGCTCTCACTCTCCCTCTCAAAGTTAACAAACGGCAAAAAAAAAAAAATCCTTTTTACTGAGTACATTTTGTGCCTACTATTAAACTCTTAAGAAGAAAGCCTGAAAGAGGCCTTAATGTCACTGCTCCCCACACCCAGCGAAATCACCTGTAGCTCTTGGTACAGTCTTTTCAACTCCGCCGCCGCTGGTCCCGCCAGCTTGCCGTTGTAAGACTGGAGCCCGCTCAGCTTTCCTTTCTTTAAATCTTCCAGTTGCTGACTGAGCTGATCAACTCTTAATATTGCACTTTGTACTTCCTGCTTCTTTTCCTGGAACATGGCGCTGAACCTTTCTATTTCGGCAGCTAAAATGTCCCCCCAATAAAGAAAAAGACATCATTTATTGATATTTGTGTGCATGAGTGGCATTTTGTTATTTTGGTTTTGTGATTTCTTCACTTCTGTGCATTCAACTCAGCTGTGGCATCACCTAGTGCTAGACTTTGGGGAGAAAACTGTGATATACGTAATCCAATGCACTTCCTGACGAGCCTCTGGAATACATGATGTGACTGCCCGTACAGCAAACTATGTGTGCACTAATTACTGAATATGCTTTAATTGGGGCAGCCAGTCCAAAGAGTAGCTTGGCCAAGCCACTTAGGAATCTCAGTGCACCAACAGACCAAAGTCTCTGTAAGGGGCATGAATCCAAGTCTGTCTTGCTGGTCACCGTCACACAAAGTAGGCACTAACCAAATTGATAATGGAACAAAGAACCACACACACAAAAGTAAGAAATGAGCATCTGTATGGTTTCTCTTACTACACAGATGAAGTTTAAGCTGTTCAATTTAAAGAGACCCTCCTGATGAGTGGCGTCTCACGGCGCCGTGGCCCCAACGCAGAGGGCAGCTAACATGTTACAGATGTTAACAACGGGCCTGCCCACCGCACTGAGAGACTTTCTAGGATCCCTTAACCTATCCGCATCCTTGGAGATGCAGCTATCGGAGCAACTCGTCACTGCGCTTTCTATAGCAAGATGTGACACTGGTCCACGCGTGCAAAGCGTCCAGAAGCTGGACTCTCATCTTATCTACGCCTGAGCATGGGCGCCGGGCGAGGCACAAACGTACACAAGTTGCCGTTCATGATTTTGCTGTAGTCTACTTGTCCTCTCATGGCGCGGATTTTCTTCAGCTTGTTCTCCTGGGCTTCGACTCGCTCTTTCAGTTTCTGAAGCTTTTCATTTTCAGAGATAGACTGCTGCTGACGGCGCTCCTGCTGCTTTAGGAAATGTAAACGTTGTTCCTGACAAAAGAACGAAATAGGTGACTGCGAAAATCGAAGTAGACGATCACTTTTATACATTAAAAAAAGGTCTCAGTGTGCGATAGCACAGCATCAGCTATCGGTAAACTGCTCACGGACCCTTGCAGACGTCAGCCCACACAAAAACGGAATGACTGGGCACATACAGCTGAAGACTTTGATGAGGGCGCTGTACTCCGCACACCGATCTACACACTCAGTTCACATAAACACCTCCTCAGAGTCTCTCAGCAGGAGGACGGCCTGCGCGCCACACCCGCTCACACAGTCTCATCTTCATCCTGTGTGAAGCCCCGTCCAGCCTAAGTTTCCTGCTGTCGGTTGCACGTTTCCTGCTGCCACAAAGCAGCTTCCCAAGGTCCCTTATTTATCTCTTAAAGGAAACCGGCACTGAAGCAAAGGGCTTTATACTGAAAGAAGACAAGTTGATCAGTAAGGAAATAAACCTCTAATTTGCTAGGTCACAATGAACAGTCAAGGAAGTGTTTGTTTTCTTTAGGGTTAAGTTTCTTTGAAACTAACAAAACATTCCAAATGAAAACAGGACAATCCTAGAGTAAAAATATACACAATACTCTTCAATAGTCTTTTCCCTATTAGTGTGATGGGGTAACAGTTGACGTGAAATACAGTCCCACATGTACGTGTAAAATATAACTAAGTAAGGAGAGGATTAAGTGTGATTATGTAGGAATCACACGTGACACTCCAAAGTAAGGAAATATGTGCTTGGATGCGTATAGCATATACTTGTGTTAGCATTAACTTGTAATTTATGCTGCTGAAAATATCTAAGAATTTCCTTATTGGTAATACTCTTGGATCGGTACTTGGAAAGGAAACAAAAAGCAGAACTAGAGAATGTCATAACTGCATAACACTATGTGCACTTCATCTGAGAAACCTTATTAATGGGATGAAATACTTCCCAATTTACTTAACTCTAAACTGTTTTTTTTTTATTCTTGTATATCCACTAAACCTTGCAAGACAACTTTTCTTCCTGCAAGACAACTTTTAAAAACAAGCCCAATTTATGCTATAATATATCCACATAAAAGTGGATATAGTACAATGAATTATATGGTCACTCGATAAATGAAAAAAGTGGGATTGGACATTTGGCTATGAAGCAAATCTCTCCACAGAGAAAGCAATAAGAACCCAGGCAGAAATGTTTCCATATTCTCCGTATATAGCAGTTTCAGAGATCATTACAACAAGAATATTCTCCAGCAGGCCTGGGTAATAGGGCTGATTTTTCAGTCTGTGATAAGAAACAGTTCAAATTTTGTTACAGCATCTCAGTGACAAACGCACAACTCGGTGTAGGTAGAGAGCGTTAACTCTGCCTTGCGTCGTCACAAACCAAAGTCCACGTAGAGTGGCATAAAGGAAGCCTAGATAACCAACTGTCATTGTTTTGTGGGCCCATGACCAGTGTCTTCCTCCAGATTTCAGCTACAGTTGACTAAGGTCAACCACCTCCTATTCTGGGGTATCTGAGTGTGGGTGTCAAGGGTCTTGCTCAGATACCTTCCCAACTCGAAGAAGCTACAGTATTCATGTATCATTACGAAAGAGGGAACAAAGACAGGAGGACACTGTGTTCGATACTTCCATGACCTGGTCCTACCTACAAGTGCTGCCCATGAGTGTGTTCACTCCAGTCTAAAGAAACTGCTGAATAACACTCTTTACGAACATTTTCCCACCTCTGCTTTTATAAACTCACCTTGGCAACCAACATTTGCTGCTGATTTTCAATTTGCTGCTGTTGCCTGGCTGCCATATCTTGGAGCTCTGAGAGGGTAAGTTCTACACGTGGATTTCCAACCTATGGGGAGCAAAACACGGTCAGGCTGCAATGTAAGGTCTATCTGCATAATCGTTTTTCTCGTGTCAGAACAAATATACATCAGGATCTTAAAGAGCCTCCCTTGTAGAAGTTAGGATAATACAAATTACTTGGTACATAAGAACTTTTCTCACTCGTTGACAGCTTTTATTAAATATAAATAACAGCTTTTTAAATATATTCAAAAGGGACATGGATGCCTGGGTGGCTCAGTCGGGCAAGCACCCGACTTCGGCTCAGGTCATGACCTTGTGTTCACGGGTTCGAGCCCTACGTCAGGCTCCATGCTGACAGCTCAGGGCCTGGGGCCTGCTTCAGATTCTGTGTCTCCCTCTCTCTCTGCCCCTCCCCCCACTCATGCTCTGTCTCTGTCTCTCAAAAATGAATAAACATTAAAAAAAATTTAAAAAAAAAGGGACGGACACACACACACACACACACACACACCCCAAGAGACACACTTGTGGGAATGCAAACTGGTGCAGCCACTGTGGAAAACCATATGAAGTTTCCTCAGAAAATTAAAAATAGAACTACCATATGACCCAGTAATTCTACTACTGGGTATTTAGCCAAAGAAAATGAAAACACTAATTTGAAAAGATGTATGTACCCTTATGTTCACTGCAGCATTATTTATAATAGCCAAATTATGTAAGCAGCCTAAGCGTCCACTGACAGACGAATGGACGGAGAAGATGTGGTGTGTACACATACAGCGGAACAGTACTCAGCCATAAGAAATGAAACAGTGCCATTCAGAACATGGATGGATCTAAAGAGTACAGTGTTACGCAGTCAGAGAAAGAGAAATACCGTATGATTTCACTCACGTGGAATTCAAGAAACAAAACAAAAGAACCAAGAAAAGAAGAGACAAACCAAAACGCGGACTCTGGAGAACTGATGGTTACCGGAACTGGGCGTGGGGAGGGGAGGGCGGTGGGGGAGGGGAGAGACAGGGGAAGGGGATTAAAAGTACACTCATCCTGATGAGTCATGTGCGGAACTGCTGAATCACCATATTGTACACCTGAAACGAATATACCACCGTATGTTAACTATACTGGGGGAAAAAAAGGGGGGGGGTCCCAAACCTTTTTTTGACTGGCTATTTAAGGATGAATCTGAATGAATGGCGATGTCAAATGTTTGAGAATACACAGCCTAAAAAATGAATGTGTAGCGACCCTTGGGGACAAATGTCATTTTACTGCCACCCGGTCTCAAGAAGCTGAAAAATACAGACGATTCTAAAAATACAAATAAGTCCTTAAAAACACCTAGGACTGACCCACTGCTGACAGAATTCTGTATGAGGAGTGAGTACGAAATGGGAAGATCCAGGGGAGCGGTCACTGATGGAACTGGAAGGCACGTCCCTGTGCTCTGCTGCTGATTAGTAACACCAGGCTCTGGACTAGGTGCTCCACTGGTGAGGGTGCCTGAGCCTCACCGTAACAGTACCAGGTGGGAACGTTACATCCCCGTCCTACAGGGGAGAAAACGAGCGTGGAGGAGTTCGAAGAATCTTCCACAGGTCAGACGGCTCACGTGGCAAAGCAGGGCACGGGGTCCTTGTTTCTGACCATCGGTATAGCACGCTCTTTACTAAACACGAACTGCCTGTAGCTACCACGCTGGGCATGTTACAGGCAATGTGACATGATCTTCGTAACAAGTGTGTGTGGACTGTATGTGCGCCCCACGCTGGGGGAGGAGTCACGGGGGAGAGGTGCAGGGACACGTGTTAGGGCACGGAGGCGGTGAAGGGGCAGAGTTACAATTCCAGCCAGGCGGCTCTCCCTCCCATCCCTCCTGTGGCAGCGTCCAGCCCCTCCCCAGGCCACTACTCTCTACGTTGTTCATCTGTACTCTTAGCAACCCTTTTCCCTTCCACCCTCTTGTAACCCCTGTGGCGCTGACTCTGGGCTTCCCCATCTCCCAAGGTGCTCAAGCACATTCTTGAAAAATGTCCAACGCTGCCATCTGGAACCCCCACTCTGTTTATCTAAGATCCTAAGGAAACAATATGGAGCAAACCCCTTTTCAGAACTAGACACTGTGAACTGCCACATTACAGAAACTTCCATCTGAAAACAAATTTGTTTATTGCACGAGAAGCAAAAATGCCCGGCCATACCCTCAAAATGCCTGAAGTTTCTGTTTTAACTCTAATAAGGGCTTGCTAATTTCCACCTACTACAATGCTCTAATCACTGCAATAAAAGGTATTTCTCAAACCATTAGAACTCTTACTTCTTGAAGGTATTTTTGACGAGAGAAAAACTATGTCCAGTCACCAAATCTCTCAATTTATGTTAATTTCTTAATTTACAACTTCAACAAACAAACCTTATTTGGTCTCCCCTCCGGTGACTTACAGCAACAGTGAAAAGAGCACAGAGGAGACCTTCAACCGGTCACCATCACACTGCACTGCTCTGTCATTCGGGGCAGTGCCGTGGGGCATAAGTAATTCAGGTAGATCTTAACGCATACGCTAGTATATGTTGTGACTTAACACTGTACACCTTCAAGAAGACCTTATATACAGAAAACTGTGCATCAGTGTGCACAGCTCAACAAATTTTTTCAAAGTGAACATTCTTTTGTGAATTTTTGTTTTTTATTTTCATTTTAGTTCCAGCATAGTTAACACAAAAAATACGGAACGCTTCACAAATTCGTGTGTCCACCTTCCACAAGAGCCACACCATTCTCTACTGTTCCAGTTTTCTGGCACGTGTGCGGCACCACCCGTGTAACTTCGCTGACAAAGTGTGAACGGGGCAGGGGCAGAGACAGAGAGGGAGACACAGAATCCGAAGCAGGCTCCAGGCTCCGAGCTGTCAGCACAGGGCCCGACGCGGGGCTGGAACCCACGAACTGTGAGATCGTGACCCGAGCCGAGCCCAAGTCAGATGCTTAACCGACTGAACCACCCAGGCGCCCCTTAACTGTATTTTAAGTGAGTTCTAAAAACACCAACCACCATAAACTTCCGAGTCAACAAATATGCTACATTTTGTATGTTAGTATATCTTCCCTGAATTATTCAATGTGAAAATTCAGCAAAAAGCAGCACCTTTTCAGTTTTCAGGACAACGAAACCCTTCAATGCAGTCCTTTTACGAGGGGCCTGTCACTGTGCTCCCTCCAGGTCAGCTCAGCCCTCCTCCCAGTTGCCAGGTCTCCGCGTGCATTCAAACAAACCTATGACCGAATCCCTCGTTTGTTTCTTGTCACTGCATCGAGTAAGAAGAAGCCAAATCCCGTTCCCTGGGCTCCCGGAGGTCCCTCCTGGCCGAGTCACCTCGTGAGCTCAGCTCCAGGTCACAGAGGGGACGAGCCACTTCCACAAGCAGCACTACTGGCGCAGAAGTGGGTGCTCGCGCTGTCTCTCAGAAGCGGCCCAGCAGGCTCCTCCACGCAGGGCCCAGAGGACGGGAAACAGCTCGCCGGCCTCCCGCTGCTCTCATGCCCTTCCTCTCTCCTACCCTTCCCTGCAGGGGCTGCTGCCTGGGCCCCACGGCCCGGGCCCCTCTCACGAGACGTTCTACCTGCACCTGGACTCTGGGGACATGTCTGTGTTCCCTGTGAACGCGGCTGCTCTCCCATTTCTCACAACAAACGTGGCCCACCCAACTCCACGTCTGAACTCCCCACTCCCCGCAAGAGCACAGGAAAACAGGCACGTTGGCCCCAGCCTTCACCATCACGTATCTGGTCACATCCCCTTCTTTCTCCAAACGTCCACAAATCTACCTTCAAAAATGATAAAAGACTCAATTCTCTAAGTTACAATACTTTTACATACAAAACACTGACCCGACAGAGAACTGACACTGGGCCGTCTAACTAATGAGACACTTCCAGAGACTCCTGGCCCCGGCAGCTGCAGGGTCCTAGCCCGCCACTGGGCAGTGGATTTACAAACCAGTCGGGGCTTCCTCATACTCCAGTGTGGACGGCATTTTCCCAAACTCAAAAGCCCACACTTTTCATTCCGTCGTCCTACAAAGAGCCTACATCCTCCTCACCATTTCAACGGCCTCTCCGGGTTCTTTTTAAAAATGATTTAAGTGGGCGCCTGGGTGGCTCCGTCGGTTAAGCGGCCGACTTCGGCTCAGGTCACGATCTCGCGGTCCGTGAGTTCGAGCCCCACGTCGGGCTCTGTGCTGACGGCTCAGAGCCTGGAGCCTGTTTCGGATTCTGTGTCTCCCTCTCTCTGACCCTCCCCCGTTCATGCTCTGTCTCTCTCTGTCTCAAAAATAAATAAACGTTAGGGGCGCCTGGGTGGCGCAGTCGGTTAAGCGTCTGACTTCAGCCAGGTCACGATCTCGCGGTCCGTGAGTTCGAGCCCCGCGTCAGGCTCTGGGCTGATGGCTCGGAGCCTGGAGCCTGTTTCCGATTCTGTCTCCCTCTCTCTCTGCCCCTCCCCTGTTCATGCTCTGTCTCTCTCTGTCCCAAAAATAAATAAAAAACGTTGAAAAAAAAAAAAAATAAATAAATAAACGTTAAAAATAAATAAATAAATAAATAAATAAAAATGATTTAAGTAATCTCTACTCCCACTATGGGGCTCGAGCTCATGACCCCGAGATCAAGAGTTGCGTGCTCTACTGACTGAGCCCTCCGGGTGCCCCCAGAGTCTCTCAGCACCTCGTTAACGCAAGCCCCCTCTGGCCCTTATCGCCTTCCTCCTGATCCCTTCCCCTAATGCCTGTCTGCCTGGAGAGGCTGGAAGCGGCAGTGGCAGTGGAGCTCTGTAAATGAAGAAACTAAACTATGTGCTCTGAGGGGCGTCTGGGGAGCTCAGTCGGTTGAGCATCTGACTTTGGCTCAGGTCATGATCTCATGGTTTGGGAGTTCGAGCCCCACATCGGGCTCTGTGCTGTCAGTGCAGAGCCTGCTTTGGATCCTCTGTCCCCACGCACCGTCCCCCCCAACCTTCCCCAACTCATGCTCTCTCTCAAAATAAACAAACACTAAAAAAATAAAACAAACTACGTGCTTGAGATCCCAGCGCGAGTAAGTGACCGAGGACAAGTGGCAAGGCAGTCGTGAGGGGTGACGGGAACTGGAATCGTCTGGAGTGCGATACACATCGCACACCACACCAGGATCCCTCGCTGACCCTGGCTATGCCAGCCAGGATCCGAGACGTGGCAGGTAAGATAAAAGACAAGTGAAATGTCTCCCTGTGTTCTGTGTGTCGCTACTCTGACCAACGAGATAAGAATCTCACAAGGGAAGCAATTAGGATACTCATCAAATTCGACTATGAGGAACAGAACCTGAGCTCAGTTTTCTTTATACTTAGGATCTTCACTGTGAAATAATAAAAACAGCATTTCTCAGTGTAGCAGTGAGGACTCTCGTAAAAGTGCATGTTCAGCCTGTCCCCTGCCCTAGGAAGGTCACGAGGAACCAGAAGAGCAGGATGTTTCACAACCTCACTCAGCCACCCTGGGTCTAGTCACTATGGGAGCTGTGGGTCTAAAAACAAAAAGATTCTCTTAAAATCTCCTTTCCCAAAACAATGAAACCAAACAAGAAGCTAACCCCTCCGTATGTTATTGTTCCTGACTTTATAGAAAGTTCTAATAAAATTATTTCACAACGCCCAAAATAAGCAAAAATAAAACAAACTTTTATGGTCTTAAATTTAAGATGTTAGCAACTTTTAAAAAATTGACAAGCATATAACCTAGACCATTTCATACACAAAATGGCCAAGATACCCATACTGGTAGTGATTAAAACAGAACGACAACTGGCTAGTTTAGCAAATACACAGTGAAACCAATGTTTACTTTTAAAATCAACTTTATTGAGGTATAGCTTACAGGCAGTAAAAAGCACCCATTTAAAGTACACTGCTGAATGAATTCTGACACCTGCTGGTCAATTCCACTCCTTTTGCCCCGCCCCCGGCCCCACCCCCCTCCCCCACAACTCCAGATGTGGGGCCTGTCATTCTGTCCTGATAGCCTCGTTCTGTTTCCTGAGAATTCCATGCAAATGGGACTGTACAGTGTGTGCCTCTTGGGGTTGTCTTCCTTCACACCCACAATGCTTCCGAGATTCACGGTGTCGTTCCATGTGTCGGTAAACTTGTCCTTTTTACTGCTGGGTAGTATTCAGCTGTACGGAGACACCACATTTCGTTTATCCATCTGTTAATGGACATGGGAGCTGTCTCCACTTTTGGACTATGATGACTAAAGGTGTCTTAAGTACTCACGTAGCGGTATTTACGCAGACAAGTGTTCTGGCTTCTCTTGGGTAACCAAAGTCAAGGAAGTAGAACAGGTAGGTTGTGTGGTAAGTGTATGCTGAACTCACAGAAACTGCCAAACTGTTTTCCAAAGTGAAGCGTGACATTTTACACCACCACGAGCCACGTAGCAAAGTTCTAGTTTCTCTGCATCCCTGCCAACGCTTGCTGTCAATGTTTACATTTTAATTATCTTCTTTTTAAATAAAATTTTAACATCTTGGCAAAGAAAGGATTTCATAAATATAATTTTAAAAGTTACAAAAAAATAATTTTAAAAAGGATAAACATGTCCACAATTAAGTGATCAAAACCAAACATACTATGACCAGATTTTCAACAAATAAGCTATCAATAAATAAAATTTGCCAGAAGTTAGATAAGGAGAAGGGGCTTATTTCCCAGGCAAAGTCTCCTTTGTACCAATTATGTGTAGGAGTCATGACTCATGAAGCCATCATCTGCCTGAAAAATAGGCTACTAGAACTAAAATGTTAAGATGTTCAGAAAAACTATGACTTACTTGATAATTATGATGGAAACCTTTAGATCACACGTCAAATTGGTACCATGGCTTTAATTAAAAGTTATTTTTTTTTTTTTTGTCTCTTCAGGTAATTTTTTTTTTTTATTATTAAAAAAAAAATTTTTTTTAACATTTATTTATTTTTGAGACAGAGAGAGACAGAGCATGAACGGGGGAGGGTCAGAGAGGGGAGACACAGAATCCGAAACAGGCTCCAGGCTCTGAGCTGTCAGCACAGAGCCCGACGCGGGGCTCGAACTCACGGACCACGAGGTCATGACCTGAGCCGAAGTCGGCCGCTTAACCGACTGAGCCACCCAGGCGCCCCTCTTCAGGTAATGTTTTAAACTTGAGAGTGGTGTTACCATAATTGAGGCATTAAAAATATGTAATAAAGTTTCTCAAAACAAACCACTGTAGACAATTATGCAATATATACACGCACATCTCCCAACCTAAGCTGCGAATGACATTAGGAAGAAGACTTCATTTTATATCTTATTCAAACAGCCTGTCAGTATGTGCCAAGTGTATTTTTCTAATGTGCAAAAAACTTACAAAGATTGCAGTTTTATCTATGAAAACAAAAGGATTCACCACCTTGCATAGTGTCCATTCAGTTAATGACTCTATCCCAGTTCCTGAAAAATTATGCCATTTTTCAGGCGGTTTTTTTTTCTTTTTGGTATAATGACTTTCACTCAAAACACACTAAATGCTCTGTAAGGAGTGATATTTTGACATTACTTTCAGACAAACAGTCACCAATTTACTCAACCCAGCCGCTGCTCATCAGAGGACAGGATATGGCACAACTCTAAACTGTGCACCAGGCTTGGATGAGTCCCAACGATGTGTCCTGGGTGCACATGCCAAGTGACGAAGAGGGGGTGTCTTCTACGACCCTCTGGTCCACTGTGCAGGAGGGTTAGCTCTACCTGTTTTTTTAAACATTTTTTTTTTTTTACATTTATTTATTTTTGACAGAGTGAGATAAAATGAGAGTGGGGGAGGGGCAGAGAGAGAGAGAGAGAGAGAGAGAGAGACAGACAGACAGACAGACAGACACAGGATCGGAAGCAGGCTCCAGGCTCTGAGCTGTCAGCACAGAGCCCGATGGGAGGCTCAAACCCACAGTCCATGAGACTATGACCTGAGCTGAAGTCGGACGTTCAGCTGAGCCACCCAGGTGCCCCTAGCTCTACCTGTTTTGAAGTGCTCTCTTGTTTAGCTTGTGTTACCCTAAAGATGCTTTCCTGTCCTATAACTTTATTTCTGTTTAAATTTTATTTAGTTAACATACAGTGCAATATTGGTTTCAGGAGTAGAATTCACTCATTTATCCCTTACAACACCCCGAGCTCATCACAAGTACCTTCCTCAATTCCCATTCAGCCCATCCCCCCTCCCCCTCCCCCAACCCTCAGTTTGTTCTCTATAGTTAAGTGTCCATAGGGGTGGGGCGCCTAGGTACTCAGTCAGCTGGCCGACTTTGCCTCAGGTCTTGACTCACAGGTTCGTGGGTTTGAGCCTCTTGTGAGCTCACATCCCTCCTTGGGATTCTTTCCCCCCACCCCCTTTGCCCCTCTCATCTCAAAATAAATAAACCTAAAAAAAAAAGTCTATTGTGGTATGCTTCCCTCTGTCCTCTTCACCCTCCTTGCCATACATTCATGTGTTTTGTTTCTAAAATTCCACGTATTAGTGAAATCCTATAACATGTCTTTCTCTGAATGAATTACTTTGCTTAGCACAATTCATTCTAGCTCCATCCACGTAGTTGCAAATGGCAAGATTTCATTCTTTTTGATGGCTGACTTATATCCCAGGGTGTGTGTGTGTGTGTACATCTTCTTTATTCGTGAGTCGATGGACATTTGGTCTCCCTCCATCGTTTGGCTATTGTTGACAATACTGCTATAAACACTGGAGTGCACGTACCCCTTCAAATCTGTATTTCTGTATCCTTTGGGTAAACACTTAAAAGTGCAATTGCTGGGTCGTAGGGTAATTCTATTTTCAGTTTTCTAAAGAGCCTCCGTACTGTTCTCCAGAGTGAATGTACCAGTTTGCATTCCCACGAATAGGGTGGGAGGGCTCCCCTTTCTCTGAATCCTTGCCAACAGCTGTTGTTTGAGTTGTTAATTTTAGCCATTCTGACAGGTGTGAGGTGGTATCTCAATGAGGTTTTGATCTGTAATTCCCTGATGATGAGTGATGTTGAGCATTTTTTCATGTGTCTGTTAGCCATCTGGATGTCTTCTTTGGAAAAGTGTTTATTCATGTCTTCGACCCGTTTCTTCAATGGATTGTTTGCTTTTTAGGTGTTAAGTTTGTAAGTTTGGTTTTTTTTAACTTTTTTAAAAATCTATTTTTGAGAGACAGAAACAGACAGACCATGAATGAGGGAGGAGCAGAGAGAGAGGAAGACACAGAATCTGAAGCAGGCTCCAGGCTCTGAGCTGTCAGCACAGAGCCTGACACGGGGCTCGAACCCACGAACTGTGAGATCATGACCTGAGCAGAAGTCGGACGCTCAACTGACTGAGCCACCCAGGTGCCCCAGTTTGTAAGTTCTTTATAGATTTTGGATACTAACCCTTTATCAGATGTATCGTTTGCAAACATCTTCTCCCATTCTGTAGGTTGTCTTTTAGTTTTGCTGACTGTTTCCTTCACTCTGCAGAAGCTTTTTATCTTGATGAGGTCCCAACAGTTCATGTTTGATTTTGCTTTTGTTTCCCTTACCTTCAGAGACAGGTCTAGTAAGAAGCTGCTCTGACCAAGGTCAGAAAGACTGCTGCCTGCATTCTCCTCTAGGACTTTGATGGTTTCCCGTCTCACATTCAGGTCTTTTACCCATACTGAATTTATTTTTGTGTGTGGTGGAAAAGTGGTCCAGTTACATTCTTCTGCATGTTGCCATCCAATTTTCCCAGCACCATTTTTCTTGAAGAGACTTTTTTTGCATTGGATATTCTTTCCTGCTTTGTCAAAGATTAGTTGACCATACAGTTGTGGGCTATAACTTTATTATTATTACTTTTAATATTTATTTATTTATTTACTTACTTACTTACTTATTCATTTATTTATTTATATGAGAGAGAGCGCGTGCACGCGAGAGACTGCGCATATGCACACTGGCAGAGGAGAGGCAGAGAGAGAGGGGGAGACACAGAATCCGAAGCAGGCTCCAGGCTCCGAGCTGTCAGCACAGAGCCCGACGCGGGGCCTGAGCTCACAGAACATGAGATCATGACCCGAGCCGAAGTCAGACACTTAACCGACTGAGCCACCCAGGCGCCCCTAAACTTTAAGTTTGAGTGCAATCTCCCCAAAAGTTGGAAAACTGGTGACAAAAATGATGCGGAAGTATAACTTACATATCAAAACCATTCCAAAGAATGAGTCCTTTGCACTTCCCTCCTCACCAACCACACATACCGTGAAGCCTGCTTTTCCACTTTTGGCATTGGCGAGTACAACACACTCTCATTACGTGACACTTTATTTTCCAACTGCATCCACGTATTGTTTATTATTTACGTAAGGACGTCTTCATTTGTTCAATTCATATATTTTATACTTGTGAGAATGATTTGGGCATCCACAGCTCACATTATTCATTCCAAGGATACACATTAGTTCTCTATTGCTGATAACAGGTCACGTCTAAACTCATTGGCTTAAAACACAACCGACGTTCATTATGGCTCATAGCTTCTGGGGATAAAGGATTAAGGAACAGCTCGGCTGGGCAGTTCTGGCTCCAGATTTCTCAGAAGGCCCAGCCAAATGTTAGGGCTGTAGCTGTCCTAAGGCTTGACTGGGTTTGGAGGAACTGATTCCAAGATGGCACACTCTCATGGCTGCCAAGTGGACTCCTCACAGAGCTGCTTGTTTGTGCCTACTCACAACACGGTGGCTGGTTTCCCCCAGAGCAAATAATCCAAGACAGAGTGCCGGCGGGAAGCTATCTTTTTAGTGAACTAGCCTCAGAAGTCACACTGCACCACTTTCTCCAAATTCTATCTGCTAGGAGCTAGTCACTAAGTTTGGGAGAAAAGAGGGGAATTTAACTCCACTTTATGAAGAGAGGCGTTTTAAAGAATCTTCATATTTTATTTTATTTTATTTTATTTAACTTTTATTTATTTTTGAGAGAAAAGAGACAGAGCATGAATGGGGAGGAGCAGAGAAAGAGACACAGAACCCGAAGCAGGTTCCAGGCTCTGAGCTGTCAGCACAGAGCCCGACACGGGGCTCGAACCCATGAACCGTGAGATCATGATCCGAGCCAAGGGTGGACGCTTCGAAGCCGGACTCTGACTGAGCCACCCGGGCGCCCCAAGAATCTTCATATTTTAAAACTGTCACATCCATTTACTGTAAAACCTCATAAAGACTCTATACTTCTATCATCCTATTATTTATTACGTACAGGAGTTTAGTTGTTATTCCCAACAGCAGCGTTACAATACAACAAAGAAAGAGAATGTTTATGTTATGGGCATATGTTTACGAGAGCTAGCTAAGAGTGCAAGCAATAGAGGTTTTAACTATAAATGCTGCTTTTATCCTCAATGCTTAACATATATTCCTTGGTAGTCAGTTATCAGAAAAGGTTCGTGGATTCTGTCAGCAATTAAATACCTACTGGCTAATGGGTCACTTCAGATGTCAGCTCTCTTTTATTTTATTTATTTTATTTTATTGTATTGTATTTTTTGGTATTCTGATTTTAATACTCAACTAAATAACTTCAGCTTTGGTTATAACAGACAAGAATGTCACTATAATTTTACTTGGGAAAAGAAAGTTCCCTAAGCTTTCAAGTTGTGGTGAGATGGCATGCTCTAAGCTCAAGGGTCTGTCCTACTCATCCCTTTCTGGGCTAGTTTGCATGGAAAACACAAAGGACCTTCCGGAGGGTCTAGCCGCCCACCCGTGGCCTCCTCAAAGGAGCCCCGGTACCATCGTTCCTCCCCCCAGAGTCACACTCTGATTTGTACGGCACGCCAGCACTTTACCCTTGGCATGTGTGAAACCAAGCTCCTCCCTGTCCTTCCACCCTGGCTTCCTCCTAAATTTCTTACTTCCATTAATGGCTGTAGCATTTCCCCAGAAACCTCAGCCTCATCACTGACTTGAACCGACGTTGCTCAAAATGGAAGCTGCTGCTCAGTGTGGTCTCTCTCTCTCTCTCTCCCTCGTATCTGTGTCTGCCTCTCCATTCCAGAGCCGACACTTCCCCACCTTCACATTTTTGCTCAGATTGTTCCTTTTGGCTACAGAGCCCTTCCCCCAACTTCCTAAACTCTACCTATCCTTTAAGATCTAGTGGC
Source organism: Panthera leo (assembly GCF_018350215.1). Lineage (NCBI taxonomy): Eukaryota > Metazoa > Chordata > Mammalia > Carnivora > Felidae > Panthera > Panthera leo. The sequence goes on from NC_056684.1 coordinate 144,693,959, forward strand.
CATGCCATCTGCTTCCTGAAGCTTTTCCTGATCCTCTGCAGAACCTCTCATGCAATTGTTCTGACACTCAGGATCTGACATCACTTCCAGAGATGGGAGAGAACTCAGTATTTCATGCATTCTGAATTCTAGAGATTCAACAACATACAACAAGCACTTGCAAATTAGACATGTATATAAACCTGAATTTATGGTTATCTTAGTAGGCGTTTACACAACCCTCCTAGGAAAGTTCTTAAGCCTGTTTCACAGACGAGAAAGCTGAGCTCTGGCAGCAGGCTGAACAGCTCTCCCAAGCCCAGGGGTGGGCCAGGAGCAGCGTCAGGGTCTCCGGATGGCAGGCTGCATGCTCTTTCCCTCACACAGGATGTACTGGCCTCCCATTTTTTCTCACCAGGCTGCAGCACAGGCACATATGATTGCCCCTAAATACCACTCATTTATTGTACCAAAGGGTAAATGCTTTACCAGATGCCATCTGATTATGAGTTTGAATCATATGAAAATGCTGTTTTTGTAGATCGAAAAATGTAGATGGTCAGACATCAGCAATTTCATATGGTTCAATGTAAGAGGAAAGGATTAATTTCCCCCACTGAGAAACATAAAATCTAAAGATAACTTGATTTTAGCAAATAATAATAAAGAAATAAAATAGAAGAACGAGAACTCTAGGCTACTCTATTTTTGGAAGATTATGAGAAATGACAAAATAGACCGCTCAGTGATAGTGGAGGGCTTCCTGGAGGAGGCATGCCTAATCATTGCTCGTACTGTTCCAGAGGAAGTCTAAAAAAGCCTAACTCCCTCTTTTTACTTTCTTGGGATAATTTCATATAAGCAGATGCACGTGAATTACAGGAAGGAATGAAGTGAAATCTCCTTTCTTCTAAATTGTAGTTTACAGATGTGCCTTTTGAGCTTCTATCTCCATAACCTTGAAATTCTTCTTTCCAAATACTTCCTTTGAATGGAAGTCTCTCTCTGGGATTCCAGTTGTGGCAAGCAGTGACCTCACAGGGCTGCCTGCCTCCAGCCATTCCCATCCTCTGTGCTGGACACAGAACTCCAACAGCACTAGCACCAGAGGGCTCCCTCCTGTCCTTCTCTCGTTTTTTTTTTTTAATATGAAATTTACTGTCAGATTGGTTTGCATACAACACCCAGTGCTTATCCCAACAGGTGCCCTCCTCCATGCCCATCACCCAATTTCCCCTCCCTCCCACCCTCCATCAACCCTCAGTTTATTCTCAGTTTTTTTTTTAACGTTTATGCATTTTTTGAGAGACAGAGAGAGACAGAGCATGAGTGGGGGAGGGGCAGAGAGAGAGGGAGACATGGAATCCGAAGAAGGCTCCAGGCTCTGAACTGACAGCACAGAGCCCGACATGGGACTCAAACTCACGGACCATGAGATCTTGACCTCAGCTGAGGTCGGATACCTAACCGACTGAGCCACCCAGGTGCCCCTATTCTCAGTGTTTAACAGTCTCTTATGGTTTGGCTCCCTCTCTCTCTTTTTTTTTTCTCCTTCCCTTCCCCCATGGTCTTCTGTTAAGTTTCTCAGGATCCACATGAGTGAAAACATATGGTATCTGTCTTTCTCTGTATGACTTACTTCACTTAGCATAACACTCTCCAGTTCCATCCACGTTGCTACAAAAGGCCGTATTTCATTCTTTCTCATTGCCAAGTAGTATTTCATTGAATATATAAACCACATCTTCTTTATCCATTCATCAGTTGATGGACATTTAGGCTCTTTCCATAATTTGGCTATTGTGGAAAGTGCTGCTATAAATGTTGGGGTACAAGTGCCCCTATGCATCAGCACTCCTGTATCCCTTGGGTAAATTCCTAGTAGTGCTATTGCTGGGTCGTAGGGTAGTTCTATTTTTAATTTTTTGAGGAACCTCCACACTGTTTTCCAGAGTGGCTGCACCGGTTTGCATTCCCACCAACAGTGCAAGAGGGTTCCCGTTTCTCCACATCCTGTCCAGCATCTATAGTCTCCTGATTTGTTCATTTTAGCCACTCTGACTGGTGTGAGGTGATATCTCGGTGTGGTTTTGATTTGTATTTCCCTGATGAGGAGTGACGTTGAGCATCTTCTCATGTGCCTGTTGGCCACCTGGATGTCTTCTTTAGAGAAGTGTCTATTCATGTCTTCTGCCCATTTATTCACTGGATTATTTGCTTTTCGGGTGTGGAGTTTGGTGAGTTCTTTATAGATTTTGGATACTAGCCCTTTGTCCGATATGTCATTTGTAAACATCTTTTCCCATTCCGTCGGTTGCCTTTTAGTTTTGTTGACTGTTTCCTTTGCAGTGGAGAAGCTTTTTATCTTCATGAGGTCCCAATAGTTCATTTTTGCTTTTAATTCCCTTGCTTTTGGAGATGTGTCAAGTAAGAAACTGCTGCGGCTGAGGTCAGAGAGGTTTTTTTCTTGCTTTCTCCTCTAGGGTTTTGATGGTTTCCTGTCTCACATTCTGGTCCTTCATCCATTATGAGTGTATTTTTGTGAATGGTGTAAGAAAGTGGTCTAGTTTCATTCTTCCGCATGTTGCTGTCCAGTTCTCCCAGCACCATTTGTTAAAGAGACTGCCTTTTTTCCATTGGATATTCTTTCCTGCTTTGTCGAAGATTAGTTGGCCATACTTTTGTGGGTTCAATTCTGGAGTCCCTATTCTATTCTATTGGTCTCTGTGTCTGTTTTTGTGCCAATACCATGCTGTCTTGATGATTACAGCTTTGTAGTAGAGGCTGGAGTCTGGGACTGTGATGCCTCCCACTTTGGTTTTCTTCTTCAATATTACTTTGGCTATTCGGGGTCTTTGGTGGTTCCATACAAATTTCAGGATTGCTTGTTCTAGCTTCGAGAAGAATGCTGGTGCAATTTTGATTGGGATCGCATTGAATGTGTAGATTGCTTGGGTAGTACTGACATTTTAACAATATTTATTCTTCCAATCCATGAGCACAGAATGTTTTTCCATTTCTTTGTATCTTCTTCAATTTCCTTCATAAGCTTTCTACGGTTTTCAGCATACAGATCTTAATACCCTACAGGATTAAGTCCCAGCTTGTGGCACAGTGAAGATCCCGCCCCTCCCTGACCAGAACACTTCAGCTCTCTTCCCTCTTCAGCATCACCCCCTCCTCGTCCCCACAATTTATGCTCTGTTGTCCCCACCGTGTTTCTCGATCTCTGCTTCTCAGAGTGCCTTGTGCTCTTCCCTGTACCTTTGCAGACTCGTCTGACCTCTGCGGGGAGATCTTCCCTGATACCCACCTCAGTAAGTTAACCAAACCATAGCCTATTATTCTGGTGCCTTGTTCTACTTTTACTGCACTTCCCACACTGTACTGTGATTTGTTTACACACCTATCTCCAAAAACACCGCTGTGGAATTTGAAACAGACTTCAAGTAGCCATCACCAAACACCTTGCTTTTAGATCTCTGGCCTGTCTAAAACCAAAATAAATTGGACAGAATTGTTTTAGAAAGAATAGAGAGAAATTTAAGCCTAGGTAGTCGTTATCTGGACAGGGTTTTGTTTTGTTTTGTTAGTAATTTCTTCACCTGTGCGTATTTTACACATTCTTCTGTATATTTCACAATAAAAAAATGTAAAAAATAAAAAATTAGACCAAACAGCCAGCATCCTATGTGGGAATGTAATCATAATGAGATATTTGTTTGAAACTATTAACTGATTTTTTTTTCAACGTTTTTTATTTATTTTTGGGACAGAGAGAGACAGAGCATGAACGGGGGAGGGGCAGAGAGAGAGGGAGACACAGAATCGGAAACAGGCTCCAGGCTCCGAGCCATCAGCCCAGAGCCTGACGCGGGGCTCGAACTCACGGACCGCGAGATCGTGACCTGGCTGAAGTCGGACGCTTAACCGACTGCGCCACCCAGGCGCCCCTAACTGATTTTTTGAAGTATAACTGGATTCTCACGTGTAATGTCACTCCAAAAATGACCAACATGCCTTAAAACAAAACTCTGACAAAATAATTATGATCAAATCCATTTAAATTTTTTTCTTAACGTTTATTTATCTTTGAGACAGAGAGAGACAGAGCACGAACAGGGGAGGGTCGGAGAGAGGGAGACACAGAATCTGAAACAGGCTCCAGGCTCCGAGCTGTCAGCACAGAGCCCGACGCGGGGCTCGAACTCACGGACCGCGAAATCATGACCCGGGCCGAAGTCAGCCGCTTAACCGACTGAGCCACCCAGGCGCCCCTGGTCAAATCCATTTATACCCACATAATCTTCTAGCACATTAAATCACTTATCTTTCTGCCGTCTCCATGGTTATAAATGTTCAGGTTTGGAGGGCAAACGAAATAGGTGATAATGATATCAAGATAAATATTATAAACATGTAGACTTATTTGTATCCCAAAAAACATTCAGTGACACTGAGTCTCTCTGACACTTCACTCTATTCTGGAGCTGAAGTATTTCATATTCCAACAATTACTAAGCCTCACCAATTAATAAGAGTCAACTAGTATCTAAAATGTATACTGGCTCCCCACCCCCTGTAATAGTACCGTAATATGCTATTTTATCCTACAAACGTGAATTACTCTTACGATTAAAACTCACCCAAATAAATTCAGTTTGGTTCAACACAGATTTATACCCAAGGCAAGCAGCTAGGAACGATCAAGGCTGGAAAGATCAGCAGGAAAACAGGGCTATCAAGGAACACAAATAACGCGAAGAGAAAAACCACCACATGCCGCCTGAGAGCTACAAGCAAAACACCACGGGAACTGCTCTGTGTCCGACAGCACGGCCCCCAAGACACACAGAACTGTACTCCTGATCACCGCACCTACAAGGTAAGATGAAACATAAACACCTATTTTGGACAGCATCGCTGGGCTGACACACCAGTGAGGAAGTTACAGAGGTGGCGGAAGCTCTGGGCGATGACGGAACACTGAAGCTGGCTTGTACCCTGGGGCCTTGTGTCTTTGTGGCTCCCCCTCCCGCCGCCTCCTTGCTCCCGGCTCCCAGGTTCACAGGCCACCACCGATCTATCTTCTGCTACTAGAAGTTGGTGACATTTCCTAGAGTTTTATGCACAGAGAATGAAGCAGTTTTGTACTTTGTGGTCTGGCTTCTTTTCAGCACAGTGAGATCCGTCCATGCTGCCTCAGGTATCAGTGGTTTGCTCCTCGTTACTGCTCGTAAGATCTCACCATACAGACGTGCAATGTTTTCTGTCCATTCACCTGTTACTAGACATTAATTCTGCCTCCAGATTTTGGGTACCACAAATCAAAATGCTATGAACGTTCATGTATAAGTCTGTATAAACATTTGCTTTCTTTTCTCTTTGGTAAATACTTAGATCACATAAAAGATTCATGTCCAAGTTTTAAAGAAACTGTCACAGTTTTCCAGATTGTACCACCTTACATTCCCAACAGCAGTGTTTGAGAGTTCTGGGCTCTCCACAGTCTCATCAACACTTCTTAGGATGAGTCTTTTTAGTTTTAGACATTCTAATAGGTGGTATTTCTAACAGTGTGGTTTTAAATTGTATTTTCCCAAAGACTAATGATGTTGAACATTTTTCCATGTGCTTACCCTAACATATATTCTTTGGTGAAACATCTATTCAAATTTTTTGCCTGTTTCTTATTTGTTTGTTTGCTTATTTATTTAAATTTTTAAGTTTTTTAGGGGGGAGAGAGAGTGCATGCACACACAAGTTGGGGAGGGGCAGAGAGAGAGGGGGAGAGAGAGAGAATCTCAAGGCAGGTACCCCTATCTGTTTCTTTCTAAACCGGGTTGTTTATTTTCTTATTGGGTTTTAAGAGCTCTTTACATATTCTGGATACAAGTCCTTTGTCAGATATAAGATTTGCAAGTATTTTCTCCCAGACTGTGTCTTGTTTTTTTGTAATAAATAATATTTAAAGTACATTATATATACTAAACAGCCAAATAAACACAAGTAAAGACACAATTCATTAACTGCAATATATATCCTAAGAAACTACCCAGAACACAACATAAAGAGACAAAGAAAGTAAAAACATAAAAGAGAAAGTAAGCAGGGTGCCTGGGTGGCTGGCTCAGTCAGTTCAGCGTCCGACTCTTGATTTTGGTTCAGGTCATGATCCCAGGGTCATGGGATTGAGCCCCACGTTGGGCTCTGCCCTGAGAGCACAGAGCCTGCATGGGATTCTCTCTCTCTCTCCCTCTCTCACTGCCCCTCCCCCCACTCTGTCTCTTTCTCTGTCTCTCTCTCTCTCAAAAATAAACTTAAAAAAAGAGAGAAACTGGGGCACCTGGGTGGCCAGTCAGTTAAGCCTCCGACTTCTGCTCAGGTCATGATCTCAAGCCCCTAGTGAGTTCAAGCCCCGCCTCAGGCTCTGTGCTGACAGCTCAGAGCCTAGAGCCTGCTTCCGATTCTGTGTCTCCCTCTCTCTGCCCCTCCCCTGCTCACGTGTGCTCTCGCTCTCTCTCTCTCTCTCTCTCGCTCTCTCTCTCAAGAATAAAACATTAAAAAAAATCTTTTTTAAAAGAGAGAAATTAAGAGAAAAGGAGAATAAAATGAAAGATATAACATGTCTAATAAGCATTCCAGAAAACAAAAATAAGAATATGGAAGAAGAAATACCTGCACAGATAATAGTAGAGAATTTTCCAGATGTGTTGATAGATGGTAACACTCAGAATCAGTATACTCAACAAATCCCAACAGGGAAAACTGAAAGAAATCCACACCTCATCTTGCTTACAATGGAGGATTATTTAATCCTAATGTCCTTAAATCCCCAAACCAATACGTGACAGTAAAGGGATTTTGGCATCAAATAATATAAAACCACAGAAATAAACTAACAGGAGAGGAGACAACAAAAATGGTCAGAAGTGAACAGACAGCAGCCACAAAATAAGCACCTTAGCAGACCTGAGACACACTTGAACTAGACGAGGGGAGACTGGACAGTCCCAGGTGCATCATACAAGAGTTACGTCTTGAAACTGGCAACCTTTGACTCTAGACGTGGAATCTACAAGTTTATTCTCTAGACACTTGAAATGTTACTTGATTTGGAGACACTAGGCACAGGTGAGTCCCAGGTACCATATGTTACACAGGGGGTCCAAGTCACTATATTAATACCAAATACTTCCAGAAATAAACTCTCACATTTATGGCCAATTTTGATTTGACAAAGGTGCCAAGACAATTCAGTGGGGAATAACAGTTTTTTCACCAAATGCTGCAAGGGTAACTAGGTATTTTTACAGGCAAGAGAACAAATCCAGACCCTACTTCATGCACCATACACAAAAATCAACTCACAGTGCATCACAGACCCACATCCAGGAGCTAAAACTACAAAGCGCTTAGAAGTGGGGGGTAGGGGACGGATCAACTGGCCTCAGCAGCTTACCACACGTACTGGAATAGAGCGGGAACTGACTCACAGAGAAAACAGGAAAAAGCACTCCCAGGACACCTACGTGAAACGGTGCTGGACAGAAGCATCCACACCGCTCTCCTAACAGGCCTGCTTAAAGGCGAGCCCTGGGTTGCCCTCTGGGAACTCAGACCGGGGAGGGATCCCACCGTTCCCAGAAGTGACGAGAGGCTCGCTGAACCTAAAATGTTTGTGCGAGTAATATGGTTTGTGTTAAATACTTGCTTCCTTCTGGGAGTCTGGTGCTTTCCTATTTGCTACAGAGAGGCTGCCCACAGGACTGGCTCTTAGTAGGGACCCCGGGCACTGGGGCTCTACTGAGCTTCCCTGGTCGACAATGTGTCGCACCTGTTGTCCCGGCTGGTGGCTGGGAGGACTGAGTGCATCCCGTGTGGCTCCGCCGGGGGAGGACTCTTGGAAGCTGGTGCCTGGTGTCCTCAGACTTCGTCCCACACAACTCTGTGTCCTCTCACACAGGAAATCCCAGACGTGAGCACAGCTAGATCCTGAGTCCTGTGGGTCCTCCCAGTAAACCACTGAAACTAGGGGTGGGCCTGGGGAGCCCCGGCACAAGTATATACAATGAGGAAGAAAATCCATTTGCCTTTCTATTACATAGTTAAACCAGATCTCCAAAGATGTTGGACAAGTTCTTTTTTTTTTTTAAATAAAGTTTATTTTGAGAAAGGGAAAGAGAGAGGGAGGGGCAGAGAGAGAGGGAGATAATTCCAAGTAGGTTCCGCATTGTCAGCACAGAGCCTGACGCAGGGCTTGAACTCACAAACCGTGAGAGCGTGACCTGAGCCAGAATCAAGGGCTGGAGGCTTAACCGACTGAGCCCCCAAGACGCCCCTGGACAAGTAAGTTCTGAATGCTTAAGACAGTGTGTGCATGTAGCCTGGTGGTTCCCAGATTCATTGAGCCGAAAGGCCAGTGGTCTGGGCATTTCTTTCTTAGAAAACCTGACTTGCTGACCTGCGACTTTTGGACAGCGGAAGTCCCCACCTTCTTGCCCCAGCAGCTGCTCATGGGCACGGATCATAGCAACTCGGTTTCCTGTCCTCTTTCAGCCTCCACACCCTCCTCCTGCAGCTGCTGCTTGATCTACTCCTGGACGCTGCAGCCCACAGAGCAGAGGGTTCTCTGTCCAGGGTATATACAAAACAGTTTGGAAGAAAGAGGTTTTTAACATCTTACGAACTTTAAAACTGCACGTGAAAGTGCTTTGTAGACAGTAAGGACTCTGCAAATGTAATGCATTATTGGGCTTAACAGGCAGGTGTGTGTGCCATAAAATACAGCAGCGTCTTTGATGCGATGCTGCCAGTGCAAAGTTACATCCCCCGACGGCTCTCTGCCTTCCTCTAATTAAAAACTCACATAAAGGCTACAGACACATTTTTAATTTTGCTGTCAGGTTTCAGTTTTGTTGATCTTGAGACAGAAATATCATCTCTCCGTGAAGAAACAACTTCAGGGAAAAGATCACAGACTCATCACGTGAAAACATCAGAAGTCACTTTAGGACTGGAATCCTCTCCTTCTGAGTCCCTTCCCCGTATCATATGCACAACCCCGACTTCGATACAGAGCACTTAACACTCGATAGGTTTATCCTTCCCTGAAGTTCAGGTCACGGGCAATCTTAGAACTCAAAAGAATCTTTGCAATTCGGCTGCACAAGTTCTGAATGCTTATGACAGCATATGCATGTAACCTGGAGTTTCTCACACCAGACAGGGCAACACGGTCATATGGGGAGCTTTCCAGGCCCACCCCAGACTCACCGAGCCAAAAGTACTGCCCATTTACCGGGGTCTGGCCATTTATTTCTTGAGACTTCCTGAAGCAGATATGCCTGGCAGAACCTCACAGAGGCTCTAGATTTGAAGGGAGGAGAAGAGGATTTGTGGAACGGCCTTTAGAAATTGGAGGCTAAGGAAGGAGAATCCATAACCTTGACATCAGGAAGAGTTCTGAGTGGCACAAGGATTATGAGGTTGGAGGCAAGGAAAAGAAAAGGGAATCTAGTATACCATCTGGCTCTGCAGAATCTAAAATAATAAACACTACTAAATGGTTTTTAAGAGGCTTAGACAACAGTACAAATATTACCAACCTCGACAACATAAAAGTATAACCGCATGAGCTAGAAGGTAGGAGGGAAAGGGGAAGTGAAAAAAGGGGAAAGGTGCTAATACCCTCATCTTACAGAGAAAGAGAGAGAGTAGGAGATCACCTAAAGTCACAACAGTAGCCCATAAAAAAACAAAAGTCACATTTCAGTCATACTAAGTTGGCAAGTAGAGAGGCAAACCAACTTGCTCAAATTTAGCTAGCTAGAAGGTTCTAAAGCCCATGTGGGACTATGGGCCCTCCACGCTCCGGACCGTGTGCTCTTTCCCCACGTCTGGCCGTGCAAGCTCTGTGCCAGGAGGTAACTCGCCCAAGGTCACGCACCTAGTTGGTGGCAGAGCCAGAAAAAGACGCGAGTTCTCTAGCCCGAAGATCATTTGGAAAAGTCATTACTAAGATTTCCAGAAAGATCACATCAAAAACCCCTCTCGTTCTTCATCGTGCTCTCACCTCCACGCCCTCATTTCCGCTCACACTCGCAGCACACGCCAACATTTCCTAACGCCGCTCCCCCACGGGGACGCATGCCCTCCCTGCCCACCCGTCAGGCCTGGTCTCCCCCGCGCCACGCCATCTGACGAAGGAAGTCCTCTCCGCTGGAGGCGACGATGAGGAAGACTTCAACTCACCAGCCATTTTGTCTTTCAGAGCCTGACAGAAGGATTAAGACATCAACATGAAGCACGAGGCAAGTCTGCCCGTTCACCTCTTAGACACGGAGGCCATCGCTCCCAGGGCCCGGGTCACTGTCACACGCACTGAGGAAAGCTGCCGCCGCTCAGCTGTGCGCGGGCCACACTGTTAGAACCAGTAAGACCACCAGAGACGCTGCAGAACTTCACAAGTTTGGAAATATTCCATGGAAATGACACTTTCTACCCCCAAAGGAGTTCTTTAAAAGTAAATTATAATCCAACCCCATTAGTACCTGTAAAAAGCAATTTAAAAACTTCAATTTGATTCACTATTACTTACGCCATTTTCTGTGCGTTTTTCTGCGGGTACATTTATTACATTTCTCTGAGTTCTCTGCTCTTGGGTCTGACGGCCACCTGAAGAAATGAGAAGGCCAGCCTTACTAACAGACGTATTAGTACGATGATATCCTCCCATCCCTTCGCTTATTTATTCAACACAAGTATAAATTATCAGGCTGAACAATTCAACACTTAAAACAGTTGAAAAAATGCTTTATAATTAATTCTTATGAAGTTGTTTAGGTGAAATGTTTTTCTCGCCTATTTTCAGAATCTTGAAAATGACTTATATTGAAAGATTTCTAACACTTAAAAATGGTCAAGATGGTAAGTTTGATGTTATATGTATTTCACCACAACTAATTTTTATTCAACATTTCTTAAAGACTTTTATATTTTATCAGGGACTAAAATAGAACTGAAAATCCAGAAATCACACTGGTGCACAGAACTGGTCTTCACTGACAGGGTCCCCACTGACATGGGGCACCAACACAAATCAGGCAGTCTTAAGAATTCTTCTTTATTCCATAAAAATTCCAATGTTTCGGGGAGCCTGGGTGGCTCAGTAGGTTAAGTATCCGACTTCAGCTCAGGTCATGATTTCATGGTTCATGAGTTCGAGCCCTGTGTTGGGCTCTGTGCTGACAGCTCAGAGCCTGGAGCCTGCTTTGGATTCTGTGTCTCCCCCTCTCTCTTTGTCCCACCCCTGTTTGTGTTCTCTCTCTCTCTCTCTCTCTCTCTCAAAAATAAATGAATAAACATTAAAAAAATGTTTCCCCCAAAAGGCTTCAAATTTAAACTGGAGAAATTATATGTCCTGTCATATTTTTTTAAATATATATATTTTTTAATTTGAGAGAGACAGCACCTGAAAGGGGGGAGAGGGCCAGAGGGAGAAAGAGAGATACACTCCCAAGCAGGCTCCACACTCAGCGTGGAGCCCGACACAGGGCTCAATCCCACGACCCTGGGATCACGACCTGAGCTGAAATCAAGAGACGGGCACTCAACCCACCGAGCCACCCAGGTGCTCCTGCCCTGTCGTATTTTTGTTTTTTAAACAAAATGAAGCATGCTGCACAATTGTGCACCTGGTGACTCTGAAGTCACAGAGACCAAGGTCTTTGGTGTGTCCAGTGCCTGCCCCTACAGCTATTACTCAATGTAACTGGAGAATTACTGCACTCCAGAGCCTACTTTAGTACTTAAAATGCATGACTTCAAAGGCACATAAACCTCATGTTTAAAAAAAAAAAAAAAAAGAAAAAGGAAAACACTTTTGTTCTATATCTTTCCTATTACTTTGAAAATTTGCAGAAAAATGCTATAATGGAAATATGGCTCACTTCACCTTAAAGCATGCATTCTCAAAGACAGTGAATTGTCCCCAACGGGGCAAAGACTGGTTCTTGGGGGAACAGAAATATCTCACTCTTTTTATGTATTCAGCAGAGTTATATAGTACATAAATATATAGTACATCTGATGGGGAAAGATGCGGGACAAGTAACAGAATATCCGAAAAAGGGTCCTTAGGGAAGCAGAAATTCAAAAAGAGGTTAACCAAGTATTTGTGGCATGGCACGCAAGTGAACACAGGCATACGGTATACAACAGCCATTTCATAGAATCTAGAGTAGTTTCCTAGTAGCAGGAATCACACACGCACACACGTGCACACACACACACACCCCCCCACACACACGCACTTCCCTTAAACTGTGGCATCTAGCAATTTATGGGGTTAATTAAATTCTTAGTTATTCTTGGTATTTTTAAGGAATAACGTGTTCAGGTTAATTTAATATTTCATCATTTCTGCCTCTTCCAAACAACAGGCTATCAAGAAATTAGAATACTATGAGACACACAACATGAAAATTATACCAAGTGCCACTTAATCTTTGATGGTAAAGAAACCTGAAGACCTTGCAATTTAGAGTCAGAAAATAATGAATCGTAAGAGGTGACATTTAGTGAGCACTTTGCAGGTCACCTCACTAACCCCAATCACAGCCCTATGCACCCCACAGGTGAGGAGACGGGGCGCAGGGATGGGAAGTCATTTGCCCAAGTCCCACCCTAAGTAAGCAGCCTCGCTCCCAACTCCAGTGCACCGGCCCCTGGGGTCTACTCTGTGCTCTGCATACGGCCTTCATCGAGTTACTTTCCATTCCAAGCTTGTCCCCGAAGTGTACAGGTGATGGGAAGTGAACATTCTCTACGCTCTCCTCCAGGTTCCAAATAGAGAATCTTTACATTCTGGTGAGGCAGGTCTTTTACTTTTTGTTATGTATCTTGTAGTTCTACACAATAAACACTCAAATGTAATTAATTAATCCCTTTTTTTTAAAGTTTATTTTTGAGACAGCGAGCGAGTGAGCGAGCAGGGGAGGGGCAGAGAGACAGGGAGAGAGAGAATCCCAAGCAAGCTCCACGCTGACATGGGGCTCAAACTCACAAACTGGGAGATCAAGACCTGAGCCAGAATCAAGAGTCGGATGCTTAACCACAGATGTTAATCCCTTTTAAATAATATCAGTCGGTGACAACTACCTTGTACTCAGCTCTGTGGGAAGCACAGAGGAAACATGAGCCTTGGATCCTCAACTCTGGCTGCTTAAAGTCTGAACTGGAGGAGCAGCTCAGTGAACACGAACAAAACGGAACAAAGCACCTGTTCTACGTGCCATGCCGTCTCCTTCCCTGGGTTCTGAGACAGGGGCGCAGTATGCCCAAGCACGGGCAGAGAAACCAGGGCCGAGGGGAGAGCACAGGGGGCAGGGTGTGGGGACGGCCTTGTGAGTTGGGGACAACAGAGAATGAAGATGCCAGAAGGGACGTGGCTGAAACGGAGAAAGAAGGGGCAGGGAGGCTGAAGAGGTGGGTAGGGTCCTACTACAAATGCCACCTAAGCCAAGCTGAGGAGTGCCGAGTAGGATGGCAGGGACTTTGCCGGAAGTTCTGCAAAGCCACGAAAGTTGTGATGAACTTGGTTCTTCCAGTCCTGCCCAACAGTCCCAGCCAGCCCGGGTTGCCCTGTGAATTCCCCATCACCGCACCTTCCTGGGATCTTCCTCATCCCGGTGCCCTGCATTCTCCCCTCCGCATCCTGCTCATCCCTCGAGGTCCCTAGTCTGCCTTCTCTAAATGCTCTGCTCTGTGCTGACGGCAGTCTCCTTCATGCCATGCAGCTCAACATCCTCTCCTCCCATCTGTGCACCTGCTGTGTCAGCACCACTGGGCTGAGCAGTGCTGTGGGGTGATGATGAAGGTCCACCGGAAGGTCAGCGTTGTCACCTTCCTCGTGCCTGAACAGTTCTCTTTAAGTATCCCTGACGCTTCCGAACTCCGTGAGGTGAGAATAAGGCCTTACCCCCATCTCTCCACCCAGGACACTAACGGGGATGTACACATACTGTGTTAGTACGAGTAAATCACAAAACCTTTAAGTTAAGTGTAGCTAGGCCCAAGAGGGATGTATTTGTTGTTTTTTTTTTTAATTTTTTTTTTTCAACGTTTTTTATTTATTTTTGGGACAGAGAGAGACAGAGCATGAACGGGGGAGGGGCAGAGAGAGAGGGAGACACAGAATCGGAAACAGGCTCCAGGCTCCGAGCCATCAGCCCAGAGCCTGACACGGGGCTCGAACTCACGGACCGCGAGATCGTGACCTGGCTGAAGTCGGACGCTTAACCGACTGCGCCACCCAGGCGCCCCAAGAGGGATGTATTTGGAGAGCTCAGCTAGGGAGCTGATACAAATTCTCTGCACGAGAATAGCACTTCAGCTGTCAGCTAGTCTAGCCCTCCTTCTTGGGAAGCTTTTGGGCAGAGAGGCAGGGCCCTCGTCTAAGACAAAAGCGGACGAGGAGCTGGATCTGGTCTCCTGACTCCAGATGGCCAGCAGCAGATAGAAGCAAGCCCAGAAGTGAAGGTGCATTGTAAAAACAGCACTGAACTCCATTTACAACCGTGGAAACAGGATTTTAAAGTAGCTGGTAGCTCATTCTAGGATCAGAATGTCTTTTCTGATAAAATACAAATAAAAGGGAATCATGCGCAATAAGGGAATATTCTTTTTACAAAAGGATGTCCCATTATTGTTTATTCTTTAAAAAAATTTTTTTAACGTTTATTTATTATTGAGAGACAGAGAGACACAGAGCATGAGCAGGGGAGGGGTAGACAGAGGGAGAGACACAGAATCTGAAGCAGGCTCCAGGCTCTGAGCTGTCAGCACAGAGCCCGACGCGGGGCTCGAACTCACAGACCGTGAGATCATGACCCGAGCCGAAGTTGGACATTAACCGACTGAGCCACCTAGGTGCCCCTCGTTTATTCTTTTTAAATACCGGAAGTAATCCACAATCACTGTTGAATAACAAGTTAAGGATCTCTTCAAGGCAGTATACATACTTTTACAAGAGATTCTCTTTGTTTAAATTCGAATTCAAAAATAGGAAGCATATTCCCATGGTTCAAAATTCAAAAGGAACGAACAGGTATACAATTAGACATCTGCCCTCCCTCCCTCACCCTGCAGCCATCCCACACGGCTGGCACTGTTACCAGTTTCTGACCGTGCTTCCAGAGCCACTTTACACAGGGACGAGCCAATGCGGATGGACAGAATTACGCTCTGTCCCCGGTGCACGGCAGCGGCACAACGCGCACGTGGTGGGGCACGGTGCTCACTCACCTGTTCAGGAGACGGTCTACACCACCAGCTCAGGGCACAGAGCTACTCCTGACTTGTGGCCGGAGAGTGGCGCCCTGCGCGGCCGCACCACCACTCCCGTAACCCGACGCCCACGGCAGGCCCTCCCGTGGCTCCCACCGCAGGTTTCCGTGACTACTAACGCTGCGTGCACATCACTGTGCGTGTGTGTAGGCACAGCTTTAGGGTAAGTTCTCAGAAGTGAGGCTGCTGGGTGAGAGGTCTGGTGCCTTCCTAAGTCTCACAGATATCGCTAAACTGCCCTCCACAGAAGCCGCTGACCGACATTCCCATGGCAACATGGCAGAGCGTCTGTTTCTCAAGCTCCTGGCCAACGCTGTCATTAAATGTTCTAGTCCTCGCCGACGTAACAGGTGAGATACACTATCCTCCTGTCTTCTCTGCATTTCTTTTATGAGGAGTAAGGCTGAACATCTTTTCGCATACCCTAGGGCCACGTGGATTCACTTTTCTGTGACCTGTCTTTGTAGACTTCCCCTTTTCTTAAACGGGTTTTCCTTATCAATTTTTAGAAACTTTTATACATAAAGATAGGCAGCCCTTTACAATCTGAGCTATAAATGCTGTTTCCCAGCTTATAATTTGCCTTTTGACTTTGCCCAGGGTGGTTATTGCCACTCAAACCGTGTTGGGGGCGGGTTCTTCTGTTTTCGGTAATTCAGTTCTTTTATGGCCTAGTGTCAGGCTTAGAAAAGTCTTGTTCCCTCGAAAAATTTTAAGTAAAACCTGTATCTCTCAGAACTCTTCTAATCCTTTCGTGGTTTCGTTTATTCTTAAACTCTGGATATTCGATGCGTCCGGTATTTATCAACGGTTTCTTTCAACAGCAGGAGCCCTCACATGTCTGAACACATCACCTGACTGACTCAGGGTCCTGAGACGGAAGCAAGGGCAGAAGTAAGGGCGGAGTAACTGTCAACTGCAATAACAGAGGGCAAAGAAACGGGAGATCCCACCTCCCCCCTCCCCACTGGTGAGCAAAGGGAAAACAAAACGTGAACGATTTAACATCTATTCCTATTTTACTTAAATTAACTGTTACGGCAGGAATTAACAAACGGGGAAAGCACTCGGCTACCTTGCTCACTGCTCTCGGTTGGGGAATCCTCATGTCGAAGGAAAAATTTCACTTCTTCCCTGCGTGGCCCCCACTTCTGAAGATGTTCGTACATCATGTGATCAAAGGGTATGGGACGCTCTAGAAAAAAACCACATCTTACTTATTCCAGAAATAAAATGACTCCAACCAAAAGCAAAAAATAAATAAAAATAGATTTAAATAAATATACACATATACATTAGAATTCAAGGATATTATAAGCACTAAATTTTAATTCTAATGAAGTAAAAGCAGGAGTGTGAGTGGGAAATAATCTAGGTAACACATAAGCACGAGAAGTGTACATAAAAGCGATTCTGCAACATTAAATAGGGAACACTGGAAACTGCCCTCTATCATACTTATTTACTGTATCAGGAAGCAGTGTGCCTCTCAGTCTTCAAAGAAGCACATTAACAACCTGGCCCAGCATGGCCATTCACTACAATGCTGCGTGTGGCCATCAGACGCGCACGGGGCGCACAGGGCACACGTCTTGGCCAGTCAGGTACCGCTACTGGGAATGCTGGCCAAAATGCAGAGGCTAAAACTACCAAGTTCATAATAAAAAATACATTCTACAGAATTAAATGTACTAATGCACTTCAAATATTAAAGAAAAAAGCTCAGAATAAAATCCTAGTAGAATATCGACACCAGTGACTAGAGAAGAGCACGGACGTATTTGTTAAACTTACGAGGTACATTTCTTATGTTTATAATCCTAGTTTCCTTAGAACTGCATCATGTGTAGAAACAGAAAACAAAACAAACACAAAACAAACACAAAAAAACCTCGGTTGTTTGCCTTCTTCTTAGATATCTGAAGAACTGCTTATGTTCTGGATACTGATCCTGGGTTGATTACATATATTGAAAATAGGCTTGTCTTTTAATTTTGTTGGTGCCTTTTGTTATACAGAAGTTTAAAAATAATGTAAGCACTTATCGATCTTTTCTGATTTTGAGGTTTTTGAACAAATTCTCTTAACTCCAAGGTCGAAAGAATATTCTATATGTTTTTTCCTACAAATTATAAAGTATTGCTTTTCATTGTCCTTATGGAACTGGTTTTGCTTTTCCTACTTTCATCATCAATGGTCCCCACATCATTTACTTGCTAGTGTCTCCTTTCCTCATAGAGACACCTCTGAGCCGTCTCAGGGCTCCTCGGGCCCCGATCTCTTCTAGCGGGCGGGCTGTCACTCTACCTCCACGCCGCGGCTGCAGTCTCCACTGCTGTGGTTTTACAGTTGGTGCTGCCATCGGCTAGGACGAGTCCCCTCGTGTGGCTCATCTTTGAAACGGTCTTGGCATTGCCCAGCCCTTTGGGCTCACAACTATTTGAAAGGAGCTGCTTGTCAAGTTCTTTTTTGAAAGGTAGGCTTTTGACTGTAATCATACTAATTTATTTACAAGTAAAATTTGGGGAGATCTGAAATCTTTGTAAACCGGGTCTTCTAGTCCATGAACATGGTTCTGTCTCTCCATTTTTTTCAAGCATGTTGTGTTTTTCAAGGATTTTTTTTTTAATCACCATAGAGATCTTATAAATTTCTATTCCTTTGTACCTTACAGGTTTTTTGTTTACATAGCATTTAAAAATAACTTTCATTTTATCTATTTTTTTAATGTTTATTTTTGAGGGAAAGAGAGAGAGGCGGGGGAGGGGGGGTGGGGACAGAGGATCTGAATCAGGCTCCAGAGAGCCCGACGCAGGGTTCAAACTCACGAACCGCGAGATCATGACCTGAGCCGAAGTCAGGTGCTTAATCAACTGATCCTCCCAAGCACCCCCAAAATAACTTTCATTTTAGAATGATCTTAGACCTCTAGAAAAGTAGCCAAGACAGTACAGAGTTCTGATACCCCTTCGCCCAGTTTCCCCTAACGTTAGCATCTTAACTGAGTATCTCTGTCAAAGCTAAGAAATTTACACTCGTACGTTACTGTTAGCTAAATTCCAAGCTTTATCTGCACTCCACTGGTTTTTCCCCTAATGTCCTTTCTGTCCCAGGAACTGAACCAGAAAACTACAATTGCATTTACTTGTCTTAAACCCTAGGTCTCTGCTGGTCTGTAATAGTTTGGTCCTTCCCCGTTTTTTTCATGACCTTGACAGTTTTGAGGAGTTCCAGCCAGGTATTTTGTAGAATGTCCCTAATTCTAGCTTGTCTAGTGTTTTCCCCCTGGTTATAATGAGGGGATGGATTTTGGGGAGAACTCCACAGAGGTGAGGTACCTTCTCATCTCATACCAGGGTGCGCATGCCATCACCATGACAGATCGTGTGATGCTGGCCTTGACCTAACTTAGCTGAGGTGGTATCTGCCGGGTCCCCCGCTCCAAAACTCCCAACTACTACCTCATTCTCCAACAGGTCGCTGGCAAGTGGTGGGTGTGTAGTGCATAGGGAGGACCGTCGGCTGATGACATTGGCCTCTTTGTCCGGAAACATCTCCCCCAACATTTCCTCACATGCTGAGGACTGATCCACAGGACCTATTATAACATCTACCTCTGTAATAGGAAACTGGAGGGAATTTTTCTTTCTAAAGGGTTGTATACCTCAGGAACTGTCCCCCTACCCCCACTTGTTGCTGTTACCAACATTAACAAATGTGGTTTATGAAGGTGAAAAATGAATTGTATTGTGAAATTTTCTTTTCTGGTAATTTCTTGCTTAATTATTAATTATGCCTTTCTGTTTTACATTTTATTCGTGTTTACGTTTTAAAAATATTCCTGGAAGCCCAAAGCAGCAATTTTTGAAGACAATGTGTGAGATAAGAGAAATTCTAAACCTAGGCCTACATTCCAGAGAAATGAAAACATATGCCCCCACGAACACTTGCCCAGGAATGTTCACAGCAAGCATTATCACAGCCAAGAAGTGGAAGCAACCCAAATGTCCATCACCTGCTGAATGGAGAAATAAAATGTGATCTATCTTACAATGGATATTCTTAAGCCAAGAAAAGGAATTAAGTACTGAAACATGCTACAACGTGGACGCACCTTGAAAATATTATGCTAAGTAAAAGAAGCCAGACCAAAAAAGCCATGTATCGGATGACTGGGTTTACATGAAGTACCTAGAGGAGTCCAACACATAGAGCCAGATGATCACACAGTGGTTGCCAGTGGCGGGGGGGGGGGGGGGGGGATGGAAAGGTACAGACTTTGGTGACGGCTACACAACACTGTGAATGTCCTAAATACCCCTTAATTGTACATGTTAAAATAGTGATTCTTATGTGCAAATTTTATCTCCACTTAAAGGGGAAAAAAGGAAATCCTGAAATGCTCCCAATGTTGCTTGTGCCTGAAGTCAGGAAGGACATCAGCAAGACTAGGGGCTCACAGGCAGTGACCTGGGAGAGTGCCGAGGCGACACTGAGCAGTGTCGTCCACCTCGAGCACAAGCATATGGCTGGAGAGAGACCTTTCTCTAAATCTGCTCACCGGGAGAAAGCAAGAACTCTGCAGGCTGCAGTCCAATCATACATTCACAGTGTGATTTATTGCTCTACCCGAGGTTAAGTTCTACATTTCTTTCTTTCCTTTTTCTTTTTTTTAGTTTATTTATTTTTAATGTTTATTTTTGAGAGAGAGAGAGAAAGAGTGCGAATGAGGGAGGGGCAGAGAGGGAGACACACACAGAGTCTGAAGCAGGTTCCAGGCTCTGAGCCGTCAGCACAGAGCCCGACATGGGGCTTGAACTCACCAACTGTGAGATCATGACCTGAGCTGAAGTCGGACGCTTAACCGACTAAACCACCCAAGTGCCCCTTTAGTTTATTTACTTTTGAGAGAGCGAGGGAACGTGAGCAGGGGAGGGACAAAGAGAGAGGGACAGAGAGAGAGGGAGACAGAGAATCCCAAGCAGGCTCCATCCACATTGTCAGCAGAGCCCAACGCAGGGCTCAAACCAATGAACCATGGAATCATGACCTGAGCCAAAATCAAGAGTCAGACGCTTAACTGAGTGAACCACCCAGGTGCCCCAGTTCTAGATCTCTATAAAGAAAGAAGTCCTGCCAGTCACAGCAATGTAGCAAATGGTGCGCTCCTAACGTGCCTTTTCTGTGCATGTAAGCAAGCTCTGTCTTGTTCTTTAAATGTCAGGGCAAGTACAGAAACGGTCTCATCTCAGTTGAAAATGAAATCTGTGTTTGCTCAGCTCAAGTTTAGCACACAACTGAGTATTTGCACAGAAAAACCAAGCACAGAGTATACTTTAAAGAAGTAAATATCGGGGCGCCTGGGTGGCTCAGTCGGTTGAGCATCCGACTTCGGCTCAGGTCACGATCCTGTGGTTTGTAGGTTTGAGCCCCGCGTCGGGTTCACTGCTATCAGCTTGGAGCCTGCTTTGGAACCTCTGTCCCCCTCTCTCTCTGCCCTTCCCCCACTTGTGCTGTCTCAAAAATAAATGAAACATTAATTAAAAAAAAAAGTAAATATTATACATTTTTAGTTTTGAAAGTAACTTTTTATGTATATAGGCCCATATAAAAGATTTTTAAAAATCACGTGTACTGTAATTTCATAATGTTGAGGCCTATATGTAAGCCTAATCATGTTTTGCACAGAATTGTGCCTTAGGCCATATTTTATTCATATTGCTTTGGCTTATGGGGTTAAGTAGCTTCAGTTTTAGTCACTTTACTAATCAACATTATCCATAAGTTTTCATGTTTTTTACATTAATTAAAATAAATTCACAACCTTTATTTATTTTTCTAGCTCAATAAATGTTTACTGAATGAAAGAAAGAAAGACTTAATTATCAACAATTACCATAGAAAAATAAGTCACAGGAAAGTAATGTTGCCTTGACAACCTTTATTTAAATCTACCAAGTCTGAGCATAACTTTATAAAAATTAAACCCAATTTTGTCTTAAGTCAGTCATTTAACAAGTTTATCGTTTCCCTCTCTGAATTTAAAATTTCAGGGGCGCCTGGGTGGCGCAGTCAGTTAAGCGTCCAACTCAGGTCATGATCTTGTGGTTTATGAGTTGAAGCCCCGTGTCGGGCTCTGGGTTGATAGCTCAGAGCCTGGAGCCTGCTTCAGATTCTGTGTCTCCCTCCCTCTCTGCCCCTCCCCTGCTTGCCTCTCTCTCTCTCTCACTCAAAAATAAACATTAAAAAAAATTTTTTTTTTAATTTCAACGAAAAGATTAATTTCAAGAAAAGTAAGCTCAGTTTAACTCTCTTTTAAAAAAAAATAGTAAAGGCTAACTAAAACATCATTTTTGTTTGAAAGTGAAAACAGAACTACCCCACATATATAATATGTACTATAGGGGCGCCTGGGTGGCGCAGTCGGTTAAGTGTCCGACTTCAGCCAGGTCACGATCTCACGGTCCGTGAGTTCGAGCCCCGCGTCGGGCTCTGGGTTGATGGCTCTGAGCCTGGAGCCTGTTTCCGATTCTGTGTCTCCCTCTCTCTGCCCCTCCCCCGTTCATGCTCTGTCTCTCTCTGTTCCAAAAATAAATAAAAAAACGTTGAAAAAAAAAAAAAAATTAATATGTACTATATACCTCATCAGTATCCATAATGGAAATCTATGATAAGACTTACAAGTGTTCTTGGATAAGGCAAAAATAAAATTAAGTAGGAAATTTAACAAAAGGAAATGCTGAAGGTTCTACCTATATTCCTGATTTGCAATAGAGTGGACCCTGTGTGGGAAAGGGAAACCCAAGTACAGTAGGCTAATATAATAAACTGGCCAAATTAACACAAATTAACACAGTGTTACAGGCTGAGCTGTGTTCCCCCACTAATTCATATGTTGAACTCTTTGCAGAACCTCAGAATGCAACCTTTTGGAGACTGGATCTTTAAGGAGGTAATAAGTAAAAACGAGGTCACTGGGGTGGGCCTGAATCCAATATGGCTGGTGACCTCAGAAGTAGGAGATTAGGACACAGACACGCACAAGAGGGAAGACCATGTGAGGACAGGGAGAGAAGGTGGCATCTGTAAGCCAAGGAGAGAGGCCTCAGGAAAGACTAAGCCTGCCGACATCTTGATCTCAGACCTCTAGCCTCCAGAATTGGGAGAGAATGAATGTCTGGTGTTCAAGCCAATGAGGCTGTGATACTGTGTTATGGCAGCCCTAGCAACCTAACATACAGATCCACAGAGAAACAGTCTCTTCTCAAAAGCATTAACAATTATACTGGAGTATTATACTTATGACGTACTGATCACACTAATAGACCATGAATCGTAGATGCAATCATTTTTATGGAAAGATTCTCTGAAACCTGGAAATTACCGTAAGGTTTCTCTAGGGTAAAAAAGACAGAGAATGGCTACCTTAAGTGCTTTCCCCCTTCCTCCGAATCTTACCCACTAGAAAATAGCTCTTCAGGACCCAGCTTTGCTGGTCTGTTTTACTCAACGACTTGTGTTTACTAAGGAGATATGACAGTGAACAGACAAGTTCCTGCCTTCAGGAATTTTAATCCAATGAGAAAACTATAGGAAAGCTACTGTATTATGTTCTGATAAATAACTATGACAGTACTGGAACGCAGAGGAGGGATGCTTAACACCCTCTGAGATTCAAGGAAGGGAGGAAAGGCAAGGGATGAATAGAAGTTAGCCAAGCAAAGGGGGCAGGTGCTAGGGATTGTTCTAGACAATGAGAATAGCACATACAGAAGCCATGGCAAATACAGTACACTGTGACCCTCTACTGTGAGGTCAACCTCATTCCTGATGAGGTACAACAAACTATAATTACTTACCTATCCCCTCCTTCCTGTCACTGTTATCAGACTGATAACTGAGAACCTGCCCTCTTACTTCTGGTTTAGTAACAGTCCAACATTTATCAAAGTCAAGTTCCTCTCAATGTGCCCTGAAATCTCTGCTCTGAATTCTAAGGAGAACGTTAAAAGCACAAGACTTTGGAAGAAAATATTCAAGTATCACATACCTGATAAGGGATCTGTGTCTAGAATATATAAAGAACTCTTACTGGGGATGTATTGTATAGTATGGTGACTTTAGTTAATATTGTATTGCATGTTTGAAAGTTGCTAAAAGAAAAGATCTTAAAAGTTCTCTTCACGGGGCACCTGAGTGGCTCAGTCAGTTAAGCATCCAACTCTTGGTTTCAGTTCAGGTCATGGTTTCACAGTTTGTGAGACTGAGCCCCACATCAGTTTCAGCACTGACAGCATGGAACCTGCTTGGGATTCTCTCTCCCTCTGTCTCTGCCCCTCCCCCACTCATGCTCAGGCGCTCTCTCTCTCTCTCTCTCAAAATAAACATTTTTTTAAAAAAGTTCTTGGGGCGCCTGGGTGGCGCAGTCGGTTAAGCGTCCGACTTCAGCCAGGTCACGATCTCGCGGTCCGTGAGTTCGAGCCCCGCGTCAGGCTCTGGGTTGATGGCTCCGAGCCTGGAGCCTGTTTCCGATTCTGTGTCTCCCTCTCTCTCTGCCCCTCCCCCGTTCATGCTCTGTCTCTCTCTGTCCCAAAAATAAATTAAAAAAAAAAAAAAAAAAAAAAAAAGTTCTTATCACAAGAAAAAAAAAGTTTTGTAACTGTGTGGTGACAGATGTTAACTGGGCTTACGGCAGTGATCATTTCACAATATATACAAATATCAAATCATTAGGTAAACATGAAACTAATGCTATATATCAATTATACTTCAATTAAAAAAATAAGCAAAAGTTCTAATTATGTCTCAAGTTGACTGGGTAGCTCAGTCAGTTGAGTACCTCTTTTTTTTTTTTTTAATGTTTATTTATTTTTGAAGGAGAGACAGAGTGGGGGAGGGGCAGAGAGAGAGAGAGACAGACAGACAGACACAGAATCTGAAGCAGGCTCCAAGCTCTGAGCTGTCAGCACAAAGCCTGATGCAGGGCTCAAACTCACAAGCCATGAGATCATGACCTGTGCCAAAGTCAGTTGCTTAACCGACTGAGCCACCCAGGTGCCCCGAGCATCTAACTCTCGACACTCAGGTCACGATCTCATGGTTTGTGGGATTGAGCCTCGCACTGGGTTCCGGCTGACAGTGAGGAGCCTACTTGGGACTCTCTTTCTCTCCCTCTCTCTGCCCCTACCCTGCTTGCATGGTCTCTCTCAAAATTAAAAAAAAAAAAAAATTTTTTTAAATAAATAGACATTTCTCTAGGGGTATCTGGGTGACTCAGTCGGTTAAGCGTCTGACTCCTGGTTTTGGCTCAGGTCACTATCTCACGGTTTGTGAGACTGAGACCCGCATCAGGCTCCAGGATGACAGCATGGAGCCTGCTTGGGATTCTCTCTCTCCCTCTCTCTCTGCTCCTCCCACGCTCTCACTCTCTCTCAAAATAAATTAACTTTTAAATAGACATTTCGCTAAAGAAGATATGCAAATGGCCAATGAGCACATGAAAAGATGTTCAGCATCATTAGCCACTAGGGAAAAGCAAATCAAAACCACAAGATACCACTCACACCCACTAGGATGGGTGGAATTGTATACCTAATATCAAGTGTTGGCAAGAATGTGGAGTAACTGGAATAGACTGATGCTGAGAATGTAAAATGGTTGCTTTTGAAAACAGTCTGGCAATTCCTCAATGAGTTAAGCAATTACCACCCAGCAATTCTACTCTTAGGTATATACCTAAGAGAAGTGAAAACATACGTCCACACCCACATTTGTACATAAATGTTTATAGCAGCATTACTCAGGATAGCTAAAAGGTGGAAACAACCCAAATGTCCATCAACTGATCAATGGGTAAATGGAATCCACCCAATGGAATATTATTCAGCAACAAAAAGGAATGAAGTGTTGATACCAAAACAACATGAACGAACCTTGAAAAACATCATGCTCCATGAAAGCCAGTCAAAAGGGAATACATGTTGTATGATTACATTTATATGAAATATTCAAAACAAGAACATCTACAGAGACAGAAAAGAGATTAGGGGCAACCTAAGAACGGAGCGGGTAGGAAGGGAATAGGAAATGACTACTAATGGATATGAAGTTTCTTTTTTGCAGTGATGAAAATGTTCTTTGATTGTGGTGATGGCCGCACAGCTCTGAGTGTACTAAAATAACTGAATTTAGGTAATAGGTGACACTTTCAATAGGTGAATTGTATGGTATATGAAGTATATCTCAACAGAACTATTTAAAAAAAAAGTGTACGACTTTAGTGACTATCCCTAAGTACCCTTTCAACACTTCCATTTGGATGCCATCCCATTATCACCTCAGACTCAACAGGTTCTACCTGATCATTCTCTTACTTTCCAACACAGACCCATCCATACCCCAGTCACCTGTTTTTTTCACACCACAAAAAGGTTACCCTCCTCCACCAGTGCTGACGGCCTTTGTGCGAGCTAGTTCTATCTCTTCCCTGCTGCCTACTTTCTCTCAATACCAGTCCCTTAGCTATCACAGGAGCATGATACTTTCATAATCTTCTCCTGTTCCTCCTTCACAGTGCTTCCCTTGCTGAGTATACCGTATCTACATTCAGCCTCTCCTTTAGACTCCAAATTATTTTGCAGAATTTTCTGTATTCAGTATTATTTATGCTGATCTTCTCTGCCTAGCTGGATGACCAAGTCCTTAAATGTAAGAGCCAGGAGAGCAGAGCCTTGAACAACACAGATGTCAGGGACACTGAACCCCTGTGCAGTCGAAAATTCATGTTTAACTTTTAACTCCCCCAAAACTTAACTACTAATAGCCTACTGTTGGACAGAAGCCTTACTGATAACATAAATAATCGATTAACATATATTTGGTATGTTACATGTATTATATACTGTGATCTTACAGTAATACCTAACTTTTTCTTAATTTTGGGGGGGGGGGTGGTATTTCTAGGCTATGTGGTTCATCTGTGAGTTTTTCCAAACTGTTGCAAATCTCCAAAAACGTTTCCAATATATTCACTGAAAAAAATCCACATATAAGTGGATCTGCACAGTTCAAACCTGTGTTGTTCAAGGGTCAACTGCACTTGCTTTTTACAATTTAATAAATATTTATGGCGTGCCTAGTGTTTTAAGGGTTTTATGTACAGGGAAACATAAAAATGTTTCCGCCTTGAAGTATCAGGGAAAAGAAGATGAACAAGTCAACACATACCAAACAAAACACTGTAAAGTCTCAGAGCACACAGAGCTCTCAGTGGGTTAGCAGTGAGATCTAGAAAAACCTCATCTAAGAGCTGTATCTACTTTCCCTGCTCATTTCAGATGGCACAGATAAGGGTCAAATCACATCACATATATTTTACAAAGAGCATTTGTAAAATCTTTCTCCCATGTAATATGGTATCATTTTAATTATTCAATACCTCACTATCACAGATAACTAAGAACCAGAAACAGTATTTTGCATTTGATAAACATTACATTTGACGTACTTAGGAATCTCTATAGAACCTAATACATACCATTTCCCCTCCACACTTCAGCTAAATGGCAACTGCCCTCTCCAGGTTCCTTGCAAAATTCTACAACATCTCGACACGTTGTTTCTGGTGTTATGGGAACTTCTGTTAAAATCTGCTCGTTGTTGCTCAAGAACACGGTTAATATCATCTGTAAGAGAAAAGATTTAAGCTACAATTACAGTCATTATCATAAGGAGATCAATCTGTGAACTTAAAACGATCCCCTCTACCTCCCACTCCCCCACCTGTACCAAAGTGCCCTACAGGATTAACTTTCGGAAACAGATAAGCTAATCCAAAAGTCATGTCGAGTGGCAGTCGGAAGAGCACGGAACTCTTGACCTCAGAGCTGTGAGTTCAAGCCCCACGTGAGGTGGAGAGATTACTTAACAAACTTAAAAAAACTAAAAGATAAATATAATCTGCGTAGAGAAATTAAAATGTAAAACAAGTCACAAGAATTCCCAAAGGGAGCAGTATTAGAAGGGACCCAACAGCACTACCAGATATTATGAAGCCCCAAAAGGACATAGCAGAAGCACATGAACCTATCAGGGCAACAAACTCTCAAGTCCAGACATGGTGTGAGTGAGGAAGGAGATGCCTCCACAGTGACGAAGGAAAAGACCGTGCAGTGAAGGAGGTCTGATCAATTAAAACTCCCAGCTGCAAGGGAAAACTGGCTTTATACTGCACATCATAGACCAGCATAAGTTCCTAATAGATCAAATATTCAAATATAAATCATAAATTTATAAAAGCTTAAAATAAAACCAGGTAAATTCCTTCTTATAACCTTGGAGTACAGAAGTTCATTCTCGCTATAACTAAAAAAAAAAAAAAAAAAACACCCAGACGCTACAAAAAAAAGATATATTCAAGTAATCAAATAAATGAATCTTTTACAAAGCAAAAAGAAACAGGAAAAAATATCTGCAATGCGTATGACAAATAAAAGGCTAAACTTCTTAATATATAAAAGGTTTCTAAAACTGGTAACAAAAAGACCAAATATCCAATTTATTTTTAAAAACTGGCTGAGGAAGGGGCATCTGGCTGGCTCAGTTGGATACGTGCAACTCCTGATCTCAGGGTTGTGAGTTCAAGCCCCACATCGAGTGTAGACATTACTTAAAAGTTTAAAAAACATTGGTTGAGGAAATACAATATACCACAATAAAATGCAAATGCCCTTAAACATGAAAATTTATTATCACATATTTGAAAAAGAGTAAAATAAAAATTGTCCAGCTTTTTTTTAATCTTAAAAAAAATCCTACCATTTTGATCTAAGCTATAAAGTGATCATAATGGAAGGAACTTCTTCAAAAACATTTCTCCCAAGGTACGACTGAAACTGAAGATTTTCTTCAGTCAGACATACTATGAAGGACTTCAGTTTGTTCTTTGAACAAAGTCAGAAGCAAAGTCTGCATTTGTCCCCACAACCCCCTCTCACTTAGAACCTCAGCAGCTGATTAAGTACTTTATTTTAGTTCACCGTTAAAGAAATTTTTTCTCAGAGGTGCCCTAAATTCCTACATCCTGAGATTAAATATCCTCACGTTGACGTTCGGGAACCAACACCGCGCCCCCCCCACCCCCACCTCAGCCTGTCCTTCTGAGGGGGAGGGGCCGTGCATTTTCTGAACGTAAATCAGGAGAAGTCACTCCCTTGCTTAAAATATTCAGGAGCTCCACGAGGCTCAAGAGCAGCCCTTCCCCAAACATTTGTTTTCTAGTGATGAACAGCAAACAGGCATCTTCACTGAGCACCTCAGAGTCGAATGTTCACGTGAACCTCTACTTCCTCCCCCCGAGACTCTTCTGGGGCTTGATCTCCCTGGAACTCTGTCTGAGAAAAGCCTAGACTTCAGGGTGAGCTACCACTGCCAGCCCGATTCGGTGTCACCTTCCTGGCCTTCCGGTGGCCCGCCCCCCCCCCCCCCCCCAGCCCCAGGCAAGTGCTGTCAGGCTGCTGCCCCAACCCCCCCCCCCCCTTGCTTGACAACTCCAGTTCACCCTCCAAAATCCAGTTCACGTGCTACCACCCTTGCAAAACCTCCCTTGGCTGCCTCTGCTCACCAGGGAGGCCACATGATCCGTCCTTTGTGACCTAGTTCCTCTTCACATACATCTTTATTACATCACAGCACGAACATGTCCTCCGGCCCACGAGGCTCCAGCAGGTCACTTCTGAGTCTGTCACCTGCTGCTGCCTGGCCAGGATCTGGGGCGGGGCAGGCCCACGGAAATCCGGTGGACTCCATGAACGACACACTGAGAAGACTCTGCCCCACCGTACAACTGGGGAAGTACTGCATATAATCTAAGATACGTCCAGTTTGTCCAGTAACAAGCATGGTTCCCCTCAGTTCTTCTTGGATATTACAAATACATTTCAATTCTATAAGAACTTAAGCAGTTATTTCTGCTCACTAACCCATATGAGGAAATTATAAAAATGGGGGCTTTGGAATACTGAAATAAATGGCCTGGAACCTACAGAATTTGGAATAAAATAGTAATTCCTGGATCCAGTGCAAACAAGTCCAGAACTGAAGGGCCTTAATGCTTTAACCATTTCTTTCTTTCTTTTTTAAATGTTTTATTATTTGTCAGAGTCGGGGAGGGGCAGAGAGAGAGAGAGAGAGACAGACAGACAGACAGACAGAATCCAAAGCAGGCTCCAGGCTCTGAGCTGTCAGCACACAGCCCGACGCCACCCAGGGCTTGAACTCACAGACCTTGAGATCGTGACCTGAGCAGAAGTCAGCCGCTTAACCGACTGAGCCACCCAGGTGCCCCAATACTTTAACAGTTTCAACAGAACCAGAATATATTTTTATTCTTGTTCACACACATTTATTTTACACTGCTAATGGTACATTATGTAATTTCATAGCCAATGCTTTTCAAGATCTAGCAATATATTTACCTAAATCATGCTTTATAAATCAAAAAAATCAAATTAGTGAAAATATATTTCTTCTTCTTCTTTTTTTTTTTTTTTTTTTTTTACTACCTTCCCTTTAAGGGCTAACACTACAGTTCACTAATTAGCAGAGTGAACACTCTGTTTCCCTCAGTTCCTCAGAGTATTTTAAGTTCATTTATTTTGAGAGAGCATGAAGGGGAGAGGGACAGAGAAAATCCCAAGCAGGCTCTGCACTGTCAGCACCGAGCCCAACGCAGGGCTTGAACCCACGAACCGTGACATCATGACCTGAGCCAAGGTCGGACGCTTAACTGACTGAGCCACCCAGGGGCCCTTTACCAGGGTATTTTTATTCCTTATCCCTCCACCCCTGCCTGCGCAGCCCATGGTATGTTCTCAGTACCACGGGGCAGTGAATGTTTACATCATCACTTGCTCCTGGAAGACAGAACCCTGGCCAGAGCGGGGACCAGTATGGCACCCCCACCACGGCACAGGGCAGCCCCGTCAGCATGCACTCACAAAAGCTCGGCTTGCGCTCATTTGCTCTGAAAAGCAGAGTCTCTGATGAACATGTTGGCAGGATGAACAATGGAATGACACTATTTTGGGACACTTTTTGAATTACCCAGACTTTTCAGCTCACGAGTAAGATCAACATGGTGGGGTGGGGGAGGAGAGGCAGCATGGCACACTTAGGAGTCTGAACACTTAATTGTAAAAGCTAAGCCCTCCCAGATAACCTACCCCAAAGTCACTAAACACTACCTCAGGTTTTAAGCTCTGTTCTGTAATCTTTAGTAAACCCTATCTTTTCTAATCTTAGCAAACTTCATTTTCCCTAATCTCTAATTACCCAATCCAAGCTAATTTCATTATAATCATGACAGATTTAAAAGCTTTCAAGCTAAATGAAACTGGCATTGACCTGGATAGTGCAGGCTTCCCTAGAGCATCACCTAAGATTAATGCTGAGAAGGCTGCCGTTATTCTAGCAAGATCTCCTTCACTGAGGGAAACTGAACACCTCCAACACAAATATCGTAGCATATTGATCCTACAAGCACTGTTTTGTTTACATTTTCACATCTCTGAAATCACAACATATCTTACAATGGACAGCATGTCACAATCCAACAGGTAGTATTTTTTTCTCTCTTAATAGTAAGTGTAAGACAGAGATGAAACCCAACAGGATTAGGGAACCTAAAGAAAACAAGTGCAGGAAAAAAGAAAAGAAGTTAAGGTTTATCCTTCCTAGAAAATGAATATGCTGAAGATAAAAGATTTGGTTAACTACATTAGAAAAACATGCAAAGATCTGTACCGCCAGCTGTCACAAATAGAGCACGTGACGACAAGACACCCACCTCAAACCATTCCAGACAAGTCACAGCCACAGACCCTGCTGGCCCTGCTCCCCGTCCTCAGTCACCCCCAAACGTCCGCCTCCGCTTGGAAGTTTTCCTGACACCGGTGTTCACCCTTCCTGACCCAACCTGAGATCCAGCCTCCTGTTCCACTTTCCTGTGGCAGACTGTGGCTACTTGCAGTGCAATCAATATTCCTACATGAAATAATGGATGTTTTCTTGCTTACGTCCTCTAGCAGAACAGTATAGTGACTCACGGGAATGAGTTATATAACCCATTATCAGGCTCTGAAATCGTCTAAGTTTGTCTCAAGCTGTGTGTGTATTTATTGTTTAAAAAATCTAAAAATCCCCAAACCACTATAAGGCTGCTGAACTCAGAGCCTGAGTACGATGCTGGACACGTAAATGGTGCTCAGTAAAGGAAGGCAGACCAGCAAGCAGGTAACTGTATAACCCTATGAACTAACTTGGGAGGTCACTTTATCCTTACTTTCAAGAACATTTGAGCTACATAAAGAAAATCAACTAATCGCTAATAACCACTGATTTACATATCCACACATATCCTTTAAAATGTTCACAAATTTGGTATTTAAAGGATGTTCTTGGGGTGCCTGGGTGGCTCAGCTAGTTAGGCGTCCAACTTCAGCTCAGGTCATGATCTCACGGTTCGTGGTTTGGAATCTCTGTGCTGACAGTGCAGAGCTTGCTGGGGATTTTCTCTCTCTCCATCTCTCTCTGCCCCTCCCCCATGCATGCGCACGTGCTTTCTCTCAAAATGAAATAAACTTAAAAAATAAAAATACAACAAAATGTTAAACAGATTTACATGATCCCACAATTCCACTCCTACTTACCCAAGAGAATAAAAACACATGTCCATACAAAGTCCTGTATGTAAATGCTCATAGCAGCATTATCCATAACAGCCAAGATGAGGAAGCAACCCAGATGTCCACCAACCAATAAATGGATAAATAAAAGGTGACATATCACGCAATGGAATATTATTCAGCCATAAAAAGAAACAAAGTGCTGGGGCACCGGCTGGCTCAGACGGTAGAGCATGCGACTCTTGATGTCAGGGTCGTGCTCATAAGGAAACGTGAAATAAGCCAAATTCTGTCATTGGCTCTACCACTGACTTGGCTGTGCCTGCCTGGGGAAGCAGCCCCTCCCGTCGCTACAGGTCATGGCTTCTCATCAGCAGCTCAGCAGGTAACGTGGATAGGACAACGCTTCAGGACAACGCTTCTCCGAGTTTGCTGGGCCTCACCCCCTCAGGTGAAACATCAGATCCCTTAGCTCACCAACCTCACCTACTTCCATTTTCTAGTGGAAAAGGAACTCAGGGACGACAAAGATAACTGAGGAGAAATCAAACAATAAAAGCTATACCACACTGCAGGTACTGGTAATAAATAACTCACCTGGCAGCTTATAAATAAGTAGCTCAGAAAAGCCATAAAAAGCAACAGCTGGAGTGCAGGTAAAGAAACATCAGAAGACCCTTTCAAGTTTTCTAGTGGGCTGTGTGCCCCAACACGAGAGTCAACATTAGCTCCCTTCTGACCCTAGCGTGTTGTAACACTGTTCACCAATTCACCAATTTAAAATCTCAGAAACATCAGGGCTGTAAGGAAAACTAAGTCTAAGACATCGCCCTGTGTGCCTCATCCCACTTCCCTAAACCAACCTCTCAAAGACTGAAACACATGCCAGGAAGCCCTTGCCCACTCACACAGAGCAAGGAGCATAAAGTAAGACGAACCTGGGAGGTACCCTAGCCTCCCTTCTCTCTCATGCTCCACAAACACGTTAGTAATACTGCTGACCCTAATTTCAAAGTACACCCAGAATGTGACTTCTCTTTTCCACTGCTGCTACCCTGGCCCAAACCACCACTACCACTCAGCTGGACATTTGCAAGAGCAACTTAATTGGTCCAGTTTTCATTCTTGCCCTTCAGGTATTATCACTTCGCTCAATACTCTCAAGTAGTTTCCTACCTCTCTCAGAATAAATTCCAAAGTCCTAAGTACCATCTGTAAGGTCCTACATGATCTGCATCTCTCTCTCTCTCTCTCTCTCTCTCTCTCTCTCACACACACACACACACACACACACACACACACACCTTGATCTTTCCTCTTACCGTACACCGCCCTTCACTTCCCTGCCCCAGCCACAATGAAAGAACACATTTTCACTGTTCTTCCAACAGAGCAAGCCAACTTCTGCCTCAGGGCCTTTGCACTGGCTGCTCTCTACCTAGACCACTCTTCCCCCAGCTACTAATAGGACTGTATTATTCTCTTCTTTCAGGCCTCTGCCCCAGTGTCACCTTATCGGAGGAGCTTTCCCTCATCGAACTATAATTCTTTTATCATACTGCTTTTTCTTTTCTTCTTAGCACTCACCACCACCACCTAATCTAGGTTATGTATTTATGTCTATCCTCGTTCTCCTCTCATTGGAACACAAGCTCCCTGAGAAGAGGAATTTTAGTTCGGTGCTATATCACCAGTGCTTGCAGTAGTGCCCAGAACATAGTAGGCACTCAATAAACCTCTCCAGTTATATATCATTTTTTCTCTTTTAAGTTTGTTTATTTTTGAGAGAGAGAGAGACAGAGACACAGTGAGCGCACACACACACACACACACACACACACACACACACACAAGCTGGGAGGAGCAGAGAAAGGGAGAGGGAAGAGAGAGAATCCCAAGCAGGCTCCACGCTGTCAGTGCAGAGCCTGACACAGGGCTTAAACCCAGACTATGACATCATGACCTGAACTGAAATCAAGAGTTGGACGTTTAATCGACTGAGCCACCCAGGTGCCCCAAAATTTCTTTTTTCAATAGGTTGAGTTAGAAAGGGTAGGCACACACCTTCTCATCTTCAAGGTCTCTATAGAAAAAGACTGCCAGTATTTTATTCCTCTAATCAGTAAGTTAGTCCACATCAGAGAGAAGAAAAAAAAAAATCTTTGAAAAATGAAAGTCAGGAGCCCATTACACACACACACACACGCATGCACGCGCGCGCACACACACACACACACACACACACACACGTTAACACCGGGCAGATTTCCTTGTTAAAGCCTTCCCTCCTCCCACAAGGTGGCACTGCAGGGCATCAGGGAGTGAGTGTTCCTGCCCCGCTCAAGTAGGGGAGGAGTAAGATTAACTACAAAGAAAACAGAGGAATAGTTTAATAGTAATAGTTCAATTTCCAAAATTGGGATTTGCATTGTTTTGGAATAAAACAGAACTGGCCTTTGGAGAGTGACGGGATTTTTTCCTAAGAAATGAGAAGTGCAAACCTGCAGGGCTGCATCTTTAACCCTCATGAGGGAACAGATACATTTAAATATCTGAGTAGTTGATCTCACAGTTTGTGAGTTCCAGCCCCGCGTCGGGCTCTGTGCTGACGGCTTAGAGCCTGGAGCCTGCTTCAAATTCTATGTCTCCCTCTCTCTCTGCTCCTCCCCCGCTCATGCTCTGTCTCTCTCTCCTTCAAAAATAAATAAGAACATTAAAAAAAAGTTTTTAAATATCTGAGTAGCATCTATTCAAAGTTAAATGTCCATTAAACTAGATCCTCAATAACCGTATCAATTGTTTAGTTCAAATCACTGTTTTTATTTGCTTCAATAATTAAACATTTAAAAAGTATACATTCTAACATACAAAAATTCCCTCTCACCAATTTGAGTAGATGAAATCTGGGTTATACCTTATCGCTGGGAATACAAACCATACACCTTAGCTTCCCTTCACCTTATTAATGTCCTATTTAAAAGCATATGCATATAAAGGAAACCTGTGTAAAACCATGCAGAAATGCAAAATTCACAAAACTTTCCATAATGCTTTAGATATGTCATTACTATCAGGTGTGGAGGTGATGCAGCTGACCAAACTGAATCTAGTCACTAAAATTTAAAGAATCTTCCACAATAGGGGCACCTGGGGGGCTCAGTCGGTTAAGCGTCCAACTCTTGGTTTCAGCTCAGGTCATGATCTCACAGCTCCTGACTTCGAGCCCTGCACTGGGTTCCATGCTGGTGCAGAGCCTACTTGGGATTCTCTCTCTCCCTCTCCTCCTCCCCCGCTTGCTCTCTCTCTCAAAATAAAGAAAAACACTGAAAAAAACCCCAGAATCTTCTACAATAGATAAAGGGCAGTATCAACTCTGAACTCCTGTTGATCCGCGTCAGGAATCACTGCCTGGTAGGACAGCTGCTTGACTGCCATCGTCCAAGTGGACAACACCGGGAAAGCAGAACAAACATAGATTTTCAAACCACAGGCGGTGACCTACCAGTGGGCTATAAAATCAATTAGTGCCTCAAGGGCCAGTTTTAGATTTTAATGGAATAGAACATAAAAATATAAAATAGTGTTAAGAGAACAAAAAGACAAACCACAGACTGGGAGGAAATATTTACAAAATATATATCTGATAATGGACTTATATCCTATAAATATACAGAGAACTCTTAAAATAAGCAAACCAATCAAAGTATGGACAAAAGATTCCAGAAGATCAAATAAGACATACAGATGGCAAACAAGCAGACAAGATGCTCAACCTCACAGATCACCAGGGAGTTGCAAATTAAAACAACAGCGACACCACACACCTACGAGAAGGGCCAAAACCCAGAACACAGACACCACCAAATGCTGATAAAGAGGCGGAACAAAGAGAGCTTGCTGGTGGAAATGCAAGATGGCACAGCCACCCTCTGGAGGGCTGCCTGGCAGTTTCTTACAAAACTAAACATACCCTGACCGTATGATTCAGCAACGGAGCTGCTTGATATTTACCCAAGTGAGTTTGAAACTTACATACAAAAGCCTACACAGGAATGTTTATAGCGGCTTCATCCCAAACTTGGGAGCCACCAAGATGTCCTTCAGGAGGTGAATGGATAAACAGACAGTGGTCCATCCAGACAATGGAATAGTATTCAGTGATAAAAAGTGACAGCTGCCAAGTCACAAAAAGACACAGGAATTTTTTAAGATTTGAGACACCGAGGGATCTTAAATGCATACTACTAAGCGAAAGACACCTATCTGAAAAGGCTACACAATGTATGATCCCAACTAAATGACATTCTGGAAAAGGAAAAAACTGTGGAGATGGTAGAAAGATGAGCAGTTGCCAGGGGTTTGGGGGACATACCCATATTCTATATGATACTGTAATAGTGGATAAATAACATTACACATTTGTCAAAACCCACGGACCTGTACAATATAAAGAGGGCACCCCTGGGTAAATTATGGCCTCTAGTTGAATAATTTATCAACATTAGTTCACCAATTATAATAAATGTAGCACACTAAAGCAAGATGTTAATGACAGGGGAAACGGTTGGGGCTCAATTTTTTCTATAAACCTAAAACCGGTCTAAAACAATAAAGCTTATTAACTCAAAATAAAAAATGAAACAATACACTACACATAGTAAGGGTAAGTGTGGTCCCTTGAAATTCCAACTACATGTATTTATACAGAGAGATGCATGTGTGTGTCACCCTGGGTCACCCTGTAAAAGGTACTTCCTAGTGTGGGTCACGGTCTAAGTGGTTTAAAAGACACTGCTTCTCAGGGCCTCATGAAACCCAACGAAATGAAAATTCACTGCATTGCCACCACTGTTTATCAGTGCTTATTATTAGGCACTGATACACACACCACACATTCTCAATTCCCACAGCAGCTCTGCAGGACAAACAGCACCCTTCATTTTACAGAGTAGAGAAAGGAGGCGTGCAGGGGTTCAATTACCTGTCCAAGGTCACTGAGCTCATTAATACCAGAGCAGGATGCAACCCCAGTCTGACTCCCAAGCTCTGCTCTGAATCACTAACCTGCTTGAGGCACTAAAGAGCAAACGTTTTAGGGCACCTGGGTGGCTCAGTCGGTTAAGCATTCGACTTCGGCTCGGGTCATGATCTCGCGGTTCACAAGTTTGAGCCCCGCGTCAGGCTCTGTGCTGACAGCTTGGAACCTGGAGCCTGCTTCAGATTCTGTGTCTCCCTCTCTCTCTGCCCCTCCCCTGCTTGTACTCTATCTCTGTCTTCCCAAAATAAATAAATGTGAAATAAAGAACAAATTTTTTAATAAATAACTTTCTTACTTATACTCCCCATTATTTAGTAACTTCTCAATTAACTAAGTTTAATCTAGTGTTTATATTTGAAACTGTCTGAAATGCAAAGTTAATCATTATACAAGGGAACCAAAACAAAGAAACGTGTATTTTTTCTAATTAATCAACTTAACTGTAAAGATTATCTGGCTAAAACCATATAAATGTTCTAATTAAATTTTCTTGACCTTTCAAACATTTATGTATACCCCAAATCCTCAGAATAAGACTTCGTCTGTCTATATATTCCTTTGTAAAATTCAAGAAAATATATTCCTATACGTATTTTTTAAAACTTATCTACCTACTACTAGGTATACAGCTAAGAGAATTAAAAGCATGTCTTACAGGTTTTCTTACACAGAAATTCGAGCAGAAATGTTCACAGCAGCATTATTCATAATAGCCAAAAAGTGTAAACAGCCCAACTGATGAATGGATAAACCAATGTGGTGTATTTCTAGAATGAAATATTACTTGGCCTTAAGAAGGAGCTACAACACAGATGGACTTTAAAAAGATTATGCCTGGGCTCATAAATCTGAAGCAGCCAGATACAAAAGTCACATATATGATTCCATTTACATGAGACGACCAGACTAGGCAAACCTGTTGAGACAGAAAATACAGCAATCTGACTGCCGGGGGTTGGGGGCAGGAGAAATGGGGAGTGACTGCTAAAGAGTACACAGTTTCCTTTTGGAGTGACAACAATATTCTAAAATTAGACATGGTGATGGCTACCCAATGCTGTGAATATATTAAAGCCACTGAACTGTACACTTTAAAAGTGTGAATTTTATGGTATGTGAATTATATATTAGGATAGTTGTCCCTTAAGAAAAAAAAATTTCTAGCTATGCCAATTATCTAACCTGTATAATCTATACAATCAGTAAAATATTTTTCCCAACGGAAATAACATTAAATATACGTTATCGCCTTGTATAGGTTTCTTTTATCAAATAATAAACATTTATAGTTGTACAAATTCTGTTTTTTCATGTCTGTTAATATCAAAAGTACTAATTCTTTTGTCGGTAGGAAAAAAACCTTAAAGATATTTAGCAAAATAATGTCTCTGAAGAGCACTTTAATATAATCACGTGTATAGATATACCACAGTCAATTCTACTCATCTCATGACACAAAATCCGAATAGTTTGCAAAGGAAATGCAAGTCCAGTAACACTCCTATCTTTTTCCAACTGGTTGGCCATTTTCTCTTTCAGATTTGAGCCAGCTCTTGAATACCACGATCCCACTCTGAGTTTGCTTATAATGCTCTCAACTACCACGCTTGAAATGTTTCTCATCTTTAGAAAACTACGCGAAAGTGAAGTGTGGAAAACAAAAGTCCCACTGCCTAGAGCTTATCTGTGCCATTGACAAAGGAAAAATACTCAAATAGATGTCCCTTGGGCCTTGTGGAATCTCAATCCAGGCACTAATGACATGAGCCATGATAAGACGTCCTAATGAAACAAGACAGACCACCCTTGTTACAGCAGAGTGATATGGTAGATGACGTTTCACCTAATTCGGTGAGTTCCGTGGAAGAAAAGTTCAGCGTTAGCATTGTTCAATAACAACTGTAACCAGGATCTAGAAATCACTATGAAAGTGAAAAATAAACATTAATTTACCAACCTCCACACAAAACAGTCATAAAAAAAAGACTGCCTAAGCATTCTGAATAACTTTAAAAAGTGAAACCTCCACATTTTATGTTTTCACAATAAATGCCTTCTTGCTAATATTTTATGCTAGCAAAACTTCTTGTTGGAGTGGCATACATACAGAGCTACAAATTTCTTTTTTCAAATTGTTATTGACATATTTTAAAGTTTATCTATCTAATCTCTACACACAACGTGGGGTTCAAACTCACGACCCCAAATCAAGAGTTACGTGGTCTTCTGACTGACCCAGGCTGGCACCACCTTTTGGACTTTTATTCTATAACCTCAATTTTTTTAAGTTTTATTAAATATTTTTAAGATTTTATTCTAGAGTGCGTGTGAACAGGAGAGGGACGGGGAGGGAGAGACGGGAAGTGACACAGGGAGGGAGAGAGACAGAGAGAGAGAGAGAGAGGGAGGGAGGGAGGGAGAGAGGGAGGGAGGGAGGGAGGGAGGGAGAGAGGGAGAGGGAGGGAGGGAGAGAGGGAGGGAGAGGGAGGGAGAGGGAGGGAGAGGGAGAGGGAGAGGGAGGGAGAGGGAGGGAGAGGGGGAGAGGGAGAAGGGAGAGGGAGAGAGGGAGAGAGGGAGAGGGGGAGAGGGGGAAAGGGAGAGAGGAGGAGAGGGAGAGAGGGAGAGAGGGAGAGAGGGAGGGGGGAGGGGGGAGGGGGGGAGGGGGGAGGGGGAGAGAGGGAGAGGAAGGGGGGGGGGGGGGAGGGAAGATCCACACTCAGTGTGGAGCCCGACACAGGGCTTGATCTCATGACCCTGGGATCATGACCTAAGCCGAAATCAAGAGTCAGATCCTCAATCACCTGAACCACTCAGGCACCCCTTTTTTAAGTTTTATTAAAGCCAGATGATTTTTTTTTTAAATGTAAGCTCTATACCCAACATGGGACTTGAACTCATGACCTTGAGATTAAGAGTCACACGTTCAACCGACTAAGCCAGCCAGGAGCTCCCATATTGACATGCTTTAGATGTTCAAAATGAGAATGACATTTATAAGACCCTT
Source organism: Panthera leo (assembly GCF_018350215.1). Classification (NCBI taxonomy): domain Eukaryota; kingdom Metazoa; phylum Chordata; class Mammalia; order Carnivora; family Felidae; genus Panthera; species Panthera leo. The sequence goes on from NC_056684.1 coordinate 144,734,010, forward strand.
AACATGAAAGGACTTTAACAATTTATTGATAATAAGAATACCTATTATTTCCATGCTTACGATGTTCATGGACAGGCCCTTTGTTTACCTATATTATATCACGTGGTTCTCCCAAAAGGCCGAGGGAGCAAGTTGCTAAGATGATCCGGTCATTATAGATAGACTGAAGGGTTGCCCAAGGACACATAACTAAAAAGTGCCAGGACGTCTGACCCAAGAGCATCTGACTCCAAAGCTTAAGTTTCTATTCGAATAGTTCAAGGACAAAACAGTGCTAAAATTCACTAACACTTAAAAAAAAAAAAACAAACCCACACAACTATTCAAGTTCTTCATCTTGATGAAAGTGTAAGAATCCATTTTTATCCCAGAGTTATCAGATAAGAACATAAACTCCAACCACTTTTCACAAGGGAAGAACTCACTTCATATAATGTACAAGTACCTTTGAACAGAACACTGTAGGTATGAATTTAAGAGGGAACTGTAGAGATTCATTACAAGACCCAAGATGGGTGTACTCAGCAGCCTACACAGCCTCCAGGCAGAAACGATCTCACTAAAGAAAGGCTGAGAGGAAAAGTCTGAAGCCTTTCCACTCGTTATGAATTCACCTCTTCTAGGGACCTGGCCTGGGCTCATAAAGATGTGGATTCATGAAGATTCACCTGAGGTTTGGTTCTGCTCAGATACAGAAGCTGGGGTCTGCCCAAGAACCTTTACAAAACTTGCGTACAATCTGCAAAATTTCAGCACCATTCCTTTTGAAGACAGAATTACGTATTCCATCATTTATTAAAACAGTAGGCTGCATATGAGTTTTATTATTACACGGCCATAGTTTTTTATCTTTCTAAACAATAACTTATGGGGCACCTGGGTGGCTTAGTCAGGCATCTGACTTCGGCTCAGGTCATGACCTCACAGTTTGTGGGTTCGAGCCCCGTGTCGGGCTCTGTGCTGACAGCTTGGAGCCTGGAGCCTGCTTCAGATTCTGTGTCTCCCTCTCCCTCTCTGCCCCTCCCCAGTTTGCACTCTGTCTCTGTCTCTCAAAAATAAACAAACATTGAAAAAATTTAAACAAACAAACAAAGACTTATGTGAATCACCTTACTTCTGAATGTTAGTATTGTCAGGAAGTTATGCATTTTCAAAAAGCGAAAAGAATGAGCATTCTCTCAGCACCTCCTAGACAATGACACACCAATCATGGCAGTCCTCGTGGTAACCTCAGGGCCCCCAACTGCGATGTCTTTTAGATGGCAATTCTCTCCACTCCTCTCTGGGACTCACACTTGGGCAAGTTTCCAGGGTCATGGTTATTCTACATGCCCACCGCTCTTGCCATTGCCGGCTCAATGAAGGAAAACACAACAAAAAGTGCTTTTTTTATTCCACAAGTATTTACCGAGTGCCTACTTTGTGTTGGAGATCCGGCACTGACAAAGCAGACAGGGCTCCTGCTTGTAGGGATCGGATTATAGTCTGGGGAAAAAGACAAAAAAATAAGTAGACAAAAAATATAGTAGGGTGGGTGGTGATATACCCTATGAAGAAAAACAAAACAGGCAAAGGAGACAGGGAAGAGGACAATTTTAATTTTAAATAAGGTGTCCGAAAAGGCCTCACTGAAGGAAGTGAGTAAGCCTGCAGAAAGCTTGCAGGAAGAGCACTGGAGCAAGTGTCTAAGCCCCCAGGCAGAAAGAATGCTTGGTAGGATTCGGAGTCAGCCTGGCTGAGCACACAGATCAGGGGGAGGAGTAGGGAGGACAGGTAAACTACTAACTAGGCTTGGCTCAGAGAGCTCGGAAGCCCTTGGAGGGCTGTGAGCTAAGTAAGAAGTGGCATGTTTTACCATGACGACTTGCAGGCTCACTCTGGCTGCTTTGTTGACAACTGACTGAGGGAGGGGAAAGAGCACAGAAATAAGAAGGCCCCTCGGGAAGCTAATATAAGAATCCAGGAGGGGAATCCAGGAGGGAGAATCCTGGAGAATCCAGGAGGAGAATCCAGGAGGAGAACCCAGGAGGAGAATCCTGGAGGGAGCACAAACTAGAAGCTGAGTAGGCTGCAGAGATAGCTCTGATGAGCGTGTAGACAAAACGGATGTGGCCTGGAAGAGAGAGAGGCTGTGCCCCGGAGAGGCGGGCCGGCTATGCCTGGGCCAGTTCAGTTGCCCAGCTCTTCCATCGGCGTCCATGCAGTAAGGCCCTCCTTTTCCAAGATGTTTCTTTAGAAAGCAGAAGTTGGTTTTTGCCACTTGAACCCAAAATGACCTTAATTACTAAAATAATTACCATTTTACAAAGGAGAAACCTGAGGTTCTTGCACTCAAGGCTCAGCATGCATCAGCTAGGAAACAAAACAAAACAAAACAAAACAAAACAAAACAAAACAAAACCGAGGGGCGCCTGCCTGGGTGGCTCAGTTGTTTAAGCATCTGACTCTGATTTCAGCTCAGGTCATGATCTCGTGTTCATGAGATCAAGCCCTATGTCGGACTCCATATTAACAACTAGAGACTACTTGTGATAGTCTCTTTTTGTCTCTCTTTCTCGAAATAAATAAACAAACATTTTAAAAAATCCAAGTGTTAGTTCTAGATTTGGTGAAGTGTCATCTGGAAATCAACTATTCAAAAAAAAAAAAAAAAAAAAAGAAAGAAAAGAAAAAGGTTTAGCACTCATCCAAGGCACCACAGTTACCAGGGAGCTGAGCCCACCTATGAACACCAGTTTGACTAACCCCAAATCCTGTGCTTGCTTCCTCACCAAACACTGCCTCCCAGGCCCCAACGGGTCCTCCACCTGCAAGCTACTAAAACAAAAACAACAGCGGAGGTGCGGAGGGAGCAAAGGTCAGCGAGAACACCTGCTTCAGGCCCAACACTTTACGAGGCCGAAGCAGGGACTGTCCAGCCATGGAGATGTCGTCTCCTCTCGCTCCACCCCACAGGGTCAAGAACCTCAGGCAACTCGGTTTGGCAAACACAGGCAAGTCCCAGCTCTGTACCAAATTGAAAGCTCTGGTTGTTTCTATCCAAACAGGAGACAAAATGGAGTTCAGGTTGGCAGATCATCTTTCCTTTGTTCGTACTGTCTTCCCACACCACCACAAAACAGTTTTCTTTCCCCTCTGATCTCAAAAGTAGTTAATGTATTATTGTTGGCTGAGCACTCAGGATGTTCTCACAAGAATCCATATTTTAACACGAAAATAAAATACTGTGCTCCCTAAGGTAATATTCATACTATTCCTATTAAAAGCACATATTTTAAGCTACAAATTTGAGATGACAGTACATAAGGGCCTCATTTTTTTCAATAGTCCCTAAGGTTGTTGGAGGAAAAAGATAAAAAATTCTTTGACAATTTGAGTTATTTTAGATTAAGTGATCACTTGCTTCTTAAAACTCTCATAAGTGTTAAATTAGAAGGGACATGCTGAGGGATGCCCGGGTGGCTCAGTTGGCTGAGCATCCGACTTCAGCTCAGGTTATGAGCTTGCTTTGGATCCTGTGTCTCCCTCTCTTTCTGCCTTCCCCTGCTCATGCTATGTCTCTCTCAAAAATAAATAACATTAAAAAAATTTTTTTTAAAGGGACATGCCGAGAGTTTCAAAATTAAGCTATCATAAAGATTAGTCATCAAACCTCAGAGCCAGAAGGAACCTAATCTAACCACCACTCTTTCCCCCATTTTACAGATGAGGAAGCAGAAGCCCAGAGAAGGAAATAATCTGTCAAGGCTCATAAATCTTATGAACAAAAACAAAACCAAGACTGAAATCAGGTCTCTTGATTCTCAGCCCAGCAGGCTGACTCCCTCTCAGTAGTTTCTTTCATTACATTGTTTACATAATATTAAATGAGAAAGTCTGTAAAATCTCTAGTAAGAAGCCTGACATACAATATTCTCTCAAATCTAATTTCCTCCCTCTCTTATTTAAATACATGATAACAATTTTGGGCACTGAAAAGTTAGAAAAACCCTCAGGACTTTAAAAATTATAGAAATGAACTGAAATTAAGTCACAAAAGAGAACCATGAAACAAAATTGACACGGGAACACCTCATCAAATACAAATTATAAAGGGTAGCTGATCATAAAATAAACCTATTAATATGCTTTGAAAATATTATAAGAGGGTCTCCCTAAATATCAATGGGATACTGGAAAAATGTAAGCTAAGTGACATGGTTTTATAAAAAAAAATAATAAGTCCAAGGCATTTGATTAGGATATAATTGAGGAAACCATATAATTAAGAACCAAACACGGCCACTTTGAGTGAAAAAAAGAAGCTAATGAGACAGACTACCAGTACAACAGGCAAAAACCAAGACCCTTCCATTTCACATCTGGATGAATGGGCACCCAACATAAGTCATTCCTAAGAAAAAGTACACTGTTTTATATACAACAAACTCCCAAGAGACAAGAACCACAAAGCATCAAATCTTTTCCATTTTTTTTAACGTTTATTTATTTTTGAGAGACAGAGACAGAGCATGGTGGGGAAGGGGCAGACGGAGAGGGAGACACAGAATCCGAAGCAGGCTCCAGGCTCTGAGCTGTCAGCACATAGCCCGACGCGGGGCTCGAACTCATGAACTGCGAGATCATGACCTGAGCCAAAGTTGGATGCTCAACCGTCTGAGCCACCCAGGCGCCCCAAGAATCAAATCTTTTAAAATCAGATCTAAAAAGAAAACAAACACTCACAGATTTTTTTCCCTATGAAGATTCATTCCAACTATCACCTTACCAGCAGATGAAAAGGTCAATCTAATAAGATGACCCACCAATCCTACCTCAAAAAAAAAAAGTATTGTCCGATTCTTCATCCAATAGGAACAAGGAAAAGAACCATTTATGACATGCAAGTGAAAGAGGCAGGAGCAGATGAAGCAGGACAGAAGACGTTGACAGGGTCACCTGGGTGGCTCAGTGGGTTAAGCATCTGACTCGGATTTTGGCTCAGGTCATGATTCATGCTCAGCATAGAGCCCGCTTGGGATTCTCTCTCTCCCTCTTTCTCTCTGCCCCTCCCCTGCTCATGTGCGCACTCTCTCTCTCAAAATAAATAAATAAACTTCAAAAAAAGGGGTGAGGTTGATAGCTTGCTCAAGGTCAACCCAGGGATGACTCCAAAAGCCTCCTATACCACACTGCCCGTCCATGAAAGTCCCAGGTTTCTCTTGGGAAAGGCATCACAACTTGGCAGGCCACCTCTCCCTGTCTTCAAGATGGTGCAGACAATGTGTTTATTCTCGAGAGTGAGAACCGGGATGGAGTGGTCGTCACATGCACCTGGCACACTGAGCCGTTATAGGTTTGTCTCTTTCACCCAAGGTCAGCAAAAGGTCGTGGACCATGAAGACTCTGGTGCCCAGATCTGGGCTCCAAGGATAACCAAGATCCCACTCTGACGAATCAACTGGAAATTCACACCATAGGATCCAACATCAACCTTCAAGGGTTCTGTGGTCTTCTTGCTCCTTAGCTACTATGTCCAGCAGTAACAGTAATGGTACCTACTTACTGACACTATGTGTTAGACCTCGTGCATTCTCCATACATAATATCATTCAATCCTGCCAGAAATCCTGGGAAGAAGGTCATTGTTCTTTTTTAACTATTATTAGCTTTATTATTTTTGGGTGGCAAATTAACATGTAAGTTTTCTGAAAGTCTAACAATGGAGGAAACAAAAAATAGTTCCCCCAGGGGCACCTGCGTGGCTAAGTCAGTTAAGTGTCCGACTTCAGCTCAGGTCATGATCTCGACATTCTGGAGTTCGAGCCCCACATCGGATTCTGTGCTGACAGCTCAGAGCCTGGAGCCTGTTTCAGATTCTGTGTCTCCCTCTCTCTCTGCCCCTCCCCCGCTAGCAATCTGTCTCTCAAAAATAAACATTAAAAAATTTTAATAGAAGAATAGTCCCCACCAATGACCCACACTTGAAACAGGTGGTATATATCCTTTCAGATGTTTTCTACTTCTATTTTTACACTAAGACTACAATAAGTAGGACGGTTTCCCAGCCAACACTATATTTTGGGCATTTTTCCATGAGAATACACATAGTTCTAGTTCACTCTTTTTAAGGCTATATATCATTTCCTTTATATGGCTATACCATCATTTATTTAGAGACAAGCACTGTTCCCTTCATTTTAAGGATGAGTAGATAAGCTCCAACAGGTTATGTAACTCGTCTAAGGTCACACAGCTAGTAAGTGGCAGGGTCAGGGCTGACACCAGCTCTGCTTCCAAAGTCTGCATACTCAAGCACTCCTGCCCTAAGTGTCCCTGCTCTGCAAGCTTCTGTCAACTAGACTATGAACCCCTTGAGGACAGCAAATGAGTACTGTCAAGTACCCAGTGCCTAGCACTGTGCTGGCACATAATAAAAGCCAATAAATATGTGTTGTCATAATTATCTGCTGAATATCACTTGTTTTATACTATGTTTACCTCCCTTACTAGGCCACTCATATCCTTCATAACGTTCTGGCACACAGTGGGGCCCAGCCGTATCTGTTGAAAGTACAGACCCAACACCCAGCAGAGAAGCGCCTCCCACTTTCGGCCTATGTCACTTGGCTTCTCTTGATCTCACGATTCATGTGCAACTCAGGCTCAGAGCCTGCTTGCTTCTCCGGGAGCTTCCCTAACAGAGGCCTTTCACATGGAGACCCCTCTGCTCAGCTCTAATACAACATCACAAGAAGTCAGCAATAGACAGGATCTTAGCAGTTATTTGCCTGACCCCTTCTTACTCTGTAGTAATAGAGATCATAAACCATGGTTTTATGACAAACTAATAAGGGTTCCACCCATGAGAAATTGAAAATTTCGAAACAAAAGTATAAGGCACTTGAATGTAGATTATGCTAGGTACTACCTGGGGAGGGGGACAAGATATGAAAGCAGTGATATTCTGCAAAGATCTCCAAGTCGATCTGATTCCTGAAAACACTAGAACCCTGAGTTTATAGTCTTGCCCTGCCTGACTCCATGGCCGTGCAGAATTCTGACCTTGGTAATCTCTAGCACCAGATTTCTCCTCTATTAGCCAATACCTCATAAACTGCTAGAAACAGGTTCTATTGTATCATTAGCCATAAAACTTCAGTTTAATATACTTTAATAACAGTCTCTGCATAACAAAAAAGCTGGCAAAGTAATCACAAAAGTTCATTTTTCCATTAAATATAGTCATAGAACTTAGCTACTTTTACTTTACTACCAAAACCATGAGCAGCTACTATCATTACTATAAAAATGTCCCATTTTCCCCTCCTAGTTACCCCATATGAGCCTTAGAATCTAGTTACTAGCAACTCTCCAAAAGGACTATCAGAAACCAAATGGATCAGAAGGTATTTTCTATTAATACTGATATTTGAGGATTTGTCCGATTCTGGAGGCAAATCATATAAGATTAAAATTAGGCCCTCAGGTTGGTTTGATTTATGGTAAAACACTGCAGCAGAAAGAGGCGCAACAAGCCAAACCCCATATTGTGAAGCGGGGTGTCTCTCTGTACAGAACATAAACTGGACACATTTACAGAATCACTCGTTCATTCATTTAGGAAATTGTTACAGAGCTCAACCTGGCCCCGGGCCAGCCTCAGGGCACACACAGTCAACACCTCCCTTGTCAAAGAACTTGGAGTGGAGACAGAGAAGGGACAGCAGGACACTACAGTGGGAAACTGCAGAGAGCCACGAGAGCCCACAGAAGGGCTGCCTGACCCAGATGCCAGCCTCAGGAAGTACTTCCCAGAGGAAGCACCATGTAGGCTGCGCCCACAGGAGCTAGCTGGAGAGGAGTGGAGCATGGGTATAGGAGCCAGGGGGTGGGCAGATTATGTCCTGCTAGAGACAGTCTGTTTAACTGTTCCAAAGACCGCACAGGAGGGTAGGATGTCGGTCAATGCAAATGAAACAGCTGGGATTAAATAAACCACTATTAGGCACTGTTTTCTCCTATGCGAAGAACTCGACATTTAAGTACCCATGCCATAATCTGGTAATGTTTCCAGCCGTGCCTTACTCTAAAAGGTGATAAAGGACCTTCTCTTAAATGTCTTCCACTTCCCAAACAGTGATCTTTTCATATTTTGGTATTTCTTTTGTTGCCCTCCTACTCTATTTACAGATAACAGTAATAAGGTAAAACTCTCAAAATAATCCAATGTTACAAGAGACCAATGTTAAAAATTAGAACTAGGTAGTCTCCCCAGACATAGTAGGGCTGATGAAGTATTTCTGAGTTTAACTGTAACAGTACTAAAATCATCCTTTCACATTTTCTTAATTTTAATTATAATCCTAAATTCTTTAATTATTAATTATACTATTTCTTTGGTTGTTAAGCAGCCTCAACGTTGCAGCAAACAGGAAAGTTACTCAAAGACATCAATGAAAAAGCATCCTCACCAAATTACAATTAACATTTTTTTTCTTCATGGTGAAAACTTATTAAATGCCCATCTGAAATTAAGCAGTCTCCAAAGCAAGAATGTCTTTAAAATGTAGTGAATGAAAATCATTTAACATTTTGGAGATAATAAACATTTGGGGGATAACAGCACATATCTATAGTGTTTAGTATAGAGCAGGCACTGTCATAGGTTCTTTTCATATAACAACGCTTTAATGCTCACAAAATCCGATGAGGTAGGTACTACTGTGCCTTCAATTTTACAGATGAGGACACTGAGACACAGAAAGATTAAGTAACTCATCCAAGATCAAATAGGTAGGAAATGAGACAGCTGAAATTCAAACCCAAACAGCCTACTCCTAAGTCCACGTTCTTTACTACATTGCATTGCCTTTCAGTACTTTTTAAAATATAAAAAAAAATAGTAAATAAAAATTACTATAGGAGCATCTGGGTGGCTCAGTTGGTTAAGTGTCTGACTTTGGCTCAGGTCACGATCTCATAGTCCGTGAGTTTGAGCCCCGCATCGGGCTCTGTGCTGACACGCTCTAACATGAATAAACGTTAAAAAAAAATTTTTAATTACTATAATGAAAATACAAGTCATCCATTATCCTTGAGGAATTTTTTTGAATGATAGCATTCTCTGAGGGTCTAATCCCTTTGAGCCAAAACCTGAAACTGCGCTGTCCATGAAATGGCCACTGGCCACACACAGCTAGTGAGAACCTGAAAAGTGGCTAGTCTGAAATGAAATGGGCCGGATGTGTAAAATATGTTTTTTTTAAATTTTTTTCTTAATGTTTATTTATTTTTGAGAGACAGAGCGTGAGCAGGGGAGGGGCAGAGAGAGAGGGAGACACAGAATCCAAAGCAAGCTCCAGGCTCTGAGCTGTCAGCACAGAGCCCAAAGCAGGGCTCAAACCTACTGACCTGTGAGATCATGACCTGAGCTAAAGTTGGACGCTTAACCAACTGAGCCACCCAGACGACCCTGTGTAAAATATGTTCTGAATTTGAGAGGCTTAGTATGAAAAAAGGATGTGAAGATTCTCACAAACAAGGTTTTGACATATTATTAAGTTTCTTGACACTTTTCTCATCTACAATGTATCCAGCCACTGTCTACATCGCCGATATTATTTACTCTTTTCTCGATGACTCAGTCATCATCAGGAACTTTAACTACCACCTGTGTGTAATCTGTAATCTGTAATTGTGTTATCTTTGGTGTTGACTGAGGTCAGGCTGCCCACCCTCAGACCACAACTTTAGGTTGTGCTCAAAGTGTGTCTCCGGTTTCCAGCAGCCTGTCTGCCCGCAGCTGCACCCCTCTAGCAACCTCAGATACAGTGTCTGAAGACTGAGGAGCCAGGTAAATCAGAGGTGTGCGATGCGTAAGAGGAAGAGTGAGGTAAGGCCTGAGGAGGGTCTCCCACATGCTGGCTTCAGTGCTAGATTCTTCGACGACTATTCTGACCGCTCAGAGGCCCTCCTCTGCTTCAACTACTTAACAGACTCCTCCCACAGACTCCAGACACGTAGTACCAACTTTATTTTTCTTTAATGTGTTTATTTTTGAGACAGAGCGTGAGCGGGGGAGAGGCCAAGAGAGAGAGACACACAGAATCCGAAGCAGGCTCCAGGCTCCGAGCTGTCAGCACAGAGCCCGATGCGGGGCTCGAACCCACGAACCGCGAGATCGTGACCTGAGCCGAAGTTGGACACCTAACCGACTGAGCCACCCAGGCACCCCAGTACCGACTTTAATTTAAATTGGAGCACTTCACAATTCAGCTTAAAATCCTGCAACAGTAGTTGCAGCTTGAGAAGGTGAGTAAATCCCAGAGAGGGACGGTGGTGCTGGTTGCACAGCGTGAGGGTACTGATGCCACAGGACCGTACGCTTAAACGCGGTTAACGCGGAAACTTTCATGTCACGTGTATTTTACAATTAAAAATAGAAACCTTCAACGGTTTCATATCTTTCCTAGGATCAAGCTCACACTCTTACGCAGGTCATACACACTCCTCCGAATCTGATCTGTCCCCACCCTTTAGCCTCCCTGGCTTCATCCGGCCTCATGCTCCAGGCCATCTCCCCGAGCACAGCACACGGATTCAGATCCCAATATCTTGTACGCGTTAAACCCGCTACCTAAGAGCCTTTCCCCATCACCTCTGCCCCTCTCCTTCATCCTTGGAAACGCTACTCAGATGTCCCCTCCTCGCTGAAAATTCCCCTGACATTCCAAGGTTGAGAAGTCTCCTCTTGCCACTGTGCTCTGCTCGTACCTCGTACTCTGCCACTCTTCCCATTTTTATCTTTTCGGAAGGGCATTTTTGTTTACTTGGCCGTTCCCCACTGTGGGCTCACAGAGAGCAGGGACTGCCCGGCCTGGCACAGAGCCAGCATATAAGCACTGTGCCCCAAATGCTTGTTGAGGCCATTCAGTAAACAAGTACTTGCTGAACGCCTGTCGGAGGTAGGCGACGTCCCAGGCACTTGGGGATACCGCAGTGGGAAGTGGAAACAAAAGGCTGCTCTCCCGGAGCTTCCGCAAATAAATGCCAGGTGGGCACCAGTACCATGAAGAGAAGCAAAGCACCGTAAGGGGACTGCAAGGGGCATTTCAGACAGGGTGGCCTGGAAGGTGCCATCTAAGTAGAGACCAGCAAGGAGGGGGCAACTTCTCAGCTCACTGATGGAACACTGAGTGAAATGAGTCCTATTCTGGTTCTAAACTGTGGTCCGGAAAACAGAAGGTACTGGAAAGAGAAGGTCAACTTTAACTTCCAAGAAAAGCAAACCATTCATCCCCCCTCTGTTCTATCGACTTGATAGATCTTGCCACTACTATTTGTTCTCTCAGCGCGCAGAACACAGGCAGTCCACCTCAGTGCGAGGAAGTGCACCGAGGATCCTTCTCGGAGCCCCGTCCGCCATGAAGCCTCACGGCTGCTAGAGCAATCTGAAGAACGTTTACTGAGTACTTGTTCTGTATATTAACAGAATGCTCTGAGCAGCTGACAGTCTTCACAACAGCGTTTTGAGATCTACTGTAATTAAACTCCTTTTAAAGAAGACAGTAAGGCACGAAGAGGTTAACAATCTGTCTGAGGTCATGGACTGGGAAGTGGCAAATACGGAATCTGAAACCCTGGCCCTGGAGTCTGAGCCGATAACCACTACACTATACTGTTTCACACCTATTTTCTATCACAAAATACTTTGCTCCTACGGTTAGGCGTCCTCCTTGCTGACCCTAAAAGTTTTACTTCAGCTTTCTTCACATTTTGACCAACCTCATTTCTCATTTCTAGTTCTACCACAAAAGTCTCCGCCTATCCGCTGATCATTTGTGAGGTTGACTACGAGTTACTGCTTCTACTTTCAAGGTTGCCATCAGAAACATGAACGTGCCACAGAGGAAAAGCAGAGCACAAACGATCGACGTGAAGTCACGGACTGCACTGCTCCAGCAAGCGGGCACGCGAGGTCTTCCGGGCGCCGAGAGCACGCGGGTGGGCAGCCGGGCCAGCCCCTGCCCACGAAGCTCAGCCTGGTCTCGCGGGGCCCAGGGTGGGGCTCACTTACAAGCACGAGGGACGGTGTGTGGCATGCCACAGACACCCGGGCAGCGATCTAGAGTGCCTAAACCACAACATTAAAAACCACTTAACATAGGGCCGATGATTTTTCTCTTTATTTTACCCTAGGATTTCAGCGTAACCCCTTTCTGGATAGAGCAGGCATCTGAAGCTCAATCCGACCAAAATGGAACTCACTGGTCCCCGCAAGCCCTTAAAACAGACCCCTTCTCAAGTGGTCTCTATCTTAAAGGAAAGACGAGCCTGGCTGCTGACGCAATAAACCTGTTATCCTCAGCTCCAGGCACCGGACTTCCTTCCTCTCTCTCTCAAGCACACACACACTCACACGTGGGTACACACACTCACATCTCTGCTCACGTGCCATCACACTCACACTTCCACACTCATACACACCCCCCACCACCTCTTTTACCCACCGACCAGATCTCTCTCGTCTTCGGGTCAAGCCTGCCTCGCACCAATCGGTCCCCTTACTGCTTCTCCTGCTTCTGTTCACTCTCCCTCACTCCACAGTCTATTCTCTCCGGCTTCAGAATTATCCCTCTTTCATACAAATCACCACTGCACACTTTATTTATTTCTTTTTTTTTAAATTTTTTTTTAACGTTTATTTTTGAGACAGAGAGAGACAGAGCATGAACAGGGGAGGGGCAGAGAGAGAGGGAGACACAGAATCTGAAACAGGCTCCAGGCTCTGAGCTGTCAGCACAGAGCCCGACGCGGGGCTCGAACTCACGGACCGCAAGATCATGACCTGAGCCGAAGTCGGACACCCAACCGACTGAGCCACCCAGGCGCCCCTGCCACTGCACACTTTAAAAATGCTTGCTGGTTTCTGACCACCCACAGGGTCAAGTGTGAATCCCATCACATCACACACACGCACACACCTCTTCGCGATGGGGTCCAAAGCTACTTTCCACATTGTATCTTCTTTCATTCGACAAATTGTCACCGAACACCAACTACGTGGCCGGTCCCTTGGACAGGCACTGGTGGTAAGAGGCCAACAAAAAGAGACAGCATCTGCTCTCGTGAAACTTGCAGCACAGGACAAGAACAGACATTAATCAAATAGCCACACAAACGAATGTTTCGACTGCAAGTATGGCGAGTACTACAAAGACGCTTCAGGCAAAGTGTTCTGAATTAGACACGGGTGATGGTCATACAACCTTATGAAGACGCTAAAAACCACTGAACTGAACATGTTAAAAGATGAATTTATGGTATATGAATTATAGCTTTAAAAAAAAAAAGATGAGCCAGGCTGCTTATACTGGTAGACGTGGCCAAGGCAAAGATGGCAAAAGCTTCCCAGAGGAAATGCAACTTATCACAAATAACTACCATTTACGGAGCATTTACTACACACCAGGCTCCTTTCACCATAATAATCACCCTGATCCTCCTAATCACCCTATAAATTTACAATTACTATCCTCAGTTTAAGAACTGAGGGGTCAAGTAACTTTACCCAAAGTCGGAGAGCCAAATGGTGATGCCAGAATCCACACTTAAGCTGACTGACACCAGGACCCACACTCCTACTGCTACACCTAGGTCATGCCGGCTACTCAGAACTTACAACACAAAAAATAAACCACTGTTTCATTTATTCCAATAGAAATGTCTCATCATATCTTTGGTCTTTAAAATAGCTTATGTGAATAACCTGTAAGGTCCTACAAGATCCTAAACTCTCCCACCACCATCACCTTTCTGATTTCATCTCCCCCACTTTCCTTTTCACGCACTCTGCTTGAGCCACACAGGGTTCCTTTTGTTTCTCCAGTATGCCGGGCATGGTCCTACCACAGGGCCTCTGCATCTGCTTCAGCCATGACGATTACAATCATAACATATGTTATAGATCATGATTCTACCAAAACTTCAGTTAACATTTTCTGTAGATATACTAACAATACTACTAACAGGATCCTATATGAACTATACACTAATATTTCAAATGTCATTCATTAATTTTATTTTTTTAATTAAAAAACCCTTTTCTTCTTTAAATTTATTCATTTTGAGAGAGACAGAGAGACCGAGTGAGAGAGAGAATCCCAAGCAGGCTCCACACTGCCAGCACGGAGCCTGATGCAGGGCTAAACTCATGAAATGTGAGACCATGACCTAAACCAAAGTCGGACACTTAACCGACTGAGCCATCCAGGCACCCCTAATTTTTTCTTAATGTTTATTTTTGAGAGAGAGACAGAGTGTGAGCAGGAGAGGGGCAGAGAGAGAGGGAGACACAGAATATGAAGCAGGCTCCAGGCTCCGCACTGCCGGCACAGAGCCCAATGTGGGCTTCAAACCCATGCACCACGAGACCATGACCTGAGCTGAAGTGTAACGCTTAACCGACTGAACCACCCAGGTGCTCCGCTCCGTTTATTAATTTTAAAACAACCTCATTTCACAGTCTTTTATTGCTCTACATATCACCAGGCAAAGACTTTTCTTTTACAAAATCCAGTAACAGTAGCTTTTGCTTATCAATTAGTATGAGCAAGAACCATGCAGTTATATTTGCAGTGAAATAAAGCAATTAGGCCAAGAAAGTGTCACAATAGAACTTGATTATTGCCACCATTTCTAAGTTCATCCCTAGAACCACCGTTTGTGAAATAACTATGGCAACAATACTTCTGGGCACCAAAATACCACCAAACTTTTGCTGAAGATTATTGCCCATCTGTGCAAACACACACAAAAACACATGCTGACAACCAGTTATATAACTTCAATACAATAACATGATAATCTAAGTTCCTATTATGCTAGAAATCCTAAGTAACTCTTAAGCATATATACTGGCGTAGTATGTTTAAGTAGGATGCTGAGAAAGGAAAATGACATTTACATTTAAAAGAGTTGTCCCGGGGTGCCTGGATGGTTCAGTCAGTTGAGCGTCCAACTTTGGCTCAGGTCATGATCTCACAGCTTGTGGGTTTGAGCCCGGCATCGGGCTCTGTGCTGACAGCTTGGAGCCTGGAGCCTGCTTCAGGTTCTGTGTCTCCCTCACTCTCTGCCCCTCCCCCACTCATACTCTGTCTCTGTCTCAAAATAAACATAATAAAAAAATTTTTTTAAGAGTTGCCCCAAAACTCAAGATGATGAAAATTATCATTTTTTATCAAAAAGATTCACCTTGTTGGGGCACCTGGGTGGTTCAGTTAAGCACTGGACTCTTGATTTTGGCTCAGGTCATGATCTCACAGTTGTGAGATCCAGTCCTGAGTCAGGCTCTGCACAGATAGGCTCTCTCTGCCCCTCCCCCCACTCACACATGCGTGCGCGCACTCTCTCTCTCTCTCTCTCTCTCTCTCAAATAAACAAACTTAAAAAAAAAAACTCAGGGGCGCCTGGGTGACTTGGTTAAGCATCTAACTTCAGCTCAGGTCGTGATCTCGCAGTTCTGGGTTCAAGCCCCACGTCCGGCTCTGAGATGACAGCTCAGGGCCTGAAGCCTGCTTCAGATTCTGTGTCTCCCTCTCTCTCTGTCCCTCTCCTGCTTGTGCTCTCTCTCTCTCTCTCTCTCTCAAAAATAAATAAAACATTAAAAATTTTTTTTAAAAAAAGATTCACCTTGTCAACACCAAAAACCCAAATAATCTAATTTAAAAAATAGACAGCAGACATGAACATTTTTCCAAAGACATCCAGATAGCTAACAGATACATGAAAAGATGCTCTCCATCACTTATCACAGGGAAATGCAAATCAAAACCACAATGAACTATCACTTCACACTTCTCAGAACAGCTAAAACCAAAAACACAATAAACAAATGTTGGGGAGTATGTTAAGAAAAACGAACCCTTGAACGCTGTTGGTGAGAGTGCAGGCTGGTGCAGTCACTGTGGAAAACAGTATGGAGTTTCATAGAACTACCATATGATCCAGTAATTGTACTACTATTTATCCAAAGAATACGAAAACACTAATCTGAAAAGATACATGCACCCCTATGTTTACAGCAGCATTATTTACGACAGCCAAATTAAGGAAGCAATCCACGTCAATCAATAGATGAATGGATAAAGAAGAAGGCGCGCGTGCGCGCACACACACACACACACACACACACTGGAATATCACTCAGCCAGAAAAAAAAATGAAATCTTGCCATTTGCAATGACAGGATGGAGCTAGTGAGTACAATGTTAAGTGAAATAAGTCAGAGAAAGACCAATACCATCCGATTTCACTCATATGGGAATTTAACAGACAAAACAAAGGAACAAAGGAAAAAGGCAAATCAAAAAACAAAGAAAAAAGAAAAAAGAAAAAAACAAAGAAAAAAGGCAAACCAAAAAACAGACTCTTAACTACAGAGAACAAACTGATGGTTCCCAGAGGGGAGGTGGCTGGGGGATGGGGAAACAGGTGAAGGAGATTAAGAGCACACTTGTAATGAGCACTGAGTAACGTACAGAAGTGTTGAATCACTAGATTGCACACATGAAACTAATATAATCCTGTGTTAGCTACACTGGAAATTAAAAAAAAAAAAAAAAGAAGATTCACCTTGGGATTCTTTTAAATATTAAGCTCTGTTTGAGCTGAGCATAAGGGGAAAACATTTAGCCAAACTCGATTCACTAGCACCCACCGCGAAATGCCTTGACTACAGCAAACTTCCCTAAGTGACGGGCACAAAGGATAGGAGCAAAGGCTTTGAGTCAGCTTGTTTGTTTTCAAACCTCGTTTTACCACTTCGGAGCTGGAGCACCTAGCCAAGTTTCTTTACCTCGTGAGCCTCAGTTCTCCATAAAAACAAAGACACCACCACAAAACCTATGACACAGAGCTTAAATGCATAATGACAACTACCATTCACCCGAGCACTCACTATTACCAACTCGCTATTACCCAATCGAGCTCTAGGAAGGTCAAGAGCTGCAACTTTACGGCTGCACTTCACACTGTAGCCTTTAAAGAGCTCTCCGTGTAGACGGTTCTCAAGTTCAATAAAACTGCAAGACAAGCTTTTATATACACACCTTTGTATGACTGAGACTTAGTTCTTCTTTTTATGAATCTGTGGGCAATCTAAAGGCTGGAGTTATTTTAAATGGCAATATTATGTCTGTAATATTTGTTTTAAAGAAGCCAGAGTTTTAAAAAAATCTTCTCTAGTCTTCAGTGCTTTGTTTGCTAAATTAGGACACAATTCAAGCCTATCAAGTGACTAAATTATTAGTTAACAATAATAGTGAACACCTACTGAGCTCTTATCTGCTCTATCATACAAAGACACTTGGGCCGTGAACAAGTTTACTATCAGGGCCGTCAAAACAAGTGTCAGGTTGCCTCAACCTGTGATGTAGCCTGATTACTGACTTTCATGAAAGTATCTGCTATGTATTAGCTACTGGACCGACCATAAACAGCTGGAAATCACCCAAGACCAACTCACCTCACAGATGAGAAACTGAGGTCCAAAGAAATTAAGTCCAAAAGTTACACAGGTACTAAAAAGTGTGGACTAGAACCTAAATCTCTCTTCTTCCAGTTTGTTTTTATCAATTACACGACAGGTGATGGCTTAAAGAAAGAAAAGACCAGGGTGCCTGGGTGGCTCAGTCAGTTAAGTGTCCGACTTCGGCTCAGGTCATTATCTGGAAGTTCGTGAGTTCCAGCCCCGCGTCAGGCTCTATGCTGACAGCTAGGAGCCTGGAGCCTGGAGCCTGCTTAGGATTCTGTGTTCCCCTCCTTCTCTGCCCCTCCTCCCCTCGTGCTCTCTCTCCTCTCTCAAAAATAAATAAACATTTAAAAAATTTAAAAAAGAAAGACCTATTCTAGTACCTCAATTTTTTTTTTCTGTATAGTTAGGAAGTATCTGAAATAAGTGAATGTTTGTTTAATGAAAGTTAAATGTTAAACACAAATTAATTTAACCCATAGCCTATACAATTAATATGCTGAAAGGGCTCCTAGGACAGAAAGGAGTGGAATCAGCTAGTCATACTATGCAGTGCCTACTGGAGGTAAGGAGTCTCACTGCTAACATTACCAAAACACCAGAGTGCTTCCCTTATGAATAAAACACTTTAGAACCACAGAACTTCCTTTACTCACATCAACGTTGCTTTGGAAAAGAAAAAAGTATCCTTAGCACCATTCCCCAGATCTATTTCACCTTTGCACAAGAAGTTTTACCAGCTGCAAAATGCTCCCTCTCTTCTGAAAAGAAAGATGCCGACCAATGAGCAAGGCAGTTTTCATTCTTTTCATGCTCTGAGCCAGGCTCTTTATTGACATTCTTATTTCTATCAAAGTTATTTAGGCATAGCCTAAATGCTTCCAGGTCCAGATCTTAGGCACAAGCCAATGAGTAATCTTTAAAGCACAGCCCATTTTCTTCTTAGGAAAACAGTTTCATTTTTATGTTATTATTTTATTTATTTTAAAGATCTCTGGAATGGGAGACCCAAGCTGAGTCCTTTTTTTCACTTATTATTAATTTTATTTTATTTTTTTATTTGAAAGAGAGAGAACATGTGCCCGAATAGGGGAGAAGGGCAGAGGGAGAAAGAGAGAATCCCAAGCAGGCTCCACACTCAGCACGGCGTCTGATACGGGGCTCGATCCCATGACCTGAGCCAAAATCAAGGGACAGATGCTCAACTGACTGAGCCACCCAAGTGCCCTGGGAAAACATTTTTAAAGTGTCATCCACTGGGGCGGCTGGGTGGCTCAGTCGGTTAAGCGGCCGACTTCGGCTCAGGTCATGATCTCGCGGTCTGTGAGTTCGAGCCCCTCATCGGGCTCTGTGCTGACAGCTCAGAGCCTGTTTCAGATTCTGTGTCTCCCTCTCTCTGACCCTCCCCCGTTCGTGCTCTGTCTCTCTCTGTGTCAAAAATAAATAAACATTAAAAAAATTTAAAAAAATAAAAAATAATAATAAAAATGTCATCCACTGACCAAAAGGTGAATGACAACAGACACTAGAACACAGTACTATTTTAACAAGGGAAAATTCCAAAATATAACTTTGTTTAAAAGTAAATAGTCTTGGAACTTTGCGTAACAGGCAAATTGAAGACTTCTTCAAAGGCTTTATTGTGTCAGATGAGAACATGGCCAGATATCCTCCCATTCATTCCCAACAGATGAGAGACTGGGTGCTGCAGTAAACCATCTGATCAATTAAAAGGTACCACAGACACCACACACTAACTGCCAATTCTCAAATAACTAAAAGAAATATACTCTAAACCTGTGTTGCCCAATATGGTAGCCACTGACGACACGTAGCTACCGGGCACCTGAGATGTGTTACTCTAAACTGGTGTGAGCTATAAACGTAAAACTTCACTAGAGTCACACAGGATTCACACCGGATTTCAATGACTTAGTTAAAAAAAAAGTAAAATATTACATTAGTAAATTTTTCATATTGATCACATGCTACAATGCTTTTGATATACTGCATTAACAAAAGACATTACTCAAATACCACCTTTTTAATGTAGTTCCTAGAAAATCACATTTGTGTGGCTCCCATTACATTCCTATTAGAAAGTACTGCTCTGAGAGGGAGGCAAACCATAAGAGACTCCACTCTATGGAGAACAAGCTGAGGGTTGCTGCAGGGGAGAGGCGGGGGGTGGGAGCTGGGCTAAATGGGTGATGGGTATTAAGGGGGGCACTTGTGATGAGCACTGGGCGTTATGTGTAAATGATGAATCACTAAATTCTGTTCCTGAAACCAATATTACACTATATGTTAACTAGAATTTAAATAAAAATTTAAGACAAAAAAGAACAATATGAACTAGAAAAGAAAGTATGTACTGCTGTATACAAAGGACGCAAAATATGAGCCAATCTTCCTTTGATGATTCCTCATGATGACGAATACCAAATATACAGTCAAGTAAGAAAAATCATTCACATCTTGGATACATAAAGATAGGACCAATTAAGAATGGCAAGTCCTTAAAACCTGTGTTAAATTTACAACCAGCCCCAACTGTGTTAATAGACGAAGGGCTCAATCCTACAAGTAGTATTTTTAGGGATCAAGAAGGAAATACAGACCTAGAGGCCACGAAGGAGAGACTAAGAAAAATACCACGTTTCTAGAAGGCATTTCAAAACAAAAGCAGTGTGTTTGAAATAGCTAACAGACCTGGTTTTTTTTTTTAAGTAATAGTTGATTATTTTGAGTATCATGAAATTTCCCAATTGCCAGCTAAGCACACTCCTTAAAAAAGAAACATGATAAGGAAGAGACTAGAAACCCTAACCCCGTGGAACGGAGGTAAATGTCAGTATATCCTCTGGAAAATGTAAGCCAGGTCCTTAACAGGGTATGTGTAAACATTACACGGTGATGAAACCAATCCAAATTGCACAGACACCCTTCAATATTACTGCAGTACCTAATACAATCAACTCTCACATGATTCAACGAAAACTGCTTTCAAAACTGCCGAACACCGTAACGCCTTTCCCAAATCCAGCCAGCGAGAATCAGGGAAGCACAGCCTCCAGATGCCTTATCTTTCCGACGTTACAGTTAGAGCCACGCCGACAATAAGTACTCGCATGGCATTGTCTGACCTGCACTTTTGGACCCACCACCCTTTTTGATCCTCAGGAAAGCCTCAGACACCGGCATGTCTTTATTCCTGCCGTAGACGGGATTCCGGGCTGGAGACCTTGACTTGTTCAAGGTCACACAGCTAAAAAGTAGCAGAACCGGGACTCAACTCCCGACCTTCGGATCCTCACCCAGTTCTCCTTCCATTACAAGACAATCATTCATTTTCAACCAAATGTCTAGAAACCCCACAAGCCCTGATGCCAGAGAAGGACCTCAGGATCAATGAGGTCAAAGCTTAAGACTCTGCAAACATGTGCTGGAATCAGCTCAAAAAGGGGAGAAGAGATTATCAAGAGACAGGAAATGACTTGAAAGATCAGGGGGGGAAAAATTCTAATCTAAATGTCCTTGAGTGCCGTGGCGCAAAAGAGCAGCATCCAGGCTGAAAATGCAGAGAAACGGTACTTTCCTGCAGAAATGTGATTTCCAACGTAGAAATTGTAGGTCACAACAATGATTCTGCTGTTACTTGACTACAAATGTGTTCCTGAATTTTACCCAAAATAAAGGCATTCAGAAAACCAGTACATCCAACCGGGTGCCACCAGTCCTACATTTTTTTTCCTAAGTCACGGCATTTATCTCACAAAAAAAAAAAAAAAAAAAAAAAATCCAGATTAGAAAAATTGTAATTCAGCACCCGCTGCTCTTTAGATTACAGGTAAAGGAAACGGCAAACGTAGCGTCCTCTTTCTAGCAGAACGCATCCCTGAGGACAGGACAAAGGCGGCACCGCCACCGGTGAACCTCGTTCAACCCCCAGAACACGGTGACAGCAGGCCAGTCGCAGCAGAACGTACAAACGAGCAGGACGCGGTACAGGGGAATTCCTAAGATGGCTCTCCAAATCCATTCCCCACGTAAATTCCTAAATGCAACACGGTTTCAGAATCAGGGCAGGGCTGGGGACAAATACGGGGTTCCAAGCGTGGGAACGCCACACGGAGGTGTACACGGCGCCGACTGCGAACGCGACCCCAGAAAATTTCAGGCCGGGGGGGGGGGTCACACGGGCGCCGCGAGACCCCGAAACCGAGCGGGCGCCAAACGGCAGCCCCCCCTCCGCCCCCCGGCCCGTCTGACCACCCGCCAGAACGGAGGAAAAAAACGACTGGCTCCAATTTCATCTCCTGCTTCCCCTCCCGGGCAGCCCCCGGCTCGGGAGGGTCCGCAGGAAGGGCCGCGGCCGAGGGGGCGCCGGCCCGGGGGAGCGGGGGATAGGGGGGGACCCCCGCGGCGATCCTCGCCCGGACCCCGACCCCGGCCCTAGCCCTTCCCCGCCCGGCCCGCGCTGACAGCCCGGCGCCGCCCCCACCTGCCCGCCCGGGGGGCGCCGGGGCCGGGCGCGCCCGCCAGGCCACTTCCTTCCCCGCCCGCCCGGCCTCGCGCGGGCCCCGGGGGCGGGGAGCCGCGGGAGGAAGGAGGCTTGGCCGGCCGCCCACGGAGGAAGCCGCCGCCGCCCGCACCCACCGGCATCATCGCGGCGCGGGTCCGCGGCGCCTTCGGCCGCCTGACAGGACGCTCGGCGCCGCGCCGCGCCCGCCGCTCCGGCCGCTCGCACAGGCCGCGCACCCGCCGCCGCGATCTCGGGCCCTCAGCGGCGAGGCGGCGGCTGCGGCGGGCTGCGGAGCCTGACCGGCCCTGTCGCGGCCGCGGGCGCGCTGCGTCGCTGTCCCGGGACCGGCCGCCGCCGCCTCCGCCCGACCGCCTCGCGCCGCCGGCCCTCGGGCTCTCTCCTCAGCCCCCGCAGGCCCCGCCCCCAGCGCGTCGCCCCACACGGGGCCAGCCGCCCGCTCCGATTGGCCCGGCGGGGCCAGGGGCGGGTTCGGGGAGGCGGGGCTCCCCGGCCCCGCCCGCCCGAACCCGCTCTCGCGGCGGCCAGGTGCGAGCGCGCCCGTGCGCGTCCGCGCTCCCGCGGGCGGGCGCGCTGCGGACGCCTAGCAGCTGCCCCGCCCCGTGTGGCGGCCTGTGGGCTCGGGGCCGCGCGCGACCGGGAGCGCAGGCTCTCCGAGACCTCTGAAACGGGAAAACCGAGGCCGGAAGAGGGCAGGGCCGGGGAGGGGCCTCCCCGCGGCGAGTCACACCAAGGCCGGGACTCGAACCTTGGGCCCCCGGCGACCGCCGAGGGGCGGGGCGCATCCTGCGGCGACGGCGCGCGCCAGCGTCTGACCGCGGCCTGACCCCGGCCTGACCCCGGGTTCCCGGCGCCGCGGTGGTGGGGGGGGGGGGGAGGGTGCTGCAGCTGGGGGCCCGGCCGGAGGGGCGTGGTGCGCCCCAAACCACCCACGTGACCCGGCCCCGCACCGATGGGGAGGGACCCGGGAACCCGCCCCGCGCCGCGGCCCCTGGGCACCTGATCGGCCGTCCGCCACCGCGTCTTCTGCAGCTGGCGGCGCCCTGCTGCAGCCGGCCTTCCTGCGCCGCACCCGCTCCCCAGCCGCGGCCTAGAAAGCCTGGGCCCACCTGGGCCAACATCCCTGCGGCTCGGACCACCCTGGTTAGAGTCCAGGCCCCATCTCTAGGGACCCGGTCTCTTCTTACAGCCTTGTCTCCCGTGGCACCTCCCGCTGTGGCCTGAGCGCCTGAATGACGGACACCAGGGCCATGTGTCCAGAGCCCCTCGCAGGGCACGGAACAGAGTGTAGTAAAGGCCGTCGAAAGGGCAGGCATCCGTTCGTTTGAACTCTGAGAGCACATTGTGTCTGATGTCCTCGCAGGCGACGCTGACACTTCATGCGCGCCCTGAACATGGAGGTCTGTTTACGGCCCCAAACACCAAAGGCCATAAACCACCTTGGGTAGGGCCCAGCGTCTTGGAGACGACAGCAGGGGGTCAGGGCCCATCTGTAGCCTGTCTTGTCCACTGAGAGGCTCAGGGCTGGGGTGTGGGTCTGGGGGACAACGAGGGTGGAGGCCAGGGAGTGAGCAGCGTCCTCTTCACGGGAAGCCACCCATGTTCTTCAGAGGCCACAGGGGTTAGTGTTTAAGAGTGCAGACTTTGCAGTTGGACAAACACTGCCTCTGCCACACCCTCACTGTATGATCCTAGCCAAGCTACATCTTCCGTATCTCAATTTGCCCATCTCTATAATGGGAGATTGCAGAAATAATAGTGGCTGCCTCATGGGATTTGGGGAGGTTCAGACATGACGTATACAAAGTTCCCGGCACAGTTTGTGGTACATGGTAGGTGCTCCGTAAATAGTTTCCTGTAGTAATGCTGTCATTAGCAAGCAGGCTTAGTGTGCCTACGTCCCTGGGAGCGGAGTCACCCAGGACGTTTCAAACGTATGCACACAGGCAACACTGGCTCGTGTCACATCTCTTCTGGGAGCAGGGTTCCGAGAGAAGAGGAAGCTGTGGGTAATGGGAGGAAGGAAGTCAGAGACCCCGGGTCTCATTCCAGCTCTGCTTCTCACTCCCTGTGTGGCCGAGGCAACACACGCCCCTTCTCTGGGTCTCTGTTTCTCTGTGCGTAACCAGACAGGAGTTAGATGCTGTGATTTCTGGTGGCCTTCCTGCTCTGACATGCTGATGTTCCTTACCCATGTGGGTGGGTGCTGGCCCACTAAGCCAAGCAAAGGACAGGCTTTGCCGGGGCACTGCAGAGTTGGGACACCTGCCTTGAGGTGGTCAAAATGAGCCCACGCTTCTGAAAAGGAAAGCCTAGCCACCGGACCCTTGGGTGCAGTGTTTAGATAGCTGCAGCTGCCCTGCCCTCACACCAAGGCCCCGTCTATCCTCCAGGCAGACATGTATCTGAAGCCAGGCTGGTCAGTGCCCCCCCCCTCGACAGGCTCCTTAGCTGGTTCTTCTCCCCACCCTGCTGCGGCCGCCATGCATCAGGCCCTACCACTTGCCATGAGACCAAGTGTGTTTGTAATTGGCCTCCCTGCTCTAACCTCCTCCAAGCCCAAATCATCCCACACACAGACAGAACTAGGTCACATATACACACGCCCGCCCTGCAAAGCTCTCCTGTGTCTGCTCATCACCCAGACTAAAGTTCACAAAAGGTTCTTCAGGAACCACTGTTGATGGTGGGATATAGACTTCAGTATATCGTAAGATGTGCAGGGGGGCGCCTGGGTGGCTCAGTCGGTTGAGTGTCTGACTCTTGATTCCAGCCTAAGTCATGATCTCGTGGTTGTGAGATCCAGCCCTGCATCAGACTCCCAGAGGGTGGAGCCTGCTTGGGACTCTCTCTCTCCCTCTCTCTCTGCCCCTCCCCCACTTACGAGTGCTCAGCTCACATGCATTCTCTCTCTCTCTCAAAATAAGTAAATAAACATTAAAAAAAAACAAAACAATAACGGGGCACCTGGGTGGCTCAATCAGTGAGGCATCCAACTTCAGCTCATGATCTCATGGTTCATGAGTTCGAGCCCCGCATCGGGTGAGCTCAAGCCCTGCTTTGGGCTCTGTCAGGGCAGAGCCTGCATGGGATTCTCTCTCTCTACCCCCCTCCCTCTCTCTCTCATCCTCCCTGTCCCTCACTCACTCGCACCATCTCTCAACAATAAAAAAGTTAAAAATTAAAAAAAATAAAATAAAAGCTATGCAGATCGTTCAGAGATACATACTAGCATATGTAAGAGGTCCAGAATCTGTTTGAAAACGAGCAAAAGGGGGACAGCAAGACAGGGAGGGGTGGTGAGGCATACACAGCAAATTCTTGATAAGTGATGAATATGGGTGGTGGGCACAGGGGGTACGTTGTATTTTTCTCTCCACTTTGTATGTCTGAAATGTGACATATCAAAAATGATTAAATGCTCTTCAAAGAAAACACAAAGGCCTTTCAGGGAGAAAATCAGCATGGACTCATATTTGCACAAAGGATTCCTGAAAGATGCACAGAACATTAATAAACTAGTGGCTGTGGGTGGGAACGGTCGCTTCACAATGGACAGAAACCTGAGTGAGACTTTTCACTATTACTTTTTAAAAATAAACTTTATTTTTCAAACCATTTTAGATTGACAGAAAAATTCCAAGGAAAAATAAAGAGTTCTCACAGGCTCCCTCCCATCCCAGTTTCCCCTATTATTAACATCTTACATGAGTATGGCACGTTCAACTAGTAAACCTATGTCAATACACGAGTATTTAACTAAAGACCATACCTTACTCAAATTTCCTTAGTGTTGCCTAAGGTCCTCCATTCCAGGACCCCATCTAAGACACCACATTACATTTAAGATATCATGTCTCCTTATGCTCCTCTGGGCTGTGACAATTTTCCAGTTCCCTTGTATTTTTATGACCTTGAAAGTGTTGAGGAGTATAGGTTGGGTGGGTTTTTTTTTTTTTTTTGGTTGGGTGGGTTTTTGAATATTATTTTTATTTTATTTTCTCAAGTAGGCTCCACACCCAACATGGGGCTCAAACTCATGACCCCAAGATCAAGAGTCACACACTCCACTGACTGAGCCAGCCAACACCCCCCGGGTTAGGTGTTTTGTAGAATGTTCCTCACTTGAGATTTACCTGATGTTTTCCTTATAATCAGACTGAGGTTCTGGGATTTTTTGGAGGAAGACCACACAGGTGAAGTACCATTTTCATCACATCCTACCAAGGGCACAAACTATCAATATGACGTATCACTGTTGATGTTGACCTTGATCCTCTGGTCATTATTACTTTTTATATTTGATTTCTGAACCAGATGAAATATTACAATTTAAAATTAAAATATAAAAAGCTTAAGACCTATATTCATTTGCTAGGGCTGCCAAAACAAAAGATCACAGAACAGGGGGCTTAAACAACAGAAACTGACCGTCCTGGGGGCTGAAAGTCCCAGAAGAATGTATGTGCGGGGCTGGGTCTTCCGAGGTCTTCTGAGGTCTTGATCCTTGGCTTACAGATGGCCATTCCCTTGCTGGGAATGTTCTCATTGTACGTGCAGCCCTGGTGGCTTTCCCCCTGTGTAAGGACACCCGTCATATTGGATGAGGGCCCACCCATATAACCTCTCTTTAACCTTGATTCCCTCTTTAAACACCCTATCTCCAAATAGTCACATCTGGAGGTTATAGAAGGGTTAGGACTTCAACATATGAATCCTGGGGGGCAGGGGCACAATTCAGTCCATAACAAGATGCCCTCAGAGCATAGGCACAATCTACTTTTCCAACTTAATCTCCCATGTCCCTAGCATTCCACAGCTAGAAGTTTTTTTTTTTTTTTAAGTTTATTTATTTTGAGAGAGAGAGAGCACATGCATGCATGCACACATGGGGAAGAGGCAGGGCGGGGGGGGGGGGGAGGGGGGGGGAGAGAGAGAGAGAGAGAGAGAGAGAGAGAGAATCCCAAGCAGGCTCCACACTGTCAGCCCCGAGCCCAATGGAGGACTCAGACTCACCAACCATGAAATCATGCCCTGAGCCAAAGTTGGATGCTTAACCGACTGAGCCACCAAGGCGCCCCTCCACATCTAGATCTTATACACCAGCTGTCCCAAACCCTAGCCTTCCCTCCTCCAAGTCCTTGTTCCTCCAGCTTCCTGTGCCCACAAAAGCACTGTCAATTTCCCCAAGAAGTGGTACCTGTTCTTGTCACAATTCAAATCCTTCCTCTTCTTCAAGGTTTCCCCAGATCCCCCCAGGAGAACTCATCTGTACCACCTTCTCCCAAACTGCTCAGTCCTGGCTTACCTGTCACAACGTGCCACCTTAGAGCTGGCGACATACCTGTTCAGCCCAGGGGTCAGTTCCCTCAGGCGACAAGTGTCGCCTGGGTTTCCCCTGGGTGCCCAGCACTGGTCCGGGCTGTGGGGACAGAACCTTGAGCAAGACAGACATGGTCCCTATACTCATGGAGCTTATATTCTGGTCAGGGGAGAACATGACAAACAAGAACACAGAATAACTTCCCACACTGGTTAAGTGTATAAAAAAAAAGCCAGATAATGTGACAGAGGTAGCTGCTTTTTCCAGAAGAAGGTGACATTTGAGTTGGGAGCAAGATACCGAGGAGGGAGCCTTGCAGGACTCCTCAGGGAGACTGTGTGAAGGAAGAGAAAAAGCAGGTGAGAAGGGAATGAACTGACAGCAACTGTGGGGGCAGCACTGGGGGCTCAAGGCAGGAGCCGGGGGGAGAGCGAAGGGAGGTAAGATCAAGTCTGGGTTTGGGGGCCATGATGAGCCTGGATTTTATATTGGCACTTTTCCAGGGGACGAGAGGGGCCTGGTTTCTGCTTTCCAAGGCCCGGTGGGCACCACGGGGAGGATGGCAGGAGTGGAGAAGGGAAGCCCCTTAGGAGGACTAAGGAAGAAGGCGGATGTGGAGAAGGGGACTCCTTTCCGTTGTGCTTGAAGGGGGGTTCTTAGGAAAGACAGAAAGAAAGGCCCTGGGATGGCCCCCGAGGCTTCCAACCAGTGCTGGGGAGCTGGTGTGGATCAGCTCGCCTGGTGCCCACAGAGCCCACTGCAGGCCTGGGGAGCTGGCACTGGTGGGTCCAGGGTTGTGTCCTGTTTTGCCCTGCTGTCCCTGGGGAGGGCCACCCTCCCTCTTCACTTCAGGACCCCCTCCCTCTGTCCACCCCCCCCCCACCACCCCACCTTGCCATCTACTCAGCACTCCAGCTAGACACTGGGCATGACCTGGGCCTCTCCCCCTCTCTGCCAGCCAACCCTGTTTCCCACTGCACCCTAACCTGAGCCACCCCGCTGATTGAGCCCCCCTAAGGCCAGAAGGGTGTTTCCAAAGTGTAAATCGCACCTGGCCACTTCCCCAGTGGCTCCCCACAGCCCTCAGGGTTCCCCACACCCAGCAAAGGGTAATTAACCGCCCCCCCCCGCCAGGGGCTCAGAAGCTCCTGCTCCCCAGCCCGTCCACCTTCCCGTGCCAGACACCCCCCGCCACCTCCACCCATCCCCAGGCCAACTCCTACCCCAGCCACTCCGCCCTAGAGGTGGCCAGCGTGCCCCCAGCCCCCTGCCCCACAGTGTGGAGGTGGGGACAGTGGGGAGGGGGCTCCACTCTCACAGTTCCCGGGAGAACCCTTGTTGGCTGTGAATCAGTCGTGGTTCCGTTCGCTCATGTGGCGCATGAAAGGGTGTTTTTGTCGTCAAGGTTGGAAAAGAACACCGCCAGCGATCTGTGTGTTTTTCGTGCTTCGCTGGGCTGTCGGGGGTGTGTGCCCTCCGCGTGTGGCCCCCACCCCGCCGGCACAGGGCAGAGCGGGCGCCACTCTGCGGGTGGCGCGTGGCCCGTCGCGCGCACCGAGGGAAATGCGCCCGGCCGCCGGGCACCGCGCCCGGCCGCTACCACGCGCGGGGGCCTCAGGCGGGGTCTGGGGAGCGGGGGAGCGGAGCCAACTCCGCCGCCGCCGGGGCCGAACGGCCGGGTCACTCACTGCCTTGGGGTGCGGCCTGCTGGTGGCGGGACACAGCAAATGCTCAGCACACGGTAGCTTCCACTCACCCTGCGGTGGACCCCGTGAGGCAGGTGCTCTCTGAAGCCCAGAGAGGTTTCGCCACTTGCCCAGGGCCACGGAGCGGGGACCTAAGGCGGCTGGGACTGCAACAGCTCCCGCCGGTGCCAGAGCGCCCGCCGCAGCGCCCCGGGCGCCGCAGGCTCCGCCCCTCCCCGCCGCGCCGCAGTCTCCGCCCCTCCCCTCCGTGCCGCACCTCCGCTCCTCCCCGCCGCAGGCTCCTCCCCCAAGTGGGCGGGGCGCCCCCAGAGAGCCGGGCTTCCCCGCGGTTCCGCCAGGTGCTTGCACGCGCGCGCACACTCACGTACGCACGCATGCATGCACACGCTCACAAGCCCTTCGTCCTGGTCTCAGGCCTCAGCCGCATTCTCCCCTCCACCTGGGATTCACCTCGGGCCTCCGTGGGAAAGAGAGAGGTCTGGGCTGGGCTGGGACGCTCGTTGACTCGCTCCTTGATTCATTGGTTTCTGATCTTTATTGTGTCCCCCCTCAGTGCTAGAATTGAGGCTACGAGGTCGCACTCCCTGCCCGCAGGGAACTTGTTAGAGGTCTGGCCATAAACGCAGTTTAGCCGCAGGTCTTTTGTTCTTCCCCAAGCATCCTACCCTAGCCATGCCCTTCCCCCACTTCGTTGCAATGTTTTTTTCCGAACATCTTTCCACTGGCTGCATCACCTCCCGGCAAGCCGCTCAGGGTGTCCTCAACAGCCCCCCTCCCCGTGCTCTCCTACATTTCAGGTGCTTCCAGTTTGCACCATTATTCATGATGCTGTCACATCAGTCAGGGTCCCATGGGAAAACAGATGGCTTCCGCAAATTAGGGAAATTCCAGGAGGGTTATTTACAAAGGGAGGTTGCTTACGGAAGTGGGGGGAGTAAGGGAGCCGCAGGGAGAGTGCAGGACTCCAGGGCCAGCTCAGGGAGACCGTTACCATCCCCAGGGCTGCAGGGTGGAAGAGGAGGTCACCAGCAAAAGAGAGGCACCAAGGGGAGGCCTGACCTTGAGAGCAACTGATACAAACTGATACAACCTGTCCAAGGCCCCCCCACCGGGAGGAGCTGGAATCTGTCCCCTGATCTCCTATCAGGGCACTTTACTGGGCAAACCCACTGGATTTGGAGGGACGGTGGGTACAGTTCATGGAGGTGAGCTTCCCCAGGCAGAGAGCCAAGATTGAAACCCAGTTCTGACTTTAAATCCTGTATTCTGCACGTACTTTGCGTTGCTTTATGAGCTTAGAATCCATTTTACAATAAAGAAGTTAAGAAAACATGCTTTCACGTAGTACCTATGAGCTTGGACTGTGGAACTAGACCACCTGCAACTTAGTTCCGGCTGTGTAACTTTGGCCAAGTTATACAACTTTTCTGTGCCTCCCCTTTGCTCATCTGTAAAATGGGGATAATAATAGGGTCTCCCACAAGGATGCTTGCCTGGATTACATGAAATGATCCATGTGGCACATGGGGAATGCCCCACAGGCATTCGCTGATACCCTGTACTGGGTGAGCCGTTGCTGCCAGGCAAGGAGGGTCCCTGAGCCCCGGACAAGCCAACGTCCTCCTCGCTGATCTGCAACCTTAGGCGCCCAGGCGTGCCAGCCTGAGCTCGAAATGCCCACAGCCGAAAGATCAGCTGCGTAGCCGTGCCTGCTACTCTCTCACTCGCCCACCTCAGCCTCCTCCACACAGACACGAACACAAGCTAGAACAGGGTGATCTGTCCTTTTTGCCAGCCCCAAAGACGGCAGCTGGCAGTGGGCTAGGCTCTCTTGGCATGTGGAGACCATGTGACTGACTAGTGTGATTTGTAGTGGGGTGCCCGAGATGGTCATGGACAAGTTCAGGAAGCTCCTGCACGTGAACAAGGACGACACCGGACATGCCTCCCTGTGACCCGGATGGGAAATTGCCCACCTGTTAGCCTGCCTGGCTGAGCAAGGAGGGAGGTTCAGCTGAATGAGGTGTAAGGAACATGTCAAGGCCACGCAGGAGCCTTGCTGGAGAATAATACTGCTCTTGAAAGATGGGTCTGGCTGGGCCATGAGGGGAGTGAGCATACACACACACACACACACACGCACGCACGGGTATAGGTTACAGTGCCTCACTCGCTTCTTGTCACCTCCCTAACGAGCTTCCAATGCTCTTTACATGTAAAGAGTGATTGGAGACAGAAACACCTGATTCAAATTCCAAATCAAAGCCCAAACATGCAAAACTCGGGATAAAATGGGACAAAACACCTAGCTTTCTTTATGTTTCGAGTTACAGCTGATCCTTGAACAATGCAGGGGTTAGGGGCCCTCATGCAGTTGATAATCTGCATGTAACCTTTGACTCCCCCCAAAACTCAAGTGCAAATAGCCCACTGTTGACTGGAAGCCTTAACAATAACACAAAACATCGATTAACTCATATTTTGTATGTTGTATGTCTTCTATACTATATTCTTGTAATAAGGTAAACTAGAGGAAAAATACTTTAAGAAAATCCTAAGGCAAGAGAAGATACGTTTACAGTACTATACTGTATCTATCAAAAAAATCTGTATAAGTGGACCCATGTAATTCAAACCTGTGTTGTTCAAAGATCAACCGTAATTCTTATTCTTACTAAAATAATCTATGGGCTTGATTCTTTTTACAATATTTTTTTATTTTTATTTATTTATTTATTTTTTAAAAATCTTTTTTTCAACGTTTTTTATTTATTTTTGGGACAGAGAGAGACAGAGCATGAATGGGGGAGGGGCAGAGAGAGAGGGAGACACAGAATCGGAAGCAGGCTCCAGGCTCCGAGCCATCAGCCCAGAGCCCGACGCGGGGCTTGAACTCACGGACCGCGAGATCGTGACCTGAGCTGAAGTCGGACGCTTAACCGACTGCGCCACCCAGGCGCCCCTACAATATTTTTTTAATGTGTATTTTTAGTTTTGAGAGAGAGGGAGGGACAGAGCACAAGTGGGGGAGGGGCAGAGAGAGAGGGAGACCCAGAATCCGAAGCAGGCTCCAGGCTCTGAGCTGTCAGCACAGAGCCCGACGCGGGGCTCGAACTCACGGACCGTGAGATCATGACCTGAGCCGAAGTCAGACCTTTAGCCGAGGGAGCCACCCAAGTGCCCCTCATTGACTCGATTCTTAACCACACAAATAGTATGCAAAGACTTGGATGTAAAACAGCAGGCCCAGGCGCATCTATGAGTCATGTGCCCCAGGGACAATGCTTTCAACTCTTCTATAGTTTGTGTGTACATGTGTTATCTTCGTATTTGTAAATATGCTGTTGTTCCTTGATTTTTCAACTCTCAATATTATTGACTGGCTTCCTACTCTGACGGATGAGAATTTAGCAAGCTTACTCTCCTGGGCAAATTTTCCCATTGTGTTCATGTGTTGAAGTCATCAGGGGCAAGTAATACAACAATTTAAAAAAAGAGCCTTGGGACACTTTCTCTCAAAAATAAATAAACATTAAAAAAAAAAAAAGAGGCTTAACAGGAATTTCTTTGATCCCAGCCTTAGCAACATTTTTTTTTTTCAGGTATGTCTTCTCAGTCAAGAGAAATAAAAGCAAAAATAAAAGATTAGGACTACACCAACTACAAAGCTTCTGCCCAACAAAGGAAACCATCTACGAACAGAAAGGCAGCCTACAGAATGGGGGAAGATATTTCCAAATCACATATCTCACAATGGGTTGATTTCCAAAATATATAGAAGAACTTCTATAGCTCAGCACCAAACCAAACAAGCAATCCAGTTAAAACATGGGCAGAGGATCTGGATAGACATTTGCCAAAGAAGACATCCAGATGGCCAACAGACACATGAAAAGATGCTCTACCTCACTCATCATCAGGAAGTGCAAATCAAAACCACAACGAGGTATCACCTCACACCTGTCAGAACGCTGTTCTCAAAAACACAAGAAACAGTAAGTGTCAGCAAGGATGTGGAGAAAAGGGAGCCCTCGTGCACTATTGGTGGGAACGTAAACTGGTGCAGCCACTGTGGAAGACGTATGGAGGTTCCTCAAAAAACCAAACATACAACTACCACGTGGTCCAGTAATTCTACCATTGGGTATTTACCCGAAGAAAAGGAAAACACTAATTTGAAAAGATACGTGCGTCCCTATGTTTACTGCAGCGTCATCTACAATAGCCAAGATGTGGAAGCGGCCCAAGTGTTCATTGACAAATGAACGGATAGAGAAGATGTGGTGTAGACACACATACACACAACGGAATGCTACTCAGCCATAAAAAAGGGTGGGATCTTGCATTTGTGACGTCACGGACGAACCTAGAGTGTATTATGCTAAGCGAAGTAAGTCTAGAAAGACAAATACCATGTCATTTCACTTACACGTGGAATATGAAAGTACAAAACAAATGAAAAAGAGGGCCTTAGGGGTATGTGAAGGCATTAGGAAATATGGAAGTCGGAAAACGCCACAGAAAAGCCTTCCCTTAGGCAGGAATGGTGTCGTGCAGGACCCCTCTGCCCACTCCACGTGCAGTCTAGGGAAAGTGGGGGTGCACCTGCGGAAACTGCAGAGATGTTCCCTTGTATTAAAACATTTCGTTACAGGGGCGCCCGGGTGGCTCAGTCGGTAGAGCATCTGACTTTGACTCAGGTCATGATCTCACAGTTCGTGGGTTTGAGCCCCGTGTGCTGACAGTCTGGAGCCTGCTTTGGATCCTGTGTTCCCCCCTCTCTCTGCCCCTCACTCGCTCATGCTCTGTTTCTCAAAAATGAATAAATGTTAAAAAAAATTTTTTTTAAGTCTAAAAAAAATAATAAAAAATAAAGTATTTCGTTACAGGGGCTCCTGGGTGGCTTAGTCGGTTTAAGCGTCTGACTCGATTTTGTCTCAGGTCATGATCTCACGGTTTGTGAGTTCAAGCCCCGCATTGGGTTTAGCACTGACAGTGCGGAGCCTGCTTGAGATTCTCTCCCTCTCTCTCTGCCCCTCCACCGCTCTCTCTGTCTCTGTCTCTCTGTCTAAATAAATAAATACACTTAAAAAAAAAGAATTTAAAAAAATGTCATTCCAAAAAGCAAAGTGTTCAATATATACCAATTCCAGTCATTCATAATCTGTCATTTTAATGCTTTCATGAAGAGAAAATAGTGAAGCCAAGAATCTCGCCTTCAAACCTGGTGAGAGACGATGTTGTAATATTCAAAGACAGCTAAACATCTGCTAGTTCTAAACATTATCTGACCCAGTTGTAAAACAAAGGAATGTTTGTAATATGTTACTCAAAAAATAAAATTAGAAAAGTAAATAACTTGTAGATGCTGTTAAATAAATAAATAAGGGGTGCCTGGGTGGCTCAGTCGGTTGAGGGTCCGACTTCGGCTCAGGTCATGATCTTGCGGTCCGTGGGTTCGAGCCCCGCGTCGGGCTCTGTGCTGATGGCTCAGAGCCTGGAGCCTGTTTTAGATTCTGTGTCTCCCTCTCTCTGTGACCCTCCCCCGTTCATGCTCTGTCTCTCTCTGTCTCAAAAAATAAATAAACGTTGGGGCGCCTGGGTGGCGCAGTCGGTTAAGCGTCCGACTTCAGCCAGGTCACGATCTCGCGGTCCGTGAGTTCGAGCCCCGCGTCGGGCTCTGGGCTGATGGCTCGGAGCCTGGAGCCTGTTTCCGATTCTGTGTCTCCCTCTCTCTCTGCCCCTCCCCGTTCATGCTCTGTCTCTCTCTGTCCCAAAAATAAATAAAAAACGTTGAAAAAAAAAAAATTTAAAAAAAAAAAAAATAAATAAACGTTAAAAAATAAATAAATAAATAAATAAATAAATAAATGAAATTTTAAAAAACCACTTTGTTTTTCATTCTATAAAGAAAGCTACCATTAGATTATATTTTTGTTGTTGAGGAAACGGATCTCGTTTATATATTTATTTGTTAACTTTTATTTATTGGGGCGCCTAAGTGGCTCAGTCGGTTGAGCATTTGACTTCAGCGTAGGTCATGATTTTGTGGTTTGTGAGTTCGAGCCCCACATCAGGCTCACTGCTGTCAACAAAGAGCCCACTCTGGATCCCCTGTCCCCCTCTCTCTCCTCCTACCCCCCCCCACTCAAAAATAAACATTTCCAGAAAAATAAAGTTTTTAAAATTAATTTATTTACATAATGTCTACACCCACCCAATGTGGGTCTCAAACTCACAATCCCAGGATCAAGAGTCCCATGCTCTTTTTTTTTTTTTTTTTACATTTATTTATTTTTGAGAGACAGAGTGAGACAGAGTGTGAGCGGAGGAGGGGCAGACAGAGAAGGAGACAGAATCCAAAGCAGCCTCCACGCTCTGAGCAAGCGTTCAGCACAGAGCCCGATGTGCGGACCGAACCCACGAACCGTGAGATCGTGACCTGAGCCGAAGTCGGATGCCCAACCGACTGAGCCGCCCAGGCGCCCCAAAGATGTTCACTTCTAAAAGACACCAGTTTTGGGGCACCTGGGTGGCTCAGTCGGTTGGGCATCCGACTTCGGCTCAGGTCACGATCTCACGGTTCGTGGGTTCGAGCCCCACGTCGGGCTCTGTGTTGACAGCTCAGAGCCTGTAACCTGCTTGGGATTCTGTGTCTCCCTCTCTGTCTGCCCCTCCCCCGCTCACACTCATTCTCTCTCTCTCTCAAAAATAAATAAACATGAATAAAACATTTAGAAGTGAACCGCTTTAAGGGGCAGCGTCTCCAAGAAGGAAGCAGAACCCTAAAAGCTAAGGCTGCAAAGGAAGGCCCAGCTGAGGTTCTAGGTGCGAATGCCAGCGGGGAAATGACCCCGGTAGCCCCGTTTTTAGTGTCATTTTTGTTTTCGGTAGGGTTCTGGGCACAAAATCCCAAGATGCAAAGCACAAATCTATTAAAGGACTTCTATTCAGAACATATAAAGCACACTTATAACTCAATAACGAGACAAACAGCCCGAGAAAAAAATTAGCAAAACATGTCAAGAGACACTTCAGCAGAGACACGGCTGCCACGTAGGCACGTGACAAGGTCCTCATCATCAGTGAGGCAGCGTCACGCACACACCCGCCACAAAGGCTAAACCGGGCGAGGCCGACAATGTCAAGTGCTGGTGAGGAGGCCAAGCCCCCAGAGCCCTCGGACGCTGCTGGTGGGAGCGCAGGGTGGTTCGGCCCCTTTGACGCCAGGCCGGTACTTTCTTTGGAAAGTTGATGTCGGTACACACGCACCCACGCACACCCCCACACCACTCACCCACACACACACTCACACACACGAGAACCAGTCCCAGTCATTTACGCTTGAGAAACGAAAATACAAGTTCGTACAAGAACCTGCGTGTGAATATTCATAGCCACTCAAGTCATGAGAACCCCAAAGTCGAAATGACCCAACCTCCCTTCGCATGGAGAGTGTGGTGGTAGATCACACAAGGGAGTAGGACTTCAGCAATAAAAGGGAACAAAGTGACAGAGCGAAAAGGATGCATCTAGAAACAGCGTCATGCTAAGGGAGGGAGGCGGACAGGAAACATTACTCACCGTGTGCTTCCATTCATAGCACGTTCTGGAATGTCATAGGGACAGAAATATCATAGGAACAGAAACGAGATCGGTAGCTGCCGGGAGAGGAGGGGAAGCTGACGGCAGTGAGGTGGGAGGGATGCTCAGGGTGCGAGCTATTCCATACTGTGCCTACACGGCTACCCACGTTTTCCCAAACCCATCAAACCATACATTCTAAAGGAAAACGTTCATCGTATATAAACTATGCCTCAGTAGCCCCAACTCTTAAAACCGTTCCCTAGATTTGGGGCAGTCTGCATCTTACCCTCCTTTCTCCGTAAGCCCTAGTATTTTTCACGGACGTGTTTACAGGGAGCCGGATGTCAAAGGAGCATATAGATTTAATTACAGCAAGGCTATCTCAGTTACGATTACATTTTCTTCCCTCTGTAAGTTTTTTTGTTCTTCTGGGAGTCGCTATGTCTCAGTCTGGACGGGTTTCTCTCAAGTCTGCTGCGCGGCTGTTGTCCTGGGACTTGTCCCTGCCCCTCTCTGCACAGAATCTGTGCCCTAAACCCTTTATCTTCTTCTTTTCGGAGCACACAGCTTCTTTATGGCAAAGACATCCTCCTGGAGCTCCTCGAGAGAGGGTGCATGTGAGAAAGCTGTTCTGAGATCTTGCATTCCGAGCTTTTTTTCTTTTATTTGTAATGTTTTATTTATTTTTGACAGGTCGGGTGGGGGAGGAGCAGAGAGCATGGGGACAGAAGATCCGAAGCAGGCTCCAGACTCCGAGCTGACAGCACAGAGCCCGACGCGGGGCTCGAGCCCACAAACCGTGAGATCGTGACCTGAGCCGAAGTCGGATGCCCAACCGACTGGGCCACCCAGGCGCCCCCGAATCTTTTTCCTATTCTCACAGCTGACTGGTAGTTTGGCTGGGTGTCAAATTCTGGGTTGGAACTCATCAACTCTCCGAGGTTTGAAAGCATTCTATGTCCATCTCGCCTCCTGGGGTGCTACGGAAGCGATTCTGGGACCTCAGGCCCTGAAGATGGCCGGCCTCTTTCCTCTTTGGAAGCTTTTCGAGTGTTACACGTACGTATCCCTGTTGATCTGAAATTTCAAGGTCAAGTGCACTGATGTGGATTTTTGTCTATTAACTGTGCTGGTAATGGGCAGGGGTCTTTCATCAGGATATCTATATCCATTGGCTTGTGGAGTTTTTCTTAAACTTTGAGAATTTTATTTCTCCTGTTTCCTTTCTTCTTTCTTTTTCTTTCTTCTTTCTTTCTTTCTTTCTTTCTTTCTCTCTCTCTCTCTCTCTCTTTCTTTCTTTCTTTCTTTCTTTCTTTCTTTCTCCTTGTGTAATTCCTGACATTCAAATCTTGGACCTCCGGGTCTGGTCTTTTCATTTTCTCATCCTTCCTCTCCTGGTTGATATCTCTGTCTTTTGGGAGATTTCTTCAGCGTAATGAAATGGTGATCCCAAGACAACCTCGTCCACTTTCGTGGCTTTAAATGCTATCTTTGCATTCATGACTCTCACATCACATCCTCAGCCTGGACCTCTGGCCTCAACTCCACATTTCTTTCTCTCGCTGCTTTCTCAGAATCTCTGCTTCCATATCTTACAGGCATCTTGGCTGAATCTGGCCGAAACGGAACCACGGGTTTTTAAACTTCCTGTGGGAGGCTGAGTAACAGCCCCTCAAAAAGATGACCACATCCTCATCCCCAAACCTACAAGGTGGACGTTACCTTCTATGGCAAAAAGGACTTGCAGGTGTGATTGGCTGAAGTCTCTGGGGATGAGGCGGCGGTCCCCGGTCCTCCAGGTGCGTCCGAAATGCCATCGCAAAGGTCCTCCTAAGACGGGGGGCAAGAGGTCAGAGGCGGGCGAGGGGGATGACAGAAGCACACGGCTGGAAGTGATGCAAGGAGGGGTCGTGAGCCACAGAGCGCACGTGGCCTCCAGAAGCTACAAAAGACAAGGACACATATTTTCC
Organism: Panthera leo; assembly: GCF_018350215.1. Classification (NCBI taxonomy): domain Eukaryota; kingdom Metazoa; phylum Chordata; class Mammalia; order Carnivora; family Felidae; genus Panthera; species Panthera leo. Next base: position 144,772,651 of record NC_056684.1, read on the forward strand.
AGAAGGAGCCAGCCCTGCTGACGCCCTGGCTCTAGGCCAGTGAGACTGACTTCAGACTTCTGGCCTCCAGAACTGACAGGGGATAAATGCACGTTGTTTTACACAACCGAGAATGTGGTGATTTGTCACAGCAGCCGTTGGAAAGGGACACACGACCCATCCTCACATCCCCGCAGCCTCCCTCAACTCAGGGGAGGGCACCCCCTCTTCCCAGCAGCTCAGGCCAGACCTGAGTCACCTTTGAATTGTCCCTCTCTGTCCCATGTCCCAGAACCCGGTCTACCAGGAAATTGTTTCAGCCCTACCTTCAGCACATCTCCAGAATCTTCCCAGTCCCGCCACAGCCACTGCCATGACCCCAGGCCAGCGTGGCGTCATCCCCCGCCCCCCTCCTGCCCCCAGAGCGCTCTAAGAGCCTCCACACCTGCTCCTGCCTTTGCTGTTTGCTAACCACCCACCACCTGCCCTGGAGTCTATTCGCAGCCTAGCTTTCTCACCATCCTCCCAACATAAGAGATCCAGGCACCTGGGGGCTCAGTCGGTTCAGCGTCCGACTTTGGCTCAGGTCATGATCTTGCAGTTCGTGAGTTCGAGCCCCGCGTCGGGCTCTGTGCTGACAGCTCAGAGCCTGGAGGCTGCTTCAGATTCTCTCTCTCCCTCTCCCTGCCTCCACACCGCGCCCCCTCCCACCCCCCACCGCTTGTGCTCACTTGCCTGTGCGCCCCCTCTCTCTCTCAAAATTAATAAACATTTAGAAAAAAAAATGTAATCCTTGCAGTCCCTCCACGGCCTACAGGGTTGACACAAATGCCACCTCCCCTCCCCTCTCCCCTTATCCCCAGAAACTCTCCCCCTTGCTTACTCTAATCCAGCCACACTGGCTGCCTTGCTCAATTGTGCCAGCCACATTCCTGCCCCAGGGCCTTTGCACTTGTCTCCCCTTGGCCTCAGAAGTCCTTCTCTCAGATTCCACATGACTAAGGCTGACTACATAATTTGTGGGACCCACTGCAAAATGAAAACTTGGGACTCGTCATTCAGAGAGCATGAAAAAACCCTGTTATTTTCTTAAAAAATTTTTTGACATTTATTTATCTTTGAAAGACAAAGAAAGTGGGGGAGGGGCAGAGAGGGAGACGCAGACTCCAAAGCAGGCTCCAGGCTCCGAGCGGTCAGCACAGAGCCCGACGCGGGGCTCAAACTCACAGACCACGAGATCATGACCTGAGCCGAAGTCGGACACTTAACCGACTGAGCCACCCAGGTGCCCCCCAAAAATACTGTTATTAAACGTACTAAAATAGAAAATATTTCTTTCTTCCACAGTTTCTCTCTTGATCTGTCATGCTGGGGTTTTTTTGGTTATTGTTGTTGTCATTCAATACTCCCTGCTGCACAAGGAGGCTTGCCATGAACGTGCAGCCCTGACAGGTGCCCAGAGCCCCCCCCACACGCACAGACCACGGGCTGCTGAGCGACCTCTAATAGCGGTGTCGGGAAAGCCATCTTCTCCTCTTCCCCCGGGTGACCCCAAGGTGTTACAACCTCTGCACAGGAAGCAGTCAGTACCTGAGCTGGAAGTGGGTGGGAGGGTTGCCTCCGCCGAATCACCTACAGAACGGGCCACCCTGAGATGCCTTGAAGTGTGTGTGACTGTCCCTGCCCCTCCCTGTGCTCGTGCCCGGGTCCCCGCTGGGGACAGAGGGTGGCAGCAAGCTCCAGGCTGGTGTGCGTGTGCGGGCGTGATGGAGTCTGGGGTGCCAGCCGGCAGGGGAGAGGGTGGCCAAGGGGCAGGGAGGTGGCCGGCAGTGGGATTACCCACAGACCAGCCCGGGCTCCAAGCCCCCTGCGCGCGCCATCATTCCATCCAACTTTACCTGGGAAACGCCAACTCAAAGTTCAGATTATTCAGAGTTTCAAGAGTTTGAGTGAATGAGTAAGCGAATGAGTGAGTGAGCGAATGAGTGAATGGGCTGTCTTCCCCTGGCATCTCTCCGCAGCCCCCTCAGGCCCGCCAACGCCCCCTCCTGCTGCTTTTTCACTTTCACAGCCGGCACTGGCCCCTCCTGGGCTCCGTATCAGTCCTGTTGCTGCCCTGCAGGCTTGGGGCAGTCCCCGGAAAGCCACAGCTGCCACCCACGCTGTCTCCCAGCTCCTCCCCCTAGGTCGTTGGCCCTAAGGGCCACTCTCCTTCGTAGGCACCGACTTGGTAAAACCTGCCTCTCAGAGGAAAGTACTACAGTCCTCGCTCCCACTTTTCAGGTCTGTGAACGGAATCAGAGAGGATGAGAAACTTGCCCGAGGCCACACAGCTGCTAAGTATTGGCTGGGCACTTGAACGTGATGGGGACGGGCCACACTTAGCAGTGGGCAGCTCCGGCTGTTTAGGTCCCAAAGGCCCAGGTTTGCAGGGCTCGGCAGAGGGGCCAGGACTTACGCCAGGCCCTGAGGGGAGGGGCTTGAGCCTGGGCCCGCATTCCAGAACTCTGCCTGTTGGAAGTCTTCCCAGCACGTCCTGCGATGCTCAGGGCCTCCCCAGAGGCAGAGTGGACTTGCCAGGTAACTGACATTGTCCTGTGACTCCAAGATCCTCCCTCCTGTACCTCCCTGGCTGTGAGCTCCCCAGGGTGCTTGTTTCTGTTTGTTTATTTACTGAAAGAGAGAGAGAGCTCAGCAGGGGAGGAGCAGAGAGAGAGAGAGAGAGAGAGAGAGAGAGAGGGAGAGAGAATTCCAAGCAGACTTCTCCCTGTCAGCGCAGAGCTCAACGTGGGGCTCGGACCCACAAACCGTGAGATCATCGCCTGAGCCAAAATCAAGAGTCAGACGCTGAACAGACCGAGCCCCCCAGGCGCCCTCCACCCCCCCGAGGGCACTTTTACACACACACCGTCCTCTCTCCCTACCGCAGCCCCCTAGAAAGTGAACACTGTTATCGGCCCCGTTTGAAAGATGGGGAAACTGAGGCCCAGAGAAGTTGGATAATAGCCCGTCACCCACGGAGACAGGGCAGGAGCGGGCCCGGAGTCCCTGCTGCCTCAGGCTCAGTTCCAGGGGCTCCCACACGTGTGGGCGGCGGTGACCGGCCCAGGGCCGGCTGAACAGAGTGCCAGGCAGCACCAGGTGGGAGGCGGGGCTGGAGGACAGCAGTCACGCCTGGGCCCGCAGGCTCTGGCTCGGGGCCCTGAAAACCACCCATCTGGTCGCTCGGCAGACCCAGATTTCGCGTCTCAGAAGGGCCGTGCGTCTCCTCTGTGGGCTCGCTGAGGGGAGGGGCTGCTGGGTCAGCTCCTCCGCGGCCCCCTCCCCGCCCCCCCCCAGCAGGGCCCCTGTTCCCTGGTTACTCCGTGCCTCCTTCACTCCTGCTGTCACCTGAACCCAGGGTGTCCTTGCTTCCTCCTCTGGGTAGAGTCCAACTCGGTCTTCAGGATTAGCCCAGAGGCTGCCTCCTCCAGGAAGCTGTTCCTCACCCACCCACCCACTCACCTGGTCTACCTACGCCTTTATCTTTCTAAATCCTTGCAGGAACCAGACACAGCCTCAGGGCCCTCAGTTTGCCCCCATTTCCTGCTCCAAAACCCGGCACAGGAGGGGAGGGGAAAGTGTGGGCTGCCCTGAGGCTCTGGCTGGGCTCGGCCGGATGCCCAGGGCCGCAGGAAGGAGTTCGCAGCACCCTCCTCCCCTGGTCCCCCGGGGCTGCACCCCCACCCCACGTAGGCTCAGGGCCACCCTACGTGGCTGCTCGCTGGCCGCGAGTGACCTGTGCCACTAGGACCCCTATCTCGTTTGTGCATCGAGGTAATGAGGCTGTCGTAAGGGGCAGGTGTGTGCGAACCAAGTGGCGATGTCGGGCCTTTGTAATAATTCCACAGGCTTCGTATCTACTGGTAGGTTCCGGGAGCTGCTAGCACTCCTAACTTGTCCTCCATCAACCAAGCCTGTAAGCAAAACCTGGTGCTGGGCTGAGGGTGGGCAGGGTGGCCGAGAGATGGTGTGTGCGCGCGCGCGTGTGTGTGTGAGTGTGTGTGTGGCGTGGGTGGGGGAAGCCCAGGCTCTGCTTCATTTCGACCTTCAAGGGCCACGTGTCCCCACAAACTCCCTCTTCCCTCTTCTCTGTTACCACTGTCACATGTGCCACCGTGTGAGTAAACGTGTGCCCTCCTCTGAGTCTGCGCCCTCTGTGACCCCGCCGGTCTGCGAGGGCCTGGCACCCCGAAGTGTGTGGGGCAGGGGTGAGGTGAAGAGGGATCTCGGGTGTCTCCCGGCCCCTCGCAGCTACCGACGGGCAAGCCGAGGCCCAGGGAGGCTGGCGAGGGGCGGGGGCAAGGGACACAGAGAAGTGGGGCAGCGTTGGGAGGCCGCAGCCAAAGCAAGGACCTTAAACTAGGTCTTCGGTTTGATCTCAGGTGGGGGTCTGGGTTCCGGAAGGCTCTGAGAGCTACAGTTACAGGTCAGTTTCAGGCCAGCAAACGGGGCATCCTGGGGACGCAGTCGTGTGTCATCCTGTGCCTGCCCGGAGCCGAGCTCAGGTGTCTCCTTAGCGGCCCGAGTGGCCAGAGTGGGGCGCGAGGCAAGCCACCCTCCCAAGGGCTTCTGGGAAGCTGCATCGGTTCTGCAGGGTCTCCAAGAAGAGGGGCCCCAAAGACCCACGGTAGTCTGAGCCACCCCAGACGTCCTGGGGCGAGGGCCACAGGCTGGGCTTCCCCCCCCCCCCCCCGCCCCACCCCCGGTCCCCGGCTTCGCAGTCTCCGCCCAGCCCAGGCCGCATGCCTCCTCTCCGCAGACAGCAGTGTCACTCTCTGGGCTTCCTGTCCCCAACCACACTCTTCTGTGGGTTCACACAGCAGCTTGCTGAAACCCAGATCTGATCAGGCCATCCTGAAGCCCTCTGGCTCCCGACTGCCTGTGGGATAAAGTCTCCCTTTCCGTGGCATTCAAGGCCCTCCGTCTCTACCAATGTCTGGAATGCCCTCAAGAGAGGAGAATAGGGGTTTCCCAGGTAGGCGGTGGCAGTGCTGAGCCTTGACCTGATGTGGGCTGGCCGGTGCTCCGAACTGCTGGGCTGGGCACAGCTTTCCTGGTCCTGAGCCTGCATGCGGGAGGTCATCTGGGAGGGCGTGTGGGTGTGTCCAGCGAGCGCGTTGGGCCGCTGTGGGATATTCCCCACAGCTTATACTGCGAGGGCCACATCCTGGGACCGGCTTTTCTTCCGGCTGTCTCTCCTCGATTAGAGCTCCTGAAGCCCCCCCCCTTCCCAACCCCTGGGAAGTCCCAATCCTGGGCCTTGGAGGACTTGGCAGGATCCATGTGGCCTGGGTCAGAACAGTGTGTGGGGCACAGAACTGGGCCTCTGGCCCCCACAGATGGAGTCACGGGCTCAGCTTAACTCCCTGCTCCAAATTGCAGGAGCCACATGATTGACTGCCTCTTCTCCCCACCCCCCTGCCCCAGGGCCCAGCCAGATCTGAAGCTCAGTCCCCGCTGGGCAGCTCAGAGACAGAACCTCTGAGAGCCTGTCCAACCCAGGAGGGTCCCCCACCTCCGTTACTGTCCTTGTGCTTTGGCCTTCGTGCACCAGGCCTGTGTGGGCCCCTCAGGGCTGTGGCCGTGTTCTGGGCCCCGTTCTCTGCCCTGTGGTCTGCCCTCCATGCTGCCTGCTTCTGCCCACCGGGACCAACCACCTTGTCCCGTGCCTGTCACTGGCTCTGACCGCCTGTCCGATGGGCCCGGGCACCATCCTCCCTGGGCATGGCCTCTGGACGCTGGCTGGTCAGGCGGAATCACCCATTAATGGAGCGATAAGCCCCTGGCGCGTGCAGGTCCTCTGTGGTAGCCACTGTGATGTCTGTGGCTGTGTTCTTGTCAGATGTCTGCAGCCCGTCCCCACCTCCAGGGACGGTGCTTCCTGTATCCAAGTGAAGGCACCAGGTGAAGGTACCCAAGAGAAGGGCTCGAAGCTCGGCTGCCCTGATGGCGCATCCCACGCTGTAGAGCCTCATCCTGGGGAGAAAGTGTCTCACTGGGGCCAGCAGGTGGGCCAGACCCTGTCCCCCCCCCCCCCACACCCCGCCCCCCCGCCCCAGCCCTCTACATTCCTGGACCCTCTCCTGTTGTCCTGATGGTCACGGCCTGGCCCCAGGTTCAGACGAGGTCCGCCTACAGACCCCTCCCGGGGGGTCTGTGGCCGCCCCGGGCAGGGAGAACCACTTAGTGCGGAAGCAGCCTCTGTGCTGTGCCCGCCGGGGCGCGCGGTGAGGCTGAGCGCGCACGGGGCTGGGGGCGCCCCAGGTGCAGCAGAGAGGGGCACAGACGCAGGCTTGGCACCCGGGGCGGGGCATCGTGTGGGGGCGGGGCCTCAGCTGGTGGGGGCGGGGCTGCTTCCCGAGCCCGCCCCCTCCGCCGCGGGCCCCTCCTGCCCGCCCGGACTTCCTTCGCGTGGGGGGCTCAGGTCTCGCCAGGCGGGGTCTTGCGGTTCCTTCCCCCGCAAGGGCTCTTCCCGAGGGCTCTCCTCGCCCGCAGCCGCCCCCTTCTCGGACCCAGTGTCTTCGGTGGAGACAACGACAACGTGGACAACGTGGAGAGTGCTTTGGCTCTCCCTGGGGCCCCCTCCGCCTTTCCTGGGCCCCTGCCCTTGAAGGGTCCACCGCAGACGTCCCGCCAGAGCCTCCGCCCAAACCTTCTTACCGGGCTGCCAACCCCCCGGTCTCAGCCCTGTTCCCCTGCCCATCCCCCCAGCCCGTCCTCGAAACTGCCCCTCCGTGAGGGGGACCCAGTTTAACTTCTTACTCCAGCACCCTACCTGCCAGCAAGTGTCATCGCAGCCACCAGAGCCAGGCCAGTGAGATGTGCCGTCGCCGAGGGACCTCGGCGGGTCACTTCCACAATGGCCACCAGCATCGTGGCGCAACTGGGCCTCAAGGATCTTTTCCTACTAGACTTAGGATGGACTGTCCCCTACGCAGTGTGACTTGCGGCCCTGAAGAGCCAGGAAGCTGAGAGCCCTTCCCCCAGAGTGGGGTGGGGCCTGGAGGAGGAAGGGCGGCACCTCCCCTCCCTGCCCCCCCCCCCCCCCCACACACCTGGGAAGTCCTGTTGGGTTTTGTTTTGGAGGGGAGAAGTTTTCCAGAACCACAATCAGTGGGCAGAATGTCTCCTGAGGCCCAATTGGCAGGCACACGTTCCTTGTGGTTGGTTTGGGGTCTGTCCACAGTAGAAAGATCGGCTGCGGTGGCCTCACAGCGTCCCTCCGAGTGAGGCCCGGGTCCTTCTGCATCTGTGTTCTCTTGCAGAAAGTGACCAGTGCAGCCACCTTTTTTTTTTTTTTTTTTTTGAGCCCCTGCTGTGTGCTGTGAGCCGTCTATGCACTCCCTAATTCGGAGGGCCCTGGCAGCGGGACTTTGGCTCATAGCTGCACCCCCAGAGCTCAGAACTGTGTCCGACACGTGCTGGGCGCTCAATAAACTCTCGTCGGTTAGATAACAGAGGCCCAAGAAGGTAAACTCAGTGCCGGAAGTTGAAAGCTCCATCGGAGAAGCAGGCCTGGACCAGGCAGGAGGGGCCCCGCAGCCCCAGCTCCTCACGGCATGTGCCATCGCACCCCCTGTGATCACTGCTGGCTTACAGGTCAGTCTGGTCCTCACTCTGGGAGCCCTGAGGGCAAAGCTCAAGGGGCCAGCCGCATGGAAGCATCAGGAAATGATGGAAGGATGGACAGGTGAGTGAGCAGGCAGACAGGTGAGCGGGCGGGTGGAGGGACGAGTAGGTGGGAAGGTGGGGGGGGGTGGATAGATGGAAGGGGGATGGGTGGACAGGAGGCAGGTGGACGGTGTTCCCCACGAAGGTCAGCTGACCGTCCCTGACGCCCTGCACACCCGAGTGCCCCAGGGCTCCCGGCCTCGAGGGATCCTAGAGGCTGCCCTAAAACATCTGAGGAGGCGGGTGGGGTTTAGCCGGCAGGAGACAAGGGTGTGGAGGGCTCTTCCCTGGGAGAAGCAAGGATACCCCCTCCTGACGCTGTGGCTCCAGGGTGGACCAAGGACCTGGACCCGTGGCGGAAGTGGGAGGGAGGCAGATGGTGTCTCGAGGCAAAGCCGAGGGTGGGCGGTGGGCGCTCGCCCCCTCTTGTTGTGCTCCTTGCACGTGGCAAATAAAACCTGATTTGCCTGGTGACTCACATTTTCAGCTGCAAACACTTTCTAATTAACAAACAACAGACAGTCACAAATCAAAGAGCACAGAGCTGCTTATGAGGCAGAGCTACGGGGTGCCCATCCACCCCCCCGCCCCCTGCTCTCCCCGTGTCTCCCTGGCTGGTAAGCCCTCTCCCTGAACTCGGTTCTGCTCACACCGGACCGCAGCTCTACATGACAGGTCGGCTCCAGTCCCTGACTTGCCAAACCAGGCACTGTGGACCCCTCAGTCTGAAAGATGGAAATTTAACTATATTACATTCCTACCTTTCCTATCTATATGCTTACTTTTATCCTTTCACCACATTTTTGGTGACCTAGAATAACATTCTACCGTGTAACCCAGGGATTCCACTGCTAGGCATACACCTAAGACAATTGAAAACATGTCCACTCAAAAGCCTGCATGGGAAGGGCGCCTGGGGGCTCAGTCGATGAGGCATCGGACTCTTGATTTCGGCTCAGGTCATGATCTCACGGTTCATGAGTTCGAGCCCAGCGTCGGGCTCTCGGCTGTCATCGCAGAGCCGGCTTCGGACCCTCTGTCCACCTCTCTCTGCCCCTCCCCCGCTCGCGTGCGCGCGCGCGCGCGCGCGCTCTCTCTCTCTCTCAAAAATAAATAAACATTAAAAAAGGGACTGGGGCACCTGGGTGGCTCAGTTGGTTAAGCATTGGCCTTCGGCTCAGGTCACGATCTCGTGGTTTGTGAGTATCTGCTCCTGCCCCACTCATGCTCTGTCTCTGTTTCTCTCCCAAAAATAAATAAACATCTAAAAAAAAATGAAAAAAAAAAAAAGAGACCGATTTCCTTTAAAAAAATGTATACTTTCACAGCGGACCCCTCCCCCCTTGGGAAGGCAAGGTTACTGGTGGCCTCTGTTCCACTCCACCATCCCCCCTCAGTCAGCTCCAAACACTGAGCCTGAGTCACCGGCTCGAACCCGCGGACACACCAGCAGATGCTGGGGGCTGTGGGTAGAAGAGGGTCTTGGAGGGACAGGATCCTGCGATCGCAGCTGTGAGAAAACAATGGCTGGTGGGTGTCGAGCTCTTAACCACGTGCCAGGGCGACGGCGCTTGGTGTTTTCCGGGCATCATCTCGTGAAGGCTCAGGATGTCCTGAGGTCGGGTACATGTCCCCATTTTACAGATGAGAGAATGGAGGCTTAGAGACATTACGTGCGAGCCGAAAAGTGACAGAGGGGGGATCGGAGCCTGAGCCTCTCTGAGCGTAAGTCCCAGACTCTTGACCACCGCGGAGAATGGCCCGCACGTGTTTCTGCCGCCAAATGTGGGGTTTTGTGCGCTGCCTTCTCCCCATACCCATTCACTTCAGGTGGTTTAAGTCCTTTGTGCAGGGCAAGACCCTTCCTGAGAACGTCCCTCGGTGCAGAGTAAGGCAGCAGAGACAGGCCCCCGCCCCACCCCTCTTGTCCTTTCCGCCTGGTGCCAGGACGCTCAGACCCGCCTGGGCCTTCATCCTGACCTTAGGTGGGTGCAAGCTGGGCCACGACCATGACCGGCCGTGTGACAGACAATGGGATGCCTGTTGGCAGTCCGGGATGCTGGGATCAGACAATATTTAGCTTTCCCTCGGTGGAGAAGTGTTTCCCCTCCCCCTCGGGGGCAGGAGCCGGTTCCCGCTGGGCAGGGCGAGCCGCTGGGCCCCCGCCAGGAGCCTCCCTGCCACTCTGCCCGCAGCAGCACCATTGCAGTTTAATCATTAACAGCGCGTCTGGCCTTTGGTTGCAGGTTGGAATGTGGGAGCTGTGCCCAGGAGCAATTATCTCTGACACATTATTTTGTGTAAAATCACTTTAGCTGCCATTAGCTGATAAAGCTGGAATAAAGGGGGGTCCATTAACCAGTACTGACCTCTTGGCCTCTGGGGCTCCCTGGGAGGTAACTAAGGGACCTGCCTTTTGGGGGCTGTGAAATAGCTTCTAGAAAAATTTTTTACGTTTATTTTATTCATTTTGAGAGAGAGAGAGAGAGAGAGAGAGAGAGAGAGAGAGAGAGAACATGCGTAGGGAAGGGGCAGAGAGAGAGAATCTCAACCTGGCTCCATAATGTTGGCACAGAGCCTGATGTGGGGCCCGATCCCACGAATCCTGAGATCATAACCTGAGCTGAAGTCAAGATTCGGATGCTTAGCTGACGGAGCCACCCAGGCGCCCGTGGGCCTTGTGGCGTGTTCTCGGGCCCCCTGCAGGCGCTGCCCCTACGCCTCGTTCTGGGATCGGCAGAGAGCCCACGGGGGGACCAGCCCTGGGCAGATCCGCCAGAGGCTGGGGTCCCCGAGTGAGAGGCTGTTGGGGTAAATGGCTCCCCCACGCGCCCAGCCTGAAATGCTGACTGCCGAGGGTCCACACAGCAGCCAACCCCCGCCTCCCATCCTGGCGGCTGGACTCTCCCCAGAAAGGAGGGGCTGCTGTGGGATGCAGGAGTGAGCTCCCCGCCCCACTGCTTCCTCCCTCAAGGTGTCCAGTCAGGGCTGTCCTCCACCAGAGTGGCTCTCTGGAAGCCCCCAGCAGGCACGCAAAGCCCAAGCCTCCTCTTGCCCCTCCTTCCCCTGACCCCTGTCACCGCTGGCCCCCATTCTCCTGCCCCCTCCTGAGGACAGCCTGGCAGGTGCGGGGGCGGGGGCAGGGGTGGGGGTAGGGGTGGGGGTGGGAGGGCTCCCAACAGGAGTCAGCAGCCCGCACTGGGTTTCTGCTGCTCTGGCATCTGGGGCAGCTGGCTGGAAGGGGTGGCTGATTTAGAGAGGCCTGCTTGGGATGGAGGGGACTGGCTCTCCCGGTCTCTACCCATCCCCCTCCTGCCCCCGGGCTTCATGCTCAGGGTTCCCACCCTCTCTGTCCCCTCCTAGCTCAAGCCCCCGCCTCCCGGTCCCCTCTCTGTTTAGTTGCAGCCCACCGCCCAGCCTGAAATGCTGACTGCCGAGGGGCGACATTGCAAGGGGGCCCTGCCAGCCCTCCCTGCCAAGGCGTCCAGAACCATCTGGGCATCCCCCACCTTTCCACTCTCCCAAATTCCTGCCTCCTGAGCCCTGCCCCTTCCCACCCCACCCCCCAGGAATCCTCTGCCCACCTTCCCCCTCCCTGTGCCGAAGAGCCCCTTGGGGCAGAGCCATCCCCCATAAGCGGTGCCCTGTGTGTGTCGTGCCCACCGCAGTGTCAGTGTCCAGCGAAACCGGACGTCACAGTCTTGCTCAGGAATAACTGCACGGTCCGCGCACGGGTGGACACAGCCTCCGATGCTGAGCTTTGGAGACCGATGGGTTACAAGCCACTGCTGGGAAGGGGCCTGGGTACACAGAGGTCCGGGCCTTTCTTCCCTGACTAGCCCCTGGCCTCCCCGTGTGGCTCCACATTTCCAGCTGGCCCCGGGTTTCACCTCCTGCGAAGGGCCCTCCTGCCTGCCAGCCCTCGGTGTCAGCTGGCCAGACGCTCCCAGAGGCCGCGGCCGGCTGTGCGTGGGGCTTGGCTCCGGAAGGGCTGACCCGGGCTGCAGGATGGGCACACCCCTGCTCCAGCTTGCCTACCGCCCCCCTGGGAGCCTTCCTGGAATCCAGGAAGTTAAGGAGGACTTGGGCAGGAGCCCCCCAGGGGTCTGACAGCCCCGCCTCTGTCTTGTTCCTGGCCCTGCCCAAGTACAGGGGTGCTCAAAGAGAGGGCCAGAGGGGCCTCGCCAGGAACAGAACTTCCAGGCCCCACCCGTGTCTGTCCTTCAAACACGGCTGCCTCCATGCCCCTCAGACCACAGCAGCGGCCTCGTCCACTCTTGGGCCTGGCTGCCTGGATAGGGCTTGTGTACTAGTCTCTGTTGCTTTTGGGATCAAGTCTTAAAGAACTTGACCCACAGGGGCGCCTGGGTGGCTCAGTCAGTGAAGCATCCAGCTTTGGCTCAGGTCATGATCTCAACGTTCCTGAGTTCAAGCCCCACATTGGGATCTGCGCTGACAGCACGGAGCCTGCTTGGGATTCTCTCTCTCTCTCTCTCTCTCTCTCTCTCTCTGCATACCCCCCATCATTAAAATAAATAAATAAACTTTAGAAAAGGGAGAACTTGGCCCACGGAGAGGTGGCCACAGAGGTCAGTGGGAAAAGGACCCTCTTCTGTAAATAGGGTTTCAGGAAGCGGGTTGGTTATTTGGTAATTTTATTTCAAGTTACATCCCAGAGAGACAAAATTGCTCACCGTGAGCAACACCTCTGAGACTTTAAAAAAAAATTTTTTAATGTTTGTTTATTTTTGAGAGAGAAAGAGACAGAGCATGAGTGGGGGAGGGGCAGAGAGACTGGGAGACACAGGAATCCAAAGGAGGCTCCAGGCTCTGAGCTGTCAGCAGAGAGCACGATGCGAGGCTCGAACTCACGAACTGTGAGATCACGACCTGAGCCGAAGTTGGACGCTCAACCAGCTGAGCTGCCCAGGCGCCTCCTACACCTCTGAAACCTTTAAAAGAAAGCATAGGCTCATGGGCGCTGGTGAGGAGGGGTGTTCTCACCCTGGGCTAGGCACGGTCACCGGCTCCCCTGCCGGGGTGTCCATCCCCGTGGGACCCACAGCCTCCCGCCGGGCTCCACACGGGGCCTAGAGGGTGCATCGCCCCAGACAAACAGGCTGTGTTATCTCCAGCGCCACTCCGGGGAGGGAGAAGATATTTTCCAGATGTTTGGGAACTGTTTCCCATTCGGGTCGTGCCCAGGCAGAGTGTGGGCTGAAAGCTTTGCGTGTGCTCCAAATGGCACCGCTTGGGCCCTGGGGCAGGAGGGAAGAGCCAGGAAGCCGCAGGCCTGGGTGGGGTCCCTGGAGCCCTGCTGATACTCAAGTGCAGGCCTGTAAGGGCCGGCACTGGGGGTCCCGGCCTGACCTTGGGAACTTGGTGCCGGCCTGGGGGACGGACATGGCCGCAGTCCATTCTAGTTCACTGCCAAGTGGGACAGGCTGGGTGGGGAGGTGGCCTGTGAGCAGGAGGCCTGGCAGAGGGGCCTGGTCACCCCTCCCCACATAGCTATCTGGACGCAGCAGATGAACCAGACCCACCCCAGCCCCAGAGCTCGGGTCTCCAGAGTCCAGCCCGGGAGGAAGCTCCCACAGGCCACTATGATGAGGATGAGGAGTTCGCAGAGGTGACGCAGACTTACCCGCAATTCATTTGCTCAAGACTCTGCCTCCTGATGTGTAAGATGGGATGAGACTCAGGGCACAGCTTCAGGGCCGTCCTGGGGATGAGACCGCACAGTTCAGGTGCTCTGGACATAGAGCTCAGGACGACGCCTGGGGGTGTGCCCAGATGCAGAGGAGGGTTGAGGGGCTCCGTCTGTGTCTCTCTGGATCAGTTGGGCTGACCGTGTGGACACGGGCACCTTGGTGGGGGACACAGGATGTCTGCAAACTCCAAGGCCCGGGAAAGCCTCATGCTCAGAGGCCGGCTGTGGAGTCGAACGTAGAGGGCGGCAAAAGGCTGGTCCCGTGGGAGGGCCTGACAGCAGGGCCGCAGGGCCAGAGGGATGGCTTCCTGTCCTCTGGTGCCGGTCGGGCCTCCTCGGGACAGCACTGGCCTGCCAGCTCCCGGGGCAGGATGACATCCGTATTCAAGATTCCCAGGTTGCCCAGAAGAACTCGGTAAATGTCCGATAGCACGGTTGAGGAAATGTTAGTCTCAGACTCTGCCCTTGTGTCCCGAGATTCTCCTGACCCTTCTTCTGTCCCTGCTCCCCTGCAATGCCGTGGGGCTGGTTCCCTGCAGCTGAGTTTCTTTACGGGAGATGAAAACAAGGCTCAAAGAAGAAAATACACACCTGGAGTGTTCTACAGCTGGTCCTGGGCTTTAAATCCAAGGCTGATGGGGCACCTGGGGGGCTCAGTCGCTCGAGCGTCCAACTTTGGCTCAGGTCATGGTCTCACGATTCATGAGTTTGAGGCCCAAATCGGGGTCACTGCTGTCAGTGAAGAGTTCACTTCAGATCTTCTGTCTCCTACCCCTGCACCTCCCACATGCACTTTCTCTCTCTCTCTCTCAAAAAAAAAATAATAATAATAATAAATAGGGGCACCTGGGTTAAGCATCTGACCCTTATTTCGACTCAGGTCATGATCTCATGGTTCCTGAGTTCAAGCCCCACGTCAGGCTCTGCACCACTGGCATAGAGCCTGCTTGGGACTCTGTCTCCCTCTCTCTCTCTGCCCCTCCCCTGCTGGCTTTCTATCTCTCTCTCAAAAATAAATAAAGAAAGAAACATTAGAAAAGAAAGTAAATCCAAGGCTGATCTTGAAGTCTGTTTTATCGCCAGGACCTGGAGGGAACCACAGGAGACCATCCGTGGCCAGCAGCCCCCCGGCTGGTGGGGGAGGACCCCAGCCCTGCCTGTAGCATCCGGGAGGGAGGCTGCTGTCAGCATGAACCTGCAGATGTCCACCTCTGATGATGAGAGCCCAGCCCTGAAACGGAGAGCCCAGCACAGCCCCTATGGGGGACCACAGCAATCAGGATAGACCCGTACCTTGGGGACTCCCAGCTGCTCCCCATTATCCCTTTAAAAATTTTTTAATGTTTATTTATTTTTTAGAGAGAGAGAGAGAGAGAGAGAGAGAGACAGAGTGTGAGTGGCTGAAGGGCAGAGAGAGGGAGACACAGAATCCGAAGCAGGCTCCAGGCTCCGAGCTGGCAGTACAGAGCCCGATGTGGGGCTCAAACCCACGAGCCATGAGATCATGACCTGAGCCGAAATCAGACGCCCAACTGACTGAGCCACCCAGGTGCCCCCATTCTCCCTTTATACGGAGGTCCAGTGGTCAAGCCTGGGCTTGGTCACCCTACCCATTGGTCTTAGTTATTGGTCCCAGTATGGGCCCCCGACACAGGCTGACCAGTCAGAATCTCTCTCCTGGAAACTGACTCTGAACTGGCTACGTCCAGAGGAAGGGCCCCTTCCTCCTCCAACACAGGAATATTAAAAATTACATTTTATGACCGCATTGGCATAAAGAGGAATAGATTCATATTATACATTGAGACATTTTCTTCAACCTAGAAGTTGATTTTTCTCCTTCTGATTTTAGAAGAAATAAGAACATTCTGGGGGGCCCTGAAGTATCGTGAGCCCTGGCACGGAGCCCGCTGTGTCTCCTGGAGACATCCTGCCAAAGGAGGCCCCGCTTCAGCACCAAAGGCGTGCTGGTCAGCTCCCCCGTTGACCTGGGAGACATCTGGCCTCCTACTGGCTGGTCCCCTTTTCAGAATTGCTTTCTTAGTGCTGGTGGCAGGAAGAACTAATAATGGCCTTCTGGCCTGGGCCAGGTTCCGAGAATTCTTGTGCAGGTTGCTTTTTGTAAAGAAAGGGAAGGAGCTTCCTCCTCAACAGGCTGGGGTCACAGAGGAATGGGGCGGGAACTTGAGTCTGGGGGTGAGAGGAGGGCAGTGGGCAGGCCAGACCCGGGCAGGTGCCAGTCCCTCTGGGCACAAGGCCAGCTCCTCCAGCATCCCTGGATCCCTCGACACCCTGCGTGTCCCTGGCAAAGAGAGGCATCCGGTGGCCATGCTGTAAGAGGAGGGCCCCCTTTGGGGACGTGGGTGGCAGCCGCTTGCTCAGGGCTGAGGTGCTGTCCGGCTGCTTCCAACCCCCAGCCTTTCCCTAGAACAGCGAGAGGAGTGGGAGGTATGGATGTAAAAACTGAAGCCCTGGCCAGGCCAGTCTGGGCAGGCCCAGAGTCGGCTGTGCGCTCGCTGGGCCTCCCTCCCCTCACGCTTCCTGGGTACGTCCTGGGCCCCCGGCACCCTGATGGACACAGAACCATCAAAGCCTTCTGGGCCGGACACTGTGGCAGGGGCGCTGTGATTCACGGAGGTGGGTGGGGGGTGGCCAGAGCCTTGCAAGGTGGAGCCAGGCTGTGGGGTCCCTCCGGTGGCTGGCTCTGCAGAAGCATAGGACAGCCAGCCTCGGAGCCGAGGGTGGGGAGGAAGCCAGGTGTGCAGCCTTCGGAGCCGGGAGATCCTGAGCGGGTGTCTGTATACCGGAGTCTCCACCTGCAGCAACAGCTTCCCCCCGGGGCTCTTGTGGGGCTGGGATGAGCCACACTCACGGTAGCCGGGGGCATGGGAGTCTCCCTGCCCCCATCTGCTCTAGATGGTGCACTCCTCACCTCTGCCCACCCACCACCCAGACAGGTGGACCCCCCTCCCCAGCTGCTTCTGACCTCTACCATTTCCTAGGCTGGGGGGCGGGGAGGGGATTGGCTCGGGAATGCCTCCAAGCACTAGCATGTGCTGTGTTCACCCCTAGCCCATCCTCACCCCCTACTGCCCAGGAGGGACCCGAGGCCTCCTCCCTCACCCCTGGGCTTGGGGCTGAAGCTTGGTGCTGGGACAGGGCAGGTGACCCCAGATTCGTTCCAAAGCAGGCTGAAGGCACAGGATGCATTTCACCCAGCCCCTCACTGGGCCATCAGAGTCTCTGGGAGCCTCTGTTCCCCCCTGGCCAAATGGCACCCCCAGCTCTTGCCCTGCCCCCGTGAGAGGATGGAGAGAAGAGGTGTGTAAAGTTCTGTGACCTCAGGAAGCAGGGCTCCTCCCAGCAGAGGCACCCGGTGCTCCTCCTGGGGCTGGCTCCTGCCCGGTTCCCTCCCGCCCTCGGCTCTCCATTGAGCTGGTTGGCCGTCTTCGGGATGCTGGATGCTGCTGCTGCTGACTAGATGATGACTGAGACCGAGCAGGTGAATCACCAGGAGGATGAGCGGGGTGACGGAGTGCGTGTTGCATCTGGAGAGAGCTCGGGCAGGAGCTGGTGCTTCTTTGTGCACGGTCGGACCCCAGCTCTATGCCACATGGAGAGATCGCGTGGTCAAATGTCAGCCTTCGGGGGTGTCACACTCCCTGCAACTCTGGTCTAGCATTTTAAATTTGCCCAAAGCCTCAGACAACGGAAGTGGCTCTGGGCCCTTTGAGAAAGCCGCTTCCAAGGGCTGAGCTCCCAGGGCAGGACAGGGGAGCCAGGCCCCAGGGAGGGCAGGAGGAGGGGAGCCAGGCCCCAGATAGGGTAGGAAGAGGGAGGCCAGGCCCCAGGTAGGGCAGGGGAGAGGGGGAGCCAGGACCCAGACAGGGCAGGGAGAGGGGTGGCAGGCCCAGGTAGGGCAGGGACAGGGGAGCCAGAACCCAGGCAGGGCAGAGAGAGGGGAGCCAGGCCCCAGGCAGGGCAGGGGGAGGGGGGCCAGGCCCCAGGTAGGGCAGGGGAGGGGGGAGCCAGGCCCCAGGCAGGGCAGGGAGAGGGGAGCCAGGACCCAGGTAGGGTAGGGAGAAGGGGGCCAGGCCCCAGGTAGGGCAGGGGGAGGGGAGCCAGGCCCCTGGTAGGGCAGGGACAGGGGAGCCAGGCCCTAGGTAGGGTAGGGAGGGGGGGCCAGGCCCCAGGTAGGGAATGGGAGAGGGGGGCCAGGCCCCAGGTAGGGCAGGGGGAGGGGAGCCAGGCCCCAGGTAGGGTAGGAAGAGGGGGGCCTGGCCCCAGGTAGGGCAGGGGAGAGGGGGAGCCAGGACCCAGGCAGGGCAGGGAGAGGGGAGCCAGGCAGAGCTGCACTGGAGGAGGGGCTAAGGGGCGGTAAGGTGAGCACCCCTTAAATGTGTGGGGGTGCCTCCCTCGCCTCACACTCGTCCCTGCCCTGCAAGTTTCTCTATGTCCCTGTGGGAAACAGGCCTTCCGTGTGGGACAGGGTCAGGAGAGGGGCTCAGGTCAGGCTCTCATTCCTGCAGGGGCAGGGAACAGAGGGGCAGGAAGCACAGACATCAGGTGCAGGTGGGGCCTGGGCAGAGGAGCTGAGAAATCCCGGGGCTTCCTCGTTTTCCTTGGGGCCCCCGCTGCCGTGGGAGTGACACCAGTGTCCCTTGTGGGGTGGTCAGGCTGCCATGCGGGCTGAGGTAAGGACAGCGACCCTGGCAGGCTCTCATTCAACCGGCCCTGAGCTGGCCTGGGGGGTTATTTCTTATTGTTTTAAAATTTCTTTTTAATTGTTTTACATTTATTTATTTTTGAGAGACAGAGAGAGACAGAGCATGAGCAGGGGAGGGGCAGAGAGAGAGGGAGACACAGAATCGGAAGCAGGTTCCAGGCTCTGAGCTGTCAGCACAGAGCCCGACGCGGGGCTCGAACCCACGGACCGCGAGATCATGACCTGAGCCGAAGTAGGACGCTTAACCGATTGAGCCACACAGGTGCCCCATTACTTATTGTTTTTAAAGTGCCCTGTGGTTATTTTCTGATTACCAAAGCGATACCTGCTCATGATAAAGACCTTTAAGCACCGTGTGGGTGGTTATGAGCTGGGTTCATGGAGGGGGAGGTGACACATCCCATCGCAATGCATCAGTGTCAGCAAGACGAGGACGGAAAGGCTTTAGTCAACCTCCCCTCGGACACAGGAGGGCAGAGACGCTGCACCCAGCCCCTCCCAGCCTAAGGTTGACCAAAAATGCTGGTGTTTTCTGCACAACCCTGGAGGGGCAGGGGCCTGGGCTCAGGTCACGGTGGCCACGGGGACTGAGCCCCTGGCACTGCCGAGGCTCTTGCTTCTCTGGGTGGGAGGGACAAGGGCTGGGCTGCTGTGATGCCCGGGTGCTCCCCGGGTTCGGTCGGGCAGGCCGCGCACAGCTGGCGGTGCATCTGGGCTGGTGTACCCTGTGTTTCCGCGGCCCCGCTTTTAGGGCTGAGCCCCTCCCCACAGCCCACAGGTCACCACGTTCATTCTCATGCAGTCTCACCACGGGCTGCTGCTGTGGACATCGCGACCCCATTTTACAGGTTAGGAACTGAGGCTCGGGGGAAAAGTCCACAATTACTCCAGTGCTGAATCTGATTTGAACCTGGTGTCGTCGGGCAGCAGAAGCCTCTGTTCTCTCCAGTTCACCCCACTGCCTTGTGGGAAACAGGGTCAGGCAGGCAGGGGTCAGGGGCTGGGAGGTCAGAGGTGACCAGAGGGTCTGCGGTCGGGTCAAGGGCTGAGACCAGCCTTTCCCATACTGCTTTGGGGTGAGTGGCACAGCTTCGTGCTAAGAGCTGGCTTCAGACTGCCCGGGTCTGAATCTGGGTTCTGAGTACGAGCTGTGTGCCCTCAGACAGGTTGCTCACCCTCTCTGAGCCTCAGTTCCTCATCGGAAGAATGGATGATGACCACCCTGCCTCATGAGCTGCGTTGAGGATTGACTGAGGTGACGTGTGCCTCGCCGTGTGAACACTGGCCACGATCGCAGAGCTGGGGTGGAACAGAAGGTCCACCTGGGAGGGAGGCCAACCTGGCCTGGCTCGAAGGGGCCACCCCTCCCTGGCTGGGGTCCTGAGGAGGCCCCGAGCTCGGAGCTCGGCACAGGGGCTGGCACGCAGCAGGGCCTCACAGGGTGGTGATGGGGTCCGCATTGGCTTTCTTTCTGTTCCCATCCTCCCCGTTGATGGCGAGCCACGCCTCCCCCAGGCCTGTCAGGACTCCCAGGTGCCCGAATGTTCACCGTGACTCCTGGAAGCATCTGTGTGGCCTCAGCCCATGATTGCTGGGTTCTTGGGACCTCGGTCAAGTTCCTGCACTTTTTCTGGTCAGACCTCAGCCAGGACCCACTTCTGGGTCTCAGCTCCTGGCCTGGGCACTGGAGCCCCACTGTCCGCCAGGGGCCTCCCCCAGCCCTGGGGTCCCCGGCTTGTCGCCCACATCCCTCCCCCTGCCCTGTCCTGGGCCGTTCTGAGCCCTTCCCCACCCTCAGCTCCTTGCCCACCAGCTCTCCAGGTCCTGACATCACAGATACGACGCTGCTGCCCATCTTTGGGGAGCAGGGCCTCCCAGAGCCCCACGGTCACCAGGCAGTGGGTGTGACCTCCAGGGACCTGACTTGTTTTTCCTGGTGCCCTCCTGGGGACTGCATTCCACCGGGGCTGACACGCACATTTCCCCCAGGCCTTGGTGTGACCCTCTGGGTGAAGGGAACCAGATCTGGGGGTCTGGTCCCTCTCTGGGCCAGGCCCACCTCAGAACTGCCTCTGAGCCAGAGTCAGGCCCGAGGCTGGCATGGAGGAGGTGTTGGTGTGTGCTTGTTGAGTGAATAATTGACCGGGATGGGGGCCGCAGGTCCTGAGGAGGCGAGAGGAGCAGGGGAGGAGGGAGGGGCCATGTTAGTTCTCCCCACGCCCTTGCAAGAAGGGTGCATCTTAGACGTACCATTGTGTCTTATTTATCTGAAATCAGACGGTAATTCTCGAACAGTCTCATAAAAATTAAAATCAATGAGACCCAAGTCCATCTTGATTAATCCCCTTTGATCTTGCCCCCACTGTGCTCGATGCTTGGTTTCGGTGAACTTTTCATCAGACTCTTTCCTTGTGTTACTTAAGTAAGAGCATGTGCCTGTATAAACACAGAGCTTGAGTTTCGTGTCTCTGTGCGTTTAAACTCCGATCGCATAAATTGCCTTTTCCCTCGAGCGAAACAAACCTCGGAGATCTGCCCTGTCCGTGGGGAGAGACGCCCTGTGACCCATAACTGCCTCGTGGGACCCACAGCTGCAGGGAGCGGATGGCCACACCGGGGATCCTCACACCCATTTTATGGATGAGGAAGCTGAGGCTCAGAGAGGTTGCCTGACTTGCCCAGCGTCACTGGTGAGCCTGAGGCACAAAAAAGAGGAGTGGCAGGTGACAGGCTGGGGGGAGTGTGATGAGGGGGGAAGGCCACAGCCCAGGTGCCAGAGGGGGAGAATCAGGGCCTCCGGAAATCCCATCTCGGTGATCCCAGCTGCAATTGAGGCGTGATGCTGAGGCGCTGTCCGCCCACCGTCCCCCTCGTCCAGGCTCCTGATTCCCGAGCGTCTGAGTCCTGGGTCCTACTCCCTTCCATGCCGGGTGGTCCCAGGTGCAGAGGTAGGGCCAGCTGCCCACACGGCACAGTGTCAAGTCTCCCCTGGACACCAGCTCTGGGTGGCCTCCGCCGGGCCCCCACCCCCTGAAACTTGGGTCAGGGTAAGTGAGGCACATGCCAGGAAAGGCCAGGTCACCTGGGTGCGCCGAGGCCGTGACCTGCAGCCTTTCCGTGAAGGCCTAGCCAGCCAAGGTGCTAATTAGGGCAGGCTTCCCGAGGGGGAGGAAAAGCACCAGGAAGAGGAAGCGGCCTCCGGGCTGCCACACCCTCTTTCCTCCTGATTCACTGCTGGCCTGTCCACCGGCTGGCTGGAAGTCACCCAGCCTCCCCAAACTCAGGGGCCCCTGCCAGGTCGGGGGCCTTGCCCCGTGCTCCCCGATGGGCCTGCCTCGGCTGACCCACCTCCCAGGCATCTGGCTGACAGAGGACAGGGCGGTCCCGAAGGGTGGGGCGGGCGGAGACACTCAGGGTGCAGTTGGGGTGCGTTCATGGTGCCAGCAGCTGCACAGCGTACTTGGCGGCAGGGCTGTGACCCCCCTGGTGCCCCCGAGATGCTAAAGGGCCCCACCCTGACCCAGGGGTCCCAGGGGCAGGCGTCCTAGTTTTCGGTCTGCAGGTCCTGGGCCTCCCGCACACCCCGGGCCCTCGAGCTCCTGGAAAGCTGCCTCTGATCCTGCTGGTGTCTGTCGTGGCCCGTGCAGCCCCTGCCTCCCGTGGCTGCTGCCTGGATCATACCGCACTCAGGGTGGAAAGGCCGCCGGCTGTGGCAGGAGCCACGAGAGCGCCCCCTTGCTTTCTGAGCCGGCCGCTCTGGGCCCGTCAGATCTGGGCCCGTCAGACCCCACGGGCTCACGTGTGGCGTCCTGGACCTGGTGGCAGAGCACAGTCTCTCCTGGAGCATTTAGGAAACTTTCATTATGTCACATGTCACTAGTATCTTCCGGGTCAAACTTTTCTAACAGGATTTCTAATGAGCTTCCGTGTCCCCATGTCAACCATCAACTCACGCCCAGCTTGTTTCATTTATGCTGTATCCAGACCCTCTCTCCCCATATTTTGAATCAACCCAAGGAGTGCCCATTTTTTTCTTTTTATTTAAAAAATTGTTTTCTAAGTTCATTTATTTTGAGAGAGACAAAGAGAGCTCGAGCGAGCACGAGTGGGTAAGGGGAGAGAGACAGAGAGACAGAGAGAGAATCCCAAGCAGGCTCTACACCGTCAGCTTGGACCCCGACGTGGGGCTCGATCCCACGAACCACGAGATCATGACCTGAGCCGAAACCAAGAGTCAAATGCTTAACTGACTGAGCCACCCAGGTGCTGCCCCCCCCCCCCGCCCCCACCTCTTTTCTAAAGTGACAAGTGCCAGACTCACTCCCAGGAATTTAATTGAGTCATCTAGGCTGGGGCCCAGAAAAGGTGTATGTTAGCAAACGTCCCCGGAGATGTGGAGGTGCGGCGGAGGGAGCACTCAGAGCAGGGAGACCTATGGCATTGCCTCCAGGAGGATCTGGAGGACACGGTGACACCCCAGAAAGGGTGGGACAGACAGGGTGCTGCCATAGCCGACTCAAGGCGCTCCCTTTATTTCACGGGGAGGAAAACCACATGTGGAGACAGATCCCACTCCACCCTGACGTGGGGAAGTTGGAGAGGGCGGCCCAGTTCCCTCAGGGCCGCCTGGAGGGGGTGCTCACAGCCCCATCGATCGGTGCTCCAACGAGCTAAGACCTGTGCAGCATAAACCCACCCGGAAAAGTGGTTTACTGGTCCACCGCCAGGCTGCACGTTCCCAGGGGACGGCACCAGCCAGTTCCGACCAAAGGAGAGCCTGGCGCTGGCAGAGCCGGCTGACAAAGGATGCTTTGTTCACCTGTTAGAATAAACACTTCCCCTGGATATTTACTCCCGGGACTCGGATGTAATATGGGGTGTAAGTTACTCTTTAACAGGCCACTTGATCTGGGCCACCAAGCTCTCCTGAACTAATTTCCTGGAAGAAAGACGTTCCCACCACCAGCCCAGGCGTTTATTAACCACCCCCTCGGTGGTCAAGGAGAAGCTGGGTGTGGCTGTCTCCCGGACTCCGAGTTCACCCTGAGAACGAGCATCCTGGGGGCGGCCCTCAGCCTTCCCGGAGGAAGCAGCAGAGGCGGAACAGCAGCTCCTCGACTGTCTGGGCAGCGAGCTGAGCGGCCTGTCCGTTCTTGACCTTGAGAGAACAGAGATGGACTTGGGGTCCTGGGAGGAAAGGGGCACCCAGGCAGTGCACAGCCTCGGCAGCTGCCCCCAAACCTGGACTTTCAGGCCAAGGTTGCTGGGCTCACATATCTGTGATGTGCTGACCTTTAGAACGTGAATACAATTTCACAAACTTGGAGGCCTTCCAAATCAAAATGTTATTTTTATTATTTTTTTAAAGTTTATTTATTTATTTTGAGAGAGAGAGAGAGACAGAGAGTGTGGGCAGGGATGGGGTAGGGCAGAGAGAAACAATCCCAAGCAGTCTCCCTTCTGCCGGCGCAGGGCCCTGTGTGGGGCTCGATCTCCTGTACTGTGAGATCATGACCTGAGCCCAAATCAAGAGCTGAAAACTTGACTGAGCCACCCAGGTGCCCCCGCCTCCAAATCAAAATTTTTTAATGCAGACAAGGTTTCAGTGATGGGGTGAAAGGCCCGAGCCATTGTGAGGGAAAATCGGCCCTACAGTCCTTGCTGGCCATGACCTACAGTCACGCAAAAAGATGGGCTGGGCTGATCGGCTGTCCCCCTCAGGTATTTGGACCACAAAGGAAGGAAGGTGCCTCAGGGCATCGTAGGGGCCCAGACCAGGAGGAGGGAGAGGAGTGGGGCACAGAGAGGCTGGAGGCCCTGAGGGATGCAGAGAGCCCTTGATCTGGGTTCTGGGAGGCCCAGGGCCCCCACTGTCTCCTTTGGGCTCCCTGGGGATCCTCTATCCTGCCTGGGCCAACATGAGTGGGCAAACCGAGTGAGAACACCCTAGGATGGACATCTGTGCCTACTGGAGTCCACTCTCCTTCCGGCCTGCCTCAGTTTACAGGAAGTGAGGAGCGGCAGAGTGGAATCAGGGGCTGTCACCTGCACAACGTGAGTAGGTCTGTGCTAGGAGTCTAGTATTGGTCAAATGTCCACCTTCTGGTAAACAGGTCAGCTCACACTGGTTCACATGCTGGGCTTGCAGGACCTGGCTGTTGGGTGGGCAGGTGGGGAGGGGTGGAGAGAGGCCCGGCTCCAGAAGAAAGTGGCCCATGTGCGGAAGGGGCCTGGTGACCTCGGGGTCAGCTGAGGTGGGAGGGGCACAGGGGTGTCCTGGTCAGTGGCTGATATTAGCACCCCCTTTGTTGACATGTACAACTGACCACAAACTGGGGATTAGGAGATAGATAGAGTCGGTCTCCTGGAGGGAGGGGATGGCCCCAGGTGGGAAGGCGGGACCTCGGGTGCCCATCTCAATGTTCAGTTCAGGGAGAGAAGGCAGGGGACAAGCTGGACACACGAGGGGCAGATGGCCCTGGCCCAGGCCTCCTCCCTCCAGGTATCCCAGAAATGGAGCCTAAGGCAACCAGATCAACTGAGACCCCCGGGCACTGACGGGGTGGGGCTCCTTGACCGCTCCCGGCCATAATCAGGGGCTGGGTAGGCAGGGTGGGCCAGGGTAGGGAAGGGAGGCAAGCTTTCTGGTATGCAGCCCTGCTCTGTGGCCTGACTTCCTTGTGACATCCAGACGCTGGTCCGGAGGGCGCTTCTCTCTGAAGGATCATGCCTTGTATTAGGAACTTGTGTCAGTCCACGTCTGATTCACAGTCCTCAGAAGGCTCTGCTCCAGGCTTCCTTTAAAGGTAGGACCCTCCAGGTCAGTGGGTCTTGAACTTGAATGTGATTAGGGTCTCCTAGGTCATGGGTCCCACCGGAGTGTCTGACGCAGCAAGTCTAGGGTGGGGCCGAGAATCTGCACTTCGGACCAGTTCCCAGATGCTGCTGCAGCCCCCCCCCCCCCCCCCCCCGCCCTGGGCCCCACTTTGAGAACCGCTCTGGCTGAAGGCATCTCGGGACTTGATTCGCAAATTCACCGCACCCGCAACTCCTTTCAGAAGGAAACTGCAGCCTTACTGGGCACAAGTGAA
Source organism: Panthera leo (assembly GCF_018350215.1). NCBI lineage: Eukaryota > Metazoa > Chordata > Mammalia > Carnivora > Felidae > Panthera > Panthera leo. Next base: position 144,797,870 of record NC_056684.1, read on the forward strand.
CCAACTCTCCCTCCAGAGACTGGCCTCGTGGTGCTCGGCAGAACCCTGGCTTTCTTCCTGAAGGTGGGGTGGGCAGTGCCCGCGGCCTGGGGACAGCCGTCCTCTGAGAGGGGGCCTCGGCAGGGATGGCAGGGATGGGGAAATCAGGGACCGGGGGACCCTGCCCGAGTCAATGACATGGCAGAGGGTCTGTGACCGGCGGCGCCTCGTCACACGGGGTGGACTTCGGAGCCGCTCAGGCTCCCTAGGGGGGTGCACTCGAGGCCACAGGTGCTGGTTTCCCTGGAAAAGCCACCTGGTTTCCAGGCCAGAGAGGAGATGCAAACACAAGGCTCCTCTCTGCCCCTTTTCAAAAGGGAGAAAGCCTGCACCTCAATAGCGGTGTCTACACTGAGTCCCACCATTGTCCACCGCGGTGAGAACCTGAGCCTGCGGGGACAGGCAGCGTCTCTGTGCACCTGGCTGTCCCCACAGTGGTCCCTTTGTGGTTCGGGGAAGGCAGCGGGCCTCCCGCCAGTCTCCTGGACAGCGCAGGCCCATCTGGATGCTCCCCAGACTCAGGTTTGGGAGGTCCAGTCGGCCGAGGAAGGTGACGCCAGGACAGGGGGAGGGCGCGTGGCAGTGCGGCAGCCCTGCCCCGTCCTGCACGCCGGACCTCAGCGCAGCCCCTGCAAGGCCCCGCACGCTCACCGGAAAGGTGTCTGGAGTCTTAGGATGGGTTGTCGTGAGCCGACTCCAGGTGGGGATTCACGCAGGGCTTACTGGGCACGGCTCCAGGGGAGACTGGGGGGTGGAGGCGGAAGTGCCCGGGGGCACCGCCTCTGAGCCTCTCGTGGGGACGACAGCCCGGCCTGAGCACGTGTCTTGGGCAGTCAGTGGTCCGTGGCCGTGCTCGGGACACCAACTCTCAGCAGTCCTGGTTCCTCCTGGGCCAGTCCTCGGACAGAGGCTCGGGGGCTGTGAGTGGGTTCCAGGGCTCTGCGGGGCAGTGACAGCGTCCACCCCTTCTGGGTACTCCCCAGACCCCTCTAGCCAGGAATGGAATGGTCCTTGAAATTCTTGTGTCACCTACCAAGGAGCATGTGAATGATTGAAAGAGCTTAGTAGCGATGAGGGCAGGGTGCTTGCAAAACGTGTGGTGGAGACACCCTGGGGCCCCAAAGTGGGCTGGGAAACAGCCTTCTGCAGGGTAAGGGCGTTCAGGGCTTGCGCAGCAGAGGGGTTTCGGAACGACACCTGGTGATGACCAGCACCCCCGAAGTGTGTTCCAGGGTTAATGGGCCTCAAGGTCACATACATTTGGGTCACTCTGGGTTTAAACTGGTTTTTCCCTCTTGCGTGACTTGGGAGTGTTCACGCGGTCTGGTGCGTGCTCACGGTCTGTCCACCAGAGGGCGCAGGCCCCACGGCCCCTCCGAAGCAGGGTGGGTGCACCGTCCCCGTCCCCCCAAGCACACCTTGGGAGACCTTGATGGAGAGCCCCTTCCCCCACAGCCTCCTCATTCTTTCTGAGTAACCGTTCATATATCCATATATCGGTTAACCAGAGATATCCCCTATTCTGTTTTACCAAGAACTAGAAAAATCTTTTTTACTGGCATCGCCGTCCGATTACATTTACAAAAACATCGGAGTGCCAACCGCGAACGCCTGGGCCTGTGTTGGGTACCAGACGGAAAGAGCCGATGTAGCGTCCTTCACGGAAATCTGCAACGTATCATCCATCGTCCGACACTTGCTTCATGGCTCGGTGTTTTGTTTTGCTTTGCTTTTCAGATCATGACTTTTAGGTTCGTTACAGCCCCACTGGCTATAGAATTATAGAGCTGAGATGCTCTGGAGGCCCTTGAGTTCAATTACTTCACTTGAGAGGCAGGGAAGCCAAGAGCCAGAGAAGTTAAGGAGTTTGCTTGAGGCCACACACCCAAGTGATGAACGGTGGCACCAACGGGGACCTGAATCCAACCTGCCGGGATGATCTCCGGTACGGGGGACGCAAGCCGTACACGGCGCAGAGTCTGTCTCGGGTCCTGTCCCGCCCCCCCCCCCCCCCCCCCCACCTTTCCACCACCCATTCTTTCTCTCCCAAAATAAATATAAACCTAAAACAAAGGTAAAAAGAAAAATGTTCATTGGGAGAAGGTCACACGGGTTTGAAGGCAGAGAGAATAACGTAATGGCCTCCCCCCAGGCATCGCGAGCGGGCGTGAACACACGCCAGCCGTCTCACCTGGGCTGCGCCCTCGCTCCCGTCTGTTCGGGTCGCTGGTGTTTGCTGACGTGTGAAGGTAAACCCGAGCGGTCACGTCGCCCCCGCTCCGTATCTTCACCCACATCTGCTCGTCTGCACCAAGGACATCTCCTTCGATGACCACAACACCACCACTGGCACAAAGTAAGCTGATGAAATGGGTTCTTTGGTGCCACTGAGCATCCGGCCCACGTTCCAATCTCCCGAGTAGTACCGGGAATGCCTTCTTGCGAGGGTCACGTGAATAAGGACCTAGGCCAGAGCTGGCTGGTGACGCCGGGCCTGACCTCCAGCGGCACCTGTAACGCAGACGCCCACCACTGCGCGGGCTGCCCAGCGCCGGGCTCTCTTCTGTAGGCGCTACAGGCCAGGGGGAGAGGGGCGGTGTGCGCATGCTCTCTCCACCCTGACTCGGAAGCAGATGGTCCGACTGGGACCCTGGCTCTGCGAGTCACGTGGCTTGTTCGCTAGCCAGCTAGTTACCCTCTAGTGCAGCCTGATCGTCAGGACCCCCACTCCGTCCGCCAAACGGGAAATAGTACGAGCTCGCGGAGGTGAGTGAGTGCAGGGCAGACGGACGGGGGGCTGGCACCTGGGGACTCGGGACCCCGCCGGCTTTAGAGACGCGACCCCAGGGAGGGCGGCAGGAACCACGTCCTCCACGGTGTCCCGCCGGGGCTCACGTACCCCTGGGATGGCAACAAGAGACACGTGTCTCCTCCCAGAGGCTGAGTGAAAGCGTGGCGTTTGAAGTTCCACCTTCTGATGCCCAGGCCTGTGTTCTCTTCCTTCTGCCTGAGGTTACTCGCCGGTCACCGTGAGCGGCACGGCACTGAGCCGGGACGGGAGAACGTGTAGGTTTAGGATAAGAAGCCTCGTTTCTTGTGGAAACCGGCTGCTCCCTCCCACGGGTGAGGTCGCGGGGCCCCGCTGCGTCGGCAGCCGCCTTCCTCGTGCTCCCCGGCGCCCGCCCCCGGCCGGCGCGTCACCCACCGGGAGCTGCGGGACAGCCGGCTGGCGGCACGCTCTAGCTCCACCTGCTGGCCGCCTTGGGACACCCGCCTGTTCCCAAAGCGTGGAGGCACTGTCCAAACTCTCAATGGGTTCTGGGCCAGCAACAAAGCCTACTTCTCCCCACTACGAAACACAATGCCTCCGCTGAGGGTTTTAGGGACAGGAAACCACTTGGCCTGGCACGAAGGTCGCTTTGCTCCACTTTGAGAGGCACCGCTGCTCCTCGGCAGCGTCTGGGGGTAAGCGGGGACGTCCTCCCACCTGCCTCACTGTGTCACGAAGCATGAACTGCCCGCTGCAGCAGGCAGCCCACCCACGGTCCCAAACCCCACTCTGCAGCAGTGGTGCGGGCAGCGGGCTCCCGGTGGATCACGTGCACCTTTGGCAAAACACTCATTTACCCAGATGAGAACTAAAGGACCCACAGGTGGTAACGGGGTGTGTGTGTGTGTGGGGGGGGGGGGGGGCGGTGCGCCCCTGGGGCCAGCGCTGCAGCCCCGGTCAGCTTTGGGGCCGGTTCCCCGGGTCCCGTGCCTCTCCCTCCCTGGGCAAGTGCAGATTCAGAGTCCCGGCCCCAGCCCCAGCAAGGTGACCTCTGGCTCTCACTGCCTCAAAATGGGGCTGGGGCTCCACCTTGTTTGCTTCTTTTTTTTTTAACATTTTTTTTTTTAACGTTTATTTATTTCTGAGACAGAGAGAGACAGAGCATGAACGGGGAAGGGTCAGAGAGAGGGAGACACAGAATCTGAAACAGGCTCCAGGCTCTGAGCTGTCAGCACAGAGCCTGACGCCGGGCTCGAACTCAGGAACCGTGAGATCATGACCCGAGCCAAAGTCGGCTACTTAACTGAGTGAGCCACCCAGGCGCCCCTCATTTGCTGCTTCTGACCGCATGAGCTAAGCTGCACAGCACAGGGCTGGCGTCTGGGGGCCCCACGGGGGGCGCGGGGGAGCGCTGAGGGTAAGGGCCCCCGTGGGGGCGGTTCTTTGCATTAGAGCTTTTCAAAACGTGGTCCCTGGGCGGCAGCACCTCTGGGCAGATGGTAAGTTCAAGTTCTCAGGCTCCTGCCCAGACCAACGGGATCAGGAACACTGGGGTCTCCTCCCAGTTCTGGTCCTGCCCCTGGCCCCAGCGCCGACACCGCTGTGAGGTGGGCAGCGACGCTGAGGGCAGGCGTCATCCCCATCTATACAGTAGGAGAAATCTAGCTGGGAATCCCTGCAGCAAGTGGCGGTCACTTGTCAGGCACCAACCGTGGTCAGACCTGACCCCATGTGCTGGAGACACACGCGAAACACGGGACGGTCTCTGCCCTTATGAGGAAAGACCGCTAGCGACCGGTACTGGGCCACTGTCTCTATTCCACAGCGAGACCCCTGCTGGCCTGCAGAGCACCACATTTCAAATTAGACCCCTTCTACCCTTACTGCTTTAGAATCCTTTATAAAAGTGTCATTCTGGGGGGCACCCGGGTGTCTGACTCTTGATTTTGGCTCAGGTCATGATCCCAGTGCCATGGGATTGAGCCTCTCGTCCGGCTCTGTGCTGAACACGGAGCCTGCTTATGATTCTCTCTCCCCCTCTGCCCATCTCCCCAGCTTGTGCTCTCAAAAGAGAGAGAAAAAGGTACAATTCTAGCAGTTTGGTGACTGCCTTAAATGGAGACAAATAGCATGCAATGTTTATTTGATATTAGCCAAACTGGGAGAAATGATCAGTTAGTCAGGCAGAGCCCGACACGGGGCTTGATCCCAGGACCCTGAGCTGGAATCATGTCAGTTTTTAAGTACTATGTACTTTGCCTTACCAGGGACTTCCTGATAAAGTCTCTCGGAGCTTCTACTTTTCACCCACTACAAGATCTCATACCTCAATTGTACAGTGTTTTACAGTTGTCTTTTTTTTTTTTTTTTGAGAGGGTGAGCAAGTGCACCTGCAAGCGAACGAGGGGAGAGAGTGGGGCAGGGGAGGGGAGAGAGAAGCGGGGCTGGAGCTCACGAATTGTGAGATCACGACCTGAGCTGAGGTGGAATGCCTAAGGACCAAGCCCCCCAGGCGCTGGCACTTTACAGTGTCACTAATGCCCCCCCCACCCCCCGCCGCGGTCTTTCACGGATCCGTTGGAACTGACGACAGTCCCCAAAGGGGAAAACACAGGCTCGGCGAGGTCACGAGAGTTAAGTGGCAGAATCATCTGTTTCACAACTGTTTACTGGACATCACAGGGGTGAGGGCCTCGGCCTAACCCCGACTCCTGTGGCGATCGAGGACAGGACGGGTCACCGGGGAGGCGGACACGGGGACACGGGCACAGGCGCACCTCACAGTTCCATTTATTCACGCCACAAAGGAAACAACACGTCTACACGCGTACGGCGGTGTTCCACGCCCCCATCTAACAGAGCTGCTGGGATTTACAGCCACATGGTCGGTCTCACGTGTGCTCCGAGGAAAGCTGGCTAATGGTGACCGTGAGCGGGGGCAGGACTCGAAGCTTTTAAAAGAGAAGCACAGTGTAACTGTAAGTGAGGAAGAAAGGGACACACAGAAGACGGTCTATTCCGTACCTTACTGACAAGTCTGTAAATGACAGTTTTCAACACTATGGACAAGTCTGGAGGGTCACTTCTACACGGAGCGTCTGACACGTTTACGGGTTCGTGTAATCAGTTCGTGCACACGGCACAAACCTGTGGCACAGGACAGAGGGGCAGGAAGTCTCTTCTCCCCAGGGGTCACGAGCCAGCCCTGGGTTTGTGAGGACTCACATGACTGGTTTCACTGTCATTTGGGAAATAGAGTGAAATGTCTGACACTTGGGCACAAACTTATGTGATGCTTTCTTTCAAAACACACCTCATAGGGCAGCGAGCTCGCACAGCTAACCTGTGCTTCCCTGCTGGCGGCACTGGCCACCTCTGGCTTTCCATTACCCCCACAAGTCTTACTTGGTCCAAGGGGGTGAGCAATGGTTTTTAACACTCTGACTGTAAGAGGAACTTCATGTTTCAACGTGATCCCCCTGTACCTTATGTACTGATAAGCACACACCGCAGAACAGATACGCCTTGATCTGAAAAGGCACGATGGGGTTTTTAATTCCCCCTCCATTTTAAGAAACAAAAATCTTACCTTTCGAAGCTTTACTTCTTTTATCTGAAATAAAAAGAAAGAAAAATTGGTCGTATCAGTGTTTTAGAAACATGTTTTCAGTCAACCTAGTGTTGAAATCGATATTTGGCTGAAGAGCTCATAGCTTCAGTAAAGCTGTTCCAGAAAGCTTTCAGAAAATAGGGAGTTTCTATGGTGTCTCACAGCCAAGAAGCGGTACAATTTCCACCCAAGATGCTCCATGGACAGTTAAACAGCCCTTCAGCATCTGGAGGGCTTTGTACCCCCCACACCCCGCCCCCCAAACCTCAGTCCTGTAGTTTAAACCAGTTGCTTGTTAATACATGACTGGGGCTCATCTCTGTTCCACTGGGGACCAAATGGTCACCCCGTCTTAGCTTCTATTATGAAAACAGTTCAAACATTCACAACAGCGGAAAAGGTACAGTAACGCACGATAGGCCACGACACTCCACCCCTATTTCAGTCCGCGTCTCTTAAGACTAAGGACATCTCCTACGTGTTTGAAGTACCACCGTGACACCTAAGGAAACTCACAATTCCCTGTTATCAAGGTTTGTTCAGATTTTCTCAGTTGTCCCCAAGTGTCTCTTACAGCTGACATGTACGCTTCATGTTTTTTTAAATTTATTTTGAAGAGAGAGAGCGTGCTGCAGAGAGAGAGAGAGAATGACAATGTCCCGAGTAGGCTCTGCTGTGCTGACAGCAGAGGCCAATTCAGGGCTTGAGCTCATGAACTGTGAGGTCGTGAACTGAGCCAAAGTCGGACGCTTAACTGACTGAGCCCTCCAAGCCCCCCCTACTCTTCACGTTTTATTTTGTTAAAGTTTTTTTATTTTTTTTTTTCACCGTTTTTTTTTTTTTTAATTTATTTTTGGGACAGAGAGAGACAGACAGAGCATGAACGGGGGAGGGGCAGAGAGAGGGAGACACAGAATCGGAAACAGGCTCCAGGCTCTGAGCCATCAGCCCAGAGCCCGACGCGGGGCTCGAACTCACGGACCGCGAGATCGTGACCTGGCTGAAGTCGGACGCTTAACCGACTGCGCCACCCAGGCGCCCCTTGTTAAAGTTTTTTTAAAACGTTTTTATTTATTTTTGAGACAGAGCACGAACAGGGGAGGGTCAGAGAGAGAGGGAGACACAGAATCTGAAACAGGCTCCAGGCTCTGAGCCGTCAGCACAGAGCCCAACATGGGGCTTGAACTCATGGACCGCGAGATCATGACCTGAGCCAAAGTCGGACGCTAAACCCACTGAGCCCCCCAGGAGCCCCTACTCCTCATGTTTTAACAAAGGGCTCTGATGCTCACTTCTGGGTAAGAACCATAGTTCCTTCACAACATGAATCGTGATTCCTTTTGAAAAGAATTTTCATCCTGACTGCTAAAGAGTGAACATACAGAAACTTACCAGCAGCCCTGATTTTATAAATGATGGAGCCCATCAGCCCCATTCCTACCCAAATCTCCTGGTAAACTTGGGTATAGTAGGGCCTCATGGGGACCCAAACATTCTGAATAAGGCTTTGAAGCATCTGAAAAGAAGCACAGAGATAAATGTTACCATGACCGCCATTTTAAAGCTAACTGGTTAAGGGGGTCCCACATATTCCTGAACTTGACCCCATTTCCTACAACTCCTGCACAGGGGCCGTTCCTACCCCGCATGGGGCCCCCGCTCGGCAGCTCTTGGAGCTCTACTCCCCTCTTCGGGGCTGCCAGCTGAGGCCACCCTGGTGCTCTGCCACCCCTTGCTCCTGAGTCCCCAGACCGTGCCACCCTGCACAGCCCATGTCCCCTCTCCAACAGCTACTCTCCATGAACACTGTGCCCAAATCACACACCACTTTCTTTTAACCTTTAAATAGAAAAACTTGTGTGTCTGCATCATCACTTTAAGAACTGCTGGCGTTCAGAGCTGAAAAAGAACACAGGTCCTCATGAGACCCACACCCAGCGTGGGCACATGCTGATCAGCTCCCAGAACCTCCTGGTTTTAAAAATTTCAGCCCTAGTGAGGTATAAGTGACTTCTAAAACTGTGACATACACATTTTAATTTTTGTTTTAAGCAGTCTCCACCCTCAACATGGGGCCTGAACTCACGACCCCGGATCAAGTCCCATGCTCTACGGACAGAGCCAGCCAGGTGCCCTGCAACTGTAAGACATTCAGCATACACCGTGGTGGTGACTTGATAAACACCATGAAAAGATTTCCCCCATCTAGTCAACGACCACACCCGTCACTTCACTTGTGTGTGTGTGTGAACTTTATGGGGCTACTGACCACAGTTACGATGTTTTACCTGTGTTTCAGCTTCGAAATCTGCCACTAACTGCAAAGCAGACAGCGAAGGATGACGTGGTTACTTCTTAAGAGCTGCAATTATGACCGAACTTATTTAATGCATGAAAATATTTACCTCATCACTGGATTTGATGGAGAAAAGCCATCAAATGCTGAACTTAACATAGTTTGCTTTTATGTGCAGGTCTCCAAGTAAGGCTTTTGATGACACGATTTACTACAGACTCTAAAACTTGATGCCCGCGTTTTCATTTAAGCTCTGTAACCTCTGAAGTGGTGTATTAAACTACAGTCCTTCAAATCTTGTCAGGACTAACTAGATCCAAGCACTTTGCATTTTCTGCGAAAGCGCTCCTCCAGCCTCAATCAGTGAGGCTGCTGGTCCCCGCCCCGGCCAGAGCCCCGTCCATCGCTCCTTCACATCACTACTGGGGCCATGCAGAATTTCACTTCTCGAATTCAGTGTTCTTTGGTGTGATCGCGATTTCCTGAGCACGCACTAGGCAGCAGGCCTTGTCTGGGGGCTGAGAAGCTGGCTCCTCAGGAATGCGAATACCTGGGAGAAAAGTGTCCTTGGCAGAGGCAGCGTGTACGCCAAGACCCCAGGCCGGGATGGGCTTGAGGAAGGGGGAGGAAGGGAAGCCACCACAGCTGCCCACATCCCAATCCGGGCTCTGCCGCCTTCCTGCTCACTGCCCCGATTTCTTCCTCTGCGAAGCGGGGGTGAAAACACTGCCCACCCACCAAGGACTCTCGTGAAGACAGGTTCCTTTGCATCAAGTGTTTAGAGAGTCTGGTGTCCTGTACCGAGAGCTGTTACATAAAACAGCGTGGCTAGACCACGGGAGGGAAGAGGAGCTGGGTCGGTTGTTTGGGGCCACGGAAGCTGTGGTGAGGAGTCCAGCTTTTACTCTAAGCGCGTCACGCAAACCTACCAGCACTCACAAAGGACGTACACACTTACCTCTTGCACCACTCCCTAACCCCCCAGATGACCCCTACCAGGTGGCTACTTAGAGGGAGTTGCCGGAGATCACCCAGCTGGATCTATGAATCACCCAGGCCCCCAGTCCTCATCACTAGGAGAATCTGCTCCAAGGACCGTCTTATTGAGGCTGAGGCATGGTCATAAAGGTCAGCCAGCCCTGCCCCCTGACCCAGGTGTGACCCTGAAGGATGTGGTTGTGTCCTCCTCCTGGAACCCCTGCAGATATGTCTGCCCTCAGGCTGAGATGCTGTCAGACCACGAGGATACAAGAAAGCAACAACCTTGCTCTTGGAAGGTGCCTGAGAAGACCCAGATGGGATCCAGAGGGGGCCTCTAAAACCCCCAGGTGGAAAGAGTTCAGGCCGACCAACAGCATTCCCCTCCTCCCTGAGCCAGCAGTAACTGGGAAGGAAGGTAATCCCAGCCCCCACGGCGGCTGGGTCCCAATCCCAGCTCCGTCTGCTCTGCTCCCAATCTTGGGGGCAAGTCCCCAAAGTTGTCCTTTCAGAAGGTTCTCCTGTGAAACAGGGATATGTCCACCAGCCCCATAGGGTTCTGGATGGCCTCCAAGGGGAACCATAAATGACCCGGCCTGATGTGAAAGGAGGACTCAGCACACGGTCACAACGGCGGCAGAAGGAAGTGCCACAAACATCCGGCTGATAGTAGTGCTAAGCTACTGGGATTCTAAGAAGGAGAACTGAAGGATCTGCCCTCACTTAGGCCAGATGAAGATCTAGATGGAAAACAGCAAAGTAAACTGAGATCAAAGGAGGGGAGAAGGGGCTGAAGACACTTGAGTTGCCCTGATTTTCTGCACACCATCCTGATCCCCCGGCACTCCTCACCTACAATTATCTCGGACTGAGCAGTAGGCTACAAATACTTACCTACCCTGGCGCGACTTTCCTTTTGGCCAAGGTTGCCGTATTAGGCTGGACAAGTGTCATGTTCCCGACATCTAATAAAGTGAGGCCCCCACTTTTTCCACCTGAGTCCACTGTCCGTGCACATCACCGGCTCTGTGTGCGGATTTTAGGGCACTCACTCTGTATCAGCAAACTTTTACCCGACCTTACACGGCAGACAGGACACGTCTACCTGCTGAGGCCCGGACGGGGATTCACAGGCCGAGTTCCATACAACTGCAACCATCGCCTGCGACCCCGTTGTGGGCCCCGTGGTACCCACCCCCCCGCCCCCCCCCGCCGCGCCCCGGCTAGTAACCTGTAGAACAGCGCGTCGCAAAGGAAACCGAGGTACAAGGACTGAAGGGACCAAGCTCTGGGCGGGAGCTCCAGCAGCAGCAGCTGCGCGACCCCGGGCAGGTGGCCGACCCTGTCACCGCCCGAGCGCCCTTCGTCAAAGCAGTCCGGCGGGGCGCGAGAGGCGTCCAGGCCGAAGGAGACGGCGGGACTTCGCACAACCAGCCAGGCCGCGCGGACCGCCTCCCTTCCTGGGCCGGGGGCTGCAGCCCAAGGTCAGCAGGGGCCCGGAGGGACTCTCACCTGCCGCCCACAGTCCTGCGCCCCGCGGGCCCCCATACCCCGCGCCGAGCAGCCGGCCGCGCCCCCCGCACTCACCTCGGCCCCCGACCCCCAGCTCAGGCCGCCTAGACCCGCACGGCTAACGACGCGGAAAGGTCACCGAGTGCGCAAGCGCCGCGCGGGGTCCGTCGGGAAGGCGGAAGGAGCGGCGGCGCCCCGAGGCCAGAGCGCCTCCCCGGCCGTGCCTGCTCGCCACAGCGCCCCCAGCGGTCGCCCCGGTGCAGTCGGCTGGCGGAGTGCCAGGGGAAGAGGCTGGCTGGCCAAGGGGGCCTGGGTGTGTTTGTCAGGACCAGGTGACTAACGGGTGGGACGTGTCCCGTTGCGGGACTTCCGGTGTAGGGTCCTGGACAAAGCTGAAAGGTGCGTCCACCTGAAAAAGGGGCCGTCTTTATTTGATGTATTAAGTCTGAGAAGTCGTCTCCCCTCTGGTTTTCTTTCTTTTCCCAATGTTTGTTTATTGAGAGAGAGCGAGCGAGCGCGCGCGAGCGAGCAGGGGAGGGTCAGAGAGAGAAGAGGCAGAATCCGAAGCCGACCCAGGCTCTGAGCTGTCAGCCCAGAGCCCAATGTGGGGCTTGAACTCAAGAACCAGAGATCATGACCAGAGCCGAAGTCAGATGCTCAACCTACTGAGTCACCCAGGCACCCTATTTTTTTCTTTTTTAGAGACAAAGAAAGAGCGAGAGCTGGGTAGTGGCAGAGGAAGAGGAAGACGGAGAATCTTAAGCAGGCTCCATACGTAGGGTTTCATCTCACGACTGTGGGATGATGACCTGAGTAGAAATCGAGAGTAGAGGCTCAACCAATTGAACCAACAAGGTGCCCGCCGCTGTTTTCTTGCTATTTCTCTGTGTATTAACCGTTTTATTCTGCATATTTTTATGCAGCTATCTTGTGCATGGCAATTTTAGTCAACAGACACTGGACTTCAAAGACACAGGCTTTGAAAAAAACTCTGCTTGTTGTTTTTTTTTTTGGTTGGAATACATTTATTTTCATCTGTCTGTAAACAAGGTGTTTAATAGTTACGGCATTTTTAAAAGAATGCATATTTAATCAGATGAGTTAGACTGTATCCCAGATGTAACAAAGTGCAGGGAAAGAAATGGACAAATCAGCAACAAGATTTGTTTTTAAATCTGTACATTATCCACAAGGCCCAAACAATAGAAGCAAATACTAGAATGTCCCTAAAGTAGTGCCATTCTAAAGAAACCTTTAACAGGTCAGTTAAAACCCGTCTCACAATAGCGACAGTTCATTTTAACAATAGTATGACACAGAACACCTGTGAAAAAAATTCATCACAAGACAGCCAAGTCCACAATAATGCAACTTCATATAAAAACTCAAGCTGCAAATAAAAATTGGTCCTATGAAGAACTGGACACACTCCAGATGGTTATGCTGGGATACCTAATGTCCATAATGGCAGCCTTTTACAATTTTACTAAAGAATAGAGCTGGTGTGCAAAGAAAAAGGAACACAAATCTGAGCTATTGCAACGACGGAACGTCCCTGGGGATTCGGTCTGTGTGGTTCCGGTAAGGTCGTGGGAGGAAGTGCCTTTTGCTCTTGTTTCGCAGTTGCACTCTTCATATAGCTTGTAGACAAAAGGTCTGTCTCTACTCAAGTGCAACGACAATACTAAAAGCAAAGCACTGCAGCTTTCAATAGCTCAACAACAAAAGGGATATTACTTGGTTAAATAAACCAGGCAATGCATAAAAAATGGAAACAAGTTTTCTCAGCAGAAAGCTGGAAATTCTAAAAAAGAAACAAAAACCCACCTGGACAGTCCGAAAAAAAGCCAGATAGAAATTGGGTAGGTTTAGCAGATTAGACAGTTGAAGAATACTGAACTGAAAGCTGCATTAGAAGATACCATTCAGAAGCACAGGGAGACCAAAGACAAGATGAGAGGGTACAGCAGAAAAGCCCCTCGTCTATCATCTCAGAGGAAAGGAGAGTGAGATGGGGCAGAAATGCTACAAGAGGTAATTTTCCAAAAGTGATGGGGAAAAAAATCACACCAAAGAATCAGAAAGCCTCACAGAAACCCAGCAGGCTGATAAATGAAAATAGACCAACACTCTGAAATCAACAGAAAATAAATAAAATAAAACCATATAAAAATAAATACCACAGAAAATAAAACCATGGAAAAGTAAAGATGAGAAGATCTTAATTGCCTATCCAGAACTCTACGCATATAGAATTTAGGCTTCAGTAAAGAAGGTGAAATAAAGACATTTTGGATAACCTAAGGCTGAAGGAATGATCGATCACCAGATCTACAGTCCTTACAAAAAAGAATAAAAACCAAACAACCAACGTTCATTACTCAGGCAGAAGGGAAGGGAGCTCAGCTGGAGGGACGAGGACCATGGAAGGAAGAGCAGTGAGCGAGGTGCTGCTTTGAAGGGAAAAAACGCTTAGGATCAAGTGAAAGCTGCATTCACAACTTGGAAATCTTGCTATTTTAGGGTAGTGGTTCTCAAAGTGTGGTTTGGGGGTTTCCAAGGACCTCTGGGTGTCGAAACTATTTTTGTAACAATGGTAAGATGTTATTTGTCTTTTTCACTAGAATTATCTCACAAGTATTCAGTGGAGTTTTCCAGAGGCTGACTTGTGATGTCACAACAGAATGAATACAGAACAGATATGAGAATCCAGCTATGTTCCATTAAGGCAGACATTAAGAGATCTACAAAAATGTAAAAGTGTCATTCTCACAGAGTGACTTTTTATAAAAATATTCTCTTTAACATCAAATAGGTTATGGTCACTTAAAAATGGATAAACAAAATGTCTCAGTTGTAATCCCTAATAAAGTAGATGTAACCCACAAAAATGAAAGTCCTCTAGGGTCTTCTTTCATTTTTAAGAGTAGAAAGGGGTCCTCAGAGAAGGACCAGGTTTGAGAACCACTGTCCTAGAAAAAGAATGATTTAGACTATAAAAAGGTAGGAAACAAGCATTTAGGGAAAACTCATGAGTATCATCATAATCTATTTCAAGACAACAAAGCTTTTGAACTTCAAACTCCACTTGAGATCAACAGAATTTTCAGGTCTTTTGTTGCCAATCCAAAACACCCTATGAAAAATACATCTTCAAAGGAAACAAAATGTTGAAAGATAGAGCCACCTCAGCAGATTTATGCAAAGTGCAGAATTGCTGCATTTTGTAGCTGAGAAGGTCAGAGAAGATGTGCAGGTACTTTGGACACAGCTTCTCCCACTTTGTCAAGAGTGCTGCCGAATGGCATAAATCATTTGTTATCGTCTCGCCTGCGTGTTTTCCCTTTGGCTCCGCAGCTCAGCTGCTCTGGGAATGCACATATGACCTCCGCCAACGCCCAGGGGACTTCCTACGCGCCCTGGTCTAAATGTCTATAAGCCGATTGAGAACTGTCAAGCAGTCTCTTTCAACTCTAGACAGGAAGGCAAGATGAGCTGGGCTGAGTATGAAGCACCAAGAACTACTGATCAAATGAAGGGGTCAAAGCGACTCGGTCTGTGATGACACAGTGTTAAACCAGTAGTCAGGAAATGGCAATTAAATGAGAACCAATTTCAAAACTGAAGAAGCACCAAGACAGCAGTTAGAAGCATCCTTAAACTGTAGTTAAAAACTCAAAACTCAAGGGGCGCCTGGGTGGCTCAGTCAGTTAAGTGTCGGACTCTCGGTTTCGGCTCAGGTCGTGATCTCGCGGTCTCATGAGTTTGAGTCCCACATCGGGCTGTGCGCTGATGGTATGGAGCCTGCTTGGGATCCTCTCTCTCTGCCCCTCCCCTCCTCACACTGTCTCTGTCTCTTTTAAAATAAGTAAGTAAAGTTAAAAAAAATCCCTCAAAACTCAAGAGAACTGAAAGAGATAGCAACCCAAAAGGTCCAAAGAACATAGAAAAGGACTTCCAATCACCTTACACCTGTTAGAATTGGCTAAAATAAAAAAGACAAGAAACAGCAAGTATTGGTGACAGAAACACTTGGAGAAAAAGGAATGCTTGATCACTGTTGGTGGGAAGGTAAATTGGTGCGGCCACTGTGGGAAGCAGTATGGAGGTTCCTCAAAATATTAAAGATAGACATACCGTATGATCCAATAATTCCAATATTGGGTAATGATGCCCCCAAACCCAAAACCACGAATTCAAAAAGATATCTGCACCCCTACGTTTATTGCGGCATTTTTACAACAGCCAAGGTATGGAAGCAAACCAAGTGTCCATTGATAGCCAAAAGGAAAAGGAAGATACACACAACGGAATATCAGCCCTAAAAAGGATGAGACTGTGCCATTTCCAACAACGTGGCTGGACCTAAAGTGTATTATGCTCAGTGAAAGAAGTCAGACGGGGAAAAACAAATACATGATTTCACTTATATGTAGAATCTAAAAAAAAAAAAAAAAAAAAGAAGAAACCCACAAAAAGCAGCATCTGACTTATAAATGCAGAGAACAACCTGATGGCTGCTAGAGGGAAGGGGGGATTGGGCAAAATGGGTAAAGGGGAGCGGGAGATACAAGCTGCCAGCTATTGAATGAGTAAGTCATGGGAATGGGAGGCGCAGCACAGGGAACCGAGTCAATGATACTGTAATAGCGCCTCATGGTGACAGATGGTAGCTACAGTAGCGGTGAGCACAGCATAACGTATAGAGTGTTGAACTGCTGTGTTCTACACCTACGCCTCCGCCATTGCCCGTTGACTATAGTCAGATAAAAAAAGAACAAGCCCACTCTGCCAAAAAAAAAAAAAAAAAAAAAAAAAAGAGCAACTTCCACTTGAAACATCCAAGCAACATCCACTGTGTCACAGACAAGGGATGACAGAGTGTGGGAACCGTAACGTACTAGGAAACACAAATGTGAGTTTCAGTTGTTCCAAGTGGTTTCGATGCATTTGGGGAGATTTAGAACACGTTTTAGCCTTCACATAAACCATGAAGTTACAGTGTTTTTTAGTCAACGCTGAATAACGTCTGAAAAGTCTCAATGACTTTGTGATTACGTTCTTATTTATTGAAAAACAGGTTCTTTCCCATGGCCAAAAAGTGCGTGGGCGAGGGGCACCTTTTGCAGGCTGCTGTGTTTGGAAACGTTACAACGGGAAGCCCAGAGCTCACAAATATAAACTAGTGGTGTCATCCAGATTTGGACTTAGGACCCCTGGCTCAGTACCTTGCTGGGCTCATTGTTCCTGAAACATCCAGAGCTCAACCCCCAACCAGTCTGACCGCTGTCTGCACTGCTCTCAAGCTGACCTCTATTCGCCACTCTTTGAGCATTTTCCAGTCCTTAACTGGACTTCACAACGTTGGTCAGCACTACGCTCCTGATGCCTCCCACCTACTCTTTCACACGCGTCTTTCCGGAGAGCCCACACTATGCTAGGCTCGGCACGCTGGAATGAAGGCCAGCAGGCAATCATGCCACTTTTCTTGTTCTCCGCGCCATCTCCCTGACTTTGTAGATCTTTGCTGGATTCCCCCACCTCTGCCTCATCTTTCAGGCTGTTTCCTAGGGTTCTGTCCTCCACCTTCATTCTTCTAGTGCTCGGCCTGGACCATTTCAGCTGCTCTCAGGGTCTTAACCACCGTTCATTTGCCGATGACCACCAAATCCGTACCTCTGGCCACCTCTTTCCATCTAGCCGTGTGCAAGACACCGTACCCCAGATGCAGGTTTAGGAAAGAAGGAGAGGAATTTAGTTTAGTCATGTTGTGGCCCAAGAGAACTTCTTCCAGGCCTGCAGTTCAGGCCTTAGTGGCATGTGCCTTCAGGCCTCCGCCCACGGAGTACGTTCCCTGTGAGTCTTCCCCCTGCAGTCGTCCTTCGCCTGCCTCGTTCCTGGTTACCCTGCAGATGTCCACCTTGGGGTCACTTTCTCCCAGAAATCTTTCCTGACCTTACTTCTGTTCCCCAGGTAAGGTGCAAGGTGTCCCAGTTCAGCAGCCGGCTGTTTACCTGGACAATATACACTCAACCCCCTCCTCCCGTTTGCCTTCCATCTCCCACCTTGAGGTCTCCCAGCGTGGCACCCCGGCAGCTCTGCGCCGAGCCTGGCACACAGCAGGTGCTCCATCAATGTCTGGCCCTTCTCGGCCTGGAGCGCCAAGCCGCGGACGTAACTGCAGAGGGAACTGTGGAGAGCAAGTCAAGACCAAATTCTTGCACCTCCTGGATCCGCTGATGCCCCGGCTCAGGCCCCTAAAACGCAGAGCAGCTTCGAGGGACTCACCTCGCCGACTCGAGGACCGCCGCAGTGGCTCAGGCGTTCCCCAACGTGCGGAACAGCGACGCGTCCGTCAGCGCAGGCGCTGGGCGGCCAGTGCTCCCAGCAGGCCTAGCGCGGCGCCGAGGGGCGGGGCCGGCGGCACGAGGTTCCGCCGTGTGAGCGCTGGCACATCCTGATTGGAGGGCCCGGGCGGGGCGGGGCCGCGTTCCCCCCGCGCCCCGACGCTCCTTGGCGTTCTTGGCGTCGTCTGTTCCCGCCGCTCCGCTGGGCAGTTGAGGTGGCGTCGTCGCCGTGCCGGGAGCATGCTGCGCAAGCTCACCGTCGACCAGATCAACGACTGGTTCACCATCGGCAAGACCGTGACGGATGTGGAACTGCTGGGCTCACCGCCCGCCTTCCCGGCCGAGGCGGCCAGGGACGAGGCGCAGCGCAGGGACGCGCCCCCCCGCTTCGGCCCAGCAGCCGGGGCCCAGACTGGGCCCCAGCCGGCAGCGTCCGGGAGGTAGGAGGCCGAGGGTGGGTGCGAAGCCCAGGCCCGGCCAGGGGTGGGAGCGAGGCCGGCGGTGGGGGAGCGTCTGGGGGTTGGTGTGAGGCCCGAGCCCTTGCTCCTCCCCAGACTCTCCCTGACTACGTCCCTGGCCCCCGGCTGGGCCACCCCGTGACCTAGGCCTAGTTAACTCTCCTGGAAGTTGAGCCACTCCAGAATTACGTTCACTTTTTAACTTTTTTTTTTTTTTTAATTAATAAGCTATTTTTGAGAGCAGTTTACATTTACAGAAAAGTTGAGCATAATCCCAAGTACCTTCTTCACCCCCGCCAACGTTTCCCTGTTGTTAATGTCCTTTTTTGTGTGTCATTGTACAAGGGACGAGACGATGTGGATACGTTATGGTTAACCAGAGTCCGTAGTGCCGATGAGGGTTCAGTCTTAGTGTTGTGGTCTGTGGTTGTGGACAGGTGTAGGAACCTGTATCTACCACCATACAGAATAGTTTCACTGCCTTTTGTGCTCTGCCTCTTTACCCCTCCCTCTCCCCCCCAACCCTGGCAACCCCTGATCCTTTCACTATCCGTAGTTTTGCGTTTTCCAGAGTGTCTTATAGTTAGAATCAGGCCTGTTTAGCCTTTTCAGATCTGCTACTTTGATTTTGTAATATGTGTTTAAGTTTCCTCCATGTTTTTTCATGGATTGGTAGCTTTTTTCTTTCTTTCTTTCTTTTTTTTTTTTTTTTAACACGTGTTGAATGATATTCCATTGTCTGCATGTACCACAGTCTGTGCATTTACCTACTGAAGGATGCTGGTGGCTTTCAAGTTTTGCAGTGATGAGTAAAGCTGTGGTAAACATTTCTGGCAGGTTTTTGTGGGTCAAACGTTTTCAGTCCATTTGGGTGAATACCAAGGAGCTGGAAAGCTGGATCTTCGTTCGGTTTCCTGAACGCTCCTTCTCCCACTGTTTTTTTTTTTTAACTTAAGCAACTGTTCTTGGTTCATCTGTTCACATGATTTTGGTGGAAATAAAAAGGCAAGAGGAGGGCATCTGTTTTTAGAAGACCCAGTCTGGTGTACAGAAACACCTGTTCCTCTATAAAGCAGGCCACTATAGAAGTACTCCCATCTTGGAGTGTCTGTGTCAGTGCTCGGACCCCCCCCCCCCCCCCATATTCAACACCTTTTTCAGTTGAGAGGGTGAGAGGGTGGTTTTTGTTTTTTAGTTTTTTATTTTTATTTGTAATGTTTACTTATTTTTGAGACAGAGAGCACGAGCTGAGGAGGGGCAGAGAGAGAGGGAGACACAGAATCTGAAGCAGGCTCCAGGCTCTGAGCTGTCAGCACAGAGCCCGACGCGGGGCCCGAGCCCGTAAACCGCGAGATCATGATCTGAGCCGAAGGCAGACACTTAACCGACTGAGCCACCCAGGCGCCTCAGTTTTTTAGTTTTTGAGAAAGTTTCTCTTGTTGGTTGGCCCCGTCAGGTTTTCATGGGATTGCTTCAAGCCTCTGTAGACAAGCTTCAAGCCTTTGCAGAGTCAAGGACTACTTGGGATCTTTAGTAAACCTGTTCTTGGAGGCGGGGAGGGGACAAAGAGACCCTTGTGCAGCTTTAGAGTGGCTTTTTTGTTGCTGCTTTTGTACTTTTTCCCCTTGAATTGCTCTAGTGAGTAATCCCGTAGGCTACCCTCTCTCCTTAAGCCTCCTCTGCTTGTAACGGGCAGAGCTGTATTGCTTCTAAATAACTTATTGTGGTAGCGGAAGTAAATTATTGACCTTTTCAGAAACTAAAAGTATAGATTTAAATGTTGTAACTACTGAGGACCAGTTGTTACAATTTCCAGTCTTTGGTGGATTAAGACTTTGAAAAATCAATAAAAATGAAACTTCAGAGTAATGGAATGGAAAAAAGAAAATACAAGCCCAACTTAAAATATTAATTATAATTACTTTGTAAAATTGCCATAAACGTTTCAACTTCTGTACGTAGCTAGAAATAGGCAAATAACATTGAGATTTGTTTGTGTAGTGCTTTGAGTCTGAGCAGTACTTCTCTGAAAGGCCCTTCCTGGGCCCTTACCACGTGCATATCTAAGGCGGAGGCTCTGCTGTGTAGTGGGCACTCAAATACAGCTACGTTATTTAGTCCTTGAAATAACCCCCTGAGATTGATGGCAGTAACTTAATTTTGTAGCTGAGGAAACAGACTTGGGTGGTAAAGTGCCTTGCCCAATAACTTCCTGAAATAAATAGTCACGGTAGGTAGAAAGAGCCTCTACCCCCCTCCAAAGATAACCACGGGACCCTGTGACTGTGTTCTGTTACCGGAAAGAGGGATTTTGCGGATGTAACTAAGGTTATAGACTCTAAAATAGGGAGATTACCTGGATTGTCTAATGACACGAGCCCTTAAAAGCAGGGATTTGAAACATGAGAGGGACTCGACCAGTTGGTGTTAGACAGGACCGACCACAAAGGAAGCAGGAGAAGAATGTGGACAGCTAGGAGCAAAGATGGGATCCCGGCTGACGGCCAGCAGGGAAACGGACCTCTGTCCTACAACTTCGAGGAACTGAATTTGGCCAGCGACCCTGAATGAGCCTTTTGTAGTGAACGCAGTCCTGCCAACACCTTGATTTTGGCCTTACGGGACTCTAAGCAGAGGACCTACTTGTGTCTACCTGCGCTACCGATTAACAGAAACTATGAAATAATCCATTTGTGTTGTTTGGAACTGCTGGATTATTGATAGTTTGGTGTGGCGGCAACAGGAAACTGATACAGTGGTAGACCTGGGGTTGATGTAGGGTGAGCTGACCATAAAGGCACCCTCTGCCCCGTGGCAGGCGCACAGCTGATGCTCAGATACTTGTTGACTGAGGTCTTTCCAGAAAGGAGACTTTGAATGAGGTTTTGATGTTGGTGAGAAAACATCTGACATAGAGGAAGACGGGTTTTGAAGTATAGGAAAGCCCACAGTGAAGCTGTATTTGGGAGGGACGATCAGCGTACGACCAGTTTGCGTTGAGTCTCTGGAGTCCAGTCCACGAGAGCGTTGTTAAACCAGCTCCGTGAGTCATGTGAGTAATGACTACCGGCATTAAAAATAAAGAAGAGAAGTAGAAAACACGAGACTCTTTGGCACCTCCAAATGCACGTTGTCCCAGAGAAAGCTTTCCCATAGAAACTCCCCATTTCAAATCACCTGTCTGGTGATTCCTTTTACCTAATTCAGTTTTCCCTTCTTGGTATCTCTCAGGTAAGTTGAGTGCCCACTGTGTTGAGCACCGCGTCAGGTGACAGGAAGCACAGCAGTCTGTCCTTCCGACAGACAAGGGAGGTCCCATTTTATAGCTGAGGGTCCGCTAAGTTGAGAAACTGATCCCCGTCCGCCTATTTATTATGTGGTAGGATGGCTGTCTGGCTCCAGTGTATGTTACTTTTCACTTTTCTCGCTGGTTGCTTTTCGGTATGTAGGCTTTGCACACGTGAGTGTGTGTACGTGTTATCCTCCGAGGGTTGCGGTTTTCTGTTGACCACAAAAGCCGTGCTTTTTAAAGACCTTTTTGTCCGTTTACAGATTTAGTTTGTTAGGCCACTTTCCCATGAATTACAGTGTTCTCTATGTAATTCAATGCCCCGGAGGGGAGTGGCTGAGAGAGAGAGAGAGAGAGAGAGAATAGGGGAGCTCTGGGGGCACGGAGCTGGGTCCACGATTATCTCTGAAACCACGAAGGACTCTGCTGCTTCATCTGAGGCTACTGGGGGGCCATTGGAGGGCACTCTGGGGTTTTGACCAGAGCTGTGGGGTGATGTGACTTCTGGCTTTAACATGGTCACTACTGTGTGGAATGGACTGCAGTGGGCCCAGGGCAGTAACAGGGGATCAGGGAAGAGTCCATTAATATCATCTGTGACATCACTTTAGATGTCAGCTTGGCTGGACAGTTGTGCTGATATTTGGCCCAACATGATTTAAAAAAAAGCTTTTTTTTTTTTTTTTTTTAAATTGTTTTTTCAACGTTTTTTATTTATTTTTGGGACAGAGAGAGACAGAGCATGAACGGGGGAGGGTCAGAGAGAGAGGGAGACACAGAATCGGAAACAGGCTCCAGGCTCCAAGCCATCAGCCCAGAGCCTGACGCGGGGCTCGAACTCACAGACCGCGAGATCGTGACCTGGCTGAAGTCGGACGCTTAACCGACTGCGCCACCCAGGCGCCCCAAAAAAGCTTTTTTTTAAAAAATGTGTATTTATCTTTGAGAGAGAGAGACAGTGTGTGAGAGGGGGAGGGGCAGACAGAGAGGGAGACACAGAATCCGAAGCAGGCTCCAGGCTCTGAGCTGTCAGCACAGAGCCCAATGCGGGGCTCAGACCCATGAACCTCGAGATCGTGACCTCAGCCAAAGTTGGACGCTTAACCAGCTGAGTCACCCAGGTGCCCCTGGCCCAAGATGATTCTGGATGTTTCTATGGAGGTGCTTTTTGGATGAAACGAACATTTAAATCGATGGATTTTGAGTAAGGCAGATTACCTTCCAAATTGTGGGTGGGCCTCATCAAATCAGTTGCAGACCTGGCTAGAACGAAGATTTACCTCCTAAAACAAGAAGGAATTCTGCCAAGTCCCTTCAGACTCAGGCTGCAACTCCTTCTCAGGTTTCCAGTCTGCTGGCCTAGCCTGCACATTTTGGACTTGTGTCTCTACAGTCTCATGAGCTAATTCCTAAAAGTAAATCTCTCTTTCTCTATGCACATCTGTTGGTTTAGTTTCTCTGGAGAATGCCCGCTAATACATCATCTAAGAAGAGAGGATGGTGGGTTAGACCAGGACCGTGGCATTGGAGGTGGTAAGCAGTATGCAGTTTGGATGTATTCCTAAGACACAAGCGAGGACTTTGCAGCTGGATCAGATACAGAACATGAGTGGGGAAGCAGTAACGGGGACACCAAGGTTCTTGGCCGAGCAGCTGGAATGTGTTGCCATCGACGGAGAGAGGCAGGACCACGGGAGGAGCTGGTGTATGGGGAGACTTTTGATTTGGACGTGTTAACTTGACATGACTGTTAGATAACAGTAAACGCAGGCAGTCTGGAATTGAGGAAGGAAGCCTGGCTGGAACTAGATGTTTGGGGGTTCAGTTTAAGGCTTGGAGACCAGTGAGCTCACCCAGACTCTGGGTGGTGGATCCTAGTGGGTGAGTGCAGAGAGAAGAGGTCCAAGGACCCACGCCTGGACCCCTTGAATGTTGAGAAGTTGACGAGATGGAATAAAGAAGAGTGAGAAGGAACGCCTGGAAGGCTCGGGAAAACCAGGCGGGTGGCCACCTCCCCTTTGTGAATAACCACTTGCCTGGTGCCCTGCGTCCACATCTCTTAGTACTTGTATGGAATTGCTTTCTGTTGTTTTCTCCACATGAGAACTTTTTGAGGGAACGTTTTATCACTGAATCTCCGCCTCCTGGTGTAGTGCCTGGCACATAGTAGGGGCCCAGGTATTTGCATGAAGGGACTGCCTTGGTAGGTCCCAATTCTTGAGGTCTTATGATGTGCTAGAAATGAGTATGGCTTCCTTATCTGCTCCTGCTTTGACTGAATTGTGAAATCTGTCATACGCCTCTGACCACAGCTGATTTCCCTGAGGTGTGTGTGTGTGTGTGTGTGTGTGTGTGTGTGTGTGTCTGTATCTGTATAATCCGATGAAAATTAGAATACCCTGGCAGATGTTTCCAGAATAAGAGTGCACTTCCCCGTTTGTGCTTTCACCAACCTGGCCTAGATGAACCATCCTCTCTTTCCTGCATTATTGCAAAAGCCTTCTATTTTTATTCTCCTCACTTCCCATCCTTGCCCCCCGAGTATTCTAGCACCTAGAAGAATGTCTGGCACGAAGTGGATGATCGGTTAATGTTTGGTAAATGAGCAAATTCTTGAGTCAACACTCACATCTAAGGTTTTTTGAGTACGTGTGCAACTATCTGTGGCTAGATTGTCATTAGAATAAAATGTAGACTCTGTTATGACTAACCGAGCTTTCCTCCAGCTGACATCTGCCTAATCTGCTGCTGCCCTCTGGCCACATTGGCATTTATTTTTTCTGTGTCTTGAAGACCCCAAACTCACTTCCACCTTGGGGCTTCTGTCTCTACTCTTCTGCCCGGAGTGCCTGCCCTTTTTTCCTCTCCCTCTGCTTTGTTTCTTCCTGGGAAGAAACAAACGCCTTCATCATTCCGGGCTCTGTCCCGATGTCTGCTCCTTGTACGGGCCTCCTGTGGCCTCCACAGCTGCACAGATCCTCCCACACCTCCTGTCTCCATCTCTGTAGTCTCTCTCAACATTGTTTTCTCCTCTAAAGCACTTACCATGTGCCCCAAGTCGTCTTTGTGATGTGTTTTTGGTCCCTCCGCCATCGAGAATGATTCTGAGATTTCTGGTTCTGGGATTCTCTACGAATTGGATGGCTCGGTGGCATTGTTGTTTCCTGAGCTGAAGTGTCGAAAGAGCTGTGCTTTTTTGTGTGTACATGTGTTGCTTTGATTCCTTTGTTCCTTTTCTTGATTTTTATTTATCCTTTTAGAAAACAAATCTCTGTGACCTTGGTTACCTGTGGGCATCCAAGAGGAGGTGTCAGGTAAACAACTGACTGTATGCGTTTGGAGCTCAGAGGTTAAGTTGGGGCTGGACACAGTGCAGGGACCCGACGGATGCCAGTCTCTGCCCTGTTGTTCACTGACGTTGGACAGCCATTGAACTTGTCTGAGGCTGTTTGTTCATGTGTCGAGTGGGAGTGATACTACTTTCAAGGAAAGGATTAAATGAGAATATGTATACAGTGCTTTGCACACAGCACCTGGCGTGTGAAAGAATGACTGAAACGCTACTAAATGGATTGGGCTGGTTAAATAGTACTCACTTCTGAGTGACGCCTGGGTGGCTCAGTCGGTTAAGAATCTGACTTTGGCTCAGGCCATGATCTCGTGGCCCATGAGTTTGAGCCCCACATTGGGCCCTGCGCTCTTAGCACAGAGCCCAGTTCGGATCCTCTGTCCCTCCCTCTGTCTGCCCCTCCCATGTGAGTGTGCTCTCTCTTTCTCTCAAAAACAAACATTTAAAAAAATCTAACTTTTGAGAGCCTATGATGTGTCAGATACACAGAGTACTTTTATGTGGATTAATGTATATTGCACCTCACTATTTTTTTTACATTGATTTATTTTTGAGAGAGAGAGAGAGAGAAGGAGAGAGTGCACACACAAGTGGGGGAGGGGCGGAGAGAGAAGGACACAGAGAATCTGAAGCAGGCTCCAGGCACCAAGCTGTCAGCACAGAGCCCGATGTGGGGCTCGAACTCACAAACCATATCATGACCTGAGCTGAAGTTGGACACCCAACCGACTGAGCCACACAGGCGCCCCCGCACCTTACTATTTTCTAGCCAAAGCTTTTAGCCACTGAGCCAATACTTTCTCTTTATAAAACATGCCTAAAGCCTTCCTGGTAGTTCTTTCCCCCATTTACACCCCCTAATGTTTTTGACCCTCATTTTCTTGCCGGTTTTAGAAACAGGCCAACGTATGGAATGAGATCTGTTAATATTTAGGAAGTTATTTGTGTTAAAATTTCTATTTGATTTGTAGATTTTTGAGCAACAGCTGTAGTTTTTTTTTTTTTTTTTTTAAGTTTATTTTGAGAGAGAGAGCATGAGCAGGGGAGGGGCAGAGAGAGAGAGGGAGAGAGAGAATCCCAAGCAGGCTCTGCCCTGTCAGCACAGATCCTGAGGTGGAGCTCCACCTGAGCGGTAACCAAGAGTCCGATGTTTAACTGACTGCGCTACCCAGGAGCCTCTAAACAACTGTAGTTTTAAATTACATACACCAGTGCTCGCACAGGAACCATGGTTGTTAGGCTATTGCCAAAGCAAAGTGAGAGAGATTCTGTCTACCAAAATGCAGTGTATTTTTTCCATTCCTCTTTATTTACTTCTATTTAAAAGTTTTTTTTTAAGTTTATTTAATTTTGAGAGAGACAGAGACAGTACAAGTGGAGTAGCAGAGAGAGAGGGAGAAAGAGAAAGAGAATCCCAAGTAGGCTCCCATGAGCGCAGAGCCCGATGTGGGGCTTGAACCCCCGAACCGTGAGATCATGATCTGAGCCGAAACCAAGCGTCAGAGGCTTAACCGAGTGAGCCACCCAGGTGCCCCTTGAGATTTTTTTTTAATGTTAATTTTTGAGAGAGAGAGAGAGAGAGAGAGAGAGAGACAGAATGTGAGCGGGGAAGGGGCCGAGGGAGAAGGAGACACAGAATCTGAAGCAGGCTCCAGGCTCTGAGCTGGCAGCACAGAGCCCACCTTGGGGCCCGAACCCATGAATGATGAGATCGTGACCTGTGCTGAAGTTGGACGCTTAACCAACTGAGTGACCCAGGCGCCCCTCCATTTCTCTTTAAAGTCTGGCTGTGGAATTGACTGCATCGTGGGCAACTTAGAGCAGCATGGGTTCATTTTCCTCTTGGACTAGTGGGTCACCGAAGTGTCTGTAGCTTCTTCAGTCATAGGAAGCTTCTGACAGCGGGGACTGAAGACTGTCCTCTTCTTCCTGTCTGGACAGGGAGAGTGGCCATCTCTAAAGGGATGTGCTTGGTCATTTCTTTTGTGTGGTGGCTGATTAAGGTGCCCTGCGGGGGAAGAGTGGAGTGTTCTGGGTCTCTTTATGGTGTATATTTCCTCATCTACATGGTGAAGTTGCCACTTCTGGGGCTGCATCATAGACCACTCCAAGCTGTTTAAAACAGACATTTTGTTCCCACCATTAAGGTGATAATATGAAACCTTTTGTGTGCTGTTTTCTGTATTCACTGGATAATAAGCAGTTATGCACTTCTGGGGACAGTCAGCTCTCCCACAGATAGTTTCCATTCAAATTTCTCAGTGCTGGAAGAGCCCTTGCTAGTTAGCTCGTGAACACAGAACCACAAGGGAACAGGAACGAGAGGTGTCTATTTCAGATCCACTTAGAGCTGTGTTTCCCTTTCCTTTATCTTATTAAACCCTGGTCGGGTTGACACCATTCACTGCATGATTAGGATTAAAGACCAAGTTGAGGGGCGCCTGGGTGGCTCAGTCGGTTAAGCGGCCGACTTCTGCTCAGGTCATGATCTCGCGGTTCGTGAGTTCGAGCCCCGCGTCGGGCTCTGTGCTGACGGCTCAGAGCCTGGAGCCTGTTTCAGATTCTGTGTCTCCCTCTCTCTGACCTTCCCCCGTTCATGCTCTGTCTCTCTCTGTCTCAAAAATAAATAAACGTTAAAAAAAAAAAAAATTTAAAGACCAAGTTGAAGCCTGCTCAGGATGGTCTGGATGTTGCCTGAGAGTACAGGAGAAAACAGGTCAGAAGGGTTCGTTTGGGGTGTGTGTTCAGTTCTGGTCCTGGATATGTTTTCCTTTTAGATGGAAGAAAACGATAAAATCCCAAGTGTAAAGTTGTAAACATTGGGTTCCTTGGACTTACTTTTAAGAGTGATAAAGATTCTAGGGGAGCCTAGGTGGCTTAGTCGGTTAAGCGTCCAACTTCAGCTCAGGTCATGATCTCATGGTTCATGGGGTCGAGCCCCGCGTCGCACTCTGTGCTGACAGCTCAGAGCCTGGAGCTTGCTTCAGATTCCGTCTCTCCCTCTCTCTCTGCTCCTCCCCCACTCATGCTCTGTCTGTCTCTGTCTCTCAAAAATAAATAAACATTTAAAAAAAAGTGATAAAGATTCTAGCACTTAATAAAAAAACCCAATGATGAGTTTTCTCCTTGAATGAAATTATGAAATGTTGAATTTTGCATATTAAATATTAGGTATTTTATTTTATTTATTTTGAGAGGGAGGGAGGGAGGCAGAGAGAGTGAGCAAGTGTGAGTGGGGAGGGGCAGAAAGAGAGGAAGAGAGAATCCCAAGCAGGTTCTGCGCCGTCAGTGTAGAGCGAGATGTGAGGCTTGAACTCACAAACCAAGAGATCATGACCTGAGCCGAAATCAAGAGTCAGCTGCTTAACTGACTGAGCCACCAGGCACCCTGAATATTTGCCATCTTAAATGAACCCAGTCTGTTTCTCTTTATTGATATAATATAGTGCTCTATTTCCTTATTTATTTGTTTGTTTGTTTATCATATTTATTTATTTATAAAATGGTGTATTTATTTTTGAGAGAGAGAGCGAGCGAGCATGTGCACACAAGCAGGGCAGGAGCAGAGAGAGGGAGACAGAGGATTCAAAGTGGGCTCTGCACTGACAGCAGCGAGCCCGGTGTGGGGCTCGAACTCACAGACTGCAAGATCATGGCCTGAGCCGAAGTCGGACGCTCGACCGACTGAGCTACCCAGATGTCCCTGTTTCTTTTTCACGCCTTTCCTTAATGTTAGTTGGAATTAAAAAATATCGTAATTAGTAACAAACCTGAGTGTTGGAGTAAAGCATCACTTAGTCTTTAAACTACACATTATCTTCTCTGTGACTGCCCATCCTCCCTTCCCCGCTGAGAATGACTGGAGGCGGTTCTGTGTTTTATTGTAAAAGTAAGATTCACATCAGTCATTTATTTTATTCTATACAGCTTCCTTTCAGAATAAAAGTCAAGGTTAATGTCTAATTTCCACACAGAATTTGTCCAGTTTCATACTAAATAAAATGCCTATGTTCCTGTGAGAGATGTTTGAGGTATAAGAAAATACTTCAAACATTTTTTTCAAAATATTTGGAACCATTTTAGTTAAAAGTAGACTGTTTAATAAAACATTGCATTTGTAGAGTGGTTAAAAAAGGAACACTACTTAAAACCTAGGACGCAGAGTTAAACACTACTTAACATCTGACTTTGCAACAAAACATGAAATCACATCACTTTTTCTTTTAATAGTAAGAGTTCTGCTTCTAAAGGGGGTCATAGAAACTCTTCTGGTTATAAGTAACTTAACTTGATGGGTAATAATATGGTAGGTTCCATATTCTGTGTGAGAATGCTGGGAACCTGTTCTTTGTGGTTTTGTCCACGTAACTGGAAATAGTGGGTATTTCGTCTTTGTCTGAACTCTTGGAGCTTGAGCCTGGCATCACAGAAGGAACAGGACAGTCTGTGTTCCTTGACTCTTCCAGGCCTTCCTGCTGGTTGCCTTTGTCAGTACTGTTTAGGAAGTCTTTCAGAACTTGCTTGAAGATGTAGACTATTTCCCATGGCAGTACATCATTTTCTGCTAAAACTTCTCGAAATCTAGAGGGAAAGCAGTAATGAATATTCAATTCAGAAACTCCCTTCTGTGCATATTCATTTATCTCTGAAATATAGCTGAAATCATGTAATTGCATAGTAGTTACCTTTTGAATAATCTCATCCCTTTAAAATTACGCTTCTAGTAAAGACATTCTCTGTGACTTAAAAATATTTCCAGTAAGATATTTTTGTCCAGCCTATCCTTGGGGATTTCGGTTTTGGGTTTTTGATGCACGTGATTAAAGTATGTACCCGATAGAATACGATTTCCAGTCTAGATATATGAAGAACTTAGACTTGACAGCAGCAGATAATCACAAAAGAGAACATAGTATTTTTACCTGCTGAGAATAGTTCCGGTCTGACAAGGTTGAACTTGTGAGCAAAGGACTTCAAGTTGTCTTTGTTCAGTAGCCGGGATGGTCATGTGGGGGTTCTGGTGGTTTCTCAGCCAGTTGTAATCCACTCCTGTTTTTTTTACTTTTTGTTCATTTTCAATCTCTTGCATTAGTCTCTCTCGCTCCTTCAGATGCCACTTTAATTCCCGAAGCAGAGTCTTTGTCACCACGTCTGAGCCAGGACAGCGTGCGGGTTTGTAGGCATCGTATTTTGGCCATTTCATCCAGCCAAAAAGTGGCATGCTCAGCCTATGGGAATATTCTCACTTGTTTATTTGTATAAAATGTTGTGGTTCTGATCAGCACATCTGTTTCTTTTCAGTAAATTTGCCAGAAACTGCATGAATTTTTCACTGGTTAGATATGCAGGTCAAAACGAGATTAGAATGTGGATTAAAGTCTTTTAATTTCTAACTAGGTCAGTACCAAAAACCAAGCTTTGAAAACACATTATGTAGCTAAGCAGAAGTGAAATATACAAAGTCAGAGATAATCTCCAGACTGAACATTTTCTGAAAATAACACTGGCACTTGCTATTAAAAGTTCTTAGGAGGCTTTAAAACATTAACGTATAGGAAAGCTCTACCTACACACACACTTTTGACTTAGGTTTTGCGCAGAAAAGGTTTAAAGCGTACCTGATAAGTTGATGGATCCGATGTGGTGATGTTGCCAAAGAGTTTGCTTGAATTAGTGACGAAGCTATGTTTTTCTCAGGCGTGTATTGTTCTTCCGGATGCGTCCCCCGTTGGAAGGAATGAACCTCCTTATTTACCCACTGAAACCGTATTTGAAATAAATCAATCTCTGTGTTAGGAATGAGGTTGTGATGTCTTCGTTTAGAGAGAACGCTCATTAATTCACCTTGTAAGTGAGCTGGAAGAAGTGACAAAAATAACTTACTGTTTAATCTTCGCAAATTATATAACGGTCTGCCTTTTGAACGTAGCTCCGTCTGTTTGAAAAAGATGCCGGCGGCCACGGGCTCTGGTCCTAAATGCGCTCCGACTCGGCTCCGGTGATGCAGCGAGGAGCGGCACCGGGAGGCCCCAGGGCCGCGCTCCCGGCTACGGGGGGGACGGTGCGTGCTGTGATGTTCTGCTGTGGGTCACAGCTCAGGGCTGTGTTTTTATGCCTGTAGAGAGCTAAAAATAACCACGCTGCTTTAATTCTTCCGCTTAACTTTCAGGCCATCTAGAAGCCAGGTCACTGTCCCCTCTAATGAGAGCAGAAAAGACAGATCAGTCTTGACGATTTGCAAAATATCCATCCTGAGGAAATTCGTTATGATGGAGCAAAAGAGGCGAAGAATGCTGGTATCAGTCCTAGGTGGGCTGTTTAGTCGGGGTTATTTTCTGTATTCGTCTCGATTCTCTCTCTGTCTGGTAGTGAAATTTGTATGCTGGAGCCAGTTGTGAGGCCGGAGGACGTAAATGCTGAAGTAGGTGACTTGACAATGTAGTTTATACCCTCTTGAAAGACCGTAATGATAGATTAAGGGTAGGGGAAAAGAGAGGTCTAAGAGCATGAGAAATTGAAAGCGAAACCTTGTAATTCATTCTACAGAAGACGATGGCAGTGTTTTCTTTTGGAGCCGAGGGTGAAACACACTTACCGTTGGGGCCGATGCGATGCGATGCGATGCGGGATGGTCTTTCCTTCAGGGGCCGCGGGTCTCTGGCTGAAGGGCAGACAGGTCTTTACTCCCTGCTTCTGTGTTCGGTGACTACGCAGCGGCTTTTCCTTTCGCACCACTTGTTTCTTCTGTTGCCTTTTCCTTCAAATGAACTGTGAAGAACGGACGTGGTTCCCGTCAGACCCGCTTGTCACGCGCGATGAAGAGTGACGTGTGCGCTCAGCCTACAGCCCTGTTCCTTACACGTGAGAAGCGGCCCGCTGTCGGCATCCATCGTCTTCACCGGGCAGGTTTTCACATCGCATCGTGTGCGGCGCCCTGAGAACGGAAGCGGTCGAGTTCGGCAGGACAGAAACGTCCTCGCGGATTTTCTGCCGAAGTTACGATGAATCCCGACACTTCTCTCTTTGAATAACCTCCTTGCTGTTGCTTTGATTTAAACATTCGTTGCCTCTGCGACGGCGACGGCAACGTCGGAAGTAGAGCGGCTGTGGAACACGAGCCACGTTTCTTTTCGGGGCCTTCCGCGGCTTCCTTCCCCTTCCTGCCGGCGCTGCCCCGGAGCGTGTCTTCCCGACACGTGTCGTCGTGCTCCCTCTGCCCTCAGAGTTGCTCACACAGACTCTGTCTTCCGAGATGTTCGTTCTCTGCCTTTTCCGTTTATCCACTTTGTAGTTCTTTATTCACTTTGTAGTTTGTTGTGGAGGTCGGGGAAGGCCTTTCTGGGGCCGGGGCGGGGGGGGGGGGGGGTCCTTGGGAGATTTGAAGATCCGTGAGCCTGGTGCGCAAAGAGCTTCTCAAGGACACCCCCGCCGCAGACTTCTGTGGCGCCTGCTCAGGTGTAGCCCTCACAGTCTCTCTTAGGGCTCAGCTTCCATTCCACGCGCCTCCCTTCCGTCTTCCGCGTGTGAGCCTGCGTTTCTGGTGCTCAGGCTGTGCTGCTGATATTATTGTCACCGGTATGTTTTCTGTCCTGTCTGCTGAGATTGTTTGATTGAAGTAGAACTCAAGTATCAGTACAGTCGTGCCCCTGCTACCTTGTAGATGGACACCAGAAATATCCGTGGGTCAGGATTTGTGGAGAAAGTACCTTCATGTTAATCCTTTCTGTTTATTAAGCTATAACCAGATTAACTTGGATTAAAAAAAAATTTTTTTAACGTTTAGTTATGAGAGAGAGACACAGAGCACGAGCAGGGGAGGGGTGGAGAGAGAGGGAGACACAGAATCCGAAGCAGGCTCCGGGCTCTGAGCTGTCGGCACAGCGCCCGACATGGGGCTCGAACTCACTGCCTGCGAGATCATGACCTGAGCTAAAGTCGGACGCTTAACCGACTGAGCCATCCGGGCGCCCCTAACTTGGATTTTATTAAACATTTTAGTACGTTGAACAAATGAGTTGTTTCTGAGGAACTGCAACCTCCAGGCATTTTGTGTGGAAGACAGAAAGCTTAAACTGTGATACTGGCCAGTTTCTTTTGGTCACCGTCACAATTTTCCAGGCTGCGTCTTGTTAGCTGAAGATTGTACCATCTCTCGTACTCACTGTGAGATCGCACTGTAGCATTTACAGGGTGAGCACATAAACTTCTAAGGTGTGTAGAGAAGTGCATAAGAAAATAAGTCTGGAAAAACAAAATTTTGGAAACCTGAGGGCAAGCTGAGGAGCCAGGGACAAGTGTTCGTGTTTACGGTCCGGGCCTCGTTAGTGCTCGGCAGCATTTGATAGTGGCGCAGGGTGGATTCCTCACCGGGAGGAGCCTGGTGGCCCGGCCCTCTGCTTTTAATTCCTTTGCTACTCGGTTTAAAATCCTGGATCGCTGCTGCTTCTGTCTTTTGGCTGTTAGAGATGCAGTTGATAAAATCATTTTAATTAAAACACACTAATGCGCGTGTTTTTTTTTAATGTTTGTTTATTTTTGAGAGACAGAGCACGAGCAGGGGAGGGGCGGAGAGAGAGGGAGACCCAGAATCCGAAGGAGGCTCTAGGCTCCGAGCTGTCAGCACAGAGCCCAACGCGGGGCTGAAACTCATGAACCACGAGATCATGCCCTGAGTCAAAGTTGGCTGCTTAATTGACTGAGGCTGCGGGGTGCCCGACATTTTAAAAAAAAATTTTTTAATGTTTATTTATTTTTTGAGAGAGACAGAGTGTGAGTAGGGGAGGAACAGAGAGAGAGGGAGACACAGAATCTGAAGCAGGCTCCAGGCTCCGAGCTGTCAGCACAACCCAACATGAGGCTCGAATTCATGAACCGTGAGATCATGACCTGAGCCGAAGTCGGCTGCTCAACCAGCTGAGCCGCCCAGGGGCCCCTTGTTCATAAGCTTTAGGTTACAGTTTACGTTAGTTTATTGATATTTTCCTTTTTGACTTTTCTTTTTTTGTGCTCTTGTTTATGAAGGCTTCTCTATTCCAGATTATCAAGTGTAGGAGAACATTAGCTTTACAGGTGTAAAAAAGCAGGTGTCTGGGTGGTTGAATGGGTTTGGAAGTGATTTAAGGTTGGTGTGAGGTGTAGGGTCGGACACCCAAGTTGGATAGCCAGTGTCCAACTACGTGGCCATCGCTCCAGCCTGGAGATTTTCCCGGGTCTTCGCGTGCTGGGTAGTTGTGTGTGTCCTGGGTATCTTGAATGCTGTATTACGGGACCCGGGGGCTTGTTTAAATCTTCTGGGGATTGCAGCTGATCAGCCATGTTCGGGTGGCAAATTCCCACCAGCCTTGCGTGAGGTTTCGGGATCTCTCCGGTTTTCAGAGCCCTCGCGCGCCACCCGGTCTGTCCTACAGGGTGCCACCTGTTGGCCATCTGGAGCTCAGCCCTCAGTCATCAGTCCGTGGTGGGCTCTTTGGGGTCAGCGCATGCTTGTACGGCCCAGTGGCTTCTGGACGGCCTTGGGGGTCTCGCTTCCCCAGGTGCTCTCCTGTCCCTGAGGCAGCTCCCCGGCCAAAGCCTGCGGCTTTATTGCCCTTCTTCACCATGCGCTTCCTGCCGGTTCAGCTGCCGGCGTTCACATTCAGGGCCAAGCGATGGGAGGACCCTGGAGGAAAGAAGGCAGTGAGGGTCCACCCTACCCTCTGGGAGAGGATGTCTCCCCTCCTTAGAGTTTGAGGCTCTTGCTGACCCCTGGAAACACAAAATCTGGGGACTGCCTTCACTTTGAACACGTGGGGTCCCCTCTCCTCCCTGAGGCACGAGAACTGCTTCTGGGGCGCCCTGTCTATGCCCGTGCTGTGTCTGCACTTGGGGACGGCAGAGTTAAATGATTGCAGATGCACCTCTGGTTTGCTTGCCGCTGCTCTGAATTCTGGTCGTTTTCTCCCATCTGCCCAGTACTGTGCTTTCAGGGACTCTGGTAACAGCTCACGTGCTCTGTCCTGGCTTTCTGGCTTCATTTTGAGGCACAGAGTGTGGCGTGCTCGTTTGGTCTTCCCAGGAGCTGGAACTGGGGAAACGTTCTCGACTCCTGTGTTTTCATACCCATATCTAGTATGCTGGCGTACGTATTCTTTAAAGATTTTATTTATAAGTAATCTCTAAACCCAGCACGGGGCTCGAACTCACAACCCCGAGATCAAGAGCCACACGCTCCACCAACTGGGACAGCCAGGCGTCCCCATGCCAGCATGTTCGAGTGGCTCCCCCCTCACGGTTGCCGCTCTGGTCCGAGCCCCGTCGACTCTGGCCTTGGTTACTGTGCTCCTGTGTTCAGTGGTCTCCCCGCTTCTGAGTGCCCACCCCTGTCACTGCACCCCGCTTCACCCGGTCTGAGCCGTCCTGTTAAAATAGGAGTTTGATGTTGCTGTTTGTCTGTCCTGGCTCAAAACCCATCTCCCTCAGAGCAAAAGCCAAATCTCTGTAATTCGTCCCTGCCGGCAGCCTACCCCCTGCCCTTCCCGGTAACCAACTCCTGTTCCCCGTACCTCTGGGCCCCCCACCCTTCTCCTGGGCTGCCTCCGCCTCCCGCCTCTTGTGGCACACTTGCCTCAAGGCTGGCCTTTCCTGTGTCCTTGTTCAGGAGATCTTTCCCCTCCAGAGCTGCATGGCCCTTCGCTTCCTTTCCGCTGATCTTTGCTTTATTGTCGCCTTATCATCCTATTAATATTGCAGCCGCCCTCACCCCATCTCCTCTCCTGGCTGCACAGGTATTTTTCTCTGTGGGCTCATCTCTGAATGACATATTCTATGTTTTACTTTATTTTTCTTCTCCCAACTAGACTGTAAACTCCATGAGGACTGTCTGCCAGCCGCTTTATCCCAAGTGCTTAGAACAGCGCCTGGCACGGAGGCAGCCTTGAATATTAATTTGCTCAGTGGATTAATGAGTAAATATCAGGTAAACAGTAACCAAAAGAATGTTGATGTAACTACTGATAGCAGGCAAGAGTAGGCTTTGAGGCAAATAGCGTGTTATTAAAGTAAACCTCAAATTTCAAGAATTGGTATTGTGCAGTCTTCTTTCTGACGGCAGGGCGATTAAATTAGATGCGGATAATGGAAACATAATTGGTAGCATATTTTGCATATCACACAGCAGTTGCCTTTTTTTTTTTATTAACATCTTGGACATGTTTGCCTATTAGCGTGAAGATGGCCGTGGCCGTCCTTAAAAAGATGCACACTGAGTAGGACTTGGTCTTCCCTCTGACATTCGTTTTCAGGTTTTAACCATTACAAACATCGTCCAAAGGTACCTTTTCTCCCTGGAGTTCTCCATACCCTTAGCTTTAAACTTGTACCTCCATATCACTGGTGAGTGTGTGTATCTGTTACGTCTCCTTCACTAGACGACACTTTCATGAGGACAAGGACCTTGTTTTGTTTACTGCTGCACCTCTAGTGTCTAAGTTCCTCCGATGTGCTGGGTGTTCGGTAGATATTTGCTGACTAAATGAATGCTCCCATGTCCGTGCACGTGCTTCGTTGTCTGCATGTTGAAATACTTCTCTACGGAAGACACTGAGGGGAGAATTTTGGTTCAGATACTGGCTGGTTGCCTTTCAGAATAACAAAAGTCTTAACTCATTTACCACTCCCTGCAGTGATCTAAGGATATTCAGTCTTTCTGCTAATATGAAGGGGGAAATACTGGTCTCTCACTCTTTTATTTTTTTAATTAAAAAATTTTTTTGGAGAGAGAGTACGAGCAGGGGAAGGGCTGAGAGAATTCCAAGCAGGCTCCACTGTCAACACGGAGCCTGACGTGGGGCTTGAACTCATGAACCGTGAGATCATGACCTGAGCCGATATCAAGAGTCAGATGCTCAGCCGACTGAGCCACCCAGGTGTC
The DNA here is from genome assembly GCF_018350215.1 of Panthera leo. NCBI lineage: Eukaryota > Metazoa > Chordata > Mammalia > Carnivora > Felidae > Panthera > Panthera leo. The sequence goes on from NC_056684.1 coordinate 144,834,426, forward strand.
CAGTTTCTCCCTGCTTTAATTTGCACTTGGGTGGCGAGAAGATGGGGAGTTGAGCATATTTGCATTTGAAAAAAAATTTTTTTTAATGTTTATTTTTGGGGGAGAGAGAGAGAGAGAGAGAGAGAAAGAGAGAGAGAGCACAAGTGGGGGAGGGACAGAGAGAGAGGGAGACACAGAATCCATAGCAGGCTCCAAGCTGTCAGCACAGAACCTGATGCGGGGCTCAAACTCATGAACTGTGAGATCATGACCTGAGCTGAAGTCAGACACTTAACTGACTGAGACACCCAGGTGCCCTTTATTTGCATTTGTTGAATGACCATTTGCGTGTTTTCTTCTCTGACTTAAGTAGAAGTAACTATTCAAGAATTCTTCTAGCACATGGGATTTCTTGGCTTTTTGGAAATAGCATATTAACGTTTAATATTCTTTTTAGGCCACTTAGCCGAAAGAGCTCAGAAATGGAGTATATTGACAAATACAGACAGCTTGAAGCACAAGAATTTGATATGTATGGCAGTGATCAGTCAACCAGTAGGCCAGGTAAATGGGTATTTTTAAATATTTAAAATCTGCTGCATGAGTTGTTTACAGTTTAAAGTGTTACATTCTTTAAAGTTTTTAAGAAATGTGATATTTTGGTCAACAAAGAATCCATATTGCTTGTTAATTCAAGATGTTTTTTTGAGTGGGTGAGTATATGTTGGGTTGTAAAATAGTCACTTTTCTCTCTCTCTTTTTTAAAAAGTTTATTTATTTTGAGAGAGAGCGCGCACGCATGCGAGCTGGGGAGGGGCAGAGAGAGAAGCCCAAGCAGGCTCTGTGCTGTCCGGGCAGAGCCCGTTGTGGGGCTTGAACTCATGAACGGTGACCTGAGCCAAAATCAAGAGTTGGGACACTCAACTAACTGTGCCACACAAGTGCTCCGTTTTTTTCTTTTCTTTTTTAAATTTTATTTATCTTTTTATTTTATTAAAAAAACAATTTTTTTTTAACGTTTATTTATTTTTGAGACAGAGAGAGACAGAGCATGAACGGGGGAGGGTCAGAGAGAGAGGGAGACACAGAATCCGAAGCAGCCTCCAGGCTCCGAGCTGTCAGCACAGAGCCCGACATGGGGCTCGAACCCACGAACCGTGAGATCATGACCTGAGCTGAAGTCAGACGCTTAACTGACTGAGCCACCTCGGCGCCCCTGTTTTTTTTCTCTTTTAAACGTAGTTCTTAAATAGTCTGTTCTTTTGTTTTAATTTTTTTAATGTTTACTTTTGAGAGAGAGACAGAGGGAGAGAGAGAATGAGTTGGGAGGGGCAGAGAGAGAGGGAGGCACAGAATCCGAAGCAGGCTCCAGGCTCTGAGCTGTAGCACAGAGCCCGACGCGGGCTCAAACCCATGAACCTTGAGATCATGACTTCAGCTGAAACCAAGAGTCGGACGCTTAACCACCCAGGCACCCCACCGCACTGTCTCATTCCATTTTGTTTTCTCATTGTTTGGGTCCCTACATAGATTCAGGTTTATTTCTCACCTTAAAGCAAAAGCGCATGGAGTTCTTTGCCTTTGTGTCTGTGTTCTTGCCTTGCTGTTGGCTTTGGCCTGGTGTTTCCTCATTAGGTGCTGTTTGTATATTTCAGCTACTGTCTTTAGCTCCCTCAGGAGGAATAGTCGTCTGGACGGTCTGGTAGGTTAACATCAGAAGCGATAGTTCAAAGTGTGTGCGCCCCTTGGTCCAATGTGTACCTCTGCTAAAAATACAGAGCTGGACGTGGCCGAGCGTCGATTGCTTCATTGCTAATCTGTGGGGAGCCTCGGAGGTCTCATGAACGTCAGCGGACAGGGATTGGCGATTTTGCCTGTGCAGCAGACCGCAGTGCGGTCCAGTAGAAGCACGAAGGAGCCGTGTGCGTGTTACTGCGCAGAGACCTCCATCAGCTAGTATTTCCCTTTGCGGAGGCGCGTTCGTTTTCAGGTGACTGTGTGATGCGATCCTTCTTGTTACGCCCGTGTGGCCTGACCTGGGGCACGCCGCCTGCCGCTCCTGGAGCATGCCACACGGGATTGCCGCTGCTGGAAAGTAGCGAGGTTACGATCGAATGCCTGCAGTTGGACGCATCTGCTCTAGTAACTTTTGATTTGGATTAAGATTTGGAACTGTTTGCTTTCTCTGTCCCTGGCATCTTAATGCCTTTGGAACTTTTCACCGGGCAGTTACATAAATTATAGCTTTGGCTGTATTCCAAGGATTCATTCAACAACCGGTGTTTATCAAGGTGTGTGCCAGGGACCGTGTGAGGCCTGGGAATATGGTAAGTAGTAAGAGCTGGTCCCTCCCCTCGCAGAGATTATCACTTAATCATGTAGTTGCGCAGATTCATGCTTGTGGAGATGAGCGCTCTGAAAGACAGCTGTATGGGGGCCTGAGACCAGGGTTTCTGACTTGAGCTGGGGTATCGGGAAAGGTAACAGTCGAGCTTAGAGCTGACGGATGGTAGACGTTACCGGGGCAGCACGGGGATCAGGGAGGAGGGAACGTGCACCGGGGGTCTGTGGCGGACGAAACCCTGGTGCCCCAGACTTGAAATGGGCGTTGTTGTCGGAGAATCGAGAGTGGGGGTGGGCAGGCCTGGGCACAGGCAGCTGTAGGCTGGATAATAGGCCCCCCGAAGAGGTCCGATCCCTAAGCCCCAGAACCTGTGACTGTGTTAGCTCACAGGGGAAAGAATCCTCGCAGCTGTGATTAAGTCACAGTCAAATGGCGAGGGGGAGACTGTCCCGGCAGGCCCGGTGTGATCGCAGGGCTCTTACGAGAGGGGGCAGGAGGGTCACGATCAGTAGGAGGAGATGTGACTGTGGAAGCCATAGGTTGGAGTGATGTGGCTTAGTGAAGAGAAACTAGCGGTTTCTAGTTTTTTTCCAGTTCATGTAAAAACATTTTAATGTTAATAACTCAGGGTGAAAAGATAACAGGAAATAAAAATAGCGAATTGTGAGGTTGAGGTATTTCTCACGGCACTTTTGGATTATACTTTGTCATATGTAGTTTGCTGATTTGCCCTGAATTACCCATTTTGTTTTCTTAGAACTTAATCATGATGCTTTGCCTGGTCACCTCCCTTTGTTGCTGATGTACAGATGAGAGAGCCTCGTGGCCACGAACATCTCCCTGTTTGGTTTCCTGTCCCCTGTGGCGGTGGACGTGGAGGCAGGACTTGATTTGTGCTGGGTGTGCTTCAGCCAGTGACCTAGAAACGTCCGGCCGTGTTTGTGTTCCGTGGAGGAAGGCGTAGGGTTTGGACGGTAGAGTCAAGACTTTCAGAATTCTCTTCTTGTACGGCTTCTGTCTTTAAGTAACAACCTTCAAAATGCACGTGATCAAGGAACGTAAGTCACATCAGTGGTGTCCAAGTAATGGCTCGGTCAGCAGCACGGCGAACCACGTCTTAAAGTCGCTTGGCAAACGACACGGCTGCTGCCTTTCTGTGTTTCTGAGTCCCCCCCGCGCTTCTCACTCCCCACTTCTTACTCCGTTCCCACTGCTTGTTCTTCCGTCTTGTCTTACAGTGGAGCCCCTGCTGCCGAGTGGACTCTCCTCCCTCTCCTGTAGTACGTGAAAAAAGTCCTGTTGCTGATTGATAAACCTACTGGCATCACGTGTGGGAAAGTGTTTATTTTTCGCCTATTTATGTAAACATTATGTTCTTAATTTGTGGGCTGGCCTGGAAACCCAGCCACCATTCAGAATTCCAGATAACTTAATGAACTGTTGGAGCCATTTTTAAATTAGGACCGGTCCAGACATTAAATTTTGCTCCAACTCAGTGTTTGGCAGGTAGTGTGGTTAATTACTTCTAAGGACTCCTTAGTCAAGAGAGCTTCTGGAAGGGGTGAGACCAAGAGTAGGTGTACCACCTGGGAAGGCAGGGTGGCATTGGTGATGGAGTTCTTCAAAAGCTGAGAGGAGATAGGGCACCTGGGTGGCTCAGTCGGTTGAGCATCTGACTTTGTCTCAGGTCGCGATCTCAGGGTTCGTGGGTTTGAGCCCCGCATCAGGCTCTCCGCTGTCAGTGTGGAGCCCTCTTCGGATCGTGTGTCCCCCACCCCCTTCTCTGTCCTCTCCGCTGCTGGCGTGCATGCTTGCTCGCTCTCGCTCTGTCTCTCTCAAAAGTGAACATAGAAAAAAAAAGTAAAAGCTGAGAGGAGTGATGGGAGGAAAGCAAGACAGGGCAGCAGAAGGACAGTGCATGTTTTTGAGAGTCCGGTGGCCTTCTGTGCACTGACGGGAAGATTGGAGCTGTTGAGGGCACGGCTTGGGGAGTCCTCCTTCGGCCATGGCCCCTGGCGGCCTAGGAAGAGCGTTGCTGTCTACAAAGAAGCGACCTTTGCCCGAAAGATTATAACAGGTCTGACTGCTCTGTTTTGTGAATTCAGAACAAGTGCTACACACTTTGATTCAAATATAGGAGAATAGCTATAGTTTAATTTATTATTAGATTAGTTATGACGCTGCGAACATGTGAATCAGGTGAGAAAGGACGGTGGCAGAACACAGGATGAGGAGATGTTGGGGCAGAGAAAGGAAGGGCTGGGAGGAAAAGGGGAGACGGGCATCGGGGGAGAGATGCCGAAGAAGGGGAACAGCTCTAAATTTGAAGCGGCGGGAGCCTTAAAAGTTTGTTTTGGAGGTAAAAGTTTATTTCCCGATGAAAGCTTGCGTCCTGTGAATTTTGATGCCTGTCGGTTCGTCAGGTCATGACCCGAGGCCGGACAGGGTGTTTACAGGAGGTGCTGGTGGTCAGTGCCGCAGTCGGCCTCTGTGTGGGCAGTCGGGCCGCCCTTTCAGGGTACCTGGAGCTCCTGAGCGGCACTCGTCTGCTACCGGTGTATTTCAGCAGTAAGGAGCTACCCCTTAATGAATCGGTGCATTCTACTGAAATCTCAGATCACGTCAGTTCTTTAACCATTTTAGTACTGCTAACCTTAAAAATAAAACTGCCAGTTATTTTACCAGCAAAGAGATGGATTTCTCTGGGAAGAACAGATCATTTTAATCCAGGACAAGCAAGCTGCCAAAAAACCAAAAGCAAGTCCTGAGAACAAAGGACAGGAGACTCTTTTGGGAGGGCAGGGGGAGGGGAAGAGCGGGGCTGTTGTAAACAAAAAGTCCATTGGAGTGAACTGGGAATTGGAAGTATAGAGGTTTCTCAGTGGCTGAGCTGGGACAGACTCTCATTGGCTGGGCTGTTGCCGGGGGGAAGAGGAAATCTTCCTTCTTCCTGCTGGGAGAGTAAGACCGTGTCCTTGAGCAAGGTGCGTCTCTTCCTGTGGGTCTGTGGTGGGCAGGGAGTGGCGGGCGTGAGGGCTCCCCTGCGCGCGCGCCTCCTGATGCCATTCCACACGAGGTTCCCTTTGACTTCTTTTCACGTTACTTTTTCACCGTGTGCCTTGTAGGTCTTTTGTCTTAGAAGGTGGTGCTAGGCCTACCGCGATGATGGCTGTGATGGAGGTGTAAGAGTGTGCCCAGCTTGTGTAAATGATTCATCACGGGTACGGAGGGAATCTTCTAGTTACGCTGCTTGTGGTGTTAGCCTGCAGAATGTACTTCTGCATTTGTGGTCACGTGCGTGCTGGGTTTATAGATTAGACATAACTTCGGGTTGTTTACTGTTTTTTTTTTTCCAGACACATAATAGTATTTTTTGTCTTGTTTTGTTTTGTTTTTTGAATACAGGTCCAAGGCCATCTTTGGCTAAATTAAGCAATGTGGCATGCGTCCCAGAGACAACTTACAAATATCCTGATTTGCCTATAAATCGATGTAAGGACGAGGTAAAGTTATTTTTGTCGTGATGTAATTTTGCTGTTTAAATAAATTTCTGAGGCCCAACATTTTGGTCTACAGCTGGAAAGTGACGAGGTGCCAGGCAAGCATCCGTGGTGTGTGCCGGACTGTGGGGCGGCCGGAGGGTCCTGTGCCTCGGCCGTGCGATGACCGTGCTGATGGTCTTTCTTTGGGCTGTGCTTTAATGTGTTCAGCCTTCCCTCTGAGATAGCTGTCAGTAAACACCTGTCCCCAGGAGAGCTGCTGCTTGAAAAAAACTCACTGCCAAGTGTTTTTACACAGTAATAATGCCCCCTGGCCACCGTTCTCTCCAGCATTCCGCTGGCCTGTTAACTGATTTGATCAATCACCGATACATCTTGTTATCGACAATGCTGGGCCGCATATAGCAGCAAGATGATCACGCTTTTAATTAGCTACCTGTTATTAAGCCACGTTAGAAATAAGCGTACCGAAGCCTTTATTTAATGTACTAGTAGAGGATGAGTTACAGGTAAAACGAAACCACAGATGTTCCCGATTTAAGTTTTGTTTTGTTTTAGTGAGTCATGCAACGTCTGTAGAGTAGACCTACTCTAATTTTGGGGGCCGCTACTCAAATTAGACGGTGTTCCCTGACCATAGCAATTGCTAGAGAGAGAAGAGTTCAGATAAATTTAGGGTGGAGTCAGGGAGTGGCGGGCAGGAATTGGACTGGAGTTTTAAAAACGCTGTGTACGGTCTGGGAGTGGAAAACGGTAGAAGTTAATTATTTGAAAATGCACCTGCGGAATTTCAAATGAAATGTTAAGACCACTTGAGGTGATGGCAGCAATGCTTTCGTGTTTCTCAGAAGAATTATGTAAGGTTCGTTACAAGATTTAAAAATACTAGACATTTAAACTTAGCGAGAGCTCTAGAAATTGGTGTTTTCATCTCTGCATAAAGACACTGAGCCCTGGGGCCCCGTGGCTGCCTTGGCCTGGCTCTCCAGAGCCGTGAGCTGTTCCTGTTCACAGCAGTCACAGTGGTTCTCAGGGTGGCAACCATTTGCAGCCTTCGTGCTCTTTTGTGACGGTTAGATGGTTACGTAATAATTTAACTTTTAAAGATGAAAGGAAAATAAGTCCCGAACATCCTCCCCAGGTAAAGTTTTCGGTTTGTAGATAATGCCGTATGTCATCGTTACCTTTGTGGCAATCTCAAAAGAATTTTTCTTAAATTGTAGGTTATTTCTCTGATAGAAAGTAATTCTGTGGTGATTATACACGGTGCCACGGGTAGTGGCAAAAGCACTCAGCTGCCACAGTATATCCTGGACCATTACGTTCAGCGCTCTGCCTACTGCAACATTGTGGTCACCCAGCCCCGGAAGATAGGGGCCACCAGCATCGCCAGGTGGATCAGCAAAGAGCGCGCCTGGACGCTCGGTGGTCTGGTGGGCTATCAGGTGAGGCCGGGAGCAAGCCACCTCTTTCCTCGTGAGTGTTTTATTCTGTAGAAGTCGACGGTTTCTGCTGGAAATTGAAATGAAACCAGTTGCTTACAGGGCAGACCTGTGGTGTAATGTAAAAAAACAGTGAAACTTGGGGCGCCGGGGTGGCTCAGTCAGTTGAGCAGCTGACTCTTGATTTTGACTCTGGTCGTGATCCTGGGGTTGTGGGATTGAGCCCGGGTCGGGCTCTGCTCTCTATCTCTCTCCCTCTGCCCCGCTTTCTCTCTCTCTCCCCCTCTGCCCCTCTCCCCTGCTCTCATGCGTTCTCTCTAAAAAATAAAATAAAATAAAAAATGTTTAAAAAGCAGTGAAACTGAATTTTTTGATAAGAACTTCAATTTCTTTCTTGGTTGAATACAAAAGGAGCCAGAATTCTGAGACTCATGGTTTTTGTGATTTTATCTTTGTACATAGATGTCTTCATACACCATGGTCTTAACATAAAAATGGTACAGGCAGTATGACTAGATAAGCCACGTTCCCCCCACCCCCTGAAAAAGAGAAGGAAAAAAATCAACTTGAGAATGATGGTTTTTTTTTTTTTTTTAAGTTTTTTTTTCTTTAATGTTTGAGAGAGAGAGAGAGGGAGACAGACTCCCAAACAGGCTCTGCACTGTCAGGACAGAGCCCAGTGTGGGGCTCGAACTCACGAACCGTGGATCGTGATCAGAGCCAAAATCAAGAGACGCTGAACTGGCTGAGCTACCCAGGTGCCTGAGAAGGACAGTTTTAACTTAGAGCCTCTAGTTTTTATTCCCTTTCTTACTTACCTCCAATATGGAGGTCCAGTGTGGACATAGCCTTGTTGGTAGTTACATGTGAACCATTGAAACCTGAAAGTTTTCTCCTTTTTCTTTTCCTTCTCTGCTTTTAGGTAGGGTTAGAGAAGATAGCAACAGAAGACACCAAGTTAATTTATATGACAACGGGAGTCCTGCTTCAGAAAATAGTCAGTGCGAAGAGTTTGGTGGAGTTCACCCACATCTTCGTCGATGAGGTACGCACTTCTTGGACACAGCTCTGCCCTTACGCTCGTGTTCTTATTTTGTAAGAGAACAATGTGCAAATTATTGTAAACGTTCCCTCCTTGTAAAGTGTCGTGCCGTGCCGTTGGTCTGTATCTGCTTTATTCTATTGCTAGATGTTGATTTTGTCTTTTTTGTTGGCGCTTAGCTCTAAAACACAGGTGTGGAGGTTGAGGACTGTGACCAGGTTCCTTGATTAGAGCGGGGTTGGCAAACTCCAGCCCTCAGGCCCAATTTGGCACCTGCCTTCGTACATAAAGTTTTATTGGAACACAGTTTGGCTGGTGCTAAAGAGAGGCGTGGCTGCAGCAGACACCACGCTCGGCAAAGCCGGGCGTCCTCGCTACCTGCCTTTTGCAGTAAAAGTCTGCCGAGCCCTGGTTTAGAGTGTTAGTCGCATCAGACACTCAGAAGAACTTTCATTGTATGCAGGTATTTTCCATCTAGTAAAATGAGGACAGTCATGCTTTTTTTAAGAAAATAAAGTACACGTGAGATACTGATATAGTCTCCTTTCTTAAGAAGCTCTAGTAAAGAGTCTTTGTGCCAGTCTTAGCTCTGGATTTTTCTCAGGATGGAATATTTGATTGATTTTGTTTATATTTTAAACGAGTTTTTTTTTTTCAGTGGGAGGATGTTGTGTTGAGTTTTCTTTCCCGGGAGTTTTGGAAATGCCTGACCCCGCAGTCTTGACTTTTAAAGCCCGTCAGTAATTACGCCTTTCTGGAGGCATGAAAAACATCGACAAAGAGCTAGGTTTGTGGAAGGTTGGAGACGGGGCTAGAGACAGAGGCTGACGTGAAACTGCCCCGGGCGGCTGTGGAGGGTCAGCGTTCCACTCTGTTGAAATGCCTGTGATGGTCAACAGCACTCAGACCTACTGGAGGAGGGGCCGAGCAGGTGCATTTGCTAGCGTGTGCGCGGCTAAACGTGGTTTTACATTACCAGGAGATGTTTGGGAGAGCGGAAGGTAGGAAGAAGATCTCTTGTCCTTTGCAAAATAGCGTGACGTACAGTCTGGCCCAGGGTTTTTCTTTATGATGGTTATTTTTGAGTGTCTTTAGATTAGATAGAGATGAAATGCAATTTCACGGGCAGTGTATGCAAAGGTGCCATTACCCAGTACGTAATACTTCCCGGAGCCTTAATACTACAGGCTGGCGACAGCAAACGGCCTTGTGGGGTTCGCCCTGGGCAGTTCACTCGAGAGCTCTGCTGCCGGTGCCCCCATTTATTTTCTGTGTGTCCGCGGTCTTTCTGACCGTTGACTGGACTTGTACGCACGTCCCTGAGTGGTGAGGACACACCTGTCCTCCCGCGTTACTGACTTTGTTCCTTCCCGGAGCAGGGGCCTGTCCCGCAGGGGAGCCACGGCTAGCGGAGGCTGTCTTGTCACCCTGCCACCACAGCTTCTGGCTCTGCACCTGTGTCCCCTGCACCTAGTAGGCATGCTGATAATTACCTGCCTCAGCGAAGAATGGATTGGATATGCTTGAAATTTTAGGTTTATAAGCAATATGGTTCCTAAGTAGTGGGATGATTTGAATTTCAAAGGCAATCTAAGAGCAAAGGTTGAAGACCGCCAGGCTGTTGAAAACGGGATGATAATGGTTTTAACTTGTCAGCTCTTGGAAAAGAATAAAGTGGCTCCAGGTAACCATTCCTTCAGTAAGCGTTTTCCAGCACCGGCCTCATCGGGCGGAGATTATCAACACGTGACTGGTGGTGTCTCCCTTCAGCCACTCTCCCGGGGAGACAGATCCCTGCTGAGGTGTGTGTTGGCCGGTGGCAGGGAGAGGGAGGCCGGACGGCCCCGAGAACCTGGGGAGAAGCCGGGTCTAGAAAGTCAGGGTGTGGTGGCCGCGGGGAACTGAACGCTGAGGAGAAGTCACTCGGGGGCTCTTGATTGACGAGAGCCTTTATTTTTCTTTCTCGAGTAGGAGACGGGATGTTTGTGCTGAGGTGTTCCGGAGTCTGGTGATAGAATGAAATAAGGATTGGATTTATAATGGTGTCCCTGGGATGCCCAGCCATTCATGTGAACGTTAAATACTTTTCAGGCGCTGTTTTTCTTCTCTTTTCCCTGTCCCGCTCCCCCACGGCTCCCCTTCGGTGGGGAGTGAGGAAGGAGTGGGACCAGGGGCAGATGTGGCTGTGGAATAATGGCTGGGCCTGGACACCAAGGGGAAGAGCGCTCCCGCCTTTGGACTCGGAGGCCAGTCTCTCCACTTTGGCGGCAAAATGTCCCAGAATCGAATCTTACTGTCCCCTTGTGCGTTGAGTAACCCCGGCCGAGTGACAGTTCTTGTGGAAAAGCAGCCCCACGTGACCCACACGTTTGCCGTTGGCTGGCCTGGGGCCGGCAGAGCAGGGGAGGTTGAGGGAGCTGTGGGTCCGTGGGGGCCCTGCCTGCCTCGCCGGGGGCGGGGGGGGGGGGGATGGTAGAGGAGGGTGGGGACGGGGCTGCTTTCCCCGGGCTGCAGCTCCCGCGCCAGCTCCCCAGGGTGACCCCGAGCGCCTGCAGCTCCCCCTGGTGCCCTCGGCTCCCAGCCTCCGTCTGCTTGCCCGTTTGTGGCTGACCTGACCGTGCCACAGCCAGCCCGGCCCCCCCTCGGGCGCCACGGTTCTGCGTCTCACGGAGCGGGCACGCTGGCCTCAGCCTCCGCCCTGTGCTCACTTGCCAGCCCGAGTGCAGCTGGAGACCGAGGGGAGCGTGTGGTTGGCAGGGGAAAGCAGAGGAGGTGGGGCCGGCGGCTGTCTGTGCCGGGGACGGGTGGGGATGGTTAGGGTTAGGGACTCCGTGACCCCGGGGGGCTCCACTGGCATTGCACGCGCGGGACCAGAGATGCTAAGTTCTCTGCCCAGAAGCCCCAGAGAGAAGCACCGAGGGGGAAGAGACCCACCCGGGCCTCCTCTGTGCCCTCTCGTTCGTGGGCCAGGCGGCCCGGCTTCCTCTTAGCCAGGAGCGCCGTCCGGTCCGTCCTGAGGAAGCGCGTTTAGCGGAGCCGGCTGCCCTGCCTCCCGGCGACCGACCGACCGTCGAGCCGCTTCCGCCTTCCGGGGGGGCGGTCACGTGCGTTGCTGGCTGCCACGTGGGGCACCCCACTTTTCTATTTTGCAGGTACACGAACGGACTGAAGAAATGGATTTCCTGCTGTTGGTAGTCCGCAAACTTCTGAGAACAAATTCGCGTTTTGTGAAGGTAAATCTGATTTCCTGAGTAACAGGAATATTCAGGGTTAAGGTTTATGATTTGGATTTGTGTCTCTTCGTTTTTTCAGAAACCATCGAAAGCAGTGACTCTTGACATTTGTTGTCGCGTGTCCTCCTCCACATCTTGCCAGGAAGCTGGCTCCAGGGCATTCACTCAGGATGGGAGTGTGGAATCTTTTTTTTTTTTTTTTTTTTTTGGATTATTATGTTGCATTAAATTCGGAAATTTTCTCCAGGCAGAAAGTGATGTGATGGTTGTTGACTCTAATGAAATACTGAGTGTTGGATCACTGCTTTTGGTTGAATAATTACCACAGTTCGGAGGTATGTGACTACATCTGCAGTCTTTGTTCTAAAAACGACACCAGAAGAGGAATTGAGGGTTTTTTTAATTAAAATTTTTTAATACAGTATATTTATTTTGGAGAGAGAGAGCGTGAGTCAGGGAGGAGCATAGAGAGAGGGGGAGAGAATCCCAAGCAGGCTCCAGGCTGTCAGTGCCCAGCCCGGCGCGGAGCTCAAACCCGCGGACCGTGAGAGCGTGACCTGAGCCAAAGTCGGACGCTTAACTGAGCCACCCAGGCGCCCTGAGGACACGAACATTTTGAGGACAGTTCTGTGCGCTGCTGTTTTAAAGACTTAGGTTTTGAGTTGACTGAAAGTCCCTTAGAGGTTCCTGGCTCTGGGCCGTCCCCACACCTGCTGGCCCCGCTGTCACTGTTGGCTGATCACACTCAGGTCAGTCCCACGCTGGTGTCTTGAGCAGGCTGCCGAGTTGTCTGTCTGGAGGAGAGGCTGGTGGCAGTGAGGAGTCTCGATGGCCTTGAGCAGTCCGGTCTGGCCTCATGTCCGCATGCCGCCTCAACCGAGCAGAGGCCTCGCACGCCATGAGCCTCACTGTCCCTCGGAAGACAGCTTAGAGAGCATCTGCCGGGACCGAGTATGCCCCGTGGGGGCCACTCTTACACCCACATGGCTTCTCAGAGGCTTCCTTCCAACCTGAAGCAACTCAGCTTAAATGAGTTCTGGTTAATATGCTTTCTACCATTTGGATCTAACATCTTAGGGGAAAATACACGTATTTTGTTTACACGGTAACGCATCGGGTCGTCGGCAGCCAGCCGAGAGTTGGGTTTACCCCCGGTGAGCATCTCAGAGACTGGCGGATGGCGCGTGTCCTTCGTGGCACTGCTGCCTTGTCCGCTGCACATCTAGGGTGCTGTGGGTGCTGCTCCTGGCTTTCACACAGAGTTTCCCACGGAGGACATCCCATAGTTGCTTCCTGGCACAACTGACCACTTGTGGTGGGTCCCCAAGCCTCTGTGTCCTGCTTCGGTCTAGCCTGGTTTCTCTCTGCTGTGGCCCTGGGACCGACTGCTCCAGATTCGTGGCTTAGAGCCGGGGTTTTCTGGCTCCGCGTCTGCCTCTTTGCTGTTCTGCTCCCTGGCGTTTCTGTAACACCTCATCGAGTAACTTGCTTGTTTTTGCTTTTGTTTTCTGATGCAAAGGTTCCTTTTAGATAAGTGGTCATAGGTTAGCTTTATTGTAGTCTCTCACTTGATAAAATAATTTAGGAGAAGTAGTAAAAGTTGGTTGTCTCTGAGCATTCGTTCAACTGTAATAATTTGTACTCCATTAAAGATTACATCAATGTATCATACTGAAGTTTTGAAAATTACTAAAGCAGAAGACAAGCTTGGTAATTTAACGACATCACGTTTAGTTGTTGTTATTGCTCTTGTTTGTTCTAATGGTTTCTCTTCTGCAGATAATCCTCATGTCGGCCACCATCAGTTGTAAAGAGTTTGCAGATTACTTTGCTGTTCCTGTCCAGAACAAGATGAACCCTGCGTATGTTTTTGAAGTGGAAGGAAAGCCCCATTCAATCGAAGAGTATTATCTTGATGATTTGGGGCACATTCATCACGGCAGGGTATGTTGGAAGGCATTGTTTCTTTCATAGCGAATGTGCCTTTGTGTCCGAGTGAGCCCGCACTGGTCAGCTGCAATTGTAAGACTGTACCAAATCCAAGCTGGGAGATGGTGCGGGCTGGGGCTGGAGACGGACGGGTCGGGAGAGCTCCGAGTTTGTTGCTGTGAACTGTGGGCATCGAGACACATTGTACGCTCCTGTGAAAGTTATTGGATTGGTTTTACACTTTGTTGGTGAAAAGTAAAATGTCAGATTTTCGTCAGCTATAAAATTGTAGATTCAGTTGAGAGTGGGAGGTGGTTTTATTTCAAATTTTATTTTGATTAAACTGCTTCTTATAATACAAATTGCGGTGCTCTCAATTGAAGGAGGAGTGTACTGACGGTGAAGGACCGGGATAATACATCCTTACGAAAAGTTGCAGTTGATTTGACATTATTTTCACGTGGGTAATACATTTACAGGGTTCAAAAATCGAAAAGAGGTCTATGAGCAGGTATAAACTCTCTCCTTCCCCCTCCTGTCCTCTGCTCAGCTCCCCTGCCAGCGAGAGGAAATCACTGTCACTAATTTCTTAGGAATCGTGCTGTAACTCTGAATGTCTGTATGAGCGGATACAAATGTGCGGTTTCTCCCTTTACGGAAACAGCAGTGCCCTCGGTGCACCTTGCCTTCTCGTTCTGCTTTTCGTGTCCTTTCCCGTCTCACAGCTTATTCTCTTTTTAGAGCTACATTCTGTTCTCTCATGTCCGTATCTCACTAATCTCCAGTATTTCTGGCCTTTTTCTTTTTTAAGTTTCTTTATGTATTTTGAGTGGGGGAGGGGCAGAGAGGGAATCCCCAGCGGGCCCTGCACTGTCGGCACCGAGCCCAACGTGGGGCTCCACCCCATGAACCGTTAGAGTATGACCTGAGCTGAAACCAAGAGTTGGATGCCTAAACCGGCTGATCCCCCCCAGCTGCCCCCGGTCTGTTCTGCCTAAAAGCAGCGCTGCGGGAGGAGACTGTGCGCTCCCGACGGTGTGTTCAGAGGCTGGGCTCTCTCTGCCTTGTTACTGTCGACATTTGGGGCCGTTTCTTTGTGGTGGGGGCTGCCCTGTGCACTCACTGTAGGATGTTTAACAGCGTTTCTGGCCTTGATCCGCTAGCGGCAAGTGGGGCCCCCACCGTGACCACCAACGGTGTTTCCGGACAGTCCGTGGGCGGTCGGCTGCCCCCTTGAAGACCCCTGTGTAGGGTACGCCTTGTAGAAGACCGTGTCTGCTGGTGGAATTGCTGGGTCAGAGGGTGCGTGCACTTGTGATTTTGACGGACGGTGCCGGACTGCTCTGTGTAGGAGTTGGACTCTTACCACAAACAGTTGTGATGTGGAAGTAGACTATAGCCTCGACGACGGTGAGTCAGCCGACGGGTTCCACCTAAGGTAAGAAGACACGTTTTGTCAAATCTATTACAGCGGAGGGAGGCCAGCGATGGCCATTAAAGTGTGGCACGTCTTTTTTTCCAACTTTGTGGATGACAATATTTCAAAAGAACAGGAAAGTTATAAGAATTTTCTAGTAAACACCTCTCTGTCACCTGGATTCTAAAGTTCACGTTTATAAAAAACTGTCAGAACCAAGAAACTAACTGATATATTATTAGAACTAAAGTTGTATTTATTTGGATTTTACTGGTTTTTCCCTAATTTCCTTTCTCTGTCTCAGGGTCCCACATTGCTTTGAGTCATCATGTCTCTGTAGGCTTCTCTGGGCCGTGACGGTTTCTCAGACGTCTCTTATTTTTGATGACCTTGACGGTTTGTAGGAGTACTGGTCAGGTATTTGTAGGATTCCCCACTGTTAGAATTTTTCTGATGTTTTTCTCATGAGTAGACTTGGGGCTATGGATCTTGGGGAGGCAGACCACTGGGGTGAAGTGCTGTATTGTCACGGGGGGACCACCAGCGTGGCCTATCACTGGTGATGTTGGCCGAGGAAGTTTTTAAAAAAAATTTTTTGTTTTTGAAAGAGAGACAGTGTGAGCAAGGGAGGGGCAGAGAGAGAGAAACACAGAATCTGAAGCAGGCTCCAGGCCCCACGCTGTCAGCACAGAGCCCCACACGGGGCTTGAACCCACCAAACTGTGAGATCACAACCTGAGCCAAAGTCAGATGCTCAACCGACTGAGCCACCCAGGCACCCCTCCTGGCCAAGGAAGTTTTAGCCAAACTTCTGCCCTACAGTGTTACTGTCCCTTCCTTTTTCTTTTGTGTATTTGTATGTGTTTACCTGTTTCTTTGCTCATTGCCTGTTTCCCTCCCCCCCACCCCCACCCCAGTGAGATGTAAGCAGCATAAGAGACACATCTGTCCTTTGCTGCTTGGACACAAGTCACTAACTGCAGCCCGTATTCAAGGTGGAGGGGAGAGGGCACTTCGTCACATTTAAAAATTTTGTACTTTCTGGCCCCTTTTGGAATGTGAACGTACCGATGGTTTTACAAGTCTTTCCAGCTGGCCGTTGTGTGTTGGAATCACGTAGATGATTGCTCGTGGGTGCCCTGTGGAGTTGGGTCAGGCCTGGGCACCTGCCCTCTGCTCCCGTGCGGGCGGGGCGGCCTGGACTCCTCTCCAGCCAGGGGCTCGTGTTCTCCAGGCTGGGGAGAACCCGGTTTTGGCATTTGCATACCCAGTATCCTGTTCTTGGTACTTAATAGGTACTCGGGAAATATTTTGGTGAATGAATATATTAACATTAAGCCTTATAAAAGCGGTGTTTTGTATAGATTCTGCTATATAGTTTTTGGAGTCAGAGGAGTTTTAAAAATTCCAGTTTTGTTATTGTTACTACTCCCTGGGCACACCATCTAACGTTACAGGGGAGAAGCAACGTTCCTTCTGCGGACACCAGCCTTTCTCCCTTCCTGCCTTCTTAGGGACCTTTTCTGATTGACTGTTGCCCCCTCCTTGCTTTTTTTTTTTTTTTCTTTTGTAATGTTTACTTTTGAGAGAGAGAGACAGAGCATGGGTCGGGGAGGGGCAGAGAGAGAGGGAGGCCCAGAATCCGAAGCAGGCTCCAGGCTCCGAGCTGTCAGCACAGAGCCTGACGTGGGGCTCGAACCCACAGACCACGAGATCATGACCTGAGCCGAAGTTGGCTGCTCAACAACTGAGCCCCCCCGGTGCCCCAACACCCTCCTCGTGTTACCTTTCCTAGTGCCTTCTCCACTGCCCCTTACCTGTCCCCATTTCATCAGAACTGAGTCTCTCTCATCTTAAAAAGCACCCTCACGAGGTCCCGTGTTTCTCTCCGTGGTCTGGCTCCCACTGCCCCTGTTCTGAGATGGCATTTGTCAGGATCACTAGCGACTTCCTTAAGTTGAGAGTCCTCTGCCCCAAACTTACCATGACCTCCCTGTAATATTTGACACCTTTGGCCAGTTTGGTTTTCTTGAAAGTCACCCTTCCCTTGAGGCCAGTGTTGCCCTTGTGGTCTTTCTGTTGCCAACCCTGGCTGTTCTTTTCAACGTCCTCTGAAGAGGTCTTTTCACTGCTTATTTTCAACATTTTTGTTTTCACCCTCCCCTTAGAAATGAGACAGGAGGGAGCGCCCACGATGTGTAGCTTTAGTCCGGAAGCAGAGCTGAAGGAGAGTGTGGCCCCACCCACCACTCCCCACGCCTTCCCGCCCTGGACAGGGCTTTTATAATCCTGTTCACAGTTGGGCAGTAACCCACTTCAAGGGGATCACGAGGATGGTGAGGCAGGTTGAGGTCCCCGTTCTGCTCCCCGATGGTGCCTGGCCGTCTCGGCATCGTTCGTTTCCTACCGTCTGCAGCGCCCGTTCTGGCACGTCTCTCGCCCTCCTCCTGGGACCAGCTGGCCGGCCTCGGCACCGCAGGCTCGTGGTGACGGCAGACGCGCAGGGCTCCAGCCTCTCCTCGTGGGGCAGAAACACGAGCTTCCGCCTCCCTCTCTCGACAGCGTCACGGTCGTTAGTTCAGCGGAGGAGTGAGTCTCTCCGTTTCCGCCTGCGTGAATTCATTCCCTCCACGTTTCTGCCCCTTCCCCTGCTTTATCTTTTGTCGGAGCGCATCGACTGAGCGAGTGGGCCCGTTTGCTCTGAGCGCACTGTGCCGTCTGGGGAGCAGAGACCTCGTCTGTCGTCTGTTGTTTGCCCCTGACTCTCACACGTGGTGGGGGCGAGGGCAGCCGTGGATCAGCGGGCCCGTGACCCACCTCACTGTTCCCGTCGTTACCCGTGTGACGCCTGCTGGGAGAAAGCGGGGCTGTATCTGGTGTCTTGTATTGTATTTAAATGATATTCTTTGGGTTTGGATTCTAGAACACAGTGAAGTTACTTCTGAATTGGTGACGTACCTTTTCCGTGGCTTACTGGTTTGTAGAAAAACCGTTCTGATGGGTGTGAATGCCACCGTTGGGGTTTGTGAAAACCATGCTTTCTTTCTATTTCTGTTTTGTATGTTTCTGTTACGGTTATCGTTTGGATAAAGTAGAAAGTCGTTCCAGGTAAAGATAGAATGCTCCTTCACAGTTATTGATGAAATAAAAGCCGGTTTGTTACTCTTACGTTAGTAGGATCGTACTAATAGTGAAAAATGGTTTCTTACCAGCTGACTTAATTTACTCTAAAAATGGGGGGGAAACTGCATCTGTGGCTAACTACTTACCACCTGTAGACTTCTGACGTGTTTTCCACAAAGTTGAGTGCAGTGCTTTGAGCACAGTACTTGATGAGTAAGGTTATTAAATACACCAAAAAAGCTTTCTTACTCTTGGTGCAAAAAAACCCCCGATATGGCTATGAAAGAGATTTTCTGGAAATTATGCCATAACTGTTGTGCCGGGTGTTGTAGAGAGACTCTTCCACGGTGGTGGCCTTGGTTCCATGAAGCCGTCGGCTCAGACCAGTGATGCCAACCTCACTGGGGGGGGGGGGGGGTGGCGGGGGGGGGGTTGCTGCTGCGGTTGACCCCCCGCATTCTGCGGAGGTGTCTGGAGGGCAGTTTTAAACGAGCTGGGCTCATTAGTTTTGTTTTAGTATGCGGTTAAAAGTAGTCTAGCGACCCGTGGCCTGGCACATGGGTGACTTCGGCATTTTCTTCCTGTAAGTTGGCAGATGTAACGGGGTGTTAGCCTTCCCCGGTCCTTGGGACGGTGGTGGCGGTGATGTCTCAGGACTTGTTGAGACGGGCGCCTGACGGCAGGGGCGCCGGCGCTGGGTTCTGTACGCATCTGGAGCTGCTCGCTCTGTCTTCGAACTAGGTTTCCCGACAGACGTCCCACCTCTGTGTGTCTGCGCTCTGAGCGCATCCGCGCCCCAGTGACAGGGACGGGGTGAACTCGTCCGTACCGTGTCCGTTGGGGCCTGGCGCTCGGCAAGCGTTCGTGTATTGGCCGCTGACAGTACTCTTTTTATTGGGGTGTTAAAGTGACGCACTGAGGAGAGTCACCTGTCTGAACCCAGAACCCCTTGTAATCCTGTTCTGATCTTCCGGCCTTTCCTTTTCCTGTGTTTAGCTTTCTCCTCACATCCCGGAGGAGCCGGTGATTACTAAGGACATTTACGAAGTCGCTGTCTCCCTGATCCAGATGTTCGACAACCTGGATGTGAAGGAGAGTGGGTAAGAGACGCTCCGCTTGGCAGCGTGCTTCACGTGCGAGTTCAAACGGTTCGCTGTTTGTTTAGAAACCGTTTAGTGTTTTTATAATGTTAACACGTAACTGTAGATACCTTCTCCAGTAGTCACTGTGTAGATTTTAAAATAAAGTTGGTACATCGGCCATTTTTTTTTTTTTTTACTGGAAATTTCCACTTTAAAGTAGTAAGACCAACTACAGTTTTAAGACTTGACAGTGTTAGAAGCCAGCAGTCACAGCCTAAGGAGAGAATGGTTTCCAGACATGCTGAGTCCTGTCAGTCCTAGTCTGAGGCAGGTGGAGAGGACCGCGCTAGGAGAAGGTGTCGGGAGCATTTCCTTGCCTTGGTTTCTGTTTGTTGAGAAGATACGGGGGGCGCCCCGGGGCTCAGTCGGTTGAGCGTCCGACTTCGGCTCAGGTCATGATCTCACAGCTTGTGAGTTCGAGCTCCGCGTCAGGCTCTGTGCTGACAGCTCGGAGCCTGGAACCTGCTTCGGATTCTGTGTCCCCCCTCTCTCTCTGCCCCTCCCCAGCTCATGCTTGCGCGCTCTCTCTCTCTCTCTCTCTCTCTCTCTCAAAAATAAATAAACGTTAAAAAAAAAAAGGAAGATCCGCTCCCCACCCTAAGGCTCCTTGGTCACCCGTTTGCTCACGTGTTTAGCTGGACCTTTGAAGCGGAACCTGTTTTCCCTTAAGAGCAACTTCAGGTTATCAGGGGTGGTTGGAGTCTGTGATATAAAAAATGCTGTATTACGTTCTGAACCCTCCCTGTGTTCGTTTCCTGTGGCTCGTAAATGCAGTTGCTGTGTCAGAATGACAGACCCGGACGATGTAGAGTCCGCCTCCTCGCGGCAACCGGAACGTGACTGCGGGCCGCCTGTCCTTCCAGGCCCGACGCGCACATCCGTGCCTCCCTCCTTTTACTGTCACTTGCGAAGTGCAGACGTCCGTGAAGCGTAAAGTCACTCGTCTTGCGGTCCCCCTGAACACTACCTGAGAATGAGCGGGCCGTCATCCGGTCCCGTCCCCCACAACCTGCATGCAGTTGTGTTACTTTAGCTGTTTCTGAGCTCCTTCAAGTTTTGGTCTTTCTTTCTTTCTTACCTATGTTAAAAGATTTCTTTCTGGCTTTGATTTTTTTTTTTTTTAAATTAGAGAGAGAGTGCACAGGCAGGGGAGGGGGCAGAAGGATCGAGGGAGAGAATCTTAAGCAGGCTCCCTGCTCTGCACAGAGCCTGACACAGGGCTCGATCCGTGACCCGTCGTGACCTGAGTCGAAATCAAGTCGGACACTTAACCGACTGAGCCAGCCAGGTGCCCTTATGGATTTTGTTTTCTTTAAATAGACTTTATTTTTAGAGCAGTTTTAGGTTCACGGCAACGTTGAGGAGTAAGTACAGTTCCCACGTGCCCGACATAGTCACAGTGCCCCCTACCGTCGGCGTCTTGCACTGGAGCGGTACCTTGTTGTTGACACATCATCGTCGCCCCCCAAGTCTGCAGTGTAGGCTTCACTGATGGCGTGCATTTGATGGGTTTCGGCAGGCCTGTGATGGTGTGTATCCGGCATGGTAGTATCCCGCCCCCAGATCCTGTCTGTCCTGCCTGTTCCTCCCTCCCCTGTAACCATGGCAACCACGGATCCTTTTACTGTCTCCCTGGTGTTGCCTTTTCCAGAATGTCTTGTGGTTGGGATCATACATACGCAGCTCTCTCAGATTGGCTCCTTCACTTAGCGGCAAGCATTTCAGTTTCCTCATGTCTTTTCCCGGCCCGTAGCTCATTTCTTCGTAGCGCTGAACAGCATTCCCCTGTCTGGACGGCCCGCAGTGTGTTTACGCGTTCACCTGCTGAAGGACGTCTCGGTGGCTTCCGAGTTCGGGCCGTTATGAAGGAAGCTGCCGTAAACACGTATGTGCAGGTGTTGGCGTGGACGTGAGTTCTCGGCTCCTCGGGGTGAGCGCGAAGGAGCAGGATCGCTGGATCGGTCTTGTAGGAGACCACCCAAGTGCCTTCCAGGGTGGCTGTGCCACTTCACGTTCCCGGCAGCGATGGATGGGGGGCCCCGTGCCTCCGCGTCCCCAGCAGCATCTGGTTGTGTGAGAGTTCTGGGTTTGGCTGCTCCGTGTTTTGGCACGGAGCTCTTGTCAGATGTGAACTGTGCCTTCGGCGTTATATGGTGCCCTGTTCGGTCTTGCTTAATGCTCTGGGGCCTGAATTCCGCTTTGTCAACGTTTCAAGATCGCAGGCCTGCTTTCTTTCTGTCTTGGCCTCTAAAATCTTTGCCCTTCCTTTACTGTCACTCTTTTCTGAAGGGCTTATGTTTAAGTATGTCTTTTGCAGGTAGCAGAGTTGGGGGTGGTTTATGAGTCGTTTGAAAAACTTTGGCTTTACTGAGTTCAGCCATCCGTGCTTATTGATACGACCATGTGTTTAGTCTCCCGTGTGTTATACATACTCTATGGCCTTTTCTTTCGTTTCAAAATTTTTTCTTGGTGGTTAGGAAGGTTTATAATGTCGTCATTGTAGCTACTGTATCTTTAGAGAAGGCCCACAGACTTCTTTTCCATTGTGAAGGCTTCTGACCCTTGTTCCCTGGGGAAAATGCTCATTGACTTCCACCTGTTTGTTAGCTTTGTGGCAAATGGAGCATCCTGTTCGCCTCTCTCTGTTCCCCTTCCTTTTCCCCTCATTAAAAAAAAAATTTTTAATGTTTATTTTCGAGAGAGAGAAACAGAGTGTGAGTGGGGGGGGGGGGTGGTGCAGAGAGAGGGAAAGACAGAATCCGAAGGAGGCTCCAGGCTCTGAACTGTCAGCACAGAGCCCAATGTGGGGCTTGGACTCACAAACTGTGAGATCATGAGCTGAGCCGAAGTCGGTCGCCCAACCTGCTGAGCCACCCAGACGCCCCTCCCCCTCATTTTTAAAATGGCTTTATCGAGATAGCATTTACATAACATATGATGCACCCCTTTAAGCTGTACAGTTGAGTAGTTTCTGGAATATTCACACATATGCGGCACCATTACCACAGCCCATTTTAGAATATCTTCATCACCTTAGAAAGAAACCCTGACCCTTTCACTCTCTTCCTCATTCTTCCCCTTCACCCCTGGTCCTAAGCAACCACTAATCAACTTTTTGTCCCTATAGGCTTCCCTGTTCTTGACTTTCATGTAAGTGGAATCCTGTAGGATGTGATCTTTGGTGACTGACCTCTTTCACTTATTGTGGGTTTTCACGGCTCGTCCGTGTTGTAGTGTGTATTGGGACTTTCTTCCTTTTTATGACTGAAGTCAGTCCTCTGTTGTAGGATACACCACATTTCATTTATCCACTTGTGTATCGATGGTGACTTCGGTTCTCTTTCTCCTTTCGGCTTTTGTGCAGAATGCTGTTGTGAAAGTTCACGTACAGGTACTTGTGTGGATGTGTATTTTCATTTTTCTTGGGTATATACCTAGGAGGGGAATTGTCGGCTCATATGGTAACTCTGTGTTTAACCAGTTGAGGACCTGCCGGATTGGTTTCCAGAGCACCTGGATCATTTTACATTCCCACCAGCAGCTCGTGAGGGTCCACGTCCTTTCCAGTACTGGTTGATGTCTGACCTCGGATTCCAGCCATCCTGGTGTGTGTGATGTAGTATCACGTTGTGGTTTTGACTTCCACGTTGCTGATGACTGATGATGTTGAACATCTTTTTTAGGAGCTTATTGGCCATTTGTATATCCTCTTTAAAGGCGCGCGTGTATATATTTAGAGGCATACGTCCTTTGTCCGATTTTAATTGGATTATTTGTTTTTGTTTTTGTTTTTTTACTGATCATAAGGATTCTTTGTATATTCTAGATACAAGCCCTTTACCAGATACATGGTTTGCAAATATTTTCTTGCATCCTGACGGCTGTCTTTTTACTTTCTTGCTGGTGGTTTTGAAGCACAAAAGTTTTTAATTTTGGTAAAGTCTAATTTGTCTAGTTTTTCTTTTGTTGCTCATGCTTTTGGTGTCATAGCTAAGGATCCATTGCCAGGTTCAGGCTCATCAAGATTTACCCCTTGTTTTCCTCTAAGGGCGTTACAGTTTTGGCGTTTCATTTAGGTCTTAGGTCTTTGAATTCAGTTTTGTGTACATGTGAGGTGAGAGTCTAGCTTCATTCTTGGGCTTGTGTGCTAACCACTCGTCCCAGCACTGTTGGTTCAAAGACTCTCCTGTGCCCGTTGTGTGTTGGCACCTTCTTGAAAATGAGTGGGCCATAGACGTATGGATGGGTTTATTTCCGGACTCTAAATTCTATTCCGTTGGTCTCTGTGTCTGTCCTTGGGCTAGTACCACACCACCTTGGTTACCACTGTTTTGAAGTAATTCTGAAATTAGAAGTAGGAGTCTTTCTGACTTCGTTCTTACTCAGGATTGTTTTGGCTATTCCAAGTCCCTCGTACTCCTAGGTGAACTTTAGAATCAGCCCGTCCATTTCTACAGGGAAGCCAGGACTCTGAAAAGGATTGGGTTGAGTCTGGAGATGTGGGGAGTGTTACCATCTTAGCTATGACCGTACTCAGTCTTCCAGTACGAGATCTTTTCCTATTTCTTTAGATTCTTAAAAATCATTTTCAGCAATGCTTAGTAATTTTCAAAGTATAAGTTTTGCACTTATCTTGTCAAACACGTTTCTGTGTTTTACTCCTTTTGATGTTATTGTGAATGAAATTATTTTCTTAATTTCATTTTTTGATCATTGCAGATGTATCAAAATAACAATTGATTTTTGTGTATTGATCTTTTATCCTGCAACTTTGCTGAGGTCATTTATTAGTTCTGGTAGGATTTTTTAAAACTTTTTTTAATGTTTATTTTTGAGAGACAGAGAGAGAGAGAGAGAGAGAGAGAGAGAGAGAACAAGTAGGGGAGGGGCAGAGAGAGAGGGAGACACAGAATCCGAAGCAGGCTCCAGGCTCTGAGCTGTCAGCACAGAGCTTGATGCGGGACTTGAACTAACAAGCTGAGAGATCATGACCTGAGCCGAAGTCGGACACGTAACTGACTGAGCCACCCAGGTGCCCCATTTCTGGTAGGGTTTCTTAGGATTTTCTGTACCCAAGGTCATGTCGTTTATGAACAGAGATAGTTTTATTTCTTTTTTTCCAATCTGGATGCCCTAGCGCCTTCACCACAGTGCCGACCGGAAGTGGAGGAGCAGGTATCCTTGTCTTG
This sequence comes from Panthera leo, assembly GCF_018350215.1. Classification (NCBI taxonomy): domain Eukaryota; kingdom Metazoa; phylum Chordata; class Mammalia; order Carnivora; family Felidae; genus Panthera; species Panthera leo. The sequence continues at coordinate 144,858,766 of NC_056684.1, forward strand.
TGATCTCGGGGGAAGCCTCCCCGTCTTTGACCGTGAAGTATCATGTGTGCTGTGGGCTCCTTGTGGGTGGATGACCTTCATCAGGTTGAGGGAGTAAACTCCTGTTGCTGGTTTGTTGAGTGTTTAGATTTTATTTTATTATTTTCTTAAAACTGTTAGTGAAAGAGTGTTAGATTTTGTTTAAATGGTTTATCTGGGTCTGTTGAGGTGATGATGTGAAATTTGTTTTTCTTCTGCTAATACAATGTATTAAATTAATTGATTTTTAGGTATTTTTTAAAGATATTTTTATTTTTTTAATATGAAATTTATTGTGATTGGTTTGCATACAACACCCAGTGCTCCTCCCAACAGGTGCCCTCCTCCATGCCCATCACCCACCCTCCCCTCCCTCCCACCCCCCATGCTCCCATCAACCCTCAGTTTATTCTCAGTTTTTTTTTTAATTTTTTTTTTTTAACGTGTATTTATTTTTGAGACAGAGACAGAGCATGAACAGGGGAGGGGCAGAGAGAGAGGGAGACACAGAATCTGAAACAGGCTCCAGGCTCTGAGCGGTCAGCACAGAGCCTGACGCGGGGCTCGAACCCACGGACCGTGAGATCATGACCTGGGCCGAAGTCGGACGCCCAACCGACCGAGCCACCCAGGCGCCCCTATTCTCAGTTTTTAAGAGTCTCTTATGGTTTGGCTCCCTCCGTTTCTAACTTTTTTTTTTTTTCCTTCCCCTCCCCCATGGTCTTCTGTTAAGTTTCTCAGGACCCACTGATTTTTAGGTATTAAAGTGACTTTGCATCCCTGGGATAAATCCCACTTGGTCATGGTGCACAGTCCTTTCCGTATGTTGCTGGATTTGGCTTGCTTGTATTTTGTTGAGGACTCTTGGCATCCATAGGTACAAGAGGTCTTGTCTGTAGTTTTCTTGTGATTTTTTGTCTGGTACTGGCCTCATTAAATAAGTTGGGAAATGTTTTGTTTTTCGCAAGTTTGTGAAGAATTGGTATCGATTCTTTGAATGTTTGGTAGAATTCTGCTGTGAAGCCATTGGGTCTGGGCTTTTCTTTACGAGTAATTTTAAACTTCTCAGTTCAGTCTATTGCTTTATTATAAGCATATTCAGATTAAAAGAAAATTTTTTTAATCTCTGTTTTTGAGAGAGCTCTGGGAGACAGAGTGAGAGTTGGGGAGGGGCAGAGAGAGAGGGAGACACAGAATCCAAAGCAGGCTCCAGGCTCTGAGCCATCAGCACTGACGCGGGGCTCGAACCCATGAACCGTGAGATCATGACCTGAGCCGAAATCCAGCGCTTAACTGACTGAGCCATCCAGGTGCCCTCACATTTTTTTTTCCCCTTGGGCGAGTTTTAATAGTTTGTGTCTATTTAGGAATGTGTCCATCTCCTGTCAAGTATCTACTTTGTTGGTGTACAGTTTTCCATCGTATTCCTCCGTAATCCTCTGTATTGCTGTAAAGTAATGCCCTTTCTTTCATTTTTAAAAAAATGTTTACTTATTTTGAGAGAGAGCGCGCATGTGTGAACTGGGGAGGGGTAGAAAGAGAGGGAGACAGAATCCTAAGCAGGCTCCATACGGTCAGCACAGAGCCCGATGCAGGGCTTGAACCCATGACCGTGGGATCACAACCGAGCGAAAGTCCAGAGTTGGACGCTCAACCAACTGAGTCACCCAGGCGCCCCTTTCATTTCTCATTCTAGTATTTTGAATCTTCTCTCTTTTTTTCTTGGTCAAAAGCTAAAGATTTGTCCATTTCTTTTTTTTTTTATAAATTTTTTTTTAAATGTTTATTTATTTTTGAGAGAGAAAGAGAGATAGCATGTGAGCAGGGGAGGGGCAGAGAGAGAGGGAGGCACAGAATCGGAAGCAGGCCCCAGGCTCTGAGCTGTCAGCACAGAGCCTGATGTGGGGCTCGAACTCACGAACTGCAAGATCATGACCTGAGCCGAAGTCAGACACTTAACTGACTGAGTCACCCGGGGGGCCCCAAGATTTGTCCATTTCATTGATCTTTTCAAAGACCTGGGTTTAAGTTTGTTGATTTTTGTTGTTGTTGTTTTACTATATCTTACTAGTTTTCACTCTAGTCTTTATTAATTCTTGGAAGAGCTGATCAACAGCACTCTGGGCTGTGCTGGGACCAGTACCTGCAGAGGAGAAGGGGTGTGGAGATTAGCTAATGACTGCAACACAGCGTCTCTGGGCCCCCATCTGTTCCTGACGGTGTCTTACTGCTAAACTGAAGACACATGATTTGCTTGCCTGTCTCTGGTCTCTCCCTCCTGCTAGAATGTGAGCTCCACAAAGAGCAGGGACCTTGTTTGTCTGTTTTGTTACTGCCCCGTCTGCCTGCACGAGGAGAGCTCACAGTGTGCAGAGAACCAAAGTTCTGATTTCACACCGAGGAAATATTTTGACAGGAGTGGGAAGGCAAGCTGATGGTTTGAGTTTAAGTTTTACTTGTAGTTATTTTAAAAGTTTTGTATTTTGAGATTCTTGATTACAATAACTAAAGTTCAAGGGAAAGTTTGGCAGATGAGTTTTACGGGAATCAAGACTCTTGGGCACCCCCAGTGACTGTGGAACCATGTCCCAGGACCTCTGTGTTTTTTTCCATACAAGAAAACATGCTGGATGATCTGTATGAGACTTTCGTGATCAGAGGCCGGGGCTGTCGGGGTTCTAGACCAGCAGTGGCTACTTTTGCCAGATTAACGTTTGTGCACTCACATTTGTAACAGGAGCAAGAGCTCGTCGGGTGCCCAGTTTGTGGCGGAGCGGAGCAGCGTGTTGGTGTTCTTGCCAGGTGAGTGTCCTGCTTGTGGCCTGGAATTATAATGCCCTTGATGGAGGCTGTGTTTGTGTCTAGCCCATTTTGTGAAAAATGGTACTTGGCTCTGTGTGTTTAGTCTTTTTAGACCCCGAGAACATGAGCACATGTGATTTTCAGTTTGATCTCTTATCGTAACCTTTGCATTGCTAAAATGATGATGAAGAGTTTAATTTTTTTTAAGTTTTTTTAAATGGTGCTTCAACTTTTGTAGGCTTTCTTTCTTTTTTTAAAAAAAAAAATTTTACACTTTACTTTTGAGAGAGAGAGAGACAGAGAGAGACAGAGCATAAGCAGGGGAGGGACAGAGAGACAGGGAGACACAGAATCCGAAGCAGGCTCCAGGCTCTGAGCTGTCAGCACAGAACCCATGAACTGTGAGACCATGACCTGAGCTGAAGTCAGACACTTAACTGACTGAGCCACCCAGGCGCCCTGATCCTTTTTTTTAAAAGTTAATTTATTTACTTTGAGAGGGAGAGAGCATGAGCAGGGGAGGGACAGAGGGAGAGGGAGAGAGAGAATCTCAAGCAGGCTCTGCCCCATCAGCATAGACTTGTTGATTTTGACACTTAACCGACTAGCCACCCAGGTGTCCCAAGAGTTTAATTTTTATTTTATTTAATTAACTTATTTTTAAGAGTTTAATTTTTTAAAGCCAGTTTTATCTGCTTCCAAATTTTCAATAAAGTAATCGGCTTTGTTAAATTTGCCATTTCACATGTATCATTGTAAATGTGAGGTAATGGCCATCATCGTACACGCAAAGCTTAATGACGATGTTGTTGCTGTGACACCATGAGAGTCATCAGAAAAGTCCTTGTGTCCCTATCTCAATATTTGGGAAATCGGCCTTGTGAATTAGCTGAGAAAGATTAATTTGTGGCAAATTGTGCTTTTTCAAAATGATGTTTTTGATTTTTTAAATACAGTGGTATAGTTTGGTGACACATTATGACGATAATTCACGTATTTTTGGTTGTTAAAAGGTAATGATAGCACATGAGTCTTTGTACTAGTAGTTTTGGAGAACAAAAACCCTGAATCAAAGTTGCTTACTTAATTTTGGGATGCACCATTTGAGTTTGCAGCTTCAGTATGTTTTGCTTATGTTGCTATGGATTAATTTTGTACCCAGGAAACAACCATCGCTGACAGTGGGGTGGGGTTGCAGTTACCCCAATAAACATTTATCAAAGACTGCTGTGCGTGTGGTAGCGTATGAAGGAGAAGTATGGCCAAAGCAGAGCCACGGTGTACTAGCTCAGGAATACCTAAAAAGGAGATAAATGCCTTCTAACTGTTAAACATTGTCTGCGGCAAATATTTATGAACGGTATTTTACAGTTTACTTTGTCTTGTTTCTGTTACGTGTTTATGTGAACGCAGGTTGGATAGATGTTTATTTCGTGAATTGATCTTTTGGGAGCCGTTCTGTATTCGTTCTCTAGGACTGCTGTAACAATGCTACGAAGTGTAAGGCTCAAAACAATGGGAATTTATTCTCTCACTGCTCTGGAGGCCCGGAGTTCGAAATCAAGGTGTCAGCAGGGCCTTGCTCCCTCTGGGGCTCCCGGTAGAACCCTCCCTTGCCTCTGCTGGCTTCCAGCAGCCACCGGCCATCCATCCTTGGCGTTCCTTGGCTTGTGGCTGCGTCCTTCCTATCTCTGCCTCCCTTGTCAACGTGGTGCTCTCTCTGTGTGTCCCTCTCCCTTCGTCTTATGGGGACACCGGCCCTATTGGAGTAAGGTCCCGTCCACTCCAGTCTGACCTCACCTTAGCTCGTTACGTCCGCAGTAATGCTGTTTGCAGACAGGACCATGTTCTCAGGTACTGCGGTTAGGACTTAGCACCTCTTCGGAGGACACAGTTCAGCACATTACAGGGTTGATAGTTCAGGTTGGGACAAGAGCACATGAAAGTTTGATGTATCCATAGACATTTTTTAAACCTAATGAAAAAAATTTAGCCTATCTGTGTGACCAGGACTTTTTGAGTACTATTTTTTGGTTGTAAAATGTTACCTGTTGACCATAGAAAGTTTGGAAAAATCAGTGGGAAATAAAAAAGAAATGTAATTATTCGGATGGCCACACTTGCAGGCGGTCACTGTTGTGGGAAGGGAAACACCAGAAGAATGTTTTTTTTTCTAATTTTTGAGTTATCGGTGGTCAGTGTCATTGTATTTTTATTTGTAATTGAGATGTAATTGGGCAAACAGGATAACAAAGTCAAAATGAATTGGTAGGGCCTTTTTTTGAAAAGGACGTCATCTCATTTAAAGGTTGTTTTTTAAGCAGCAAATACATCTTTTTTCCTCTCTCCACTGTTTTTCGTCTCCAGGTCTGGGTGAAATAAACTACATGCATGAACTTCTCACAAACATGGTTCACAAAAGGTATGTTTCAAATGATGTGGCTCTGTCTTTACTGTTCCGTTATTGTTTCTGCCCTAAAGGAGTCCCATCAGCTCAGTGAACAGTTGCTCGCTTTTGTGTGTCCTCACTTCTGTTCTTTATGGACATGATATTTCGTTAATCTGTTCCCTAGGTTACAGGTTTATCCACTCCATTCAAGTGTGACTTTAGAAGAACAGAATAACGTGTTTCTAAGTCCAGTTCCTGGGTACAGAAAGGTAGGAAACTGGGAGGGGACTTGCAAGCACTTCAGGCACATTTTCTGCCAAGACTGGGCCGTCGCGGAGCGCGGACACCTCCGCTAGCTGGCCTGACGCGCGCCGCAGCTGGCGGTGACTCACCCGGACGCGTACTTGCCCGAGGAGCCGCGTGTGTCGCTTCTTTCTCATCTTTCGTTTTGTCGGTCGGTCGCTGGTATTCTTTACCTCCTCCGCTTCAGGGTGTTGTTGCTGGTGGATTCTGATGCTTCTCACCTCTTGGCGTTTCTCAGACTGTGGGACGGTTGTGGTGTCTGCAGCACTGCCCCGCGGCCTTGGGTGGAACCCGCATTCTTCGTCCCGGTGAAGGGGGACGGCTTTAACCTCAGGTTGTGCGTGAGCCGTGGCAGCGTCTTAGCACAACCCTTGCAGAGCTGCTGACGGTGGTCCGGAACCTCAGACGCACAACCCAGCCCCCTCGCTTCCTGGCAAATGTGTGGAACCTCCAGGGGTGGCCGGCCCCTGCACGGTGCAGGCTCAGCCCTTCCTTTGGGTGTTAGCTAGGTCGTGCCTTTTGCCCCGTGCTAATCCCAGGACCCCGGAAGCACTGTGTCCGAGGTCTGGGACGGCTGTCTTTGTCTGGCTTCTTGCCTGTTGCTTTTAAGCACCTGCCGTGTTGCCGGGCTTTGTGGGCATCCAGGGATTATGCCAGGAAGAGTGGTAGCAGTTAAGGTCATGCATGTGGACCTGAACAGATAGATGGCCTGGGTCCCTGTCACCTGTAGTGTGTCTTAGCAAACAGCTTTTGTGAGACTGAACTTCTCTTGGAACGTAGAGCTGTTAGGGAGGTGAATTATAGCCATGTACATCTGGACTTGAGTTACGGTCGTGTCACAGTGCCTGGCGCAGAGCACGTGTCCAGTGCCTGGGCGCTGTGACTTAGGCACTGAGGGTCCGTAGGTACTGGTGATTGAACCTGTGCTTTGCGCCAGGAGCGGTTGGAAGCACTTTACATCTGTTAACTCCTGTGATCTTCACGGCGAGCCTGTGGGTGGGCATCATTATTCTTGTCTGCGTGGCATCTCTGAGGACAGGGAGGTAAGGAGGTGGCTCAGGGCCCCACCCCGGTGTGGGGCAGAGCCTCGAGGTATACAGGTTTGGCTGCTGAGGCCCCCCTGTCCCCACGTTGATCCCCCCAGCCTCCTCCCAGACCCTTGATCAGTTGTGTTTTATAGAAAATAGGAAAACTGTTAATTTAAAATTTTGAGTCCATTGTCTACGTTAACAATCTTTTAAATAATTTTTGAGCTTGAGTTTTTTTTTCTTTTTTAATTTTGCCCAGTGTTTCCAGTATATAGCAGGAACGTCAGATGCTTTTTTTTTTTTTTTTTTTTTATGTTCGATAGATTATTCTGTCCACCAACATTGCAGAAAGCTCCATCACGGTTCCAGACGTCAAGTACGGTAAGATGCTTCTCTGTTTTCTCCCCGACATAAAGCACGGTACTTAGAGGCCCGCTTGCCCCTTGAGCGGTTGCTCTTCCTCCTCTTCCCCAACTCTTGGCTGTTGCAAGAGAGAATTTAGAAAAGCAGGTTCGTACAGCTTCTCTGCACTCGTAGTTCACCAGTTCCTCCCCTCCCGGGGGCGCTTCGCGGGCCTTGGTGGACAGTGGGGCCTGGGGCTGCCCCAGGTGGAGTTCTGTGGCTGGAGGGGGGTGAGGCAGGAGCGTCGGGGAAAGGGGGAAGCGTAGCGGGACGCTGTGTCGGCTCGGCAGGGAGCCCTTCCTGACTTAGCGTTCTGCGTGCATGTCCTTGATTGCTTTGTTCACGGGTTTTCTAAATTCGTTAATTCGTAGTTTGAAGCTCCCCGTGTGCCAGGCACTGTTCTGGGTGCCGGGAGCGCGGTGGCGAATGGGCAGAAGGCCTGTCTCGGGGCGATTGCATTCTGCCGGCAGAGACAGGCAGACGGCAGGCAGAGACACGTGTCATTTCAGGTGGAGCGGAGTGCTCCCTGTAGGGGAGCACATCAGAGGGCTACGGTCCTTGGGAAGATGAGCTTTCAGGGTGACGAGGGCACGCCTGGCCGAGGACGCAGTATCTGGACAGGACCTGAACTGAGTGAGGAGTGAGCTGTGGGAGCAGGCGGTTCAGTGTTGAGGAGCGGCAGGGACGGCGCGGCTGGACAGATACGCACGCACACATGGAACGTGGCAGTGTCTGGTCTCCACGCCGGGGACCGTTGGGTGCTGGGGAGATGGTCACCAGGAGAAAGTCCGCGTTCTCAGGACACCTTCAGGGGTGGGTGATAGGCGATGAATAAGACCGGAGCTCGTGGCAGGTGAAGTGACGGGCGTGCAGGAGGCGGACGTGGAGAAGGGAGTCGTGGGAAGGACAGCGGACGCTGTTGGCAGAACGGCCGGGGCGGGGTGGGCGCGTGGGGAAGAGCGTAGGAGGAGCTGAGGGTCAGAGTCCGCGGAGCGAGTGCAGGAAACGGGGAGGCCGGGAGCTGGCTCAGGTGAGCGGGGAGGACGTGGTTGGAGGGCGAGGTCGAGGAGGTAACGGGGTACCAGGTCACGCAGAGCCTTCCGGGGCGTGTGAAGGCTTAGTGTTTTGCCGGCAAGACAGGATTTGGAGAGCAGGGACGACATCGTCTGGAGGCTCATTCAGGGACAGACCGCAGTGAGGCAGGGGGCTTGGCGGGCTGAGTGAGGAAGGAGGGGGTGACTAGTGCGGGCAAGAATCGGCGGCGGGTTACAGGGGGATGGTGGCCGCAGGGCCCTATCTGGTAGGTGTGCCGGGGGATCTGGTGTGGGACTGTGGCAGCCGGAGCGGCACGGTGAGGCACCTGCTGCCCGTCCATGGACACTTGGGTGTGCAGGCCCGGAGACCGGCGGGCGGTGGTGGCACGTGGGGAAGGCGTTTCTGGTGTTGGAAGGGGGGCAGTGATGAATTGCAGAGGCACAGCCAGCAGAGGCCTAGAAACCGAGTCAGGGCTTTGAGGAAGACGGGGTGGATAACATGTCATGCGGATGATTGGTCAAGTTTGGAGAAGACTGGAAATTTGGCCATCGGGTCAGCAACGTGGATATCATAGGTGACCTTGACCAGAGCAGTTTTGCTGGAGGTTAGGGAGGGAGGAGAGGAGAGGGGCATCGGGGACCGTGCAGTTAGCACACGCTGCTGTCAAGGGGAGCAGAGAAACGGGGAGGTTGCCGAAGAGTGGCCGGGCCCAAGAGCACACCTTTCCCGGATGGACGGGAGACCCAGTGTCTGGGTGATAGGAACGGTGCAGAGGTGCCGTGGGGGAGAGGGGCCTGCTGGCTGCGGCCTCGTCCCTGTGCAGGGATACGATGGGGTACCACGTGGGCGCTGGGCCTCCTTGTACGCGTGGGCGCCTTACCCTTGTGCCCGGGGAAGGGCCAAGTGTGAGGACGGGTGGCAGAGGGAGCTCATGGGGCCCTCTGCCACCCCTGCTTCCCCTGGTGAACTAGAGGCACGACGCCAGCGCGGACTGAGAATGGGGGGCCGTAGAGCATCGAGGAGAAGACCCTAAAGGTGGGGGGTTGACGGGCCAGGTGCCCCAAGGGCCACTCGAGCCTAGTGGACAGCGATGGAAGGGGGGCAGTCAACCTGCTGGCCCGATGGGTCTGTCCTTCCCTGGTCCCAGGGGCCGCACAGTGGAGGTGGGAAGTACGTTTCCCAGGGCTATGGGGGAGGGGACCCCAGCAGATCAGAATGGGAGGGCACAGAGGGAGGTGAGGAGGTGGGTGGAGGGATAGCTAACAGGTCACAAGATGGACAGTTTGTGGTGCCGTCGGCAGGGATTAAGGATTGCTGGGTAGGCCTGGAGGCAGGTTTGGAGAGAGGCACTTGCTGTCACTGTGTCAGGTGGGGCTGCTAGAAGGTGGGGGACAGGATGATCGGAGGAGAGGGTTCATGGAACCAGGAGCCTGAATGCCACCCACATGGTTTCCTGGGCCTGGAAGTCACCAGAATTCGGGTGGGAGAAGTAGAGGAGGGTGTGAGGACCGGGGAGCCATAACGGAGGGGCGGTGGTGGTGAACTGAACGAGGCAGAGGTTTTCCAGGAGGGCAGTGGCAGTGAGGGTGTGGGAGGGCTGGGGAGGGGCAAAGAGAAGACGGCACCCTGCCGGCCAGCGTGCCCGCTTACCACAGTCAGGACTGGGACGATCGGTCCAGAGGAGAGCTGGAGGGGCTTCCGGCAGCCAGCTTTCACAGAGAGGACACTGCAGCACGGAGAGACTAGGCAGCGTGCCTCCTCCCCCCCAGGATGTGAGTCCCCGCAGCCCGGCATCGTGGCTGCTTCTGTGCTGCCCACGTTGTGCCCTCTGACCCTCTTTTGCGTGCAGTCCAGATGGGCTTTTCTTGAGGCTTGTCGGGTCTACAGGGCTTATGCTCTTTGTGCCCAAAGGCTCTTGTCCATAGAAGAAAGAATGTGGCCACAGCCTCTATCTGTCCTGGGTGGTAAGGAGTAGCCAGTGCTCTTCCAGAGTCTTCTGTAATGTGCACTGATCTGAAGGCTGCATGTTTCTTGCTGTTTAATCCCTGTGCATTGTGATTATTACACAGTTATTTCTTGTTGGCATGGTGTTTACATTCCTTTTTTTAAATGACAGTTATAGATTTTTGTTTGACTAGAACTCTGGTTTGTGATGAAGATACGAATTACCAGAGTCTGCGATTGAGTTGGGCCTCTAAAACCAGTTGTAATCAGAGAAAAGGTAAGGCACTTGTGTTCCAGCACAATAATGAATTGGTGGCAAATTCAGATGTTTTAAAACATTGTGGTTTTTGTTTTTTTACTCTTATGCAGATACTTTCTTTACTGAAACCAGTTTTAAGTTTTAAGCAACAATGTCTCATATCGTCAGACTATGCATTTAAATTTGTGATTCTCCTCTCATCCATAGAATTAGGTGACAGTCTTTATATATAACGGACAGGCATCTGATTATTTCAACACTATAGTCTTTTGCAGTGAATTTTATTTTTTTTAACTTATCTTTTTTTTTTTTTTTATGTTTATTTATTTTTGAGAGACAGAGTGTGAGCAGGGGAGGGGCAGAGAGAGAAGGAGACACAGAATCCGAAGCAGGCTCCAGGCTCTGAGCTGTCAGCACAGAGTCTGACTCGGGGCTCTAACCCATGAACCATGAGATCGTGACGTGAGCCAAAACCAAGAGTCAGACGCTTAACCGAGCCACCCAGGCACCCCTGCGGTGAATTTTAGAAAGCGTTTGGGGAATAGTTATGGAAACCAGATACATTTTTGATAATTTTTAAAAAATATTTTCTTTACTTTTGAGAGAGAGCACAGATGGGGGAGGGGCAGAGAGAGGGGCACAGAGGATCTGAAGTGGGCTCCCCACCGACAGCAGAGAGCCTGATGCGGGGCTCGAGCTCACGAACCGCGAGATCATGACCTGAGCTGAAGTCAGATGCTCAACCGACTGAGCCACTCAGGTGCCCCCAAAGTTTTGATAATTTTTAATTAACTTTTGATAATTCTTCCTCTGTCTTCTGTCCAAGTTCTGATCCTTCTAGGGTTGCTTTTCCTAAGCAGGTTCCACAGAAGGTTCATTCAGCATTTGCTGTGGCACATGTACTGCTGGGGAGTTGAGGGTGTGGAGGCGTTTGTCAGGGTCTGGAGGGCTTTGATCACAGTGGAGGTGTGGTTGTGATGCACGGAGGTAGGTTGCTACTGTCACCTGCGGGGACTGGCCCCCGGGGACAGAGTTCTTGGTATGGACTGAGCGTGACTTATGTTTTATTAGAGAACTTTTAGGGAGGATGGGCGAAGGGCTATTCCAAAAATACCTGTTGGGCAGTAAAGCTACCCCATCAAAAATAGAGTCGAGGCAACATTTATTGAGTGCTTACTATGTGCCGGGCACGATTCTGAGTACTTAATGTGAACTCATTTAATCCTCCTGCCACCCCGTGACCTAGTCCGCTGTTGACATCCTCACTTTTTACTGGTGCAGCGGAGAGGCAGAGAAGGGGTGACGGCCTCAGGCTGTCCTGGACAGTGGGGGCGCTGCTCCGGCTGCAGTCCACATCCTTAGCCCGGGGCTCTGCTGCCTCCGCCGAGACGGCTGCCCAGAGAGGGCGTGAGAGCGAGTGGGTAGGTCACTCAGGGCCGGAGCCAGCTTCTCATCGCTTTGGGAAAACCGTATGTTGAGTCACGTGTTATAAAATTGAGCGAAAGAAAGGATAATAAACTGTAATCATCTTACTGTGTCTTAGCCTCCCAACCCAGAATTACCCCCCCAAACAAGTCCCATGCTTAGAAAAAAATTGACTAGAAATAAACACACAAAAACCTTTGGGTCTTTAGATTATAGGAGTCTTAGCCTTTGTTTTTCTGTATGTTCAAGATTTCTGTAATAAACATTCTTTGAGAAGTAGGAAAATCGTCCCTGGAGTCTCTCAGACACAGGCCAGCATCTCCCAGCTTGTTGGCAACGACACCTCACAGAACCGTAGTGCAGCGTCCGGATCAGGCGGTCGGTGTCGGTACAACACGTAGACCACAGACCGTCACTGCTCAGTTTTACACGCGCCCCGGTGCGTGTCCTCTCTGCCGTCTGACGTCACGTGCAGACCCGTGTAAGCACCGCCATCAGAACGCAGAACAGGACAGCTGCCCGGAAGGAGCTGCCTGGCACTGGCCTCTCTGCCAGCCGCCGTTCTTCCCCGTTTTGTCCTTCGTTTCCAGGATGTCATCCGGGTGGAAGCGCGCAGCTGGGGACTTTCGGGATGGGCTCGTTTCACTCACCACCGCATCCTTAAGATCTACCCAAATTGCTGCGTGTATCCACAGCTCTTATTTATTCATTAAATGCTTATTTGGTTTTGAGAGACTGAGAGCACGAGCAGGGGAGGGGCAGAGAGAGGGAGACAAAGAATGAAGCAGGGTCTAGGCTCTGAGCTGTCAGCACGGAGCCTGGCCCAGGGCTCGAACTCAAGAGCCGCTAGATGGTGACCAGAGCCAAAGTTGGTCGCTCAAGCAACTAAGCCCCCCAGGTGCCTTTATCTATTTATTTTGAGAGGATGAGAGAGAGAGCACGTGCACGCACATGTACAGGGGAGGGGCAGAGAGAGGGAGAGAGAATCCCAAGCAGACGCCTCACTGTCAGCCCAGAGCCTGACTTGGGGCTCGGACCCCCAAACTCTGAGATCATGGCAGGAGCCAAAACCAAATTGGACCAAATTGGCCACCCGACTGAGCCGCCCAGGCACCCCAGTAGTTCTTACTGCTGGATTCCGTCGTACCATTCACCTCTTGAAGGACGTTTGAGCGTCTCTGGTTCCTGGCAGTTACCGATAAAGCCACTAAGAATATTGACGTTTGGGTTTTGTGTGCATGTGAGTTTTCGTTTCTCTGGGATACGAGCCCAGGAGTGCAATTACTGGGTGATACGGCAAGCAAATGGTTAGTTTTATAAGAAGCTGTGTCAGTCGATAGCCACGGTGGCTGCGTGGTGGCTCCACTCCTGCCAGCAGCGTGTATGGTTCCTTTTCTCCCCACCGGTGCCAGCATTTGGTGTTAACGGCTGTTTTCGTCGTAGCCGTTCTGAAGGCGTGTGATAATCTCTCCTTGTGATTTTAACGTACGTGTCCCCGACGACTGATGAGGTGAGCGCCTCTTCCTGTGCTTCTCTGCCATCTGCGTGCCCGCAGTGAGGTGTCCGTTTTTGTCTCGGGCCCGGTTTAGAGTTGGACCGTGTGCGTGGTGACTGGTGAGTCGAGTTCTCCCTGCCACCTCGATGCTAGTCCTTTGGGAGACGCTGGATGTGTGGTTTGCACACCCTCCCCCAGTCCGTCCCGTATGTTGTCTCTTCGTCCTCTTCCGAGGGTCTTTTGGAGAGAAAACTTTTAACTTGGCTGAGGTCTTCCTTTTGGGTGGTGTTGGGGGCCATGTGTCAATGCTTCACTTCTGCCTGCGTCCCTGGGGGGGTTTCTCCTGTGTTTTCTTCTCACGGTTTCGGAGATGTGTGTTCTGCGTTTATGGCTGTGACCCATTTGGATGAACTTCTGTGAGAGGTGTGAGGTTAGGGGCGAGGTCCCTCTCTTTGCCCGTGCGTGTCCCATTCCAGCACCGTTGAATTTCCCGCGGAGTGGCTTCTGCGCCTTTGTGTGGTGTCACGGGGCGCTGTGCACCTCTCCCTGCCCTGCACCCTGCTGGGCCCCTCCCGCTGCCTTCTTTACTTTCGGAAGTGTCACGCTTCTCCCTCCCAGGGAGGCAGGGTTTAGAATGAACTTGTCCCTGTCTACAGAAAACTCATTTGTGATTTTGATCGGAATTGCATTAAACCCATAGGACGGTTTGTGGAGAATCGACGTCTTTGTTATGCTGGGTCTTCAATCCCTGAACACGGTTTGTGTCTCCACTTACTTCTTTAATCAGCTTGATTGTTTTCAGCATGCAGATCCTAACTATTTTATTTTACTCGGGGTGATTGGAAATGGCGTTGCATTTTTAATTTCGGTTTTTATGTGTTCATTGCTGCCGTGTGTATAGATGTGTGAGTGACTTTTGTGTGTTGATCTTGTACCCTGTGGCTTTGCTGAGTTCACTAGTTGGTTCTCGGAGTTGGTTTCACTTTTGTCTTTTGTCATTGCCTTGGAGTTTTGTACTTAGAGAGTCCTGTCATTGGCACGTTAAGGTGCAGGGTGGGGGTGATGATGGCAGTGCTGGAAGTCCGGACTCTCCACTCAACTCCCCGCGGGTGAAGGGAACTCCCAGGGGAGACAGGTGGAGGTGGGGGGCAGGAGTCCAGACGCCCCTCCGTCTTTCCTGACGCCACCGGTGGGGAAGGAGACAACCTCCCTGGGCTGCCCCGTTTTTAAAAATGTTTGTTTATTGATTTTGAGAGAGAGAGAGAGAGAGAGCGAGAGCGTGTGTGCATGCACACGTGAGCAGGGGAGGGGCAGAGAGACAGGGAGGGACAGAATCCCCAGCAGGCTCCTCTCTGTCAATGCAGAGCCTGACGCGGGGCTCAATCTCACAAACCATGAGATCATGACCTGAGCCGAAATCAAGAGTTGGACGCTTTACCGACTGAGCCACCCAGGCGCCCCAGGGCTGCTGCATTTTTTAAAGCTGGGTATTTATTAAGGACACCCTTTCTCCTCCCCGCCCCTCTTTCTCCGTGGGAGATTTTATTATGTTTAGGGATAAAGGAGTTTGTCCTCCACAAGCAATACAGTCACGAGAGAAGAGTCCTCGTATGGTGGTCCGTGAGGGCCAGGCCTGGTTCCGAGCCCTCATTTCACGTGAAGCAGCTGTCATGACGGCAGCCTTTGCGGAGGCATCGGGACTGATGGCCATGGTGAGAAGCCCAAGGCAGACGGCGACAGTGACAGCCTACACATGTCTCATTGCACAGCCACGTCACTGGGGGAGCCTCACCGGCTCCTGCCAGCTATGCTTTTTGTGTTTTTATTAGTGTGAGCTTTGCATTTGCGGGAAATGTCTTGTATTTAAAATGTTTTGATTTTCGTTGCATATTGGGGCCAACGTGGTTTTCTTTAGAAATAACGCATCGCATTGTATGCTGTCGATCACAGAGGAAACTTCAGTGCTTAATCTGCCTACATGAGAGGTCTTTGAACACCAGCTTATTCTGAAGTCTTTACCGACCTGGTCTGGTAGAAAATAACAAGGGCTTTTCTTAATATTTAATGGTTATTCTTATATACGTACTTATGCTAACGCGAAGGTGATTAATGCCAAACGGTGTTTGGATGTTTCTCCTTCGCAGGCCGTGCGGGAAGAGTGTCTAAAGGACGCTGCTATAGACTGATCCACAGGGATTTCTGGGACAGCTCCATCCCAGACCACGTTGTCCCCGAGATGTTGGTAATGCTCTTTGGTCATTTCCAAAGTTTGCTTTTTATAGATAGAGTTTTATTGAATGGTCTAGGTAATACAGTGTTAGGTGTTATAATTTTGATTCCAGGAAAATCACTGTCTGACCAAACTAGTCTTTAATCACAGTGCTGGCTTGCCATTTATTGAGCGCCCCGCGCTCGGCCAGGACTGCGCATGCTTGTTAAATTTGTAGTGAGAGGAGTGGCTCCTTGTGCCTGCGGGCTCCAGCCCCTTTATGGCCCTTAAGCGTGGGGTCAGCGCCGGCTTCCTCTTTGTCCTCTCTTCTCTTCTTCCTTGTCTTTCTCTTTCTCTTCCTTCTTTCTCCCCCCTCCCCCCTCCTCCCCCTCACCAATCTGTTTCTTTCCCCCTCCTTCCCCATCTGTCTCTCCCCCCTCCTCTCCTGCCCTGTCTCTCTCCCTTGCCTGCACATCTTTTTTTTCTGTCTCTTCTCTTTCTCCTCTCTCACCCTTTGTCTCTCTCCATCTTCTGTTTTTCTTTCTTTGTCTCTTCTCCTCTCTCCTGCATCTGTCTCTGAAGTACTAGTCATGTGTAGGTAGGTTAGGTTAATTTATTTAATTCTTCTGTTTCTAAATGTTTCGCTCTTTTCAGCGTTGTCCGTTAGGAAGCACGATATTGAAAGTGAAATTGCTGGATATGGGTGAACCGAGAGCTTTGCTGGCAACGGCCCTTTCTCCACCTGGTCTGGGTGACATTGAACGAACCATCCTTCTGCTAAAGGAGGTAGGCCTGCGTGATGTTCGTCAGTGCTGGGAAAGCTCAGATTTTGTTGGGTAAATTTTGGAAGTTTTGTGACATGGATGTCTTTAAAGTATTTTGATTGTCATGAACAATCAGCATTTGCTTTAAAAAGCACCTGTAATGCCTCGTCGTCGATACCCGGCTCCATACCTGTTGTTCGCCCCAGTTTTGTGGGTGATCTCGCCGAGGCTCTTGCCTTTGCTGGGTTCCCCTCCCCGGGCCCCTCGCAGCCCCCATGCCGTCTGCCGGCCTTTGCTGCCACGGGGGGAGGAGACGCAGCGTGTGGTGATGCTGAGGGGTTTCTGCAGACGTGAAAGTAATGAAAGCCAGTGCCAAGTGGGGTGTGAGTATTTCTTCCTCACAGGCTGTGCGGGACGAGCGTCCAAAGGGCGCTGTCGTGGGCCGACGCGCAGGGTTTCGGGGCGGCTCCGCCTGACCGTGCCTGCCTGCTGGTGTCCACCAGCTCCGTGGCCGAATCTGCACGAAGTCCTATCTGCACGAAGTTCTAGCCGGCTCCTTCCCTTGCCGGAAACTGCTCTGCCCCCTTGGATTCTTGGGCTCCTGGCCCCCAACCCGCCGTGCTCTTGCTGCCCGTGGCCCGGGCCTTGGCCTGTGCGCCGCTTCTTGGGGCTGCGGATGGTCTTCTGGCCCTTGAAGTTGGGGGCGCTCTGGTGTTTCGCCTCTGTTTTGAAACACTTTGATACCTTTGTTTTCTCCCACAGACAGTTGAATACGTCCTGTCGTGTGTGACGTGGTAGTCAGGTCTGCGGTTTAATGTCGTGCGCGCTGTACCTGTTGAATCATAAGTGGACTTTGGCGGGAGTATCTCGAGCATTACGTCCCAGCGCCGCTCTTTTTAAAAAATAAGAAAATGTGTTCTAAATTCCAGAAAGCAAATTAAAAAGACTTTTTTTTGGTAGCATCAGTTTTTCATAAGTCAACTTAGATGTCTTTCAGAGTCTTACCAAGATGTGGTCTTCATTTCCTGTTTAAACTGCCTGCCTCTTGGGAAAAAAGAACCTGAAGAAGTCTGTGCTTGCTGACACCACTAATTTATCTCGTAAAGGTTGGAGCACTTGCAGTGAGTGGGCAGAGAGAGGATGAGAACCCCCACGATGGTGAACTGACCTTCTTAGGAAGAGTGTTGGCCCAGCTTCCTGTTAATCAGCAGCTCGGTAAACTCATAGTCCTTGGACACGTATTTGGATGTCTCGATGAGTGTCTTATTATAGGTAAGTGTGGGCGCAGGGAGGTCTTGGGAGGGCCGTGGACTGCCGCTCTACCAGCCTCACCTCGTCTTTGTTTTCCTCTTTAGCCGCAGCGCTTTCCTTGAAGAACTTTTTTGCAATGCCTTTTAGGCAGCATCTTGATGGATACAGGTATTTAGCGTTTGTGTGTATGTGTGTGCATATATATATATATATATATATATATATATATATATATATATACATATATGTAGTTTTTTTAAGTATTTATTTTGAGAAAGAGAGTGAGAGAGAGAGAGAGGAGAGAGAAAATCCCAAGCAGACTCTGCAATGTCCGTGTAGAGCCTGACGGGCTCAATCCCACATACGGTGAGATTATGACCTGAGCTGAAGTCAAGAGTTGGATGCTTAGCAGACTGATCCACCCAGATGCCCCTGGCGTTCCTATTTTTATTTTATTTTATTTTATTTTATTTTATTTTATTTTATTTATTTATTTATTTATTTATTTATTTATTTATTTATTTATTTATTTATTTTAACGTTTATTTTTGAGACAGAGAGAGACAAAGCATGAACGGGGGAGGGTCAGAGAGAGGGAGGCACAGAATCTGAAACAGGCTCCAGGCTCTGAGCTGTCAGCACAGAGCCCGACGCGGGGCTCGAACTCATGGACCGCGAGATCATGACCTGAGCCGAAGTCGGCCGCTTAACCGACTGAGCCACCCAGGCGCCCCGGCCTTCCTATTTTTAAAAGCCACTTTTTAAGGGCATCGGATGACACTGTTTGTTCTCTGTAGGAACAAAGTGAATTTCTCCGGCAACAGCAAGAGCGACTGCATTGCACTGGTTGAGGCATTTAGAGTAAGTGTTCTCCGATCGGGTGAGGGGGGCTGCCGCCGCAGGGCCTTAGTGTGCGTTCGGACCACAGCCCTTTCTCTGCCTGAAGCACTGTGAGGCTTGTTGGCATCCAACGTTGAACAAACCGTGTTGGAAGAAGTAGATGCGGTGGGGGGGGGGGGGGGGGGGGGCACGTGTTATGAAGTTGTTGGGAAAAAATTTGTAAGTTTTCTCTGGTTAAAATGTGTTGGAATTAGACTCTAAAAATTTTTAATTAGCTAATAAGGTGTTTTGAAACTGGGTCATTTGTTTTTAGACTTGGCAGGCTTGCAGACAGAGAGGAGAGCTTCGGCACCCAAAGGTTGGTCAGCTGTTTCTTCTGTTCATAGTTGGGTGTAAGGATCCAGGGAGACTCCCCTGGGCTTCTCTCACTTGGCCTGATCACCGCAGGTGACACAGGAGAGCACCAGACCTGAGCTGAGGTCGCTGCGGCCTGTCCTCAGGGGGCGGCAGGCTGGAACAGGGAGTAGGCGGTCCTTTGGTGAAGGGCTTCGGAGCCCGTCTTCGGGGTAGTGGTCGCTTGTGGAGGTGGCTCCCGGGGCCCACGGCGGAGCTGGCCTTCCACTTCCCGAGTCCTGGGGCTCCTTCTGTTGGGTCTGGAGCCGCGTCAGCTTCGAGTGCTTCGTGCCCACAGGGATGTGCCTGGAGGCGCCGTTCCCAGCGAAGAACCGTGCAGATGGCAAGATTTCATTCTTCCTCGTTGCCGAGTAGTGTTCCATTGTATATATAAACCACATCTCTGTCCGTTCATCAGTGGATGGACATTTGGGCCCTTTCTATACTTTGGCTGTTGTTGCTAGGGCTGCTGTAAACATGGGGGTGCGTGTGCCCCTACGAATCCTGCCACTTGCAACAAATGGATGGAGCTAGAGGGTATTATGCTAAGTGATGTAAGTCAGAGCAAAGCATACCAGATGACTTCACTCATATGTGGAACTTGAGAAACTTAACAGAAGACCATGGGGAAGGGAAGGGAAAAAATAGTTTGAAAACAGGGAGACAAACCATAAAGAGACTCTTAAATACAGAAAACACACTGAGGGTTGATGGGGGGGGGGTGGGATGGTGGGGAAAATGGGAGATGGGCATTGAGGAGGGCACTTGTTGGCATGAGCACTGGGTGTTCTATGTAAGCGATGAACCACGGGAATCGACTCCCTAAGCCGGGAGCACACTGTATACACTGTATGTTAGCCAACTTGACAATAAATGATATGTAAAAACAAAACAAAGCAAAAACACAACTAAGAACCCCGAAACCTTCCTTTTGCTGTTGTTTCCTGAGTTTTAGTTTAGATAATAGGCTTTAAAGAACTCAATTCTTTTTTTTTTTTTTTTTTTGGTCAGGTTTTGCTCTCCTTCTAAACTGATTAGGTTAAAAAGACTGGATAGATTTGTGTGTTTAAATTTGCCTTGCCTACAGGTGTCCCTACAACAGCTGCACAAGTTACCCGTTAAAGCTGCCTTTTAAAGAGTCAGCTATGCTATTTGTCTTGTTGGTGTACGTATTCTTTTTGATTTGTATGAGATCTATGTGTTACGGTAGCCAAATGAACTCTAATTTGTCAATTGATATTGAGTGTTATGCCTTTATTTAAAGGATGAACTTGACTGGGGACAGTTAAATTACATTCAAATCAAGAGAATTAGAGAGGTAAGTTGTAAATTCTTTGAGTGTAAAGATTTATCACATGTGTATTAAATACCCACAGTACACAGGGTGGTAAGCGAGAGCTCCAGCTTTAGCGGAATTTGTATACGTGCTATTTATTTATGATACGATTTTTACATAACTCATAAATATTTATGTCTGTGTATAACTGTAACACCTACATAATTTGTATGTATGGTGTATGTTATGTGTATTTAATTACATATATTCAATATAGTATTCTTATAATTTCTAAAATAACAGCCTCATTTTCTCATTCTGAATATCGTGTACTTGTGCCCTCTCTGATTCTTGATTAGATTTGTGTGTTCAGGGGGGTCCCCAAGACCACACTCGAGCTAAGCGATTCACCAGAAAGACACAGATCTCAGAAAAGCCATGACACTCATGGTTCTGGTTTCTTATAGCTAAAGGACACACATTAAAACGAGCAAAGGTAACAGGCACAGGGGGAGAAGCCCAGAGATGGCAGGCACAGGGCTTCAGCTGTTTCCTCCGCGTGGGCTTGGTGGGGGGGCGGGCAGGGCAGCTCTCCTGGCAGTCGTGTGTGACGGCAGGCGGGAAGCGCTGCCAACCGGAGAGGCTCACTTGGGCCTTGGTGTCCAGGGTTTTACCTGAGGGAGGTCTGTAGGCCCGGGGCGCCCGCATAGCTGGCCCTGGTTACTTAGCGGTCAGCCCCGCAGAGGTCCCGCTGGTACTGCGTGGCAGGCGTTCCGCCATAAATCCTGTTGCTACCACAAACGATTTGTCAGGCCCAGGGCCTCAGGCGGACAAGACACTCCTGTGAGGCAGGAAGTTCCAAGGGCTTTAAAGTTCCAAGGGCTTCCTGTGTCCCAGGAACCTAGCCTGTCTTTGGAATGTGCAAGGTGTGGGCAACCCAGGCCTGCTGTGTTCACTCTTCACTGCAGTTTGCAACCATGCTTAACCTGTTTTATTTTCAAGGAACTTAACTCTTGGTTTGGTTTGTCAGTTTTACTGCGTTAGGCATTTTTGGGGAAGGAGAGGTAGAGGAGTTTAATGGGTTGATGTTTGCTTTTTTTCTGTTTTTTTTTTCTTTTTAATGTTTATTTATTTTGAGAGAGAGAGTGCAAGCAGGGGAGGGGCAGAGATTGAGGGGAGAGAGAATCCCAAGCAGGCCCTGCACTGTCGGCACAGAGCCGGACGCAGGGCTCGATCCCACAAACCGTGAGATCGTGACCTGAACTGAAATCAAGAGCTGGATGCTCAACCAACTGAGCCGTCCAGGTGCCCTGCTTGTTTCTATTAATTGAGTTCTTTGTCTCTTGGTTTACTATTTTAATCTTCCTGAGATGGGTATTTAATCCATTAACATTTCCAAGTTTTTCTAATTAAAAGCCTTTAAAGCTGTGTATTTTCTTGTGTACACAGCTTGGGCCACATTCCGTTGATTTATGATAAGGAGGGATTGTTGTTATTCCTTCCTGTAACCTCTTTTAGTGTCAGTTTTCTCCTTGATGCAAGTGTTTTTAAGAAGAATATTTGAATTTCCTGATAGAGATATTTTTAGATCCCTTGTTTTGTTCATTTCAGATTTTATTGCATTGTGGTCAGAGAAAGTGACTTGTATACTTTTAAACTGATTATCTATCTAAATTAGCTTATAGTGCAATAATGTTTTCAGGAGTAGATTCCGTTGATTCATCCCCTAAGTATAACACGCAGTGCTCATCCCAACAAGTGTCCTCCTTAATTCCCCTTGCCCATTTAGCCCATCCCCCCCACCCAATGACCCCTTCAGCAACCCTCTGGATGTTCTCTGTATTTAAGTCTCTTATGTCTTGTCCCTCTCCCTGATTTTATACTATTTTTACTTCCCTTCCCTTATGTTCATCTGTTTTGTATCTTAAATTCCACACAAGAGTGAAGTCCTATGATATTTGTCTTTCTCTAATTTTGCTTAGCATCATACCCTCCAGTTCCATCCACGTAGTTGCAAATGGCAAGATTTCATTCTTTTTGATTGCCAAGTAATGCTCCATAGTGTATATTTGCCACTTCTTTATCCATTCATCCGCTGATGGACATTTGGACTCTCTCCATACTTTGGCTATTGTTGACAGGGCTGCTATAAACATTGGGGTGCATGTGCTCCTTCAAATCTGTATTTCTGTAGAGCTTGGGTAAATACCTAGTAGTGCAGTTGCTGGGTCGTAGGGTAGTTCTATTTTTAATTTTTTGAGGAACCTCCATACTGTTTTCCAGAGTGGCTGCACCAGTTTGCATTCCCACCAACAATGCAGAAGAGATCCTCTTTCTCTGCATCCTCACCAACATCTGTTGTCTGAGTTGTTAGTGTTAGCCATTCTGATTGGTGTGAGGTGGTATCTCATTGTGGTTTTGATTTTTATTATTATTTTTTAATGTTTATTTATTTTTGAAAGATAGAGATGGAGTGCAAGCAGGGGAAGGGGCAGAGAGAGAAGGAGACACAGAATCCGAAGCAGTCTCGTGGCTCTGAGCTGTCAGCACAGAGCCCGATGCGGGGCTCAAACTCACAAACCGTAAGATCATGACCTGAGCTGAAGTCAGATGCTTAACCGACTGAGCCACCCAAGTGCCCCTCTCATTGTGGTTTTGATTTGTATTTCTGTGATGATGAGTGATACTGAGCATTTTTTTTTAATGTTTATTTTTGAGAGAGAGAGGGGGGGGAGGGAGGGATAAGCGGGGGGGGGGGGGGGGGGGCGGTGCAGAGAGAGGGAGACACAGAATTGAAGCAGGCTCCAGGCTCTGAGCTGTCAGCACAGAGCCCAGTGTGTGGCTCGAACTCATGAACCACGATATCATGACCTGAGCTGAAGTCCAGAACTTTAACAACTGAGCCACCCAGGTGCTCCAAGCATGTTTTCATGTGTCTGTTAGCCTTCTGGATGTCTTCTTTGGAAAAGTGCCTATTCATGTCTTTTGCCCATTTCTTCCCTGGATTATTCGTTTTTTGGGTGTTGAGTTTGATAAGTTCTTTATAGATTTTGGATACTAACCCTTTATCTGATATGTCACTTGCAGATATCTTCTCCCATTCTGTTGGTTGCGTTTTAATTTTGCTGATTGTTTCCTTTGCCATGCAAAAGCTTTTTATCTTGGTGAGGTCCCAGTAGTTCATTTTTGCTTTTGTTTCCCTTGCCTCCAGAGACGTGTTGAGTAAGAAGTTGCTGCAGCCTCGGTCAAAGAGGTTTTTGCCTGCTTTCTCCTCAAGGACTTTAATGGCTTCCTATCTTAGGTTTAGTCTTTCATTCATTTTGAGTTTATTTTTGTGTATGGTGTTAGAAAGTGGTCCAGGTTCATTTTTCTGCATGTTGCTGTCCAGTTTTCCCAACACCATTTGCTGAAGAGATGGTCTTTTTTCTATCGGATATTCTTTTCCTGCTTTGTCAAAGATTAGTTGGCTATATGTTTGTGGGTCCATTTGTGGGTTCTGTATTCCGTTCCATTGATCTGTGTGTCTGTTTTTGTGCCAGTACCATACTGTCTTGATGATTACAGCTTTGTAGTATAGTTTGAAGTCCAAAATTGTGATGCCTCCAGCTTTGGTTTTCTTTTTCAGGATTGCTTTGGCTGTTTGGGGTCTTGTCTGGTTCCATACAAATTTTAGGATTGTTTGCTCTAGCTCTGTGAAGAATGCTGGTGTTATTTTGGTAGGAATTGCATTGAATACATAGATTGCTTTGGGTGTTATTGACATTTTAACAATATTGTTTTTTCCAATCTATGAGCATGGAATATTTTTCCACCTTTTTGTGTGTCGTCTTCAGTTTATTTCATAAGCTTTTTGTAGTTTTCAGTGTATAGATTTTTCACTTCTTTGGTTAGGTTTATTCCTAGGTATTTTATGGGTTTTGGTGCAGTTGTAAATGGGATCCATTCCTTGATTTCTTTCTGCTGCCTCATTATTGGTGTATAGAAATGCAGCTGATTTCTGTGCGTTGATGTAAAAAATTTCTTTTTATGTTTATTCATTTTTGAAAGAGAGAGCACAAGTAGGGGTGGGCGGAGAGAGAGGGGGACACAGAATCCGAAGCACACTCCAGGCTCTGAGTTGCCAGCACAGAGACTGACGCGGGGCTTGAACTCACGAACCACGAGATCATGACCTGAGCCGAGGTCGGACTCTCAACCGACTGAGCCACCCAGGTGCCCCTGTGCATTGATTTTATATCCTGTGACTTTGCTGAATTCATGGATCAGTTCTAGCAGTTTTTTTGTGAAATCTTTGGGTTTTCCATATAGAGCATCATGTCGTCTGCAAAGAGGGAAAGTTTAATTTTCTCCTTGCTGATTTGGATGCCTTTTATTTCTTTGTATATTGTCTGATGGCTAAGGCTAGGACTTTCAATGCTGTGTTGAATGACAGTGGTGAGAGTGGACATCCCTGCCATGTTCCTGACCTTAGGGGGAAAGCTTTCAGTTTTTCCCCATTGAGGGTGATATTCGCGGTGGGTCTTTTGTATATGGCTTTTATGATTTGAGGTTTGATCCTTCTATCCCCATTTTCTTGAGGGTTTTTATCAAGAAAGGATGCTGTATTTTGTGAAATGCTTTCTCTTCATCTCTTGAGAGGATCATGTGGTTCTTGTCCTTTATTTTATTGATGTGATGTATCACGTTGGTTGTTTTGCGGGTATTGAACCAGCCCTGCATCCCAGGTATAAATCCCACTTGGTCATGGCTAATAATTCTTTTAAGGTATTGTTGAATCTGGTTGACTAGTATCTTGTTGAGGATTTTTGCATCTGTGTTCATCAGGGAAATTGGTCTGTAGTTCTCCTTTTTAGTGGGGTCTCTGGTTTTGGAGTCAAGGTAATGCTGGCTTCATAGAAAGGGTTTGGAAGTTTTCCTTCCATTTCTATTTTTTTGGAACAGCTTCAAGAGAATAGGTGTTAACTCTTCTTTAAATGTTTGATAGAATTCCCCTGGAAAGCCATCTGTCCCTGGACTCTTGTTTTTTGGGAGATTTTTGATTACTAATTAGATTTCTTTACTGGTTATCGGTCTGTTCAAATTTTCTATTTCTTCCTGTTTCAGTTTTGGTAGTGTATATGTTTCTAGGAATTTGTCCATTTCTTCCAGATTGCCCATTTTGTTGGCGTATAATTGCTCATAATATTCTCTTGTTATTGTTTGTATTTCTGCTGTGCTGGTTGTGATCTCTGCTCTTTCATTCTTGATTTTATGTATTTGGGTCCTTTTTCTTTTTGATCGAACTGGCTAGGGGTTTATAAAATTTTGTCAATTCTTTCAAAGAACCAGCTCCTGGTTTCATTGATCTGTTTACTGGGGTTTTTTTTTTGGGGGGGGTATGTTTCGATAGCAGTAATTTCTTTTCTGATCTTTATTATTTCGTGTCTTCTGCTGGTTTTGGGTTTTATTTGCTGTTCTTTTTCCAGCTCTTTAAGGTTTAAGGTTAGGTTGTGTATCTGAGATGTTTCTTCCTTCTTTAGGAAGGTCTGGATTGCTATATACTTCCCTCTTATGACTGCCTTTGCTGCATCCCAGAGGTTTTGGCCTGTGGTGTTAATCATTTTCATTGGCTTCCATGTATTTTTTAATTTCCTCTTTAACTTCTTGGTTAACCCATTCATTCTTTAGTAGGATGTTCTTTAATCTCCGAGCATTTGTTGTCTTTACAAATTTTTTCTTGTGGTTGATTTTGAGTTTTATAGCGTTGTGATCTGAAAATATGCACGGTATGATTTTGACCTTTTTGTACTTGTTGAGGGCTGATTTGTGTCCCAGTATGTGATCTGTTCTGGAAAATGTTCCATGTGCACTTGAGAAGAATGCGTATTCTGCTGCTTTAGGATGAAATGTTCTGAATATATCTGTTAAGTCCATCTCATCCAGTGTGTCATTCAAAGCCATTGTTTCTTTGTTGATTTTATGCTTAGATGATCTGTCCATTGCTGTAGGTGGGGTGTTGAAGTCCCTAATGGTTTTATTGTCAATGAGTTTCTGTATGTTTGCGATTCATGGATTTATATTTTTAGGGCTTTCCACGTTGGGGCATAAATGTTTACAATTGTTAGATCTTCTTGGTGGATAGACCCCTTAATTATGATATAATGCCTGTGTTCATCTCTTGTTACAGTCTTTATTTTACAACCTAGATTGTCATATAAGTATGGCTACTCTGTCATTTTTGGGGGCAACCATTAGCATGATAGATGGTTCTCCATCCCCTTAGTTTCAATCTGAATGTGACTTTAGGTCTAAAATGGAGCTCTTGTAAACAGCATATAGATGGATCCTGTTTTCTTATCCATTCTGTTACCATGTGTCTTTTGATTGGAGCATTTAGTCCACTGACATTTAGAGTGAGTACCGAAAGATACGAATTTATTGCCATTTTGTTGCCTGTAGAGTTGGAGTTTCTGGTGATGTTCTCTAGTCCTTTCTAGTCTTTGTTGCTTTTGGTCTTTTTTGTTTTCTTTTGTCTTTTCTCCCCTCAGAGAGTCCCCTGTAAAATTTCTTGCAGGGCTGGTTTAGTGGTCGCGAAGTCCTTTAAATTTTGTCTGGGAAACTTTTTGAATGACAGCCTTGCTGGATAAAGAATTCTTGGCTGCATGGTTTTCCAGTTCAGCACGTTGAATATATTCTGCCACTCCTTTCTGGCCTGCCGAGTTTCTGTGGATAGGTCTGCTGTGAACCTGATGTGTCTTCCCTTGTAAGTGAAGGACTCTTTTTCCCTTGCTGCTTTCATGATTCTTTCTTTGCCTGAGTATTTTGTGAATTTGACTATGATATGCCTTGTTCATGGTCAGTCTAATGGGAGTTCTCTGTGCTTCCTGGATTTTGATGTCTGTGTCTTTCCCCAGATTAGGAAAGTTTTTGGCTATGATTTGCTGACATAAATCTTCTATCCTTTTTTCTCTCTATTCATCTTCTGAGACTACTATGATTCGGATGTTATTCCTTTTTAATGAGCTACTGAGTTCTCCAGTTCTTACATCATGCTCTTTTGCCTTAGTTTCCCTCTTTTTTCTGCTTCATCATTCTCCATAATTTAGTCTTCTGTATCGTTAATTCACTGCTCTGCTTCATCCATCCTTGACGCTGTGGCAACCATTTGAGATTGCATCTCATTTCATTTTTAATTTCATCCTGACTAGATTTGACTTCTTTTATCTCCGCAGAAAGGGATTTTATGGTTTTTTCAACTCCACCTAGTATTATTATAGTGACTCTAAATTCTGGTTCAGACATCGTGTTTATATCTGTGTTGATTAAGCCCCTGGCTGTCATTTCTTCCTGTTCTTTCTTTTGGGGTGAATTCCTTCTTTTCGTCATTTTGGAGGAAGAAGAATAAAGTAAAAATTAGGGGCGCCTGGGTGGCTCATTCGGTTGGGTGTCCGCTTTGGTTCAGGTCATGATCTCGCGGTTCATGGGTTCGAGCCCCACGTCGGGCTCTGTGCTGACAGCTCAGAGTCTGGAGCCTGCTTCAGATTCTGTGTCTCCCTCTCTCTGTTCCTCCCCCGCTTGCACTCTCTCTCTCAAAAATAAATAAAGATTAAAAAAATTAAACAAAAAAGTAAAAAGTAAAAAATTAAAAATAGCACAAAAAATCAAATAAAAGAAGCTAGATCCTAGGTATGTTTTGGTCTGCTTGTTGAATGAAGCTTGCTAGAATAGAGAAAATAGGGAAAGAAAATAAAAAGAAAAAAAGTAAGCAAAAGTTTAAAAATTAAAAAAATGTATGTCATAAAATAGAATAAAATGAAATGAAGAAAGTAAAGTAGAATAAAAACATACGAAAATTTAAAAATATAGTAAAAAAGTAAAAATTATAAAAACAGAAAATAAAAATACATTTTTTTTCTTTCTGTATCCAAGAATAACAAAAGAAAAAGAGAAAATGAGTAGATAGACCAGCAAACAGAATGAAATCCGAATGAAATTACATCCAGTTTCTCCTAGAAGTCAAACTATGAAGCCCTTCATAGTCTGTACACAGAGCCGGCCAAGAGACTTGTGATGTTCCTCTAGGACTTGGTTGACGCAGCTGGACAGGGTTGGTGTAGTGGCTCCATTCTCCACTAGGTGGCGTTGCTTAGCTTATTGGGGTTGATTGGTGTGGCGTGCAGGCGCGTGTGTGTGTAGGCACGGGAGGGGTGAAAACGGAGTCACCCAGCTTCCCAGTCTGTAGCATCAGAACTCTGTGCTCTCACCGACTGATCATCAGGTACCCCTCCTTTGTCTCTGGCTTCTGTCTACTCCGGCTTCTACACTGTTGGTGACCAAGCTGTCAGCCTGCCAGGCAGCACCTCTCTCCCGAGTTTTATCTCAGATGTGGCTGTGTTTCCAAAACCCTGAGTTCTAAGGGCCCTGTTGCTTTGGCCTGCTCAGACCCTCTGGGGGAGTGTCTCGCCGAGCAATGGGTGGGAGCTGGCTTGCTTCCGGGAATGCTGATGGCCACCGTGCTGCTGCAGAGGCCTGGAGACTGTGGCTGGGTGTTAGCCCGCCCAGAGAAAGTTCGCGCAATCACGTAGCAGCAGCGATTCAGGGGTTATGGCAAACCGCAACATACATCTGGCGCCAGGCTTCACCATAAACGTCCTTGTTCCAACACCAGCAAACGTGGCTGTTCTCTGGGGCCCACTGGGACCTTTCCCGGTGGGGAGGCCACACAGCCTCAACCAAGTGTCCTCCCAGCAGGGGAACTGCCTCTCCCCACATGGCCTGAGGACCCTTGGACCTTGCTATGTGCTCCCAGGGGATTCATCCTTTCCACCAGAGCACCACTAGCGGCAGAATTTCCGACCCTACACTCCCCTGCTTATGGAGTGTAATGGTGTTGTGAAACCCTCTCCTTTTTCCTTTTTCCCTTTTTTTTTCAGTCTCTTGGGGCTGTTTCCATTCTTCTCTTTCTCTCCAGCTGCTTTTGAGGGGGGTGCTTTTCCTGTACTCTCCCCCCATCTCTGTCCTCTCTCCACAAAAACAGCTCTCTACCCTCAGAAGCTTCTCTCTCCCCCAGTTCACCAATCCATGCTGCGTACCTGCCGAGTTCTGTGGCTGAAGTTATGCAGATTGTTGTGTTAATCCTCAGATCAGTTTTCTAGGTGTGCAAGATGGTTTGGTGCTGATCTAGCTGCATTTCAGGGATGAGAGAAGCAGAGAACTTCCGTGCTCCTCTGCCGTCTGCTAAACTGATTTTTAAGTAAAGAAGTCATACGTCATGACGGCCTTAAGAAAGGTTTCAGGAGGGGGCACCTGGGTGGCTCAGTCTGTTAAGCATCCGACTCTTGCTCTCAG
Source organism: Panthera leo (assembly GCF_018350215.1). Taxonomy (NCBI): domain Eukaryota; kingdom Metazoa; phylum Chordata; class Mammalia; order Carnivora; family Felidae; genus Panthera; species Panthera leo. Next base: position 144,887,926 of record NC_056684.1, read on the forward strand.
TTTCATGAGTTTGAGCCCCACGTCTGCCTCTGTGCTGGCAGCTGGAAGCCTACTTGGGATTCTCTCTTCCTCTCTCTTTCTCTGCCCCTCCCCCACTCACCGTCTCTGTCTCAAAATAAATAACACTAAAAAAAAAAAAGAAAAGAAGAAAGGTTTCAGGAACATGGAAGTGCATTGGTTACCATGGGGGTGATGGGCTTGGTCCTTCTACGTGTCGTAGGCTTTTTGCACATCCTCACAGAACACAGCTTTTAAGTTTTTCTATCTTTCCGATTCTTCTTAGTTGTTTTCTTCAGTTAATGTTCACATCTGTGTGGTTTTTTTACTTTTTTAGTTTATTAAGATAATTTTGTGGTAAATTAATTTATGAACAATTTACAGATATTTATTGTTGTGTGTTCCTTTGTATCTGTGTATTGAAGTTTGATGTTCTGTGTGAGATGGTTTTTATCGCAACTGGGTGATTTTTTTTTTGTTCAGAGCAACTGTTGAACCATTGGTCACTTAAGCTTGTTTTTAATTACAAAAGCAATGCATGTTCATGGTGGGGGTTCAGAGGCATGTGAGGGACTAAAGCAGAGGAGATGGTTCTGGTTACCTGCTCTTCCTATGCCCACAGGGCATTGTGGGTGCATGTTTGCAGTGTGTGTGTGTGTGTGTGTGTGTGTGTGTGTGTGTGTGTGCGTGCGCGTGTTTGCGTGCTTGCACACTTATAGATTGGGATCATGAAGCATATATGGTTTTATGTCTTGGTATTTCTTTTTTTATGTTTATTTGTTTATTTTGAGGGGTGGCGCAGGGAGAGAGAATCCCAAGCAGGCCCCATGCTGTCAGTGAGGAGCCCAATGCGGAGCTCGATCCCATGACCCTGGGATCATGACCTGAGCCGATTCAAGAGTTGGACGCTTAACTAACTGAGCCCCCAGGCAGCCTTGTCCTGATATTTCTGTTAGTGGTTATTGTTGAGCATCCTTTCCATATCTTACTAGTCTTTGATAAGGTGACTCTTAATGAATTCTGTGTTTGATCCCATAGATGTATGAGTGCTTTCCCAATAGTGTGCTTATTTTCCAGTGTTTTCACTGTTCTGAATGGCAGGAGCACTTTGAGACCTCATATCTCCATGTGTTTTTCTTAGGTGGCTGAGCTGTACGGAGAATTGAAGAATCGGGTCTCTCAGTTCAACATGTACGTTGATTCGCGGCGGCCTGTCATGGACCAAGAATATGTTTATAAGCAGCGCTTCATCCTGCAGGTATGCTGGGGTTTCCTGGATATCTGTCCTGATTCTTTCTTCTTGCCAGGTGTTGTGGTTGAGAGCTCACGCACTCTGTCTTCCTGATATAAATCGTGTCTCAGCAGAGATTTTAGGTCCGTGATGTTCATCCTGCTTTGGGGGTTAGGAAGCATTCTTACCTTGCATAGCGTAGGGTTTCCACATCATCAGGCTGGTCATCCAGATCCATTGCTAATCTCCAGAGGCATGTTTCTATAGCACGCCAGCCATTGTTCCTGTTTCAGGAGGGGTCCTTGGTTTTTTGTTTTCAAGAAACTAAAAATGTTCTTCGTGTTATTCAACATATATAGCTATTCTCTTATACTGAAGATACTAACTTTGGAGGCCGTGATCAAGTTAGCTTGTTGGATGGGACCTTACGGGGATTGTGTGGAAGGAAGCACAGCCTAGAAAAGTGGCTACTGTTTCCACTTTGGGGTCAGGAGGAGGAAGACGTCTGTGTGCATCAAGCGCGTCGAATTGGGTTGACGGAAGATGTCTGCAAACAGAATGATGCCAGAAAACGGTGTTTTTCTGGGTTTCAGATTGCTTTAAGGAGGGAGAGTCTTCTGTGAGTGTTTGTTTCGAATGATATTTTGATTGAAGAAGGGACTCTGCAGAGTGCTTTTTAGAAGTCGTATTGGGGCGCCTGGGCTGCTCGGTTGCTTAAGTGACTGACTTCGGCTCAGGTCATGATCTCACAGTTTGTGGGTTTGAGCCCTGCGTCGGGCTCTGTGCTGACAGCTGGGAGCCTGGAGCCTGCTTCGGATTCTGTGTCTCCCCCTCTCTCTACCCCTCCGCTGCTCATGCTCTGTGTCTCTCTGTCTCTCAATAATAAATAAATGTTAAAAAAAAATAGAAGTGCACACTGGATGTGTTTCTTGGAGGGTGGAGAGGTGCCCTTCCTATAGAGGGGAGTTTGCTGGGGAGCAGGTAGGAAAGTGTGAAGAGTCATTCGTGCCCTCACTCGTACTCGGCACTGTTTCCTAGCCCTCCTTCTGAGATGGGCTCCATGTCCTTTGAAGAAAGACTGTGTCTGGACTGCTGCTCTTTTTCCGGTAAAATAACCAGAATTGGGACTTTCGGCTCAGTTGGTAGAAGGTCTAGTTTTTTTTAACGTAAGCTCATTTTTTACCTTACAGCTGTTGACATCGTTCTGGGAAGAGATTTGTGTGTTGGTGAGACAGACTGATAAATAGCGTTACTTCATGAAAGTACAATTCTCTTCCAGGTTGTGTTGGCGGGTGCTTTTTACCCAAATTACTTTACTTTCGGGCAGCCTGACGAGGAGATGGCGGTGAGGGAGCTGGCCGGCAAAGACCCGAAGACCACCATCGCGGTAGGCGCTCCGTTTCAGAGTGGCTGCTACAGAACGTTGTGCTTCTCCGGGTGTTGCCATTGTTACAAGTACCTGGTGGATCTTTGCCTCTCACGCGGATATCAACAGCTTGTTTGACCTTTTCACACACATCTACTTGCCCTCAGTCTTGCTTCCTTTTTTGCAGACCTGGCCTGGAAGGATAGCCTTGAGAAGTTACATATTTATGGCTGACTGATAATGTGCCCTTTTGAAGGGTTTAAGACCCTTCTCCATAAGGTTAAGAATATTTGGTTAACAATTTCATTTTACACAAAGCGAGACATTATTGGTTGTCAGATTAGGACTGTGATTTAAACTGATCCACAGACCTGAATGCCCAGTAGAATCACCTAGAGAGTGTTTGTTTATTTTTAAATATTTCAGGGCTCCATGCCACAAAATCTGAACTAGAAGGAAAGGTCTGGAAATTAACATTTAAGTAATACGTGTTTTCGGTGAATCTGATGCTCAGCCATCGGCATGGACCATCGGACGAACATTTGTGGACCGTTTGGTTAAACCTGAGCACGTGGAGATGTCGGGATGCACAGCTGGAATAAAGTCCTTGGGAACTGGACTTTCACTGCACCACTCGGTTCTGTTACCAGTTTATACCTGACAGAGGGGGGTGTAAAGCCCTCGGTAAAGTGGCTGGCCTACAGTACGCGCTCGAGCATGCCAGCTTTTCCTGTTGGTAACGTCGCCACGATCACTGAAGGGAGCAGGTGCACGGGGAGGGTCACAGGCGACTGAGTGTTGTGGAGCTCTGGGACGAGCCTGAACGTTGCTGGTGCTCAGGCTGGGGGCAGGCAGCTGAAAGGAATTTTAATGTAAAAAGTGGTCATTAGTCTCTTACCGCTGCTGGGGACTCTGCCCCTGTGGGTCTTCAGGCCGGACAAGGCTCTTTTGTTTGGCTTCCTTGACTCGCGATGTGGTCTTCTCCCCTGCCCTGTGCACGGCGAGAAGGATCCCGCGGGGTCCTTGTCAGGTTCCAGCTGTGCTTGCCACGAGTGGGGTTTGGGGCCAGACCTTTGCCCTCCATGCGCATTAGGAAGACCAGAGGGTAGCTCGTGTTGACTCAACCCCTACCTGAGAGGCCCTTTGTTACGCATTTTATGTTCTGCTTCCCTGAGCCTTGCGCTGACCCCTCGATGTGGGGACTTACCCTCATCCTTACTTCTTGTGGTGGGTGAGTCCTGGGGCGGTTCCATACCTTGCCACTGGACGCTTGACCTGGCAGCTCAGAACCGGGGCTTCTCGCCACCCCCCCCCCCCCCCCCGACCTCTCGAGTCCTCTCCTGGGGCCTGGGGCCGCTGGTGCAGCGGCCCCAGGTTTCCTGCCCAGCCAGAGCCTGGAATGCCGATCACCCAGACGGAGGGGAGAAAGCAAGCAGTCGGGGCCGGGAGAGGTTTGCAGTTCAGTGTGCTTGACTTGTGGCCACGGTGTGTGGTGCCCCTCGGGCCCGTGGGGCAGAGCTCCTGCTGGTTCCCTTCGTGTACGTAGGAGGGGTTGTGCCAAGAGATGTGTTTAGTCAGCTTGCTTAAAGTAAAATAAAAAAACAGCTTTTTTTTTTTTCTGTTGGACTTTTGTATTATTTTGGCAGAGAAAGAGCTAGCTTTTATTTAGCATGTATTTGTTATTGAAGCTTAGTTACGATGTAAAAGTCATTAGTCATTAGGTACACCTGTCCGTAGAGTCTACATCTTATGGTTAAAGACCGTAAACTATGTTTTTGTGAACTAAAATAATGTGTAGCGGCTTTAGCTTGTGAATATTATGAGCATCATAACTGTTTCCTTAGCTTCTACATCTGCTCTGATGCTAAAATACTAATACTAAATACTAATCCTGCTTTATGTGTTACAGTTGAAGCACATTCCTCCCTATGGATTTCTCTACTATAAACAACTACAGTCTCTCTTTAGACAGTGTGGTCAAGTCAAATCCATTGTATTTGATGGTACAAAGTAAGTATATTTTTGCAATCAGCTGTAGTTATGAAAGAGCCATAACGTTTTTAATGTTTGCAGGAACGAATCCTTAAAACTGAGTGTATGTAGAAATGGGTCTCTGTTCGGGCTGTTCCACATGGCCGTGGAACGTGGCTTTGGTCTGTCTTGTTATCAGTCGCGATTTCTCTTCTGTTTCAACCGCGTGGCCTCCTAGAGCAGCTAAGCTGTGAGCCTGTGGGTCTGCTGCCGATAAGGCCCGGTGATGCCCTGCGGTGCCGGGACGGTGCTCGGGGAGTCGCCTGCCCCTAGGTGGTCACGGTGCATCACTAGTGATAGGTTGCTTTGTAGGCCATGGAGACACCCCGGGATAGGGCCTCCCTGCTTGTAGTTACTCAACACACGTGTGTTCTAATTATTTTTGGCAGACAAGTACTGCGGACGCTGAGTACGTTTCACCTTATCTAAATTGCAGGTATAAGGGCCAGAGTGGCACGGCTCAGAGTGTCCCTTTGAGTTTTTATTTCTAGGAGGGAATGTTTGTGTGAAGAAAAGACTATGGTTTTAAATTGATTTTTAGTTTTAACATTGGAGACTTTTTCTGGTGGTCTATAAATTGTTTTTATTAAGCTGATGTCAGTTTGGGTTAGTTTTTCAGACATTGTAAGTTCTGTTCCTATGATTAATACATCGATTTTCGTAACCTGACAGGGTCTCAACGCTGTCCACAGTGGTTACAGATTGAACTAGCTTAGCTTATAGTATCTCAAGTCTTCTTAAATAGTCAAACACAAATTACACTGAAATTGTTTGTTGGGGGGGGGGCACGAGTGAGCAAGGGGCAGAGGGAGAGAAACAGGGCTCACCTAAAATGAGGCTCGAGCTCACCCGACGTGGGGCTCGAACCCACGAACCATGAGATGTGACCTGAGCCCATGTCAGGTGTTTAACGACTGAGCCACCCAGGGGGCCCTCAGATTACACTGAGATTCTTCATCACGTTTACAAATCACTTATTTAAAACTGGAGCCACATGGCGAAGCTCTCTGTCCTGACTCCCCAGGCATCATTGGACCTTGTTGGTAGCGGACCACCAGGCTCACAGCTTAGCCCCTTTAGGAGGTCACTCGGTTGAAAAAGAAGAGAAATCGCGTTTGCCTTGGCTATGGCTCCAGTTGTGCGTGGGTGATCTTTGCCGGGTTTGAGTGGCCGGCAGCCAACAAGTCTGATCTTGTCACTGGGTTGGAGTCTGTGTTTGTTTCATATTCTTCCTGTCTGAGCCTTTTTTTTTTTTAATAGGTATTTTAATCCTATTTTACACGATTCCTTGTGTCTGGCTTTTCAGCCACAATAGCAATGTCATGTCAGTTATTGGAGTTGTAACTTTGCTCTCCTGGTTGTACCAGGAGCGGTCCTTGTGCATCGAGTGTGTAAGGACAAAGGATGACCCAAATCACTATTTGAGGGAGTAAAGGCTGTTCCTTATGGGTCACGCAGGGGTTTCTTGGGCGAGGAAGTGGTGTCAGGCGTGAAGGGCCTTTGGGCACAGGTGGTAAGTTCACAGGCACAGCGTCTCTTCCCACGTGGAGCTTCCAGCCTGGCGGTGGGGTGTCCGCTTAGTCGTGGGGTTCCACAGACATTTGTCCGTCTCGGACTGTCACCAGGGAAGCCCAGGTGGTCGGAAGACATTCCGAGGCTCGGAGCAGTCACGTTCACTTGGGACGTTCCGAGGAGGTGTTTGAGGTGGGCGGCGGAGGTGGGTGCTGGGGCAGGAAGAGGCGCTGCTCCCGTAGGGGCCCAGCGCGAGCCCAGCTGGGTCTCTGGAGAGAGTGGGGTGCGCGCGAGGCCGGGGCGGAGGCCGTGTGGCCGGCAGCTGGTGTTGTGTCAGGTCTGTGTGCGTGGTGGAGGTCGGGTGCTCTATGCCGGATGGTCCTTTGTGGCCACCTGGCCAGGATGAGGACGGATAGACGGGTGTGTGGAGACCCCCGGGTGTTGGAGCTGCGCCGTTTTGTAGGACGCGATCAGAGGACGGGGAAGAGGGGGAGCCTTGGCAGTCGTGTAAAGCAAGGTAACCCTTGACACCAAGGAGGCCACAGGTGAGACACAAGATCTCTTGGGCTTGGTTGTTGGTCGCGTGTGCAGGACAAAGGGGATGGGGGTCCACGAGGGCAGGTCTTCCAGACTTCCAGACAGCCTTGAGTGGGAGGGGGCCGTGAGGAGCGGCCCCCCCGGCAGGAGGGGCGCGGGCGGGGGTCCCGTGGGCGGGAGTTCAGAATCTGCTGTAAGATGGGCATTCTGGAAGTGTGGCCTCGGTGTGAAAGAAGCTTTCTGAGGAGAAACTCAGGAGCCGGCTAGAGAAGGCGACGGAACAGGAGGGGAGCGAGTTGGGCACAGGCCAGTGCGCGTGCTCAGCGGGGAGTCCACCGGGAGGCGGGGGAGGAGGGCGGTGGGGGGGTGCAGGAGGGCGGAGGACGGCAGGTGCTCCCCGGGCAGCGGGCTCAGGCTGCAGACAGGCTGGGTGCAGGGCCGAGCTAGGGGCTGACTTTCGTCCCTGCCGGCCCCTCCTCACCGGCCGCGTCCTTCACGGGGCTCAGACGTCCACGTTTCCGTGACGGTACTTGGAGGGGTCGTAGGTCTGTTTGCATGACAATGATGTTTTGACCCAGGGCATTCGTGTACAAGCAAGTGTGAACTTGAAGCTTTATTTATCCCGGGAAATGCCCAGCAGACGCCCTCAGCGCACGCTCGGTTCTCCTCCGGCAGGGACGTGGGAGGCCTGGTGGCGAGGGGTGTCCGCCAGCCCGCCTGGGGGTCAGCCCGGTGCTGTTTGTGGAGGGGAGCATGGAGAGACTGACCTCTTCTTGATTTTCTGTCCTCTGTGTTTAGTTTACAGTAAAATAGAAAAACCGTGGGGGCTCACGGAGCCGTCATTCTGTGTTCGTCGTGAGAGTCAAGATTCCTTGGCTGAAAGTCTCATTCGCACTTGGCGTGCGTCCTGCGTTACGTGGGGGAATTCATAAGGGTGGCGCTCGGTTGTACTGAGATGACAGGTCCTTGTGATTTCCTTTTCTCTTAAGTGGGTAGTTTCATTTAAGGAAAATCTCTTAATTGTGGAATGAAGAGTTTCTGGTATTCCGAGGAGAGGTGTAGTTAAAAATGCCATCTCATTTTGAGAGAAATTAATATGCGTTCAGTTCTCCTTTTCAGGTTCCTGATGAACTGATTTTTTCTTTACGTTTGTGGAGCAGAGCCTTCGTGGAGTTCTCACGTAATCCGACAGAGAGGTTTAAAACTCTTCCCGCGGTGTACATGGCGATGAAGATGTCTCAGCTGAAAGTTGCCCTGGAGCTGAATGTACACTCTGCAGAGGAGATCGAGGGGAAGGTCCAAGGAGGGGCGGTTTCGAAGCTCAGGAACACAAGGTATTTTCAGAAGGCGGGCGGGCACCCCTCTCTGCCTGCTGTCACGGTCTCAGATACGGTCGTTGTTGCTTTTAAGGCTTATTTATTCTGAGAGAGACGGAGCGTGTGGGTGGAGGAGGGGGGTGGAGAGAGAATCCCAAGCAGGCTCTGCACTGTCAGCACAGAGCCCGACGTGGGGCTCGACCTCCCGAACCGTGAGATCGTGACCTGAGCCGAAATCAAGAGTCAGATGCCGAACCGACGGAGCCACCCACACGCCTCTCATTTTCTCTTTTGAAGCAAAGTGTTGTTTTCTTTGTGGTCGGCAGAGTGGATGGTGGGACAAAAACGGAGATGCGTTGGGAGCACCCCGGTGCCGGCCCACACCAGCCACCCCTTCCTCTTGACGGGGGCTCTCCCTCCAGCCTCGTTTGCTACAGGGAGGCTGAGCTGCCCGCGTGGTGGCCCCAAGCAGCGGCACTCGGCACTCGGCAGCTGCTGTTGGGCGTATGGATTTGATTCTCTCGGACTGAGTTAAATCACCCTTCGGGATGTAACAGATGCCTTTGCTTTGGGTCACGCTGTCCCAGTACCGTGTGGAGGAATTCTCAGTCATCATTTAAAAAAAATTTTTAACGTTTATTTGTTTTTGAGCAAGAGAGAGCACGAGTGGGGGAGGGGCAGAGAGAGGGGGACACAACCCGAAGCAGGCTCCGGGCTCCGAGCTGTCGGCACACGGCCCGACGCGGGGCTCGAACTCACAAGCCGTGAGATCATGACCTGAGCCGAAGTCGGACGCCCAACCCAGGCGCCCTCAGTCATCATTTCTTATTTGTGATCTTTTTGATTCTGTGAGGACCTTGACAGGAATTTGGAATTGGTGAGGGAAGGAAGCACGTCCCATCGACAACTATTCCATGTTGAGGTTTTGATTCTGAGGCTCTGAAGGTGCAGGGAGTTGGGTCTGTAGCCCAGGGAGGGTGTGTCCTGCTGGGAGCTTTGCCTGAATCACTCTTTTTTTTAAAAAAAATTTTTTTTTTTAAGGTTTTATTTATTTTTGAGACAGATACAGAGCATGAACGGGGGAGGGGCAGAGAGAGAGGGAGACACAGAATCGGAAGCAGGCTCCAGGCTCCGAGCCATCAGCCCAGAGCCCGACGCGGGGCTCGAACTCACGGACCGCAAGATCGTGACCTGAGCTGAAGTCGGACGTTTAACCGACTGAGCCACCCAGGCGCCCCTGCCTGAATCACTCTTAATAAGTGGGTCTGAAAGCTGGGCAGAGAGTTGGGTTAGGATCTCTCAGAATTCTTCCACTTCATTTTAGAAAGAAAGTATTAGGAAAGGGGAATTGTATTTTTATCACATTTGTAGTTCATGTCCTCAGACTTCAGCATTTGCTGTCTTACTGTTTTAAGAGATGAACTATGTCTCCATGGTTTATTAGAAAATCACGTATGTGTTTTCTAACATTGAACCAGGCATGGATTCTCGTACTTTAGGAAAAGTCTAAGTCATTCACCTCTGAAACCAGAAGTTAGGAAATACGGCAGGTCTTAGAATGTGTGCCCTTAACAGTAGGTCTTCTGTAAGAGTCTAGACCTTTAGAATACACCCCTGGGGGTGGTGTATAACCTCTGGGTGCACACTCCACCCCCCACCCCCCACCCCCCCCCCACCCCGGGCAGCTCGGGAAGCCATCACACACTCAGATTTGGGATGAAATCAAATTGTCATTGCCAGCTTACAAGATGTTCTTTTCTTGTGTTAAAATGGTTTTTTCTTGTATAAGTAATGGAATAGTTTGAGCGGTGACTTCACATATGTAAACGTGTTTTCTTTGTAACACCTGACTTTTATTGTCTTTTTTTCTTTCTTTCTTTTTTTTTTTTTAATCACATTACATAGGGTGAATGTGGACTTCCAGAAGCAGACAGTAGATCCTATGCAGGTCTCATTTAACACATTCGACAGGTCCCAGACAATTACAGATCTTCTCTTAACAATTGATGTCACAGAGGTGAGATGGTGTGTCTGAATCATTAGAGCTTTTCTGTCTTTTTAACTGAGGATTGTCATGCTGTAGACACGAAATAGTGCATGTACTTGTACACACAGACACACACATGCACACAGCCTGTGCACCTTAGTGATCTAGTAAATGTGGGTGTGCTTGCATTATTGTACTTGTTAAATGGAAATGGAACTGTAACAGAAAATGAAACACAAATATTCTAGAATCAAAGTCTAAGTTTTAAAACGTTAGGTACATTTAAAATGCCACTCTGTCTCTCAAAAATGAATAAACGTTTAAAAAAATGTTTAAAAAAGCGGGGCGGGGGGCACCTGGGCGGCTTAGTGGGTTAAGTGTCCGACTTTGGCTCAGGTCATGATCTTGTGGTTTATGAGTCTGAGCCCCGCGTCAGGCTCTGTGCTGACAGCTCAGAGCCTGGAACCTGCTTTGGATTCTGTGTCTCCCTCTCTCTCTGCCCCTCCTCCACTCATGCTCTTTCTCTGTAATTATGTCATAAAAAAAGTTTAAAATGCTAAAACATTAATTTCGACCTGACACGTGAAAATGTTCATTGGCACAGTGACGCATGCCCGTATTATTCAGTTTATGTCAACAGAACTGCCATCAACATCATTATTCTTTAAGGTGGTTTTTACTACTTTTTTAAATTTGATGTTTATATATTTTAAGGGAGAGAATGAGTCTCAAGCAGGCTCCACGCTCACATGGGGCCCAATGCAGGGCTGGATCCCACAACCCTGGGATGGTGACCTGAGTGGAAACCAAGAGTTGGTCACTCGACCGACTGAGCCACCCAGGCGCCCCTCTGTCTTAAAAAAAATTTCAGTGGAAATACATCCCTGCTTCCTGGTAAATGTGGCCACGCTTCATCAGGAGACTCCACGTAGAAACCTGGATTCCAGGCTGCTGGAAAACTCTGGCGGTTGTGGGTCCTCGCTGCACCTGGCAGCATGGGTAGGGGCTGCTCAGTGAGGCCTTTTTCGATGGAACGTCTGCTCCTCCTCCTTCCACTTGTCACTGCTCTCGCAGGGGCTGTGGCCTCACACCACACCCGCCCGCGCTGCCCCCGAGGGCGCCTGCAGACTCCGAGGACTTGGCTCACCCACCAGGGGCTGCTCGCGGCCCGGAGCCTCTCGTGGGTCGGAGCCTGTCGTGGGTGAGCGTGCTGGCGAGTCGCGCACCTGAGAGGGGTCTGTGACACACGTTTCCTCACCGTGGGTGACCCGCGAGCCCCGAGTGTTCTTGTAAGCGCCTGTCAAAAGCCTGTAGGATCACTCGGGTCGCAGTACTGTGTGTCTGTCCTGCCGTGTGGGCTTGTGATAACCTTTTTATAGAAATCGTTTCTGGAGGTCACCTCTGCTTTGTTTCCTTCTTTTTTAGGTGGTTGAGGTAGGACACTTCTGGGGATACAGGGTTGATGAGAGAACCTCCAAGATTCTGAGAAAGCTCACTGCTGAAATAAACCGACTGAAATTGGTGCCGTTGCCCACGCACCCGCACCCGGACCTGGTCTGCCTGGCGCCTTTCACTGATTTTGACCAAGAGAGCTACTTTCGAGCTCAAATCCTTTACGTTTCTGGGAATTCTGCTGAGGTGTGTTTTTCTGTAACTAATCACGCAGAGGGAAGCGAGGCAAACTTGTAGCAGCTTATAGAAGATCTTGTCTAATTTTAAGTGGAAATTATAAAATCGTTTCAGTTAGCAAAGTAGCCTCGCAAAGCAGTTATTCCCCTCAGCGACGTGTGGATTTAAGTTCCGGTCACAAGACTCCTGCGGTTCTGGAGCTCGAGGAGATGGTTGCGTGGCGTGTGACCCTGTGCCAAAGCGTGTCCTCTCCCTTCCTCCAGGTGTTCTTTGTGGACTATGGCAACAGGTCTCACGTCGATCTGGATCTTTTAATGGAGATTCCCTGTCAACTTCTCGAACTCCCGTTTCAGGTAAGGCGGCGAAGTCCCTGCGGCCTCGGTGAGGAGCTGGGAAGGCCTGTGGAGGCCACGTGGCCTGTCCTCCCCCCGCAGGCAGGCCGGGCCCCAGACTTGGTGGGGGGGGGGGGGGGTGGGTGGGGACTCGCCGTGTCACACTGGCCCACGTCGGTGTCTGCCGTTCTCCAGAAACGTAGTGCTGCGGGCTCGTTTGCGGAGCGAGTTCAGATACGTGCAGGGTTTCACGCTTAGCGGAAGAGTAGCGGTTCAATTCCGTAGCGTTTTGAATGCTGTTTCCGAGGGGTCTGGTCGTGTTGCGACGAGCCAGAGCCTGGGGGGCCCGGAGACCCACCCGCGCGCCTTCCGTCCGCACGGGAACCGTCCGGAAGGCGTCCTGAGCTCCGAACTTCCGTTCCGGTAGAAGAGCGACCCCGCGTTTCCTTTCCTGCGACGTCCTCACTTGCCCCCAGTTGTGTTTTCTGAGTGTACATAACCCTTTCCTTATTTTTGGTGAAGTCTAGTCGACGCGAGCTTGACGTTGGTTTCGGGCGTACGGCGTAGAGGTTCCGCCACTCGGCACCTCGTGCCCCACTCGCGCGGGCGCGGCCGCCGTCCGTCTCCGGCGCGATCGCGGGGCCGCCGACCGTGTCCCTCGCGCCGTCACCTTCTCTTCCCGCGACCTACCGCGTGCCGGGCAGCCTGCCCTTCCCGCGCCGCCTCGGGTGCGCACCCCCCACGTCGACCTTCTCCGTCCGTCCGTCGGTCGGTCGGTCGGTCGGTCGGTCGGTGGGCCGCGGCGTGTCCGGGAGGGTTCTGACGAGACCGCTGGCGCGGACCCCGGTTCGGGGCCGCCCGGCGGCAGCGTCCGGGGGGAGCGGCTCGCTCGGTCACGGAAGCGGGTCAGCCGCGCCCTTCTGTCCCGTAGGCGCTGGAGCTGAAGATCCGCGGGATGCGCCCCTCCGCCAAGTCTCTGGTGTGCGGCGAGCACTGGAGCCGCGAGGCCGGCCGGCGCTTCGCCTCCCTCGTGACCGGCCGCGCCCTCCTCGTGAGGGTCTTCTCCGTGGTGCACGGCGTCCTGCACGTGGACGTGTACCGGTGCGCGGGGGCCCAGGACGCCGTCAGCGTGAGGGACGTCCTCATCCGGGAGGGCTACGCCGAGCTCGCCGAGGAGCCCTACGAGTCCAGAGTACGCACCTCCGTCCCGGTGGCTGGAGCGCGTGTGGCCGTGCGTGTGTGTGTGTGTGTGTGTGTGTGTGAGAGAGAGAGACGGTGGGGGGGGGAGGGAGGGGCGGGGAGGGGGACGGGGGGGAGGACGGGGGGGAGGGAGGGAGGGAGGGGGGAGGACGGGGGCCCTGCTTTCCTCTCCCAGGATGCCGCCGGGTGGACAGTTAGTGTGTCTGGCACCGTTCTGAAGGTCTGGGTTTCTTTGACACTAAATCATGGCGGCTGGGCGTCGCTTTGTTGGTTTCCTATCATTAAGCTGTTTTTTCCTTCTTGGAATGAAAGTTAGGTATAGAAAGGTTTTCCATTTGGGGAGTTGTTTTTTTTCTGTAATGAATTCTAAGATTTAGCTCCCTGATGAAAGTAATTAATAAACGTTTGTTCCAAGTACTTCACGTATTTCAAAATGATTTTCAACGTTTCTTTCAAAATCCGTCCTGAAGCTATTTTTCTTGGTCGGAAGGCTTCAGAGATGCCCGTTTGAATCAAATGTCGAAGGCCATTCCTTCCCTTCTGTGGCGTCTGCTGAGGATGCAGGGGCTGGGATTAGGGAGAGCGGGGACCGGCAAGAGGGTGGTAGCCGAGAGCCGGCTGGGTTTTGTGTTCGGTTACGCGGAAGCCACTTTAGGGATTCTGGCGGTGTCCCCCGTGCGCGGCAGAGACTTTGTGTACGGAAAGTTCTCTTAAGAACTATTTCTCAGTCTCTTCAATTTTCTGATGGCCCAGAGGTAGGGAAGGCTGATGAAATTGAGCCTTAAACGAGTCCTGTCTTAATTCTTTTGTTTGAAATACTTGACAAGATTTTTTCCTGACCTTAAAGGCCTAGTAGTCAGCCTAGAATAAGGTCCTGCCTGTGAAGTACTTTGATTAGTTTAGAATAAAGTGCTTTCAGTACAGTTTTTTCTTCTGGCAAAATGAACTTTCCTTACTCTCTTCAGCAAAGCCACGAAGCTCTCAAGGGTCTCTTCTCCAAGTCCGTGGAAGACATAGCAGATATGTCTGTGCCGTCACCCGTGAAAGATGACAAAAAGTACCTGATTCGGATTTTGTTGGAGAGCTTTTCTTCTAATAAACTGGGGGCCCCCAATTGCAAGGTAATTTATAGGAGTTGTTTTAAAATACAGCCTAGGGGCGCCTGGGTGGCTCAGTCGGTTGAGCCTCCGACTTCGGCTCAGGTCATGATCTCACAGTGTATGGGTTCAAGCCCCGCATCGGGCTCCATGCTGACAGCTCAGAGCCTGGAGCCTGTTTCGGATTCTGTGTCTTCCTCTCTCTCTGACCCTCCCCCGTTCATGCTCTGTCTCTCTATGTCTCGAAAATAAATAAACGTTAAAAAATTTTTTTTTTTTAAATATAAAATACAGCCTAAAAACTTAAGATAATTTTATGTTTACGTGCTGAGTCATAAACCAGTGGTCCCGATGGGTTTTTCTTTTCCTGGTTTTTAATGTTGACACTTTTTTGGCCGTGGAGCCTATGTTAGTGAGGGGAGAAGCCGGGCCTGGCGTAAAGAGGTGCTTAGTCTAGTTCTTGTGTTTCAACCAGCCTTTCCTAAGGCCGCTGTGCCTGTTTGCCCAGGGGGAGAGGGTGGCGTATGGGCTGTGGAGAGCGGGACCCCGCGGGGGTGCCCGCCTGGTGGGAGAAGAGCCCCCCCCCCCCACCCCTGCCCCGGGCCGTGTGTCCCCGGCGCTCCCTGCTCGGTTGGGCTGGTCTGGTGCGGTGAGAAGAATACTGTCACTCGGGTGTTGGGCAGCATTTCCTTTTTTTGGCCAGTGTCTTCCTGAAGCGTTCCTGTCAAGGAACGCTAAGCAAAGAGTCATCGTGTCCCCAGAAGAGCACCCGTGCCACATCTCTTCCCACCGAACCTGAAGGTGTCGTAGCTGAGGTGTAGCTGTTTTCTTTAACACATGAGCTGATTTTTGGATTTTTGAAACGTGTGTATTTTTAAGTTTTTAAATGTTTATTTCGAGAGGGAGAGACAGAGCGTGCACGCATGAGAGCGCAAGAGCGAGGGAGGGGCGGGGGGAAGAAAATGCCAAGCAGGCTCCGCACGTCAGCGCAGACCCCAACGTGGGGCCCGGTCTCACGAACCATGAATCTCACGATCGTGACCTGAGCCGAAATCAGGAGTTGGATGGATGCCCAGCCGAGCCACCCAGGTGCCCCTAAATGCGTAGTAAGTGATAACTCGCTTACTGGTAACACTCTGCGTATTTTGTATATACAGGCAATGCTTCACGGGCCTTTTAACCCTTATGAACTGAAGTGTCACAGTTTGACCAGAATCTCCAAGTTCAGGTATGATTAGCTTACGTTCCCCGTGGGTTCCTTTTTCCTCTGCTCCCCTGTTTATAGAGCTTTTCGGAAACTAATCTTTATGTCTAAGCTCTTGGGACGTTCCCTTTTCCAGCTCCTTCTCTTTCTCTCCTACCTCCAGATCTGAGGTACTCTTTGTCTCTTACATGAAAGCTGTTCTGTGTAAGACCTTTTTGAGAATCTTCCAACCAAGGCTTCATTTTTTCTGTATTGTTATTCATTCAGCGACCCTGTGAATGCCACTGTGTTCTGGGAACTGTTTATGGTTTGAGGGGAACAATAGTGACCAAAACGCACTCGGTGTGATTCCAAAATTGTGGGTCCGGGGCGGGTGGTGTGTGAGGGAAAACTGGTCCTCCCGGGATGGGTTGGTGAGGCTCTTGAACATCATGAAAGCATCTCGGAGGGGCCCCTGACCACACCCGGAAGGCCACAGAGGTTTCCAGAGATCCTGTGACGGGAGGAATGCAGGGGAGGCTGAGGAGCAGCAGTGAGGGGCGGTGAAGGCTGGCTGAAGGCGTTGGCCTCGCTGTGACCCTGCACTTCTGAATAAGTGTGTGAGGCTGGAGGGAGGGCGGAAACGGAGGGGCCGCAGAGCTGTGTGGTGAGGGCGAGCTCCAGAAGCGAGGTCTCGACATCTGAAGCCAGTTGGAAAATCTTACCGTGCCCTTTAAACAATCGCTTGGCTACAAGGTAAACTGACGGCTGGATGCCTAGAGCAGGCGCCTCTTGGAGCCGTGAGGGGTGCAGCGCTCGGGCCCACCGGCCCTTTGCTGGAGCCTGCGGTTCCGAAAGGTTGGCAGGGGGTCTGTGGGCGCTTGAAGGTGTGCGGAGCACGGTAGGAAGAACGCACCGGATCTCGGAGGAGGAGGGTGTCAGGCAGGAGCGTACTTCTGAGGCTGCCCACTGCTGGGATCCCGGGTGGGGACATCGTGGGCCACGCTGAGTCCCCGGCAGGAGGTGCGGAAACAGACAACTTCACGAGAGCTCCCGGGTGGGGTCGGCAGGCCGGTGTGAGAGTAGAGTCGGTGACACTGGAAGGGGAAGAGCGGAGGAGGGCCTTCCGAGTGGCCCCGGGGCCTCTGCTGGCAAGCGAAGGGGGGGCCGGGGGCCCGCCTGCGCCGTAGCTGATGGCCTCCAGGTTGGGAGCGCGGGACCTGGCCCCTGGGACGGAGGTGGCGATCTGGGCCTTGTCGGCACGCGGGTGTCGCTCGAGGCCGAGGCCTGCGAGAGACGAGGGTGGGAGCCGGGGGTCCCGGGCGAGAAGAGGAGGCGCCAAGGAGCGCTGGGACGTTAAGAGGCTTTCACCTGTTGAGCGTTGCGCTCGCGCGCTTGCCTGTGTCTGTCGTGCCAGCTGCGGGTTGGACGGAGCGCGCTGCCCCGTGGGCGGCTCAGCCTCGGTCTCCTGCCGACGCCCCTTTCAGGTGTGTTTGGATCGAGAAGGAAAGCATCAACTCTGTCATCATCAGCGACGCCCCTGAGGACCTCCACCAGAGGATGCTCGTTGCGGCTTCCCTGTCAGTCAACGCCACCGGTGAGTGGGGCTGTGTTCACTTGCCGCGTGCTCTTCTCCCTGCGCCGCTCTGTTACCAGGAGTGGTTTGTCCCGTGATTACAGCGAACGCGTGTATCTGTGCCACAGTTGGAGGCCGTTCTCTGAGCGCGCCGGCCGCTGCGGGGCTAAGAGATAGAGCGTCACCTTTCCTTTTATACGAGGGCGCGGGTGTCGGTTTCTTGACGGGTCGGTCGTTTGGTACATCATGCTTGTCCCCAGAGTAGAACAGGGCTTGGCCCTGGGACAAAGCCGATGGCCCAGTGAGAAGGAAGGGGGGGAGAGGAGAGGAGAGCAGGCAGACAGAGGTCCCCGGCAGGTCTGATGGCGTCCGCTGTGGGGTGCCGTGGGGCGCATCCATGGGGTGGACTCCGCGGAGCGGGGGACGCGGGACGGGGGGTGTGCCAGGAGGGCGCGGGGTTCTGCAGAGCGACTCTCGCCCCTGACGCTGCCTTTGTTGCCCGTCCCGCAGGGTCCACCATGCTGCTGAGAGAGACCTCTCTGATGCCGCACATCCCTGGCCTCCCGGCTCTCCTCAGTGTGCTCTTTGCACCCGCCATGGAGCTGAGGTGCGGGGCTCGTCGTCCTTTCGTCCGGGCTTCGCGGAGCGAGGACCCGGGTGGGCGAGCGCACCCCTGTGCCCCCTCCCCTGGAGAGGAGACCCAGAACCCCGGCCGCGCCTGCCTGGGCGCGATGGGAGCGGTTGCCGCGGGGACACGCCTGCAGTGGGCTGGGAGAGAGCTCCCGTCCCGCGGGGCTTGAGTGAGAGAGGGGCTGGAGGAGGGACAGGAGGAGCTGGGAGCGGGCTCGGGGCGGGCGTCCTGTTGGAGAGGGGCCGCGGTGTGACTCTGCTCTCAGGCTCCCGGCTGGCTGTCCGCGAGACGCCTGGTTCCCCCCCCCCCCCCCCCCCCCCCCCCCGCGCTGGTGACCATGGGGGAGGAGGTGCACTGCTGTGTCCTACTGGTGTAGCTCTTTTTGATGCCTCGACCAAACAGTGATTTCTCCTGGAGGCTGTAGCGGAGAGGGCGGTGAGCTGGGGGGAAAACTCGGGGCACCCTTATGTGGGGACACGTGAGCTTTTCACTTGAGAGTTGGGGTGTTGCCGGGGAAGCACTCGTGGGCGTCTGCAGAGGGCGGCGGCTGCGGAGAAACGGGGTCTGGTCTCTGGGAAGGCCGCACGCCCCCCCGGGACCACCCGACCCTGCCGCTTGCTCGGCCCTCTCTCCATACACCTGCTCGGTCTGCCGGTGTGGCCTCAGATGGTGCTTGTTGCAGTGTAGACGACAGCTGAGTAGGGTCTTGCTTCCCACTGAAAGCGTGTGTTCCTTAGAAAAATCTGGAAAAAGCTGAATGGGAAAAAAGTAGTGTCATCATTTTTAAACGTTTAGCGTATTTATTTTCAGTATATTTTTTGTTTTTAGGTGTTTGTCGTACTGCGTCCTTTTCCACAGATACAGGCATTTTCATATTACGACGTCTTTGTAAATACCCGTTTTAGTAATTGCAGAGTGGACGTAAAATGGCTTTTATAAACACTGCCCTACTCTAGTCACATATGTATTTGTTCCCAACCCACTCTTGTCCCCAAAGGATTTAATACGCCTTTAAATGTTGGAATTGGGCTTCTCTCTAATTTTGCCATAACGAGCTGATAAATATCTTGATGAATGGGGTGTCTTCTGAGTCCTCCGCGGGGCGGACAGACCTGTAAAAACTGCAGCACGTGTCGTTGTCTAACAGGGAAGGGCGCCACCGTGTGGGAGCAGGGGCACGGCTCCGGGAATACCCGGACGCTGCACTGTCCTTGCCTCTTACTAGACCAAGCTCCTGCTTCGATTTCCCTCTAAATGGGCTCTCTTGGAGGGTTTGTGTGACTCCGGGTATTAGTTTCAAATCTTCAAAGCGCAAGTGGTTACGTTATAGAGACACTCAAGAAATGTGGAAATCGATGGTATTTAAATCACCATCTTTCTAGAACAAAAACAAGCGTCAGAGGGGGAAGGTAGTACTTTGCACGTAGCCCATACTTCACGCTCGTTTTGTTGAGTTTAGGTTAAGGGAGCCAGAATGGGGCGCCTTCTGTGGCCGCGTGGGGAACGCCGGCGGTCCGAACACGGAGGCTCCGCCAGGTGGGCCCAGAGGGGACGGTGGCCTGCGCCTCGTCACGGGAGGCTGCCTCTGGTCAGCTGGGGGAGCCTTTTGTAACTTGTGGAGTCAGCAGCAGCTGTGCTCGAGGAGCTTGCGGGGGACGCGATGGTTGACATGGGCGCACTCGGCCTTCCCCCCGCACCGGGCGCCCCGGCCCCAGCGGCCCTCGGTGCGGGGTCTGCGCCATCCTGGAGGCCACCCGGGGAGGAGAACTCTTCCAAAACAGCGGCCCTCGGTGCGGGGTCCGCGCCATCGACGCTGGAGGCCACCCGGGGACCACGGGGAAGGTCTGCCATCTCCAACATGGCGTCCGTGGTGGCGGGAGGCGAGGGAGAAAAAGGTCCCTTCGGAGAGGATGAGGAGGGACTTTATTCCCGCACTGGGCGGAGAAAAGGGAGGGCCACGGTCCCCTCTCCCGTGCCTGGTGGCCGCTGACCAGCTGCAGCTCACGAGCCCGGTGACTGAGCCCTGGAGGTGCTGGCTCCCCTGTCGCCTCTGCCTCCGGTCGCCCTTCGGCGCACCTGCCCCCGGGTGGGCTTCGCCTTTCCTGCCGCCCCCGCCCCGGGGTGCTTCCGCGTCGAGAGCCTGCTGGAGCGTTGTCCTCTGCGCCGGTGGCGAGCCCGGCGTCTCCAGGAGCGCATTCTGCTGGCCGCCCTCACCTCCCGCCGGGGTCCTCATGGCTGGGCAGGGGGCGGTGGGGAGGGCTCCATGGGGCAGGGGTGCTGCGGAGGCCGGGGGAGGAAAACTCTTCCAAAACAACAGAAAAGCCCCGCCAGGCAAACCCGTTAATGGATGACAGCAGTGGATTAAAAGGGAACTTTCGCTCTCTCACCGTTTGTTCCGCTGACTGGCCGCGTGACAGATCAGCCATCAGCCCTCTGGTTGCTGTGGCAGGGATTCAGCGGCCGCCAGGGACAGCCCCGTGGTGAGCGGGTCTTCAGCAGGAGGCCCGAAGGCTCCCGTGGAAACCCTACCTCCGCCCTCCTGCTCACGTGGCTGGTGGCCCGGGGCCTCGGCTTCTGCTCGCCAGGGCCTCTGCGGGTGGCGTCTGCGAGGGCTCGTCGGGGCTTCCTTGCGGCCTGGTGGTTGGGTGCCCACGGCCAGCATCCTGACAGAGCTGAGTGGAAGCCGTGTCCCCTTTGATGAGCGACCTCCGAAGCGTTCCACGGTGAGATTTGCTCCGGCCACTGTCCCACTCAGACCCGAGGCCTGGCATCCAAGACCCCACTTCTCACTGGAAAGCGTCCGCTTTGCACCATGAAAACAGCACGTAAGATGTGCGCTCCTGACCTCCCTGTCTGGACGGCATGCCGCCTTCTGTGAGCCGACGTGTCGTCTGAATTGTTCAGTGTAGTCGTGGACCGTTTTTGTAATTTAAAACATCTTCACTTGATCTTAGCCAAAAGGCCGAGAAGCGATTGTAATTTAAAACATCTTGATCTACCTCTGTTTTTAAAAAGCTGGAGAAAATTGGGGAATACAGCAAAGGTGTCTTTTTTTTTTTAATTTTTCTTTGATGTTTATTTATTTTTGAAAGAGAGACAGAGTGAGAGGCAGAGGGGCAGAGAGAGAAGGAGTCACAGAACCCGAAGCAGGCTCCAGGCTCCGAGCTGTCAGCACAGAGCCCGACGCGGGGCTTGAACTCACCGAGTATAAGATCATGATCTGAGCTGAAGTCGGACACTTAACCGACTGAGCCACCCAGGCGCCCCAAAGGTGTCTTTAAGTATTGGAAGCGTGAGGTGACGGGAATGTAGAGCGGGAGGGGGTGCTGTCGGGTCTGGTGGGAAGGCTGTGGCGGCAGGTAGACCTGGGCTCCCTGGCTGGCATGCCCCCTGCTGCCCGCCCCGGGGCATGCCAGGTGCCCCTCCAGCTTCTGACGCGTCCCCACCTGTAAAGAAGGGCAGTGGTGAGCTCGCGGGCGCAGCACGGTGCCCGGAGACGGTAGCTGCCGTGAGGGATGTCCATCCTGCCCTGGCCGCTCCTGGCAGCATCGCGGGGAAGCCGAAGGAGGCAGAAGGTCCTTCCCCGGGGAGTGGCCTTGGCAGGATTTGGAAATCTCAGTAGACTTTGAACACACACAGTTGTCCCTCAAACAACACAGCCTACTGTTGACCGGAAGCCTTACTGATAACCTGGGGTAGGTGCACACGCTTTGTCTGTTCTATGTGTTTACGTACTGCATTCGCACAATCAGGGAAGCTAGAGAAAAATGTTTTGTTTTTTTTTTTTAATTTTTTTTTCTTAACGTTTTTATTTTATTTTTGAGACAGAGAGAGACAGAGCGTGAACAGGGGAGGGGCAGAGAGAGAGGGAGACACAGAATCCGAAACAGGCTCCAGGCTCTGAGCAGTCACCACAGAGCCCGACATGGGCTCGAACTCATGGACCGTGAGATCATGACCTGAGCCGAAGTCGGACGCTTAAGC
Organism: Panthera leo; assembly: GCF_018350215.1. Lineage (NCBI taxonomy): Eukaryota > Metazoa > Chordata > Mammalia > Carnivora > Felidae > Panthera > Panthera leo. The sequence goes on from NC_056684.1 coordinate 144,909,535, forward strand.
GACCAAGCCACCCGGGCGCCCCGAGAAATGTTCTTTTCAACAGATGCCCCCCAAATTTTCCAGTGTATTCATTGAAAAGAATCCACATATAATTGGAGCTGCTCAGTTCAAACCTGTGTTGTTTAAGGGTGGACAGTACTTTGCAGATTACTACGGTGCACGTTGCAGAATATTTAAGGGAACATTTTTATATGGAGGCTTCAGACTGACTAGAGGAACTATGTTTCCTTCTTTGGCTCGTGTAGACAGCTGTAAAGTACGAGCTTGCAGGACAGGCTCCTCTTCTGTTGTATTTACTTTAAACGTCATTGTCTGGAGAAGTTGGTTCTAACAAGCATAGCAGTTGTCAGCTTCCATAAACGTGAGCTCCTTTACGTAAGCTGTCTCCGAACGGTTTGCTCGTCTGGCGTGTCCTTGCTGTGTCTGCACCGAGCCCGCTTGCTTGGATCCTGTCGTGACTTTTGCTGTTGTCGGTCTGAGTTTAAATGTGGTTACAAAGGAAGTAAAAATATTTCTGTGGTCCTAATTACTGTGTCTTAGGGTCCCGTAAGTTTTTCGGATCCTCAGAAAAGAACGAAAGCTGGTGTTTTAATTACCTTTATTGATTTCAGGTGTAGGGCAGATGAGCAGGTGTGGGTCAGTTCCAGGCTGAATATCTGGGGACCGTCCGTGGTGATGAGCATGTGTTGCCACATGTGAGGGCCACCGATGAGCAGCCGTTAGTCGTACTGTTGGTGACCCGGGCTGTTATCTGTGTTCTGGAAAAGTTTTGTATAAACTGAAATAATTGTAAATGATATTCTATGAAAAACGTGGGGAGCATAGTGTTTATAAAGGAACACTTCAGCGATCATTTTGTATAGCGAATGCTCAGCTCCATATTTACCAGTCTGAATTCTGGGTCTTTGATTTCACTTGAAGTGGGATTCTCTTTCATTTTCATTGAAGTGAAAAAGGTCTGTTGTGTGTGTATGTATATCTTTAGGACTAAGAAAAAAGCTCTTTTTTTGCCTAGATTATTTTCATCAAAACGTTGTTGATTAAAAAAAACAAAACTTGGGGCGCCTGGGTGGCTCAGTCGGTTAGGCGTCCGACTTCGGCTCAGGTCACGATCTCGCGGTCTGTGAGTTCGAGCCCCGCGTCGGGCTCTGTGCTGACGGCTCAGAGCCTGGAGCCTGCTTCCGATTCTGTGTCTCCCTCTCTCTCTGTCCCTCCCCCGTTCATGCTCTGTCTCTCTCTGTCTCAAAAATAAATAAACATTAAAAAAAAAACCTGATATTAAAAAAAACCAAAACTATTGATATAAATTATGGGAAAAGGTATTTCATTTTATTTTTTTATTTTTATATGTTTTCATTTATTTTTGAGAGGGAGAGACACATACAGAGCACAAGCCAAGAAGGGGCAGAGAGAGAGGGAGACACAGAATCTGAAGCAGGCTCCAGGCTCGGAGCTGTCAGCACAGATCCCCACGTGAGGCTCGAACTCACAAACCATGAGATCATGGCCTGAGCTGAAGTCCAATGCTTAACTGACTGAGCCACCCAGGCACCCCAATATCTGTTCATTTTATATTGTCGAGCCTGTTCTGGGCTGTGGTGCTGTCATTTAATCTAACATCTGGGGTGAAAGAAGGAGCCCACGGGCCGAGGAAGGGTCTCCATGGGAGGAGCCTGGCAGAGAGGCCTGTAGGGAAGCCGGGGGAGCTGAAGCCTGGCGCAGGGGTGGAGGGAGAACGTGGGTTTGAGATGACCTGGGGGAGCGAAGCGGGCACTGGATGCTGCGTGGCTCGCAGCAGGCTCTGGTTTTTCTCAAAATGGCACAGGAAACCACCCTTAAGACTGGGTTTGTTTCTGTTATGATGATGGGAAGAGAAAAAAAAATCCTGGGTCTGTTTTGAAAAACTAACACTCTCTGCTGCGTGGGAGCCAGACTGGAAGAAGCAGGAGTAGGTGTGGGGAAGATGGGTCAGAAAGGGATCGCATGAGTCTAGGTGCAGAGTGGCGATGGCTTGGACCAGGCTGATGGCAGCTGAGATGGAGGGGTCACCAGGTTTAAGGATGTGTTGAACATGGAAGTGACAGGGCGTGGTGCTGGAGGGAGGGGGCAGGTTTTGGTTAAAGGAGGATATAACGCTCTGTGTCGTGTGTACAGCTGTTTCAGGGTAGGAAGGTGGGACATAACATCTTGTAAGCTTCTAAGTGCTAGACTTGTTTCACAAGCCATAAATATTCTGTGGAAACCTCGCTAATAAGAATTTAACCCATGGGAAGAACTCGAAGGAAGGAAAAGACTGAATGTGATAAAATAGTCAATATGTTCTGTGCTGCAGTGAGAAATAGAAACCTAAATAACGGACTGATAAACACGTTTACCGTCCTTATAACTACATAGCCTCTGTTGTTTCTGATGTAAACACCGGAAGAGAAAATGCAAAAATAAACAAAATTAGTTGCTGTACGAGGTCTGGCAGAACAATGATTTTATTGGCCAGTTCCTTTAACGTTGAAACAATGGGTTAACAATTTCAAAATACTAACTCTTCTCAAAACTTTTCATTTAGGGTTGATCGGGATGGAAAAAACTATACTGGAGTCCTTTGTGGTTTGGGGTGGAATCCAACCACGGGGGCCCCTATCCTGCCAGAGCATGACATTGAGCTAGCATTTGATGTTCAGTTCAACGTGGAGGATATCATAGAGGTAAGACTGACTCATCAGCACTGTAGTGGTTGTCTGTCTGTCTCTCTCTCCCTCTCTCTCTCCCTCTCTCTCTCCCTCTCTCTCTCCCTCTCTCCCTCTCTCCCTCTCTCCCTCTCTCCCTCTCTCTCTCCCCCCCCCCCCCCCCCTTTCTCGGTTGGTTTGTACACCCATTTAACCGCACAGTGTCTGACACGGACCTTTACTTACTTACTTACTTACTTACTTACTTATTTATTTATTTATTTATTTATTTATTTATTATCAGTTATTTTATTTTATTTTATTTTATTTTATTTATTTTATTTTTTTTTAATTTTTATTTATTTATTTATTTTTTAAACGGACCTTTAAATACAGACCTACGTCTCTGGCCCCAGAGGTGCTTGCTGTCCCTTAACCTGCCTATTTTACTTCCCTTTTCTGTAGGAAGTAGCTTCCCAATAGAGACGGTGCTCTCTGAATTTCTCCTGTGGGATCTCTGGGCACAGGAGGCTTTTCTGGGCAGTGGGAGTAAACACCAGGCCAGTAGGACTGCTGGGGATCTCTGTCCACGCCTCCCTCCAGGTCCGGACTAGCTGCACATCCTTGCTGGTCCGCGGCGGGAAGCGAGGAAGCGGAATCCTGCTCTCGGCTTCATCCTCTCGACAAGGGTGGACGGCCTGCTGAGCGCGTAGCGGTGCGGCCGCGTGTGTCTGTGCGGGGCCGGGACGCGATCAATGTAGCGGGCAAGGTTAAGCACTTAGAAACTTAGGGAGCAGGCTGACAAAGTAATTTTATGGCTTTTGAATCTGATAATGAAAAACGTGGGCTTATGTTTTATATGCTTGTGTTTTTTATAGTTCGTTGTTCTAGTAATTCAGTTTTGGTACATTTAGAAAGTAAGAAAGCTGGTCTTCCACCACAGGTAGTTTGAACGGCGCCGCTGTAAAGTACGTGGCCCTTTTTCTTCTCAGAAGTTGCACGAACTAGGTGAGGTCGGCGTAACTGCGTAGAAGGGGGTGGAGGAAGAAGGCAGGCGCTATGGTGAGCTGCGCCGAGCCCGCCCTTATCCCCCAGGCTGCTGTGGTTACAGTTGTCGGTGTTTTCATTTTATTGACTTAACTTTCACTCTAAGGTGTTTGGGGGCTTAAAAATACTCCTTAATAGTCCTAATTGTAAAATATAAAACTTCAAGAAGTAAATATAGGAGAAAATCTGGATGGCCTTGGATTTGGCAGGGAGTTTCGGGATGCAACACCTAAAGTACAGTCTGTGAAAGAAGAAAGGAGAAGCTGAACTTTGTCAAAATTAAAACCTGCTGTGCCAGAGACCCGGCTAAGAGGATGAAGAGATGGGCCGTTCGCGAGGAGCAAATGCTTGCGGATCATGTACGTGATAAAGGACTTTTATCATAATACGCAAGCCAGTCATTAAAAACGTAAGTAAGCGAAAACATGGACAGCAGTGTCCTATTCACGAGGAAATGCGAGTTAAGACCGTGACGTACGTCCACGTGCCTGTTAGAATGGCTGAAATCCAAAAAACTGACAACAGTGCTGGCGAGGATGTGAAGCAGCAGGGACTCTGGGGACGCAGAAAGGAGGTAGAGCTTTAGAAGACAGAGCACACATCCATCGTGAGACCCGACAGTCCCACCTCAAAGTGTTTCTCTAAGAGATTTGAAGACTCACATCCACAGAGAATCCATTTGGGAATGTCGATTGCGTCACTCGTCGTTTTTAATTGCTGAAAGTTGGAAGCAGCCAAGATGTCCTTCAACTGGGGAGTGCAGGATACCCGTGGGATGGGATGCTCTTCAGCACTTCAGAGGAATGAGTGGTTGATTCATGCAACGACACAAACAAGTCTCTCTTAAAACTTCTTTTAATGTTTATTTTTGAGAGAGAGAGCGGGGGCGGGGGCAGAGAGAGAGGGAGACACAGAATCCGAAGCAGGCTCCATGCTCCGAACTATCAGCACAGAGCCCGACGCGGGGCTTGAACCCGCCAACTGTGAGATGATGAGCCCTCCAGGCACCCCATGGATAAGTCTTAAATGCGAGTTTCCGAGTAGGAGAAGCCAGGACTCACGGGCTACTATTTTAAGAGTCCATTCACGTGACATTCTGGGGAAGGCTAAACTAAAGGACAGAGCGGATTGGTGGTCACTCCAGAGCAGAAAGGCTGCTCTCTGGGATGTTCAGCTGGTGGATGCGTGACCCCATGTGCTTGTCAACCCACACACAGGCTGCCCCTCACGGAGGGGAACTAAGGTGTGTGATTGAAACACACACACACACACACACACACACACACACACACACACATGGATTTTGGGTAATTGCGTTGAGGAGAAAAGGAGCTTTGGAAGACAGTGTTATGACTGAAAACAGTCAGGCTGCAGCACATAAACACTGCTCTCTCTCAGTCCAGCCGCTTCACTCTGGAGGTGTTTACACGGGACTGAGGCTGAGCGGCCGGTACATGGATGTGCGAGCTGGGTTGCTCACCGGACAGGAGTTCCAGACGAGCAGGGAAGGCTGGAATGGACCCTGGGATACGGGATGACCCGGACGCTCATCAGTATGAGCACGTGTGACCTCTCCATGCACCAGTGCGTGCGCGTGCGTCCGTACGGCTCTGTACACATGCGTGTACCGACCGCCTGCCCTGTGAAGGCCTAGAGGCTGTGACACCCCCAAAGCCACCAGCACACCGGATGCCCAGACTCTGGTTTCTGACAGGATTTTCCGGGAGAAGGAAGCGGGCTCCTTGGAGAAATGGCTCTCCTGGGGCTGGAGCAGGGAAAACAGAGGGTGAGGCGTGGGGCTTCCTGTAGCGCCAGGAAGTAAACAAGTGCTCGGAGCTAGAGGACAGGGCACGTCGAGGGGCCGCAGGGCCAACCGAGAGAGCCCCACTGGCCAAAGCTGCCGCGGTTTGGGCGGCAAAATGAACAAAGCAGTACTGGATTATAACCCAGGAGGGTAAGATGATTATTTGCGTGTCCGTAAGGTCATAAAGAAATGGTGGAATAAACAAATGAGGGAGAAGAGACCGGTCTTCATACCGGAGGATTCCCAACAGGGTCTGTGGATCCCTGCCTCCAGGAAGTGGAGCGTCATCTGCCCCCAGACCTGACTGTGAGGGTGGACTGGACTCGGTTATGTGCGTCCAAGCAGAAGAGGAGGGGTGGAAGAGGTGTGATTAGACTGAAACGTCAGAACCTTTCTTGCTGATTTTCAGTGGTTTCTTTTGTTACTGTTCCTTAAACTACAGTAGTGGTGATTGATGTTATTTGTGTTGTTTTAATAATTTGTTCCAGAAACCGTATTGATGATAGTCATAAGAGTATGAACTCTGAACGCTAATGAAGTATTTAAATGTGGAACGGAATTCAGTTACAGAACCACATGAATGTTGGTGTTGCCATTTATTTACAGATCAATATTCTCAGGGCTGCTGTTAACAAGCTAGTGTGCGACGGACCCAATGGGTCGAAGTTTCTTGGGCCAGAAAGAATCGCACAGTTACAGGACAGCGCTCGTCAGAAACTTCTAGGGTAAGTTGTCCACCTTAGAAAAGGTGTTAAATATGCAAAGCTGTCCCAGCTGTCGGGAGAAAGGCTAGCTTTAGTTTACACTCTTCGTTTTTTTACGTAACCATATTTTTCTGTGGACTTCGTGCTGAGGTTGGACATACATAAGGTGCACGGGGCGTCTCGGTATTTGCCCAGGGGACCGACGCCCAGATCAGAAACGATGCTAGAAAACAGGAAAAGTGCTCCTGAAACCAAAAGAAATCCCCCTAGAATGTACACGGGAAGGTGCGGAATATCACCACGATGCCAGATGCTGCTTGCCCTCCACGGGACACTGCCTCGGGCAAGGAAGGGCCAGTGCCCGGTGTCCCTGTTACCTCACAGCCACCGTTGGCAAGGGTGACCTCGTCCTGACCAGCCGTCCAGTGATCGTAGTGCATTCGTACAGTTGTGCCAGCCTCCCCACGGCTCAGTGGTACAGCATTTCTGTCCTCCCCGAAAGTTCACTCGTAAACGGTTTAAAACTGGATTGGGGTGGGGGCGCCTGAGCGGCTCAGTCGGTTAAGTGTCCCACCTCGGCTCAGGTGATGGTCTCATAGTTCACAGGTTCGAGCCCTGTGTGGGGCTCTATGCTGACGGCTCAGAGCCTGGAGCCTGCTTCGGATTCTGTGTCTCCCCGTCTCTCTGCCCCTCCCCTGCTTGCGCTCTCAAAAACAAATATTTAAAAAAAACTTTTAAACTGAATTAGGGTGATTGTCGCACAGCTCTGTAAATTTACTAAAATTATGGAATTACAGACTTAAAATTGATGAATTCTGTAGTAAATAAATTATATCTCAACAAAGCTGTTTTAAAAAACATAAGTTGTTTTTTGCTCATCTGTAAAGCACGTCTGTTCCCACCCTTGGCTGCCACTGATCTGCGCTCGGTCTCTGAAAACCTTATGTACGAGGAATCGGGTTTTTTTCCCTTTTTAATCTGGCTTTCTTCACTTAGCATAACAGGTTTGCGATTCATCCGTGTCATAACACGTTTGTTCTTTTCTGTCGCCGGGTGATGCTCCGTTGTGTCTGCGCCACACTCTGTTCCGCGGCGGGTGAGGCGCGTGGATCGTTCCCGGTGTCGGGCTCTGTTGAACGGCGCGGCCGCGAAGGGTCGTGTAAAGTCTCAGGTGAACGTTTATCTTCAGCTCTCGGGTAGATGTCTGGGAGTGCCGTCGGTACGCTGCGTGGTGAGTCTGTGTTCGCCTTTTAAGGACCGGCCACATGGTTTCCCACGGTGACTGCTGTGTTACGTTCCTGCCAGCAGCGCATGTTCCAGTTTCTCCACGTCCTCGCCAGCGCTCGGCACCGTCCGGATACTTCTTTATGGTCGACGGTCCGGTGGGGGTATGGTGGGAGTCGTTGTGGTTCCGACTGGTGTCTCCTCAGTGACTAATGATACAGAGCATTTGTCCATATCCTCGCTAACCAGGTGTATATTTTTTGGTGAGATATCTGTTCAAATCTTTTACCCAGTTTTTAAATCGAGTTGTCTTGTTTGTGAGTTTTAGAAATTCTTTATAAATTTTAGCTGAAAGTTTCTTCGCAGATATGTAATTTGCAGATATTTTCCTGGTATTTTGTCTTTTCATTTTCTTAATGGTATCTTCTGAAAAATACAAGTTCTTAGTTCTGATGACCTCTGCTTTATCTTTTTTTTTAAAAAATGGATTATGCTTTTGGTGTTGTCATATCTGAAAAATCTTCGCTAAGCCCAAAGTCATAGAAGTTCTGTTCTCTATTTTCCTCTCTTACATTTACTTGGTGTATTTAGGTTTTTGGTCTGTTTTGAGATGACACTTGTGTAGTATGGTATGAGGTGCAAGAGTCTGAGTTCATTTTGTCATAGCTGAACATCCGTTTGTTATAACCACATTGGCTGGAAAGCTCTACTTTCCCTACTGAATTGCCTTGGCACCTGTCAAAAATCAGTTGGCCACAAATGTTGTAAAGGTTTGTGCCCGGACTTCCTGTTTCTTTTTGCTTATGTCTGTCGTACGCCAACATGGCATCATCTTGATTGCCAAAGCTTGAAATTGGGTAACGTTAGTCTTCCTATTTTGTTCTTGTTTTTTCAAAATTATGCTTACTATTCTAAATTTTTTTCTTAATGTTTATTTACTCTTGAAGGAGAAAGATAGAACGTGAGTGGGGGAGGGGCAGAGAGAGGGAGACAGAATCCGAAGCAGGCTCCAGGCTCTGAGCTGTCAGCACAGAGCCCGATGCGGGGCTCAAACCCACCATCTGTGAGATCCTGACCTGAGTGAAGTTGGTTGCCCAGCCGACTGAGCCACTCAGGTGCCCCTATGCTTAACTATTCTAGATCGTTTTTTTCCCATATATATTGTATTCATTTGTTTAAAAAAATTTTTTTAATGCTTTATTTATTTTTGAGAGAGACAGAGACAGAATGTGAGTGGGTTAGAGGCAGAGAGAGGGAGACACAGAATCCGAAGCAGGCCCCAGGCTCTGAGCTGTCAGCACAGTGCCCGACGTGGGGCTCGAACCCACAAACTGTGAGATCATGACCTGAGCCGAAGTTGGATGCTCCACTGACTGAGCCACCCAGGCGCCCCAGTGTTTTAGTGTTTGGGTTGCTATTGTGAATGAAATTCTTTTACTTTTGTTTTTGGGCTGTTCCTTGCTAAAAATGAAGAATTGATTTTTACGTATTGGTTTTATCTTGTGACTCTGTAAAAGCCATTAGTATAGTAGTTTTTGTAGATTCTTCAGGTTTTCTCTCTCACATACAGGGTTATATTTACAAGCAAAGACAGATTTTCTTCTTCCTTAGTGACCTGTTATGCTCCGATTTTTTTTTCTTGTTTTATTATATTGGCCATTGCAGTGCTGAATGGAAGTGGTAAGGCAAACAGCTTTGTCTTCTTCGTCCAGTTTTAGGGAGAAGGCATTTAGTCATCCACTGTTAATGTATGATGTTAGCTGTCGGGTTTTCATAAAGGCTCTTTTATCAGGTTGAAAAAGATCCTTTCTGTTCCTCGTGGGCTGAGGGCTGTTATTAGGAAAGGAGGTGCATTTTCCCAAGTATTTTTTTCTGTCTATGAGGTAAGCATGGCTTTTTTTTTTTTTTCTTTTCATTCAGTTTACATGGTATATTGTATTAATTGGTTTTTGGATGTTAAAGCCAGCCTTGCATTTCTGTTTTGCATTCCACTTGGTATATAATCCTTTTCATAGATTCGTAGATTGGTTGCAACATGTTTTTATTAAGGATTTTTTCACCTGTATTCGTGAGGGTTGTTTCTTTGTAGTTTACTTGTGATATCTTTGTCTGATTTGGTATCAGGGTAAAACTGGACTCTAAGAATGGGTTGGGAAGTGTTCCCTGCTACTCTTGTCTGTGAGTGTTTGTGTGAGATTGGTATTATTTCTTCCTTAAATATTTGACAGAATTTTCCAATGAGGCCATCTGAGCGTGGACTTTTCTTTGTGGGGAAATTTTAAGTTACTAATTCAATTTCTTATATTTTAGGTGTATTCAGATTTTTCTATTTTTTTTTAAGTCAGTTTTGGTAATTTGTGTCTTTTAGGAATTTGTTCATTTAAAAAAATGTTTATTTTTGAGAGAGAGAGAGAGAGCATGGCAAGCAGGGGAGGGCAGAGAGAGGAAGAGAGAGAACCCCAGGCCCTGCACCTTCAGCACGGAGCCCGATGCTTGGCTTGATCTCATGAACCATGAGGTCATGACCTGAGCTGGAAACAAGAGTCAGATGCTCAACTGACTGAGCCACCCAGGCATCCCTGGAATTTGTTCATTTATTTTTATTTTTATTTATTATTCATTTTTTAAAATTTATATCCAAGTTAGTTAGCATACAGTACAATAATGATTTTAGGAGTAGAATACAGCGAGTCATCCCCTACATATAACACCCCGTGCTCAACCCCTCAAGTGTTCTCCTCAATGCCCCTTGTCCATTTAGCCCATGCCCCCACCTACCTCCCCTCCAGCAACCCTTAGTTCTCTATATTTAAGAGTCTCTTCTGTTTTGTTCCCCTCCCTGTTTTTATATTATTTTTGCTTCCCTTCCCTTATGTTCATCTGTTCTGTGTCTTAAAGTTCTCATATGAGTGAAGTCATATGATATGTGTCTTTCTCTGACTAATTTCACTTCGCTTAATACCTTCCAGTTCCATCCACGTAGTTGCAAATGGCCAGATTTCATTCTTTTTGATTGCCGAGTAATACTCCATTGTATGTATATACCACATCTTCTTTATCCATTCATCTGTTCATGGACATTTTGGCTCTTTCCATACTTTGCCTATTGTCGATAGGGCTGCTATAAGCATGGGGGTGCATGTGCCCCTTTGAAACAGCACACCTGTATCCTTTGGGTAAATAACTAGTAGCACAATTGCTGGGTTGTAGGGTAGTACTATTTTTAATTTTTTGAGGAACCTCCATACTGTTTTCCAGAGGGGCTGCACCAGCTGCATTCCCACCAGCAGTACCAAAGGGTTCCCCTTTCTCTGCATCTTTGCCCAACATCTGTTGTTGCCTGAGTTGTTGATATTAGCCATCCTTACTGGTGTGGGGTGGTATCTCATTGTGGTTTTGATTTGTATTTCCCTGATGATGAGTGATGTTGAGTGTTTTGTCATGTGTCTCTTGGCCATCTGAATGTCTTCTTTGGAAAAGTGTCTATATTCATGTCTTTTGCCCTTTTCTTCCCTGGATTATTTGTTTTTTGGGTGTTGAGTTTGATAAGTTCTTTACAGATTTTGGATACTAACTTTTTATGTGATATGTCATTTGTAAATATCTTCTCATGGCATTTGTTCATTTAAATTGACTTATTTATTGGCATAAAATTGTTCAGAATATTTTTATAATCCTTTTATTTTCTGTACAGTTGATAGTTGTGTTCCCTCTTTTGTTTATGATTTTGATAATGTGTGTCTCCTTTTTTTTTTTTTTTCTTGGTTAACTCAGCTAAAGTTTACCAATTTTGTCAGTCTTTTCAATTTCACTGATTTTTTTTTCCTCCTAGTGTTAATGTTTTTTCCTGTTTGTCGATGTTCACTCTTAAAATTATTAGTCCTTTACTTCTGATTACTTTGGATTTAATTTGCTCTTTTTCTAGTTGTACAACCTAGCACCTTTGATTATTGTTTTGAGACCTTTCTTTTCTGTCACAAGCATTTAAAGCTGTATGTCCCCTCTGTCACTGTTTTAGCTGCATCCCATATTTTCTGATCTATTTTAATTTTCACTCTTTTTTTTTTTTTTAATTTTTTTTTTTTTTAACGTTTATTTATTTTTGAGACAGAGAGAGACAGAGCATGAACGGGGGAGGGTCACAGAGAGAGGGAGACACAGAATCTGAAACAGGCTCCAGGTTCTGAGCTGTCAGCACAGAGCCCGACGCGGGGCTCGAACCCACGGACCGTGAGATCATGACCTGAGCCGAAGTCGGACGCTTAACCGACAGAGCCACCCAGGCGCCCCTTCACTCTTTTCAAAATATGCTCTCGTTTTCCTTGTGATGTATTCTTTGACCAAATGGGTAATTGTTTATAAGTATATTAATTTTCAGATATTTGGGGATATTTTCCAACTTTCCTTACATTGTTGATATATAATTTATTTCTGTGTAGGCAGTATACATACTTTCCATGATTTCCATATTTTAAAAAATTATTTTAATGTTTATTTTTCAGAGAGACAGAGTGTAAGTGGGAGAGGGTCAGAGAGAGAGGGAGACACAGAATCTGAAGCAGGCTCCAGGCTCTGAACTGTCAGCACAGAGCCCAGTGTGGGGCTTGAACTCATGAACTGTGAGATCATGACCTAAGCTGAAGTTAGACACTTAACCGACTGAGCCACCCAGGTGCCCCATGAATGATTTCCATATTTTAAAATTTATTGAGACTTGTTTTATGGCTTAGCATAGATATAGTCTTTCCTGGGAAGTGTTCCGTGATCACTTGAAAATTTGAATGTGTACCTGCTCTTGTGGGGTGGAAGCTTTGGTTGATGTTGGTTAGATCAAGCTGGTGAGTTGTGGCAGCCATCAAGTGTCTATCCTTGCTGATTTTCTCACTAGTTCTATGAATATTCAAAGTGGGGTATTGACATTTCTAGAATTATTGAATTATTTCTTCTTTCAAGTCTGTCAGCTTTTATGTTTTTGGGGCTATATTGTTTGATATGTATACATTCGTAATTGTTGCCTTTTCAGAATGTGCCAGTCCTTTGTCATTATGAAATAAATCTCTCTCTCTAGGAAGAGTTGTTGTCTTCTTCTTTTTTAAAAAATTTCTTTTAAAGAGAGAGAGAATGTGTGCCTGTCTGCGAGTAGGAGAGGGGTGGTGGGAGGGTGGGGAGGGACTCTCAAGCAGGCTGCATGCCCAGGGCAGAGCCTGTTGTGGGCTTGATCCCACGACCCTGGGATTGTGACCTGAGCTGAAATCAAGAGTTGGACTGAGCCATTCAAGTGTCCCAAGAGTTGTGTCTTAAAGTCTGTCAGATATTAATGTAGCTACCCTACCAGTCTGGTTTCTGTTTGCATGCACATCCTTTTCTGTCCTTTTACTTATAATCTATTTGCATCTTGGAATTTCTTCAAATATTTTTTTTTCTATGCCTTCCCTCATTCCCTAGGGCTCCTGTCACACCTGTGTCTGTACACTTGGTGTTGTCTTGCTGTGCTCTGAGTCTCTGGGCATTTGTTTTTCAATCTTTTTTCTCTCTGTTCTTCAGAGTAGTTAATTTCTATTGATTTGTCCTTCAGTTTCCTGCTTCTTTATCCTGACGTCTCAGACCTGCACGTGCTGGTCTGCTGTAAGGGATCTTCCATTTTAGTTCTTGTACTTTTGAGCTCTAGAATTTCTTTTTGGGTTTTTCTGTTTTTGATTTTTGTTGCAATTCTCTTTGAGTCATTGTCATCATATTTCCACGTATTTGTTAAAACGTGGTTTGCTTTAATTCTTCGTACATACTTAGCGTGGCTGCTTTGAGGTCCTGTGTGCTAAACCCATGTTTGGGCCCACTCACCTTCTTTTGGCTGCTCATTTTTCCTGAGTATGGGTCACACATTCCTGTTTCTGGGAGAATGTCTCAGTTTTTGGCTGAGAATTGGTCATTTTAGACGGTGCAGGGTAACAGGATAGGGTATTGATCCTGCAGGCTTCCGCAGGATACGTTTCCCTCCGTGTTGTCAGGCCACTGATGCCTGGGTTCTCTTTTTGTTTTTGTGTTCGTTGTCTTTTTTATTTTTCAGCCTGGCTTACTAGGAGTTGTCCTTGTGTCTGCACTGCTTAGTGCTGAGCCAGCGAGGGGTCAGAAGTTGTGCTTAGTTACCTAAGCCTTTAAGCTCCTGCCCTTTGCCGGTAGACGTATGTGTGGTTTGGGTGGTGCATCCAAGGTTCGGGTGGTTTTGAACTCTTCCCCAGTTTTTATGTTTTCCCAGGGCCTTCCTGTGCGCCACCTCCCAGTGGCCCAGGGCCGCGTGCCCGGCTCAGGGCCTCCATGGACTTTGTCTGCACGTGTGTGCAGCCTCCCCGCCGCCCCCCGGGTGTGTGTGTGCGTCTGGCCCTCTGGTGCTCTCACTCCAGGCTCTCCCTCTTGGGCTTCCACGTGGTCTGTTGTTCTGCTCTGGCCCCCAGCAGGACTGTGACCGAAGGCCAGTGGATCTGTGGGCTTTCTCTACGTCTTGCCTGTCAGGTGGACAATTTATGCTGACAGTGTTGCCACACAGGAGGGCCTTTCACCCCCTGCACCAAATCAGGGAAGCCCAGTCTGGCAGCGGAGATGCTGGTTTTCGTGGCCAGTCTGTCCCTGGCAACGCTTGGGTCCTAGGCCGCGCTGCTGGGGGCTATGGGCGGTGGCTGGGAGAAGCTGGCCCCACAGTTCACCTGAAGTCCGCAGTTTCTCATGAATCAGTGCTTCTCAGCTTGTTTGCTTTTCGTTAATTTCCAGAGCTTTTGAATGTTTGGGGTGGGGTTTTTTTTGACAATTTTGTCAAATTTCATAGTTGTTTCAGGTGGCAAGAAGATTTCCAGACCTCTTTATTCTGTCGTTGCTAGAAGTCTCTAGCTCTCTGCCTTTTTAAGCCGGTGGCATTCCCAGCTTGTCACAGGTGTCTAGAGTAGAGGGCAGAAAATACCCTGTTCCATCCCGTGACGCAGTGATGTGTGGTGACTGGGCACCTCCACTCGTGGGTGAGGGACGGGGAGAACGAGGGTTGGTCTTAACCCCTGCTTTGCTCCATTTTGTGCCTGGTTTTGAACGTACGGTAGATTTAAATGTCTGCTGGTTGTAAGTATGTAAATCTTGACCTTTAAAAAACTTATTGTAGTTATAATTCTGGATTTCAATCTTTTTTTAAATCCTAGTTACTGACTTTCTGGTTTTCAGTTACTGAGTATAATTAAGATGATGTATTTCTTCTTTAACTTGTAGTTTGTTCTGTCAGTCGAAACCAAGACAGAGAATTGTCCCTACGTGGCATGAAAAGCCGTACGAATGGAATCAGGTGGGTGAGAAATCGAGCGCCGTGCGAGCCGCCTGCCCGGGAGTGATGGGCTCGGGGGAGTGAGGGGCCCAGGGCAGGGGCTGTGGAGGGTCTGGAGAGACTAGAAAGGGACAGGCGATGTGGACGGTTCTGTTGAGTCATGGGGTAGCGTCACAGAGCAGACCGGCGGTCTCTGGATGGCGTGCCCTCTGTGATGCCCAGGCCGACTGTCCTGTAACTTGGGATGAAGCCGGGAGGAACATCTGGATCAGCTGTCGGGGCGCATCGGTGTTGCCTCCGTGTGCTCGGGCTGACAGCGTGCCACACACGGGGTGGCTTGAACAGCAGACGTTTATTGTCTCAT
The DNA here is from genome assembly GCF_018350215.1 of Panthera leo. Lineage (NCBI taxonomy): Eukaryota > Metazoa > Chordata > Mammalia > Carnivora > Felidae > Panthera > Panthera leo. The sequence goes on from NC_056684.1 coordinate 144,924,638, forward strand.
GGTTCCCGGAGGCCGGAAGTCAGAGGTCAGGGCACCAGCACGGCCGGGTTCTGGTGAGAACCCCTTTCCTCGCTTGCAGGCCCGTGCCCCTATCCTGTGTCCTCACGTGGTGGAGAGCGTCGCCCTTACGTCTCTTCTGAGAAGGGCTCTGATCCCGTCGTGGGGGCCTCGCCCTTGTGACCTCATGGAACCCCATTCACTTCCCCAAAGCCCTACCTCCAGACACCATCGCACTGGGGATTTGAACTTCAACATTAGGGATTTGGGGCACACAGTTCAGTCCATAGCAGTTGGGAAATAGGGCAGGGCCCATCCGGGGCACCTTGACTTTTACCGTGTATAATGTTTATGAAATAAAATAAAATTGGACTTGAGGGGAAGGAACTAAGGGAGGGGTTTGCAGCTTGACTTCTAGAGCCAAGGGCGTCTTTGTGAATGAACCCGCTGCGGCGTGAGCCACGAGATGCCCCTGCAGGTGGTGTTTCCCGTCCTCAGTCGGCACGAGACCTTCTTCCTCCCCTGGGCACCAACCGGTGTCCCTCTTCAGAGCCCTCAGGACCGGGCCTGGAGCCAGCTCCCTGACAGGAGGGGACAGGAGGTGCGCCGGCCACCTCTCCTGCAGACTCTGTTGGGAGACTTAATCTGAGGGCAGAATTTTACTTTGAGGTTGATGTGCTTTAGAAAATGTACATACTTAGAAGCCGATAGCGGAGCCGCAGTTCGTGTGTACGTGGGGAGGAGCGTGTGGAGCTTTGGGTGAAGTCACCGGGTTACTGAAAGTGGCTTGTCAGACGCGCGGCATTGAGCGCTGTGAGAGACGGGAGGTGTTCTGGAATACGCCGGGAGACCAGAAGACTACTTTCTGCTGTCTTACGTGTCTGTGCACGTGTGTGTGTCCTTTTGATGATTCATTTTACTTCCTTTACTTGATGTCTCGCAGGCCCGTCTTCTAGAAAGGTCTGACTGGTCCTTTTGTCTGTCCCTTCAGGTGGATCCAAAGCTGGTCATGGAGCAGGCTGACCGGGAGAGTGGCCGAGGGAAGAACACCTTTCTCTACCAGCTTCACAAACTGATTGTTCTCAGTGCCTAGGCGTGCCGGCGGGCGGTGCCCCGGTTCCTCCCAGAGGAACCAGATCCGCCACGGAGCAGTGGATTAAAGGCTCCATCTGTAGACTGACTTCTCTGTATCTGAGCGTTACAGTCTTTGCCCGCTGCATCCAAAAGGTCTTCCCCATCCTGGTTCCTCTTCTCTGTGGGTGGTGGCTGGAGAGTGGTATTTCTGTTCTGGTGGGAAGGATTGGAAAGTCTGGTCTTTTCCAGAAACAGAAAATCACTGTGTTAAAGATTCTGGGATAACACCGTTCTGAAAGAAAGCTTTATTTGGAAAAAGAACTATATTTTGTTTTAAATTTATTAAGGTAAACAGAAATAGATGATCTTACACGTAAGGTTCCAGAATGTGCTAGTATGTTCTATCTTGTTACAGTGATTTAAACCTGGGGTACAGGCAGAACCACGAACCGCAAACCCCGCAGCAGGGAGCTGTGTGTTTCTTACAACTGTGTGGCATTTTCTAATTTTCTTTTCCATGAGGAAAAATATTTAATTTTGATAAAACTAACTTCAGTTTTGTATATTTTAGATTTTTACTTATGTTACAATTCGGAGTCCAAATTTCGGAAATCAGAGAGATTACCTGGCAACTAGTATTATCTGTGTTAAAGAATAAAAAAGCATGAGACCAAGTTTCTGTTTCTGACAGTTTTTAGTCAGAGGAGATTCCTGTCGGTCAGGGTTGCATCAGAGGAGCAGTCGCTGCGAAGACGGCGGCAAGGGGTCCCTGGCGGCCTCACACGGTTGTCAGAGGCGCTGATGGGAGGAGGGTCCGCGAGGGCGGCAGGAAGGATCAGGGGAGCGGGCGCCTAAGCAGGCTACTCCCAGCGGGCAGTTCGAAGCCCGTGAGAAAATCTGAGGAGCCTATGTATCTGGGGGCCGTGGGGTGGTGACCAGGAGCTCGCGTAGAGGTCTGGGCAACTGCCGTCTGGGGAGCTTCTGTAAACTGGGGCCCAGCACTGTGTGTGTGTCCCTCTGTCGCCCGTGTCACACTCGCGCCCCCAGTCTTGCTCAGCTCCGAGCCAGAGTGGTCCAGGTGGGGGTTCCGGGAATGCACTCCCAGCCTCAGGCAGGAGGGGGGCACCGCGCTAGCAGCACAGCCCTTCCTGATGCCTGGGGCAGCCCGAGGCCTACCTCCGCAGAAAGTCCTCTGTGAAAAGAAGCAGGATAGGTCCCCCTGCTGCCAGCTCTTCGCTTTGCGGGGTCCGAGGCATGTGCCCCGCTGCGGGTGAGGGGCAGCCGGTCCCCGGGACCGTCCAGCGCGGGGCCTGGTTAAGTCAGATGGTACCGGAAGGCTTGCTTAAAAAAAAAATCCAGCTTCTTCGTTTCTCTGGTTCTAACCCTTAAAGAAAACCATCCTGACTCTTTTTTCTGGAATTGCTTCCATCTTGCTAAGCATCGTAAGTAAATTTTGCCCTCCGTGATTTCCGCCACAGTCGTCGTTTACTTGCTGCTGTCTTGGTGAAGATTGAGCTCTTTATATCATTCGGTATCCGCGTTCCCCATCGCTCGACGTGGTCACGTCGGCGTGACTGGTTAATTCATTCTATTCTCAGCAACTCTGGAAATCCTGCTCTCTGCAAAAGCCAGCAGCATGCTTGACGGCCCCGCCTTCCGCAGAAGACGGGGCGTTACTCAGCGATCACACGGCGATTGTTCGTGTGCACGCTTCTCCAGTCCTGTGGGCCTTTAAAGCTTCATTTTAAGTGCAGTTCATCAGCACACAGTGTGCTCCTAGCTCTGGGTGTACAGTGTGGTGACGCAGCGTTTCCATACGTCACCCGCTGCTCGTCCCGACGGGTGCCCTCCTTTGTCCCCGTCACCTGTTTCCCCCATCGGCCCCCACCTCCCCTCTGGGGACCGTCCGTTCTCTATGGTTAAGAGTCTGATTCTTGGTTTGCCTCTCTCTCTCTCTTTTTTTTTTCCCTCTGCTCATTTGTTTTGTTTTTAAATTCCACATATGAGAGAAATCATGTGGTATTTTGTCTTTCTCTAACTTCACTTTTGATACTCTCTAGCGCCATCCATGTTGTTGCAAATGGCAAGGTTTTCTTTTTTTGGCCGAATGACATTCCATCGTTTGTGTGTACGTATGTACATGTACACACACACACACCCCACATCTGCTTTATCCGTTCATGTATTGACGGACACTTCAGTTGCTTCCATATCTTGGCTACTGTACACAATGCTGGTATAAGCATAAGGATGTTGTTAATTTTAGCCTTCTGACAGGTGGGATGATATCTTATTGTAGTTTTGATTCGTATTTCCCTGATGATGAGTGATGTTGAGCATCTTTTCATGTGTCTCTTGGCCATCTGGATGTCTTCTTTGGAAAAGTGTCTGTTCGTGTTTTCTGCCCATTTCTTAACTGGATTGTTTGTTTTTTAGGTGTTGAGTTTTATAAGTTCTTTATAGATTTTGGTTAACCGTTTATCAGATGTCATTTGCAAATATCTTCTCCCATTCTGGGTGGGGCGTCTTTTAGTTCTGCTCATTGTTTCCTTCGCTGTGCAGCAGCTTTTTATTTTGATGAGGTCTTACTTTTGTTTCCCTTTCCTGGGGAGATACATCAAGAAAATGTTGCTGTAGCCCATGTCAAAGAGGTTATTGCCTGTGTTCTCCTCGAGGATTTTGATGGGTTTCCTGTGTCACATTTAGGTCTTTAATCTGTTTTGAGTTTATTTTTGTGTGTGGTGTAAGAAAGTGGTTGAGTTTCATTCTTTTGCATGTGGCTGTCCAGTTCTCCCAACACTATTTGTCGAGGAGACTTTTTCCCACTGGATATTCTTTCCTCTTTGTCAGGGATTAATCAGCCGTGTATCCCCATGGTCTTAAGGAGTTATTTATGCTCATAGTAATACATGTACAGGTTATGGAATGAGAAGGTTTAAAGGGCAGGGAGTGAGAGGCCGTCCTGTCCCCCCCACCCCCCAGCCCTCACCCGTGCGTTCTTTGGGCTGCGGACCCTGATGTCAGCTGTGAGTAGAGCGTGCCTAGGCTCCCCGCACTCCCGGAGCTGCAGGTGCAGCGGGTACAGATGGGCGACAGACGGGGTGTCGGGAGACGGAAGAGCTGCGGGGGTCCGGGGTCCAGGTAAGGGACCGAGCAGGAGTGTGCGGCTCTCTCTGTCGGGAGCCGGGCAGGGAGCGGTTTAGGCCTTGTGGGCCACGTGTGTCGGTTGCCTCTGTTCCCCTCCGCGGTGTCCCTGTGGATGGTGCGCACATGGAGAAGGGAGACTTGGGGAGCGCGCTCTGCAGAGACCGTCAGACCATGGCTGGCGGGTGTGTGCGGTGGCGCTGCCTTCTGAAGGGACAGCCTTTCTGTGGGGAGGACCTGAGGTCCTGGCTGAGATCGGGGGAGGGAGCGTGCCTGGTGTTCTTGGGGGGCCAGTGGGGAGGCCTCTGGGGCTGGAGCAGGAGCCGTGTGGCGGGGGGGGGCCTGTAGAAAGAAGCCAGGTCCGGGCCGCGGGGTGGATTTTGTCTTGTACTCGAGCAAGGGGGAGACTCGGAGGGTTTTGAGCAAGACCGTGCCGTGCCCAGACTGACCGACGGAGAGAGCGTGCCGGCTGCCGCGTGGGGCTCCACGTGGGCGCTCTGCAGCCAAGGCCGGGGAGAGACCCTCCGCGCCGAGCCTGGGCCGCGTGCCAGCGGGACAGAGGACGCGAGGGGCCCGGATTCAGTGAATCCGAGGGAAGAGAGTTCTCAGGGCCACTGGTGTTGTGGGCTGAATGGTGGCCCCTCAAAGTCTCTGTCTCCGTCCTAACCCCTGAGTCTCCTGTAAAGGTGACCTTATTTGGTCAAAGGGTCTTTGAAGCTGGTTAGGTGAAGGATTTTGAGATGGGGTCATCATCCTGGATTTAGGGTGGGTCCTAAAGCCCGTGGCGGGTGTGCTTGTAGGAGACGTACAGAAGAGACGCCAGGAAGAAGCCGTCCGAGGACGGAAACAGAGGCCGGAAGGACATGGCCACAAGCCCAGGAGTGCCGGAAGCCACCAGGTGCTGGGAGAGTCATGAAGGACCCTCCTCCTGCGCCCCGAGCCTTCCCCCCGCGCCGAGGGAACACAGTCCTGCCAACGCCTCGATTTCAGACCCTTCGCCACGGAACTGGGAGAGAATGAGTTCCTGTTGTTCAGGGCCCCGCGGTGTGTGGGGGCTTTGTTACGGTGGCCCCGAAGGCAGCCCAGCCGGGGCCTTTGCACCCTTTCACTGGACACGTCCCGAGATTGGTCTCTGTCGTGTGGACACTGTTTCTGTCAGTTTTCCCCGGGGGCCGCACACAACATGCGCTCAGCTGTACCTCTGTGTGCCCACCTAATGTTTGTTGTGGATCCTGTTTCTGGATGTCTACTCCTGCTTTTTCAGTGCCTCACAGTATATGGTTTAATTGCTGTCTTGTAATTGACTTTACAACCTCACAGTGGACATTTGGATAGTTTCTAGTCTTGCTGTGATATACAGCGTTGCAGTGACTATCCTCATACATTTACATAACCCGTAATAAACTCCTAAAGTAAGAATTGCTGGGTCAAAGGGCATTTAGAAAATCATCTAGTTAGTAGACGTGGCCACGCCGCCTTCGGTCTGGTTGGTACCAGTGGGCATACGCTCCTGCCAGCGAGACGGGGTCCCCGTTTCCCCGTGGCCGCACCGTCGCAGTGTTCCCACGGCTTGTGACAATAGGAGGTACCGTTTCTGTCAGGTTACTTGTCTTAATTTGAATGTGTCTTTATGAGTGAGGCTGAGCCTCTTCATACACCATGAGCCATTGGTTTTTTCTGTGGTGGGAACCATGTTCACACCTTTTACCAGGCTTTCTTTGTGTTACGTTACGGTTTTTTTGTTGCTTATTTATTTTTGAGAGAGAGTGCAAGTGGGGGAGGGACAGAGAGAGAGGGAGACATGGAATCCAAAGGAGGCTCCAGGCTCTGAGCTGTCAGCGCAGAGCCCGAAGCGGGGCCCCAGCCCACGAACCGTGAGATCATGACCTGAGCCGGAACCAAGAGTCGGACGCTAAACCGACTGAGACCCCTAGGTGCCCCTAGATGTTAATGTTAATAGTTTTTAAAAACTATTTTTACAGTGAGGAATCCGCCCTTGGTGATATGGGTTACAAATGTTTTCCCATTTGTCATTTGACTTTATTGTGTTTTCTTTTTACCATGTGAAATTTAGCCTTTCATTTTCATGTAGTTAAATATATGAATCTTTTATGGCTTCTAAACTCCCTCCTCCCTGTTTGAGTTTATTAGAAATAGCCCCTTTGTTCTCTTCTAGTTTCCTGATGGTTTCATTTTGTAAATTAACTTTATTGAGATACCATTTACATCCAGTAAAATGCACTCATTGCAAGTGTGCAGTTTGACTTTTGACAGTCATACACACTCGTGAGACAACTACCACAGTTTAGGTAGTGAGCATTTCCATCACCCCCTAAAGTTCCCGTATACTGACTCCTTTGTAGAGAGTTCCCCACTGCCACTGCAGCCCCGGCCACCGCTGAACTGCCTTCTGCCCCTGGAGAGCTGGGTTTCTCGCTGTTGCCGTTTTGGGCCAGATAACTCTTTGTCATGGTCACACAGGCTGTCTTGTGCTTTTGTAAGCCGTTCGGCACCCTTGGTCTCCACCCGCCACTTATAAGGAACAAACCCCCTGCAGTTGTGGCAGCCAGACGTTGTCCCGACATTGTCACACTGCTGTGACCACTGCTGTGGAGCAGACTTCCCCTTTCTAGAATTCCATGTGATGGACTCGTACGTGCTTTACTCCACGTGTCTGGATTTCTTCACTCAGCATGTTTTTGAGATTCATCCACGTTATTGTGTTCAGTAGTTCATTTTTTGTTGTACGTTATATTGATCCGTTCACCTGTTGATGGTGGTTTGGGTGGTTTTCAGGTTTGGGTTGATTATGATTAAAGTAGCAATGAATGTTTGTGGACTAATGTCTCTGTGGATGTGTGTTGCATTTCTGTAGGGTAAATACTTAGGGATGGAATTATTGGGTCACAGGATACATGTAGAATTTTTTGAAAGCTTACTCATTTTTGAGAGGGGGGTTCTTATAGGCATATTAATACTGCTGTTATGGCATAGGGATGTAGGTTGAGTTGAATGAGTTTGTTAGATATTCCGGGTACAAATTCTTTGTCAGAGATCTATATCACAAGTATTCTCTCCCAATCTCGCTTGCCTTTGCATTTTTTAGTGGTGTTTTTGAACGGTAAAATTTTTTCATTTTACTATTTAATTTAGTCATTTTTCTTCTGTGGTTTTTGTGTATGTGTATCCTATATAAGAAATCTTGACTTAAGAGTGTAAAAATTTTGGAGCACCTGGGTGGCTCAGTCAGTTGAGTGTCCGACTTCAGCTCAGGTCATGATCTCACAGCTTGTGAGTTCAAACCCCGCGTCGGGCTCTGTGCTGACAGCTCGGAGCCTGGATCCTGCTTCGGATTCTGTGTCTCCCTCTCTCTCTGCCCCTCCCCTGCTCACACTCTGTCTCACTCTGTTTCTCAAAAATAAATAAATGTAAAAAAAAAAAAATTAAAAAAAAGTGTAAAAATTTCTTCTAGAATTTCTGGAAGTTTTATCATTTTAACTTTGACATTTAAGTCTGTGATTCATACCAAGTTTTATCTTTTATTTTTTTTATCGTTTGGAGTTCAGGGTGGTGGCAGTGATACGAGGTTGAAGTTTATCTTTTTCCATACAGATGTCCGCCTTTTTCACCGACATTTGTTGAAAAATGAGAAGACTTTTATTCCTGTGTTGAATTGACCTTACTTCTTTATCAAAATCAGTCAACTGTGTTTTTGTGGGTTTACTTTGGGGCCTTCTATTCTGTTCTCTTCATCTGTTTGTCTTCTTTCTCCAGTACCACACTGTCTTGATTGTTGAGTTGATAGTGCTTTGTACTTCTCTTCGATTGTGTTGGCTATTGTTGGTCTTTTCTCCCTCCGTGTAAACTTTATAGAGTCCGTTTATAGATACCCATGAAATAACTTGCTAGTTACTTTTCTTTAAGTCAAGGGGGAAATCACAGAACTTACAGGTAACCACTTTAAAGGGTACAATTCAGCGGCATTTAGCGTATTTACAGTGTGGTGGAACACTGGCTCTCTAGGTTCAAAATCTTTTTGTTACCCAGAAAACCCGTGTCTATGAAGTAATCTTTCCGCTGCCCGTTCCCGACTGCCTTTTCTCCCATGCCCCGGTAACCACTAATCTGCCTCTGTCTTTACAGATGTACCTACTCCGGATGTATTACTTAAAAGGAATCGTACAATGTGATCTTTTGTCTGGTTTCTTTCACGTAGCGTAATGTTTTCAAGGTTTATCCAAGTTGTAGCCTGTGTCAGTACTTTGCTCCTTTCTGCGTGTGAGTAATAATATCCTGTTACGTGTCTGTACCACAGTCGGATTACTTATTCATCTGTTGATGGACATTCGGGTTGTTTCTGTCTTTGGCTATCATGAATACTGCAGCAAACACTCATGGTCAAGTTTTGGTGTGGCAAAGTGGGGTTATTTGGGAATAGCAGAGGAGTTGCAGTTCGGGACAAGCAAGCTGTGGTGAACCAGAGGCAAGTCTGGAGAGCAAAGGAGCCTTCTTTTGTAGAGAGAACAGGGGAGTTGGGAGGGACTGTTCAGAGCAGAGGGAAGTGAGCCTCCAGGCCGTTTTGCAGAGTGGCTGCATCCTTCCACCTTCCTGCCAGCGGTGTGGGCTGGGTCCTGTTCCTCCACATCCTGGCCAAAACTTGTAGTTTCCTTGTTTTTGTCAAAAAAATATTTTTAATGTTTGTTTTTGAGAGAGAGCGCGCGTTGGGACAGAGAGAGAGGGAGACAGTCTGAAGCAGGTTCCAGTCTCCCTGCCGTCAGCACAGAGCCCGACACGAGGCTCAAACTCACGAACAGCAAGATCATGACCTGAGCCCAAGTCGGATGCTTAACTGACTGAGCCACCAGGTGCCCCTCGTTTTTGTTTAAAAAAAAAATTTTTTTTTTTTAACGTTTATTTAATTTTGAGACAGGGAGAGACAGCATGAATGGGGGAGGGTCAGAGAGAGAGGGAGACACAGAATCTGAAGTAGGCTCCAGGCTCCAGGCTCCGAGCTGTCAGCACAGAGCCTGACGTGGGGCTCGAACTCACGGACCGCGAGATCATGACCTGAGCTGAAGTCGGATGCTTAACCGACTGAGCCATCCAGGTGCCCCCCCTTGTTTTTGTTTTAAATGTAAGCCATTGTGGTGGGTATGAAGTAGTGTCTCGTTGTGGTTTTCATTTGCATTTCCTTAGTGACCAGTGTGTGGAGCATCTTTTCATGTACTTTTTGGCCACTCTTATATCTTATTTGGGGAAATGTCTTTTCAAGTCCTTTGCCTATTTTTTAGGGTTATGGGGTCACACCTGCGTTGGCTCCATGCTGAGCATGAAGCCTGCTTAAGATTCTCGCTCTCGTTCCTCGCTCACTCTCTCTCTCTCTCTCTCTCTCTCTCTGTCTCTCTCCTTCAACCCTGTCCCCTGCTTGCAGGCTCGCTCTCTCAGAAACAAAAACAGAAAAAAAAAAAAAAAAAAAAAGAATCTGTTGCCAAATCTGGGATCATGAGGATTTACTCTCGTATTTTCTTCTAATAGTTTTATAGGTTCTGCTTTTATATTAAGTCACCCATCCATTTTGAGCTAATGTTTGTGTATGGAGTGAGGCAGGGGTCCAACCTTTAGCTAGACTGGGAAAACAGAAGACACAAATAACAGATCAGAAATGAAAGCAAGGACCTTACTGCCAACCTGACAGAAATTAAAAGTATTATAAGATAATACTGTGAACAGTTATACACCAACAAATTAGGTAACCTAGGTAAAATGGACAGCTTTCTAGAAACACACGCATTGCTACAGCTGAGGAAGGAAGAGGAAATCTCAGCAGACTTCTAGCAAGAGAAGAGATTGGATGATCAAAACCTCCCCACAAAGAAGACTTAAGGAACAGAAGGCTACAGTACCAAACGTCCTACAAAGCATGAGAGTTAACATGCATGCTACTCAAATTCTTCCAAAAACCGAAGCGGAGGGACACTTCTAACACATCCATGAGGCCAGCATCACCTGGACACCAAGACCAAAGGCACCACAAGGAAAGTACAGACCGAGAACTCTTAGGATATCAGTGTAAAAGCCCTCGGCTGGATGGTAGCCAACTCAGCACACTGAAAGGGTGTCCTGCCCTTGTTCCCATGTGCTGTCACTCCAGGGGTGACGGCATCCTGCCCTGGGCCTCTTTGGCAAGGAGGCAAAGGCCTGCGGACTGGACTTCGGTGCTAAAAGGTGTCGGTTTTACGGATCACTGGATGCGCATCATGACGTGGCCTGAGGTTGCTTTTGATTGTTCTTGACGTTGATGTTGTGAAGGTGTGGGAGAGTGAGTACCTCAGCTTCCTTTGACAGTTAATATTATCTGGCATAAAGCACTCCGTGTTGTGCAAAACCTGGCGTTTTGGGGTCAGATTCTTCCTACTGTTCCCGGGTGAACCAGGTCTCCTTTGGGGGGGGGGGGGCGGCAGGCAGCACTCAGGTTTGGTGCCTTTGTTCTGTTTCGTTCTGGTGAGGGAGACAGGAGGGAGGCGGGCTGTTCTCCCTGGGACTCAACCAGTGTCGTCGTTTCCCGCCCTGCTGAAACCTCGGGACGCGGTTGCTCGGGACGGCCCTCTTGTGACCAACCTGAAAGCGCACACCGCTGCAGCCACGGACAGGATTCGTAATATATGTTGTTGGTACAAAATGTAACACACAATACAACGGAGTGATGAAATGTATGACAGACGAAACCAAAGAATTCCATCTCGTTGATGACATTGAAAACTGTTACAATAAGCTCAGCAGGAATAATTAATCCTAAAACCACACTCCGTGAGTCGTTGCAGTCTACAAATGATTGGGACAATCATCTTCCTAAAATCTCACACGGGAAAAGAATGGCTCCAATGAGAATCTACAGTGGCAGAAATTGTGACTGATAAAATTATAGATGGAACCCAACTCCCCATACATTTCTCTGGAGGAGAATTAACCCTAATGAAAGATGTTTTATTACAAAACAAGTGAGCAGGGAATTATAAGGACATAGTGAAATTCACTCCAGAAAATACTTTCCAGTGAAAATGAAGAATTGTTAATATCATGCTGATGAACGTGTTTCGGATCCCATACACTTTGTCAGAATGGCAGCGTGGACATGTGGAGTCCTGGTGGCCGGGAGCAGGAGTCTCCCGCCTGATCACTAATGGCTGCCCCTCCCTCCCCTCCCCTGCCAGGGCTGGCTTCTTTCCTTCCCTGCGTGCCACACGGCACTCCGCGTGCTCCTGCCTCCGCCTCCGCGGGCCCGGGAGGCCCTCCGGGTCCAGCCTGGACGTGCCTTTGGCTGCCCTTTCGCTGCTCCGCCTCCCAACCTGGGTCCCACCCAGGCCCACGGGGCTGTTTCTCACTTCCTTGTACGTCCCTCCCCTGGCACATGCCGCCCTGCTCGGTCTGACTGCTCCCCCTGCTCACCCCTCCTCCCCCCTTCCCAGAAGTCCTCCCCTTCCTCGCACATCTCTGCCCCCAGAGGTGTCCCGTCTATGGCAAGGCAGCCTACAAATCTCTGGACAGAATGGAGTATCTCTTTTCCTGTGACCCCCACGTTTATTAGCGTGCCAGAATTAAGTAGTTCATTTATGCTGCGATCATTTGGGGATCGCTTTTTAGGGGTTATAGTTAAGTGACCCAGCCCCTGAGTAAGTGCTGATCTCCTGAAAGAGTGGACTTTCCACATTGTGTTAGAGGTCTCTTGAGGGTCAGATCCGTGTTTTATTCATTTCTGGATCTGAACTACCCGACACTGAGATGGCTCTCACATACAGCTTGATAGAACCCACAAAGCTTGGGGAGGGAGTTCTTGCTTGCACCGGAGGGCCTGCCTTCGACGGTCAGGAGGGGAGAGGCATCCAGGGAAGGACACAGAACTGGGAGGTGATCTTCCGTATCCCCGGCTCTCTGACCTGGATGGCCTGTGACTCTGACCTGGGTGCCTCAGTGTACTGTCCTCAGGTCAGGTGAAAAGCCACCTTCTCCTCTGTCACAGGGCTCATGGAGGTGGCAGAGAGCTATATTGAGGTTTAAGAGTGGCCTGTTAAATGTAGGATGGATTGCAGGGTCACAGCGGTTCACAGTGAAGTGCAGAAAAAAAGAGTCATTATCATAAGTAATTTTAGAAAAAGACAGATTTCTAAGCAGTCGAGTACTTGTCCCAGGTCCAGGGTACTAGATGTAGAATAGAAATAAGAGAGGCTTTCTGCCTAGAAGAACCCACGATATAGTGGAGAGACCGTTGAAAGGGGACATGATCTGTGTTGTCTTAGGAACTCCTCTGGAGGGTCCGGCCTTGACCTGGAGGAGGGGACGTGTGGGGATGTTTGCTTGGGAAGTTTCCTGAGGTGGGGCACTTCAGCTGAGCTCTAAGGGGAGGTGGAGTGTCAGGGGCACGGAGAGGACATCGGAGCCCTGCTGAGAACCTGCGTGAACCATCAGAAAGCCTGCGTGTTGGAAGAAAAATGGCCCAGGAAGACTGGGGCGCAGGGTCAAAGGGAGGAAAATTGGCCAGAGGGGAACTGAAGAAGCAGGGGGCACTTCATGTTTTGTCTGCTCTGCAATTAGCACCACCCGCTCCGCTCTGAGAATTTGGATACCGAACACCCTGTTCTGAGTATTGCTTCTCTTATGCCACCAATATAGTGGGTCCCTTACCGATCTGGAATATGGCACCTGCCTTCACTGGACCAGTGCATCCTTCAGGGTTTTAAATTGGTCCTATAGTATCGGGTCCTTCTCCCTCTTCCCCTCCCTCTCCCTCCTCATTCTTTTGGCTGAAACCAGACAGCAATGCTAGAGTCATGGCTGAAGCCACCGTGCCCAGAGAGGCCGGGACGGGGGTGGGGTCGTGTGAGCCTGGGGCTTGGTGGACGTTTGAGTCCTTGGCTATGGTTACCGTCTACGATACGGTTCAGGAGACGGATCACAGATTCTGCCTTTTACAAGCTGGACCCGGTTGGGTTTCTGTGAAATGGGGTCAGAGGGAATGGTGGGACTTCATAATGGAGGCAGATCCTAGCCAGGGAAGGATTTTAAGCAGGGCAGTGATGTCACATTTGAGCTTTAGACCGTTCTTGTTTCAGGGTAGAGAATAGATGGGAACCAACAGGAGCAGAAGGTGATGAAATCTGTTAATCTCGAAAATAAAACTGCCAGCTATTTTACCATCAAAAGGTGGATTTATCTGGGATAATTTCAATCCAGGACAGACAAGCTACCCCAAAGCCACAGGCAAATCCTGAAAAAAAGGAGAAGAGGCTCCTTTGTAAGTGGGGAGTTGGGAGGGCTGTTGTAAGCAAAAAGTCCACTGGAGTAAACTGGGAGCGGGAAGTATAGGTTTCTCATTGGCTGAGCTGGAGCAGTCTCCCATTGGCTGGGCCGTGGCAATCTTTCATTGGCTGTGCTGAGACCATGTCTTACTAGCTGGGCTGGGCCAGCCTTCCATTGGCTGGACTCCCGACCGTCTCTCATTGGCTCAGCTGGGATGGTCTCTCACTGTCTGGGCTGTTGCCAGGGGAAGAGGAAACAAGGTGCCTCTCTTCCTGTTGGGTCTGCGGTGGGCAGTGAGTGCTGGGGTGGGAGAGCTCCCCCGCCTGCCTCCCGACTCCATTCTAACTCCGCTCTAAATGAGGTTCCTTATTCCATTCCAGGGACCAGACTGGCAGAACAGGTAGCAGAGCAGGAGGGAGGGGATGCCTCCTGGGAGGGAGGCAAGCAGCGACCTGGCCTGAATTCAGTCTGCCGAGCTGGGGAGAGAAGAGTGAATTTTCAAAACCCTGGGGGAGGCCGACTTGAGGACGCGTTACTGACTGGGAGTGGTGAGCTGTCTTCTGGGGTGGCCTCCAGGGCTTTCGTTGCACACTAGGTCGGTGGTATTATCACATCTGGTGGAGTAGGGGGAGGGATCTGGATTTGAGTTTGAAGTACCTGTGGTAGTTGAGTGAAGTGTGAAAAGCCCTGAGGTGTCTGGTCTGGGTGGAGGGAGGGGTCTGGCTGGGATGGGGCAGTTTACACGAGGGGGCTGAGCTGTTTTACTTTGTCACTGCACACATAAGCCTTGCAGATCTGAGTTTCCCAAACATCTGAAAACCATCAGCATGCTGAAAACCAGCATCTCTGACCAATAACTTCCTAACTGGCCTCTCAACAGCTTGTTCCTTCTCCCCTCCTGTCCACTGGTTACATTTCTTTGAGAAGTAAGGAACAGATCATTAAAGTGAACGTTCCACGGTCTCATGGGGTGTAGGAGTGGAGGTTCTAAAGTTTCGCCTTCCAGCACTGAGGATGTAGAGGGAAGAAAACACGGTGTGGGAAATAACTTGGGATCTAGTCTTCACATGGCAGCCATGATCACAAGCGCGGCAAAGGGACGGAGCCCTGCATCAGAACGTCCGACAAATGGAGAGATACGGCGAGCTGCACTTAGGGAAATAGGGAGAAGGAGTAAGGAACAGTTGTGCATAATGAACAAAGTAATAACATAAAGGGGAGGGGAGCAGAGGCAAGTAAGTTATTACAGAGAGTGACTTTTCCCACCAAAAGACAGTCACATAGGGCTGCAAATAAGCCCAGCCCTGTGCTTCTCCCAGAACACACGAAAGCCATGAAAGTGGAAAGTAAAGGCAGGCAAAGACTCCAGAGACAGGCGAACAAAAAGCAGGGGCTGAGCTGCTAACGTCTGGTGGGGTGACGTCCAAGGTCAAGGGTGCCAGTAAACAAGGAACAGTAACAGAAGGTCAGAGGCAAAATTATGGTATGTTACGAATACGTGTGCAAATGCAGGGAGAATTCCCAACAGTGCAGTGACGATGGGACATCCTGGTACAACTCTTGCCATTTCTGAGAGTTCCGACTGACCAATTAGGAGACGGGAATTCAACAGTACAAGTCTGTAAAGGTGACGTATTAATGTGTAGAATCCGACATCCCTCAAATTGGAAGAATCATTTTCCTTATGTTTGTGAAACGTTCACAAGGATAGATTGTGTGCCTGACTACAAAGAAACACATCTTATTTTTATACTTTATTTTATTATTTTGGAGAGAGAGCGTGAGTGGGAGACAGGGGCAGAGAGAATCTTAAGTAGGCTCTGTGCTGAGCAGGTCTCAAACCTGTGACCCTCGGATCGTGACCTGAGCTGAAATCAAGAGCTGGACACTTAACTGAGCCACCCAGGCTCCCTGAAACATTTTTTAAATGAGGGGATTTTAAAGGCCCCATGTTTTGGTCATAATCCAGTAAAATTGGACATAAATAATAACTACTTGGAAATTAGAAAAAGAAAATGCCCTTAGATAACTGTCAGGACGAAGAGGAAATGAAAAGAATAATTACAGACTGCCAAGAGGGTAACGATTCTAAACCCTGGGAGTTGCTCAGACTAGAAGTCAAAGGAACTAAGTATTCTTTAGGCCATTGGAGAAAAACGGTTCCTAGAGAAACAGATTAAAGATAAAAAATCAGAAAATGGAAACTAGTCAGGATAAGTAAATCCAAAAGGTGGATCCATAAAAATAGATCGGCCCTCCACAAGTCCAGAGAAAATGGCCTACGTGGAGTGAGACGCCACAACTCAAAAAGGGTCTGCTTCTGGTGGGTTCACAGCCTTTACAGAGCAGATCAAACGCTGGCTAACCCAGCCCAAGCCGCGAGGGAGGAAGCACCTTCCATGCATTTGAAGAAGCTAGCGCCGGGTTCAAAATCTGTCAGAGGTGGTGTCAGTAGTAGGAAACCACACAGCACTCACTTACGAATAAAGACGGAAGAAACTAAGTTATTCGCAAACAGAATCCAGTGATGCTCAAAACAACAACAAAGCAAGGCCTATCCACGAAAGTGAGCACAGCTTCGTGTCGAGAACCGCCAACCAAGTCCTACACCAATCCAGAAGGAAAGCTGGCTGCTTCTGTTCGGTGGCTGGTGAGGAAGCTGTTCGAGAGGTTCCGTTCCTAAAGTCGGTGTGGGTAAAACACGCGGGGGAGCGCAGTGGCTCTATAACCTTAAGATGTTTTGTCACAACAGTGGAGACCCTCCCCACCAATTTAAAGACACAGAGCAGGAGAAGAGTCATACTACTTACTACACTGATTTAAAAGACCAGAAACACTAAGAATCGAAGCGTTTTATCTCTTTGCAAAAAACTTGTCAGCAGCGCTCGCCTCTTCCGCTGTGACTTAGGACGTGCCGCGAGCATCCTTTCTGGACCTCTGTCGGTTGTCGCTGTCTGTTCCGCATGGCGATCAGCTTCCAGCGCGGCCTTCGCACTGGCACTCGGGGCGACGTGAAACGTGTCGGCGTGGGGGCGTGGCCGGCGTCACTTCCGGGGGACATCGTCCTTCTCATCAAGTCGGCCTCGCCAGGCCCCTCTCGCCGCAGCTCTTTCTTCTGGCCCCGTCGCTGCTGCACCTGGATTTGCCTCCAGTGTCCCCACTTCCCGCCCTTGCCACTTTCTCACCTCTGTCGGTCGACTCCCGGCTTCGGTGACGCGCTTCCGCAGAGTAGCCAGCGTGTCCATCACGGAAGGTGGCACGGCTCCCGACCTGGCTGGTGTCCGGGCGCTGAGTAACACGCGGTGACCGGTCACCCACGGGCTTGGGAAGAAGCGCCAGATGGTCACTGATCAGGAGGCGCGGCCGTTACTTATGTAGTGATTTGCAGGCTGGCGAGCTCAGGCAGTCTCTACCTGGTGCGGCGACTCAGTTAATACACAGGGTCACTGACACTTGAACTGTGTTGTTGAAGGACCAGTTTTGCTTAAATGTAATGCAAACCGGGGCACCTTGGTGGCTCAGTTGGTTAAGCATCTGACTTTGCTCAGGTCATGATCTCACAGTTTGTGAGTTCAAGCCCCGCATCGGGCTCTGTGCTGACTGCTCGGAGCCTGGAGCCTGCTTCGGATTCTGTGTCTCCCTCTCTCTCTGCCCCTCTCCCACTTGCGCTCCTTCTCTCTCTGTCTCTCAAACATAAATAAACATTAAAAATTTTTTTTTTAAATGCAATGCAGGGGCGCCTGGGTGGCTCAGTCGGTTAAGCGTCCGACTTCAGCTCAGGTCACGATCTCACGGTCCGTGAGTTCAAGCCCCGCGTTGGGCTCTGGGCTGACGGCTCAGAGCCTGGAGCCTGCTTCGGATTCTGTGTCTCCCTCTCTCTCTGCCCCTCCCCCGTTCATGCTCTGTCTCTCTCTGTCTCAAAAATAAATAAACGTTAAAAAAAAAAATTTAAAAAATGTAATGCAAACCAGAAATTCTCTTAAACGTTCTCTTAAATAGCAAAACATTAAAACCATGTCATTTAAAATTAGGACTGTCTGCTATCACTACTGCTCAAAATGACTTGAAGGTTCTAGCAAATACAACAAGACTCCAGAAAGAGAAAGGAAGTGATACAACACTAGACAAGCGGTAAAGCTCTTTTTGCTGATAGGATGTGTGGGGGTCCCTCAGACCACCTGCAGGTCTGGTCACTCACTAGAATGACTCACAGGATGCACTGTCGAGTTGTCCTCACAGCCCACAGCACAGCGAAAGGGCACAAAGCAAAATCACGGGCAACGGGCACGTGGGGCGAAGTGCAGAGAAAAACAGGTGCAAACTTCCAGGAGGCGTCTCCCGCTGAAGCCACAGCGAGTGTGTTTGGGTTGTCACAGCATCTGTGAAGTGGCGTCTGCCAGGAAGCTCATCGGAGCCTCTGTGCCCCGCGGCTCACATAGGCGCCCTCTGCCTAGCACGTGCCAATGCTCCAGACTCCCAGTTCGGCATAAACCGCGTTGTTTCTACAAACAGGCACAGTGAGCCTGGGTAAGGTTTTTGGATACAAGCTGAAATACAAAAGTCACTGGCTTTCTCTGCTCTGGCAATAAGAACCTATCAAACATTTCATATATATGGTAAAGAAAAAAATACATTTCCGAATAAAGGTGTAGGACCCACATGAGGAAAACAGATCATACGGAAATCTGAACCTATGGAAAGGCATGTTTAGGAAGATTTTACACCATAAAAAAATCAAGTTAATATGCAAATGTAATACAATTCTAGTTAGAATCCCACGGAGGCATCTTTATGGAATTGGATTAAAAAAATCTTAAAATTTAAATTTTTTTTTTTAACATTTATTTATTTTTGAGACAGAGAGAGACAGAGCATGAACGGGGGAGGGTCAGAGAGAGGGAGACACAGAATCCGAAACAGGCTCCAGGCTCTGAGCCGTCAGCACAGAGCCCGACGCGGGGCCCGAACTCACAGACCGCGAGATCATGACCTGAGCTGAAGTCGGCCGCTTAACCGACTGAGCCACCCAGGTGCCCCAAAAAATCTTAAAATTTATATGGATGAATAAATGCTCAAGAATAGAATGCCACTATAGATGTAGGAGAACCCTCTTTTATTGATTGATTGATTGATTGATTGTAGGGGAGAAGGGCAGACAGAAAGAGAGACAGAATCCCCAGCAGGCTTCATGCTCAGCATGGAGCTGGATACAGGGCTCAATACCACGATTTGGGATCATGACCTGAGCTGAAGTCAAGAGTTGGACACTCAACCAACTGAGCCACCCAGGCACCCCGAGGGGGAACCCTCAGTAACTACCAGATTGCAAGACCAGAAGCTATTCAAGAAAGTATCAATGTATAAGCATTAAAAAACTTCGTATGGCAAAAATACTATAACATTGGCAATCGATGGATAGACTGTAAAAATATTTGTGATGTAGATGACAAAGAGTTAATATATATTATAAAGAAACCTTTAAAGAAATTGTCAAAGAGTGACGATCAAACGGAAAAACAGTAATTATCCGAACTGAATGTCCATAGAAGAGCAAATCCTAATGGCCAAGAAACATGGAAATGCCCAGATTTGTCAGTAGGTAGGGAAACAGAAATCCGTGAGCTCTAGACCCACAGACCGGCTGGCAAGATTTTCAGAAGAGTTGTAGCATTTGTCGTTGGTGGGGAGGTGGAAGGAAAAAGTACTCACAGCGCTGGTAAAATATGAAGTGTTTTGGCTTCTTTGGAAATCAGTCTGGCAATAGCTGTGAAAATGAAACCCAGCCTCCCCGTTGACTTCCCCATGTCAGGACGGCCGCACGGTGTCCTGGTAGAATACTAGAATTAGCGAACGCCCACCAGTGGGGGCACGTTAACGATTGCGGCCGACATCTGGGGGTGGGTGCAGCCGTGAGGAGAACGGCGTGAGAGTTAGCTGTTATCCTGAAGGGGTTTCTATGGGGCGTGGCCAGTGGGGAAGGAAAGAGGCAGACGTGTGCAGAATACCTCACTTACGGGACCAGGAATCCAGGATGCCGTGCGTACGTGTGTGTGCATGTGCTTATGCACGTCTGGGTGAGGGTGGGAGCCTGGAGAAGCACGTGGAGGGCACATTCTAGATAATGACCATCATCCAATGGGAGATGTGCGGTGGGCCCTTTGGGGTTTCTTCCTGCTGCTTTCCTGAAACACAGGCCTGACGACCGGGGCTTTGGCAGCCTTCTTCAGACTTGAGAGCACCTTGGTGGAGGAATCTGCCACGAATAGTGGCAGGACTCAGCTTCCTGTCAGCCGTGGAGCGAAATTAGCCTTTTTTAAAAAGTTTATTTATTTTGAGAGCGAGCGAGAGAGAGCATGTGTGTATGAGAAAGAGGGAGAGAGAGAGAGAACCCCAAGCAGGCTCCACGCTGTCGGCACAGAGCCAATGTGGGACTCGATCCCATGTCCCTGGGATCATGACCTGAGCCCAAATCAAGAGTCAGATGCCTAACGAACTGAGCCACCGAGGCGCCCCAAGAAATTAGCTCTTTAAAGCTTCTGTTAATTTTGGTTTATGTCACAACAAGGCAAACAGAATTCGTGTTGGGTACAGTATGTACTAAAAAAAAAGCCTTTCGAAGGTAAAAGGATACACAACAAAGCGCTAAGTTGCCAAAGGTGTATGAAAAATCATGAGATGAGACCGCGGCAAATGGATGTATCCTAGATGGCTCCTAGACCCGTGCGATCACGAATTTCTGCTTCCAGCCCTTTCATTCAGACCTGCCCGGATCAGAGTACGTCTTGACCACCCGCTCACCATGCTGAAAAGTCCAGAATTCCTTTTATCCTCAGAACTCAGGTAGGTATTATTAAGCATCTTCTCTCTCCACCATGGAGCTTCCCCTCTGCTTTAAGGAAAATGAAAGACACGGCTGACCCAGCCCCTCACAGCAAGTTAAGGCTCCTTAGGAAACTGGGGGGCCACAGGAGAGAGAATTCTGGAGCACGTGGGGACATGGTACAAAAATAGCATCCTGCTTTCGTACCGGTTTGCTTTTGTGTTGGAATAATTAATTACCTTCGGACATTAACTTGAAAAGATTTTTTTTTTTTTAAGCAAAAAAGAAAAATGTCACTGTAACCTCATAGAAGGCCTAATGTTGAAAGACAGTAGGCCAGCGCTAGTGGGATGCTGAATTAGGCTGTGCTTTCGAAGGCCTGTAATTAGAAAGGGGTGTGTGATCTCGTACATCAGATTTCCTTGCGGAAGTTGTATTCGGTGGCAGTGCTGGGGACGCACAGCTCGGGGGTTTCAGTAAACCCAGGCAGGTGGAGCCAGCTGGTGTCCCTCTGGGAGGGACGGAGAGCCGTCGGGCTCAGCACTCCCCTCTGGCTGCAGCTCCTGGTTTTCACAGGCAGGCCTTGAAGCGCCTCGAAATCTCAGCTTGCGAAAAACTGCTAGTCGTGGGTATGCCCCATCAATGATAGAAACTAGAGCTGGAAATATTGACGAGGAATTAGAACAAAACAACTTCTTCCAGCATTTTTGGAAGCCTGTGTAGAAGCTATTCGCTGGTGGGGTATAGTGAGTTCAGGTTGACGCGAAATCACTTGATTTGAGGCCGTGCCGGGCAAGACGGCGGTGCCCCCGGGCCTTTCCGCGGCCCCTCCTCTGCTTTCGAATCGCCCCAAAGCGGAGGTTCTGTTCTCCCCGTTACGGTTGTTTGAGGGGTACATCACACGGGAGGGGGCAGCTCTGATGCACCGTCCATGGGCTCTGCCACTCGCGGCCACGCCGTGGGCCTTCCCGCCGTGGTCGAGCCTGGCTGCCGTGGGAGGTGGCGGCCTGTGCCCGGCTGCTTCTGCTGGGCGCCCCGCTTCTGAGGTTCCTTCCCGTCACCGCAGCCGGCCCTCCTTTGTTCTTCCACTTTCCCCGGTGTGAGTTCACCGATCTCCTAATACCCCCTGCGGGGGAGTGCGTGGGCTGTCGCCAGGTTGGGCCCATTATGAACGAGGCCGCCCCGAGTCGTCCTTACCAGGTGTTTTCATTTCCCTCCGATAAATACCTAGCAGTGGTGGTATTACTGGGTCACCACGGCGGGCGTGGTGGCCTAAGTTCATAACAAACTACCCGAGTTGCCCAAGTGGCTGGAGCCCACACTCCTGTTGTTAGCGGCCTTCTCTCAGCTCCCGATCTGCCTGCTCTGCTGTCCTTGGTCACAGCGGAGCCACCCGCCGGCTTCCCCAGCCAGTGGCATTAGGCCTTGCTGGAGCTGGGGGGGGGCGGGGGGGGGTGGAAGGGAGGCACTGAGGGCACAAGGAGGAGGGGCCGCTCTCCCGCCCCTGGTGCTTTTCCCCCCACAGGTGGCTTCCCGGCCAGCCTCTCGGTCATCCCAGCCTGCGCAGCTCGGGCCATTCAGTGCCCCCCACACCGTCCCTGGAGAGGCCTGTCCCTCATCCTGGGGCGGCAGAGGGGGCCTCCGCGTCGGTTCCTTGCCGGGGTGCCCTCCACCTGCGTTCGTGAGAATGCTGCTCGCCCCCTTGGTAGTTAATTCTCTTTACATCACTCCTCACTGCTACGCTGTAGCCGGGTCTTTGTGAGTATCTGTGCGGCCTTGGGCACCATCTGGGGGGTGTTTGTGGTTTTGTAAGGGAGTCGCAGGGCTCTTTGCTCCCCACGTGTTGTTTTCTACGGTCCTTTGTCAGAGAGATGTTTCCTGGATGTTTTCTCCTGGTCTGTCCTTGCCCATTTAGAACCCATAAAATGCACCCGCTTAACCGTGTTTCGGTGGTAGGTGTGCTCGCCCTGTTGTGGCCCAGGTCTCCGGAACCTTGTCGTCTTGCAAATCAGACACCTCCTCCCCTTCCCTACGTGCCATTCTCCTTCCTGTCTCTATCACTGGGACGACTCTAGGTCCGTCAGACAAACACAATCACGTGGCGTTTGTCTTTTGTTTGCGACTGCTTGATTTCACGTGGCCCAGTGTCCTCGGGGTTCGTCCGTGTCGGAGCAGGGTCAGGATTTGCTTCCCGGGTAACGGTGAGCGCTGTTCTGTGGTGTGGATGGACCACAGCTTCTTTGTCCCTCGTCCATGAAGGACTCTGGGCTCTTCTACTTCTTGGCTGCCGTGGACAGTGCCGCCCCGAGCAGGAGGGGTGGGTGAACATCTCTTCAAGACGCTGCTTTGGATTCTTGTGGATAATTAGCTAGAACTGGGATTTCTGGATCATGTGGTAACTCTGGTTTCAGTTACCTTGAGGAGCTCCCTACTTTTCTGCCGTGGCCACACCATTTCACAATCCCACCAGTTTCTCCACATCCTCACCAACATTGATGGTTTTCCGCTTGTTTTTGTTTTTGTTTGTTTAATAGTTACCATTTTAATGGATGTGGGGTGGTATCTCATTATGGTTTTGATTTGTATTTCTCTGACGACATGTGGTGGGGGACAGCTTATCATATGTTTACTGACTGTATATAATCTTTGGAGAAATGTCCATTCAAGTTCTTTGCCAATTAGCTTTTTTAAAATTTATTTGATTTTTCTTATGTTTATTTATTTTTGAGAGAGAGAAATAGAGTGTGAGCGGGGGAGGAGCAGAGAGAGAGGGAGACACAGAATCCGAAGCAGGTTCCAGGCTCTGACCTGTCAGCACAGAGCCCGATGCGGAGCTCAAACTCAGACCGCGAGATCAGGACCTGAACCGAAGTCGGATTCTCAACTGACTGAGCCACCCAAGCGACCCGAGTTATTTGATTTTTATTGTTGAGTTGTAGGAATTCTTTTTTTTTTTAATTTTTTTTTTTAATTTTTTTTTGAGACAGAGACAGACAGAGCATGATCGGGGGAGGGGCGGAGAGAGAGCGAGACACAGAATCCGAAGCAGGCTCCAGGCTCCAAGCTGTCAGCACAGAGCCCGACGCAGGGCTTGAGCTCACAAACCACGAGATCGTGACCTGAGCCGAAGTCGGACACTCAACCGACTGAGCCACAGGCGCCCCTGTAGGAATTCTTTATATACATTCAAGATATGAACTCCATGTCAGATAAGTGATTTACAAGTATTTTCTCTGATTCTATAGGTTGCTTTTTTTCACTCTGTTGATAGTTCCCTTTTGATGCACAAAAATTTTTTTTTAATTTATTTTTTTAATGTTTTTATTTATTTTTGAGACAGAGAGCATGAGCAGGGAAGGGGCAGAGAGAGAGGGAGACACAGAATCCGAAGCAGGTTCCAGGCTCCATGCTCAGCACAGGGCCTGACGCGGGGCTTGAACTCACAGACCGTGAGATCATGACCTGAGCTGAAGTTGGACGCTCAACCGACTGAGCCACCCAGGTACTGCAAAAGGTTTTTTTTAATGTTTTATTTTTGAGAGAGCACAAGTAGGGGATGGGCAGAGAGAGGGGGACAGAGGATCCGAAGCGGGCTCTAAGCTGACAGCAGCGAGCCTGATGTAGGACTTGAACTCACAAACTGCGAGATCACGACCTGAGCTGAAGTCTGAGGCCCAAAGGACTGAGCCACCCAGGTGCCCCTTGCACAAAAGTTTTTAAGTTTGATGTCACCCGGCTTCTCTTTTGCTCCCTGTGCTTTGGCATCATCTCCAGGAAATCACTGCTGAGTCCAGTGTCAAGAACCTTCTCCCCGAGTTTGCTTCTGGTTTTGTCATTTCAGGTCTTATGCTGAGGTCTTAATCTATCTTGAGTTTTTGTATGTGGTCTATTCATTGTTTATCAATGTCTTTAGATGACTAGCAGTTTGGATTCTGATGAAGTTTATTTCGTCAGTTTAAAAGTTTTATGGTTCATGCCTTGAGTTTCCTAACTGAGACGTCTTTGCCTGGCCCTAGGTCACAAAGAAATCCTTCAGTGTTTTCTTCTGTGAATTTTATACTCTCAGCATTTGTGTTTGGCTTATGGCCCGTATCAGATTGGCTTGTGTGTATGGAGAGATAAGGGCCGCGGTTATTTGTTCCAATGTGAACGTTTGGTTCGATCGTTGAAGACTTCCCTGTCCCACTGGCAGGTGCAGGGCTCTGTGACACTGCTGGGCCCCCCTCCAGCTGCTGGACGACGGCCCTCGGTGGGCAGGTCCTCTTTGGGGATATTTGCTGCAGGAAAAAGCACCACCCACCCACGATCACACTGTGCTCCCGACAAAGTGTGGGTCCGGTGACTGATCCACGCGGGGCTCGAAGGCACCTTGGCTCTGACTCCGACAGCTCCGAGGGTCATCCCAGAGGCCCCGGGGCTGGCTGAGATCTGGGAGTGGACTACGGGCCCACCCGCCTCCCTCCCAAGAGCGCCTCCTAATAGGCACCCTGCACACAGCTCCCTCGCATGGTCGCCGGGTGGGCAGGTGTCGCGCCTCCACCTGCCAGCATGTGAGGCTTTGCGTCTGGACTCTGTCCTGTTCCAGTGGCCTGTTTGAGGGCCCGCCACGCCGCCTTGCGTGACCGAGGCAGCCGGGTACCAGCCTCGACCCGGAGCGTGCAGACCACAGGTGGCACACAGCTGGTGAGAACAGGCGTACGTGTAGTCTCACGCGCTGACTCTCTGGGCTCGGTCTGGGCACCGTTTGTGCGGCCGAACCTGGCTGGAGGGGCAGAATACGCATGCCCGAAAAGTAGAGTAACCCCAGACACATTGGGTTAGTTGAGGGGGCCGTCTTCACCAAGGACAAAGAAACTGAAGACGTACAGGGTGCTGAGGCCGCCTCTCGATCCTGCAGGGCCCGGTGGGCCCGTCCCACCTGCCTCCCGGAGGCCTGCGGGTGGCTCGATGCCACCCTGTGTTTAAGTTCAGAGGGGTGCAGCCGGGCGGCCTGAGGCAGAACTTGCACTGGACTCCTGTGTCTCCCCTCCTCGCCGCCGCCCTGCGGCGCTGGACAGCGTCCTGAGGTCACCGCACAGTGGGCACAGGGGCGGAGGCCCCTCCCCCAGTTGGTGGGTCTGGGGGCATCTCCCCACCTGCCCTCCACCCAGCGTCCACTCCCACCAGTGACCGCGGGTCATAGGGAGGAGCGGGTACACTGCGTCTTCAGGGGCTGTGGGGGGCGTGCTGGGTCTCTTGTGTCACCGAGTTAGGGGCTCGGATTGGACTTCTGCCTCCAGGACTCGCCCCGGGTCCCAGTGCACTTTTCTGTTCCCTGCTCTGCCCGCAGACTTCCTGTCAGACCACCGGCCTCACTTTCCACCCCAGCTACTCAGAGCGGCCCCTGGGCCTGGCCCGGGCCAGCCTGCTTCCACACGGCATCCACGGGCCCCGCGTGCAGCCCACGGCCGTGCGGCCCAGGCCGTGACTCAGTTCCCTCACTGGGCTAGCGGGAAGGGAATGTGCCTCGGTGCAGGGAATGAGGAAGAAAGCAGGGTTTGCAAGGTGCTTGCGACAGGGCCGGGCCCGCAGTCAGCACCACGCGGGTCTGTTCAGGGCCCTATCGTGCATGGAGGGGCTGGAGGGGCCGTACCTCCAGCATCCGCAGCAGTTGGCTCGGGGAGCCTCGGGGAGCGTGGGCCTGTGTCTCCCGGAGGACTCCAGGGTGTCCTGCCCACGCCAGCTCCCATCAGCAGGGCCTACGTGGTGGCACCCGGTGTGCCCTCTGGACGCGTGGCTGCTGTTCGCGGAGCTTCTCTGGAGCTGCTAGGACTGCTGGGGCACCAGCGTCAAGGCGGAGGTGATCCCTGGCGAGCGGAAGCCTGCGCCTGGGAGTGGCTTCGCGATGCGGACTGAGTGTGCCGGGTTCCCTTGAACCCCCGCTGGCCTGTTACCCAAGTGTGGTCACTGGGGTCCTGCTCACGGTCCTCCCCTGGCCTCTCCCACACACAGGACGAACATGCGTGGGTGTTTCTGTTGCCGTAAAACTTTATTTCCAGGAACAGGCAGAGAGTCATGGGTTGTTGGCCCCTGGCCTGGACCGAGGGTTCTGCAGCTTGGACTTGCGTCACAATTCCCCAGAAAGCGTGTAGAGCATGGACCCCAGAAGCCCCCCGAGTTCCTGAGTCAGGGGGTCTGGGGAAGGGCCCGGTGGTTTGGGTGTCCCCCGGGCTCCGGGTGAGGCGGCTAGACCGGGGCTGCGCTTTGAGAACTGAACTCTAGAAGGTGAGCCTGAGTGGGGGCCAGGGACCCCCGGGGAGCCTTGGGTCCTGCTCTGGGAGGGTCTCTGACCCGACACGGACAGGGTGGCACCAGTGAGGGTGTGGACGGGACCCCTGGCACCTGAGAAACTGCTCCTTTGAACCATTTGAGAAATAAAACAGGTACAGGCGGGTGGGGGGCCTGTGCGGGTCCCCCAGACTCAGCTCCCAGTCTTGACGCCATGGTGAGACCTTCCCCGTGGAGGAGACTCGGGGGATCCTGGAACAGCTTCCCCCCACCCAGGGAGAGGCCCACAGTCACCATCGTCCTAAACACAGAGCCTGGGAGCCCAGTCCCTGCGGGAGAAGCAGTTCCTCCAGCAGCAGGGAGCTCAGCGGGCCTTCAAAGTGGCCCTCTGGTGGGGCTTTGTCCCCTCTGCCCCACGATGGGGTCCAGTTGCCCAGAGCCTCCGTCTTGCTCGGGGCACAGTCAGCCCCTGACCCCCCATCCTCCACCCCCCACCCTGCAGTCAAGCCCTGGGGCTTGGTGTACAGAGCCCCCACCTTCTCTCCCGGCTCTCCAGCTTCTCCCCTTCCCCGGGCCTCTGCCGCTGGAGAGCCAGGCTCAGGTTGGGCCTCAGGGTCCCTGCTTCTGCTCCTAGGCAACCTCATCATGGCTTTACATGTCATCCCTGCGTCGATGACTCCAGAAGGTACAGCTTTCAATTCTCCTGGGCTGTCTGGTGCTATGTCAAACGTAACGCCCCCAGCACACCTCGCTACCTCCTGGCCCCAAACCGATCCCCACCCCAGGGTTTCCCTATGTGGTCAAAAACGGCATCCCTAAGTAGAGTGAAGCTCTGGCCAAAACTTGAGGGGTCCCTTACTCTGGTCTCGGCCTCACACCCAAGCTTCAAGACATGTTCCCACTACGACCACCTCTCACCTCCGCAGCTGCTGGCTCCTGACGCCTCTTGTCGGCCTCTCTCCACGCAGCAGAGTTTACGACAAACCAGCGCCGCCTGGGGGCCGGGGGAACAGGTGCCGATGGTCACATTTGGGTTTAAGTGCAAAGCGGGGCCAAGTCCCCCCAGTGCCTGGAGAAGCAGAGCAGGCCCTTACATACAGGTGACAGATGGTTAACAAGACGACTGTGTGGACATCGGGAGCTACAGCAGAAATGCAGTCAGAGCAGAACAGGAAAATGTGGCAGAGTGGCTGGGCGGCCTGGGGACCGGCACCCCCTGGCCCCTGCACAGTTTGAAGGTGGAGTCCTGGTGTGACCCCACGCCCTGGAGGAGAAGGTCTGCCTGGACCCCAAACTCCGTTCCTCGGATGCTAGTGGTGGGCGGTCAGGGGGTGGCTTCCCAAAAGGGTGAGTGAACCGTGGCCCCTGCGGACACAGGAGCTCACTTAACCCAGCACCAGGGGCCCGGCAGGTGTCCGGACCCGCTCAGAGGAGGAGCCCAAGAACAGACACACAGAACTCGAACAGGAACATGGAAATGGAGGCACAACCAGGTTTGTTTTTTTTGGCGGGGGGGGGAGGGCCAGGACCGTGTCCATCCCAAGTTCACATGGTAAATAAAGCCTGACCCCCAGCCCCTCAGAACGCACTGTATTTGGAGACAATCTCTAAAGAGGAGAATGACTTGAGGCCATCAGGTGGGTCCTAATCCAGGACGTCCTGTCCTCCTAGGAAGAGGTGTGGACACACACAGAGGCAGAGGGACACCCTTGATTGGAGCAGAGGCCTCAGGAAACCCGGAGGAATGCCTTGATCCCGGACCTCAGCCTCCAGGACGTGAGGAGTTTCTATTGTTTAAGCCTCCAGCCCCAGCAGACAACAGAATAAACTTGCCTGGTGCTTAGACAGGAATTACTTTGGCATTGTTGGAAGTTATCATAGTAGCTTCCCTGGAGAGAAATCAAATACTGGAGGGGCTCGTGGTGGAGACAGTGCAGTTTTCCCCCCGAGGGGAGCCAGGGGGTGGGGTGGGGGGGTGGTCCCCAGCGGTCAGGGTACAGCCTCGCTAAATCCATTAGAGATAAGCCTGCTGCCCCCTGCCCTCCCTGCCCTCCAGAGCTGCGGAGGGGGTGAGGGGGGTGGGTCCTAGCCCTGGAGAGGTCCCCTCCCGCCCTTCTCCGGGAAGTGAGTGGGCGGGCCGCATCTCTGCCTGCCCCCACCCCCACCCGCAAGGAGTGACACCGAGGGTGTGGCCTGCAGGGCTTTGGCTTTGCTGGAGCACCGGGGTCTGTGGGAGCCACCTGGGAGGGGAGGGCGCCCCCCCGCCCCCCACTCCGCTCTGGGGGGTCCCCTAGGCCAACCGTAAGGCACGTGGCTTGTGTGTCACAGGTCACAGCCACTCCAACACCCAGGGCCACTGCACTGGTCGATATCTGACAGCCCAGGGCCTCTCAGGCCCCGCCCCCCCCACCCCCAGCCCCTGGACGGGACCCGCCCCCGGACAGGACCCGCCACCTCCGACCCGCACACCTAGCTCGCCGCCGTGTCTCCCCACCGCAGGCACAGCCCTTCCCGGCTACCCTGGGTGCACCCGCCGCCGTCCCTTGGTGCCCTCAGTCCCCTTGGTTCTTTGGTCCCTGGTAGGCATGTCACGCGCGGTGGAGCCCGAGCGGAGGCTCCTGGCCATCTACACCGGCGGCACTATCGGCATGCGGATCGAGGGCGGCGGTGAGTGGAATGGGGTCGTTCCCGTGCCCAGTGGCCTCTCCCAGGTCGGAGCCCTCCGGGGCCTCTCCCACCCCTCTGCCCAGAGCCATGGGGGTCTCCGAGGGCCCACGGCTTCTATCTCACCCCTTTCCGGACAAACAAGACCCTGTGGTGTCAGTCCAGGCCCTCCCCAGGGATCGTGAGGGGCCGTGACCTG
The DNA here is from genome assembly GCF_018350215.1 of Panthera leo. NCBI lineage: Eukaryota > Metazoa > Chordata > Mammalia > Carnivora > Felidae > Panthera > Panthera leo. The sequence continues at coordinate 144,954,097 of NC_056684.1, forward strand.
ACCCCACCCCTTCCCCCAACGTTGTTCAAGCTTGAGGGCTCCTGGCAACCCTCCCGTCACACCTTTCTGGACTGTTCAGGTGCAGGAGGTGGCTTTGGGGAGTTGCGCGTTTTGTCTTTGCCCCTGTGACAGGGGCTGCTGCTGGAGGTGGGGGGTGAGGGCCTGGGCCAGGGCGCTGGAGCTTGCGGGTGACCCCGGACAGACCATCAGCTTGGGCCGAGCACCTGCAGGGAGACTGGCTTGGGGAGCCTGGAGGGGTGGGAAGGGGATGGCTGTGCACCAGCATCCGGCATGTTCTGGCGTGGCCAGGAGAGTGGGACACTGCCTGTACCTTCCCCAAAGGCTCCTCCTGGTCCCGTGACGTGTGGGATGCCCAGCCGAGCCCAGGGGACCCGGGACAAACCCTCAGCCTCATCTTTGAACCTCTCTACCACTCTCTTGCTGCCTGCGGGTTAACTGTCCCTAAGGGGTCCCACTTCCCGTGGGCTGGCACTATCTTGACCCCTTCCTCCCAGGCTCCCTGCCAGCAGCCCCTCCCTGCTGCTCCAGTCCTGGTCTGTGCTCACACCTGGGTCAGCCCCTCACCCGGCCCTGCAGTGTCCTCCCCCCCCCACACTTTCCCCCTCTCCCACTGCAGGGGCCTGGCCAGAGCAGACGTCCCATGCCCCCTCCCCTGTCACAACCAACTCTGGCCCCCGCCCCTCCCCCCGCCCCCCAGGACTAACAGAACATCTCCTTTGTCCTGGTGGGTCCCTCGGCCTCAGGCCATCCCCTCCCCCACCGCTCCTGGTCCCCCCTTCCCACTGGTGCTTTCTTTGTGGCTCCAACAGCAGCTTTTCCAGCCTCTGTCCCTGTTATTCCATCTGTGACACAGACAGTTCACACATTCCTTGGGGCCCCACTCCATGCCGGGCTCTAGGACTCAGGCCTGTGTAGAGCCCTGTCCTGTAGGGGCTCAGGCCCCAGGGACGTGACTGTCCACCCAGCCCGCCAATTGCCCCTCCCTGGGCTGCCAGGAGCCAGCCCTCTGCTGCTGTGCCTTCCGCCTCTCTGCCTGGTTAGTTCATGGGTGGACTTCTGAAGCCTGGAGGCCCCCGGTGACACTGGCCAGCTGGGTGCTGCTCTGTCTGGTTCCCTCGGCCGTCACAAGATTGAGAGGAGCTTACACTAAACGAGCAGCGGCATGTGATTCAAGTCACAGAGGCGGTCTGGGGAGAGGATGTAGGGCCATGGGCACCTGGACGGCTGGGACCCTGTGTGTGGCTGTGGCCTCCCTTGAGGGCCTGGGGCCTGGACCCAGGTGGGAGAGAGCGGGAGGGGCCGGGAGGTGGAGGCTGGGCCGAGAGAGGGGAGCTGCCCTGGGCGGACTGTCTGGGACCCTGGCCCATCCCGGATGCTGCCCCTCCAGGCTTGGCATGTGGCCATCTGCGATTCTCTTGAGCTCACACGTAGTTCCTGAGGGTCTGGGCTGCATGGACTGGTGGACTCTGACCTCTTTCCCGCCTTTCTCTGACCTCTTTGTCCGTCCTCCGAGGCAGCCCTGTGGCTCACTCCCACGGGTGCTGCTTCTCCCGGAGAGGCTGCGAAGTCACATGTTCAGAAGGTGAACTAGAGACCTTGACTCAGGAAAGAGGGTGTGGGGGTCGGCTACAGATGGGGAAGAATCTTCCAGAATCCCTTGGAGCCTGCTCTGGCGCTGGGGCCTCCTGGCCTGGTGAAGGCGAGGTCAGCGGACACCTTCTTGCGCTCGGAAGGCACTTCAGAAGCACCAGCCTGTCCTGGGGGGCGAGGAAGATGGTCTCCTGAGCTGCGGGGCAGGCGACGGCTGGGGAGCAGGCAGCTGCCGGCCTGGGGCGACTAGTCCGCTGGGGGCCTTGGTGGTGCCTCCCGGCTCCTTGCTGAGGGCTGCTCCTTCCCCAGTCCTCCGACTTCAGGAAGGCTTGGCTTAAACCCCAGAGGACGAAAGAGGAAGAGACATGGGGTCTGGTCCCTGCTGTCATACACCCCTTGGCCCCCTGAGATCAGGGACGGCCCTCAGGCCTGCTTTCAGTGTTCAGGGACATACATCTTGTGCTGACTTTTTTGCCTAAACGTGTGTGTGGATTGAAAAGGTGTCCGGGGACGAGGGCAGCCCCCAGGCCAGGGCACAGGCACGGGCACGATGGGGATGGATGCAGGAGCCAGGCCTGGAGGCTGGAGGCCGCACTAGGAGGGCCTTGGGCAGCCCCTGCCCTCTCCGAGCCCAGCAGGGGTCGTTGAACTCGGGACAGTATCAATGATTAACTCGCCTGGCACTGCTGATGGGGCTCCAGCCTCGGGACAGTGGCAGAGGGTGGCGAGGGGAGCAGGCCAGCCGCAGCTAAGCTGTTTGGATTGTCACTGTGGAGGGTGTGAACAGTGGCCTGCAGGGCACACGGCTCCGCTTGTCTGAACCCTGCCAGAGGCCGGGACGGCGAGCGGAGGGCAGAGGCCGCTGCAGCCTGGGACACCCCTGGACCCATCCCTTCTCTGAGTCCAGCAAAGATGTCACAGGTCAAGGGGCATCATGAAAGCAGAGTCAGATGATGGCCTCGGTCCCAAGGCTGAGCAGCATCAGCGGCCCCTCCCACCCAGCTGAGGAAGCCAGAGGCCCCTCCCATCCGGCTGAGGGAGCCAGAGGCCCCTGTGACCTCTGAGTGCCGCCCTGCCCCAGCATCCCTTGCAGGCACTTGCAGACACGACATGGGGAGCAGAACTTTGGGGGCAGGTATCTGAACATGCCAGGACAGCCCGGGGTGGGGGTCACAGTTGGTCCTGCAGCCAAACGTCGCCCATAAGGGTGGTGTCCACTGTCTCTCGGTCACCGCAACATGGCGTCTGAGCACTCGACCTGGCCCTCCTCCCTGAGCGTAGCTTCACACGCTCACGTTTTTCTAGCCGAAGCTATAGATGGTTCCCCGGGGACCTGCAGTCCTAGAGGACAAACCGTCCCTTAGACACGAGGGGTTTGGCCGTAGCTGAGAAGCATGGTCTGCTTCTGGTTTTATAGGGGCCTGGTGGGGGGGCGAGGGCCCTTGTTGAGAAAAAGAATACAATTTACAAAATTAGAGTTCAGTGTGAGAGCAGATGTTTACTCGGAACGAGTAAGGAAATCATAACAAATGACCAGTTTGAAAAAGCCAAGGATGTCACAAAACCCCAAGGCACGATTTTTGTTCATTAACGTCCTGACTTTCCCTCAGCTCTTTCCCCTCATTTTCTGGCTGCACGTTTTCCCACGCTCTTTCGGTGTCACAGTGCCGTGGCGGGTTTTGCCCAGAGAGAACAGACCGGGAGGGCGTCGCCTCTTCTAGGGCCAGCGTTGCCTGTGCCGCGCACATAAGTCCCGGGCGGGAAGAGCAGGGTCCCACCCTTCGGGGTCCTCTGGCCCTGCCGCTTCCTACCCTGCTGCAGCAGGATGCCCCCAGAGGTCACTGCCTCACCGTCGGCCAGCAACAGCCTGGCTGTGGGTGGAGGCCACCACCCACATCAAGAGCTCGTCCCGTGAGACCCAGACCACGTGGATCCCCACCTCCCCCGCCCCGTCCGCGGATCCCCAGGTTGGCACCACCCCCCACGAGGAGCTGGGGTGGAAAGTGGCTCTGTGAGCGTCCTGGGGCTGCTCCAACACGTGACCGAGCAGGTGGCCCCCCTGTGCTACAGGCAGGCGTCCGACACGGGGCAGCGAGGGTCCGTCCTTGCCGCTTCCTTGGCTGTGATTGAATCGCCGTGGTCTTCACGGCCGGCGCCTTCACGCGGCTCTCTGCCCTGTCCTCACGTGGCTGCCTCCTCCGCGTGTCCCGTCTCCCACACTTAGGGCCCACCTGCATAATCCAGTGCGGTGCCCCCATCTCCAGACCCTTAACTCCATCGCACCTGCAAAGACTGCCTTTCTCGCGGGGAGGGCATGCGCACCTTTGGGGGCTGCCTGTCAGCCTGCCGAGGGTGGGGTCGGGGAGCTTGGCCGCCAGGGCTGGGTGGCCCGGTGGCTGTGAGCCCTCCTCCGTGCCCGGGTTCTGAAGTTCTGTCCTCGATGCTGGCGGGGCTGGTGAGCCTGGACCTGTGTGGAGGCAGGCACGTGTCCTGGTCATGCTTCGGGCATCTTGGGGGTGTGGCCAGGCGGGCAGTCGTGCACTGATGTCCCCCTCTGTCTCCTGAGCCCCATCGACGTGGTGTTTCCTCAAGCAGCCCCGTAGCAGCTAACCCGCATTGTTTACTCCTGCGGTAAACGTGCGTGGAGCCCCTGCTGGGGCCGTGTGCGGGGCGGGGGCTCCCCTGGGGATCCCTCTCCGGCTGGGGAGATGGCACCATGAACATCCAGGAGCACCCACGGGGCCAGTGTGCCTGGCACGTAGAAGGTGGGCCCATGGAGGGAGCCTGAGCAAAGCTGAGCGAGCGAGGAGTGCGGTCCTGCTGAGCGTGGGGTGGGCCGGGCTTCTGCCCCACAGATGCCGTGCTGCGCCCGCTCTCCACCTGTTGGGGCTAATGTGCTACGCGGCCGTGGGAAGCCGATCTGCCCGAGCGGCCCTCAGAGGGCCGCGGTGGGGGGGCAGCCCCTGCCGGGAGCTGCAGGGCAGGAGGGAGGGCATCAGTGGGCACGAGGGACAGGAGAGGGCCCAGGGTGCTGGGCTGGAGATTCAGGGCCTGATGCTGAGCTGCTGGCCCTCAGGAAAAGAGCAGATTCGCGTTCAGCGGCGGGAAGCTGGCCGCCGGCCCGGCGAGGAGACAGACTCTCAGGAAGGACTGAGCGGCACGGTGTCCGCGGGTGAGGCGAGTGAGCTTTCTGGCTCCTTAAAGGGAGGAGATGACTCAGAGGCCAAGTCAGAGAGATCACAGCATGGGAATTAAAGCCGTTGCTGGCTGTGGACACGGAGCACGGGGCCCCAGCCCGGGAACGCGGGAAGCCCCTAGAAGCGAGAACCACCCCCGTGGGAGAGGCAGCAAAGAAGCAGTTGCACACGCATGGAGCTGAATTCCGCCGACACCCCGAGCGGGCCTGGGCAGACTGTCCCCCGGCACTGCCAGTGAGGTCACAGCCCTGCTGGCGCTGGAGCCTTCTCAAGGCCTGAACAGCAGGATGTTTTAGGCCGCTAAGCGGCAGCGGGGGCTGGACGTGCCCCGTGGGCTGCGGAGGCCGAGAGCAAGGGTGTCGTCCAGGAGTGACCACTCGCCCGGTCTTGAAAGGTCTTCCTTCCTCGTTTCAGCTAAAGGCGTTTCTCGAGGAAGGGGACCCTGTTGTCCTTGTCACTGTGTCCAAGTGTGTGGGAGACGCCCGGAGAAGTTAGCTGACCTGTCCAAGGTCATGGAGCTGCTAGGGAGCAGGGAGGGACAAGAGGGAGCCTTTGCCGAGGGGTCGTTTCTAGCAGACACAGCTGTGACCTTTGAGGGTTTTCTAAAACACAACGCCATTTCTGCCCAGTGCCTCAGATGCCTGTTTCTGGGACATGGGACATGTTTCTGGGTTTTGGAGGGGTCACACAGCCTAGTGAGGGAGCAGGGGCCGCTGGGGAAGTGTGTGGGAAGGGCATCAGGGCCTGGACGTCAAGGAGGGCTTCCTGGAGGTGGTGACCTGAGCGGGGGCGAAGCACATACTGGGTTTGAAGGAGGAGGGGCTAAGGACTTCCAGGCAGAGCAGACAGCATGTCTGCCCGCAGGAGTTAGTGTGGGTGACCTGGCAAGTGGTGGGGAGAAGCGTGGGTGCGTTGTGCTGCATTGTGATGGAAGGCGGGGGACAGCCTGGGCCCCTGAACCTCAGCTGGGAGCACGGGGTCGCCTGGAGACGGGGTGGGCCGGGGCAGGCCCTGGGTGGAGTGGCCAGAGGGGGGCTGCCCGGCCCCCCAGGAGGAAGCCGTCTCATCCAGACCTGGAACGGCTGCCCAATCTCACCAGGGCCCTGGATTGTGTCCCCACCCCAAACCCCTGACCCCTGCCCTGGCCTGGCCCCCGCCCTGGCCTGGCCCCCAGCGTGTTGGGTAAGTGCCCTGATGAGGAGGGAGGGGCCGGAGGTTACAGGAGCAGGTGGTGGCTGCTGGCCCCTGACCCCACACCCCCTGCGCTGGGTTCTGCCTGCAGTGCTCGTCCCTGGGAGGGGCCTGGCCGCTGCCTTGAGGACGCTGCCCATGTTCCATGATGAGGACCACGCCCGGGCCCTTGGCCTCCCAGAGGACACCCTGGTGCTGCCGTGAGTGTGGGGCCTTGGGGCCCAGCCAGGGATGACGGCCTGCTGTCGTAGGGGTGGGCCTATCTTGAGACGGGACGGCTCCTGCAGGGTCCGTGGGGCAGGCTGTGGTCACTAGTGTCATGGCTTTAGCACCGACCAGCGGCCCTCTTTCAAGTGAGCCTTGGGGGGCTGCAGGCCTTGGGCCTAGCCACTCGGGGACCCAAGCCCATCGGGAGAGGTAGGGGCTGGCCCCAGGTAGCCCCCGCCTGCCCCCAGTGCAAAGTTCTCTCTGTTTCTTAGTTCTGGGCCAAGGCTGCCTGGTGCCCTTCATGGCCTCCTGGTCACTGGCCTCCCTCCTGCCAGAGATCGTCCTCCCAGGGTCCGCTCCTGGCCCATGGAGGACCAGGCCTGGGCCCCCTCTTAGAGCCGGGTCTGGGAAGGTGACACTGCTGGGGAGCAGCCTGTCCCGGCCCAGCCGTGACCCCTCATGAGGACCAAGGTCCCTGTTCTTGGGGACTCTGGGTGGAAGGAAGGCTGGGCCCTGTATTCAGGTTGCTGAGAGATTGTGGATATGCAGAGCCTACTGAGAAGCCCCTCAGTGCAGGGGGGGCGGACGAGGGGGGCTGGCTGGGTGGAGGGGAACAGAGCAGGCCAAGGGAGGAGGGGACAGAGTGGGAGCCCTTGTTCTGCCTCCCGCAGGCCCGCCAGCCCTAACCAGAGGGTCATCTACACGGTACTGGAGTGCCAGCCCCTCTTCGACTCCAGTGACATGACTATCACCGAGTGGGTTCAGATTGCCCAGACCATCGAGGTAGTTGCGGAGTGTGGGCGGGACTAGTGGTGTGGGCGGGGCTGTTTGTGGGCGTGGCTGACTAGGTAGGTGAGGCTGTGTATACTGGGAGGGAATGTGGGTGGGGCTGTACGAAGGTGGGGCTGGGATTGTGGGCGGTGTTGCGTGTACTGGGCAGGGCTGAGTGTGGGTGGGACTGGAACTGTGGGCGGGGCTACATGTATGGGCGGGGCTGGGAGCATGGGTGGGACTGTACTGGGAGGGGCTGTGAGAGTAGGGCTGAGAGTGTGGGCGGGGCTGGGGATGTGTAGGCGTGGCTACACATGTGTATGGGCGGGACTGAAAGTGTGGGCAGGGTTGGGTGTGGACTTGACTGGGGTGTGGGCAGGGCTGGGGTTATGGGCGGGGCTCGTGGGCCGGGGAGGAGCCAATGCTGCGGAGGCACTCCCCTGAGGTGTGTGGGGATGGGAGTCCACCTGCCTGGTCTGAGACCCTGGAACGTCTGGGAATGGCAGCTTCAGGAAAGTGCTGGATCCTTGGGTCGCATCTCAGCTGCAAGGCCTTGAGGCCCTTTCCCACGTGCAGGCAGAGGATAGGCAGCGAGGGCCATGTCCACTTTCCTGGTGAGGAAATGGTCTGGACAGCAGCCCTAGTGTGTTCCTGTAATAGGTTTGTCTGAGTTAGTATCCTAGGCTGGGATGCACGATGCTTCCCTGAAGGTTGGCAGGCTGCATGTCTGGCCCACCTTTCTCTGTTCACCCTACCCAAGCCCACCCTGGAGTTGGGACTTTAGTGGATTTGGAGCCCGTAAAAAGCTCAGAACCCCGTGCAGGTCTTGTGGTTTACAGCATCACGTGGTGACCCCTTGGACCTGCTGCCAGAGCGCCCCTCCATCAGCTTTCCTCTCCGTTCTGCCCAGTCTCCTCATCATCACCAGCCCCCGCTCCTGCACAAGCCTGGCCCTGTGGCCTGACTGCCTCCCTGGGGGGCCCTGCCACCCCACCCCACCTCCTCCAGGTCCAATTCTCACCCGTCTCCCTTAAGCCTCAGAGGCTCATCACACAGGCTCCCCTTCCCTGCTGCTGGGGCCTGGCCCCATTCACACGCTTGTGTTCTTTAGTCCTGCGGGGAGAGCAGCTCCCTGGGCTGCATCCCCTTTCACTGTGAGCAGGACACTGTGGTCCTGGGCCTGGTCCTTGCGTCCATGAACGGGGCCACTGGCTGCCAATGGGTGTGTCTGTGGCCATAGTCCGGGGCAGCTACCCTGGCTTGTGGTCAGCACTGTCCTCTGGTTGGGGCCTGACCACTTTGCTGTCCTGGCTGCAGTGTCCGGCCACACGCAGACTCAAAGGGCCTTCAGGGCCTGCCTGTGGCAGTGCCCTGTGTGGCCAGCAGAGGGTGCCCCAGCCCGCCACATGGTTCAGCAACCACGGTTCCAGGGCCAGCCTGGCTTGATCAGGGTCCCTTCAGGAGGGACTGGACCCTCTGGTTCCCAGAACTGTGCCCTTGCGACCATAGCCCGGGCCAGCCACCCTCTTAGGGCCGGCCTTGGCTGCCCTCTAGGTGGTGGCCTGAGGATGTCCTCTCAGAGGTGGCCAGCACGCCTGTATCTGGAAGGACCCTTCCCCACGTTTGCCTGCCAGCGTCCTGCTTTCCTGCCAGGTCCTGTTCCAGGCAGCGTTCCAGATCACCTGTCAGCTCCCGGCACCGGATGTGCCTTGTGCCCACTGCTGTGTCCCTGCCTGGCCCTCCTATAGGACCATGGGCTCGCAGGCTCACGCACCCCCACAGCCCCCTGCCTGGAGGCAGTGGTCATGCGGCAAGGGGCCCTCCTGGAGTACTGTGCTGACACACACAGTAGTCTGGTGCGGTCCTCCAACTCGCCAGTGTTCTTGGGACCCCTGACTGGGCATCGCCTGGGGGAGACGCTGGCCGGAAGTCCAGAGGGGACCTTCCTATCCTAGGAGAATGTCCAGAGACCCCTCCCCCCTAGGCCATGTCTCTCATGCAATTAGAGGTGTCAGGAAAGGAAGCTGTCCTGGGTGTGGGGGAGAGCATGGAGGGGTGAGACTCCAGGTAGAGGCTTGCTTCCCAGAGAGTGTCTTCTGGGCCAAAAGTGACCAGGATCCCACCTGTGCCTCCCTGATTCCCTCCCTCTGCATTTGGGATCGTTTCCTTTTTTTCCCTGAGGGGGTGGGAGACCAGCTAGCTGCCTGTCCCCGGGAGGGGGCCTGTCCCTGGGAGGAGTCCGGCCTAAGCTTGCTGCACCCCCACAGAGACACTATGGGCAGTACCACGGGTTCGTGGTCATCCACGGCACTGACACCATGGCCTTTGCGGCCTCCGTGCTGTCCTTCGTGCTGGAGAACCTGCAGAAAACCGTCATCCTTACTGGTGCCCAGGTAATGTCCCGGGCTGACCGGAGAGCACGGGGGCCTTCCTGAGGCCACCGGGGGAGTTGGCACTGTGGGGGACCCAGGCCGCACCCTGGGCCTCTTGCTTAGTCCTGCAGCTCCCCAAGGCAGCGCCTGTCCTGTCTGTTCTGGCCGGCCAGGCTGGTCAGTGCCCTGGGTCCTGTGGGTGGGTGGGTGGATCCATGGCCTGCTGTCCGCCTCGTCCAGCTGCCCTTTCTTTGTCCCCCCCTTCATTCTTCCCTCTGGTATTGCGTGAGTCTCAGCCCATCTCCGGCCTCCCCCCAGGTGCCCATCCATGCCCTATGGAATGATGGCCGTGAGAACCTGCTGGGGGCCCTGCTCATGGCCGGCCAGTACGTGATCCCCGAGGTACCCTTCCCTCCCTGGCGTGGGCTGCAGGGGGCGTGGCCTGCGTGGCGCAGGCGGGGGCTGTGGTTGGCACTCAGGTAGGACATGCAGGTGAGCCGTCAGCCAGGGTTTGAAGATGTGTCTTTTGCCTTACAAGTGGCATACACCGTCACCGTAGAAAAACCCGGAAAATAAAGAAAGCAGAAGGGAACAAAGCCACCCATGTCTTACTTCCCAGAGACGCTGCTGTTAACAGCGTGCTGTGTTCTCTTCCGGGTTACGTGTTACGCGTGTTCACGTTATGTGTGTTTACGTGTAAGTTTCTGTAAAAGGAGGTTGTACACAGTATAGCTGTGGAGCTGGCTTTCCCTGCTCAGCATTCTTTCTCCACACGGCAGCACGGGGAGACCTTATGAGACCCCCTAGCACTGCAGGGGACCCTGTGCCAGGGGGAGGGCGCTTCACCGAAGCACGGTTCACGTTGTCTCCCTACCGCTGTGCCTCCCTCCCTCCCCCAGGGGAACAGCCCTAGAGCAGCTGGGGCGGGGGGCAGAACGAGACCCCCCCAGCCCCTGAGCTCCGGAGCGTGGACACTGTGGTGAGGGGTGGGCCGAGTTCACCAGGGGAACAGGGATGAGAAGCAGGGATGGGGGCAGAGGGCAGGTGGGAAGTAAGGGGCGGCAGGGCCCTCGGGTGGCCAGCTCCCTGCCTGGCTCTCCCCAGGCCCTGAGGGATGGGCGGCAGGGAGGGCAGCAGCCGCAATCGACATCTGCAACCTGTCCTCAGTGGGTGCTCCGCTGATGGCAGGGGGGAGGCCGGAGGGCCCTGGGGCTCCCCAGCGCTGAGCCGCTGCCTCTCGCCTCCCCCACAGGTCTGCCTGTTCTTCCAGAATCAGCTGTTTCGGGGCAACCGAGTGACCAAGGTGGACTCGCGCAGGTTTGCGGCCTTCTGCTCCCCCAACCTGCCCCCTCTGGCCGTTGTGGGCGCTGACGTCATACGTAAGCTGGGCGGCGAGCAGGGCCATCCCGTGAGGGCTCCCGCCCGGGGTTTCATGCCTGGAGCTGGGCGGGAAACCGTGTCTGGGGCCCCAGAGAGTCCCCCTGCTGCCCTGGGCTGCAAAGTCGGGGGCCACTCAGAGAGGGGGGCCTGCGTGGGCCACGAAGGGGGGAGTGCCGGCAGGGAGCCCCAGCTCGGAGCCGGGGGCTGAACCAGAGGAGGAGCAGGCTTGGGGGACCTGTGACCCTGAGTCCAGGAGTCTGTCTGTGACCCTGACGTGCACCTGGGTCCCCCGGGACGAGGTTCCTGTGCTGTGACCTCGTCCCTGGAACTTCCAGGGGAGTCCTCTGCCTCCTGAGCCTGGCAGGCAGCCCAGCCCCTAGGGAGCCCCTGACCCACTCTCGCCTCTCCCTGAGTGTAGAGCTGTCTCTGACCTTGTTCTCAGCAAGGGTGGCTGGCCTCACTCACCCAGAGGGAGTCACCCCCAGGGCTGCCCTGTCTCCACCCAGGATGTCTGCCCTCCTGCTGTGTCCCCAGGAGTCCCCACTCCGGGTCCATGGTGGGCACAGCACAGTGGGCACAGCTTGGGGGCCTGCCCTGTGTCTCCTTCTGACTGAGCTGGGGGGGCCTGGGCACCTGTCCCCGCCCCACCAGCTGTGGGGTCCTGTCCTAGAGACCCCGTGGTGGTGGCAGTTGTGCTGTAGGGCCTGGTAGAACCAGCCCTCCTGGGGGGGACTTTGGGGCTTAGAAGCCTGAGAGGCAGGGGACCCAGCACCAGCAGGACCGGGTGGCTCTTCTGGTTAGACTGCCTGACCGCAGGCCCTTGGGAGGGCAGCTCGGCCTCCTCGCCCACATGGGCTCCGCCGGGGCCTGAGGGGCGGTTCCAGGAGGCTGGCATGGGGAGAGCCCTGGGGTCTGCTGGTGCAGCGGCCTCCACGCCCACAGGAGGGTGAGCAGATCGAGACCAGGGAAGGAAGTGGACTCTGGGTGGCCAGAGCCTTGACTTCCTAGGGACAGGGGCTTCCTGGAATGTCCCAGCACAGGCAGGGCCTCAGGAGCGCCGGGCCCAGGCCGGGCAGGGGCTGTAGGGGCAGGAGTCTTTTTGGGAAGGCTGATGATGAAGGCTCGGAGTGGGCGGGGGCTCTGGCTGCTGCTGGGCTGTCTGTGGAGAGCGGAGGGTGGGAGCGGGTCCTTCCTGGGATGGGCAGGCTGGTCACGTAACTCTGGAAGCCGCCAGTGCCTCTGGATCCCAATAGGACACACAGAGTGGGGATCCCAGCATGGCGATGGCCACGACCTGGCTGTCCCCCGGGTTCTCTGCCGGGCAGCAGGGGGCCACGGGGGAGGAAACCGAGGTGGAGAGGCCCGCAGAGGGAGGTGTCGGCTCAGCCAAGCCCTGAGTCCCATTCTGGTGGTCTTACCCTGCACCCTCTCCCCCCGCCCACCCTCCACTTCCCCGAGCACCCTCCAGGGGTCACGAGACAGAACACGTGAGCAGATGTGAGGTACGTGCGGCACTCCCAGGGCGCCGGGAGCCAGGCGGGGGGCCGCTTGCTCACTGAGCGGTCAGGAGGGCTCCCCGGAGGAGGTGGCACGCATACTGATCCTGGAGGACAGATCAGCTTCCTGGCCGCGGTGGGTGCTCAGCCCCTCCTGCCCCCATGCTGGCCAGCTGGGGAAGGAAGGCATGGGCACCAGGAGTGGGCCGCCCGCTCTGCAGGCCCGGCTCCCTGCTGGGGACTGAGTCACACTTCATCTGGGGCTCAGGAGGGGGACTTCCGGGGACGCACCCTGTTGGCAGGCCTGGAGGACTTCACCCGGGACGGCAGGGCTCTGTCTGTGCCGCACCAGGCCCAGGCAGGCCTCAGGGCACGGAGCACGCTGAGGCAGGCCTGGCCTGGCAGCTTGGTGGGCGCAGGGCAGAGGCCACCCCGGCGCCCCAGGCCCATGACCCCGCCAAGATTGTTTCCTGCTGGCCAGGGTGCCCGTGCAGAGCGTGAGAGCCTCTGCCCCCACCTGCCCCAGGCCCGTTCCGGCAGCCGGTGTTGAGAAACACCAGGTTCTGCCCAGGATGTGGCAGGCAGGACTGCGGGGGGGGGGCGGGGGGGCCGATGACGCCTGGGCTGTCAGGGGCTACCCCCCCCCTCCTGTTGGGGAGCTGGAGGACGACCCCAGCCCAGCCTGGACTTTCCCTTGTGTTTTTACTTCCCTCTGTGAGGCCATTACAGGCAGGGCTTGGGGGTCAAGAGGGGCATGTGATGGTGACCCTGCCACCAGCTGCAGGGACAGCAGAGCCCAGGGCCCTCCTGTGCGGGGGGACTGTCAGAGGTCTGCGTGGCGAGGTGGCACTGTCACGGTGCCCCTCATGCTACGTGGATACCACCCCGCCCTCCTCCCTCGGCTCCGCTGGGGGAAGAAGGACTTGGGGCCCCGGGGGCTCTTGCGGGCATGGTCCAGCCGTGCAGGGAGGGGGCGTGGGCTCTCTTTGTCTCCATAAAGCCCCCTTTGCAGCCATAACTCCTGGGCGGTGGCAGCGCTCCTACCCCCCCACCAGCTTATCTGCTCGTCCAGCTGGGGCGCTCGGCCCTAAATTAAAGGGCGTCTCTCACTGCTGATTGATGCCGCGGGCCCCCTCCTGCTGCCCATCCCCCCACACCCCCTTTGACGCATCGGGAGAGGGCAGCATGTGTCCGGAATGTTCCCTGGTTTATTATCACACATGAATTGGTCTGGTGGAAACAGCAGGGGGCGTGCAGGCTTACACCCCCACGCGGGCGGGGGCATAGGGAGGAGCCCTGGGCCAGGGTCCTGGGCGCACCCCTCCCGCCATTCTCGTCCTGGCTCCGGACCTGACTGGATGAGCAGCCTTGGTGGCCCTTGCCCACTCTGGGCCTCGGTTTCCCTGTGCTGGACTCGGGGGTCTCCGTGATGCCTGCTACCTCAGAGAGGCTGTAATCACTGTCTGTGCCAGTGGGCATCGACGCCTCCGCCCAGATCGCGCCGTCTTGTGCCGAGGACTTGAGAGAACGGGGTCCTGTGCTGGGTGTGGGGCTCCTGAGGGCTCAAAGAAAGGCTGGTCCTGCTGCCCAGCCCCTCCCTTTACCCCCCCGGGTTTGGGAGGCATCTGCCAGCTTGGTCCTGGCAGAGCAGTGACTTCGGACCGGCAGGGAGACGGGCCTTCTGGGCAGCTCCTCTGTGTGGTGGGTGAAAGGGGCACGGACCCTGAATATCTGCCCCCCACTTTCCACAGGGCCTGGGGCGTTGGGCCTCAGATGGAGGCTATCTGTCCCCAAAGGTGGGGGGCCCAGGAGACTCGTTTACTGGTTCACTCATTCCTTCCTTCCTTGACTCGCTGAGCTGTGCGCGAGGTGGGTGCCCAGCGAGGCACAGGTGAGGCTGGCTGGTCAGAGGACCCGGCCGACTCCTCCTGGCGTCCAGGACAACAAACCGTTTCTGGTTCGTCAGCTCTGTCATGGATGTTGTGCTTCCTGGCCTTTGCGCACGCCGTTCCCCCTGCCTGGAACGCCTCTCCTCCACCTTCCCTGCCAGACTCAGGCAGCCTCCGTTCCCTGGGGGGTCCTCCTTTGTGCCCCGGACTCCGAGCCACTGCAGAGCCGGCACAGGCTGGGGCCGCACCCGTCCTAAGAGTGAGCTGAGGGCTGGCAGGAGTTGCCTCGGGAGGGGGGGCAGGGCAGGGCAGGGCAGGGTGGCGGCGAGAGGGCCGGGGCTCTGGAGACACCCAGAGCGAGGCCGGGCAACACGGAGGGCCTGAGGGGCTGAACGCACCGTGGGCGTTGCTAGGGCCGAGTGCGTGCGGGGGTGTCGGCTGTCCGGTGGCCCAGCGGTCCCACACGTGTACCTCTGCCCTCACAGTCAACCGGGAGCTGGTGCGGAAGGTCCGAGGGAAGGAGCGGCTGGTGGTGCACAGCAGCGTGGAGCGTGACGTGGGGCTGCTGCGTCTCTACCCCGGGATCCCCGCTGCCCTGGTAGGGACCCGCCCAGCCCTGCACGCCCTCCGCACTCCCCCGCATCCTGTGTCCTGCCCCGCCCCTTCCCGTCCCCCACCCCGCCGCGGGCCCGGGCACGCAGGCCCCTTGGCGTGCTGAAGCTGCATGTGTCCCCGAGACCTGCACCCCTCCCTTGCCTCTTCCGCTGGGGCTTCGGGGCCCGGTCTTCCCTCATTTGCAACGCGGGCTTGACCGCGTGGATGCCTGTGGACTCGTGGCCCGTGGCCCGGGTTCCTGCAGGGCCGGCGGGGGGGGGGGGGTGGGGGGGGGGCGTGGCCCTAAGACTGCTCCTCCTGTGGCCGCTCTGCCCTGTCCTCCGTGTGCTCCCTGCTCATGACCCCTCGGCCACCAGCTGCCACTGGGGTAGACACGGCGCCTGACTGCGGCCTGACTTGTGAATTGGGCTCAGATGCCACGTGGCCCACCCCATAGGGTGTCTGAGCTGAAGGTACCTCTGGGCATCGCAGGGCCATGAGCCGGGGTGTGGGTGCTGGGCTCAGTGCTGTGACCATCCGGGCACCGTGGGCAGATGCGGCTTCGCGGGTCCGTTCCCGCACACAGGGTGGCCTGGTGGGTGCTAGTGTCCTGGGCTCTGGGTCGCTCACAGTCTGTGAACCGGTACCTGACCCCCTCAAAGGCACTGGGGACAGACGGGATGGTCTTCCCACCATGTGTCCCCCATGCTGGTCCCGGGCCTGGCCTAGGACAGCGTCCCACAGTATATGGGACATGTACTCAGTGCTGTGAAAGATCCGGTAGGAAAGATGGGGGGCGGGGCTTGTAGCTCAGGTGGCCTCCCCGAGACTGGACCAGAGATGGTGCTGGAAGCTGTTGTGGGGAGCCAGGGTATGCAGGCCACGCGCACCAGGACCCCTGTCCTACAACCAGAAGCGGGGCCCGGCCCCGTGTATGTGCCCTGCACCGTCCTGCCACCGCTGTGCTCTGTGTCACCCGCAGCCCAAGGGTCCGCGAGGGTCCTTTCTCCCCAGGCCCCTCTGAAGGGCAGAGACCCTCAGAGTAGGAGGCAGTTCGAGGCCCTGGGGCTGGGCCTCGTGGCCTCCTGGGCTGGAGCCTGCTCCTCCTACGGTTGGTCTCGAAAATGAGGGCTGTCCCAGGAGCTCAGGAGCTGACACTGGCGGTCGGGCTGGACCTGCGGGGAGTGTGGGGGGGGGGGGGGAGGGGCCCACGTGAGGGACTGTCCCCAGGGGACAGGTGCGGGCCTGGGTGGGTCTCACATTTGTAGTATCTGTGTGTCACTGTCCGAGGCTGCCAGGTTCAATGGGGCTGAGCCACACAGGACCCTTCAGGGAGAATCGTGCTGGGGCTCTGAGATTCCTAGAACTCACCATAGCTGGGGGAATGAAGGGCCATGGAGCTGGCTCCCCAGCCCTGCCCCCACCCCACAAAGCTGGGCGAGGCTTGTGCAGGGGAAAGGGCCCCGGGGGCTTTGCTTGCTGGGGGCAGCTGGGCCATCGGGGCGGGGCCTGCTTCCTGCGGTGCGTCTCGGCCGTCGCCTCCCCATTCCCGGTGTCTACCAGGGACAGGGTGCAGTCACCTCTGACCTCTACCTGGAGAAGCAGAGGGAGCTGGACTCAGCCTTTCTGATGAGGGGTCAGGGCTCTGACAGAGGACACAGCCAGAGGGGTGGATGCTTGCACAGAAGTACTGTCCCCAGGCCAGTGGGCCTGGCGGCCAAGCAGGAAGTGCGGGGGCTCGTTGGGGGCCCTGCATGTGTGTTTAGCTGCAGGGCACAGGCTTGCTGGGAGCAGCCCCTGCTATGTTTCAGGTATAAGGGGTTGGATAGAGGGTTGGCGAGGCTGGGGGCGCGCTGGAGGGGGCGTTCGGATTGTCGCCGCACCACCCGCAGCCTTAAACACTTAACGGGGGACAAGGCCTTTCCTTGGGAGGGCGTGGTGGGGAGCAGACCCTCATGGCTCTCCATGTGGCCTGCTCAGAGCCCGGACGTCCCTGACATAGCTGAAGGTGCAGGACAAGCCTGTGGGCTCCTGTTGCCGGAGCAAGAGGCCAAGGCCGTCCCCGTCCCTTCCCGGCCCCGCAGGTTCGGGCCTTCCTGCAGCCCCCCCTGAGGGGCGTGGTCATGGAGACGTTCGGCTGCGGGAACGGGCCCACCAAGCCGGACCTGCTGCGGGAGTTCCGGGCCGCCACCGAGCGAGGGCTCCTCATCGTCAACTGCACACACTGCCTTCAGGGCACCGTGACCTCTGGCTACGCAGCCGGCATGGTGGGGGCCGGGATGGAGGGCTGGAGGGGGAGGGGATGGGCCCGAGGGCACAGGGCGAGCGGCACCCCCCTTCCTGCTCGTGCCCCCTTCCCCACAGGCCGTGGCGGGAGCTGGCATCGTCTCGGGCTTCGACATGACGTCGGAAGCTGCCATGGCCAAGCTGTCCTACGTGCTGGGCCAGCCGGGGCTGAGCCTGGACAGCAGGAAACAGGTGTACCCTCGGCTTTGGGCACAGTTCCCCCCTGGGCTGGGGGGCATGGGGACCTGTGTCAGGGCTGCTGAGGGCCCAGCCCAGTGGGTTGTGTGCCTGGGTCGGGAGGGGGCAGGGATGCGGGGCCTCCCCGTGGTGGGGAAACACCAGCTCTGAGGCCTGGGCTCCCTCCACCCCTTGCCAACCCCAAGCCCAGACGTGTTCTTCCACTCTCTCGGGGAGCCTCGGTCTGGCCAAGGCTCCTCAAACCGCTCCCAGGACATCCCCTCGTCCCCCACTCTTCCCAGGGGGACCTCAGACACAGCCAGCCTGGGTGGTGACCACGGTGCAGGGGGTGGGGGATGGGGTCCTTGGGAGACCCTGAGCTAATGGAATGGAGGCTGGGGTCGGCCCGTGGGGACCTGGCGGGGCTTGAGCTCAGGCCTAAGGGGTACAGCCTGGACTGAGGAGTTGCAGGCCCAGGACAGCCCTCGCCACGTGCCCCAGGGGTGCCTGGGCCAGTGGTCTGCCTGCCACAGGGCATTCCTGGCTCTCTGTGTTCTCCTCCTCCAGCTGCTGGCCAGGGACCTCCGGGGGGAGGTGACGCTGCCCTCGGGGGATGAGCACCAGCCCTCGCTGACTTGTAGCACGCTGGGCCGGGGGGTCGCCCAGCTCCTCAGTCTGAGCCAGGTATTGGCCAGTGTGTGTGTGGGGGGTGTGGCATGGGGGCCTGAGCTGCGGGTCACCTCTGGAC
Organism: Panthera leo; assembly: GCF_018350215.1. Taxonomy (NCBI): domain Eukaryota; kingdom Metazoa; phylum Chordata; class Mammalia; order Carnivora; family Felidae; genus Panthera; species Panthera leo. The sequence goes on from NC_056684.1 coordinate 144,972,016, forward strand.
ACGCCAGGCACCAGCCGTGGCCCCCATCATGCCAGCACATGAGCAGAAAACCACCAGGCATGGTGTGGTTTGGGACCCAGGTGGAGGGCTAGGGTCCGCGGTGGGGAGGATTTGCGAGGATTCAGGCAAGGAGCTGCCATGGGAAGGGGCCGGGACGGTTTAGCGGAGTCTTGGTGATGTGGATGGTGGGCAAAACGTGGCCCCATCACACAGTGGGGCCAAGCTCGGCTGGACCGGGCCTGCTGACGGCCCCCGCTGGCCCCGGGTGCAGGGCTGCCTGAGAAGCAGCAGGCCTGAGTCAAGGCGGGCGCGCTGTCCTGGGTGCTGGACGGAGGGGGTGCCTGCTGCGGGGTTGGCTGGGCTCTGAGCACCGGGGCCGAGGCCCCACAGCCGCACCTGTCAGGTACAGCACCTTGAAGCTCCTCTTCACCTTCCCAGCCCGGGGGCCTGGACCTGGAAGGGGCAGGGGAGCTGAGCTCATACTTCCGGGTCTAGAGTTTGGGGTTCAGGCCGGGTCAGACCCACAGGGGTGCTGGGGGCCTCCTGGTGCCCCACCTCACACCCCGCTCTGCCCGAGATGTCCAGGCCTGGCATGGGAGCTCACGGACAGCAGCACTGCAACCCGGGGTCACCCCGCGTGTGACAGTTTCCCCTCTCAGAGTGGAGGTGGGTGGGTCTGTGATGGACAGCTCTGGCCGTGCTCACTGCCACTTGCCCAGGGCAGGCCGTGGTCAGAGGCCGGGATGTGTGTGGCCTGTCACCAGGGCGGCTGTGTCGGGCTTAATAGCTCGAGAGATACGGTCGCTTTGTGGTCGGGCCCTGCCGAGGGTGCTGGGCTGGGTGTGAGGCGGCCTGCGGGGTCTCTGCTGGGCTTCCCGGCCCTCTGGCATCCTGGGGAGCCCCTAGATGCCCCACAGCATTCCCGGTGCTGGGGGCAGGCAGCCTGAAGGAGCTCTGCCCACGTGTGGAGTAGGGCCTTCCTTTCCAGGGAGAGGCGAGGTCCCAGGGTGCTGCTGTCCTCTACCCAGGAGGCCGCTGCAGTGCGGGAAGCTCTGACGCCTGGCCTGGCCTGTGCTGCGGCCCATGCGGGCGACCTGGACGTGCTGCAGGCACTTGTGGAGCTGGTGAGGCCCCCCACCGCCTCAGGGAGCAGCCCCACCACGCCGGGCCCCGGGGGACGCAGGGCCGCCTTTCCCTGGGGCCCTGCTCTGCCACGCTGGGCAGCCAGCTGGTGGGACCTTACTGCCGCTACAGGGCGTGCCGGTGGCCGTGCCAGGCCCCAGTCCCGGGGTGCACCCCGACCCTCCCGTCCCCTCCCCGCCCCTGCCCAGCGCTCCCTCAGTGGGTGACGTGCCCTTGCCTCACCCAGGGCAGTGACCTGAGCCAAGAGAACTTTAACGGTCAGACCCCTCTGCACGCGGCTGCCCGGGGAGGCCACCGCGAGGTGGTCACCATGCTGCTGCAGAGAGGGGTGGGTGTGAGCACCCGGGATGAAGATGGACTGAGCCCGCTGCTGCTGGCGGTGAAGGGCAGGTACCTGGGCCATGTGGGGCGGACCTGGGCACAGCTGGCTTACACAGGGCTGCCCTGTTGCCTGTGGTGACACAGCTTCCCCGGCAGAGCTGAGGACACCTGCTTCCTGGAGCCTCGCTGCCCCCTCCCTACACCCCCCAAGCCTGGCAGGTACTAGCAGGGACCATGCTTGGGCCCAGACAGGGAGGACTGAACGGGCAGGGTGGTCAGGGAGGGCTTCCTGGAGGAGGTGACCTCTAAGCTCAGCCAGGCAGGCGCAGCAAGACCCTGGTGCAGAGTTTCTAGGAAAGAAAAATGCTCACGGACAAAGCTCAAGGGGTTGAATGCGTATTTGCCGTCATCCACACACGCCTGTGGGGCTGGAGGGTGGGAAAGGGGAGAAGCCGCCGGCCCAGCACGTGCATGTCATAGACATAAAGCAGGCTACTTAGTGCCAGATGTTAGGCTGGGATGGGCACAGGTGCCCTCGGGGGACAGGCTCAGCCAGCAAGGTAGGGAAGACGTCCCCCAGGCTGGCCCCACCCAACAGCTCTGATTTTTTAAAGGGAGGGGTCCTGGCCTGGCTGTGTGTGTGGTGTGTGTGTGTGTGTGTGTGTGTGTGTGTGTGTGTGTGTGTGTCTGGGGGCAGGGGTCACAGCCCTCATTTTTCATCTTTTGTTGTTTTATCTGGTGTCTGTAGCAGTCCCCAGACCCCCCAGCCCAGACCCGTAACTTCTCCTGGGGGATTTCTCCCTACGGGCACTTGGCCGACCGGATCCTGGGTTATTTTGTGGTGTGTGTGGGGAGTGCTGGTGAGCCTCCTGGAGAGAGGCTGAGGGTGTGTGGGCCTGGGGTCGCCACACTGTCCAGGTCAAGTCCTGCGTGCCCCAGCCGTGTGAGCCCTGGGGTGGGCATGTGACCCTCGGTGAGGGGAATGATGGGTAGCACCCTCTTTACCAGACTCTTGTGAGCATGAGGCACGGGGGGTTCCCAGGATGGGGGTGAGGGGCCGGGGCGATCCGGCTGGGTGTGGGTGGATGGTGATGAGCTCACTGTCCCTGCCCCGCCCCCCGCCCCTGGCACAACAGCCCCCCCAAACCGGTCTCCCGGCCTCACTCTCTGGCCTCGCTCCCAGACCTGTTGTGCTCTAGAGGGCTCTTCAGGGCGGGGAGGGCAAGGCCTGGGGGGCCCCACCCTCCTCCCCAGGCTTCCTAAAAGTGGGGTGACCATGCCATTTATAGGACACAGACACTGTGGGGCAAGGGGCCTGGTCAGCACTTCTGCTGTGAGAGCCAGCCTCCGCTCGTCCTGTTCCTTTGCCTTGCCCGCCCGTGGCCCCAGCCCCCCCCCCACGCCCCCGCCCTGGCCCTGCCCCACCTCTCACCCCCATGTCCCACGCACACCCAGTGGCTGGCTCCAGGCTTGGCCCAGGCCGGTCGGCCTCGGGGAGCCCGCAGACACTGGGGCCTTGCTCTGGGGCCCTACTGTTCATATTTACCCCCTAGTGTCTCACTGACACCCTACCTCCAAGGGCAGAGTGCAGGCCCGATTGACTCAGTTTCCCCAGGCGCAACCCTGGCTGGGACGGGTGCATGTAGCGGGGCCCGGCTGTCCCCAGGTATTCACAGGGGTGCGTTGGGCCCTTAGGACGGGCTGAGGGAGACCATGGCAGGGGCCTCATGATGCAAGGGGAGGAGCTGCTCAGTCAGGGCCGACGGACCCTCCAACATGGGGTGAGATGGGGGGGGGGGACTCAGACCTGGCCCCACCCCGCAGACCCGAGATGTCCTGGGAAGGTACCTGGATGAGTGGTGGGGCATTGCATTGGCCCGGGGCCAGGGTCGGGGGGCGGTGGCCCTGGCTGGGGGGCCCCGGCTGGGGCTGGGGATGGTGGCCCTGGTTGGGGGCCCGGGCTGGGGCTAGGGGTGGGTGAGGCACTGCCGTGCTTGAGCAGAGGCTGCCTGGGCAGGTGGGTGGTCAGCACACTCTTTCTCGTGGCAGGCATCAGGATATCATTGGGCTACTGCGGGCAGCTGGGGCCTGCCTGTCCCCCCAGGAGCTAGAGGACGCAGGGACCGAGCTGTGCAGGTGAGGGCTGCGAGGATGCAGGGAGGGCTGGTAGGCCGGGTGGGGGGCTTCCGAAGGGGAGACCCACCCTGAGGGTTGGGGGTTGATCCCCCTTTGGGCTGGGTGACAGGTCTCATGAGTCTCCGTCCCCCCCACCCCCACCCCCACCGTGGATCGGCTCCAGTGCGGGCGCACGGTGGTGGGACCCAGTCCCTGTCACTGGTAAACTAACCACGGGGCTGGTGGCTGTCCAGCCCGGGCACACTGCAGCCAGTCGCTAACATGGCTCTGACCTCACAGGTGCCCCGAGTGACACCAAGGCAGGCCTGGGGATACTGGGGCACAGGGGAGCGGGGGCCCCGGAGGTCTCCGGGGAGGGTGTTGGTGGTGGGCGGGGTGCAGGCCAGGCCCAGGGCTGCCGAGCTCAGCTCCTTCCTGCGTCCGCGGGCACCCCCTCCCAGCGGTGCTGCTGTCACAGCCTCACCGGCACTGGGTCACTCGGTGCCACCTGTCAGCTCCCCAGGCTGGGGCTGAGAGCCCAGGTGGGGAGTGGAGAGAGACAGGCAGAGGACAGGAGAGGCTTGTCCAGGAGGCCAGGCCGGGGCACTGGTGGTAGCCAGGTTTGGGGGTGTCGGAGGCAGCCTAGGTCCACAGCCCTGAATGCCAGAGCCCCCGAGCCTGGGGAGTGGGTGTTGACAGTGGGGTCTCTGGCTGAACGGCCGGCCGGGAGTGAGGCGTGGGTGAGCTCTCTGCTCACAAGAAGGCCCCGAGGCTCTGGCCCTCTCGTCCCCACCAGCCAGCGCCTCCCCCACCCCCTCGACCCTGGGGGCCCCAGTCCTAGATGTGGGGTGGGGTGGACAGGCCCCTCTGGGTCTGAGCCCGGCCTCAGGCTCTCCTGCTCTGATCTTGTGTCCCCGGGGGTGGGGGTGGGGGGGCAACCCAGGCCCTTTCCTCCTCAGGTGACAGGGACAAGGTGAGCTCTCAGATGGGATGGGTCTGTTAGGACCTAGCAAGGGAGGGGCCCGCTCACAACCGCTGGCCGTGGCCCTGCAGGGACTTCTGGGGTGACTTGGTTCAGGGTTGCACGGCCAGGTGGGCCTTGATGGCTCCATTGACAAGTGGCGAAACCGAGCGTCCCGGACCTGGCGGTGGGCTTGTCCAGCCTGAGCTGCTTGGCTGCGTTTGAGGGCCCTTCCGAGAGACAAGCCTGTGGGAGGCTGGCGACAGGTCCGGGAGGGCCTGGTGCTGCCACCCGGCGTGATTCACCCCAGAAATAGCTCAGCGCCTGCTGAGGCTGCTGCTGCTGTCTCCCGACTAGGGGGGCGTCCCTGAGGCCCCTTGGGGGGATAGGCCTCCCCCCGCAGCACCCCCTGCCCCGGGCCAGCACACCTGGCGTTCGGTCCCTTTCCGGCTCGGCCCCCGGGTGGGGAGTGGGCTCCCCTGAGGCGGGGGGGAGGGTGAGGATGGAGGGGAGGACCCCGGCGAGGGCCCCTCCTTCTTCTTCAGAGCAGGTGGGCCCAGGTCCCTCCCCCAGGGGCACCTGCTCCGCCACGCAGGTCCAGGCCACCCGAGGGTCTCCCGCGTGTCTCCCTGTGCCACTGGGCTTGCGCAGACTTCCCTCCTGCCTCTGCGGACCCCGCCCAGGGAGAGCGGTGTTGTGAAACATGAAACTGGCACGCACGTGGGGCACGTGTGCACGCGCATGCACACTTGTGTGAGTGTGCGCCTGCGTGCGCCCTCCACCTGAGCCACAGTCACCCCCTCTGGGTGAAACCAGACCGCAGGCCCCTGGCCGGCCCCCAGGGAGCCCCGCACCGTTGCCCTCCTGCCCTGGCCGCTGGGTCAGCTGTTTGGGGACTGGCTTTGTAAAGGCGCCTGGGGTCCTGACGGCACCCCCTCCTCTGCTCCCTCTTCCAGGCTGGCTTCCAGGGCGGACCTCGAAGGCCTGCAGTCATGGTGGCGGGCGGGGGCTGACCTGGCTTGCCCAGGCTATGACGGGCGCAGTGCCCTGCTTGTTGTGAGTGCCACCAGTGCCCCCACTGCCCTCTCCTAGGCCACCTCCTCCAGGAAGACTTCCTGACAGCTCCCCTGGCTCCCCCTCTTCCCCCCACCCGATGTCCAGACTCCTGCTCTCCTGGTCCCTGGCCCCGGAGCTGTGGGGACAAGGAGTCACGGGCGTGGGTGGGAAGAGCCAGGGAAGACATCCAGGTGGGTGGTCAGGGGCCAGGCTGCTGGTCAGTGTCCCTGAGGCAGCCCCGCCCCCACGTGCACCCTCCTGTAGGCAGAAGCAGCTGGAAACCTGGAAGTGGTGACCTTTCTGCAGAACCTCCAGGGTGGGGCTGCTGTCCAGGCCCCAGGCCCAGTAAGTTCCCTCTGCCCCACACAGGACCGAAGGCTCCCCCGCTGGACTGTGGCCCCCTGTGTCTGAGGGCCAGTCCTGGGGACCGAGCCAGAGGAAGCTGAGATGGGTCAAAGTCACTTAGGCCTGCGGAGCTGTTTCTGTAGGTGGGGCACACGCTGTGTAGGGGGAGCCAAAAAGCGCCTGAAGGGTGCAATCCGGGAGGGCTTCCCGTAGGAAGGGTCAACCTCAGACCTCCTGTATTCTGTCTTGTCAGGCCACTCTGTGATGCACCCTACCAGAGCACCGGAGGGCCCCGGCCATGGCCAAGAGGTTCCCGGAGCCTGGAGGGGACCTCAGACCCCTCTACTGCGTGTCCTGCCCACCCTGCCCCACCCCACTGGGCGGGAGGCTCCCACCTGCCTCCTACCTCACACCCCATCCCCCCACTCCGTCATCTGGCCCTCCAGAAGACTCTCAAGTCTGGCTGGGTTTGCTCAGGTCCTTGGGTCCCTCCCTAGGAAAGGACTTGTCCGTCTGTCCTGCCCCCACACACCGCCTGTGCCCAGGGAAGAGGTCTCAAGACACCTCCGGTTTTCAGGCAGTGCTGCCTGGTGTCTAACCTGAAGCTGCCTTGCCGCTGAACAAGCCATTCCTTCCTGTCGTGGCCTGCTGGAGGGACGCCACCCCACGACTCTGTGACGTACCCCCACTGCTGGGACTCTCCCCACTCTGTTTCGCACACAGCCTAAAGGTCTCGGTTGGGCAGAGCGGCAATAAAGTCTCTCTGGGGACCTCCCTCGGTCCCCAGACCCCAGCTCCAGCGCGTCCTTCTGGGTCCCAGGACTGTGGGTATGTGTGTGGGGAGTCGCGCCCCGGGCTCTGGGTCAGAGGGCCGTGTCTTCAGCCCCCCCGGGGTGAGGGACGCCCGGCCGGCCCTCCCCCGCTGTCCTGCCTCCTCCTCCAGATTACTGTTCAGGCTGCAACTTCTCCAGACGACCTCTGCCCCATCTCCTCGGTCTGTCTGCTCCTTCTCCTTCTTGACACTTGACGCCCCTGCTCCCAGCAGCCCCCACTCATACCTGCCTCTGCCCGACTCCCCTTGTGCGGACCGACCGGACCAGACCGGACCGACCCAACTGTCTCTCTAGTCCTCCCGGCCCCTCCCGGTCTGTCTGGCTGCTCCTCAAGGTTCAGTCCAGCCCAGTGTGCCCCCAGCCCCTGCCCAGGGAGGCCTGAGAGGGTGACCCGCGCCGGCCCTGGCTGCCTAGTCGCCACAGCCTGGGTGACCGTGCCGCCTCGGGCAGGTGGGTGTGGCCCTCCAGGGCCGGTGGTCAGCCACAAGTCTCGTGGGAGGCCCGGCTGGGAGTGAAATCAGGTGTTTGGACCCCTGGCTGGTTCTCTGTCCAAGTTATAAGCGGCCCAGTGGGGCAAGGGCCCCCTCGGGCCCAGGCCTGACCCGTCCTTGCTGAGCATGAGGAGCACGGGGGCGGGGAGAAGGGGGAGGGGGGAGGAGATACCTCCATCCAGGTTCTCCACCACCTTGGAAGCTCTTTGAAGGCCCACTTGAGGATTCCCGTCTGCCCGTCCATCCGTCTGGCCCCTGGGTTGGGGGCTTGGGAGAGCCGGGCCCAGCCTGAGGGCATGTGCCCTGTAGATATTGGGCAAAAGCGTGACCCCGAAGAGCTCGCCCTTGGCACCCACCGTGCAGCTGGGGCCTCTCCCAGGTGGGCCGGGCTGGGGGAGGCTCCACCCGCACCCCCAGGCTTCTCAGCCTGGTTCCCAGGCCCGGGCTGGCACCTTGGCTGGCGGCCTTCCAGATTCTCGCCCAGACACGGGTGTGCCCGGGCCTTGCACAACCAGGTAACACCACCTGAGCGTGGCCGGTCCCGAGGAGCCTTTGCCCCACACCCTGATGGAGGCCGCGAGAGTGGGGTGTGGGGGAAGAAGGGAGCTGGGGGCTTGATGTCAGGAGCACCTGCTGTCCTGCCGGGGTGGGGGCGGGGTGGGACAGTGGGACACAAGCCTGGGGGAGGCTGCCTCTCAGGTCCCTTGGGGCAGCGCCCCTCCGTGTCTTCTCCTGGGCACAGCAACTCACTGGAAGCAGCCGTCCCTTGGGCCCTGCTTGCTCACAGCCCTCGGCACCCCGCCCTTCCCTCAGACCCCGAGGAGCCCCAGGCCGTGAGGGCCGCACCCTCCCCCACCTGGCAGTGGCGAAGCGTCCCCCTAACCTGCCGGTGTGGACGCTCCCACTGTCCTGGGTGTCCCAGGGAGAGCACATGTTGGCCTGGCTCTTCCCCAGGTGGCTCACTGATGACAGGTGAGAAGCCTCTGCCAGCCAGGCAGAGGGAACAGCGCGTTCCACCCCCCCGGCCGAGGGCAGGTGGTGGGGACAGGCCCCCGGTTCTTGGGCCCCTGCACACAGCTGTGGGACGCAGAGCCCCACGAGGCGCGGCCCCCGGGCTGGGCGTGTGTGTCTCGGAAAGCTGTGGAAAGTCACAGGCGCATGCCTGGAAACTTCCTCAGGGCCATTTTGTGTCCCTGGGAAGAGGCTGGTCTGGATCTGTAGTCAGCTCCTCGGACAATCACCCAGTAGCAACAGGGCAGCAAAGGGCCTGTCCCCTGGGTCCGAACATGCACCGTGTGAGCTGGAGTGGCCACTCGGGGATGGCAGGGGAGGGTCACCTTCCGCCATGTGCTAGCTGATTACGTCCCCACCACGCCGCCGGAAGGGCACGGGCTTGTCTTCCCTCCCCTTTCACAGCTGAAGAAACTAAGGCCCGGTCCTGCGCTCAGGCTGCGCGCTGGCACACCGGGCTGTGGACCCGCCTGGCACTGGGGCAGCCTCCTCACCTCTTGAAGGCGCCCCCCGGGGACACGGCACGGGGGCTGGGGCGAGCTGTGGGAGCTGGTGCCGGATAGACGTGGGAGGCATCCTGAGCCCCACGGGGTCTCGGCGGTGGCACCAGGAGGAGACCTGCGTTGCTCACACCCACTAATTTCGCTTTGGGAGAGGCCTCAGCTCCCAGCGGCCCGTCTCAGATCACCGGGATCCCAGGGTTATCTCTGGGAAACATCTGTTTCTCACTTAGGCCACTATCTGTGTTTACCCAGTGTTTTCCATCCTAAAGCCAGACTTCTCAGGGCCCCCAGGCCACCCCGCTCATTTCTCTTCATGGCAGGACGTTCCCTTTCGGGCCACGCCTCAGTATCTCCTGCTGCAAGTGGGGTCCACAGGTTCCTGTAATGTCACCCTTCCGTCACCAGTCCTGTCTGGTGCTGGACACAGCGACCCACTTTTGCTGGATTGGGGGGGCGGGGGGAAGAGCGTGTGGGGAGGGGTGCGCTCTTCCGGCCCGTGTGGCGATGGCAGTGGTGGTGACGGGGAGAAATTCCCAAGCTCTGTCCCCTCGGTCACATGCCTCTGTGCCCCCCATCCCGTCCCCCACCCCTGCCCTGGTGCCTGACCTCAAACACCGACGCTCAGGCCGCGCACTCAGCCGCGGCGCTGGGCACCGGGTCCCACCGAGAGCGGTTTGGCCTCTGAGAAGCCCCGGCCCCTCCGTGAGCGTTTCTCCAGCTGCAACACGGCAGAGGAAAACCTTGGCTACCCCCTTTGCAGGGGTACGGCTCGAAACCACAAACGGCGCTAGTGAAAATGCCTAGCGCCCATCGTGACTCGGTGGCTGCTGCGTCCTGGCTTGGGACCAACTCGGGCCCCTGAGCCAAGAGGACGCTGGTCTCCTGGGGCTGTGTGTGTGTGTGTGTCTCGCCCTGAACTCAGCCCCCGCCACCCTCCCCCATGCGGCCACACCAGCGGCTCAAAATGAGGGCTGAGGACTTCAGGTTACTTCCGTCCACACTTTCTCTCTTTCCTAAAGCTTAGACCCCCACAAGCCCCCATTTGCCCGCAGCAGGCAGCTCCCTGCAAGAGTCCCCCGAGGGTGCTGCCGGTCGGGCCCCAACATCTCCAGGTGACTAAGTGGGCCGGAGCGCCTGGGGCTGTGCTGACGCACGCTGGGGGGGAGGGGGGCATGGCGTGGGCTGTGGCCCCGGGTGGGGGGTGGGGGCAGCACGGGGCTCCCAGCGCGGGCCCTGGGGGCTGGGGGTGGGGGGTGGGGGGCCCGGGCTGTCCTCCTTACTCTCTGAGAACCAGGGTCTGAGAACCAGAAACCGGCTGGGCGCGTTCCTTCCCTCCCTCTCGTCCTCCGTCTAGTTTCACTTTCTCTTTGTTCCCCCCTCCCACGAAGTTCCCTTTGAAGTGAGAGGGGCAGGGATGGGCGTGTCTGGCCCGCGCCCTCCCCCCCCCCCCCCCCCCCGCCCGACGGGGAGCGCACTCGAGGCCGCTGCCGGCTCGGGGCCTCACCTGCCCGGCCGCCCCGCGCCCCAGCTGGGCCGGTGGCGGCCTCCGCCCCCTGCGGCGAGTCCGGGTGCCGGGGAGGGGGGGTGGGGAGGATGGGGAAGGGGGCGGGCCGGAGGGAGCGGGTGTGGTCCCCGGGCCCGCAGCGCGGAGCCGGGGACGCCAGGTGCCACCCGGCCGGGCGCTGGAGGCGGGGACGCCGGGCGGGGCCGGGGGGGGGGGGGGCCGGTGAGTCAGGGCCACCCCCGCGCGGGCGCGCCGAGCAGGTACCCGGGCCGCGGACGACCCGCCGCGCGACCCGTCGGCCCGGGAGCCGCCCGGCCCGGAAAAACCGGTCGGGCCGGCGCGGCGCGGTCGCATTCCGGAGGCGGGGGAGGGCGGCCGCGTGGCTTAAAAGGCGCCGCCGCCGCACGGACGCAGCCGCCCGGCCACGCGTGGCGCGGGCCGAGGGGACGCGCCGCCGGGGCTCGCGGGGCTCGGCAGGGGCGGCGGGGCGCGGGCGGCCGGGCTTTCTCTCCGCAGCGCGGCCGACCGCGGACTTCACCCGGCGCGCTGGGTCCAGTGGTTCTTAACAGTTCAACAGTTCTGTAGCGCAATTGTGAAATGTTTAGGACCACTAGACCCGGCGGGCCTGGCGGCGACGGCGACGGACGCGGCCCGGCGGCAGGGGCAGGGGCGGGGGCGGGGGCGCGGCGCCCCGCCGGCCCGACCCCGCTCCGCACCCGCGCCCGCACGCCGGGGCCGGGCCTGGGGACCGCGGGCAGAGGGCGCGCCGGCCGGCCCGCGCTGCCTGGCTCCTGCGCCCGAGGGCCCCACCCTTCTCGCAAGTCCGCCGAATTCCCACCGGGACCCGACGGCGTCCCCCCACCCCCCTCCCCGGAGCTGGTGCCGCGGCGGCCGCGCCCCGGGTAGGGTCGGCCGGGCGGGCGCGCTGGGAGCGCTGGGAGCCGCGCCGCGGGAGCCCGGGCCCCGTCGGGCGAGCGCGCGGACGGAGCCAGAACCCGGCGGACAGAAAGTGGGCGGGGACGCGGTGGACGACGCCCGCACACCACGCGCGGGGGGGCGGGGAGGTCTCGCGGGACCTCCGCGTGTAAGCCCCGGGCGCGCCCGGCCCCGGGAAGGGCCGAGCGCAGGGTCTTTGCGCGCCCCGCTCCCGCCGGGGAGACGAGGCCGACCTTCCCGGAGCCTGCCTGGCCCGCTGGTCCGGCCGCACCCTCTGGGGAGAGGTGGGGGCGTCCCTCAGGTGCCTGCCTCCGTGGTCCAGTGTTTAGAGACGCTCCGGGACAGCCTGGATGGCAGGTCGGACGGGTCTGGGTCTGAGGTCACCAGGCGCCGCCCGGCTGGGTGGCCTCGGGCCAGTGCTCTCCCCGAGCCCTACCTGCACGTGGGTGTGTGAGAGGACGGGAGAGGTGAGGTGGGCTGCTGGCTGCGGGAGGGTGTGGCCGCCGCCCACACTGCAGGACCCCCGGCTGCCTGGGAGGGGGGTCCACCCCCGCAGCCAGCACCTTCCCCTGTGGCCCAGCAAACTGCTCCGTGGCCACCTCTCGGCAGCAGCAGCGGCGGCGGCGGCGGCAGGAGGAGGAGGCTGGGGCCGTGGCGCCGAAGGGTCCGGAGGATCTTAGGTGCGGCCCCCTGACCGCCAGTCCGCCGGTGGCGATTTAATTCTACAGGGTGTCTGTTCCGTGTGTGCAGTGAGGGCCGGGGCGGTGGGGGTGGGGGGGAGTGGTAGTGGGGGGGGGGCTTGCTATGGGGCCCTCCGTGTTCTGTAGCTTGGAATCATTTCGTCCAGTGGGGGTATATGCATTACAGACTGAGGCAAATAAACGTGTTCAAAGCTTCACCCTGTCCTGGGGCTTGCTGTCCTTTCTTCCCCAGGCCTGATGGGACCCCTCCCTCTTCCCTCCAATCCCAGAGGGATGGAAATGACGTGGTCGTGCGTGGCGGTGGCCAGGTCCCCACCCTGCACCCAGCCCCCAGCCTCACCTTGCTTCTGGCCTTCTAGTTTCCCAGCAAGGCCGGCAGCCGTCTTTTAGTGGGGGAGGGGCACCCCCAGGACCCAGCAGACCCCTTCCACCTCCCCTGCCCACACACCCGCCTGCTGCAGGAGCCAGGCTGAGGAGAGGGGGCCTGCTTGCGGCCTCACCCTATACTGGCCCCCTGGCCAGCTGCCACCCTAGCCTGGCAGGGGGCTCTGGCCGTGGGCAGGGGCGAGGGTGGAGGGCTTAGGGGTTGGAGTGACGGAGGACCATCTCTGCTCTCCCATCCTGACACAGACTGAGAGTCAGTCGTGGCTTCAAATCCCAGCCCTGCCGCCCACCAGCAAGTGACCCTGGCCAGTCCCCCTTCCTCCCAGAGCCCTCCTGTCTCACCCCTGCAAAGAGGGCGGTGGTACCCACCTCACAGGACTTGCTGGAAAGCCCAGGGGACCATGCAGCCGGACTCCCGGAGCGCGGATGTGGGACGGAGCGAGGGTTCACCCCAGGGGTGGCAGTACCTCCTGGCGGGCGGGTTGGTATGGGGAGCCCGAACGGGGCTGGGCACTCACAATGGCCCCCTCGGTCCCTGGGGGCCCCACAAGGACAGGCAGCTCCTACTTGGGTCCCAGTCTTCGTTCTCTTTAATTACGGAAGCCCCGAGTGTTCGTTGAGGGCACAGCCCCCTGCGCTGTTAGCGGGAGGCCCTGCCCAGAGCGGGGTGCCCGGAGAGACAGCTACCACTTAAGACCTGCCTCCGGAGGACATTGTCCCCACTTCCTCTTTCCCCTTTCCGGGCAGAACTGGGCTCTGTGGTGCTGAGCCCGCTCTCGCTATGCAGGTGGAGGGCCGCCGTGGGCAACGGCAGAGCCTCCCTGGACAGTGCCCACAAGATCACCCTGGGTTGCCCGGGACTTGCTGGTTTTAGCCCTGAGAGTGTCATGGCCTGGGAGGCCCCTCCGTTTGGGCAAACTGAGACACTTGGTCACTCTACCGGGGACCAGCTCGGGAGACACATCACCCTAGCTCCTTGGACCAGCCCATCTTTTCCACGAGAAATAAACCTGTCTTGTTAAAGTTGCTGTAGTTTTGGTCTCTGTAAGGTGGCTAAACCAGTATTCTGAGTCAGTGGTGGTTAAGCTTCGCCGTGTGGCTAAATCAAGGGAGGGCCAGTGAAGAGCACCAAGGCTTGGGCCCCGTGGATAGGATGGGCCAGGAATCCACACCCCTACCGGGTTGCCTGGGGATTCCGATTGAGGCCTGAGGCTGAGAACAGCTGTCATTAAGTAGTAGACCTCATCAAGAGAAACAGGACGGAGGAAGGGGACACAGACCCCGAACCTGTGGCTTTTGGAGCTGTTCCAGGCCACTAAACCCCAGGGGAGTGGGAGCCCCCAAACAGAACCTGCCTGTGACCCCCTCTGTCTCTCGGTACCCATGCCCCCAGCCCCTACCCCGCAGGCAACCCACTGGGGGCCCACACCAGGCTGCCCCCGTGTGTCTTCAGCTGCTCGTGGAGCTCATCACGGCAGGGATGGGGAAGGACTGATGATGGCTTCTTACCTCCTCCACACCCTGGGCGACTTGGCGAGCCCCGTGGGAAGCAGATCTGTCCGCTGTGTGAGGGCTCTGGGGCCAGCTGCCACGGGCTCTCTGAACTTCCGCCGTGGTTCTGAGAGGTGGTTCCAGTTTAATAAGGTGGTTCCAGTTTACATAAGTACACCTTTAAAGTGTACAATCTGATGACTTTGGACATGTGTACACCCGTGAAGCCACCCACCCCCACAGTCAAGGTGAGGGACACACCGGCCACCGACAGGATTCATCTGGCTCCTTGTGGTTCCCTCCTCCCTTCCCAATTCCCTGTCCCCGGAGTTTGCTTTGTTAGAAGATTTTCAATTGCTCAGGTGAATTTCAGCCGTCTGAAGTTGTCAGATTGTGAAGTTACGCATGATACTCCATTATCATTCTTTTAATATCCGTAGGGTCTGTGGCATTGCCTCCTCTCCCATTCCTAATATTGACGCCTGTGTTTTCTATCCCTTTTTCAGCTTGGTTAGAGGTTTACTTTTATACCAACTTTCTGAAAGAATCAGCTCTTGGCTTGACTTTTCCATATTATTTTTCGTGTTCTATTCAATTGATTTCCACTTTGATGATTTCCCTTCTCCTCACTTTGGGTTTATGTGCTTTGCTTTTCTAGTTTCTTAAGGTGGTGTGTGTGCATTAGGCCACTTGAACTTTGTTCATTGTTTATAGTGTTTTGTCTTCTCTGTGTTTCACATCGGGTAGTTTCTATTCCTATCTAGACACTTGCTTCTTCTGCAGTGGCCAATTTGCGATGAATTCTGTGGGTGTAATTTCCATCCTGGATGTTATATTTTCCATCTATTGAAGTTTGATTGGATCTGTTTTATACTTTCATGGCTCTTCTTAATGTATCCGAGCCTTCCTAGATCTTTCTGAACATATTGGAATATAATTACAAAATAGTTTTAAAATTCTCATCTGTTGATTCTATCATCTGCATCATTTCTGGATCTGTTTCTATTCATTGGTTTTTCTCCTCATCATGTAGTTTTCTGTTTCTTTGTATCCCTGGTAGTTTTCGATCGGTTGGCAAACATTGTGAATTTTGTGTTGGTGGATGCTGTGTAATTCTGCGTCCTGTAAGTGTTTATGAGCCTTGTTCTGGGACATGGGTCAGCTGATTGTGAAGTGTTTGATCCCCCTGAGGATCCCGTTAGCTTCGTTGGGACTGGCCCCACCTCTATTCTAGGGTAAAGTTTTCCCCAACAGGGAGGCAGCCCTTGTGAGTACTGTCCCCCATGTCTTGTGAACCACGAGCCTAATTCCTTCTGATGGATTGGAACACACACCACTCCCAGCATGTATTTTTTAAGATGAATCTTGGGAAAACGTACGTAACGTAAAATTTACCACTAACCATTTTAAGTGTGTATTTCAGCCGTGTGAAGTGCATCACACGGCTGTGCAACCAGCACTACCGTCCGTCCCCAGGACTCTCTCATCTTCCCCAAACTGACACTCTGCCCCCCCAGCCCGTTCAACACGAACCCCCACCTGCCCTCCCTGGGGCCCCCCTTCTGCTTCCTGTCTCTACCGATGTGACTCGTCTAAGTACCTCATACAAATGGAACCACGCGATGCTTGTCCTTCTGTGAGTGGTTATTTCACTGAGTACAACGTCGTCAGGGTTGACGCGGGCTGCATCCCGTGTCACAATCCCCTGCCTTGTTCGGGGCTGAGCAGCCCTCCGTGTAAGGACCTCACTGTATGGGTAGACCAGTTAGTCTCTCCCTTTCCTCCAGCGCCAGACGCAGGGGCTGCTTCCACCTTTTGGCTGCTGTGACAGTGCTACCGGGGACGTGGCTGCGCACGTGTGTGTCCGGTCCCCAGCATGGCTGGAGACACAGGTGGCTTTGCCACCTTTCCCTCTCCTCCTTCCACGTGGCTCCTTCTCTGGCCACAGAGAGTTTCCTTTCCTTCGCGCCTTGGTCTGCTCTCAGCTGAACGTTCAAGAGGAGCCCTCGCAGACCCCCAGGGCCACGTTCTCTTCTCTCGGGACACTCTCCCCTGCAGACCCAGAAGCTTGGCTCCCCCAGACTCTCTCGACCATAGTGGTGCCTCTGTCCAGTGACACCTGAGACCTCCTCCAGGGCACGCCCTCCCCGTGCTGGGCCCATCAGCTCTCTTCCAGGCAGCAAGCAGGGCTCACCTCATTTGTGTCCCATCTCAGCCGACCCCTCTCGTGTCCTGCCGGATAGCCAGCGTCTGTGAACTGCTGTCTTACATATTTTGTCTGTTTTTTTTTTCTTAAAATTTTTTAATGTTTATTCATTTTTGAGAGAGAGAGTGCGAGCAGGGGAGGGGCAGAGAGAGAGAGAGGTAGACACAGAATCCGAAGCAGGTTCCAGGCTCTGAGCTGTCAGCACAGAGCCTGATGCGGGGCTTGAACCCACGAACTGTGAGATCATGACCTGAGCCAAAGTCGGACACTTAACCGACTGAGCCACCCAGGTGCCCCTATATTTTGTCTGTTTTTAAGTTGCTTCTGGGGGTGCCTGGGTGGCTCAGTCAGTCAAGCGACCGACTCTTGATTTTGGCTTAGGTCATGATCTCACGGTTCGTGAGTTCCAGCCGTGAGTTGGGTTCTGCACTGACGGCACGGAGCCTGCTTGGGATTCTCTGTCTCCCCCTGCCCCTCTCCCACTCACCCATGCTCTCTCTCGAAGGAAATAAACTTTAAAAAAAAAAATTGTAAGTTGCTTCTGGTGGGAGTGTGAATCTGGTCCCTGTCACTCCTCCTTGGCCCAAAGTGAGTCTTCGCCTTCTCCTAGTGACCCCGACAACAGTAGCTCAAACCTCCACCTGTGGACTGCTGGTACTCTCCTCCCACGATCCTTTCCTGGGGACATTGCTGGCTGTCCTCAGGGCGTGCTGGTGTTGTTACAGATATACTCTGGTGGCCTCTGTCATGCCATCATTTGTAGCTAGGTCTTTGCTGGACTCTCCGTGTCCACCTGACGCTGGATCCTCGTGGGGGCTGGGGCGTCCCACCTGCCCGGGGGCGGGGCGTGCCCAGGGGCGGGGCGTGCGGTTCTCCGTCACAGCCCAGCGACAGCAGGTGCAGCACCTTCCGCGCTCACTCAACTCCCCTGCTCCCGGGGGAGCATGGAGGGTCTGTCTCTAGGAGTGACGATTGTGGTGTCTAAGTGGCAGAGCTGGCTCAGCCCCTCCAGAGGGACCTCTCTGGGGACCTTCTCCCCTGCCCTGAGCCTCATCCACCAGCCTTCCCTTACCTGCAGGCAGAACGTCATTCAGATCCCCCTCAGGCCTGAATGGTGTCTTGGAAAGACGTGCTGACGGCCAAGGACACAGCCCATGGCCAAGGCAACGTCTGGTCGTACATTTTACTAAGTCAGGCTTATTTAGTCTGTAGTCTTTCCTGTTTCGTAATACATACATTATAAGGATTTAATTTTCCTTTGGAGCCACTTTAGCTCAGACGATGAGCGGTGATATATCGTACTCAGTTGCTTTCCTTGTAATTTCCTTTGGGATTTTTCTCCGCAATTATTCAGAAGTATATTTTTACTTTTATCTACATGTCTAAATTAAACACATTTTTTAAAAAAAATGAAATTTAAACACGCATGCCATTTAAAAACTCAAATAGTAATTATGGAGCTTGTTAAGAAACACAGGAGCCTCCTGCCCAAGTTAGCTTACACTGTGTTCACTGTGATCATACTGTGATTTTTTCTGGTTCAGCTTTTTAATTAAAAAAAAAATAATTACCTCGTTTAAAAAATTTGCATAGTTTTCTATGTCATTGTGAGAAACTCCATGCTCTTTGATGTTTAAACCTTTGAAGTTTAAATCTTTTCCAAGTGTGTTCAAATACATTACATAATCTATTTTCTTCTTTCCTTTCTTCCCTCCCTCTCTCCCTTCCTTCCCCTATTTTTATTTTAGAGAGAGAGAGAGAGAGAGGAGAGCACTCGCAAGTGCGTGTGTGCGAGCAGGGGAGCCGGGAGGGGCAGAGGGAGAGAGAGAATCTTAAGAGGTACCACATTCGGCACAGAGCCCCGACGAGGGGCCGGGTCTCACAACCCCGGGAGCATGACCTGAGCCCAAATTAAGAGTTGGACACTCAACCGACTGAACCACCCAGGCGCCCCTTCCTTCCTTGCTCCAGAAGGCCTCCCTGTTCAGTGTCCTGGGGGTCTGGCCCCCTTAGGACTCTGCGGACACTGAAAACTTCACTCCCCACCTCCCAGAGTCACCCTTCGTCTGCCTCCTGGGGTGGGATCCCGTCTCCTTCATCACACAGCCTCTTCTTCTCCGGTTTAGTCCCTTGTCTGGGCGGGGGTGGGAGGGGGGCCATCTGCCAGGAACGTTGAGAAAGTGAAAAGAAAAAACCCCGAAGGTCGAGATGTTTGTCCTTAGGGTACTTTCGTGCACAGTGACGGCTGGGTGTAGAGCTCTGGGAAAGGAACATTCCCCTCAGAGTCCTGCAGACTTTGCCCTCTCTTCCGGCTTCCTGCGCTCACTGCTGAGAAGTTGGACAGCACCGTGCTTCTTGCCGGACGTGAGAATCCCGCCTCCCCGCCCCCCTCACTTGAGCTGGGCGTCGAGGATCCCTAGTCCTTGGTTTGGTTCGGGGGTTGTTTTTTATTTATTCATTTTTTAAATTTCCTCACCCTTATGTTTTCTGTTCTCTTTTCTTGGAACTCTTATGATCCAGACATTCAACTCCCTACTCTAATCCTGTAATTTTTTTCTTCTCCCCTCTTATTGTCTCTTTACTTCCTGCGAGATTTTCTTGACTCTGTTTTTCAATCCTTCTCTTGAATTTTATTGCTGTTATCATATTTTTATCTTCCAAGTGCTTTCCTCGTTGTTCTCTGGTTTGCGTCTGTACTTAAGTTCACGGGGCTCAATACTTTCTCTTCTTCCGCTGAGGGCCCCCACAGCCATGCCCCGGTGGGGGTGCACCTGTTCTCTGCATCGTCAGGGGTGCTGGGGCCCCAGGGTCTGGAGGGAGTGGCTCCCTCACCCCCGCCCCCTCTTTATTCACTCAGCTCATGAAGCTTTCATTCTCTATGTGGTGCACCAGTGCTGTGCACTCTTTTTAAATTTTTAATTTGAATCCAAGTTAGTTAACATACAGTGTAGTATTGGTTTCAGTAGGATTTAGTGATTCATCACTTACGTATGACACCCAGTGCTCATCCCAACAAGCGCCCTCCTCGATGCCCATCCCCCACCCACCTCCCTCCATCAACCCTGTTTTTTCTCTGTATTTAAGAGTCTCCTGTGGTTTGCCTCCCTCTCTCTTTTTATCTTATTTTTCCTTCCCTTCCCCTGTGTTCATCTGTTTTTGTTTCTGAAATTCCACATATGAGTGAAATCACATGATACTCGTTTTTCTTTTCGCATAATACCCTCCAGTTCCATCCACGCTGTTGCGAACGGCAAGATTTCATTCTTTTTGATTGCCGAGTAATACTCCATTGTATGTATATACATCTTCTTTATCCATTCATCCATCGATGGACATTTGGGCTCTTCCCAAACTTTGGCTATTGTCGATAGGGCTGCTGTAAACATTGGGGTGCGTGTGCCCCTTTGAATCAGCATTCCTGTATCCTTTGCATAAATACCTAGTAGTGCACTCTTGCGTAAGCTGTGTTACACACACACACACACACATGCGTGTGCTGAGTTCATATTCATGAGGCTGCCTTCAGGCCCAACACTGGTACCTGTGGCTCCAGAGCTGTCCTGGACTCAGCCCCTGCCCCGGAGACCTGGGGGATGGGGGCTCTGTATGGGCTCCTCGGGAAGCAGTGAGGCAGATTCTGGCACGGCAGCACTGAGGGGCTCCCAAGGCTTTCCAGGCTGTACCCTCAGGCAAGCCCCCTGGGGACCCAGTCGGACTCCTGCCCCCTCCCCCGCCACCATGTGTCCCTCTGTCCGTCACTGCCTGTCCTCAAGCTAGAGGCTGAGCTCAGGCTTCCGAGGGGTGGAGGGCGAGGGAGCAAGAACAGGAGGGGAGAAGGAAGTCAGTGGCATGGGGTGGGGTGGGAGGGACACAGGAGGTCCACGAAGGGGATCCTGGTGAGGCCACAGGGCTGGCAGGGCCTCTTGCTGCACCCCTCACCTTCAGGGTCCTAGGGCAAGCCCCCGTCTCTCTCAGGCTTCAGTTTCCCTATCTGCATAAGAACCTTCCGTTTGTTCCTCGTGTTGTTTCGAAATTTCAAAACAGGTGGTCTCCAAAATACTTTTCCTTCACCCAGAGACTGTGGCCGAGGTGCGCCATCTGCTGGCCGTATGTGGCAGTGCCCCCCCGTTCCAGATGTGGTTGGGAAAACGGGAGATTGTCTCCCCAGAGTCCTGCCTCTGACCGCTGGGAACCAGGGAGTCCGGGAGGAGGGCGTCTGCCTCTGCCACCTGTCAACCTTCCCGACTGGCTGCCTATCTTCCTTAAACATTCACCGACACCCATGAATGCTTGGCCTGAGCTGGGCTCTGGGCACCCAGAGAGGAATCTACTTTCCGCTCTGGAGGGGGCACAGGCACGTGCCAGGTGCAGCGGACATACGAGGACTGGGGGACTCATCCTGCCTGGGGCTGGGAGCTTTCCTGGGAGAGGTGGCACCTGAGTTTGACCTGAAGGTGGAGTTGGCCAGCTCTGAGGGAGAAGTCCAGGCAAAGAGGACAGGAGACCAGCAGGGCTTGAGTCCTGGGGGCATGCGAGTAGGAGATCCAGACCGGGCATCCTGCAGGCTGGCTGGCCGACTGCCACTTTGCGTTCAGATTTCTACCAGGGGCCAGGAGCTCTGGCAGGCTGGGCACGAGGGTCAGAGCTGGGAAGCATTCTGATCAGGAATTGCTTACATTTGGGCCAGAACAGAGATCCAGGCTGGGGGCCGGGAGGGCTGGGGAGATAAGCGCCCCTCTGCGATGGGAATTCACAAAGGAATCGGCAACAAAAAGCATGCCTGGGATTCACCCATGCCTTTATTTCTTCAACAGATATCAGGGGGTATCTCCTCTGTGCCACGGACTAGGGAAACAGCTGATATTCTAATGGGGATGATGGGCAATAAGCAGACAAAGAAGAAACTTTTATACTCATTCACGGTAGGTGTTACGGAGGAACATGAAGGCCAGGGGCATCTGGGAAATGTTGGGAGGGGCTGGAGTTCTAGCTTTGGTGGGCAGGGAAGGCCTTGCTAAGGTGACCTACTAGAAAACACCCGAGGAGGGAGAGAGAGAGCCTTGTGGGCATCTGGGGAACAGCACCCCTTCAAGAGGGAATATCAGAAGCCGTCACCCCAAGGTGGGTGGGCCCAGTGTTTAGGAACAGCCAGTCAGGAAGGTTTAGGGCCCACTGTTGAGGAAGCCTGTGGGGCTGGAGCAGAGCCAGGAGGTCGGGGAGGCCTTGTGGGGCAGAGGGGTCACCGGGGCTCACAGGGAAAGAGATGGGGAGCAGAGGTTTTGAGCAGAGAGTGGGTGTGGTCTCACCCACCTCCTTAAAGGCTCCCCAGGATGCTGTGCCCAGAGCCGACTGAAGGGGGAGGCCGTGGTTGCAGAACCTCCATTAGGGGCTACTGCAGTGAATACGATGTTGGCAGAGATGGGGCTTGGGCAGCACAGGCCGTGGAGGGTAGTTTTTGACTCTGGACAAACTGCCGAGGAAGTGGGGACAGGAGGTCTGGTGGATAGGACGGGTGCCGACGAGACCAAGCAGGGGTCAAGGCTGACTCCCGGTTGACTGAACTGTGTGAATGAAGGAGCAAATGAATAACGGAAAACCCAGCACTCCCGCACACCCCCTCACCACCCCTACCCCCCCCCCCCCCCCCTTCCTGGAGCCCATCCCCACCGCCTGGAAGAAAGGGCCGAGGGGTGGGCCCTTGAGCAGCACCGCCCCTCTGCTGGCGCTGGCCGAGGTGCTGAAGCCGCAGCGCCTGCTGCGGTTTGAGCGCTCCCGGCCTGGGCCCCTCTGGGCTCCTCCTGGCGTGGGGTGCTAGGCAGGGGTGGGCAGACAGCAGAAGGGGCAGTGGGGCTGGCACAGTGAGGGTCCCCGTTCTACAGGGAGCCGGCCGGACTGCCAGTCCCCCTCTCTACTTGAACAAACCCTGATCCCACAGCGCCCTGAGGGATCACCCTGTGGGGGTGACCGTCTTTGGCTCCTGCCCCTGCCCCCAGGCTGGGAGCGCCCAGGTGAGGGCCCCCTCCATCCCGCAGCTCCACCACTGCACTCCTGAGGCCACCGAGGCCAGGCCCTGGGGGCAAAGGGGGCGAAGAGGCAGCAGGACATGGGGGTTCTTGATCATAGGGGCACAGACGCTCCATCCAGACTGCCTGGGACGAATTCTGGCCTGTTTTCTCATCTTCCAAATCGTGATCACAAGAACACTCCTATATTGTCAAGTGGGTAAAAGGGAGTCTGGTCCACAGTAGATGCTAGGGTTTGCTAGCTGCCTTCCTGCCAGCACTCAGATGCCCCTGTAGGACGGCTGGTGAGAAGGCGGCCTTCTTCTCCCGGCCGGAAGGCTGCCCTCAGAGCCGAGGAGTGGGAGACCACAGCCTCACCAGGAGCTTCCCTCATGGACACGGCTGGGCTGTCATCCCCGGCTGCTCTCCTGAGGCATCCTTCCCCCACTATAGACACCAGCCCAGCCTCTGCAGGGGTGCCGAGGGGAGTCTGCTGAGCTGACCAGGCGTGCAGAAGCATGGGAGGGTCTCAAGGCCCCGTTCAGATGCAGGGGGAAGGCTCTTTCTCTCTCCACTCCTGGAGGGAGTGAGGGTCTGTCCCATGCTGAGGTGGTCCTAGTGCGTGGGCCTCGGATCATTTGACTGCAGGCACTCTGACACTTTCTTATCTCCTTAGCAGATATTAACAGCCAGGGTTAAAACCATGCAAAGGGATATAAAGTGGAAGTGAAAGCCTCTCCCTGGCTCCACCCTCTCCTCTTCCCAGAGGCAAAGGCTGTTACCAGTCTCTGTGTTTCTCCGAGGAAGGGTCCAAGGCTTTATGGGCAGAAATCTCTAGAAAGACAAACCTGACCGTGCCATACACGTGTCGGGGGCATCTTTCCAAGAGGTCCCACGTTTCACCTGCGTCCACTATCATGGAGGACCCGTGTTAGAATTCGTTGTCCACTTCCCTACTGGTCCAGCTTTCCACCAGCACAGAGAGGCCTGCTGCGTGCTCGTTCTCGGGGGTGCACCGTGGGGGGGGGAGTGGGGGTGCCTTCCCAGCTCTCCAGTTGCTGGCTAAAAGGACTGGCCCCTTCTTTTAAAGGCTGGCTTGGGGTGGAGCTGGAGGCCAGCCACAGGGCGTTGGGCCCAGGACGGACTCATTTGTGTGTGGAGTGGGACCAGGGGGGTTCCGAAGGTCCCCAGCAATCCCGGAGACTCGGTGTGCTGGGCTCAGGGTTCTCCACGCCTGAGGCAGGAATCTGACCACTCCAGCCCAATGTCCTCCTGCCTCCCTGAAATATTGCCACGTGGGGTCTGATTGGAGGCCGAGTCCAGCAATTAATCCCGTCAGAACTCCGTTCAATTGCAGGGGGTTTTCTGTTTTGCTCCCTTGGCCTAGATTTCCCCAGGGACAGCTCTGACCGGCGCTGCGTGCCTGGTAAATTAAACGTTAAAAAAATCTCCACGATGACTTTAATCAATCCACTGAGATGGCGGGCAGCCTCCTCCCAGAAGAGCCGGGTCCACTGGAGGGAGCCCCCCCACCCCCAGGCTCGGGTCTTGGAGGAGGGGGGCAGGACAGTTCTCTCCAGTGCCTGCCTGAGGGGGAGGGGAGAAGATGGGGGTCTCCAGGGTGGCCTGCTGGAGCACAGCTCTTCCTAAACCCAGACCATAGGAGCCCAGAAGAGGGGGCTGGAGAGGGGGAGTGAGGGCGACCCTGGCCCCTCTTATAGCTGGCCCTGATCTCTGCCCCAGGCCAGGGCTGGCCATGGGGGCAGGGAGGGGGTCAGCTCCTCCCAGGGTCTCTCTCCTGACCCAAAACCTGGGTGGGGGCGGGGTGCTGGCAATTGCTGGCCCCGTGGCCCACAGATAAGGTGTTTATGATGTGCCTGTTAGGTGCGGTCAGGTGGAAACACTGTCCTTCAGCTGCCATCTGTGGGAGTCAGGGGAGGAACCTGGGGAGGCAGGAGGGTCTCCTGGTCCCTAGGGGAGTTGGGGGCTGGGGAGACTCCATGATCCTTCCATGGGGCAGAGAGGAGGGTCTGGCTGGCCCCATGGTAGCACCCTAGCCACGCTGCTGCGTCCTGCAGTCTAAGCACCAGGGCCTCTGGAGGGGGCAGCCCTCTGACCTCCAGGCCCCCTAGCTCTCCGGTCTTCTCCCCTAGCAGCTTACCTTCCAGGTCCTGTTCAAGGCCCGTCCCCCAGCTCTGTCCCTTGACACCTCCCCCATAACTCCCAAAGACCTTCCTCAGGGGCCCAGGTGATTTAGGCAACCTGGTCTCTTCACTTAACTCCTCCCCAGGGGCTGCGCACAGAGGAGCCACAGGTCTGGCTGGGAGTTGGAATCCGGGCAGATCTACCCTGGATCCGAGTGGACAGGACTCGACTCCGACCACAATTTGGCCCTGCCAGGAGACTAGCGGGAATCCCCCAGTCCGCAGGGAGTTACTGGAGGGGCCAGAGGGGTCGGTCAGAGGGGAGGAGCTGCCGGTGCTGGGGGGCTGGCCTTGGAGGTCCATAGGCCGAGGCTGGGGCGTGGGATGGGTGCTTCCCAGCAGCCGCCCCAGACGGGGGCGTTCTGGAGCACGGGCAGGATGCGGTGCACAAGGCCACTGGGCTCCCTACGCGTCTCCGGGGCCTGGGAGCCCCGGGACGGATCGGATCAAAGGGGGAAGAGCCGAGATACGTCTCCAGTCGGCAGAGGTTTACGAGAGCCCCGCTCAGCGCCTCCCCCGCCCCCGGCCCTGCGCTCCCGGGCCGGCGCATCCGGCAGGGGCCTACGAGGCAAGGAATGCGGGCCCAGGCGGGGTCCCCGCGCCCCCACCCTCCGCCCCACAGCAAGCGGGCCTCGGGTTCCCCGCGCCCCTCCTCCTCGGGTGCGCCCGGCCGGGCGTTTGGCTCGCCGGCCCGGCGGAGGGGGCGCTGTCGGCGCGAGCGGGCGGGCGGGCGGGGCCGGAGCGCGGGGGCGCGCGGCGCGAGCGCAGGGGCCGCGGAGGACCGGGGGCCTGGCGGGCGGCCCTGCGCGGTGCGGGGCGCGGCGGCGGCGGGCGCGCGGCCAGTGAGCGCGCGAGCGGGGAGGCGGCGGCGGCGGCGGCGGCGGCGGCGGCGGGAGGAGCTCCTGGCCGCTCCCCGCGCTCAGCTCCTCCATGGCGCTGCCCGGGCCGCCAGAGCCGCCCCGCGGCGCGCCCCGCAAGGTGCCCAGCCTGCTGGAGATGGGGGCGCTCTGCCTGGACTCGGAGGTCATCCTGGGCTTCACCAGCCACCTCCTGCGGCGGCGAGCCAAGGTGAGGGCCGGGCGGCGGGACGCGCCGGCGGCGGAAGCGCTGTCCCGCGACTTTGCGGCGCGGCTCCCGCGGCCGAGGGTGCGGCGCCGGGAGGGAGGCAGCGGGTCACGAGCAGCGTCCCGCAGGCCGGCCCAGGGACTCGCTGCCGCACTTTACCCCGCTGCCGGCGCCCCGGTCTCCCACTGAGGCTGCGTCCTGGCCGAGGCAGCCAGCGGAGCGGAGAGAGCAGCGCAGGGACTCCGGATCCCACGGCGCGCCTGGCTGGGGGTCGGGGGCCTGGCGGCCGACCCTGAGTCCCTGAGGTGACTCCAGGTCCTGCCGGGCTGTGTGCGCCCCCCCCCTCCCCGGGAACCCGGTGTGAGGCGTGAGCGTGTGCACCCCGAGCGCCGCGGCGGCGCGGACAACTGAAGTTGCGGGCGTGGCCGGCCCGGGCGTCGGACCCGGGCGCTCGGCATCAGTGTGTTCCCGCGGGTGACTGTGGGGAGTGTGTGTGTGTGGGGGGGGGGGGCAGAGCCGCACTTCCCGGGCCCGGGTGTGTGCTGCGTCCCGGACTAGTTGAGGGGCGGGCAACCGGGCTGTTGGCTGGCGATGCGGCGTGGGGAGTGCCCCGCGGTACCCAGAGGCGGACGGGGGCTGCCGCCTTTTTCCTTCGGGAGGCTGAGATGAGATGGGAGAGGGGAAGAGCTTCGGCCCCCGGGTCGGCGGGAAAGGGCTGGGGGTTTGCGGAGTGAGAGTGGGGACCCCCTGCCCACTTTATCCCGCCCCCGCCCCCGCCCCGCCCACGGTCAGAAATGACTCGGAAAGCCGGGCGGGGGGTGGGGGGGCGTGTGTTACGATGCACTGCTCCTTTTTGGGGAGTGCGTGCGTGGGCAGGGAGGACCTTCCAAGTAAAAGGGTGGTGGGCAAAACGTAATGAAGGAGGGGTCGCTTGGAGGGGCCCAGGCGAGGCGAGGAGCAGTTCTTATCTGTGTGAGCGTTCGTGTGCGCGGGGAGCCGCGCGGGCCGGGGTCTCCGACTGGACCCCGGCCCGCCAGCCGGCCCTTTCTCTGGCTGGGCTCCTCTAGGTTCCCGGGGCGCGTCTTCTTGCCCAGGACTCGTGGCGCCCGGTGTCTCTCCAGCCTCGGGGCGGAGAGCGCGCGGCGGCCAGCAGGGGGCGCTCGCGTCACGGGAAGCCCGCGGCCGCGCCCTCCGAGCGCGACCCGGGATTTCTGGCTGCGCGGGAGCCTGGACCCCCAGCCGCCTGCGCCTCACATCGCGGCGACTTAGGCCGGTCTGGAGCGGGAGCAACCGGTCGCCGAGATGGGGGGCGACCTCTCAGCCGGAGACAAACAGGCAATTAATTCCGCAGCTAAGTTCCCATCTGCCACTGACAACAGGTCCCGCGCACACGCCCGGGGCCAGCCGCGCCACCTCCTCCCGCTTCCCGGGCGCACAGCGCGCACACGCACCGTCCTGCACACGCGCGGCTGCAAAGACACGCGTGCCGCTTGCAGACTCGCCTAGAGAGAGACCCTCTGGCCCAGGCACTGCACGTTCCGAGGTGCGGACCGCGGCGAAACTCACCTACGTGCGACTGTTAGACCCGAAGGGCGACCAGCGACACGAGGAGTGCGCTGTATTTGCAGGAAAAAGCGAGTGGGAGTCTGGGCCGGGGTTCAGCCCCTTCCTCGTCCCGCCTAGCACCGTGACCTTGGGCGAGACCTTCTCTGCGACCTCAGTTTCCTCTCCTGTTACGTGAGGAGTGGGTCGGTGCCTCCCAGGAGACGCGCAGACCCCACTGTCCCGGGAGAGGAGCAGGAAGGCGCATGCGCGCAAGTGTACCGAGTATCTCACGGGGGCCCCCAGCGCCCCTCCTTCGGGCCGGGACTCGCCTAACAGGTCGGGGTCCTTGGAGTGGGAGGGGCCGCGCGGCGGAGAGGGCTCCCTCCCCCACGCGCAGCCGTGCGGAGGGCTTAGGCGGGGCGGGACGGCCTTCCCGGAGCCCCGCTCCGCCGGCCCCGCCCCCGGGGCCCCGCCCCCGCCCCGCCCTCGCCTCCCCTGCACGCCCGCCGCCGCCGCCGCCGCCGCCACCGCCGCCGTCGCCGCGCGCTCTCTCCTCCCACACGCCCGCGCCGCCAACTTCGGAGCGGCCGGCCGGACCATGGGGGCGCCCCGGGGCCGGATCACGTAGCTTCGGCGACCCCGGAGAGCCCTCGCGGCCCGCAGCGCCCTCCCGGCCCTTCCGGCGTCCAGGCCATGGGCGGCCGCGGCTCCCCGCTGTGCACAGCACCACCCGCGGTACGCGCGGCCGGGCCCCGAGAGGGAGGCGGGCGGCGGGGCGCCAGCCGGCGCCCCGAGACGGAGTCCGGGACGCCGAGGATGCTCGCGGGGTGCGCTGCGCCCCCTGGGGGCCGGGCCTGGAGCGGAACGCTGGGGGCGCCGGGCCCCCTGCTGGGAGGGACCCCGATCCGGACCTCCCCGGGTGGAAGGAGAGGGCGGGCGGCAGGTTCGCGCCCCGCGCTCCGAACTTTGTCGCGTGCCTCACTCCGGGGCCGGGACACGCTGAGATCTGGAGTCACTGGTGCTGGGTCCCGGGGTGGCACTGCTCAGGGGCCCAGGCTCACGTCCCCTTCTGCCCCCACCCCCCGCAGGTGGCCGAGGGCGGCCCGGCCCGCGAGCCGCTGCAGCTGTTGGAGGTGTCCCCCCGCAAGAGGCTGCCCAACGGGCCCGAGCAGGACCCATGCGGCAGCCGCCCTGCGCCCGAGGGCGCCGGTGCGGGCGCAGAGCAGGGCCACTCGGCCGGCGGGGGCGGCTGGTGCCGCCACTGCCACACGAAGCTCGCCGAGCTCAAGCGACAGGCGTGGAAGCTGGTCAGCGGGCCCGGAACACCCCTCCGGGTAAGTGAGCCTTTCTCGGACCCGCTTCTCCGGGCAGGGCCCGTGCCGGCTTTGGGGAGACCTCGGGAACCCCGGAGGGAGGCGAGGTTCCGCCGAGTGTTTTCTGCCTCGTTCCTTCCCTTCTCCGGGCCTCGGTTTCCCCTTCTGTAACGCGGTGCGTGTGGGTTGTAGCAGTTCATCCTAAGAGGCTCCGCGGTGGGATTGGAGGCCCGTAGGGCAGGCGCTTCTCCCCGGAGCCACAGATGTCGCACAGCTGGAACCGCAGTCTGTGTTTGGGAGGGGGAGGGGAGAGAGGGAGCCGGCAGGGACTCCACCCAGGGCGGGACAGCTCCTGCCCCGCTGGCAGCCAGAGGTTACTCGGTGCGCGGTCGCCCTTGGGGCCCCCGGGCCCCCAGCCAGGTGTCTGGAAATTGCACACCCGGGGCAGGAGGGCTTGGAGGACCAGAGGGTGGGCCTGCCGCTGTGAGGGGGGCCCTGCCCGCCCCCCTCCCCGGGTGGTGAGTGAGAATGGTGTGTGGGACATGGCCTGGGGCTTTGCTAACCTTAGGCAGTGGCCACCCTTTTGGGAACCGAGTGCCTGGGCCCCAGCCGCCTAGGTGTTTGCCCTGGGAGAGGGCTCTGCCAGATTCTCCAGCCAATGGGCTTGCCCTGGTCTTGGAAGGAGCTGGGACCATTGTTCAAGGAACAATGAGCGCTGGAAGTTTGCAAAGCCTGGGAAGGTGGGGGTCTCCAGAGGAAGCCCTTCCCGCCAGACCTTCAGTCTTTTTGAAAGCCTTCTTGGGAAGTCGCACAATCCCCATTGAATCTAAATATAGGTCTCTAAGGGGGCTTAGAAGTCTGGGGTGGGGGCCAGACCCTGGGTTCCAGGGGTCCCCTGGTGTTCCTGTCTCGGCCAGGTGGGGGAAGGGAGGGGAGTCTCGTTTCTGTCCTGGGCGCACCCTTTCTCCGGTGGGGAGAGGGGACCTGCGGCCTGCCCCCCGGGGTGGGGCTGGACCCTCCTCACTTGCTGCTCCGGGCAGCGTGAAGGCTTTCCAAGCTCCGTGCCCCAGATGGCCTGCATCTGGTCGAAAAGACAGCAGAGGACCTTCAGGGCCCCACGAGAGGGTGGTTTGGGACAGACTTCCGGGGGTCTGTCAGAGCTGCCCAGCCATCTTATTACCCCATTAGGGGAAACTGAGGCCAGAGAGAGGAGTGGCTTCCGTGGCTGGTGGTGCTGGGCATGTTGGCCAGCTGGTTGCAGGTGGGTGGGGGATCCCAGTGGAGAGAGACAGAGGCCCTCATCAAGGGGGGGCGTGGCTCACTGGTCTCCTCCTGCTGATGCTGAGCAGGGAAGCGTCCTGACCACCCAGAGGGCTCACCTGCCCCCTGCCCCGGCCTGTCCTGGGTTTGGCAGTAGCCCTCAGTGCCAGGTGGGGGGCTCACCCCCTTTCCTGGCCATCCTTGGTACCCAGTGGCATGCTCACCCAGCAGACCAGGGTCCCCTGCTTTGTTCCTGCTCCGCGGCCCCTCCCCCGCCGTGTTTCCTCCTCTGTCAGATGAATGAAGTCTTCCGGGGCCATTCTGGGAGCGAGGTCCAACCTGTAGAGTGCTGTGCCCACGGGAGGGAAGGCCCCGTGATCCACTGTTTCTCCCCAGAGGATGGAAACCCTCCAGGCCCTTGGGCTGAGCCACCCACGCCCAGGGACCTAGGGGTTTGGGCCTGAGACCTCTGGACCTTGGTAGGCGTCATTGTCCTGTGAAGCCCAGGCTCTCCCTGGCGTCCTGGCCCACAACTTCCTTCAGGGAAGGCTGGGGAGTTGGTGCGTAGGGCACGTGCACGGACCTGCTTCTGCTTTCGGTTTGGGAGGTAGCTGGGGGGGTGGGGGCTGTGTGTGATTGGCTTCGGTGAGCCCAGTCCTCCTCAGAGTCTGGCCCACGGTCCAGGGAAGCACTGGGCTTTGTTCTGAGGCCAGAAAGACACTGGGCGATGGGGCTGGAGCCCGACTGGAGCCTGGCTATCGGAGGCCCTCACCCTGGGGGTCCCTGCTTGATCTCGGTGTAGAGAAAGGCTTGAGAAGGTGGAGGGACTTTGATCTTTCCGCCGGCTCAAGGTCACCCCATTTTCTGCCCTTGGCATCCCCGCCAGGGCTCCGCCCAGCTGGCTCCTTGCCCACCCTCCCACCAGCAGACGGCTCCCTGCTCTGGGACCTCAGGCAGGTTTGTTGAGATCCGGGACCATCTGTGTACCCATTTCACAGGTGGGTAGAACAGTGCCAGCACAGGGCGGCTCGAACCCCTTAGCCCTTGCTGCTCTTGCCGGGATGTGGGCCTCGAGGGTCATTCTGTGCCCGGGTCTTTGGTGCCCGTGGGGTCGAGTGGGGCATTTGGAGCCTTGCCCAGCCATCAGGTGTTCCGGGTGTAAGGCCCTCCTCTCCTTTGCTGCTGTGTCCTCTTTTCAATCTGTGTCTTCCTCAGTTTCCCCGTCCGGGGAGTGAAGGTGACCGTAGTCCCCACCCAGGGACAACATTCTCGTGGAGTGGTTAGGACTGTGTCCTGATGCCCCCAGAGGGCATGGGAGGGTTGGAGCCTGGGAGACTGTCCTTACCCGAACCAAGAAGGGCAGTGGGCCTGGGTGTGGAGCGGACGGCCAGATGGGGGCCTCCAGGCTGGGCACCCCTCTCAGCCCCCTTCAGCTCTCGCCAGGTTCCCCAGATGAACCCTTCAGGACCCTTTCACGGACTCTTCCCACTGTGGGCCCAGCTACAGATACCCTTCTCATCCCCAGGTGATCTGGCCAGTTCCCTGCTCTGATCTCCCTGTGCCCCTCCCGGGTGCCCCTATCTCTGAAAAGTCTGCCGGGGGCTCGCAACATGTCCCTCGAAGGGACCAAACCTGGGCCTTCCTCTTCTGCCGCAGCTGAGTGCCCCCCAGCTTAGCCACTGGCCGCTGTGTCCCCCTTTCCCCGAGGCAGAAGCTGGGGCCGCGTCCACACTGTCCGGTTTCCTCACCCGCTGCCTCGCACTGGTCAGCGAGTTCCTGCAGACCCCTGTCAGCATCCCTTCTGTCCCTTCCCGATGCCTGCCCGCCCCCAGCTCCCACCCTCAGTGCAGCCAGGAGGGACCTCTCATCAGGAGGGGTCTCTGCCAGTCCCAGTGCTGCCGTCCTGGCCCCATCAGACGGAGGTTCACTGAAAGGGACACCCCTGCCCACAGAGGCCACTCTGCCTGAAGGCCCCATCCTGTCCGTCACCCCAGGTGGTTTCTCATAGGCATTCCTTTTGCAGACCCCCGGCCCTTGTCCTCCCCTGTCTCCGTCCTCCCCCGTCCTCGTCCTCCCCCGGCCCCTGTCCTCCCCCGGCCCTCGTCCTCCCCTGTCTCCGTCCTCCCCCGTCCCCATCCTCCCCCGTCCCTGTCCTCCCCCGTCCCCGTCCTCCCCGGTCCCCGTCCTCCCCCGTCCCCGTCCTCCCCCCACCCCGTCTTCCCCCAGCCGCGTCCTCCCCCGGCCCCCATCCTCCCGTGGCCCCGTCCTCCCCCGGCTCCCGTCCTCCCCTGTCCTCGTCCTCCCCCGGCCCCCGTCCTCCCCCGGCCCCCATCCTCCCTCGGCCCCGTCCTCCCCCGGCCTTCGTCCTCCCTATGCTCACATGGCAGAACTACGCAGCCCGAGTCGCCAGCGCCCCCGGTACTGGTGCCTGCACTGCTGACTGTGGCTGGGAGACTCAGCCTGCGCGGACTGGCTTCCCTCCACGTTCATGGCTCTGACTGCTCCTCCAGGGTCACTGAGCCTCCCTCCCCCATACCCCACCCCACTCTGGAGGGCCACCCGACCCGGGCCTTTCTCGGCCCTTTCCACACCCCTTGGCCACTGTGCTGCCCCTAGGCCGGGAGCTCTGTCCAGGCAGGCCTGGGGTCTGGGTGACCCCTGTACGTTTGTTGAATGACTGAGTGACCTACCCCTCTGTGTTCACCCCCATGGCTGTTGGGCTGGATTCCTGCTCTCCCCTCCCCCACCCGGGTGACAGCCCCCATGGAGGATGGCCATCCTAACTCCCCTTGCAGCAGCGGGGGCAGGGCTCTTGCTTGGGGACCCATCCCAACTGCCATCCAGGTGCATCACACAGAGGTGACCACTTCACCAGAGACCCCATGACCTTCAACGCGTCGGTGCCGGTGTGGGATTGATTAGCGCCCCCTGTTGAGGGAAAGGGATCGATTCTCATTCGGCTCTTGGAAACCTCTTGCTCACCTGGCAGGGGGTCCCACCCTCCTGCCCCCCACCCCCACCCACCCACCATGAGCTCCACAGCCACTGCCGAGGTCCCTGCCCACCGGTGCAGCCCCTGGCATGGGCTAGCTCACAGTTTGCACCAAGCTGGACAGTCGGTCTGAAGGCTGCTGGGGAGGCCGTGGCTTCCTGTCCAGTGCACGGTCAGGGGCGACAGAAGTAGGCTTCTAAGGCTGGAGTTCTGGAGAGCCTCCTGCTTCTCTCTGGGGTCTGGCTTGGGGGTGGGGTTCTGCCAGCTCGACATTCAGCTGTCACTCCCCCGCCAGGAAGCCTTCTGAGTCCCCTGGGTGCTCCGTGTCCATGGCCCCCAGCTCTGACTGCACTGCCCTGCAACAGTGGGCCCCTGGGTCTGCTGTCCCAGCTGCCCTGTGGTCCCGGGAGGGCAGGGGCTGAGCTCAGCTGGCGTGGGACGTTTGCTGCCTGCGGTCAGGGTCCCTGAACCCCTGGTTCCCACGCTGTCGGGAGCCTGGCCTGGGCTCCACCTGTTTCTGGGGCCGCCCCCATGCCAGGACCAGGGTGTCTGCCTTGGGGCTCCACAGGGCAGGGCAGGCGGCCTCAGCAGAGCACCCCCACTGAGCCAGGTGTTGGCAGGCTCTGGAGGCGGCTGGGGAGGGGCTGGGGAGGTGTGAGAGGGGCGGGAGCTCCCTGGGGCTGGTCTCCCATCTGGCAGGGGCCCCAGTGATGACTCAGCTGGGAAGGGATCAGTCTGTGGGCCTCGGAGGCTCCCAGGCCACTCTGGGGGACCGGGCCTGTGCGGGGGGAGGGAGGGGGGGCGGTTAGGTCTCTGTGAGATTTCAGCTGGCCCCTCCTCCCTGGGATAGACGGTGGTGCAGCCAGTGCCCCCTGGTATACTTGGGTCCAGTAATGGAATGACAGGGTCCTTGTGCCTGTCTCATCTCCTTGCTGGTCCAGGGCTTCAGGGAGTGAGGGTGGGCAGTGCGGGTGGGGTTGAGCTGAAGGGCTGTCAACCCCTGCCTTCTGGGCACCAGCCACAAGCAGAGATGGGGCTTCGGGAGCTGGCCTTGGTGCCGGCCAGTCCCTGTGTCTCGTGGGAGGGAGCACGAGGGGCTTCCCGCTACAGTCAGAGGTGGGGCGGAGCCAGGGGCTTGTGTAGGGAGATCGGCCTTGCTGCCTGTCTGCTGAGAGTGAGAGGTGGAGGGTCAGGGAGGGAGGCCACAGGTCACCCCCCCGCCGGGCTGCTCAGAGCCTTGCCGCAAGACCTGTGATGGTTTGGGATGGGCCGAGGAAATGCATCTGGGGCCTTTTCCTGGGTCCCTTGATCCCTCGAGTGTCATGGAAGGATCTCATTTGGGAGCCAGAAGAGCCGGTCCTTATTTTAAATAGCAAGGCAACTGTAGTTTCCCTTTTCCTATGCCTGCGGGGAAGCTCAGGCCAGTGGATTCTTCAGCTTCCGCCAATGACATGGGCGTGTTCTCTTGTGTCTTTTGGGAATTGATCATTCCTATTTGTTCTAAAGCAACTGTCTCTAGTCACGTGGTTTTGTATCTGCCGTCTGCTGAGTAGTTCTTGAAAGCCGTGGCCGGTGCTTTGTGCAAAAAGGTGTGGAGTGTGAGTAAATGAATAGAATAGACGTGGATTGAGTGTCCCCTTGGCCTGTGTGGCCTCTGTCTGCTCCTTCACTCCCTGGGAACAGAGCAGGATTCTGTGGGGGGCCGGGGGGAGTAGAGTTGAGGCCAGGCTGTCCCCTGGGTTCCCGGAGGCAGCCAGGCTAGGTGGCTGGGCCTCTGGGAGCCACTCCTTTTTAAAATTTTTTTTAAGTTTATTTATTTTTTGAGAAAGAGAGAGATAGAGCTTGAGCAGGGGAGGGGCAGAGAGAGAGAGGGAGACACAGAATCCAAAGCAGGCTCCAGGCTCTGAGCTGTCAGCACAGAGCCTGATGCGGGGCTTGAACCCATGAACTGAGGTCGTGACCCGACCCGAAGTCGGATGCTCAACCCACTGAGTCCCCAGGTGCCCCGGGGAGCCACACCTTTTACTTTACTGCTGAACTCTGAGCTCTGAGCTCTCCCTTTCCACGACGGGAGGCGGGGTGCGTGGTGGCTGGAGACGCTCCCCTGCGGGAGGGAACCCCGGGCGTGGCACCACTGCCTGAAGCGGGAGCCTGGGGCATCAGCTCTTTGCAGGGTCTCTGCTTCCCCATCTGCGAACAGGGTCCTGGGGCCGAGTGCCTTGCTCCCCCGGGTTAAAAGGGGGCATTTTCACTTCCAGTGTCACATTTTGTGGCTGGGGGATCCCCTGTGGGGCTGGGGTGGCTTGAGGGCTGTCTGCAGGGGTCCGGGTGCCCTGTGGGTGGGGGGCTCCCCGCCAGCATCCCAGGCTTCAGTTGTGGGGGCTGGGCTGGGGGCAGGGGTGGGTGGGCTCAGCGGGCGCCTGGGGCTGACAGATTGATGGTCCCGCCGGGCCCGGTGCTGGCCTTCTGCACTCACCTCTGACCCCGTGATGGATGCTGGCCCACCCGTCCCCGAAGGTCCCTGTCCACCCCTCACAGCCATGATGCCTGGCCACCTGGAACCCCCACCGGCCCCACAAACTCGGCCCGTCTAAAACCTGAGGGATTGTCTGGGAGCCATTTTGGCTTGGCTTGCTTGGTGGTCACCCAAGCAAGTGCAGCCACGGGCCCTCCTGGTCTCGTCGCTGGGGGCCCCTCTCCTTGCCCCGTCCCTTCCCGAGCTCTCGGCATGTTGGGCCCCAGCCGTGCCTCCCAAGCTCGGTGGTCTGATCCAAGAGCCCCTCAGGCTCATGTGGCCGGTGAGGAGCATGGTTTGTGGCCGGCTGGGTGTCTGTGGAGACGGGTCTGAGGGGACTCATCCGGCCGGCGCGGTGGGCCAGTGGGGAGCCTGGGGGGGGGTGGGCCTGGCAGTCTGGGCGCCGGATCTCGAGATGATGCTGGGACCCGTCCTGTCCCGTGTCTGTCCTCTCTGCTGGGTGATGGGTGAGGAGGGCTGGCTGGGTCTGTGCTGTGGGATCCCTCCTCTCAGAACGCCCCTGGGGCTTGGTTAGGTCAGGGGCCGGGGTGCACACCACCCTGGGCTGTGGGGTGGTGCTTTGGGAAGGGGGAGTGGGGACAGGGAGCCGGGCAGACGGGAGGGCCGATGCCTGCGAGCTGTCGGCTGACCTCTGTCTGAGCAAAACACGCTTAACTCCACCACCCCACGTGGTGAGGGAGGAAACAGCACGCGTGGGGGTGAGTGACCCTCCCATGTCTGTGCTCATAACGGAAGTGCTGTGGGGCTGGGAGAGAGGACTCTGGAAAGGGGCATCCAGGAGGGCCTCCTGGACGAGGTGGCATTCGATCTCAGAACTAGCCCCACAGAGATGGGGTGAGGGCCTTCAGGGATGGCCTTCTGGGGTGGGGATGCCTGTCTCGGGATGCCAGGTAGAGGGAAGAGGGGAAAGGGGATGAGGTTGAAGGTCAGGAGGTGTGGGGGAGCGGACTCGCCCTCCAGCCCTGGAGCTGAGCTTGGGGCCAGGGATCCCCTGGAAGTCCTTTCACGAGAGCGCTGCAGCCCTGGGTCCCCCTGGCGGCCTCATCGGAGGGGCCTGGTGGCTGGGTGCACATCTGGGCTGGCCACCCGCACGCAGAGGTTCCCATCAGGAGAACTTGGGAGGCCCGGGGCCAGCTGAGGGGCACGGGCTCCACTCCGTTTCAGCGGCCGCCTCCTCTGGCTGGGCCGCCCAGGGCAGCGCCCGGCCTCCCTGGGGCTCTGGGCCCTCCTGAGTGGCCCTGAGAGTGTGCTGTGGCCCGTGGCTCAGATGAGGAGAATGGGGTCCAGGAGAGCGGCAGCTCACCCCCACAGAGTTGGACTGAAAGCCGTGTCTGGGTGAGCTCCAGCCCCCCCGAAGCATGTGCAGAGCCGCCTCTGAGTGGGGAGCGCCCCCAGGAAGCCAGCCTGTCCACGCCGCTCCCCACCCCCCAGCCGAGGCCGTCCTGCTGGTCAGGCTGTTAGCCGTCAGGGTCCCCGCCACCCTCGCATGGCGTTGTGGCACCGGGCGGAGGACAGGGGAGGCCATTGAAGGGAGGGGGTC
The DNA here is from genome assembly GCF_018350215.1 of Panthera leo. Classification (NCBI taxonomy): domain Eukaryota; kingdom Metazoa; phylum Chordata; class Mammalia; order Carnivora; family Felidae; genus Panthera; species Panthera leo. The sequence goes on from NC_056684.1 coordinate 145,008,474, forward strand.
TCAATGAACTAGTGTGTGCCCCGAGCTGTCCAGCTGGCTGGTGCCTGGCACAGGGCCTTGGGGACGGGTGCCAGTCGGCGCCGGGTGGGCCGGGCAGCACCCCCCGCTCCCCCACGCCACCCCCCCGGCAGAGGAGGGGAGCCTGTGTCAGCTATGGGGCCTTCGGAACTGCAGCCTGGTGGGACCGGATCGGTGTCCGGGGTTCTGGCTGGCGGGTGGGGGAGGGTCTGGCCCGGGGGTGTGCAGTCTTCCTGTCTTCCCGCCGGACCCAGGGGATGTGGGTGGGCAGGGCCTCTGGCTGAGAGTTGGGCCCTCGGCCAGGTGCGTGGCGGGTGGAGGCAGGGGTGCGGCGGCCCAGGTGTGGCTGGCCGGAAAACCGAACCCCTGCCCCCCACCGCCCCCCGCCCCCGGCTCTGGGTCCCCCAGGCCGCACGCGACATCGGAATGTCATCGCCAACAGAGCCTGCAAGGTTGGAGCAGCGCCTGGTCCGGCAGCCAGGGGTCCCTTCCTGGACCTGTGGTCAGCTCCGGAAGCAGTGGCTGCCCAGGGTCACAGCCCCGGGGCATTTGTTTGTGGAGGGAAGGGAGGGTGAGGTAGAGGGACCCCAGCGAGGACCCTGGCTCCAGCCGCACAGAGTGGTGGGCTGGGGAAGGGAGCCCCTAGGCCTCAGGGCCCCCCCCGCAGGCTGGCCTCTGGGTCCGTCTGCCCTCCGAGAGGCCCTGCCGGTGGGTGCTGAGCCCGCTTTTTAAAGGCGGGGTGACGAGGGCTCAGAGGGGGTTGTCTCGCAGCTCTGAGGTCTGGGGCTTTTTCCCAACTGGGGAGCACGGTCCCCGCTTCCTCCTGTGTCGGCCTCAGTGTGGGGATCTGGGAGCTCCTGTCCTGCCCCGAGGGTGGGCGCCGCTCGCCCTGGGCTGGGGAGGCCCCTCTGGGTGGGATGACGGGCGAGCTTGTCCCTGGAGCAGTCGTTCTGGGCCTCCAATGCAGGAGGAAGTGGAAGGATTACTTGAAGCAACTTGGAGACCCCAGAAAGGAGATGAAAAATGGAAAGTCATTACATTTAGGGGGGGAGCCTCCCTAAAACCCTGGCGGCATGATGGGTAGATGGTTTGCAGTGCTAAATTGAATCAAATTAAAAAAACATTTTCCAAATGCAAGTAAAATATCTTTTAATTAGACTGCAGAGGAAAGCGAAAGGTAATATCTTGCAGTGGGGTAATTACTGTCTTTCTGAAGGTGCTGGGCTCCGGAGAGGGGGTGGGTGGTAGATGGCATGGTGACTGGGCCTTTCAGGGGTCAAAATTCCTGCAGTTGGGCCAGTGACCTCTCATGGGCTTGGGCCTGTGGGCCCTGGCAGTTGCAGGGGAGACCTGGCTTCGGGGAAGGGCCTTCCCAGCCCCCGGCATTAAGGTCTGAGGGCTGCTGGCTTGTGAGGGGAAGGCCACCGTGGTCCCGGAGGGGGGAGGCGGGCGGGGCTGCAGGGACTGCCCAGACTTTGTCTCTGTGGAGGCCGCCCAGGGGCGGCAGGTGGTGTGGGTGAAGCTCCCCCCTCCGCGGAGTCCTGAGCACTGGGCCAGGGTGCTGGGGGTGGGGAGGCTGTCCTGGCCACAGCTTGCTGTTTGCCAAGCTGGTCCAGCAGCCTGGCGAGGTCCTAGGTCCCTCCGGTGTGGGGCGCATGCTTCCAAGTGAGAGCAGTGAGTGGCCCAGCCCGGTGCTGCCCGGCCTGCCAGAGGGGCTCAGGGCCGGGCGGGCTCTCGGCCCCACTAGGGTCTCTGCGTGGTCACCCAAGGCAGGGCTCTCCTCTCGTGTCTCGTGTGTGTGACACGAGACAGAGCTGGGAGAGATACCCTCTGCCCTGCGCAGGTGAGGATCCCCTGAGAGGCGCGCTTGGCTGCCGGTGCTGGGAAGGGGTGGTTGGCCCCACAGTGGGCTTGGGCCACGGGGTGGGCCCAGGTGTGTCTGGGCCGGGGCTCCTGGGGGGCTGGCGAAGCGGGGCTGGGGTGTGGTGAGTACCCCCTGCCCCCAACTGGAGCAGACCTGCCTAGTTTCCTCCTGGGGCTTTGATGGCGGAGCTTGAGGCCCTGGTGGGGCTGGGGCCTCCCTGACATCTGCCATGTGCGTTCCTGATGACACAGCTGGTGTGTGTGTGGGGGGGGGTTGCTGTGTGCCTGTGGGGGTCTGGTGCGTGCTCAGGTCAGTAAGTCCCCCCCCCCCCCCCCCCCCCCCCCCCAGCTTTCCTTCCTGCCTCCTTCTGCCACAGGGCTCCCCCACAGGCCTGAGGTCCCCAGGCCGGCCTCGGCCCTGGAACAATGGGCTGCCGGGCCTGAGGGGGTGGGGGCTGGGCTGGGGGGGGGCTGGGTGGGGCTGGGCTGCCTTTCAAGTCTCTTAATGGCACTTCCTTCCCCTCACACCCGGCCACCATTAGCAGCCTCCTGCTGAGTGGAAAAACCAGAGTAATCAGAGCTGGGACCTGGAAAACAGGCGGGAAGTGACAAGTGACAGAGCCAGGCCCCGTGTGAGCCCTGCCTGTGGCTGGGGACAGGGTGTCTGGATTCCATCTGTGGCCCCGGGTGCCAGCCCGAGTGGAGGCTCCTGCAGGGTCTCTGTGGGCCTGCCCCCCGCCCCCGCCCCCGCCCCCGACTGCAGGAGCCGCTGGGGGGTGTCTGCTGATTGGGCCCAGGCATGCGGAGCACTTCAGAGGCTCTGGAGGCCTCTGGGCCTTGGCCGGAGAAAATCCAGGCCTTTTGGAGGGACCCACAGGTCCGGCAGCTGGTGCACCTTGCCTGGCCAAGTTTCGTGGGACCCGGTCTCCCGGGGGTATGTGGGGGGCGGTGGGGGGGCAGTGGTCTGGGCTGCGGCTGAGCCGGGGAGGACCGGACAGGGACTGTGACGCAGGGGCAGAGCCACGGCCCCCGGGGCTGACCAGCAGTGGCCCTTGTCAGCCAGCCCACGCTGCCACAGCGGGCCCCCTTGAGCCTCCCGGGCCTCGGTGCAGGGGTCGGGCTGGCCACCGCTCAGGCCCGGGGAACCTGGGTGGGGTGAATGAGATGCCCTCTGTTGGAGGGGGGCCTCAGCTTCCTCTTGTGCGTAAGGGGCGTATCTGGGGAGGCCGGAGTCCTGTGGGGGTGGCGTGGCTGGGAGACGAAGAAACTCCGAGTCTGGAGGATCATAGCAGGTCCCGAGGCGGGGGCGGGAGGAGCTCCAGCCGAGCGGCCCAGCTGGCCATGTGAGGACGAACGCCCTGGGTGGTCACGGCCACAGCTGGGCCGGGCCAGTGCTTTGTGGAGGGTCTGGCTCCGGCTTTGACCCCGACCTCCCCAGGGCTGCGCCAGGGGGGCGCCAAGGCAGAGCCTTGGTCAAGGGACCGGGCGTGGGCCCTGGAGATAGGACTCTTGAGAACTTGCCTCCAGTGAGGTTCCTTCTGAGGATTGGCTCTCTCCTCCTCTCCCTCCTTCCAGAGGTGTTCCCTCTTCCAGAAGGCCTCCCTGACCTCCAGGCGGGGTGAGGGCCGCCCTCGGGCTGACCTGGCTCCTGTCCCTAGCCCCTTCTGGACGCCAGGCTCACGATGAGGGAGAACCGTGTGCCCCCCTCCCCCGGCGCACGGCCGGGACCCTGGGCTGCAGGAGGAGTCACCAGGCGCCGCACGCCCTGGGCACCACGTCCATACCTGCGATCGAGCAGGGTGGGCTTCAAGCCTCCTGCCCCCTTGCCAGCTGGCACCAGTGCCTCCGTCTTCCCGTGGACCTGGAACCGCCTGGCTCGCCTCCGCGGAGTGTCACTGCACGGCGGGACTTCTGCTGGCACATTTACGGCAGGGCCGCCTCGCGTTTTCCTCCAGATCCCCACCAGGGCCGAGGCTTCACCAGGGCAGGGAGACCCCACCTCGCCTGGGGCTGAGCCGGGCCGGCCCTCAGGGTGGGGGAGGGTGTTGCTTTCGAGTGGAGCCCTGGGGCGCCCGCAGCCTGCAAGCGTGGAAGGGCCCCGGGGCCAGGGTGGGGGGTGTCCGCCTCCTGGATGCTTTGCAACCTTGCGGCCTTGGCTGCTCGAGGCCGGCCCGGGTGTTGGGGGAACGCGCAGATGCCTCGTTAGCCGAGACTACTGAGCACAGTAATGAGGGCGGGAGGAGGCAGGTAGTTGTCAAGGGCACCGTAGGCCCCACTATTAAGCTCCGATAATTATTTTCCTGCTGGGTGCGCGCAGACGAAACCGTTTGGGGGCTTATTAATCAGTTATGGATTATGCGGCGGCCACGGCGTGAGCTGGCCTGGCGCCGTGGCGGGTGAGGAACGCGGGGCTGGGTCCTGGCGCCCAGGCACCGACCACCTTTGTCCTTGTCCCCCCAGGACCCTTGCCTCTCCGCTCTGCTCCTCGACAAGCTGCCGGCGCCCGGGGCCCTGCCGACATGCCGCCCGGAGGCCGAGCGCCGCTGCGACGTCTGTGACACACACCTGAACCAGCTCACGCGGGAGGCCCTGCGGCTGCTCCAGGCACCTGCCAGCCGCGAGGACCCTGACGCCCCGCACGGAGGCCCTGGCCTCGTGGCCTCCGGCCCGGGCACCGTAACCAGCCCGCGGGCTGTGCCAGTGGCCGGTGGCCCGGCCGGGAGGCAGCCGGGCCGAGTGGGGCCGGACAGGAGGAAGGGACTGGCCTGGCCGTCTGGGCCCAGCGTCCAGGTGTCGGTGGCGCCTGCTGGCCTCGGGGGAGCACTGAGCACGGTCACCATCCAGGCCCAGCAGTGCCTGGAGGGCATGTGGAGCGTCTCGAGGGTCAACAGCTTTCTGCCACCGTCGTGCCTGGTGAGTCCCCTGGGCGGGGCGGGCTGCTGGCCTCTGAGGGGCCCTGCCCACATCTCACCGTGGCTCACGTTGTGCAGACTGAGCAGCACCCCCTTAAGCAAGGGGCCGTGAACACTGGGGGAGGCCCCCGGACATTCCCGAGGCCCCCGTCAAGTGTGCTGACGACGCGACAGCGGGCAGGGTCCTCACGCGGCCCCGGGGACGTCGGTTCCACGCAGCACCAGCATGCGTGGCCCGGCGTGGTGTCGGCCGCTCCTGCTTCTGAGAGCACCGGCTGGTGCGTGGGCTGACGGGAGGGCTCCTGGGACAGGGCCGGGCCCTCCTCCTCAGGGTCAGAGGCAGAGGGAACATCTCGTGGGGAGGGGTCCGGCGGCCCCTCCCCTCCTGGCTGCCCCCGAGGCTGTGGATGGCGCGACAGAGCTTGGCATTAGGGGGAGGGGCCTGCAGGTGGTGGCCGCGGTCTGGGCCCACTCCCCCGGTCTCTCAGGAGGCACATCTTTTCAGTCGGCGGCAGTGTCCCCTCCCCCAGGGCTCTCCTCTTCGGGCCCTCCTCGTGGCCCCCCACACCAGGGGGCGTGGCCTCCATGGAGCCAGCTCTGGGCACCAGCGGGCCCTGTGGGTGCCATGGACTTGGGCTGGGCGTCCTCAGGCAGAGCGCTGGGCCGGTGTCCCCCACACAGGTGGAGAAGAGGCGAGCCTTGGAGGGCAGAGCCGGGACCGGCCGCGTTCCCCCTGGCCACAGAGCTTGGCTGGGGGTGGTCTCTCCCAGGGGTCTGCGGCGCCCCTGGTTTTCCCTCAAGCAGAAAGTATACCAGGATAGGAGTCGCGATGTGAGGGTTGTTGGATTAGGGGTCTCCTGGGACACTGGAGGGAGTCGGTTTGGGTTAGGGTGATGAATGAGGTTAACCATGCTGTCCTGGGAAGGCCTTTCTCCAGAATGCGCCTGGCTGCTCTGCCCAAGCCTCGGGGCTGCCCTCTCCCGGGGCCTTGGGCCTTCAGCTGTGCCAGTCTGTTTCGTGGAGGACTGAGGCTAAGAGCCCGAGGGTAGGAGTTCGCCAGGCAAACACTTAGGAAGGGCCTTCCAGGCAGAAGGAGCCTTCTGTGTGGAGGCCGAGGCCTGGAGGTGTGAAGCACGGAGGCCTCCCTGGAGGTGGAGGTGTGAAGCCTGGGGGCCTTATCAGGACATAGGACTGCAGGGGGAAGGGAGCTGGGAGAGGGGCGGGGGTCTGGGCCAAGTGCGTCCCGACGCTGCTGCCTTGGTGATGGTGGGTATACGGAGAAGCCCCCTTGCTGCCCCCCTCCCCCATCACTTACCCCCGGGGCAGAGAGATCAGGGGGTCGCTGTGGAAACTAGTTTTGTTGGTCCCTTTTCCGGTCACTCCAGAGCCAGCCGTGCGAGCCTGGCCAGTGAGCGTCTCTGAAATAGAGTGGTGGGTAGACCTGCCCCGTGGACTCTGCCTCGTGGGGCTGTGGGGCGTGGAGGTACAGGGAGGGTCCCCAGCTGCTGGGACAAAGTCACACATAATCCCAAAGCAGGACAGACCCCTGCCCGGTCCCCACTCCTGGGCTTGCCGTCCACTCTGAGTTTAGCGAGACGGTGCCTTTGATGACATCCTGCCCTCGCTGGGAGTTGGACCCCGTGACCACTGCTGGGGCCAGTCCTGGAGCGGCACTCTGCCCTTGGGGCCTCCCCGGCCCTTGGCAGCTTGGGGGTGGGGTGTGCAGGGGCTCAGGGAAGCACTTGGGTCTCGAACTAGCCTCCAGCTGGCGTGATGACGGGTCCTGGGTGCGGCCTTGCCACTTCTGACTTCTCCTCTATTAAGTCCCGGGGCGAGGCCAGGAAGGGGGAGGCCAGCCCCTGCCACGCATGCCTGGTACCTCCTGGCTGAGCACTGGGCCGCCTCGGGGGCAGCACTGAGTTGGGGAGGCAGCTCAGGAGAGCTGGGTGGCTTCCCGGAGGAAGTGAGGTTGAGCTGGGCCCAGAGGGAAGCATCAGACGTGGCTGGCCCGGCTGTGGCGGGTCAGCGCGGGCGCGGGGAATAGCCGGAGGGCTCCTGGGAAGGGAGCTGGATGCATGTCTCACAGGGGCCTCGAATGCCAGGCAGAGGGAGGGGTCGGCCTTCGCTCTGAGGGTGCCCAGGAGGTAGAGGAGGGACATGAGCTGACCGCGGGGGCCGTGGGGTCGGTGCAGCCGTTGAGAGTCTATGTCTCCCGCGCCAGGCAGGGGGTTGCTGGCCTCTTGCTGGGCAGTCCTGCCTGCAGCCAGCACGTCGTAAAACGTGGGCGTTTAAGGCTCCCTGTCTGTTTTATGTGCACATTGATTGCGTTTGGGGTGGGTGGGAACGATCTGTAATTAGACAGCAGCCCTGGCGATCGATGGGGAGATTATTAGAAGCGTAAATAGAACTTTAGGATTCAGATGAGGTAATTTCCCCGGAACCAGGGCATCGATAGCAAGTGGCTCTGGGATGGTAAAGTCTCGCGTGTGCATACCTCTGGAGGACGTGCTCGGGTGCCCACCGGCGGCCCCGGGGCGCGACTGTTTCCAGCGGACGTGGCTCCAGCTGGCCGGGAGGGCTGGGGGGCGGGCTGCAGCCCTGTGTCTCAGCACGGAGAGGGGGAGGCAGGTTGTGAGGGGGATGGTCTTTGGAGGGGGAGGCCGGGAGCCAGGACTTTGAGGGCCCAGAACATCCTGGGCGCTGTGGCTGGGAGCCCGCCCCGTGTTCTCTGGGGGACCGTCCGGAGAGCCCCGTGTCTGGAGGGAGCGGCCCTTCGGCAGCCACAGCTGTAATCAAAACCGAAGCCCGCCTCCCTCGTCTGGGAGCACGGAGCTCGGCCCTTCCCAGCTAATTCCACCTCCTGAGTGTCCAGTGCTGCTTCCTGGTTGTGGGGCCCACCCGGCGGGACAGTCTGGCGGATGCTTTCCGGACCGTCAGGCCGAGGGGCAGACCTGCCGCCACAGGGGACGGAGGTGCCCACGGGAGCCAGGCTCGGGCCGTCGCCACCCTGGTTGCCCCGAGATGCTGGGTGGTGGCCATGGGGCCACCCCAGGTCCTCCGCCCTGACCTGCTGCACTGGGTCCTGGCCGCGAACTGCAGCACGTCCCTCCGTGCTGACGGAGCAGCCATGAGATGTCCACGGGACTCCTGTGCTCGGTTCTTAGCCGGAGACCACGAGCCTGCACGGCGGGGCGGCCGGGGGCGGGGCTGCATGGAGCCTGTGCAGACCTTCACGAGTCCTGCAGACATCCACGGCGGGCCCTACCCCGCGCCCTAGGGCTCATGGTCGGCGGGGAGGGGAGAACCCAGAGCCTAGGGCTCCGGGCTGGCCGTGGGGGCTGGGGCAGTGGAGGCCCTGCCTGGGTGGGGGACTTCCTGGAGGAGGTGATGTGTGGAACGGGAGCCGAGGTCGTTCTGATGGAGACCGGGGAGCGGGTGGTGTGGCATCGGCCGGGGAGTTTGCCGCCGGTGACCTCGGTACCAGCCTGCCTGCCTGCCTCCCCTCGTCCTCGCGGTCCCTGGTAGGTGCCCGCCCATCCTCAGGGATGCAGCTGGGGTGGCAGGGAGTGGAGGGTCCTGGCCTGTCTCTCTGACCTGGCCTGTTGCTGGTGCCCTCGCTCCGGGCCTCAGTTTACCCCTCCATGGAACAGACATTGGATGAGATGGCCCCCTCTTCCCTGTGGTGCTGCAGCTGAGCTGTTTCTGTGATGGGATGGGGGCGGGGGTGGGCAGGGCACCCGCAGGGGTCAGGTCATTCCCAGCCCGGAGCCTCTGGTACCTGGCGCAGGCCCGGCGAGCAGGACCGGCCGCACCCCACGGCGGGCTGCGACGGCCTGCGGGATTCAGTTCCGGCCGTTCGTTCCCCCCCTGCCCCCCAGCCGTCCCCGCCTCGTGGCACAGAAGAGCCCCCAGTGAGGGGTTCGTGCTGAGGAGCTGGCGAACGCCGTCCTTCACGTGCCAGAGTATCACAGGCCGAGGGGCTCGGGCCCAGGGGGCCAGTTTGGTGTTTCCCGGACGGTGCTCCCCGGAGCCCCGCGGCAGGCGCCGCCTGGAGCCCGTCGGTGCCGGCTGCCCTCGGGCGCCTCTGCGGGGACCGGCTCTGAGCTTGCGCGCTGGGCCCCGGGCCGGTGCGGCCGCCTCATGCTCTCCTCTCTTCGTGCTTCTCTTTCGTTGCTGCTCTCATGCCTCCCTCTCGTGCCTTTTCTGTTTGGCCGCCTCCCGCCCTCCCCTCCCCTCCTCGACCCCTCTCTCCTGTCCTCCTGTCGTGGTCTTCCCTCTGGCCGCCCTCCCTCCCGCCCCCTCCGGCTTCTTTTGGCATGCCTGGGTTCTGCTCCCGGCAGGAATCGGCAGCGGCCGTCCCGATGGCCGGGGCCGTGTCTCGGCAGCTCGTGGGACGGCGGAGCCGAGGCACGTGCGGGACTCCGGAGACAGGTCAGTGTGGGCGACCCGCGCCATCGCCAGGTGGTGCCAGAACCTTCTGGCTGGAGGCGGAGAGGCTGCATGCGACGGTGGGCTGGCCCGGGCCCTGTGGGAGTGGACGGAGGGGCCGTGGAGGGCCCCCTCTGTGACCCCATGCCTGGGTCCCCCGCTGGCCGGGAGGCCTCACTGAGTGGAGTGACGGCCTGGCCCGTGCTGCTGGGCGTGGGCCCCGCGGCAGAGCCGTCCCGGGGGGCTGGCGGGAGCCAGGATGCCAACAGGGGTGGGGACGGGGGTGCTGCGGGTGGTGGTCCCCTCCCCGGCCCTGGGGCGCACGGTGGGTGCTCAACCCTGCTCTGCTCTGCGGGGCCCCGGTGGTCAGCGTCCACGGGACGGAAGGTGGCAAGTCTTTCCCACCCGCTCTGCTCCACCGCGCCGGGTCTTGTGGGGAGCACTTGCGTCCAGTGGCGAGAAAGGTCTTCACGTCTGAGGGCAGGTGTGAGCATGTACGGGAGGCCTCCGGCCGGGCTGCCCTGCGTTACCCACACATTTGCCTTGGGTCTCCACAGCCTCCTGGAGAAGCAGCTTCTCGTTCTTATCGTCCAGGCCGAGGCCTGGCTGGCCCTCCTGGAATGTTCTCCGGGAGCTGGTGCCCCCTCCACTCCAACAGCCCCATTCCCTCAGGGACAGGGGGCCTCCCAGCCATGGGAGAAGATGCGTCCCTGCCAGGCTGTGTGCTCCTGGAAGACAGATTTACTGAGCACCTACCGTGCCCCAGGCAAGGTGTTGGCACAAGGATGTGGAGGGGACCAGGTCTGTGCGGTAGGACCCCCCAGGGTCTTCCTGATTCCTGACATGTTTTAGGTGCTCACGGAAGCCGGAGGACTGAGAAAGTATGGTGCTGGGCATGGCCCCGTAGGCGGGGTGCAGAAGCACTAGACAGCCCGAGGGAAGCTGAGGTCAGAGGACTGGGGGAGGCCGGGACAGGGCACCTGGGGCAGGTGCAGGGAGTGCCTTGGAGAAGGAGAGGGCTGGCTGGGCTGGGTTCTGAGGGATGCATAGGAGTTCCTGCCCTCTAGGCAGAGGCAAGGCAGGTGGCAGGGCGCGGAGGGTGAGGGCCTGGGCTGTTTCAGGTGTACCCTTCTCTGCTACTGACCAGTCCTCCATCTCCTGGGGGAGCGGCCGGTGCACCAGGGGCCCCCGGGGGGAGTGCATGGCTTCTATCTAGCTTGAAGTTTGGGGTTCTCTGTGAACTTCCTTTGCAGACATGGTTTTACTGTGTCCCAAGAGGGGTTTGGAAGCTGGTGCTGACCGTGGGCTGGGCAGGGCAGGACCTTCCGCCGTGGCGAGGTGGCAGGACCTTCTTCAGAACGTTCCTCCCAAGGCGTGTGGTGGCACCGTGGCCTCTGGCTGCGTCCCTTAGGAGACCCCGAGGACGTTGGGCCCTCCAGAATGTGGCTCTTCACCCTCAGGGTCACCAGGGAGGCCCATGTCCCATCAGCATGAGGACCCTGGTCCTCCCAGGCCTGGCGTAGAAGGTGGCCCAGGCAGTGCTTGTCCACAGCCCTTGGGGCCGAGTGGAGCAGGGGGCCCAGGGACCAGTGTGGTACCTGGGGAGGCTTGAACCCTGGGGACAGGGGTTCCTAGGAGAATGGGTTTGGGAGTGGCCAGGCTGAGGCAGGCTGCTCCCCCCCACCCCCCACTCCTGCCAGGAGCCACATCCACCCCCTCCGGGGCCAGGTCTGGCCTGGGGGTCCAGGGCCCGACGTGGGCACATAAACATAATATATGGTGGACGGATCTCAGGTTTTCTGGTGCCGTCCTAGGGAGCATTTAATTACATTTGTGCTTCATTACGAGGCTGTCTCTCTTTCTAGAATTTATTTTAGCTAATTAGCTGGAAATGCCAGAGTAGTATTTCAGATGATGGGAGCGTCATACATTATCATACACGGGGCAATTAGTGCTGCTGACAAATATTTATTGTGGTTTCTCCTCTGATCGTGCCCCTGCGTGCTCCCAGGTGGGTGACCCGGGGGTGAGGGGTGTGGGGGTCACTGGGTGGGCATCTGTGTCCACCTGTCTTCCGTGGGCCCTGTGAGGCTGGCCACCAGCCGGGGTCCTGTGTGTGGGGGGGCCCGGGGAGCATGTGGGGGCCCTGGGGTGTGCGGTCCGCTTCCCCAGCAGGCATGTGTTCCTCATGCAGGCTCCCCCTTCCCCCTAGGCTGAGGCGGCGGTGGCTGCGGTGGCAGTGGCAGACACGGTCCGGGACGGCTCCCCCACCTTGAGCTCTGATGGCGCGTCGAAGACGTGGGGCCGCGGTGGGGCCCGCACGACGGCACTGGTCACCCCGGCCCCGGGCGCCCCGGCTGGGGGCTCCACAGGCCCGTCGGCGGCAGCCTCCTTCTTCATTAGGTACGTCCCCCCGGGGGTGCTGGGACACACACAGCAGGTGGGGACCTGGGCCGCTGGCCCCCGTGGCCTGCAGGCCTTCCCTGGGAGAGCTGTGGCCGATCTGCCTGGTAGGGCGGCAGGGGAGCGGCAGGGCCACGGTGGATGGGCCTCTGGCACCAGGGGTGGGCTGCAGCCACGGGTGTCCTGGGGCCTGCCCTGGGCCGGTGTGGGCTGGGCCTCAGATAGAGGCTGATCCCAGTCGGGGAGCCGGGGGCGGGGGAGTGGAACGGGGCTTGAAGGAGGGCGTCCTGGAGGGCAGGCTGCACCCAGACCCCACGCTTTGCCCTCCCCTCCCCGGGGGGCTGCCGGCACATCTGTCCCTGTAAGATCCAGCTCCCCCGTCGGCCAGGAGCTGGGTGGTCCAGTGCCGGCCTGAGCTCTGGTCCCCCAGATGCTTAGCTGCGGCCCTGCAGGCCCCAGGTGCTGGGGACGGGGGCTGGTGTAGCCCAGGCCCGGCAGGTTTGGAGGTGGGAAGTGGTGCGTGGTGAGGGGCTCTCTTCCCCTGCCCCTGCCCCTCCCGCCAGGGCCCTGGGATTCAGCAGATAGGACAGACACGGCGGAGGACTGTGGATTACAGGATGTAATGGTGGTAATGAGTGGTAATGGCAGGCCCAGATGCGGGTCACTGTCCCATTAGCAGCCCTGGCGGGCACTGATAAGCTTGTCCAGGAATCATGTGCGGGTGGAGGGGCGAGGTGCCTTATCAGCACGGGCTGTGGGGCTGTGAGGCCCGACGGGGGGCGGGGAGGGGGGTGCTGATGGGCTGGCGAACACTGGCTGTGGGGCCGGCGGGGGAGTCCCCGTGCAGGGGACGAGAGGGCCAAGCTGGGCACGTCCCCACCTGGTTAGCCTCCGTGTCTAGGGCTTTCTGTAGTGGCTTGCTGCATTGGGCCGTGCCTGCAGGGGGATTTCAAGCCTTCTGAAAAGGAAGGAGCGCTCCAGTGGTCCCAGGTTCTGGGGGCCACGCTGGCTCATTAGTAACCTTGTGGCCGGCTAAGCAGGTGCCGGCTGCCTTTTGTCTCCATCGGAGCAAGGCTGCTGCTGACCTTGGGAAGTTACCATAGAAACAAGTGTGGGGACAGCGGGAGGCAAGTTTTCTGATGGGGGGGTTGTGCACTGCCCGCTGCCATTACTTCCAGCCTGTTGAACCAGCCCTGAATCGTAGCAGCGTCTCGCAGAGGCACGGGCCAAGTTGGGGGGTGGGTGTCTGGCCAGGAAGGCCATCGGACCTTGTGCTTGACTTGGGCCACAGCCCCCTGGGTGGGATGGGAGTGCTGTGCACCACACGTCCGCTCTCTTGTTTAGTGTGTGTGTTGGGGGGCCGTGGAGCTGCCGGATCCTGGCCTGGGGGGCTTCAGGCGTGTGCTGAGTGTACATTCTGTGCTCCCACCTCTGCCCCTCGCCGGGCTCCTACAGGGGCAGAGCTGAGCCCAGCCCACGCCCTGCCCCCTGGCCAGCGGGGGTGGGTATCTGTGCAGACAGCCTTTGATGGCCGTGTGGCATCTGTGAAGGGACAGGGCAGAGTGCTGTCCGTGGTGCTGAGTGCCACGGAGGTGGACTTTGAGGGGTGAGTAGGAGCCTGGCATTGGCCGGGGGAGGCGGAATGGGGTAGCCGTTGGCAGTTTGGGATCTCCTTTGGTCCTGGAGCACTCGCTGGGGGCCAGCCTCGCCCCGGGCCTTCCCAGGACCTCTGAGCCCCTCACCCCGATTTGGGGAACCAAGGCAGAGTGGTCGCGTGGGCGCCGGGTGCCCAGGACCTCATTAATGCTGCTGTGCTGTACGGCTCAGGGCTGAGGCCTGGCGCCCTGCTCCCCGCAGCTGGGCCTGGATGGGCCGTTCACACATGGCGGCCACAGCTGTGGCCGAGAGCTCAGAGTGCCAACTGACCAGAGCTCCGACAAGGCCGGGCTCCGTGGGGAGGGCATAATTACATTCTCTCTGGAGGCCTTGACCCCCTTCCCCAGCTTTCCTGCTCCTACCGTGGGGTGCCCTTGCCCTTCACCTCTGCCGTCTCCCCTCCTCCTAAGATGTCTCCTCTAGTGGTCTCTCGCCCACCCTTCTGGGTCTTTCTGGGGGTCAGCTCCCAAATCGCTGAACGTACATGCTTTGGAAGAGCTGTTGGGGTCTCCTGGACAGGGGCTGGGGAGGTGGCAGGTGAGGTTTCCTTCAGGTACCGGGACCCCCGCCCGCACTCATAGATGCCCCGCATTGCCACCTCGGTGGAGCCCCTCCTGGGTGTCTGCCTGGATGCCCAACCCGAGGACTGTCCGGCCTGGTGCCAGGCAGAGGTCCTCAGCCAGAGGGGGCACCGCCCAGGGGCACGCGGTCAGCATAAGCCAGGTACCCCGAGCAAGACGGCTCTGCCGAGAGTGTCTCCACTGCGAGGTGAAGTTCCCAGGTGACACGATGCGGCTGTGGGAGTGGGGGCCACACACGTGTCCAAAAAGCCCTGGCTGCCTCCTCGAATAGGGAAGGGCCTCACCATCAAGGCCACCTGCTTGTGCAGTCACCTCGTTTGTGAGAAGCAATTGTTCTTTGTAAAAAGGCAAAATATTCCCCGAGGGATGTTGGAGGGGTCTATCCCCCAGCCACCCACCCACTCACTCCTGCGCCCTCTCACCCACTCACTCCCTGCACCCACGCACCCACTCACCCCTGCACCCATGTACCCACTCACCCCTGTACCCACTCACCCATGCACCCATGTACCCACTCACCTACTCACCCCTGCACCCACGCACCCACACACTCACCCATGCACCCACTCACGCACACTCACCCCTGCACCCACTCACCCATGCACCCATGCACTCACGCACCCACTCACCCCTGCACCCACTCACCCATGCACTCACGCACCCACCCACCCACACACTCACCCCTGCACCCACTCACCCATGCACCCATGCACTCACCCACGTACCCACTCACCTCTGTACCCACTCACCCACACACCCACTCACCCACACAGCCACACACTCACCCACTCACCTACACACTCACCCGGTCACCTCTGCACCCATGCACTCATTGCCCACTCACCCATGCACCCATCTATTCACTCACTCACTCTTAGCCATGTCATTGCGTCCCGAGCTTCCCTGGTGTTTGCCCTGGGCTTGGCAGACACCTTCCCTTCTGAGACTCTGCCTGGTGGATGGACACGGCCTTATAAACTTGTTTCTCAGGACAGGGACTGGTTCCTGTAGTAGCAGGAGGCAGAGACTTGGGAAGCCCAGCTTGGGGGCATCAGGGCAGGCTTCCTGGAAGAATAGCTTCTGAGGATGCGGAGAGCTAGATGCGCAGGTGAAGTTCCTGCATTCCCAAGCCTTCTCTTCAGAGCCCGACCACTCAGACTTGCCTGCACTTCCCGGCATGTCTCGCCTTCCCTACTCCTCACCCCTGCAGGTCCCGCCCTGGGCCCCCACCTCCGACAACGCAGTGGGCATTCATGGTCCTGGGTGTGGTGCTTGTGTATTCTCTTAGCCTCTGTGAGGCCTGGTGGCACCTTCCCACTGCTCTCTCCACCTTCCCTGGTCAGAAACCAGGCCTGGGCCTCCAGAAATCTGCAGCCCTTAATGGCAAGCCCGGCCCCCAGGGGCCCCCTCCCCCGGGCCATAGACACCGAGGTGTGGCTGCTGGGTTTGTCCCTGTTAACAGGGGCCTGGATTTCATCAAAAGAGAGAGTGCCCGTCCTGGGCCCTTGTTAATGCAGTGACATGTCTTTGAGTCATGCCTGGTGGGGTGAGCCTGTAAGGGCAGGACCTGGAGGGCCAGGCGGGCCAGGGCCCAGCTCCTCAGCTCCCAGCCCCTTGGGGGCCGACCGCAGGGCTGAGGAGGGAGGAGAGGGTGCCCTGAGTTAGGTCAGACCGTAGGGTGGAGCCCTGGCCGACAGCATTCCCGACTCCCAGGGCTGGCGGGACCTCAGAGAGTGCCAGGCCCAGCCCCTGTCCAGGCGTGACCGGAACGTGTCTGGGGGAAGGACACCTCGCCGTGCTTTGCTGCCAGGGCCCTGAGGGTGACCAGCTGTGCTGAGGTCTGTGCCGCAAACCCCTGGCTCTTGAGAGGATCACGGAGGGAACGGGAGCCATCTGGCCTCGTGTGTGACCCACCAGGCAAAGAGAGCACTGCCCTCTGGTCGTGCAGATTGGAGCTTGTGACCCGGAGTTGTTCCGTCCTCCTCCACCACCTTACCCATCAACCCTGGGTCCTTCTCAGCCCCTGCGTCCCCCGGAGATTTAGGAGTGTGGGTTCAGGATGCCCCGCCCCCCACAGCACCAGGGTCCCAGGCCGACCTTGCCCGACCTAGGGAGGAGCAGGGAACCGGCTGTTGGCGTGGGGGAGGCCTGCCTTGGCCAGGGCTGTCTGCTGCTGGCCTGTTCCATCGGCCTGAGGGCCTGGCGGACACCCTCCACACACTCGTGCTGGGCGGCCCCTCCGTGCTGGGCTTTCCTGAAATCCTGGGAATGAGCACCACTGTACCTATTTACAGAGGAGGAAATGAATCCTGGGGCCTCGTAGTCCTTCAGAGTCCCACCCTCCCTGGCCACCTCAGCCCCTGGGGGCGGTGTGGGGCAGGTGGGGCCGGGCTGCCTGCTGGGCGCTAATGTTCTCCAAGTCCTGCTACAGCCCCCCCCCGCCCCCCCCCCCCCGCCCCTGAGTGCTTGGCAGGAAGCCTCTGCGGAACCCGGAGTGGCTGGGGTCCAGGACAGGAGTCCAAGGCTGGGCAGCGGGCCGGGCGGAGGAGCCCCAGGAGCCGAGGCTCTGATGAAATGGCCTCATTTCCTCCCACAGCCCCTGCCCAGGTCTCCCTGGTCCTCGCCCTGCCGGCCCTGACTGACCCCCGGGGACAGGTCACACTCAAGTTTGGGCTGTGGCCGAGGCCTTGCCTTCTCAGAGTGGCTCTTGTCCCCTGCCCTCAGGCGATGCTGCCAGGCCCCTCCTGCCCCTGACTTGCTGTGATTCTCAGGCAGTGGGGGGTGGGACGAAGGTCTCCTCCTTGCAGGGAGTTCTGAGGTTTACAAGTACGTGGGCTCAGTCGGGAATCGGGTTATTGTTGGTCTGTGGCCAGAGAAGCCCGGTGGCCCGGCTCGGGGCTCCCTGCGCCCCAGATGCTTGGGCTCCTTCTGGACAGCTTGTGGGCTCCACTCTCCACACCCCCGCCCCACCCGGCCCGGGCACGCACCGGCACCACCGGCCACCACTCTATTAAGGACCTGCCACGCATCGTAGATTACTTTTATTTCCCGCCATGACACCTCACTAGGAGGAAAGCCGTCCCTGGGGTCTCTTAAAAGACAACTCCTATTAAAGATGAGTGGGGTTAAGCAAAACGCTGGCGGTAGATGGCTGAGCGGGAGGCTGGCTGAGGGCTGGGCGGGCACCGCGGGGTGCAGAAGAGAGGTGGAGCCCGCGGGTGCCACAGGTGCTTCAGCCCCGAGCTCGGATCGCATCCCGGCTGCCCCCCTTTCACGGGGGCCCCACCCGCGTGGACAGGTGATGAGGCCAGGCCATCTGCGCACCGGGCACGGAGCCTGAACGCGCTCCGGGGCCCACGGTGTGTTCTTTCGTATCTGTGTCACCTGGTGTCACCGTGCTGGGAGCCTGGGGTGGGTGCCGGGTAGCCTGGTGGCCTGCAGTGGAGGGTGCGGGCTCCGGGGGCTGACGCGAGCCAACTCTAACGTGGTGCCGGGGGAGGATGTGCTGGACGGCTGCGGGAGCCCCTGCGGGAGCGTGGTGGGCCCGTGGGGCACGTGTGCCTGTGACGGTCCCCTGGGGGTTCACAACAGTGCTTCTCAAACGTGCACCGGATGTCGGGGTGGGTTAAAACTCAGGGGGTCTGCACATTCCCCCGGGGTGCTGTGGGGTCGGTGGGGCTACACCGTGCAGGGCTCGAGTGCCCGGCTGAGGATGCCGTTATGGTGGGGAGGGGGCCGGGGGCCACGGTAACCATGGGAACACTAGGTTTTGTTGAGCTCCTCCGGTTTGCAGGGTGCTTCGAACCCTTCGGCTCATCGGGGTTGCACACAAGAGCCTGTGCTGGTCATGGCAACCCATGTTAGAGATGGGGAGACCGAGGCACAGAGACTAAGTCGACACGCCTGGGTGCCCCGGCCTAGGAGTGGCTGACCCCAGCACGCTCCAGCCACCCCCTCCCCATCCCCCCAGCAGCTGCTGGGCAGGGGGCCCAGGGCAGCTGGAGGAGACCCGGCCTGCACTGAGCCAGCCGCCAGGGATAGGACACAGCAACCCCAGCCCTGGGGCCGTACGGGCTGTGGGTCGCACCCGGGGTGGGGCAGGTGAGAAGGACAGCACTGAGTGCCCCCACCGGCCCCCGTCCTCCCCTCCCCAGGGCTGCCCAGAAGCTCAGCCTGGCCTCCAAGCGCAAGAAACCTCATCCGCCACCAGCCCCTGCTGCCCGCGGCGCCTCCCCCTACCCCACGGACTTCAGCGGGGTCCTGCAGCTGTGGCCGCCCCCCACGCCCCCCTGCCTGCTCAGGGCCGCCTCCAAGGTGAAGGACAACCTCGGCGGTGTCGGAAAGGTAGGCCTGCTCCTGATTGGAGGTGACCCCGGGGGCTGGTGGCTGGGACGAAGCCAGGGGTGTCTGAGTAGGTACTGGGAGGGTGCAGGAGGCGGAAAGATCCTGCTTCCTTCTCCCAGCTTGGATGAAGTGGGGTACGGACAGGGAGACTGAGGCGCAGGCCCACGTTGGCTGCTCTGGGTGGCGACGAGCCTAGGAGACTGCGGTGGAGGTCCCAGGGGCATGTTGTGGCCTCAGAGTGGGGTGGGACAGTCAGGGCTTCCTGGGGCTGGGGGTTGGGGTCTGGCCCCCAGGAGCCCCCCTACCGTGTGTCAGTTGGGACGCTGCCCTCCGCTGTTCAGAGTCCGGGCAGATCCCAGCTGCCACCACCCCTGGAAAGGGGAACGTATGATCAGCTGGTTCAGGTGGTGAAACTGAGGCCCAGAGGGGGGAAGGAACCCAGCTGCCTGGTCTTGGAACAGGCCATCTGGCCCCTGGCTCTGACCCCTGGCTCCTGTGGCCTTTTGCCCATACTGGGTTTCCGTCTTGGCCCCATGTGGTTTGCTGGGAACTACACCCTGGCCCGGCTCGGGGTCCTGCATGTGTGGGGTCTGCGTGAGCATGTTAGCTGGGCTCTTTGTGAGGTGGGCTCTTTGTGCCCATGGAGGGTGGGGAGACTGAGGCACAGTCACACAGCCGTGGGGGTGAGCATTGGACCTGACCCTGAGTGTGTACCCCGACATTTTCCCCTGACTTTCTGCCCACACTCTGTGTGCTGGCCACTCCCAGGTGCCTCCCCGAGGGTGGTTGGGACTGGGGTGGCCCCCTTGCCGCACACCCCTGCCCCTGGCCGGCCGGCCACCCACCCGGGCACTGGGCACAGCCTCTCCAGCGCCCAGAGGCTCACCCTGCAGAGGCTGGTTGGCTGGGTCCATGCTCCCCTGGGCTCGGTCTGCCCCACGCGCCTGGGCTGCAGAGGGGTCTGATGTGTTCACAGAGGGTCCCCTGCCTGGGGCCCGAGCCACTCCCCGGACCACTCCCCTGACGCTCCCTGCCCCCCGCCCTCCCGCTGCGCCCCTCCTCCTCAAGCGACTGCCAGCCTGCTCTTGCTGGAAGCCTTCTCTCACGCCTGTCACCCCGACAAGCCTCGCCACGTAGGTGGTCCTGGGAACCTCAGCGCCGCCCACCTGCAGGTGTATGTGTTGGGGACACGAACCCCGACTGAGCAGAGTGGCTGCGGGACAGGGCTCTAACAGCTCTGACCTTGGCCTCCTCCCTTGTCGCTGGCTCCCTCGGCCAGCTGTCTCTGAAAGGTGGGGGGGGGGGGTGGTGGGCAGGGCGGGCCTCGTGTCTCAGGCGTGTTATGGGGTGTAGCAAGCCTCTGCCACCTCCTTCTGGGGTCCCCACCCAAGTATTCTGGGGCAGGGTCTCCTCTGTGGTACACCAGCTCCCTCCCCACCCCCTGCCCCTGTCCCTCCACATGGAGCCCTTGTCCCCCAGTCCACTCACTGCCCACCCAGTGCCCCCTCCCTGGCTCCCGGGCTGTTATTTGCACGAATGTCGCATAGTCAGAAATGCCTCTTGAAAGGCGTTTAATATTGTCACAGAAAAGAAGTTAGATTACACTCAATTCCTGACATTAATGTGCTACTTAAGGTAATTCATCATCTTGCAGTATTAAAAAAGACATCGCTTCTGTGGGTGCTGAGCGGCGCCCCTCCCCCCTCACCCGCCTGGGCCACCTCTTAGGAGTGGAAGCCCTTTTTTATGCAAAACGTGTTTTTTCCCTACCTGGCAGCATTCCGCGGCTCTTTGTAATATCTGAACATTTAGGGAAGAGACTTGATGCCCTTGTCTGGTGCAAAGACCCTGTCGTTTCCTGGCTGTGATGACAGGATCCTTGCAGACAATGGCCTGTGCGTTCGGCTAGGACAGGGCGACGGCCGCTCTGCGCCCTCCCTGCAGGCCAGGCCGTGGGTCCCTGAGTGGGGATGAATGTCGCTGGCTCCAGAAGGCAGCACCGGGCGCATTTCCTGCCCTGCAGGAGCCCAGGTGGAGGGCCTCACCCCCTAGGAACCCCCTCCAATCTGCACAACCCATTTGGCTCCTGAAGTGGCCAGGAGTTCATGCTGAAAAAAAAATTGCCAGAAATTACCGCGAACTGCACGTTGTCGTCTGCTTGGCAGCAGCATTTGGAAATGAAATAGTTTTGTTCGTGTCGTCGGGGAATAAAGGAATCGATTCTCGCCCGACGGAGCCCAGGTTCGGGGAGTGCAGCAGAAAAGTGTTTTCTTTCCGCTTCTCCCCTGAGAACGTACCCCCCCTTCCTGGAGCGATTTTGCATGTCAATTTGCCACGTGCTGAAGGGGAGAAGACGGGCCTCGCGGAACTACCCACAGTAAACCAATCTTGCCCGCGTATGTATCTGTCACTTACAATTAAATCCGTGAAAAATATTGGCTCTGAAATGAGTCTGGTAATTTGATTTACGCTGTAGCGGAGAAATCGAAGACTTCATTGGGGAGTGGAAGGTGGTGTCCTTCAGCAGAAAGTGGGGTCTGGCGCCCCTCCCAGGAGGCGCCCTACCTCACGGGGGGCGCATCCTGGTCACGGCCCTGCACGAGACGTAGTTTGGGGTGTTTGTTCTCCACGCAGGTTTTGGGGTATCTGCAGTGCAGCTTGCGCTGGGCTCTTGGGGCCAGGTCCCGGCCCCCCTCCCCGCTGAGCCTCTGTTCCCTTGGGGGCGACAGGGCTGGTGGTCCAGCTGTGTGGATGCCAGTCTTCCGCGGAGCCTGGCACAGGGGTGGGGGGCACACCTTTGTGTCTATTTTTGGTTTTAGGGTCACGCGGGAGCTGAGGCTGCGCGGTCACCTGTCAGAGCCCCCAGGCGAACACCCTCCCCCATCCTGCCCTGTTCTTTCTCCTCCACTCCCCCACCTGTGCCCCCCTGGCCAGGCCTCAGTGTCGCCAACACCTCCTGGCAGAATTGAGCCTTTTCTTGGGGAGGATTACCGTGTCCTCCTGCTGGCCGGGACCCCGCCAGTGTGTGGGGTTTGGGGTTGGGTCCCCGGCTGGCTCCCCCAGCTTCCCCTCCCAGGGCATCATGGCTCTCCAGCCAGCCCCCTTTTGTGCCTTTGTTCTTCCTCTCCCTGAGGAGGTAGAGGCAGGGGCTCCCTGGAGGAGGCAGAGGCTGGACCCACATGGGGGCTGGGGCCGCCCTGCTCTGGCCGTGGGGAGGAAATCCTCACTGGGGGGCCGCCCCAGTCCCCATCCCGTGCCTGCTTTCCTGGGAGCTGTACTTGACGGCCTGCTGACCTGGGGCCGCTGAGGTGGGGGTGCGGGGCAGCACCCCGGGGCGGGGCTCCGTGGGCAGGAGTGTGGCCTGTGCATCTTCCTTCGGCGGCGGTGGGGGGTGGCTGTGTCTGCGGCCTGTTCTGGTTGCCCCTCCCTCCCTCCTTCTCCCTCTGCCCTCAGTTTGGGATTGGGTCTCAGGCTGTGTGACCTGTCAGTGTTTCCTCCCTCCTGGGATGGAGGTGGGCCTGGGAGGGGGTCGCCGGGCCGAGAGCCGCGCTGTGTGTGTGCCAGGGGCTCCTTCTGGTCCCAGGGGCTCTGTGCCTTCGGGTTGAGCTCGCTTAGCTTCCAGCTCTGCACCTGAGTCAGTGAGCGGGCCAGACACCCCACATCGAGGGTAGGCGGGTACACTTGTGGTGCCACACTTCCATCCCTGTGCTCACGGGGGCATCCAAAGCCTGTTCCCCCACTCCTGACTTTCCCCCCTGCTGTCCTCCACCACCCAACCCCCTCCCCCTCCGTCCTCCCCGACCCCATGCTCCTCCTATGCTCCTCCACCCTGTGCTCCCTGACTCCGTGCTCCCCTGTCCTGGCCCCTGCTCCTCCTCCTGTGCTGACTGCCCCCACACCAGGCTCCCATCCTGTCACTGAGCCTCGCGTTCTGCCTGCCTGGCTGATCTCTTACGGGATCTGCTCCGGCTGGAGCTGGGGTGCAGGCATCCACATTCCTGCGGTGGGGATCCCCGTGCCGGGGCCTGGCCCGCTGTCTCAACTCGCGCGAGTTCCTCCTGCCTTGTAATTAGCGGCCGCTGGGCGGGCGGCTGCTCAGATGCCCGTTCCCGCCTCCCCTGCCAGGTGAAGGTCATGCTGCGAATCTGGCCGGCACAGGGGGCGCAGCACTCGGCCGAGCCCACGTCCTTCCTGAAGGTGGACCCGCGTAAGAAGCAGGTGACCCTGTACGACCCGGCCGCCGGGCCCCCAGGAAGCTCGGGCCCCCGACGAGCCGCCGCTGTGGCTCCCAAGATGTTTGCCTTCGATGCGGTCTTCCCCCAGGACTCGGAGCAGGTGAGGGCGGCGGGCACCCCCGGGGCCGGGGCCGGGGCCGGGGCCGGGGCCAGGGCCGGGCCTGTGCTTGCTCCTGGTGCCCAGCGAGGAAGGAGGAGGGCGGCAAGAGCGAGGCCAGCGGCCCAGGCCCGGCCCCTTCTGCTTTCCCTTCCTCCTTGGCCCCGGCCCAGGGGGTCTCCGACTCTGCTGCTGGCCTGGGGAAGTGCACGATTTTTGGTGGGCTCTGTGGAAGGCTTGTGTGCTGGGTGTGGTGTGGTCTCCACGACGGCGGTGTGAGTTGTGTGCCTGGAGGCTCACGCCCTGTGCGCTGTGTGTCTGTATCCCATCCGTGTGTGTCCCGTGTGCACGTGGAGGTCTGTGTCCTCGGTCCTGTGCGTGCCGGCCTGGCCACCTTGTGAGCTGGGGACAGACAGCCGTGGTGGGAGGCTGGGTGTCGACTCCCTCGATTCTGGCGCCTGCCTGACACCCGGGGCCCCCTCCTCCCAGGCTGAGGTCTGTTCCGGGACAGTGGCTGACGTGCTCCAGGCAGTGGTCGGGGGGGCTGATGGCTGCATTTTCTCCTTTGGCCACATGAGCCTTGGTAAGCAACCCCCCCTCATCCCCTGTCTGCAGTCTCTGCGCCTCATTTCCCGGTGGGGAGGGGGCTGCACGGAGGGAAAGCCCAAACCCTGTCGTCCTGGAGGGCAGGGGGCCTTGGACTGGAGGAGGCCCCCTAGGTCTCAGTGGCCCCCAGTCGGCCCCGAGGGCCCCGGGCAGGTCCAGGGAGGAGGCCGGGTGTGGCTGGGCTCCCAGGGCATGTCGGGCTGAGTGGGGGGGCCCTGACACGCCCACGTGGCCCCCAGGCAAGTCCTACACGATGATCGGGAAGGACAGCTCGCCTCAGAGCCTGGGTGTCGTGCCCTGCGCCATTTCCTGGCTCTTCAGGCTCATCGACGAGCGCAAGGAGAGGACGGGCACCCGCTTCTCCGTCCGCGTGTCGGCCGCGGAGGTGTGCGGCCCCGACGAGAGCCTGCGGGACCTGCTGGCCGAGGTGGCCTCCGGCAGCCTCCAGGACGCCCAGTCCCCGGGCGTGTACCTGCGCGAGGACCCGGGGTGTGGGGCGCAGGTATGCCGTGGCCCCGCGTGCGGTCTCGGGGGGGCTGCGAGGGGGCCGTGGGGAGGTAGGCGCGGGCCGCAGCTTGTGGGGCGCTGTCCCCTCCGCCTGTCCCCAGCTCCAGAACCAGAGCGAGCTCCGGGCGCCCACGGCCGAGAAGGCAGCCTTCTACCTGGACGCCGCGCTGGCGGCCCGCAGCACCAGCCGGCCCGGCTGCAGCGAGGGCGCCCGGTGCGGCTCGCACACGCTCTTCACGCTGCACGTCTACCAGTACCGCATGGAGAAGTGCGGCCGCGGCGGAAGTAGGTGTCCGCCCGGTGTGGCTCCCGTCCGCAGGGCCGTGCCCGGGCGGGGTCTGGGTGCCCTGGGGCCCTGCCGTCACCCTCCTGCCCTGTGGTTTCAGTGTCTGGAGGCCGCAGCCGCCTGCATCTCATCGACCTGGGCAGCTGTGAGGGGGCGCCCGGCAGGGGCGGCGAGGCCTCCGGGGGCCCCCCGTGCCTGTCTCTGTCGGCTCTGGGCAGCGTCATCTTGGCCCTGGTCAGCGGAGCCAAGCACGTGCCCTACAGGTGAACGGCGGGCTCCTCGGTGGGCGGGCTCCGGCCCTGGGGTGGCCCCCGGGAACCAGCCGAGGGCAGGGCGGGCCTGCCCAGTACGTCTGGACCCCTGAGCTCTTTGGTCCTCTGTTCGTCCCCGTCTGCCGGGCCTTGCCGTCGGGGGGGCCCCCACGGGGTGGCTGCCCGACCGGAGCCTGGGCTCCAGGCACGGCCCCGTCCCGGCGAGGGGCCTGTGTCCTGCCCTCCCCCGCCCCCCGCCCCGTAGCACCCCGCATGCCCAGCCTCCCACCCTGACGTCCCCTCCCCGGGCCCTCAGCCTCTGAGCAACCCTCGCCCCCAGGGAGCACAGGCTCACCATGCTGCTGCGTGAGTCCCTGGCCGCCCCCAGCTGCCGAGCCACCATGATTGCCCACGTCTCAGACGCGCCAGCACGCCATGCCGAAACGCTCAGCACCGTGCAGCTGGCTGCCCGCATTCACCGCCTGCGCAGGAAGAAGGTCAAGGTCCGTTCCGCCTCCTTCTGCCCCTCCCACCTTGAGGACCCCCCCCCACCGGGGTCCTGCGTCCTCTGAGGGCCCCTGCCTGGTGGGGTGGGGCGCCTGCTGCCCATCTCTGGTTGGCCCCGTGGGGCTCTGCCCAGAGAAGGTAGGGAGCCGGGCCCGGGCCCGGGGCATCTGACGCAGGGCTGGAGCCTGTCCCCGAGGGGGGCTTGGGGTTGCTTGGCCTCTGTGTCTCCAGCACAGGGGTAGGCCTGTGGTCCGGGCAACCTGGCGGGGTCCCCGTGGCCCCCTGGCGCCAACCAGCAGAAAACTTCCCGGGCAGCCCTCCGAGGGGCAGGAGGGTGGCGTGAGGGCCACCCCGGGGTCACATGGACCTGGGTCTGAATCCTGGATTCGCAGTTACGGGTGGTGTGGCTGTGGCCGCGTGTCCTTGCGTCCCTGTGTTTCGGCTTAATGCTATTTCCTTGGGCTCCGGAGAAGGTGCGGTTGTGCTTGGGGCTTGCGGCGGCCCCACCCCAGGGGCCACCCCGGTGCCGTGGCTGCCATCGCGTCCTCCCGGGCGGTGAGCGGCACGTGTCGCTGGGGCGCGGGGGCAGAGGGGGGGGGGGGGCGGTGAGCGGTGGGTAAGGAGGCCGCTCACCCGCTTGCTCTGCCCCCAGTACGCGTCCAGCTCCTCGGGCGGGGACAGCTCCTGTGAGGAAGGCCGCGCCCGCCGCCCGCCGCACCTGCGACCCTTCCGCCGCTCCATGGCCCCTGACCCTGGCCGCCTGGCCCCCAGCTCACCCGGAGACCCCGAGTGCTCGTCCAGCAGTGAGCAGTCCTGCGACACCGTCATCTACGTGGGGCCTGGCGGGACGGCACTGTCCGACCGCGAGCTCACTGACAACGAGGGCCCGCCTGACTTCGTGCCCATCATCCCCGCGCTGAGCCGCCGCAGGCCCTCCCAGGGCCCTCGAGACGCCGACCACTTCCGTTGTAGCACCTTCGCCGAGTTGCAGGAGCGGCTGGAGGGCATCGACGGCAGCGAGGGCCCCTCCGAAACCCTGAGCGTCGCCAGTGGGGCCCAGCCCGGCCCGGCCTGCGGGGCCAGGAGGCCCTCCCCGCCCGAGGCCGCCGCCCCCAGGAAGGCTGTGGGCTCCCCGCTGGCGGCCAGCACACCTCGAGGCAGCCCCAGCCCGGACACCCACCGGGGTGCCCCAGAGCCCTCCAGGGCCAGCGCCGACCAGAGGGAGGGAGGCAGTGTTAGGCCTGCGCCGCCCGGGCCGGACAAGGTCGCCGCGGGCGGAGGCGGGAGGCCACTGCCCGGCCCGGCCCCTCCGCCTCCTCGGCAGCCAGAAGCCGGCCCGGCCCCCGAGGACCCCGGGGGCGCGGACGCGGATGGTGCGGCACGGACACCCCCCGTGGGCATGAGCGGGCAGACCGGCCGCCCCCGCCCGTCTGCACGAGGCCGCCGTCTGGAGCGGGGCCTGCTGACCACCACGGTGACCCTGCAGCAGCCCGTGGAGCTGAACGGCGAGGACGAGCTGGTGTTCACGGTGGTGGAGGAGCTGTCTCTGGGCGGGCTCGCCGGCTCCGGCCGCCCCGCCAGCCTGGCCAGCTTCGGCAGCAACTGCTCTCTGCAGGCTCTGGCCTCCGGCTCGAGGCCGGTGAGCATCATTAGCAGTATCAACGACGAGTTCGATGCCTACACCACCCAGGCCCCCGGCGGGCCCTCAGAGGGCGCAGCCTGGGCCGGGAGCAGCCAGGGCTCCTCCATCAGCTCTCGGCTCAGCGAGGTCAGCGTGAGCGCGGACGACCGCCACAGCCCCGCGCCGCAGCCTCCCTTCGGGGCCGGCCCTGACTCGCCGGCAAGGCCCGACCCTCCGGGCCCCCCCGTCCTGGGC
The DNA here is from genome assembly GCF_018350215.1 of Panthera leo. Lineage (NCBI taxonomy): Eukaryota > Metazoa > Chordata > Mammalia > Carnivora > Felidae > Panthera > Panthera leo. The sequence goes on from NC_056684.1 coordinate 145,035,044, forward strand.
AGCTCCCCGGATGATGGCCGCTGTCGGTTCGCAGAGCACGGGCGATCGGACAGTCCTGGCCCGGCCCGGAGTGCTCGTCCTGGGGATGCGGCCGCCGCAGCCCCCGCCCGAGTTGGCCGGGAGTGCCCGGCCGTGTCCCCATGGGGGGCAGCGCCGGCTCAGACCATCCACTCCAGCCTTCCCCGGAAACCGAGGACTCCCTCAGCGGCCAGCCGCGCAGGCTGCCCTCGCCTGGCCCCGAGCCCGCCGGGCCCCGGAGGCCTGTTCGAGGACCCTTGGCTGCTGCGGGCAGATGAATGTGGTGCCCTCCAGGGGGTCTCTGCCGGCAGGGCCTCCAGCCCGGCCCCCGTGCTGCCTTGTGCCCGCAGGGTCGTGGACGGCTGTGAGGTGGCAGCCAGGGCAGGCCACAGGCCGGAGGCCGTGGCTCAGATCCCACCGCTGCGGAGGGGGGCCACCACACTGGGTGTGAGCACGCCCACCGCATCCTGCAGGGACGCCCTGGCCGACGCAGCTGCCTGCTTGGGCGGCCCGAAGGATGCCCCCAGCCGCAAGAAAAGTGTGGTCCCCAAGGGAGGCCTCTTCCCGAGGCCCAGCGGGGCGGCCCCCCCAGCCCCTCCTGTGCGCAAATCCAGCCTGGAGCACAAGAGCGGCCCAGGTCTGGCTGCTCCCCAGGCCGGGGGCCTCTCGCGACCTGCGGCTGCCGCCCTCCCCCGAGGGGAGGAGGAGGCCAGGCCCGGTGGCCGGGCTGACCACTCCGTCCCCAGGGCCACGTCGAGCCTGAAGGCCAGGGCTGGCAAGGCGGAGGCAGTGTCCCGTCCCACCACCCACGGCTCTCTGGAGCGGTGTGAGCTCCTGGGGCACAGCAGCGGCAAGGCCAGGGAAGCTCCCGGGAGGCCAGCCCGGGCCGTGCCCAGGCTGGGTGTACCGTCCACCAGCCCCACGCCTGGGCCCGCTCCTGCCTGTAGGGGCAGCCCAGCCAAGGGAGTGGGGGCCCCGAAGCCCCCGGCCGCAGGGGGCAAGGGCCGCAGCCTAGCAGCTGGTGGGTCGAGGGCTCCGGGTGTTCCCGTGAAGCCACTAACCCCAGCAGTGGGCAGGACCCCCGGTGGCCCCGTGATGGCGCCTCGGGTGGCCCCACGGGCAGTGCCTGGCATGGGGGCCAAGGCCAGCCGCGGCACCATCATGGGCACCAAGCAGGCGCTCCGGGCCGCCCATAGCCGCGTCAATGAGCTGGCAGCCAGCGGAGCCCCTGGCAGAGGTGGCCCCCCCTGGGGCTCAGTGGACTCGGACAGCGGCAGTGACAGCGGTGTGAACGTGGGGGAGGAGCGGCCGCCCACGGGCCCGGCGCTGCCCTCCCCCTATAGCAAGGTGACTGCCCCACGGAGGCCCCAGCGCTGCAGCAGCGGCCACGGCAGCGACAACAGCAGCGTGCTGAGTGGCGAGCTCCCGCCCGCCATGGGCCGCACCGCCCTGTTCTACCACAGCGGTGGCAGCAGCGGCTATGAGAGCGTGCTCCGCGACAGCGAGGCCACCGGCAGTGCCTCCTCTGCCCCCGACTCCATGAGCGACAGTGGGGCCGCCTCCCCCGGCGCTCGCTCTCGAAGCCTCAGGTCTCCCAAGAAGAGGGCCACAGGTGGGTGTGGGTGCTGCCCTCCGCTGTTGGCACCTACGCGTGCCCTCCTCTGACCCCCTGCCACCCCCGAGGTTGGGGCTGTGCTGTTAGAGCAGGCTGGCGAGTGCAAGTCTGTGCGGGTCACCCCGACGGGGCACCGGGAGCCGGGGGAGGCCTTGCATTTGGGGCTCCCAGTCAGGTGCTTCCCTGGGCTCGGGCCTAGCTGCATGGGAGCCCCCTGCCATGGCCGCTCCTGCCTCCTACCCTGACCTGGGGGGGACAGGGCCAGCTCCTTGCTCTGTGTGTGTGTGTGTGTGTGTGTGGCTGGGGCGTGAGGGTGGGGGTGGGGAGCAGGGAGGGACATCCTGGGAGCTATGGGTGGGGCGCCCCTCAGGCCTGGCTCAGGAGTCTGTCCTGGGGCAGCTGGGCTAGGGAGTGTTATGTTGGGCCTCAGCCTGGCTGGCTGGGGTATTGAGGGCTGCCCTTAGGGGAGGGCCAACCAGGAGGCTGTAAGGGGCAGCTGGAGTGGCTGTCCAGGTGACAAGTGGCCTGGAGAGGCTGGGGATTTCTGGATCTGGCCCCGGTGCTGTCTTCTCTCTCAGGCCCTGGGCAGGCTGGGCCGGGGCTGGGGCCTGGGCCTGGGCCCCCCAGTCTCCGCGCATCCAGGGCCCGGCTCTCTGTTCCAGGTCTGCAGAGGAGACGGCTGATCCCAGCCCCAATGCCCGACACGGCTGCCCTGGGCCGCAAGCCCAGCCTCCCCGGGCAGTGGGTGGACCTGCCCCCGCCCCTGGCCGGCTCCCTGAAGGAGCCCTTCGAGATCAAGGTGTATGAGATCGACGACGTGGAGCGGCTGCAGCGGCACCGCCCGCTCCCGAGGGAGGATCCGCCTGAGGTCAGGGCCAGTGGGGGGCTGGGCGGCTGGTGGTGAGGGGTCCTGGGATGGCAGGGTGGGCCCTGGAGGGTGTGGCCCAGCGGCCAGCTGACCCTACTTTCCCCTCTTGCCCTCAGCCTTCCCAGGATGTGGAGAAGGTAGGAACCAGCACTACCCAACCTTGAACCTGTGGTGGCGCTGATGCCCACTTGGGCAGAGTGGGTGGTCCGAGGGGTCCTGAGGTCACCACTGTTGTCCTTGGAGTTGCATCTGATGGAGCTTTTACCACAGCTGTTTCCCACAACCTGGGCCCAGGCACTGGCAGGCTGCTTTGGGAGCACCTGGTGGGAGCCCCACCTTGTGGGGGGCCCAGGTCTGATCCCTGCCCACCTCTGAGGCCCCACCGTACATTGGCCCAGGCCTGGGGGCTGGAGGGAGACCCTCCTACCAAAGCTGGGGATGGTGGGAGAGCATGGGAGTGGGCTGCCCTCCATGCCTGAGCACCCCCACCCCCACCCCGCGCATCCCTTGCCCCCCAGGGTCCGGCGTGCAACAGTGCCACGCTGCGGCTGGCTGAGCGCAGGCAGCAGAGGCTACGAGAGGTGCAGGCCAAGCGTGAGCACCTGTGCGGGGAGCTGGCCGAGACCCAGGGCCGGCTGATGGTGGAGCCTGGCCGCTGGCTGGAGCAGTGTGAGTCCCCGGCCCCTCGGTGCTGGGAGGAGCAGTGTGGCCCCGCCCCTCTCTGCTGAGAGGGGTAATGTGGGCCCCGCCCCTCGTCTGGGAGGGTCAGTGTGGCCCCGCCCCCTCTGCTGGGAGGGGAAGTGTGAGCCCCGCCCCTCTGCTGGGAGGGTCGGTGTGAGCCCCGCCCCTCTGCTGGGAGCGGTGTGGCCACGCCCCTCTCTGCTGGGCGGGGGGGGGGGGGGGGGCGGTAGTGTGAGCCCCGCCCTCTCTGCTGGGAGGAGCAGTGTGGCCCCGCCCCTCTCTGCTGGGAGGGGAAGTGTGAGCCCTGCCCCTCTCTGCTGGGAGGGGCAGTGTGGCCCCGCCCCTCTGCTGGGAGCGGTGTGGCCACGCCCCTCTCTGCTGGGGGGGGGGTAGTGTGAGCCCCGCCCTCTCTGCTGGGAGGAGCAGTGTGGCCCCGCCCCTCTTCTGGGAGGGTCACTGTGGCCCCGCCCCTCTCTGCTGGGAGGGGCAGTGTGAGCCCCGCCCCTCTCTGCTGGGCGGGGCAGTGTGAGCCCCGCCCCTCTGCTGGGAGGAGAACTGATATCCCCATCCCGGGAGGCGCAGGCTTGTAGGACTCTAGAGTGTGCCCCCACCACCCTGGTGCCCCTTGCCTGATGCGCCCCTAAGCCAGCTACCTCCCTCTAGAACTCCAGTTGCTCACCTTCACCTTGGCCCAGACAGGGACCCAAAAGCCGGGAGGGGAGAGAAGCGTTTCCTCGGCCCCGTGGGAACCCCTGGCCTGACCAGCTGCTTGCTGTCCCTCCCCAGTCGAGGTGGACCCGGAGCTGGAGCCCGAGTCAGCAGAGTACCTGGCGGCCCTGGAGCACGCCACGGCCGCCTTGGAGCAGTGCGTGAACTTGTGTAAGGCCCACGTCATGATGGTCACCTGCTTTGACATCAGCGTCTCCGCCCCCGCCGCCACGCCCGGGCCGCAGGAGGTGGACGTCTGAGGCTGGGCACTGGGGTGCGCGGAGGGGGCGTGGGAGGGAGCGAGGATGTGGTAGGGGTCGGAGGGAGGAGGATGCAGAGGGTCGGCTGAAGGACCGGGGGTCTCAGAGGCGAGGGAGCGTGAGGGAGGGGCTGGCCGAGTGCAGTGAGCGGACAGGGAACGAGTGTGCGGAGACAGAGACTGTCACCATCCAGACAACGACACAAGTGCCTTTAACCTTGAACTAGACTTCTCTCCTTTTTGCGTTTGGTGCTAAGGACTCAAGACACCAGCAGACGGTGTGCTCAGGCTGTGGCCTGGCGGCCGCGGTGGCCATCCAAGTGCCCAGCAGGAGCCTCTCTCCAGCCAAGCAGATTCATGTAGCAGGACAGCTCTGGGCTCAGCAGGCCCGAAGGTCAGGATCACTTCTCCTTTACAGCTGTCTCCTCTCGGCAGAGCCGGCCCTAGTGGTCACCAGGCCCTGGGTCTGCGTGCAGTTCTCTCTGCAGATGGAACTGGGGGTCCTCCGGGCAGGGACGGCCCACCTTCCCTTCCCCGAGGACCTGCTCTGTCCTGAGGACACAGGGAGGGCAGCACCCACGGGCTGAGCTGAAGGCACACGGCGCCTTCTTCTACGGCAGGAATTCTTACCAAAACCACAAGCAAAAACAAAACAAAAGAAAACACACACAGAAAAAATGTGGGGGATAAGGGTTTTGTAAAGGTTCTGTTAGGTTCATATTTTTGTATCATTTTGCCTATAAATGCAGTATTTGCAGTGGGACTTTGGAGACAAATGATCTATGTTTTTATGGTTTTCTATGGAAGGTATTCCTCAGGCCAGGCTCTTTCTGGGGGGCACCCTGGGCAGGGCAGGGGTCCTTGGGAGGCACTTCTTGCCAAATGCAGACCAGGGGTGAATTTGCTGAGGTATGTGTTCCCGGCACAATGGGCTCTGTTTTCTGACCGTTGTGCATTTTCTAAGGGCGTCCAAACCTTTGTACAAATGTGTAGATAACATCTTGCTGCAGCTTTTGTGAATAAAAGACACATCGGTTGTTAAAATGGCTCCTGAGCTCACTGGGCGAGCTGCCCTGCAAGGGTCCTGGGGTGAGGTGGCCTCAAGGCATTGAAGGATGCATCTCCAGGACAGCAGGGGACTTACCTTCTGCTTGTCGGCCCTGCAGCAGCCCTGCAGGGACCAACCTTGCAGGGGAGAGGGGAGAGTAGGGACAGACCGAGAGGGGACAGCAGGGACAGACCAAGGGGACAGAACAGGGACAGACCGAGAGGGGACAGAGCAGGGAAAGACTGAGAAGGGACAGAGCAGGGACAGACTGACGGGGGACAGAGAGGGACAGACTGAGAGGGGACAGAGCAGGGACAGACCGAGAGGGGACAGCAGGGACAGACCAAGGGGACAGAGCAGGGACAGACCGAGAGGGGACAGAGCAGGGAAAGACTGAGAAGGGACAGAGCAGGGACAGACTGACGGGGGACAGAGAGGGACAGACTGAGAGGGGACAGAGCAGGGACAGACCGAGAGGGGACAGCAGGGACAGACCAAGGGGACAGAGCAGGGACAGACCGAGAGGGGACAGAGCAGGGAAAGACTGAGAAGGGACAGAGCAGGGACAGACTGACGGGGGACAGAGAGGGACAGACTGAGAGGGGACAGAGCAGGGACAGACCGAGAGGGGACAGGAGGGACAGACCGAGAGGGGAAAGAGCAGGGACAGAGTGAGAGGGGACAGGAGGGACAGACCGAGAGGGCAGAGTAGGACAGACCGACAGACCGAGAGGGGACAGAGCAGGGACAGACGGAGAAGGGACAGCAGGGACAGACTGAGTCAGGGTCCACGGGATGGGGCTGGGCTGGTGGGAAGCAGCATTTTCTGGCGGGCTCGGGGCCCTTCCCAGGGGTCATGCTAGCTGGGGAAATTGAGGCAGGTACTGCAGTGGGAGACCCTTGATCTCTTTCCTTTGTCCCCTGCCTGTCTCTTCAGGAGACAGATGAGCAGACACATAGGACACATCAGGCTCAGGACCCCCGAGCTGGCAGGAGCCCCCGCCGGGCACGGCCACCCTCCCCACCCTGCACCTTCTGCAGGCCTCAGGCGGCCCTGCCCGATGCTCACACCCTGGTCCTGAGCAGCCCCACTGCTGCCCCCACCCCGTCTGCGCGCCCCCGGCCCCCGGGCTGTGGTGCGGGCACCACGGCCCCTCCCAGCTGGCTGGGCCCTTCCTCGTGTGGTCTGGGACTCCCCCTCCGGCACGGGGGCTGTTCCGCCCTGCACCCCACACCTCGTGTGGTCTCTGCCTGTACTCCCCGCCTCCGTGGGGCCTCTGAAGGGTGGGGTGGGGTCTGAGTCATTGCTGTGCCCCCACATTGGGCACAGCGCTGGGCCTCAGTGGGGCCTCAGGGGATACTTGCTGGAGGAAAGAACGAGGGAACGAGGGAACGAGGGAACGAGGTTTCTCCTCAGGGGGGAGGCCCAGCTGGGGGCAGAAGCAGGTCCTACACCCAACAGCATTTGACAGCGTGCAGAACGCCTCCCCGGCCCCTCCTGTCCTCTGCACTGAGCCCTCCCCCTCCAACCGCCCCAGGCTGCCTTCTTGCTCCCTGCTGCCTATGGCACGGCCCCCCGCCCCTGGGGTTGGGCTCCCATGTCAGCCAGAGGCATTGGAAGCCCGGAGCACCTCCGGGCTCTCCCTTTCTATTCGGAGATCTGGTTCCTGGCCTGGGCTCAGGCCTAGCCACCAAGCCTGCTTGTCTGCCACTGAATTTGGGAGGCGCCGAGGGGTCCAGGTGGCTGTGGTGGGGCTCTGGGTGGGATGGGAGACAGGCTTTCAGGACCTGATATCTGAGGGGATGGGCTGAGAAGCCCACCTGGTCTGGGACTTCCGTGAGCCAGGCCCAGCTGGCTGTGACCCATGGTCTGACCTTGCCATGCAGGGGTGCTGGGCGCCCTCCTCCATCCTGAGGGACCAGCACAGTATTGGGGTCTGGGTGGGGTCAGGGCCACCCCCACATCAGAGAACAGGGCGGGGTTGGGGCTGGGGTGGTCACACAAGAGACTGGGGGGGAGGCCTGCCTGAGAGCCAAGGCCATAGTGTCCTGACCATCTGGCCAGAGCTGTTGTGGGGGGTGGACTGCACTTGGGGGTGCCGTGTGGGTCCCTTCCTCCTGCAGAGAACACCCCTTCCTCCCTCTCCTACCCCTCAGCCACTGGAGGGGCCCAGAGCCTGCTCCTTGATGACAAGCCCTTGATGCCCTTGACCCTCTCCGAACCCCCCCCCCCCCCGCCCCGCCAGCTACTGCTGGGGGTGGCTGACCTTTGGGGCCAGCTAGGGTAGCCTCCTTCCCACAGTCCAGGGGAGGCTCTGGGAGGGTGGCGCCTGCTTTTCTGGATGGGAACCCCCTGTTCTGGGGGCACCTGGAGCCTGGGGCCGCCTTTCATCTGGGACATCAAAGCCTTCAGCCCTGTCATTACAGGCTGGGAACCGAGCTGGGGAGTGCCCATTTCATGGATGGGAAAGCCGCAGCTGCCTGGGACCCAGCTCTCGGACCAACGCTGAGGCGGCCCTCGTGTGATGCCACCTATAAGGGGTCTGTGGGCATCCTGCTTATGGGATGTGTGGGGACACAGAGACCCACAGTGAGCCGGGCTACCTCAGGCTCCTCCTCTGGACTTTCTTCTTGGAGGAGGCACGGATTTAGAACACTCAAGGCCAGGGGGAGGGGGTTTCCTGTGTCGGGGGGCCAGGGTCAGCCAACCCCAGGGGTGGGAGTGATGGTGCCCTGAGAGCTGGTGAGACGCCTGCCTGGGCCATCTGGGGACAAGGACGGGAGCCAGCCCCGGCGGGCGTCTCTGCCTCCGAGGCCGGCCTGGCACCTGGCCAGCCCACTCCCGGGGGTGAGGTGCCCGCCTGACTCACTCCACGAGTCCAGGCCTGCTCTGCCCGCCCTGCCCACCCTGGCCCCGGGCACTGGGGGGCGACTCGGGAAGGTGAGGCCAGGTGGAGGTCGGGCTGGGCTGGATGACCAGGGCAGGGGGCTCACAGGGAACCAGTGGTGGCTGGGAACCAAGGTGGGGGCAGGTGGGTGGGCAGGAGCTGGGTACCTGGCCTGCAGCCCCACCAGGGCTTAGAGCCTGCCGTCTCCTTCCTGGGCCTTAATCTGGGCAGAGGGGCATGATGCCCCCCACTCCCCCTCCCCCCCGCCCCCCGCCTGCCACCCGGGGGGGTGGAGGGACGGCCTGAAGCTTTGGAAGTGACTGGGTCTCTGAGCTTCCTCTTCCCGTCACCTCACACAACGATGGTGGCGGGGAGGGCCGTGTGGCTGCTGCGGCGACAGCCATGGGGATGGGGGCAGGGTAGGGCCATCACAGTGGCAGCGGTGATACTGGGGATAGCGGTGGCAGAGGTGGGGGAGCCTGGCCTTCTGGAGCTCCGAGCAGCACTCTGTGTCTGCAGGGGCCGTGCTTCTGCCGGGTCCTGGCCCGCGTGAGGCCAGCTATGGGGCCTCGACCCTTCCCGGCCCGTGTCCTGGGGTGGTGGGGGGAATGGGGGTGAGTCCACACTGCAGCCTGAGGTGACGGGTCCGCCGTCTGTCAGGGCCCTGGGCTGCCTCAGTCTTCCTCGCGCTTCAAGAGCGCCCGCCCGGCTGGGCGTCGCTCCGCCCCGGGGTCCCCCCCCCCCCCAGCGCTCACCCCTGGCCCACCTCGGCCCCACTGTCCCGGGGAGTCTGAGCACCCCCCCTCCCATGGGGCCTCCCTGCAGCCCTGGGTGGGGGAGGGCCTGTCTCAGCGGCTCCACTGGGACAGGAGCTAGGGGGACGGAGGCAGACAGGGTCCCCGAGGGCCCTGGGGGGCTGGGGCCTGGCCCTGGAGTCGGCCGCAGCAAACAGGAAGCCCGAAGGGTGACTTCTCCCTCCCGATAACGTGTTTACCAAGGCGGGATCCAGGCCCCGTTTCCACACAGGAAGCCTGGGAGGCTGGGCGGGGGCCAAGGAGGAACTGGCTTCCCGCGGGCTGGGTCTGCCTCGTGGGGGTGGGGGGCGCAGCCCTCAGCCCGGACAGAAGCCTCCCCGCCCAGAACCCAGGGCAGGGGGCCCCGGACGTCCTGGTGACCCCGGCCCGTGTTGTGGTTGGGGACCCCGTGACCCCGTTAGGCAGTTAGACAGGGCCAGGGCCGAGGGGCATGGTGTCCCCAGCGTGGCCTGGCCCAGGGGGGCTGGCGGGAGTGCAGGGACACCGAGGTCTCAGGGGAGGGGCCCTCTGGGAGGGGAGGGGGCTTCTGGGAGGGGTGGGCCCACCGGTGTCTGTACCTGGAGCAGCCATGGGCCCTCCCTCCTTGCCCCCCTGCCCTGCCCCAGGGTCACCGGGCTTCAGGCCCAGCCGTAGCCTCACCGTCCTCCCCAAATGCCCTCCTGACCAGGTCACCCCGTCCCAGACTGACAACCACAAATGCCTCTCGGCCTTCTGAACAGACGTGGGCTGCTGAGCTGGGTCCTGGAGCCTTCCAAGAATGTGCTTCTCCCCTCCCCTCCCCGCCCCCCTCCTCCACTCCTCTTCTCCCTCCTCTTCCCCTGCCCCCTTCTCCCCTCCCATCCTGTCCCGCTTCTCCTCTCCCATCCATTTGTCCCCTCTCCTCCCCTGCCCTTCCCCCTCCTCCCTCCCCCCTCCTCTCCTCCCTCCCTTCCTTTCCCTTCCGTCCCCTTCCCCTTCCTCCTCCCTTCCCCTCTCTCCCCTCCTCTCCCTCCCCTCCCCCTCCCTCCCCCCCTTCTTTCCCTCCCCTCCCCTTCTCTCCTTTTCCTTTCTTCCCTCCCCCTCCCTCCTCTTCTCCCTTCTCCTCCTTCTTCCTCCACTTCCCTCACCCCACTTCTCCCTTCCCCTCCTCTCCCTTCCCTGGTCCCTCCTTCTTTCCCACCTTGTGAAATAGGCCCCCAGTGACAAGCACAGAATGTCATATGCACCTGCCGCCCAGCCCCATCCAACCTCAGTCTTTTGCCTCTATCTGTTTCAGAATCACCTTTTAAAAATAAATTTTATCTTGGGGCCGACTGGGTGGCTCGGTCAGTTGAATGTCAAATTCTTGGTTCCTGCTCAGGTCACGATCCCAGGGGCGTGGGACTGAGCCCTGCGTCAGGCTCCGCGCTGAGAGTGGAGCTCGAGGTTCTTTCCCTGTCTCTCTGCCCCTCTCCCCTGCTTGCCCGCGCGCACTCTCTCTCAGATAAAGAAATAAGCAAATAAGTAAATATATTTTATCTTAGGTTTACAGGAGATTTCTGAAGACTACAAATTCCCATACACCCCACACTCAGCTTCCCTGACGCTAACATCTTACAGAGTGTAATGGAGCGAGTGTTGATACGTTATCAGGAACTAAAGCCAATATTTGTTCACATTTACCCGCGTGTCTTTCTGGTCCAGGATCCGCCCTCCCCCAGGACAGCACACCAAAGCGGGGCACCTCCCCAGATTATTTGGAATCACTCCCACGAGAGGCCCGTCTCTTCTCTCCCCTTTGTTAATTAGTCCCTCGCTGCTGGGGACACCGATTTCACACTCGGGGTTATAATCCAATACTACCTAATTTTCTTCCAGCGTTGGGCACTGGGAGCCTTGCATCGGGCCAGAGCCACTTTTAGAGTCCTCGCCCGCCGCGCGGAGGCCCCTGTGCCTACCGGGGTGGCGCGGTCCGGAATGGGTGTCCTCTGGCACAAGGTCCCTGCCTGGCCCGGTCTCTCTGCTGACTCCTCGCCGGGTACCCACCGGCACTGGCGCCCGCAGGCCCTGGCACTCTGAGATGACAGCTGCGAGGCCCCAGGGGTGGTGTCTGTGTCCGGGTGGAGGGGAACGCAGCAAGCCTGGGCCATCGTCTGGGGCTCCCTCACAGTGTCTGACCACGGGGCAGGGGTGTGCGGGAGGCGCCTGCTGGCTGGTTGGTGCCGGGCTGCGTAGGGCGCAGGACCGCGTCCATGGTGCCCACGGTGTCCGTCTAATTGTCTAATGGCCCAGGTGGGCCCGGCAGCTGGAGAAGAGGCAGTGACGTCTCCAAGAACCCGCAGGGCGGCTCCAGGGTGAGGTCACCCCGTACCCGCCTTCACGCCGTCACCGCGTGGCGAATACGAGGTCAGCTGGTCCGCCCTGCTCCCGCAGTGTCTAGGCACAGCCATTCGGGAAACCATGGCCTTGGTGAATAAAATGCCTTTACCTGTCCCTTGAAGAGGACCGTGTGCCCCACGGAGAGAGAGCTCCCAAGTCGGGGCCCTTTGAAGGGAGCCCCACACAGCTCGGAGGCAGGGACCAGGGTTTCTGGGATGAGTTGGCTCGAGGCTGGACCCCCGGGTGTGGGGCCCAGAACGGCTGCTGCACCGTGGGCCCCGGGCGGGTCCTCCCCTCCCGTGCCTTCAGCTCCCCTCCTGCAGGGGAGGTGCCGCCTGGCTGTGTCCGAGTCGCCCCAGACGTTGAGCACAGGTCGCCGTGGTTTGGAATAAATCTCTCCTGTTTCTCCAGCAGCGGAGACATCGGCCGTATTTCTTGCAGCCTCGGTGGCCGTCCGGGGAAGCTGATCCGCCGGGCAGAGTGGTGATGTTCTAAATCTAGCACCCAGCCCTGATTTGTGGGCCTGTCTGTGCTGGTGCGGGGCGCGCCGGTGTCTTTATGAGGAGGGATGAGCCTCGGCTGAGAACCCCGGGCGGTGTGTGTGGGGGGTGCGGGGATAGTCTGCAGCCCAAGCCGCCCCCGCTGGCCAGCCACTGCGTGCACCTGTGTCCCCCGCAGTGGCTTCTGGGCTCGGGTTTCTGGAGCCTTCTGGGGGTTCCCAGGGCTTTCTGGAGGCTGAGCAGGAGTGACTCAGGGACACGGTGCTTGTATGTTCGTATGTCTTAAGTCAGTGCCCTCGAGGGCCACCCTCACTGGTCCACTCAGAGGGTATCCAAAGGCCCAGGATTTCCCAAGGATGGAACATTCCAGGCTCCGTCGTGTGCTGGGGGAATGCTGAGAATGCCCCCCGCCTGGCAAGCTCCAGCTGGAGTCTCCCCTCCTCAGGGCCTTTGGGCTTGGAATCCCCAGCCTGAGGGTGGCCCCCAAACTGCACATCCTGGCCCCCAGGCTCTGGGGTCCTTGGAGCAGCAGAACAGAAGGTTCTGAGCTGGGCGGACCCCTTCTCCGAGTCCCAGGCGTCAGGGAGCACCCACTGTCGGGTCTCCCTACTGCGACCACCTTGCTTAGCAGGGAGAGACGACAGTCAGTTATCCTCCGCCATCAGACGGAGGGGCACGGGAATCTGGGAGGGGTGGCAGCAGGAGGTGCTCTGGGCTGGGAGAGCAAGGTTGGGCCCCCCCCCCGCCCCCCTGTAGCTGGGGCTCCTGGTGGGCGGTCCCTGCCTCAGCAGAGGGCGGGGCCTTTCTTAGCTCATTATTTCCTTGCAAACATCTCAGTGGCCCTGGGACTGCCTCTAAGGACCACCCTCCACCCCTACAGTTAGCCTTACCCAGGGGAGTGGCTGAGGGCCTTGGTGGGTGCAGGTCCCTGGTCTGGCAGCTGTGTGAGGGGACCCAGGAGGCCCCGGGGACAGTCCCCAGGACCCTGACAGACAGCTCGGGCTGGGAACCTGGCATGCTTTGAGCCCTCGGTTCGGCAGAGAGCTGGTGACGACTCAGCCAGTCCCGTGGCAGGACCCAGGGGACCAGGCAGGGCATGGGGTCAAGACGAGGAGGGGCTGGCTGGCTGAGTGGCGGGGGGCTTGTGTATCCCACTGTTCACTTATTTCAAGTTGTGCTGATCTGACGGGGAGGTGGAGTCCCAGGGGGAGTGCGTGGCAGGCCATGCAATTTGTTAATAAGCCGCGGAGGAAAATGGATATCTGCGGGAAGCGTGCCTCCCCCCGAAGGCCGGACTTATGAACGGGCGTGCATTCATGCACACACTCGCGCTCACACACGTGTGGGACTTGCCGCCCCACGCTCCGTGCTCGTCGCGTCGGAATTCTTGGAGTCCTGGCCGGCCGGGGATCCTTTCTCCAGCCTCCCACACTCCCTCCAGCCCGTTCTTTCTGGCAAGTCTGTGGGGAGGACCCTGGCGTTGGTGCCCGCAGATTTGGGGCCCAAGACCGGTGGGCCCGCCCCCTGCTGCCCAGAGGGGTGCAGAGCCAGAGCCCGGGTCCCGGCCTCTTTCCCCACATCCCCTGGTCCTGGCGGGACAGCAGACTCAGGGGCTCAGTGGCAGGAGAGGCGATTTCCCGAGCAGTGAGCATGCCACATGTGATCAGAGGATGGGCGGGCTGGGCGTCCCAAACCGGGCATTGCCGGACACCTGGCTGTCTGCGCAAAAAGTCCGCATTCCAGACCAACAGGGCAGCGGATGGACGGCCCCTGAGCAGCTGGTGGGAGGAGGGAGGCTGGGGGTGGGGCTCTGTGCTGCGGCTTCTTCGAAGGGATGGTGCCCTTGGCTGAGGCAGGGATGCGGCGGGAATACTGAGGCGGAAGACCCTTCCTTTCTGAGAGTCCCCCCCACCCCGCCCCCCCCCCGCCTCCTCCCACCGCCATCCAGGACTGGGAGGAGCAGGGGTAGGGAGGCTGCAGGAGACAGGCGTGGAGGGCACCAGGACCCGCCAGGGAGAGAGCAGCTATCTGCTGGGCCTGGTGGATGCCGTTTTGAAGGCACTCACCTTTTAAAAAATGGTTATTTCCATGTTCTTTCTCCTGGTTTGTTTGTTTCTCCAGGAACGATCCTTTCCGGAGGCCCCTGGGGCGCTATGGGCAGATTGGTGCCTGGCCCTGGAGAGCGCAGGGTGCGGGCTAGCGCTGGGGGGTCAGCCTGTCCCGGCCCCTGGCTGACAGCCCCCCCACCCCAGGGTCAGCCCTCAACTGGGCCGTACTGGACCCGCCTTCTTGAGGGCCTCAGCGTTTTGGAGAAGCCAAAGCCCTTCTTGGCTGAGGTCCCCTGCTGTGCGCCTGGCCCTGGGAGCCGAGGGCAGGGTGGCAGACACAGCTGGGGGGGAGGGCAAGACAGAAGCTGAGTAAATACACGGCTGTGCTTGGACCGGAGCCGCCGGTGGCCCATCAGGTGGGGACAGGCAGCGTGGGAGGAGCCCTCTGCCAGGCCTCCGGTCACGTGCCTGCGGCGACGCTGTGTCGAGGTGCCCCCGCCCCGTTCCTGCTATCCTTGCTCCTTTCCTGGGGCCTGCGGGGCGGGCACCAATGTCAGCTCCAAACCACAGAGGCTGCATAGCCTCCTTGGGTGAGGAGGGGGAAACTGAGGCGCAGGATGGCGGGGGCACAGCTGAGTCCTCCTGAGCAGTCAGGTGGGTCAGGCCTGGACCTCTAACTGCGGTCTCTCTGTGTCCCTCACCGACCGCCATAAGCCTCGGTCACCTGTCCCCGTGCCTGACCGGGGTGCCATGGGTGAGGACCAGGGACCCTGGTCCCTGGCATTCCCTGGCATGCCTGGTTTCCAGGCATGGTGCTGGCATTTACATCACAAGATGGCTTCTCGCCAGGTGGCTTTCCCAGGTGGCAGGGGAACTGGGGCAGGAGGCAGGGTGGGGGCAGTGGAGGGCGGCTCTCTCTCCCCGCCTCTCTCAGAACCAGCCTCCTGCCACAGCTGTCTGCCTGGCTCTGGCTTCCCCCACCGTCTGGACCCTCATCAGAGCCCCTTCTGAACTGTGTCTCCTGCCCTCTGTGTCCCCATCCCCAGTGCTGGGGTCGGGACAGGCTGCCTCAGCAGGAGGAGGGCTGTAGGTGAGGTCTGAGTAGGCATGAGCGAGGGGGCTATTCCTTTGGGTGGGTGATGGAAGCTTCCAGAAGCTTTTCATCTGCTCTAAGGCTTTCACCCCAAGCTCTGTCCAAGCCCTCAACTCCTGTCCCAGCTATTCCGCAGTGGGCCCTGGGGGCCCGGCCCTGAGCTGCAGTCATGACACTTTCCTCCTGTGTGTGTGTGTGTGTGAGGTCTGTGCTCGTGCGGGGTCTGGGGGACCATGAGGGTCTGGGGGCCTGAAGCAATGAGGATCTATGTGATCCGAGGCTGGGGGGATTTAGGGATCTGAGAGTCTGGGGATCTGAGGGTCTGGCTCAGGGCCTTGGGCCTGACTGCATTGGAGTCTCCCTTGAAGGAGCCTGGACTTTAGCACAAGTATTTTCTTTTAGAAGCTTCCAGTGGCCACTACTGTCCGTGAGCTGCACCCAGCCAGGCCATGAGAGGGGAAGGGGGGCCTCCTTGTCTAGAGTCTTGGGCAGATCGGCCCAGACCCTCGACAGCCTCTCTGAAGGCAAAGGCGGGGGAACAGAGGCCCCCACGGAGGCAGCAGGTGTGAGGCTCAGGGAGGGGGCGTCGAGGGAAGGGCGGGGAAGCTTCTGGGGTGGCATGCAGGCAGAGCAGGGAGGGCGGAAGGGAGGGGGCGGGGCTGAGGCCCATGCAGTCCCGGAGCCCCCACTTGTGTTAATGCTCAGCTGCGGCCACCTTGAACTTCTCGATTCCAGGCCCTGGGGGAGTCAGGCCCCACCTGCTCCCCTCCGGAAGCTGGCTGCCCGTGGAGTTGGGCACTGAACCCTCTTCTGCTCCTCCACCACTGAGCCAGATCCAGAGGCCACAGACCAGATGTTGGGGGCTCTGGAGGGGGGCGGGCTCTGGTCCCATCAGAGCATCATCAAAAGCTGCTGTGTGACCTAGGCAGACTCCTGGGCCTCTCTGGTCATCACTGTCCTCCATGGTGAAATGAAGACACTGACCCTTGACTTTTCCGCTTTGGAGCTGGCTCTGATCTGTGACCTCAGCCCTCCAGGGCTCAGTTTCTCCCTCAGGGGGCTGGGGACTCCTAGACAGTGGGAGCCCCCAAACTGAGAGAGTAGAAGAGGGCTGTGGGTAGAAGGGGCCCGGCAGGTGAGGGGCCGAGATGGGGAGATTCGGGTGGGAGTCGAGCCTGGAGGAGGGGCCCTGGGCCAAGCCTTCCCCACGCTGAGAGTTCAGAGGGCTGGTCCCCCAGCCTGGCCACCGCAGGGAGGCCCGGCATGGCTTGTAAATCTTCACTGCTGTCAACTTAACCACAAACGTGGAGCGAGGCGGCCATTAGCGCTGACCTCCCGGTCGGACATGCCTGTCACCAAGCAGGAGCGGCAGGAGGGGCTTCTGTCTGACAACTGCCTGCTGGACCCTTCTGCCCAGGGCCTGCCAGGGCCCGTCTGGCCCCTTCCCTGACCTGGGTGTGGCCTGGCTCTATCCCCGAGCAAGGGGGCTCTCAGAGTCTCGTCCAGAGTCATGGGGACACAGGGTCAGGCAGTGACTGGTCCCAGTGCCCCACGCAGCCAGACTGGGTACACAATCCTACCAGCTGCGTGACCTCAGGCATGCTGCTGAGCAAATCTGGGCCTCTGTTTGCTAATCCGGAAAACAGGGACACGTATTCTCACCTGCCTCACAGGGTTTCGGGAAGAATCTAACATTGGTGCAGGGCACGTGTCTGTGTCTGTGTCTGTGTCTGTGTCTGTGTCTGTGTGTGCACACGTGGGTGGTGCGTGTGCACGAGTGAACAGGGAGTCTGCCCCTGGGGTGTGCAAGGTGGGCATGCCGGCCCCAGAGGGGGTGGCCGGGGTGCCCGTTCCTGCTTGCCAGGGGCTCTGTCCCTGCTCCCCTGAGACCTGTAATTCCCTGCCTTCCTTCCTGAGCCTTGGGGCTGCCCCTGTCCTGTTCCCTGAGGCTCTCATCCAGAGCCAGGGGCAGGGGCAGGGGCAGGGGCAGAGAGAGGGGCAGGGGAAGGGAGGAGGGCAGGGAGAGGGGCAGGGGCAGGGGGAGGGACAGGGGCAGGGGAGAGGCAGGGGTAGGGGAGGGGTAGGGACAGGAGAGGGGCAGGGAGAGGGACAGGCTCAGGGGCAGGGGCAGGGACTGCGATGTCCCTCCCTCGGTGGCTGACGCTCCCTCTCCTGACCCCTGTGCGGCCCCCATACTCGTGAGCTTGTAGAGGGGAGGCATCTCAGCTGTGGGTGCCAATATATGGGGTGTGAACGCCAGAGCTGGAGCAAGGTGATTAGACTTGCAAATGGCCCCACGGCCTGGAGCGGGGGCCGGGGTGAGACCCCAGCCCTGTTCAGAGACGTCGCCCCGGGCAAGGCTGGGGAGACCAAGGCTGGGTGGGGGCACCTTGCACGGGCCCCCCCCCAGCCTTCCCCTTTCCCACACTGGGGTCACTGGGGAAGGGGCTGCTGTCCCGGCATCTGGGGCCCCTCCACCCCTCAGCACTCTCCTCCCGGATGCTCCCCAACTCCCCGTGGCCGTCCCTGCTCTGTCCCTTTGGGGACCTCCTCCAGTGGGTCCCACTTTTCCCCGGGACCACCTTGCCCACATCTGGGCACGAGGTATGGCTTCACATCGCCTCTAGACACCGGGGCCCCCAAACCCCAGATCTGTGATTCCCTGCCCCCCATCTCCAAAATTGCCCTGTGCCTCTCGGGCTCCCCCAGACCTGCGGGATCTCAATCAGTGCTCCCTCAAACCCGCCTCTCACCATGTGCCCCCAAAGCTCTGCCCCCTTCCCCGACCTGGGTGTGACCTGGGCTCCCGATGCCTTCAAGTCCAGCCCTACACCATGACCCCCACCTCCACCCGTCTCCCAGGCGTGGCCGGAAAGGCCCTGTCCTGGCAGAGGGAGGAACGGAAGGGGTTTCTCACCTACACTCAGGCCAGAGGGTCCCCCTCGGTGGCGACTCAGCCTTTCCCTTAACAAGACAAAGAACAGGGGCACCCGGCCCGCTCAGTCCCACGTGTGACTCTTGGTCTCGGGGTTGTGAGTTCGAGCCCCACATGGGGTGTGGAGATTACTTAAAAATAAAATCTGTTTTAAAAAAACAACCGAGACAAAGAGCATTTGTTTGCCGTGACATCTGGTCTGCTCCTTTTTAGTCTGTTTCTGGTCATCACTGTCTGTTGAGTTGCTTCCTGGTGTGGGGCGGTGGCATAATCCTGGAGTGACTTTCATGGCTTGTCTGACACCCGCCCTGGGGCAGCCGCCTTGGCTGAGTGCCTGCGGGTCCCGGCAACAGGACCTCCAGTCCAGCAGGTGACCTGAGGCCGGCAGGTGATGGAGGTCAGGAGAGAGAGCAGAGAAAGTGTGTGGGGTGCCGCTCCGAGGAAGGGAGGTCCTTCCGCCCCGGACAGGGGTGTTCAGGGAAGGCTTCCTGGAAGAGAAGGCACTCAGCGGGATCCTGGGAGGCAGGCAGGAACAGAGAGGCAGGTGTAAGGGTCCTCCTGGCAGAAAGGAGCGGCCCGGACAAGGACGGAGGTGTCGTTGCGGGGGATTTGCTGGGTGAGGCGGGCAGTTTAAGGGCTCTGCTGCCCTGGCGGTCAGCGGAGGGGAGGCCCAACTGGGGGTGGCCAGGCGGGCGGCTGGGCACCCCAGGCTGCCGGTGGGGAGCCAAGGGAGAGAGGCGGCGTGCTGCGGTGTCCGTCATCCTTCACGGATGGGATCGAGAGCGGTGCCCTTACCAAGCACCCTTACCCTCCTCGGGGCGGGCCTGGCCCGTGGCTCCGGCTGTCTCCGTCCACGGCGGACGGGGGCCCAGCCAGGAGCACGGGCCCGGCACAGAGCTGGTGTTCGGCGTGGGGCACCTCTGCGCCCGGCCTCACCCACAGCCGCTCGGGGTTTAGGAGGGCTGCGAGGTGTGAGGCCCCCGGGACGGCGGGACCGCCAGCGCCGTTTCGGGAAGCTGTTTGGTCCGAGAGGCTTTAGGCGGCCAAGGGCAGCTCTGGAAGGAAGCTCTGGGCTGAGACACAGAAATTGCTGTTCCTCCCTTGGTTCTGGCACTGTGTTCTTCATTCATTCGTGGAGGGGAGGAGGGGAGTGGGAGACCCTGCTGGGTGGGAGCTCCCCCAGGTCAGCCGGAGCCAGCTGCTAAGCTTTTGGGGCTTTTGTGAGCTGGTCGTCAGGCATGTTTGTCGCTAAGTAATGTAGAATGAAATCGTTCCCGTCCTCGGACGGCAGGGAAAGCTAACGAGGCCGGCCCGAGTGTGGTCCCGGCCTTGAGCTGAAAGAGGTTCCTGTTGAATGAATCACATTTGCAGGAGGGCGGGAGCCAGCCCGAGGTGTGGGACTTGCTTCCTTTGTCAAATCGTGTGCGCGGCGGGCGGGCGGGAGGGTGGGTGGCCGTGGGTTTGGGCTGCGACCCGGGGGGCGGGGGCGTGGAGAGCCCGTGGGAACCAGGCTGGGCGGAAGTCACCGTGGAGTATTGTGTATTTCCTTGTTATCTGCGAACACGTTCTCTGCAGCAGTGACATTGGGAGCACGCGGCGGGCCGGTGCACCTGTGCACAGCGGTGGTTTCTCAGAGCCCGTTGTTGGCCTTGGCCAGCGCCCGTGCGGCGGGAGGGGTGCTTCTTAGCGCCAGAGAAAGCGTATTTGAATGCGTCCGGGCAGGGAAGAAGAGGAAGGTGGGGAGTGTGGTGGCTGAGTCAGGGACACAGCTTGCCAAGGAGAGGGGCCGGGACAGGGAGGGGCAGAGGGGGTGAGGAGGCAGCCCCCCACCCGCTCTGAGGGATCAGCGCTGGCGGGGCTCTGATCGGGCGGCTCGTGTTTCCTTTGTCGGATGGGGGCGGGGGGGCGCTCATTCCCAAAGCACGTGCCGTCTGATCTGTGATCCGTCGCGGGCCCGTGCCCTGTATTAGTACCCGCCCCCAGACGGGCTCCCCGCCCTCCCTCAGCCCGCCTTTGCCTGTCCCCCTGCTGACAGGGGCCCCCGTGGAGCGTCCTGATATGTGTGGGACAGCTGAGGTGAGCATCCAGCCGTAATGAAATGTTAATGTGCTTGTCAGTCAGGTGGCGGAGTCGGCAGTGCTCTCCAGGGGCCCCGGGCTGAGGGGGAGGGTGGGCAAGGGGTCACCGCCTCCCTCTGACACCAGGAGCTTTGCTGCGGCAGGAGGGCTGGCAAGTAGGGATTCAGGGCTGGGCCAGGACCAGGGTGTGAAGGAAGAATGTTGGCGTGTGTCAGCTCTCCCGTCCCACCCGATGAAGTGGTGTGTGGGGCGCTGGCCCTGAGGTCTGTCCCAGCTCTGCCCTCCGTGACGCTGGGAGAAATGCCAAGGTCAGAGCCTCAGCCTCCTTGTGTCCTCTCAGTATGGAGAGAGATGGTGAAGTTGTTGATCCGACGATCTGCTGTCACATGTCCATTCATTCACTTGGTAAATATTCATTGAATACCGGGAACTAGCATGGTCTTTACCCTCCTACGGCCACTTGCTCCCCACCTACCCACCGACTCATCTTCCCAGTCCTTCCTCTCATTCTGGTCACCACTGTTCACCCCAACCTATTATCTCCTTGTTCCCTAACACCTGGCTGTGTATCCAGCTACCTACTGTCTACTTTTCATATCCCCACCTATCTGTTCACCCATCCACTGGCCCATCTGCTCATCCATCCATCCATCCATCCATCACCCATTCATCCATCCACCTGTCCATTCAGCCATCCATCCATCCAGTCACCCACCAATCCATCCATCCATCCATCACCTGTTCATCCATCCACCTGTCCATCCATCCATCCATCCATCCATCCACTCAACCATCCATCCATCCATCCATCCACCACCCATCATCCATCCACCTGTCCATCCATTCATCATCCATCCATCCATCCACCTGTCCATCCATCCATCATCCATCCATCTGTCCATCCATCCATCCATCCGTCCAACACCCATTCATCCATCCATCTGTCCATCACCCATTCATCCATCCACCTGTCCATCCATCATCCATCCATCCATCACCCATTCATCCATCCACCTGTCCATCCATCATCCATCCATCCATCCATCACCCATTCATCCATCCATCTGTCCATCCATTCATCATCCATCCACCCATCCACTTGTCCATCCATCCATCATCCATCCATCCATCCATCACCCGTTCATTCATCCACCTGTCCATCCATCCATTCATCCATCCATCCATCCACCCGTCCAACACCCATTCATCCATCCACCTGTCCATCCGTCCATCATCCATCCATCCATCCATCCATCCATCCCATCATCTATCCACTCATCTTACTTATCTAAAGGTAATTAGGGCTATGTGATGCTGGACTCAGGGCTGGTGCCGGAGGCAGATAAAAAGTGGACGTGGTCCCTGCTCTTGGGGACCCCTCAGCCTGCAGGAGAAACGTCTGTGGGGAATGTGTTTGCAGGGTCTATGCAGACCTGAAGTTGTTCAAGCCACTTGGGTCTCAGTGGAGCTGGAGCTAGGCTCTGGCCAACCTGCACTGCAGGGGAGATGCTTAGGTAGGCACATTCCCTCCCAGGGCACTGACTCTGGTGTCCTGTGTTGTCAGCTGAGACATTTTGGTTTGAGAAGGTAAGTCCTGGCCCATAGCCCACCTCTCTGTTGCCCTCTCTGTTTCTAAGGGTTTGGAAAAGTCCGTAGAACCTGGGAGTTAGCCAGAGAAAGGAGAACCCCGTAAGCCCAGGCCCCCGGTACCATGCTCTGGACATAAGGCCAATATCTGCCTTTCTGCTGCCACTTTCTGTTCAGAGTAGATATCCCAGGCTCCCAAAGGAATCTAAAGTGGTGGCTATGTCCTGAGCTCCCTGCCAGGCCTCCAGGGCCATGGTATTGTGTCTGCCTTGTTCTGCCCCCATGCCTCCATGCAGGGCTCTAAAAGTGGCCCGGTCATCTGAAGGGGAGGTCTGGGGTCGGGCAGACCCAGGCCTCGCTCTGCCGCCTGGGTGTGTGACCTCAGGCAAGTTCCTCGACCTTCCTGAGCCTGTTCTCTTAACTATAAAGTGAGGCAGCTATCACAAATCTATGTGCACAGAGTCCCAGGCTCCTGGAGCTGACCGCAGGGCTCTATGGGTATCAGGGGGCCACGCAAGGGCCTCCCCTCAGGAGCTCTGGCTCCTCCCGGCCTTGCAGGATTGGAACTGGAGGTCTTCTCTACAGATGGCATGGGCCATGGGCACAAGTCCACACGTGCCTGTGGACATGGACAGGACAGGTGTCTGGGCTGACAGGAAAAGCTTCAGGGGGAGACAGACAGCATCAGGAGTAACCATTCGTGCAGAACCAGGGGCCCGCTATTATCACACAACACAGCTATGCTTCTCAGGGGAGGACACCGAGGTTCCTAGCAGAGGTGACGAGCCCAGGGTCCCATGGCTGGCAGGTGGCCCATCCTCTGGCCTGTGCTTCTCACGTCTGGGACATACTGTTGCCCTGAGCTGCCTTCCGAGGGCTGGGCCGGCCTAGTGCTGGGCATCAGGGGTGCGGGGCGGTCAGGCAGACGCGGCCTGACGCAGGCTGAGCCACCCAGGGTGCCGGTGCCTGGCCCTGGCTGCCCCCCACCAGACACACCAGGGCAGGGCACTGAGGAAAGGCAGGAAGTTTGTACCATCTGTCCCCCAGGTGATTTGTTGGGAAACCGACGTGTGACTGCGTCCTGAATCATGTCTGGGTTTGCTACACGTGTATCGCGAACAGACTTGTCCCTAAATTATCTTTTATGATCACCAGCAAATCTGCGGGTAGCGGGCACGTGTACCCAAACCTCGCCGTTATTTGTGGCGGCAGACGCGGCATTAATTATTGACGGGCCTGCCCACCCCCTCGCCACCTCCAGTTAAAATTCATCGTCCGGCCGCTCTGCAAATATTGATTCTGACCCAAGTTGATGTTTTCCCCTTAACATTATTATAATGAGGGATAAAAATCAAATTGCCTGCACGGAAACTCGATCATTCTTCTGTGCATTCCTCATCGACCTTCCTTTCCCCAGGTTCTACCATAAATTATTCTATTCAATTAAGTAAACTCACACATAATGGCATTTTGCAAACTGAATAATTTATTGACTGCGTTTGGCAAAAGGCCGGTTTGGGGTGGGCAGGGAATGGGGGGGGGATTTGGTCCCCGGCATTTCAGAGGCTGGTGGAGGCCGGTCTGGACCCGGGGCACCCCCAGGGGCCCGAGCAGAGCAGAGGGGGGTTGGGCCCCGGGGAGGCTTGGCAGAGGAGCTGAGGGAGGGAGAGGACGCACCCAGGTCCAGCACCTGGCTGCAGGGGTGAGGAGTGGAGAGTTGTCCAGCAGGTCTGCCCCACCCGGCCTTGGCCTCAGCCCTGCTTCCAGGACCGAACCCTGCTCAGGGCGGGCGGGACACAGTGCCAGACGTTCACTGACCCCCAGCCCTGGAACTGGAAGCCTGGGGTCAGGGCTGGTTTCTCCGGAGGCCTCTCTCCCGGCGTGCAGACACCCTGTCCTCCACCTGCACTGGGGAGTCTATGTGTCCAGATCTCTTCCTGTCATAGGACACCAGTCGGAGGGACTCGGAGGGCCTCATTTTGTTTTATTTTACTTATTTTTTATTTTGTAAAATCATTTGTTTGTTATTTTTGAGGGAGAGAAAGCGAGCAGGGGGAGGGGCAGAGAGAGAGGGAGAGAGAGGGAATCCCAAGCAGGCTCCGCCCTGTCAGCACCGAACCCCATGTGGGGCTTGAACCCATGAACCCTGGGATCATGACCTGAGCTGAAATCAGGAGTCGGATGCTCAACCGACCGAGCCACCCAGGCGCCCCTGAAGGCCTCATTTTAAAGTAGTCACCCCTTGGTGCGCCTGGGTGGCTCAGTCGGTTGAGCGTCCGACTTTGGTTCAGGCCATGATCTCACGGTTCGTGGGTTTGAGCCCCACGTCGGGCTCTGTGCTGACAGCTCGGAGCCTGGATGGAGCCTGCTTCGGATTCTGTGTCTCCCTCTCCCTCTGCCCCTTCCCTTGCCCACGTGCTGTCTCGGTCTCTGTCTCTGTCCCTCTTAAAAATAAATAAACATTAAAAAAATTCTGTAAAAAAAATTAAGCGATCAACTCTTTAGAGGCTCTGCCTCCAAATGCAGTCAGCCCCCCGGTACTGGGACTCAAGGCTTCACGTGTGAATGTGGGGGACAGAGCTCAGCAAATTCCAGCCTCTTCGTGTCCTGCTTGGCCCCATGACGTCCCGATCTCTGGTGCCCTTGGGCCTCGCAGTCTGAGAACATGCGATGTGGGCGTGGCCTGTGCAACCGGAGGCTTTCCCGAGAGCACCAGAGCACTGGTGGGGGGCCTGTGCTCCCCGGGTGGCGGCCTTCATGGCCCCGCAGCCCCAACCCTGGCGTCTCCTCTGGTGTGTCTGCTGCCTGTCCCCCAACACAGCCCCACGTGCGCGCGTCCAGTGATGTCCCAGGTGCCCCGGGGCAGAGAAGGGCCCGTGCTTTTCCAGTCTCTGCATTTTGTTGAGGACTAACCTCAAGTTCATGTGCACTGAGAACCCGGAACCTTGAAGTCCCCGTGGCGTCCACGGCACCTCATCCCGGACACTCAAGCCATGGAAGCGGGTGGACAGTGGAGGGAGGGGCCTCTCCCCTGCCGCAGGGTGGGCGGGGAGGGAGCAGACAGGGGCCCCCCACAGTGTGGATGGGCCCGGGCTCCGGCCCTTGGCCTTGGGCCCTGCTGGGCATGGAGCTCAGGCAGCCGACGGGGCTCAGAGGCCGGGGTGGGCTTCCCGCGGGTACGAGTGTTTACCCCATACATCGCACACTGTAGCCGCTCAGCTGAGAAATGTTTGTAACCATCGATTATGTAATCGTTGGGCCTGCTGGACCCACACTTCTCTGGAGCAGGGGACCCCGGGACGGGGAGAGAAAGTACCCTCGCCAGGGGGGCACCCACACAGGGCAGGTGGTGGCCCTGGGGCAGGTGGGGGTGGGGAGCCCCTGGCTGTTTTTCACTCCTGGAAGATGCATCGCGCCCGGGACCCGGTGCCCTGGGGCCGCACTGTCTCATCTCCCACCTCCCTTCCCAACTGGCCAGCTGGGCAGAGGGACATGATGGTCACCGGCGACGATGACCCGGGGGAGGCGTGCGGGGAGATGATTTCAAGTCTTTGACGCCCGGGCAAGTGCAGTTTAGATGTTCAGACGCTGCTCGTGTACCGAACAGGGACCTCCTGGTCCATCTTCTGTGTGTGTGTGTGGGGGGGGGGGGGGCGGGAGGAAGCAGCAGGGGAGGGCACCTGGCCGCCCGGGGCCTGAATCTCGAGGGTACAAGGACCACAGGGGTGTCAGGAGGGACGCTGGGCACCGAACCCACAGATCCAGCCGGGCACAGCACTGACTTGCCTTCTTTTCTGTGTTGTTTGGATTTTCCACAATGACCTTGAGTTGTTTTGAAACAGATGAAGAAAATTTTAAAAATTTAAGTGTAAAGGATCGCACCTAAATATTTGATTTTTAAAGTAAGATTTCATTGCCTCTGTCCGGTAACACCTGCATGTATCCGGGGCCCGGGGCAGAGGCAGCCGGACCGGCTCAGCTCCCTCGGCCAGCACTCAGTCCCAGCAAAGGACACTCTGGTTTCTGACCCAGAGCAGCCGGTGGGCAGACGGCATGGGGGGAGGGGCTCCGGGCGGCAGGGGCGGCGGTGGGGACACGGTTGGGAGGGAGGGCCCACACGTCAGGAGTGAGAGATGGTCCACACGCGCGCTCCTCACTGGGGAGCAGCCTGACCCGAGGCGCCTCTGTACCCCAGCCCCCCGAACGTTCACGCTGGATCCCGGGGCATCACACAGAAGATGTCACCCACTGCTGTCTGTTTCAGCCGGACGGTGGGGCACACTTGTCGAGTTCTTCTTTCCAGCCCAGTTACTGAAACCCTGGAGCTGAGCTCTGGCACCTGTCTGGAAAATTTGCATCTGGAGAGTGTGTCGTGCGCCTGCACCAGAGTGGGGGAGGTGAGTGTTCTTAGATGCTCAGCTCTTCCTTTAGTAACTCGGTCATTCAAGCAACGACAGTCGGACAGTCCACGCGGACTGGGGGTCAGTGAGCTCCAGGCCTGTCCTAAGGGCTTGCCCGGAGCAGAGGTGTCCTGTCTCCCCGAGGAAGGGAGGGGCCCGCGCGGGCTTGGGCTGCCCACTGAGGGCCCCCCCCCCCGGGGTGGGAGGTGGTGCTCTAACCACCCCGCCGTCCTGCCTCCCTCTGACTACTGAGGAGACAAATGTTTGGAGGAAGTGTTTAGTTTAGGTGTAGAGAGGCCTCTCGGGTTGGAAGCCTCCTGACTCAGGGCAGCCCAGAGGGGCCACCCAGCCCCGCCCCTTCTGGCCACGGGCGGGAGGAGGGGGATCTGGGGAGCGGCTGCGTCTGGGGGTGGCCGGGTGCGGGGCAGGCCGCCCTGCGTGGCCGGCCCTGAGGGTCCGCCCTCCCCGCTCACACACCTTCCAACCTCCCTATGGCTCACACCTTCCCAGCCCGATCTCCTAGCCTTCCTCTCCTTCCCAAACCGTGGCGTCAGAGCACAGGCTGCCGAAACACAGCCCCACCGCCCGGGAGGCTCAAACAAGCGACGTTCGTGGTCTCGTGGTCTCGTGGTCTCGTGGTCTGGAGGCGGGAAGCCCAAGGTCCAGGCACGGGCAGGGCTGGCGCCTCCTGAGGCCTCTCTCCCCGGCGTGTAGATTCCATCCTCTCCCCGTGTCCTCACGTGCTCGGCCCTCTGTGCGTGTCTGTGTCCTGATGTCCTCTCCTTAGGCGGACACAGTCCTATTGGATCAGGAAGCACCCCAGGACCTCATTTTTAACCTGATAACGTCTGTGCAGACCCTGTCTCCAAATCTGCTCACATCCCGAGGTGCTGGGGTTAGGGCTTCAACATGCAGATTTCAGGGTGGGGGGTCCCAATTCAGCTCACAAGGCGCGAATCTGGCCACACTGGGTGAGCAGCCCCTGAAAGTGCACGATTCAACCCCCCCCCCCCCCTTAGGCCCTGGCCTCTTCCTTCCCAGTTCCATGTTCATGGGATGCCACAATGCCTCTCCCTGGCAGTCTTCCTGGGACCCTTAGAATGAAGAAGAATCACCCCTCCTGTGACTTTCACAGGCTCTGTCCCCTTCCTGGGCACCAAGCACTTTCTTCCTATAATCTCGGAAACTAACATCCGGGCCTTGCCTCCTGCCGCCTCCAGCCCGGGGCCTCCCCTCAGCCCGGCGACCAGGACCGGCAAAGGCACGTGCCGGGGTGGGGGGTGGGGGGGCTGGCCTGGCTGACCGGTCAAGGAGACGGTTAGAGGCAAGGGCCTCTTGGAAGCTGGAGGGAGGGGCCGCCCAGGCTGGGGCTGAGTGGACGGGGGCCCGGGAGAAGCTGGACAGCGCAGCGGACACCGGAGACCTTGGCCTCTGCCCCTCCGGCCGCCGGAGCTCTTCCTGATGGGACTCTGTGGCGAGAGGGAAGACGTCTGTGTGTGCGACGCCCTGATTTCGTGAAGGGCTCGGTGCCCGCTGCCCCTGTCCTGGGGGTCCTGCCTGGCACGTCGCTGTTGCGGGGGCCTCTCCCTGCACCCCCCCGGGTGCCTCACAGGACCAAGGTGAGCTCAGGTCAGCATGACGTCGCCAGGGGACGTCTGCCCATCCTGCAGCCACGAGGTCCCACGCGGCAGTGGCAAAGGGGGTTGTGGGGGCGCAGGATCTCTGCTTTCCTGCTGGGTGACAGTGTGGCGCGCATCACATGGGTGGGGGTGGAGGCTGAGATCCCGGTGGGCTGGCAGGGGGAGGGACTGTCGGAGCAGGTGGGAGGTCTGAGGTGGAGCCTGGCCAGGGCCAAGGAGGCTCCGCGATCACCCTGATCGACCTCTTCGCCGCTCAGAGGGGGAACCCGAGGCCGGAGGCGTGGGACCAGGTTTGCTCACTCACGAGCAGGGCTGAGCCAGGGCTGAGCGACCCGGCTTGAAGGCTGTCCCACTGTCTCCCACACCGCGTCTGCTCCCGGCTCCCCACACGCTGATGTCTGGGGTCAGGGAAGACCGACCCACAGTCATGAAGCGGCCACAGGGCGGTGAGGGCTGCGGTCCCGGAGGACTGAACGGCCCGTTATGCTTGGGAGTCAGGCCTGGAAGCCTGCTCAGAGGAGGTGGCTGCTGAGCCGAGTCTTGCCAGAAGAGTAGAAAGGGCAGGCCCTCTGGATGGGGGTCCAGTAGGTGGGAAGGCAGGAAGTGGGCGGAACTGGTGGGCTGGGGGCGATGGGCAAGGTCATGGGGGCCGGAGAGTAGAGATGGCCGGGCTGGGCGGGGGGGGGTGGGGGGCGGGAGCAGGCCCCAGAGTAGCCGGGCTGCAGAGGGCCTGGCCTGAAGAGGGAGGACGGGCCGACCTGCCTGTGGGGGAGCCTGCTGTGGACCTGGGGGCCACTGGGGTGGCAGAAGAGGCTGGTTGGGAAGAGTTTTCAGGGTGCTGTGGGAGAGGAGGAGGGAGCCAGGCACCATTCCTGGTTCTGGGCCGGCCCTGGGGGAAGGCCTCAGGGTGAACGCGTGGGGTTGGGGTGGCTGTGGACACCCCGGAGACAGTGGGCCTGTGGGGCCAGGATCCGGGGGTCAGGGCCGGTGGGTTCCTGAGGGTGGGTAGAGCAGGGCCGAGGGTTCCCATACAGCCACAATAAACACTCCGGAACTCTGTGTCCCCTCACCTTTGCAGCTGGGGAGGAAGAGACGCCCAGGCCGGACTGCGGCCCTCCGTCCCGTGTGGTCAGTCTGACGAGTACCGGGGTGCTGGGTGGAGGGCAGGGCAATGGCCCAGCCCCCAGTGGACAGACTCCCCTTCTGGGTGCCCGGAGCCTGCACGCGCGGCCAGACAGCTCCCGCATGCCCAGCTGGGTCACTCCTGGGCTCGGGGCTCGGAGGGCGGTCCCCGGATGACCCCGGGATGGACTTCCACCACAAAGGATTGAGTTGTTCGTGGCAATCAAGCTCCAGGGGAGCCGCTAAGTGAATTTTGCTGGTGGATCAATTGCGTAATGGCTTCCGGGCTGGCTGGCGGCGGCCCCTTTTCTCTCGCTGTGCCCCTCGTCTTCCCGGGGTCCCCTAGCCCCGTCTGGCTTTTGTTCCACGTGGGGGGCAGGTGTCCTGGGGGCGCGCAACCTGGGAGGTGATTCCAGGCAATCTCCCGGCTGGAAAGATCATTAAAGAAAAATGGGTCTTGGACCATCTTTTAGTTTTTCCATTAAATCCCGTTCGTTTCCATTTCACGAAATGGTTTTCTAATCCTATTTGTGACATGCCTGTAAGCTGCAGATAAAAACGGGACATTTGCATCAGGGGAAGTGAATGGACCGAGCGGTGTCTCACCTAAAGATAATATTAGACTCGTCAATGCACTCGTGCTCCCGGGGTCCACGGTGTTTTATATGGAGGTTTAAGTATTCAAAGCCAGGTAGGGCTGTCCCCTTCTGCTAAGTATTAGAGATAGATTACATTTAAAACAGATTTAATTTCTTGGGTTGTCACGAGCATTAATGGAGAATAAATTACGCGTGTGAAGGGGAACATGTAGCCTTTGTCTGTCGTGCGGGGCTGTCCCGGGCTTCGCGATGGGCACAATTAATAGTTTACTGTCTCACGCTCTGTCCTGCCCTCCCTCCATCTGCACCCGGGTCATCAGTTACCTCTGGGGGCGCCTTTTCCGGAGGAGACCCAGAGCTGCTGCCCACAGAAGCAGCGGGCAAGGCAGGGTGCGCTCCGCGGCGGCCGGGGGTGTCAGCCCTCAGCACACCCCTCGCGGGAGGGGACAGGCGCAGGTCCCACAGCGCTGGGGCAGTGCTGGCCCTGAGCACCCAGCCGGGGCTCCGTTCCTTGTGCACGCAGGCAAGCAGGGCGTCCAACCTGGGCGTGCCCGTGTGCGTGCAGGCACGTGCCCACACGGGCCTGAGTATGTGTGTGCACGTGCACACATGCCTGTGCAAGTGTGTACGTGTGAAGGTGTGGGGCTGAGAAGGGCTCTGCTCTTGGTTGACCTGGGGGGGGGGGGCGCCCTCCCGGGCCCGCAGTGTGGTCCGTCAGTGCACGTGCGTGAGGCGTGGAGAGGAGTTGGGGCAGCGGTGAATCCACGGGGCGAGCTCAGCGCAGTGACCCTCTGGGAGCGAGGTTTGGGGACGGCTCAGATTGCCTTTGGGGAAGTTAACTGGGGCCTGGCCTTTCGGAAGGACGTGCCTGGCGGGGCACAGTGTGAGGGTGGAGGCTGCAGGGAGGGAGGCCTGGGGTCCTAGGCTTCTTCTGGCCGGGAAACCAGGGCGGGGCCCTTGGGGCTTGGAGCAGGGCGAGCGGGGGTGTGAGGGCCCCAGAGGTGAGCTGGGGCCTCTCTTTTCGGGTGCTTCCCCATGGCCCCCCCTGAAGAGGGCGTGGCATAAGCCATCTTGCATAGCACCCCTGCACAGGTGTCAGGGACAGATGTGGGCAGGTCAGGAAGGGGCCTCGGCACCCCCCTCAGTCAGTGAGATGCCCGGTGCCCAGGACATCTGCAGAGACACTGAGACCCCCACGTACGTGCTCATGGGAGACGTGCGAAGCCTGAAGCCACACCCCGTCTGTCACGGGAGCCCCATGGGTGCTGACTGCCCCCCGGCTTCTAGGACAATAGACGAGGCTGCCAGGATCTGAAGTGCACTCTCAGGGTCCCAAGCACCCGCAGCTCCTGGCCCATGCTCTCCCCTCCTGTGACCATGCGATTGCCCTGGGGACCAGCCTCGTTCTGGGCCTACCAATTAGAGCCTCTTAGCAGAGCCCTGGCCCAGCCCTGGCACCTGGGAGCCCTCCAGGGACAGGGACAGGATTAGGGGGCCCAGACCCAGCCCGATCTTTGCTGGGGGCTCAGCCGGTGGGTGCTCTGTGGCCTGGGAGCAGGCCTGTCTGTTCTGGAGCCTCCAGTCACAAGCCCCCCCCCCCCCCCCCCCCCCCCGGGCAGGCAGCCGTGGGGCTTGTGAGAGTCTCCTGGGTCTTTGACCTTAAAAGACCCCCAAGCCTCGTGGTTGTGCCCCCCACCCCCCGGCTGAAGCCTGAGCCTGAGCCCACCCTGGGTGTAGACAGGGGTGTGGCCAGGACTCAGGGCCTGAGCTGGAACCCCGTCCTGGTGGCCTGGGGTCCCTGAGCTGGTACTCATGGGCCATTAGCGACCGTTGGACGTGCTGGGGCTTGGGTTTCTCTGATCTGGTTCTGGGCCCTGCATGGCCCGGTGGGGAGCTGCCGCCTCTGTAGCCGTGGGCACCAAAGTCGGGCGGGGTGGCCTCAGGCCCTGCCCAGCCCCAGCCCTGCAGGCTCAGGAGCAGGTCCAGGCTGACCCCTCATCTGGTGCCGTATACATGGGCACGGAAGGCGGGGGATCCTGGGGACGGAGAAGCTTGGCAGGGGTGGGGGGTAGGGCCACTCTCTGCCCGTGGGGCCCTGTGCGTGGCCTGTCCCCGATGTACCTCAGCTCCCTGCACCCCGAACACAGGATGTTTTGGGGAGGGCCTGATAGGGAGATCTTGGACTTGCTCTGTCCCCTCCTGTAGGGTCTTGGGTGTCCCTGAACTCCTGGGGCAGGGCCACCCACAGAGAAGCAAAGCAGGATGCAGGAGGCCAGAGCCCCTCACTTGCCAGCTGGGCTCCGTGAGCCCCCAGGAGGGGAGTGGAGGTGGAGGGCAGGGCAGAGGGGCCCGGCCTGCGGACCACAGGCTCCGTGGCCAAGCTGGGGTGCACGCCCTGGCTTCCTCCTTCTGATGGGAGGTGACAGAGTTCCTTTCCTCTCTCTGGGAGGGTCATCAACCAGCGACGTGTGGATGCCTCCTCTCAGGCCTCCCCAAGCCACTCTCCCCCTGGCTGTTAAATACTGATTTAGGATTTGCTCTGGGAGGCCCAGAGCTGGCAGAAGGGCTGGGAGGAGAGGCGGGGAGGAGCCAGGCTCCTCGGACCCCGGCTTGGTGGCTCCCCTGGGACCCCCCGGGCCGAGACACGTGCACCTGCCTTCTGCCGAGCTGGTGGCACAGCTGGCCCCTGCCCAGCGGGCAGCGGGCGCACGGCGACCAGCAGAAGCTGGACAGGTGTGGGTTTTATGGGGAGAGCTTCCGGTCTCCCTCCT
Organism: Panthera leo; assembly: GCF_018350215.1. Taxonomy (NCBI): domain Eukaryota; kingdom Metazoa; phylum Chordata; class Mammalia; order Carnivora; family Felidae; genus Panthera; species Panthera leo. Next base: position 145,067,054 of record NC_056684.1, read on the forward strand.
TCTGTGCTCTGGCCACCGGCGGGGCCGTTCCCGCCACCCCAGCCTGCCCGCCATGAGGACGGGCGTGCACCGAGCAGCTTGGCAGCACTCCCATTTGCATCCACCTTGAGCCCGCACGGCTCAGCCCTTCCTGGGGGCCGTCCTGGGAGTGCTGCACCCCCCCCCACTTCTGTGCAGGCAGCTTCCTGCGGTCTCGGCTGTCCCTGCTCTGTCACACCAGCCTGCACGCGGCGTGAGTGGGGCATGAATGAAGACAGGCAGGCAGATGACAGCCACACGGTGCGCACGGGACACCTTCTAGATCAGGATGCACCAGCGCTGTCCCCGCTTCAGACAGGAGGTGGGCAAGGCACCCCGTGCACAGACACTGGGTGGGGGCCAGTGAGACAAGGGACCAGGGTGCCCGGGCTCCAGGGATACGCGATGCAGGACAGAGGATGCTGGCAGAAGGGGAGACACGCATGGCATGAGAGGGGGCAGAGAGAGTTCTAGAAAGAGGAAAAGAGAGGTTATTCTCAGCTAGGAGAAGCAGGGAAGCCACCCAGAGGAAGGGGGCGTGTGCCTCCGTCTCCCCCATTCTTGGTTCCCTCACTGGCCTCGCGGCAGCCCCCTGCCCTGGCTCTAGCTCTCTGAGCCCCTGTGCCCTGCCCACACCTGGTGGTTTAGCCAGCCGGTTTCAGAGGATGGCTCATGATGGAAAGATGCTGTGGGTCGCTTTACAGCCATCTCATGGGGGCTGGATCAGCAAGGAGGCTGTGAGGATGAGGCTCCCTGTCACTGGGGCGAAGTCCTTTGGTAGTCTGTCTATCCCTCTCTCTTACCCTCACACCCTTCCAGCCTTTATTCCATTGACCCATCCATTGACACACTGATTTGTTTATCCATCCATCCATCCATCCATCATCCCCCACTCATTTACCCATCCACCCATCCATCATCCCTCCACCTCCATCACCCATCATCCACCGTCCATCCATCCCTCCATCCCTCCATCCATCCCCTCCACCGTCCATCCAGCCATCCATCCCTCCATCCATCCACCCATTCACCCATCACCCACCATCCATCTATCCCTCCATCCATCCATTCGTCTGTCCATCCATCCACCCCCCATCCATTCACCCACCATCCATCCATCCATCCATCCACCTCCATCCATTCACCCACCATCCATCCATCCATCATCCATCCATCATCCATCCCTCCATCCCTCCACCCATCCATCCACCCCCTACCCATTCACCCATCCACCCACCATCCATCCATCCATCCATTCACTCATCATCCACCATTCATCCATCCATCCCTCCACCCATCCATCCATCCATCCTTCCACCCATCCATCCATCCCCCATCCATTCACCCACCCACCATCCATTCACCCACCCACCATCCATCCATCCATCCATCATTATCCATCCATCCATCCCTCCACCCCTTACCTCTTCCAACACAACAGGGCCCAGTCTGGCCCTAGCCTGGGGGTCATATAGTCAGGCCATTATGGTCCAGGGTGTGGTCCCTGATGCCAGAGGGATGCCAGAGGCCGAGAGTATCCAGAGAAGACCCCAGTGCAGCCTCGGGGTCTGGAGAAGACAGCCCTGGGGGGCATAGTAATGGTTGGGCCAAGAGTTTTGGGGGTTAATGGAGACAGAGCATCTGGTGAGGAGCAGGGTCGGCGTAGGGGAGGCTGGAGCAGTGTGGCGAGGGAGATTGTCCTTGTGCTGGGATGTCCCTTTCGTGGGGAAGGTTGGCCACATTTGCTTTTCCTTGGCAGATCCTGGCGTGCACAGCCTCACCGAAGCATCAGCATCCTGTCCACAGCTGTGCTGTGTTCGTGGAGCTCCGTGCTCTGTGGTGAGACTTCTGGGTGGTCCTCAGAGCTCATTTTATGGCGTGACCGTCTATTTTATTGGCGAGGAAGCTGGCTCTGGGCGGCCCCTGGGGGGTGGCAGGGATCTGGAAGCTGTCTGGAGGCCCAGCAGGTGACGGTCTGATGTCCTGAGCCGGGTGCTTCTGGGGGTTTACAGGGCTCTGCATGGGGGCTGACTTGGCAAGTCTCCCCCTGCAGCCCCCAGACCCTGGGGACCCCGCCTCTGCTGCCAGGGTGTCTCTGCAGTCTTATGGTTTGTGGGGCCACCAGGGATGGCTGGCAGGCTGTGTGGCACTCTCCCTCTTGCCTGTCCCTTTTGTCTCTCTCTGTCTCCCGTCTTGTCCCTTATTCATGTTCAGGGGACAGAGGGCGGACATTTGCTGCTGTCCAGGAGGTCTGGAGCCTGACACAGGAAGAGACGGCTCCTTGCAGGTGTTTTATGGACACCCTGTCCACACTGACAGAAAGAGGGGATGCAGATGAGGATTTAGTGCCGGCCGAGAGGCGGAGGGAGAAGCAGCCCGTCCCCTCCGACTCACGGGTGCCGCCCGGGTTAGAGGAGGTGAGGTCAGCAGAAGGGCGGGCCTGCCAGAGCCAGCCATCCCGGCCGCCCCTCTGCCCAAGGCCCTGCTCAGCCAGCGCCTTTATTCTCCGTTCCTGGTCGTGGGCCGGAGCGTGGAGGTACAGGCAGCTGTGGGGACAACTGAGCTCTATGTCCCGGGTCAAAGTGACCCTGAGGCCTCACTGGCCTCCAGTTTGGGTTTCTCTAGTGGCAGTGTCTGGGCCATGGACACAGTCGGCCAGCTGTGCTGGCTGTGAAGGGCCGGACGGGGGTGACCGGAGACTGGACCCATGCCTGGCCGCCAGATGGCATCTCGCAGCGGAGTGGTCCCTGCGTGGCCTCCTTCGTGGTCGCAGAGTGGTCCCCTAGAGGAAGCGCTGGAACCCCACGTCAGCCCTGACCCTCTTGGCTGCATAGGCTTTGAGCGTTGCTCTTCTCTCCGGGCCTCAGTTTCCCCATCTACCCAACACTGAGCATTCACTTGGAAAACACAGACACGCTTCTGGACCCCGGGAAACCCGCTGTGACCGGGCAGACCTTCCCTGGCCCAGGGGCTCCAGTGTGCGGGAGGAGAGCCATTACAGGAGGGGCCTGTGCCCCCCAGCCTGAGGATTGCCCCCTTCTCTGGCAACCAGGCCTGATTATGAGTCTGACTCCGGTGGTGGCCTGGTGGCCTGGTTAGGAGCCCCCAGCTCCTAACAAATCCTGCTGCGTGTGTGTGCACGTGTGTGCGAGCCCGGGGAACACACACGTGTGCATGTGCGTGCATGTACACACGTGTGCCTGCCACCATGTGCCTGGGCGGGCGGGGACCTGCTGCTCATTTACGTGGACAGGCCTCAGGATGCCCGGCCCCGCTGGTGCCTGGAGAAGAGGACCAAGTTCCTGCAAGATGGCGAACACCGTGACAGGGCTGTCCTGCCCTTATTCCTCCTGCCACCCCCAGGAGGCCCTCCCATGCATGATGGAAGCCCCCTAGGGGGGCTGACCTTGGACACAGCGCCAGTCTGGAGCAGGGAAGGCCTGTGGCCCGGAGCTGGGCCGGCTGGGGAGCTCCTGCACGGGCTTGTTCCGGGGCTCCCGGCCTGCACCTGCCCTGCGAGCCGATCCCCGAGCCGGCTAGCGCCTCCTGCCCGCGCCTGCCCTCTCGCCCTGTGGTGCCCGCTGCCCCCTTGCTCCTGACCGACAGACCCCACGGGCGGCCAAGCCTGGAGAGCCTGCTTGGGTGCGAGCCCCTCTTTTCTCCAGGCTGAGCCGTTCCGTCTCTGCTTGCCTGCTCACCAGCAAGACAGGTGGTCACGTGAGGTGGTGATGCCAGTGCCTCTGCCTGTCTCCCCCCCCCCCCCCCGCCCCGTGTGCACAGCCCCTGGGTCCCCGGGGGCCGGGGGGGGGGCATCAGGCTTTTGTGTCCACGGCAGGACTTTACGCAGGTGCTGAATCGGCACGGGACACCGACTCCGAAGGCCTGGCTGTGCTCCCTTTAGAAAACCCTTCACCCTCTGTCCATCTGTCTGCTTGGGTCCGGTGGGCAGCCGGTGTGCGGTTACCCAGCCCGTCATGTTCGAAGCAGGGTGGGAGGCTGCGGGCGGCTGGACCGTCCAGGGAGAGGCCACGTGCTCCTGGCAGGTGGGGTAGCGAGGGGTTGAGGTCTGGCCCCTCCCCGGCCTGGGGCCACCCCTTCTGCAGAGTGCCGGGTAGGGGTCCTGGGGAGCAGCGAGGCTGGACCCCCTCCAGGGAAACCAACCAGCCCCCAGGAGCCACCTCGGCTAACTCAGCCCAGTGGGGTTCCCGGCACACGGGCGCCTGGGAATTTGTCCCATGACCTGTGGATGGTGATCACAGAGCGGCTGGCCGTGACCAGGCTCTGCCCTCGTGCCTTCGCCATGTCCCGGTGACGAGAGACCTTCCTGTCACGACTGCAGGGATCTCCGTAGAAACCCAACAGGGTCCAATTAGACACAAGTACGTGCTTCTCAAATGCGTGTTGATCACAGCTCCGCGGAGATCACGCCGAGACGAGGCTTCAGTCGCCGTGTGTGAACCGGTTCGGAGCCTCTCCTTCCCAGCCGCCAGTGCGTCCTTGGTCCACCTTCGTGCCAGGGCCTTGGAGGCGCTCAGGGAAGGTCCCCATCCGGCCCAGAGGGGCGGCCGCGCGGGGGCTCAGGGAGCAGTGGTGGGGCCCCGAGGCACGGAGGGCTAAGAGTTCTAGGAAGCAGAGTTTGAGGGGCAGACAGGCCTGTGGCCGGCGTCGGGGGTCCGTGGGCATGAGTCAGAGCCGCGGTGGGGCCGGGGAGGGGTCAGGAGAGTCGGCCAGCCTGGCGCCCAGCACGGGGCTCGCCAGGAGATGCCAGGGCCAAGTGGGCTGGGGGTCCCTGCGGGGGCGGGTCGGGGCCACCGGTCAGAGCCTGGCCCCCAGCACAGCCGGCTGGCCCGCCCTGGCCGGGGGTGTCGGGGGAGCCGGGGCGGTGGGGGGGCTCGGCCACCCGAGGGCACGTCCGGGGTCCCTGAAGGGCGGGCAGCGTGTGCCTGTGCACCCCCCGTGTCGTGCGCCGGCCCCGTGCGCCCCGCCAGGCTGGGCCCTGCCTCTCCGGGGCACAGGCTGGGTTCTGATCCCTGGGAGGAGCTGAGGATGTGACAAGTCAGCAGAAAGAAAGGAGATTCGGTGCCACAGACAGAATTTATTGTGGAGAAATCGCTCAGCAAGTATTGTCAGCGTTAGAAATAGACTTTTCAGTACATAAATCCCGAGCCTTCCGCCTCGCAGATAAGCCCGGCCCATCTGTCTGGAGGAATTCATGAATGACAAATTGAGTGGTGGAGGGTGCGTGGGGACACTCGGTGCGTCTCCGTCTGCCGGGGCCTTGTGCTCGTTGTCCGCGGGCACGGACGCTCTGCGTCAGTCCCCAGTTCACCCGGCACGGGGCGGGGAGGAGGGGGGGACACACACCGGGGCGGCAGAAAACCAGTGATGCGGAGGGGGCCCCTGCAGCCAGACCTCGGAGTGGGAATGACCAGTTTTGTGACTGGGGTACGTTCTTTTGCTCCCCTGCCTCGGTTTCTTCATCTGAGAAGTGGGCTACCTCCCTCTGGATCCAATCTCTCCGTGTTAGGCGGGGTTCCCTCGGAAGGGGCCCCGGAGACCCAGGGCAGGTGGGGAATAGGGAGCGTCTGGCTGCCGGCAGATAAGGGGGAGCAAGCCCACAAAAGGGGGGGTGTCGGTGCGGGCAGAGACGCGGTCCCTCTGGGGTCCCCTGGGTCATCATCGGAGCTGGCCGACGGCTGCTTGGGGGTGCGGCCGAGGACACCGTCAGGGGGAGGGTCACGGGGGGGTGTGGCCGGGTGCGGGCAGGTGAGGGCTGAGGGCTCACGACGGGCACCCACAGCACCAGCTTGGCAGTCATCCGGGGACCAACAGGCTTGGAGCGTGTGGGGTCCTGGTGCCCCCCCCCCCCCCCCCGCCGCCAGCAGGCCCTCCATACACCTGCACGGCCCTGAGGCCCGAGGCCCTGGCTGGGGATCGGGAGGTAGGGCTGCAGTCAGAGGGGAAACCCGGGGGGACATGTGGCCCAGCCGAGCATTCAGGACCGCCAAGCCCCGGGGCCCGTGTGCCTTCCTGCCTCCCCACTGTTCTGGTCCCAGATTGCTTTGTCCTATTGTCCTGACCTGAGGATATTTGGCTCTGAGCTCTTTTGGCCCCACGTCTATGAATGTTTTTGTCAGCACGACGCGGCCTGTGGGGTGCCGAATTCTAGGTGGCCCCGTGATCCCCACCCGGTTCCAGGACATAAGGGGACCTGAAGACGGGAATTCATAGTTAAGATTATGAGTCCACTGGCCTCCAGACAGGGAGAACCTGCTGACCTAATCACGTGGCCTTTAAAGGCCGAGGATCTCCCCTGGCGAGTGGCAGTGCAGGGGCAGTTGTTGGGAGCAGGACTCCGCACAGCACTGCCGAAGGTGGAGGGGCTCGTGACAAGTGGCCTCTGCTTGCTGAGCGCCACCCCTGCCGATAGGCGGGGAGAGAGCCGGACCCCGTTGCCGCCCCTCGAGGAACTGACTTCTGCCCAAACCCCAACGAGCCTAGCAGTGCCGTCTTCCCGGGGCTTTCGGGGGAGAACCCAGCCCGGCCCGGGGCAGGGACCCGGCTGCACTGGGTCCTGGCCTGCATGCCGCGGGCCCTCCAGAAGCTAACAGCCTACCCGGAGGGAATTTTCCTGGAGCACAGGCCTCCTGTTAGTTCCTGGTGCTGCCCTGACCCATACCGCAAGCTGGGACGCCCGGGACCCCAGAGATGTCTTCTCTCTCAGTTCTGGAGGCCGCGGTCCGAAATCGGCATCACCGCGCTGAAATCGAGGCACCTGCGGGGCGGAAGGATGCTTCGGCTTCGGTGACGTCAGGGCCGCCGCTCACATGGGAGCGCTCGCCGCTCTCGTGCGTCCCTCCCCGACGGAAGGCCGGCGCTCTCATCTGAGCCCACCAGGAAAACCCAGGACCACCCGGGATAGACACCCATCTCAGGACCCTTACCTTGATCACACTTGCAGAGGACTTTATGCCAAATAGGGTCTCACTTCCGGTTCCTGGGGCTGGGACCTCTTCTCTTGGGGGCCACCATTCAGCCGCAGAGGCGGTCGAACCCCTTGGCCAAGTTTCTATGCAGAAGAGTTGAATCCTTCTTCCAGTCTTCTCTTTCAACCTGCCTGTCTCCCTGCACTCGTTCTCGTCTGAGATTTTCCGAGCACCTTCTGTGGCGAGGGTCTGCCGCGAGGTCGCGCCTTCCCGGCCTGCTGGAGGGCGTTCTCGCTCGCAAGCCGAAACGGGTCAGGAAGGGTTTGGTCAGGTGTGTGCAGGGCCGGCCTTTGCCACGAGAGTTTTAGCGGTTGTCGCCTTTATTTCGTGTTATCTCTGCCAGTAAGGGTGGTTTGGAACGGGACATGGGCTGAGCGGGGGTGTGATGCAGGCAGGGGCCAAGAGATGCGGGTCCGCCGTGCGAAGGGTAGAGCCGGTTAATGGGGACCTGCTTTTCACACCTTGTCCTGCTGGGACGGCCTCTTCACACCTCAGAATGAACTGCCAGGGCCGCCTGCCCCACCCGCGGGGACCAGAAGCACCCTGGAAATGGCAGCCCAAGTGAAAAACCCACTCATGTAGCAAGTGGGGGGCCCCTGCTCTCCAGCTCCTTCCCTCCTTTGCTCTGACCCAGCTTCTCCCCCGAAAGCCCCTGCCACACTAACCAGAGTGAGGGGGCCGTGGACAGACAGACGGATGTAGGAAGGGGTGGCTGGGTCAGTGATGAGAGGCACCGCCATCAGCCACAGGCTGGGAGGGGGTGAGTGGGGGCGAGGTGGCCCTCCTGGGTTCGGAGGGGCTGTCGCTCAGCAACAGTGGGGCCTGTAGAAGTGGCCACCGGAGGCTGGGGTCTGCGCAGACGCAGGGGGCTCTGGGCAGAGCTGGTCCCCTGCCCCATCGGGGCGCACGGAGGGGCCAAGTTCCCGCTCCAACCACAGGAAGTATCAGGCGGGAGGCGGGGGGGGGGGGAGGGGACAGCTCCGGCTGCCCCTTTTGTCTGCTCGGGAGGGGAGGGGCCTGTCCAGGGGACACGGAGCAGACACCAGGTTTTCTGTCCTTTCAACCACAAACCGCTTCCACGTCAGGTCTGGAAGGCAGGAGAATCTTCTCTTCTTCCTTGCTGGTGGGCAAGAGAGAGCCCTGGGGGAGTGGGGGGGTGGGGGTGGGGCTGCCGGCCTGGCCTGCGTCTGTCCCAGTCAGGAGCCCGGGCTGGGCTGCAGTCAGCGGGGAGCCCCGCGGCACAGCGACCCAACACACAGAGAGGCTGGGAACATGGGGGAACATAGGTGTGTCCCCATCTCCCCACCACCGACACCCCCCGCCTGGACTTCTCCGCCACCCTACAAGCAAAATGGAATTATTGCTAAGTCCAGACCTGACTTTGGAGGGTCTCGGCTTTGAGGAAGGCCCCAGATGGCTCTGGGCCTCAGCGGGGGCAGTGAGTGATGCCCCGGGAACGCGGGGCCCGCCTGCAGCATGGCCCGCAGGGCTTTGGAGGCTCGGGGCCATGGGGGAGGGGAGGGGAGCTGCAGACAGAGGTCCAGGCCGGGTGTGAAGAGGGTGACAGGGACAGTCACTCCACGGGACCCCTACGGGCAGCCGGCGGACAGGTCTGCTGGCCTGGACTCTTGTCCCGGTTAAAGAAAGAACGTTCAATGAGGCTTGCTACAGAGGGGGAGGGGACGCCCAGCGCCATAGGTGTGGGGACCACGGTGACGGGATCTTGCAGGGCCGGGAAGGACTGGCTCACGAGACAGCACAGGCCAGTGGAGATGTGTAGCAAGGAGCAGTCGGCGTGTGGAAAATTGCTGAGGAGAAACAGGGCGGGAGGTTCCTGCTGAAGGCGGTCACGTTGCCTGGGGGCCCCGGGGACCCCTGGGACCCCGGGGCTCGAGGAGCCTGATGGATGTTCAGGGGGTGTGGTTCTTGCTACAACCGGATTTCACCAGGCAGTCACAGATGGGCCTAGGAGAGGGCGCTCAGACCCAAGACTCTGGTCACCCCCTGCCTGGACGAGGGAAGGGCACCCTTGGAGGCCATCAGGAAGGAGGCTCTGAGCCCGCTCCCATGGGCCCCCACCTCCCCTCTGCCAGGGAAGGGCACCAGGCTGGCTGGCGTGTCTCAGGCTGCGGCTGGCTGGGGAGGGGCCGGCCTGGGTCCTGGGGGCTGGTGAGGGATCGGTGCTTGTGTGGCTATTTCTGCTCAGTGACCCACCCCCCTCAGGACCGGGCACTGGCCCCCTGCACGCGCCCACGGGCCACTCTTGGCTTCTTGGGAAGGGGGTGGGTCCGTCTTCCTCCGGCCTGGGTCGGCCCTGAGGGCATCTGACACCCGGCGGTGGGATGTGCCCGGCAGTGGTGCGTCCTCTCCAAGGCCCACAGAACCTTGCCTCCTGGGACAGGACGCCGCGTGCGGGCAAGTCCTGGCTCCCCATGGCCTCAGGCCCTGCGGCTGGCAAGATGTCACGTGGGGGTTAGGCTGGGAGCTGTTGGCTGGGGAAACACGGCAGCCGTGTGCCCTGTGCCTCCTCCAGGCTGGCCACGACCGCCACGGTGTGGATGGCGCTGGGTCCGGAAATCCCTGCGAGGGCGTCTGTTTCTGGAAAGCAGAGGTTTCGGGAGAGCCGAGAGTAAGAAACCACACGTTTGAAAGGAACCGTTTTGCATCAGAGTTTCTCTCGAATGAAGGACAGACGGCCCCCCTGGTTGCTTGAGCAGGAAGCACAGGGCGCTGTTGGGCGTCCCCCGTGGGCAGGGGTGAGTCCACAAACTGGCCCCCCAAGGAAACAGGGAGGACGGGCTGCGGGACTTTTTGTGGAATAAATGAGACGAGCGTGTAGCAGACCCAGAGCCACCCTCTAGGCAAAGCCACTGGGTGATCAGAATGTTCCGGAAACATACCATTTCATTAAAGGCAGAGCATCCCTTGGAAGCTTCCAGCCGCACACACCGTGTTCCCTACCTGTTGCTATTTGCCCGCTTCTAGGGATTTCTGTCTCACCTTCTAGAACATTTTCATCCCTTGTAAGTTTATTAAAGTCGTGTATAACATTTTTTGCATTTTTTTTTTTTTTTTTACAAACGAATATTCAAGCATATACCTGTCACCACTAATCTTTGGACATTTACTAAGCAGATTGTTTTAAGGTAAAAAAAAAAAAAAAAAAAAAAGATCAAATGCTTCCATTAAAAAAGCCAACCAGGGGCGCCTGGGTGGCTCTGTTGGTTAAACATCTGACTTCAGCTCAGGTCATGATCTTACAGTTTGTGGGTTTGAGCCCCGCGTCGGACTCTGTGCTGACAGCTCAGAGTCTGGAGCTGCTTCGGGTTCTGTGTCTCCCTCTCTCTCTGCCCCTCCCCTGCTCGCACTCTGTCTCTCTGTGTCTCAAAAACAAATAAAAACATTAAAAAAAAAAAAAAAAGCCAACCAAACCAAAGCAATGAGGACAGAAAAGCCGAAATGCAGATCCAGGAGTGTGGGACTGAGGCCCTGGCCCTGGGGGTGGCCCGGACAAGCAGCACCTTCTGGGCCAGAGAGCAGAGGCTGGCCAGTCGGACAGATGGACTGGTCTGCTCCGGTCGCTCCTGCCCTGCCCCTTCCTTTGCTGGATCGCGGGCCCCGTCCCTGCAGGCTGGCACCGGGCTCGCCTGCCAGCACCCCCCACCCAGCTCTCCTCGGCCCTCGTTATCTCAGCCCTGTCCGGGGAAGATCAATGCACAATTTGCATAGCGCTGTCCCCTCTTGCCTTTTATCAATATATTAATGACAGGTTGCGGGGGGCTGTTGGTGTCAGGTCCTTCTGCGGCCGGTTCTCATGCTGCTGTGACAGAGGTCTTGGGCCGGAGCTCACAGGTCACCTCCTTCCCGAGGCGGCGGTGGCCGGCGATTGGCCTGGAGCCGGGAGTGTGGTGATGAATGTTAACCAAGCCTGGCCTGCGGATGTGGGGGTGTGGGATGTGCGCGTGGGCTCCAGATGGGAGGGGGGGACTGGGCAAGCGGGGCTGAGCCCGAGCGGGGAGAGGGGCTCCTCACCGGCCTGGGAGGACTGAGCAGGAAGGAGCCAGAAAGTCGGCCCACAGCAGGCCACGCACACTGTCCCTCTGCAGGTGACGCTGGGCAGGGACCACTCTGCCACCGCCCTGCCACACAATAACACGGGTGGCCACCCCCTCCCAGTCCCCCGTGGACCTCAAGCCTCTCAGAGAGCGGCTCATCCTGTCTGTGTCCTGGAACTGTGTCTGGCTGGAGACCCTGGCGGGCGGGCGGTAAATAAGGCGGCGGGTGACACGTGTGGGAATGGCTGACGAACACGCAATGTCAGCCTCCCTCCTCGTCCGGGATAAATGGGGGGGTGGCCAGGCGAGCGGGCAGGGGGGAGTCAATTTGCAGCTGCCGCGTGTCTCTGGGTCTGGACTCTGCGTCTGTAAATAACTCAGCTCCTCCCCCCCCCACCCCGCCCCCCGCCAGCAGCAGGCTGGTGACAGGTAGGGCCCTGTGTGCAGGGACCAGAGCCGGCCGGAAGGAAGGCACGGCTGTGTGGATGGCAGTCTGCTTCCTGATATACAGAGGCTGCTGGCTCGGGGATGATCCGACAGCGGGTTTATGGCCCTTCGGAGAGGAGGCGCGTGGTCCCGTTGGCTCTGGCGCAAAGAGAAGAGGCCTGTGTGTGCTCCTCTGGGGGGTGGGTGGGCTCGGGGGCGCCCCTGGCGCTGGGCACATTCCCTTGCAGGTGCAACAACCCTGAGGCGCCCCGGGGCCTTCTCCGGGCCAGCTGACTTCATCTTCGAGGACACAGGGTGACCCACGGGGGAGCTGCCTCGGGCTGATGACACAAAGTCCATTTCACGCTTATTGGCTCAGGCTGGTGGGAGCGTCTGAGTGGGGCCAGACGCTGTCATCCCGCTGTCTCCTGCCCTGGGGACAGCAGGGCGAAGGGGCGTTTCTGTGGCAAAAACCCGGCTCAGTGGCGGGTCCCCTGGAGGGACAGGGAGAGAGGGGGAACTGACTGGGGTGACTGGCTGAGCTTTGCCGCAGGGCCTCGGGCTGCCCCTGCCGGTCCCGTGTCCGGGTTACTTAGTAAGCAGGGACCAAAGTAGCTGTTTCCAGAGCTCCTCGCAGCTCCCCATGCCCCGGGCCCCCTCCTCCTGTGAGCCCCACATGCAGGCAGCACGCGGCCTCCCTGGGCGCCCGTGCTGCTGCTGACATCAGAGCTGGCCTATGCCCGTTGGGACCCACCGCCCGGCAGGTGGAGGCCCGGGGTGGGGGACGGCCTAGGGACTGGGGTCGGAGGCACAGGTTACCAGGTGTGGGGGCTCGAGCCTGGTCCTGGGGGTCAGGGATCGGCATCCGGGGAAGGAAAAGAGAAGGGGCGCTCAGAGCAGGGTGGGGGCCCTGCCAACAGTCTGTGAGGAGGGGCTGGCGTGGCGGCCAGGGCCCTGGGCAGGGGCTGCTGGGGGACATTTGAGAAGCCAGGTGCCAGGCAAAGACGTGGACCCCATCCTGCAGGTGGGGAGGGCCGTCTGGAGCCCCGGGCCGAAGGAGGACCGTCCGGGTTCGGGTTTGGAACACCCTCTCTGGGGCCGCGGCGCCCACGACGACCTCAGGGCCCCTGGCGTCTGGACCACGTCGAGTCACAAAGCCGCCGGGGTGCTGCCCGAGGCCGGCCATTCTGGGGCACCTGGGGACGCAGGGTGTGGTTGGGCCTCCCTTGGCCTCACCCGGGGCTCCTCAGCCCAGCCCAGGCCAGGGGAAGCCGTGAGGGGCCCCGTGCGGAGGAGGCCAGAGGCCACCACGTCTGTGACCTCCAGATAGGCTGAGCCCGGACCCGAGCGCCACGACCAAGCCCTGCTCCTGCCCTGGTGGATTTGGGGCCCCCACGCCGCCCTGAACGTCGTCGACAGGATGCCGGGTGCTCTCAGCGGCGGACGGGCCTGCGTCTTCTCTCTCCCCCTCCCTGTGGCCCCTGCCCCGACTCCCCGCCCCCACTTCCTTGCTGGCACCCTGCCAGGAGGCCAGTAGGCGCTGGCGGAGGGTGGGGTGCGAAGCCTCACCGTCTGAGGGGGGCCTGAGGAGGTCCCGCCTCGCCCACCGCCCTGCGGGCTCCTCTTGGGGACCCAGGCCTGCCCCACCCCCACCCCAGCAGCCCTCCTCTTCCCTGACCGCCCCCTGGCCTGGCCTGGGCGGCCTGCGTGGTTGTCAGGGGGACCTGGGGGACGTGGGAGGGCGTAGCCCCCACCCACTCAGGTACGTGGCTTGTACCTGCTAACGAGACTTTGGGGTCTGACGCCCGGGGCCTGGGCCGTGTCTCCAAGAGAGAGTTATCGCTTCCCCCTCTCGGGGCCCCTCGCCACCCTGAGCAGGAAGCCCCAGGGGCTAGATTCGATTTGGTCCGGTGTCTTGGACGGGCGTCAGCCGCGGACGGGCCGGACGTTGCTGGCTAACGGGGCGTGTGGCCTGAGTTGACCCCGACCCGGGGGACGGGTCCCCCTGGCGGCACGCACGCCCTCGGCCGAGCCCTCCCCAAACCCCATTTCTTGGGTGAGGGGCGCCCTGTCTCAGACCCACCCAGTCACACCGAGACAGTCGGCCCCCCGCTGGGGACTGCACAGCTGGCCTGGGTTCTCCATGGTCCCGGGACCCCGGGGCCAGTTCACTGCTTCAGACGGTCTGTGTGGCTGCAGCCTCGTTTCCGGGTGGGGCTCAGGGCTCAGGCCGGCAGACCCAACTTCACACCTGGCTTTGAGCCCAAGCCAGGCCCTGAGCCTCTGTCCCCTCTCTAGGAAAGGGGGGTGACTGATAATGTAGGCAGACTCCTTGGTCAGAAAGGCCGTGGTCCCCGCCTGAGCCCACGGTTCTCAGGCCCCAAGTCTGTCCCTGGGCGGAAGGAGAGGGTGACCGAGAGGGAGGGGCTGGCAAGGATAGGCGTCCAGGGCCGGGCCTGGGGTCAGGCAGGGTGGGGGCGCACAGGCGGTGCTGGCCGACCCCGGCTGAGGGTCCCTTCCTGGGGGCTGGGCTCCTGGCCGCATGTGGGCCGGGGCTATGGAAGAAGGGTCTGCCCCTGAAGGTCAAGGGGCCTCGGGGTGGGGCCGAAGAGCATCCTCCAGGCCTTGTTCACCCTCCTGCCAGCCCCGTCCCGTGGGTGGGCTCGGGCTCAGCTCCCTTTCCCAGGGGAGGGGACGGTGGCTCAGCAAGGCTGGGAGCCTTGCCCTGGGTCACAGCCAGGTGTGGAGTCGGGTCCATCCGCCTGAGGGCTGGAAAGCCAGAGCTGTGGGTGTTGGCTGTGGAGGGACCGGGTGCTGCCCTGCCGGGTGTGGGTTTTACCCGCAGACCCCGAGGATACCAGCCAGGCTGGGGGAAGGGCAGGTCCACGTGGGCTCCTCGGGCCCAGGAGTCCTGCCCACCCCTGTCCCACGGGGGCCCGCTGGGGACTGCTGGGGGCGGCAGGGACCTGTATGATCTCTGCTGAGCTTTGATGCACAGGTTGGGGGGTGAGGGGGGCTCCGGGAGCTGGAAGGCTCTGAATGGCTGAGGGGGTTACCACTCCCCAAACCCCCAGACCATCTCAGCCTGGGGGTGAGGAGAGGGTGCTAGGCTTGAGGTCAGGGTCAGCCCGACCTTACTGTGTGACCTTGGGTGAGAATCCCGACCTTCCTCAACCCAAGCTGGGCTAGGCGGGGGTGGGGGGGTGGGGGTCCCTGACTCTTGCTGACGGATGGAGCCCAGCAGGGTCCTGGTGCCCCCTGTGCCCACCATCCCCCTGGCTGTGTCCTCCTGGGACCAGGGCTCTGCCTGCTCCAGATGCTGCCTCTGACAGCTACCCTGGGCATGCGACTTCTACCCTGGAGCCTCAGTTTTCTCACCTTGGAGTTGGGCTAATAGTGCCTGCGACACAGAGCCGTGCGGGGATCCGCGTGCCCTCCCCCGCCCCCGACGCATGCAGATAGCCGCTCCTGTCCTGGGCCATCTGTCTGCCTCCGCCTCTGGGGTCCTGAGTTTGCTGAGTGATGAGGAGGGGCCGTAGGGACGGGTCTGGACCCGCGTGGCCTGCCGCGGTGCTACATCTGAAGTGCACCGGACCTGTGACCCCGCGGGGACCCTCCCGTGTGAGCGGCTCGCGGGCTGGGTTCACCAGCTGGCACTATGGGCCAGGGAGGCCTTCTCCAGGGTGCCGCTGCCGTGCCTTTAAGGTCGCGCCAGTTAAAGTTAAAGACGCCAACTTCTCCCTGGCGTGTGCGCCTGGCCTGCCTCGGCAAACACACAATAAATCAGCATTTCCCAGACCGCCCGCTCCTGGGTTTGCAGACAGCCATTGTCTTATTAACATTTATGTTCCATTTCGTGTGGCTAATATTGTCTCAGGGAGATTAGGGGGAGCTTATTAGTGTTTGATTTAGTGGCAGGAACCCTGGTGGGCGTGACCGTGATGACCGTGTGGTTCCAGGGGGCGGGGGGGTGGGTCCCCGGCTCCTTCATGGGCCAGGGGAGGGAGAGTTTGCACGGGTTCCTCAGGGTGGACATTGGCAGGTCCCCCTGGCCACCGGGGCCGGTGCTAACAAGATGGCCCCGTGGGGCCTGGGGTAGACACAACAGTGCCATAAAGGACGGGCCGTCCCGAGAGCGGCCCCCCGCTCCTTGCTGATGGCACGCTTCTGTTAGAGCCAGGCTTTGGAACCGACCTGCGGATGTCATCAGCTGTGTCCCCGTCCCCACTGTCGCTCACGTGGCAGTGTTATTAAGGAGACTGGGCCCAGAAGCTCAGAGTCAGGACCTGGGGATTCAGAGGGGGCCACGTCCACACTTACCCTGGGTCTCCTGGGTGCCGGGCACTGAGAAGAGGGAGGCTCGCACGACAGAGTCCTGAGTCCCCGGGGACCCTCAGACTGCAGGGACCGGGGTGGATCCTTATGCAAACTTACGCAAGTTTGGTGGGGGGACTCTTCTTTAGGAAAAAACAGCACATTAGTTCCAGGGCCTTCCGAGAGACCGTGTGAGTGAAGGGTCTGCACGGAGTGTCCCTGGGGCCCGAGTGGATGGCCAGCAGGGGCTGTTGGCCAGGAGGGGCCCTCGCCGCCCCCAAGGATGAGACGCTGCTTGGCGGGGACAGAAGCGCTCACAGTAGCTGGGTCTACGGGCTCACCTGGACCAGACCCGGCCATCATGGAATCCAAGGATGGTTGGACACCCCTGCCCCCCGCCTCTGCCGGGCTGGGAAACTCTGGTGACAACTGGGCATCAGAGGCCCTAGGACCCAGGCCCAAATGTCTGCAGGAAAGTCTCTGTCTCTGGCCTCCAGGCTGGGCTTACGGCCTTGTACTGGTTTGTTCCACGTGGCTGGAGGCTCCTGAATCTTCTGCCTTCCTCCTTTGGCCCCACAGAGTGGCCGCCTTTTCTCTCCTAGCCTCAGTCCCGGTGACCCCAGCAAACTGCTCTGACTGGCCCAGCCTGAATCAGGTGACTGTCTTGGGACCAGCCAGCTGGGGCCACATGGTACTAACACAGCAGCCTGGCAGTGGCTGTGGGGTGGAGAACTGGGGCTAGTTTCTAGAGAGGACTTACCGGGCTGAGGGCAATACTGGCCTCCCCTGTCACCAAGCCCGGTCAGCTGTGGGAGATCAGAGGGAGAGGTGTCAGCTTGACTTGTGAGAATGATGCGAAGTTTCACAGAGGAGGGGACTTCTGCACTGGGTTTTGTGGTATCCATAGGAGTTCACTAGGCAGAGCCGGAGAGTGAGGTCACTTGAAGGAGGGGCATGGCAGTCTGGAATTGCTTGGGAAGAACAATCTGTCCAACCACGTTGGACCATGCACGCTGAGCTGCCGTGATGGCAAGAACGGTGGAGAGCTTGGGGAGGAGGCCAAGGCTCGAGCCTGCAGCCGTGCACTTGGGTCTAGAGACAGTGGGAGCCGCCAGAGGACTTTAACAGAGGGATGAGATCAGGCCTTTCCTCGGCACCGTGATGATGGCGGATGATGACTGGAGGCTCGGAGAGGCAGAGTGCCATGCCCCAGGTGGCACGCTGGCTGGGGGCACCACGTGCCTGGGCCGCTCTGAGTTGTGATCTCTGGGTTCCTCCCCGATCCTGGCCAGCGACTCCCGGAGACGTCCAAAGTCCCCAAAGCCCTGCTCTCCATCCTCTGGCCACCGGCGGGTGCCAGGACTGGAGGTCTGGCTGGTTAATGGTGGTCACCATGGGCGCTTACGGTGTTGGCTCTGTGCCTGGATCCCTGGCCACCCCGAGGGCAGGGGCTGCTGCAGGGGCCGTCCGCCCCTTTACAGAGGGGTGAGTGGGGCCAGCGGGTCACTGTTCCTCATGCAACCACTCGCTGAAGGAGCGGAGCTGGGCCTTGAACCAGGCCCGTCTGGCTCCCCAGCCTGTGCTCAGACTACGTTGCCGGCCCCCAGCTGCCCATCACAGTGGCCTGCTGCCCGGCCGGTGGACAAGTTGCCAGGCTCTCGTTCCAGGAGTTTGGCCGTGAGGCCCCCCGAGAGGGGCAGGGAGCAGGTGGGGTCCCCGAGGATGCCGAGAGGGGGCAGCGTGCCGCGTCTGCAAGTGAAGCGGCTGTGGGGGGCTGGGGACGCCCTCCCAGGTGCCCGTCCCGTGGCCTGCCCGGTGCCTGTGCCTCCCACAGCCCCCACTGACTGTGGCTGGCATGAGGAGGGGCCGGAAGCGCCCCCTGCCCGGGCCCCTCTCTCTCTCCCTCCTCCCGTCAGGCCTCCCGCCTGATCGGATGGCTGGACCCACATCTACATTTAGATTGGAATGTGCAGAGGCCCCCTCCTTCTGTCACTCGGAGGGGCCATTAGAGGATGATGGCACTCCACCAGGGGCTGTCCACAGAGCGCCAATTAGGCCCTCGACGGTGGGCCTCCCCTGCATGCTAACGGGGGGTACCTTCCGTCCCCTCTCAGAGCAGGGCCCTGACCCTGGCTCGCTGCCGTTCCCCCCGCCGGCTTGTCTTGCTTTCTGTCCCAAATCGAGCTGTTCATGCAAAGTGTCACTTAGCAGGCATCTAACCTAGTTTTCCAGGGGTGGGTGGCGTAATTTACGGGGCTATGCTGGTTCCGGCGGGGGCTCTTGGTGACCTTACTTGGCGGTGATGTAGTTGTGGCCTTGGCCGTGCCGTATTTATGGCGTTCGGTCGACTCTCAGCTTGCTGCAGCGGCCTGCCTGTCCGGGGGCGCTGGCTGAGATGTCCTGTGCAGCCGCCGGGGACTCTGACGTGGGCATGCTCATCTTCCGGGGCCCCGGGCGGCTCCGGCCCCTCCTGCTGGACACGTGCGCCTGGTGTTCGGGACCATCGGCAGCTGCAGCGGATGAGCGGATGGGCCGCTCACCTACGCCTGCCAGCCCGGCCCCAAGTGCTTTGCGCCGGCGTGGCCTGTGCGAATGTGCCATCCTCGTGGGCGCAGCTCCCCTGTTAAAGCCGGCGACGCTAACGGCTGTTCAGTGAGCAGCTCCCAGGGGCCGGGGCGGTGACAGACCCTCTGATACTCATAGCAGTCCTGAGAGGCAGGTGTCCCGGGCGGGAAACTGAGGCTCAGGGTGTGAGTTGCCCAGGGAATGAGGCCTGGGATCCTGACGGCACTGTCTGCTACGGGGAAGGATGGAAGGACGGCCGTGCGGCCTCTCTGGGGCCCCGCCCCCTCCCTTTCCTGCCCCTTTGTGTGTCTGTGGGGACGGAGCCTGATGGGGTTTTTGTTCCTGGCCCAGAGAGATCTGATCGCGGTCATTCTGTGTTTGCTGGCCTCTCTTTATCCCCCAAGTCCGGCCAGCAACAGGGGGAGCAGATTATCAGCACCAGGCTTGATAAATTGGACACAGGGCTGAGACGCAAGAGAAAGCCTGTCGCTATTGTCGCAGACAAAGCCGGCGGGCGGGCGGCATATGTTGTCCAGGCGGCCCCTCACTGCGGCAGAGGCCCGGGGCCTCAGAGCAATCAGGGGCTTTCAAGAGGCCCCCCACCTACGTGGGAGGCAGGGACCCCCATTAGCCTGGCTGGCTGTGGGGGAGGGGTGACAAAACGTCAGTGGGATGCAGGGAAGAAGAGATGATCAATGAGGGTCGATCGATTTGCATCCTTCCCCTCGATTGGATTCAGAGCCCTGTGGAGATGAGGCCCGGGGAGGGGGCGTTGGCCAGAGCCAGGCCAACGGGGGCTTAGTGGGTCTTTTATGTGGTGGAGGGCGGGGGAGGGGCCCAGAGCCGCTGACATCATCAGGTGCCTGCCGGTAGTATCGATTGGTATTAGAAATGATAATGAGTCAATTCTGCGGGGTACTGGGAGGCCTTAACCGTTTCGTGGCTTGCCAGGCGACCCGGGGCAGACAAGGCCCGCTCTCAGGACCCCTCGCCTGCTACCTCCTCCCACATCCGCAGCTCACACCCCCGCCTGGGATGGGCCGTAGCCTCGGTCCTTCTTTGGTCCTGGGGGTCCGGCTGGAGGGGCGGAGGCGCCGGGCTGGGAGACTGGTTCGAATGGGCCAGAGTCAGCCCCACGGGCCTGACCGAGCACCCAGTGGGCACCCGGCGCTCCGTGCATATCCCCAACCACCCGTAAGGCAGGTACGGATGACTGACTGCTATTTGGAGGCTCCCAGCCGTCGAGTGGCTGGATGGAGTGCTGACCTTTGTTGGGTCACCTAGACCCCCTTAAGCCCCTCTCCTCATCTGTAAAGTGGGAATCATGACAGACCGGCTGAGATAATGTGGACAACAGTGACAAGTGTTATGGGCGCCTAGCCCCACGCCGATGCTCCATCACAGGGCCCAGCCCGAGCCACAAGCTCAGCTCCAGCTCTGTGAACTCCTAATGTCAAGGAGTCCTTTGCTCCATGGAAAATACTCTTCACCTTCCTGAATGGTCCTGAGAATCAAAGAGGCCAATGCGTGATAAGTGCCATGCATGCAGTCGGTGCTAAGAAAAGAAAGATGACTATCATTATTGTCATCATCCAGCACTGTCATTGTCGACATCACCATCTCCATCACCACCATCCCCATCTCCATCATCACCACCATCTCCATCATCATCTCCATCATCCCCATCTCCATCATCATCATCTCCATCATCATCCCCATCTCCATCATCATCACCGTCTCCATCATCATCCCCATCTCCATCATCACCACCATCTCCATCATCATCATCTCCATCATCATCCCCATCTCCATCATCACCACCATCTCCATCATCATCTCCATCATCCCCATCTCCATCATCCCCATCTCCAACATCACCACCATCTCCATCATCATCTCCATCATCATCCCCATCTCCATCATCACCACCGTCTCCATCATCATCCCCATCTCCATCATCACCACCATCTCCATCATCATCTCCATCATCCCCATCTCCATCATCACCACCATCTCCATCATCATCTGCATCATCATCCCCATCTCCATCATCACCACCGTCTCCATCATCATCATCTCCATCATCATCCCCATCTCCATCATCATCATCTCCATCATCATCTCCATCATCATCCCCATTTCCATCATCACCACCATCTCCATCATCACCATCTCCATCATTTCCATCATCACCACCTCCATCTCCATCATCACCATCTCCATCATCACCACCATCTCCATCATCATCTCCATCATCATCCCCATCTCCATCATCACCACCATCTTGTCATTATTGTGGTCACCATTCTTGCCATTGCTGTCATCATCACTGTTATCATCTTGGAAGGTAATTCCTTTCAAGGGATGAGAGTGGAGAAATGGGGGTAACACTGAAGAGATGTGGACAGAAGAAGGGAAATATTAAGAAATAATTGTATGTCAATAGAATGAACAAGGAGAGAGGGAGAAACTGATGGTGTAGGAGACGGAGGGGCTAGTTGTAGGAGCAATATGGTTGTTTTTCGCCTCTGGTTTCTTCTCAAGATTGTCTCTTTATTGTTGGTTTTCAGTTGTTTGACTATGATGTGTTTACGTGTGTGTGTGTGTGTGTGTGTGTGTGTGTTCATCGTGTTTGGGGTTTGCTGCAGTTCTCGGATCTGTAATTGACATTTTCTTCAGTACTTTTGAGGGGTATTTGTCCAGTTACACATATTTTAGGCCACTTCAGTCCATTAAGTCAGTTATAAAATGGAGGTTTTATTATTATTCGGATAAGGCGAGGCCACTAAATTAAAGGACGACAGCATTAAAGAGATAGTTTGTTACCCTTCCTGGACAGGGGCACACCATACCATGTGGGGCCCCTGGGAAAGCACTAGTGTTGGTCAGGAGGCAGGGAGAGGTGGGGGGAGGGAAACTATAGGCAAGAGACTTTGTTGTGGTTTTCATAGGAAACCTAAGGCAATGTCAGCAGGCTTGGCATTGGCTACTCTGGGTAATCTCAGCGGGCCCTGGGGCACCAGGGTTGTCCCTAGTTGTCTGGTGCTGGCTTTGGGGGTGATCGGGGCAGAGGAATAGTGTCGGGAGTCTGAGAGCCCTACAACGGTGGTGGCAGGGGTGTGGGCTTTGGGTTGGTTGGTTTGTTTATAAAAAATGCACCTGAGTCACTTATTACCTCCGAGAATGAGCCGGCCCCGGGTGGGGGGCAGTCTCTCCAGGGTCAACAAGTTCCCAGACATCAAAGCATCAGAATAAGGAGACATGCTTCATGCAGACACTTTTCATGTTCTAAAAGTCTTCAATCTCTTTGTTCTTCAGATTGAATCATTTCTATCGATCCACCTCCCGCCTGCTGACCCTTCTATAGTCTAGTCTGTTGTCAACCCATCAGTGATTAAAACTTTTTCAGCTAGAAGTGCCCGGGTGGCTCAGTGGGTGAAACGTCCGACTCTCGGTGTCAGCTCAGGTCCTGATCTTGTGGTGCGTGGGTTTGAGCCCCGCGTCGGGCTCTGTGCTGGCAGCGTGGAGCCTGCTTGGGATTCTCTCTCTCTCCCTCTCTCTCTCTGCCCCTCCCCCACTCACACTGTCTCTGTCTCTCGGAGAATAAATAAATAAACAGAAAAAATTTCAGATCTTCTACTTTTCAGTTCTGGAATTAGCATCTTGCTCCTGTTTGTATGTAGTTCTGTTTTTCTACCAAGATTCCATAACTAATTGTGTAATATTTTTGTTTAAAACCCTTGACATATTTATAATATCTGCTTTTTTAAGTTTACTTATTTATTTTGAGAGACAGGGAGAGAGCAGGGGAGGGGCAGAGAGAGGGGGGTGGAGAGAATCCCAAGTAGGCTCTTCCCTGTCAGTGCTGAGCCTGAGGCAGGGCTCGATCTCATGAGTTGTGATCTGAAACCAAGAGTCGGATGCTTAACCAACTGAGCCACCCAGGCGCCCCTTACAGCATCGGACTTTAACATATTTTTTCTGTCTTTTTTTTGCCTAGTAATTTTTTCTTGGAAACTCGATGTTGTGATACGTTGTAGACACTCTGGAGTCTGTTGTCTTCCTCTGAAAGGTGCTGAGTTTTGTGCGGAACAACGGGCTGTTCGGTGACTAATGGCTCATGTGAACCTGTGTGCTTTGGTTTCATTGCTTTCTTAAGGCTGGTCCTGGGGAGCCCTGGGGGTGTCCCCGGCCTCTAACTCGGTCACAGTGTCCCAGCTGGTCTCCCCTGTGGCCTTGTGGGGCTTGGTGTTGGCTCTGTTAGGGTGAGTCTACAACAGGTGTCCTGGGAGGTGTGGCCGTCCTGGTGTCTCAGCTGCTTGCCCGGGAGCCGACGGGGCCCCTCCCCCTCCGTGGTCCGGGGTCTCACCGCTTTCCAGCGTGGCTTGGCTGTGCATGCACGCACAGCCCTTGGCCAAGAACTGGCCTCCAGACCCTTCTCTCTGACACGCTGCCCTGCACACTCCAGCGGCCCCAGCAGCGGGAGCCCTGGCCTCTGCCTCCCAGCCCAGCGTGGCCGCGCGCTCCGCGTGGGCTCTGCGGGCTGCACTCCAGCCGGGAAGTGTCTGCGGGCAGAGGGTGGGCCGGGCGTGGAGCTCACCTCCCTCCCTTCCCGGGAGGGTCACAGTCTCGGGGACCCGTGTCCGTGTCAGGCAGCAGGCGCCGGAGCAGCGATGGCCGGGGAAGAAGCAGGCAGGGGTGGGGGCGGCGGAAGGCCACGGCTCGCGCGTCCTGTCCCTGCTGTGGAGGGAGGTTTGTTGTTTTGGTCCTGGAGAGCGGGGCGAGAAATAGGGGAGGTGGTGGCTGGAGGGTGAGCGCCGAGGGCCAGGGTCCCCAGGGGTGGGCCTGTGGTGGCCGGAGGGCCCAGGCTGCAGCCGCCCGCGGGATGGGGGCAGCAGAGGGGCAGGTCAGGGTGCAGACGGACGGACGGACAGGCCACCAGTGTGCTGGAATGAATAGCACAGACGGGGCGGGCTTCGCGTGACTTTGGAGGCGGGGGAGCGGGATCCCGCGAGGGTGGGGTGGGGTCTCCCAAGGCCTGGCCGTGTAGACGCCATCCTCCACCCGTGTCCTCACGTGGTGGTCCCTCTGTGGGTGTCTGTGTCCTGAGGACGCAGTCCCCCCGCATCAGGGCCGCCCCAGTGACCTCTCTTAACCTTAATCACCCCTTTAAGGTCCCTTCCTGCAAAGATAGTCACATTCTGAGGTCCTGGGGGTGAGGCTTCAGCACGTGAATTCGGGGCGAGCGTCACAGTTTAGCCCACAGAAGTGACGTCTTCCGCAAGCGACCAGGGGACCCAGGTCCCAGCACGGCAAGGAGGGCAGTGAGGGGTGTGGTTTCTGCCGTGAACTTCAAAGGCTCGAGGATTTGAGGGGTGTGGGAGGACACATAGTGGGCAGCACTGGTGGGGCACAGAGTGGGGGGACCGGGGAGAGAAGCTGGGGTCACCTGGAGTGGGGGGCGGAGGAATGGAGACACGTGGCCGTGGCTGCCCCTGTGGATGGCACGGCCTGCCTGGGGCCCCAGCAGAGTGTCTGGGGACCCCGGACGCCTGGTGAATTCTGCCCCCACCACGGCGGCCTCCTGATGCCAGGAATCTGTTCCCCCTGGAGCAGGGACCCCACGGGGAAGGGACAGGGTGGTGGCCGCTGTGTCATCTGCCTTGGCCTGTTTTGTCATCTGTGCAATGGGAGTGACCACCCTACCCTTTCCTGCTGCTCAGGGCTGGAAAGCCACGGGGTGTTTGGGAAGGCTGAAGCCACCTGAGGGCGCAGGATGGGGTGGGGTGGGGGGCGCCAGGGCTGAGGGGCCTGCTTTGAACTGGCCGGGGGACTGGGCGTCTCAGTCCTTAATCCCCTTGCTGGAGCCAGGGGTCATGAGACGGCCTCCAGTGCCTGGCTTAGGAGTTACTTCGAAAGAGCCCTCAGGTGCCGGTGGCCCCCGCCCCTGTCCCCTGTCCAGAACCCCTGTCCCCCGTCTGGAGGCCCGTCCCCTGTCCCCTGTCTTCCGTCTGGAGTTCCTGTCCCCTGTCCCCTGTCCAGAACCCCTGTCCCCCATCTGGAGCCCCATCCCCCGTCCCCTGTCCCCCGTCCCCCATCTGGAGTTCCTGTCCCCTGTCCCCTGTCCAGAACCCCTGTCCCCCGTCTGGAGCCCCGTCCCCCATCCCCTGTCCCCTGTCCCCCGTCTGGAGTTCCTGTCCCCTGTCCCCTGTCCAGAACCCCTGTCCCCCATCTGGAGCCCCGTCTCCCATTCCCTGTCCCCTGTCCCCCGTCTGGAGTTCCTGTCCCCTGTCCCCTGTCCAGAACCCCTGTCCTCCATCTGGAGCCCCATCCCCCATCCCCTGTACCCTGTCCCCCATCTGGAGTTCCTGTCCCCTGTCCCCTGTCCAGAACCCCTGTCACCCGTCTGGAGGCCCATCCCCTGTCCCCTGTCCCCTGTCCTTCGTCTGGAGTTCCTGTCCCCTGTCCCCTGTCCAGAACCCCTGTCCCCCATCTGGAGCACCATCCCCCATCCCGTCCCCCGTCTGGAGTTCCTGTCCCCTGTCCCCTGTCCAGAACCCCTGTCCCCCGTCTGGAGGCCCATCCCCTGTCCCCTGTCCCCTGTCCTTCGTCTGGAGTTCCTGTCCCCTGTCCCCTGTCCAGAACCCCTGTCCCCCATCTGGAGCCCCATCCCCTGTCCCCCATCCCCTGTCCCCTGTCCCCTGTCTCCAGCTCCCACCTGCCTCAGGGCTGCCTGCTGGCAGTGTCATCTGTTTCCTCCCTGGGGACACATTCAGGTCATTTCGTGGTATTTAAAGACATGTCAGGAGCCCCACAGTCAGAAACGGGTGCCCACCCGATGGTCCGGAGCCTGAGAAGACCCGACAGAGCCAGTGACTGTAAGGAATTGGCTGGTGCCTTCCAAAGAGCCTTAGACTCAGGAGGGTAACCGCTCCTCTGACCCCAGGACGCCTGTCGGAAAACGAGGGTGACAATACCACCCCCACAGGGAAAACACGTCCAACCAGAGGTCAGACAGGAGCGTCGGGGGGCTGTGGGTGTTGCGTTCCGGTCAGACGGGCGTAGGGGGCACAGACAGGGGCCACGCCCGTGGTCGGCTCTGAGCTGGGCCCTGCAGGCCGTGGAGGGCGATGTGATGGCGGGCCATGGCCGCTGGGCAGGGGGAGGGCACTGCCAGGCCAGCCAGCCCGGGCAGAGTTTCCAAGGGGGAGGTCAGAGGGACGTGAGACCAGCGGGGCTGGGGGAGCCGGGCCCCAGGCTGCGTGGCGCCCGCTGCCGCCGTCGGCACTGGAGGGGGGGCAGTGAGGACACCCCCCCCCCCCCAAGTCCCCTCCAGCCGGGAGGAGAACGCACGTTCACAGGAGGAGGAGGGAGAAAAACGTCTCCGGGACTCGGGGAACTTCAGCAATCAGCTCCTTGTCAGGCAAAGAAAATGCTTTTTAATGTTCAGATTAATTATTGATCAGCACAGCTCGTGCCTGATTGCTGCCTCCTGTCGGCTGACGCGGGGTCCCCGCTGTGGGCGCTGGTGGAGCGGCGGGACCCCTGGGGTGGCGGCGACACCCCATCAGTCACCATCCGTCCGCAGATGTGGGAGGTGAGCCCGGAGGCACAGCGAGGGCACTGGCGTGGGCGTTGTTTCCGCACAGGGGATGGCCAGTCGGGGGGGCACAGAACCGACAGGCTCGATGGCCTGGCCCGGTGACGTGGGCGACAGCCCAGCAGGGGCACCGGAGGCTGTGGCCGGCCAGCCCACTCGTCCAGAAGTCCCCCGAGGTGCCCAGGGCTGGCGCCAGAAGTACATTCTTCTCACTTTTCCGTTCTTATTTCATCGTAAAACATCACACAGAGCGGTGCGTGAATCACACACGCGTGTTCTAACGCAGGCATGTGGATTAGCCTCACCCACGTCCTGAGACACTCCGGCTCTGCTCCCCGCCCGCGGGCTCCCCCTCCTCCCTCTCCAGACCCTCATGCTCTCTCTCTGGCCCTCTCTGTCGGCTCTCAGCAGCCCTCGGCAAGCCCCCTGGGCCGTCCCCGGTGGCAGATTTTATACACACGGAGTGAAACTCGATCACCCCTTTGTTTCTTGTTTCGTTTCCGTATCACTTTGTCACGGCACGCAGCCTGTCTCCATGACTTTGCACGAGCACCTCTCTTTCCATGCTTTTTGATTTCTCCAGCTGGAGCCCGCGGGTGTGTGGGCTGTGGCGTTCACGGCACGAGCCCATCTTCAACGCTTCCAAACAATGCCGATCCAGCTTTCAAAACACCAGTAGATTTTGTTGTTTTGAGAGGTTTTAGGTCTACAGAACAACAGAGTGGATCTTGTGCCGGTACTACGTTTGTTACGATAGGTGGGCCAGTCCTGATAGGCTGCTATTAACTAAAATCCTCTTTACATTAAAGGCTTGCTGTGCATGCCATGTGTTCTGACAAATGTATCGCATCACGAATCCGCCACGATCCAGAATCGTTTCCTAAAAACTCCACCCGATCGGTGTTTCAGAGTGACTGTCAGCGCTGATGGGAGTCCCTGGTGTGCTGTACTTGGTATTGTCACAATTTATAACCTCCTCCATTTGGTGGGTGGAGGAGCGGGATCTCGTTACCGTGGTTTTACTGTGCGTTTCCTGGACTTCGAATGAGATCAGGCACCTTTTTATTAAAAAAAATTTTTTTAATGTTTATTCATTTTTGAGAGACGGAACAGAACGCGAGCAGGGGAGGGGCAGAGAGAGAGGGAGACACAGAGTCCAAAGCAGGCTGCAGGCTCTGAGCTGTCAGCACAGAGCCTGACTCGGGGCTCGAGGTCACGGACTGTGAGATCATGACCTGAGCCGAAGTCAGACGCTAAACCGACGGAGCCCCCAGGTGCCCCAAGATCAGGCACCTTTTTATACCTCTCTTTGCTGCGTGCCTTTTCCCCTTTGCGAGTGCCTGATGGAGTCTCTTGATCATTTGCAAGCCTTTGGGCTGCCTGACTTTTTTCCTGTGGACGCTCCTCACGTGTCCTCGATGGTAGGCCTCTCGGGGGTACAGCTTCCCCGGTGGCACGGGGCCTGTTTTCACTCTCACCGCAGGGAATTCCCAGGAAAGACGTCCTTGAGGTTAATGTGGTTGAATTTATTAATCTTTCCTGTTGGTGAAAGCTTTTAGTGTCTTATTTAAAACTCCTTCTCTGCTCCGGGGTCACGGTGCCATTATCCCGTATTATCTACCAGCAGCTCAGGATCTTGCCTTTTCCACTTAGGTCTATCAATCTACCTGAAGTTCATATTGTGCACGGTGTGAGTGGGGCTCCAGACCCACTTCCCCGTATGGAGAGCCGGCTGAAGGCGCACTGGTTACTGCAAAGCTCATCCGTTCTCCCCGGCTCTGGGGCCCTACCTCGGCCACAAATCAAGCCAGTGTTTGGGGTCTCGGTGCTGTCCCGGGGGACTGCTTGTCCGCCCTGCACCGTGTCCCACACCTCGGTGGCTCTGAAAGGAGCCTGGACATCTGGTAGAGTGTGCTCCCCACTCTCTCCTTCTGGGCGGGGGTCTGGGCCATTCTGGGCTCTTTGGAATTCTACATACCTTTTAAGTGTGTCAGCTCATCAAGCCCCCCGCAGACACAGAACAAGTCCCGTCTAGGCTCTGATTGGAATTTTACGGAACCAGAGAAATTTGGGAAGAGCAGGCATCTTTGTGACCTTGTGTCTTCCAACATGGGAGAACGGTGCGTCCCTCCTCAGCTGGTGTCCTTATGTTCTCATAGTATAAATCTTAGTCTTTACTGAAGCCTTGTACTGCTTTGTTAGACAGACTCCTAGAGAGCCACTATTACGTGATGCTTTAAAATTACACATCTACTTGTCTATCAATGGGGAGATGCTCTTTGAGAGTGTGCGACCCCCGAAAGTCACTGCTGCCTTTGAAGCATCGTCCACGGGTCATACCCTCCGCTTCTCTCCCTGGCTCTCCCTGGTGTCGGACCCGTCCATCTGGTTCGAGGTTTTGGTTGTTTTTCAGATTTAGAGATTTTCCTTTGTATTCCCGTCCACCCCCACCCCCCCCCCCCCCAATCTGCTCCAACACGTTTTATACTTTTAACGTCTTGCAAATATCTCTGAATTTGTTTCTTTCTCCTTTAAAGTGCTGCCATCTCATATCTTGTGCTTATAATTCCAGAACGTGGGGTCTCTGTGCACCTGTTTCTGTTGTCTGGTCCTGGAGTTTGGTTTACAGCATGTGGGACTGTCCCTGGGTGCTAGAGACGGCCTTTGGAAAGGCACTGATAGGAGTAAGTGTTCTCTAGGAGGGATTCACCTTTCTTTACAGATGGTTTCAGTTCACTTTTCCCAGGTGCCTGGAGGGGGCATTCTGTGTATTTTAGGAACTATTTTAGGTCAAGTTCAAGGCCTGAGGTTTGCTGGCTCAGGACCATTAAGGCCACCAGGATAAAGTGTGAGCCCATGCAGGAGAACCTGCTTCTGGCCGCCCCCCTTGCCCCGGGGCGCACCTCTGGGCTCATCCCCCATGTCTGGCTGGTGGGTATTTAACAACAGGGCCTCCAGAAGCTCAAGTCCTGGTTTGCAGCACCTGCTGACTCCCGTGGTATCGTTTCCACCGTGGCCGCACATCACGGTGAATGCCAGCACGCACAGTTGGCTCTGGGGGTCAGTCAGCACGGCCGCCTTCATCAGGCTGCCGAGCCCTTTGGAGCAAAAGCAGATTGAACCTCGGGGCTTCCCTTGCTGGCCGCCGGCCTCCGCAGACGTTGGGGCTGCCGACTCATTCTCCAGGGTCTGATTTGTTCTTTTGTGCGTTAGAGGAGATGAATCCATTTGGATCCAGCCTTCCTAACCGCTCGGTGAAGAGTTGGTCCCCATTACCCAGCCTCTTCCGGTAAACAAATGTCTCCTGTTTTCTGTTTTTCAGAATAACGTGTGGTCATTGCAGGAAAAAGCAGAAAATGCAGAAGAATGAAAAAGCAACTGACAGTGCTCCCGGCCAGGGGCAACGCTGGACACTTTGGGGGAATTCTCTCCAACCGTAATATTATTTTTTGTGCAGAATGGAGTCAGCGCAGGGCCTGTGCTGTGTGGGGAGGGGGCTGTTTGCAGGGGGCAGAGTGAGGCCAGTGCCGACCGCTGGCTCGCGGCCTTGGCAAAGCCTTTCGGTCCCTCCGAGCCTCTGTCCCCTCAGTCGCCAAAGAGACTGTTCCCCGTTTCCCTCTGGCTGCTGGGACAAGCTGAGCGGCCTCCCGGTCTGCAGTCGTCACCATAGCTGCTCAGGGAACATCTGGTGACTGGGACACAGGGCTCCCCACAAGCAAATCCATCGCAAACATGCTCTCGAAAAAGGCCGCAGGGACCGGGCCCTGTGGCTCCGGGTTCCAGGGCTCAGGCAGCTGTTGGCCTCTTTGGAATCCTGGGTTTATGGGGGGCACGAGCCTCATAAATGTCAAAGAATGCATTTTCAGCAGTCCTGGAATCGGAAAATGTGTCTCTGTGGGCAACATTCTTTCCACCGCACAGCTGCCTGCCTCCTGCTTTATCCCTGAGCCATAATTAGCCCTTGCCTCTGACCCTGAATTCCTGCCCAGCCCAGAAATATGCCGTGGCTGCCAGCACCGTGGTCCTAGTGGCACCGTGTCCCCTCTCTGCTCCCGTGGGCCGTGGCAGGTGGGAGAGCGGCCCAGAACACAGGGAGGCCTTGGGGGGCCCTGCGGTGGCAGACTCGGTGGGAGCTCAGGGGTTGCCTGGCGGTGGGGCGGGTGGCGTGGCTGGAGTCCCGCCTCGTGGTGCCCTCTGTGCTGAGATGGGCTCTCCCCAAGGAGGTGTGGCCTGCGCCCTGTCCCCTGTGGGGGATGAAGAGACCACCAGGCGGGGACTTTGGGATCAAATGCCCTGGTCCTCCCCCACAGGACAGCTGCACAGGCCCAGGACAGTGGTATCACTGGGAACGCCATCCCTGCCCCCAGGGGGGGCTCCCACAGACACGGCCTGGGGCAGATGGTGGGAGGCCGGGAGGGGGTGCTGGGGGCCCCAGCAGAGACTAGTGAGGGCTCCTCCCTGGTGGCGTCTCACTGTGCTCTGAGAAGTGGGGAGACCAGCCCCGGGTCCTCCCACACTCGCCCTCCCACACTCGCCCTCCTCACCCCCTTGGTGGCCAGCAGCCCGGAGGAAGGAGAATGTGCCTCTTCCACAGCGAGAGAGTGGACCCAGTGTGGCAGCAGCAGAGACACCCAAGCACCTGGGCACAGGTCGAGTCCCAGTAGCCGGGCCGTCATCACCATCATCCTGGTTTGGGGAGGAGGAAGTGAGGCCTGGAGGTGTAAGCAGCCTCCCAGGATAACTGACTTCCCAAAGGCCACGGGGGAGGGGGTGGCGCATGCACATCCTCACGCTCGTCCCTGAGCCGCCCGGCACCAGCACTCACTCAGCGGGCCTGAGCTGCCCTCACTCCCGGCTCAGAGCTCTTTCCTCTGGGTTCCGGCACATTCGCGTGTAGTGTACAGGGCGTGCATGTGCTGAGGTCCCAGGACCAGGCTGGCCACGGAGTGGGACCGACCACTGGAGGAACAGCTGAATAAAAGGAAAGACCCTGTTTCCAGGCTTTGGGAGGGGAAACTGAGGCTGTGGGGAGTCAGCAAGTCAGCCCAGACCTGGAACGACAGAACACATTCAGGGCAGCGGGTGAGGCGCGGCCGGAGCCCCTTCCCGCCCGCCCATCCTCCCTGGTCAGGGACCCTTCCTCTGCCCGTGTGCAGGCTCACCATCAATGCCGAAGTGACCTCGGCAGAGAGCCCGTGCGGGGCTGGCACGCAGCTCAGTCTCGTGAGCCTCCGGGGGGCGCAGGCCCCAGGCTGGATATGAGACAAGCTTGTTTCATGTGTCAACACACAGCGTCAACACATGTAGCTAGATGGCTGCAGCCCGTCCTGGGAGGCCTTGCGCACAAGCAGCTCCCAGGTTGACCTGACTTATCCTGACGCCAGGACCTCAGCCAAGGCTGAGACCATGTCGTGATGCAGAGATACCCCTGGTCATAGGAAGTGTTGGCTCAGAGGCCGCTGAGGCCAATGAAGGAAGCAGACAGAAGCATGATGTGGGACAGTGCATGGTTTTTGTTCTCTCTTTCCAGGGGGCCCGGAGGGAGGCTGCCTACCCAGGCTTGCTCCTGGTTGGGGCTCCAGGGACTCGGGCACTGGTCCCAGGGAAGGGCCTGCTCTGCACCCTACAGTGTATGGGGTGCCGTCAGGGCCTGGGGGGGTGGCCAGCAGGAGGTTAGGGGGTGGCCTGGCCACGTGCCCCCGCCGGCGCCCTCCTGCTGGGTGTGTGACACCCAGTGGGGGATGGGTGTCCGAGGCCCATTCCAGTCTGGGACCCTGCAGAGCGTGACGTACACGTGGGGCCTCTTGCAGCTGCAGCTGTGCAGCCCAGCAGAGCCTCATGCCCATTTCTAAGAGGGTCTCCTCTCGAGGGGTCCCCAGTGTGGCCACACCTTCCTTCCGCAGAGCCAGGCCTGGGCCCCGGGCTGTCTTGTGTCTCTGGCCCCCATCCCAAGGTTTGCCATAGTGGGAAGAAACCGTCTGGGGAGGCCTCGGGGGTGCTCTGTGCGCTGAGGCTGAGGGTCACTGGGTGGGCTTCCCTGGGGGCCAGCTGCCGTAGTCTCGGGCACCCAGAGGAAGGTGGGAGGGTGCCAAGCTGGCCTGCGCATCGTCCGGAGGGAGGGATGGGGGTCCGGGATGCAGAGTTGAGGGTGGAGAGTGGGAGGATCGGCAGTGACCGTTCTGGGCTGGCTGGATGAAGGGGGCAGTGTAGCCGGAGGCGCGTGTGTGGACAGGTCCTCTGGGAGGGCATTGCCTGGGAGTGACTGCAGACTCATTCACACCTTGCTCACCCTCCTGGCTGGCTGTGTCCTTCCCAAGGGTCTCCCTGGAGGGGGCGGGGGTGGCCTGGGGGCCACGGGCAGGCTCTGCTCAGGGCCCTGCATGGGGGGGGGCTTCTCCTGGCTGGCTTTTTTCCAGCTTCAGCGCGAGGATGATACCAAGCTGCCCGCCGCGCCACCCGCCCGGCTCTCCTAACGAGGGTTTGAGGGCACAATAGATCGCAGCAGCCTGATTTGCACGTAATTTGTTCCTTCGTGGAAACGCTGCGGCTCTTAAAAGCCTCAGTAAATGCCTTTAAGGGAGTATGACAGCGCAGGAGAGGGAAAATCGATAGCCCGGGTTCCCTCATCAGGTTTGCATCTCCGGACCCTCCTTACCGTGCTGGGCAATTTGGATGTCATTGAAGTCTGCTGTTGGACGCAGCGCAGCTGGTGGGCCATGGGTCCGTCTGTGGGTCCGTCCGTGGGGCGTGCCCGGTGAGGATGGGGTGGTGCTTGGGCCCCTCCCAAGGCCCGGAGCCCAGCCTCTGGGGGGAGGGGGAGACCTGGAGCTCATCCCATCCACCCAGGGTTATGGGGGACCGGGGTGGCCAGAGCCCCTCAGTGCTGAGGGGGAGGTGGCTTCCTGCTGGCCAAGGAGCAGGGACCAGTGACGCTTGTCTGTGGGAGGCACAGAGCGGGCGGGCAGCACAGCTTTGCTTATCAAAGACGGTTTCCTGCAGCGGCCCAGGCGTGGAGCCCCGGGCAAGCCGACTCCTTCTTCAGGTGTAGCCTCTTTCCCACCCTGGGAAGGGTCTACACCTGGAGGACAGCCAGGGCCCTGGCGGCAGGGGGCGCATCCTGCCCCCTGGGGGTCAGAAGCCTGGTTGTCACAGCGATCTGGTGCTCCAGGGAAGGATGTTAGTGTCTGAGGGCCTGCTGGAACAAAACACGGCAGTCCAATGGCGTGGACAACACTCATTTATGTTTTCGTGATTCTGGAAGCTAGCAGGGAGATCCGGGCGACACAGAGGACCTGTGGCCGTGGGACCCACCCTTAGTTGGGAAGAAGGAGCTGGGAGGATGAGGCGGGGGCCAGTCCTGCATGGGGGTGCTGTTGCCTGGACATTTTGGTGGGGAAACCGAGGCGTGTGGGGACCTGCCACCCAGGGAGACCAGCAGGACAGAGGTGGGGACGGAGTAGGGGCCCAGGCCTGGGCAGCCCTAAAGTTCACCTTCTTTCCTTGCTTTCACCATCTGGCTCCCACTTGAAGGTTGGGGGAAAGCTGCATGGAAGCCTCCAGGAGGCCCTTGTGGGTTTAGGGAGCACTTGCCTCATGAGCAAGTGTGGGCGATAGGGGCACCGGGAACCTGTGGGGGGCAGGTGGGCTGAGGCCTGACAGGGGCTGGCAGAGTGGCAGTATGAAAGTCCTGGGGTAGGCACATGTCCCCCACCTGGGCAGCTGGATCAGGGGCACTGAGCACTGGGTTCTGCGTGGTCCTGCAGTGGCTTGGGTGATCCAGGAGACAGGAGGACTGGACTGACCCTGAGCATCTTCCAGGTGGGGGTAGCTAAGGGCAACTGGGGTCACAGTACAGATAAGGGGGCACCAGAGGGCAATGTTGGCTGGGCAGGCTGGAGTTCTGGGTGAGGCGGTGAGAGCACCAGGAGAGATGGGGGGATAGGAATGAGGGGATGAGGGAAGAAGGAAGACCTTGAGGGGGAGGGGGATGGACCAGAGGAGGGGGAGGGAAGATAAGTAGAAGTTCCCTTCAATAAGGGCAGAGGGAACCCTGATTTGGGTAAAGGATTAGACAGTGTGTCCTGAGGGCCCTTCCAGCTTTCATAAGGCATTTCATCCACCCACCATCCATTATCCATCCACCCACCCATCCTTCATCTATCCACACATCACCTACACATCCGTCATCCAACATCCACCCTCCCATCATCCATCCATCCATCTATCCATCCATCCATCCACTCACTCACCATCCATCATCTATCACCCATCCGTCATCCATCCACCCACCCATCCATCTACCCATCACCCATCCAACCATCATCCAACATCCACCCTCCCATCATCCATCCATCCATCCATCCATCCATCCATCCACCCTTCATCTACTCATCACTCATCCATCCATCATCCATCTGCCTATTACCCATCCATCCATCATCCACCCACCCATACATCACCTATCTACCTGTCACCTGTCCATCCATCATCCAACATCCATTGTCCCATCATCCATCCCTCCATCCACCCTTCATCTAATCATCACTCATTCATCCATCATCCATCTGCCCATTACCCATCCATCCATCATCCACTCACCCATACATCATCTATCTACCTGTCACCTGTCCATCCATCATCCAACATCCATTGTCCCATCATCCATCCCTCCATCCACCCTTCATCTACTCATCACTCATCCATCCATCATCCATCTGCCCATTACCCATCCATCCATCATCCACCCACCCATACATCACCTATCTACCTGTCACCTGTCCATCCATCATCCAACATCCATTGTCCCATCATCCATCCCTCCATCCATCCCTCCATCTATTCTTTATCTACTCATCACTCATCCATCCATCGTCCATACATCCACCCACCCATCCATCATCTATCCAGCCATCCATCATCCATCCATCATCCAACATCCATCCATCCACCCATCATCCATCCATCATTCATCCATCATTTACCCATTCATCCATCCACCCATCTAGGGACCCACCCACCCACCCATCCGTCATTCATCATCCATAATCCATTTATCCATTCATCTATCCAACCATCCATCCATCCATCCATCCATGCATCCATGCATGCATGCATCCATCCATCATCTGCCCATGTATCCATCCACTCACCCATCCATCTGTCCATCACCCATCTACTCATCTATCATCCATCCATTCCTTCCTTCTTTCATATTCACAGGATTCACTGAAGGCTTTGTGAAGATGCTCCCCGGTCTTTGCTGTGGTGTGTGTGGCGGGGAGAAATCTGTGGCTAAGGAGCCCCCTCCTCAGACCTCATTTGTCCCAGAACAGCTGCCCCGGGGCCTGCAGTCACAAGTGTCTGACAGCGGGTGGGGGCTCTCTCAAGTCCACTTGAGGCGGTGCCTGTACAACGGGGATCTCAGGCTCGCTGCTGCCCTTTGTTCACCGGAGTTCCCAGCTGCTCTCCAGCGGCAGCCCCCAGCTCCTTTTCTTCTCTGCCCTGTCTCGCCTTCCCCATTAAGGCCCTCGCTCTCACAGACACCTCAAAGCAAAGCCCAATTATCACCTCCCGAGGCTGGCTGGCTTCACTTGCCCTCAATTTGCAGGCAGCCCTTTGTCCTGCCCTGCCTGCCCCCTTAGTGCAGTGGCCAGACTGGTGGTTAACCTCGGGGGGGGGGGGCTGAGATGAGGGTCAGTGTGGTGTTCGGGAGCCACCTCTGGGCTCCAATTAAACCCGTTGACGAGTGTGGCTCTGGCGGCTCAGCTGGTGGGCATGGGGGGGCGGGTGGGCCGAGGGAGTGGCTGCCTTGCCCCCTGTCCCCCCACCCCTGCACCCCGGGGTCTGTGACCTTGAGGGTGGTCAGGACGCCATTCTCAGGGAGCTTCCTAGGACCAGAAGCGATGTGTAGAGAAAGCCCCTGGTACACTGCGGTCATTGGGGGTCTGGTCCTCTCCCCTGAACCCCGGCGCTGGCCCCTCTGGCTGTGCCCCATGCTGGGTGCTGCCGTGTTCTTGGGGGGCTGGCCTGTCAGCCACCACCGGTGCCGCCTACAGTTTCACAGAAGAGGGAGGTTCCAGAACTCAGCAAATTGGTGGTGAGCCCTGGGGGGGGCAGGGGGGGGGAGGGTTGGGGTCTCCAAGCACAGAGGGCCCAGGGCTTGCGCTAACACACAAGAGCGGTTCCTACCCTCGCCCCCTCCCCCTTCTCCTTGACCATCCCCCTCTCCCAGCAGCCAAGTCCACGGTGGGGGGGGGGGGGGCGGCAGGGATGGGGTGGAGAGGGAGTGAGGGGGGCGGGGGTGAGGGAGTAAGGGGAGTGGGGTGGCGGTAGGTGCCTGGTTCAAACCAGCTCCACCACCCACTGGCTGGAAAAGCTCGGCAAGTACGTCCGTCACTTCCCAGTTTTCCACCCTTAAGATGGGCACAGGTTACGGGGAAGGCGAAGGCTGTGTCTCCCAAATGGGCCCCACCAGGGTCAGGCTCCCTTCCTCCTCCCCACTCAGTCCCTCTGCCCCCAGCCGAGTCCCTCCCGCCCCCTCCCCGCCCCCCCCCCTCAGCTCCCGCTGCCTCACTGTCGCTGTCCCTTTCCCATCTCAGGCCGCACTGCTGACCGGGCCAGGCCAGTCCCCCGGCCCCCGGCCTGGCACGGCGCTTCTCGAAGCCCGGACGCGCTGACGCCCGGGCTGGAGCCCTGCTCCCCCAGAGGAAGGGGACGGGCCTGCCACCCGCTCTTCATGCCGGGGCTGCAAGGGCAGGTGGGCGGGGGGTCGGTGCCCAGCCGGAGGGCGGCCGCCACCTTCCCTCAGCGCCGGCGGCCCCCGGCTCTCCAGGTGGCCCTGGGCGGCTGGAGCTTCTCGTGTCAGGAGGAGCCAGAAATCTGTGCTTTGATCTGAAATCCGTTTATCAACGTTGACAGTGAATTCAGTGTTTCCAAACCACGGTGCAGCGGAGGATACACGAGGAAACGCACCAGGTTCGTGGCGGTGACCTGGGGCACCGGTCGGGTCGGGGAGGGCGGCAGGGAGACGGAGGGGTCGGGAGCAAACAAAGGACTGCGTCGGACAGAGGGGCATCCGGCGTCTCGGCACCAGCTCATCCGGCCGAGTGGTGCGTGCGTGCCCGTGCGCGTGCACGTGGGTGTGTATGCGTGTGCATGCACGTGTGCGTGGGTCTGCGTGTGCGCGCGCGTTGCGGAAATGTTCACGGACAGCCCTCGCCCCACCCCGTGTGACCGCCGGCTGGGGAGCCAGGAGGCTCGGGGTCGCGGATCGGCACCCTGAGGTCCCCGGGACAGCGGGACTCGGAACGGGGGTCCCCGGGTGGGGGCTCGGAGGAGAGGGTCCTCGGTGCTGCTGGACTCACGGAGCCGGGAAGCGGACTCCAGCTGCGGGCTCCATGCAGGCAATTTCAGACTTAATCCTGGCAGCCCCCCGGGGCCGAGGGAACCGTGCTCATCGGCTCGGGGGAGGGCGGTAGCCCCCACCCCCGGTGTGCCTGCACATTGCGCCGCGGGCTTATAGGGGCCGGGCCGCTCGGGATCCCAGAGGAGGCTGGGCGCCGGGCGATGCTCCCTTTTGCAAGATACGCTTGGATGTCCACGTTGGCTAGCGTGTGCGTGTTTCTTTGTGTCCGTGTGTATGTGTGTCTGTGTCTGAGTGTGTGCACGTGTGCGATGACGCCTTTGGCAGCGTTGTCAGCAGGGGCCGGGGCTCCGTAGGCCTCGGCAACTGTGACCTGACACGGGGGAGAGGGGACGCTGGCCTGGGCTGCCGTGTCTGCCCTGCTTTGGATGGAGGAAAGGGCTCGGAGGGTCAGAGCCTTCCTGAGGGGCCCCGGGGGGCAACAGCCGCCCTTGGGGGTGCCGGTGGGGAACTGAGGCAGGCCAGAGGTGGCAGGCGGGAAGACAGAACCCAGGAGGGCAGCGCTGAGCACGGGGAACGTCTGGATCTGGCTGGCATCTTTTCGTAAAAAGCTATAAAACCGGCCATAACCGATTGTGGAGAAGGTGCTGGGCGCCCCTCCCCCCGCCACAGTGCCCGACCATCCTCTAAAATATGGGTGCTCAGGATGCTATTAGCCCCAGGCAGCTGCCATTTCCCACTCAATCTGCTAAATTTATGCTTGTGGGAAGACGCGCGCCCTCCGCCAGAGCTGAGTGAGATTCTCGAAAAGCGGGGAGAAGCCCGCTTTCCTGGAGTCAACACTTCAGAGGCTGAGATCCTGACTGGATCCTCCCCTCCCCCACAGTGGGGCCACATCCCCTGGCTGGTGGGACAGGCGGGGATCGGCACCTCCAGCCTTTAAAGGGAAATACAGAACATCATGTGTATCACTTGGACCAGTTGTGAGTATACACTTCAGTGACATCGGACACATTCGCGGTGTCGTGGGCCCGTTACCACTGTCTCCATCCAAAACTGTTTGTCAGGCCCGTCACTGACTCTGTCCCCACGTGACCATACCCACCCCCACCCCCCCCCAGCCCCTGGTAACCTCGATTCTGCTTTCTGCCCCCTGTGACTTTGCCTGCTCCGGGGCCATCACACACGTGGAGGCATACGGGATTTGTCCTTTTGTGACGTATTTCACTTGGCGTGGGGCCTCAGGGCTCATCCCTGTTGTAGCGAGTCATTGCTGATGGTGGCTGAATGTAGTCTGTTGTACGGATTGACCCTATTTTGTTTCTCCGTCACCCATCAAAGGACACTTGGGTTGCTTCTGCCTTTTGGCTGCTGTGAATAGTGCACGTATGGGTTCAAGTCCCTGCTTTCGATTCTTGCGAGTACCGTTGACTCGTGAGCGACGTGGGTTTGGGCTGTGCGGGTCCACTTATACACAGACTTTTGTCAATAAATGCAGTACATGGGGCGCCTGGGTGGCGCAGTCGGTTAAGCGTCCGACTTCAGCCAGGTCACGATCTCGCGGTCCGTGAGTTCGAGCCCCGCGTCAGGCTCTGGGCTGATGGCTCGGAGCCTGGAGCCTGTTTCTGATTCTGTGTCTCCCTCTCTCTCTGCCCCTCCCCCGTTCATGCTCTGTCTCTCTCTCTGTCCCAAAAATAAATTAAAAAAAAAAAAAAAAAAAAAAAAAAAGATGTTATTAATAAATGCAGTACACTGTTCGCTCTTCCTCGTGACTTTTTAAGCGACATCTTCTTTCCTCTAGCTTACTTTATTGTAAGAACACAGTATATAATACATATAACATGCAAAATACGTGTTAATCAACTATTTACGTCATCAGTAAGGCTCCCGGTCTACAGGAGGTCTATTAGTAGCTAAGTTGTGGGGGGAGTCAAATTCATATGCGGATTTTCGACTGTACGGGGGTTGGTATCCCTCACCCCTGCGTTGTTCAAGGATCGACTGTGTCTTCCTGAGGATGGAAATGCTGAGTCCTGTGGTAACTTTACATTTAATCTTTTTGAGGCACCGCCATACTGTTTTCCACAGCAATCGCACCGTCTTACATTCCCACCGACAGCACGTGAGGGATCAAATTTCTCCACATCCTCGCCAACCCTTGGCATTTTCTGTTTTGCTGGTAGTAGCCATCCTGGTAGGTGTGACGTGGGATCTCGTTTGACATTTTGGTTTGGTTTTGATTTGCGTTTCCTGAATGACTGAGGATGCTGAGCATCTTTTCATGTCCTTCTTGGCCGTGCGTATGTCTTCTTTGGAGAAGTGTCCACTCACGTCTTTTGCCCATTTTCAAATGGAGACCACCAGGCTCAATTTTTTTCTAAATCATGAAGGGCAAGAGTGCTGCCAGGCTGGGTCTTGCTGGTTTTGGTTTAGGACATAGGAGCCCTGGATCCTTGCATGCTGGAGACTCTAGACGCGGGTTCTGGGAGGCTGGGGGCATTGGGACAGGAGTGATCGGAGCGACCGCAGAGCCTCCCTGGCCACAGGAGGCACAGGCAGCCTCAAGGGCTGAAGGGAAGACAGTGTGGCATCAGGGACCTGACTGCAGTGGGAGGCTTTGAGGACAGAGCTCTCATCACTCTACAGGCCCAGGTTGTCTTACCAACTGTTACCTCAGCAGATACTCCTAGGTACCCTGGCTGTGCCAGTCAGTGCCTGGGTGCACACAGGGAGCCAGCCCGCTAGCCTCCTGACCACACAGAGTCCAGAGTCTTGAGCTGTGCCACCCAATCTGGTGGGCACTAGCCACTGACAGCTATTAAAAGGAAAACAAAATGCAATGAAATAAAATTGGGACTTCTGTTCCTAGCTAAGATGAAGTATCATCGATCAGATCCATCCTTCCACCTGAAGGAGATAAGAGATGGACAAAATATGTGAAAAATCTGTCATCAAGACCCTGGACGTCAAGCAGTGGAGGATGGAGAGAGGCTGGGAACCAGTGAGGAGAGTTTTGTAGCTGGTCCTGCTCACAGCTGGGGAGACTGTTCAGGCAGGAAGGAGGGGTGTAGGCAGAGCCCAGAGACTCCCTGCAATCAGGGATAGAGCCCAGGAGGGGACTAAGGAAGTGAGAGTGTGAGGCTAGTGGACTAGAGAGGAGAAGGCTACCCACGAGAGCTCTGGGACTGCAGAGGGTCTCTTTCAGGATTCAGACGACTCAGTGGAGGGCTCATGGGCTCATGTGAGTGAGGGAAGTTCCCCCAAGGTGGGGGAAGGGTATCACCTGTTCCCCATAGTCGGTCTGGACCATCTCAGGGCTCCTGGGCCTTGACAGAGTATGCTTAGGAAGGCAGGGCTCCGTCAGTGCGGGCGAGGGGTGACCCCGAGACACCTTCAGTCTCACTGGGAAGTTGTCCTCATCCCTCGTGCTCGCCCTGCGGGAAGCAGAGGGCAGACAAGGGCACGGGACAGACGAGGGGCCTGGGGGGGCAGACGAGGGGCCTGGGGGGGCAGACGAGGGGCATGGGGGGGCAGACGAGGGGCATGGGGGGGCAGACGAGGGGTCCTGGGGGTAGACGAGGGCGCAGGGAGGGTCTCTGGTGGGGGGAGGGCCCAGCCCCACAAGAGTGACATTCACAGTGAGAGCAGATCTTGGCGCCTCCCGGGCCCCGGACTGGGGGGGAGGGCGGGCGCGGGCAGACAAGGGCCCAGGGTAGATTTCATCTTTGGGGGGCTCCTGGTGCTGCCTCCATCTCCCTCCATCTTGGGGACCCTGCCACTCAGGAGGAGAGGCTGAGCCCCGGCTGGGACTCTGGGCGCCTGGCTCCCGCACCCCACCATGTCTCCCTGGGGCGCGGGTCCAGCTCTGGGGTCAAGTGTCAGGGCAAGGCAGGTAGTGGTCACGGCTTAGCCTCTTGGCCTTCATGTGGGGACAGTGAGGCTCAGTAGTCGGCCCCCAGGCGGGGATCCGTCCCAGCCCCGCAGGGGCAGGGGCAGGGGCAGGGGCAGCTGCATTTGGGGGTGGCCGTGGGGCCAGGGGCACGTGGGGCGGACGGGCCCGGCCTTCGAACGTCCTCCGTGCGGAAAAGCA
Organism: Panthera leo; assembly: GCF_018350215.1. NCBI lineage: Eukaryota > Metazoa > Chordata > Mammalia > Carnivora > Felidae > Panthera > Panthera leo. Next base: position 145,108,470 of record NC_056684.1, read on the forward strand.
GCTCCAGCCACGGTCTCCCTTGCTTTGTCCTGCCTGTCCCTTGGGCGAAATTGAGAAAACCCATAAAAGCCAAACGACTCTGATTGCAGAGGACGGTCCACGGCCCAGGTATGCGCCGGGACTCGCGAGGCCGAGTTGATAAAAATGTAATAAGTTCTAACACAAGATCTATTTTACGACAGGTACGGCGTGGCCGTGTGTAACTGTGCTTACAATTAATTAACTTTTCATGCCGTTCATTAAGCTCCGTTATTTATGAGGCCAGCTCCACACAATCAGGCGAAGTCACCGGAGGGAAGACTCGATTAAAGCCGGGCCGCGGTGTCGGGGCGAGGGGGCCGCGTGGCCGGCCCGCCGCCGCTCTTTGCCTGCTCGCTCCTGGTGCGACTGGACATAAGTGTATCTGAGGTTCGCACAGAATTCCGCAGCGTATTGATTTTTCCGTTACGCCGGGAAGAAAACGGTGTGGGCCGGAGAGAGAGCTCCTCCCGGGAAGGGCTCTGAGCGCCGGGCCGCGGGGCTGTGGCGGGACACCCTGGGGGGCCTCGGGTGCCCTCAGACACTGTCCCTTGTTCAGCTGGGGAAACTGAGGCCCGGGGTGGGGAGGAGCGGGAGGCAGGGGAGGGACCGGCCCTGGCCCTGACTTTGGCGTGTCCCTTGGCCCCGGGGGGAGCTTGGTCAAAAGGAGAGCGTCCCTTACTGGGGGGTGAGGCCCGTGCTCTGCCCTGGTGTGAATACCCAGTCAGGACAAGCCAGAACCTTCTGAGAGGGCCGTGCGGAGCCACTGGGGAGCAAGCAGCCCGTGAGAATGCAGGGGCGTGCTATGATCTGCAGACCTGTTCCCACGACACCGTCCCCGGGGGCCCCGCCCTGGGTGACCATCACTGTGGGCCCCTTCTCTTCCCTCTCCCCTTCAAGGATTTGGTCGTGGCCAGAGGGACCCCTCCTCTGCGTCCTGTGTGGCCCCCTCCGCATTTTGGCTTGTTTCCTGTCTGGCCGGCAGCACGGGGTTCCTGTCTGGAGTTGTGGGGGGATGGGTGAGGTCCCTTGGCTCCGGCTGAAGGGGAGCTACAAAGCAGGGGTGTGGCTAGAGCCACAGCAGCCCTGGAAGGGGGCGGGAGATGGGCTCTGGACAGGCAGGTCTTGGGGTACCGGGCCCGGATGCTGAGGCGGGAGACCAGCATCACGGTCAGAGAGGCGGCTGCAGGCGTCCGTCACCCTCTCTGCTTCGCCACCTTCTCCTCCCCCGGAGCCTGGGTCCCCGAGCCCGCCCTGGCCTCGTGTGAGCACCCCAGTACCCCGGTGAGCCGGCCTGGGTGCTGGTGCAGCAGAGGGGCCGCGGGGCCCCGGCTGGCAGAGAGGCAGGGCCAGAGAGGGCTCTGAGCCTTGGGAGCCGAAATCACTGGGGCAGGGCAACCCGAGGGTGCTTCCTGGAGGGGGAGGCGGGCCAGCTGGGCCTGGAGGGGGGCTGGGTGGGGCCAGTTTTTCTGGCTGAGGATGAGATCCCGTGGCACCTGCCGGGCGGGGGTGGGCGGAGGGGGTGCAGTCGTGTATCTGCAAACACGAGTGTCCTTCTGGAGGCTCAGGCACGGTCTGTACGGGGCTGAAACTGAAAAATCAAATTCTTATTTTCTCCAAAGGTGCTCTGGTCATTTCTAAGCCCACATAAATCTTTATGGGCGATCACGTTCCCTGGTGTTTTTCTTTTTTAAAGAAGTGGAAACCACCCAAAACAGGACACGCAGGGCCCCACCGCCGGCTGGCCTCTGTTCCGAGGAGGTCGAGGTGGCCCTTCCCTCCGACAGGTGGGTACAGGCCCCTGGAAGTTGAGAACTAGGCAGGGCTGGGGGTGGGGTGGGCTGGGAGGCGGGGCTTCTGGGACCTGGCTCTGCCCACACAGATGTTTGACATCTGGCTTCCAGGTGTGTTGGGGGCAGGATGGAGTCAGGGGTCCCATCCGGTGGGGGGGCGAGTGTGAGCACCAGTGTGTGCGTGTGTGTGTGTGTGTGTGTCAAGGAGCATGCGTGTGTATATCCGCGTGTGTGCACACAGCCCTTGCTGGGCACGGCCCTCGGCTGCCTCGTGGGGAGCGGGGCATTTCCTGACATCTCTGTTGGTGGACACCGTCCAGGGGACGCGATGCGGCAGGAGGCTTCCCAGCGTGTCACGTGAGGGCCGTGGCTCCCACTCCTTCCCTGGCCCCGGGAGGGCTGGGTCGTGGCTCCTTCCTGGGGCCTGGTGGTCCTGCACGGGGGGAGGGGGGTCTGATGGGGCTTCCAGCCCCGACGGGGGTCTGCCTGCGGCCACCAGCACCATGGAGCCCCCACCATTCAGCCCCCGCTCGGGGCGGCTGTGCGGAGCCCCTGACGTGCATTCGAGCCCGGGGTGCGGGTCCCACGTCCTTCCCGTGACCCAGGACCCTGGGCCTGAGTGCCGTGTGGCCCTGTGGGCCTCTGCTGGCTCTGCAGGCTCAGAGGTCGGGGTCACGCTGTGCGTGTTTTCTGAGCCCTGCGCGGGCGTCTGGGGGACAGAGCCGGATGTGACTGTCCCTGCCCGCGGCGAGGACCCCTCGTTTGTGCTGCGTGAGCACGGCCTTGGGATCCTGTTTCCTGGCAGGGCCGTCCACTTCTGAGGACCCCCATTTCTTGTTTCTGTCTGGGGCTCAGCGTCAGCCCTGAAGGGCCCCAGGGAGCGGCAGAGGTGGGGGGTGTCTGGGCTCCTGGGCAGCGGCCGGTGGGAGTAAGAACGTGGCCCGCCCAGGGTCAAGTGTGATGTCCATCCCAGAGGACAGGGACAAGAGACCTCAGGGGACTCAGCCTCTACCCAGGAAGGGCAGGGGCCCAGGGAGACCCTCTCCGGGAGGGACCCCCTTCCTGGGCCTGAGCCCTGACCCTGGGAGAGTGGGACCCCGCTCCTGCCCTGGTTGGGTGACCCGGGCCAGGCGTTTTCTCGGTGGTGGCGAGGGTCACCTGCCTGTCCCAGAGCCTGGCCCGGCTGCAGCCTGGCCCGGGGAAGGGCCCGGGGCGCTGGCTCAGCTGGGGCAGCACATCTCAGACCCCAGCGAGGCCCACCGCCCCTGCAGGCGGGTCCGGGCTCCTGCCCACCCTGGGCCGGGCGCTTCCTCGGAGCAGCGCGGATGCACGAGGCCGGGAAGCTGCCGTGTCCTTCGGGGAGGCGGACGGCTGTCCCAGGCCCCGCCTCACCCTGGCCACTCTTGCCGGTGAGCCCTGTCCCCTCCTCCTGGGCCCCCGGCAGGAGGCACCCCGAGGGGCCGAGGCTGCCTGCTGGCCGGGATTTCTTGTGGACTCGATGACCTCTGACCTCGTCAGACCCAGTAGGAGCCAGAACCGCTGACCAAGCCTGTACTTCCTACCGGCCTTGTCTCTCTGGGGGTTCCCAGCTAGGGCCTGAGGGAATCCGAGCTCCGGCCCTGTCGTGTGTCCCTCCCTCCCGTCTCAGGGGGTGCCAGTGACCTGGACCGCCACCGACAGCGCAGTCTGCAGGAGACATGGAACAGGGGGGCAAAGGAGGAGGAAGGGGGGTCCCCACAGTGGGCGGGACAGGGGCCGTGTCCGTTCCTGCTCCAGGATGTGGGGCCCGTCCCCCTCCGGCCGCAGAGAGGGGGTGCCGGAAGGAGGCTGTCCAGAACACAAGGGGCCACGGGGCAGGCCAGGTGGGCACAGGGGCTGGGGAGCGGGCATCTGGAGCGGCAGCGCCTCTGGCTAACCCTGTGGCTCCCCTCACAGGGTAAACTGAGGCCCAGGGAAGGGCAGCGGCCCAGAGAGGCGGGTGACAAGCTCAAGGTCACACAGCAGGCGGGGGGGGGGGGGGCCCGTCTCCTCTTCAGGCTGTCCTGCCCGGCGGGAGGGCGGTACGTGAGGGCCGAGGGGGGTCCGAGGCAGGACAGACACTTAACATGCGCCCCGGGCCACTGTTCGCCGGTGTGCCCGTGCGTGTCAGCCGAGCTGGTAAATAAGCTCGCAGGCCAGGATTTAATTTCCTCTCGCTCCTTCCAGTGTTCTCACTGCCTCGTAAATCATGTGTTTATGACTCTCTCTTCGGCACTTTTGCGATGGCCGATAATGGCTGAGTAAGTGGTAGAGGGGATGAATTCTGCAGCAGATTTTAAACAAATGTGCTCGTTGGAGCCTTAAATAATTTTAAGCAGAGCTGGTGGGCGCCACCTTGCAGGGCACGCGGGGGGAGCGGCCGCTGACCTTTGGGAGGGAGCCGGCGGCCCAGGGTTCTGGCCCCCCCACTGCGGAAACGGGCAGGGCCCAGGGCAGCACAGAGACCTTGTTCCAAGGGGCTCTTTAGTCGCCAGGGCAGAGACCCGCCGGGGCTAGTATGCACGTGCGCGCGTGTGTGCGGTCTGTGCGTGAGCGTGCACGCGTGGGTGTGGGCACGTGTGTGCGTCGTGTGCAGGCTTCCAGTCTCTGCAGGCTTCCGGCCCAGAACGGCCTCGCCATTGGGCTTTGGGGGCACCCTCTCGGGCGGCGGCTGCACGGAGCCCCGGCCGTAGCTCTTACCGGATGCGTGACCCTTTGTTCGGGGGCTGACGGGGGCTGCTCCTGGACCCCCAACCCCTGCACCCCCACAGGCACCCCTGTCCTGCCCCCTGGTCAGCCTGCCTGCCGCCAAAGGTCCCCTCTGGCTCAGACGTCCGGACTCCTGCAGGGCCTAGCTGGGGAGGTCAGACCAGGATGGGTGGGCGGATCCTATAGCAAACCCTGGGCCAGAAGCAGTGGGTCCCGAGGGGGTGGGGAGTGGGCCAGAGGACCGTGGAGTCCCTTGGTCAAGCTTTTGGCCAGGGGACAGGGTGGGTGGGGCTGGCTCCTGGCACGGGGCCACGCCGCCCTGAGCGGGGACTGGGGGCTTCTCCCCACGCTCCTTCCCACCCTGCCTTCCGTCCCCCAGGACCACCCTCTCCACAAACAGTAAAGATGGGGGGGCACGTGCACAATTTACACGTGCCCACACACATGCAAATGCACGCTTCCTGGACATAAGGTCCCCCAAATGGCCTGCCCGACCCTCAAGCACAGTCCTGGCACCTCGACGCCCACCGGTCACCGGGCAGCCCCACGCCCACTGGCCTTTATTTTCTGCTAAAACTTGCTTTGCCGACCGTGGGGCCGGAGCGTCTCCTCATAAAGCCATAAACGTAATTGATATTCTCAGCATTTCGAGAAAAAATACGAGTATTAAAGATATACAGTACACCTCATAAAATTCTCTCATATTTCTTCTTTATGGTGGGTTCTAAAATTGGCAAAATAAATTCCCTAAGACCCATTACACTTAATGCAGAGTGTGTTTTGGAGGTGGGGGGACACTGAGCCTCCCGGCTGCGGGCCCCTCACCACAGCGCAGCCCCAGTCTCTGCTTGGCAAGGGCCGTTTGCCCCGAAACCTGTCTGGAATGGCAAACGGCGATCGCCTGGTTACAGTCTCTGGCCGCGGCCGGACGCCGGGCCAGCAGCCCCCACGCTGATTCCCCTTGGCTGAGCCACGTCTGTGATCCCAAGGGGACCGGTCGGGGGAACTTCCCTGCCTCAGTCTCCCTGCCGGTCCCTAGTGGTTGAGCCCAGAGCTCGTGCAACAACCCGAGATCGTATATGCACGTTTTTCTTCTATAGGATCTTTTTCCTTCGCGAGAATAAAGCTCCAAGGAGCAGGGGAACACATTGTAAGAGAACTTTTAAAAACCAAGCGTATCCAGGTATAACGTACGTGCAAATCAAATGCATGCCTTTTCAAAACACATGCAAAAGAAATTAATAAATAAACTGAATTTTGTGGAACAGTCTTAGACTTCCGGAACCATCGTGAAGACAGTACAGCAAGCTTTCGGTTCCTCTTTCGTGCGCATCTCACCTTAGCGTGGTGGGTTTGATCCAGTTTGCGGACCGAAACTCCCGCACCGTTATTTAGCGGAATCTGCACGTTACTTGGTTTGTACTAGTGTCCTTCGGTCCCAGGATGCCGCCAGGGGCAGCGCGTTACCTCTAACTCGCCACGCCTCCTAGGTCCGCTCTGGGCTGCGACAGTTTCTGGACATCCCCCGCCTTTGGCGACCTCCACAGTTTTGAGGAGTGCTGGCCGGTGGTTTGTAGAACGTCCCCTGTGGGAAAGATTTGTGTGACGTGGCATTGGGGAGGGCGGGCCACAGAGACCGCTGCAGGGGTGCACACTGCCAGGCTGGGCGCCTGTGGCCGGCCACACGGATGCACGAAGGGACTGTCATATCACCTGGATCCACGTTAAGGGAAACATGAGTTCCTGGTGACGTCTCCACCTTTAGTCCACACCACGTGGATCATTCTGGACTCCTCTGCTCGCTGGTCTGTAACCTCCCTGTCCTACAGGAGAGACCTGGTCCACTGCCCACCACCCGTTCACTGTGTGTTAGATCGCAGCCTCAAAGTCTCACCCCTGCACCTGCGCGGGGGAGGGAGAGGCTGATCGTCACACTGGAGTGCGGGGCACACACACGGTTTCCTCTGCCTTCGTCCGCTCCCTTCCCACTTCTCGGGTCCACACCTTCCCCTCACCTCCCGCGAGGGGCTCTCCTCTGCTGCCACTGTAGCGAGGCTCTTTCTGCCACCGTGGGCACTTCTTCCCGGGAGCCCCCCTCCTCCTGGGTGATTGTTTAAAAGTTTGCACAGGCTGAGGCACCTGGGTGGCTCAGTCGGTTGAGCGTCCGACTTCGGCTCAGGTCACGATCTCGCGGTTGGTGGGTTCGAGCCCCGCGTCGGGCTCTGCGCTGACAGCTCAGAGCCTGGAGCCTGCTTCGGATTCTATGTCTCCCCCTGTCTCCCCCTCCCCTGCTCGCAGTGTCTCTCTCTGTCTCAAAAATAAACAAAACATTTAAAAAAGTTTTCACGGACTAAGTTTCCTTCTTTTGAGGTCAAGTTGAATGGGTTGTCACAATTGTGTAGTGTCACGGGTCCACCTCCACAGTGTCCTACATACAGAGCAGTTTCACTGCCTGCAAAGTCCTCTATGCTTCACCTGCTCAATCTCCCCCCGCCTCCAACGGGACCCCAGCAACCACGGATGTGCTTATGGGCTCTGTCGTTTCGCCTTTTCCAGAATGCTTCACAGGTGGAATCACAAACGTGCAGCCTCTTTGGATGGTCTTCTCTTTCTTAGCGACATGCGTTTAAGGTGCATCTTAAATGCGTATGGATAGCTCATTAATTTTTAGGACACAATTCCACTGTGTCGGTATATATATATTTAATTTTATTATTATTTTTTAAATGTTTTTTTTTAGTTTAGTTTAGTTTTGAAATGTTTATTTAGTTTTGAGAGAGAGAGACAGAGCGTGAGGGGGAGAGGTACAAAGAGAGAGGGAGACACAGAATCCGAAGCAGGCTCCAGGCTCTGAGCTGTCAGCACAGAGCCCGAGGCGGGGCTTGAACCCACGAACCATGAGATCATGACCTGAGCTGAAGTCAGATGCTTAACCGACTGAGCCACCCAGGCGCCCCTGATGTTTTTAATTTAAAAAAATCTAGTATCAATTTTTTCTTCCATAGACTGTTCCTTTGGTTTTGTAACAAAACACAGCATCAAACCCCAGGCAACACAGGTCCTATGTTTTCTTCTAGAAATTTTATAGTTTTGAGGTTTACATCTATGATCCATTTGAGATAATTTTTGTGAAAAGTGTCCTTGGTCTGTGTCTAGATTCATTTTGTAAAAATTTTGCGTGTGGATGTCCAATTGCTGTGGCACCGTGTATTGAAAAGACTATTTACCCAATGGATTACCTTTGTTCCTTTGTCAAAGATTGGGTGACAATATTGGGCCTACTGATGGGCTCTCTGTTCTGTTTCATTAATGTATTGGTCTGTTCCTTCACCAATATCACACTGTCTTGATTACTGCAGCCTTTTGATGAGTTTTGAAATTTGGTGAATTGGGTGAATCCTTCAGCTTTGTGCCTCAATCTTGTGTTGGGTACTCTAGACCTTCTGACTTTTTGTATAAACTGTAGAATCAGGTTGACCATATCTACAAAACTGCTTGCTGGGATTTTATTGGGGCTGCGTTGATTTAGTAGATCACATTCAGGAGAACAGACATCTTCACAATATTGACTCTTCCTATCCATGAACATGGACTATCTCTCCATTTATTTAGATCTTTTTTGATATCTTTAATCAGAGTTTGTAGTTTTCAGCATACGGATCCTGGACATATTTTATGAGATTTATATCTAAGTATTTCATTTTCGTGGGGTTCTGTTGTAACTGTATTGTTTTCTTAACTTTAAAGGCCAAGTGCCCACTGCTGCTATATAGGAAAGCATCTGACTTTTATATACTGACCTTGCATTTGGTAACCTTGCTATACTTGCTTATTAGTTCCAGGAGATAGATGATAGATAGACAGGTAGACAGATAGATAGATAGGCTGATATAGATAGATAGGCAGATAGATAGATAGATAGATAGATAGATAGATGACAGACAGATAGATTTGTTCATACATACATAGATTGGTTTTTGAATGTGGAAATATCCCTGGAATAAATCTCACTTTGTTCATGGTATATAATTATTTTCATATATTGTTAGATGAGATTTGATGACATTTTGTTGATGGTTTTTGCACCTATTTTCATGAAAGTTATTGGTTTGTAGTTTTCTTTTTTTTTTTAAATGTCTTTATAGTTTTGGCACTGGGCGGTCTTACGGAATGAATTAGGAAATACTCCCCCTGCTTCCGTTTTCCATTGGAGAGTGTAGAGAATTGGTATCTTCTATCCTCTGTGTGGTAGATCTCAGCGGTGAAGACACTGATTCTGCTGCTAGATTCAGTCTTAAACTCTTCCTGCACTTCCACTCTCCCCACACGGAAGCTTAGACCATCTTAGATCTTCTTCCCTCTCAACATGTACCGTCAGTGCTGTCGTCTGAAATTTTGATAATTTTCATCTCACCTTCATTTTATCCCAAATCTTAAAAAGTTCTCTCAAGGGGCCCCTGGGCAGCTCAGTCGGTTGAGCGTCTGACTTTAGATTTTGGCTCAGGTCATGATCTCACGGTTCATGAGTTCGAGCCCCGCATCGGGCTCTGTGCTGACAGCTCAGAGCCTGGAGCCTCCTTCCGATTCTGTGTCTCCTTCTCTCTCTGCCCCTCCCCAACTTGTGCTCTGTCTCTCTCTATCAAAAATAAATAAAATATTTTTTAAAAAATTAATTAAAAAAACCCCTAATAGGGGTGCCTGGGTGGCTCAGTCAGTTGGGCGTCCGACTTCGGCTCAGGTCATGATCTCACGGTTCGTGAGTTTGATCCCCGTGTTGGTCTCTGCACTGACAGTGTGGAGCCTGCTTGGGACTCTCTCTCTCTCTCTTTCTCTCTCTCTGCCCCTCCCCTGCTCGCTCTCTCTCTCTCTCTCACTGTAAATAAATCAACTTTAAACATTTTATAAAACAGAAAGTTCTCTTAAGACTTCTTGAACACGTGTTATTTCAAAGTGTGCCGTTTAATTTCCAAATATTTGGGGGTTTTTCAAGCTATCTTTTCTGTTATTGATTTCTAGCTAAATTTCATCATACTCTGGAATATACTTTATATGATCCATTCTTTTAAATCTATTACGGTGTGTTTTATGGCCACATTCCTGGTGAGCGTGAGAAGATTGTATATTCTGCTGCTGTTGGATGGAACGCTCTCAAAATGTCGACTGATGAAATTCCTCAGGTCAACCCTCCCGCTGCTGGTCTCCGACTACCTCATCTGTCACCGACCGAGGAGCAGCGTTGACGGCTCTCCCCTCACAGTTCTGTCGGCTCGGCCTCACTTATTTTGACGCTCTGCTGTTTAGGGGGCAGGCAGGACCTCCTGAGGTTAGACGGAGATTATAAGGAGGTTCAATAAACCCACTCAGGCCCTCTGGCCTCCCAGCTGCCGGCGGCTCCTTTCTTGGTTGTAGGTCAGTGACTATTTGCGGGATTGTGCAAAGCGCGGGCGACCGTGTGTCGGCCTGTGGAGCTGGCTTGTCGTCCCCAGCCGCCCGCCCTCGGTGGCCTCACGGGGCCTTGTTTTTGCCCATCTCGATGGCATGAGTCTTGGCCCTGTGGCCTGCGCCCTGAGAGCGGGCCCGTCCTGTTTGGAGCACTTCCTAAAGCCCCAATCCCGACGTCCAGAAAATGCTACAACCAACCTAGGGCCGACGCGCGAGCCGGGCAAGAGAGATGCGTTTGCGGTTTCAACCGGTTAGATTCGGAAAGTGCTGTCAGCACGACATGGTCGGTGACCCTGACCTGGAGAACTCGGGGCCACCGCACCCAAGCCTGGGCCGGGCAGCGGGGAGCAGGGAGCTGTGACTCCAGGCCCGAGGCGGCCTGCGTCCGAAGCCGGCGACCGTTCAACGCTGGCCTCTGTAGTGTCTTAAAGGCAGAAGACACAGCAGGTTGTAGTTTTAGGCAAAGAGTTTTGGAAACAGACTGGGAGCACAGCACCAGGCCTCCGTTACACCCGAGCTCAGGTGAGGGAGGCAGGCCCGCCGATCTTCCCGCAGGCAGAGTCTGGCAGGGAGGGAGGCGCAGGGCTCTGTCCCCCCCGTGAAGGCCCGTGGGCTCTAGGTGGCTGCCAGAAGGTCTGAAGAGCGATCGAAGCTCCGGGAACGCCAGGGGTGGGGGGCGGGGCTTCGAGATGGGCACAGGACAGTCCCAGAGGCCTGGAGGCTTGTGCAGGCAGCCTGGACGGACAGTGGCTGTGAAGGTCAGACCAGAGGCGCCTCTGTGGGCAGGGACCAGAGGGGAATGAGGCAGGCACCCCAAGAAGGGCGTTTGCAATGTGGTGACGTGGCCGAGAGGGTGGTGGGGGAGGAAGGAGAACAGTGGTCTGGGGGCCACCGCCCCCAGGCAGCAGAACCCAGGCCTGACCCACTCATCCTGTTTCCCCCGGGCTTCCCCGATTTAACCCTCGAAGGAGACTTTGGGGTTGTTCCCGGGTGTCCCGTGGGTGGAGACAGGCAGGCTAATGTTCGTGACTAAGGGGCGTTGGTTGTGCTGTGTCCCCAGCCCTGACCCCTCTCTCACGAGGGCATGACCCCCATTTTTAAAAACAAATTTTTTTAAACGTTTATTTATTATTGAGAGACAGAGAGAGACAGAGCATGAACAGGGGAGGGGTAGAGAGAGAGGGAGACACGGAATCCGAAGCAGGCTCCAGGCTCCGAGCTGTCAGCGGCGAGCCCGACGCGGGGCCCGAACCCATAAATCGCGAGATCGTGACCCGAGTGGAAGTCGGACGCTCAACTGACTGAGCCACCCAGGCGCCCCGGCATGACGCCCGTTTTATTCATAGCAGGCTGGGTCCAAAGGGATCGGGAGTCAGGACACAACATGCCCACGCAGAAACGTTGAAGGCACCGGTGGGTCCGCCCCGTTCTCTGTCCCTCGGCCCTGAGCGTGGCCTGACTCACGGAGGGCCTGCGTCGTGAGCTGTACCCCCCAGGGAGGAGGGCGTGTGGAGCGGACCGCAGCCGGCCCGTCGTCTCCGTGGCACATGAGAAACAACGGCAGCTCTGGTGTCAGGCCCTGAGGTTCGGGGACGCTGGTCACGCAGCGTCTTCCGGCACCACCTGACCGCTACGCTCTGCGTCCTCACGGCCGACCTCCGGCTTGGCGCGTACCCCGGCCTCCTCTGCTCTCCGCCCCGCGTCCCCTGGCCCGCTCCTGCTCCCCCGGCCTCGCAAGCACCGTCCACATCCCACTCTGCTGTGTCCCCATCTGGTGCACCTCAGGCAAGCGGAGAGAGGAGAGAGCAGAAGGACGTGGCGGGTCCCCGCCTGGGGCCCGGCTGCGCGGCAGGAGAGCGCGGGGGTGGGGGCAGCCCGCCCGGGACCCCCGGGACCCCGGGGCTTCTCGGCACCCACGCTCCGTTTGCGTCAACGGATCCTTCTGAAGTCTTCAGTGGGAGGCTCTGTGGCCTAATTCGAGCGTACGTCTCTTACCTGACTCTCCAAATCTGAGGGCTCCTCACGGGCTATTACGACCCCCAGCTACGAGAGCAGTTGGGGCGCTGTGTAGATTCAGGGAACGTTACTTTGGGAGGGAAAGGAAGGCAGGAGATCAAACGCTTCTCTGTACAAATAGATTCAGTGCGATCCACAGCGACAGAGCTTTTGACATTTAAAAAATATTTGATCCACGTCTTGGCTTCCCAAGCTGCTTGAGGTAGCTGCTCCCGCAAATTACATCCAAATCAGGGTTAAATATAGTTCTCAGAGAAAGATCGTATGATTTAAATTGCCTAATTATTTGGGGGAAAAATCTGTTCGTCAATAATTAAGAGAAGGAGGATGTTTGGCGAGGTGCTGGGGGGGTGCTGGGGGGAAAGGGGAACAGTGGTGGATGTTTCCTGACTTGCAGACCCGGGGGGTGCAGCCTGGGGAGGGACCGCGTCTACGCAGGCCTGGGGGGTGTGGTGGGGGGCCCAGCAGGCAGGCCCCGGGGCGGCGGGAAGGAGCCCGCCTGGCTGCAGCCCAGCTCTCGGGGTCTGCGGTTGAGCAGGAACCAGAAGCTGGCAGCCAGGGTGCCGAGCAGGGAGTGGGTGCCAGACCCCCCCCCCCCCCCCCGGCAGGGCCACCGGCATATGGGAGCACCCAGGCTGTGGCCAGACGTCTCGGGAGGGGGATCTGGCGGCTCCGAGAGCCAGAAAACCGTTAATTAGGTGATATTTCTTGAAAGTCACGCTGCAGGAGGGCGTAGATGGCCGTCTGCCTTCAGGAAAAGATTCAAACCGTAACAGCCCCTCCCTCCGGCCCAAGAAACGGGGGTTGGGGGCTCTGGGGCTGAGACACTGCAGGCCGGGTTGAGGCGGCCTCTGAGCGCCCCTTGACCCGAGGTGTGTGCCCCTGGGCCAGCGCAGAGGGACCCTGAGGCCCCGGCTCCCTCATCTGTGAAGTGGGAGAAGTCTGCTCCGAGGGTTCGCGTCGGCATAGACGGCGGGGCCGTGCGGGAGTCGCGGTCTGGGGGCAGACGCCTGGCCTGGAGTCCGTGCTGTGTGACTTCGGACAAGCTCCCTGACCCCTCTGAGCCTCAGTTCTCTACCTGGAAAACAGGGATGGGAGCAGCAGCTACCTCACACACAGGCTGTTGGGGGATCAATTTCTTGAGATTCTATGTCTTTAGCGAGGTTAGCACGTGTCTGGCACACAGCAGACACCCGCTCTGGCATCCCACAAATATTTACGCAGCACCTGCGGAGTGACGGGCATCCGTCCAGGTGCCGGTCTCCCTCAAAGAACAGGGCGGGGAGACTCCTGCTCTCCCGGGAGTGCGGGAAGCCGTCTGCGACAAGGAGACGGGTCAGGGCAGAAAGTGGTCCCGGGAGGGCACGGGCGGGTCTGGGGCGGGGAGGGGTCTTCCAAGGCCTCTGCGGGGCTGAGAGGGAGCCATTCCGAGGGTGGGGGTGGAGTGCCTGGGGGAGCCGGGTGGCTGTGTTTGTGCACTGCAAGGGGCCCGCGGTGGGGGGGCTGGGGGCTGGGGCCCAGGGGCAGGGGCGGCCGGGGTGGGGGCTGGGACGGGCCTTGTGGGCCACCCGGGGACCTTGGATGTTATTCTCAGAGCAGCGAGAACCCCCTGGAAGGTTCGGGCGGGGACCACTGCGACCCACTCGGGTGGAGATGGGGCCCGGGGAGGGGGGCGGGGACCAGGGGGAGGCACGTGAACGTGTGTGCGTCCGCGCGCGTGTGTGTGTGCCGAATCCGTGTCCCGACTCTGCAGTGGCTGTCGGCTGCCACCACGCAGGACCGCCGGTCAGGGTAGAGGGAGGGGCTCAGGGGAGGGGTTGGGTCCACAGGGGAGGGAGGCAGCGGGGGTCAGCGCTGCGCGGGGAGCAGGACGGAGGGCGGCTCCGGGGTGGGCCTGGGGGACAGGCGCGCTGGTCACGTCTCCACGGGGAGTCAGAGCTCGGTGGAGCCCGGGCACCCGGACGAGGATTCCAGACGCTGCGGTGGCTTGTGTAGAGGTGACGGGAGGCCCCTTCTTTCCGCCTGAGCTGCCCTGTTGAGGTGCCCAGGCTCAGGTAGAGACCCGCAGTGTGGGGGACCCCGGCCTCCTGGTGCGGGGGGCCCCTGGCCTCGGCCTCACACTAGGTTGGCTCTGCTTCTCATCCCCAACTGAGTGCGGCCCCCACCCAGCCCGGCCCTCTCACTGGCCTAGACGGAGCCCCCCAACAGGTCCGTCACCCAGGACCCCAGCTCTGTTTTGCGCCTCGTGCCTTGAAGGACAGTCATGACCCTGTGGAAGGAACGGACGAGGCGGGATAAAAGTCCCTCTCCTCTGCTGAGCTCCCGACCCTGGGCATCGGCCCAGAGGGGTACCTCCAGGCGCCAGCTCCCGGGGGGGCTCTGACAGAGAGGCAGGGTCCTGGAGGCCGCAGGCAGCCCACCCCACGTCTCCCCAGGCGGTGTGGGCACGGCCCGGACATCTGCCGCTCTGGGCTGCTGAGGGTGTGAACTTTGGTTGGTCAAGGGGTCAGGGCAGGGCTTGGAGGGACGTGCTGGGACCCACCGCTTAGGGCCAGCCCTCCCAGAGGCCCAGCGGCTGAACCCCAAGGCTGGGTGGGGGCCCAGCCCTCTGTGTCAGCCCAAGGGTCAAGGCTGGGAAGGCACGCCTTTCCTGGGCTCCTCCTGGTCACGTGACCAGAGGGCCGCAGGCTGGGTGACACCCGTCCGGACCTCGTACCTGCCTCCAAATGCCCGCTGAGGGCTTCGAACGCACTTGCCGCCTCCCGCAGGGCACGGCCACCGCTCTGGTTGTTGAGGGAGGCGGGTCCTGGTGCGAGGTTCTCGTCCAGAGTGAGCCCGCTGTGCCGCACATCTCCCGCCGGGCAGCTGAGGCCGGCCGCCAGCCCGTGCCCACGGCGAGGTCGCCTGTGGGCACGGCCCCTCTCTACCCCACACCCTGCGGGTCACCCCCCTGCGAGCCGGCGGCAAGAGTCACGCCAATGTGAGGCTCCCGGGCCACCTGGCCCCATCTCTGTGTCCCTCTGGCCTGTGGGTGGGCAAGTCTGTGCCCCTCCACCATCCCGGCCCAGACTGCCTCGCGCTGTCTGCGGGAAGGGTCTGAACTTCCTCCTGCCCCCGCTGCGGGTCACGTGTCCACACTGGGACGGTCGGCCCAAGCCCTGCGCCGCGGCAGTGGCCCCAGGACGGCGGGAACTACAGCGTGGGTGTGGCGGTGTGGCCGGGAGAGGCCTCAGGCCGGAGCCCCCGCGGCACCGTGTCCCCATCACACACCGGGGACAGTGGGGATGTCCCCAGGCCCA
Source organism: Panthera leo (assembly GCF_018350215.1). Classification (NCBI taxonomy): domain Eukaryota; kingdom Metazoa; phylum Chordata; class Mammalia; order Carnivora; family Felidae; genus Panthera; species Panthera leo. The sequence continues at coordinate 145,123,765 of NC_056684.1, forward strand.
ATTGTGAGCGTGCTCACCGTGAATCCAGTGTGCCCTGAGCGGGGTTCCGGGAGATCCCGAGGTGTCTTAGTGTCGGTTCTAACGCCTGGCGATCATCGTGCACTCGGGCTTCCCAGTTCCTAAGAAAAGGTGCTGGTGGTAACCTTGGCCTCCCAGCCTCCCCGATTCAGAGGAGAGAAGAGGGTGGAGGGAGGGCGGGGGAGCCTCCCAGCCAGCTGGCACGGGGTCCATTGTTATGTCAGAGCGCGTGCCCAGATGCTGGTCTTATAAACCTGCGGTGGTAATTGAATCTGGGCAGGAGTCCTTGACAGGGGTCGTTAAACGCGGGAGCAGGAATGGGCCTGGGTTTATGGCTCCCCGGCCCCACCTCCTCTCTGGGAAGGCAGGGGCCGAGTTTGTGTTGGGGCCGCCCAGGGCGGGGCATGGACACAAGGACCCCACCGCGGTGGGCGCGTGTCACAGGCCGGCTTGGGGCCCGAAGCCGCTTGCCCCCAGACCCGAGCCCCTTCACGCCGGCCCACCGCTCGGGCGGGCGGTCACTCGGCAGGCGTGCTCACGCAGCCCGGGGGCGGGCCCTGTGCTGGCACCGAGTGCCGCCTCTGATGCCCCAGAGTGGCGAGCAGGGGGGCAGCCGGTGGGATACAGATCTTCCAGAATGCCGTGAGAGTGCCGGACAGAGCTGAGCCCGGAAGGGTGGGAGCCCGGAGCCGACAGCAGAGACTTCCGGGGGCGGCCAGGCCCGCGCAGAGGCTGGAGGGCCGGGAGGCCTGCTGCCTGTGGGGAGGAGGGTGGCGCAGGCAGGGGTGTCCCGCCTGGCCCAGAGCGGTTGCGTGACGTCCCCCAGGTGGCCCAGCAAGCCCGTGGCAGTCCCCAGGTAGGAAGGCTGCAGAGACTTCGCACGCTGGCTGTGCCCCCGGGGAGGACAGGCCACTTGGCGCCGGTCCCTCACGGGGCCCCCGGTGACTACGGAGCTGCAGGGCCGGCGAGGCGGTGGGACAGCCACACGGCACACCTGGCCGGGACGAGGGACGGGGGCGGTGAGTTATTGAGAATCGCCAAAGGTGTTGAGTTAGAAGCTAATTAAAAAGCTATCTGCAGTGTGGCGCTATAAAAGTCTCGTAAAATTTCAATCTCATTTGTTCCGCTCAGCTTCCTTGGGTGCAGAACGCCCCATAAAAGGCGGCCGGCTCCCGTTGTCTGCGGGCGGCTTGCCAGGGCACGGGCGAGGGCACCCTTCCTTGTGTTCTGCGGGCTGGCACCTGGGGAGGGAGGGAGCCGTGGGGCTAAGGAGAGGGGCGGGTGTCCCGGCCTGGGGACCCCAGCAACCCTCACCTGCATCTCTTACCTGCACACGTCCCTCATCTGACGTCACAGTGTTCCCCGTCGGGGGAGGGGGGAGGTGGGAGGAGGCCTGCCGGTGCCGGACCCGGACCCGGTGTGCAGAGGCCCCCACCACGTGGGCCGGGGGGATGGAGTTGAGCTTACAGAGTGGGGGGTGGAGGGGAGGGCTCTCCCCGCGGGGCTGAGACCCAAGTAGCGGGGCAGGGGGCCTGGCCGTGGCTCTGTTACCAGTTGCCGTGTGACTACCGTGTATAACTCTGTGCCGGGCCCCGCGGCTCCGGCGTGGATGTGGGGGCGCCCCTTCCCGAACTGGGAAGAAGCCCGCGTTTGCAGGTGCTGGTCCGTCTCAGCAGGTCCCGTGGGACCCAGGCTCGGGGTGCGGGTGATCAGCTTTGGAAAAACGACTTTAGCGTTGGGATTATGGGGCTATGTGCTCTGGAACCAGGTGCTGGCTTCTGTCCTGCCCTTCCCTTTCGGCCGGGGCCTTCATCGCTCCCTGGGGAGCAGGGACATGGTGGCAGCCTCCACAGGCCACCGGGCCGTGTCTGGCCCAGAGCACGGGCTCTCTAGCTGCCGGCGAAGATGTGGACTGTGGTCCAAGAGCTCTGTGTCCTGGGGGGCACTAGCCCCCACCATACTCCAGCACCTCGGCTGAGTTTAAGGACGAGACGTAGGTGCTCAGAGGAGAACTGGGTACCGGGCCATTTGCCCTATGGCTGCAGGAGTTGGGTCTCTGAATCCCCGCTCTGTCCCCAGGAGGACAGACCTGGCCCCGAGGCCCATGGATGCTCGCACGGACCCCTGGGCCTGGCCCACCGCCTCGGGTCTCCGGAGGGGGTGAAGGCGCACGCAGGCCGCAGGGGGAGAAAAGGCGGGGCCGTGATTTGCCACCTCTTGGCTGTTCCTGCGATGCCCCCGGCTGCCCTAGAAGTGTCTGGTCATAGCACCAGAGGGCGGCGACTGGTGGTCCTGGGTCAGTTGACGGCCTGGCTCTTACCCTCACTCCTACCGAGGCTCGATGCACCTGTGAGGCAGGGACCGGGGCGCCTGGGCCTCTCTGCAGCAATGGAGGCCGCGGCAGGGGCGGGGGCGATGGCCGGCGCCTGGGGCTTGCTGGACCCCCACGGCCCAGCCCTGAGCTCTGCACACCGAGTGAAGGAGCCGGCGACAGCGGGGCCGGGAGTGTGGGGTGTGATAACCGGAGCCAGGTGGACCGGGGCAGCAGGTGGAGGGGCGGGGCCTGCGGGCTGTCCTTCGACACCCCCTCAGCACAAATCAGGCCCGATTTCTGCGGCCTGGGAGGCCAGTGAGTGCAGCGAGAGGCCGGGGTCTTTGTCTTCCGGCTGGGAGGCATGGATTGATTCTCTATTTCGGAGCAGCAGACGAGGGAGGAGATTGAGAAAGAGCCACATCGGGAGAAGCCTCTCTCCTCGGCACGCTGTCCTGGACAGGGGGGCGGTCGGCCTGTCCCCAGCCACCGAGGCTGTTGGGAGGTCCGGCTGGAGGCCTGAGCGGGCTGCATGGCCGGGAGAGCAGGGCAGCGGCCCCGAGCCGGGCTACGGTGACTGGTGGGGTTCCGGGAGGGGCATGAGTGCCAGGACAGGAGGCAGAATCGACACCGTATGGGCCTCTGGGACCCACACAGCAGGTGACAGGCCCGGACAGACCCACACAGGAGCTGCTGCGCGGGCAGAGGCGTCCCTGCTGCAGCGGCGAATGAAACCGCCATCCCGGTACCTGATCCAGAATTGAGGCCCGCTGCTGCTGGCCCATCCCAGTGGGTCCTCCGGGCTGGGGGCTGCTGTCTTTTGTGGGGACACTGAGGGCCTCCGTCCTGCCAGCGCGGACTCTGCACCCCGTGGAGGGAAGGAAGAGCACGGGGGGCCGGGAAACGGCCCCCCAACTGCAGGACAGTGGCGAGTGTGGGCAGGGCCATGCCGCCTGAGCAGAGGGCCTCAAGGGCTTAGCGGCCTCTCCAGAGACACCCCAGACCGGCTGCACGGAAAGCAGAGGCAGCAGCGAACCTTTGTGGCGCAAGCCAGCCACGGAAAGACAAAGCTGCGTGCATGCAAGTGCGAGTGCGTGGAGAATGTTCTAGAATAAACGCGGTCACCCCGGGGAGGCCACTTGGACGGAGGGTGGGGGACAAGAGGGCTTCTCTGTTCGGTCTGAATTTCATGATCCGTGTTTATTCACAAATCACTTGCATGATTAAAAAAACCCCAAACTGGAACAGATTACATGGGAGCTTGGGGACACGAAACTGTCAGGCAGAAGGAAGGCGGTGTGGCGGCGTGGCCCGGCTGGCCCCCTCGGCTGGGAAGGGCCCGGTGCCCTCCGGCCTCCCCGCCGGCTCCCTTGCCTGGGCCCTCTGCCGCCCGCCCCGCCAGGCCAGGCGCACAGCGGGACACGGGGCACGCCAGCTGGGTGCCGGGGGCATGTGGCCCGTCCCAGCGGAGCTTCTCCGTGGTCCGGGCCCTCTGCTCGGCTCTGACCCTGTGGCCACTGGGACCCCGGGCTGGGGACCCTTGATTTCTGCTTTGGGAAGAGGATGTAGTCTGGACAGGAAGTCTGGGGTGGGTGGCCCGGGTGGCTGAAAACCCGGCCCCGCTGACCTCAGCCTTCAGGTGGTCCGGGCTCACCGTCTCGTGGCCCAAGATCCCCCACGGCCCCCGGCGGCTGCCCCAGCGGGAAGGAGAGCGGGAATTTCCCACAGGCCCGGGAGACCCCCTTCGGCCCACTGCCAGAACTTCCTGCGTCCGGTGCCCATCCCAGACCCGTACAAGAAAGGGACACGGTGAGTACCCACCGTGTGGGGGGCAGGGCTGCCCCTCCCGCACCCGAACCCGCTTCCGTCTTTGGCGATGTGATGGTCCGCGAGCCGATGACTGTCCGTTCCTGCTGCATTCTTCCGTCGACGGGCGCTTGGGCTCTTTCCGTACTTTGGCCGTTGTCGAAAGGGCTGCTATAAACCCGGGGGTGCGGTGCCCCTTCGAAACAGCGCCTGTGTCCCTTGGGCAAATACCTGGTGGTGCAGCTGCTGGGTCGTAGGGTAGATCTATTTTTGGTTTTTTGAGGACGCTCTGCGCTGTCCTCCAGATGTGCCGCGCCGATGTGCGTTCCCACGACGGAGGTGCTTTGAAGGAGCGGCACGCCTTCCCGGGTGACCCGGCGAAGGAGCTGCATTGCGACCTGCATTTCATCAAGCTGGAAAAATCCGGTCGGCGCGAGGAAAAGGGTCGGGCCCGCGAGTCGCCCACCACGAACTCTTTGGCGCCAAGAGCTTCTGGAAGTTTCCCACACGCGTGTCCCTCTTGTTCGGGCCGCGTTTATTCCGCGGGTGGAGAGCGGGCGACATTCTGCTTTTAAGTCGTGCCCGTCTTCCATCCTCACGGACCCGCGCCGGAAACGACGTCCGACGCTTCGTCGAGGTTGTATTGTTTGGACGCACCCCTCACTCTGCCGTTTCCCGGCCGCCCCGCCCGTGCTGGCTGCTCTCGGTCCCCTCCCCAAACACGTGGCCCGGCGTCCCCTGCGGTGGCCTGCAGGAGAGTGGGTGGCCTGCGAGGGTCGGGGTCGGGGGCTGGGGGGCCTGTGTCCCCCAGGTTGAGCCAGGTGTCTGGGGGGGACGTCCAAGTGACCATCACCATGAGGTGGGGGCCGGGGCTCTGAAAGGTCAGGGAAGGGGCTACGGGGCCTCTCTGAGAGACACATGCGCTACTAAGGGGTGGGGGGCTTTCCTGCCATGTGGCCCGTCCGAGTGCCCCTCATGCCAGGCGGCTGGGGGACAGCCAGGGCCACGATGACGGGGGCACCCCGCAGATGGCACCCCGGATCTAAAGACCCTGCCGAAGCCGAGCCTTGGTCTCCAGTCTGGAGGCAGATGTAAAGCCACATTTGGGGGCTCCTTCCCGCCCCCCCATCACCAGGACAATTGAGGGGTGTGCCTGTGGGTCCTGGGGGCTGCTTGGGCTCTTTCTGGTGGGCCCTGGTGCTGGGGGGCAGCCCCACGGTCCCACTCCAGCTCGCTCTGGTCGGGGCCCCAGGGACATCACACAGACCACCGTGCCCGTGTGAACACCCCCCCTTTCCCGCATGGTGCCCAGCCTTGTGTCATCCTGATACCCAATTCTTTTAATTACTGGTCACAGTGTTTACCCAGAGCCTTTACAGACGGTCCCCACTGGGCTGGGCCTCATCACACACCCACAGCGTAGGGAGAGGCCCGGCCTCCAGCCTGGCCGAGGGCTGCGCGTCCAGGCGGCACGGCCCCACCGTCCTCCAGCCCCGTCCGGCGCCCTGCAGGCCCCCTGGATGGCTGGAGCCGGCCGGGGTGGTGACGGACGTCCCAGGACTCCAGTCGGTGCAGAGTCCCCTGCCCACGCCTCCGTCTGTGTGCGGAGCCCCGCTCGCTGGGGACAGGCAGCGCTGGCGCAATTTGGCCCAGCGCCCAGGACGTAGTCAGTGCTCAGTAAATCGCAGGCGAGTAAATCACCGCCTGCGGGCTGCCTCAGACACCACAAGCGAGCCCCACGGCTCGGGGACGACTTGGCCTCCGCGGTCCCTCTCCTCCCTGGGGGGCTCCTCCAACTGGCTGGCGTCTTCGGCAGGGTGATTTGAGATGGGCATCTGGGTAGAAGGAGCCAAGAAGGACCGGATGGAGGGGCACGGGGCGTGGAGGGGGGAGGGGAGAGGAAGGGGGAGGGGAGGGGAGGACAGGGAGGGGCCTGGGAGGTCTTGAGCCGAGGTAGGAAGAGCTCCCCTCTCTGTCCTCCAGGGCCCAGAGGCCACTCTCCTTCCAGCGTCTTCTCTGGAGGGGGATGGGCTTTGCCCCTTGAAGCGATGTTCGTAGCAAGGGGCTGTGTGCTGCCCCCAGCAACCCTGGCTTTATGGACAACCTTCTCGATGAGCCAGAGGAAGCACCCATTTCTGTGATATCCCGGGGATCCCGGGAGAACGTCCCTGACAGGCATTTCCTACCTGGCATCCCTGTGTCCCACCAGGTGCCAGGCCAGTGGTCAGAGGTCACAGGACGCTGAGCCCCCAGCTAGACAATTTCCTGTCCAGGGTGCAGTGTCCCGGGCCAACTCAGGGCCCCCTGAGGGGCCAGCTCCCGCTCTCTGGGTCTTTGGGGAGAGTGGCCCCCCTTGCTCTGTCCTGCAGTCAGACCCTCACGGCCCCCGTGTGCCTGTCAGGGAGGCTCTCCTTGAGAATGTCGTCCACAGGCACCGACGGCACCTGGGAAGTCACTTCTCTGCCTCCTCGGAGGCTCTGGGCGGGAGGGGTGGGTGCTGGGGGCTGGGCAGGGCCCTGCGGTGAGGGGGGACTGGGGCGGGGTCCCCCTCGGCCCTGCACAGAGTGTCAGACTTTCTCCCAGACTTTCACGATCATCTCTGTCTGAAAATGGGCTTTTGTTCTCCCTGGCATCTGTGGGTTTTGATGGATTCTGAAACATTTAATAAATATTTGCCTTCCCGTTTCAAAACGTTCTGTGTTCCTTTTAGACTTCCTTATGGAAAGACGTGGGGATATTTTCACCTTGGCTCCCTGGCAGCCGATGAATCAGGGGGCGCAGCATGGGCGTCTTGGATCCCCGACCCCAGGCCGGGATCAGGGTTGAGGACCAGAGCTGAGACTCAGTTCTCTGAGGTGTGGAGCAGCCAGGCCTGGGGCCGGGAGGGAAAGACCACCCCGTGCTTTATGGGGGTCCTTTTAGCAGAAAGTGAGCTGGGGGGGGCATAACACAGGGGCTGGTGCGTGAGGGTCACAGTTCTGCAGAAACCCCAGCCTGAGGGGGGGGTGAGTGCGGAGAGCAGACAGGCGGAGAGGACCTCCTCAGAGGCAGGATGGCACCTGCCATCTGAGGTGGGACCCAGCAGCACGGGACTCAAGTTTGAATCTAGAGCCTGTTTGCTCAGCTCTAAACAGCCCGGAGAAGAATCTGGCACCACGAGGGTTCAGTGCTTGGCACGCTGGGGCTTAGCAGATGCTCGGGGAAGCTGGCTGTCACAGAACATCATCAGCTATTGTCACCTCCCTGGGCGAGTCCCGGGGGATGGCTGTTCATGCCTCTACAGCCTCGGGTCCAGGCCCCCGAGATGACTGGGGAGGATCCTGGGCTGGTCCCGCCACACCCCCGGGGCTTCCGGCCCCCTCTGTCCCTGCGATGTCTCCCCCCCCCCCCCAGCCCCGCAGCAAAGGCAGCTTCCACTATGAGCTTCCACTCACTCGGTGGCCTGGGCCGGGTGTCCCCGGAGGGGCGTGGGGGCAGCGGAGCCGTGCTCGCCCTGTGGGAAGGGGACGCCTCCCTGCAGCTCACTATCCAGTCTCTGCAGCCACATCTGGTCGCGATGGGCGTGTCCCCCAGGAGCGCCTGTCTCTCACACCACAGCAAATAAGGCTGCAGGGGGGCCCTGCTGAGTCTGGGGGCACCAGGCTGTGGAGGGCACTTCGCGGAGACCTTGGAGTACTTCGGGGCAGCACCCGGCACGGCTCTGTCCGTCATCCAGTGTCTCCAGGACTCATGCCAGGAGCCCTGCTGCTGTCCTGGGGAGTATCAAGGAAGAAGATCATCTGAGCACGGCGGCCGGGACATTCTGCACGGCGGGACACAACCCAGTGGCAGGGACAGGGTCAGGGAGGAGTAAGCCGCATGTTTTGGAGAAGCAGGAGGGGTGTTGTGCTATGACTCATTTTATGTGTCACCTTGACTGGGTCACGGAGTGCCCCGATATTTGGTCGAATATTACTCTGAGCGTGTCTATGAGGGTATTTCCGGATGAGATTTGCATTTAAGCTCGTAGCAAAGCAGAGGGCCTCCTCCATGCGGGTGGGCCTCGTCCACTCAGTCGAAGGGCAGGATGGACCAGAAAGGCGACCCTCCCCAGAGGAAGAGGAGTTCTCGTGCCTGACGGCCTTTGAACCGGGACATCCGCTTTTTCCTGCCTTTGGGTTGTGGATGGCAGATTGTGGGGACCTCGCAGCCTCCAGAGCGGTGAGAGTCGGTCCCGCGTAACCGTCTCTCTGTGCGCACGCGTCCTGTCCGTTCTGTTTCTCGGGGCGCCCGGCTGGCGGAGGCACCAACGAGCAGCAAACCCCGGCTCCTAGTGGGAGCTGAGGCTCGTTCTATGGGAGGTGTAGGGTCCGGGGTGAAGAGGGCCACCCCGCTTTTCCCACTGGGCCTGCCACGCGGAGCTCGATTGCCAGAGGAGCCTTGAGGATGACCCAGGTTAGAGGAGGGCGCCTCCCTGGGTGGTCCCACTGGCCGCAGGCTGGGGGAGATGTTCGCAGTCATCTGGGAGAGCCGCAGGTGAGGGAGGGGCTGCCCCAGAGCCAGGCCGTGCCGGGGGCAGGGGTGGTCTGGGCCCCGCCGAGCCCCCTCCGAGCCAGGTATACTGGGAGCGGCTGCTCTGGGGCAGGGGGAGGGCACGTGGGGCGCACGCACAGAAGGGCCCTTCACAGACTCTGTGGTCACGGGTCATTTCTGGAACCCAGACCCGGGGGGCACCAGGCTCAGGGATGACGCGGGCACGGATGAAAGGTGCACGTAGCGAGGCAGGGCCGCCGAGCCCCTGGTTCCCTGGCACACAGAGTGCACCCCCCCTCCCCCACCCTGCGCCCGGCAGGAGGCTGTCCTCACTCATCTTGTAAATCTCACCATTTACAGCTATTGACGGGCATGCATGGGGCCCATCGACCCCTGGGCAGCGTGTGCGCACGGCCAGGCCGCCGCCAGCATGACAAATTGGCAGATCACCGGCCATGCTCTCGGACGAGCGACTGTTTCCGCGAAAATGAGAAGTAATGATCAGGACCGGAAGCAGATTATCAGGAAAGACTCCAGCGATTTTGCAGGCCGTTCTGGCTCTTGTAACAATCGGGGCCTCCCGGTTCTGGCGCCATCAATGTCCCCGACGAGACGTGCGGGTGCAAGGGTGGGGGCAGGGCAGGGACGCGGTGGGACGGGCGCTGGCGTGGCGCCCCGGTGGGCCGGGGGCGGGGGCCCCTTAGGGACATGAGCCGGGCTCGGAGACGTGGGGACATCGGTGTGGCCGACCCCCCGGGAGAGGTGGCCATTCCTAGAGTTGAGGCCCACTTGCCCACAGCCTCCCTGAAGCCCTGGGCCCAGCATCAGACGGAAGGAGGTTCAGGGACGGGTTCTCCGGCCCCCAGGCTGCCGACGGCCACGCTCGGGTCGCGGCCCGGGGTCCCCCATGGAGGCCGTGTGGAGGCTCCGTGTTCCCGGAGCCCCACGGGCCAGCTGTGACTTGAGGCCCAGAATCTGCCGTTGCAAGGACTCAAGAGGCCGGGGGCGGCCCGGGTGCAGGAGCCCCGAGGGGTCTCCGCTTGTGCGGCTGAGACACAGCCACTGAGGGGTTAAAGCAGGAAGCGGCTTGCAGAGCCGTGCTAAGAAATGATGTTCTGCTGTTTGACGTCATTTTAATTCCATTTCAAGGGCATTTAATCTCATTTGCCCGATGACTGATCCCTGGCTGTGGATGAATTAACACGCGGCCCCTCCTTGGAGGGGAAGCAGGACCCTTTTAACGGAGACATAGCGTCATCGTGTCCTGCTCTGCCTTGCGGGTGGCCACAGGGGCGGGGGTGGTGGTGAGGGCCTGACCCTTGGGTTTGGCATTTACTCAGCCCTCGGAACATTCCAGAAGGGTGCGGGCCTGCCGTCTCTCCTTGCCTCATGCCACTGGGTGGGATACTCCTATTCCTAAGGCCCGGGACAAAGGCCCGGCCCGTGCTTTGAGGCAGGTTCGGGGTCTGGGTGATGGCACGTGACGGTGTCTGGGGGGCAGGCGGTGTGGCCCTTTGGGCTCTGAAACCTGGGCTGGAAGGGGAACCAGGTGCCCTCAGAGCCTGTGGCTCCTTGCTGCCTGAACTGGAGGAAAAAGGCTGCTTTGTTTGGGGGTCACGTGTCTCTCTGTCCATTCACATCCCCTGGAGGTCTTGGGGAGCAGGTGAGGTCACAGCTAGGGAGGAGAGCGGTGCCCGTAGGGGACGTGACTTCTGGTGACATTCCCCCCTGCACCCACATGTGGCTTCCCTCCTACTGGCAGCTCCATTTTCCAGAAATTTCTGCTTACTCTGGTCTGGACTTCGCTGAGCTTTGGGGACTTGAGGGTGCGGCTGTGTCCAGGCTTGGGGCAGTGGGATCCGCGTGAAGACCGTTCGCCCCGCCACGCAGGACTCCGGGGCGCCATTTGCACAGAAGGGCTCCCTCTGGGCCGTGGAGGGGTGCAGGGGCGGGTGGCTGGGGCAGGCGGGCTGTGCCGGGCTCTCCGTGTGGCCTGGCAGCGGCCGTGGCCTCAACACCCAGTGCCCAGTGAGGGCTCAGGACATTTGCTCCCAGTCGGGATGACTGTCCTTACACCTGGATGCCCAGACGTCTGACCCCGGGGACTGGGGGACAGTGTGGCCCGCAGGCTGCAGGTGCAGGGACATTGGGTTGTATTCAGAAGGGTGGATCTTAATATTTCAGACCCCGCAGACATGGCCATTGGGACTGACATTAGGGTTGGCCTCAAGCATCCATCACCCTGGGGATGCCCCGGGCCGTCACGATGTCACCCTTCCCTGCTGTGGCCTTAGGGAGGCGAGGCCTGAACAAGGCAGGCAGGCTGGCTCTGGTGTGTGGGAAAAGGAAGCCAGTCGGGCTCCGTGGGAACGAGGGAGCTCATGGTTCGTGGGTGCTCTCAGCCAGCGCCCCTACTTGAGACTGAAGCCAGCCGGAGATGTCTGTGTCTGTCATTCATCCCCCAACCCTCTCCCCCTTCCCTCACCCCTTCCTCCCTCCCTCCCTTCCTTCCTTCCTTCTTCCTTCCCTCCCTGCCCTTCCTTCTTTCTTTACTGTCCTTCCTTATATCCACCACGCATCCACCCACCGACCAATCCATCCATCCATCCGTCCGTCCTTCCGTCCCTCCATCCGTCCGTCCATCCGTCCACCCATCCACCCATCCATCCACGTGAGAATTCAGTGTCCATAGCATCCTGAGTTTTGTGACAGAGGGTAGTTTTGGGTGAAGGCTGGGATGTGGCAGCTCAGAGGAGGCCCTGCTGCTCGCTAGCTAACAATAATTCCTTTCATTTTTTTAAGTTTATTTATTTTGAGAGAGAGAGAGAGAGAGAGCACGAGCAGGAGAGGGGCAGAGAGAGAGAGAGAGAGAGAGAGAGAGAGAATCCCAAGCAGGCCCCATGTTGTCAGCGCAGAGCCCGACTCAAGGCTCCACCCCACAAACCGTGGGATCACGACCTGAGCTGAAATCAAGAGTCGGATGCTCAACTGACTGAGCCCCCCAGGCGCCCCAATAATGTTCCTTTCAAACAAAGCCACCCACAGAATGAATCATTGGACCCGGTATAATGTCAGCCCTTTGTATGACCTTTCAGGAGGGTGAGATTTATCAAGTAAACAATAATCTTTGCCAGACCCCCAATCTGGGTCTGGAAACTGGTTCGTACAGCTCTAGGAATTTCCCGTAAGGCTCCTTGGAAGTTGTGACAGCCAGAGCGGGGTCCCCAGAGCAGGGAGAAGCAGGGTGGGCGGGAGCTCCGCATTCCCCGTAATTTTAACAAAAACGTTGTGCGTTGGCACAGGTGCGCGGTCGCGGAGATCCGTTAGGCCACAGCGTGCAAAGTTCAGAGAGTGAGTTGCCTCCCCAGCTGTGCTCACGTTTCAACCGTGTGACCTCGGGCCAGTGACTTGACCTCTCTGAGCCTCAGCTTTCTCCTCAGCAAACTGCAGAAGCTAATTCTAGCTGGCAGGTGGCTGGGCCCGACAGGTGCTCATACACGGTGGCTGTTAAGGGCCCTCTCCCTCCTAGACCCTGCTCTGGGGCCACGCCCTCCGTGTCCTGTCCGGAGAGAGGGCGCACCAGCTATCATGCGTCACTTGTCCCCTGGCAGGTCCCAGCCCACCCCCCACCCCGTCCAGACTGCCAGCCGGAGGCTGGGAGGGGAGCTGGCTCTCCGTTATTGGATTATCTCATTTGCAAACAATAAATGTCAACAGCAGGGGACCTTGTCAGACTCCCCTTCCAGGATGCAAATGTAGCCTTTATCTGTCTCTGCCCTTTATTAAAACAACCACAGAGCCACGCGGATAAACAAGACAATTAAATGTAAATGATGTCACCTCCCTCCTTCGTTCCCATTAATGAGGCGCCCAGGCCCTGGCAGGAGATGGCGGGAAGCCGGAGATGCCGAATCCGATTAAAACGCAACCAAGAGGCAACACTGACCTTTCGCTTTTAACGACTGACCCGGTGCCCGGAGCTGGTGTGACAGCTGGGACCGGCCCTAGCTGATTTTTACAGCCATCACATTTCAGTAGAGAATATTCGCTGTGTCCCCATAACGGGCTGCCCTTCGGTGCAGATCGGGCTCCACGGACAGGGCTCCCCCGGCCCCCCGCCCAGCGCCGCTCCCGGGGGACAGGCCGCGGGCCGTGGGGATGTCGGGAAGAAGTGGGGGACGGGTGGGACAGGGCACGTCCCAAGTACTGGCCAGGCCGCAAGGACCACACAAGGCAGATCCTGTCCCGGGTCCTCGGCAGGGGGACGGTGCCACCCAGCATCGATGTCACCCGCACTGCCATCGCCGCAGCCGGTAACGGGGCCACCTCTGCGGTTCTCTATTACTGTCACCTGCACCGTAACCACTGTCATCATTCCCACTCCTGCTATTCCTACCGTCACCGCCTCCACCTCTATTTCCGGGGTGGCCGCAGTGACGTGACGGTCTTCCGCAGCTGGCCGGCTGCGGCCTTCTGGGGCCGGCACACTTCGCAGTCCGCTTTACAGAGGGCGCGGCCGCACCCCGGGCATCAGGGGCCCGAAAAGGACAGAGGTCTGACCCCGCTCTTGCGGGGAGCCCGGTGCCCTGGGACGCGGGCGCTGGGAGCAGCTGAGCTCTCGGTCCAGATGCGGCCCGCGGGGCAGAGAGAGGCCCTGCTGGGAGGTGCCCCATCCTGGGGGCCGGCCCCAGAGGCCCCGGGGGTCGGGGATGGGGGGAGGTCTGCGCAGGGGTAGCTCCTCTTTGCCGGGCAGAGGCTCATGGCGGACCCCGAACCGACGTCTGGAAAGTCCAAACACGAACGCTTTCTAGCAGATGTTGCCACGACGTCCGAGGCGCTAATTTTCTGCCCCGTGTAACCTGTCCCCGGGGACCTGCAGGCTCAGGACCTGCTCGACAGGGAGAAGGAGGCCTGGGCTGCCACCCGGCAGAAAGCGGGGACTCCTGGCGCAGGATTCTGTGGTCCACACCGCCTGCACCAGCAAGGTGAGTGAGTGCTGGGGACAGCCTCCCCCAAACCTCTAACAGGACCCTGGGCCGCAGCGGGTCTGTTTCCCGGGGCAAAATCAGCACTGGGGTCTCTGTGGGTGTGGGGGGCAAGGGGAGCAGGCAGCGTGTCCCCAGGGGGACCACGTTCTTCCCTGCCTGCCTCCCTCTCGTCCCAAACCCACCCGCACTGAGAGCTGGCGCCCTGCCGTGCCGGCCTGGTCCAGGGCCAGGCCGAGGGAAGGTTCTGGTTAACAGTCCAGACTCTGGACCCGGATATCTGAGCCCAGACGCTGGGTGACCCCAGAGCCCTGCTCTGCCTCGTGCCAGCTGTGTGACCTGACCTGAGGCACATCACTTAACCTCTCTGGGCTTCCGTGGACTCTTGTAAGGTGGGAGAGAGGGCGGCGTCCTCCCGCCAGAGGTCTGTGTGAGGGTCGTGTGCTCCGCCACCCTCCCCTCCCCCCACCCCCCGCCCTGCACGCACATGCGCTCCGCAGTACGACAAGGCAACAGCAAGTGTTCATGTTACTTTTACATTATTGCGGACAAATGCGCCAGAATTTAAATAACTCTGGCATTAAATATGCAGTCAATTAAGCCCTCCCAGTGGTCCAGAAACACTCCGGGAGCACCAGGGAGAGGCAGTTCTGTGTACTGTCAGGTGTGGCTAATGAGGAAGCTGGACCTGGGCTTCTGGAACCTTCTGTACCTCCAGGAGGGCCGTCTGTGTCCTCCTGTCCCGCAGCCTACACCGCGGCCCCAGGCTCGTGAGCCCTCCGGGCGGGGAGGGCGGCTGTGGTTCATCCCAGTGCCTGTCCCTTAGCCGGCTGGCCGGCCAAGCTCAGCCCGAGGCCGGGAGGGCGGGCTTGGCGGAGGGGAGGCTGCAGGCCGTTGCTGGGGCGTCTGGGGGAGAGCCGGGAGAGCCGTGTGGGGTGGACCAGGACCAGGAGCAGGAGCAGGACCCGGGGCAGAGCCTCTGGGCCCCTAGGGTCCTCGGGCTCTCCACCACCCCAGGCTCTGGAAGAGATGCCGTCTTCAGGTGTGGGGCACGTGGAGATCGGCGGTACTTTGCGGGAACGCAGTTTTGCACCAGACTTCTGGCTGTTGGTCCAAACAGCGGGGCTGGCCCTGCCGGGACAGGGGGTGCTGGGCAGTGGCTTGTCGTCATGTGACCGTGCTCGGCACCGGGAGGAGGGCGAGTGGCACCGCACCCCAAATACCCTGTGGGTCTAAAACGGGCGGGGGGCCTTCTCGGGACCTCCCCTGGTGTGACAGTCTCTTATGGTGGCCACGGCGAGGGACTGCAGACTGGGGGGCCGACGAGGATGGAAGGCTGGCCTCTCTGGGTTCCGGAAGCTGGAAGTCCAAGGTCAGTGTGCCGCAGGGCCGGCTCCTTCTGGAGGCTCTGGGGGGACCTGTCCCATCATCGCTGGGGGCTCCTGGGGCTCCGGCTCTCAGATGCCTCACTGCCGTCTCTGCCTCCACGTACGGCCCTCGCGCCGAGGAGGCCACTCCTCCAGGCTTCTGAGGTGCTGGCGTTAGGACTCCAGTGTGTGAGGGGACCAGCCGGGGACCCGGCTGAGCACTTGATGCCTGAGAAGCAGCCTAGAACCCAGGGGCTGGCCCTGCAGGGGCTGCGGAGTGGGAGGCGGGGTGCCCCCCCCCGCCAAGGGCTGCCATCTGGGTCTTGCCGCACCCCACGCTGGGCCCTGATGGGGACTCAGGCTGCCGCGGCTCCTGGCTGGAGGCCGAGGCTGGAGAGTCCCGTCCAGCCCCGCGGCCAGTCTTGGGCCACGCGAGGGTGATGGGGACGCGCGGCTGAAGGAATGGGCACAGCGAGGGAGGCGTCGACCCGGGCAGGGCCCCCAAAGCTGCCCCCGCCCAGAGTGGCCATGCTGGGCCGCCCGGTGCCCGGAGAAAAACAGCCCTGGCCCAAGCAGGGTCACCTCCCAGCTCGGCCTCAGGCTGGGACCCCTCAGGGCACCTCTCCAAGCCCCTCCCCCCACCCACTGGGCGGGGGAGGGTCTGCCTGCCCAGCCTGCACCACAGAAACCCCTCCTCACCCTCCCCTCCGAACTCGACTTTCTGGGCACTCTGCGGGCCAAGGGGACCTAAGCACCCCAGCAGGCTGGGCACTCACATTCACGTGGGTGATCTGTCCACGGCATTGTCAGCCTTTGCCCCCGCGTTCCCGCGGCCCCCTTCCTGCCAGGTCCCCACACTGAGACCCCATGGGAGGCTGACGTTTGCCTGAAGGTTAGAAGATCCCTCCTGCCTTGGGTCCCCTTCCCTGTCACTGGCTTAGATAAGACTCATGGATGCCCCACCTTAACCCAGGACAAGCCAGCCGCGTTCTCAAGTTCAGAGGCCACTCCTCCAGGCTCTGTGGCTGGAGCCTGCCCGTGGGTGTCACCGTCCCAGGGACCGCGGGTGGGGGTCTCGACCGATTCCTGTGCCCCCGGCTGCCTGTCCCAGGGGCTAGCTTACATGTGCCCTCCCCAGAGGAGCCTCTTTTGTCCCACACCGCCCCCAGTGCGCATCTTTGGAGCTGCCCCCCCCCCCCAACCGGTTTGGCTGGGACCACGGAAGGACCACGGAAGGCTGGGATGGGAGGAGGGCTCTTCGGGTGCCAAGGTGAAGGAGCGTGAGCCCCGGGCTGGTGTTGAATGCAAGGGCTTGGGGCTGGGCCTGGTAGCACAGGGAGACCCCAGCCCACCCCGGAGGGGACACCTGGCCTTTGCCCGCTCAGGTAACCGGGTGCTTCCGGCTGCACTGGGGGGGGGGGGGGGCGGTCACTTCCTTTTTAATTTGATTTATTTTTATTTATTTTTTTAGGTTTATTTTTTGAGAAAGAGGGCAAGCAGAGGAGGGGCAGAGACAGAGAGAGAAACAGCGAGAGGGAGAATCCCAAGCGGACAGAGCCGCCAAAGCGCTCAGCAGGGCGTCTGCACCCCTGGGTTTGGTGGGGACACAGGGCCGTGAGTAGCTGTTTGGGTGCAGCTGCGGAGACCTGCTCCTGCCCGCGGGAGGGGCTGCCTGGGGGGCTGGGGAGGGTGGTGTCCACGGGGAGCAGCTGTGCCCGAATCTCAGAGGGCACAGGCCTCCACCAGGGCCTCCCATCCGCCCCTCGTTTTACAAAAGGCCGGCGTGCGTTTGGTCCCGTCAGTCACGGAGGCCGGGGTTTGCACACCCGCGTGGGGTTGCTGGCTCAGACCCCCGGGGTTCCCGCCTGGTGGTGCCATCTGTGGGCGCCCCTGCAAGAGGGGAGACCGCCCGCCCCCGCGCCCCACGGGGATGGCAGGGGCGGCCCAGAACGGTCCGGGTCAGCGCCCCCGAGTCTGGGTTCCTCAGAAGCAGATCCTTGACAGGCTTCCTGCAAGGAGGACTTAGGAAGAAGGTTCTGGAAGCTCCTGTAGGGAGAGAGCGGAGGTAGGTGGGCGGGGGGAGGCCCAGCAGAAGAGTGGCCCCCAGGAGGTCCAGGGAGCATAACCCAAGGGGGCGTCAGCCTCCGAGTGTCCTGGAGAGAAAGAGGCCAATTTGCTGGCGGACTGAGACCACACCCTCCAGGGCCTGTCCTGGAGCGCCCCAGCCGGGACCCCTGGGCACACGAATGCCCCCGGGGGTCCGCAGTTTGCTCATGCTCTGAAGGGGGGCTGTGACCAGGGCTCCCCAGGGAGTCTGCGAGGCCAGGACCCGATGAGAGTTTGGGGGCTGCACCGTGTGACCCACAGCGGATGGAATGTGTCTCAGAGGGCACACAGGGGGCCACGGGGCCCGAGATGGGGAGGTCAAGGCTGGAGCCCCACCCCCGGCACGCCTGGAGGCCTGAGCGGGACAGGGTGGGGCGAGGAAGCTGTTCCCCGCACCCTGGGGGACCTGTCCTGGCGGCCCCTGGACACGGACCCCGCAGATACCCCTGGCCTGGCACCTCGTTTTTCCACTTTGGCCCCTCCCTGGCTTCCTGGCCCCCCCCGCCCACCTCCTCCCGCCCTTCCTCGGGCCTATCAGGGCCGGGTCTGTTTATCCAGCTGGAGCCGGAGGAAACGGCCCCCACGCAGCCATTAATCAGGGGCGGACACTGGAAATTGCCCGAATGCTGGGGATTGCTCTGGGGAGAAACACAGGTGGGGAGGCCAGGGCGCACGGACTGTGGCACTTCCGATGGCCGCGGGCACGGCCCCGGGGCCCGGGCTGATGAGTGGGGTCCTGGACGTGCTGCCCTCTCACCCCGCTCCCGGGCCAACCTTTCCAGAGCGGCGCCCCCTGTGTGCTCCAGAGGGACCCCGGCAGGTGGGTGGGGCCGGGAGCAGCCCCTGGAGGGTGAGCAGGGGGGCAGCAGCACCTCCGAGGGTGCAGGTTTGCTGGGGTGTTAATGGGAGTTGGCCAAGTCTGGGGGGGACCGCCTTGGGGCGGTTCTGCTCTGAGCAGGGGGACCCTCAAGTACGGGCCCAGGGACTGACCCGTGGTCCAGGGCTCAGGGCAAGCCTCCAGCGAAGCAACAGAACCTGGTCCCCTGGCATGAGGGCACCTGGGAGTCACACAGCGGACAGGACCCCACAGCCATGCAGGCCACATCCTGACACGTGCTGGCCTGTGTGCCTCCCGGGACAGGCTCTTGTTTCCTGATGAGGAGACGGACAGGGGCCAGAGAGCAGCGTCCCCAGGCGGCCAGCCACAGCCCGTTGGCCGCGCACCAAACGGGGGCAGAGGGCTGATGGGCTGGATCCTGGGGAGGGACACCAGGCACTGCCGGCCTGCGACCCCCCCCACCCCCCACCCCGCAGGGCTGTAGGCGTGACTGCGGCCGGCCAGCCTCCGCAAAGTCCAAAGGTCTGCTCAGTCCCAGCACAATCAGAACCCCTACCCTCGAGGCACCTCAGAGAGGCAGAAACCGTCAGCACTAATTGTCGATTCTGTAAATTAGACAGTAAAGACAGATGTTCTGAGTGTTGGAAAAACACCGTCAAATAATCGGGTTATTCTCATAAGAGGAGAGGCCATTTGCTACCTGTCAAATGGCATCCTGCACCTGCTTGGTTGGGTAGAGGCCGTCTGGGGAGGGCCCCAGAACCCTCCAGGCCCCCAACATCTGGGGACGCACTCAGTGGATGTGGGGACCCTCACCACCGGCCAGAGAGGCCTGGGCTTCCCTGCAGCCCGCATGTACTTGCTCAGTGTCCCCCACCAGGTGGGCCTCCCTTGAGTCCCCACCTGGGCTGTGGTCCTGCGGCCCCCTTGCCTGGGGCTCTTGGTCCCCCTGTGCTCCCTCTGCCCCTGGAGACCCCACTGACACTATGCCTCTCTGGGGAAGGCCTCTCGCCCTCCTAGAGGTCCCGCGGCCTGGGCGGGGCGGTGGGGGGACAGGTGGGTTGTCAGGGGCCATGTCTGCCCTCTCTATGGCCTTAGTCCACCCCATACAGAGTGTTCCCACCCCCCCCCCCCAAGGTGGGAAATGCAGCTATAGGTGAGAAGGTGCCTGACCCAGGGGCTTTGTGCTTCCTGCTGGGGTCACCACGGGGCCCGCAGCAGCCCCTGTCCCCAAGGTGCGGCCACAGTGTGCTCCAGGGGCGCCCTGCCGTGCTCAGGCAGCCTGGGGACAGGGAGCTTATGCTCTCCTGGGGCTGCTGCGACGTGTGCCTGGCCCCCTGCACCTGTCCTGGGAGCCGTCCCGGGCACGAGAGGGGCTGGGTGAGGCGTGAGGGGCTGCACCGTGGCCGAGGCGCCCCCGCCAGCTCCACCAGCCCCAGGGAGCTGCGTCCTGGCTACTTGGCAGCTCTGGTGTCGGCTGTGGGCGTGGGGTGAGGGCAGCGTGGGCATGGCCGTGGCTTTCATCCCTCCACGTGACACAGCTCCACAGGAAGCTTCTGGGCCCAGCAGCCCTGTGTGATTCGTGGGAGGGAGAGTGTGCAGAGGGGCAGGAAGTGACCGGGGTGCCCCCAGGTCTGTCTGTCCTCAGGGTAACAAACCACCCCAAAGCCATCTCACTCAGCAGTACTAGGATGTGGCCGTGGAAGCGACTTTGGGACTGAGATGGGGCCGGGGTGGGGAGGGGGGTTAGAGTGTGCCAGGCAGAGGCACAGTGAGTGCAAAGGTCCTGAGGCGGGAGGAAGCAGGATAAGTGCCAAGGGCTAAAGGACACTGGTGTGGCTGCAGGGCAGAGGGGGCCGCGGGACAGCAAGAGGAGGCTCCGGGTGCAGGGGGCACTAAGTGAAAATGAAACACAACGTATCAAAGATTGTGGGACACAGTGAAAGCAGTGCTGGGAGGGAAATTTATCGTCAAATGCATACATCAGAAAAGAGGAAATGTCTCAAGTCAATAATATAAACTCCTGCCTCAAAAATCTAGAAAAAAGAAACGCAAACCAAGCCGAGCTAAGCAAACGAGTAGAATGAAATAAAATTGAAAACAAAAACAATAGAGAAAACCAATGAAA
The DNA here is from genome assembly GCF_018350215.1 of Panthera leo. Classification (NCBI taxonomy): domain Eukaryota; kingdom Metazoa; phylum Chordata; class Mammalia; order Carnivora; family Felidae; genus Panthera; species Panthera leo. The sequence goes on from NC_056684.1 coordinate 145,143,836, forward strand.
CAATGAGGTGTTCTTAGAAAAGATCAAGAGTATGGACAACCCTCTCGTAAGAGCAATACGGAAGAAATGAAGACACAGGTTACCAATGTCGGGGACAAAGCAGGGACATCACTACAGACTGAGGACATCAAAAGGACAATAAAGGAATGGCATGAACAACTCTACATAAATTTGACAACTTAGTTCGAAATGGACCACTTCCTAAAAAAAAACACAAACTACCACCACTCACCCAATAAGAAATGGGTCATTTGAATAGCCCTACAACTATTAAGAAAATTGAATAATAATGTAAAACTCACCAAAAAACCCCCACATCTCTAAGTCCATATGGTTTCAGTGGAGAATTGTAACAAAGAATTCAAGAATAATTGGCATCGATTCTGCAAAATCTTCTCCAGAAAACAGAAGGGGGAACCCTTCCCAATTTATTTAAACCACAGTCAGTACAAAAAAAGAAAACTGCAAACTTACATCCCTTATAAATAGAGACACAAAATCCTTAACAAAATTCTGGCGAAGAAGAGTCAGCAAAATATAAAAAGAATTATTCACCATGACCAAAGGAGATGGGAAGCTGTTCTCATATTTGAAAATCAGTCAGTGTGATCTACTGTCTTAACAGGCTAAAAGGGAAAAAATCATATGATGATATCAATCTGTGGAGAAAAATCAGTTGACAAAATTCAACACCCATTCATGATAAACTCTTAGCAAAATGGCAGTGGGGGACTTTTCTCACCTTGATGAAGAGTGTTTATAAAAAAGCTACCACTAACACTATATCTAATGTTATAACAAGTGTATAATTAGTACTAAATTTTTTCCTTCAAGGTTGGGAACAGGTCAAGGGTGTCTGCTCTTGCCACTCTGTTCAACATGGTGTTGGGGTTCTAGCCAATGCAACAAGGCAAGAATAGGAAATAAACAGCACAGGGATCTGTAAGAAAGAAGATTATCCCCGCTTGCAGGTGGCGTTACTGTTTACACAGACAACCCCGATGAATCTACAAAACACTTGCGGAACTAATATAGGAATTAGCAAGGTTGCAGTATACAAGGTAACGACCAGTTGTATTTCTATATCCTGGCAATGAACACGTGGACACTGAAATTAAAGATATACCAACATTTACAGTCACTCAAAAAGTGCAATATTTAGATGTAAATATAACAAAACATGTATAGGACTGCAAAATGCTAGTGCAAAGAGTCAAGGAAGATCTCGATAAATGGAGAGAATAACTGCGTTCGTGGGTTGGAAGATTCAACGCGGTAACAGGCGTCAATTCTCCCCAAGCTGATGTGAAGGTTTAACGCGAATCTTGTCAAAGTCTGAGCAAGATTTTTTGTGCTACAGACGAGACAATTATAAAATTATACACAGGAGCTAAAATAGCTGAAAAATTTTTGAAAAAGGAGAATTGAGGAGTCGGTCGGCCAGATTTCAGGACTTTTTAGATGGCCACTTTAATGAAGCCTGTAGCACTGGCAAAGAGACAAACGGATCGATCAATGGAACAGAACAGAGAACCCAGAAACAGACCCAGACCCGTGTGCCCAGGTGATTTCTGACAGAAGTGCGAGAACTCTTCAATGGAGGAAAAACAGCCTTTAAACCAATGTTGCTAGAGCAACGGGGCGTTCATAAGAGAAAGAAATAAGGGAAGGGATCACGCAGGGGACCTGGGACTGGGAGGCTCGGGGACCCCCCTTCTATGATCGTCCGGGCTGCGTCTGCCTCTGCCCCTCCGGGGGTCTCCATCCCGGCTGGGGTGTGGGAGACGGGCTGTGGGGTCTGCTAGGTTCTCGGGGTCACACTCGGTGAGTGTCCAGGCACCACGCTGAGGTGAGCCTCCACGGTGGGGCCCCCGAGACTCTGGGACAGAGCCCTGGAGCCACGGGACAGACCGGCACGGGGTCACCACCCGCCGCGCGCCAGACCCTCAGTGTCCGGCAAGGAGCCGAAGTTCTGCACCTGCCGTCTCCACAGGGGAGGGGCGGGCTGATGTACGTGGGGGCTGCCGGTCGGACCCCAACCCCTCAGAGCCCGGGCGGGCCCTCGGCCCCTGAGGACTCTCGAGCTGGCCCTTCTCGGGCATTCTGTGCCCACCCAGACCCAGCCGAGAATGGAACTGGGTGTCCTGTGGGGCCGCTCGGGTGAAGGGACCGGAGCGGTGGCCAGCGTGGTCCTAGCTGCCTGTGGAAGCCTCATCGGTGGCCCCCTGCCCACCCAGCCCCGGCCACGGGAGGGGGGGGGCTCACTCTGCCATGGAACAGCCTGGCCGTGCTGCGGCACCTACCTCAGACGTTTTAATTACAATGCCCTATGAAGGGCTTAAATTAAAAATCGAATACTCAAAGCACCAGTGCCTTTTAGATGACTAAAATTAGAAGCTAATTGAATTTTCCTAGGGAAAAATATCTTGTGGAAATTTAATTAAGGCAGTAAAAGACCGGGTTTTTAAAAATAGATATATATGGTTTTTAATTCAGGGTTATTTGCAAAGCAAATTGAAAAATAAAAAGAACCGCTCTGATGAGGAGATTGGGTGGAGACAAAGAGGAACGCGGCGAGGTCCCTGAGCGTGAGCGCGGCCGGGCGGGGCCTGCACGCCCTGGGCCGGCCTCGAGTCCTCCCCGCAGCCGTGGCACCTGGACGGTGGCTGTCACGGGGCGCGGCCCCTCTGCCCTCCCCACCCCCCCGCCCCCCCAGATGCGAGCGCTGGTGTCAGAATCTGGAATCCGCTCGCTCGGTCTGGCTTCTCAAGCTTTGGACTGTAAGGGGAGTCCCCGTGACAGCCGGCGTGGGAGCCCCTCGCCCCCGCTGGGCCACCCACGCACCTCGCCCACCTGAAGGGGGGCCCGGGGGCCTCCCGTGTCTCTGCGGTTCCTTCTATTTGGAAGAGCGTTTTTGAGAAACTGGAAGTCTACACTGAGCCAGCTTCAGTGCAGCCCACTCCAGCGTCTGGCTGCAAGGCCTCCGCTCGTCTCCGGCGGGCAGGCCAGGCCCGGGCAACGTCGCCCACGCCCAGTCTTTGCCGCCACGTCCTGGGCCTGTGTTGCGGCGCCTTGACCATACGGATGGCCTCCCTCACCCAAAATTTGGTCCGGGTGTGGACACAGACACGCGCTACGGGCACCGGAGGCTGTGGAAAAGCAGGGTCGGCTGGCTTTGGGGCGTGGGAGGGCCGGGGAGTGGGCTGAGGGTCCCCCCTGCAGCCAGGGCTCCCGTGGTTTGAATTTTGTGCGGTTCCGAAGGAGGGCCGCTGGACATCCAGACTCTCTTACATCCTTGCTCACCTCACCTCTGCCCTCCTGCCTGGCTGAATGCCTCCCCACGTGGGGGCCACCTTCTTCTAACCCATCCTTCCTGGGGGCCGGCGGCGGGGCTGGGGTCTCCTTGGCCCCGGCTGGGGGCAGCCGGGCCCGTCTTTCAGGGCTCAGACTTTCGTACCCGGCCTCCCCCTCCAGCTTGCTCGTGGTCGTTGGCCGGGGACGGGCCTTCACCGAGGGGCCGGGATTTGAGACAGGCAGTGCTCCGTCCCCGAGAGGGTCAGCAGACGGCTCTTTGGAGGCCTGTTCCAGTTTGGCTGCCCCAGGCCGGGAGGCTCTGCCCCGTCCTTGGGACTCACCAAGGACACCCGGTCCCTGTAGAGCCGCGGGCTGCCAGCTCCCGCCCTTGCCCCCCGGTGGCCCTGCCACTCAGCGGGGCAGCCGCTGCCACCGTGTCCCTGTGATCCGACAGGCACCGCCGTGTGCCAGGAGGCGGCTTGCAGGTCGAAGGAAAGGCTGAGTGACAGGCCAGGTGATGGGGCCTGACAGGTGGAGGTGGGGCGCTAGGAGGGAGGTGTGTGTGTGTGCACGCGGGGTTGCCGGCCGCCCGTCCGGCCAAGGCCACCTGTCCCTCCTCTGCACTTGCCCTCTGGGTTGGAAATTCAGGGTTAATTCTGACGGGCGCAGGCTTGGGTCCCTGAGAGCGGACAGGGCATCTGACCTGACTCCCCATCTGGCTTCAGGCAGGGCCTGAACCCCCTGCCCCTTCTCTGAGGAGTGGGAGGGCCATCCGGGGCTGGGAGCTGGGGGCTGGGAATAGACGGGCTTGGGCTGTGCAGCTGCCCGCCGTGGGGGCATTGGGGTGGCCAGCCCCCGCCAGGCGGCCTCCTCGTCGGTGGCCTCACTTGCTGCTCTAGGACCAGAGACGGACGCCGGGTGGGGAAGGGGCTCCGTGTCCTGGCCTCCCTCTCATGCCTGGAATGTGCACTTATGGGACAGACGGAGCTCAGTGAGCGGGTTTGGTGGGCCCGCTGCCGCCTGGGCACACTGTCACCCCCACATTGGGTCCTGCACCTGTGTCCCCATGGGTTCACGACTCTCAGGGAAGAGCCATCAGCGAGCTCCCCAGCTGTTTGTTGGTTCAGACACGACAGAAACGGTTACACAGTGTAAGTAGATGATGGGCCGATCAGAGTGTCTCCTGAGTGCTCACCGGCCAGCTCCCGCCACGGGTTCGGCCCTGCCTGTCGCAGGCAGGCACCCGAGGGCCTCGGAGCACCGTCCTCATCTCTGGTGGCCTCCATCTGCCACCCCAGCTGTGGGGGGGCACCAGCGGGCTTCTTTGTGGGCGGTGTCCCCGTTGAGTCAGAGAACTGGGGAAACTGAGGCCCAGGGCAGCTGAGCCAGACGGCCATGTGTGCTTTCCAGCCCCGCCTCCCCTTTGGAGAGGAGTGGCTCGGCTACGGGGCCTGATCTCCAGCAGGACTGGAGAGCCACACGTGGCCGTGTGTCCACCTGTCTCCAGCATCCCTTCCCTTCCGGGTTCTGGCGCCTTCTCTCTGCTCTTCAGGGCGGGAGGCCAGGAGTGGACCAAGGGTCCTGGGCTCCCCCAGGGTTCCCAGTCCACACTGAGCCCAAACATTGCCCACTGTACCCTCTCCTTAGAGGCACAGTGGGCCATGGAAGGGGGGTCAGAGTCTCATCCTGAGAGCTGAACTCCTTCTGGAAACATCTCCAGCCTAGAGAGGAAAGCAGGGGCCGGAGTCTCTCAGTTCTGCTTCTAGCACGGTGGGGGGGGCTCTGGGTGCACATGACAGAGGTCATAAGCCTCTTGTGACCATGCATAAGGACTGCGGTTCAGTGTTGAAATGTGCACAACCTGGGGCCCATGTGCAGAACTCAGGGCCTGTATGCAGAACTCGGGGCCCGTGTGGAGAACCTGGGACCTGTGTGCAGACCCCGGGGCTTGTGTGCAGAACCTAGGGGCCCATGTGCAGAACCCTGGGGCCCGTGTGCAGAACCCTGGGGCCTGTGTGCAGAACCCGGGGCCCGTGTGCGTAACCTGGTGCTTGTGTGCAGAACGCTGGGGCCCATGTGCAGAACCCTGGGGCCTGTGTGCAGAACCTGGGGCCCGTGTGCAGAACCCTGGGGCCCGTGTGCAAAACCCTGGGGCCTGTGTGCAGAACCTGGGGCCCGTGTGCATAACCTGGTGCTTGTGTGCAGAACGCTGGGGCCCGTGTGCAGAACCCAGAGCTCGTGTGCAGAACCCGGGGCCCGTGTGCAGAACCAGGGCCCATGGTGCTGATTGAATTCCAGCTCCCTCAGCCACTCTGATGTCAACCCACCAAATGTCCCTCTCTTCTCCTTCGTCATGGATCTCCCTCCTCTTTCAGGGGAGGCCCGGCTCACTCACCTGGGGCCGCCTGAGGACTGCTGAAAGCTGAGGCCCTCCGCCCATCTGCAGCTCCCCCCCCCGCCCCCGCCGGCCCCCCGCCGGAGCCCGAGTGGAAGTGAGGTCTGAGCGAAGGCTGTCATGCTTCCGGCAGATGCCGTCTCCTGTCCTGCTCCGTCTCCCAGCCTGGCCCTCCAGCTCCTACTCAGTCCCAGCCCTCGGGCACCGTTCCACATTCACGCAGCGACCTGTGCCCAAGCAGGGGTGAGGGGTGCCTTCCTGGCTGAGGGGGCCCCACCTCGCCCTAGCCTCGCAGCCGAGAGATGGTCTCAGACCCCTTCCCCAGATGCAGCCTGAGAGGGAGGAGGCATGAAGGCGCGGGGAGTCTGGGGCTGTAAGACAGACCCAGCCCTCCAGACCCATCACTCCCCACCGCCTCACCCCCCGCTGGCTGCGGACCTTTTAGAATTCATCAGGTTCCTCGCACTTTAAAATGCTCGGAGAAAAGGATGGGTTTTAAATTAGTGAAGCCTTTTCACAGGGGACATTTGTCAAGGATAATCTTTAATTGCAAATAAAAAAATAAGAAAAAAAGCCATCTGAAAGCCGGGTATGCGGAAGGGGTTCTGCCTGGCATGGCTCCTAGCAGGGGAGAAGCAAGAAATGGCATCCCTGCCCGTTTCCTCCTCTGCCCGGTGCCCGTCCCTCCAGCGACCAGAGTTCCTCTCCTCCACTGGCCGAGGGGACCCAGGGCCCACCCTGTCCGGCCCAAGGCTGCATCCTTAGGAGCGGAGTGCCCAGCAGGTGGGAGGTGACAGTCCTGTTGGTAGAAGGGGGAGCTCAGAGGAGGGAGCAGGGGGCTGGGGACTCCCCACATCGAGGGAGAAGATGCCAGCCATGGGCCCCCGGGGAGGGCGTGGGGTCCCTGCCACCGGGCTGTGCGAGCAGAGGCTCCCGTTTCCCTGGCAGGGAGGTGGGCTTGCTTTCTGGCCCCCTCCGAGCTGGGTCGGGGGTCTGGGGGCAGGCCCGTGCAGGCAGGAGGAGGGAGACCCCTGCTTGCGGCGGCTCCCAATCCCGGGAGGCTCTGTGCCAACGAAGCAGCGATTGGGTCTCAAAGAGTGTTTTTCGCAGAGCCTGCCACGGAGATAATAACACCTCTTAAAACGTGGTAATTAAAATCCTCTCTGCACACAGCAATAAATCCACGAAGCACAACTTTCTTGTAAAAATGACCTTGCAAGATGATGTTTTCCAGCCGCAGGTCTTATCAATAGCTCCCTTGGATGGCCCGAGACAACGCAGCCCGGGCCTCCCTCCGCTGCCCGCCCCGCTGCCCCCGGGCCTCCTGTCCTTCTGCAGGCTGGACGCCTCCCACCCTCCCGGGCCCTCCTCCGAGGCCCCCTGTCTGGCTGGGGCTCCCACCCGCACCACTGACCCAGAAGGGAGCTTGGGGGTCACTGCGGCTCGTCCTATCCGTTCCGGGAGGCGGGGAGCGCGTCCTGCCTGCGGCTGGAAGCAATGGTGTGTGTCCATCCTCCCCGGTGGTGACTCTAACAGCTGGCCCCAATGTCACCAGGAAGGGGAAGGGGTGCGTCTGTTTCCATCAGTGCCTGAGGCGGTTTCTGTCCGGTCGGCAGGGCCCTGGCTCCTAACAGCCTGCCTGGCAGGACGTGGGAATCTCCACGTCACGGATGGGGAGACTGAGGCTCGCCAAGGCTCGCGGACACACTGGGTCAGGCCGGTGGCCGGTGGAGGAGTGGGGATTTGTGCCCAGGGGTCCAGCTGGGACACGAGCAGGTGCAGACGGAGGGCGGGGTCCGCCCCCGGCTGCGACACCCATCAGGCGGCATCGAAGCGGAGCGGGTGACCTGCCTGCTGGTCGCCCGGCCCTGCCCCCCTGGTGCGCCCCAAGGTCAGTGCTGAGCGCATGCTTCCTGCCCTGACTGCCGGGGGAGGGAGGAGGCGCCACACACACCATTGTGCCCCCCAGGTCTCCTCTGCTGCACCCCGGAAGCCCGTCCACCCCTCCCACCGTGTGGACCGACCGCATCGTATTTCCAGCCCTCCGTGCACAACACGTGCGTGGTCTCCACTCCGGGGCAACTGCGAACAGGGCTGCTGCGCGTTCCGCGTGTTCGCCTCGCGCTGGTGGACACCTGGACGTGGAGTCGCTGGGGGCACGGGTCCGCCTGCCCCTCGGCCAGAAGTCCCTGCTGACGCCCGGGATGCGCGCAGCCCCTGTGCGCGCAGAGCGCCCTGGCAGGCTCCACGCCCTCCGCCCTCGATGGCGGGGCAACGTGGTCCCAGGGGTCGGAGAGCAGCGCGTCAGGCCACGTGTTTGGGAAGCGCCTCTTCTGGTCCCTCTATGTCTCGGGAGCACGCACGGGGCCTTTGAACTGGATTAAGAAAGCACGGGAGTTTAATGTGTTACAGGAATATAATTGTATTTTATTACTCATTACGTTGCGAGTTAATTACATAGCAACCAGGTTTGTGCTTTATGAATTACGGCTAAATCAGTTCGCGCTCCCGGGCCTAGAGCAGACTTCCTACCCATGCACCTCGCGTCTGTCCCCCTGGCGACATCCGAACCGCTAGTTTCCGGCCCCCGCGGCGCCTTGGCCTTCGGTAGGACAGGCCCTGGTCTGCGTCCGGGAGGGGCCGGCAGTGCTGGTGCCCGGACTCCACCGCCAGCCCCTCTTCCCGGCTGTTGGAAGTTTCCGCCTCCACGAGGTCAGCCGCTGCCTCGCCCTGCCCGCCCCCCAGCCCCGGACCCCCCCCCGCTCCGGGCCCTGCTGTGGGGTCTCCCCCAGAAGGGCCAGCTGGGCGCAGCTCCGATGCCTGATGGGACACACGGCTCTGCTCGGGGCCGGGGTTGGGCCAGGGCGGCAGGGGCACGGTGTCAGCTGGGGGCGGAGGAGGGGCTGGAGCGGCTCCGTGGGCCATGTGTCGCCGCCCCACGAATTCTCAGGGCCCCTCCAGCAGCCAAACCACCCGGGAGCGGCTCGGACGTGTGCGTGCCTTCCAGCGTGCGACAGACCGCGGCGGAGGACACGCCCGTGACGTGTTCCGGGGCACCGAGGCCACCGGGGCCCGCTGCAGCCGTCCACGCGGGGCCAGAGAGGGTGCAGGCGGAGGGAAGCCAATTTAAAACTGCCCGTGTAACAGCATCACATTTTTGTAAAAAATGCACACAAGAGGGTCCTGGTTCCAGGCACCTGGAGGTCCAGGTGACCCCCGACCTCCCCCCACCCCATCTCCCTGTCTGTCTGGCTCCTGTGGGCTCCTGACCTCCAGCTTCCTTGGGTTCAGCCCTGGGCAGGCCTGGACAGGGAGAGGAGGGAGGGGGAGGGAGGAAGAGAAGGGGAGAGGAGGGAGGGGAGAAGGGAGGGGGAGAGGAGGGGGGAGGCAGGGCAGGGGCATTGACACCCCTGTCCCCTCCTGGATTTGTATGGTGACAGTGACAGCGGTAGCTGGTGCGGGGGGGGGGGGGGGGGCCCTTCCCTGAGGCGGTGGCCCTCCCTTCCCCCTGCCCCCTCCCGTGAAGGAGCCCGTCGTCTGCCTCCTCCGGTCGCCCTGTGTGGGTTGCCGTCTCCTGCAGGGACCCCGACTGGTAAAACCCCGCGTGCCCGTGAGTGCAGGACCGTGCGTGACCGTGTGAGTGTGTGCGCCAGAATGTCACATGGTTCCCCACGGGCCTGGAGGACGCCCGGGGGGCCTTGCTGAGGGTCGGTGCCGTGGACACTGGCCCCCCACCGACCAGACGAAACCCCGGGCGCCCTCCTCCTCCTCCTGAGCCCGCAGGGTCCCCGTCTCGGAGCGGCTTCCCCTGCCCGGAGCCTGCCTCCCTCGGCCCCAGCGTGTGCGGGTCGGGACCCCCCAGAATTCCTGTACGGGGGTCTCCAGCCGGCTTCTGCGGCATCACCAGGAAACCGCTGGCCAACTCGGTCTACTCTTTTCTTTGCTCAACAGAGGTTTCTTTAGTTTTCTGTTTCTGAGGACTTCAGTGTGGAGCTTTACAAATGCGTCCAGAAGCAGGTTCCACGAGAGAGAACAGCTCCCGGCAGGCTCACGGACGCATCTCCCGGCTTTGGTCACCCACCTGAGGCCAGACTTGCTCATCCACCTGAGGCCAGACTTGCTCATCCACAGGCTTGGCCCCCGAGCCCCCACTGGGTTATTTTAAAGCAGATTGTTTGGTGTTTAAGTTCCCCGGGGTGAACCTCTAAGCAATGCGGAATCTTGTAAATTACGGGCTCAGTCCCATTTCCACACCTAAAAATATTAACAGTGTTTCCTGACTTCACCAAATGTGACGTCACTGTCCCAGATCTGCTGGTTGCTCAGAGGATGTTCGGAGCCGTTCTGTCTGAACAGGGTCCAGACCAGCTCGCACAGAGCGTGCGGGGGGCGGGCTGCCGTGCCTTCTTACAGCACGGGTCCCCCACACCTCTTCTTTATCTGGCCATTTCCTGCTGAAGAGGCCAGCTGTCCCGATCTGCCCTTAGGGGTTGCACCCCTCAGGTGCCATTTACCCTGGTCCCCGGCCCCCGTGTCCTGCACCACAGCCAGCCCTTGCAGGCCAGGGCAGGTTCGGACTCGGTGCCTCTCGTGAACGCTTCCTAAACGGGCCAGGCACCTCCTCCAGGGTCTCACACGGCGGCTCACGCGGCCGCCTGTCCCACTGGACACGCCATCAGGGTTGATCGGTGCCCAGGGCACCAGCCTGGCTCATCTTTTGCACGGTGTCCCATCAGCTTCCTGCCGCGTGGTTGGCACAGCCACCAAAGGTGACAGGTTCTAGCCACTGGCCAAACACGCTGGGGTTTCCATCTGGCATTCTTCCAGGACAGAGACCTTCCTCGACAACTGCTCAGTCATCTTGACCAAGGGGTCGTCCAGAAAGGCAGAATCAGCGTGTGATTCTTTCCATTTGGCACGATTCACAGGAAGGAACGAGAAGGGGTCTTAGTGGCTCCCAAAACGCCCAGGAACTTTTCTTTTCATTTGGTGTCATTATGGTGCCACTGAATTTGGTCTCGGTTCATTGCAGGCACAAATGATGTGTGCGTCGATGAAGACAGAGATTTTTTTGATGTGCAAATCGTTCCATCCCCAGCCAGAGGGAGGCCGCCTTCTGACTCTGGCGCTCCGTCATGTTGAGGGCGCCTAGCTTTCCCACGGGACGATACGTTCCAGATCCATCTTTCCCACCTGAGACCTCCGACTGGCTGTGCCTCTCCGGAGCTCCGGTTCCTTTCAGGGGGGAATGGTGTTTCTTCCTGGTCACAGTCTGAGAGCTGAGGGGTCACTGCTGCTGGACAAGTCACAACCTCTAAGCCTTTCTGAGGCCCGGGCTGGGAAACACATGTCATTTTTTGCAAGAGAAAAATATACCAGGAGCTCATACTAATATATCCAACTTAACGTAGGCTGACAGCGTTTGTGTAGCTTCTTTGGTCTTATATTTACACGTCTCCCCTCTTACACTGAAGATCGTGATTCCTAATGACATCGACACGTCACTTACTTGCTTTATCTCACCGGACGTGATCGGTCAGTTTGGACACAGAATGTTTGCTACGCCTCCAAGTAGGAGAGTCCGTTTTGGCAGTTTCGAAGCTGTGCTGGTCTCATGGTATGCTTTGATCCGGAAGAAGCAATGGGGCTGACGTGGTCTGACCTCCAAGGGAGCCCTTAGGAGAGCCTGCAGTCTGTTTCTCGTCTCAGATCGGGGACCGCCGGGCTACAAAGAAGCCTCAGATCATAAAACAAGCGGGGACGCGGACCAGCCGTCGTAGCCACTCTTGGTAAGCTTGGCACAGAGCCGACCCACCAGCTGAATGCAGGTTGGTGGCGGGGGAGGGCAGGTGAGGTCGGTGGGGGATCCAGCACCGACCCAAGGCATGGTGGGAAGTATAAATTGTTGTTTCTTGACAACAGTTTCTTGACTTTGGGGGAGTCTGTCCTGTTGCAACAGAGAAGCAACACAGAGGACGGTTCCGGAACATGTGATATTGACTTTTGAGTGGGTGACGGCTGGGAAGGTGGTGAAGGGACCATTGGAGGCTGGAGAAAGGAGGACCCTTGTCACTTAGGTATAAACGACAAACTGTGGCCTATGGCAACGTGGAAGAGATAAGGCGTTCCTCACACACTGTGGCATGTGGCCGGGCAGAGCGCTAGACAGGGTATTAACCGTGCCCGTGGCTGCTAGCTGGGCACGACAAGGTACGGAAAGGCAGGTGAGCTAAGGAAGGCACTGTTCAATCTGTGAGCAGAGTTTAAAAAGCAGGCCCAGGATGTGCTTGGTTAGAAAATGAAACTGTCCCTCCTGCCCAGTATCTCTACCTGGTAAAGATATACAGTGAGGGGAGTCCTGGGGCTCAAATCAAGCCTGTGTCTGTAAGGCTGTGCCTGACAGACCCTCTCAGTCAGACAAAAGGGATTTCAGGAAACCTAAGGGATTCATCCCACAACAGCCTCAGATATGCCCTAAGATAGAGAGACACCGCTCTCAAAAATGAACTATGGATGCGTGCTTTCAGGATATGGAGCCAGGCTTGATTAGATTCACAGGAAATCTACAGGGTCCTAAAGGGAGTTGTATTGGTGACAACACGGCCAGCTTGGACTGAAGGAGACAGCTCGAACTGGACAGAGGCGTCTGGGAAGGACACAGGCCGAGAAAGTCACTTGGTGCAAACAAGGGCCCCTTGGAGAGCCCAAGAACAACCAGCCGTGGGACCCACAGAACTGAGAAGTAGCAGATCATTGCTATAAAGCTTCATAGTTTGCCATATGGCAGCGGGTAGCTGGTGGATATAGATGTGTTACGAGCGTGTAACAGCCTCAAAGTAGCAGTACTAACAGTCTTAGCAACTGGATTACTGAAATCAATTTAAAGTGTCTTCATTGTTATTTTTGCCCCTAGGATACGTTCCACCGGGGATATATAGTCACACTACCATGTTTTTATAAAGTCGTTTGAAATAAGTCTTGGTGTGGTTAAGCCACTGACTGGATACACAGGTTTGTTTCATTCTGATTCTTAGAGATTGCTTTCTTATTATGATTTAATGTGTTTGCATCTACTTGTCTTATTCAGTTTGTTAAATTAACGGACTTTTTTTTAAAGAGCGGTTTTTGGTTTACAAAACAAATCCACCGGAAGGTACAGAGAGTCCCCGTGTCCCCTCACCCGAGCTTCCTCTGTTACTAACATCTGCATCAGCGGGGCTCATCCGTCGCAAGAGACGAACCTACGCGGGCACCTGTTATCACCCAAGGTCCGTCGTTTGCTAAGGGCTGTTGGTGCTGTGCGTTCCGTGGGTTTCGACAAATGCGTGAGGACGGGCACCTACCATTATGGCTTCACGTGGAATAGTTTCACTGCCCCAGAAACTCAGCGAACGTTCCTCCTCCCGCCTCCCCCCACCCCCGCAACCATCAATCTTTCCACCCTCCCTTCCGTTCTGCCTTTTCCAGAAGCCACATGCTTGGAGTCGCACATAGGTAGTCTGGACTGGCTCCTTTCACTTTGGAACACGCACTTACGTGACCTCCGTGCCCGTCTCCTGGCCTGATGGCTCATTTCGTCTTCAAGCCTCCCCTTGTCTGGACGGACCACGGTGTGTTGACCCGTTCACCTCCGGAGAGACGTCTCGGCGGCCTCTGAGTTTGGGCAGTTACGAAGGGAGCTGCTTAAAGACGTACGTGCAGGTTTTCGTGTGGACGTGAGTTCTCAGCTCCGTTGGGTAAGCACCAAGGAGCAGGATCGCCGGATCATACGTGAGAGTATGTTTAGTTTTGTGAGAAGCCACCCAAGGGCCTTCCAGGGTGGCCGCGCCATTTCCCGTTCCCAGCAGCGCGGATGGGAGTCCCTGTGATTCCCCGTCCCCACCAGCAGCCGGTGCTCTCAGGCTCCGGTTTCTGCCTTTCAGGTGGGGGGGCCGCATCGTCTCGCTGCTTTGACTTGCAATCCTCTGACGCTAACACTAAGCATCTTTGCCTGTGCTCATTTCCCATCTGGAATCTTCTGGTGAGGGGTCTGTTTAGGTCTTTAGCTCCTGTTCTGATTGGGTTCCTTCTCTCCTTATTCCTAAGTTTTAAATGTTTTGGTGCATTTTGGGTATCGGTCCTTTATCAGATACATGTTTCGCGAAGATTTCTCTCCCAGTCTGTGACTTGTCTTTTCTCTGTCTTTCACAGAGCGGACATTTTACGACTTAATTTGGTTTTACACTTCTTGGAACTAGTTACAAGATTCTGCAGTCAACGTGAGAGAGCAGGACACAATCAGAAAAGGTGGGTCTCCCTCCTCTTCTTGTCTGTTTTTAAATAAAAGGTGGCACAGCACGCGCCCGCACCTCACTTCCCAACTGGGCGTCACGTCGGGGGGCACAGCCCACACCCCACGCGCACTTCCTCCGCGCGCTGCCGGGGTGCCGCGCCACCCCGTCTGCCGACCGCTCAGCGGCTCAGGATCCTCGCGCAGGCGCGACGCCAGGGTCCGATGTTCGGAAAGCCCCACGGGGGCCGAGACCTGTGCGCGTGCGCCTCCTAGTGTTGGCGCGTGTACCTTTGCGGTGGCGCCCCCGGCGGTGGCGGTCGGAACCTGCCACTTTGCTGGCCGCTGCGGGTCCCCGGTGGGAGCTGGACGGCGGGGCGTTCCCGCCGGCCTTGCGCAGGGCCTTGCCCGCAGAATGTGGGGACTCCCGGAATTCGCCAGCGGGTTGGTGGAAAACGGTATCGGTCTGGTCCTCGAGTGCATTTCTGCCTCTGATGTGTGCTCCCGTCTCTGACGCGGCGGACGTTTAACCCCAAAGGTGATAGGAAGGTTTGAAGTCCCCATCCAACCCTCAGCCCCACACACTGCTTCAGGCCAGGCCAGGCGTCCTGCCCCGATGGAGGGGCAGAGCCCGCAGATGGGGGGTAGTCCGGCTCTCTTCTGTGCGGGGAGTTTCCTGGAATGAAAGAGAAAACGAATACGGCCATGGAGGGCCCTGGCGGGAAGCAGGGAACGGAGGAGAGAGGTTTTCCCCAGCCCCCCACCCTTCCCCCAGGCACGGAGCCCGTGTGTGGAGGGTCCCTCCTGGAGCACACAGCCGGTTCCAGCAGCTGGCTTGCCAGTGTCAGAAGGGGTTTGTTCAGAGAACTTTCTAGATGTGCAGATGGCACCTTGGTGGTGATGAGGCAGGGGCCCTGCCCTGAGGGGTCAGGATTCTGTGGGAGAAGAATCAGGACATGGGGTATTTATTTTTGGAGCCCAGCTGGTGGGAGGCCAGGAACGCTGGGCCCCTGCACCCCCGTAGGAGGAGGGGTGGGGTGAGGCCTGGAGGGGCTGTGGCTACTGTAAAATTAGGGGGTTCTCAGCCCCTGTGGCCGCGGAGGGGTCTCTGACGAGAGACCTGGGCCAACTTGGCCAACGGAGGAGCTTGGGAAAGGGGGTTTGGACCAGGCACACAGTGGGGAGCATCCCTACAATCTTCAAGCAAATGCAGGAGGGAATTGTAGCTGGGGGGGAGGGGCAGTGAAAGGGGGGTGGAAGGAGGGGGTCAGGGGAGTGACCGGGGAGGGGCAAGAGACAGTGGGACATGAGGGGGTCTGGGGAAGGACAACGGAGAGACAGGGGAGGGACAGGGGAGGGGCCGGCGGGGGCCTGGGCTGATGCAGGTTGCATGGGGGCGTGTGGTCCAGGCTTCAGCAAGCTGACTCTGTTCCCAGGTCCAGGCAGGGGACACGGGGCACTGAGCCCGAGGTCCTGGGGAGAAGGGAGAGGGCATAGGAAGCAGCTGACAGGTCTGCTCCTGGGTAGGAGAGAAGGGGGAGACGGAGAGAGACAGTCCAGCTGCCCCTCCAGCCTGGGGCCTGCAGACTGCGTGGGTCTGGAGCCATCAGACAGTGGGGGAAGCCCAGGGGCGCGAGCCGTGGGGTCTGGGAGCGGGAACTCACGGCCCGCTCCCGGCCGCCCGGGAAAATCGTGCGTGGCGATGTGGAGAACCGCGTGGGGGCCCGCGTCTGGCGTCTGGCGTCCGGCGGAGGCGGGTGTCATCAGCTCTCGGGTGAGATCAAGTCCAAGGCCCAGACGAACGAACCCACCCAGGGAGGCGCTGCAGGTAAGACACAGAGATGCCCCGGCTGGAGGGTGATGGAGCCTCCACAGGCGACCGGGCAGGAGGCGGGGGTGGGGGGGGTGGGGAGCGTGGGGGTTCAGTGGGACAGGGCGCGTTGACAGATGGGAACACAGGTAACATGGTGCCCGGGAGGCCCGGCGTCCTGGGGGGTGGGGGCTCAGCTTGCACCACTCTTCCCCCCCCCCACCCCGTGACCACCCTCAAGATCCTCCTGGTTCTGGAAGCCAGCGGGCTAGACCCCCACTCCCGAGGCACCATGGAGTCTCTGCTCTCCGCGCGTCTGTTCCCTCCCCTTACCGGCACCCTTCCTGCACCCTGCCCAGGCCAGTGGGCACCTCAGACCTCTCTGCCTACGGCCGGTGCCCTCACCCGAACCCCTAACCCCGTCCCTGGGGGTAGAGGGACGCCCCCTTTAGCACCTGTTATTCTAAAAGGTCCGGTCAATGCGTTTCCGGCTTGCAGCATGGCCTGGAGCAGGGCAAGTCCCTCCGGGCCTGGGCCCTGTGCATCTCACTGTGCCTCGGGGCGGACAGGGGAGCTCAGGTGCCCCGCTGGCCCCAGCAGGCCCAGGGTAGCTGGGGCTTCCTTGTAGAGAAGAGAAGCTGGGAGTGGGCCAGGCTCCCCAAGGCTCTGTTCGGCAGTGGCGAAGGAGCGGCAGCTCGTGTTGGCAGAGCCTCAGGTATCAGAGCCGTGAGATGCCAGATCCTTGAAGTGGTTCGCGTCATCTGATTCCCAGGGGAAGACGGGGTCACCCTGTGAAGTCCTCTGGGTAATGCAGGGCTCTGCAGCAGCAGAGAGAACATTCCGGGGCTGCTTTTCCAGCAGGAACTTTGGCCAGCAGGCTCTGCCCTGCTCACACCTCTTTCTGCCGCCTGGATCTGCCTGAGCCTGTGGCCAAGCTGAGCCCCTGTGGGCTGGCTCTCACTGCCCCTGCAGGAAAAGCCCCCGATTCTCTGTTCGAAGGTGAGCGTTTGGCCAGGGCCCCAGACACGCTCTGCACGGATCCTGGAGGTGCTGGAACGATTGCTGCTTAGTTACAGAAGGACGGCCAAGTAGCCTGACTTCCTGGAGGGAGCATGGTGCCCTTTTCCTCCTACGGGGGTGGGGGGGGGTGGTCTGAGTCCTATGGCCCTCCTTCCCACCCACGCTCTGGGTGAGCGGGTACATCATACGAAGCAGGTGGAGCGGAGGCCAGGCTGGAGGAGAGTGAGGGCCTGTAGGCTGTGAGGGGTTGCAGGTACTGAACCCCAGATCAGGTGGACCGATCCTCCCCGTGCAGACAGTGCGGGAGACCCTGCCCGTCCTCTTCTGGTCTAGCCCTGGAACCCGCCGAGCGTCGTTTCTGCCCCGTGCCCTGCGTCAGAGCCGGCCCCAGGGCCGGCTCAGGTTCACGGCCTTGGAGAAATGAATGTGCCTCCCAGCGGGGCAGCGGCAGGACGTGGCAGCCGTCCTTAATGCGCCACAGACACGTCCGGCATCTCGGGCGGGACCCGGCGCCTGGCACGCAGACGGGACTCCTGCAACAGCACTGGGTCGAACCGAGCCACCTGTCCCACAGGCGGCACGTGAACTGGCCAGAGGATGGACCAGAGCTAACGAAGATGGCCTTGGTGGCCTCCCCTTGATGGCCGCCAGCTTGGAGACGCAGAGCTGCCCCCGGGGGCCTCTGCGCGTTTGTGTGAACAGGCTTGCGGGGGTGGTGGCATCTTAGGGGCTGAGAAGAAAGGAAGGGCTGGAGGAAAGAAGGGGCCCCCCAACCCTCCGGTCCCCCCGGGCCTCCCTTCACGGCCCCTCCCAGGCCCCAGCTTCCCCGTGGAAGGGGAGCCAGCCAGAGCTGGGGCTGGGCTGCCTTCTGATTACAGGGCCATTGATGCCCCTGCTGACCGCCTGGCCGTCCCTGTTCCCCGGGACAGAAATAGCAATCCAGGAGCCATGCTGGTGGGGCTGCTCTGTCACACAGCTTCCACATGCTGGGGGGTTTTGTTCTGGTTTTAAATTGCTAACAATTTAGATTTTTTTTTTTTTTTCAATTTAGATTTGTTTTCAAGTGGGTGCCTGGGCGGCCCAGTCAGTTAAGCATCCGACTTTGGCTCAGGGCACCATCTCGTGGTTCATGAGTTCGAGCCCCGCGTCGGGCTCAGTGCTGACGGCTCAGAGCCTGGAGCCTGCTTTGGATTCTGTGTCTCCCTCTCTCTCTGCCCCTCCCCT
The DNA here is from genome assembly GCF_018350215.1 of Panthera leo. Taxonomy (NCBI): domain Eukaryota; kingdom Metazoa; phylum Chordata; class Mammalia; order Carnivora; family Felidae; genus Panthera; species Panthera leo. The sequence continues at coordinate 145,161,848 of NC_056684.1, forward strand.
GCTCCCACTCTATCTCTCTCTCTCTCTCTCTCTCAAAAATGAATAAAAATTAAAAAAAGTTTTTTTTAGATTTGTTTTTAAGAGAAAATTCCAAGAAGAAAGTATTTAAAATTCAGGGGTTCCCACCGGTTTCTAGTGACGGACAGGCTCTTGCATGATGGACGGGAAGAGGGATCGTGTCGACGTCCCTCTGACGCCTCCAAGAGCGGTTAGGAAATTTTCTTTTGGCCTTAAAGTGGGAGCAGTTAGACCGAGCCTTTATTTTTATTTATTTACTTTTCTAAAGAAAACCACTTAGAAGTCAGCATTTTGCGCCCGGAGGAGAAATATTACAAAGGAGCAAAATGCTCAAGTGTTTCATTTCAAGACACGTGAAGGCACAGGTAGGTCTCCGTCAGTTCGGGTCTTCCGTCACGGGGACAGAAGACCCATAAAGCCACCTTGTTACGATGATCATGAACCAGGGTTAGGGACTGGGCAGATTTTACACTTCGTTCAAAAACATAAGGCAGTATTTCACGCCTCCTTGAACACCTCCCAGGGCCGAGGGCTCCGCACGCCGCCTCCGGGCCGCCGAGGAAGCCAGGAGCCGTGGTGCGCGCCCAGAGCGTGGCCTTGCCCCGCGGAGGCCACCGGTCTCTCGAGGGCCGGTCCCAGCCCCGTGGGTGGGCGGACACGCAGAAGGCTCCGGAGACAGTGCCTTCTCCTGCCAGCCGGCCGCCCGAGGACAGGCCCGGGTCAGCCAGCAGATAGGTTGCCCGCGACACCATTATCTCCCGGGCAAACAGCGACGTCTCGGCGCGACCGGGCAGAGCCCGGCTGCCGTGTAATTGGACCATTGAAAAGTAAATTATCTGCAGCTGGAAACAAGACACTGCCTTTTAACTCGGGCATTATAAGGTCAGGACTCGAGACATCACGGGGAAAAGCATTTATTGAAAAGCGATGGGAAAATGAAATTTAAAATTCAAAGCCACCGTGAGCGGCGAGGGTGGCGGGAGGCCGTGCGTTCTCTGGCGGCCCCAGGAGCCGGGTCAGGGGATTTATTTGCATCTTTATTTTGCTGACGCTGGAGAGCGCCGCGTGAAGTGACTCGAATATCAGTCTGACGGAAAAATAAATCCTGGAACAAAAGCCGCTCTGTGTTCACGGAGACCGGGCAGCGGAGGACCGAGCCTCGCGGCAGAACTGATGCGGGGGGCTGCGCTCTGGGGGTGCTGGCACAGGCTGGGTGACTCAGTTTCCCCGACTCCGTTCTTCCTCCCGGTGCGGGCAGCCTAAGCCTCGTGGCCCCCAGCCCACGCGTGTGGCCCCAGCCTCTGTCTTTCCAGCCACGCTAGCCTGTCCCGCCTCCACCCCTGTGCTCAGGCGGTCACCCAGCCCCGGGGTCCCTCCCACGCCCTCCAAGACCCGGCCCTGCACGTCCTGTGCTCCGCTGTGGACACTTCTGGGGGAGCGTCCGTCGTGAGGCCCCGCCCGGTGCACACCGTCCTGGGCGCCTACCCGGGGCTTCTCCGCGGGGCTCTCTCAGGGCTGGAGGACCGTTTTCCGAGCCAGGGCACAGGCTCAGAGTCTTAAAGGGATTGGCCTCACACTAGCCAGCCAGTGGTGTGTCTGTGACAGGATGGGGACCTAGTCCAGTGCCCCGGCTCCCCTGGGGTCCCCCAGGTCAGAGTATACAGCGCCAGCCTCTCCTAGGTCACAGCACGCCGTCCTGGGCCCTCGCATGCCTGGTTCCTCTTCTCTTTCTCCGCATGGAGCCCCCCCTTGTGCCTGGCACAGAGGTGAGCCCAGCTCGGGCCAGGGCACGTTGGGGCAGGAAGTGCCCGGAAAGGGAGATGTCTGCTGCCCCCCCCCCGCCCCCATGCAGTGCAGAAGGGAAGACTGAGGCCCTGGGACAGGCAGGTGTGAGGGTGCACAGCTAGTGGGGCACAGGGTTGAAGGAGCCCCTCCCACCTCCACCTGGCTCCGTCCCGCCCAGTCCCTGCACCACACTTCCCCTCCCCCAGGCCAGCCCCCCAAGGTCCCGTGCTACCGGCCAGAAGTGAGCGTGTGCTGCGAAGCTTGTCCCCTGCCCTGGGCGCTGAGGAATGAGGCGCTGATGACGGGGTCACCCACACAGTCTGGGGGGGACCTGAGGCCAGAACCAGCCTGGCGCTGGGGCTTTGTGGCCTTCCACACGCACACGCCAGGGCCACAGAGGGAGAAACACCCTCATCCACCCGCCAGTGTCTCAGTGATGTCCTGACATCCGCTGCCTTCGAGACCCTGCGCTTCTGGAACACGCAAGAAAAGGATCTGCTTGGAGAGGAGCCGAGAGTGCTGTTCACGTACAACTCAGGGTGTGTGCGGAGCCGAGCAAGCCCCACACCGTCCACGGGACTTGGCTTCCCCTCGCGCTAACGCAGGGACGTGCGCTCTCCTCGTCAGGCTTCTCTGAAGACTGAATCGCCAATAAATTGGTACAGTATCCAGCGAGGGAGCGGGTCAAATAGTGGCTCGTAGTTCTGCTTTGATTTGAGAACATTTTCTGCTCTAATACCATATTAGGGTATAGCAGAAAGCCCCCATATAGTCTTGACTTCGTGTCTCCTTATGTTTGTGAAGTCCAAAAGGGTGAGCCCAGGACTAGGTGGTGTCAGGAATCCCGGATCCTTCCGTCTCGTTGCTGCACTGTGCTGACTTATTCCCGAGGACACGGGATGGTCCAAGATGGCTGCTGATGCTCCAGCCGTTGCGTCACATTCCAACCAGCCAACAGGGAGGAAGAAGGGACAAAGAAGGGCAGGTTGTGCCCTTCTTCAGTAAGAACACTTCCAAGGAGTCACATTTCGTTCCAAGAGGAACTCGGCCGGACAATATTGCAAGCGGGACCGGGAAATGCAGTCATTACTCCTGGCGGCCCGTGAGGGGGAAAAATATTTTTAAGACCCAGAATGAATAAAAGTAGGGGGAAACTTGTCAGCCACAGACCTTCCTTCGGGAGGAAGGGAAGTGATTCAAGAGGAAGTCCCGAAACAAGAAACAGAATGGCAAGCGAGCAGGAGCTAAACACGTGGACAAGTGCCACCCTGAGTCGACAATAGGGAGCAAAGATAATGATGTTGCACTTGGGGGCTGAAAAGACCAAGACGGAAATGAGGCGCCTGGAAGCAATTCCACGTGAGTGGAGGGGGCAGGGGTTAGCAGCACCGCCAGGTCCTGGCGGTGGGAGAGGAGGACAAAGTGACTGCCGGCTCTTTTCTGGTCTTGCTGACCACTGTCACGTCCACGGACGTCTCATACATCGTCCACACGTGTCCAAAGTGCGCGTGTACCTTTTAAAGGACACCAGCAAAACAGCAGCAATAATAACGATGCAAACTTCCGTGTGGCCACCCCTCAGATTAAAGAATAAAATGGGGGAGCCCGGGGGGCTCTGTCGGTCAGGCATCCGACTCTTGGTTTCAGCTCAGGTCACGAGCTCACGGTTCATGAGTTCGAGCCCCGCCTCGGGCTCTGCGCTGAGAGGGAGCCGACCGCTTGGGATTCTCCGTTTCTCTCTGTCTCTCTCAAAATAAAGAAATAAACCAACGAAAGGGAATACAATGTATGTGTGAGCCCAGGTTGCTCATTTCCGGCCACATTCTTTCTGGTACTGTCCCCTCCTCCCCGGTCACCCAAACCTGAATTTATATGAATCTCTCCTTTGCATTTCTTTATCATTTTCCACTTCTGATTGTAGCCCCGAATAATATCGTCTCTGGTTTTAGCTGCTTTTGAGACTTTATGTGAATAGAATCTTCCTTTATATACAATGCTTGTGCGTTGCTTCCTTTTAACATGACACGCGTGAAATCTATCCATTTTAATGCTTCGGGTGTCCTTCGTTAGTCTTACTGTCGCTTGGTATGCCGTTGTGTGAATGTATCACAATTTGTTTATCAGTTCTATTGTTGATGAACATTTGTGTTGTCCCCGGGCTTTTTCCTGCCACAATGCTGCTGTAAACGCGCCGGGATAGGCGTCCAGGTGCACGTGTGTGGGCCTTTCTGCGGATGAGCCTCTGGAGCGCCGTGACCGGGGTGCAGGTATATCTGAGTGATGGCGTCCCTCTGCACTTGAGTGACCAGGCCGTGTCTGGGGCAGCCTGGACCCCGGACTTCCTGGCCGGCCTCAACGCCCCGGAGCGGCCTTGCCCGTCTACTCCGCTGTGCTGCGCAAACACTGTCATTTCTTGCCACGATGCGAGAAAGGTTGAGGAGTCGTTCTCTAGAGATGGACCCGCGGCGGGGGGTAGTGCTGGCTCACGGGTTACATGCAAGTAACCTTTACTGGGCGCGGTGAAGTGTTTCCCAAAGTAACTGTAGCTCCGACCGCTGTGGTTGAGAGTCCTGTTGCCCCCACGTCCTTTCTAGTACCTGGAATTGACTTGCTCCTTAACATGTACAGATTTGGTTGTGGGAAGGTGGTGTCTTATTGTTTTTGTTTTAAATTAGCAAATAAATACAAGTAAATACAATTGATTATATGTTATCAAACACATATGTAGTAATAAATAAAACACTAAATGCATAGTTCTAAAAGGCTTGTGACAAAATACAGTAGCTTATTAATCCTCTGTTCCCTGATCCTTCCAGTGTCCTTCCAGAATCAATCATTATCACCTTTTAACACTTTTTTTCTGGCATTTACAGCCACATATTATTAAATAGTATATATATATAACTAGTATATACTAGTATACTAGTATACTAGTATATACTAGTTATATATATATAGTATATACTATATATATATTACTAGTATATATACTATAGTATATATACTATATACTATATATATATACTAGAAATATATATATATATATATATATATATATATATTTCTACCTTTTGATGGTCAATTTGTGTCAATTTAAGACACAACTTTTAAGATCTCTTATTATAGCAGATGAGGATTTAGCCCTCATATGCTGCACTCTTTCCTTTCCTTTCCTCCTCTCCCAATAGATTTATGTTACAATTTTTGGTTAAATCAAATCAAGTGTTTTGGTACAGATCACGTTATATCTGCAGTCAAATGCTCTGCCCCCAGATCACGTTATATCTGTACAACAATCACAGCTTGGCCCTAGAGTATACTCCAGTCGTTTCCTTTCTCACTCTTTGTGTTTCTTAGTGTTCTTAGTTGCCTTCCTTTTTTCATTTGTTTAATACCTTCTCACCTATTACTAATTCTTCCCATACTTCCCAATATCCTTTTTGGGCACATTCTCACATCACTTGTTCCCGGAGACCCTCTGACTAGAGGTCTCTTTCTCCTCTGCTTTGGAACTGGCCATCTTCTGCTATGGCTGCACACTGTCACCTTGGAATGTGCTTCGGCTGATGTCTTGCCTTTGTCCTGGGTGGGAGTCCTATTTTCTGAATCCCATCCATACCTTCCTCTTTCCTGGTTTACTTCCTTGTTTTCGTGGGTACCATTCTCTGATGGTTAAATGAGGATAAAAAGGTGGTTCATCAGTAGAAATCATGGTGATGACAACCCTCAGTGTTCTAGTCTCCTGGAAATGCTCCTCTGATCTGGACAGGTTGCCCTGTATGCCTGGGATTTCCCTTCATCATGATCCCTGAGAGTCCCTTTACTTCTCTCTTGTTTTATGGATCCTCTGGCTTCGTTTATTCCCTTGTTTTTATGGAGCACATTCACCTATGATTCATTGAGGAAAGACACATAGGAGGTAAATTGTTTGAGATGCACATGTCTGAAAACAATTTAATTCCGCCCTCGCAGTTGATTGATGGTTTGGATATGGAGATGTGAATTGGAAATCAATTTCCTTTAGAATTATGAAGGCATAACTCTGTTGTTTTCTTGCTTCCATGTTGCTGTTCTCAAGGCTGGGGCCATTTCCTGATCTTTGAACATGCCCATCACTGCACCGCAGTCAAGATACAGAATTATTCCATCATCGCAAAGATCTCCCTCATGCTACCTCTTTAAGATCAAACTCACCACCTCTCCCCACTCGCCCGCCATTGCTCCTAACCCCTGGAAACCACCATTTTGTTTTTCTTCTATGTAACTTTGTCATTTCTAGAATACTGCATAAAAAGAATAATAAAGTATGTGACCTTTGAAGTTGGCCTTTTTTCATCCAAAATAATTAGAAGGCATCCAAGTTATTGCACGTGTCAATAGTTTGTTCCTTTTTATTGCCAAGTAGTATTCCATGGTACGGAGGTTTAACCGTTCACCTATAGGGAGACATTTGTTTTTTTCCAGTTTTGGCTAGTATAAATAAAGCTAGTATGAACAACTATATGTATTGTTTTGCACAGACAAGTTTTCATTTATCTGGAACAAATGCCCAGGAGGGCCATTGCTGGGTCATATGATAAGTATTATTATTACTTTATTATAATTTTAGTAAACTGCCAGCTATTTTCCAGTGCGGTTTTACTAGTTTACGTTCCTATCAGCAATGTGCGAGAGATCCAGTTTTCTGCCTCCTTGCCAGTATTTTGTGCTGTCATTATTTTCTGTTTCAGATGTCCTACTGGGCGTTCCACAAATAGCTCAGTGTGGTCTTGATTTGCATTTCTCTAATGGCTATGATGTCACCTCCATAAACGTTGTGCTCTGGCACAAGGGTCAAGGGTTCGGGTCTGTGCTGATGGCTCGGAACCTGGAGTCTGCTTCGGATTCTGTGCTTCCCCCTCTCTCTGCCCCAACGCACTCGCATTCTGTCTCTGTCTCTCTCAAAAATAAATAAACATTAAAAAAATTTAAATGGATTAAATTTTTAGGTCAGTTTTGGGGAAATTAACATCTTTATGAAACCCACAGCACGTCTTTCCTTTCACTTAGGTTTTCTTTTAAAAAGAAATGTTAAGGTTTTAACAATTTTCCCCATAACTCTGCATATTTTTTAGTTTTATTCCTAAGTACTTTGACATGTTTTTGCTGGTAATATAAATGGCATTTAAAGTTTTATATTTTTTGACTAATTGTGGTTGATATTGATGTATGGAAATGCAATTGGGTTTGGGATAGTGATTTTGTATCTAGAAAATGTGTTAAAATTTCTTATTAAATATACATATATATATATTTGTCTGGTTTTGCTTGTTCTTAGACAATCATATTTTCTACAAACAGTGATGCTGTTTTTTTCTTTCCATCTTTTAATGCATTTATTTCTCTGCTTCCTTCTTTACATGCTTTCTTTACCAGTAGAGGAAGAAAAATAAGAAATAAAAATGTTTAAAAAGCTTAATTCTCATAAAGTCCAGAGAGGGGGAGGAAGAAAAGAATGGAGGAAAAGTACAAGTAGGAATACCATGAGGAGGAAATCAGGGGATGGGGTCCATGGCGATTGCCTGCAGCGCCACCTGTAGGCTGGAGGAGCTCATGGCATTCCCAGCTCAGGGCCTGGACCTCGCTGGCCGGGCTCTGGTTTCTGAGGACTAGACCCTACAGTGGCCTCTCCACCTACATGACCTGGGGTCCAGGCCTGGATGAGCTGCCTGCCTGCGGGAGACTCTGCCAAGGAGAAGTGCAGTGGTCCAGTCGTAAAGCAACATGAAACGCTATAAAAAGAGTTTAATCGTGCACACACGGCAGACATTGCATTTAATTTATCGCTCTGCAAAATTAAAGCCGTTCTGGGGTTTGCCATCACTCATGCAGCATGGAGTTATTTATTGAGCTCTGTCAGAGCTGAGGGGATCCGAAATTCAGGTCAGGTAAAGTCAAGTTTTACCAAGTCCCGTCTGGGTCCCCAGAGGCCCAGCCAGCTCAAGTTGATGCTCCCATGTTGCTCTGCTGCAGAGGCGGAAGGGAGAGAGCAATTTCTGCGTTCATTTCTCTGATGGGTGTCTCCCACGCTGCCTCTCCCGTGCTCCGCGATCGGACCGCCTGGACTTACTTTTTGGACCTCTCGGTGAGCGGTCTCCTGCACCTGCTCTCACGCGGTGTACCCGGGCCTCAGTGCTTGGAATGCAGGCGCGCAGCCCTCCAGCCCTGTGAGGAGGGCGCGGCCACCCCCGTGGGGCAGGCAGGTTTGCCCACAGGCTCAGAGAAACCGATCACCTGGCCCGGCGCTGTCCACCCGGGAAGTGCTGAATCTGTGGTCTCGTGCCCGAGGCAGTGGGCTCAGCCCTGTGACAGGGGCAGCCCAGGCACGGGGCCTCTCTCTGAGGCAGAAGGAGAGAAGCTGGTTTGAAATATGCCTGGGCAGTTGCTACCAGACGCACTACAGATTCTCCCTTCAAAGCACTTGCTCGAGCAATTACACACCAAGACTGATTGGAGGGGGAGGGGGCTCTGGCCGAGCCTCTGGGCTCTAATTAGCCAGGTAATAAGGCTGTTTGTGTCAATATGCTGGGGCACACGGGATGGCTGCTCGGCAGCTGCCTAACGAGGCGGGGAGTCGGGGTGAGCAGCCCTGGCGAGGCCCATTGGCTCACCAATGGGCCATGGCAGCCCCCCGGCACTATTGTCTGTAGGGCCCAGGAAAGGCCGTAGGCTGGCACAGTTGTCTGCAGGCTGGGCAAGCCCGAGCCAGGCACGCTCACGGTGACCGCCTGCTCGCAGATCCGCCAGGCACCTTCGACCCGGAGGAGGCACTCTGCCGCCCGTGTGGGTGGGCGGAGCTCGCCGCCTGCTGTTGCCAGGCAACGTGTCAGGTGTCAGGGCACCCACACCTTGGAGTCTGCCGCTCCACACGGACAGGAGGGAGAGCAGAAGCAGGTTGCTGAACGGAGCCGAGGGCGGGGCAGGCCCTTTCTCTCATGCTGTCATTCCAGCCCGCCACCGTCCCAACATCTACTTTCCGGGAGAATCAGCAGAGGCTTGAAGGAGGGATCTGGCTCAGCCTCACAGCCTCAGAGGAGAGGAAGGAGAAATGGTGTTGACACAGGTTCTGCTGCTTGCTGTGTGACCTCAGACTAGAGCCTCCCCTCTCTGGGCCCGAGTTTCCTCTCTGCGAAATGATCTGGATCTTTGGCGCACACTTTCTGGCCCTTGGGAACTTGGCATGCCGGAGGGTTGCAGGTTCAAAGGCTTCAGGTTGGGGGGGGGAGGCTTGGCAAAGGATGGAATCTATGAGTCCCCCTATGGCGTTCTGCTTTCATCCACTTCTGCCACAGCCACTGCTCCTGGGGAATCCATCCAGCCACGCTGGGCCACACAAAGGAACCTTGTGGCCAGTCTATGGTAAGAGACACATCACTCACTCTGTGCGTGTCTCTGAAGCTCATACGGGTGTCAGACACGACGACGGGGGCCGGAGACCCGTGGAGTTCACCAGGCTCCACCAGCCATGTGGAGACATTAGCCGGTCACATGAATAGCTGTCCCATAACACAGTGGCCGTCCAGGCCTGCTCAGCACCTCCCCCGACTTTGGGTAACACCCGCAAGGCCGGGTCAGAGCCCTTCAGCTCCCTGGGGCCTCCACCATCAGCCTGCGTGCTCCACGAGCCCCTCAGGGACCCCTGGGCTGGGTCAAGCCTGCTTCCTCTCTCCTTCTGCACACACCCTGTGCTTTCTGGCTCCTGCACAGAGATCTGCAGCCCACCCCCCCCAAACCCTTCCTTCCACCCCTGCAGGGCTCTATAGCCTCCTTCAACACCGGGCTCCTGCAGGATCCCGCCCGGCCACTCAGTTTGGAGCGATTTTGAAGTCACTTCTGTGAAGCTGTATTGGGCTTTGTGAAGCTGTGTGCCAGTCCCGTCCCTCCCCGCCCCCCGATGTCCAAGGCCTGGGTCCTGCCCTCGGAAGCAGACGGTACCAGCTGTGCATACACAGGATGGACGAGCAGGTGCCAGAAGAGAGCCCGAAGCCCGGGGCCTTGAGCTGAGTCTGATGGCCTCAAATAAGTCTGGTGACAACACCAGATGTGCCTCTGTCCGTGGGTTGGAGTCGGCTTGGCTCACACCTTTTTGGGGAAGGACTTTCTGCTGCCCTGTCCTTCCTGCTTCCCGCCCCTGCTTTGTCTCCCTCGGCAGCACTATCACCCAGCAGGATCTGTTCACTTAGTAGTGAACTAAGTAGCTCATTCTCTGCCGAGGAACCAGAGGGGCCAGCCATGAATTTCTTCTGAAGTGAGGGAAGCTGACATTTTACAAAGTTTTCGATCAGCTCCACTTCTGTCGTCCAACTAAGCTCCAGCTGGGCTGGCCCTGCAAGAAATACCCTCTGGACAAAGTAATAAAAATAAATAAATGGTCAGGACTCACAGTTTCGGGTCCGACATGTAAAGAGCTTGGAGGTCGTGCCCCTGTCCGTTCAACGAGAAAAAGGTGGGCAAGTGGAAAATGTATGACTTTCCTCACACCCACCAGAAAAATGGAGAGACAGGGAAATACAGGGAAGCAGATCTGGGAACTGCTCACCTGGGGCAGGAGACGCTGGAGCCATAAACTCCTGGGAACAATTCAATGGAAACTCAGGCAAATTTCTAGAAGCTGAGTGTGAATCAGATGACAGTGAGACGCTCCTGGGGGCCGGCAGTCCTAGGGGTCCCCGACATTTTCATGGGCTTTTCCTCCAGAAAGCTGCCCTGGTTCTCACAGGGTAGATCCGAGGAAGGACCCAGTGTCTTTGGCAGAGGGTGGAGAACAGACATCATGTGAAATACGCCCACAGCCTTCTCTATAGCAGAGGCCCAGGCTCCGGGGAAAAAGCTCTGTCAGAGAGCAGGTTCCCAACCTCACTCCACCCTGGGGTAAGGGGATTCCTCCCCCATCAGCCCCCAGCCCTCCTGTTCCACCTCCAGATAAAAGCAAGTGAATAGTGAACAAGGGCCAGGACTTCAAGGAAGTAGATTGAGAACATTGAGGCAGAGGAGTGGGGGCAGTGGGGAATACCTGGGAAGGTCACAGCCCAGGGTCACAAGCCCAGCAAAGGACTGACATTTAGTTGGAGGGTTCTAGAGTAAGCCTACTCCCACACAGGCCTCCCCTATAATCACGGGGATTCTGGGAAAGACACAGGCTTTCTCTAATGGGGAGGACTTGGGGAGACCCAGAGTCAACAAAGGAGGCAAAAGCAGACATCAGAGGGATCGGAAGCCTCTGCCCCCCTCAGCTGTGGCAAACGTCAGACAGAGGCCAACTCCCAGAGGGACCAACATCACACCTGGTTACTTCTGTTCCCCCTACCCAATTTAATACATTGGGCCCCCAGCAAAAAACAAGGCATGACAAAAGATACGGAAAAACGCTATCCAAAGAGACAGTGCAACCATCAGAAACAGTCAAATATAATGTGGATGTTTGAGTGATCAGACAGGGAATTTAAACTAACTGTGATTAATATAATTAAGGTCTCTAATGGAAAAAGATGGTGTGCAAAAATGATGAGTAGTGTAAACGGAGAAACAGAAATGCCAAAAAGAATCAAAAGGATACGCTGGAAATAAATATCATTGAACAGAAATGACATACGCCTCATTAATAAATGTGTCACAGCAGAGGAACACATCCATGAGCCTGAAGGTGGTTCAGTAGAAACTTCCCCAACTGTCCTGCAAGTCCCTTCATGGTTTCTGCCTCTTGTCTCTCTGAGCTGCATTCCATGACTCCTTCACTTCTATCTTCTGATTTAGTAATTCTCTCTTTGACTGCATCTAATCTGCCATTGTAACCTTCTCTTGAATCTTTAATTTCAATAATTTCTATTTGTAGAAGTCCATTTTTCCCCAACTCTGCCATTTTTTTACTTTCCTCTCTTTCACAAATTTGTGTCTTCAGTTTCCCCAAGAACTTCCTTCAAAAGTATTGAACACCCTTTAAAAAATTTCACATCTGATAATTTCCAACACCGTATGTCCTATTAGATCTGTATCTGCTGTTTGCTCTTCTGCTGAGGCTTACTCAGGATGCCACATTTCTCAGATATTTTTGAGTTTTGCCTATGAGCTCATATTCATTGGAGTCTATTTACAGAAATTCTCTGATGTTTATGTTCAGAATCTTGTTTTCTCAGAAAGGATTTGTGTCTTTTTGGCCAAGTGTCTGGGGAATGCTACCAACCCAGGACTGCTTTAAATAAATTATGTTTTTGTGTGGATAACAGCCTCCAAATCCTCATGAATGAGGGATGATGGCTAGGAGTTTTCCCCTTTCCCCTCCACTGAGACCTCGGGCTGAGCCAGACATGTTGCCTGGGTCTTCCTTGGTTTTTCCACTGTGAAAAGCTGACCTTGGGATCCTGGTTTTATGAAAAGTCAGCCCAGGGATGTGGGCTTTTTCTCCTTGCCCAGACCGCCACCTGGATGTACACGCATGAACTCGCTGAAACCCGGGCTGAAGGCCGTCCCAGGCCAGTGGTGCCTTGGGGTAAACGCCAGTGTCCGTACTCACTTTCCATCTTGCAGTTGTGTTTTTCTGACCTCTGGTTGTTTTCCTTAATTTCTCACAAACTCAGGATGTGCTTTAGAAATACAACATAGTTTTAGGTCTTTGCACAGCCAATCTGCCACACTGCCCGAGTGAAGGTCTGTTGATACCGCCCCGTCCTCTTCAACACAGCTGCCACCACGAGCCTTGGGGGCCCCCCCTCGGAGGCAGGTTGTGGGTGGGACCCAGCCCTCTGGCTCGGCCTGCCTTGATGGTCTGATGGCAGGAATGCAAGCCTGGCTGGCAGGCACTGCCTCATGCACTTTTGAAAAAGATGATTGAGGGGCGCCTGGGGGGCTCGGTCGGTTAAGTGTCCGACTCTTGAGTTCAGCTCAGGTCACGATCTCACGGTTCGTGGGACGGAGCCCCGCCTTGGGCTCTGAGTTGTCAGTGTGGAGCCTGCTTGGGATTCCCTCTCTCTCTCTCTCTCTCTCTGTCTCTCTGCCCCTCCCCTGCTTATACACACGCGCATGTGCTGTCTCTCTCGAAATAAATAAACTTAAAAAAATGATTGAGACGCCATTCACGTACCATAAAATTCACCATCAGTTCACTTTGATGTGCAAGAGACGGCCCGTACTCCCAGTGACCTGGAAGGCTGGTCCCTAGAGGCCCCTTTGTTTAACAGGGACCGCAGCCCAGACATGACCCTGAATCTTTCTGGGGTCTGAACAAAATGTCTGACGGCCCTGGTGACCGCCATGTGTCTTGGTGGGAGTCATGTTTAACCACTGAGAACCTTCGCGGGGTTTTATTTTTAGGGGCTGACTTGTCCTGGGTCCTTGACGTTTCCTCTAAATTCTGCACACGCCCTGCCGATCCTGACTGAGCTCAGCTCTGCACCGAAGCGTGGGCCGCTAGGTGAGGCGTCAGGCTCTGCCGACAGTCCGGAAGCTTCCTTGGCCGCCCTGCTGCTCTGGATCTGCCTTTTCTCTTCTCTGGTTCTCCCCGGGGTGAGCCTTCAGGTGAGCCTGGCCGAGCTGCAGGCCCTCGGGAGCCCCACATGTCACTTCCACCACCTCCCGTGGGACAAGCCCTCCCCGAGGCTGGAACAAAACCCAAGTCCGTCTGCCCGACGCGCAGCGAAGCCCATCCCTGAGACACCAAGCGTGCAGCGAGGAAAGGGTTTATTCGAGAGGCAGCCAGACGAGGAGACGGCAGGGCCAGCCTCCAACCCTCCTCCCCGAAGAGGGAGAGAGGTTTTCTGTGATCACAGGGGTTGAGGTTACACACACGTCATGAAAGTGTGTGTGTGTGTGTGTGTGAGGGGGGTTATGATGATTTGTGAGGAACCTCAGAGTGTGTGTGGAGGGAACACGCAAGGAACTTAACACCCTGTGTTCACTTTGGGGGCGGAGACCTAACACCAGAACGAGGCACCATCCTCTCCGAGGTCAGGATGACATCTCCGGACAAGGAGAGGGCTGTGGGCGGGTCCAGAACGAGGCACCGTCCTCCCCAAAATGAGGACGACATCTCAGGACTAGGAGAGGGCTGTGGGCGCGCTTGGAGGGCCCATGTAACCCAGGTGCAGGGCCTTGCTTCTCCTCGGGCTGGAGCCACATCCATTGACCTTGCGGCCAGGCTGCTGCAGACAGTCAGGGGACTTGTTAGTGGGCCTGGTTAGGGGGAGACAGCTGTCTGACCAACAGGCCTTCAGCTTTCTGTGCTTTTCAACCTCATCCACCCTGCAGGGCCCAGTTTCAAGGCCAGTGCAGACTCCGGGGCCGGGGGGCAGGCACATCAGACCCCGTTCCTCCAGGGAGAGAAGCAAAGATTTGCTCCCATCCTGACTGCCCCGGTGCCCAAAGCCCTGTGCCTCCCTGGTCCCCCACCAGATTCCAGGAGACCAGGCCTTTCTCAGCTCCTGAGTCCCCACCAGGAGACCGGTGGATCTTTCTGGGCCTCTGTGCTGGGGTCTGGGTTTGGGGGGGACCCAGTCACTGACTCCCAACCTGGGCGGCTCTGGGCCCCAGGTGCCTACAGGGGCAGCCCACGGTCAGGGGCACGGGAGCAGTCGGCACTTGGACGGCCAGTGGGGTGGCTGGGGTCCCAAGGAAGAGCAGGCCCAGGAGGAGGTCAAGGGGTCTTCACGGGTGAGGACGAGGGTGGGGCTGAGAGGTGCCGGGGTGGGGGTAGGGCGTGCACGGTGCGGGCGAGGCTGTGGACCCCGTGGGCAGGGCCCCCCGGCCAATATGGCTGCCCCCACTCGGAGCTCGGGCCTCAGCGTCGTGGGGGCTTGTTGCTGCCTCTGTGGTACCCCCCTCCCCATCTGTGCCCCCCCCCCCAGAATGACTCAGGGGCAGTGCCGGGCCCAGCCCTCACCTGGGAAGGGCAGTGAGCTTCCTAGAGCACCCAGAGCTCAGCAGGGAGGACCGTGGGCAGCACGCGGCCGGCCCCACGTGAAACCCCGTTTGAGGGCCTGGGTGGCGGCAGACGGGAGGACCCAGTTTAGGCTGCCGGGCTGGCTGCCGGCTCCAACCTCAGCCGACCCACTTCATCTCTCCGAGCCTCAGTTTATCTGTCTGTAAAGTGGATGAACGGGCTGCGCCCACAGTCAGGAGGCTGCAACGGTGTAAACCTGAGGGGCTGCGTTCCCGGCAGGTTCTCGGGAGGGATTCGATATCACGTGTTCTGGCGACAGGTTTTCCAGGCGGAGGGAAGCCGAGGGCACGTGCATAGAGGCAGGACAGAGCCCGGCGTGCTCCGTGTGCTTGGGGACAGATATGAAGTCAGTGGCCGGAGCACGGTGGGGGAGAGCAACGTGAGGCTGGGGGGTCAGGGCGGGGCCGGGGACGCCCTTGAATGGAGTGTCGAGCTGTGGAAACCACCACGGTCCCAGGGGGTGACACGACCCCCGGTCTGTTTTCCCAAAGGTCACCAAGCTGGGTGGGCTGTAGGACCGGAAGGTGGAGGGGAAGCAGGGAGGCTGGCTGCAGGGCCTGGGGGTCTGTACAGGGGACAAGGGACAAGACAGGGACAGGGGACAGGACAGGGGACAGCACAGGGGACCCTGGCATGGCACATCGGGGATCACAGGTGCCAGAAGCCTCAGGGGCCAGGTGTCCCCTCTGCCATGGGCCTCGCTGCACCCCTCCCTGCCAGCCCTATGATGGAGGGAAGAGGGGTCATGAGGCATCATGCAGCGAGCAAGGGGTCCAGCCCCCACGTCCCCACCCTGGGGACAGATGCAGGACACGGGCAGGTGGGGCAGTCCCCCTCCCGCTCCCCCTCCCAGAGGTGAGTCCGGCTCCGCCTGTGCTCACTGAGGCGTGGCAGCAGGTGTGGGTGGATGGGACGGCCTCTCCTCCCAGAGCCCCGGACCCCACCCCCCGGGCAGCCGGGTGACACAAGGCTTCGAGGTCCCAGCTGCTGAAGTCACAACCGCTGGGGTTTTGCTGCAGCTGGAAGAGGCTTCTTTCTTCCTTCCGTCTTTGTTTTCTCCCATTTCCACTCAAAAAAAAAAAAAAAAAAAGAAAGAAAGAAAAGAAAAGAAATTAGAGATAATTTAGAGCTTTTCACTAAAAGTGCATTTTATCATCGCAGAGAGAAGGCTGTTAGAATGGTCCCGATGGCACCAGTCCTTGTTTCAGAATAGATGGGCTTGGCGTTGCAGTGTTCCAGCACATTCTCTGGCCGTGGCCAGGCCCTCTGCCCCTGCCTGGGCTGCGGCTCTGGCCTCCTTAGACACTGCCGTGGAGAGAAGTTCCTCTTCCCGCCCACCGTGCACCTGAGGCCTTTCCCCCAGGCCCCTCCGCTGGGGCTGGGGGGTTTGGAGAGCCAGCATGGGGGCCGCGGGCATTCTGGGTGAGCCGTCGGGGTGTCTGTGAGGGCAGGAGGCCTGCCAGCCCCCTCGCCTTGATGGGCACCATGGCCCTGGCAGAGAGGGGGGTTGAGGGGGAGCTGCTTGGAGGAGAGAGGGTCCTCGGGGCTCAGTTTGGGTTAGCCCCCCACCCTGCCGTGGTCAGACCCCACAGGGGGGCTTCATGATCCCCTCTCCCTCCCATTTCACACCCCCCGCCCTCCAACCCAGGCCTTCAAGAAGGAATGGCCAACTGTTGTGCTAAAATTCTGCCAGCAGCTGCCTTGGCCGGGCCTGGCTGCTGAGACACCCTCTCTTCCTGCTGGGAAACCTGGTGTGGAAGGTTCCTGACTCTGTGCCCCAGACGCACAGCAAGGTTTTCTGTGGCCTGAGGCAGGTACGGCAGGTGGGCCTGCAGCTCTGGGGCCCAGGAAATGGCCCTGCACCCCCTTGGGGCTGCACAGGCTCCTGGAGGTCCCAGGGCAGGAAGACGGGGCTGGCCAGATTCCCATCCCTGGAATGTCTTCTGCCCCCAGACTCCCTAGAAACGCACCTCAAAGGCCCCCCCGACAGCGTGGCCTCTAGAAGGCCAGCAGGCGGCCATGTGCTGCCCACGGGCTGAGCCCGGGTGTCCCACTTGACCCAGCTGGTCCTCAAATGCCTCTGTGGGTCGAATATTAGCCCTCGATATGTCCCACGTACGCCTGGGAAGCTACAGATGGGACCCTGTTTAGGAAAAGCGTCTTTGTGGATGGAATAAGTTAAGAATTACAAAATGAGATCACCCCAGATCATCTGCGTGGGCCCCCAATCCAAACACTGGTGCCCGTGTAAGAGACAGAAAAGGACGCGGCAGGAGGAAGCCGTGGGATGTCGGAGACGGAGACGGGAGCCCAGCAGCCACGAGCCCAGGACGCCCATGGCCACCGGAAGGTGGAGAGGCGGGAGGGACCATCCCCCGAGCCTTGGGTGGGGGCAAGGTGAAGGCAGGACGTGGCCGCGGTGCCACTGGCTCCGGGCTCTGCCGAGCACAGAGACGGTCAGCCGCCACGGCCAATGGCTGTGGGAGGAGGCTGTGACAACTTGAAGCCGTCCACGTGGGAGCAGGTGTCCCCAGAACCCGCCCCAAGTTGAAATGTGTGCCAAGGATGGGGTGTGGTGTCACCGGACTCGCTTCAGAGGCACCAGGAACCACCCACGGCTTTCCGGCCCCGGAGGGGCCACGGCCCCAGTGGGATGAGGGGCTGGGTCACCCCGTGGGGCCACCTGAGGTGGGAGGACGCGAGCTGGCTCCGGGCTCCTGGTGCAGTGAGCGCCGGGAAGCTGGCGGAACGGAGGCAGCTGTTCCCGCCGGTGGGGTGGGGGTCATGACCTCCACGGGGACCCCTCGGTGCCCCGAGGGCAGCGTGCCGGCATCCGCATTGGGCCGATGGAATACAGGGGCTCCGGGGGATCAGGGGTTTCCCGAAGAGGCACCGCTGGGAGGGACGGGAGCCAGGCTCAGGTGGGGGCCCCTCCCAGCTCCCTCCTTCTGGGGGCCGTCCCCCACTTCCTTGCTTGCCCCTGACCTGGGTCTAGAAGGCTCTCCTTGGGCAGTGGGGCCTCGTCCCCGCCTCCAGGCGACCTGCCAGGGGTGGGGCCCTTGGCCGGGACAGAGCCAGGCGGCAGCTGCCGGGAGGTGAGTGTCTGCGAGGCCCGGCAGGCACCTTCTGGGGCAGGGTCTGGAGACTCCACTGGTGCCCTACTCACAGGCCGCTTGTCACGGGCCCCTGGAGAGCGGGGACCCTGCGTCCACCTGAGCCTGGATGGTCGGAACTGGTGGTGCTGGGGCTGGGCTGGAGGCCGGTGCCCCCGACCCCGGCTGTTCTGCCTGCCCAGCCCCCTTCAGCCCTGCTGAAGCATATGCCACTCCCTTCCCTCCTTCCCTCCTGCTCCAACACCTTCCAGGGGTCTGGACGCTTACATTTCACACCTCAGGGCCCCTGGGGGAGCCTCCTGCCTCCTGACCTGGGGCCTCCCCCTGGGGCCTTTCCTCCCCTGGCCTGGCCTGTTCCGGGGCTCCCTCCCTGTCCCCAGTGTTCAGCCAGCACCCCAACCAGCTGAGCTTCCCTGGCTTTCCACCCACATCCCTGGGGCTGGGAGACGGGTCCCGAGTGTCTCCCCTACTCCACAGTGCTGGGTGCAGGAAGTCGATGGGTGAGTGGCTGTGGGTCCCGGGTGCCCTCACACGCCTTGGGTCTGAGCGATTCCTGTCCGACCCTCACTGGGGCTGCCATGTTTTCAGGATCGGGGTCCCCGGTCCCCAGGAAAGGAGCCTGGGGGTCCAAGGCCCTTCCCACCTTCTCCCTTCCGGGGGCCCACACGCCTGGGCTGGGATTCGGGCTTCTCGGGAAAATATGCCCTGAAACCATGGAGTCCAGGCCCTCTGATGAATATATGGGGAAACTGAGGCACAGGGCTGGGAGGGGATCCGCCGGGGTCAGGGTGGAGCTGTCTGGGCCCGGCTCGTGCCCTCCCCCCGGCCCCCGGCTCCACGGAGCACAGAGCCCTCCTGGATCTGCCGTCCCAGGCCGGGCAGGGTCTGTCTGGGATGAGGGAATCTTGGCCTTTCTTCGGCATTTTCCTTGGACTTTTGACCTGCCTGGTTCCTGAGGGAAAGTTTGATTTTGGCCAGGACAAGGGGGGCTGGGGGCCAGAGTGTGTTGTGGGCTCTCGAGGGCCTGGGGGTGGATGCCGAGTTGCTCTGGAAGGGAGTGGGGGCTCGCACACGGGGCCCCGGGGTGGGGGGGTAGAGGCTACTGCAGAATTGGAAGCCAGCAAGCCCTCCCCTGGGTCAAAGCTGTCAGCAAAGGTGCTGCCTCCTCTGGGAAGCCCTCCATGATTCACAGGGCTGCGTGTAGAAGAGAGGGACCAAGGTCAGTATGTTCCTGCCTTTTCTCTGGGGCTTGCCCGACATCATGAGCTCTGAAGCCCCTGGCATCTCTGCTGGAGCTTCTGGAATCCAGGAGAACGCTGGCCAGGGAGAAACTGACAGCAACTCACCAGGCTTGAGAGCTGAGTGTTGGGAGGGACGGGCTGGGTTGTGTGGAGACCGTGGTGAGGAAGACTGTCCAGTGAGGGACACGCACAGCCCTTCAGACCGCGTCTGGTGCTCCCAGAGGCTAGGCGGGCCTCGTGCGCCCCCCCCCCCGATTGGCACAAGGGGCCCCAGGCTCAGAGTCTCCCGCAGCTTGTCTGGGCCCCCGGAAGCACATGGCGAGCCCAGCTCTCTCTGACCCCGGTCTGGAGACCGGTAAGGCTGGCTGGGAAGTCGGGTCACACCCTGGGCCTTTGGGGCATCAGCAGATCCTGGCCAGAGTCTATACCCTAGCCTCTCCCTGGACACAGCGCCAGACCACTGCTCCCGCCCCCGCCGCGAGGGGACCCCGTGTGCAGGAGAAGCCCACCCCCCGCCCCCTGCTTCTGCGACCCCGTCGTGGTGCCTGACCATCCGCACCCTCGTTTCTCGCAGGTGGGATCTTGTCCTCCCCAGAAGTCGCCGGGTGTTCTGTAAGGCCAGACTTCATGGTGCAGAGCGCAGGGCAGAGGGGTTAGTTATTGGGCTCAGTGGTTTTGGGGCCCGGGGACAGGGCGTCGCGTGCCTGGGCTGCACCTGATGGAGGGGAAAGGGCCTCCTGCGCTCGGCTGTGCCTCGGGGGACTGAGCGGCTGGCGGTCGGCTGGCTGCTCATGGCGCTGGGCTGGAAGGGATCTCCCGGCCGGGGTTCTCACCCCCTGGCTGGGGCCCAGTCCCGTCCTCTTTCCTCAGCTGAACATGGAAGGCGAGGGTTCCGTTAGGAGATGCTGTGGGTCACCTCGTCCTCATTCTGCAGCACTTTCCGCCCGAGAGTGCGTCCCGGGGAACAATTCAGTGGGATTCCGGCAGGGACAGAGAGGGAGGTGAACGGTCCCCAGAATGACCATCCGGCGACTCCCAGGAGGGATTCCCAGCAGGTGAAGGATGGGGTGAGTGTTGTCCAAGTTGCTGGGTCAGCAAGGTTGTCACTGACTGGGTGGACTCAGCCATGAAGCCACGACTCCTCCCCCTGCCGGGACATCCTCCCCCTGCCGGGACTGTCCTCTGCTGGGACTATCCTCCCCTTGCCGGGACCGTCCTCCCCCTGCCGGGACTGTCCTCCCCCTGCCGGGACTGTCCTCCCCCTGCCGGGACTGTCCTCCTTCTGGGCCATGCACAGGTACAGCAGACCCGTGGCGCCAAGGCCGCACCTGCCCACTGTCTCTGCAAGTGATTGTCTGACTCCTTCACCAAGGGGTTCGTCTCTGCTCATACAGAGGGGACCAGAGGGGGGAAAGGTGGCTTCCCTCCCTTCCTCTCCACAGCCTGTCCCTCTTCCAAGTCACGTGGCCGCCAGGACCACTGGGACCGCGGTGGGGGAACCGGCGAGGCCTCAGGCTCGGCAGGGGTTCCCGCAGGGAAACACCGTCACCCTGACTGTGTCCACGTGAGCGAGACGAGCCCCCGGACACCGACGTCACGGGGTGGGTTGGAGCGTCCTCGAGCCGTGAAGCGAAGCCGGGACCGGGGAGCCGTGCAGTGCTCATGATGTGACTGCTGCGAAGCCAGAAATACGCCCGGGACACTGGCCAGACCGGGAAGTAAGAACAGAGCCCATCGGTCAGCGAGGAAGCCGGGACCAGTGAGCTGAGCATCCAGCTCAGTAAATTAGAAAACGAGGAACAAAGATAGAAGGAGGGAAATGATAAAAGTGAGAGCATAAGTTAATGAAAGAGGAAAATCACAGCAAAGGGATCAATAACACCCGAGTCTAAGTGTTGAGAGGGTTTACGCAGCCTCGGAGCTCTGCTAAGTCTGACCAAGAAAAATGCGGGAGAGCGTGAGCGCCCGACGTCGGGAGGAGACCGCGCAGAGACTCTCCACAGGTTGTAGAGACGGAGGAAGGGAAAAACCCAAGTGAATATTATAGACCAATTACTGACATAACTTGTCTCATGACATGATGCTTGGTAAAATTTAGGACCCTTTCGAGAACAGTTAACAAAACTAACACAGAAGGAAGAAAAAAAACCCTGGGAAGTCCTCGTCTATGACCATTAAAGAAATCGAATTTATTATTTAAAACCCTCCCGCGAAGAAAACTCTGGGCCCAGACGGCCTTCACTCGCAAGTGTCACTGGACGTTTGAGGAAAAGCTGATGACGATTGCATATAAACACTTCCAGAAGGCGGGAGAGCAGGGGCTGCTCCCAACCTCTTCTGTTGGACCTCACGACGAAACCCACAGGGAAAGGGCGAGAAAGGAAAATCTTGCTAATAAACATAGACGCAAGTGTCTGTTAATTTATTTTTTATTTTTTTAACATGTATTCATTTTGGAGAGACAGAGCATGAGCAGGGGAGGGGCAGAGACAGAGGGAGACAAAGAACCTGAAGCAGGCTCCCGGCTCCCAACCGTCAGCACGGAGCCCGACGCGGGGCTCGAACCCACGAACCGTGAGATCATGACCTGAGCCGAAGCCGGATGCTCAACCGACTGAGCCACCCAGGCGCCCCCAGGAGAACTGCTTTCTATGGCTGAGGATGTTTTATACAACAACGTAACACTTACTGGTGAAGCACGATCGGGAACAAGGCGGGGAGCGGGCCCAGCTGCGTCTGCCAAGCCCTGTAAGAGCAAAGCAGGAAAGGCCTCAAGATCTGAAGAGTATGAAACAAACTGTCATTTATTTGCAGATTAAATGGTTGAGTACAAAGTAAATATACCGTAGCCTCTAGCTTAGTTATTGGAATCGATAAGACAGTTTAGCAACGTCGTCGGATAAAAAATAGTATGGAGAATTCAGCGGTGTTTCTACGGTCCAGCAGTCGACAGACAGAAGATGAATTTGGAACAAAAACAGTATCTGTAGTAGCATCGGAGATCCTGGGTGTCCAGGACGAAGCTGATGACGGTGGAGCCTCTGCTCAAAAGTCGACCCCCTCGCGGGGGGCTCGTTAGAGCGTCAATTACTGACAGGGGCTCGTTAGAACCTCAAGACCGTGAAGATGATGGTTATGGGTTGGAAGGCTCAGTATTTTTAAGATTTAAATTTCCCAGAAATGGATCTAATGTTTCAGAACAATCCCTATTTGAAATCCCAGTAGATCTCTCTCCCTCTCCCCGCCCCCGTCCCCGGCCCCCACAGACACGTCAAGGAAATTCTTCAGTTTATTTTAAAACGTAAAGGACCAGGGGACGCCCGGGTGGCTCAGCTGGTTAAGCATTGGGCTCGATGTCGGCTCCGGTCATGAACTCGTGGTTGTGGGATCGAGACCCGCACTGGGCTCCACGCTGGGCGCCGAAGCTGCTTGGGATTCTCTCTCTCCCTCTCTCTGCACCCCTACTTGCTTGGGTGCTCTCTCTCTCTCTCAGAGTAAAAAAAAGTGAAAGACAAGGAATAACATGACACAGAAGGAGAAGAAAGGAGGCTGGAAACAGGTGTGGGTGGGGACACAGAGTGGACATCTCCCACCGACCGCCCCGCGGGGACTCAGGGCCACCACTCCGCAAACCAGACGGCAGGTGGTCAAGGGCCAGCTGGTCCGCCAGGGAGGCGAGTCCAAAGCAGCCGGTGCCCTGGAGGCCCAGCTGGCCGGGCTGGCTCTGCAGATCATCGTGGTGACAGGGTGGTGATGGGGTGGGGGGCCACCTGCAACGGTGGGAGGCCTTTGTCCAGACATTCAGCTCCTTTCACGTGTAAACTCACCATCCCGAGTGCCATCTCTGTCCTCAGCCCCTGCCGGTGGCCCCCAGGGCATCGGATCAGAGTGGACCCTGTAAGAGAGCAGGACAAGCTGGCCCAGGGCCCGTGAGGGGGTGTCCAGGCCCCGAGGGAGGAGAGCATCCTGTAACCCTGCGAGCACGACCCTCAGGACTTCTGGGGGCCCCTTCCGATTCCCCTTCTTCTGTTGGACACCATGACCCTCCAGCCCCTTTTGGCCAGAACAGCTTCCCACGGGGACCTCGCTTTGCGCCCAGGGTGGCCTCTAGGCCCCTCCCCACCCACGCACACGTCTCCATTACTTCTTCCTGGCACGTCTTCCAGGCTCCGGCTCTGCCTCGTGCCCCGGGTGGGCACGGCGGGGAGGCAGGGGGGTGCAGGGGCAGGACGCCTCTCGCCACCTCTGAGGCCTCTGGGCAAAGTGTGGGGGGGTCCTGGGCTCCCTGCCCACGAAGCACCTTCCCAGAGAAAGCCTGGACGTGAGCGGGGTGCCCCGGGAGGCACCCACTCGGGGGAGGCACGTCGTCGGCTCCAAGTGGTCTTACATCTCCAGACAAATGGTCCTTGAGCCGAGCCAGGCCAGCCCACGCGGGATGCCCCAGTTATCACCTGAGATGTGACGGACACACAGGCGGGCGTGACCCCCCGTGCGAGCACGCGCCCGAGGACCAATGGAGCCGGGTCACCCGAGGAGGCCTTTCCCTGCTCGGCTGCTTCCTCCTGGAAGAGCCTGTGTTCCTGGGCGGCCTGCTGAGGCTCTCCCGCGGTGACACGGTCGTCCCGAGTCCTGGCAGGGTGGTCCTCACCAGCCGCACCACGGCCTCTGCTTTCCCCGCCTCCCACTTTTCCACGGGTCCCCCCTCCTCCTTCCTTGGCCCCACGATTGGAGAAGACGGGGACTCCCCGCACGGCAGGGCAGGGCGAGGCTCTCGGCCCGGGGGGCGGGAGGGCAGGGAGGCCCAGGGACGGAGTGGTGTCCAAGGCCCCTGTCTGCTGGATGACACTGTTGGAGCCGATGGTGGAGGGGTGGGGGGCGCCGAGTGGTGGTTCTTCCCTGCGAGGGACCTGGGCCTCCCTGCCCAGCGCTGCCTGCGGCTGTGACCCGATCCCTGAGCGTGACGCCGCGAGGCGGCGAGCGGGTGTGGTCTTCAGCGGCCGGGCGCGGGGTCGGGTCCCAGCAGCAGGCGACTGGAACAGGCCGCAGGCTGCATCCACCTCGGGAGGGCCACGCTCCGAGGGGCAGCGGGTCCCCGGAACCGGAGACGCGGGCGCCGGTCTCCTTGTGGGGGACAGGCTGCCTTGTACGTCTGGGCGCCGCACCCCTCACCCGGCGCCCCGCCCCTCACCGGGCGCCCCGCCCCTCACCGGGAACCCCGCCCCCCACCGGGAGCCCCGCCCCCCACCGGGAGCCCCGCCCCTCAACTAATGTGACAAACACCGCTGTTAGTGCAAGGGACATGTGATTATGCAGCTAATAGGCCTGCAGACATGTCCCCAGCAGCGCGCCCGCCCCGCTCCAGCTCTGTCTGTCCGCAGTATCTCATTCCTAATCAGCAGAGCCCCGTTCTCCCAGAGGGAGCCCAGAGCCAGGCCGGCCGTGACCCTGCGGCTCTGGGTGACTGGGCGAGCGGCGGCGCAGCCTGGTGGGGGGGGGGGGGGGGCTCTGCTCACTGTCCCGTCCTGCTGTTAGGCTGTCCAGGGCCCCCTGCACCTTCCCTCCCCGGTCACCCGGGGCCTCTCCGTCACTGGCTCATTCCACCCGCCTGGGGACAAAGGCAGCTTCTTGGTTTCTGTGGTGACAGCGTGCTGATGGGGACCAATCCCCCTCCGCGTTGCTCTGGACGCCGGCCTGCCTGCGCCTGGCTCTGAGCCGGGACTATCCAACAGCAGTTTCCCAGGGGAACGGACGCCTAGGGAGGGGGCTCTGGTGCCCACCGAGACAGCACTGGGATGTGGGACTGCACGGCGTGGGCGGAGTGAGGGCCCAGTCGTGGGGGGGGGGGGCCCTGTGACCACGAAATGTGTGACCGTCAGCCGAAGTCGGGGCAGTCTGGGCTGGCCTTCCAGCGACGGCTGCTGGCGGTGGGCACACGGGGGGCTGCAGGGGCAGGGGCGAGTGGCCCCTGGCCCGGGCAGCCCCTGACGGAGCCCCGCGTGTGCCAGTGTCCGTGGGGACTCCTGCCCGGGGACAGCAGCGCCTCGCCAGCCCTGTCCGCCCTCCCCTGCCGGGATGGACACGCCGCAGGGGCATGGCCCCATCCTGCCGGCCACCACAGCCCCCGGCACATGGCCCCGGGGCAGGGCAGGCACCCAGCGGGGGAGGCTCCCCGGTGACCCGGAGCGCGCCCTGCCGCCCCTCGGGGCCGGGCCTGCCTGGGGGGGGGGGCGTGCAGCCTGCAGCCTGGTGCTGTGGGGGGCCCCACACTGAGCACCTGTATTATGTCCCAGCTCCTGGGGGGCAGGAATGTGGATGGGGTAGGCGCCCTGGGGAAGCCGCCGTCTGCAGGCTCCGGGGGAGGAGCGAGATAGTGCGGAGAGGTGGGGGCAGCGGGGGCTGGCCCCTTCAGCCTGCAGACCTGGGCTGGACTGGACCCCACGGCCACGGCGAAGGGACAGGGCCCCTGTCCTGACCCCGCCCACACCTCAACTTGCAGAGCGACCTTGAGCAAGACACCTCCCTTCGAGGAGCCTGTTTCCCCCTCCCGCGGCGGGGGGACTAGATTTTCCCTTCTCTTGAATCACGGGGTCACAGAAATCCAAGGCCCGCAGGTGGTCCCCTGGTCACTTCTCATTCATTCATTTGCTCGTTCACCAAGTGCATATTGTACCTCTCCTGCGGTGACTTGAATGGTGGCCCCAAGCATCGGTGTCCATGTAACCCACCACTCAGAGCCTGAGAATGTGACCTTATTTGGACAAAGGATCTCTGCGGATGTAATTAAGGTAAGGATCCCAGATGAGATCATGCAGGCACTAAGTGCAACGACAAATGTCCTTATAGGAGACACACACACAGCAGAGGCAGCCACGTAACGACAGAGAGCTTGCGGCGAGGTGGCCGCCAGCCCAGGACGCCTGGGGCCACCAGGGGCTGGCAGACACAGGAGGGACCATCTCCTGGAGCCTCGGGAGGGAGCACGGACTGTGACTCCCAAGTTTTGGATTCTTGCCTCTGGGGCGTCCGGGAGTAATGTTCCATTTCAAGTCCCCCAGGGAGTGGTCGCGTCTGGGTGCACTGCCCACTGACTGGGCAGATGCTGCGGGAACCGACGTGGCCAGCGGGCAGCCGGCTGGGAGGGGGACCCTGCCTTCTGCTCCCGCGGAGACCCGCAGGGTCAGCCGTCCATCAGCCGCCGAGGTTATAGATGGATCCTTGGCGTTGGCTGGAGGACGACCTCCCGGGTGGTAACGATCTGCTGTCGGGGGTTGTGAGGAATGGGCTGACGGGCCCTCGGAAATGTCCCCCTGATGGGCCCGGGGTCGATCTTCGCAGACGCGTGACCGCGTGTCCGGCCCCAGTCCCTCAAGTGAGGTTTGCAGGTCGAGGGGAATTCAAGCAAGACCCCAAGTTAAATGGCTTGTGACAAAAGTAGTAAGTGTCCCATGACACGGGACGTGAGCTCCTCAACAAGAGAGGTGCCGAGTTGTCAGAGAAACAGCGACAGCGTCGCATGTGACCACCCAGCTGCTCAGTATAACTTCCGCCCAATTTTGCAAATCATTATTTTCACAGTTAACGGGCAGGAGGCAATTAACGACGGCCCGCGAAGCTGGTCTCGGTGGCGTTGGGGACGCTGGCGAGGAAGCGCGGGGAGGCGACCGAGGGCGGCCGGAGGGCTTTCCCTGCGCGGATGGACGGCTGTCTGTCCGTCCGTCCATCCATCTGCACGAGCCCCTCCCTGAGCCTCCCTGCGCTGGGAAGGGCAGCAAACCGACGGCAGAGGGCGGGGGCGGGAGGCCACAGAGGACACGGCCCCCAGGTAGGGCACCCGTGCTAGGGCCGCCCTCCCGGCACCATGGCCTCGCGGCTGGTCGGTCACCCACAAGTCCAAGAGCGGGTCTTAGGGACCCTCGGGCCCCACTCTCTTCCTTCACAGGATGTTATTTCCCGTGTTTTCTTTCCCTTGCTCGTCATACGCCCCATTCTGCCCAGCAGAGCAACTCGCTCCATCATCACAGCCGCTGGAGACACGTCCCAGAGAGGACCAGGTCCCCACCCCTGGGACCTGTGGGTGGGATCTTACAGGGAAGAAGGGACTTTGCAGGTGCGATTTAATCAAGGATCTTGAAATGGGGAGATGGCCCTGGATTACTCAGGCGGGCCGGAGATGTGATCCCTTCTGTCCTACAGGAGGGAGGCAGGGGGGGATCTGATGAGGACAGAAGACAGAGACCAGGGTGAGGCGGCCACCAGGGAGGGAAGAGGGGAGCCTCCGGAGGAGCGCAGCCCCGTCGACACCTTGCTCTCAGCCTGGAGAAACGGTTTCTGATTCCTGGCTCCCAGGAATGCGAGAGAAAAACTCCTGTGGTTTCAAGTTAACAAGTGGGTGGTAATTTTTTTCCAGCAGCGAAAGGAAACCGATACCTTCCTGAAAGAAGTCTACAGGTGGGTGGGGTGCCAGCGTGGAGAAGGAGGCAATGATGCCATCGAGGACTGTCTTGTGGCTTGTCGCCTCATGGCCACAAGCTAGCTGCCGCAGCTCCGGCCATCACATCCTCACAGGACAGTGCAAAGCAGGAAGGGATCAAGGGTGAGGCACAGGAGACTTCTTGTATGGTTCTTTCATCTGGGGGGAAATCTCAAGGCACCTGCTAGGCGAGGTCCAACCAAGCGGACTGGCTACTCTGGGCCAGTCCATAGCAAAGAGGACAGATTCCTCTGATTGGCTCGGACCAATCATAAGTCCTGTCGTGAGCTGGGCACAGGTTCCCCCCATATAAGTGGGCTCTACTGGCAAGGAGGGGATGGTGACAGGGGTCCGCCCGTCTGAGAGAGCGGGAAGAAAGGGAGGCTCAGGGCTTGGACTCCTGGGTCCCCCCCACCACCCAGCCACCTCTCTTGGGTGTCCGCTCTTGCCTGTCTCTGGAGGGGCCACCTGCCAGGATGTCCTCGGTCACAGCCTGGCTGCGCCGTCCCGCGTCCCCGTCGGCCCGCTCCACCTGACACCCCCCCACAGAGGGGCAGGGCCCGGGCAGAGCCCCTCCCTTACCTCTGTCAGGTCACCTCCACCCCTGTGCCCCCAGGTGGCGAGCGCATCCTGGCGGGGGGGGGGGGGGGGGCTTCTTCCCCAAGGCCCTGTCCACCCCAGACGTCTGGGAAGAATCCCAGGGAGGAGGGAAGGACACCCTTGGGGAGGGGGCTGCTCTCCCGGTCGGGTGGGTGTCGTACTGCCTGACGTGTCGCCTACAGTGGTGACGACCCTCGCACACGGTGGGCTCAGAGCCGCACGTGCTCCGTCCGGCCTCAGACTCTGGGGGTCGGGCTCAGCTTTCCCGTCACCTGCTGGCCTCTCACCCCGTCTTTACGACGCAGGGGAACCCTTACTGCGCATCCGACGGCCCCTCGGTGCTTGGTGCTCTGCTGGGCCGGCCTGGCCGGAGTCCCGGGGAGGGCGGGCAGAGGGGCTGGGCGTGCGGGACCCCCCTCCCCACGGATCGTCCCCCGCCCGTCCACAGCGGGGCTCTCGCTGGGGCTGAGGCCTCGGAGCCACAGGTGACAAGGCCAGGCTGCCCTGCACCCTCCCCCACTCTCCCCTCCAGGCACGGCCCCGACCCCTGACGTGGTCCTGACGGTGCACGCGGCCCCGATCCTCACACAGGCCCCCGTACCTGCACATGGCTCTGATCCTCCCCTGGGCCCCGTCTTCACCTGGGCGCCCGTCCTCCCCTGGGCCCCCGTCCTCCCCTGGGCCCCGTCCTCCCCTGGGCCCCATCTTCCCCTGGGCTCCCGTCCTCCCCTGGGCCCCGTCCTCACCTGGGCCCCCATCCTCCCCTGGGCCCCATCCTCCCCTGGGCCCCGTCCTCACCTGGGCCCCCATCCTCCCCTGGGCCCCATCCTCCCCTGGGCCCCGTCCTCACCTGGGCCCCCGGCCTGCCCTGGGCCTCATCCTCACCTGGGCTCCCATCCTCCCCTGGGCCCCATCCTCACCTGGGCCCCGTCCTCCCCTGGGCCCCTGTCCTCCCCTGGGCTCCCATCTTCCCCAGGGCCCCCGTCCTCCCCTGGGCCCCATCCTCCCCTGGGCTCCGTCCTCCCCTGGGCCCCTGTCCTCTCCTGGGCTCCCATCTTCCCCTGGGCTCCCGTCCTCCCCTGGGCCCCGTCCTCACCTGGGACCCCATCCTCCCCTGGGCCCCGCCCTCCTCTGGGCCCCTGTCCTCTCCTGGGCTCCCATCTTCCCCTGGGCTCCCGTCCTCCCCTGGGCCCCGTCCTCACCTGGGCTCCCATCCTCCCCTGGGCCCCATCCTCACCTGGGCCCCGTCCTCCCCTGGGCTCCCATCCTCCCCTGGGCCCCGTCCTCCCCTGGGCTCCCATCCTCCCCTGGGCCCCGTCCTCCCCTGGGCTCCGTCCTCCCCTGGGCCCCTGTCCTCCCCTGGGCTCCCATCTTCCCCTGGGCTCCCGTCCTCCCCTGGGCCTAGATCCCTCGCACCTGCGGACAGCCAGGATGGATCCCTTTCCTCTGAGGGTTTGTTGCCGACACGTCTGCCGCAGCTCCGGGAGCCCGGCACCCCTCCTAATGTTTTCTTTATTTATACACCTGCATCGTCCAGAACAGCTGCTTTATTGAGATTCATCTGTCACAAGCCTTAATTAAAATAACACAAGCGTCTAACTCCGCACAGGTCACCACAGCAAATGTGTGTTTTCCTGCTGTCAGTTAAGGCCTGAGCGGGGAGCCGTGACGCGGCCGCTCCTCTCCTCGTCCGTCCTCCAGCCGAGTCCTGAGTTGGGGCGCGGGCGGGCCCTGCAGGGAGCCCCGGGGAGAGCGGCGGGCCAGGGGGCTGGCGGGGGTGGGGGGTGGGGGGGAGGCGTCCTGCAGGGACGGCGGCTGGTCCCGTACGAGGTCCCTGCAGCCACTGTGAGGAGTTGTTGCAAACTTTCTGCCCTGGAGCCACAGCCCGTGACTGCCTTGCGGTCTGGAGGGCAGGGTCTGCCTCGCTGGTAGGGCCCCGGGGAGTCATTTCCACACCTTTTCCAGCTCCTGGAGGCATCCTTGGCCTGAGGCCCACCGTCCGTCCGCAGACCCAGCGGCCACGTCTGTCCTCACCCCTCCTGCCCTGTGACCACACTGAGCCAGGGTTCACTTCGCCATGGACGGCCCTACGTTGACAGGTGACAGGGGTCAGGACGTTTGGGGCCACGAACCAGCCTGCCGCACCCCCTAAACGTGAAGGACACCGGCTGGCAGAGAGGAGGGTGTGTGGATGGAGGGCCCGGGTCAGCGTGTCTGCGAGAGGGCTCAGGAAGGGTGGGGGGGCCGGGCTGCAGACTCAGGCCTCAGGGTAAGGTGACACAAGTGGGCACAGCTCAGCAGGGGTGATAGGAGGTCCCCCTCGCAGGACGGGGGACGGGGGTGCAGGGGGAGCCTGGGTCCCCCTCGCAGGACGGGGGACGGGGGTGCAGGGGGAGCCTGGGTCCCCCTCGCAGGACGGGGGACGGGGGTGCAGGGGGAGCCTGGGTCCCCCTCGCAGGACGGGGGACAGGTGCAGGGGGAGCCTGGGTCCCCCTCGCAGGACGGGGGACGGGGTGCAGGGGGAGCCTGGGTCCCCCTCGCAGGACGGGGGACGGGTGCAGGGGGAGCCTGGGTCCCCCTCGCAGGACGGGGGACGGGTGCAGGGGGAGCCTGGAAGGAGCCAGGGGCGTGGGGAAGCAGGAGGCGAAGCCCTTAGGAAGCGGGACGTGGCTTTACTTATGTCCATTATTCCCCTTCGATTTGCCGGATCAGTAAATTGCCTGGAGTAATTGGATTATTTGCATGATTTTGAGCCCGGGGCCCTCTGATCCGCCGCCCCGCTCGCAGTCCCGCAGGATGGGGCTTCAGGGTCCAGCCCTGCTCACGAGGGGTCTCCTGTCTGACCCCTTCCCGCGGTCTGCCACGCCGCCCGGGGCCCGGATGTCTGTCTGAGGCGCCGTGGACGGGGCTGCTGGTCACATCCGCCCGCGCCCTTCTGTCTGCAGCCTCGGACACCGGCCCTCAGACACGTCTGCAGCTCTGTGACCTGTTTCTCTCCCTGTGGGCCCATCAGGACTGGGATAGGCCCTGTTCGGAGCTGCCACAGGACCCCAGAGGCGGTGGGAGTTGGAGCCCCAAGCCTGGTGCTCGTGGTACAGAGACCACGTCTTCAGGGCCCGCCCTGGGCCCCCGGGAGCGATGGAGACTCTAACAACAGGCCCGGGGCCGCAGGGGTCCTCGGGCCTGTCCCAGCGAGCTGGGGTGCTCGGTGTCGCCCGCTCTGTTGTTTGGGGGAATCTCTCCTTTGCCACATGGGGGGGTTCTCTCCTGGGGGCCCCCTTCCGTTCTTCCAGACTTCAGGGCGGCGGCCCCTCCTCCCACCCCCCCCACACGACCCCTCACACACCTACCTCCTGGCCGTGTCCCGGAGCCTCTGCTGGGGCTGATGCAGCCCTGAGCCTAGATCACACCCTGCCTCCCCCCCCCAGGAGCTCCCCCTGGCCTGTGCTGGCATCCGCAGTGACCCTTTCCTTCCTTTCCAGGGGGGCAGACCCTCCCGGGGACCCTCACTGCCTGGGTCTCGTACCGGGCTCCGCTGGAGGTGATGACATCATCAGAGGTGGTTACTAGGCAACCGGCCTCCGCAGTCAGGGGACCGCTCTGTGGTTGGAAGGGCCCCGCCAGTTTCTTAAAATATCAGACCTCAGAGCACATTTAGTCCCAGAGAAGAGGGGAGAATCCAGCCAGCTTCAGGTCGCTGGGAAGCCCCCCTTAGATCTGCCCTCTGACTGCATGGGTTTTCCAAGAGGCGATCGTGTGAGACTAACCTCATTTTCTTTTCTTGTCATGGTCCTTAGCCCGGCGGATGAGGGCCCGTTATTGTTGTGATTTCCACGGCATTTGCCAAATGTGCTGTGTTATCCTTGAGGATGAAATGGTAAGTACATCCCAGATGAACTGTTAGGTGCATTTTGTCTGTTACAGGGAATTAGAGACAAAGGGAGTTAGCTAATGGCCCCGTGTCACCCTGGAGGGAGGGCTCCAGCGGGCTCCCGCAGGACTCTGACATCAGTCCTGGGCTGTCGAACGTTCTTATCAATGATTTATATGAAGAAATAAAAGGTCTGCCTGTCACTTTGCTGCTAGAACAAAGGACAGGAGGTACGTCGCAAGGAGGAATCGTAATTCAGAATCCTCTCAGCGTGGACGTGATTTAAGACTCAAAAAGAAAATTTAAACAGGACCGAAACAGCGCTACCTATAAAGGAGGTAACTGATCAGTTGGGCCACATTACAATTAAGAGACATCAGTCAGGGGGATATTTGCGATACACGTTTGACAAAAGATTTACAACCGCATAAAACCCTCAAACAATTTTAAAAAGGGGTGAGCAAATGGACGAAAAAACAAGCCAACTATTGGGGCGCCTGGGGGGCTCAGTCGGTTAAGCGTCCGATTTCAGCTCGGGTCATGATCTCGCGGCTCGTGGGTTCGAGCCCCGCATCGGGCTCTGTGCTGACGGCTCAGAGCCTGGAACTGCTTCGGATTCTGTGTCTCCCTCTCTCTCTGTCCCTCCCCCACTCAAGCTCTGTCTCTCTCTGTCTCAAAATAAACATTAAAAAAATAATAATAATAAAAAAAACAAGCCAACTATTTAAACTGGCATTTCGCAAGAGGGGTGCCTGAGTGTCCTCTAAGGACGTGAAAAGGGAATTGCTCGATTTTCCTAGTTCGCAGGGAGAGGCAGTCCTGACGTCACGTGATGTCACCTCCCCCGACGGACGCCAGGAGAGGGAGGAAGGGCTGAGCATTGGCGAGGAGGACTGTGACATGCTGGGCAGCTTTGGGAAAATTCTACGACCTTGGGTATGGACCCGACAGAAGCGCACGCGTGTTTCTACCAAAAGACACGTATGAGAATGTTTCCAGCAGTTTTCAATGGCTAAAGTCCAGAAGTAACCACAAAGCCCGCGGTGGGGTGAGCACGCGCCCAGGCCGGGCACCCGTCCAGCGGAAGGCCGGAAACCATTCATGCCAGTGGCTACCTCGCTCTATGCAGCAGCATGTTGGAAGTTCAGCAACAGAGCGGGTGAGAGGCCGGACGCGAGGACCCCATTCCACGAACGTCAAAGCCACGGACACTGGTCAGTGGTGCTGGAAGTGAACACAGTGCCCGCCTTCGAAGCCGGGACATGGGCGCCTGCAGCGTGTGGGGGGGGGGGGGGCGGGGTGTCCTTTTCCGGGCGGGTTCCGGCCACCGGTGGGCTCTGTCTGTGCGCTACCTGCGCGAGCCATCTGACATCGTGTCCGTGTTCCGTGGGCGCGCGCGTCACGCTCGAGGTTCAGTGAAGCCGAAGGGACTTTGCCATTAACAGCCGCAAACCAACCAAAGGGCATAAAGCGAGCGTTTACAGACATCGGGCACCGGGCAGCGCAGGGCCCCTGGGGAGGGAGGCGGGAGGGGAGCCCCATTTTCCGCTGGGAAGCCGTCCGCCGAGGTGAGGAGGTACGGACTGGGGCTGGGGAGGCTGAGGGGCTGGGGAGGCTGAGAGGCTGGGGTGTTGTGGGGAAGAGGGCCACAGAGGAGGGGCTGTCCACGGAACAGCTCTAGAAATCTCTCCGGACACGTGTCAGTTCTGAGCAGCCGGAGAGGGAAAACCTTTCCGACACCGGCATTAACCGGCTTGGGCTGCCGGAACGAAACGCCGCAGACCGTGTGGCTTAGACGATGGACCTCTGCTCCTCGTAGCTCTGGGGGCCGGGAGCCCCACCTCCGGGTGCTGGTGTGGTCGGGCTCAGCTGAGGGCTCCTCCCGCTTGCAGACGCCTTCTCACTGGCTCCTCACGTGGCAGGTGGGGAGAGAAACACTCTCCTCTTCTGTAAGGTCACCGTCCTGTAGGATCAGGGCCCCACCCTTACGCCCTCATTTAAGCTCCTGAAAACTCTCTCCCCAGGTCCAGCCACACGGGGGCTTCAACCTCCAGATGTTGTGGGAGACACGATTCAGTCTTAGCAACACGCAAGGCATTCAGAGAGATTCCAGAAGGGCCAGGATCTCAGTAGGAGGACTAGATTAGCCCTGGGGGAAGGCTGCTGGGCTCGATCGGGGAGCCTAGACTTAAGCCTCAGAGCTCTGACTCTGGTAGCAGCCAGGTAAGTTCCTATCAGGCCGACTCTCCCAGAGGCAACAAATATAAACACTGGACCAAACAGATACTAGAGCGAGTAGCTGAAGTCACGGGAGAACAACAGGCAGGAGTCAGCCTTTAGGAGAAAGGACCAGAACTGAGGAACGTTCCCATTTTAACAGCTTCTGGCCTGAGGGCAGCCCCGAGTTCACACCACGCAGGTCACAAACATCGTCCAAAGTCCAACAAAAAGTGTGCAGTATTCATGGCTTGAAAACCAGAGAACTGAGTCTAAGGCAGCCTCAACCACAGAAAGGTAAGAGACAATCCCAGAAAGGGGTGGGTCCGAAGACGTGTGTATAAACCCCCGTGTTGTCTCCGGACGGCTCTTGAACCACACTCAGGCAGGGCGGACCCCAAGCAGCCCAGCCACGGCCATGTGGGATCCACCCTAGAGGGACATCTTCTAGTTTGAATCACCCCAGATGAATTGCCTGTTAAAATAATGAATACCAATGCATTTCAGTCTTGAGGTCCAACAGTGGAATGTCTACAAAACCCAGGATGCAATCCAACATTTTTGGGTAAGAGGAAAGGAGAAAATGTGGCTTGTTCTCAAAAAAAAAAAAAAAAAAAAAGACAATCATAAAGACTAACCCCAAGGTGACTAAGACGTTGAACTAAGCAGAGAAGGATTTCAAAGCTGTTATAATGACTGTGCCCAATGAAATAAAAGAAAATATGTTCATAACAAATAAAAAGATTGGATATTGTGGTAGAAAATAGAAATTGATAGAAAGAGCTAAGTGGAAATTCTAGAACTGAAAAATATAAATCCAAAATGGAAGTTCATGGGATGGGCTCAATACCAGAATGGAAACAGCGAAGGAAAGAGCGAACTTCAAGAGAGAGCAACAGAAATTGTCTAATTTGAAGAAGAGGGGAAAAAAAGGCGGGGGGAACCCAATAAAAAACAGTGTTTCCAAGACCCATGGAATAAATCTGACACGTGTGATATTCGTGTGCTCAGAAAGGAGGGAACAGAGAGCAGAAATGTTTACATTTTAATTATTTAAAAAAAAATTTAATATTTGTTTTTGAGAGAGAGAGATACAGAGTGAAGGGGGGAGGGGCGGGGGGACAGGGAGACACAGAATCCGAAGCGGGCTCCAGGCTCCGAGCCGTCAGCACAGAGCCTGACGCGGGGCTCGAACCCATGAACTGTGAGATCATGACCTCAGCCAAAGTCAGACACTTAACCGACTGAGACACCAGGAGCCCCTACATTTTAATTATTTTTAAGGAAATTGTGGTTGAAAATTGCCTGAATTTGAATGAAGACACCGATTTCACAGATTTCACGAGCTCAGGAAACCCCGGTCAGTCCAAGTCAGGGAAATGATGTCAAAGCCCGTTACAGCCGGAGAGCAGGACAAAGAGAAACTTTTGGAAGCAGCTGCCCAGAAGCGACACGGCACTCGGGGGAGCGATAAGTTGGGTAAATGCTCGCTTCTCGTGAGAAATGAACAGAGCCAGAGGCAGCGGGAGATATTTTTAATGTACTAAAAGGGAAAAAAAAATCCTATAAACAGAAAAACTGTTCTTCGAGAATGAAAGTGAAAGACATTTTCAGATAAAAGAAAACGCGAATTTTTCACCAACATAGATGCTGAAGGAGACCCTTTGAACGGGTGAGATGACCCCAGACGGACGCCCGGGACCTGTCCCCAGGAGCCTCGCCACGCGTGTGGGGAACACGAAATGCCCGCTGGGTGCAGGATGGCTGTGCCCCGCCCTGCAGTGACCCCCCCACCCCCAGGACGTGGCCTGGGCACACGGCGGCCTGTTGCCAGGTTCACGGTCCTAGGGGAGGGGAGGAGGAGCTCATTCACGCACTTCTCTCAGAGCGAGGGGTTGGCGGTCATGCTGGAGGCCGTGCCAGGGGCCCAGGGACTCTGGCTCCCGGTGTGGGGGGTCGGGGGCTAGCCTCAGGGCCCAGTGGTGCCACCTTGGGCCAATGGCCTCACCCCTGTGCCTCTGCGTGCCGATTACGGGGGATCAGCTGGGGCCTCAGGCTTCGAGGCGCCTCTGGCATTGGAGGTCTGGGAACGGCAGGTTTGGGGTTCCGGGGCTCCCTGGCTCTCGGAGCCACAGGGAGATGAGGGGCTGAGACAGCGGGGCTGCGTGCAGCCACGGTGCCCGCATCCCAGCCCTCGTCTCATCCATGGGGCAGGAAGGGTTCTTCTCTGCCCTGCTGCGGCCTCTGCTCTCAGAGCCGGCTTGTGGGGTCCTGGCTCCCTGGCTTCTCCCAGGGGAGATGTCTGGGGTCAGGGCTCTGGCGTCAGAGGCCGGAGGAGGGGCTTCTTTGCTCTCTGCACCCCTGCCTCACTCCGCAGCCACCGCTCACGGTGACCAGGCGTGCCCCTCTCCATGCTCACACTGGGTCTGCAAATCCCTTCCTTCCGCCTCCCTGACTCGCGGGGAACTCAGCCCTAACTTCCAGGTCTAAGTCAAGGGCGCTGTCCGCCCGCAAGAAGCCAAGAACCGCAAGCCTGCCCTCTGCACCCTGGGGCCGGGCGCAGGCTGGGGTGGGGAGGGCGGGCAGAGCCAGAGGGGCGAGCACTCAGCTCCCAGGCCCTCGGGCCGCTCCTCCCGGGCCTGCGCTGACCTCTCCTCTTGCCCCCTCGGGCCACCAGCCATGTCTTCCTCTGTAGACAGGCGTGAGGGGCCGGTGGCCGTGGAGCTGGTGGCCCAGGAGTGAGAGGGGCCTCACCGCCCCAGCACGTGAATATGGATTTGTGCCTAAGGACAGGCGGTGGCAGGCTCCGGCCCTAATTAGTGCGTGATGGCTGCTCCCTCCGCCCCTGGGAGCCAGGGTGGGGGTGGGGGGGCATCAAAGGAAGGCAGCCTGCTAATCCCCCTCTTCCAAGGGCGGCATCTGCTCCCTCCCTCCCCCGGGCGCGTCTCTCTGACAGCAGGCCGCGAGAGTCTCGGCTATTTAATTAGGCCGGAAAGTTCCCCCAACCCTGGGAAATGATTTCATTTCAATATTTCCTTTGCCGAGCGCGACACCCTCCCCCATCCTCAAAGGCCTTTCATCTGCGGCTCGCCCATCCCCCGCCAGGGGCCTCTCCCCTCCCCTCTCATTCGCCAGGCCGGGCCGGGGGCGGCGGCGGCTGGCCTTTGAGAGAAGCCGCCCCCCCACCCCCCATCC
This sequence comes from Panthera leo, assembly GCF_018350215.1. NCBI lineage: Eukaryota > Metazoa > Chordata > Mammalia > Carnivora > Felidae > Panthera > Panthera leo. The sequence continues at coordinate 145,199,328 of NC_056684.1, forward strand.
GTTGGCCCAGCTGCGGCTGGTAACCAGCTGCGTGCATCCTGCCAGCCTGGCCTCCCGCCTGCACGCCCTGGGTCCTACCCCAGACCTTGGCCAAGCAGCTCCCTCTCCAGGCGTGCCCCGCCCCCCCTCCCGGGGCAGGTCCAGGCCGCGTGAGGAGCCGCCCGCCCTGAGACATGATGTCACAAGGAGCTCGTCCCTCCCTGCTTTTGTCAGCCTCTGCTGGCCGGGTCACCCTTCGCCGGCCCCAGTCCCGCCTGCCTGATTCTGCTCCCGGTGCTTGTGTGTACGGGGCTGTGTGCACACACACTGCATGTGTGAGGCTGTCTGTGCGTGCTTGTGCACACGCGTGGGGGTGCGTGGCACGCGTGGGGGTGCGTGGCACGCGTGGGGGTGCGAGGTTGCGTGTACATCTGTGCCTGCGAGTGTGTGTGGTCGGCACGTGCATGCACACGTGTACCTGTGCGTGTATGCGTGTGCACGTGTAGGCACGTCTGTGGGAGCCCCTGAGGTCTGAGCCTGGTTCCTGTCTGTCTTTAGGCAGCTGGCACTCCCGTCCTCCATGGACCGTGCGGGGCCAGCACCAGGCCCGGCTGCAGAGCAAAGGCTCCCGGGGGGGTGGGGGGTAGGATCTGGAGGGCGCTGGCGGGGAGGTCCTGAGCTCCGGAGGCCCTCTGCAGACTCAGTCTCCACGTTTGTACAAACTCGTCCGTCCTCGAGGTCTGTGCCCAGAGCACAGCCACAGGCCCGAAGGTCAGGCCGACTTTGCCTCGGGGGGGTCAGCACCCCAGCCGGCGCCCCACCCCCCACCCTCTCTGAAGCAGCGCCCCCCACAGCGTCCTCCTCTGTCCTCCTCCGCTTGGGCCCGGAGGCCCTCCTGGAGGCGGCTAATGAGAGGTGTCAGCTGGGAGGCTCTTCTGGGGAACCTGCTGTCCAGAGCGATTTCTAAACGGGAAAGTCTAACCTCACTGAGTCCTTTGCACGCGTCCGAGTGACGAGTGACGGAGCCTCAGAGGCAGCCCTCGGAGTCGCCGGGAGCCGGAGAGGAGAGGAGATTGATCTCCACGGGCCTCCTGAATGTAGAGTTCTTAAGAAGCTGTTTGTCACGCGGCCCCGAAGGCGAGGTGGGGGCCTTGGCTAACAAATGACGATCGCTGTTGTTCTGCCTCCCTTCCCATCCCCCACGCCGGAATTTATGCCTTTTCCAGACAAAACGCTCTCGCAGACAGGCGTCCCACGTCTTCACCGCGGCCAAGTATCGACGGTATTGATCATGCGGCCCTGGGATCCCCCCGCCCGCCCAGGAAGAGAGACACTCGGGGCTCCAGGGGCCCCCTTCCCTCCCCCATCCGGCACCCACTCCTCAACGGGCCGTCGGCGTCCTCGGGGGCAGCGGGCAGCAGGGCCTGGCACGTGCTGGTCGCTCTGTGGACCATCGGTGCAGGATGGGGGAACGAGAAACCAGGAGTCTGGGGGGGTCGGAGACAGGCTGTTGGATTCTCAGCGCTACGCCCCTGCTTGGTCAGCTGGCCTCGCCCTCGGGGATTCCTCTCCCTGCCCCCCGGGGGCTCCCTGCAAGGCCTTGGGGACCCTGGAGATGGTGACAGCCCTCCCGGTGGGGGCGGGGGGGTTCCATGTTATGCTCGGGAGGTGAGTGTGCACAGAACTTTGTGAATTGCTTTCTTTCCTGTTTTATGAACTACTTCTCCAAATGCCTGCACAGTACTCTCCTGAGGGACGGGGGGGAGATAAATAGCAATTAAAGTCTTGTCATCCGACTCGCTCAGGCCGTTAAGTTGTTCAACCTTGCATAAAAAACCGGTGAGTGTACTTAACGCAGAGGAGCACCTGGGCGCGTGGCAGTAAGCGTAAATCAGGGTCTAACGACGCGCTCCCGCCCACCGGGCTCGCGGCGCCCCCGGCCCGGGCTCCCGGTCGGCTGGCCTGCGCGGGGCCCTCTGCCCGCGTCGTCCCCGGGCCCAGGCAGAGAGGACGGCTCACAGGCTGTGGCCGGGCCTCCGGGCCCTCTCCGCGTCCCCGGCCTGGCCGGGCAGCTGGAACCACGTTTGGAGAAGCCGCTCGCTGCGCCGCCCGCTTGGACAAACACGGCCGCGTCCCAGGACAGCGGTGCCACGGCTCTCGGGCCACGCCTGCGTGCCAGGCAGCCAGCCCGAAGCCCCACGGGGCTGGTGGGTCCCGAGGCCCGGCCCTTGGCCCCGGCGGGAGACGAAGCCAGCGGTGGGCTTGGTAAGTCTCCTCTGTCCCAGGCAGCCACGGGCGGAGCCGCAGCGTCCCGCCTTCCAGGTGGCCCCCGGGCCCTTCCAGGTGGCCGGCGTCTGCTCCGGGCCCCCCCTCCTCTGGCAGCGCGGGCGGCAGGCCCCGTCCTCACTCGCGGCCTCGTTTTACGGCGTCTCCGGAGAACGACGGCTCAGGCCGTGCGGATTCGTTCCCCTCCGCACGAGGCTCACCTACTTCGACACACGCGGTTTAGCTTCAATTATTTATCGCAACACAGGAGAGGCCCCGATCAAAGCGCCACAGCGTGTTGGGCCGCAGTCTCGGCGCGGGTGACGGGTGGGCTGGGGCGGGCCGCGTGGTCCGGCTGCCCCCCCAGGCGGTGACGGAGGTGCCACGCCCCGCCACGCTTGGAGACGACGTCTTGTTCCAGCGCCGTCTGAGGAGCCCACGGGAGCCTGGAGCTGGCGACGGGATCTTAAGACAAGGCTGGTTTCTTCCCTTCGGCAGCTGCAGCTTTTAAACCCACGGGGCCCCAGGACAAAACAGGGTGGCCGAGCTCCTCGGGTGTGCTGAGACCCCCCCAGCCTGCCGGGTGTCACGTGCACCCGTCCGCCCATCCACCCGCTCGCAGTGGGGGTGGGCGAGGCGAGGCCCGTGAGACCGGGCGCTGCCCGGGGAAGGGACAGGCACCGGCAACGAGGAAGGGGCCGCTATGGGGCCCGTCCCGGACTCGCTGTCTGCACGGGAGCGCGTCAGGGTCGCCGGAACGGGGGCCACGTGACTCTCCCCAGCCGACAGCTGAGGCTGACGGCCGAGACGCGGACGAGGGCTGGGGACCTGTGCCCAGCTGTCTGTCTCTGGAGCAGGCCTCCTTGACCTCCGCCCTGGAGGCCGTGCCACCTGCCTGTCCCCCGCTATGCGCGAATGGCTGGCACGTGGGGGTGTATGCCTTCAGAGCCCCACACAGCCGCTCCCTGGGTCACGTCAGCTCTGGGTGGACACCGGGTGGAGGAAGAACCGGTGGGTCTGGTGGGACCCCAAGCCAGCACATCCCGCCCTACAGTGCTGGGTACTTGCCAGTCTGCTTCACAGAACACAGACGCTCGGAGGGAGACGGGCCCTGCAGGATCGCTGGTCCAGGCGCCTCCCACGGCAGATGGGGAAACCGAGGCTCCAGAGGAGGGGGGCACACGGCGAGGCCCCCCGCCTGGCCTGGGAGGGCGCCTGCCCGTGGGCTATTTCTGGCCCTGGCGTGGCCTGGGCCGCTGAAGGACACCTTGCTTCTCGGTCCATCGGTGTCCTCCCGAGACAAGCCAGAAGACTGCTTTCCCAGGGTGTTATTGGGCACCTCCAGAAAGCGGCCGCGCCCCGACCCGCCGCCCAGGGGGCCCCTGCCTCCCCCTCAGCGCCTCCCCGGCGCCCCAATTTACGACGGGAAGAGCCGTCCCCGGATCACTGCTCGGTTCTGCTTTGGGACTGCACGACATTCTCTATGTACCCCAGCCCGCCATTTATTCACACCACTGGAGTGTGAATTCCATGAATAAATTGTATTATCTCGGGGGCTTCGGATGACAAAAACATGAAAGCCACGCCAGTCCAGAAACGCCCGTCTCTCCTCATTAATGCCGGCTGGGGCCGGGGGAGCGGGCCCTCCTGGGAGGCTCATTTAGATTTTAATTAAACCGGCTTTCCCAAACAATTTGCAATAAATTAGCGACAAGCAGGCTTGCCGAGTCCAGGCAGTCCCCGCTGGGCATGGCTGCTGGCGCTCACCTGGGGTCACCTGCCTGCAAGGCCGCCCACACCCGGGCCGGGCCGGGGTAGGCGCCTGGCCGGCTCCGCTCCATGGGACACAGGCAGACAGGCCACCAGCAGCCACATGCGAGCAGAGGCCAGCAGACTGCCCCCTGCATCTCATACCGGGCCTGACACCCAGCCCGAGGGCAGCAGTCTACCCGAGACCCCCATCGGAGGGCTCACCCCCGATGCCGGGCCGCTCAGGCACTGCGTCCTCAGAGCTGTGGTGGGGCCTGGTGTCCTTGGCCCTGGCTGGGTCTGTCGGGGCCCCTGCGCCACGTTCCAGAAGCCTATGTGGGCCCTGGGCCATGAGCCCGCCTCCAGGAGAGTGTGGGAAGAGGGGACTCTGGCGGCCCTCAGGAGCTCGTGTGGACGGTCGTGGCCACCACGGAGCTTTGCAGTCTTTTTCTGGAAAGTTCTGTGTGAGCGGACACCTCGCCCTGAAAGGGACGCTCAGGCTTTGCGGTCTTTTTCTGGAAAGTTCTGTATGAGCACTTTGCCCTGAAAGGGACGCTCAGGCCAGAGGTCAGAAGCCCTTGGGGATGTCCTCTGAGGTGGGCCAGCTGGGGTTCGGGGCGTCCTGTTTCCAGGACTTGGAGAGCCTGACTCCGCTGCTGCAGCCTTGCACTGGGGGAGGGGTGATGGTTGAAGGGACCCTCCCTTCCACACGTCCCGGCTGCCCCTCGCCAGCCCTGTGGCCTGGGCTCCTTCAGACCCCCATCCACCCCCTCCTCCAAAGGGGGCGGGGGCACAGCCGCCGGGGGCAGGAGGACCGCATTGGCACCCAGGAGCACTCAACACGTTGCAGTTGGGTCAAGGCTGTGGTTTCTGGAAACTTCCGGGACATCCTGCGCCTGTGTTTCTAACACTCTACGAGTCTGGGTCCCCAGAGGCGGCTGCTGTGTCCGAGTGAGTGAGCGGGAGAGGAGCCCAGGACGCCTGCCTGATGAGGCCGTGCCCAGCTCTCACAGGAGGCCTGACCCAGCGGAGGGCACGGCACGGGGGCTGCGTGGGGTCACCTTCGGGGCCGGCACCGCGGCAACGCTCAGGGCGGCTTTGCCCCCCTGTCGAGACCCTGCCTTCACGGGAGCCTCTGGCTGGCCCCCCTCCCAGGGAAAGGCGCCACCGTGCTCGCTCACTGCGGCAGGAACAGCTTGAGGGCTTTAGCGCACATGACGCACTGGCCGTTCTTACAAGAACCTCTTTGTCAACGGCAGGCTGTTCTTGCGCGTTTTGCTGTTGTTACAGGAGCCGAGGGAACGGGGTGCGGGCCCGTCAGCTGGCACAGGCCTGTCTGTGGCATCCGTCCGCCCACAGAGCAACTTCCTGGAACCATCCAGAAGGTTTAAGAGCAACCAGAGATGACCGAAAAGTAGCCGGGGGCCTGTCGGGAGGCAGGCGGCTGGGCCACAGCCAGGGCCAGGCGAGGGCCCGAAGGGGGACCACGTGTGGCCCGCTCACCGACATGCCTGAGCAGGGCCACCCTCACGGGCGTGCGGCGGGGTCCCACGCTTGGACAGGAGACGGCAGCTTGAAATTCTTCACAATTCTACCTCTGGATTTGGGTTCTGTAGCCAAATTCAACAGGACAATGGAATAGGTGCCAGGGTCCCGGACCCCGGTCTCACGCAGGGTCCTATCTATCCCCGTGCCTGTGATGACTTCTCAGCCACCTGCTCCTCCCCTCCCCTGCCCGCCATGGTGCCCCAGCCGGGCCCAGGCTCCCCTCCCCTCCTGCCCACACCTGGCAGCAGGGTCCCGTTGGGGAAGGGCGGTCCGTGCCCCACGGTCCCCCCCTGTTCCTTTGGGCGCCCGGGCCGCAGCAGAAGGGGAGGTGGTCACAGTCTAAAGGGGAAAGCGGGCAAAGTTTCTTGCAGACGTGCTCTGACGGGAAGGGCTGGGGGCCTGGGGTGTGGTGGACGAACCTGAGCGGGGAGGGGGGCGGGAGGGCCTCCAGCAGCAAGTGGCTCCAGCAAGGCCTGCAGCCAGAGAAGTCTCTAGGCAGCAGGAGCAGCCGTGCAAAGTCCCTGGGGGTGTTGGGGGGTTCCTGAGGAGAGGCTAGGTTCGATGCTGGGTGTGCAAGGAGGCTGCGACAAGGGGGGAGACTGTGTGCCTCGATAAGGACCAGGTGGTCTGGGGGTGCAGCCCGGGCCGTGGGGGCCTCTAGGGGGTAGAGCCTGGGCCGTGGGGGTCTCTGGGGACGCCGCAGCCTGGGCCAGGGCCAGAATCTCTGAGTAAGACCCACCTCTGCCCTGATGCCCTTGACCCCCGGCCCAGGTGGCCTTCACCAGACCCTCCGGCTCCTGGCCTTCGTGACGTGGACACCGGAAGCCGGGCGGCGAGTCTGGGTGGGCAGCAGGAGCTGGTGTGGGAAGGGTGCGGCCAGGGGGCGTGGCTCCGAGAGGTGTGGCTCCAGAGAGGGGTTGGGGGTCTTAGGTGCCCCGCCCCCATCAACCTCGCAGCCACCTCGGTTGACCTGTGGGACCTGTGACAGCCCACAGCTGGCCTAGCCTGACTCTGCAGCCCTCGCTGACCCCACTGGGTGACCGCGGCCGCAGAGTTAATGGAGCCCACATCCTGCCGGGCAGTGTTAGGAGGCAGGCGCCCAGACCTGCAGGGCCCGAGGCTTGGGAGCATCTGTCTCTCAAAAAAACACTGTTCTGCTGTGGGAAGAGCCCCGGGCCGCCCCGCCCATCTGGGCACCCTCGGCCCTCCCGGCTGGGTCCCCACCTTGGAGGTGGGGCGCTCGGTAGGAAGGCCGGCACGCGGGACCCACCTCCGTGGAGCCTGGGGCGCCCTCCGCGCCCCACGCCGGCATCCAGAGCAGCCACGGAGGTGCCTGGGCCTGAAGACCTGACGTTCTGGGAGAGGCCGTCCCGTCTAGACCCCACTGTCAGGACCAGCCTCCGGCTGGCCCTCTCGGGCATCCACGGAACGCGCCAGCTGGAACTCCGCTCCGGGGCCCGGAGGTGCGTCCTCGCCACGCCTCTGTCCCCAGTTACCGCCTGGGCTCGGCTCCAGCCACGCGTGGTGATGGCTTTGGTGTCACTGTGGTCCCCAGGAAGCCTTAGGGGTGATGGTCCATGTACAGATGAGGGGTGGGGGACAGGGCTCCTGATCCCAGCCCCCAGCGGCCCTGAGCCTGAGCACACGGTGTGACCTCAGCCTCTGGGCCGCTGGGCTGACGGCACGTCTGGGGCCCAGGGCTCTTCCCAAACCCAGACTTCCCTTCCTGGGTGTGTGTGGAGGGTCTCCAGAGACCTCTTCACAGTGACCCCTCTGTGGCCTCCCTCTCAGATCTCCCCCCACCCCCGCCCTCTGCACAGCCCTGCTGGGGCCTCTTGGTTGGCCTTCTGGACCCCTCCCACGACCTCCAGCTATGGGGTCTGCCCTTAGGCCCCCAGGTGCTGAAGTGTCGCCCACCTCACACCCCTTGCTCCTGCAGGGAGGGGACCTGGGACTCGGCTGTCTATGCTCCTGATGGCAAAGGGGAAGGAGAGTCTCACAGGCAGCAGGCCCCGTACGGGTCCCCAGTTAGCATCTCCCAGCCTTGCAAGGTAGGTGGGCCAGGTCACAGGTGAGGTCCGGTCACCGGTGGGCCATTCCCACATGTCACATGTTCCGTAGCCATGCGGGGCCGGGCCAGAGGCCAGTCCTGTGACCCGCCAGTGGTCCCCCCTGCCCCCCAACACTGCTCTGGTCCTCCCATGCCTGGCCGGGTGAGGAAGGGGCAACATCCCTGGAAAATAAGGCCAAGCAGGTGTACTGGAGGGTCCCTGGAAACACTGGCCTCTGAAATCTTCTGGCAAATTCTACATCCAGGTTCCCCCCACTGACTCCGGGAAGTGGTGCGAAAGCTAAGATGATGAATAAAAGTCACCACCCCACAAGACAAAGCTAATTTAAAAGCTCGCTTATTCCTAGTGGAAAAAAATGGGATTAACATCTGAAGTATTTGCAAATTAGCCGGAAACTGCCTGCTAACCAACTGTTCGGAATCAGCAGCTTAGGAAGTATGTTAGGGCCCCCGGGGTCTGTGATTTTTCAAGCCCAAACTGCCTCAGTGTTGTCCAGTTGTCCAGCTGGGGTGGGGCCACCCCTCACACCGGCCAAGGACATGGGGGTCGCTCGTGTGGTCCATGCAGGTCAGCCGCTGGGGGTCCAGAGCAGGTTGGAGAACGGTGAGTAGGTCCAGAGAACCACACGGAAGTTTCCAGGGTATCACGCTGTCTAAACGAGTCTCCCTTTTTCTGTCCCTCGTCTCCAGTGGGTGCTCCTGTCAGCCGTGCCTCTGGGGCAGTTCTGCTGGGCCGTGGGCTCCGTCGTTCTTAGCAAAGCCCAGATGAGCTATGGTTCCTCCTGAACATGCCTTTCATTCGCCAATGCCAAGAGATCTCCGGCTAGTGCCGGGCACCTTCCCTGGCCCGGCGGGATTCAGCTGCCGGTGCAGACAGGCTGTGCTTGCCGGGGGTGACGTCCTGGTGGAGGGGAGGCAGGCGGGGGGTGCACAGGCTCCGCTCAGATGGGGAAGAGTAATGTGAAAGGGAAAAAAGAGGGACAGGAAAGGAAGAGAAGAGAATAGAATGGAATAGACTTTCAGACATTGAGCGTGATGAACAAAAGAGCAGGGCAGGAATGGGGGGGTGGTGGGAGCCACTCCAGATCTGGGAAGCTCTCTCTTAGAATGTGATAGTTGAACAAAGACTGAAGAGAGGGAGGGCAGCTTGCAAAAGTCTAGAGAAGGACACCGGCGGGGGAAACAGCAAGTGCAAAGGCCCTGGGGCGGTAGGAGCTCAGCATGTTTGAACACAAGAAGACCCATGGGGCTGACACGGTGCGTGGTGGATGCTTTGTGGTGCTTTTGGAGGCACGGGCAGGGCCCGATCCGCAGGCTCCGGTGAAGCTCTGAGGAATGTGGATTTTATTCTACACCCGAGTGCGGAGGCATGAGGGTCGGACTCCACTGTGAGGGTCGCTCTGGCTGCCGAGGGCAGAGTTGATTGAACAGGAGGGGGGCTGGAGCCCAGTGAGGGCACTACTGATTTGGCCGGGGGAGGCAGCTGGGCCTGGGGCCGAGGCAGGGGTGGGGAGCAGTGGTGAGGTTCCGGAAATGTTCTTGAAGAGTAGTGAGTACGGGACGTACCTGCGGGAGCGAGCTGGCGCCCTGGCGGAGGTGGCCCCGGCCGGTATTTGCCCCAGGACACGGATGTGGTGCTGTTGGTAGGGGCCGTGGTGTGGACGTCTCCGTCTTGGGAAGCGAGGAGGCTGAGGGTAGGACAGAGGACTCCCGGCGGGCAGGACCGGGCGTGTCCCACCCGTGCCGTGTGGCCGGAGCCCGGAGCTCTGTGGCCACCGCACCCAGGCCGTGCGCCAGGACGGTGTTGAACGGACTAAGGGCTGAGCGCGAGCGCTGGCCAGGACGGGCCGCTACACCAGAGTAGCACAGACGGGGGCTCGGCAGCAACATTCCTTCCTAAAAATTGTTTAATGTTTATTTACTTTTGAGAGAGAGAGACAGAGCCTGAGCGGGAGAGGGGCAGAGAGAGAAGGAGACAGAATCCGAAGCAGGCCCCAGGCCCCGAGCTGTCAGCACAGAGCCCGATGCGGGGCTTGAACCCACGAACCGCCAGATGGTGACCTGAGCCGAAGTCAGACGCTCAACCGACTGAGCCACCCGGGCTCCCCGTCAGCACTCATTTCTAACAGATCTGGAGGCTGGGCGTCCAAGAGGAAGCTGCTGGCCGACCCACTATCTGGGGAGGACTTCCTGGCTCATCCACGGTGGCCACGTCTCCCTGTCCTCACGTGGCCGACAGAGCTCTGGTCCCGCCTGCTCCTTATAAGGACGCTGAGCCCACCGTGGGGTCCCACACACTGGACCCCTCACCCTAACCACCTCCCGCTCCCCCCACCCCGGGGGCTGGGCCTCCGACATATGGATCGGGGGTGGCACTCGTGTTCAGTCCACGACAGTTGCCACGGAAGCCCCAGAACAGGCCATGCGTGTCTGCAGTAAACGTCATGGGAAGCACGACGGAGAGAAGGGTTAGTATTTTCCTGGTTATTGTTTTCGTTCCGGCAAATAGAAGGAGGCAGGCCACGAAAACCCACCCAACAGAACTGGTCTGGTCATGTTGAAGTGAACTTCTAACAAAGTTGTCTCCCTTTTCCTCCCTGGAGGTGAGAGTTCTATCTTCCTGGAAAACAGGAAGTACGGCAGCCGCAGGCCCCCTGGGGCTCGAGGCAGACCCGCCAGGGCCATCAGGTCACGGGCACTGATGGAGCCCCCGCCCGGGGTAGGGGTGCTTTGTCCCAGACCCACTGCCCTCAACTCTGCACATGGCTAGTTGAGGGAGGACTCCTTTCACACAAAAACAAACAAGGACCCATGAAAAATACTGCCTGAGGGGCGCCCGGGGGGCTCAGTCAGTTAAGCATCTGACTGTTGGTTTCAGCTCAGGTCACCATCTCATGGTTGTGAGTTCAAGCCCCGCATCGGGCTCTGTGCTGACAGTGTGGAGCCTGCTTGGGATTGGGATTCTCTCCTTCTCTCTCTCTGCCCCTCCTCTGCTCTCTCTCTCTCAAAATAGATAAATAAACTTAAAAAAAATACTGCCTGAAAAAGGAAGCAAACACAGAAGGGGGGGTGCATCACAGACACTCAGGGAGGGTCCCTGAAGAGGGCAAACCAACTCTTCATCTTGTTGCTTAAAATCAGGAACCGCAGAAGCCAGCACGGGCTTAAATAAGAAACGATCAGACAAGAAGAAGCGGAAAACAGGCTCGAGAAACAGGTGTAAGAACAAGAAGGGCCCCAAGACGCCGGCCGGGTGGGGCCAGAGTGGGGAGACAGCGCTGAGACACAGCCGGACGCGGGTGAGCTCGGACGGAGCGAGGAAAACAAGACCGAAAAGAACAGAGTTCGGGGGGTTAAAGAAAAATGGCAGAAAAGAAAAGAAAATGGGGAAGAAATCGCGGGACGCCGCGGCCAGTGTGGCCTCAGCCACGACACTGAGGCGCCCAAGGCAGAGGGCGGGACCCGCGGGCTGAGCCCTGGGAGAGCGCGAAACCAGGCCCCCGCCATCCTCAGGGACAGAAGGAGGAGCCGGGGATTCTGTGTCAGCTAAGGTCCTACGACCACTGTTCAAGCTGAACCAGGAACCAGCATTGCCACACGCACTCGTGAATCGAGGGTGCCACTCGACCCCAGTGCTTTGTGAAATGCATGGGCACCGGCCAGGAGGCAAAGAGCAGAAGGGAATCCGAGCCGGGGCGCTGGGAGCAAGGCTGCAGGTGTGCAGGGCTCACACGCGATGGTGGCACAGCCCGTGGGGTCCGCAGGCGGGGCTCAGAGTCAGTGCTGCCCACCCTAGACGCACACTCTCCACCAAGCCTTCCCCACCTTTACCGCCTCCGTGGCCGATGGGGACGAGGCACCAGTGGTGTTCGGTCCTTGAACCTGGGGGCCCTGGGGCGTGGGAGCCCTGGGAGGTGAACCCGGAGACGGTACCGCTCACCCCCGGGGCTCCCTCGGGCTCAGGCGGGGCTGGGCCGTGCTCCCCGGCCACGGCCCGCCTCCCCGTCTCCGGGAGCACTGGCCTCTTAAGAAATCGTTTGCCGTTGGGGCTCCTGGGTGGCTCAGTCGGTTGGGCCTCCGACTTCAGCTCAGGTCACGATCTCGTGGTCCGTGAGTTCGAGCCCCGCGTCGGGCTCTGGGCTGATGGCTCGGAGCCTGGAGCCTGCTTCCGATTCTGTGTCTCCCTCTCTCTCTGACCCTCCCCCGTTCATGCTCTGTCTCTCTCTGTCTCAAAAATAAATAAACGTTAAAAAAAAATTTTAAAAAAAAGAAATCGTTTGCCGTGCGTCCTTGGCTCGGGGTCTGGTCTGAAGAACGAGGTCCCACGAGAAGTCTAGGGCCCACGGGAACTGGATTTCTCTCTAACGGCATTCGAGCGCCTGGCCCGTGACCGACTGTGGACTCCCCTCCCTGGGTCCCGGGACTTGGGCCTGTCCCGAGGCCCCCACCGACGCCCAGAGGCAGCCTTGCTGGCGAGGGCCTCACTGACGGCAGGGCCCGCGGAGACCCCCGTGCAGCTGGCGCTGAGCGCGCGGAGCACGGAGACCCAGCTACCCCACGGCGACGTCGCACCGCCCGGGCTGCTCCCGACCGACCGTCATCGTGTCGACCCCGGGCCTTGGCTTTCTGCCCCACGTCCTGTGGCGGGGTCCCCCTCCGTCTCCCAGGCAACGGAGGCGCGTCCCTGCAGGCCGGGCTTGGGGGCGGGGGGGGGGGGGGCCCGGGCGGCTGTGGCTCCCCCCACCCCCCCAGCTGTCAGAGGACCGGGCTCCTCGAGGGAAGAAATGTGTGGCCCGAGCTGATTAGCCCTAACGACCACAAAGACAGCTCGAGCGGCTGCGGGGGGAAGGGGCTGTGACGGGCGACTTGCGTCTGAGAACCACACGATCAGCTTTCGTGCCACTCAAGACACGACAGAGAACAGGCCGTGTCGGGCGTCGGGGGAGGACTCCGGAAACGCCCGCGGGGGGCTCTCCAGCGAGGAGAGAAGTGAACTCGGTTTGCTAAGAATGGTCTGTTCTGACTCTTGCATGAACGCCCAGCGTATCCCAGCCACCAGCGTGCGGGAGGAATAAGGACAGGAAGCTGGCGTTGCGTGAGGTGTACGCGGTGCGTGAGGCTTACGCGGTGCGTGAGGCTTACGCGGCGCTCGGTCACCGGGTGTTCCCAGAACGGGATGGAGAGGGTGCCGATCGAGTCCCTGTTTATTGATGGCAAGGGCGGGGCGAGGGGTTTGCCCAAGGTCCAGGGTCCTGAGATGGTGGAGCCAAGAGTGACACGCGCGACCACGGCCACGGCTCACGCACGCGCCACCTGCGGGCTCTGGGAAGACCGGGTCCAGCCGGGTCGGCGGGGAAGGAGCCAGCTCAGCGTCACGGAGGGGGTGGGCCGAGGTGGGGACGGGGCGCCTCCCACGTCTGGGGTTCTGCACAGCGTGACGGGGCCCCGGGAAAGGCAGGTCGGGGGCCACTGTCGTGGTGGGACCAGCCCCGGCCACGGACGGGAGGAGAGGGAGGTGGGGAGCCACGGAGGGTGTGGAGAGGGAAGCCTCCGGGAGGGGCTGAGGGATGGGGTGGCGGCGGTGGGGAGACTTCCGTGCAGGTAGGGAAGCGACGGGCTGTCCCCCGACGTCAGAGGTCCCGCCCGGGGAGCACCGGGGGCGGCCCTGCTTCTGGGGATGAGCGGGTCAGGGATGACCTCTGGGGAGCGGTCCTGGCAGTGAGGGAGCAGCTATGGGGTCACGAGAGGCGTCCCCGCTCCAGGTGTGGGGGCCTCGACCGGCCCAGGAGCCGTGTGAGGGGAGCAGAGGGAGAGGAGCTGAAGGATTAGACGGACAGCCGGGGTGCGGGGACTCGGCGGGGGGGAGGGGCCAGAACCCACCCGCCCACGGCAGGGGAGGACTCGGGCCGCATGTACACACGGCGTCTGCCCCAGGTGACCCACGGGAGGCCCCGAACGCGCCGGGGTGCACGGTTTAAACACATCCACGCAGGGTTTGTGCCCAAATCCAGCAAACAACGCAAGAGCCACGTCTGAGACTCGGGAGGACCGGTCACTCGGAGAGACAGAGACCCACGTGTGTTTACAAGGGACATGACACCCAAGAAGCTGTAATGGCCCTGAGCTTTCGCGTGTGCAACAGGTAACATCCGAACACACTAAGGGCAGTGCTGTCTGTGCCGCGAACACGGGGGTGCTGTCTACACAAGGGCGGTTGTGACGGAAGCTTCAGCCCAGCGTCTGAAGCGTGTGCCCAGTTGGGCCCTGGATGTGTCAGGACAAGGAGGGCACCCGTGTCCTCCACGTGACATTTACCCCAGAGTCTCACACACGACCCACTGGTCTGTGAGTCGACGGAACACACAGGCCACACAAGTAGTGACCCTGTCCATTCATTAGGGACATAGACACTGTTCAGAAATGGGCTATCGTTCAGCTGCCAGATTAGCGAGATTAAAAGTATTTTCAGGGAGCCTGGGTGGCTCAGTCGGTCGAGCGTCTGACTTCGGCTCAGGTCATGATCTCGTGTTCCGTGAGCTCAAGCCCCGCGTCGGGCCCTGCGCTGACGGCTCGGAGCCTGGAGCCTGCTTCCAATTCTGTGTCTCCCTCTCTCTCTGCTCCTCCCCAGCTCGGGCTCTGTCTCTCTTTCTCTCTCTCTCAAAAATAAAATAAACATCAAAAAGACTTTCTAAAGTATTTTAAATAACAATCGTGGTGAGAAAGGGAAGAAAAATACCTCCGTCTTTGGAGGGCGGTGTCGGCTGTGATCCAGGCATTGGTTTTCCCGTGGGACCGACATGACGCGTTCTAGTCACCTCCCTGCGGAAGCTCCAAGGGCCACATGCTGCCCACGGTGCTGGCCTCTCCTCTGCCACCATGACTGTCACCGTGGCCAACGGTGACCGGGGAGAGGCCTGCCCCCTCGCGGCTCCCACAGTGAGGAGAGCGGGGAGCCAGCGTGAGCCAGAAAGGAGCCCTCGCTGCCGTGACCCCTGAGATTCCGGGGCGTTTGCTACCAGGGCAGAGCCCAGCCCTTCCCGTCTGACCCAGGGGACAATTTGGTCATTCTTAATAAAGTGTTAAATGCTCATAAGTGTGGCTCAGCAAACCCACTTCTTAGCAATAATCCTCCAAAATACCCAGTGCAGCTCCCTCTGAGCCATCGGCTAACACTTCAGGCTGAGAGCAAATGGAAACGCTACGTGAAACACAAACCAACCTGTTTAAAGGTACCATTGCGGAAGCAACAAGGATGAGAGGGGCCGGAGCCCCGAGGGGGAATCACCCCCAGAGGCAAGATAAGGGTCCTCGGCATGTTTCCCCTGGGCCTTTGCGGTTCTGGGCCCGGGCAGAGCCACGGTGCAGGGGCGGGTCCGGAAGATTCGGGATGTGGGCCTGAGCACGTGGCCAGCAAGACATGAGTTCTGAAGCTGCTGGTGTGGAAAGCTCCAATCTGAGTTTAAAACCTCTGAAATGCAGAGCACAATGTCCTGCAGACGATCTGCACTTAAAGGACAGAGCCCCCTGGGCACCACCATCCCCGTGAGCCCACCAGGCCCACATTTGAACTTTCTGAAGGGGCTGCACCCTCAGCCCTGACTTGGCTCAGGTCTCTGCACCGGGTGATCGTTCCCCACACTCTTCAAAAAAGGAGGGATGTTTTCTGGTGGAAGCCACCCTGGGAAACTTCTACAGATTTCCTTTATACGTGATGTCCAGCAACCAAGCACCAGCCAGACAGAAAACAACCGGGTGTGCCGAGAAACGCGTGACTAAAAACCAAGAATGACAAATACAACAGGGGCAGAAGCAGAGGTGGCCTGGACGCTGGGACACTGCAGACAGGGACTTTAAAACACCTGTGATCCACAGGTTCAAGAAAATAGAGGAAAAAGAACTTTATCGAAGAAACAGAACACATACAAAGACCTGCATGGAAGTTCTAAGACTGGAAAATATAATACCTGGAATTAGAAGCCAGTGGGGGGATTTAATAGCATTTCAGATACAGCAGGAGTCTGGGTCCAAGAACTGAATAAACGGTGAATTTACAGCCGTCCAAAGTGAAGCGGACAGTCAGGGCAAGCGGGAAAGATGCCTGTCCTATGTGCCATGGAAGAGAAAGCCCAGGGAAGGTAAGGGGCAGCATTTGAAGAAATAATGGTTGAGAACTTTCCAGAACTGATGTTCAACTCTGTGATCCCCAAGCGGGATAAATACAAAGGAAGCCATGACTTGACACATCTCAGTGAAGGCACTGAAAACACGAGTTAAAGAGCAAACTTTAAAGGCAACCAGGGGGAAATAATGCATTATCTTGAGAAAAGCATGAATGAGATTGAGAGCTGAGTCCTCGCCAGAAAGAAGGCAGCTGGACGGCGCTGGGCTGACAGGGTTTCCGCACTGGAATTTTTTTAAAAAGCTTCCCATCTAGAGTTCCACGACGGTAAGAAGACACTTCAAAAATGAAGACATTTCAGGCAGGGAAACACTGAGAGAATTCATCACCCCAAGGCTTGAGCTAAAAAAAAAATTTAAATGAGTTTTTCAGGAGGGAAGAAAATGATCCCAGCAGAAACGTGGAAACGTCAGACAGAATGAGAGCAGCGGGTGGAGAAGGAAGGCACTTGGGTAAAGACCAACAGGCATGTGCGGTGTAACAGCAGCAACAACGGATTCTGGCACAGAAAATACATGTGAGATTTAAACGCAATGAAACCGGGAAGGAAAAAGCTGCACTGTAAGTGGAGTAAATGCTCCAGTGATCGAGCAGAGCAGTTCATGCCGAATGGGTACACAGGGGTCAAGGGGGAAAGCCTGAACTTCTAGGATTCCCACCCGAAGTGGAAAAAGAGTGTGTAACTAGCGAGGCAAGAGATGGGAAATGGGAGGACGCGAAGGTGTCACACCAGGTAGGCAAATCGGAAAGCAGATGACCAAGAACAAACCGACAATACCGAGATTGAATCACACAGAACAGGCTATCTCGGGCAAAAGACACATAGTGTCACACAGGTCACCAAAAAATGTAAACCCAATTATAAGCCACTTAAAAAAAGACACTCCTTGAATCTAAGAGCATGAAACAGGTTGAAAGAAAAAGAGAAAGAGAGAGAGAGAGAGAAGGTAGAAAGTGCCACCAGGAACCAGAAGGAAGCCGGTGGATATGCACCACGGTTGGAGCAGACGTTAGGCTGCGATGCTGTGCTGGAGGCTAGTACAGACCTGCGTCGGAAGGATCAATATTCGAGGAAGATATTTCAGCCCTAGATGAGCATCAGTGACATGAAATGTAGGAAACAGAAACTGACCAAATTCAAGGACAAATCCATACTCCTAGAGGGAGGATTTATACACCTCTCTTGATGGATGATTTACTAAGCAGACCAAAAAAAAAAAAAAAAAAAAAAAAAAAAATTGGAAAAGATCTGGAAGTTCTGAATGATACAATTGACAGACCTGGCTTACTGCAGGCTGGTACACACCTCTGCCCCCACAACAGAACTTTTCTTCTTAATGACATCAGGGCGCTCGTTATGATGACCGTGTGCTGGGTCATAAAGCAAGTCTCATTCCAAAGGCTCGAAATCATCGAGGAGTGTGTTCTCTGGCCACCACGGAACTGAGCTGGAAATAAAAACATAAATACAATTGAAAAATCCCCAGCTGCTTGGAAATTAAGCCACGCACCTCTAAATCACGGGTCACAAAGGAAATGGGAACACAGTGTGATTGCTTGCCGACAGAGGCACCACATCAAAATAGAATAAGGTTAAAGCAGTGTTCAGAGGGAAATTTATAGCCTCATATATGTACATTTAAAAAGAAGAAGGGCTGGAAACCAATTATCTAAGCTTCCATTTCCAGAAACTGAAAAAAATCCAGGCCCAGCGAAAGCAGAAGAAACAAAGTGGTAAAGACACAAGAAATTGATGAAATAGAGAAAAAACACACATCAGAGGAAACGCACCGAGCCAAATTTGGTTTTTTAAAAAGACGCATAGGGGCACCTGGGTGGCTCAGTGTGTTGAGCGTCCAACTTCAGCTTAGGTCGTGATCTTGAGGTTCGTGGGTTTGAGCCCCATATCAGGCTCTGTGCTGACAGCTCAGAGCCTGGAGCCTGCTTCGGATTCTGTGTCTCCCTCTCTCTCTGCCCCTCCCCTGCTCACGCTCTGTCTCTCTCTGTCAAAAATAAATAAACATTTAAAAAATTTAAAAGATGAATAAAATGGATATATCTTTAGTAAAAGTGATCAAAGTGAGGGAAAGGGAGAAAAACATAAATAGTAGCAGAAAAAAAGGCATTAACAAAATTAGGAGGAGATACTATGAATAGCTTTGTTAGCCAATTTGATGATTTAGATTCAATGGGCACATGCCCCATCTAAAACACAACTTTTCAGAATTGACACACGGTTTTTGACTTAATCTGAATAATCTGATATTCATTAAGTAAATTGTAGCCATTATTAAAATGTTTCTCACCAAGAAGACCCAAATCTCAAATGGTTACCTCGGTGTAACGTGTAAGGGAGAGACCACAGTGATCTTACACAGACCATCCTAAAGAGTAGAAAAGAAAACATATCCTAAGTCATTTTACAAGGTCAGTATAACCTTGATATCGAAACTCCACACAAGAAGAAAGGGAAATTACAGACTGACTGCCTTCATGAAGATGGGGTAGTGTTAGCAAAGTGAATCCAATGATACGGAAGGCTAATAATATATTGGAACCATAAGGGGTTTATTCTAGGGATGCAACCAATTCAAAGAGAATTCAAAAGCCAGTGTATATAAAAGAGACATGGCCAGTTCACCTCAATTAGTACCGGATTTAATAAAATCCCATGATACACAGTCATGAAAAAATTCTCAACGGTTTGAAAGAGATCTGACTAGTATTCCTTAAACTGATAAGGAGAATACATTGCAGACATAGAGTGGGTATCACAAGCAGGACCTGGATGGGTCCCCAATATCGATATTTCTACCCAAGATGATATTGTAGTCTGTAGTAAGTGCATTCGGGCAAGAAAAATAAATGGAAATATAGGAAAGAAAGAAATCAAACTCATTATGTGCAGATGTCATGACTACTGGCACTATACAGAAAAGCCAAGCCAATCTAACCATAAACTCTGAGAATTAAGAAGTGAATTTAGCAAAATCACCAACTGTATCTTTATATGTCAGCAACACAATTTTGGAAGATAAACATTTAAAACCCATACTATTTATAATAGTGTTGAAAAATCCAACCTCGAGATGACATCTTTGTGACGTTTGTAGCCAAAGATGTATAGGACTTCCACACTGAAAACTACAGAGTATCTTTGCAAGGAATTAACAAAGACCCAAATAAATGGGAAATATTCGTGTTCGTAGATCGGAAGATTAAATATTGACATTTTAATGTCAACTCTCAAAATAATCTATAGGCAGCACGAATTATGTTAAGATCCAAGGGATTTTTCACCAATTGATGAGGGTAAAACAATCTTGAAGAAGAACAAAACAGAGGATTTGCTCTATCAGGTAAAGTGACCAAGCAACGACTGGCACTGGGGCAGAGGGCAGGGGTGTTTTAGGTTCAAATACGTTTGCTATTTACTACTGTGACAATGTGATCATAATAACTTGGGTAGTTAAAAATGATATTTCAAGGGGCACCTGGGTGGTTCAGTCAGTAAAACGTCCTACTTCAGTTCAGGTCATGATCTCACAGTCTATGGGTTTGAGCCCCGCGTCAGGCTCTGTGCTGACAGCTCTGAGCCTGGAGCCTGCTTCGGATTCTGTGTCTCCCTCTCTCTCCGCCCCTCCTCTGCTCTCTCTCTCTCTCTCTCAAAAATAAATAAATAAAAATTAAAAAAAAAAGATATTTCAAGGGATCAATGAAAGATTTCCAAAAACGACATTTCCTGGACAAATAAATAAATAAAACTTCAATATGGGAAAAAAGTTAAGATTATCCAAAGACATCAGTTGATGTTGAAGGATTAAAAACTAGAAATTATTAACCAAATTCTAAATACAAAATTCTTACCAATTGGTAATTAAAAAATAATTTTAAAATATTTGAGGAAAAAAATATTATTTAAATACTAGACCATCAAAAAAATAATGAAATTGCTAATGACTAATGGGTTTCTATAAAGCTGTTCTCAAAGATAAAGTCACATCTTTAAATGCTTTCATTACCCAACAAGAAAAAAAAAAAAAAAAGATCAAAACTTTGAAGTCAACGAGTTTTTTAAAACCAGTTCCAAGGAAGATTAAAACAGTGGAGATAATAGCAGAAAATATTAAATTAGAAAAGGGACAAGTAAGACTTGATAAGTAGATTAAGACCTACGAGATAAGCAAATTAAAGAGCTAAGTCTTTGAAGAATCCAACACAACAGACCAAACTCTGGCTAATCTAGTTATTACAAAGGGAGGGGGGTGAGAAAGCACAATTAAACAAATTTAAATCATGTAAGAAATAAAACAAATATACAGACACCTTTAAAAATTAACAAGGAATTACTTGCACTGCTGTATGCTAATAAATCTGAATGAAATAGATAAATGATCAAAGTTGACATTGAAAGTGCTAAGCAATATGAATAAGTCATTATCCCTGGGGGGAGGGAAAATGTTGAAAATAGAATTACCTCTGGACTCAGGCACTCTCATTGGTGAGATACTGTGAAATATGACAGGGCCATTAATTCCAAAATTAGGTACTCAGTATTAGACATTTATAAACTTGGAAAACTCACTAAGTAATTTTGACAAATATTATATAACCCACCATGTATTCTTCAAGCTATATTAAATAGGTATAATATGAAAAGAGAAGATTCCATGATCTCATGAGGGTTAAAGAAAACGGTCGGGTTCAACAAAGCCAACAGAAGCTTGAATGTGGAATGGTTAAAAGTCTGTAACATGCACATGTGTGTTGCAAACTTTATCTGCAGCGTGTCCCAATCTTGTTTGTCAATCAAAGGACACTGTCAACCTGGAGGCATCCCTTGGGAGTGGTGTTCTGGGGAATATCCTTCAGGAAGGTCTGCTATCAAATGTAAAAATTCAGCCTAAAAATAAAATGAAATACTAACCAATGAAATGCAGCTGTATGTTTAACCAACAATCTCTGAAGGTTTATTATAGGCAAGGAAGAATGAGTTAATATAATACAATTAGTTAGCAGCATATAATACATTAATAGGCTTCCAAATATTACCTAAATAAATGTTGAAATATTACTCAGGACATTTGAAAATGTATTCCTGATAAAAACACCTAGTGAATTGTAAAGTCTTTTAAATGCAAAAAAGCATGGCCCATGTAACTACTTAATAATTCTATGTATTAAAAACATAAGCAAGACTAAAAATCAAACAACAAATTTTGAAAATATCTGCAACAAATATAACACACACACGAAATATTTTTTTTTAAGTTTTATTTACTAATTTGGAGAGAGAGAGAGTAGGGGAGGGGCAGAGAAAGAGGGAGAGATGCAGAATCTCAAGCAGGCTTCATATGGGCAGCACAGAGCCCAACCTGGGGCTTGAACTCACGAACCATGAGATCATGACCTGAGCTGAAACCAAGAGTTGGACGCCTAACCGACTCAGCCACCCAGGTGCCCCCAAAAGAGATTTTTTAAAACCCCCCCACAAAGGCGTTATCATTTCAAATTAAATTGGCAAAGGACAGCTCATAAATGAATGATTACAAATGACAAAAAATTATTTAAAAGGTGTCCGACCATATTATAATCAAAGAAATGAAAAAGAAATACATTGCCATTTTTACCTACAAGGTGGGATAACACAGGCATTGAAAACCGCCAGAAGGAACTTGTCTCAGCCTAATCCTCTTACAAATAACAAATATAAACTTAGATAAAGTATAAAAAACCTATTTGAGGACACCAGAGGATAGCCAAAAGCAAACAGAAAGTGCAGAAGATTGGCTTTTGAGAAGAGAGCTGAGCTGGGGGACCTTTGGCTTTAGCAAAATCCCTAATCCTCATGGTTCGGGGCAGCTAACACTGAAATGGAAAGCTGTAAGTGGTCTGGCTCGAGGGGTTAGAGAACAGAGTTTGGGGAGCCAGAGAAGGTAGACATAAAGGTAGAATCCTGGAGGGGAGAACCACAGAGCGAGAAGCCTCCAGATGTGCAGACAAGCGCTGCTCACGTCGGCTGACAGCTCACCGCACAGGCTCAAAGCCAGTGCCAAGGAGCCCAGCACAAAGCTCGAGCTGACAGGCTGAGATAACCAAGCAGGTACATTATGTCAGCTGATATCCACTGCCAGTGAAGCAGAATTTGCAGTTTCTGTCTAGCAAAACTGATCGCTCTCAAGAACAAACGTCAACATGCTTCAGAAGAAAACGGAATCTGGATGCTCTGCAACGTACCACGCACAATGTCCAACATGAAATAAAAATTACTAGAATCGTGAGGAGAATAAGCAGCCGATAGAGCCCGGCCTGAAGCTGACCCAAATGTTGGAAACAGCAGAAATGAATTTTACAAAAGTGGCCATTATAAATATGGTCAAGGACTTAAAATATAGTCAAGGACTTTAAAATACGGACACAGTGAGGAGACGGATGGGGAATCTCGGCAAGAGAGTGGAAAATACATGAAAGAACCAAATGAAAATTCTAAAACTGAAAACTCCAGTAGCTGAAATGAAAAATTCACTGGATGACGTAACAGTGGAAGGGAAAAGGTAAGAGAGGAGGACCGTGAGGTTGAAGACAGGTCAGTAAAAACTATCCAGTCTGAAGAACGGAGAAGAAAGCAATCTTTAAAAATGAGTAACACCTCAATGCCACACGAGGCCACACAAAAGCCCGGATATACAAGCATGACCGGGATCCAGGAGTACAGAAAAGAGTGAATGGAGCAAAAAAATTTAACGACAAAAATTTCCCAAATCAATTAAAAATATCAGCTTATAGAATCAAAACCTCAGAAAATTTGAAGAAAAAAAAAAAAAAAACCACCACGGGGAAATGATAGTCAAAGTGCTAAAAACCAAAAGTGAAGAGTGAATCTTGAAACCAGCTGGAGAAAAATGACAGATTACGCAGGGAACAGTGGTGTTTATTACGGCTGACTTCCCTTCACAGTAGAGACTCGACAGAATGGATCGACATCTTTAAGTGCTGAAAGAAAGAAAGAAAGAAAGAAAGAAAGAAAGAAAGAAAGAGAGAAAGAGAGAAAGGAAGGAAGAAAGAAAGGAAGAAAGGAAGAAAGGAAGCAAAGCCAAATCCAGAATTCCACAAGAACTTATCCATCAAAAATGAAGAAAAAGTGAAGATATTTTTGGATAACCGAGTAGAGAGGATTTGTCCCTAGTGAGCTACAGGAAGTGCTAATGGAAGTTCCTAGGGCTGATGGGAAATAGCGGCAGAGGGACGTCGCAAGCGAAGTTAGAAGGAACAAAAAGGCAGAATTATGGGGAAATACGAAACACTGTCTTCTCCCTGTATTTCCATTTCTGTACATTTTAAAGCAAAAGGTGCGTAGTCAGGTTAATAACATATGCGGACATGAGGTATATGACAGTAATCACAACCACACAAGTGTCGGGGGCGGGGGTTGGGTGGGAATGACGGCCACAGCTTCGTCCACCGTATACACATGTACAACATTAACGCTCAGCAGACTGGCAAATTAAGGATGTGGACTGAAGTCCCAAACATGAAATGGAATACAAGGTTGAGCTCAAACACAAACACGAAAATAAAAACCATCCACAAGGAAGTAAGTGGACATAAGAGACAATTCAATGAACTCCAAAGGAGGAGGAACGCCGAACGTAAAAGAAAGGAGACAAATGGAAAACGAGCAAAACGGTAAACTGAGTCCCAGCACGTGAACGAAGGTATCCGCGGTGAACGGACTAAGCCGTCCGATTAAACGGCAACGATCGTCAGACACGATAAAATGAAGACCCAACTACACGCCCCGGGCAAGAAACCCACTTTGGACGTAAAAACACAGATGAAGTAAAAGGAAAAAAGACGGAAAGCGATGTAACACCCAAGAGCAATAACCCCAAGAGAGTGGAGGGGCCCGCAGAATATTGGATAGAGTGGAATTCGAGACCGTAACTGTCAGCAGAAGAGGGAGGGACATTTCATTATGATACAG
Source organism: Panthera leo (assembly GCF_018350215.1). Taxonomy (NCBI): domain Eukaryota; kingdom Metazoa; phylum Chordata; class Mammalia; order Carnivora; family Felidae; genus Panthera; species Panthera leo. Next base: position 145,223,103 of record NC_056684.1, read on the forward strand.
GGTCAGCTCATCAGGAAGACATCACGGCCAACAATGTGCCTGCGTCTGCCAAGGGCTTTGGAACGCACGGGGCAAACACCAGCGAAACCAACAGGAGAAAAGGACACCCCCGGGGCAGGTTTTGACCCCGCCCTCTGAGACAGGGGCCCAAGTAGCAGCTCCGCGAGCGTGTGGCGGACTTGCACGCGGCTACCGAGCCCCTCGACCGACCTGAAGATCTGTGGGTGTTCCTCCACCGACTGCGGAAGACACTGTCCTCCAGAGCGTCTGGAACATTCGTCAGGACAAACCGTGTGAAGGGATACGGGATAGCGCTCACAAGTCGTCAGAAGATTGCAGGCGTCGGATTTGGTCTCGGGTTGTGAGGCTACAGTTTAGTGCAATCAAATTCGAAATCAATAATAACGATATTACATCGAGAGAAGCCCCCTACTATATGGAAATGAAGTAACACCCTTCAAAAATAACGCGTTGGTGGAAAAGAAATCCCCAGAGGGACCCGGAAGTACCTCAAACAGAGTAATCACAAAACTGCCGGGTTTTGTGGGCACCAACTAAAGCAATGCAGGGAGGGAGATGGGAAGTGTTAAATTCTTACGTTAGAGGAGAGGAAGAGGTTAAAATCAAGCCAGGCAGCAGTTGGCAGACTCCGTCCTGTGGGCCAACCACACGTTTTTCAAATAAAGCTTTATTGGAACACAGCCATGCTCATACATTTATGTATTATCCCTGCTGCTTTCACGCTACAAAGGCAGATCGGAGTCGTTGCAACAGACAAGATGGTCCACAAAGCCCAAAATATTTGCTATTTGGCCATGCGATATAAAAAGAAATAAACATTTTGGTTTTGTCCTGATTCCTGGCCCACAACTCCTAAGTCTCTTGTGATTTCCGGAGTGCTAAGCGTGTCTTTTGTATACTAAGGACTGGAAGCTGGGGGCCCTGTTAGAGGTTCCTAGCAGGCACCCAGGGCAGGGGTGAGGGGAGTGAGTGTGGAGCCCCCCCGGGGCTGATCCCACACCCTGGGATCAGACCTGAGCCGAAATCAAGAGTTGGATGCTCAACTGACATCCCGAGGCTTGGGATTTTTAAGACCCCGGCCCTGACCTCCAGGGAGGAGCGGCCGATGATTTAATCAATTGTGCCAACTTAACGGATCTTCCATACAAATCCCCAGATAACGAGGTCAGAGAAGCTACGAGTGGCAAACACATCCCAGTGCCAGGAGGTGGCACACCCCAAGTCCACGGGGTCTGCCTCTTCCTCTGGCTGCTCACTTTCTTCTTTATAATCAACAGGTAGATGTGAATGGAGCACCCTCTTCAGTTCTGGGAGCTGTTCTAGCAAAGTACCGAACCCAAGGCGGGGGTCGGGGGAACCCCTGTCTCGTCAGCTGTGCAGGTGACAGCCTGGGTGGCCCCGTGGGGCCGAGCCCCTAACCTGTGGGATCTGGTGCCAGCTCCAGGCAGACAGCGGCAGAACTGAGTTGAATTGTGGGACGCCACCTGTTTGGGGTCAGGAAAAATCCTCCTCCCTTGCAGAAAACATTGGCCAATAAATCCCCACCTTAAGAAGCTGGCAAAATACGAGCATCTTAAGCCCAGAGAAAGAAGGAAAGAATAAAGATGCAAACATAAAGAAATTTAAAAGAAGTAGAGATGATCAACAAAGAAAAACGTGGTTCTTTGAGAAGGTTAATAAACTCCTCCCTACTCGAGTAATCCAAGGAAAAAAGAGAAAAGCAGATGAGTAAGATGAGGAATTAAGAAGGGAACATCACCAAGGAGACCGTGGATAACGAGATGTCATGAACAACTTAACAATATAGTGAAACAGACACACTTCTCAGAAAACGTATCAAAACTGACATAAGATAAAATAAAATCTGATAGCTCTATATGTATTTTAATTCTTGAGTTCATCACCAAAAACCTTCCCACAAAGAAGGCTCTGGGCTCATATGTTTTCTCAAATTCTACGAAACATTTTTAAAAAATTAACACCGATTTTGCACAAAGCGTCTCAGAAATTAGAAGAGGAGGGAACACTTCCAATTTCATTTAATGAGGCCAACGTTATCCCGATACCAAAATGTGACAAAGACATTACAAAAAAAAAAAAAAAAAGACCAATATTCCTTATGAAACCCGGGTGCATGTCTTGAATTATACAATAGCAAAATGAATGTAAGCAATCATATATTAGCAAATTATATTAATTCTATATTAGCAAGTGAATAGTAAAGTAAAAAAAAAAAAAAGACATGACACTGTGATCAACTGGGATTATTTCAGGGGTGAAGGGTTGGTTTATATTTAAAAGCCCTGCCCATCCCATGTAACTCACTTTGGTCACTCCAGGGGAGGAACACTGTATCATCATCTCACGGGAATGGAGAAACACTTGACAAAATCCAACACCTGTTCGGGATAAAATGAAAAACTCTGGACGGAGTGCAAATAGGAAACATTTCTTCAGCGTCATAAAGAACCTGGAGATAACTGCTAAGAAACCTCCTGCTAAAAATGTGGAGATGACCAATGTCATTGTTAATAGTGCAATGTGGGACACTTTCCCCGCCCGGAGCCAGAAACGCTATGATTTATCATATAGTAGAGGTCCTCGCGGGGCACTGAGGCACGGAAGAGAAAGAAAATGCGTGCCTTTGGAAAGAAGTACAACGCTATTTAAACACAGATAGTTTCTTATGCAGAAAATTGTAATGAATCTGGGAAACATTAACTAGAAGAACTGATCAGTGAATTTTGTCAAATGCAGAATTCGAGGTCAACCCACCAAAATTAGTTTATGACTGTAGATTTTCAACTTATCATAGGAAAATGACACTAGAATAACAGCTCCATTTACAATGGCATTTAAACACGAGTAGGCTGCGAACTTACTGAAAGGTAAACAAGGCCTCTACAACTGTGAACTGAACGTAATCCCACTTTTTTCATTAAAAAAACATCTTGAGGCACCCGGGTGGCTCAGTCGGTTAAGCATCAGGACCCGTGATTTCAGCTCCGCTCACGATCAGGGTCGTGAGGTCGAGCTCCGCTTCAGGCTCCGAACGGGCGTGAAGTCTGCTAGGCTGCTTGGCATTCTCTCTCTCCACCGCCCCCCCACCTCTGCCCCTCCTCCCCCAAATAAAATTTAAAAAATCTTGAAAGAACCTAAGGAAAACCGGAATAAATGGGAACACGGAACATGACCACAGATTGGAGATTTGATATTGTGAGGTCAGTTCTCCCCACGTTGGATGACAGATTTAATGCCATCCCACTCAATAGCCCACAGACGTTTATGTGGAAATTGCCAAGTTAATCTTAAAAAGTTCGTTTGGAAGCGCAAAGAACCAAGGACGGGAGAGCAATTCTGAAAGAGAACAGTGAAGCTGGAGAAGCGGCGCCCCCACGTTTCAAACTCACTATAGAGCTGCAGTAACGGAGACCAGGAGGCGGTTGATGTGTATTTGCGAAAGTGTAGACAAATCATTCAATGGAACGAAATACAAAGTCCTGAAACACACCCGTATCTGCACGCTCGATTGATTTTTGAATAACATACCCCAGCAGTTCAATGTGGAAAGGAGGTTATCAACAAATAGCACTGAACCAGCAGGATGAATTTATGGGGAGACAAGAGCCTCGGTCCCCAGGTCACATCACGTTCGGGGATTATTCGAGATGGGTTACACAGGTAAAGCCAAGAGCTACAGGTGTAGGGGTTCTGGGAAAAAAACATACGAATGATTTCATGACCTTGGAAAGGCAAAGCTTTCTCAGACAGAAAACAAAACAAACAACAACCCCGGAAGAAAAAAGATACAGTTAAATTTGACTTTGGCAAAAACAAAAACTTCTGGTCTTCAAAAGACAAAACTAAGGAACTGAAAAAGACAAGGGCCGTGCCTGGGGAAAATAACTCGCCGTTCATGAATCGGCCAATGGACTTGTATCCAGAATAAAGAAACCCTGAAAATCACTCACGAAAAGACAAAGAACAACAAGGTAGGCAAAATACTATAACAGACACTTCGGCAGACACAAAATACAAACGGCCAGTTACAGTGGGAAGGAAAGGTGCTCCACGCCATCAGTCATCAGGAGGTTCGAGCGGGAGCCACAGTGACAGGAGCTACCCCTCCCATCGCCCCGGGTTCACGAAACACGGGAAGACCAGGCGTCGCCGAGGAAGGAGCACCACTGGTGGGAGGGGAAATGGCGAGCACTTGGGAAAACAGCTTGGAAGTTTCCTATGAAGTGAGACGAGGACCTACCCTGTGACTCAGCTGGTCCGCTCCCAGGTATGTGTCCAGAGGCAAGAAAAATGAAAACACACGTCCCCAGAGAGGTTGTACAAGGGTGCCGATGGCAGCCTTATTCATAACGGCCAAAACCCTGGACGCGGCCCAGGTGCCCATCAGCAGGGGGATGGGGAACACCCGGTGATGCATGCCGTCAGCAACAGGAGTGAGTCAGCCGTGACGCGGGCAGCCACGTGGCTGTGTCTCAGAATCATCATGTTGACCAAAGCAGCCAGGAACAGAAGTGCAGGCCGTATCCTTCCGTTCAAATCAGGGTCAGGAATAGACAACACTAACCCATGGTGATAGGAGTCAGAACGGTGGTCGCCCGAGGGCCGGGGGCTTGCTGGAGGGGGCACGAGAGATGTTTTGGGGTGATGGAAATGTCTTATATCTTAATTAGGGGGACGAACACATAGGTATACGTGTTTGACAAAACTCCTCAAATTTTGCCCTTGAGATCTGAGCATTGCACTACGTGTGAATACTCTTCTTTCCTGACTCACTGCCTTCTTCTTCCTTTTCTTCATTTCTCTCCTCCTCCTCCCTCCTCCTCTTCCCACCCCCTCCCTCCTCCTCCTCTTTCTACCTCCTCCTTCCTCTTCCCTCCTCCTCCTCCCTCCTCTTCCTTCCTCTTCCCACTTCCTCCCTCCTCCCTCCTCCTTCCTCCTCTTCCCACCTCCTCCTCCTCCCCCTTCCTCTTCCCCCCTCCTCCTCCTCCTTCTCCTTCCATCTCTCTCTCTCTCTCCATCTCATACACCTTGAAAACAAATATTGAGCCCCAGTTAGTAGGGCTTTCCCCCTCATTTCATTTCAGAAACCATTTCCTGTATATTCTAGGCTCAAGAAAAAAAAATACACTGGGGATCAGGTGAGCCAAGTTTCTCCCTTTAGAGGATAAGCTACAGCTATGACAAGTTACAAAACAAAGATGGGTCCCTGCAGCATTGCGCTGGAATGCAGTTATCAGCTATGAACCCCCAATGAGGTATTTGGATACAGGTTCGTCCTTCTACGCACGGTCTGTGGAAAAGCACATTAACCAGCCCTGTTGGCAGAGACAGCCCGGGAGCAAGGACTTCCAGAGTGCTAAGCACACTTAGGGTCCCGATCTTGGCTTCTACGTACCATTTTCCACTAAAAGAAACCAAGGCTTCTCATATGGCTCTTTCCAGGGAACATGAAAATGAACCTGAAACACCTTTGGTGCCAGAAGGTAAGAACGTGCTGTAAGAATGAGGGGCCTGTCACCAAGGACACTGGGGCTTCCTGAGGCTCCCACAGGCCAAATTGGGGACGATGTGAGCACACAAATAAAGAGTGGTAGCAATGGGTAGGAACCTCACAAACTAAGAATGTGTGAATCCATATGAACATAAATAAAAAATGAAGAGACAAATTCCTCAGAATTTCCCAGAAAGGCAACCAGTCAGTGCAGAAATAATTACAGAGTTAGAATGTCATACAAACAAATTCAAAACAAATGCATCAAATCTGGTCTGAGTGATGGGTTACACGGGATTTGGATTTTCTCCTTGATTCTCACCCAGAATTTCCAAATTTTCTTCGACAACATATAATGTTTTTCTAATCGGACAAAATAAGTTGTTCGCAAAATGAAATTTTGAGCAAATACGGATCGATCACGTCAGAAGGAGAAATTGCACCCAGTGCCTTGCCTCCTGTGACAGGGGCTCAGCCACCAGCCTGTGCGCCAGGTGTGGTCCGAGGGAAGGGCACCTCCAGGCCCAGTGCTGTCTCTGAGAGGGGCCTGCCAGATAGAAAGGCTCGCGGGCCGGGTCTGGAAAGACCCAGGCCCACATCTCATTTCTGCTTACCAGTCAGCTGATCACCTCCCTGACCCTCAGACTCGTCCTCTGTGAAATGGAAATGAGCTTTACGCCTTCTCTGGGTTTCCATGGAGGTGAGATGGGAGGGTGAATGTAGAAACCCCTCTGCTGTGTACCCCAGGAGCGCCTTCTCGCATCCACACCTGCATCCGGGAATGGAGTCCCTGGGAGGCTTTTACAATACCATCCCCAGGCCAGGCTCAGAGACGATCAGACTTGATCACGCTCAGATGGGAAGCTGGGGAGGGGCCCAGGAGGGGAAGCTTGAGGGCGTGTCTTCTGGCTCGCCCCAGAAAAGCCAGAGCTCAGAGCCCCCTGACCAAGAGCCAACAGCCTCCCAGACACTGAAGGGGGTTTCCCTGTCCCCTGCCCCGCCCCCCCACTTACCGTCTGTCCCTACATATTTCTCAGCTGCCTTCAGGTCTGAGATGCTTCCTTCCTTCCCGGGCTGGGCTTCCCCTCCTCCTTCTAATGGCCTTGGCTGTAGAGCTCAGAACTTGCACCCGTAGCCGCTGACTTACGGATCTGCGCCCAGAACAAGGGGAGGGCAGGTGAGCGCATTCAGCCCCTCCGTGCAGGAAGCCCTGGCTTCCTCTTGCGGCAGGGAGCAAGTTGAGAGTCTGCTTTTAACTTCCTAAAGAGATTTCCGAGTGATAGAGAGGACTTGGGCCATGAAAGCCAGGCCGCACCTCTCCACGCCCAGGCCCGTGACCTCAGATCACAGGCAGAAGTACTGGGTGTGGTGTGCAGGTGGTGCACTGCTCAACCCTGGGAGGCTCTGCCCGGTGGTTCTACAGAGCAGCCCGATGCCTGGTCTCGGCGCTGGGCCCTGAGCCACGGCACCAGGAGGATGGCAGTGCGGACGGCAGCCCCAACGTCAGGAAAGTATGTGCTAGAAACAAGGAGTAGGAATTCTTCTGTGGCATGGTGAGGCCACGGTCGGAGCGGAGAGGGTCGGGCCTCTGGACCAGTCGGTCCCTGGGCTTTGGCTAAAACTGGTAAGGCCACCTAAGGGAGAGTCAGACACCCCCACACCGGACCCTGCTCGTCCAGTGTCAGCGTGGCGGGAAGCGGTCAGGAAGCAGAGGCTGAGGCGGAGTCTGGGGTGGAGAGTCCCCTGGAATCTCGGACGCTACCCCCGCCGTGGGGGTCCCGACAGGTGTCTGCATGGACCGTGTCGGATGAACCGCCCTCCGCGGAGTAAGTTCGGCACGAAGCAGCAGGTAGCTGCTGTTAGCAGGGGCACGGTGATATAGCACCCACGGGAGGGGGGCCCCAGAATCAGAACACAGCTGGGGGGGTCGGGGCCAGCCCTCCTGCTCTCCACGTCCCTGGCCCCACCTGTGCCCCCCACCCCCGGGCTCACGGGCACCCAGTGCATTCAAGCGCCACACACACCTACCGGCCAAGAGCGGCTGAAGCCGCCGGGGCAGACTCGGGGGCCCCGGGAGGGAGGGGTGCACGGCCACAGTGGGCTGTTGGCAGGCAGGGCTGCCCCCAAGTCCCGGGGCTATTAGCGAGCATCGCCAGGGTCCCCAGCTTGGAAAGAGGGGGCGAGTGGGCTGGCCGCGCCTCGGTCGGAGGGGGAGGCCCCAAGTCTCCCACGGGTGAGCTCTGGTGCGTCCGAGCCCCCTCCCCCATGACTCTGTTTCCCCATCTGTAAAATGCCCGGGGGACCCCCTCGGGGGGCCTGCAGCCTCAGGCCGGAGCTGCGACTGGTCCCGGAGGCCATCCTGCCTCCCGGTGGGTTCACCCGCGCACAGCAGCTCCTGAGGAGGCCACTTTGCAGGCCTCCTGGCCGCCTCCTTGCAGCCACCAAAGCCACCGGAGCCGCCAGGGCTCCCGCTCCCGCCCGCCTCTCCCCTGGCCCGGGGCTCCTGAGCGCCCTTGCTACCCCGGTACAGCCGCGTCCGCCTCCCCCCACTCCCGCCAGATGGGGCCACCTCGGGGGACCACATACCTCAGGCCTCTGGCCACCGTCCTGATTTCGAGGCATTTTATTCCACTCAACAAAGCTCATTTGTTCGGAGCGTACATGAGTGGGTCTCACTGTACAGGTCCCCTCCCCACCCTGCCCTCCCCAGTCCTGCCCCGACAGGCCCTCGGTGCCCTCGGCCGCCCCGCCCACATCGGGCCACAAGAGCCTCCGGTCTGGGATCGACCCCCGTGCCTCTGGGCCCCACGGCCCCCAAATTAAAAGATCGATTAGCACAGGGGAGCCCCAAACGTGGCTGCCGGGGGCGCTCCGCGGTTCCACAGCCAGGAAAACCGTTTAATTGCCATTTCGCGGGGCCCTTTGAAGTGGAACAATTCTCCGGGAGGAAATTAGACTCAGGAAAGAGTGGCGGAATCGCTGGCTCTCTCGGCAATGACAGGATAGCGCTGTCAAGACGCTCAATATGATCACTTAATTGCTAATAGCTGGTGAGGGCGGGGCGCGAGTGCGCGGGGTTGTCGAGGCGGGAGGCGGTCTGACGTGCGGACGTCTGATGCGGGCACAGCGGCGTTTCCAGGAGGGCCCGGAAGCCTCGTCCCCCGAGACCCTCCTCGAGGACCGTGCCAGGGACTCCCTAAAATGTTACTGAGCGAACGAGCTGGCGGAGTCTGGCTGCAGCGGGGGTGGCCGGGGGGCAGACGGGAGGGGGGGGGCAGCCTTCCCGGTTCTGTTAAAAGGCACAGGAGCAGACCTGCTCTTCCAGGAGAAACCAGCTTGTGCAGTGCGCGGCGAGGCTGCAGGGCCCCCGGGGAGGGAGCTGAGCTGACGGCACCCCCGTCTTGGACATGGGGTGTGCGGCGGGCTCAGTGACTAGAGGTCACGTGACCGTGTGCCCCTCACTAGGAGAGCGGCGCGCACCCCACCCCCTGAGGGCACCGGGGGCAGGCAGATGGGCCTGCTGTCCAGACTTGCGGCCCCCTGATGTAAACGGGCCCCCACCTGACCCAGCAGCCTGCCTTCAGCACCCACTCCTCTCAGAGAGGACCCGAGGACCCAAGCCCAGGGCCTGCACTGCTCCCCACCTGTTCTGTTCCAACGTGACGGCTGGGACGCAGCGCAGGAGGGAGCGTCCCTGAACGGGCCCAGCCGCTCGGCCCGCGGCCGCCCTGCCCCTCCCAGCCAGGTCCAGACAAGGCAGGCTCCGCACCCTGCACCCCTCCCTGCTGACTGTCCCCGCCCGGTCCCCTGGGGACACGCTGCACCAGGACCCTGGGCCCTCAGCCAGGGCGTCTGCAGGACGGCTGCCTCCCCCCGTGATGCCACGGGCACCGCTGGGGGGTGATGGAGCAGATGGCCTCCCTTCTCAGAGCCCGGCTTCCCGCCCTGGGAAGAGGCCGTCCGCCACCTTGGTCCTCCCACAAGGGCAGTGGCCTGGCAGGGCCGTCCAGGCTTTAACATCCTTGTAAATGGTGACTGGATCCATCTGCGGAAGGAAGGCAGCGCCCCAGGGAGGGCAGGGCCTGGGCCGTCCACAGGGCACATCCAGATGAAGCCCAAGCAGCAAAGCCCCCCCTCCTCCCCTGTTTTCCTTTCCCTCCCTTCCTCCTCCCCTTCCCCCTCCTCCCCTTCTCCCTCCTCCCCTTCTCCTCCCCCCCACCTCCCCCATCCTTTTCCTTCCCTTCTCCTCCCCTGCCTCCCCCTCCTTCCCCCTCCTTCTCCTCCCCCTCCTCCTCCTTCTCCCTCAGCCTTTCTGCTCCCTCTCCTGTACTCCCTCCTCTCCCCCTGCCCCTCCTCCTCCTCCCCTCCTCCTCTCCCCCCTCCAACTTCTTAGGCTTCGGGCAAAGGCAGGGCCCCCATGTGTCAGGTCGGCTGCTCTACCTGTCCTTGTCCCCGCCCCCCGCCCTCGATTGCAGACCCAGGACCCCACGCAAATGCCCCCCTGCCCCTCACCCACCTCTCCCAGCGGTTCCTGGACCCCAGCCCCAGACTCTCTCTAGCGGGAGTCAGGCGGCACCACTGCCCAGGTCACCCCCCTGACCCCCCTGCCCTGTCAGCCAATTGTGCCTCCTCCCTGAGCACGGCTTGTGCTGTGACCCTGACCCCCAAGGACAGGCTCTGACTGCTCCTCTCGGCCTCCACGTGCGAGAGGGGTGCACAGCCTAGGTCCCTGGTTGTCCGGGATCAGAGCAGGAGTCTGGGGGGTCGGGGACGACCCTCGCAGGGCTGGGGCAGCGACGGAGGAGGGCTGGTGGGGGGTGGTCAGGGAGCCGATGGGCGAGTCAAGAATCTTCTGCGAGGATCCAGAGCATCTGGGAGTCCTGGGAGCCGAGGGGAGGCCGAGGGCATCTGAGGCCACAGGCTGCAGGCGGGGGCGGGGCAGCCGGGCAGCCGGAGACTGTAGGTCTGCGGGCTCAGCCGGGAGGCCGGGCCAGGCCAGATGGGGCTGGGCACACATGTCGGGAACAGGCAGCTGGCCAGTGGTCCCACTTGGCCTCCCCATGCCACGGCCTCCCTCCCTTCCCGAGTGTTTGCAGGAGGCGCTCGGCTCAGGAACGGCCTCCAGAAAGGAGGGGAAGCGGGGGGAAGGAGCCTGTGGTTCTGGGGGTGCTGGGGGGTCTCCACCAGCCGCTCAGGGTGGAAGGGGGAGGTCTGGAGGCACCCACAGCCAGGGCGCGTCCCTCCCTGATGAGAAGCCCGGCTCTCTCTTCCCTCCTAACTGGATCATGGCCACGGGGAGGGGGGCGGCCCACAGGGAGGGGCTGCGCCTGGCCTGCTCTGCTCCCCGTGGGCCTCAGCCCAGCCCCCCAGGCCGGTCCCCAGCTGGCGCCCTGCCCTCCTTGCTGGAGCTCCGGTATCTGTGCCCGGTGTCCCCCGGCCTCCACCCGGCCCGCCCCTCACCCCGTCCTGCAGACGTGCGCAGACCAGCGTTCCTGGGTGCAGGCTGAGACCCCCACCCTGCCCGAGGGCCCCCCCAAGAGCAGCCAACCCAGCAGCTTGCCTCCCTCAGGCACGGCCAGCCTGTGACGTCCTCAGACAAAATTCTGCCCCAGGGACCACCCCATGGAGGGGCCGCACGAGCCCCCCTCCCCCAGAGCCACACGCTCAAAGCACAGACACACTAGGAGCCACGGTCTCCTGGTGCAGGGGGACCTCAGAAGCTGCAGGCCGGACCCTGGCCAAGACAGAACCCCTGCAGCCCTGATGTGGGGTTCAGGCCTACGTCTTAGGGGACAGTGCGGGTGGCCTCTGTGGCCTGCTGGGGCAGCGGGCAGCCCGTGCACCCGTGTGGGGCCCAACGGCCCCTTCTGCACCCAAGCACAGGGGTCAGGGGCTGGTCCTGCGGTGGTTAGCTGGGTGACCACTACCTGCAGGGACGATGGGACATAAAGCCACCTGCCCCTCCCCTCCCCGTGGGCAGCGCTGATCCTCTCTTCCCTGGGGTGGCCCCGGGGGGGGGGGGGGTTCTGCTCAGCCCTTCTGCGTGTTGGGGAGCAGCCCTGGACACAGCCCCAGCTCCCAGGAGGCCATGGGGGGTTGCTGAGGAGCCCGAGATCGGAGGCAGAAACCCCCACCGGGGACCGGCTCCACACCCCTCGGCTGGTCCCTCCACATCTCAGATCCCAGCTCTGAATGGGAGGGGAGCCTGACCTCCAGAGCACTGTGACGACCACTAAGACATGTCCCCAGGCTCCAGTCATATACCGCCTTCTCTCCCCAGCTGTGCCTCCCGTGCCTCAGTTTCCCCAGCTGCAGAACGGGGAATGCCGTGCCGGCTCAAGGAGCTGGACAGCTGGTGCAGGCAGGCTAGTGAGTGAAGGGCCCGGTCCAGGGGGCAGCAGGAGGCCCCCCAGACCACCCTCCCTGTCTTGGCCAGAGGTCAGCGGCCAAGCCCAAAGAGCCTGCGCACTGGTTTGTACAGCCCTACCCACAACAGCCCAGCCTGGGTTTGTACCTTTGCCGCTCCCAGGTAGCCGGCTAGCGCGGTGTCGCCCCTGGTCCGGGCCACAAGGGACGGTGCGCCCGGGACCCCTCCTCAGCCTCCCTTCGCCCCAGCCCAATTCTCTCCTCCTCCAGGCAGCCTTCCCTGTTCTTCCCTGGACCCTTCTCAGACACAGCCCCGGAACCAAGCCAGATGGGGGGTGGGGGCCAACCCCGGGGCCGGGGTGCAGACAGAGGGGTTTCCAACAACCGCGGGAGGACCCCAGCTCCGACATTCTCCGGCGTGTGACTCTCCTTGGCCTCGGCTTCCTCCTCTGTAAAGCAGGGCACTTGCCGACTGTACCTACTTCGTGGCCACGTGCAGGGCTTAGAGGGGCCCAGGTACACACAGGATGGGGGAGGGAGGTGGATGTCCCCGTGCCAGCCTCTGCCTGAACCAGGGGAGGGGACAGGAGCGCCTGCCCGCTGGGGGAGTGCCAGCAGCCGCCTGCCCGGGCGAGAGGGGAGCAGGGGCGGGTGCCGCAGGGGGCACTAAAGACCTTCAGGTAGCTTCCCTGGGGACAATTCCAGAGAAACACCCGAGCTCCTCCAAGGTCTTCTGCGAGGGACCCAGGTGTGGAAATGCCCCGAAACAGCAGAACCCGCCCTCCGGCCGCGTGGGAAGGTGCTGCCCTTCCCGAGGGGCTGGTTGCTGGACTAGACTGGGCGCTGGCTCTACCAGGCCAGCCTGCAGCCCCTGGTCCCCAGCGAGGCGCTCCCCTCCGGGCAGGGGCTCAGGCCAGGCCCCAGCCTGAGGGGGTGTGTGGGCCACACTGGGCCAGGGCCAGGGCCAAGAAAAACGGATCCCCGTCCTGCCGAGAGCAAATGTCTGGTGGCCCGGTCTCAATGAGATGCTGGCACTGGGGATGTGTGGACACTGGGGAGGGGACCAGGGCCTGCCGGGGCCCCACAGTGGCTAGGAGGCCAGAGAGACCTGGAGACGGACAGAACCTCTGGGCACAGGGAGTCAGCCCTGCACACGTCCCCAGAGGTGTTCCAGCTAGCCCCTGACCCAGCAGCGGGGAGGCCGGGCTGAGCTGCACGGGGGGGGCGGGGGGGGGGGGGCCAAGATCATGGAGACAGAGATCACTATGCAGACAGCCCTGCCTCTGCCCCTCTTGTCCTTGAGGGTGGGCACTCCCGGGGAGGGTGTCTCTGAGGCTGGTGTCCCCTCCCTGCTGCCTCTCTGTCTGCCAAAGTCGTCCTCGCCCCCTCCAACCCACAGGCTGCAGCCCTGAGGCACAGCCGGCCAGGTCCCCAGCCCTGGACGGACACACCTTGGCCCCCAAGCAGCTCCAGGCAGCTGTCCCGGTCGTGTTTACAGCGGCCGCTGTGTGCAGACTGAAACCGCACAGGCAGGCCCCAGACGGGCGGGCGGGCGCTCCCGGCAGGAGGGAGCTCGCCACCCTGGGCAGGGCGGCCGGTGCTGTGGTCCCTCTGGTTCCAGGGCCGGCCCCGCCCACCTGCCCACAGCGCCGGCATCTGGCTTCTGGCAAAGCCCTGCCCTGCCGACCCTCGTTAGGGGCCCAGAGAAGGAGATCCCAGTCCAAAGAAAAGACACTCACAGAACCTGACGGCAGGTGTCCCTCTGGGGAGCACCAACAGGAAGACAGACGGTCAGAGAATGCATCTGCTCTGGCTGCAAAGGCCCTGCCCCCAGCGCCGGCCGCCCTGTAGGGCAGGCCTCCCTGCCCGGTGGGCGCAGTCCAGGCCCCTCCTGTAAATTCCCTTTGCCGACGGGACTCAGGGGTCCGCGTTTCCCCTCCGCGTGGCCTCGGTGACGGCGCCCTCCCTCGAGAGCCAGCAGCACCCCGGGCCCCTGGCGAAGCCTGGCTCACCGAGTGAGGAGGTTTCCCCAGAGGAGGCGCTCGGTGTGGCCCAGCGCTGTCGCTCCCGCCTGGGACCATTCCGTTCGGTGGAGAGTCCTGGCCGAGTACCAGCGGCTCCCGCGCCGCCAGCGTTGACTGAGGTCCTACTGTGCGCTCAGGGCGCGTGCGGGCTGCCCGGCCTCCACCCTGCAGCGCCCCAGGCAGGTGCCCTGTGAGGCCCCAGGCAGCACAGGGAGAGGAGCGGCCCGGCCGCCTGGATCCGGTGCCCCGTGGCCTCTGGAACCGCACGGACAGGACCTGGCAGAGGGTCACTTCCCCACACGCACCTCAGGAGACCCAGGAGCCTTCGTGGGGAACTTGGGGGACGTGAGGGGCCCCAGGGAGCGTCTCTGGTCTCTGAGGCTGGGCCTCTCCCCTGCTGAAGGCTGTGGGGCCAGGTCTGTGGCAGGTGCGGGGGCCGCGGACCCGGGACAACGGGCTGACTGTGACTGTGCCTGTGATGCATGTGACAGCTGGAATCCCCGGTCCTGAGCGTGCGTGTGAGAGGGCTCACGTGTCCGTGTGAGCATTAGTGCGTGCGTGCGCGTGTGAGAGAGGGCACGTGTCCTCGTGTGTGCGTGTGCGGCAGGGTGGGCACGGCTGGGGACGGACCCCAGCAGCCTGCAGGACAGCAGGGGGTTTGGTGGGAGCAGGGGCCGCGGGGCTCAGCCTCAGAGGTGCCTGGGCCCAGCGGCCTCCGTGGGGCCTGTCTCTGCCGGAGCAAACTCCCGGGGAGCCGGGGTGTCTCAGCTGCCAGGGCTGGCCATGCTGAGTGACCCCCTCTGCGGCGAGGTCTGGGTTAGGTGACCCCAGGAGGTGGAGGGGCGGGTGGGTACACAGGGAGGGCAGGGCTCACCTCTCATCCCGAATCAGGGCTCCCGGTGCCCCATAACTTGATTTCTGAGACGAAACTGCCAGGCCTGGGTGGGGGCGGGGAGGTCACCTGGACCCCATCCGAGCACATCGTCCTCCCTCAGGTTTTGGCGGGGGGAAGCCAGAGGAGCGGCGGGAGGCTCTTAGAATTCCCCTGTGCCCCTCATCTCTGGGTGGGGGGGGAAACTGAGGCCTGGGAAGCTGACCGTCTGTGTGCCCGGTGGGTTGACGGGCCAGAGCTCCTGCAGGACAGGCTGCCGTCCCCCACCTGCACCACCCCTCACACTGTGCACCCCCCGTGGCCGCCGCTCCCCATGTGGGGAGGGCAGCGTCCAGGCCCCTCTGCATGGGCCCTGGGGGTCCCCAGCTTTGGAGCAAGTGGCAGAGGCTGGGTCTGAGCCGGTGGGTCTGGCCACCTTGCTTCTCCCCTCGGACGCTCAACAGAAGGGGCATTTGGACTGGTGGCCGCAGTCCCGACCACCCCCTGCTCTGCCGCCCAGGGCCACCTCGGGCAAGCTCCAGGGAAGGGCCACCTCGGACAAGCTCCAGGGCCTTCCCACTGGGAGCGCCACCACCGCCACCACCGAGGGCGGCTGCCACCACCGAGGGCTGCAGAGGGGAGCTCTGAGCCCGAGGGGCCTGGCTCAGGAATGCACCTCCCCGCTCCCGCAAATGTGCCTCAGGGAAGGGCCGGAGGCCTGGGGTGCTGGCTTACCATCACCAGCCCGTGTCCCCAGGCAGACGGCCTCCGCATCCAGGCTGCACTGCTCCGCTGTGGGACCTGGGTGAGCCGCTCACCCTCTCTGTGCCAGGTGTGAGTGTGGTCTCCAGGCTCCAGAGACGTTGCGTGCCTTCAGGGTCTGCATTGTGTTCCTGCTGAGCAAGTGAGAACTTACCGGATGTCCCACGGGGGGAGGGGAGGGTCCCATGGCCGAGCCGGGCCAATGGCAGTGGTCTCCCCAGAGCTCTCTGTCGATGTGGGGGTGACCTGGAAAGAGTGAGGTAGAAGAACCTACCTCCCCTGGGATTCGGGGGTGGGGGGAACCTGGTGGGGGCGCTTCCCAGGCCTGAGCCCCCTCGCAGCTCCAGCCCTTAGGACAAGCGCCCCCGGGGACAGCCCCTGGCCAAAGTGGCCCAAGTGCTGAGCCAGCAGAGGCTGGATGAATATTCATGACCTGGGGGGGGGAGGGGGCTGAGGGGATGGAGGGTGATGAGGCTGCAGGAAGGGAGCCAGCCAGCGAGTGGGGCTTTCAAATATCAACCTTATTAGCGGTGCCCCCGCCTCCTCAGACTGCCTGTCCCCGCGCCCCCAGCAGCTGCCCTGCGCCAGCCCAGCCCCACACTGAGCTCCGGGCACCCCGGAGCCTGGACTCGATGGCACCGGCTTGGGCCGTTGGGCACAGTGCTGCCAGGGCCCCGGGGTCAGTACAAGTGGTCACGAGGGAGCTCGGAGACCCTGAGGACAGAGGCTGGGGAAGGGGCCCACCCCACCCCACCCCACCCCGGGGAGGAGAAATCTTCGTACCCAGAAGGGGCGAGAAAGCCCAAAGGCGAGTGACAGGCACCCTGGAGCACCCAGCACAGCCCCTCCCATGCTGAAGCCTGGCCACCAGAGGGGGTGTGGTCGGCTCCTCCTGTTTCCATGGAAGCAGCCCCCCCCCCCCCCCCCGCCCTCCCCTGGACCTTCCTGCTGACAGATGCCAGTCTCAGGTTCCGGCCCCCAACGACCGGGAAATCCTCCACAGTCTGTGGCTCCCACTGGCCCCTCCAAGCGCTTGGGTGCGGTTCTCCGAGTGGTGCACTGACATAATTCCCATCCGGATGCCTGGGGCGGAAGAGATGATTCCAGAAGTCCGTGGCAGACCGGGGTCACCGCACGGGGTCTGTGACGCGGCCTGGGACTGACCCAGGGCACCAGGTAAGCCTGAACTATATAGTCTTTCCCACCCCGGTGGTTGTTGGCTCACCGTCTGTGCGTCCTGCTTTTCTCTCTCCTGAGGGACACTGTTCCCGCCCCTCCACGGGCCGGGGGCCCTGGCTTCACCCACCAGCCAGATCAGGGGCTCGCTGCCAGTGGGCTGGCTGAGGCCAGTGGGCTGGCTGAGGCGAGGGGGCGCCCGAGGGCTGCAGTAACCCCCCTCCCCCGCAGCCGGACCTCCGGGAAGGGAGCCTGTTTCCAGGGTGCCTGTCGGGACAGATCACGAGCCGAGACCTGTGGCCCCTTAGAGGCTGACAAGGCGCCAGGCAGAGGATTGGTCATGGGCTGCCTCTGAGAGAGATGGGGCCCTGGGGAGGGGCCCAGGGTGGCCACGGCCGCGGTGCCTGGTGGGGAGGTTGCCGCAGGGGCACCCCAGAGGAGAGCCAGGGGCAGCCATTCCCCCGGTGCCCCTGCTCCGGCCACCACGGCCCCGCCGACGTTACAGGGACACATCCTTCCCTGCCGCCCACCTGTCCTGTCCTTGTCTCACCGCCTGTGGGTGACGTCTGGCCCCCACCCTCGTTGGCTCGGCACCCCCGCCCGGCCCCCGCTCACTGGCATTTTCTCAGAGGCCCCTGCAGCCCAGCCCTGGACATGTGGCCCCTTTGACATGGCCGGAGGGAAAGCAGCCGTGAGTGTGGGAGGCACACAGGCCTGCAGGAGCCAGAGACCAGATCTGTATCCCCGACAAGGACAGCTCATTCCTCGCGGTAGAAACGCAGTGACCCCCTCTCACCCATCCTGCCAGGGGACCCCTGTGGAAGTGTCACTGCCCTGGCAGAGAAGGCATGGTCCGGAGGGCCCGTGCTGGTCTGGGAGCTCCGGGCCACTGGCCAGATTCCAGGCCCTGGAGAAGCAGGTGGACAGGCAGGCGGGTGGGTGAGGCCCCCAGGCCCGGCCCCGCGCCGAGCGGTCTCGGTGGGGGCGGCCCGGGCCTCCCAGCTCCTGGCTGCGGCCCAGCGGGAGCCAGAGCTGTGCAGCTCCCCTCACAGACGGACGGACAGATCGCACCTCTCTTCCCCTGTGAAGATGCAGCCCACAGTGGGCACCACAGGTACAGTGGGCACAGCGGGCAGGTGATTGTGACCGAGACGGCAGGGCCGCCCCAGGCAGGCAGGTAGGGGCGAGGCGGTGCACCTCTGGGGGCAGCGACCGCGTGCAGGCCATACTCCCTGCCACCCTGCTTCTCCAATGAGTCCTTCTCACCTGGCCTCTGTCCCACTCCAGGACCCCCACCCAGGCCTGCCCAGGAGGGAGGGAGGGAGGCCCTGTAGACAGGTGACCGGGATGAAGGAGGGAGTCGGGCCCCACGCCTGGCATGGGCCACGGGAGCGACCCTGTGTCACGGGTGCTTCCTGCCAGGGGTCTTGGCCCTGACTGTCTCTGGCCTGCCTCCCTCGCCCCTCCGTTCTGCAGGGGGCCCAGCCGCACCTTTCCCTGGAAGTCTCCCAGGACTGCCAGGCAGAGGGGCCCCCAGGCCCCCCATCCTCACAGCCTTTACAGCCCCACCACCTAACTGCCCTCACTCCTGGGCCTCCCCTATCAGCTTGGGCACTCCCGGGGGCAGGCACCGCAGCGACGAGGCCCCAGGGCCCTGTCCGACTGCTAGCTGTGCCCCTGTGGGCGCCTCTGGCCGGCCGCTGCGGGCCCCCTGCCTGTGGGTGATGCTCGGCTGGGACTGGGACAAAGCGAGTGCTCCCCGCACGCCAGCCCCAGGATACAATCAATACCCAATGAGCCTTTCATTACCAGGCTCTTAATTATTCAGTGTCGACTCCAGGAGGCCAACGCCAGTGCCCCGTCCAGCCCCGGTCCCCCCCACCCCCACCCCCACCCCAACAACGCTGCGCTGGGACACAGCAGAAAGCCGTCTGGAGGGGAAGCTGAGCAAACGTAATGGGGAGGCTAGGAGCCCCTGGAGGGACAGCAGTGACCCCTGGGGCCGGGGAGCCTACTCCAGGCTGCTGTGCGGAGGTTTGAAGAGGGAGGCAAGGAGGAGGGGAAGGAGGGGAAGCTGTCGGCCCCGCCCTGCACCACCTGCGCCGGCCCAGAGGTGGGGCCTGCTCCCTGTGTGCCCAGGGTCACCCGAGTGCAGAGTCCGGGGACCCCAGGCCATGGCTACCCCCACAGTGGGGGACGAAGACCTCAGCCGAGCCCCCCGAGATCAGACGGGAGGTCCACCGGGGAGGCACTGGGTCCCCGAGGGTCTCTGGGGATTCTCTCTGGCCCCAAGTTACCTGGAAGACAGGTCCCCTGCTGCTCAGGGTGGGGGTCTCCCCAGGGCCACCTGAGCCCAGGGAGCCCGTCAGACCCTGAAGTAAGGGCTCCTCTCTCCCCCACACATGGACCCTCTTCTACGTCTGCAAAACCCCAGCACTGAGGGCCTCCCAGCCTGGGTCCCCTGCCTTGACCTGGCTTCTCGAGGTGAGCTGAGATGGTCTGTCCATCTACTACCGGGTCCCGGGACATGGCCCTTCCCCACCTGGAGGCCGGGCCTCTGCCGGGCCCACCGGGCTGTGTCAAGGGCCTGTGGCCAGTGTGCAGTGGACAGAGCCGGCTGAGGGGCCGGGCGACCCAGGGCAATGTCTCCAGACATTATAGGTTGCATCGTGTGCCCCCCAAATTCAAACGTTCGAACCCTAATACCCAGCACCTCAGAATGTGACCTCAGTTGGAGATGGGTTTGCTGCAGATACAATGAATTAAATGAGGCTGGGGTCCTGCTGGAAGAGGGTGGGCTCTAACTCACGTGGGACTGAGTCCTTATAAAAGCGGGGATTTGGACCCGGACACACGGCAACAGAGGCAGAGAAGGGGCGGTGCTTCCACAAGACGGGGAGCCCCCGGGATTCCGGGAAAATCCCCGCAGCCAACAAGAGGCCTGGGATGGACGCTCCCCACGGCCTGGAACGCGACCCCCCGACCTTGAGCTTCTGGCCTCCAGGGCTGTGCGCCCACATGCTTCTGCTGTCTCGGCCCCCCGTCCGCGGCGCTTGGTTGGGGCGGCCCAGACGCACACACACGGACGTGGGGTTTCAGGCAGCACTTCTGGGACCTGTGCCGCCTGCTCCCACCCCCACCTGAATGCACAAGGCTTCAGTGACGGCTGGGGAGTCCGAGGCGTCGAGATGGGAAGGGGTTTGCCCGCGACACCCACGGGTCCGAGGTGCGGGTGGGCCCGAGTCCCAGCCCCCCAGGTGCCCACCTGATGCCCCGTCCTGCCTTCCAGCTGCATCGTCGGGGCCTCTCCCACCGTACGGGCTGAGGCCCTGCGTCCCACACTCACCTGGGGGCTGGCACAGAGGGAGAGGCAGCCGGACCGCTGCCAGGGGGTGGACCCCTGGGTCGTGGGCTCAGGGGAGACCCTGCAGCAGAGCAAGGCAGGAGGGAGCCCAGGGAACAGAGCAGTCAGGAAGGCTTCCTGGAGGAAGGTGCCCCCCCCCCCCCCCAGCTGGAGGAAGGGCAGCATTTCTGGGGCAGGGAGGGGAGTGAGCGGGGAGCTAGGGCAGGCGAGCGTGATGCCTGGGCGGGCGATGACGGGCGGCAGGACAGCAGCGAGACGCTTGCCCGAGGCCGCGTCTGCCGGGTGCGCGGCTGGCACGCAAGCTCCCACTCGCACCCGCCCCGCGATGGATGCCCGGGGCCCTTGCTTCGCGTTTTTAATGACAGAACACAGAGCGCGTTATCGACAACCTGTTTCACATGAAAACACGAGGCCATTTGCGGACGCGGGTCCCGGCCGAGCCCGGGCGCCTCAGTGCCACCAGTGTCCATCCCCGGCCGCCGAGTGGGGCCTTTCGCTCTTGACAAAGGGGGTGTCCTCAAGGCGAATCTCCTCATGCCTGCGATGGCAGCAGGACGGCTCCTTCCGTGACAAGTGCCGATTTATAAAGTGCAAAGCGGGGGCCGCGGTGCTGGTCTTCAGCGGCCGGCCCCCCACCCCCCACCCCCCGCAGCTCCCCTCCGCCTCCTGGGTCCCCCCACCCACGGCCGGCGGAGCAGGAACCCGGGAGCCACACGGTCTGCCCCGCCCTGGAGGGTGGCCAGGCCCCCGGCTCCTGCGGCCTCCCTGGGCACGGGCAGGCTCAGGGCCGACACCCCCTTCCCCGGCCTGCACCCACTTCTCCAGCAACCCCAGCACCTGCCAGGGAGCCCCCGGCCCTGAGCACGGCCGGCGTTCCTGGGAGCCCCCACCCAAGTACACGGGGCGCCTGTGACGAACAGTCAGGAACATTTCGGAGCCGGGCCCGTTCTGGGAACGGAGGCGAACCCTGCCTCGTGGCTGTGGGACTTGCGGCAAATACCCTCTTGGAACCTGTTTCTTCCTCCGTCACACGGCGTGGGGCGTGCCAGCCTCTCTCAGGGCACCTTCAGACCTTCAGAGACTCGTGCGCGGGCACTGCGTTACCAGCCTCAGAGTCTGGGAGCCGTCATTCCTGGGATGGCTAGGGATTGAGTAAGTGGGTGCACGAGTACACGAATGGACACACGACCGGGGTGGGGGGGGGTGGTAAACGGCAGGGGGGTGGGTGAGGCCAGCGTCCTCCTGGCCCTCCGGGGACGACGGCACAATGGCAGTGGGTCCAGGAAAGAGCCGGGTGGAGGGTCCTGACAGCTAGGGCCCGTGGGTCCATCTGCACGGATAAGTGAATTTGGGTCGTTGTTATTCGGGAATTTCACAGTCGGCAGTGTGAGGGGTCACGAGGCAGGCCCCGGGGGAGACCCTTCTGCTGAGCTCTGCACATTGATGGAGACCCAGGGAGGGTCTAATACAATTACTTACTTATTTGCCCCCAACTGGACCCCCCCCACCACCAGGCCCCGCACTAACTCAGCGTCCTTTAGAGTGAGGGGGGCGTGGGGTGCTCCTAAGGGTCCACCCTGCCTACCCCAGAATCACAGCCCGCTCTCAGGAGCTGGGGAAACTGAGGCCCGGCCCAGCCCCTCACAAAGCACATTGCAAAGAAAGCCCAGATGGAAACCCGGGGTGTTCTTACCCCAGTTCCAGGACAGACCCCAGCCTCACAGTCCCCAACAAGAGTCCTCAGGGCTCAGAGCTCAGCTAGAGTTGAGACCTCCCTCCTCTGGACCCTAAGAATCATCCACTGGCTCCCCTCCTGCATGTGGGTTCCCGGGAGGCAGGCCTGGACCACTCTCCACGGGGGTCTGGACCCAGCAACAGAGCAGGGGCTTGGGCTCAGGCTGAGAGGCTCGGGAACTCACCCGCCTACAGGGAACTCACTCTCTAACTCAGGGCTCCCCAGCCGCCCTATCCGTCCCGCCCCCCCGCCACCCCTCCCCTTTGCTCCGTGTTCTCTGTTCCTTCCTGATTTGCCCAGAACCCTCCATGTTCCCGGCTCTCTGGGTCTCCCCACAAGCTGTCCTCCCCCCCTAAGACCCTGACCCACTTTCTGTCCCAGCCGAAATGCACCTTCACCGAGGGGCCCTCTGTCTGCTCCCCGGCCCCCACTTCCCCTGCAGCCGCACCCCAGCTCTGTACACGGCTGTGTCGGGTGCTCTCAGTCTGACCCCAGCACGTTGGGGGACAGGGGCCGGGCTGGAAGAGCGAGGGGTGGAGGGTGACTCGGGCATTTTTCAGAGGGGACAGGCAAAGGACGGCAGGTCGGGTGGCTCCTGCTCCGTGGGCTAGGCCTCTGGTGGCCCCTGAACCACTGGGCATTTCACTAGGCTCCATAGCATGGGGGGTTTTCATAGGGAGAGCCATCGGCATGGCCTGGAACCCCAACACCTATTGGTGCTGAGAAAGCCTTCGTTCAGTCATTCATGCGTGGAGGAAGGCCCCTGTTCTCGGACAGCTCAGATCGGGGAGGGAGGAGGGAGAGCTACCCTAGAGGCAGAGGGGCCTGGGCCTCCCTCAGGGTGCACGGGAGTCAGTTCAGAGGACTCAGCCACACACAGGCCCCAGGGCCGGCCCTGCAGTCCCGGCTTCCTCCCCCGCACCTCTTGCGGGCGGCCAGGCCACGTGCACCTGCCTCCCCCCGCGTCACAGGAAATGTCTTCATAAAATATTGATCGGTAGCATGAGCCTTGAGTTGTCAGGAGGAAAGGACGGGAGACTTTTGCATGTAAATTAGATGTGTTCAGCACTTCCTTAACCCTGGCCTGTCCAGGCGCCTGGGACGCGTCCTGAGACTCCCTGCCAGGTGGGCAGGAAGCACAGGAGGACGCAGCAGCCCGGGGCCTGTGGGACCCAGGCTGTGAAGGGACTTGACCTCTCTGCCTCAGCAGGCCAGCCACTCACGCTCTGCTAGATGCAGAGACACGGTCGTGTCGGCGTCCCCAGCCCAGGGCCGGGGCGGGGGGGTAGGCGATGCCCCATCTCAGCAGCAGTGGCTTCCAGCCAGGCTTGAGCAGCACATCACCTGGAAAGGGACTTCCGTCTTGACTTTTAAATGTCATCATCCTGTCTCGCTAATCAGGCCCGTATCAAAAGAGGCATCTTCAGATCCAGCCCCCAGGGCTCTGAGCGCCGGGGGAGGGGACAGAGTGGAGCAGGTGCCTGCTGGCCTTGGCTTCCACACTTGTAAGCTGCTGAGCTAACTGTACTTGTCCCGCAAAATTGTGGTCAAGATGAAATGTGTGACTAGCACAGTGCCCAGCGGGGACAACCGGTCCAAACCTGCCTCCTTCCTTACTGAGCATCAGTGGAGGGAGGGGTAACCAGGGAGTCAGTGAGGGCAGCTCACACTCAAACTTAGTACTAAGAACCTACATTACGGCAAAAATAGAGGTTTCAAATCAATAATCCAAACTTCCAGGTTAAAAAAGTGGAAAAGAGGAGCAAAGTAAATCCTAAAGTTGGGGCGCCTGGTGGCTCAGTCGGTGGAGCGTCCGACTTCAGCTCAGGTCACGATCTCGCGGTCCGTGAGTTCGAGCCCCGCGTCGGGCTCTGGGCTGATGGCTCGGAGCCTGGAGCCTGCTTCCGATTCTGTGTCTCCCTCTCTCTCTGCCCCTCCCCCGTTCATGCTCTGTCTCTCTCTGTCTCAAAAATAAATAAACGTTAAAAAAAATTGAAAAAAAATCCTGAAGTGAGCATAAGAAAGAAAATAATAAAGAGCATAAATCAATGAAATAAAAGGAGGAAAACTATAAAGAAAAACCAATGAAAAAAGAGCAGATTCTTTGAAAAGATGAATAAAAACAATGTACCTTTTCCCTAAGTGATCAAGAAAAATACCAGGAATGAGAGGGTGGACACCACCTATTACTCTACAGATATTGTGAGGAAAAAAATACGATATTCTGAACAGCTTCTTACCAATAAATTTGACAACATAGACGAAGTGGAAAATTCCTTCAAAGGTATAAACTACCAAAGTTCACCTAAGAAAAAACGGATAACCCAACTAGTCTTATATCTGTTAGAGAAACTAAATTTGTAATTAAAACCCTCACAACAAGGAAAACTAGAGGACCAAATGGTTTCAATGATGAAGCCCACCGGCATTTATGGAAGAAATAATACCAAGTCTATACAAACGCTTCCAGATAATAGACAGGGGGACACTTCCATTACCATTTGGGGAAGCCAGTCTTATTCTGATGTTGAATCAAAGACATCACAAGAAATGATAACAGAGCGCAAAATCCCTAATTAACAGAGATGCAAAATATCTTACCAAAATTTTAACAAATCAAATGTATCTATTATCTATCTATCTATCTATCTATCTATCTATCTATCATCTATCTAAAGAATAGTATAGGGGCACCTGGGGGGCTCAGGCGGTTAAGCACCGACTTGAGCTCAGGTCAGGAGCTCGCGGTTCGTGGTTTCGAGCCCCACATCAGGCTGTGTGCTGGCCACTCAGAGCCTGGAGCCTGCTTCGGATTCTGGGTCTCCCTCTCTCTCTGCTCATGCTCTGTCTCTCAAAAATAAATAAATGTTAAAAAAAAAATTTTTTAAGCTACTAAAACTAATAAGCGTGTTAGCAAAATGGCACGGCTCAAGATCAATATACAGAAATCAGTCGTATATTTATATACTCACAACAGTCAGAACTTGAAATTTTAATAACAATGACATGTAAAGTACTATTAACAAGCATACTTGGGCATAAATCTGACAGAAGATATAGGAGACCTGCACACTGAAATCTACAAGCACTGAGACTGAACACCTCACTGAATGAGGACATATATCATGTTCATGGATAGGAAAACTCAAAGTTGTTAAGATGTTCATTCTCCCCACGTTGATTTATAGACCAATGGAATCTCAATCAAAATTCTAGTAGGTTTTTCCTGTAAAAACTGACAGACTCTAAAATTTATGATTCTAAAAATTCATATATAAGTGGAAAGGTTCTGGAGTAGTCTAAACAACTTTAAAAAAAAAGAAAAAAGTTGGAAGACTTACTCTGATCTTAAAGCTAATCAGTCAAAACAGCAGGGTATTGGCATAAACATTGAGCACAATGCGGAGTCTAGGAAAAGGCCCGCATACAAATAGTTGACTGATTAAAAAAAATTTTTTTTTAATGTTTATTTATTTTTGAGACAGAGAGAGACAGAGCATGAACGGGGCAGGATCAGAGAGAGGGAGGCACAGAATCTGAAGCAGGCTCCAGGCTCCAAGCTGTCAGCACAGAGCCCGACACGGGGCTCGAACTCACAGACCGTGAGATCATGACCTGAGCCTAGGTCAGACGCTCAACCGACTGAGCCACCCAGGTGCCCCTAGTGGATTGATTTTTGACAAAAGCACAAAGACAATTAAATGGAGAAAAGATGGTCTTTTCAACAAATGGTGCTAGATTAAAAAAAAGTAAGAACTTCGATGCATTTGTCACAGCATATACAAAAATTAATTCAAAATGGATCATAGGCCTTAAACTATAAGAATTCTAGAAGAAAAGAGAACAGGAAATCTTTGGATTTGACCTTGGATTAGCTAGAAGGTGTTTTTAATTTTTTATTTTTAATTAAAAAAACATTTTTTAATGTTTATTTTTGAGAGAGAGAGAGAGAGAGAGAGGGAGAGAGAGAGAGAGACCCAGAATCCGAAGCAGGCTCTAGGCTCCAGCTGTCAGCACAGACCCTGAAGTGGGGCTCGAACCCACAAACCATGGGGTCATGACCTAAGCCGAAGTCTGGAGCTTAACCGACTGAGCCCCCCAGATGCCCCCAGAAGGTTTTTTTAGATAAGACATCAAAAAACACAATCCATGAGGGGTGCCTGGGTGGCTCAGTCAGTTAAACATCAGACTCTTGATTTCGGCTCAGGTCAGGATCTCGAGGTTCATGGGATTGAGCCCCGTGGTGGGCTCTGTAATCCCAAACCTGCTTGGGATTCTCTCTCCCTCTCTCTGCCCCTCTCGCCTCTCAAGATAAATAAAATAAACATTTAAAAAAGACAAAAAGCACAATCCGTAAAAGAACAAACTGACAGAAGCCCTTCATCAAAACCAAAACTGCTGCTCTTCAAAATACTCTGTTAGGCAATTAAAAGATAAGCAACAGATTGGGAGACTAGATTTTCAAATTGCCTGTCTGTAAAGGACCTCGATCCAGCATATGTGAAAGCTCTCAGAGTTGAGTACAAAGAAGATCTGTAATAAGAACATTCAGTGCCACCCTGTAGCCCAGCTCCACCTTTGTGCCTCATGTGCTGGAGGAGGACCAGAAGCACATGTGGCAAGAGAAAAAAATATGTTTTAGAGTCTAGAAAGGAGAAAAGCTAAACTATCACTATTTGCAGACCATGTTTCAAAGAGAAAATTCAGAATAATCTATAGATAGCTATACAAATTAGAGCGTTCAATGAGCCGTAAAATATAAATTCGGCATAAAAACTCACTGGAAAAAATTAGAGAAAATAAGATAATAAGATTCCGTTAACAGTTTTTTTTTTAACAGGCAAGTTTTCAAGGGTTATGTGTCATAAATAATGCGCAAGACGTTTCTAACAGTAATTTTGTTGGTTAAGCTTTGTTGGAAGGCATGAGAGAAGATGTAAATAAATGGAGAGATATACCATATTCATGAATGGGTAGAGTCAGTAATAATAGACATTTTCTTCAAATTGTTCCAAACGTTCCGTGTATCTCTAGTCCGTATCCAAAATGGGCTTTCAAGCTGATTTACAAAATTAATACATAAAAACTATAGGCCAAACACAGCCTAGGCATATCTGAAGACAAAGGTCAGAGAGAATCACCAATGAGACAACCAGACTTATTTTATAAAGCTACCGTTCTTACAGGTATGATGTGGTTCAGGCAGGGATGGACAAGTGACGTCACTGAATTCCAGAAAGAGCTACGGCCACGTCCATTACAAGTGGGCACACGGAGCGTAGCTGGGGGAGCATCGCCACCCCCAGTGGGGCAGGGGGCACCAGCCGGCACCGGGCGCTGGCACGGCAGAGCAGAGATGCTTCACGTCATAAAGAAAACAAAAAATAAAGTGCGGGCGGATAAGGACTTGCACGTGAAAACACCAAAGTGCCAAAGAGAACACGAGATTCTAGGACAACATCACAAAACGTTACGGGAAAGTTCAGTGCGTCAGACACATTAAAATTTAAAATTCTGTTCAGCAAAAGGCACCATCCATAAAGCGAGAAATACAAGCTTCAGTCTGGGAGGATGTATTTGCGACCCACAAAACCAATAAAGTATCACTACTCGGATACATAAATAATTCCTGAAAATCAATAAGGAAAAGGCAAGCGACCCAATACAAAAACGAGCAAATGATAGGAAACTATAAATACGCGCAGAAAACAACGTGCAATAAATATGCACAAGTCGGCCCAGCTTCACAGCGAACGGCGAGGAACACAAATTAAAACAACGAGACGCCATTTTTCACCCATTAGAGTGTAAAAAATTAATAAGTCTGATACCACGGAGCGCTGCCATGAATTTGTGGAAACGGGAGCTTTGTCCGTGTCTGGCGGGCGTGTAAATTGGCACAGACACTTCGGACAGCAATCTGTCAATACTTAATGGCGACGATGATGAGAGTGGTTAACACTTCTTTAGCACTTAACGACGTGCCAGGCACTGTGAAAAACTCTCGCACAGATAGGCGAGCCAGCAGCCCTCCCTGCGGCGGGGGGCCTCGCACACCAGCCCCTGCCACGCACACGGGGCCGTTGGGGGGACCGCAGCGTGGAGAGTGGAAACGGCCGGGGATTCACACGTGGGGAGGGTCGGTCCACCGTGCCTTATCCCCACCACCGAATATGCCACCGCGCTCAGGAGGGACACGCCGGGTTTGGAATCTACCAACGGAGCTCGTTATAATTCACGACAGCGGAGTAGACGTGGGCCCCACCGCGTGAGAAGTCCCGTGTGACGGCGACAGCGGTCTCACGCCTGGGGGAGCATCGCGGGCTCCCGTTAAAGCCTGCGGCCGATGAGGATGCCAGCCCTCAGGCTGCTAGGCCACACTGTAGGCCCACGTCCAGGCCTTTGGGTCTGAGGACGGGAGACCTGATTTGCTAGCAACAGGATCGACTATAAAGCGGAAACGCAGCAGCAAACTAGCAAGAGACTTCAGTAAGATAGAGACAAGGCAAGTGTCTATAAAACCCGTAGCTTTCCACCACCCGAGGAATCGACACCGAGGAGGGTGCCCCCGGGCACAACCGCTAGGAAAACTGCCGGCCGTCTTGGGAGAAAAGTAGCAGAAAGGCGCACAAGCCTGTGTGAGGACAACGGGCAGCCGCAGAAGGAAATCCCAGTCCGCGGGGAGAGGGACCGCACCTGCCAGGAGGAAAGGGAGTCTGTGCCCCGTCGGCGCCCCCAGTAAACCGCAATCACCCTTACGGCCTGTGATGCGCCGCCTGACTCGCCTGGAAAAGAAAACGCTTGGGCGGAGCCAGCCCACGCGTGGGAAAGAACCGCGGAGACTGGCGGCCGGGGCGCGGACCGGCCCAGACACAGGCCGTGTGGTCTGTGCGCCGGACCGATGCGGCGGCCCACGGATGCGTCCGGAACAGGCGGCCGGGGGGGACAATTACGTGTAGATTTCTGAGTCTTAAGCAGATAACCTCTGTGGGTGGAGGAAAAGGACACGAGGACTCACACGCAAAGATAAACCACGGCTGGTTTCACCGGGTGTCAGGGGTGGCAGCGACGGGGCACCGGCGACCTGAAAGGAAGGCGGAGCTTCTCTCTCCAGCGATGGCGAGGGCGTGGGAAAAACAGGCAGGCTCCGTGCGTCGGGAGGGGTCCTCTTTCCAGCCTTTTCAGGACACGCCTTGGGAACGTCCGTGAAAAACAGCCCCGTGTCCCCCGCCCCCCAGATCTGCCCTGGGGAGGAACGCCACGTGCATAGAAGAATCCGGAAGAAGCAACTCGAGAGGGAAGCGCGCAGAAGCGGCTGACTCTTCCCCAGCAGAGAAGAGCGGAGGACGCGGAGGACGGAGGACGCGGGAGCAGCGGCCCCAGGGCCCCAGGACGGAGCGACGCCTCCATCCAAACACGAGGCCGGCTGCGCGCGCCAGCCACAGCGCTCCCCGAGACGCGGAGCTCGCGCGCAAAGGGAGTTGCAGACAAGCCGTGAAATATGCACAAGTCCACCGGTTTCACGGCAAAACCACCGGACACAACTGCACGCTGTCGTTTGTACGTGCATACGTGTGCGCCCCGACGTACAGACACCAGGCTAGCGCCTCCACACGGCGGGGGAGGGGGCCCCCCCCCCGGCCCCCCCCCCCCCCCCCCCCCCGCTCTGTGCCCTGCTCCCCAGGGACGCAGGACCGGGCGACTCCGGTGATTTACGGAAGGACTGTGGCAAGAGGGAGAGACTGGAGGAGGCAGCTTGCTCTCCGGGTCTGGGGCTCAGGAGAAAGGCTGTCAGAGCTGGAGGTGGGGACGAGTCTCGGGGAGGAGGAGGGGGTGACGCCGCGGGCGGGTCCCTGGGTTTGAGGAGCGGGAGGAGCCGCCGGGTGAACCGGGAGCACGGACAGAGGGGCAGGTGGACACCCAGGTAGGGGGAGAAACCAGGGGAGGCCGGTGTGCGTGGGGGATAAGTGACAGGGGACAGAAGGAGTCCCTGAGGCTCAGCAAGCAAGCTCAAGTTTAAGGGCAAGCCTGGCCCTGGAGAAAGCAGGTGGAGTTGGGGACGGGGTGGGTGCAGGAGGGGAGTGCCAGGGGTGAGTTCCGCCTTTGGGGAGGGGAGGGAAGGAGGGTGGCTTCTGTGGCTTCCTCACTGAGAGTCCTGGAGGCAGCCTCCTCGGGCAGAGGAGGGGTGGGAGGGAGGTGGGGGGAGGGGGAGGGCGTGTCCCCATTCCTCCCGACCTGGGGCTCCGTGAGGTGACCAGAGCCCCTCCACGGAGACAGGAGGAGAGGGCGGCTGGGGACGAGGACGGTCTGCGTGCTGTGGGCCGCGTGGCAGTGAAAGCCGGAGGGGCGGGTGGCAGGAGGAGCGTGGGGGGCGGCGGCCAGGGGTCTTGATGGCGGCTTGATCGGGCCACGTGACCAGAGCTGGAAGCACAGAAGTCATGCCGGGGGACAGATGGCGGATCCATCACTGGTGCCCCGGCCGGCTCACGGGACGGGCACAGCTTCCCCTGCGTCACCGCAGCCTGGAATCAGCTGTGCCCGAGCGGCGGAATGCGGTCCCTCCAAGGGGGAGCCTGAAGCAGCGATGGCAGGTGGGACCCCAGGGACCCCGTGCTGAGAGGGCAGCGTCACAGGATGGGGGGACAGGGTCAGCCAGGGTGCCCGATGGGCAGACCCCTCACTGCGCCTGCACGGGCGCGTGGGAACAGCGCGCTTGGGATCAGCCCGTCTGTGGTTGTTTTCACCCGGAATCGCCCACCACAGCAGCACCGGCTGCCTGACCCCACCAGCGTGTGTGAGCGAGTGGGTCACAGCGTGGGTGAGTGGGGTGCAGCGTGGGCAAGGGGGGCGCAGTGGGGGCGAGTGGGGCGCAGCGTGGGCAAGTGAGTCGCAGCGTGGGCGAGGGGGGCGCAGCGTGGGCGAGGGGGGCGCAGCGTGGGCAAGGGGGTCGCAGCGGGGGTGAGTGGGTCACAGCGTGGGTGAGTGGGGTGCAGCGTGGGCAAGGGCGGCGCAGTGGGGGCGAGTGGGGCGCAGCGTGGGCAAGTGAGTCGCAGCGTGGGCGAGGGGGGGCGCAGCGTGGGCAAAGGGGGGCGCAGTGGGGGCGAGTGGGTCACAGCGTGGGCGAGCGGGGCACAGCGTGGGCAAGGGGGGCGCAGCGTGGGCAAAGGGGGGCGCAGCGGGGGCGAGTGGGGCGCAGCGTGGGCAAAGGGGGGCGCAGTGGGGGCGAGTGGGTCACAGCGTGGGCGAGCGGGGCACAGCGTGGGCAAGGGGGTCGCAGCGGGGGTGAGTGGGTCACAGCGTGGGCGAGTGGGGCACAGCGCGGGCGAGGGGGGGTGCAGCGTGGGCAAAGGGGGGCGCAGCGGGGGCGAGGGGGGCGCAGCGGGCTTGGCGGTCTCCCCGCGGATGCAGGTATGCGTGCCGGGGAGGGGCCGATGGCGGGACTCAGCCTGGAGCCATGCGCACCGGACACGAAGCAGAGGTCCCGCCGCCCGAGTCTGGAGACTCCTCAAGGTATACAGACGTGATCTCAGAGCCGGACGGGTGTCGCAACGCTGACCTTTCAAGCCTGGGTTTAGGAAGAAGGTGGTTTCCGGGTCAGAAGTTACCAGAAAGAAGCCCCGTTTTCCACACTCAGGTGCGTCTGCCGCGGTTCTGGGGGACACCAGGGATGCGAACTTGGGCTCGGTGTGGTCACTCAGGGGTCGCCCTCGGGGGTCTCCACCTCAGGCCCCAGCCAAGTCCAGGGGGAAGTGGGTCCCTCCCGTGCCACTGTGGACAGCCGGATTGACCCACGGAGACCGGGAAGGGATCTCGTGTAAGGAGGGCCCCGCCGTTAGCTGCTCGCTGGCTCCCGCCTAGAGGGCTGCCAGGATTGCTCTGCCCCACTCCTCACCAAGAACAGTAATTAGAATGCAAGGTCATCTCCATATAATGCATTATGACTTTAATATCAGTAAACTCCCCTTAAATATTAGATGCAGCAAGGAAATATTAGTTAAATTATCGCAGACCAATATGATGAGTTTCCTCTAGGATAAAGTGTGATAAATGGGTTTTAATAAACTGAGGAGAATTATACGCGTCACATTCGTGGTTCCTGTCAATTTTATTTAGAGTAAAATGCCATTGTGATAATTAGTTGGGTTTTACTGTGTTCATTAAAAGCTTTTCTAATGACCGCTTGGAGGAATAAGTAAAATTAATTTCTTTCTTGAACATCGGAAGAATTCATCAAACAAACAAAAAGCCAACTCCAGGGCCATGTGAGACGGGGCAGGGGCCGCGGGCTCGCGGGGACGGCACTTTCTTGTCCGTCACCGGCACTGAGACTGCCCCAGAGCGGAACCACCAGAAAGGGACGCGGGCCAGGGCGAGGGCTGTGGCAGGAAGCCTCCTCCTCCAGACAGTCCTCCAGGACTGTCCAGCCTCGGCGCCCTCCCTGCCCGGCCTGCGCTCCTAGGTCACGCCTCCTGGGTCCCCGGAGGCTGCAGCCGGGCCTCCTTCTTGCCTGGGGCCCCTAGGGACCCAGCACAGGGACAGACCTTCAGGAGGGTCCAGGGGCCGGGTCTCCTGGCCACCCCTGTGCCAGCCTGGAGCAGGTGTGGCCGGAAGGACCGCCGGGGGGACCCTGTGGTGGGACAGCAGTGGAGGGGCAGAGGAGGTGGCCAGGCTTGGAGAGGTCACGTCACCTGACTGAGGCCACTCAGGGGTGAAGGGGGAGACGGGGCCCAGAGGCCTCCGGCTGGTGCTACAATCCGTGATCCTTCCCACCGACCTGTGCCAGGCGAGCAGGTGTCCCAGACTGGGGGTTGCGACGAGCCTGAGGACCCTGCTGGGGAGGCTCCCAGCACGCACACGCTCACACGTACACGCAGACGTGAGCACACACAGCCGTGCTCACTCACACACCCTCCCATCTCTGCCAGGTTTGGATTTCACGGTCCTCTAGTGCCCAGCTACACCTCTGGACGTGACCCTGGACGTCCCTCTGGTCCCAGTGTGACCCACCCAGGACTGCACGGACCTCTCCCGGGCCCCTGACAGCGGCTGCAGACGTCGAGGGTCGGGTGTGAGCCTGTCATACACAAGAGGTCCCATCCCGGCTCTGCCCCAGAGGGCCCTCTGAGTCTCACTGGATTTTCCCTGTGCTGGAAGGCGAGAGGGCCCTCCGACCCTGTGGGGTTCTGGGGGGTCTTAGGTGCGGGCCAGCCGGGGCCGCCGTCCCGCTCGCTGCCGGCTCCAGGATGCTGCTGGGCCATGAGCGCAGACAGCAGGCGTTTCTTCGATAGCCCCCCAGGTGACCACAGAGCCGGCTGGCACCCCACGCTCTCTGGACGCCACCCTCACCCGGGGCCAGGACATTCGGCCACTTGGAATGTGGGCACGGCGTCCCTGCGGGGTCGAGGGTCAGACCTGGTGGTTGACACCTCTTCCCTGGCTCCGCGTCTGCAGCCTGTCTCTCGTCCGCCCGCCCTCAGGGGCTGGGCTGGCGGGGGCTCACGCTGGGGTAGCAGATGGATGGCACACGGATGCCCACTTGTTGGCTGCTAGCTTTCCAGAGGGTTCTCTGAGGGGCCTGCCCGGGGGCTCTTCTCTGCTCCCTGACTGGTGAGGCGAGGCCCGGTCACCCCCACCCCACCCCACGGCGTGCCCGCGGGCAGCCCCCATCCAGCCACACGGGCCCCCTCAGGGCTGCTCGGAGAGGCCGGGTGGACGGTCGAGGCCCCGGAGGCCAGTAGTGTTGTGGTTCCCAGCCCTCCGTCTCCATCCGGGAAGCCTCCCTCCCCTCCCTGGGGGAGAGGGGGTCTGGGCCCCCCTCCAGCCTGCCACTTTGCCCTTGGTGGGGGGGACCGGCGAAGGGAGGGTCCGCTCCGAGGTGGCTCACCCCAGTTGCGCTGCCCCTTGTGAGGGCTTCGGGCCCTTATGAGAGCCCCCCAAGAGCTCCCCACACCTTCCCCCCGGGAGAACGCAGCAGAGGACTCGGCCTACAATCCGGGAGGCCTGCGCCTGTTTCTGAACCTGCCCGCACCTGAGCTCGGGCTCCCTGCCCCAGGACCCAGACAGTAGAGTCGAGGATAAGAACACAGGTGACCATTGTCAGAGGAGTCTGGGTTCTTCAAAGGACTGTTTTCGCTAACGAGGGGAGGTCGTGACGAGGGAGGCTGGTTGCCGGAGGACCCGGCGGCCAGCCCACGACGGACGCGGCCGTCCGTTATCTCTGGGAAGTCGGGGTGTTTGTCACGGTAGCCTCACGGTGCCCGACCGTGGAAGGGCCCATCGGTCCCCGGAGCCCACCCTGGGGGTGCATCGTCCCCTGGGGGTGGGGGGGGCGCTCCGTGCGGGAGGCCGGGAGAGAGTCCCGTGTTAGAAGAGTTTGCCGAGAGGGACTCCGGCAGATGGGTAATTTAGCTGGTAATTCAGCATCAGGGGCCGCGCCTCGGCCACCGGCTGGATGGAGGGCAGACGCTCAATTAGCCGGGGCTGAGCGGCGCGAGCACGGCCGGAACCGGGGCTGGGAGACAGGGTCCATCCCACGAGAAGGCACCGTGCGGGCGAGTCAATCAGGGCACCCTAATTGGAAAGCGGTAATAAAAAGTAATTGAGTTTAATACATAATTTAGATCGTTACCCGTTAACTTAATGCGTGCCGCTTAGGTGTGGGGAGAAAATTATTTATCTGGTAGATGGGGGGGGGATTTCATCTGTGTTTATAATGGAATGCTCGCCAATTGACTTCGGTAAGAGCAGGTTGTTAAATCGGGTTTTGAATTGGTGCGTAGATTGGAAGACCGTGTTAATTTTGGACGTGATGTACTTAGCACCTCCTCCTTCGAAAGTCCTCCCGTGAGAATTCCCGGCTCCGTCGTCCACGGCAGCAGAAATTAAATCGGGTCCCGCAGGTGTCTTGACGGAAGGCGATGCGGCTCCTGACTTCTTCCTTATTTTTCTTAAAGCAGAGACGTTAACAGGGTTCTGCTGCTTCTCTGAAGCGTCTTTTTCCTCTGGAAAGCGGCCCGTGACTGCAAACGAGAGCTTCTGTGAAATACTGAGGATGAACTTACTAGCCGTCCTGACCCTGGGCCCAGCCGTCCGCGACCCGTTAACCCGTTGGATTTTCCCAGCAAGTCTGCGAAGCCGAGGGCCTGGCTCACCGGGTGCCCCCAGGGGCCGGTGCTGGCCCAGGCGGGGACACGGTGTGGGGCCTGTGGGGCTAAAGGCGGGGCTGCCTCGTGCTCGCAGCAGAGCCGGCCCGTGGGTGGTGCGGGACCACCGCAAGCTTCTCGGGTGTTCCCGGCCCCTGGGTGCTCCGCCCCCACCCCCCAGCTGTATGGGAGGACAGTAAGCTTTGGCCCAAGAAGCGGTGAGCTCCTAGCCAGCCCCTGCCCCTCACAGCGCCGGGCCCGGGTGGCGGTCCCTCCGTCACTCGGCCCGCCGGCCTGCCCATAAATCGGGGGTGATGATAATGCCCTCTCGGGGGCTGTGTCTGCTGCTGGCAGACCCCCCATCGTCTTGTGGCAGGTGCGGGAGCCAACCCCAGGAAGGCTCACTGACGGGCAGCTGTCCTGGGGACCTCGGGTCCCCAGCCAACGGGATCACAGCTAGACCCGGCCGTCTTCCCGGGCATTTGAGGCTGCAGAGGAGGTCCCGGTGCCCACGGCCGGTACCCTGGGTCCCACCTGGGCCCTCAGACCGGCCCCTCCAGCTCACCCCTCAGGGTCCCCATCCAGAGCACCACAGCCACGTCCCGCTTCTCTTGGGAACAGCCACTGATTCAGGGTGCAGGCCTCCACTCTGGGAGGCAGACGGCCATGGAGCCCCCCGAAGGAGCAGGGCCTCAAGGACCCCGGGAGGCCAGAGCCGCCGAGTCCCGGGACATCCTGCTAGGTGCAGTTTCAGAATCAGCACGGCTAGCTGTGAAACTGTGCTTTACATAAAATTATAAGACATAACCCAGTGGGTACGACCAACTTTTTAAAACCTGGGCCTTTTAACGTACAAATATCTCACTGCTGTCAGGAGCCTCTGCCCCTTCGCCCCTCTGATCTGGTGCAGTGCCTAGGAGCCCGGGGACACACGTGTGATGGGGGCGCTCCCTGTCACGACAGGGGGGCACGACGGTTGGGGGAGGGTGTCCTTCTGTTCTCTTGAAGAATCTGCTGCTTCAGAAGCTTCCGGAACGGTCATCTCCGATGGCTCTAGAAGCCGCGCAAGTGTTTGGCAAAATCTCCCCGGACACAGCTGGGCTCTGCATCCACAGATGAGCCGGCGTCCGTCCCGGAGGGGGTTCCAGGAAGACGGAGAGGACGGCCCGGGTGGTAGCAGACCCCGACCCGAGCTTCCCAGGGAGAGGGCAGCACCACGGGAGTCCCACCCCGGCACTGAGCCAGAGCCCGGGCTGTGTGGGTGGTGTGGGGGCCTCCCCGGCCGGAGGGCTGAGAGGCTCAGGGGCCAGGGAGGGACTCAGCTACAGCCCCTTCGTGCGGCGCCCCGGCCCCTCGCCCTGGTCTCTCAGGCCCCGCCACCCTGCCCGGGGCCTTTGGATTCAGGAGCACCTGCATCCCCAAAGTGTGGCCATCACGTGGCCTGCCTCGGCCCCTGCCCACGTCCCACGCTCTTGGAGAGAAGCCTGTTCTCACTGTGCCCCGTCCGTGTCTGGGTCCCGCTCCGTATCAAGCACAGGCCCTGGCCCACCGCAGCACCCGAGCCGGTGACTGGGCAGCTCGGAAACACGGTGGGCGGGCCTCCAGTTGGGGGCAGCGGGGCCTCTGAGCCCTTCCCGGCAGGGGCTGGAGTCACTAAACCGCAGAGGGCTCCAGCCTCCCTCCGTGCCGTCCAGCAGCGCTGAGCAGCAGAGCCCTCCCCACGGTGGGTGGTCGTCCGAGATGCCCCGGAGGGAGGCCACTAGCCACGTGGGCCTCGAGCGCTCGACACGGCGTTGGCTGCCTTTCCCGCTGTTCCACACAAGCAGCCATGGGCGCCGCGGGCCCCAGAGCGGTGAACGCAAGGTCACAGCCAGCGCCTGGCGGGCTGACCCAGGAGGGGCCTCCGGCATTCAGACCCGCAGGGCCAAGGCCACTGCTCCGGAACAAAGGGAGGACCGTGTTTACAAATTGTCTGTTGAAATTTAAGTTGCCAACATTGGCATCAGGCCTCGCCTGCCAGGCCGCCCGGATTGGAGGGTAATTTATGAAGATTGCTTTACCTGGGGCCGCGCTGGTCTGTGCCTGCGAGTAATTCACACCAGGCTCATTTCGGATGCAGTCAAAGACCCCCGTATGTCACTATGACAATGTAATCACAGAGCCACATTAAAAAGTCATTATTGTTTAGAATCCAGCTTGGTTTGAAAAACACTTACTATAAAATTCAACAGCCTTTGTAAATTACCGAAAGGTTTACTCAAGAATACTAGGTGCCGTGATTTAGACGGGGAACTTACCACTTTATTGATTCTGTGGGGTTTTGCCGGTTCCCGCATTTATGGGGAATGATTAGTGAGTAATCAGAGTAATAAACCCCTCCGTGTTGGTTCGTAAATAATGATGAATTGGGTCTGTGTCCTCAGACTTCCCGTGCAACTTCCTCCCGCTCAGAGTCTGGGCTTCAACTTTGGGGCCGTTCTGCAGAGCCGTCTGGAAATCAGTCATCTGCCGGGCGAGGGAAGGTGAGGAATTGTTTCTCCGCCCGTCGTGCTTCGAGCCGCCCCGGGAAGGACTGGCCGCCGCGTCCTGGAGACATGCAGGTTGGCGGGACGGCGCCTCCGGCCGGCGCCCGGCGCTCCGGGACGCCCGGCCCCAGACGCCGATTTCTGTCCGTACGAGCGCTCCGTCCCTGGCGCGCCGTCGGGCTCGGGAGTTCCGTCTTGGTTTGTCCTGAGAGCGGGAAGCAGATCGGCCGCCAAGCAAGGCGCTCACGTGGGGGTCCAGCTCAGCGAAGGCCCCAGAGCCGCACCATCAGAGCCCGGCCTCCTCCCTCCCTCCACCTCCACCGGCGGCCTGCGTGGGAAGAGACCCCGGCGGTCCTCAGCGCAGTCAGGGATCTGCTCTCTGCGATAGTGCTCGTCTGGAGCTGGTGCACTGCTTCTAGAAACCTCTACCTCTGCCCCTTCCTAGAAGCTCGCAATGCACGAAAACACGTCGGGGTCTCTGCGGAGGATGACAGCGAAGGATGTGGTTGCACGTGCCCAGTCGTGTCCCTGGCGGCTTAGACACGCCTTTGCCCACAGGCACCTGTGCTCTGCGGTGCCTCAGGGTCGGTGCCCCTCCGGTGGGCACAGGGTCACGTGGCCTCCACCCTCTCCCTGCCACCCCTGGGCCGCCCTCTGGGCGAGACCCTCCCCGTGTCCCCGTTCCTGGCTCCCGGCCCGGCGCCCGACCACAGGAAGTGGATTAAACAGAAATTGAGTTACACTGAGCTGAAAGCAGATTGGAAAGGGACGGAAGTCACGTCGGAACCGAACTGAATTGGATCGAGTTGGAAGTGGATTGAAACTGGAGTCTGGGCCGGTGGTGAGGACAGGCAGGCAGGCCAGGGGGACACAGTCCTTCCTGCCCCTTGCCCTCGGGGACCCTGGGGTCAACACCATCAATGGGGGCTGAAAATTACAGACACCGTGTGCTGGCAGGTTTTCTTTAACAAGCCCTGATACGGCGCATGCGGGATGTTTCTGGAAGAGCAGCAGCCTGGACTTTGGAGGCCACACTGCACACGCTCCGGGCCCCTGAGACGCAGTGTAACCAGCACAGTGGGACTTCAGGGGGGTGAGCACGTGCACGGTAAGAGCCGTCTGCCTCCAGCAAGTTCCCTCCAGCCCCGGCATCCGGCCGGCCAGCCAGCACGCAGGGATGGGGAGCCTGGCCCGAGGGGAGGTCTGGAAGCCACACCCAGTGTCGGGAGGAGGCACCAGTGTCCTGTGTCCTGAGACGGGTCACGGCAGTCCCCAGACCGTCGACAGCACCACAGGCTTTGTTGGGCCCGATGTGGAAAACCAGTCCCGGTGATCTTAGGCGCCTGCTGGGACCCCAGGGAAGAAGTCGCTGCAGGCAGGAGGGGACCGGGAGCCGCCTGGCCAGGGAGTGACAGGCCTCTGGGGGCGGATCCGGGGGACTGGGCCCAGCTCTGTGACACCGGCCCGGAACCAGCACCCGCCGCAGCCCTGAGCTCTCGGGCCGCCCGGATCCACGGGCAGCCAGCGACCCCAGCAGGTGCGCAAACAGCAGACGGTGACCCCGTCTTTACCAGGGCAGTGAAAACGTGCAGCGTCACCGCACATCCTGTCCCCACGGAGCGGCTGTGCCTTTAACTTCCTGCCGTGACAAGTGGGGAAACTAACGCATTGTCCACCCCAAAGCCTGACTGCTCCCCCGGCCCGCCCGGTGCACTGCAGCCAAGCTCGCCCCTCGGGCGTCCAGGACCCGGCCCCACGGCCTCTGGCTTTCGGCGTGGAAGGAGCAGCGGTGCCTGCCGGGAGGCCTTCCCACCCCGTCCGCGGGTTCGGGACCTTATCCTCAAGGAGCTTGTTCACGACATCTGCTCAGATGTGCGTTCGTCGCCCGCGGCCGCTGAGTCACCACCCGCCCACCACAGCCGAGGGGTCGCTGCCTGCGCGTGTTCTGACCCTGGGGGACGGGCACTACCGCTCGGTCCGGGATCACGCTGCCCGCTTGCCTCTCTGTCCTGACGCGCACTCGCACCCACAGGAAGGTGCAAACACCCCGTCCACGGAGCGTGTGAATAGGCCAGCCCGCAAGGTGACGGGGACCCTGCAGGAGGGACTGAGCTGGGCCTCTTGGGGGATCATCTGGCACTGTCTGGTCGGCACAGTCGAACCACACGAGCCCTTAGAGTGGACAGCCTTTCCCGGCTGGTGTCAGATTCGGCACAGGAAGGGGCAGGAGAGCCTGCGTGTCAGGACTCCACCGGCCCTTGTTGGCTGTGAGGACAGAGCAAGGCAGCCATGGGCCGAGGGCTGTGGGAAGCTTCTGGAAGCTGAGAGCCGTCTTCACCTGGCTGCCAGCAAGGCCAAAAATGCCTGGAACTGAGTTGAATTCTGCCAGCAGCTGCCAAGCCTGGAAGTGTACTGGCTCCTAGACCTTCCAGAACGGATGCCACGGGCAGACGCCTTCCTGCCCTCCAGGGAGACTCCGGACTGGCTCCCAGTCTACACGCCTGCGGGCCTGGGGCACCTCTGCTTCCCTGACCCCGCTCGGACACACCCCTGCGGGGAGAGTTTTCTGCTCTGTTCATCGTCCCCCCTCCTCCCCACCTTCCCTCCCTCCCTTCCTCCTGGAGGGGAGGTGCTGAGGCCCCACAGACCCCTTCCTCCCTCCGCCTTGCAGCCTCCTTCCCGAAACAGGCTGAGCTTTCTGCCCTCTTCCTCCTCCGCCCCTCCACCCCACCCTCCTGCCTGCGAACCACAGGGTCGCCCTGCCAACCCCGTGAGGCCGAGATCGGCTCTCTGCCCGCAGGCACCGAGATCCCCGGGCCCCGTCTCAGCTGGGAGGACCCAGCCTCCGACCCCACACCCTGGCCGCCTCGCCATCCCCAGGCCACGGGGCGCCCCTTCCCCCGCACGCCTCGGCTGCTGCCCCCAGTGTTCATGCTCGTGCCTCTCCGCCAGCCCCTGAACGCGGGCCGTGCTGGACCCCGGGCCCAGATGGGGCGCAGCCACTCCTAGGTGCCCTGGGACGCCGCACACACCAGCCTGCCATGGCCCCTCGGCAGCCCAGCCCCGGACTTGCCGTCTGTTTGTTGGCCGCCCCCCGGCCAGGGGCGGGAGGGACCCCTCCCAGTCCCCGGGGCCTGGCTTTCGCAAGGGTTCAATTATTATTTGCTGACTGAATGAGCGTCCTTGAGGCTGTAGCCGGCCGCCAGGTCCACACGCGTCCCTGTGATGGTCCCTTTCTCTGTCACCTCCGCCCGGCGGGTGGCTCACGTCCGAGCTGCCACAAGGCCTTTTGTCTTCTCCCCTTTCTCCTTAGCTTTTTTTCCCTTCGGGATCTGTGTTCTTTGTCCCCTGAACGTTCTTTATGGGGTAGCCGGCACGTTCAGAACAAATCACGCAGGATGCTGCGTGCCCGCGCCCAGACTAGCAGGTGTCAGCCTCCGTCACATCCCCTCCTTCCCTCTCTCCTCCGTATCGTTTCGGCAGGGACTTCACAGTTTCACACAAACCCATCGCCCTCCGCGGGCCCGCGCCGCCGCCCCCCTGCTGGCCCAGGTCTGTGCGCGCTTGCCGGCCCTGTTTTAACTGCTGTGTGAGCGGGCCTCACAGAGAGCCTGTCCCCACCTGGTCCCCGCCACGGCTCCCACTTCTCCTGCAAAACGCGACAGTGTTTCCAGAGTCCGGGAGGGAGGGGATCCCGGGGTGGAGGGGCCCGCCGGGTCCAGCTTCACCAGCAGACAGGTTGCTTTTCGAACGGTGGGGCCAGAATCCCCCCCCTCGGGTTGCCTGAGAGCTTACCTGCTCTGGGTCAGCACTGCTACCGCTCCCTCCTTAGTCTCTGTTAACGCGAGGATTATAAAATCGTTGCTTAGACTTGCATTTTCCTGATTCCTAGGGAAAGGGTGCCTTTTTCATGGCCTGTTTTTTGGTTGGTCCTTTCTTTGCATTGTCTTGTTGACTACCATAAGCTCTTTATATATGCTGGACAGTGATCATTTATATGTTATGTTTATAGAAAATACTTCCTCTTGATCTGTGGCTTGTTGTTGAACTTTTCCCTTTGTTTATGGTGTCTTCTGTTGTACAGAAGCTACTAATTATGAGATAGCCAAACGTATCAGACTTCAGTTTTATGGTTTACAATCTCATGTCTCGCTTAAGAAGAGACTGTACTCTTGTTCTGTACTCTCGATGCCATAAAGCCATTTCTCCTAAATGCTGCAAAGTCCTACCTGTCGCACGTAAGACTCTCAAATCTATCATAGCTCCACACGGACGCTCGCTTTTGGACGGAAGGAGTCTGTCTCCTTTCTGCTCTGGCTTCAGCCCTGTCTGGACTACTCTTGGTCCTTCAATATCCATGGGAAGCAGCCATCCGCTCGATCAGGTGCCCCAAAGGACACTGTTAGGATTTTAAATGAAACTGTATTTAGTTTATAGGTGTTTTTACAGGGAAAATGAACACTTAAAACCGAGTCTTCCTGCTCATGGTCTATGTCTGCAATAGTTAAACCTTCATCTGTATCCTCCAATAAAATTTTAATATTTTCCCGTTTGAGATGCCGCACAGCTTTATTTACTGCTAAGTACTTAGAGTTCTATCGCTACCGTGAGAGGTATGGGTTTTTTCTATTGCATTTTCCAATTAGCGTCGGCCATCGGGTAGCGGTGCTGTGGGTTTTTATATTGGGCAATTGCTCCATGTGGAAGGTTATGTTGTCTCCATAAACGAGTCTGTGTCTCCTTTCCAGTTCTTACCCGTCTCTTTTGGCCAGATGGCCATTGCCGTGAGAGCAGTCATGCCCTTGGCCCGACTCCGCAGAGATCGCACCTGGGGTTTCCGGGGAAGCCAGAGGTCCGCTGTGGCTTGTAGGAGTTGCCCTTTAACAGCTAAGGTAACCCTTACATCTCTGCGTCCACTATGAAGGGAGATAGAGTCAAATTCAGTCTCATCCTCTGAGGGGACATAACTTCTCCCCTAAGATCTGCCAACGAGGTGATTTCCTGGAACAACACCTACTCGGTCGTAGTGATTCCCTCCTGCCTCACTCCCGGTGGGTGACCGGTCAGGATGGCCTTGCACACCCACCCCTCCTGCCCGCTGGCCGGCACCCCCAAAACCCTGTGACTCCGGTTGCCCTGCCTTGTCCCCTGCCCAGATGGCTCACCAAACAGACTCTAGGAGGAGTAATTATTGCCCAAGACCCTCCCATATGGAGATCATGCTACTCACTGTTCCAGGGAAGAAGAGGATTTATTTCTGTTCAGAGCAAAAGGTTGGTGGAAATCTGTTCTCCCGAGTAAGCAGCCCTGTTGCAGATGAGCTCAGAGTCCAGGCACCCAGGGGTCCTTCTGGCTTGTCCACCTGCGCTCCTGCCTCAGCCCAGCAGCTCAGGGCTCTCCCCCTGGGAGCAGCTGTTTCTGCTTTCTCTAGGACGCTGCATCCCCCTCCCCCTCCCCCTCCCTAAATGGGCTCAGGTTTCCCAGACAACAGTACAAGATGGGCGAGGGAAGCACAGCATCTGGGGCGGGGCGGGGTTGTGACCGGGCCTCTGGAGCCTCCCACATTCTGTCCCTTTTCTCTGCTCAGTGCCACTCACCCACCTCCCACGAGGAAGAGGTGTGGTCCAGGGCCGAGGAGGTGAGTCGAATTCCCACGTTACTTTGCGGTGCCCGGCTGTGCCAGGGGAGAGGTGGTCAGATGCACTCACGGGTCCGAGGTTCATTAAAGAGACTCGGGCGTGGCGGCATGAGGTTTGCGGCCAAGGCCACAGGAGGACGTCTGACCCACGTACCGGTCACAGGCTAAGGGGGAGTTGATAAAGGAAGAAAGGAAGGAGACAGCAAATGAATCAATTCTGTGAAAAAACAGGGCAATATTGTGATTGATGGTCATTCCCCGAGCCTGTGCCTGCCCCTCCGGGACACTGAGGCCCTGCCGTAGAGGCGTTCGGACCGTGTCGCAGGAGGTGGCTCCAAGCGTCCCTGCGCGTCTCATTACTCTGCTCCAGTGGTCCCTGACAGGTCACTGCTGCGCGACAGAAAAGCTATCCCTTCATGGCACTTTGTTACAGAATTTGTGATTCGCAAAACATTAACTGACTGCTGCCTAGAACATGTTGTCCTTGATGGAATCACAGGTGCCTCTTCCTTGTGAAAGCCCGCAACGGGTGGCCTTGGCCTCGGCCCCCGCGATCTTTTGATCTCAAGGACAGAGACTTCGGGGGTGTGAGAGAGTGCGGTGCGACTCCCCAGGTTAACGGTGGGAGGGGGATTCTGGAAGCAGGGCGTTGTCCCCTCCACTCCGTCTCGCTCACGTCTGTCTACCCGCCATCCCCTGTGGATGCTGGCTCCCGGTGGCACAGGACAACAGGAAGAGACTGGACGACAAGAGGTGCCGTGCCCGTCTCGACACCGCTGCCCACGGGGTCCCCTCTCTGGCAGAGCTGCTGTTTGTGGGCAATCCAGCCGTCGCATCTGAGCTCCCAGGGCCAAGAAAGGAAATGGCCCAAGCGCGGGCAGGGGAGGGGCGACCCCGAGACAGAGAAGGCCAGCCAGAACCACGGGAACATTCGGGGCTGCCGGGCGACAGAGGACGAGTCGACTAAGACGGAGACAATGACGAGCATGAGGAGATCCGCGTGCAGTGACCTGTTTGCTGCTGGAGTCCAAAAGAGTGAATAATTTCTGTACAGAGACTGAAGGACGTTATGGGCACTGCTTAGACCCAAAGCAACGGCCTGGAAGCTGAAGCACAAAAAACATGAGCAAAGAGCAAAAACTAGGAGGCGGAAATCGTGGCAGATAAAGGACTTGGAGCCCAAACGTGGGGAAAATCAGAGATACGTTTATAGAACAGCTCTCGGCTGAAATCTGAACGTGCTTGATGTTTTCCTAACGATCGATCGACGAAGGGATCTGGGCCAAGAGCCACTTTCATTCCGTGATAAGAAGGGCACACGTGACCCCCTTGACTTCCCGCTGTGGTCCTGACCGCGACGATCCAGCTGACGCCATGCTGTCAGGCCCCTCCGAGGCTCCCCTCGGAATTTTGACTCTTTTGCCCGCTTGTCCTCCTTTACCTCTTGGAGGAAAGTCCCCACGAGCAGCCCACTGGAGGGGCGGGGAGGGTGGAGTGCTTACGTAGTTCCCTGGAGTTCTTCCACCTGGGACGTTTGCCCCTTCCCCCCACTTACTTAGACCAGCACAGACTCAGGTGTTTTTATGCCTTGGGCTATAATCTTCGA
The DNA here is from genome assembly GCF_018350215.1 of Panthera leo. NCBI lineage: Eukaryota > Metazoa > Chordata > Mammalia > Carnivora > Felidae > Panthera > Panthera leo. Next base: position 145,267,845 of record NC_056684.1, read on the forward strand.
CTACTTTCTTTTTCTTTGTTTTGTTTTTCTACTTTTATTTTAGAGAGAGAGCAAGCAGGGTAGGGGCAGAAGGGAGAGAGAGAATCTTAAGCAGGCTCCCCACTCAGCTCAGAGCCCAACACAGGACTCAATCCCATAACCCTGGGATCACGACCGGAGCCAAAATTAAGAGTCAGACACTCAACCGACTGAGCCACCCAGGCAGCCCTACTAGTTTATTTTAACGCTCAAATTGTTCCAGCTTTGGCCGTCAGGAGCCCTTTCAAGTTGGCTCCTGTGTCCCTTTGACATAATTCCATCCTTGCGGGGGGTTTAACTCCTTCTTTACTTTCTGGCACCACAAGATGTTCCAGGCTCCTCTTGTGTGATCCCTGACCCGGCCCTGGAATCAGCTGTCCCGCCAAGAATCTCTGGTTCCTTTTGCTGGAGAATGGTCTTAGAAACCAAGCTCTAGCCGTCAGGTGTGCTTATGGTGACTGGGACATCACTGGAAATTCTGGAGTGGAAAAGTACAATAAGTAAAGTGAAAAATTCACCAGAGAGGTTAACAGCATAGTGCAGCTGGCAGAAGAAAGAATCCGCAAACTTAATGCGAGATCAGTAGAGAGTATGCCACGTGAAGAATAGAGAGGAATAAAATGAAGAGACACCAGCAGAGCCTCATTGAAATGTGGAATACCACTAAGCACATGTTGTATGGGAGCACCAGATAGGACTAGGGAAAATACTAGAAAAAATAATGGCTGAAAGTTTCCCAAATCTGATGAAAAATACAAACTCCTCATCCAAGGAACTCAATATTCCAAGTAGGAGATGCACAGAGGGTGCCAAAGCACATGAAAACCAAAAAGGGAAGACAAAGGCAAAATCTTAAAAACTGCAGGAGAAAATCATCAACTCCTCACGTACAAAAGAACCCCGATGAAATTAACAGCTGGCTTAGAAACATTGGCGACCAGACAGCAATGGGATGAAGTAGTTCATGTTGAAAGGAAAAGTCTGCCAACCAAAAGTCTTATATCCAGCAATGCTATTTTTAAAATATGAGGGTGAAATAGAGGTTTTCCTAAATAAAAACCGAGATAATTAGTTGCTAGCAAATCTGCCTCACAAGAAATACTAAAAAAAGCTCTTCAGCCTGAAAGAAAGTGGCACAAGATAGTAATTCAAATCCATACAAATAAAAATGTCAGTAGAGGTAATTATGTAGGTAATTATGAAAGACTATAATTGCATATTTCTTCTTCTTTCCTGACTTACTTTAAAAGCAAATTCATGAAACAATATGTTGTACTTGGGGGCCTGTATCATGGATGGCTGTGTGATACGGTTGATAATAACAGAATGAGAGTGGTGGGGCAAAGCCACATTGTCAGAGGTGATGTGAGATGTGAATTCGAGTCTGCAGGAAGAAATGAAGACAATAAAAAAAAAGGGAAATAAGGTTAAACTAAGAAGCTCCACAAATATATACTTGCTCTCCATTCTCGTCTCAGCCTCTTTAGAAGACACGGTAAAATAAACTAATAATTTTAACGACGTATTGTTCAGTTTGTAACATATGTGGGTGCAAGATATATAATAATAGCACAGAAAGAGGGAGTGACCCGAGCAGAACAAGAGCAAAGTTTCTGTATTTTGCTGGAACTAAGTCAGCATAAGTCTGAACTAGATTCTGATAAGTTAAAAAAAATATACACCGTAAGCCCTAGAGAGACCACGAAAAATAACTCAAATAGGTAATTTTATTGTTACATAAATTGTTTTTTTAAATTAAAAAAAATTTTTTTTAACGTTTATTTATTTTTGAGACAGAGAGAGACAGAGCATGAACAGGGGAGGGGCAGAGAGAGAGGGAGACACAGAATCTGAAACAGGCTCCAGGCTCTGAGCAGTCAGCACAGAGCCTGACGCGGGGCTCGAACTCACGGACCGTGAGATCATGACCTGAGCCGAAGTCAGACGCTTAACTGACCAAGCCACCCAGGCGCCCTTATTGTTACATAAATTGTTAAAGAAATGCGTGATTCTTCATGTTGCACTAGAAAGCATCTACTTTAAATTTTTTTTTAATGTTTTTATTTATTTTTGAGACAGAGAGAGACAGAGCATGAGCAGGGGAGGGGCAGAGACAGAGGGAGACACAGAATCCGAAGCAGGCTCCAGGCTCTGAGCTGTCAGCACAGAGCCTAACGCGGGGCTCTAACTCACGGACTGCGAGATCATGACCTGAGCTGAAGTCAGACGATTAACCGACTGAGCCACCCAGGCGCCCCAAAAGCATCTACTTTATACAAAGTACAGCAGTAACACAAGAATAGAGGAGTGAAAATGACATTAAGACATAGGAAACAAAGAGCAAAATGGCAGGTGTAAATCTAATTATATCAACAATAACTCTAAATGTGAATGGGTCAAACACTCCAATCAAAAGGCAGAGATTGTCCGATCGCCTGGGGGGATAAAAAAAACCATAATCCAACCATGTGGGTCTACAAGAAACACATTTTCGATTCCAAGATACAAACAGGTCGAAAGAAAGGATGAAACTAGATAAAAGTGCCAGAGTGACTGCACTATGATCCGACAAAAATCAACTTAAAAACACAAAAAATGTTACTAGGCACGAGGAGGACCATTTCACAGCAATAAAAGGGCCAATTCATGGGAGAAATATGAACATACTTCTTTTTAAACATATGTGCAACTAGCAACAGACTCTAAAAATACATAAAGTGAAGCTGACAGAATTGGAGGGAGAAAGAGTCAATGAAACTCTAATAACTGAAGAAGTCACTTTCAGTAATGGAAAGAACAAGCAGGCAGAATATCAATAAGGAAATAGAGGACTTGAACAACACTATAAAGTAACCAGACCTAAGAGACATGTGTAGAGGACCCCGCACAACAACAGAATACATCTTCTCAAGTATACATACAACATACTTTGGGATAGATCCTATGTTAGACTATAAGCCACACATAAATACATTTAAAAGGATTTAAATGATACAAAAGATTTTCTCCTACCACAATGAAGCTAGGAATCAATAATAAAAGGAAATTTGGAAATTCACAAATATGTGGAAATTAACCAATATACTCTTAAATATCTAGTGAGTCAAAGAAGAAACCTCAAGGGATATTAGAAAATACACTTAGATGAGTAAAAATGAAAACATAAGATATCAAAACTTATGAGGTGCAACTAAAGTAAATAAGGATGCTCAGAGGGGACTTTACAGCTGTAAACATCTATATTCAAAAATAAGATCTCAGGGCGCCTGGGTGGCTCTGTCAGTTGAGCATCTGACTCTTGATTTCAGCTCAGGCAGCCCATGATCCCAGGGTCACGGGATCGAGCCTGCATCGGGCTCTGCACTAAGTGTGGAGTCTGCTTGAGATTCTCACTCTCCCTCTACCCTTCTCCCCGACTCGTGCTCTCTCTAAAGTAAAAATAATAGTAATTTAAAAAATAAGATCTCAAATCAATAACCTACCCTGTTACCTTAAGAAACTTGAAAAGAAGAGTAAACTGAGCCCAAAGCAAGCAAAAGGAAGGAAATAATAAAGACTAGGGCAGAAACAAATGAAATAGAGACTACAAAACAATAGAGGAAGTCAACAAAACCAAAAGTTTTGTTCTATTGAACACAGTTTGGTTCTTTGAAAAAACCAAAGAGACAAATCTTTAGATATGCCGACCAAGAGGAAAGGAGACAAGACTCCAACTATTAAAATCAGGAACGAAAAGGGGGGCATCATTACTGGTCTTACAGAAATAAAAGGGATTATAAAGAAATACGATAAACAGCTGTGTTCCAACAAACTAGATAACTCAGATGAAACAAGAAAAACCTAGGAAGAGAAAAACTACCCAAACTAATGCAAGATAAAGGAGAGACCTTAATAGACTCGTAATAAGAGATTGGATTAGAAATCAAAAACTTCTCACAAAGGAAAAGCCCAGGTTCAGTAGGTTCACGGGTGAATTCCACCAAATGGAATATGAATCCTTCACAAAGTCTTCCAAAAAACAGAAGAGGGGAGAACACTTCCAACTTATTTTATGAAACCAATATTGCCCTTCAACAAAAACCTCAGAAAGACATCACAAGAAAATAATTTACAGACCAATATCCCCAGTGAATTCTCTTGTCAATACCAATGAGAAAATCCTCAACAAAATAATAGCAAACTGAATCCGACAACATATAACAAGGATTACACACCACGACCAAGAGGGATTTATCCCGCGAACACAAGGTCAACTTACCGTACAAAAATCAATTAACATTACGAGAATCAAGGGCAAAAACCACACGATCATCTCAATAGATACAGAAAAAGTGTTTGACCAAATCCAACACTCGTTTGTGATAAAAACACTCAAAAAACTAGGAACAGGGGAACTTCCTCAACCTGATGAAAAGTATCCACAAACCCCTGAAGCTCACTTCACACTTAGCGGCAGAGGACTGAAAACCTTTCCTCCTCCGAACAGAAAGGAGACCAGGATCTGTGCCTGTTGCCTCTTCTACCAACATTGTACCGGAAGGTTCTACCTAGGACAACTGGGCAGAAAATGAAATAAAAGGCATTCGGATTATAAAAGAATCAAAACGATCTTTATTTGCAGACGACGGTATTACGTGTATCAAAAGTCACGAGGAATCCACAAAATACTACTATAGCTAACGAACCAGTTCGGTAGGTTTTCAGAATATAAGATTAATTACGCAAAAATCAATTGTATATCTACACACTAGCAAAAAAAAAAAAAAAAAATCCAAAAATAAAATTAACCGTTCCGTTGACAATAGCATAAAAAATAAAATATTTAGGTACAAATTTAACAAAAGAAGTGTAAGATTAGCTCACTGAAAACTACATTGTTGAAAGAAATTGAAGACAAAACAAATAAAAATATATTCCACGTTCATGGATCCAAATAATTAATATTGGTAAGATGGTAATATTCCCCAAACTGATCTACAGATTCAACATAACTCCTATCAAAAATCCCACCTGGCTTCTTTACAGAAATCGACAGACTCAAAATCCTAAATTTGATATGCAAATGCAAGGGACCCAGACTATCAGAAGCAGAAGAGTTTCAGAGAAGAATAAGGTTGGAAGACTCCTACTTTATGATTTTAAAACAGGCAAAGGAATAAAAACAGCGTGGCCCTGGTGTGGGAGCAGCTGTGTGACCAAGGGAGTAGGACTGAGGATCCAGAAGGTCATCTTCACTTTCATGGTCAACAAGGTTTCAACAAATTTCAATCACTGTATTTCCAGCACAAGTAAGTAGAGCGGTCTTTTCAACAAATGGTGTTGGAACGGCCATCTGTCCACTTGCGAAAGAACCCAGCCAGACCCCTAACTCACACTCTGACAGAATGGAAACTCACAATGGGTCATAGACCAACACGTAAGAGATAAACTATAGATATAAAATTCTTAGAAGGAAACTAAAGGGTAAGTGTTCACGACCTTGTGTCAGGCAGTGATTTCTAGGCTGTGACACCAAAAACACAAGTGACACAGGAAAAAGAAGCAAACTGCATTTTGCCAACGTTTTAAACTTCCGGCCACAGATTATACCACCAAGAAAGTGGACGCACAGCCCACACACTTGGAGAACACGTTTACAGATCATTGATCTGATAAGAGACTTGTATCCTTTTTACATAAAATCCTTACAACTCAATAATGAAATGCCAATGGCCCGATTTTAAAATAGGCGAAGGATTGAACAGACGTGTCTTCAGAGAAGACATACGAATGGCCAATAAGCATGAGAGGCGTTACTCACCATCATCACTCCCCAGGGAACGGCACGGCAAAGCCACGGCAGGAGCCACGCTCAGCAGCCGGCTAGAATAAAAAGACATAATAGCCAGTGCGGGTGAGGGTTGGAGAAACTGGAACTCTCATAATTTGCTAGCAGGACTGTAACGTGATGCAGCTGTTTTGCAAGCCACTCTGGAAGTTTCTAGAAATGGCAGACAGATTTGCCATAGGATCCAGTAGTTCTGCGTTTAAGTGTATACACCCGGGAGAAATGAAACTCACGTACGCGATCCTTACAAATGAGTGTTCCCGGCAGCATTGCTCACAAGAGCCACAAGTGGCAGCCGCTGACAACTGGATAAATGGCGCGCGTTATGTCCGTACGAAGGAATATTACCTGGCAATGAACAAGGAATGATGTGCCGATTAATGCTAGGAGGATGTGTGCGAGGATGAACCTTGAAAAGATTATTTTAAGCGAGAGAAGCCAGTAAGAACAGTTACATATTGTGGGATGGCATTTATAATCGAGCGTGCCAAGTAGTCGTGGGAGACGGAAATCGCCGGAATTAGGACGTGAGGCTGCCACGCAGCCTTGCGGATACACCAACACATTGCCTTGAACACGTTACATGGGCAATTTACATGATCTGAAATTACATCTTTAATTTTTTTTTATTTTATTTCAGAAAGTGAGCGCCAGCGGGGTCAGAAAGAGAGAGGGAGAATCCGAAGCAAGCTTCCCAAAGTCAGTGCAGAGCCCGACTCGGGACTTGAACTCACAGACCGGGAGATCATGACCTGAGCCGATACCAAGAGTCGGACGCTCAACCAACTGAGCCAGCCAGGCGTCCCTGCAGATGCTGTATTTCGAAAAGGAGAATTAACGGGAAAATGTGAGAACCAGAGGATCTCACGTAATCACGTGAGATCAGATGTCCTCTCTTTTCAGACAATAAGCATCTAGAAATGGAGAGGGAAAACAGCCTCTTCTCCATAGCGGGGAAGCCAGGAGCAGCGCAGGGGCAAGGGCAGAAGGGAAGAGCTGCCACCCCTCTCCGGTCCCTGCGGTCCAGCCCTGGGGTGGCCGTGCCCATCTGGCACTCCCTCCACCGCCCTGCCCTCCCCGCGGTGTCTCCCCTCCCCCAGTCCCCAGCATTACACGCCCTCTGCCTGAAAGACCTGGAGTGGTTCCCCCCCCACCCGTGTGAGGAGAGCGTAGCATCTCATTTAAGGACGCAGAACAGACATTCCGCTGTCCGGGTAAGAACTCTGGAGATAAACGGTGTCATTCTCCGGAGACTGATGTTCCAACGTAATACAGTTTTATTAGATCCCCAGCAGGCCTGAGGGCTTTGTTGCTGTCTTAGGTAAAAGTATTTTGAAGTTTATATGATAAGCGTCACGCGCTGAATGTTGGGTTCCCCCCTCCCCCATCCGCATGTTGAGGCCCTGACCCCTCCTGTAATGGTGTTCGGAGGTCAGGCCTTTCGGAGGGGATTTTAGACGAGGCCCCGTGATGGCGTCAGTGCCCTTGTAAGAAAGGCTCTCCCTGTCCGCCATCTGAGGACCCAGCGGAAGGTGGACGCCCGCCAGCCGGGAGCGGGGCTTCCTCACCAAAAGCCAGCCGTGCGGGCACCTGATCCCAGACTTTCAGCCCCCCCGTCTAGGGGGCAATGGCAGCGCAAGCCAGCTGACTCAGGAGTAGACAAGAGCCCCAGTGGCACAGCCGGCCAGCACTGCTGTAGGAGAAGAGGCACCACTCCACGGCACCAGCCTCACGAGAGGCCGGACGGTAACGCGAGACCAGGGCCCTCGTTCCGGCACAAGAGGAAGCGCCTCGTCACGCGTGGGGCCGGGACAGCCAGCTGCACCCAGCAGCACATAAAAGGGAGGCCGCCCCGCGTCTTAATCGAAAACAAATTCAAGATGTCTTAAAGACTCCGATGGAAAATAAAGTAAAATAGAAACGCCGCCAGGAAGTCTGGGAGGCCGCGTGCGGCACAGGCAGGAGCGAGGAGTCCTTACAACGCAGGAGGCACTTCAAAGAAATTCTAAATAGGCCGGCCACTCATGCACTGTTGGTGGGAAAGGAATCCAGGGACACGGGCTCAGGGAACACCTGAGTGTGGCCTCAGCCCCCACGTCCCCGGCCGCACCCGGCCGCCCCGCTGCCCCACACGGGTCCGGCCCAGGGCCCCGAACCACATCTACTTGTGAGTCCTGGAGGCTGGGAGCCCGAGGTCCAGGCGTGGGCACGGCTGGGTCCTCCCGAGGCCCCTGTCCTGGGCGTGTGGACGGCACCTGCTCCCCCTGTCTTCACGAGGTCTGTGTCCAGATTTCTTCCTCTTATAAGGACACCAGTCGTGTTGGATTAGGATCCACCTTAATGCCCATATTTAACATAATCGCCCCTTGAAAGACTCCGTCTCCCAATACAGTTGGGGTCTGAGCTGTCCTGAGGGTCAGAGCGTCACCGTGCGAACGTGACGAGGGCTCAGCCCCTAGCACGGCCTTGGGCTTTGCTTCCGTAGAATCGCCAACCTCGTGTGTTAAGGGCTGTTTCCGCTCGTGGCCTGGCTCATGGAGGCGGGAAAAAGCACCTGAAAACGGAGAACTAGGAGACCCACAAGGCAAGCAGTCACACGAATAGGGTCAGGTCCACTGTGATGTGGAACAGCTGCCTTTGGGAAAGAGCCTGAGCTCCGCCGGGGGGCCCGGAGGAGGGGTTTGCTTCGTCCTCCCCGGGGTTGTTGAGCTAGTCAGCAACACGTACCACTGTGCGGGTTTAACCTGGGCGCTGGGCGGGATCGGTGCTTTTATTCTGAGAACTCCTCGCCACAGTGAGGTCGGTTAACACACCCTTCGCCTCACGTAATTACCGTTTCGTTGTTGTCATGGTGGTGCTACGTCCACAGCAGCGTCGAACATACAACACAGTATTGTTAACGCCAAACACCGTGCTGTACGTGAGATCCCTGGACACTAACCATCTTAGAACTGGGGAAGTTTGTTTTTTTTTTTTAAGTTTATTTATTTATTTTGAGAGAGACAGAGACAGCGCAAGTCGGGGTGGGGCAGAGAGAGAGAGAGAGAGAGAGAGAGAGGATCCCAAGCAGGCTCCACACCGTCCATGCAGAGTCCAACTCGGGGCTTGAACTCACGAAACCGAGAGATCACCACCTGAGCTGAAACCGAGAGTCGGATGCTTCACTGACTGAGCCATCCAGGCGCCCCATAACGGGAAGTTGTATCCTTTGTAGCCACCTCTCCCCATTTCCCCCACCCCCCACTGCCTACTCTCTGCTTCTAAGAGTTCGGTTTTTTAAGATTCTACATAGAAGTGAGAACATACAATATTTGTCTTTTTCCATCTCACTTGTTTAACTTAACATAATGCCCTTGAGATCCATCCACGTTGCCTCAAATAGCAAGATTTCCTTTTTCGTGGCTGAATGATATTCCTGCATGAGTGTGTGTGTGTGTGTGTGTGTGTGTGTGTGTGTGTAATCTCACATCTTCTTTATCCATCGTTTTGTATGTTAATGTTTTGGCTAGTGAAGGTCAGATATCTCTTTGAGACAGTGACTTCATTTCCTATGGATGTGCACCCAGAAGGGAGACTGCGAGATCATAAGGCAGCTGTCCTGTTAATTGTTTGAAGACTCTTCATACTGTTTTCCACAGCAGCTGCAACAGTTTGCATTCCACCAATGAAGAGTGCCCGAGGGTCGCTACTTCTCCACAACCCGGCCAGCATTTATCCCTTTCTGGTAACAGCCATTCTAACAGATATAAGGTGAGAAAGATCTCATTGTGGTTTTGGTTTGCATTTTCCTGATGATGAGTGAGGTTGAGCACCTTTTCATGGACTTACTGGCCATTCCAATGTCTTCTTTGAAAACAGGGAGGCTTTTGCCCGTTTTAGTCGGATTGTTTTCGCTTCGTCGTTGCCGTCGAGCTGTATATTTATGTCTTTGGGGCACCAAGCCCTTGTCAGAGACGGGGTGTGCGAACATCTTCTCTCATTCCGTAGGCTGCCTTTTCATTCTGTGTATCGTTTCCTCCGTTCGATGTGGTACCTCCCGTCCTTGGTGCCTCTGTTGTGGGTGCTCTTGCTGTCGCATCCAGAGAACATCAGGGAAGCTGGACAGGAGGTCCGGGTGACGGCCGGGACTAACCCGAGTTCATCGTGGGGGTCTCCTGGGCCACCAGGACCCCGTCTGCTGAGGGGCACACCCCCGCCCCCTGCTGGGGACCCCGTTCTCCCCGCAGCCCCCAGGCAGGTGGGCCGGACAGCGGGCGGCCTCCCCGTCCCTGGCAGGCTCGTCTGGCGGGGGAGCGGGGGGTTGGCCAAGTCAGGGCGGGGGCCGGCCGGGCTCCCAGCAAGGCTGCCTTTCCAAGCTGGGTGGGGCCTGGTCCCCGAGCAGTGTAACTCGGCTGCCCTCCCTGCCCCGTCTGCCGCCCTGTCCTTCTGGACACCCGGGTGTGGCTCCCTCCACTGGGGACGGATGTACGGGTCGTCTGCACCTTACACAACACAAGTGGATCATCTCCCACTTCCCGCGCTGGGGACCTCGTGTGGGTACACGTCCTCTGCTCAGCTCGCAGGGCTGCGGTCCCTGTGTCAGGGCCGCGCTCCTTCCTGCAGCCCCGGAGGCTGTCAAGGTCGTGGTGGAGGCCAGAGGAGTCCGGTCTCCGCTTTTCTGTGGGCTGCGGGCTGAGGACCGCTGTGGGCTCCCGGAGGCGGCTACGGACTCTGCCACGTGGCTTCTGTGGGCAGCTCACAACAGCCCTGTTTGCTTCTTTCAGGCCGCAGGGGGTGTTTCTGGTTCCTCGCCTTCTACAAAGGCCCCCTGGGTAGGTCAGATGCCCCCAGGGGTGTGCACGCCAGGGCAGGACCTTGGGGTCCCTGAGAATCCTCAGTTGGGGGAAGACAGTCCAGAAGAGGGAAGAGACTGGGGACGAGGACGGCCCCCAAGAAAGAAACGGAGGCCGGGGATGCTCGTCCCTCTGAGCCTCGTGGCCTCGGAACCAGTCTCTGCCCCTCCCCCGACCCTGGGGTCCCAGCCCAGGGGAGAGGTGGGGCTGCCAGAACGGCTTTCCTGAAATGCAGCACTGACCGGCCCACCCTCGGTGTCTTCCAGAAGACGGCCAGACCCCTGACCTCGGCAGACGGGCCCCGGGCCACTCCCAGGAGCCGGCATCCGCACGTGGCCACAGGTCTCGGCCGCCGGCGCTCTCCGGGCCGTGGGTGAGGCGGGGTGTTAGCAGGTTCTTCACTTGCACAGACTTGACCAGCATCCCGTTCCCTGCTCAGGGGGCACACTGGAGGCTTTGCACCCCCCCCCCCCCATGCACGGGAGACCGCGGTGTCTCCCGCCCGGCCCCCTCTTGCAGCCCTGTTGACCGGGAAATGTCCGGGAAGGCTCTCGCAGCCAGAGGTCGCCAGGCCGCCTGCTTCCCCCAGTCACAGCCTCAGCTCCGCCGGAGACACCCCGTGCCCACCCCCGGGTCCCCTGGACCGGCCGAGGCTGGCCCCGCCAGGACACTCTCAGGGGGCCTTCAGCCTCCGTTCAGGCCAGACCCCTCCCAGTGCACGTCCAGCGTGCCAGCCTCTGGTGCCGGGGCCCTAACCGGCCTCAAAGCCAGCAGGCCTCTTCCACCGTGAGAGGGACGAGGCGAGGGGGCGCGTGAATCCAGCCCAGGCGGCTCCTCTCTGCTGCCTCGGGGGGAGGGTGGTGTGGTGCGGGTGCAGACAGGGGTTTTGTGTCAGGACAGGAGGGGTTCTTCCTCCCTCCCCCGGAGAACGGCTTCGACCCTGGGTCAGAGGCCAGCATTCAGGCCAGAACACAGGGTTCATGTGGCACCTGTGCCCCCGGTGGAGACCCGGGAGGGCTGAAGCCACGTCCACGGCAGGCCGTTCCCAACGGCCCACGGGTGGGAACGACGCAGACGATGCGTAAACAGACGGGGATGCCTCCTTGCGCTGGGGTCGTTTTCCCGGTGAAAGGAATGTGGGGTCGACACGCTGGGACGCGGATTGAAGACGTTACGGTCCGTGGAAGAAGCCGGTCACGAAAGACCACAGACTAAGTGGCTCCTTGAAGTGTGGGGAACAGGCAGGTCTGTAGAGACGGAACGTGGGTTAGTGGCTGCGAGGACAGGGTGTGAGGGGAGTGACAGCAAAGAGAGAAGGGGTTTCTCTCGGGGGTGACGAAAATGTTCTAAAATTAGATTGTGGCGGAGGTCTGGTCGCACAACCCTGTAAATATACCAAAAACTGTCTCGCCTGTAGTTTAAAAGAAACAGCAGAGCCCTATTCTGCAGACAAGAAAGCTGCGGCTCAGAGGGGCTGCGAGAAAGCCGTCTTACCCTCTGCGGACGCTTGGGAAGGGCCACACCGGCTTCGGCCGCCCACTCAGGAAGCACGTGACGGGCCTGGGTCACATCAAGCCCCAGAGCCCCGCTCCCTGGGCAGGCAGGGTGCGCCAGAGGACACAGGGAGGCACAGGCATGGCATGGGGACCCCGGACCAACCCCGGCCACAGCTGCCCTGCCTGTGCGTCTTCTCCTTGTTAAGGCGTCACGGAGACAGCGCCCTTCCAGGCACCGGGGACCCACCAGGTGGAAAAAAAAAACCCTAAAAGATGGAGCCAGAATCTCCCAGGACACTTCGTGCCAAGGCCTCTGATTTTTTCTATTTCATTTGCTCACTTTTAGGCAAATGGGCAGGATGCCGTGGGGTCCCCAGCCGGGGGCTGACCTCACCTTGTCGCAGTTACAAGCCCAGGGGGGCTGTGGCTCCGGGCTCCCCCCTCGCTGCAGCCGCAGGACGAGGGGCTGACGGCTCCCAGCTCTGGTAACGGAGGTTCCTCCGGAGACGGTCAAATCCCGCCACGGGCTGAACGAAGCCACTGAATCCCGGGGCTGGACAGCGAGCCCCGTGCCGTGAGAGATGGCTCCCCGACAGCCCTGGGGGCCTGCCTGCACCTAGACAGACGGACAGACAGACGGCCGCACCTCGGCTCCCCGGAGACCCGGAGACGAGCCACTTCCCGCTGTCGCCGCAGGTGCCCCAGGCCTGGGCAGGTGCCCTGGAGCCTCTGCCCTGTTTGTCTGCCACGGGAAGGCTGGAGGATTGGAGCCCTGAGCACGGAAGGCAGAGCTGTGCCGGGCTGCACAGCAGGCGCCCCGGGAGCGGGGTTCCCACCGCACTTCCCGCAGCCCCAGGCCCAACAGGGAATCAGAGAAGACGGGCGCAGGAGGGAGATGTGGGGGTTGGGAGGGGACCAGGGCACTCCCCAAGCCTATGCTCCCCCCTCGCGGGTGTCCAAGAGACCGCCCCAGGGGTGGGCAGGAGTGGGGGACCCCAGGGGCCAGAACAGGTGCCAGGAGAGGGGCCAAGACGGATGGGGCAGGTGGTAGAGGCGGCCACAGGCAGAGCTTCGCAGGCCAAACGGAGTGGACCCCCGACCACGGGTATATTTAGAATTCCTTCTCCGAAGGGTCCAGGGCCTTCCCTCTGCCCCCAGCGAGCGCTCAGCCGGAGAGGGGTACGCCGACCCGGGTGGATGGCCCCCATTCACGGGGTCCTCCCCGGGCTCCCCACCACCACACGGGAGCTTCTGTCTGGTGAAGAGGGAGCCGGGGAGACTCCACGAGAGCGTGGACCCCCTGTCTGCCCCTCCTTCCTCCTCTCCTGCCCGGCACTGCCCCCTCCAAGTCTCCCTGCCCTGTCTTCTCCCGGGGAAGCCCCGTGCGTGCTCAGTCCTCAGCACGCAGGCCTGGGTGCTCCTCCTGGGGCAGCCACGGAAGACTTCAGGCGGCCTCGACATGCTACCCCCTCCCGGGTCTGAGTTTCTGCCTCTATGAAAGGAGGCGGGTGGACCAGAACTCCCCAGGTCCTGCAGGGGTCCCCCAGCTGAGGAAAAGAGAGCCTCCTTGGCACGTCATGGAGGACATCCCGAGGCCAGAGAAGCCTTCTGGCAGGGCCTCGAGGCCTTCCTGGAGGAGGCCTGTAGGCCTGTCGGCCTGTCACCACGATAGGGAGAGGGCCAGTGGGGAGTGACCCGGGAGCCCCAGGATGTGGACACATCCTGCTCTCCATGGCCTTCCGGGTGTGGTTTGTCTGGCCGAGTTGTGACGCCCCACCGCCCTTACGTGTTCCTATCCGGCCCCATGGCAGAATCGGCCTCTCCGCGCCGATGGACCCGGCACGACCCATAAGTGAGGAAGGCCTCCTACCTCTTTTAACGTGGGCGCTCCTGGGGACCCAGGGTGCCACACACTTACGTGTTAGACGTGTTTAACGATCAGCCAGTACCATAATTAGGTATAAAAATCTCACTGTGCCGTCATAAAATAACATGGAACGAATAATAAAGTATCATAGTTATAAAGTCATCAAAATGTAATAAAATGGTGTTATTACAAAGGCTTAAAATTTAACGATGGTTTTTTAGTGTGCCACTTATTATATAATTAAAGTTACAAAATAGGATAGAGTAATTAAAATAGAGAGTTGAGGCTTTGTGGGGGGTCCCACCTCCCCTCAGTGGGAGCAGGGAGAAACGGTCCGGCCTCCCAGGGGCTGAGGCCTCAGCCGGGGGTCCGCCTGGGTCGGGGCTGACCTTCTGCTCATGGGAGGTGGGGGGCTTGGGGCTCGCAAGGCCCACCTGTACCCCCTCAAGCACGCTTGGACTCTCCCCTGCCGGCACCCACATTTCTTTGCCAAATGCCCCGAAACCTGTCCAGGCTGTGCTGGACATGGGGCCCACAGGCGACCAGATCTGGTCCCAGGTTCGGGTGAACCACAGGCAGGATGTGATGTGTCAAGGATGTGACAATCAGCAAATGTCCCTACCCAGCCCGGGGTTGGGAGAGGGGTGGAGGAAGGTGGCTGGCAGAGGGGTGACGTGTGCGGGGCCCAGGGGAGCAAGTTCAATGGCCTCCGAGTCCTTCCACAAGGCGGAGCCGTGGAGCCTTCAGCTGAATAACGGTGGGTTCACTTCCCGCTGAGAGAAACGTCCTGTGCACTCTGCCAGTCCTCATCCCCGATCGGGGGCGGGGAGCCTCAGCCCAGGACAGGAGGGTGGGGGGAGGCCAGCCCCCCGGACAGGGCCCCGGGCCAGGACCCACAAAGGTGCCCTCGGGCCCGGGAGCCGGCGCTGGGCACCCGCCACTTTAGGCCCGGGTAGGCGAGCATGGGCTCTCCAGGAAGAAGGGGCCTGTCGCCTCACTGTAGATCATCCTTAAAAAAGAAACCAGAGACACCCCGGGTGCCTCCCTGCGGCCCCATAAATCTGGAGAGGAGGGCGCTGCGCTCAGAGAACACAGGCTTTTGAATTTTAAATGGCCAATTTGGTCAATGAATCAATTTCGCAGGGCTGAGGCGAGCGTGCGGATGAAAGCAGTTTTAAGACCTATTTGAAGCGGTGAGGGCCTCTTTGTTCACGCTTTTCTCACACTGCCATCCTCTAATATTTCATCTGTATTCATTTTTATGGCTTTCCAAATTATAGATGTCAGCTAAAAACTGAAAAAGAGAGGTGCAGGGAGGAGGAGGAGGGGACTCGCTGCTCCTAGAAGAGAAGCTGAGTTTGGCTTGACTCACCGCCGATTCCTGTGTATCCAGCCCGGCTCCCTCATCCGCTCGGGAGCCTTGCGTGGCCTGGGGTGGAGAACGAGGCAGACGCGCCCCTCGGCAGGGTTCGCGTCCTCGGGGTAACAGAGAGAGCCCCTAGGAGCTGGCAGGACAGAGACCCTGGTGCCCAGGGCAGCACAGGCTCTGGCCGCCGGCTCTTGTCAACAGCCCTTCCTCTGTGTCCGAACAGCACCCCACGGTTACGGCTCCCATCCCCGGGAACTCGTGTTCTGCCGATTCTGAACCCTTCCGACCCAACTGGCTGAAAATTAATAGGCGCGTCACCTTTGAAAAAGAGGGTTTGCTCTACAATTCACAGTGTGAAGAGATCCCAAATACTGGAAGCCGTAAATACTTGAAAGTCAGCAAAGTTTCTCTGGGAAGGGCCGGGCCTTTGTGGGCCGTGGCATCCTGGTTGCCACCACTCAGCTGGGGTGTGGGGGTGCGAAGGCAGCCACAGACCATGCACAGCCTACGAGGTGGCTGCAAGCAGAGCTCATTCCCAGAAGCAGGCCAGCAGGCCGCAGGTTGCCAACTCCTGCTCTAAGCGCTAACGTGAACCCACTGGTTTTTCTGCCGTGTCCAATCCCGTCCCGTGAGATGCTCACTCCAGATACTCTACTTTCCATCTCTCGTAATTTACATTTGGAATTCTTGTGTCTTATTTCTTTCCTCACTCTGGTCGTGTTTTTCTTTAAATCCTTGAGCATATGGAACATATTTATAACTGGTGTTTTTATATCCTTTTCCCCCATTTCTGTCATTTCTGGGTCTGCCTCTATGAACTGATTTTTCTCCTGTTCGTGGGTCACATCTCCCTATGCCTTTGCCTGTCTAGTGATTTTTGATCGGATGCTGGACATCACCTTGGATTTTGCTCATGGAGAGCTAGATTCCATTCCCTTCCTTTAACGAGTATGGGCTTCATTCTGGCAAGCAGTTTGGTCTTGGATAACTTAGATAAGCTTCGTCCTTTGGTCCTTTGGAGGCTTGTTTGGATGCTTTGGAGACAGGTCTCGGGTAGCCCTTTCCCCAGGATCAGTTCAGCCCACTACAAAGGCAAGGCTTTTGTGGTGTCCCTACTGAATGAGTTCTTTCCACACCAGCTGGTGGAAACACAGATGGTCCAGGCCTGTGGGAGCTCTGAAAATTGTTCACCTTGTGGCATTCTGATCATTGTCCCTTCTGCAAAGTTGCTCTTAGAGTTCACACTCCATGCACGGGACAACCGTAGTCAGGCCAAGACCCATGGGAGCCCCTGTGCAGAATTCTGGAGCCCTTTCTCTGCCTATCTCACTCTTCTCTGGGTTTCTTCTCTGCAAACTTGAGACATCTCAGCTTCCCAGGTATGACTCAGGGAGCACACCAGGTCCTGTGCAGGTCCCTCCTCCCTGCCCTGCATCTGGAAACCATCTTCAGAGCACGGGAAGGCTCACTCCGTGAGTTAGGGATCCCAGTTCCATGCTGCCCACTGTCTAATGTCTGAAAACAATTGTTTATATTTTGTGTCTAGTTTTCGGGGTGTTTAAGGCAGGAGCGTAAGTCAGGATGCTGCAGTAGAGACACCATCTGTTTTTTGACATTTTTTTTTATCGTGAGAAAATATACATGACCTACAATCTACCCTTCTGGCCCATTTTAAGGGTGCATTTCAGGGGCATTAAGTACATTCACATCATTGTGCAACTGTCACCACCACCCATTTCCTGAACCGTTTTTATCTCCCTAAACTGAAACTCTGTTCCGTGAACCCTCACCCCTACCCGCCTCCCTAGCCCCTGGCGCCTCCCCCCCCATCCTACTTTCTGTCTCTGAATTTGACTCCTCTCATGTAAGTGGGATTTCATATAAGTGGAATCAAAGCACCGGTCATTTCTTGGAGGACGGCTTATTTCACTCAGCATAATGTTCTCAAGGGTCGTTCGTGTTATAGCACGTCATGAACTGTCCTTCCTTTCTGAGGCTAAATAAGACTCCATCGTATTATCTATCGCGTTTGCTTATCCACTCATCCACTGACGGACACTTGGCGGCCTCCACGGCCTGGCCTTCGTGAAGAATGCCGCTCTGAACGTGGGTGTGCAAACATCGCTTTGACATCCTGCTCCCAGTTCTTCGGGTGCCTACGGGAAGGGGTCACCTGGTAATTTTTAACACTCAAGAAGTGCTCACGTCTGGCAGCTCGCTTTACTACTTTAACCATAATTCTGGTGAGTTTGGCTGCATCAGGGTTTAGGCTGGACCTCAGCTCACAAGCCTCTGGCTCACGTCTTTTGCTTTTCAGCAAGAGAGAGGGAGACCCCGAGGGTGGCAGGGCGAGGCACTCAGCAGCCAGTGGGAAAACAGGACCAAGGCAGGCCACGTGCCCCCCGGAACCACTCTCAGTGCTGCCCGCCCACGCGCTTCCCAAGCCTGGGCGCACACGCTCACCATAGCAACGCCCCCGCCCTGCGTGTCTCCAGGCCACGTGGCTGCTTCTGGAGAAGCTCTGTCCACTTCCACGCTCCCAACGGCACCGTGGTGCTGGGCCCAGACCCCCGTGCAGTCCCGTCCCTCTTTGGGGCCACCGGAGGGGGTCTGAAGTGCTGACCCTCCAAGCCGAGGCTTCTGAGCAAGCCGCCCCTCGGCACAGCCCGGGATTCCGCGTGCTTTCCTTCCTGCGTCCCGAGGACCGAGGCAGGGCTACACAGAGGAGTGACCTCGCATCGCCAAGCCAGCCTGGGCTCTGCGTCCCAGCAGCCGCTGTCAGTCAGCGAGAGCCCCGCACACAACATGAGGCACGTTCGGGAGGCAGAGGACCCACAGACAGGAAGGCCATCCGGGGCCCGGTGACTGCCGGAGAAGCATTCGTTCACTTGCTCACTCACTCACCCGCTCCCTTGGGGCTTCTTGGCTGGCTGGCTGCCACGAGTCACGCTGGGTCCTGGGGGCTGCCACGCCCTCCTTCCATGAGCCCCTAAGGTAGGACTCCCACCCCCCCCCCCCAGCAGGGTGACCAGCTGTCCCATTTGCCCGGCACCCGGGGGTTTCCCGGAATACGAGGCTTTGCCAAAGCCAGGAAAGTCCCAAGCGAACGGGGACGTTTGTCCCCTACTCCGGTGTGGCCAGCTCAAAGACGGCCACATCCTGATCCCTGGAGTCTGTGAATGCGGGACCTTTCGTGGCGGAAGAGCTGAGCGGGGACGATTAAGTTAAGGGCCTTGCGATGGGGCATCAGGTGGGCCCTCAACGCCGTCCCAGGGGCCCTGGTGAGAGAGGCCGAGGAACATAGACAAACCGCCGGGGCCACGCTCCGGTCGGCCGCTCAAAGTCCGCCTCCCCGCCTAGAAAATGGGGATGAACGATACGAATGCCGAACCCCGGCGCTGCTGTGAGGCCGCCAGGCGAGCAGCCCTCCCCCCGGCTCCGCCACCCGTCCCTGCTGCTCCGTCGGGAAGGTGTCGGGACGGGCGCCCAGCCTGCCAGCCACGCGGAGCCCGTCTACTGCCCCTGGGCCACGTGCCCCCTCCCCCAAGCCACAAATCGATCTCAGACCCCCCCCCCCCCACCAGTGGGCTGCATGGGCCCAGGCAGCACTCGCCACCCACTCCCGCTGAAAAGGAGAGACAGAAGAGGAAGCATTTCTGTGCGGCGGACGCGCTGTGGTCGCTGTAATTTCTCCAATTTCTGTATCAAAACGCAATAGCCGCCCCCGCCCCCGCCGGCAAAGGGAAGGAGGCTCCCCGAGAGCACTCAGGACCCCCGCCTGCCCCTGGCCCCCAGCCCTCAGCACGGCCAGCCTGCGGCCAGGGAGGCCCATGAGTGCCCCGACGCGGCCCCCTCTTGCCTTCGGACGAGGCTCCGGGTCCTGCCAGAGACCCTGACACAGGGCAGGGCAGGAGAGGGGGGCCTGAGGGCCACGGCCCACCCCCCACCCCCGCAGTTACACCTGCAAGATCAGGCCTCCACGGGGGACACAAGGAGGCAGGACGCGAGTTTCTGAGCAGACTGGCCACCCCCACCCCTCCCCCCCCCGCAGCACTCCCTGTGCCCCCTTCCTCTGCCCTCTCCCTGGACAGTGTCTCCGGTCAAAGGCGTCCTGCCCACGGTCAGTTCTCGTTCTCATCTGTCAGCCCAGCAGCAGGATTTGATAGGACTTGGGTCCCCCTCCCGCACCCCTTCCCATACATGCTCCCTGCACCCGCTCCTGCACCCCCTCCCGCACCCCTTCCCATACCCCCTCCCGCACCCCTCCCATACATGCTCCCTGCACCCGCTCCTGCACCCCCTCCCGCACCCCTTCCCATACCCCTCCCGCACCCCCTCCCACCCCTCCCGCCCCCGCTCCCCCAACCCCTCCCACAGTCTGGAGTCTCTCTTTGCTCTTGGAGGCATCCCCTCCTCCCAGAAGCTCCCGGTGGGGCAGTCATTCCAAATCCAGACCCATTTCCTCCAGCCCCGGGCTCGGAGCCACCCCTCACACAGGCACCACCACGGTCAAGGTCACACTGGCTGTGTAAGGCCTTTGATGTCAATGGTGGGACGGTGACACCTCATCTAAAAGCAAGAGGAGAGTCCCCAGCTGCTTACTTGACATCTCCCCGCGTGGCCGGGGCCCCTCAGTCCACACCCCAGAGACAGACTCTGTGCTTTTCCACCACACCACGTCCCTTCCCTGGGGGTGCCCGCCTCTCCAGGGCTCGGACCCCAAACCTCAGATTGTCCTGGCCCCTCCATACCTCCTCCGTGCACCAGCCGGTGGAGGAAGGAGGCCTTGCCCACGCTGGAAGAATAAGGACAGCAGGGTCTGGGGTCCCCCGGGTCCTTGGGTCAAGGAGAGGCCCACCATGTCGGGGGTGAGTGGGTTCCTCCGATGACCTCGGCGCCACAGGCCCCTCCCGGGCCCCATCTGCTCTTGGGGCTGTGCCCACCCGAGAAGGAGGCAGGACATTCTTCTGTCCAGGGCCCGGGTGGTATAAGGGGCTGGGACCAGAATGATTCTGTGACCAGTGCACCCCAACAGCTGAGGAAGTCCCCTTGCTGCTTGGCTCTCAGACCAGAAGCCCCGGATGTCGCGCTGACCTCATCCTTCCTTCTCCCTGAAGCTCTGACCGAGTCAGCGGGGAGGTGGGACTTGCCCCCAAGAGCGTGTCCCCGGGTGGCGGGCTCCCGGCTGCCGGTGGGCAGGAGGGAGAGAGCCCACAGTGCAGCTCCTGGGTCTGGGGATGGCTTCACTCCCCACGCTCGGCACCCCCAAGCTTCCCTGTGATGTAATCCGGCATTTAGGGGAGAATAGGGTAAAGGCAATTCTACGACTGCAGTGAAACCAGCAAAGTGACCCTGATGGTTGTTAATGAGTTCCATCCTATCTCCGCAGCTGGGCAGGCAGACCGCAGCCCCACACAGGAGGTCAAGGCGAACGCCACGCAGTCCCTGGCAGACGGGTGGAGCGTCACCACAGTCTCCTAATCTTCTGCTGCAACCGACAGAAGCGATCAGAAGATACCTCACAGGAAATTATTTCCCCTCCTCGTAACCATAGCAACAGATGAGCGCTGGTCTGGCTCAACTTTCCGAGTGAGGGTCTTTGTCAACATGGAACCAAACCCTGAGAGCAAAAGCAGAGACCGTGCCCAGCTCGCTCCCAGACAGGCTGTGGAGGAAGACACGTGTGGAGGCCTGGAGGGTTGTGGGCACAGGGCTGGTGTGGCTAAGATGCCAGTCGTCTCGGAGGGGTCCACGGACTCGGCACGGTGCCCTCAGAGCCCCAGCAGACCTCTGCGTGGGAACTGGGAGGTGGGTTCTAAAATCCATCTCAAAGTGCCACGGGTCCGGGAAAGGAAGAGCCATCTTGGAAAAGACGGGCAGAGCTGGAGTCTGACCCAGCACCACCTGACCCAGGACGTGCCGCAAAGCCACAGACATCAGGGTGGCGAGGCCGTGGAGGACGGGTGGACGTGGCTGGGAACAGGAGAGGCTCCACAACCAGACCCACAAATACGAAGCCCGTCGATCTTTGACAAAGGAAAATTTCTTCTGCGTGAATGTGTGAAAATAAAAAAACACCAACCCCTTCCTCACACCGTCTACAAAAATTAGTTCAAGATGGATCATAGATCTCAATATGAAAGACGGACTGGGGAACACCCAGGTGGACACGTGGGAACAAACCTTTGCGACCTCAGGGCTGGCAGATTTTCCTTGGAGAGCACACCAAAGAGACTGGCCGGGGGAAAAAATGGTAAATGGAATTTCATCAAAATGTAAGACTTCAGATCTTCAAGACGTGGGAAAGCAAAAAAAAGAGGCAATCCACAGACCAGAAAGAAGAAATGTATACCCATCTATACACACGTATATACATCCATAGATCTTATATCCAGAACGCATAAAGGATTCTTACAAGGCAACAATAAAAAGGCAAACAACCCAATTAAAGCTGCAAAAGACCTGAGCAGATGCTTCCCAAGAGAATCCAGACGAATGGCCAATACGAGTGTGAAAAGATGCTCAACATCCTTAGTCATCAGGGAGATGCAAAGCCAAACCTCAAGGAGATGGCATTTTCGCCCAGTGGGTGTGCGGGTGGGTGTGGGGAGGCTTCCACGGGGTCTAAGCGCTCCTGCCGCTGCAGAAACACCTTGGCCGTTTCTCACATCATTAAATCTATGTGGACCCTGTGACCCGGCCATCGGACTCCCGGCTCTCAGGTATTTACCCAAAAGAAAGGAAAACATACGTCCCCCAAAATACTTGCACAAGGATGCCGACAGTGGCTTCAATCATACTAGTCACAACTGGACACTGCCCGAACGTTCGTGCACCTACAGGAAACAGCATCTTGGTGTGGTTGCGAATGGAATATTAGCCAACCAGGAAAACGAATAACCTCCGTGAGTAGACCTCAAAACATCACGGTGAGTGAAAGAAGCCAGAAACGGAAGGATGCAGGCCGTAGGATTCCATGTACTTCAAGTTGTAGGACAGGCAAGACCCCGCAGAAGAATCAGGGCGGTGGCTGCCTGTGGGGGTGGGGGGCGCCACTTCTGGGGCAGCCCGCCTTTGGGAGACCGAGGCGTGCTGCAGCTTAACGGGGACGTGGGTCACGTGCTCGGTCACACTGGACCCTCGGGTCTCTGCTTTTATTCCATAACAAACAAGGCCACCCCAAAAGAGGATGTGACAACCGCATGGAGGGGCTGCCCATCCCCTGGGACGGGGCCAAGTCCAGGAGCCGTACTCTGACCCCACCTGGGCATTCCGGCCTTGAGATTAGCGCCCCCGATGGCCCAACGGTGCCCCCAACGGCCCAGCCGGGGTAGCCTTTGTTCTGTGCGCTTGAGTGGTGGCCTTGGGGGTCATCGGGAACCAAGTGTGAATTTAGTGCTGCCACTCAGTGGCACGTGGCCTTAGCCTGGTCCCCTCCAAGCCGCGGTTTCCCCCTGTAACCAGGGACCACGGCTCACCTCCCAGTGGCCGGTGCTGGGAGCCGCCACACCCAGCGCCTAGCCCTGCGTCTGGCCTCTGGAGGGCTTCGCGGAGGGCGGTGGCCTGGGGCAAAGCACTCCTTACTCGTCTCCCCCAACACACCCCGTGCTCCCTGCAGGCCTGCTGGGAATCAACCGCTGTCCCCCTGGGAAGGGCCCTGCGCACCAGGTCTTGCCCCACTTCTGACCTTTTCTAAATGCACAGCCTCTTGAGGCCTCCGGCAGGCGTCTCCCGGAGCCCCTGCTCCTGTGGCATCACCTGTCACCTCCAGCATCTGGACGCCCCGGTGTCCAGGTCTGCCCTCCGCCCCGTGAGTGCTCGCTGCATCTGGGGCTGGCCGGGCCCCTGCTTCAGGGAACCACGGTGACACGCCTCCATGGCAGCAAGCCAGGGGGTGTCCACCCGCCTGCCCGGGCTCCTCCGTGGGCAGCGTGTAAAGGCCCCCGGTCTCCCGGCAGCCGGGCCAGCCGCGCGCCCCCGCCCCTCTCAGCCTGGTGGGCAGCCGGCCCGGGGCCAGATGTGGATGGTGGGCAATTTTCTCCCGAAACAAATGGAGAGAAATTGCTCTAACAGGCAGCAGCCTCAGTTTCAAGCTAATTTGCACATAATACAATCAAATGACTTCCCTTTCCTTTCTGCCGCTCCCTCTGCATAATGCGACAAATTGCACAAGCTATTTGATTCAGGGGCTCAAGCGTAGGGGCCGATTCTTCTGAATAGTTACGGACAAATGGTGGGAGGCAGCGGGGGAGAGAAGGCAGAGGGTCCCCACAAAGCGTGGGCTGGCTCCGCCGCCGAAGAGGACATTTCAGGGGTCCCCCGAGGCTGCTCCGCAGCCGGGACCCGGGCGTCAGGAGCCCAGAGGGCAAGGCTGCCAGCACATTCCACCACCGTTTCCCCCTGGCGAGCAGAGACCCAGCCGGGAAGGCGGCCGTCCACGTGTCTGGTGCGCAATATGTCCTGTGGGGCTTGCCAGCGGGCTCCTGGCTCTGAGCTGGTGCCTGGCGCCCCCAGCCTCAAGCCCAGCCAAGACTTCGGCTCGTGCTTGTACTGCCGATCCCGCCGCGTGGTGAGAAAGCGCTGGCCCAGCCGGCACAGGCAGCTGGCACTCCGGTGCCCGCCCGTCGAGGCCGCCAGACCCCGCCAGCTCCGCACGTTCACGGCCCCATCCCCCAGATCCCTCACACTCCGCCGGGACTCGGGACCCCCCACCGCACGGCGCACGGCCGGGCGCACGGTGGGCACGCATTCGTGCAGCTGGGCTGGGGCTGTCCTCCCGCGTGGACCCCACCCTGACGTGCAAGTCGCAGAGAGCAAAGGGGACGGTAAGGATCCACGGAAGGACTTCTATCGTCCAAGGTGCCGCCGTTAAACGCAGGGAATGTTTGTTTCGACGGTATTTATTTTAAAATTACACCAGCGCCATTCCAGGCTATTTCCGTGTGAGTCTCCCAGCCCCGTGCCCTCCCCAGCGGGATTCTTGCTGTGGGTTGGCGAACACCTTCCAGTCTCCCCAGGCATTTTTATACACATGTGCGTGTAAGAACACGCACGCATCGATGAGGGCGGTTACGGGATGGGCCCCACTCGCCCTGTGGTCCTGTGCCTGGTATTTGCACTTAACAGACACTCCATTTAAATGAGCAGAGTCACTTCTAACTTGGGAAATGCCCTACTTCCTAAGATCCCTGGGGGGGACAGTCTGCTTCCGCGGTGGGCTCGCCAGGGCGACAGGCGGCCTTCGGACCCTGATCGATCGCCCAAAGCACGGGACAGTCCACTGTGTGCAAGGTCCAGGATGGCCCAACCCACCAGTGTCCCCCGAGAGCCACGGGCGGTGCTCAGGATCAATCACCCACCACCCCAGCCCCAGCAGCAGGTGGCCTGCGGGCAGGAGATACAGAACTGTGTTTCGGGGGCTTTCTGGGGCTCTCTGGGGAGCCGGGGATGTTGAGGGAGAAAGACGAAAGGAAGTCCAAGCCCAGGGCTGGAGGGGGTCTGGGGTCCGGTGCCCCCAAGGACAGCACTGTGGGGGGGGGCAGGGAGGTGGCACGTGGGGGGGGGGAAACCCTGAACGTCAGGTCAATCAGGGGGCCACAGGGACAGAGGGCAGGGACAGGGAGCCTGGCTGGAGTGGCTCCCGCCTCCTCCAGGCCTGCGGTGACGAGGGCTGGAGCACTCTCCCGAGATGGAGACATTCTGGAAGCTGGCATATGCTTGGGGAAAGCGAACGGATTGAAATATCAGCCTGAGAGAGACATAATTAAGAAGGCAGACGTTGCCAAAACATCTACTGTGTTTCAAAGCCAAAAATGTGTGGCTGGGGGACAGTCTGCTTCTCGGTAAGTCTGTCCTCCAAGGCACGTGTTCAGTGAGTGCGTCTGTCCTCAGCGGGCATGGGCGCGCCCTGACAGCCCGCCAGGCTGGTGGGGGCGGGGGCAGTCAAAGGAAACCCTCCAAATCCTCGCTGCTGCTGAGAGCACACACACAGGAGCAGAGGTCCCCCACTGGAGCATGCTCACCAAAGCAAAAGGGGCTCAGGCCAGAAGGACCTGGGGGACAGAATGTTCTGGAAGGCCTTCTGGAGGAGGCATGCAGTTCTGCCGGACAGGAGTATGGGGTAAGCAAATGTTTGGGGGAAGGCAGTGAGAGCACAGGAGCCCAGCTGTCTGAGGCCAACTACCCCCTCTGAGGGTCCCCTCGGCAGTGCGCTGGGGCAGGGGTCAGGCTCCCCAGGGAAACCCCCAGGGTGGCAGCAAGGTCACCTGGGTTTGGCTGCGCGCCGTTTCTACGGCCCCAGGAGCGCCGATCTGGGAATTTCAGATGGGTCCTGGGACCACCCAGCCTCTGGTGGCCCCCCAGCCTGCACCCTGCCACCCCAGCGCTCAGAGGGACAGTGCCAGTGGGCGCTTCTGTGGGGCACCCAGAAGCCCAGCAACGCCTGCCCACGGGGGCCGCCTGGCCACGCGCTCCAGGCACCGCTTAAGACCGAGTGACGAAAATATCACCCTCTTGGTGGACAAGGGGTTAATTCAGCCGTATAATTGCTGGCAACAGCCTTGCGGATGATTTATTGATTTTTTTTTTTTAAATAAAAATATGTCACATTCTCCGGTGTGGATCCAGCCCAATTACGGGCACGGGCCAACTGGATGAAAACTTAGGAGTTTATACCAGATGCCGGCCCGGACCCGATGCCAAGCAGCCCCAGCGCGGCCAGGACAGAGCGCTGCTGACTGACGTCTCTCTCGGGCTCACGCGCGCCGTCCTCCAGGCCACAGCGGGCAGTGGCACTGTGCCACATGCCCGGGCACGGGGTGCGGGATGCGCCAAGGCCAAGCGGACGGGGCCTCTGCCCTGCGTGGGCTGGAGGCCGCAGAGGCCGAGGAACACCCGCCAGGAGGCCACTGCCTGTGACTCATGTGGCGGGGGCAGCGTGGCCCGGGGCCCCGGGAAGCGTGCCCAGACGGGACCTCAGAGGATGAGGACCACTGGACAGGGCGAAGGACAGAGGACGCCACCGAGCGGTGAGCGGAGGCAGAAGCCGGGTGAGTCGGGAAGGGGAAGACGGCCGCGGGTACGGAGCCCATGAGGACAATAGCCAGGGGCTCGGGGGTCCCTGTGGCTGCAGCACGTGGGGTCTTGTGCATTAAGACCCCGGAAGGCTCAAGCAGGAGAGACTCATCCCCAGCTGTGTCTTAAGAAGCTCCCTCCGGCTGGCACGTCCATCTGCAGAGGAAGCGGCCTGCGGACGTGGACCAGCCACGCGCCGGACTATCACTCGGCCGCGAGAAGGAAGGACATTTGGAGACAGGTTACAATATGCAGATGGG
Source organism: Panthera leo (assembly GCF_018350215.1). Lineage (NCBI taxonomy): Eukaryota > Metazoa > Chordata > Mammalia > Carnivora > Felidae > Panthera > Panthera leo. The sequence goes on from NC_056684.1 coordinate 145,294,587, forward strand.
CCTCGAACGCCTGCGTCTGGGTGAAGGAAGTGCGCCTCCCGCATGGTTCCGCTTCTGTGAGACACGTGCACGGAAAAGAGGCTGGAAGAGAGGGGGCGCGGGGCCCCCTCACCCGGTGCTGCTGGCGCTCTGGAGCTAGACGATGGCATCTGCACAACCGTGTCAGCGTCGTGAGTGCGCTCGGCGGGGGGAGGGCGGGGAGGAGGGGTCAAGGGCAGAGTCGGTGGTCCTGGAGGCCAGGAGAAAGGCGGAAGACGGAAGCTGGGGACCTTCACAGCGGGAAGCGCGAGGCCCCGCAAAGAAACGGAGGCACAGCTCGAGTGGGGTGGGACCCCAGAGATGGTGGGTCCTGGAACCAGAGTTTCGTGGGCAGTGGGGCGGCACCGAGCGAGGTGGGGGGGGGGTGCAGAGGGCGCGTGTCAGGGGCACCGGGGGCGTGGCGGTGCGGGGAGGACAGCCGAGCACCCCAGCGCGGACCCCGTGGAAAACTAGCTGTCCTCGCCTCCAGAGTCCCCAGGCAGGTGCAGAAGAAACAGCGGCCACCGCGCCCCGCCCTCCTCCCCGGGGGCTGGTCTCCCGCACGCGCCCCGCCACCGTCCACGCCGTCCACGCAGACAAAAGTGCGCGCAGGATGGGGGCTCCGTCTTTATTGGGTGGTTGGTTTCAAAAGGGGGCTCACGGTGAGGGGTGTGGAACCACGTGGGGCGGGCCCTCCAATCTGCAGTCCGCTGGGGAAGGGGGGCAGCCCCTCCCCAGAGAACCCCCAGCGGCCCCACGACTTCCCTGCTCTGTCTTGGGGCGGCCCCGGGGTCACTTGGAGCCCCCGCCTCCCGGTGCCCATCCAACCCTGGCTTGTGAGGGGGTCTTCTTCCCACAATCAGAGCCCCTGAACCTCCCGCCCAGCTCACCTCCTGCCAGGTCCCAGCCCCACGGCCTGAGCTGCTCGCCCAGGTCTCTATCAGGGCCTGTAGGCTCCCCCCACTTCTCTCCGGCGTGGCTGCTGCCCGAGGGGGCTCCTCCCCCGCCCCACTCCCACCCTCACCCCCTCACCCCTATCCTATCCTCACCCCACCCCCCCACCCCTGTGGGGACAGGGCTCTTAGTTCCCCCGCAGGGAGGCCAGCTCTTCCCTCCTGGGTAGAAGTCAGGCCCTGCGCCCTGGTCCGAACCCCAGGTTCTCTTGACCTTGGCTCAAGTCCCGATCTTGTGGTTGGGGAGATCCACGGCCTCTGAGCTGACAAGGCGGAGCCTGCTTGGGATTCTCTCTCTCTCCCCCCCCCCCCTCAAAATAAGTATTTTTTAAAAAAGAAAAGAAAACCCCCAGGAGCTGTGCTTTACCGCCCACCTGGCGTCTCTGGAACGAATCCCAGCCGGGGTCGGAGCCTTGTGACATCCTGTTCTACGCGGTTTTGAAATCCGCTGTCGTTACTTAATGGACCCGGGGAGCCCCGAGTCGTCACGTGCGGGTTCAGCTACTCTCCGCCTGCAGCTCAGACACACAGAGACGACCTGGCTTCTTGATAGTCTGGGATGGACGCCAATCCTTCCCGCGAGGACCCCGCTGGGGGTAGGAAACAGCTCATTCCGTCAGCGTCCAGGAGGACCCTCTCACTTGGCTCTTGAGATGAACTGTTTGACTTCCGTAATATCTTTCCGCCCCACTCCCCTCAGAGCTGGGCTCTGCTGGATGGGGACCCCGTGTTGGAGGGGGGTCACAGGACAGCACCAGGCCTGTGGTCTCCATGGAGCACAGCTTGATTCCTGGTCCAACTTACCGGGAAAGAACAAGAATTGTTCACCACTTCAGAGTCGAAAACTAAGACTCAGAGAGGTTATGTCACATGGAAAGGCTCACACAGGACAGCTGGCCCCTAACGCAATTGCAGCTGGTTCCCAGGCCCCAACAGCACTGGCCTCCCAAGTGGCCCCCAGCTAAGTTGGCCTGGACTTTCTGTCCCTTCACCCGGACCGTCCCTCGTGTCTGCTGGCCCCGGGGTGGCTCACTCACGATAGGCCTACTGACTCTCTCGGGGGGGGAGGGGCAAAATACTAACCAGCATTTGAACACAAGCTGAGAGCTATCAGTCACCCAGACAACCCCAAACAGTAGCTGGATTTCTGAACTTGGTGTCGGGGAGCCCAAGCTCAGAGGGATCGCCGGGGCCATTATTAAAGCATCTCTGCAGCGCATTCCACACCCCAGGCGCCACTCCGAGCCCCCAGCATAAACCGGCTCGTTTGCGTTTTGCTCTGTTTGGCTTCTGCAGACACAAGGGGCTGCCGGTCCCAGGTCCTCCCCCCAGGGGACCTCAGTTTCCCCCTCTGCACAGCAAGGACGAGCACTTCGGGGCCTCCAGACCCCCCAGGCTCCGGCCTCGCCGCGCCGTGGCAGAGCTGGAAGCCTAAGCCTGAGAAGCCACCACGTGGAGACTCTCCGGCTGGAGTGAGCCCTCCGCCTGCTCCCGGGCTCTGCTGCCCAGAGGCTGGGCTGGAAGGGCAGCCCCGGCCGGTGTGGGTGTGCGTGCTGCCCGGCACAGGGTGTCCCAGAACCCGCCTCGGCCAGGCGAGGCCCGGAGCGGGGCTCACACTTAGCCCGGGCCCGGCCTCCACACTGTCTGGAGCACAGAGCCCCAGAGGGACAGACTCCGGGAGCAAGAGAGCAGGGGACGTGACCCCGGCCAGGGAGGGAAGGGCAGAGAAAACCCCTCCTCAGCCAGCACTGCAGCTACAGAGAGCTGAGAAGGTGTGGCCAGGGGTCCTGCGTTTCTGAGGCTGGGAAACAGGATGGAACCGGTTCTGTCGGGTCCCAAGCGGATCTTTTGGGCTAAGTGTCCAAGGGGGAGAGTTTGGGGAGCAGGAGGTGAAGGCCGAGGGGGACGGTAGGGGTCAGGGCCGTTGGCTTCATGAAGACAGTCGCCAGGTCCCCGAGTCCCCTTCTCTGACCCTCCCCTCCACCCATGCAACCACACAGAGCGCCCGAAGCTTCTCCTGACGCCCCAGGCAAGACCCCAGCTTCGCCCGCCCCTCCCCAGAAAGCTTCCTCGGGACCCTGAGACGACCTCGCCTCCTGAAGCCCGGGGCCAACGAGGGCATCACGACGTGACCCTGTCCCCTGTCGCGCACATCATGCGATGCTCCGGCAGGCCGCCCACCTGCGGGCCCGCGCCCTAGGGGGCGCCTCCCAGGCATCAGCACGCCGGCAGCTTCCAGAAAGCCCAGCGCAAGCCACCACAGAGCCTCCCCTCTCCGAGTAGCAGCCGGGGGGGTGGGCGGGGCTGGACCTCTCCTAGATCTCTCCCATTTGGGGACCCGTTGCTCCTGACCCCGTGCGTCCTGCATCCTTCAGGGTCATGCCATGCAGCGGGAGCCCCTTCAGCCAGCGCTTCCTCATGTCAGACCTCCTTCCGTCCTCGGCCGTGTGATTTCTGGCTCCCCACCGCGCCTGGCTGGCAGGGTTGGTCCCGGAGCGGGCCCTGAGGATGCGGCCCTCGAGGCGGGATCACAGACTCCATATGTGGTGCTTCGCGCTGGAGAGCAGCCCACACCCCGCTTCCTGCCCATGGGAAACTGTGCAGACGGCGGGGGCGCGACATGGCCGTCAGCCAGGCCTCCGCGCCTGTGACCGTGTGTGCCCCGGCAAGAGGAGAGGACAGCACCCAATTCAACTCGGTCCCGCTCCCGGTCCCGCTCCTAGTCCTGGTCTGAACAGCGGTCTAGGGAGAATCTGCCCCTGCAGCTGCCGGCAGGCGCTGGTGAACATCAAGACGGCATCATGCGGGGCCAGGAAGGGAGGAGGCGCCCCCTGCACAGACAGACAGACGGACACACAGACGGACACACGGGCACACAGATGGACACACAGACACGGACAGGCAGGCAGACAGACACAGACAGGCAGGCACACAGACGGACACACAGACGGACAGACGGAGACACAGGCACACAGACGGACACACGGGCACACAGATGGACACACAGACACGGACAGGCAGACAGACACACAGACGGACAGATGGACACACAGACACAGACAGACAGACAGACACATAGACGGACACACAGGCACAGACAGGCAGACAGACATACAGACGGACAGACGGACACACAGATGGACACACAGACATACAGACAGACACACAGACAGACAGACACACAGACGGACAAACAGACACACAGGCACAGACAGACAGACACACAGACACACAGACGGACACACAGACATACAGACAGACACACAGACGGACAGACAGACACACAGATGGACAGACGGACACACAGACACAGACAGATAGACACACACACAGACACATGGACACACAGACGGACACACACGCACACAGATGGACACACAGACAAACAGGCAGACAGACGGACACACAGACACAGACAGGCAGGCACACAGATGGACACACAGACGGACAGACGGAGACACAGGCACACAGATGGACACACAGACACAGACAGGCAGACACACACACAGACGGACACACAGACACGGACAGGCAGACAGATGCACAGACGGACACACAGGCACGGACATACAGGCACACAGACGGACAGACAGACACACAGGCACAGACAGACAGACAGACACACAGATGGACAGACGGACACACAGACTCACAGACGAACACACAGACACAGACAGACAGATAGACACACACACAGACACATGGACATACAGACGGACACACACGCACACAGATGGACACACAGACGGACAGACGGGCATACAGACACACAGACACAGACACACACATACAGACACACTCAGACACACAAACAGACAGACACACAGACGGGCACAGAGACACACAGATGGACCTACAGACACAGACACACAGGCACAGACATACAGACAGACAGACACATAGATGGACACACAGAGACAGACAGACAGATAGATACACAGACGGACAGACAGATAGACACACAGACAGACAGACACACAGACGGACACACGGACACAGACGGACACACAGACATACAGACAGACACACAGACGGATACACAGGCACAGACAGACACACACACAGACAGACACACACACACAGATGGACATACGGACATACAGACACACAGACAGATGGACATATAGACACACAGACACACAGACAGACACACACAGACACAGAGATGGACACACAGGCAGACACAGACACGCCCATTCAGACACACAGACACGCTCAGACACGCAGGGGGACAGACAGATGCACAGACACACGACACGCGCGCTGTGGGGCTGTCGAGGCTGCGCAGGAGCCGATGGCGAAGCTACGACAAGTTGGGCAACGAGATACGCTGAACGTCAGCCCCGAGTGGAAAAACAACTCACGCATCCACGTCGCTGCGCACACGGGAGTCCGCACACGGTCGGGAAGAAGGGACACGTCTCTCAGCAGCAGAACCCGGTGCCCTCTCCTGGGCGTGGGAGGCGGAAAGGAGCCACTTTCCAGAAGCGACCCCGACCTGACAGCACCCCTCGGCCGGGGCGCGGGCGCCAAGGTCCACAGCCGCGGGGACGCGCGCACCCGGACGTGAGGTGACGGGAAAGGAGTCCCGTCTGCGGCTTCCTCCTAAAATCACATGTGCGAGTCCAGTCGTGACGAAACACGAGACGAGCCCCTCGCGGGGATCTTCCCCCAAACTCCGAAGCAGGCGTCTCAACGCCTCGAGGTCACGGGACACAAGGACGACCCACGGAACTGCCCGCCTAGACGGGCCTAAGGAGACGTGATGAAACGAGACGCGGTGTCCCGGATGTGACCCTGGAACGGACCACAGGCGCGAGGGGGCACAGGGGTCTGCACACGCCGTGGGCCTGACGTAACAACCACGATCGCTACCGCTTCACGCGCTCTGGCCACGCGCCGCCCTCCTGTAAGACGTGAACTCCCGCGTGGGCTGCCTTCACGATTTTTCGGTAAATCTAAACCTGTCCTGAGAGAAGCAGCTTATTTCAAGAAAGCAAACCACAAAATGTGTATGTGCCGGCTGCTGACCTGTGACGCCAGTCGAATCCGGGCTCGCCATTCGCTGGGGGAGGGGCCGGGATCCCGAGGACGCGGGGCTGGACCCCGAGGGAACGGGCAGTCTTGCGCCCCCGCGTCTCTCTGAGACGGCTTTCCCTTGGAAGCGACTCGTCCGGCGTCTGGCGAGGCTCCAACCTCATCCGTCCGCAGCCCCCAGGCCCGAGCGCACCGGCAGGAACCCCCCGTGAGCGCCCCCCAAGCCTTTCCTGCAGCCGTTTGCGGAGCAACTGTGGACGGGCCGGGGGGAGGGGACACTGAGGTCTTTGAGGATCGGTAGACACCGGCCTCGAACTGATGGGAACCCTGGGAACCCAAACACGACCCCAGCGCCCCGGCCAAAGGGGGACCCGTGGAGGTCAGGTCATCGGTGGTTTCTTCACTTGTGAGACTCCGTCAGACGCCGAGCTGCCCCCCCACCCCACGCTCTGGTTACCTCCCCGGTTCCAGAACGTTGGCATCGGAATGGACGTACTTTGCAGTGGGCAGAATGCAAACCCCATGGCTTCTGGGACCTGCGGATCGGGGGCCATTACAGCGACTCCCTCACTCCCAAGGGCCGAATAGAAATCCTGGAGCCCTCCCGCCTGAGGACAGAAAGCGGGGAGCCATGCCACCTCCCTGGAGGGATGGCGGGAATCGTGGCCAGCCGCCAGGCCTGAAGGCAGAGGGGCGAGGGTGCCCGACGCTGTCCCCCCGGCTCACCACCCGGGAGGGGGCTGCCGGAAACCCCCCCAGCTCCAGACGCTCCCCACTCTCGACCACGACAGGCACCTGGTTGCCCGCACTGACGGTGTCCCGCTGCCCGTGTCCCTGGAGGGCAAGTGGGAAGGACTTTACGCGTCTCGGGAAGACACAGGCTAACCAGATGATGGTAACTAAACCCCACCAGCGCCAGGGGTCCACCGTGTCAGGGAGGTGGGCGACCCCCCCACATCTGATAATTCATCACGCGAAACCCCCCCCTTTCCAAACTGCTGAGCCGCGGCGGCGCCCGGGGGCACCTCCGTCCCGGCGCTGGGGCCTGAGTCCTCTCCTTCGGGCTCCGTGTCTTTCCCGAGGACCCCCTCACTTCCCTAGGGAAGGAAGCCTGATGCCAAATTTGTCTGAAAATGTGTTTTATCACCTGCATTCTCGAAGCGTGTTCTCCTGGAAAGAATTCCATATTTTGAGTTGTTTTTTCTCGGTTTTTCTAAGATAACAGAATTGTCTTCTGGGCTCCCGAGTCTCTGGGGAGAAGCCAGTGGCGTTTCTGTTGCCCTTGAGAAGGTAGTCCCTTCTGGCCTTAGGGGTTTCCTCCTTGTCTTTGGTTTTCCACATTTTCATATAATGAGCCTGAGGGGCCCCTGAGGGGCTGGGGGGTGGGTGGGGCTCAGGGGGCTGAGCTCGATTTCGGCTCCAGTCGTGCTCTCACGGTTTGTGAGTTCGAGCCCCACATCGGGCTCTGTGCTGACAGTGCAGAGCCTGCTTGGGATTGTCTCGCTCTCGCTCTCGCTCTCTGGCTCTCGCTCTCTGCCCCTCCCCTGCTCATGCCCATCCTAGCTCTCTCTCTCTCTCTCTCTCTCTCTCTCTCGGTCTAAATAGATAAGCTAGATGCATAAGGAGCCTGGAGCGTTGCTGGCTGGGTGTTTCCGGCTGGTCTGGCAGCGTCTCTTGTATCTGCAGCTGGAAACCGTAGTGGGTTCCCTGCAATTGAACTCGAAATCCGTTGCCCCGCGGCCCCCAGGCTCTGGCTTTCAAGGAAAAGCTCACAGGAAGGCGGCAGAAACAGGAACGCATCAGCAGGCCAGGGCCAGGGCTGGGGAGCGGGGCTGAGTGTCATCCCACCCCAGGGCCATCCCGGGGCCCAGACAAAATGGGGCGTCCCCCGGGTCAGCTCCAGAGGAGGGCTGGGCCACCGTGCTTCGTCTCCTTGGGGCAGTTGAGGCCTGTGGCCCAGGCGAGAGGGGTCCCAGCTCCCAGCTAGGCCTTCTCCTTCCTTCCCTGGCTGTGGAGCCCTGTCCCTTTGAAGCATCTGGCCTGCAGCTGTCCTGGTCCCAGGGTCGGGTTCAGGACCTGGTTCTCTTTCCCCTCCAGTGGCCAAGACCCTGCCTTTCTGAGGACTCGGGGCCTGTGCTCACAGCCCCTGCCCCCCACCCCTGCTCCCTCCATGAGTGTGCTTCAGAGGTGACGTCTGGCCTTGGAGGGCCAGGGGTCGCAGCAGGGGCAGGGGGTCCCTGAGCCAATCACTGGGAGCAGAGATACTTAAATGGGCAGAACAGACTCTGAGACCCAGGTGTGAATTCTGCCCTCCCTCCTCCTCCCTCCCTCGTTTCCCCTCCCCTCCTCCTCTCCCCTCCTCCTCCCCCCTCCTCCCCCCTCCCTCCTCTTCCCCCCTCCCCCTCTTCCCCCCTCCTTTTCCCCCCTCCTCCCCTCTCCTTCCCCCTCCCCCCTCTTCCCCCCTCCTCCCCTCCCCTCCTCCTCTCCCCTCCTCCTCCCCCCTCCTCCCCCCTCCCTCCTCTTCCCCCCCTCCCCCTCTTCCCCCCTCCTTTTCCCCCCTCCTCCCCTCTCCTTCCCCCTCCCCCCTCTTCCCCCCTTCTCCTCTCCCCTCCTCCTCTCCCCTCCTCCTCCCCCCTCCTTCTCCTCCCCCCTCTTTCCCCCTCCCCCCTCTTCCCCCCTCCTTTTCCCCCCTCTTCCCCCCTCCTTCCCCCTCCCCCTCTTCCCCCCTCCTCCTCCTCCCTCCTCCCCCCTCCTCAGTCCTGCTCATGGCTTCAGGCACAGCAGCCTGGACCGGGCTCGACTTGCACAGAGACACATAACCACCTGCTGGACTGCCAGCTGGACGTTCCCCCTGAACCACAGCGAATTAGAACAAAGGTCCTGTGGTCACACGTGGCCCCGGAAATGAATGCGCAGCATCCTGAAGCCACCATGTGCCCAAAGGACAGGCAGTCCGGGGTCCCCCCAGCCTACCCGAGGCCCCGCGAGACCAGAAGAATCACCTTTCACTCCCTGTCGCAGGCCCTGCGTGGCTCTGGGCCCTGAGCCCGGGCCCCTCCCAGCCACCGCTGCCCACAGGTCCAGGTGGGCCCCCCACGGGCTGTTTGGCTCCCCAGCGCGGGCTGCTGCTGTGGGCGGAGAGAGGACAGATGTGCCCTCTGGGCGAGCTGTAACAGCCCGGAGACTCTGCACGGAGCCCCCAGGCCAGCCCCGAGCCCCGTTTGCCCCGAGGGGCCTCCCCAGGGACACAGGGCCAGGGGGATGAGCCTTGAAACACAGAGAGGTCCTACCATTCCTTTCCCGGACTTCCCTAGACTCCAGGAGCCCTCTGTCCCCTGTCCTCGGCTCCTCGAGGGCCAGGGCGCGTGGGAGCAGACACAGGCCGGCCTCAGCAGGGCGCCCACTGCGGCAACACACCCAGCATCCCGCTGGCTCCGGCCGGCGCGGCACCCGGGACCCCCGCAAGCCCCCGTGTGCAGGAAACCCCACTGGACGAGGCAGCGGTGACGGGTCTCGAGCCCAGCCTCTGTGCTCCCGTGGGACGCACTTCTCACCCCGCGGCCTCCTCCCCACACTGGCCCCCTCTCCTCTCTCATCCCCGCTCCACCCTCCAGGGCTGCTGGGCCAGAAACTGAAGGCATCACAGTCCCTCGTCTGCGTGGGCCTGGTGGAGGGGCTCGAAAGAGACGCGGCCGGGCCCTGCGCCTGTCCCCAGGGGCTCCGGTGGTCATCCCCCATCATCTGCCGGGCCCTCTGATCGGCTGGGCCTGGGAGGCTCAGCCCGGGGGTCCCAGGGCCCACCGGCTCAAAAGTTCCGCTGGGGTCTGCAGGGGGCAGCCGGGATCACGGGGCTGGCCGGCTGTCTCCGGGTCAGGGCCCTGCGTCAGCCCGGTGGCCCCACGTTGCTAGTCTGGTCACAGCTCTCCCAGATCACTTCCTGGTGAGGCCAGCTCTGACTCTCAGCCCTCCTCGGGGAGCGAGACCAGGAAAACACCGACACTTGCTCCTCTCCCTGGGACTGTCGTGGACGGAGACCCTGTGCCAGCCGTGGCTTGTCCACTCGCAGCCCGGGGACAGCAAACAAGTCACTGGTGGCTCTGAGCCCCGGTTACCGGTCTCCCCGCTGCGCTGCCACAGACGGGCCGCCGCTGCGGGGAGGGGGTAACAGAGATGTGGTCCGGAGGGCCGCTCGCGTAGGGGGGGTATCGTTACCCGTGAGAAGGGCCTCCCGACCCCTGTCCTGTGATCCGGGCCCCGGGGAGAGCCGGACACCGTCTGCCGTGGCCCTCAGCGGGTCCCGCCTGCGGCCCCGGCACGTGCCCCTCCTGTTACCCTCGTGCCCCTGCACCCACGGGACGTGGGGCTCAAAGGAGGCCGGGGGGCCCAGAGGTTCGGAGGTGCCCAGTCGAGGCCCCGCCTCCTCACGGACCCTCGGGGCCCTTCCCGGGGCTCACTCCGCAGAGCCGGCTGGAGGCGAGGAAACGAGGGCTGTGCCCCAACAACGACGACACGGACGCTCAGATGGCTCCCAGCTGCTGGTTCACAGCGGCCGAGTCCACAGAAAACAAACACAGGCTCCAGAGCCTCGTGGCACCTCGTGGCGGCCGAAGCCCACGATGCCACGTGCTCTGCGCCCCACCCCCGCCCCCGCTGTGCACACAGCCACCTTCACGCCACACCGGCCGTGACCCTACGTGGCCCGCCGTCACCCTCAGAGCCCAGAGGGCAGGGCCTGGGGCACGTAGCGTCGCTCTGCACCGACAGCGTCACAAGTGGCCACGGACCGAGGGCTTCGGACAACAGAGATGTGTCCCCCGGTTCTGGAGGCCAGGGGTCTGACATCAAGGTGTCGGCAGGACACGGCTCCCTCCAGAGGCTCCAGGGGACGGTCCATTCTGCCCCTTCCGGCTCCTGGATCTTCCCAGACACTGCCTCCACCTTCACACGGGCCCCTCGGTCTGTCTCTCCCCCATACGCTGCAAGGACACCTGTCATTGGATTTGGGACCCATCCGGGTAATCCAGGATGGTCTGCTCGTCTTGAGTGCCGGGGAGCCAGGAGGACCAAATCCCCCTCAAAACCTGGGACCCAGGGGTGGGAGAGGAGCAGAAGCAGGCGTGAGAAGCCGTGGGTGGGGTGGGCGCCTCCAGACAGGGCTCTCCTCCCACGTGGAGAACTGCACCTTCTTGTCCCCCTGCGCTGGCCTCCCAGCCGTGCCCACCCCCCCCCCCCAGGCTCTGCTTCATCCTGGGGACCCACGTGGGCCCCTGGGCTCTGGTCCAGGACGATGGCAATGTCCAGCCGTGGCCAGGACGATGACAGATGACAGGGGGCAGACACACACTGGTCGAGGGACCGAGGATGCCCCGTGCTGCCCCTCAGAGCAGCCCCCCAGGGACTCTGCCATCACCTGGGGCCAAACCCATGGGTCTCTGTCCCTTCCCGTGCCCGGTTCCCGCAGCCCCCGGTCTCTGACGGGCTCACACCCAACAGTGACTCAGACCCAAAATGAGAGCATTTAAAAGTTTAAAATATGACCCACACATGGGTGACCCCGTCAGTGGAGCATCTGACTCTTGGCCTCGGCTCAGGTCACGATCTCACGGTTCGTGGGTTTGAGCTCCACGTCAGGCCTGAGGAAATCACAGAAAATAAGATAAAAACAAGCACAACATAAAAATAACTAGGAGAAGAGGTGCAGAGTTCGGATGGAGGGGACCCACCACGTGCATAACCGATGTTTCCGAGGAAGACAGGAAAAACCAGTCTAGGGTGCCACAAAGTCTGTGTTTCTGACCTTAAAATGGAACCAGAGGTTCACAGAGAGCTCACGTCCCGGGCGGGAGGCTGACACGATAGCAAGACATCCACCACCAGTAGGGGACGTCAAGGGTCGGGTGGTGACGGCAGGACCGTCACTTACTATCTGAAGATGGGTCTACAACGTGTGGCCCAAGGAGTCTGTGCCAGTCGGTCTGTCTGCAGGGGCGCAGGGGCGCAGGGGGCGGGCACGCAAGAACCCGGAGGCAGCCCCCTCATGGTCATTGGGATGCCCCTCGCTCTCCAAAGCGCTCTCGTGCCGGTGGGAAGAGGTGCGGTCCAGGACAGCAGCCAGAGTGTGGAATATGATGGTGTGTTAGGTAAACACGTCCCAGAAAGTTATGAAGCGGTGACCACGCTGAGGTCGCGTAGACCAATAAATCCCCCGTTCTCAGGAATCACGCGGAATCATCTAAAAAAGGGTCACCCTTGGGGCACCTGCGTGGCTCAGTCCGTTGAGCGTCCGACTTCGGCTCAGGTCATGATCTCACAGTCCGTGAGTTCGAGCCCTGCATCGGGCTCTGTGCTGATGGCTCGGAGCCTGGAGCCTTGCCTCAGATTCTGTGCCTCCCTCTCTCTCTGCCCATCCCCCACTCACACTCTGTCTCTCTCTGTCTCAAAAATAAGTAAACATTTAAAAAACATTTTAAAAAGGGTCACCCTCTGTGTCAGTTATCCTCAAGGTGTTCAGAAGTCTTAGGGGTGCTTGTGACAGCGAATAAATGATAGTGCAAATGCAATAAAGTAATAGGCGCATCTGATGAAGGGTATGCGGCTGTCCCCTGTGCTATTTATATTTTTGAGTTTATTTATTTAGAGAGAGAGAGAGTGGCACGCGCAGGGAAGAGGCAGCAAGAGAGGGGGAGAGAGAATCCCAAGTAAGCTCCGAGCAGCTCGGAGCCCAACACGGGGCTCCAACTCACAAACCGTGAGACCGTGACCTGAGCCGAGATCAGGAGTCAGACGCTCAGCCGAGGGGGCCACCCAGGCGCCGCTCCCTGTGCTACGTTTGCTTTGACCTCTTTGGTGTCGGTTTGACGCCGCTTCCGAACAAGACAACCTGAAGAGGAGACGGGGGAGGCTCCAGGTCGGACAAAGCCGCATGGCCGGCCAGCGCGCGAGGCTCCCAACAGCCACGGGGGGGCGAGACCTGTTGCCGAGCAGAGGCCGGGCTGAGCTGGGACGCGGTGGGCCCGAGCCGGCCTGGGCAGCCGCGGAGGCCACGCCCAGGACGGCGGCCAAGCCAATCACGTGGAAACACGGAACCCGGTTAACGAAGTTGGGGTGATGGACGGGTGGGAGTCGAAACGTGACTTCCAAACTGGAGGCAGTTGGTTTAAGAAAACAGCGGCTCCTTTTACAGTTCCTGGCGGGACCTGGGGGGGGGGGGGGCCGCCGACCCGGGTGGTGACACTTGTAACTTAAGCATTCCTTCAATTGTGACATTCACGTCCGTGACGCGTCATGCCCTTTCCTACACATCAGGAGCCCGTGGCTGGGCGGTTTCCATCTGCGCCTCCCGCGGTCCGTCCCCGCTGCGGCCTGAGGAGGGGGGACCTTCAGGGTGTGGACTGTCTGGAAGGGACGTGGGGGCCTGTTGGTAACTTCCTCTTACCTTGAGGACGCGCTTCCTTGAACTCAGAGGAAAGGGGCGTTTCCCCAGCACTGAACTTTAAACGCAATTCACTTACAAAGTCCACATTTCACGCAACGGGCCTTCCCGAGGGCCGCAGAGGGACTTCGTGTCCTTTCCGGCAGCCTGGAGTTTGTAGAGCAGTTCGACAGAAAACCTGAGCAGTCAGAGCACGGCCCCCGCGTGACCCACACGGTCTCCCCGTCACCGGAACCTTCTGTCCGTGCGGCCCCGCTGCCTCCATGAGCGAATCACCCCTGATTCGTTAGTGCTGACTGGAAGCCATACCCTACCCAGGTCCCCTAGTTCCCCTGCCTTCCTGTGCCCCCGGATCCCACGTCCCCCTCGTCACCCTCAGTCGGCCTGCCTCCCCGGGCCCCTCTGCACTGACGGTCACCCCGGGCCACGAGATGTTCTAGCCCGCCAGCACTGGCGTCATACCTGACTTCATGCTAATGAGGTGGCCCCGGAGTCACTAGAAAGCCCCAGGATGGGGGCTGGCGGCCTGAGGAACCAAGTGCGACCTCCAGCCCCTGACCCCGGGGAGGCGACAGTGTGGGGATTGTGGGGATGGAGTCAGTCCCCGATGGCCAGTGATTCAACCTATGGATCGTGCCCATATGATGGGGCCTCCACCCTAAGTAACGGGTTCAGAGAGTTTCCTGGTTGGCGGCCGCGTCCACGTGCCAAGAACGTGGCATGCCCCAAACTCCACAGGGCAGAGCTGGCTCTCTCGGGGCCTCCCGCGTCTTGCCCTCGGTGCCTAGTTATCTGGCCGTTTGCTCGTGCCCTTCACGATAGCCCTTCGAGTAAACCAGTAACCACGGGAACTTGCTTCCCCGGATCCTGTGAACTGTTCTAGCAAATGACGGAACCCGAGCACACGGTCGCGGGATTCCCTGATTTGTATCTGGTCGGTCGGGCACAGGCCCGCACTTGTGCCCAGGGTGTGGAGCGGGGGCGATCACGTGGGACCCGACCCTCGACCCTGTCCAGGTTATTAGCGTCAAGACTAAATCGTAGGACACCCTTGGGTGTCTGCAGAGCGTTGTGGGATTGCTTGGTGTGGAAAACCCCACACGTTTGGTGCCGGAGTTGCCCTGCGTATGTAAAAACATCCCGGCAGTGGGAGGTGTTGGTCTCAGACTCCCCTTGACCCGATGACCCGGACAATCTTGAGGAATACTGGTCAGGTATTTCCAAATTCTGCTGGAAGTTGATGTCTTGCTCATGGTGCTGGTGCTGTGGGTCTGGGAAGTTGTCGCAGAGGTGGTCACATCACGTCGAGGGAGCACACGGTCGACATGACGTGTCACTGTGGGCCTCGGTCACCAGGCTGGGGTGTGTCTGTCGGGGTTCTCCACTGGAAAGTGACTCTTTCCGCCCCATCCACACTGTCCCTGGAAGGAAGTCACTCTGTGCAGCCCACACCTAAGAGACGGGCCGTCCCTTGATTGAGGAACCTCTTTGATGCAGAGCATCTGCATAAATTATGTGGAATTCTTCTGCATGGAGATTTCTCTCTCCTCCCCCATTTGCTTACTCAGTCATTTGAATCTGTTTATACCCGAGGATATTTATGTTAGTGTTTGGATTATAATCCGTTACTATTTGTTTTGCTAGGATTGTTCCAGATTTGGCCCCTGGGCCCTGCATCACATAGCATGCCCCCTTCGGCAAAGAGCTCGTTGGTTGAAGCCCCTCCTCACCCTTCCTTACTATAGGTTCGTCCCGTGCATTTCCCGCCCCAGCCCCGGGGTCCGCCATTTCTCCAAGGAGCACTCGTTCCATTTGCTGGAGAAGAGTGCTTAGAAGCCAAGAGCCAGACCCTGGGTGTGCTCACTGCTGCTGGGGTGGCATCGCTTCTCGGCCTCTCTGCCGACAGAGACGTGCGTGTGTGCCAATCCACATATGGATACGTCTCTGTAAATAATTCCGTAGTGATCATTTGTATCTAAAGCATGCTAAACACGAGGCCATGCTGACATTTCCACCTGCGATCTACGCCCCCTGGGTCATCCTCACTCTGCTCCTGTGTAAATTCTCCCTGCGATGTGAGAAGTCTGACTCCCATTTGCCCCCGAGTTACTTACTGACCCGGTCTGTCTACACATACTGCGACATGGGACTGTGCCCCTGGACTCCCGGGGACAGAAGCTTTACCACCCAGAGTCCAGTACTTGGGGACAATGGCTCCTGCTGTGACTGTCGCAGATCCCACCCATTTCCCAAGTTACTTAGGCCAGCGCCTTCCCGCCCGCTCTCCTCCGCTGGGGCCGTCCCACATGTGTGCGCCCCAGTTAAATCCTGTCGTCATAGAGTGTAGCCCTTCCTGGGAGCCCTTCAGCCTTAAACCTAACTTGTTGGCTTTTAACTAGCGTGCATGAAGGGTCGCTCTGAGCTGTAAAGTTCTATGGGTTTTGACCAGTGCATGATGTCCTATGCCCATGGTTACAGGATCGCACAGATCTTGCCTGTACTCCAAATGTTAGTCCCCCCCTTCCCCCAAGCACCTGGCATCCACTGACCCACTTAGTGACCATAGTTTTTCCTTTTCCAGAATGTCATACGGTTGGAATCAGACAGTGTGCAACCCTTCCAGACTGGCTTCTTTCACTTGTTGATATGCATGTAAGGCTTCTCGTATTTTCATGCCTCGATAGCTCATTTCTCCTCGTTGCTGAATAATATTCCACGGAATGGAATTTATCCACTCACTGACTGAAGGAAATCTTGACTGCCTCCAGTGTGGGGTGATGATATGAAAACTGCCCTAACCATGCAGGTGCAGGTTTGCGTGGTTTGAGGGGGTTGTACGCTGAGGCTGCCGTTGCTGGCTGGTATCGTAACGTTATGTTTAGCTCGTAAGAAAGCGCAGAACTGTTTTCCAGAGCGGTTGTGCCATTTTGCATTCCCAGCAGCCATGAATAAGGGTTCTCACTGCTCCGTGTCCTAGCCAGCACTCAGTGCTGCCAGGTTCCTTTTTTATTTTAGCCATGATAATGACTGAGTAGCAGTATCTCTTTGTTTTGATTTGCAATTCTGTAATACGAGATGGGCCTGCGTCCTTCCTGCCATCTGCACATCTTCTTTGGTGAGCTGCCTGTTTAGCCCTTCCGCTCATTTGTAATCGGGATCTTTGTGTTCTGGTTGCTGAGCAAGATTTCTGTATATATTTGGGACAGAATTGAGAGACTGAACATACAAAGGGACAGACTATATATAAAAACAGGACTGTGGCCCGCAAGCTGCAGCTGCCATGGTCTATGGCAGCCGGCCTGCTCTAAGGCAGACCTATAGGAAGTCAGACCATCACCAGCAACAATCCAGGAAACCAAACTAACCCCTGTAGCCATCAACCCCAAAAGGTCCAAAGCTGAGACTTTATTTATAACTGACACTTCCTTACTTTTTGTCCCACTTCTAACTTGGGACCAATCAGAGAGAGCCAAATAGGCTTCCCTGAGCAACCCCATGGGATGCCCACTTCTAGACCCCTGCGTCCCCAGCTCGGTCAGGGTCAGCCAGAGCTGCATGCCTGACCTGCGTTTTCCCACAAGAAACTTTTCCTTCTCCTCTGTCTGCCTTCGAGTGTCTGTCAGACACGAATGATGATGTCTCTTGCTATAACAAACTTTGAACAAATCGTCTTTGCCTCTTCTCATTTAGTTTGTCTTCCTTTATTTCCACAGAGTCCTTTATCAGATATGTGTTTTGCAAAGATTTCTTTTCTCTGTCCTCAGCTTGTCTGTTCGTTCTCTTAACAGTGTCTTTCTCAGAGCATAAGTTTTAAATTTTAATGAAATCCAACTTCTATTTTCCTTCATGGATCATACTTCTGGTGTTTTATCTAAACGTCATTGCCAGATCCAAGGTCCCTTAGAATCTCCTATGTCATATTCTAGAAGTTTTTGAATTTTACATTTTAGGGGCGCCTGGGTGTCTCAGTCAGTTGAGCATTTGACCTCAGCTCAGATCATGATCTCGCGGTTCATGAGTTCCAGCCCTGCGTCAGGTTCTGGGCTGACAGCTCAGAGCCTGGAGCCTGCTTCGGATTCTGTGTCTCCCTCTCTCTCTGACCCTCCCCCGCTCACGCTCTGTCTCTATTTCTCAAAATAGATAAATGCTAAAAAATTTTTTACATTTAGGTCTATGACCCATTTTGAGCTAATTTGGGGGGAGGATGTAAGATCTCTGTCTAGGTTGTTTCTGTGTTTGTAGGTGAATGTCCAGTAGTTCCAGCACCCTTTGTTGAAAAGTCTTTCTTTTTTCCTCCGTACTTCATTTGTGCCCCCATGACAGATAAGTTGGTTATATTTGTGTGAGTCAGTTTCTGCCATTTTGTTCCATTTGTATATGTTATATATTGCTGGATCTCATTGGCTAATATTTTGTGGAGGATATTTGCATCTATGTTCATGAGTTATCAGTTTGTAGTTTTCTATCCTTGCTCTCTCTTTATCTGGCCTGGGCATTAGGATAATATTTGCCTCATAGGATAAATTAGGATGTGTTCCCCCTGCTTCTATTTGCTGGAAGCCATTGTAGAAAATCCGTACCATTTCTTCCTTAAATGTTTGGTAGATTTCACCAGTCAAGCTACCTGGGCCTGGGGCTTTTTTCCCCGGAAGGCTATTAATCATGGATTCAACTTCTTTAATAGACATAAACCTATTGATATTATCTATGCCTCCTTGTGTGGGTTTGGGTAGGTTGTGCCCTTCAAGAAATTTGTCCATTCCATCTAAGTCATCAAATCTGTGGGCATAGAGTCATCCATAGTATACTTTTAATCCCTATGGGATCAGAAGTGGTCAGTGTGGCTCAGCAATCCTTAGAATTAACAGATTGAGACCCACCTGGGCCTGGGTCCACGGCTTGTGCATTGGCCTCAGAAGATTTGAGGCCACCTTTCCAAAGTTTGGCATGGGTTACTGGGTGTGCTCTGACCTTGCCTTGTTATTGAGTTTATTTTATTCCCAACTATAGCCTCCCATTTGGAATTAGCTTCTGGTATAAAATTGGATTCAAATCTTCCCCTTCAGTTTCATCCAGATCAAGGGGGTATACTGGTGTCCCAGTGGTGCCACCTTGAATCAGAGCCATCCTCAGGATTGGGGACCACAGCCAGGAGCATGGAGATGCATGTCAACGAGGTGATAGGACTCGTCTGTGTCCCAGCTAAGCCTGTAGGGGCCTCAGAGGAAGCTGTTCTGAGTTAGTAGGATCCCCGGCAAATGATGTGGAGGTGGAAGGCTGGGAGGGCAGCCCCACCTGATGGGAAGTGACCAGAGCTTGGAGTAGTGGCTCTCAAACTTGCCTACATATTGGAACTCAAGAAAAATACTGATGTCCAGGCTCTGTGTCAGAGACCCTCACTTAATTGGTTTGGGGTGCCACCTATGTTCAGATACCTTGGATAAAGGTCCAAGCACAGGCACTGACTACATCTTGGGACATTTCACCTATATATGTGCCCAAATAATTGAAAGCATGGAAGGAAGGAATGTGTTGGGGCTCCTTGGGTGGTCACACCTTAGGAAGCCAAAGGGCTTCATTCGCCATAGGACAATGCTGCCTTCTTCACCTGTGAAGTCATCTATTGTCATCAAGAGAGCCTGGCAGAGCTGGTGTAGACCATTCCAACCCTGTGAGGTCATTGATAGAAGTTGTAACATGCTAAAGAGAACAAAACAAGCCTGATGGCTCCCACTCAGCCTTAGGAACATTTATTCCCTTAAACTTCTCAGTGGAAATTAAAGAAAGCCTCTGCCTGAGGGCCCTGGATGAGAAAGGAGTCCTCGGATGTCATTGCTGTCAGTCTGCTTGGGTGTAAAAGAAACATTGCCCGCAGGAAGGGGAAGCTATGGCTGGGTTGTTTGCACAGGGCTCGACTACAGAGGCACCTGGTTTTGCCTTTTCCTGCCTGGAGTCTGTGGTCTGGCTTCAATCCCAGATAAATGTCGGAGAGAACCCAGAACAAGCTCTAGAGTGTCTGAATGCAGCCAAACAAACAGAAACGCTACTATGAGATTAAGAGAAATGAACAGAATGTACAGGCTCGCCTGACTGAAAAGTCCAGCGGTAGTGACTTCAGACACAGCTCGATCAAGGTACTCTGATCTGCCATCAATTGGCCTCCACCTTTGCCTTCTACTCTCCTCTGCATTGGCCACCTCCTCCCCCCAGGGTTTCTATTCATGGTAGCAAATGGTTTCTGCCATTGTCAGACTCAAGTCTTCCCAGCTTGGCAGCCCCAAGGGGAAGGGAATGTATATGCTTCTCACCTTTCAATGTCCATTTCCCCTTCTCCCATTGGAATAGAATTTTGAGCAAAACCCATAAACCTAATTACCTATTGACTGTCTACCTAGGCTTGCTGGAATCTTCTGTGAGCTCCTCCAGACCTATTTGTTATAGCTCTCCACCCTGCTGTCTGCTCTACATGAGCAACAGCCACAGATTCGCCTTGCCCTCTGTATTCTAGAAAGGTCTGGTCAGTGAGAGGCTCCGGCAGGAAACTGTGGTCACATTATTTATTCCTCCATCTCCCACGTGTCGGCACTGCCTCAAGCTGGCTGTGTTACTTGTCCAGAGTTCACACTTCCTGTCACAGCAGCCCTCTCCACCTGCCTTTCCCTGTCTTGCCTCCTCCCCTCACCCTTCAGACAGGAGGGGTCATGGTCCTTGGTTGTTACCAGTTCGGGGTACAGCACTATCACTTGAGGGCTCCTATATCCCATCCACTGTTAGAATGTGCTCTCTGAATCCCCTCCCCCGGAATGCTGATAGTTGCACTGGGTGCACAAGGAAAGGCTCTGGCCGGTCAGACGTGCACAGAAACAAAGTGGGAAGCCTCCCAGGCCACACCCTGCAAGGAAGAGGTGTGCATCCCACCACTCGTCTTGTTTGGAAGGTGGATTCAACGAAAAGCCATCTTGGACCCACGGATGAGAACACCCTAGGAATGATAGCAAGACCCAGGACTCTTGCATGCTCCAGATGGCAGAGCCACCAAACCAAGTCAGATGAAGCTATTATTGGGGTATTTCAGCCATGGTGATTTTGGGCCTCTGTCCCTGCAGCTGAACCCATGTTCCGATCACACAGCAACCCTCTCTTTCTCAATAGCTTCTGTCAATGTTCCAGAATCGTCTCTCTGGCCTCGAGCCACATCTCTAATCACAATCCAATCGTTATGGCCAAGGAAACGGAATATCCTTACTGGCCAAGCCTGGGTCCATCCTTGGAGCTGGAGCTCTGTTACAAGTACAGGGGGGATAAGTGCTGGGCAAACCAAGGCAACTGTCCCTTGTAGTTGTGACCACAGCCACATTGAGCACCTCCTACGTGCCAGGCACCTGATACCCATGGTCTCATCATTGTGCTATTTTATTCTTAACTCTTGTCCTTCCACGGACTTGTCATTCAACTGGGCTTCCTTGAGCAGTTCTTGCCTGCGTCTCCCATCAGTTGCAGTAGAGGGTGAGGTTCATCTGGGCTGGCCATCCAAAATGGCAACAGTCAAACCGGAAGCACAGCTGCGGCCTCAGACCAGGCCGCACACAGCCCCTTGACGTGGTTTGGGCTTCTCACAGAAAGGTGGTCCCAGTGTAGTGGTCCCACATTTCCTACATGGCAGTGGTTTCCAAGGAGTGGGAAGAGGAAGCCATCCGGTCCGTTGAGGGCTATGCCCAGAACTGCCATGGCGTCACTTCTAACACATGCTTTCTGACAAAGAAGCCTCAGGGCCACCCAGTTTCAAAGCTGTTTAGAAATACGTTCCACCCCAAAGTCGTAGTGGCAAGTCCACACCGCAAAAGGGAATTGTGGGAAGGGAGATATCGTGGCAGCTGTCTTTGGGAAATACGGCCTGGTGCAGTCTGCCCTCTGGCCACAAGTCTCATCCCTCCCCCACACAAGATATGCTCCCCCCCTCAACCAAGACCCCAAAGTCTCATCCCATTACAGCATCAGCTCAAGGTCCAGGGTCCTACTCAGTTGGGTCTGTGTGTGCATGAGATCCCTCAAGTACAACACCTCAAATATGGTTCTTCTTTATGAAGACCTGTATGATATAAGTGATCTGCCCCCTCACACCCAACATGAAACGAGGGCATGGGATAACTGTCGCTTCAGTCCTAACCAAAAAGGGGCCTCACAACCCTAAAATCCAGCCAGGTGCATTGTACTTTGATTCAGACAAGTTCTGTTCCCTGAAAGTGACTCTCTGTGGTTCTGGCTCTACTCTTTGAACTCTAAGCTGTATTCCTAGAATGATTTCCTTGTTTTCCATAACAAATGGCCCACATTTTCAGCTGAGTCCTTTCCTCAGCCTGCTTTCCACCTTAGGAAGCTGAGGGCTCAAAGGCTTTTGGTTTTGAACTCTTTCCCTTGCAGCCTAGGCTGATATAATTTGTTTACAAATTGTGTGGTTTTCTTATATATCAACTTATAATCTCTTAAGACAGGCTCTTCTCTACCTTGGGTTGAGAATCAGGGTGTATGGGACATCACCCTTAAGACTCTACAAAACCTGATTTATAGGAAAGAGTCTACAAGAGTGGCTCCCAACTGGAGGTGATTTTGCTATTGCCTGAAGAACATGTGGCAATGTCTGGAGACATTTTTGCTTTTCACAAGTGGTGAGGAGCTGTCACATAGTGAGTAGAGAGCTCATATGATGCTAAACATCCAATACTGCACAGAAGAGCTCCCTACAAAAGGGAATTATCCATCCCCAAAAGTCAATAGAACCAAGGTCAAGAAACGCTGGTCTACAGAAATTGCCCTAAAATATTTCTAAATTCTTAAGTAAGCATCTTATAGTCACATGCTTATCTTCATTTTTACCCTGAAACATCTTGCTGTGCTCAATTTGATCTTTACCTTGTAGCCCCTCATTACTTTGAGAGTCTTTTGCTGTCTTGAGAGGCTGAAAATGAAGAAAAAACTTTATTTTCAAATCCAGTAAGTCCTAACAATAGCACATGACTACTCACTTCATGAAACTCCTTCAAATTTGCTGTTTATTATGTGATATTATAATAATAAGCCATCGTGAAATAAAAGCCAACTTAAGAAATGAACGTGGGAGTTCTTTCCCCTCCTGGATGGATGGTTAAGATGTGTTCCCGGAGCTGCTGATGCACAGAATTTGACAACGGAGCCAACACCAAAGAACCAAAGCTGATGCGTGTATCATGTGACAAGGCTTGAGAAATAAACTCATTATTGTGTACCACCAGTAAGGTGGCAGAATTGAGTTCTTACCACTATTCCCCACAGGGAATATCCATTTTGACAATTAATCATGGATGAGAGTACCTTTGTGGGAGTCCATGAGTCAAGTGGAGAAGTTCCAGCACACTACTAGAGAAAAAAATACAATCGACACATTGAAAAAGTGACCTTACCTACATCACCCCTCTGTAGCCAGTATGGCTCAATGCCAAGAGAGACCTCCCCCCAGCCAATGATTTCTCCCATGTGGTAAAGTAAGAGCATGTGAATGAGTGCCCAGGTTTCCCGGTTGTATGAGATGCTACCCAAAAAGCCCACTACTTTCTTCATCCACCCAGAATGGTGAAGTGATCTGCAAAGCTGAGGAGTTGAGGAAGGCTGGGAACACAGCAACCAGGACTCAGAACTCATCAGATCATACTCACACTTCAGGGACTCCATCAGGAAGACTGCCCACAAGCCAGTGGGTACATCTTGCTTGCAGAACCCCTCAGTGGCCCACGGGCACCCCCAGTGGCTCATGCACCTCACCTACCCTCCTCTTCTGCGGCTGGCTCCCTGCCCATCCTCCCATGGACAGCAAGTGTGAGCCTTTGCAGACAGCTAAAGAGCATGTACAGAAAACCAGCCCAATTCTGTGGGATTTGGAAAAGGCACACAAACTTGAACGTTCCAGGGCACCACCCTAGGCAAACAAACAGAAGGCTCTCAGCACCTGACTCTGCAGGATCACTAGAAAACATACAATCTCCAAACTTCTTCTCAAGAGGAAACAAGAAGTGTAGAGTGGGTGCATTCATAAGAAAGGTCTGATTAAGCCTCAGAATCCCTAGCCAGGCTGACTGGTGAAGACATCTCTTTCCCAAAGCCAGTTGGAGGTGACTGCCTCTCCAAATGTGAACACAGCAACACACAGCTTCAAGGAACCTGAAAAAAAATCAAGAAAACATTATGACATCATGAAAGGAGCACAATATATTTTCAGCAACTGACCTCCCCAAAATGAAGATCTATGAGTTACCAAATGAAAAATTCAAAACACCTGTTTTAAGGAATCTCAGTGAGCTACAAGAAAACACAAATTGACAACTCAAAGAAATCAAGAAAATAATACATGAACAAAATGAGAACAGAGAAATAGAAATTATAAAAAATGACACAAACAAAAATGTGATGGTTAACAAGAGGGGAGATGGGCAGGGGGAAGGGGGAAACAGGTGATGGGGTTTAAGGAGTGCACTTGTCATGATGAGCACTTGTCATGATGAATGGAAGTGTTGAATCATTGGATGGTACACCTGAAACTAATATGACACTGTATGTTAATTAACTGGAATCTAAATAGAAACTTTAAAAAATAGAGTATTTAGAGCCCCACCCCACCCCCCAAAAAAAAACCTCACAAAGAACCAAACAGAAATTCTGGAGCTGAGGAAAAGAATGAATGAAATGAAAAATGCAATCAAGAGCATCAACAGAAGACTAGATCTAAGCAGAAGAAAGAATCTGTGAACACAAGCATAGGTCATATGAAATCATCCAGAGAAGAAGAAAGAATGAAGAGTGGAGAAAACGTATGAGAAGGATAGGACATCATCAGATGACCAAAAGACTTATTATGGGAGTCCCAGGGGGAGGGGGAAGGGGTACAAAGCTTATTTCAAGAAATAACAACTGGAAAATTTCCAAATCTGGGGAGAGATAGGGACACCCAAGTGCATGAAGCCCATAGTTCTCCAAACAGATTCAACCTGAGGCGGACTCTGCCGAGACACGTGAAGGAAAAAACTATCAAGGGGCGCCTGGGTAGCTCAGTTGGTTGAGCTCCAACTTCAGCTCAAGTCATGATCTCACAGTTCATGAGTCTGAGCCCTGCATCAGGCTCTGCACTGACAGCACAGAGCCTGCTTGGGATTCTCTCTCACTCTCTCTCTCTCTCTCTCTCCTCCTTCCCCCATACATGCTCTCTCTCTCAAAAATAAATTAAAAGGAAAGAAAATAACTGTCAAAAAATCAAAGGCAAAGAATTTCAGAGCAGCAAGAGGAAAGAAACTCGTTACATACCCCCATTAGGCGATCAGCAGATTTCTCAGCAGCAACCGTGCAGAGTGGGGTGAGATATTCGAAATGCTGAAAGAAAAAACTGCCATCCAGGAGTACTTTTTCAGGCAAGCTGTCCTTCAGAAGTGGAAAGGTAAAAAATTTCCAGGCAAACAAAAGCTGAGGAAGTTCCTCACCACCAGACCTACCTTACAGGAAATGCCGGAGGGAGTTCTTCAAGATAAAACAAAAGGACACCAACTAGTAAACTAGGAATGTGAAAAACTACGAAAGTGTAAAGCTCACCGGTAAAGGTAAGTATATACATAGTCAAATTCAGAATAAAGTGTAATGGTGGTGTTTAAATCAGGTAGCTCCAGGGGCACCGGGGTTGGCTCAGTCTGTTAAGTGTCCGACTCTTGATTTCGGCTCAGGTCATGATGTCATGATTTGTGGGTTTGAGCCCCGCGTTGGGCTCCACACAGTCAGTGCGGAGCCTGCTTGGGATTCTCTCTCTCTCTTCCTCTCTCTCTCTGCCCCTACCCCACCCATGCTATCCCTCCCCCCCCCCTCTGTCTCAGGAATAAATAAATATTTTTAAAAAATCAGTTAACTCTAGTAAAAACGGTGAAGCAAAATGTATTAAAAGAAACATAGCTCGCACAATTTGTTAATGGATAACAACATTAAAAATGTAAATTGTGACATCAAAAATATAAAATATGGGGGCACCTGGCTGGCTCAGTCAGTTAGGTATCTGACACCTGATCTCAGCTCAGGTCCTGATCTCAGGGTTGTAAGTTCAATCCCCGTGTTGGGCTCCACGCCGGGCATGGAGTCTACTATATAAAATGTGGTGAGGAGTATAAATACAGATTTTTTTTTTAGTGATTGCAGTTAAATCGTTGTCAGCTTAAAACGGACTGTTATAACTATAAGACACTTCATGTCAGCCTCACGGTAACCACAAAGCAGAAATCAATGGTAGATGCACAAAAGGTAGAGAAAGGAATCAAAAGTCGACACTGCAGAAAATTATCAAATCATGAAGGAAAACAGTAAGGAAGAAAGGACCTACAACCCACCCAGGAAAAAAAAAATTGGCAAGATGGTAATAACAAGTGCTTACCTGAATAATTGTTTTCAATGTAAATGAATTAAATTCTCCAATCAAAAGATGCGGAGCAGCTGAATTCATTTGTTTTCAAAAACCCAACTATATACTTTCCTGAAGAGATTCAATTCAGCTTCAAGGACACACATAGGCTCAAGGTGAAGCGACGGGGGAAGATATTCCATACACGTGAAAACCGAACGACAGCAGGTTATCCTTAGACAAAACAGACTTGAAGTCACAACCTGGAACAAGAGACAAAGAAAGTCACTATATGGCGATTACGAGTTCAGTTCACCAAAAGTTTGTAATGACTGTAAATGCATATGCGCCTGACATCGGAGTGCCTAGGCACATCAAGCAAATAACAGATCCGAAGGGAGAAATAAACAGCCGTGTAATGGTGGTAGAAAACATCAGTAGCCCGCGTTCAGTAATAGAGAGCTCATCCAGACAAAACACAGACGCTGGGCTTGAACTACACTTCAGACCAAACGGACCCAACAGGCACATACAGGGCAGTCCGTCCACCAGCAGCAGAATGCACATTCTTCTCCGGGGTCCACATAACATTCTCCAATATAGATCATGTGTGAGGTCACTAAACAAGTCTTAGCAAACTTAAGAAGATTGAAATCGTATCATGTATCGTCGCCGACCATGACGGTACGAAACTAGAAATCAATCACAGGAGGGAAGGTAGACAGTTCACAGATGTGTGGAACTTACACAACCTACACAATTGGAGAGGTATTTGCAGACCACTTAGCCGACAGGGAGTTAGTACCTAAAATATACAAGAAAATCATACAACTCAATAGAAGAAAACAGAATCCAATTTTTCAATGGGCAAAGGACCTAAACAGACAAGTTTCCAAAGACACAGAAATGGCCCACACGAAAAGGTGCTCAATGGGGCTAATCATCAAAGAAATGCTTGCAGATCAAAACTACGGTGAGATACCATTTCGCAACCACTAGGACAGATGGTCCAGAAAGACAAGAGGTAACAAGCGTTGGCGAGGATGTGGAGACTCTAAGTTGGCACAGTCGCTCTGGGAAACAGTATGAAGGCTCCTCCAAAAATTCAAAATGGAGCTACTCTATGACCCAACAATCCCTTCTGAGTGTGTAGCCAAAGGAAATGACATCAGCATTCCCAAGAGGTATCTGCACCGCACCACCATGTTGATGGCCACGTTATTTACCGCAGCCAAGATTTGGAAACAACCTAAATGTCTATCAACAGATGAGTGGATGAAGAAAACATTCTATGCAGTGGAATATCTTTCAGCCGTTAAAAAGACAGTGAAATCTTGCCCCTGTGATGACATGGGTAACCCTAGAGGACATTATGCTAAGTGAAATGAGCCAGAAAAATAAAGAGAAATACTGTGTGATCTCACTCATATACGGAATGGTAAAAAAAAAAAAAAAAAAAAAAAAAAAGCCACGTTCAGAGAAACAATGTAGAATGGCAGAAATAGGCAGGTGTTGGGCAAAGGGTACAAATTTCCAGTTGGAAGATGAATAAGTTCTGGGCATCCGGTGGACAGCACGGTGACTATGTATTTCATGCCTGAGTATGCTTGCTAAGAGTAGAAGTTAAATGTTCTCACCACACGCACGCACGTTCGCACACACACAAAGGTAATTATGTGAGTTGATAGATCGTGTTCATTGCGATAATCATTTCACAGCGTGTGTGTATATATATATCAAATCATCACATTGTATACTTTAAATATATACAATTTTATCAGCCCAATAAAGCTGGGAAAAAGGAATAAAATGACCAAGACCGTTAAATCTACCTGCATACCCCATCCTTACCCCATCACCCCGTCGACCCCAACGCCAGGCCCCTGGATAAGTAACTGTCATCCGAATTTGTGTTTACCATTCCCCTCGCTTTGCTGTAGAATTTTATCACACATGTATCCTTAAAGGCACATTGCTTTATTTTGGTTTGGAGGTCTATAAAAATAATATCATGGCATGAATATTTTCCAGAACCTTCCTGTTTTTACCGGGCATCGTTTCTAAGACGATGCTGAACCTGACTATATTTCGTTTCTTATTGCTATATAATATTCCACTGTATTGCTATATCACAATTTATGTATCCACTCTTTTGCTTATGGGAATATGAGTTATTTCCAGATTTTTGCTCTCATGCACAGTACTGCTCTTAACGTTCTTGGATATAGCTTCTGGCACACATACGCCAAAATGTCTCTAAGCTCTATTAACTAGGACTGAAACGGGTGAGTCATAAGCACGCTTATCTTTAACTCCACAGGATATCAAACCGTTTTCTCAAGTGTGGCACCAACCCGACCAGATGGGCAACTCGGGTCTCACAGTCCCAGGTTGGGCAGCGCTCTAGGAGGATGGTCAGGTCATGCATAACCCCACCCGAGCTGCGGTGACTTGGGATGAGGGTCCTGCCAGGTGGGCAACCCTCTCTGGTAGCCGGCAAGCACTCCTTAATGTGGAGCCTTGGCAAATCACGGCGCCTGACTTAATCACTTATTGTGGGGGCCTCCGCTTCAAAGGCTCTCTCTCCCTCTCCCTCCAACCCCCACCCCTAACCTCGTTTTGTGGCCACACCGGTGCTGTGTAATTCCCAGGCCTTGCGTTTTGAAAGTTGTTCAAACTTTCCTGGTCCTTGTAGCTGAAGGGCGTCCTGTGAGCCTAACGGGAGCCACCAGGGCGGGTCTGGGCACAACACGGTTGTTAATAAGCCGAGACCCGCACGAGACAGGTAAAGAACGGGCAGAGTCTCCAGGGCGCACCCACACCTCCAAAGAGGCAAGTGGGGTAGCTGACCAGGCCTGACGTGAGCGGGGGGCGGGGGGGGGGGGGGGGACAGGAAGCTCCCCCTACCTGCCGGCCGCCCCCCTGCCCTGGCGTAACCTGACACTCCTCATCTGTCCACCTTCCTGGTACCCAGCCAGCTCACCACGTTTGAAAAAGCCAGGAAATAAAGCTTTGCAGAAACCTAAACTTCTGGGGAAGAGTGGACCCAGAGCAGCCTCCGGCATCCGGACCGCAGCTGCTCGAGCGTCTTGCACCATTCCCAGCCCTTCGTCCCCGGCTCCCACGCTAGTGTCCCCCCCAACCCGTGAGAAGCTCCAGGAGGGGGCTCGAGGTGCCTGTACTTGGGGCGCCCCGAGCTCGGCTCCCGTGGGGACCTCCACGATCAGACACCCGCGGCGAGACCTCTGCACCCAACCACGCGGTCTGGTCCCCGTTCGACACAACCTTCCCGAACGGGCGCTGCCCGGGCTTGACGGCATCCGTCCCCTCCACGAAGTCTAGGGACGGGAAGGTGGTGGGCGATTTGGCCGGGGCCCAGGGCTACGCCTCCTCTGCCAAGTGGCTGGGCATCTGGGCCCCGGTCGTAGGCCCCCCCTTCGGATCATCGCCTTCATCGTTATCTTCACCCCTGGTTCACGGGTGATTTTCCGAGCAATTTCAGAGATCATAAAAGGTTATGGAAGTTACTAGTAGCTGCCCGTGGACTGAGACTGTCACTCCCCTCACTGCATTTTATGTACACGTCAGTCTGCAGTTGTATCTTCTAGATTTATTCTTTTGATGTTGACTGACTACTCCTGCTGCCTCCTCCATTAACTAGTCTGTTGTCCATTTTCCTCTTGGTTTGTTTTCTTATTGAGTTTTTTTATGTGTTAATAACACATGTTATTAATCCTGTGTTGTTTGTGGGCTGCTTCCGTCTTTTCCCAAATTCTGACCTGTCTTTTTACTTTATGGAGTCTTTGGGGAGAAAGTTTATAATTGTATAAGTCAACGTCTAATGTCTAATAAAATCTCTGAAAATTCTTCTCCACGAATGTCACGCCCACTCCTAACCTTCTCTATTTTCATAAGGTTTTTGGAATGAGAGGTCTGTTGAGAGGGCACCTGGTGGCTCAGGAAGTTAAGCGTCCAACTCTCGACTTCAGCTCACATCATGATCCCAGGATCATAAGATCGAGCCCCCCCATTGGGCTCAGCGCTGGGCGCGGAGCCTGCTTGAGATTCTCTCCCTCTCCCTTTGCCCCTCCCCTGCTCACACACATTCTCGCTCTCTCACTCTCTCTTTCTCTCTAATTTAAAAAAAAAAGAATTAGAACTCTACGAGGAACAGACATTCGTATGTCTCATGCAATTCAATTCACAAACACGGTACACTTCCCCACTTAACTTCTTTTTTAAACATCTTCCAGAAGATAAACTTTTCTAAAACTTGCTCTTTTTTATTCAACTTATTCCTACGTCTATTTGGTGGAGTTTTTTAATTGTATACTTTTAATCTTTTCATTGCCAGTGTACAGAAATACAATTAACGTTTGCTCGTTGATCTTGGATGGGACACTTCATTCAACCTTCATTATTAATGTATCTGTAGAGCCTTTTGAATTGTGCTATATACACATCATGATAATGTCTTACTTTCCAAAGAAATTCTTTCTTGCCTTATAGACTAGGGCCTCCAGTACCAGGCTGATAGAAGCAGCGATAGTAAATATATTTTGTTGATTCTTTTGAAGGCAATGCCTCTGGTGCTTCACGGCTAAGAATTACGTTTGCTGTAAGTGAACAATACCCTTTATCAAATTAAGTTAGCTCCCTCTTATTTCTAGTTTTCTAATAGAGTATTTTCCCCCTAAAGAGATGTAAACATTCATCATTTTATTTTCTGTGCCTACTGAAATGATTGTATGTACTTTCTCCTTTACTAAGTTAGGGTGAGTGAATTCGATTTATAGACATTCTAATGTTACATGACCTTATATCCTCGGGATAAAGCCTGGTTGTATTTGCTTAGGAATTTTTGTGTTTTTGTTCTTTTCCTTTTTTGTCGTACCTTTGTTTGCTTGTGATATCAAGGTTATTATTGCCTCATGAATAAGTTTTGTGACCAACTTTCTAGTCTTTGAGTTTGTGAAAGACCAGAATAATTTGTCCTTGTACATTGCAATAGAACTTTCCTGGAAAACCAGCAGGCTACACTGTTTTTTTAAGAGATAGGTTTTAGCCCTGATTTGATTTTTTAATTGTTGTAAAATTGTTCAGATTTTCTTTATTCCTGAGTCGGTTGTGGTAACTTACGTTCTTCTAGAAATTCAGCCATTTCATCTAAGTTTTCAAATATATTGGCAAAAGCAATATTTATAATATTCTATGACCATATCTTCTGTATATGTTATTTTATCTTTTTTATTCTTAATTTTTTTTTTTTTTTTTTT
This sequence comes from Panthera leo, assembly GCF_018350215.1. Taxonomy (NCBI): domain Eukaryota; kingdom Metazoa; phylum Chordata; class Mammalia; order Carnivora; family Felidae; genus Panthera; species Panthera leo. The sequence continues at coordinate 145,325,703 of NC_056684.1, forward strand.
TTTTTTTTTTTTTGCATTTTAGCTCTTTTCTTCCCCCAAGGAATCTGGCCAGATATTTGTCTGTTTTATTTATATTAAAAAAAATTTTTTAATGTTTTATTTATTTTTGAGACAGAGGGAGACAGAGCATGAGCAGGGGAGGGGCAGAGAGAGGGAGACACAGAAGCCGAAGCAGGCTCCAGGCTCCGAGCTGTCAGCACAGAGCCCGATGTGGGGCTTGAACTCACAGACCGTGAGACCATGACCTGAGCCGAAGTCAGATGCTTAACCGACTGAGCCACCCAGGCGCCCTGTTTTATTTATATTTTAGTAAACATTTGGTTTATTTGAAACTTTCTACTGTTTGTTTGTGTCCTAGTCCATTCATAGTCATATCTTTATTTTTATCTCCCTTCGACCTTTTTTTCCTTTTCTACTTCTTTACTACTATTTTTATTCTTTGTCTTATCTAAGGGCTTAACTCATTTTCAGCCTTTATATTTTTCTAATATAAGCATTCAAGGCCATAAATTTCTTTCAAAATACTATTTTCATGGCTTCCCACAAGTTTGCCATGTAATATCTTCATTATTGTTCAGATCAAAAGATTTTCAAATAAATGTTATAATATTTTATTTAACTCATGATATATTTAGAAGTATGGTTATTAATTTCTTTGAGGGATTTTAAATTTACCTCATTACTAACTTCTGACTTGATTACATTATGGTGACGGAAAGTGATCTGTATAATCCCAGTTCTTTGAAATTCATTGCAATTTGTGTCGTGGCCTAAATGGTCAGTACTCTGTTCCGTGTTTTTGGGTTTTTTTTTTTTACCATTTTATGTATGCTATAAAGAAATATGTATTCTTGAATGGATGAATGCAGAGAAAGATCCCTTACCATTTTTATCATTTTAGTATTTGTAAGTGATGTCACCTTTCTCAGTCCTGATATTTGGTGCTATCAATTGCCCTCTGCATACTGCCTTAGTAGTGTGCAACAAATTCTGATATGTTGTGTTTTCATTTTAGCTAGATTAAAATACTTCACAATTTCTCTTTGAATTCCTTCTTTGACCCATAGGTTATTCATAAGCGTGTTATATTTAGTTAAGTATTTGTGCATTTTCCAGATTTCCTTTTGCCGCTGATCTCTGACTTAAATCCGCTATAGTCGGATAAAATGCTTTGTACCATTTGAATACTTTTAATTTACTGAGACATTGACTTACTGTGGACGGTCTTAGTGAATATTGTGTGCACTTGATGACAAGGTACCTTCTACTCGTTGTGCAGAGTATCTTAGAAATATCAACTAGGTCAAGTTGGTTGATAGTTTACAAGTCTGCCTTTGATGGGTCTTTTTCTTTTTTTTTTCTATCAATTATCAAAAGAGGAATAAAATTATGGATTTGTCCATTTCTTCTTACAGTTCTACCAATGTTGGTTTCGTGTATTTTTAAGCTTTGTCATTAGGTTCATGGACATTTAGGATTGTTATATCTTCCTCATTAATTCATACCTTTATCACTATGAAATGGCCTTCTTTATACCTAACAATAATCATTGTTCAGAAATCTAGTATTAATATAGCCACGTGGTTTTCTTTCAACTAGTGTTAGCATGCTAGGTCTTTTCCCCATCTATTCTAACTTGTGTCTTTATATTTAGTTTTTGTTTCTTATAGGAAGCATACACTTGTGCCTTGCTTTTTTCTGAACATCTTTGTCTTTTAATTCAGGTGTATAGACCATTTTCATTTAGTGCGAATATTGATACAATTAGGTTCTAACCTTTCATCTTGCTATTTGTTTTCATCTGTCCCAACCCAAAGGGGACTCTGGGGAAGATCAACAGATTTGAATGGACACTTAACCGAAGATGATAATTAGAGTGACAGATAATGAAAGCATATGAGAAGATTCTCAGCATCACTTTTCATTATGAAAATGCAAACTACAGCCGCAAGGAGGCACCACTGCAGACTTATTCAAAGTCCTCATCCTTAGCTAGTGCTGGTGGGGATGTAGATGAGCTGGAATTCCCACATGCCACTGGGGAGAATGTAAACTAGTACAAACACATTGGAGAACAGTTCCCAGCCTTTTAAACAGGTAAGCATACCTACCGTATGACCCAGCCATCCTCTCCCAAATACTTACCCGAGAGAAAAGGAAGCCTTCTTACCCGAGAGAAAAGGAAGCCTTATGTCCATACAAGTGCCTGTACGTTTATGTCCCTATCAGCATATTTGTCACAGTCCAAACCTGGAAGTAACTAAAATGTCCACCAACAGGGGAAGAGATAACTTGGAATGGAATGCTAGTCAGCAATAAGGAGGCATGAACTGTTGATAGATGTTACAACAGGGAGGGATCTCAAAACGATTATGAATGAAAGAAACCAGACACAAAGAGTACATACTTTATGATTCTATTTGTAGGAAATTCTGAATATTCAAACTAATCTGCAGTGACAGAAAGCAGATCAGTGTTTTCCTGGGGAGGGAGGAGTGAGGAAAAAGGTAGAAAGAACAGGATTTAACAAAGGACATGAAGATACTTTTGTTCATCTTCGTGATTGTAATGGTGGTTTCATAAACATATATATGTCAAAACTTATCAAATTGTACACTTTAAATATGTGCAGCTAATTGTATGTCAATCATATCTCAATAAAGCTCTTTTTAAAATACATCTTAAGCTTAGAATTTATCACCAAGAGAATACAAACAAGAATGAGGTCTTCCAAAACACTAGAGAAAATAAAATAGTAAACAGCTCACAAAGCCAAAGATGGGGAAAGAACAAGGAAAACAGAGCATAAATAACAGATGTCTCAACAAACATGTCTGTTTTGACAATACTCTAAATAAAACAATCCAAATAGGCACTCTTTGCCCAAGGTACACCTAAAATAAAATACTTGAATGTTCAAAAGGAAAGGATAGCAAAGACGTGTTGTGAAAACCACAAGAGAAAGGGTCAGTAAAATGAAGGTCAGGGAAGGCTGAAAAGGACAGACAATAATTTGGTTTGAGGAACTATTCAAGACCCAATGAAGGCATAACAGTGATTAACTTTTAAGCGGCAAATAACTCACCATCAAAACCTATAAAGCAAAAACTGTAAGAAATACCACAGTAAATTAATAGCTAAAATGTGAATGTGAAGTCCTGAAAATGTTAACCCCAAGGCCCAAGTTACATAAATCATGTTTTGTTTAGTTCTTTCGAGGGCTGGTAGCTGCATACCTGTAGGAACTTGACCCAAATGGCCGAGTCTTCCACAGATTTGCCTAAGAGGGAATTAGCATGCTCTGCAACTCAAATATTTTTCGCCAACATAAATGCCTGTATTAAAGCAGTCAAGAATAAATATCCACACCTGCCATTGCAGTGTGGTGAGACTATAACAAGAATGCTGACGATAATGAAGCCAGACATCAGCCGAGCCCCACCACTGTTTGCAATTTTGTTAGCCTCGGGCCCTGCACAAGCTCCGTGATCCATTAAAAGTCAGGTGGGTGCCTCTCACCCTTCTGCAAATCCCCAGGGGGTTACGCCCAAGGCCGCTGACCCCAGTCCTTCCACTGCTCCCGATACTGTTCTCCTCCCCGAGTCGAGGCAAACCCAGATGCAGAAATGCAACCCTTTTCCTTGTTTCTTCAAACCCTCCTCCCAGAGCCCCTGTGTGGCAGCCAAGTCCACTAAGGTCTGGGGAAGAGGAAGGAGTTTGAAGCTCAGATGGTCAAATGCCTCACACATCTAACCCCAGGATCCACCGAGCCCCCGTGTGTAGGGCCTTTCCCTGTGGTCAGAGCTCCTGCTTCCTTCCCGCCAAGCCTCGTCCAGCTGAGCCGAACGTCTCCCATCCCTCCCATCCCTGTCTCTCTCTCCAGTCTTCTCCTTTGGCAGCTCTTTGGGCCTCCTCCCTGAACAAGGATGACTCCGGTGCAGGAGGTAACAAAATGGCCCTCGTACCTGCTTCAGAAAAAGTCCGTAAGACAACACTTGGCCTCTGCCAGGTCCTGGCCGCCTCCGGCTTCCTTACATCACGGTGTTGAGCCCTGTCCCAGCTCTGGAGGCACGTGTACTGCTGTCAGCCCCGATCAAACGGGGACACTGAAGCTGGGAGAAACTGAGACACATGACCGAGATCACAAAGGCAGTGTGCAGCCAGGATCCAAAACGGGATTCTCCTGCCTGCGGACGCCGGGGGCAGGAGGCTGGATATTTAAAGATGCAGATTCCTGAGTATTTTTGCAGCACCCCCAGCACCACGGCAGCTGCTCCATCTGGCTCGGGGTCGCTCTGTGTTTAAGCACACCACACCAGGCTTGACTCAAAGGAGAGAGAGAGAGAGACAGAGTGTGTGTGCACGTGCGAGAGTGTGCATATGCATGTATGTAAAAGTGTGTGCACACGTGTTGTGTGTGTGCGTGTGTCCACGAACACTTAGGTCTGGGGACTGAGGTCCCCACCCTCGCCCCCACCTCGATGGCTATGTCATTCCTCTCAGGCAGCCCAAGGGGAAGGCGGGCCCCCCACAAGCCGCACCCCTGCTGAGTGACTCTCCCCTCGACAATGAGACGGGGCGGTCTCAGAGGTGATCTGGGTTTGTGCCTTCCCTCGGACTGTAGGCACGCCACCAAGGCTGGGATGGCACTAACCCCCATCCCTCAGGTTGTGGGAGGGGGAGACGGATGAGTCTGAAACAGTAAGTATGGCTTTGGAACCAACTTGGCTCTTCTGATGACAACGTGCCTTGTTCCAGATGGTTCCTGTGCATGTTCTCCTTCGTTAGCATGCTAATTTATTCTGACTCATCGCGAAACTGCTGCAGGCGGGGCTGGCGCACACCTCAATGCCACAGCAAGACCCGGGGGCCCGTGATTCCCAGCTGGAACAGGAGCCCTCCCTGGGGGCTGTCACCAACACCGGGTATATAGAGAACAGTTGGGGACAAGGCCTCAGTGGCAGCCTGAGCAGGCTGTAATTTCCCCTCCGGTGGCCCTGACATTCTGCGACAGGATCGGGAGGGCAAGGCTGGAGACACAGGCTCTGCGAACGTTCACGCCAGAAAGTTCCAGATAGCGCACAAACGTAAGTTCAAACATAACGGAGGCATCTGAAACAAAGACCCGAAGCAGAGTCGGGAACCTGACATCTCTCGTCCGTCAGCGCGGGCGAGAGTCGGGCGGGGCAGAACCTCCAGTGTGGGCCCAGGCCCCGGGGTGACACCTTTGTCCTCTGGTCCCAGGGGTCCCACTGGGGCACGCGGGAGTGCCACCACAGACCCCCACTTCCCACTGTGCAGGCCACGGCTCAGCCCAGAGACATTTCCTGGTCACCAGGATTGGCCCAGACTCTGCAAGGGGCACCCGGGGACGCGGTGTGACCTCTCAGAGCAGCCCTGCAGCTGTGAAGTCCGGGCAAACACCTGGCCTCGAGCAGGACAGCCCTCGGCCCGGGAACCAGGCCCCCAGCAGTCAGCTGACCCGGGACAAGCCTTCCCTGCCTTGCCCCCACCGCACCCTGGGCACTGCTGGGATTGTCCCCAGGGCTGGCTTGTCCCCTCACCCCATCCCAGGGTCAGCTTCTGGGACACCCAGCCTACTGTCCCGTCCTACTGGGCAAAACTCACCGACATGGCCACCCTGACCGCTTGGGCCTGGAAAACAGGTATCCATTCGATCCTGGCCCAGGTTCCCAGGTAAAACCCCAGGTCCCCCACGGCTGGCTTCCTGCCCAGACCTCCCCAGGTCCCCTCCCACCGAGGGCTGCTGGCTGCCCTCCTCGACCTTGGGGCTCCCTGCCCCTCAGCCCTCCGCGGCAAGGAGTTCCCGGCCCCCTGGGAGACAGAGTGACAAAGTTGCCAGGGCACGGTGAGCAGACTTCTGGAATCCCCCAGGGCTCCATCGCATTGTCTACAGCTTCCTGGCAGTGGGAAGGGCCCCTTCCGTGAGGGGGAGGGAGTCTGAGCCGGGCGCTGGGGGCCCCCCCAGCGGGGCCGCCCTCGGTGCTGGCGAGGACTCTGGAAGGTGAGCACGGCGCAGGTCCTGAGACCCTCCCCCCCAACTCCTGGGAACGTGATGCAGGCAGAGGGCCGTGTGCGGGAGGCCCCAGGGACCAGGATGCCCGGGGCGGGCGGAGGCCAGAGCCCGTTGGCGTCCTGGGTACTTGGCGACCCTTGAGGCCCGGCCCCGCCTGCACTTCCTGCTGGGAACAAGCATGTCCAATCAGGCCACGCTGCAGGGCGGCCGCTCGCTCGGGTCTGTCGCCAGCCACTGGCATCCCTCGGGAGAACCCCCACCGCCCGGGGCCGTAGGAGCGGCCTGCCCTCGGCTCCAGGAAAAAAGGAGACGGACGGACGAGCAGGAGGCTGTGCTGTACCCTGTTCTGTCCACGGCACCCACACAGAACAGCGTCCCTCCTCCGGAAAACAGGCGTCGTAGGCGGAGGGAGCGTGACCATCCACCCCCGCTGGCCGGGGACAGTCCCGGGCGCGTCTGGGGCCCTTAGTAGTTGTTGGAAGCACCGCTGTCCCCCGCTGTCCTGCCTGCACAGGACACCGTCTCCCAGCTCCCGGCGAGCAGCCGAAGGCTTAGTGTGGGAGGAAGGCGGGGGAGGCGGGAAGCAGCCTGGCTGGGGTGGCAGACTGGGCGGGACCCCCGTGCAAGGTGGTTTCCGAAGCGCAGAGGCTTGGACCTCGGGGCCCCGGGAGGGAGCCACGGAAGGGGCAACACGTGACATAATCAGCAAGGTCTTCCGGTGGGACCCACCAGCCAGCCACGGGGATACCTCCTCCTTGCAGGGGTGGGGGAGGGGGCTGTCACGTCGTGGGGTGACCTGTCCTCACCCCAGCTGCTGCACCCCCAACTCTCTGGCAGGAATCCGCGTTACTGCTCGGTTAACGCACGTTAAGCGGAGCACAGGCGCTAGACGATGAGCCACGGCCACCGACCGGCCACAGAGGAAGTGAAGGAGGGACGTCCGCACTCACCGGTGCCGGGGGAAGTGCCAGGACACGGGGAGACCGTTGACCACAAGGCTTCCGGGAGTCAGGTCGGGGCTCTGTGGCTGCCACCCAGACGCTGTGCCGGCGGGAGGGGCTCGCACACACGGCCCCCAGGCCGCACGGCCGAAGCCCGAAGTTCCGCCCCCTTCCTGGAGGGATTTGGGGACAGAGGCACGACCCCCGGGTCTTTGCCCCGGGAGCGCACTCACCGGGGGCGCAGCTGGTCACCCGCAGGTGGACGTGGGCATCGAAGCCCCCGGTCCTCGGGCGGGAGACAGCCCGGCACCTGCCGCCCCGCGTGCAGGCAGATGGGGGCAGGGCTTCCTCCCTGCGCTTGTCTCAGGCACGTGCCACAGGCTGGCCCACAGAAGTCCGGATTGTTCCACGGTGACCCGGGCCACGTGCGGACTTCCCCGTGCGGCCCGTGGTGCCTGCCAGAGGGTGGGAGATGGGCCCCATTAGGAGGCTGACCTCCCCGCGGGGCTGTGTGTCCGGGGGTCTGGTGGCCTGGGACTTGTCAGGACATCCCTCCTTGTCCCCCAGCTGCTAAGAGAGACGTGGCAGGCTCAGGGGCCTTTGTGGGCGCGGAGGAAAGGATGCACGGAGGAGTGCCCCCAGCTCCACGCGGCGCAAAAGCGGACCCCACGGATGGTCTCCGGTGACCAAGGGCGTCCCCGGAGCCGGATAGGTGGGGCCGATGGGAATTCGGTGCAGGCCACTGCCGGGGCCCCTGTGGGCCGTGGGCGCCTGACGGTGGGACACCGTTTGCCGAGGTGGCCCAGCTGCCCGGGGTGGAGGGCGCTGTCCCGGCCACCGTGCCATCGGCCCGGCTGCGCCCACTCTGCTCCATCACCAAGCAGGTGTACCGTGTGCCCTTCAGGAACCCGCTGCCGCCCCTGGGGCCTCCTCCACGGCCAGCGGGGGAGGGGGTCCAGCCGGAAGGGGCCCAGTTCACAGATGGCCCTATGTGGTCTCAGGCTGTGCCAGAGTCAGCGAGGGTCTCCACCTGTTGCCTGCTCCCCAGAGCCCCACGGGGCCTGTTACCCGTCCACGGACCCAGCGCCCTGTCTCGGGTCTGCTCCCGCCATGGCCCGCACGGCCCCCAGGGTCTGCGGGCCCCTAAAAGCCTCCAGCAACACCACACGAGATCCTCGAAAGCCCATTTAAAGCTCATGGTAATTACTTCCAGGGGGTTTATAGCCCCAGAGAGTCTCGTAGCCACGCCCCGCCGTCCAGGAAGGCGATATTTCACCATCAAGGACGCGACCCTGGGTATTTACAGACGGTAATGAGACTGTCCACTGCTCGATGTTGCCATAAATAAGCAGGAAAGTGCTGAGTTTCACGCAATTCTCCCTGATTGCCTGGAAGGCGTCATTATTTTAATAAAAAAACTAATCAGCAGCCTCCCCAGATCTCGGGCTCGGTGTTAATTACAGAGGGGCTGGCGGGCGGGACCAGCGCCTCGATGTCACGGGGGTGGGGGCTCTCTCGTGTTGAAAGGAGGGAATTCAAAGAAAGAGGAAGAGTGTGCTCGCCTTCAAAGTAGCGGTGACGATGCAGGATGTCCTTGTGAGCCCCGGCACGGACACCATTACCCCCACAGGGGGTTCAAGGCAGCCACACGCCTTTCTCCACGCCACGGTCCCCCGGGGTAGCCGGAGAGGGCCCCGCGGAGCCGTGTGGCCAATTCCACGGGAGCAAAGTGCCCGGCTGGGCTCCTCAGAAAGTGCAGGGAGGCGGGGAGACTTGGTTGTCAGGCTTCCTTCCCTTTTTCACTCCCCTCTGTGCTCTGCCCTGCTCTTCCCCCTGCTGGGAGCACAGGTGCGATGCTGGAGGTGCAGCAGCCCTCTTGTGACCATGAGGCTGTAAGCAGGACAAAAGCTGCATCGGGGACCGCTGAACAGAAAGACGGAAGGTATCTGTGAGCTGGGTTTGGAGGCCGCCTGCTCTGCTCCATGCTTCTCGTGCCACAAGAGACATAAAGCCCATTTCATGAAACCGTTGTAAGTTGGGTTTTATTTAATCCCTAAGCGGTGTGTCCAAGAATAATTGTTACTAAAAAAAAAAAAAAACCCAAAAAGAAACAAACAAACAAACAAAAAACGGGGTATCTGGGTGGCTCTGTCAGTTAAGTGTCCGACTTCAGCTCAGGTCATGATCTCACGGTCCGTGGGTGGGTTCAAGCCCCACACTGGAATCTGTACTGATCGCTCAGAGTCTGGAGCCTGCTTCAGATTCTGTCTCTCTCTCTCTCAAAAATAAACACTTAAGAAAATAATAAGGCCACTGGAGAAGTTTTAAGTGGACTCATTTGTAACTGCACCGCTCCAGGTACCTGGACCCCACGTCTTCCTGGGCACACGGAGGTCGGGGGCGGGGCTGGCTGTCTGACGTGGCTGGGCCGGTGACGTCGGGCAAAAGTGATGTGTCACTTCTGGGAGGCACTCTCTTGTCCTGTTTCGACAAACGTGAGAACGTGTGCTGCGCAGAAGTCCCCCCTGAGCCCTGCTGGGAGGGCAGCCGGCCCGGGACCCTCTCGGGCTGTGCGAGGGTGAGGGCTCAGCTTTCCGAGTCCCTGGGGCTCGGGTTCCGCTTGTCAGCCTCTCCCGACTAACACAAGCAGAGGCCCCGTGTCAGAGAAGGTCGCGGGGAAAGGTAGGGGCTCTTCCTCCTGAGAAGTGAAGCCAGAAGAAAGTTCTCTGTTGAGCAGAGGCCGAGGCTTTCACGGCAGCTCTGCCCTGAGTTTCAGAAGGAACAGAGAATTGCACCCTCTGATTCCCGTCACTAATTTGTCCCAGTGCAAGTATTTGGTGGCAGGGCTCGCCCCGTGGCCCGCCGCTGGCCCTCACCACAGGCCTGTGTCCCGCTGTCCCCGGAGGCATCTTCCCCCGCCCCCCCCCCACCCCCGCCAGGCACCACCGCGGCTCCTGGACAGGAGCCCGCAGGGGCCAGGGCGTCCAGGCTCTTCCCGATATCTGGGCCGTCCCTGCCTGCATCTTCGTCAACCCCAGGAATCTCCACACGTCCCTGCGTCGGGGTCACACTGCATGTTAACGGGGTCCCCAGATCCGGCCACCGATGAGAGACCGACCGAGAAGGGCGGGGGAGAGGGATGGCCTCACAGGCGCCTTGAGCCCTGTCCTTTCCCGGGGGTCCCGGGGCTCCAGAGGAGGCCCCAGCCCCCCCCCCCCACCCCGCCCAATTTGCAGACCCTTTACGTCTTTTCCAGTTAGCGGGCCCCCCACTGACAGCCAGGGCCAGGCCGCAGCCACACGGAGCCTTCGAGGGGTCGGCTGATGGAACTGGTGGCAGAAAATCTACTTGTAATAAAACTGTTCATAAAAGTGAAATGTCATTCAAAGACTCCGTGTCCACGGGGAAACAGTTTTTACGTCCCCGTGTGTCTCAGAGAGCAGACATCTCTCCGCTCACCGTCCGCCGGGGACCAGCATGGGGTGTGGGGCCCAGGGTCTTTGCAGGGACCCTGCCTGGTGGGGGGTCTCTGGGAAGCGGCTGTTTAGACAGAAGGCCCAATGCCTCTGCTCCCCTGCCCTCCCCCAACGGCAGCAATGGGCCCCAGCGGGATGGGACCCAAACAGCGGGCCAGGGGCGGGCAGGGGACAGCGGGGCTAATCTCTCGACGACTCTGGACTCGGCGGGTCTGATGGCACCGGGTAGGCAGGGAGGCCCCTGGCCGCGGGTGAGGTGGCCCTGACACAGCACAGAGGGACACCCATGTGGCTGCGCTGGTGGCACCCGAGGCTGGAGATGTCACGAGTCTTCCTAACTCACGTGGCCGGGACGCTGAGTGGCTTCCCGTGCGGCCCAGGTGTCCTCACGGCGTGGAAGCCGGACTCCGAGGCGGAAGGTGACCTTGGGGCCGAGATGTCCCACAGCGTCACTTCCCCCGTGTTCTGTTCACCTGCCCAGACCCACCAGGACCCACGGAGACTGGCCCCATTCAGGGAGGGAAAGGAGGCTTCCGGGTGGGCGAGGGGAGCACATTCGCGGGCTTGGGGGAGCCAGAGACACCCCCCCCAGCTGTGTCTCTATCTCCCTGTCTCTCTGCATGTGTCTCTGCCTGCGTCTCTTTCTCTGTCTCTGTCTCTCTGCCTCTCTCTGTCTGTCTCTGTCTCTCTCTCAGTCTCTGTCCCTCTGACTCTCTCTCGGTCTTTCTCTCTGCCTTTCTCTGCCTCTGTCTGTCTCTGTCTCTGTCTCTGTCTCTGTCTCTGTCTCGGTCTTTCTCTCTGCCTCTCTCTGCCTCTGTCTGTCTGTCTCTGTCTCTGTCTCTGTCCCTCTGACTCTCTCTCATTCTTTCTCTCTGCCTCTCTCTGCCTCTGTCTGTCTGTCTCTGTCTCTCTCTCAGTCTCTGTCCCTCTGACTCTCTCTCAGTCTTTCTCTCTGCCTCTCTCTGCCTCTGTCTGTCTCTGTCTCTGTCTCTGTCTCTGTCTCTCTCTCGGTCTTTCTCTCTGCCTCTCTCTGCCTCTGTCTGTCTGTCTCTGTCTCTGTCTCTGTCTCGGTCTTTCTCTCTGCCTCTCTCTGCCTCTGTCTGTCTCTGTCTCTCTCTCTCTCTCAGTCTCTGTCCCTCTGACTCTCTCTGTCTCTCTCTATCTCTCTCTCATCTCTCGCCACCCCACACCCCCCTCCCCCCCGGGAAGAGCCAGCTGTCACAGCCGTCACATCACAGGCAGTCCTGGGGAGAAGCCCACATGACAAGGAACCCGTGTCCCCGGCCAACAGCCACGGGGAACGTGAGGCCACCTTCCGAAAGGCCCTCAGTGGGGGGCTGGCAGCCGCGACTCGGGGGGCCAGGGCGCTGCGCCGGACGCTCACGCAGACCCCCCAACTCAGCCCCGGCGGCCCCCACGGCCCCCGCCACGTCGCCCCTGCAGGCCACGCCACGGACTCCAGGCCAGGGCCAGAGGAGGCCCCCGCAGCATCCCTGCACGGCTCCGGCAGCCCAGCCACCGGGGCGTCTCCTGTCCCTCACACCACAGGCCAGGCGGGACCCCTTCCCACCCCCCCACCCCCACCCCCCGGAAACAGCGCCGAGGGTGCTCCGCCAGGCCCGCCAGCGCGGACCCGGTGTCCCGCTGCGGCTCAGAGATGGCGTGGAGACACCCGCTCTGCACCGCCCGTGGGGACCGAGCATCAGGCCCGCCCACCCGGGAAGTCTGCTCCCCCTGGCCCCGCCCACAGCGCCCCTACAAGCCCCCCCCACCACAGACGCCCAAACCACGTGGGGGCGCCCGCGTGTGCTGCCCTGAGCCTTGACCCGCAAGCCCGCGTGCGCTGGGTCCCCACTGCCCTGCTCTCTCCTCAAAGGGGAAACGTCTGCAGAGATAGACGCCACAGGCGGGCCACCAGCCCCAGCACGGGCATCCGTGGGCCGGTGGGCCGGCCCGAGACCCGCGGGAACCCCGAGCCCCCTGCACCAGGCCTGCCAGGCCGTCCCGGGCACACGGCCGGGGCCGGCCCCGGGCAGAAGAACCCGATTCCTGCCCGCCCCAGCCCCAGGCCTCACCTGGCGGTGTTCGAGCCCCGCCCGACGGCCCCGACCGTCTGCTCTCCAATATGCTCTCCTTCCCGGCTAATCCAGCTGGAGACTTTCAACCTCGTTGTCATTTACAAGGCAGCTGGAGCACAGGATATTTTTAATAAAAATTAGGTACAAGCAGATACAGGGGATTAATAGTTGTATTATGATTTTATAGTTCTCCATATACAGCGGCAAGGCAAAGACAATCAGAGAGCAGAGCCATTTCAGGCAGATAAAATGGGGCATTTATTTTTAATGGAAAGAGAATTTCAGGACTCACCCAGCCGTGGAGAGAGCTGCTGATGGCCCTCACCGGGTGAAACAAAGAGGAGGCTGGGGGTGTGGCGGCCTCTCCGGAGACGCCCCCTCCGGGTAGGGGGAGAGCCCCCCGCTTTGCGGAGCACAGGAGGGAGTCGCCAGGTGGGACTCTTCAGCCCCAAATCGGAGGGATCAGAGGGAATGGAGCCCTGCAGGCTAAGCCTCTCTCAGCCTCAGCGTCCCCATCGGCCCAGCAAGGACCAGGTGAGCTCTTCGGAAAAGTGGGTGCCCCTCAGAGCCCAAGGGAGGTTGACATCGAAGCTGCCACCCACAATCACCTCTGCTCTTTGCTGGGGGAGCCAGCACATATTGGGCACCTACTGTTCTCCCCAAACTCACAGCCGGGCCTTAAATTCACCCCACCCTGCTGGCCGCCTGGGCCTGCCTCAGCCAGGGGTCTGGCCCCAGCTCAGGCCTGGGGACAGCTTTCCCCCGAGCTCCCCCAGCAGAAGCCACGTCTCTCCAGGAACCACCAGGCGGCTTCAAAGCTCAGAGCTCGGGTTGGAAGGGATCCAGCGGGAGCCCACGGCAGCCAGGAGGCCCCACGGCAGCACGGGAGGCAGCAGCTGGCCCGGTGGGGGGCAGCAAGGGGGAGGAGCTTTGCAGACCCAGGGCTAGAAGGGGGGACAAGAGTGCCTGTCACCACCTTCCCACCTGGTCCGTCCCGAAGCCCGAGGGGAGCAGCCCTCACAGGAAGAGATTGTCTGGATGGGGACCGGCCTTCCCCGGCCACAGGGCTGCTGACCGCTGGCCACCTCTACCCAACCCCTGGCCTTCCGCAGAGCTCCACTGCCCACCCAGGGCCTCCCTTCAAGCCCACGAGGTGAGCGACGGGCAGAGCTCACGGGACACCCAGGCCAAGCTGGTCCCCACCGTCCCATAGCCACCGCCTGATGGGACGCGGGACGGCCTCCAAAGACGGGCTGGGGGCCAGCTGGGTGGCACCCCTCCGGGATGCGCTGTGGTCCGGGAATCCGGGGCTGGGAAGGACCAGGGCCCCTCCGTGCTTACCCCGACTCACCCTGAGGACCCTCACCGTCTGGTCCTGAAACCAGTCGACCGACTGACCTCAGAGCCCGCAAGGACGTGCCCGCGGCAGCCGAGCACCCCGGGGCCCCCCAGGCAGCCCTCCCCGCCCCCCCCCCCCCCCCCGCCAGCCCAAAGGGTACCCGGCCGGTCTTAGAACCCGCCTCCCAGGACGCAGATGAAACTGAGCCCACAAAGCTCAGATCACAACAACTGACTCAGCTGGGAGCGGGGCCCCCAACACTCGGAACGGCCAGGGCGCACGGGGCGGAGGGCGTCGGTGGGGGGGCCCGTGGAGGGAGGAAGCCTCCATCCATCCATCCAGGAGAACAGAGGAAACTTCGCACGGGCGCCAGCAGAGGCCCCCCGACGCCGGGGCCCTCCGGAATGGGGAGGCGGGTGTGGAGCGCCCACTTTCTAAATCACACAAATTAATTTAGAAATCAGAGCGGCTCCCGCAGCTCGACTACAGATTTCAAAACAGCTTAACAAATTACCAGACCCCCTTTAAGAAGACAAATTATGCCGCTCCTCCGCCTGCCTGGTTAATTATGCATGCACTTTTGTGAGGCCTCGTTAAATATTCACCAGCCACCGGTCTGCACTTATGACTCACAGCCTCATTTCTGTGCGGGGCCCGGGCACTTGTGCCCCACTAGCCCTGGGACCCCAGGCCCCACGGAGGCCCCCACTCCCTGACCGCGAGGCCTGTGGGTAACCGCGTCCAGCGAGAGGCGCCGGCCCTTGCCAGGCCCCCCACTCCTCCCCACGCTCAGCGTCTGTGTCGCCCCAGAGGAGACAGGGCCTCCTGCCTGCAGTGCTGTCTTCCTCACCCTGAGTACTCAGGGGAGGCCCCAGAGCACGTCCCCACCATCCAGTGACGCCTTCCCTGGTGATGGCCGTGGCCCCTGCCTCCACGGGCAGCTGGAGCCCCTGCGCCGGCCTCGCTCGAGAACCTTTGAATCGCAGGCCCTCAGAGCCAGAGGCGCCCCCAGCTGCCACCAAAACGGCCTGCCCTGGACAGACCGGAAAGAGGAGGCCCCCCCAGGACAGCCCGTCCCAGCCGCGCCCCACCCTCCCTGCCCCACGGGCTCCCGTGACTCAGATGGGGTGAGACCGTCCCCCAGGCGTCCCTCACAGGTGTCCCGCCTGGTCAAGTCCACATCAACAGGACGGCGGCCCTCGTCCACTGGCACCCACTCGGGACTGGGGGGCACAACGTGACCTGCTCTTGGCCTCGAGTACCCGCGGGCCCCACGCTCACAGAGGGAAGGCCGGCCCTGCTGTGCACACACCCACACACGCCCGCGTGCACACACCCATGCGCACGGGCACGCACGGGTCCACCTGCTGCTCCTACACGCAGAAGCCGCAGAAGCCACTGACAGAAGCGCCGTCTTGTGGCTCCCGTGTGGGGCCCAGGTGGGGAGCCACGGGCCAGCGGGGGTCATCTGCTCACGTCCAGAGGAGCTGAGGCCAAGAGAGGGAGGGGGACTCGTTCAGGGACTCCCAGCGAGCTGGCGGCCAGCCTGCACCAGGCTCCCCTGAGGGCTGGACCAAGCAGATCACGCAGGGGCAGGGGCCCCAGCAGGTTTCCTGTACCTGCCACACGGGGGCGCCAGCAGGGCCCGTGTCCCCGCCACACACGGGGGGGGGGGGGGGGGGGGCCCACAGCCCGGCCTCAGGGTGGTTGGGCCCAGGCCTGTCTTCCCTCCCTCTGCTGCCACCCTGCCCCCAGCCCTCCCGGGGCACCTGCGCCTGAGCTGGGGACAAGCCACGCCCCCTGGGGCCCGCCCACCCGCGCCTCCACCCCAGGGCACCTCCGGGAGGCCGGAGCACCCGCAGTCAGATCGGACAGCCTTGGCTTTCTCTGCAAGGAAAAGACACGGTAATTCTCTCCGGAGGGAGGCGCGGGCCTGGCGTGGGGGTGCCGGAGAGCCGCCGCGCGCCTTTGCGCTCACTTTGGAAACTGTCAGTTCAGCAGTCTGGCTAACTACCTGCTCGGCGGTGGCCTTAAAACTGTCCACGCTCATAAATCACCCCAGGATTTAAATAAGCGCTGGTGGCAGGTAATTTTTCAGAACTCCCCCACACTCACGCCCAGGACCGCGGGTGGAGTGGACAGAAAACGAATTAAGACAGGGCTGAGAGCGGAGGCGCGCGTGAAGGAAGCCGGGTGCCTTGTGTGCACAGCAGGGGGGCCTTGGGAGACCGAGGAGGCCGTCCCTCCACGCTCTTCCCTGCCGAGCACCCCCCCCCCCCACACACACACACACACATCGGAGAGGCCACCAGCTCGCAGCCTGCCCACAAAGAGCTCTTCACGCGGGTCTGCCCCGATGGTGTGGCACCCTCCTCCCTCTGGGTTGTCTGGCTGATGGCAGGAAGCCTTTACTTAAGGCAAGGAAGTGCCGAGGGGATCAGGCGCTGAGCAGGGCACCTCCTCTGCCCCCGCACAAGCCGCAGGGCATTGGTCCCAAGACAGTAGCCAAGACTGGGAAGCGAGAGAATCAAATGTCTCCTTGGGACATTTTCCAAGACCATTCCCCCCCCAAAGCAGAAGGAGTGTGGCCCTCCATGTCTGCCCCGCTGCTCTGACGCTCACTCATTCATTCAACAGACTCTCAGACCCCTGCCTGAGGCCAGAGTCTACACTCTGTGATCTGAAGTCAGGACTCCGTGTAAGCTGGGTGTGGGCTGGGATGTGGGCTCGTGTGAGCCTAGGACCAGGGCTCAGTGTGGGCTGGGACCAGGGCTCAGTGTGTGCTGGGACCAGGGGTCAGTGTGGGCTGGGACCAGGGCTCAGTGTGTGCTGGGACCAGGGCTGAGTGTGTGCTGGGACCAGGGCTCAGTGTGTGCTGGGACCAGGGCTCAGTGTGTGCTGGGACCAGGGGTCAGTGTGGGCTGGGATCAGGGGTCAGTGTGTGCTGGGACCAGGGCTCGGTGTGTGCTGGGACCAGGGGTCAGTGTGGGCTGGGATCAGGGGTCAGTGTGTGCTGGGACCAGGGCTCAGTGTGTGCTGGGACCAGGGCTCGGTGTGTGCTGGGACCAGGGCTCGGTGTGTGCTGGGACCAGGGGTCAGTGTGTGCTGGGACCAGGGGTCAGTGTGTGCTGGGATCACGGGTCAGTGTGTGCTGGGACCAGGGCTCGGTGTGTGCTGGGACCAGGGCTCGGTGTGTGCTGGGACCAGGGCTCAGTGTGGCCTGGGACCAGGGCTCGGTGTGTGCTGGGACCAGGGCTCGGTGTGTGCTGGGACCAGGGGTCAGTGTGGGCTGGGACCAGGGGTCAGTGTGGGCTGGGACCAGGGCTCAGTGTGGGCTGGGATCAGGGGTCAGTATGGGCTGGGACCAGGGCTCAGTGTATGCTGGGATCAGGGCTTGGTGTGGGGCTCAGTCAAAAGTCTGTGGCACAGGCTCAGAGCGGGGGTCTGACATGCTTCGGTATCACAGCTGGTGACAGGAGTACTGGCGGACCCCTCTGTGCTGCTGTCCCCCACCTGAGGACAGTGGAGCCTGGTGGAACCTGCCATCTGACCACCACGGGTCATCCCTTCCCCCTCTCGGCCCCAAGGGTTTGCAGACCCCGAGGAAGGCAAAAGCCGCCCACCTCCCTGTATCCTGTGTCTGGAGTGTGGGTCCTTCTGAGCTCCCGGGACACTGGCTGATGGAAGGGCCGGCAAGAGCTCACTGACCACACGGGAGGATTCTGGTGGACACCAAGGCTGTGGCCACCACCGGAGGTCACTCCTCCAGGAAGGGCCCCTCCCCGTTGCCCAGATGGAGAAGGCCCCCTGCCGGGTCCAGGCTGCCCCGGAGTGGGGAAGAGATTGGGGGTCCTCCTGACTCCCCAGCCTGGAGCTTTTTCCCAGGGCGGCCTCGAGGCACCTGTCCCAGCAGGAGCGCCCCATGCTTCCCATCTGCTGCCGGGCACTCTTGGGAGGGTGGTCCGTGACCCTATGACGCAGCACCCACGCTGCCCCTCCGGGGCGAGACCATGAGAAGGGCGCCGGGCCCTTACCCAAGATGCATCTGGCTCCCAGCATGGCAAAGAAAGATGGGGGCAGTGCAACCCTGAGGCCGGGCCCCGTGGGGACACACCACGTGCGGCCCCCACTGGACACCAGGACCGACGGCCGGGCCCCTGGAGCCTGGGACCCACTCCCCTTGCCCGTGGGCCCCCCATAGAGCCCCTGCCTGCACCCCGTTCCCTCCAGGCCCAGCCAGGTGACTCTGGTCACACATGGGCAGGAGGGCCAGCCGAGGATGGGGTGCCCTGAGGAGGGCTGTGATTCCCCGGGGGTTCCCGAGACCCCGAGAACACTGCCTGCCGTTGCCCGTGAAACCACTGGGGCCTGCCTTCGGGAAGTGCGCTGCCCTCACGGGCTCCCCCTGGGACTCGAGGCTGCTGGCCCTTCGTGACACTGAAGGGCCCCTGTGGCAGCAGCCCTGCGCTGCCAGTCCCTGCGTCCCTCCAGCAGCCTAGGACACGGCTGCCTCCTGGCCGGTCCTCCAACGCCACCTGGTGGCCCGTCTGCCCGCGTCAGGGGCCTCCTCCAGCCTCTCCTGGGTGACCCGGGACGACCGGCTGGGGCCTCACCTGGCCGGACGTCCCGAGCAGAGGTCGGTGTCCAGGGGTGTCCGGCCCCCCCCCCCCCGTCCCGGCTGGGGCGGCGGATCCAGGTCTGAGCGTTTTGCTGGAGCGGCACCCTTGGTCTTGAAAAGGGGTTTTGCTCATCAGAAAGAACTCCATCCCCTGAGGGGAAAGGCAATAAAAAGCAAATAAATGCAAGAAATTAGAGCTGGCCCAGGCCGAGAGGGGCCCGTCCTGATTGCTAATCAAATTCCCATTCCTGAAGATCTTTAAAACCCTTCCTGTGCCGAGTTATTGTCTCCAAAGAGCTGTTATGACTCGTATAAAAAAAACTTATAAAAAATTCTAATCAACACTGGGTCTTAAACCGCAGCGCCCCGCACCCAGCACGGCAGCGTCAGCGAGGATGTTTATGAGGCATTTCACGCCTCCGGCTGCCCCCTCAGCCTCGCAGCTTCAGTCGCCCATCAAAGTGATAAAGAAGGTGTTTTGTGACTCAAAAGTTATTTATTAACACCCAGTGTTTTCCACACGAGTCTCTCGGGCAGTGAGGGCAGGCCTCCCTGACAGGCTGGAGAGCTGTCACCAGGCGGCCCCGCTCCCCCGTCACTCCCTGCTGCCCCAGGCCACCTGGAAAGGCGGTGACACAGCCTGAGCAGCACAGCAGGACGGGGTGTCTGAGGCCGCCGGGCGCCGGCTCCTGCAGGCGCCGTCCGAAGAGCCTTCGCACCCGTCGCACACCCGGACACAGCCGTGAGCCCTCGGGCCCCCCACAGGCGAGCCGGCGGGGAGCTCAGAGCGGGACCCAGCGCCCCGCGGGACCTTGCCTGCTCACCCCATCTCAGTCCTCGGTTTCCTCGTGTGCTGACTCTCAGCACAGACCCGGCAGCCTGCTCCCCTGAACACAGGCCTGGGGCCACCCACCCCCACAGGGCCCCTTGTGGCTGGGGCCGGGCTCTCGTCCCCGCTGCTTCCTGACCCTCCCGCCAGGTGCCAGAGGGCCCGGGGTGATGGAGGGCCCTCGCTGGGGGACACAGCCGGCAGCAGTCCACCCCCGTGGCAGCCATCGGCAGCCTGAGGGGACCGGCCGGGGGCCAAGGGAGCGGTGTCCCCGCTGCCCTCTGCGGCTCCCTCCCTCCGCAGCCCTGCCCCCGCTGTGGGTCCACTCTGGCCCGCACAGGCTTGCAGGGTCCCCAACCCGGGCGGTATGGAGGCTGTGGGAAGACCCCACCCTGGCCCGGACCGCAGAAGAAGGCCCGGGGGCCTGCACACAGGGCCAGGCCAGGCCGTGCCCCCTGTGCGGGGAGGACCGCCTTGTTGGGGCCTCTGGACCGTCAGCAGATCCTCATCTCAGCGTCTGAAGGGCCCCTCCTCCCTCAGCGGGGCCTGCAGGGGGCCTTCCCAAGGAGCCTTCTTGCCCCCATCCATGAGTGCCCCCTGAGGAGGGGGCCAGATGGGGGGGAGGCTGTGCACGCAGATGTACAGGGACGGCCAGCAGGTGGGCACTGCCCCGTGGCCCCGAGGCTCCAGAAACTCCCAGTAGAGAACCCACGTTGTGTCCCTCTGGATCACCCGGGAACCGCCATAACGTGAACCCCTGGACCGTGACGGAAGGGAAGTCTGTGTAACACCGCTGTCTCTGGGGCCTTGCCCATCTCCCCAGGGCCCAGAGAGGCCAGTCTGCTATCCAAGGACCAGCCGGAGCCGGGCGTCCCGCAGTTCAGGCCGCTTCCCAAGCCAGAGGCCGACCTGGGGTGATCCCGTGTGCCCCTTCCTTGCTTCCCCCGTGCCCACTGGAAAGCCTGCGTCTGGGATGGGGGGGTCCCTCAGAACATGGGGCTCCGGGCTTGAGGCCCGTGATCTTCCCAGGGAGGCATGGAGTGAATTACTTTGCCCCGCGGGCCCCTGTTTCTTCCTCTCCAGCGGCGAGCAGACGGGCTCCCACACAGAGGCATTTGCTCCTAAAAGCTTCCAGCGGCCCCCAGATGCCCAGGTCCCCCTCAGAGCCAGGGCTGGTGGGCTGGGGGTACGGACAGGCAGAGGGGCCTCGCCCACCTGGAGCCCCCCACCAAGCAAGACTTGTCAAGAAGGAAGCTCAGAATCCCTGCCCCCATGGAGGCAGCTCTGGGCAGGTGCTGGGGCTGTGCGGGGGGTGGGGTGGGGGGGCAGGTGCTGGGCCTGGAGGGCAGGTGCTGGGGCCAGGGGGACAGGTTCTGGGGCAGGGGGACAGATGCTGGGGAGGGGGGCAGGTGCTGGGGTGGGGTGGGGCAGGTGCTGGGCCGGGGGGGCAGGTGCTGGGGTGGGGCAGGTGCTCGGCCGAGGGCAGGTGCTGGGGCCAGGGGGACAGGTTCTGGGGCAGGGGGACAGATGCTGGGGAGGGGGGCAGGTGCTGGGGTGGGGTGGGGCAGGTGCTGGGCCGAGGGGACAGGTTCTGGGGCAGCGGGACAGATGCTGGGGAGGGGGGCAGGTGCTGGGGCGGGGTGGGGCAGGTGCTGGGGAGAGGGGCAGGTGCTGGGGTGGGGCAGGTGCTAGGCCGAGGGCAGGTGCTGGGGCCAGGGGGATAGGTTCTGGGGCAGGGGGACAGATGCTGGGGAGGGGGGCAGGTGCTGGGGCGGGGTGGGGCAGGTGCTGGGGTGAGGGGGCAGGTGCTGGGGAGGGGGGCAGGTGCTGGGCTGGGGGCAGGTGCTGGGCCGGGGAGCAGGTGCTGGGGTGGGGTGGGGCAGGTGCTGGGCCGGGGGGCAGGTGCTGGGGTGGGGCAGGTGCTAGGCCGAGGGCAGGTGCTGGGGCCAGGGGGATAGGTTCTGGGGCAGGGGGACAGATGCTGGGGAGGGAGGCAGGTGCTGGGGTGGGGTGGGGCAGGTGCTGGGCCGAGGGGACAGGTTCTGGGGCAGCGGGACAGATGCTGGGGAGGGGGGCAGGTGCTGGGGCGGGGAGCAGGTGCTGGGGTGGGGTGGGGCAGGTGCTGGGGAGGGGGGCAGGTGCTGGGGTGGGGCAGGTGCTGGGCTGTGGCAGGTGCTAGGCCGAGGGCAGGTGCTGGGGCCAGGAGAACAGGTTCTGGGGCAGGGGGACAGATGCTGGGGCGGGGGGCAGGTGCTGGGCCGGGAGGCAGGTGCTGGGCCGGGGGCAGATGCTGGGGAGGGGGGCAGGTGCTGGGGTGGGGTGGGGCAGGTGCTGGGCCGGGGGGCAGGTGCTGGGGCCGGGGGGCAGGTGCTGGGCTGTGGCAGGTGCTAGGCCGAGGGCAAGTGCTGGGGCCAGGAGGACAGGTTCTGGGGCAGGGGGACAGATGCTGGGGCGGGGGGCAGGTGCTGGGGAGGGGGGCAGGTGCTGGGCTGGGGTGGGGCAGGTGCTGGTGCTGGGCTGGGGGCGGGTGCTGGGGCGGGGGGGCTAAGTCTCAAGGGAGGAGGTCGGCCGGGGGAGGGGGCGGTGGGGAGCAGCGGGGGGCACCCAGGCCCAGGGCAGGGAGGAGCCCTCTCTGCCCATCTCCCCACGTTGCCTGCCATCCAAATACTGGCACTTTTCCAAGCCCCTCTGGAGGGCGGGTCGTGGGGTGTCAGGGAGGCAACACCCCCCCGGGTGAGGCAGCGGCTGGCAGATACGATCCGATCCGGGAAATCCATCACCCCTCCACCCTCCCCGGGACTCTGCCGAGATCACAAGCCTCGATCCCTTGAATCGGGGGCTGGAACGAGAGCTCTCCCTCAGCTGCAGAAAGCGAACGTAACTCAGCCAGCAGCGTGCAGATGGCTCCCCAGAGGGGCCCTGAGAAGCCAGAGCGCTGACAGGGGCTCTGGACGTCCCGCAGGCCCCTCCCCTAACAGGCACTGGGGGGGAGTCCCCGCCTCGGGGTGTCCCCGGGCCTTCGTCCACCTGGACTTGCCGTCCCATCTACAGAAGGGCAGGCCAGCCGGGTCAGGGCTCGCCCCGCTTCGCCACCCCAGGCGAGGACAGGACCCTGCCCCCCCCCACCACCCGCCCGATGACCCAGCACAGGGGTCGCGGCAGCACCAACATCAGTCACCACAGATGCTCGAGAAACGCAGGCTCATCAGGTCTGCCCGGACCTCCGGACTCACAACCTTCCCGCAGGATCCCACACAAATCGCGCAGGTGCACGCGGCCACGGGACACCTCCTGTGTCCTCAGTCTGGGATCCCCCGCGTGTGAAGTAGGGTGTGCCGGGTCCTGGAAGCTGTGAGGTGGCCCTTCCGTCCCTACAACAGGAGCCCCCCTCCCCAGGCCTCTTGACTACACCCTCTCTTCCCTGCCCCCGGGGCCTTTGCACGGCTGTCCGACCTCCCACCCCAACCCCCACGCCAGCCACCCCCAGTGGGGGCCTCTGCCCGGCGTTAGAAACACGGCCCCGTGGCCCCGGATCACCGCCACGGCCCCTGCCTCCTGTGGGCCCAGTCTGGTGGGGAGGTCCCCTGACTATTGTCTCCGGCCCCCACCTCCGCTCTGGGGACCCTGCCTGGGCCTGCAGAGCAGAGGCACGAAGGTGCTGGGTGGACAGCGGGCAGCAGAGGGCAGGCCGTGCGACCCCACCGACGCCTCCTGCGGGAAAGTGCCTGCGGGTCTCGGCCTCCCCCGACCTGCGTGCCTGCCTCCTCTCGCATCTGGAAACAGTGCGGCTCCTTAAACCGTTATACAGAAAAGGCTGCACAAAAGCTCTATATAAGCTCCAAAAAGGAAAATAAGCCTGTTTTACCACGGAATCAATTCACCACTAATTTTAATGCTCTGAAAAGGTATTTTATCTTAATGACTCCATTATTTGATCGTACGGAGAGCAATAAACTCCCCCCACCCCGTTTCTTTGCCTTGTGTCCCCCCTCCCCCGCCCCCGCCCCCAGAGTGTGCCGGGCTCGGAGCGTTTACGGCCAGCCCTCCTTGCAGGCTGATTTTATAGAAGATGCCACCGTTCCATCCACTATAAAGTCTGGCACTTAATCAGCCTCCCTCAGCCCCGCAGGCTGCCTCGGCCCGGACACGGAGCAGGGCCGCAGCAGGGCCCAGAAGCAGAGCTCGGGACTCAGACGGGGCCCCCTGCCTCCTGCGCCCGAGCAGCCCGTGGCGGTGGGGGGTGGGGGGAATACCGGCGGCCCCCTGACGTCCTTCCCGCCCGGGGACTGAGGCGCCTCCCGCCCGGAGGTCTCTGTTCCGGCCGCACCCCAGCGTGCGGCGTGCACGCGTGTGTGTGGAAGTGTGCACACGGGGGGGGGGGTATGCACGCATACGCGGGCGTGTGCAGGCACGTGCACGCGTGTGCGGATGTGTGCGGACATGCGTGTCGGCGTGTGCACACGTGTGGGGCCTGTGTGAAGGCTTTGTGAGCGCGTGCACGCGTGTGCGGGCGTGGGCACGCGTGTGCGGGCGTGATCCCGGGAGGGAGCCGGCAGTCACGGGAATGACCACCTGCTGGGTGCCATAGGGCCAGGGGGGACGGCCCAGCTGACCAGGCTGCTTCCCGTCCCCTTCGTCCGAGCGCACGGGGCTGGTGCTGGGGGGCTGCAGGATCACAGAGGGTAACTACAGGTCCCCTCACGTGCAGGGCCATCGGGGGAGCCGGGCGTGCTGACCACGGGACCCAGCACGAAGGAGGGGAGGCCCGCCTCTGCTCAGGCCTACGTGGTCCCTGAGCTCATGCTGGGCACCCCAGACCTGTGTGAATGGAGAGAAGCTGGGGGCAGGGGTGAGGGCTGGTGTGCAGAAGGGACGCGCACGGGTCCTGCTGAGCACGGCCCCTTCTGTGAGAGTCCTCGCATACTGGACCTTTGACTTCCCAACCCTCTCTTGGGTCCTCCGTACTCTGGAAGACGGGCAGGGCTGTGCCTCGCCTCCATGGCGTCTCCGCCCCTCCGGCAGTAAATCTAAGTTGGCTCCTCATCTCACAACCTGGACAACGGCACATGGCCACCACCCAGGGGTCCCGGAAACAAACTTCCTCGTCGACTGAGGACGGGAGCCGTGTGCCCTGACTGGGCTCAAGCACGCCTCTTCTGCTCCGCCTGGCTGTGCGCGCACACCCACCCCGCGCCCAGCCACGCTCGGGCAGAACCCAGTGCACACCTGTCCTCCCCCGGTAAGGTGACCGTGCACGAAGGAGGGTGGGAGCTGGCAGGAGCCAGGCTGAAAGAGCACCAGGGCAGGAGAGCGGGAGGGGGGTGTAACCCAGGGGACACCCACGGGTGCGGGCTTGAACATGGCTGCGGGGTGCACCGTGAGGTGGGAACCCCCGGGCGCCCGGTGCACCGGCCAGCACCACGGCCAGCAGCACTCCCTGGGGGCGGCCCGGGCACTTCCACTAAATGGCCATTTTCGGGCCCCCCGTGGCTGTTCCCACGGACCCGACGGCTCTGTGGTGTGAACACGCACCCTGGCCCAGTTCGGTCTGCAAGGCTCGGATCTTCTTGAAGCGATGCCCACATGGCCCGTGGGTGCGTGGACACCAGGCCACCTGAGGAACCTGAGGTCACCGGGATGCCCAGCCTGTGTGTGGCTGCATTCAGAGGCAGGGACACGGCAGTCCTCGCCTTAGCGTGAGGCGAGGGATGCGGAGACCCAGGGAGCGGCCACGGTGGGGGCTTCTGCCGAGGGAGCGGGGATGCTCACTGTCCTCGCCAGGATGGGGAGGCCGGGATTCAGGCGTCTGCTGAGGGTCTCCTGGCTGAGGGCTTCCCGGGAGTGGCGGGCGTAGGGAGAGACCCCGCAAGTGTAACCCCAGCACCGGCCCCGACCCCCTGAAGACCTCACACTTCGGGCCAGACTTGAAATACCTGGGTGCAAGTCTGTGCCTTTCTCTGTCAGCTGCTACCGCTGCCCCTTGGTCCGACCCTGAGCGGGCCCGTCCCCCCCGGCCCTCCCTGGTACTGTGTCCCCAAAGCGCTGTCCCCCGGCACCAGGTCCCCCAGCTCCTGACGGTGATTTCTCAAGGGCTACTTTTAAATTACTTCTTCACTGAAACTTTGCGGCTGGTTTCATCAGGTAGAGGCAGAGAAACCCGAAGCCGGGAAGTTGTCATTGAAATGCAAATGACGGAGCCTGTGGCACATCCAATCAACTCTGTCGCTAATAGGAAATGGAAATGGGGCCACAAGGAGAAAGCAGGACTCCAGCCTCCTTCCGGGCTTCCGGATTCCGCTCTGGCCACTCTGCACACAATCCCCAGGCCACGGCGTCGATAGGTTCCAGCCTGGCTGCCGGAGGGGGGCCCCTCCCCGAGAGCTCAGCCCATGCCTGCCCCCCTCAGCGGCGCCCCCCCCCAGACTCCGAGCCAGGTCTGGCCCCGGCGCTGGGGCAAAGCTCAGGAGCCCAGGAAGCGGCCCTCTGCTCCCATCCCCCGGGGGTGGGTCCGGGGCCTGGGGGGCCACACGGAGGCGGGGAGGCAGGCGCAGCCCCGAAGGGGAGCCCTCTCCCTGTCTCCTATGACCTGCATCAGACCCCAACGGGCCTGTCTGCTCAGTTCTCTCCAGAGCCCCACGCTGTGTGCCTGCCCCACAGACCCAGCCCCCACCTGCTCCAGACCCCTTGTCCCCAGGCTCCCGCGGCCCCTCCCAGGCCCCTGACCAACCATCCCGGCCACTTCCAGGGTCCAGCAGCCCCCTGCCGTCTCTCCCCGTGCAGAGCGGGACACCAGGTCACTGCTTGCAGCCGTGCCCCCTACGATGCTCCCTGTGCCCATCGGGGACCCCTCCGGGACCTAGGCCCATGTTTTCCTCCGTCATCAGCTAATCATCGAGGACCCGCCACCACGATGCCCCCAGCATGAGTTGAGGGAGTGTTGTCGAGGTGACGGAGGCTAACGGGTCTGGGCCACCCATCTGTGTGACCTACGGGCGCCCTCCGGCTCTCGCAGGCCCGCCTGTAACTCCCGGTGTGGTGTCTCCTGGGTGCCACGGCCACCAGGGCGACTTTACAAACAGGGAAGTTCCCCACCCGGGAGGCGTGTGCTGCCCAGGTGCTCCCGTGGAGCCTGCCGGAGACCCCCCCTGGCCACGGACGGCATCCACCGCGGGTACCTCGGCCAAGCCACCCGGCCCGCGTGCGGGCCGGCCGGCCCCGCAGCTGTCGTCCTGGCCCACAGACGCCTTCCCAGGAGACCTCCAGGTCCGTTTGGCTTTTGCGGGGGCCGCAGGGTGAACCGAGCGGGGACAGGGTGGGGACCGCCAGCCCTGCATCCCCTGAGTCTTCGGGGACCTTGCCTGTCCGTAACCACCCTGGGGTCTGGAACGGCTCCCTGCCAGGATGGGCGGTTTTGGAAGCTCCCGCTGGTTTCTTTGGGGTTCATTCCACCCAAATGGCTTTCCCTGCACACGCCAGGGAACCCGTGAGCGGGCAACGCCAGCGGCAGCATGGGGCCCAGGCGCGCGCCAGGAGCTGGGGCTCTAACCTCACGGCGGAACGCACATCCCTGGGCCTGCCATCAGGAGGGCTTGTGCCCGGATGCACTTGTCCCGGCCCCCCTAAGCCTCACTGACCAAGGCAATGTCCGGTGCCCCCGAGATCGAGGCCCACCCGGGCCCTTTATCCGACAGACAGGCTCTCCCTGCCCACCGGCCTGGGGAGGCTCCCGCCTGCACGCGGCGTCACTGGGGAGGGCAGCGCCCAGGGACGAGCGCGCCCGGGCCGGGCAGGTGGTGGGCACCTCAGCCGCTGCGCCCACCCGGCCAGCCCCGCCTGGTGCCGCAGCAGCCCCCGCAGGGGAGGGCTCAGCGGCTCTCCGACGGGCAGTGACTGGCCCCAGGTCACGCAGCCAGGAGAAGGGGGACGGGGGCGCCCCGGCCGTCTGGCCCCAGGGCCAGCTCTTTCGAACGTTCCGCACCAGACGTCCAGGCAGCGATGCAGCATTGGCTGCGAGGGAGGTGCCAGCGGGCCCACTACAAACCTTCACCCTGAGCTGCCTCCTCAGGCTCCCTTGCGGGGCAGTCTCCCCGCAAAGCCCAAGTCCTCGTCAGCCAGGGAGGCCAACCCTGGCTCCTACCCGCCGGGCTCGGCGAAGGTCGACGGGGGCTCAGCTACGGGAGGGCTCAGCGAGGACGCGCAGCGAAGGCGCCCACACACGAGTGACGCGGAAGGCAGATCACGTGTGAAGACATCGGGGCACGTGTCACGGGTGTGAATACTCAGCCCCGGGGCCAGCCAGGGCCACGTGCCTGCAGTGGGTTCTCAGGGTCCCAAGACCGAGGACCAGAAGCCGGCCAGCGGCACTCCCAGGGCAGGAGCCTGGCCCACACCGGATGGCTCTGCGCCGGAAACCCGCGCCCTGGGGCCGTGCGGTGCCCCCACAGAAGCCCGAACACAGCCCCTCGGCAGGCCGGGCCAGTGGCGAGGCCCCCCCACCTCCGCTCGGTGCCCCCGCCTCTGCAGCCAGCCCCGAGACCTTGCCGGAAAGCCAGCTGTGACAGGCAGATTTCCACGGCCCCTATCTCGGTTATGGCTTATGTACCGCCCCCCAGGCAGCTGGCTCGCGGGAGGGACCGGCTTTATAAATAAAATTTATCATTGTAATTATGGCTCCTGGAGAGAGCTGAGGACTTTTACAGCCTCTTGGAGGTCATGAATAATTTAGGAGATGGGAAAAGGGACCGCTTTTGTTAGCGCACAACGGGGCCCAGAGCCTCCCGTTATCACAGCTGTGGAGACAGATGCCTGGGGCCCCACGTCCCGCGGTTCCGACTGGAGCGGACCAGCCGCACGGTGACCCAGGGCCCCGCCAGGCTGGGGTGGGAGCACCACCCAGGCAGCCCGTCCTCCGAACAAGGGCTCCGGCTGGGTGGTAGGGTGGGCACGCGTGGCCCTAACCTCCCGAGCGTCCGTTTCCGTCCGAGAATGACAAGCCGTGGGCTCCACAGGAAGGGGCGCTGACCTTGCACGGGGGCCTGTGACCCCACCAACATCTGCACTGGAAGAGAAGTCTTTCGCCGGCAGCTGTGCGTCAAGAGCGCCCTGGCGGGCACACAGGCCACAGGCTCACCGCTGCCCCCCTCCCTCCCTCGGTGCTGTCCCCACCCCAAGTGTCGTAGTGGAGTCGTGCGGAGTCCTGGAGAGTCCCCAGAGGCACAAATCACCCTTTGCTTTCCTCCAGTAATGGGGGACTCACTACCTCACGGTCAGCTGTTCCTCCCTTGAACAGAAACCCCCCCCCGCCCCACCCCACTGCCTCCCGCGAGGGGCAGCCTGTGCCCGGGGACCCCAGCCTGGTTCTTACCCAGAGCGCACGCCAGCCCCTCCAGTGTGAAGCCTGTACTGCCCCTGCCCCCGCCGCCCCTCCGTTCTTTGCCCCTGAGCCCTCCCACTCTGGCTCTGCTCTCTCCAATCCACGGAAGAGCTCCGGCAAGTTCAGGGGGCTCTTCCCACTCCCCTCCTGGCCCTGCGGTGGCGCTGGGAGCCCTCTGCCTTCTCCCCACTGCCCGGCCCAGCCCCAGGCCCCCCAGGCCCCACACTCCTCTGAGCGCCCAACTTCTCACACTGGGGGCGCCCGGGGCTCACCCTCGGGCTCGTCTCTGTGCCTCCGTCCTGGGTGCCCGGGGTCACTCCTCCAGCCCCGGGGCTTCGGCGCCCGCGCCAAGGCGTCCGGTCGTTCGCTGCAGTTGCCATAACAAAGTGCCCCAAACAGGATAGTCGAGCGGCAGGAAGCAACAGAAATGTATTCACTTACTCCCCGCAGGGGACGCAGCCCCGTGACCAAGGACCCCGTGGGCTGTGCAGGGGTGAGTGGGGCAGTCTTCAGGCCAGTCTCCCACAAGCCCGGCTGGGTGGCCTGCCCACGCTGGACCTGGCCCTGAGGCTGGGCCAAGGTGGGGGACCACACACGGGCCTCGGCTCCCACCTGCCCACCGCAGGGTCCCTCATCCAGCAGGACCTTGGTCCCAGGATGGCCCAGTAGTCGGAGTCAGTGCTGGGCCACAGGCAGGCGCCCGGGCGCTTGACCAAAGACAGAGGCCACCGCGACGCTCCCAGGCCATGCCGAGTCTCTGCGGTGGCTGCATTTCAGAGCCTCTGCAGTCCCCCCGGAACTCCAGGTGGAAACCAGCCCTGCGATGGCTCGTCTTACGCGTCAGCGTGGCTGTGCCGCAGGGGCCCGGGTATTTGGTGGAACGTTACGCCCGGCATTTCTGGTGAGACAGACATCTGACTCGGCGAACTGAGGGAAGCGGAGGCCGCCCAATGTGGGTGGGCCTCGTCCGATCAGTTGGGGCCTGAAGACGAAGGCGGAGGGGGAGAACCCGCCCCCTCTGCCCGTCTTCCAGCTGGGACACGGGTCTCCTCCCGCCTTTGGGCTCAGAGCGGGACCCACGGCTGGCTCTCCTGGGTCTGGTCGTGGGGCTTTGTGGCCAGCACGAGCACGGGAGGACCCGTCCCTAGAGTGACAGCACGCACACGGGGGGACCCGTCCCTGAGAGTGGCAGCACGAGCACGGGGGGACCCGTCCCTAGAGTGACGGCATGAGCAGGGGGGGATCCCGTCCCTGAGAGTGACAGCATGAGCACGGGGGGACAAGCCCTAAGAGTGGCAGCACGAGCACGGGGGGGACACATCCCTAGAGTGACAGCACGAGCACGGGGGGACCCGTCCCTAGAGCGACAGCATGAGCACAGGGGAACCAGTCCCTAGAGTGACAGCACAAGCAGGGGGGACCCATCCCTGAGAGTGACAGCACGAGCACAGGGGGACAAGCCCTGACAGTGAAAGCACAAGCATGGGGGACCTGTCCCTGAGAGTGACAGCATGAGCACGGAGGGACCCGTCCTTCGAGAGACAGCACAAGCAGGGGGGGAACCTGTCCCTGAGAGTGGCGGCACGAGCACAGGGGAACCAGTCCCTAGAGTAACAGCACGAGCACGGGGGGACAGGCCCTGAGAGTGAAAGCACGAGCACGGGGGGGACCTGTCCCTAGAGTGACAGCACAAGCAGGGGGGGACCCATCCCTGAGAGTGACAGCACGAGCATGGAGGGACCCGTCCCTTGAGTGACAGCACGAGCACGGGGGAACCTGTCCCTAGAGTGACAGCACGAGCACAGGGAGACCCATCCCTAGAGTGACAGCACGAGCACGGGGGGACCCATCCCTATAATGAATCTCTTTCCACACGCACATGCTTCTGTTTCTCTGGAGAAGCCCACTGATAAAGACACCTGTTCTCTCCTGGGCCTCACAGCTGTTGGGACCATAAGTACTGGGACATCCCGCCTGCCTGGGAAACGACAGGCAAAGGAGGGCACGGGCCCCGCACGAAGCTTTGCCTGAGTTCCCGACAGAGACGGGAGGTGGGGGTGGTCTCTCCTCGGGCCTCACCCCTTCCGGGCGGCCATATGTGCCAGCAGATCAGGAGCCAGCTGGGGCGAGCTGGGGCGGCGGCGGGGGGGAGGGGGGCGGCACTGAGACCCCGCCCGGCTGCCACCCCTGGGCTGTGTGGCTTTGGGCAAGTTGCCTCCCCTCTCTGAGTGGCACTTCCTCATCTGCTAATGTGGGACGGCTGCCGCTCAGACACAAGGAGCCCCCAGCCCAGAAGGACCCTGGGAAACGCAGGTGCCTTCACCCCTGCTGCCCCCCTCTGACCTGAACACCAGCCCTGCCTGCTGGGCCAATATGGGGCTCAGCCAGTGCACCCCAAACGGCAGCATGGGGTCCATGCTTTGCCTGCTCTTCCTGGGACCCCAGAGCAGGATGCAGGGGCGCAGGGGTGAGAAGCAGGGTGGGCGCCCTCCGCCTCGGGGCCCCACTCTGGGGCAGGGTCAGGCAGGGGCCGGACTCTGTTCACCCCAACCTCCTGCAGCCCCCACGTCACCCCACCCTCCTGCCGTCCCCACCCCCACTCCACCTCCGAGTCCAATCCACGTTCCCAAGGGCTGCCAGGCTGGAACCCACATGTGGGCCAGCAGGGTAGGGCCGGGGCACCGACCCCATATCTTGTCCGTAGGCCTGTGTTCAGGGCCTGGGACACCAGTCCCTCCTCTTCTGCCAGCGGCCTATCCGCAGGGTCACTGCTATTTCTGCCAAAGGGGAGAGGTAATTATAGCTCAGGCGGCCTGACGCAGGCCGGCCACAGACCGCCCCGCAGCGGACCAGCAGCGGCACCAGGCCAGAGCGGCAAGAGGCTGGAGGGACCGTGTCTCTCTGGGGGAAGGTGGCGGGTGGGGGGGGTGGGGGGGGCGCTACGGCCAGGCCTGGGCCGGGACCACACTGACATCCTGTCACTGGAGACGCCACAGAGCCTGGCTTCACGGCCCCAGGGGGAGCCAGGTGAGATCCAGCTCAGGGGGTGAGTAGAGGCTCACTTCCCATTTGGGAACGAAGCTGCTAGAGAAGATTCCCAGCCAGAGAAGCAGGAGAGAACCTGCCATGGGCAGGTGGGCAGGCGGGCAGGCGGGGAGGTGGACCAGCCCCCTCCGAACCCCAAGTCTTGTCTGAAAAGTGCGGGTGGTGGGTGCTCTCACTCCCTGGCGCTCTGAGCCCCCTCCTCTGTGGCCTGGCCTGACCCGAGGACCCCGGCCAGCCCTCCCTCTACACTCCTGCTTGAGGCGCAGCCGTCTGTGGGTCAAGCGGGGGACTTGGCCAGTTCCCACCACAAAGTTGGGGCACGGGTCTCTATGAATCTCCCCTGGTGATGAGCCAAGCACGGTCCTTTCAGAAGC
The DNA here is from genome assembly GCF_018350215.1 of Panthera leo. Taxonomy (NCBI): domain Eukaryota; kingdom Metazoa; phylum Chordata; class Mammalia; order Carnivora; family Felidae; genus Panthera; species Panthera leo. Next base: position 145,357,813 of record NC_056684.1, read on the forward strand.
CACCCGTGGCCAGAAATCTTGTCATTTTGCAGGGGCAGCAGGCTCAGGCATAGACGCCTGCCCCAAAGGCCCCCAAGGGTGCTGCTGAGGATAGGTCAACGTGGGCACAGCCAAGCTGAGCAGGGAATGGTCTCTTACTCGGGTCATCGAGCCCCAGCCCCAGCATTCGGGACCCTCAGGGAACCGGCCCTTTTCTGAGCTGATCTGATCAGAGGAAGTCCCCATCCTGGCCCACTGTGCACGTGGGTCACCCCTCCAGTTCAGAACGTGCCGCTCACTGGGCACCTACTCTGTGCAGGCATGTTATCTCCACCTTTACAACATGCTGGATGGCTTGCAAACGCCCACCATTGTACGGGGGCCTGGAACTCGGGCTGGGTGACCCCCTGGGTCTCACTGTGGCCAGGGCTGGGGTCCACCTGCTCCCATGTGCCTGGGGCTCTCCAGGCCAAGGTCGGCCATTCCAGAGCACCCCACTGCACCCGGCAGGCACCCGGCCATCACCCTGAGCTGCTGTTGCCCCACGTCCTAATGTGCAGAGACTTGGGGGAGGGTCCTTGGGGACTGTCAGGACAGCTCCCGCTCCCCATGCCCCCGACCCCAGGCAGGAGAGCCCAGTGAGCGAGAGGCCGGCCCCGGGGGCGTCCCCAGGGGTTCTCCCCTTGCTCACATCAGAAGTGTGTGTTATCTGGGGATCTGCCAGCCTGTTCCGCGCTGTGAGTGCTGGGCTGGGGGCGGCCAGCCGGGCCCGGGAGCCCCCGCCCTCCCGCGGGGAGGCCGGCCTCAGGGTGTCTGTGGCCTCCTGTCCGCTTCTCCGGCCGGAAGAAGGTGCGGCTCGCATCTTGTGCGCTCGGCCCCCCGCCCCCGCCGTTCGGCCACGCCGCTCGGGGGAGGGGGAGGGCACACGGCACCCACGGCCACCGAGCCCCGCTGTGATGGCCTCCTCGGCGGCCAGACCGTCCAGAGGCCACTGCCCACTGCTGTAATGGAAACTTCTCAGCGGGCTCGTGAGCCGCGACAGCTCGGGTTCCCGCTCGGCTCCGGGCTCCGATCAGCCGCGGGTGGGGGGCCGGGCAGGTGGGCGAGCCACCCGGAGGTGCGGCGCCTGCAGGAGCCCAGGTGGGCATGTGTACGCGGTGTGGGCACGCACGGGGGTGTGGGTGTGTGGCGCGCACGTGTGGGGAGCCGTGCGTGTATGTGGTGTGCGCACGGGGGGGTGGGGGGGGGGCTCGTGGCTCCGGCCTCTGTGCGGTGACGTCCTGCCACAGTTCTCCCACCTGCACCAACCCCGGGGGCCCCTGGAGGAGGTGTCTGTCACCAGCCCCAGGTGAGCGGGGGGAGCCCAGGCCTCTCACTGGAGATGGGCCGGGGCGCGAGGAGACCCTCAGCTTGCCCAGGGCTACGGGACCCGGCCAGGTCCTCCGTGGCCTGAACCCCAGGGTCCAGCGGGTGGACCCCAGGCACGGCGCGGGGTGGGAGGGGTGACAGGGAGCCAGCGTGGCTGCTGACCTGGCCGCCCGCCACAAGGTCAGAGCTGAGGAAGGCCCCTTCCCCACGCAGGACTGCACTACACGGGGGGGTCTCAGAGGGACCCCCGGCGAGGACGGAGACACCTGCAGGCAGTGGGTGGTCAGTGGGCGTGGGGAGGAGTGGGGCACAGAGTGGGGCGCACGGCCCGGCCCCGGGTTGTGGGGGGAGGGAGTGACAAGCCTACCGGGTGGTCACAGAGCAACGGCAGGTCAGGTGGCCCAGCCCGGGGGGCTCGGTGCCGTCGGAGGCGTTGGGCCAGGCTGGAACTGGCCCGGCCCGCCTCACACACGCCCGGAGGTCGGCGGGAGAGGCGAGCCGGGGCCGGGTGCAGAGGCTCAGCCCCTGTGGGCCAACCCCCACCCTCTGCGGGGACTTGATGCACAGCCTCGGCCAGACCTGCGCTCCTGCAAGGGAGGGCGGGAGGGCCTGAGGCTCCCCGCTCAGCACCCCGGGGCCCACCTGGCCTGGAGCAGGAGATCCGGGGACTCAGCAGGAGATCAGCGTCCTGCGGCCCACCTGTGCCCAGCCAGGCAGGCCCCCACCAGAGACAAGGCTCCAGCCACCGGCAGGCCCCGTCCCAAGGGGGCTCTGAGACCTGGCAGGCCTCAGTTTCCCCACCCCCAGGGAGAAGCAAGTGTGGCCTCAAGAAGGTCAGAGGCTGTTGCCCGAGAAGGCCCGCCCTGACGGGGCGGGGGGAGGGGAGCGGCGGTGACACACTGCAGGCCCAGGCCTGAGCTATTTTCCACCCTTTATCACCCATCTGTCACGAGCGGCCTCAGAGTGGAGAGCACTCGTGTTACACACTGTCGCTGCCAGAGGCCCGAGGGTGGGGGCCTGCCGGGCGGCCGGAGGAGGCCCGCGGTGGGGCAGGAGGGGGTACCAAGAGCAGTCTTCGCCTCCCCCTGTGCTACGGGGTAGGGAAACTGAGGCCCAGGGCAGTCACGCTGTTGAACAAGGTCACCAGGCCAAAGAAGGACAGAGCCCAGGACTCCAGCAAAGGCCCCCGCTTCCTCTCGGAGGAAATGACATTTAAGGGGGAGCCGGAGCCGGAACAAGACCGCCCGTGGGGCGAGGCCAGCGGGGCAGGGGCAGCGGGCAGCCGGAGGGCAGGGGGACCGCCCAGCGGCAGACGGCGGCCCAGGCAAAGGCACTTGGCCAGAGAAGGCCCAGCGCCCCCGAGAGCCGCAGGGAAAGGGCACATCCCCCAGAAAGTCCTCGCTGCCCTCGTGGGGGTGGGGCGGCCCCAGAGGCAGGGACCCCCACCCCCGGTGTCCGGGTGGCCAGGGAAGCCCCGCGTCCATTTCCCCATATATCCATTTCCTGCCCGGGCCCCCCGCTCCCAGTGCCCTCAAAGGACTAATGCTCGATGCCTGGCTTCACCTGCACGGGTGCCTGGCGGGGTCTGTGCCCGGAGAAGGGCTGGGGAAGGTCTCAAAAGTCAAGAGCCCTTCAAAGTCTGCAAAAGAAAACCCACGCGAGAAGGGCCACAGGTAGGGACGACAGGTGCTTAGCGATCACAGGCTCACAGGTGGGAGCGGGGAGGCTCCCACCTGACACCTGATAAGTAAGCGAGTTAAACCTGGGACAGAGAGGGAGGGACAGAGAGGGAGGGAGACGGAGACAGAGTCTGTGCAGAACCGAGGGGCCGCCCCACCAGCCCGAACCCCTCAAGGAGGACGGGACCCTCCGGAGCAGCGCCCCCAGCCCCACGGAACCCCAACAGTGCCTGCCCTTCACTCACCCCCAGAGTCTCCCCCACGAAAGGGGGAAGCAAGAGCTTTATTGCAACTTTACCCGAGGCCTCAGAGCAGTGTGAGGACAAGAATAAAATGCAAACTTCCTGCCCACCCAGTATCGGAGGCTGGCTGTAAATTACGGACGGCAGCCTGTGGGACGTTAGGCAGCTGTGAAAGCTGACGATGAGGGACCCTGTGGCCACCGGGGAGGGTGCAGCCTCGTCTCCTCGTGGGCGGGGCTGACAGGAGAATCCCCTCCGGAATTCTACTCCTACCAGGGTTGCTTGTACAATAAGCAACGTCTTCGCTTGTCTTAGGACCATGCTCCGATAAATGAGGACTGCAGGGCAGACCTTGAGCCCCGACTCCCGGCCAGAGACACGACATCAGACCAGAAAGAATGAAGAGGCCGCTCCGAGCTCGACGCAGCCAGGGGCAGGGAGGGTAAGGCAGGGTCCCGGACAAGCCCCCATCCCAGGCTCAGCCATCTGGGCTTCTGCTGGGGTGGGAAGGGGGAGCAGGGGCGGGAGGCTCGGTCCCTGCCCTTGCCCTGAGCTGTCCCCGGCCCCAGGGGAGGAATCACCGGGGTGGGGAGTTCTCCAAAGGTGTGGTCTGGCAGAGAGGGCTGGAGCCTCGCAGGGTGGGACACGGCAGAGGTGCACGGCCAGGGCGGAGGGCGGCGTGCAGTCTGCAAGGGCAGGGAGGGCGGGCCGGGAGGTCTGCACAGGGAGAGACAGCGGATGAGGCAGAGGAAGCAGGAGCCACGGAGGGCTCTGGAGCGAGGCAGCAGCAAGTCTGGATGCTTCCCTGGCAAGGTCCCCTCGCAGCCCAGGGAGGAGGGTGTACGAGTAGGGGAGGAGGGGGTGGAGAGAGGAGGGCCAGGGTGTCCTGTGAGGGTGCAGGTGTGGAAGCCCAGGCCAGGGCAAAGTGGGAACCAACTTCAGACCCGGGTCCTGACCTAATGTCGGTGCTCACCGCCAGGCCGGGCAGGCCGCAGGCACAGGCGTCCCAACCGACGAGAGGGGACAGCCACGAGCTGGGCCAAACCCCAGGACTAGGTGGGTCTCGTGTGCCCCCCAGAAGGCCGGCAGCAGGCTCTGTGCCGCCAGGGCCCCTCAGCCGGGAGCCACTGAGCAAGGGGCCTGCCTGGGCTCAGAACAGCCTGTTATGGCCAGTTTACAGATGGAAACACTGAGGCTCAGAGCAGTCCGGTAACTCTACTTTCCAAACTCATTGTGGGTGGGAGGGTGGCCCCTGGGCGGGCCCCTGTGTCCAGGCTCCGTCCGTCCCCAGCCCCGGTCTCATGCTCAGATCCGTCACCCCGTCCACGGGGGAGTGACAGAGGCCCGCTGTGTGACCCACGCCAGGTACTGACCTCGAACAGGCCTGGCTCGGGGCAGGGGGACAGCGGCGGGCATGAGCGTGCTGGGACTCCGTGAGGTTTTGTGTGGGCGGCTCGGCCGTGAAGACAGGCCTCGGTGGATATTCAGTTACCGTCGTCCTCATCACGACCGACCCGTAAAAGTTGTTACAGACACCATCGGGACTGGTGACCAGGAGACACGGGCCTGTGCGGACACGGACCACAGCCGTGGCACCACTAAAGCCTCCGTCCTTTGGGCCGGCCCCGATGGCTTTGTTCCAGGCCCCACCGGTCACCCGGGGGGCTGGGGCTGGGGCTGGAGGTGGGGCGGTCCACAGGGGGCACCTCGTCTCCCGCGCCCCGGGGGCTCACGGCTCCCCTCTGCGTCCCCCCCCCCCCAGGAGGGCTACAAGAGGTGTCCCCCCTCCATCCTGAGGCAGAGCCGGCCGGAGCGCCGCAGCCGCGGGGCCGAGCCACAGAAGACCGCCAGGCACGTGCGGTTCCGGGAGCCCCCGGAGGTGGCCGTCCACTGTAAGGGCAGAACGCGGCCAGCAGGCCCGGGGACAGGTGGGGCGGGGGGACACGTGTCCTGGGACCCGCAGAAGGCCCTCTGAAGGGACCCCGATGACCCCAACGAAACCCGGGCCCACGGGTCAGTCTGCACACAGAGTAACAGTCAACAGAACAGCAAGTGGCAGGAAAACAGTAAACCCACAGCTGCCCAAATCGCTACCGTCCTCTGGAGGGAAGGCCGGCGGGCGGGCGTCCCCAGCGGCCCACCCGCTCCTCCCTGCGGCGCCCCTCAGCTGCTCCCACCGCCGTCCGCCTCCCAGCCCCAGCCCCAGAGCCCCTCACCGCCGCCGCCCTCCCCGCCCCCGGCCCACCTCACGCCTGCTTCGGCCCTTCCCTCGGGACCGGCCCCTGTGTCCGCTGGCTGCACCGGGTGGCCACGGACTCAGAGGCTTCGAGCAAGCCACAGTGATTATCGCAGTGACCCCACGGGTCAGGGGCGTGGACCCGGTGTAGCCTGTGCTCTGCTCAGGCCTGGCTCTCCGGGCTGCCGTCCAGGTGTGGCCCGGGACTGCCTCTCATCTGAGGCCTGCGTCCGTCCCAAGCTCACTTGCCGTTTGCAGAAGTCGATTCCTTGCAGCTCTACAACTCAGCAGCTGCACCTCTGAGAGCAGCACCAGGCCCTCCCTCCGCTCCTGATTAGGTCGGGCCCACCCAAGATAATCTCCCTTTGGAGGGGACTCCAAGTCAGCTGACCGGGGCCTGCATCTCAGCTGCAGAATCCTTTCCCCTTCGCTTTATTCTCTTGGGTAGAAGCGAGTCACGGGCCCCAACCGGGGAGGGAACGACACAAAAACGGGGACAGTAGGGAGCTAGGAATCACGGGGGCGTCTTACATTCTGCCCACCACAGCCCCCCAGGCAAGACCTCACTTCCTGAGACCTGCCGAGCTGTGGATGAAACTCTCTGCCCGACACGTGTTAGGGTCTCCCTGGATGGCCCGTCACGAGCATCCCGGCCCGGCCCCATTCCTCTCCCGATGCCGGGGGCCTCTTGCAAGGCTCCTCCTGCCTGCTCTTCGCCCCCAGCCCCCTGGCCTCCGCGCTCACCCCCAGGAGCCTTCCAACAGCTCTCTATGGATGGGGCACCGGGGCCCAGGCGGTCCGGGGGTGGTCGGGGCCCCCCCCAGGAGACTGCGCAGGATGGGAGTGAGGGTCCTCTACAGGCTCTCCCCCCCCCAGCCACCCGTGGGGTCACCACACCCCACACTGCACAGGCCATGAGAACAGCGCCCAGCCTCTCGGGGTCCCCGAGCCCCGGCAGCTTGAACCTGGGGCAGCGAGGCTGGGACAGACCCTGGAGGGCCCTGCACTTTCCCCTTGTGAAACGGGGTGGCTGTGTCCGACCCGGCCCTTCTCGGGCTCCTTTGGGGGGTGGGCGTGGCACACGAGGCCCTGAGGGCGCGGGGCAGGCTGAGGTCGTGTGCGCCCCCAAGCCGGGGCCTGCCCGCCCAACCGCGTCTCCATTCTCCTCCGCAGACATCGCCAGCAGGGAGTCCACTACAGCCACCAAGGGTGAGTCTGAGCCCTCCCCACACCCCCACACCCCGTGCCCAGACCACGCTCGCCACACCCCCGGTGCCTCCAGCAGGTCCCCCCCCCCCAGCCCCTGACACACACGGTTGGCAACAGCACCCCTCTGGGTCCTGCCCCCTTACTCCTGTCCCAAGGGAGGGTGCCAGAGGCAGGGCCAACAGAGGCCCCAGGCAGGGGTGGGAGATGGACGGCAGGGGGGGGGGTGCTCCACACCCCATGGGGACCACAGGGGGCACCCGGGGACCCACCACCCTCCCTGCAGCCTCCCCGCCAGCCCCGCAGGAGCAGGGAGCCCCAGGCTCACCCGGGGCCCCCTCCGCCCCCAGTGCTCGGCCGGCCCAGGTCCCGCGGCGGCTCCCTGCTCCTGCGGCTGTCCGTGTGTCTCCTGCTGGTGCTCGTGCTGGGTCTGTACTGCGGCCGGGCCGAGCGGGTGACACTGGCCCTCGAGGACCTCCGGGCCCGGCTCCTCGTGCTTGCCCTGCGCCTGAGGCACACGGCCGTCACCTGCTGGCACCGCCTGCTGCAGCTGTGACCGCGGCCAGATGCTCGCCCCCACCCCCCACGGCCCCCCGTCGTGCAGGGCGGGAGCCCCCGCTGGGGTCTGGGGGCTCCCGGGGGGTGCGGGCCCGGAGCCCTGGCTCTGGAGCAGCAGGCAGCCCACCCATCCAGTCAGGGCCCCGCTTGCATGTGTTGGGGTCCACCGTGAGGTTCTACCAGAAAACCGATTCCTCTGCCTGCTTCGGGCCCCAGAGAGCCCTCACCCCAGTGGGAACTCTCCGTATCCTTGGGCCAGGCCCGGAGGCGGACGCGTGGGGCCCCTTGAAGACAGGGACACCGGCCCTGTGCCCGCGAGACCCCTCGGAGGTAAAACTGGACCTTGCTGCTTGGGGCTTGTGGGGCCTGGACCTCAAAACCCCGCGGAGGCACACGGGTCTGGCTGTTGGCGTGGGGCCCTCCCCACTGCGGCCGCGTGCGTGCAGGGCGGGGCCTGGCCTCTCCCCTTGGTGCTGGTGGTGGGGCCCCAGCCTCTGGGCCCAGGTCTGACCCCGAGGCCTCAGGGACCCTCTCGTGCCCCGGGGGAAACATGTGCCGCCCGCGACCTCCGCCGTCCACCCGGAGCGGCCGAGAGGCAGCCCGCTCTGCCCGGACCCCCACGGCCTCCGGAGCACGGCGCGTGCGCCCGGACCCCAGGTGGTGCCACACGCCAGCCACAGTGCCTCTGAGTCCCGTGACCCTGTGCAGACACCGTGCCGTCGCTCGTGCTGCAAGGCCATGGGGACCCGAGTGGTCCGGACCCCCGCCTGGAGGGGGGCCTGGGAAAAGCGGGGAGGCCCGTGGTCAGACACCAGGAGGGACTGCCAGGAAGACGCCATCTCCCGCAGCAACCCGCAGACAAGCGTCCACGGGACGGCCAGTGCCGTGCCGCTCCTTCCCGGGGTGACGCTCGAAGTGCCTGTCCCCATTACCAAAGTGGGGACACACTGGTTTTCTATTAAAACGCACTGCCACCTCTTTTATTCGTCTGGGGGTTTTTACCCAAAGGAGCGAAACGGGGACCATTTGCTATGGAATTGGCTTCATCGGCTAAAGCAGAGGTGGGGGCAGTGGGGAAGCCTTTTCTGCCGGGCCTCAGGGCCTGGGGCGGTGGTTACAGGGTTCGGGATTCAGGGGGCCCGGGTGGAGAGGAGGGGCCGGTCTCCAGAAGCAGGAGCCGACAGGGGCCATGGTGGGGGGAGGACCCCAGCCCTCAGGGACCATCCGGGGTCACAGCCGGTTCTAGCACGACCAGGGTGGTTACCACCTCCCGCAGCAACCCAGCCCTCCCCCCAGGACCCCACCTCGCCTCACCCCAGCCCCCGAAGAGGACGGGCAGATTACTACCCATCTTCCAGATGGGGAAACTGAGGCTCAGAGAGGCAGGTCACATGTCCAAGCCCGTGGGGCGGCCACAAGCCTCAGGGTCAGCCCCTCAAGCCCTGGTCCCGCCCTGGGGCAGTCCCGCCATGAGGCGTGAGGCAGCCCCCTCCTCACAGCCACTGCTCTCGGCCAAGAGCCCGTGACGGCAAAGACATCCCGGGTCCGGAGGGCCCACAGGCCGTGAGCACCTGCTTTGGGGAGACCACTGCTCAGGCTGTGCACACCCTGAGAGGTCCGAAATCCCGCGTCCAGCCGTGCGCCCCGGGAAGCCCCGGAGCCCGCGCGGACGCGAAGGTCCGAAACCGGAGAGGCCAGGCCCTCATCCCGGCAAGGTTCTGAAGCGACAGGAACAAACACAAGGCAGTTTTTACATCGTAGGAGCGGACGAAACACCGGAAGCCAGGACGCTGAAGGTGGATGGAGGTTGGGGCCGGGGGCGCAGAGGCTCCATTGTCCACAACAAGGCTCAGGACTTTGTGTTTATTTGGACGTTGAACAACAGACACACCAGGCTTAAGAATCATTACTTTCGGTTTTCGTCAGGAGTGGAGTTAAGACAAAGATGTCTGTTATCCACGCGCAGCTGGGAGAAGCAGAAGCGATCGGGGGGGCCCTTCCTGCCCAGCCCTGGGGGACCCAGCTGTCCCCTCCCTGGAAGCCCCCCGCTGGCCTGACACGGGTCTGTGCCAGCGACAACCCCACTCTACCAGTGACACCTGCAGGTAAGTGGGCGCACGTCTCCCCTAGCCTGACCGAGGGGAGGCCCCAGACCGGGCCGGGCGCTCCAGGAGCGGCAGCTGCCAAGGGCGGGCACAAACCTGCCGTGGACCCTGGGGCTCCAGGAGGCCACGTCCCGCCCCTCCTCCTCTGCCCCGGGGCCTGGCTGTTGCTGGGAGCAGAGCGGAGCGCTCAGGGGCTGGAGAGGGTCCCCTCAGCTCGTGCATGAGGGCGGAGCTGAGACCAGATGGGCTTGGGGGCCTCAGTTCTCCCAAAACAGCTCCCCCAGCAACCCAGCTGCTCTGTCTGACATTCTCGGCCGGGCCGAGCGCCTCTGAGATGCCAGGAGGTGACGGGAGGCCTCCCTTCCCTGGCCCAGGCTGCCTGCCCCACTCGGCACCTCGCCCCGGGCCCGCGTCCGTGGCCTCGGGAGATCCGTGCCCCCATGTGGGAGACCAAACCAGCCCCTGGCAGCGCGAGGCATGGATGCGGGGAGCCAGGCGTCTCCTTCCCTGGAGGGTGGGGAGCAGCAGGAGGGTCAGCCCGGGAGACGAGAACGGGGTGCCCCACTCCTGCAGAGGAGCACTGCGTGCAGATGTGGAAGCCGGGGAGCCCGCGAGGAGGGGGGTCCACAGCCCAGCAGCGCAGGTGGCTCATCACTGAGCTCTGGGGTCACGGGTCCGCCCGGCTCCTCCACCTGCCCCCGTGTGGACGGGGTCATGCCCTCTGGCGGCCTCAGTGCTCCAGGCTCCGTCCATCAGACGGGAAGGCAGCCCCTCCACCGGGGGGGGGGGGGGGCCGGGGGCACAGGGGGCGTCCCGGTGGACGAAGGCCAGAGGAGCCGCTGTGTCCTCACCAGCCCTGACGTCTGCTCACACCTTGCGGCACGCACGCACTCACGCTCACGGCTGTGCACACACATTCCCATCCATGCTCACACACTCGTGTGTGCACATGCACGTGCTCACATTCCTGCGCACACTCACTCACACTTGTGAATGTGAGCTCACGTAGAGCTACACGCTCACACACTCACACCTTCCCGTGCACTTCCATGCGTGTGCACACGCTCGTGTCACACACGCACTAATATCACACAGACACATCCACACGCTCACATGCACTCACATGCACGCTCACATGCACTCACACGCTCACCCAGACGCCTACAGTGGCACCTGCCCCACCCCATCCTCCCTAGGGGGCGCTGTGCCCCTCAGCCCGTGTCCCCGCCTCCCCCACCTCCCCACCCTGTGACACACACGTTGGGGCCCGAGGAGCCTCCAGGCAGGGCCACCCGGGGCTCCCCCGGCAAGTCCCATGGCAGAGGACGAGGGGCACCGGGCGCGGGCCCCCGGCCCTGACACCACGGCCACTTTCCAGGACACCCACACAGCCACCACCTGACTCAGGGCAACACCACTGCCCTATGCTTTTGACGCTGAGACCAGGCCTGGCCACCTGAGCACCACGAAGCAGGAGCACAGGGAACCGGGCCCTGCGGCAGGGGCGGGGGGTGCAGGGCCAGAAGGTGGGGAACACACTGCCGGAGAGCTCCCTCCTGCACCCACCCCCCAGCTCCCAGGCCACAGAAGTCTTGGCCCACGCACTGCTCAGGAGCAAGGGACAAGAGCGACACGTGGTCCTCGTGGGCTGGGGTCACTCTGGGGACGCAGGCTGCCCGACAGAATCGCACACAGAATCACACCCGGGCAAGCCGGCAAGGTGACGGAGACGGCTCCCAGCCGTGGCGTGCAGGCGAGCCCTACGGCAGAGGTGCCCTAGAGTCTGGACCCCCGCTCAGCAGGCCTGCCCGGCCAGCGCCCCCCGGAAAGGCCGGCCGTGCAAGCACGGAGCCCGGAGGAGGCCCCTGCGTGGCCCTGAGGGCCGGCGCCCACCCGGGGCAGCCGCCACGCTCAGGGTGGGGGTGGGGGGCTCGGTGAGCGGGCTCACTCACTTTGCACGGTGCCGAGGGGGGACATGCAAGGCGAGGGGCAGGTGGGGCCAGGCAGGGCCCCCCGCTGCTCCCCCAGGTGGGGCTGTGAGCCCCGGGGCGAGGCGGGGGTTGGGGGGGCATCTGGGGGCCGGGCTCCCCCGCCCGCACCTAGATGACCGCGCTCTTCTCCTCCTGGAAGGAGGTGCGGGGGGTCGGCCTGGCCAGCAGCAGCTCCTTCTCGTGGACCAGGCTGTCCAACAGGTCCTCCTGGCGGTAGTTGTGGTAGACTTTCAGGAAAGCCAGGATGGTGACGGCCAGCCAGGCCAGCCACGAGGCCCAGAGGCCGAACTACACAGAGGGCAGAGGCAGGGTCAGGAGGCCGGCCGGCCCGCAACCCCCCTGCCCCGGGGTCCGCCTCGCCTCCTCCCCCACACGCCCATCCCTCCCTGGCATCTGGCGGCCTGCCCTCTGAACCCCGAGCTGCACGATGCTTCTGGGGGTCTGCCCACCCTCGCCCCCAGGCAGCCCAGCCCACCCGGCCCCAAGGAGAGCCCGCCCATGACAGAGCCACCTCCAGCTGCTGGGGTGAATTGACCTTTATCGGCTTCTCCCAAACAGCTGAAGGAGAAACAATTTAACGGAACCAGGCCTGAGCCACAGGCAACAGATCCTCATGTGAGGTTGTCACCAGACTCAGCTCGCGCCTTCCTAATCTAATTGGCACAAGTAGCCCCGAAGCATTTTCCATTCCATCTTCGTGAAGGAGTCTCTGGTGCTTTCAGCTCATGTCAGCAAAGAACCTTGGACCCACCAGATGTGCCACCCCCCAGCGGGCTCCTCTCCAAAGGAAGAGTCCTCAGATCAGCCACGGGCCCATGTGAGCCCTGAGAGGCCAGTCTGGGGTCCAAACATGGACCTGGATGCCAGCAAGCCCTGCCCAGGGCTGGAAGAAGCCAACCCCACCTGCGCACCCCGCAGCAGCGTCGTCTGCCTAGACACAAATGTGGACTCAGACACAGGCCCTCACTGACCCCTGACAAGCCCCAACACACCTGTATCCCAGCCAATGGGTCCCCAGAGAGGCACCGGGTCTCCTGGAGGCCAGGCAGGGGGAGGGTCTCTGCCCCCCCACACCGTTCCTCAGACATGGCATCTGCTTCCCCTGGCCAGGCAGTAACCACAAGCCCCCCAGCATCTATCGGAGGGTCCCCGCTCCAAGCGCCCTGCCCCGGACTGCAGACCAGGGATCTGATGCCTGGTTTCCTTTCCTGGCACACAGCCACTCCCTCACCCCCTGAACCTCACTTCCGCAGTTAGCTCACGCTGGCCCCTCCTCCTAGGAGCCCAATGCCTCACCCCTCTCCACATCCACCTGCGAGAACCCTCACTCAGTCTCTGAGATCCAGCTCTTCCAACCCCTCCTCCAGGAAGCCTTCCCGACTATACCACTCACTCAGCTGTATCTCCGTTGCTTGGCCCCATCCTCGACCTCCCCTGGATGAGAGCGAGAGCGTTTGGAGACAGTCTGTGTATCCGGTGTATTCAGCAGTGAATGGAATCCTCCCCACGATGCATGCTTCCCTGCCTAGCAGAACAGCCCCGCCTACCCGGCACCCCCTCCCACCAGAACAGCCCCGCCTACCTAGCAGCCCCTCCTACCTGAACATCCCCGCCTACCCGGCAGCCCCTCCTACCAGAACAGCCCCGCCTACCCGGCAGCCCCGCCTACCAAAACAGCCCCGCCTACCTGGCAACGAGTCTCTCCTACCTGAAAAACCCCGCCTACCAGAACAGCCCCGCCTACCCGGCAGCCCCGCCTGCCTGAACAGCCCTGCCTACCAGAACAGCCCGCCTACCTAGCAGCCCCTCCTACCTGAACATCCCTGCCTACCCGGCACCCTCTCCCACCAGAACAGCCCCGCCTACTTGGCAGCCCCCACTACCTGAACAACCCGGCCTACCCAGCAGCCCCTCCTACCAGAACAGCCCCGCCTACCAAAGCAGCCCTGCCTACCTGGCAACCAGTGTCTCCTACCTGAACATCCCCGCCTACCCGGCAGCTCCTCCTACCAGAACAGCCCCGCCTGCCTGAACAGCCCTGCCTACCAGAACAGGCCGCCTACCCAGCAGCCCCACCTACATGAACAGCCCCGCCTACCCGGTAGCCCTACCTACCTCAACAACCCCGCCTACCCAGCAGCCCCTCCTACCAGAACAGCCCGCCTACCCAGGAGCCCCTCCTACCTGAACATCCCCGCCTACCCGGCAGCCCCTCCTACCAGAACAGCCCCGCCTGCCTGAACAGCCCTGCCTACCAGAACAGCCCGCCTACCCGGCAGCCTCGCCTACCAGAATAGCCCCCGCCTACCCAGAAGCCCCTCCTACCTGAACAACCCCGCCTACCGGGACAGGCCCGCCTACCCAGCAGCCCCACCTACATGAACAGCCCCGCTTACCCGGTAGCCCCACCTACCAGAACGGCCCCGCCTGCCTGAACAGCCCTGCCTACCAGAACAGCCCGCTTACCCGGGAGCCCCGCCTACCAGAATAGCCCCCGCCTACCCAGAAGCCCCTCCTACCTGAACAACCCCGCCTACCGGGACAGGCCCGCCTACCCGGCAGCCCCACCTACCTGGGCGATGGCAAACTGGTCGTAGAAGGCAGAGTTGTCCACGTTAAGCTCCAAGTTGATGTCCTGGAGCTCTTCGCAGCTGAAACACCAAGGCGCAGGGTGGCAGGTGACGCCAGGACACGGGGCATGGGGAGCGGCATGCAGCACCCCCAAACGGTGAGGCAACTGTCCTAGCCCCAAAGGCTTCATCCCTGGCCCCCTCCAACCAGAAGCTTCTGCTCCCGCTCCTCCCCATCCCTATCGCTGTCTTCCAAACCCTCCACGACCAAATCCGGCCCAGCACTCAGCCCAGGCCTCTGCCCGCGAAGGCAGCACAGGGCGGGATCTCCAGGGCCTGTGCTGTGTAGCCATATCCGGCCCTCCAGGGTCGAGTGCGCTGGGCCTACGTACCCCCTCCCCCCACACACATTCGGCCTGGATCCACCTCCAGGGTGTGGGAGGTGCCCTACTTTCACTGAAGGGGGTATTGAGGCCAAGGGGGCGGGTCCCAGGAAGTCCCTGGCCAGGTGTGCACAGGTGGGGGCACAGGCAGGAAGGACAAAACCCCGAGCTCAGAATGGGATTCATGCGCCAAGACGCCGGCTGGGGGCAGTGGGGGTGGGGCGGGGCCCAGGCGCACCTGTGGGACACGGTGCCCTTCTCGGTGATGGCATCACACCACATGGTGAAGCCCACGCTCACAATGGTGCTGGCGATGAAGACGAGAAAGACCACAGAGGCGCTGACCAGAAGGTTCAGGAAGGCGTAGAGGAAGGAGCTTCAGCAAAGGACAGGAGGGGACAGTCACCGCGCGCCACCACCAGGGTCCCCATGACACCCCAGCAGTGCCAGGAGACAGCTGGCGTGTGGGCCCGATAGGGTGACGGGGCCCTGTGGGGCCGCCAGGGCCACTTTCCCGTCCCTCACTGTCCCTCACCCCGAAGTCCCATGCTGACCCCAGGCTGCCCAGCCCAACCTCCCGGAGACCCAGCGTGGGGACACGTGTCAGCACCGCCTTCCGGAGGAGGCAGAGCCAAGACTGAACCCCAGGACGTTTGGTCCCAGAGCGTCAGGACCAGCGCATGCTGACAAAGCAGGACGCCCTTCCCAGGCCGTTCCTGACGCGGCTGCCCTGAGGCCACGTGCCCACGTGGTCATCGACGCCGCTGGCCTGCACCTGCGTCAGGGGCTTGTGGTGTGACCCCGCCCTCATCTCCCCACTGCATCCTAAGGCCCAGCTGTGCCCGGGGAGGGGGTGGGGGACGCAGGAGGCAGGGCCAGGAGGACAGAGCTCACTCGGGGTCCACACGACACGGCCCCACCAAGGTGCCTACACAGGACACCAGCGTTTGCTCTCCGGCCGAGGGGGGCGTGTGGCTGGGGCACGGCAGCCCACCCCGCCAGACGCCCCTGCCCCACTACCCGCCATCTCCAAATCGCCCCCTGGAGACTCAGAGTCCCGGGTCTGGCTGAGCCTGGGGACCTGTAGGGTGGGAGGACAGGGACGCCCTCAGGGGGGACGCCAGCCCCGGCCACACCTACCGCGTGGACATCTGTCCATCGACACATGGAGTGTGAGGGGCGAGATCGACCCAAACTGGCTTCACAGAGAACACATCCTAGAGGTCTCAGCCGGGGCCCCAGCCAGGAAATCGTGAAAGCTGCTGTCGGATGCGGTGGCTTCCCCCGGGACGAAGCGGGATGCACGCACCGTCCATTTTGCATTTGTCCCCGCCTGCACCCGCCACGCGCTGACTGAGCACCCCCTCACCCTGTGCTGGGCCCTGAGGACAAAGAAATAACCATGCCCCGGTCCTGGCCCCGGGAGGCACCCCAGCCTTGGGCGGGCGATCAACCGCGGCCAGCAGCACGTCCAGCAGGGCCAGGGCTGGGGGCGTGAACAGGAGGCCGGAGGCCCGAGGCTGCAGTCCCAGAATCATAGCCAGCGGGTCTGCGCCCACGTTCACACGGATGCGCGGCACGTCAGCACCACTCCCAGCTGACCAGGGCCATCGTCAGGGCCGTGACCGGACAGCTCAGTGTCCAGGTCACGCGTGTTTGCGGCGCAAACCTCCCTGCGTTCGACTCCCGGCGCGGCCTGAGCCGGCCGGGCGTTTCGTCATGGGTGGGTGGGCGCCGTGCCCCCTGCTCACTGCAGACGGCCCGAGGGCTGCTGAGTTCCCCGACTCTGCAGATCATTGCCTCTCCATCCTCTGCCCAGGGGGCTGACCCAAGTAGACCACGGCAATGACCCCTCTCCCCGGCTCCTGGTTGAGCCCAGCCAGTGGGGACCGGGCAGGGGTGGAAGGAGAGGCAGTGAGTGTTCATCCCCAGGCCTCTGCTGGGGGGGACGTGGGGAGGGGGGATGCCCCCTGGGTGGCCGTCCCTCCACTGAAGGTCACCACGTCTCTTCCGGTGCCTGCAGCCAGAGGAGGTGACAGGGCCGTCACAGGGCCCAGGCCTGACCCACATCCTCGTCTCTGCCGACCGCCCTCCTCAGGTTACCCTCACGTGCGTGAGCCTGAGCATCTGTTCCCAGCTGGGACCCCGACAGACAGCTCCAGACCGCAAAATCCACCTGGCCCTGGGCGCTCTGAATAAGAGGCCCGGAGTTACAAAGAGGGGTACGTTGGGGCCAACCCCACCTCCGAGGCTGTCACTGGGGACAGCAGCGTGTCAGCTCCAGCCACCTCTTTGCCAGCGGGGTGACCTTCAGCAAGTCACTTTCTGCGCCTCAATTTCTCCCTCTGTAAATTGGGCAGCAAGAGCCCCCCACTGGGTCACTTTGGAAACTGAGGGAGCCTGCGTGGGCAGGGGGCTTCCTCCTGAGCATGAGCACCCCCTCCCTCCCCGGGACAAGCCTCCACCCGCCGCCAGAGCCCTGGGCTGGCGCACCTGCAGCCCTGCGCGTGGGGCTCGGCCTGTGGCTGCGGAGACGGAAGCATGGGAGCAGCATCAGCCACCAGATGCAAGGAGCCGATGGCTGGGGGCCAGCTGTGCCCCCTGTGGACCGCGTGGGGCTAAGCAGGGCTGGGAGAGTCCACGGGGGCCCTCCTTCCCAGGAGCGAATGCTCCAAGGAAAGCAGAGGCTACCCAGAGCCTACACCCCGGCTTTGGATGGCCACTCCGCTCCAGCCCAGGAGAACAAAGGGGTCCCGGGGGGCCAGGACCGAGCGTCCACAGGCGGAGCAAAGAAGCCGCCCGCCTTGGGCATGAAGGCCGGCTCCCTAGGTGCCCGCCACCTGCCAGCAGCCTTCCGCCATCACGCCAGGCACCCTGCCCTGCAGGTGCCCGGCATCCTGGATGAGCCAGCTGCTGCCCTCAGCAGGACTTCCTGGAAGAGGGGGGTATGACCAGGGTGCAGAGGATGTGTTTGCTGGGCAGTCCCCAACCTCAAGTCCTGCTCCCCCTCATGGGGGGGGGGGCGGCATCCCCCATGTCCGGCACCAAATTCTAGAGAGGCACACCCGGCTCCATGCTCCCTCTGTGGCCAAAACCACCCCCAGGGAAGCCTGCTCAGCCTGAGACACAGCTCCCACTCCCTGGGGGGCGGGAACAACATAACCTTCCGTAGCCAGAAACTTCCAGCCGCATCCATGTTAAACAGGCACAACTGGGGGCTCTCCTCCCATGACAGGAACACGGAGTCCCCGAGCCATCAGACAGGGGAGGGTGTGGGGCTGCGGTCATCCCAACAGCCTCCTCCTACTCCCCAAGTCCATCTCTGGCTCCTTCCATGGAACCTGTCTGGGCTGCAGAGTTCTGAAGAACTGGGTGTGTCCAGAGCCTCATTCGACTCGGCCCTCAGAGTCCACAGTGCCCCCCCCCACCCCGCCCTGCTCCCCAAGGACCCATCAGCCTGCGGCCCTAAACAGGAAGCTCGGCACACATGGGGTTAAGTCCATCTTTCTCCCACGACCACCACTGCCTCTCAGGGTGCCAGGCCGGATGTGCTGTCTCCATGGTGACAGTTATCCGGAAAGCCCTGGGAGCGACTGCAGGCTGGGGGACAAGTGTGGGCAGGCAGATGGGTTGTTCTGACCCAGCACTCCCCAGCCGTGGATCACAAACCGAGGCCACCTGTACCCTCCACTGCCCTGGGCCCCCCCCCAGGCCTGTGACCCACCCCGGCCTCGCCCAGTGTCCCCAGCCAGCAAGCACCCGAGGAAGCCCCAGAGGCCTCTGTTTCACAGGCCCATTACTTCAGCCACAACCAGGATGACGCTTCCTGCAAGCTGTCCCCACCCTTAGCCCCTTATTCTCCTGGGCACAAGCTGTCCAGGGCCCCACTCTGTCCAGGGACATACCGTACGTGAGGGGGGAGCTGGCACCATGGACAGGGTCTAGCTCAGGCGCCAGGGACCCGGCCCCGAGCCCTTTCACACAGCCCAAAGGGCAGGGCTCTGCCCTGGGTCTCGGCAGGGTCCTGGCTGGTCTCTGAACGTGGACTCAAGAGAATTAGTGTGCACACAACCCCGAAGCAGACCCCAAGGCTGACAGCAGCAGTGATGTCCTTGATGAGCTGGACACCCGGAGGGCCCTCACCACCCCACGAGCTCACTCTAACCGCCCTTCCCGGCCTCCTGTCTGTCCCGAGTCCCCTACTGTCCCAGCACCCGCTCGCCTGCTCTACACGGCTGGACCGACACCTGAGCCGGGACCGGCTTCTCCAGGCCCCCATCTTGCCTGCCCATGAGGCAGGCCCAACCTTTCTGGGGGCCCAGGACTTGGCCCGGCAGGCCTGCAGGGCTGACCCCTCGGCCAGACTATGGATCTGAAGACCCCAGGGCTGGGGGAGTGGCTGCGAGGGAGCAGACCTCACACGCAGGCCTCCTTTCCGTCTTCATTCAACAAACGCTAATCTGTGACTCCCAAGGTCAGCCCTGAGCACACAGAACCTGTCTTGGGTTCATCCAGCCCGGGGGGGGGGGGCCCCTCAGACGGAGCCACTCCTGGGTATCCATCAGGGGGAGCTCTGGCCTCGTCCTACCACCAGACCCGGATGAAGGCTTGACCCTTGGACAGATGTCACAGCGGGCTGGCTGCTGAGGGCACCTCGTCCCTATAAGACAAATGGCCTAAAGGTGTTCAGGGTCTAGCCGGTGAGGGCCTGCAAGCAGGCAGGGCCCGGCCTCTGGGGCTCACAGCAATGTGGGGCTCCAGAGCCCCAGGGACCCCCAGAGACTGGGAGCAGGGCAGGGAGGGCTGAGAGCCCCAGAGCCTGTGGGAAAGAAATCTCGGTCACTCAGACGGGGCAGCAAATCTAGGGACAGCAGTAACAGCAGCTTCTGTCCTTTGTCAACTCACAGCTGTACCAGGGGGGCCTCCTGAGGGTGCTTGTCTTACAGGGACGAGGTGGGACGATGGGCCTGTGCCCACTGCCCCCAGCCTCCCGGACGGCAGGGACCTCGGCTCCCCTACCCTGCTGGCCGTCCTCTCCTCCTCAGACCCTGTCTCATATGCAGAGAGGCTTCCCCTGTCCCCATCTGCACAGGGACACTGACTACGGTAACACCCAAGGTCGGCAACATGCATGCACGTGACACCTGAAATCCCTCCTGGGGACACCAGCCGTCGAGTGGGCTGAGGGAAGTAAGAGGCCTGTGGCAGGGCAGGATGGCCCCCTGGACTGGCCTGGGCTCACCGGGGCAGAGTTCCAGCCCCACAGCGCCCCCCCCCCCCCCACCGCCCCCAGAGGCCTGCCCAGGCTGACATGCGGCTTCCCGCAGACCCTGAATCCAGAAACAGTGATGCGCTGAGCTGTGCCCTGACAACGTATGTCCAAGTCTTCGCCTCAGGACAGATGCCTGTGACCTTAACTGGAGACGGGGTCTTTGCACGTGTCATTCAGCTAAAGACCTCAGGATGAGGTGCACCTTAAATCTAATGACTGGTGTCTTTATAAGAAGAGGGGAAGAAACAGAGAGAGAAAAGAGGCCATGTGAAGACAGACAGCGACAGGAGCGGCAAAGCCCCAGCCAAGGAATGTCAAGGGTTGTGGGCAGGCACCAGAAGCTGGCCTGGAAAGGATTCTCCCTCCAGAGGGAGCCTGCCCTGCCAGCCCCTTGATCTCCGACCCTCGGCCTCCAGACCCGTGGGGGAATAAATTGTTTACGGCCTCAGTGTCTGTGATCTTTGCTGCACCAGCCCCGGAGACCCACACGTGTGTGTGTTGCTGGACCTCACCCTCCTCCGAGTGTGTCAGCCCCCACGCTGGGCTCTGCCTCGGCTGCTCGGGTCCTCTTTACCCTGCCACCCTGTCATTCCTCCCTGGCCCCTCTGAGGGCTCTCCAGAGTCCCTGCTTGAGCCTTCTACCCGCTCGGCCTCTCAGAGCAACAGCTTCTCTCTCACATCCCCAAAAGAAGAGAATAGGCCCCCAAACTGCCAAAGAGTGATGTGTGGAGGCCAGTGGGGGGGCAGAGTTTGGGAGAAGGCCCGGATCTCCCCTGTGGATGTGAGGGCAGGCAAGGGCAGGATGGCCTCCTGGGAGCACAGCACAGCAGTCCACGGCAAGGGGCGTGGTGGGTCCACAGAGGGTCCCACAGGCTGGAGGTGCACGGAACGCTACTGGCTGAGGACCCCAGGTGAACCACATCCCACTCTCTCACAGAATTGTGCCAGGGCAGGGAAAGGCGAAGGGGGATGCGGAGGCCAGGAGGGAGGGAGGCCTCAGGGACCTGAGGCTCCCGTCTTACAACCCCAGCCAAGGTCCGAGCACTGGCCGTAGACCCAGAGAGGGTTCCCTCTGGCCTTTGCCCCACCACCATCCTTCCCAGGAGGATGGGGGTGAGGGGAGGACTGCCCCGTCTGCCTGATCAATCACCAGCCTGGCCTGGTCCCTCCCCTCCACCAGAGGAGCACCCAGGCCCAGACCTGCTAGGGGCTGTGCAAAGCACTGATGGGTGTGGGCCCAGCTGAGCCAGCAAGCCAGGGAGGGCCCAGGGCTGCTCCCAGATGACAAGGCAATATTTGCGCCCCAGGAGCAGGGGAGGTAAATGCCCAAAGCGAGAGGTGACGCACACTCGGGGAGGGAAGCACTGGCCTTGTAGGGAGTGCGAGTGACCCTCGGGGTCCCGGGTTCTGCGCAAAGGGCAGTTGGCACGGAGGAGGGGAGCTCCGAGGGCTGACATTTTAGGGCCCGCGAGCTCCCGGGGAAGAGGGAGGGGCCGTGGCTCCTCCTCGAGGGGGGAGGGCCTGGGGGGCGCTGCGGGCACGGCAGGGACGCCGTGCGGGGGCTGAGGGCTGCGTCCGCCAGGCCCCCACTTACCCCTCGTGTCCCTTGCACAGGAAGAAGAGCGTGCGCCAGGCGTGCGCGGCGGCGAGCAGCAGGGAGAGGAGGCTGGCGAGCAGGCTGAAGCGGCAGGCGGCCGGCGGGCCCCACTCCTGCACCGTGAAGCGCTCGCGCTCCTGCACCGTCAGGTTGGCGCTCAGCCACATGCCCTCGGTGAACAGCAGGCAGCGGCCGCGGAAGTCGTGGCCGTTCTCGGACAGCGGCACCACCACCACGAAGCTGAAGAGGAAGGCCAGGAAGTAGCAGACGCACTGCGCGAAGAGGAAATTGTTGAGCGCCATGGCTGGCCCGGGCGCGCCCAGGAAGCGGCCGGCGGAGGCCGCGGGGCCGGGCAGGCGGCGCGGGGCGCGGGGCGCGGGGCGCGGGCCGCGGGCCGGGCCGGGGCCGCGCGGGAGACTGCGCAGTGGCGGCGCCGGCGGGTCCCGCGCGCCCCGCCCGGGACGCGTGCGCAGCGGCCGGGCGCGGGCGGCGCCTGCGGTCAGCACCACGGACAGCTCCGGGCGGCCCGCGGGCCCAGGGGACCGCGCGGGGCGCGTGCGGACGCAGGGATGCGGGCGCGAGGACGCTGGCGCAGGGATGCGGGCGCGGAGCGGTAACGCAAGGGGGACGGGGCGTGTTGCTAGGTCCGCGTACGGGAGACTGGACTGTGCCATTACTGGCACCAGGAGCTACCTGGGTGGGCCTCACATGGGCTGCCTGTGTCCCCAGTCCCCCGTGAGCCTTAAGGAAAGAAGGCTGAGAGGTCCAGGAGGGATGTGTCGGAGATGCCCACAGTGCTGGGTGGGAGTCAGGTTGCAGTCCAGGCCGGAATGATTTTATTTTTTTATTTTTTATTTTTTTTTTATTTTTTATTTTTTATTTATTTATTTATTTATTTATTTATTTATTTATTTATTTTGCTCCAGGGCCCGGGAGTGACAGAGGTCATCTGCGGAGAGGTGGGGGATGGTGAGGCCTGGGGGTAGGGAGGAGGGAGCAGTCTGTGAGCTATATTTGCGTTTCTCCAGCACCTCACCCTCACAGGGCACATCTGTTATACCACCTGACACAAGTAGGGCCCTGAGTTGATATTTGTAGGATAAATAATGAATGCCCCGAGCACCTCATTAACACAGCCTTTGCTGAGACGGAATCTGCTGATGCATTAATTAATAGAATTAATGCCTTGTCTGCTTCCCTTAAAGACTAAGTCACGTTTAGTCCAATTCCCAGAGTGAGGAAGCTCTAGTCTTGCTCTTTCTAAAAGAAATTGCCAAATGGTTTAAATTACATCAGCATTTTTGTTGCAAGCTCTAAAAAAAGTCTCTTTTATTGCCAAAGTAATATGTGCCTTTTTTTTAAGTCAAGCAATATAGATATAAATTAAGTAAGAAGATAAAGTGTCCTCATCCCTGCCACACTACCAGGAGTACCCACATTTCTAGAGATTTTGCTAGGCAGCTAAACGCACACAAACACACACAATTTACACACATGCTTCATAGTATACATGCCGTTCTGCAGGCCGACCCTTTTATTCCACAATACGTCATGGACATTATTCCCTGCTTGCACATAAAGATCTATTTTATTCTTCTTAATAACTGCATAGCCCTCTATAATAATGATGATTCCACAATTTGCTTAACTATTCCTCTTTGAATGGGTGTTTAATTCTCCAATATCTGCCATTTCAAATGCTGCTGAGTGAACGTTCTTACGTATATAGGCTCGTGTACTTGTGCAGGTATTTCTTATAAAGGAAACTCCTGGAAGAGGAATGGCTACATCACAGGGTATGCACGTGTTAAGTGTCGACAGAAATTGCCAAACTCTGAAAATGTTGTGCGAATTTGCTCTCATGTCCGTGTCCTAGATGCCTTCTCCAAAACTGAGAAATACCAGTTGTTTTAAAATTCTGTCAGTGTTACGTGGAAAACAATATCTCATTGATTGTACATAAACTTGGATTCTCCTTATCGTCATGAGGTTGAACATCCTTTCTTATGCTTGCCACCATTTGTAACACGTCTTCTGTGAATTGCACGTTCCATTTGCATTCACTTTAATTTTTTTAAAGCTCATTTATTTATTTTGTGAGAGGGGGAAGGGCAGAGAGAGAGGGAGAGAGAGAATCCCAATCAGGCTCTGTGCTGTCAGCATAGAGCCCGATACGGGTCTCGAGCCCGTGGACCATGAGATTATGAAACCAAGAGCCAGACGCTTAACCAACTGAGCCACCCAGGCGTCCCTATTTACGGTCACTTTACAGCATACATTGAAGACCAGCCATGGGCTGTGACAGCAACCCTTTTCCTGGAGAATTCACTCAGGGTTTCTGCTATGATGGAGCACCCCAATCCAAGCAAAGGGAACCCACTTAGGAAATTCAGTTCCCACACACCCACACGCACCTGGGGCAAGAGTAGAAATCCCATCCGTCCGTTATCTGGTGGGTTGACAGATTTGAACATATCTGTTACACTTGAGGGTTTGGCCAAAACAAATGAGAATATGACAATGAAGAAGGAAATGGCCCATGGGAAAACTCTAGGCTAAATTGTGAAGATTATTAAGTTTCTACATTTTAAAAGGTACAAGACCCTGGCATTTTTAGAGATGAGTTCTATTTAACTTTCAAAAGTCAAGGAATTCTCTTGTTATTGAAATAATTTGAAGCTATAAAAAAATACAGAAAACTCATTTTTTTAAAAATTCACTTCTTAAAAGTTGGCATTACATTAATGCTAAACCCTCATTAGAAGAGTGAGCCAAAGAAAGTAGCAAGAAATTTTAAAATATTGGCATATTGAATACAACTTGACATGGCAAGAAAATTTTAAACACGAACCAGTTACATTTATCACAAACGCAAGAATAGCTTGACTTTATGAAAACTATCCACAGTTTATCACATCAACAAATAAAGGAGAAAAATCCAGGGTTTTTGTTTTGTTTTGTTTTGTTTTTTGTTTTGATTTTTTTTTTTTTTTTGTCAAGAGATACCTAAAAGGCATTTCATACAATGGAATGGCTATTCATTATTTAAAAAAAAAAAAAAAAAAAAAAAACAAAACTGTGTAAGACAAGAAGAAAATTGCCTAAATATGATAAAGACTACCTTAAAATAGTATCAAAAATCTGCAGCTACTTTAATAAGGAAAAAGGATGAGAATTCTCACTATTACAACCATTACTGACAATTTGCTTGGCAATTCTACCTAATGAAACAAGTCAAGAAGTTAAAATATGCAGTATATCTAAGGGGTGCCTGGATGGTGCAGTCAGAGCATCCGACTCTTGATTTCAACTCAGGTAATGATCTCACAGTTGTGAGTTCAAACCCTACATCAGGCTCTGTACTGACAGTGTGGAGCCTGCTTGAGATTTTCTCTCTCTCTCTCTCTCTCTCTCTCTCTCTCTCTCTCTCTCTCCCCCTCTCTGACCCTTCCTATGCACTCTCTCTCTCTCAAAATAAATGAACAAACTTAAAAAAAATTTAAAGATACTCTCCATAGAATTTGCAATTTTATACAATGACTAGACATAAGATAAACATACAAAACTCAACCCCCGGGTGCCTGGGTGGCTCAATTGGTTAAGTGTCCGACTTTGGCTCAGGTCATGATCTCATGTGTCGTGGCTTCGAGCCCCGTGTTGGGCTCTGTGCTGACAGCTCGGAGCCTGGAACCTGCTTTGGATTGTGTCTCGCTCTCTCTCTGCCTCTCTCTCTCAAAAATAAATAAACATTAAAAAAATTCAACACCCTTTCTCTGGTATCTTAGGTCAGGTTCTCTGGGAAATTGACTCTGCGACTCTGAAATTTACATGCAGCAACACACGTGATGAAGCAGGTCACAGACCCGGGCGCAGGGAGCAGCTGTACCAGAGGCCTCAGCCACCACCACGGGAAGTTCTGAGAGTCAGACGGTCCCTGGGAAAGGTCCCAAGCTGAGGCAAGGAGGCCATGTCTATTCTCTCACATTTTCCGGTGAAGGGAAGTGGCCTTGGGGAGGATGAATTCTGTTGGGTGAAGCGGCTGTCTTTGGCAGAGGGCAATTTCTAGAGGGAGTTGTGGTTGTGGGCAGATGGCAGTCAACATCTCTGGGGGCCGAGGAGTAAGTGCCTCTGTCCTGAAGGGGGGGCTAGTGACACACCGCGGCGTTCACTACAGTCCTCGGGCAGCCCAGGTCTACCAGCGGCATGTAGGAAGTTCCCCTGGTTTGGGAACAGCTTCTCTCAAGCCCTACTCTTTGGGAACGTTTCCTGCCGCCTCCCCTTAGGGGCCAGAATCAGAGGTGGGGCTCTGCTCCCACAAGCCTTTCTTTTGTGACTTTTCTCAGGTAAAGGCCAGCAGAATCCTGCTCCTGCGGCTCACCTGTCACTTTCTGCTGTGACTGTTCCTGACCCACTTCTCTGTTCTCACTGGCGGCCATGAGCTTGTGCTTTACTGGGTCAGACCCGCGGTTAGGCGCATGCCCGTACAGGGCGCGCTGGCCAGCCGGGAGCTGTTACGTAGGTGACATTCAATTCTCCTCTGTAGCCGGCAGGGTCTTGCTCCAGAACCCTAGTGTCTACACTGTGATGATCCCACTGGCTTTATCTTCAACTCCACACAGCATCTTCCCCACTATAAACACTTCTAATACCGCAGGCATGAGATCTGCCCATTTGTATGTCCCAAGGGCTGTTTGTACCATAGCTTTGCATTTCTACGGGGTCTTGTCCTGCTCTGGGACCCGATCTGGGACTCTGGCAGCCCTCCGTGTCACTCAGATACTGAGAGGTGGAAGAAGCGGGCTTCAGAGCCCAAAGAGCTCTCTTCCTTCTTGGTGATGGCAGGTGCAGAATGCGGTAATTTGTGCTTTTCTTCATAGACAATGTCCCAGCATGCTAGCGACCTGAAAGATGCCGGTGTGGTGGGATCCTGAGTCCTGTAGAGCTCTCGCATCTTAACGAGGCCTCCAACATACTTGCCACTTCTCGTCCTGTCCACTCAGATTAGAATATTGTCACTGATACGGTGGCCGGTGTGACGGTGTGAGGCATGCCCAGATGGCTGTGTCCTTTCAAGTACATCATGACAGGACAGGAGAGTTAACACAGCCCTGGGGCGGGACTGAGTGAACACTGTTGTTCCTCCCACACGAATGCAAACCGTTTCTGGTGGGGGTGGAAATGAACATGTGCCAGATCGACCGCCCAATGTCGTGTATGGGGGCGGCGGGGGGGGGGGGGGGTATGTTATTCTGCTCTGCAAAGACAGCACATCTGGAAAGGAGGCTGCATTCAGACTTCTGCTTGGCTGTGCTTGTGGGCATCCCCCTGTCCCCCTGTAGAATGTGCCCAGTTCATGCAGGCACCAGGCTGGTGACGCTGGTGACTCAGGTGGGGATGTGGGACCACCCCCTGCCCCCTCTTGGTCTTCAAAGTGGCTCTCGGCTCTGCCCCTCCCTCCAGGATTTGAGATTGCTTTCGGTTTACTCTCTCGGTGGGTGCGGGAGTGACTTCCAGATGCTTGGCTGGCCTTTCCCTCCAGGAAACAAAGTGCAGTTTCTTCCAACTATGTGTGTACATTTCCAACCATTTATACTCTCGAGAACCTAGTAAATGACCACAGGTGACTCACAGCCCAGAAGTCTCTCTACCACCTGGGCGTCTGCCAGAGCAAGCAGGCCAAGATGACACTGTGCCCCGTGGGCATTAGTCTCAACCCAAAGCCCGTGCCAAACCGTCCTGGAAATGTGTGGCCATGTCCTTTCCCCTCGAAGGTGCCTGAGCAAACGGCTGAGATACTGTCAGGAAAGGACGGGGAGTCGGCACCCAAACGTGGGTCTCAGTGTGGCCGGCCCCGTCCTGCTCCAGCCAGTGGGTTCTGCTCTGTAACCTGGCTCAGGTCTGGAAAAGGGACCTTTCCTGCAGCGGAACGTGACGTCGTGTGGGGGAGGGGCTGCCTCGGGCTCATCCGCTGTCACTTCCCCGGAGGCCGTCCGTCCCCGGGGACACCAGACAGATCACCTATCTCTGTGGCTCTCTGCCACCAGGACACGGCTGCCCTCGCCCGCACACACCCCATCCCACACCGGTGCGTCTTCTCTGCGAGCCGCGGGTCCCCAGGGCACGCTCGCTCTGCACAGCGGTCCCACTGCCCGCGGGGGGAGTGCGACAGACCCCCTCCCAGGGGCTGTGTGCCCCTGCAAGGCAGGGATGCCACATCACCTCCAAGCAAGACGCTAAGGGCTGAACCAAAGATGTAGTGCAGTTCTAAGCCCCTGGGCCCTCAAAACATGACTTTGTGTGGAAATAGGGATGGCCTTTACGGAGGTGATCAATCAAAATGAGGTCACCAGGGTGGGCCCTCGCTACCACGACCGGTGTCTCGTCAAAGGTAGGAACTGCAGACAGGCCCGCGCGCAGGGAGCCGCCTTGGGAAGACAGAGGCAGAGGTCACCTCGGTGCAGCCTG
Organism: Panthera leo; assembly: GCF_018350215.1. Classification (NCBI taxonomy): domain Eukaryota; kingdom Metazoa; phylum Chordata; class Mammalia; order Carnivora; family Felidae; genus Panthera; species Panthera leo. Next base: position 145,385,464 of record NC_056684.1, read on the forward strand.
GAGCAGCCCTGCCCACACCCTGGCCTCCGACTTCCTGCCTCCAGAAGTGGGAGCCAGTAAACGCCTGCTGTTTACGCCTGCTCTTTGCGCCCGCTGTGGGGGACTTTGCTTCGGCAGCCCCGGGACGCTGATCGATCCCCCAGGGAGGCGCCTGCCTTTAACGGGTGGGGGGCACTTCCGTGGGGTCGCGAGGACCTGGGGCTGCGGTCTCTGAGCTGGCGCAGGTCTGGCCCCCGGGGAAGCGGTTTGGGCCGGGTCCCTGCAGGGAGGGCTGTGGGTGCTGTGCTCAGTGGCTGGGAAAGGAAAGGAGGAAAGCAAGACGGGCAGAGGGGTGGCGACCTCCACTGACCCTGCGAGCCTCCGGCCTTCACGGCCACGTGCTGACGGGTCACAGAAGCGGCCACCCTGGGACGGGGGCTGGACCTCGGTTAGGGGCCTGAGGAGAGGGCAATGCCCGGGGCCACTAGAGGAACCAGTACTTCCCTTCTGAGGCACAGCTGCTACCGAACCGGATGCTGGGGGTGGGGGGGCTTGCCAAGGTCGAGACCCGTCTCCTCAGGAGCTCTGCTGCCCTCAGAATCAAGGCCTGGGCCTGGACCCCGCTGTCTCTGCCCTCCTCTCCTAGGCTGCCGAGAAGGCCCTCTGGCTGTCACGCCCGTCACACACATGCTCTGTGTGCACGTCCTTCTCCGAGAGCACCTGCCCCGCACCAGCATCTGGTCCCACCCTCCGTACTTCCTGTGCCTCCCACCTGTCCAGCTCCCGAGTTGGGGCACCAACCAGCGCATTCCTTCCCCTGGTGCCCACCTGATGCGGTGGGGCTGTCACCTCTCCACCAGCCACCAAGATGGAGACGCTGGCAACCAGCCCACCGGTGGCCCACGGCCAGAATCCCACGTTCGGTCTGCGTCCCAGGACTCCCCCCACCCCAGGTCAAATTCTGGGAAACAGACGCTGGGCTTTGAGGTCCGCGGGCAGGAGGACGGAGGGCAGGGGGAGGGTCCTCTTGGAACAGCACCTGTGAAGTGACCAAGAACAGCAAGACTGAGTCACCTGATGACACAGCAGCAGCAGAGAACTGATCCCACGGCGACGACCCTTCCAGATCGTCCCAAACTGGGGCCTGGATCTTTGTATCCCCAAGTTGGCTGCCTCCCCTGGGAGGAGTCAAAGCCTGAGAGGAGGTAGTTATCTCCCGGAATCGCCAAGGGGGTTGCAGCTGGCGGCCAGCAGCAGGGGAGGGAGTGGGCACCTGGGTCCTGCCGGGGCTCCGCATGGGTCTGCCCAGCATCCCCGGCAACAAACCCCCGCAGGAGGCGCAACCCACTCACTCTGCCCGCAAGACCCGTGAACCGGAGAGAGTCGCACGTGACGGGCAGCCAGCACTCCAGATGGAAGGGACACAGGGTCGCCGGGGCACATAGAGCAAGACAGCGCATGGTGAGAAACCCAAGGTCGGGTGACGTGCCTGGGTGACGTGTCTAACTGCCACCGAAGCGCCAATCTTTTCCAAAGGAAACCGGCCACGTCCTGTTTTTAATGAGCAGATGTAACTATTTTAAGGTCTAGTCATAAAAGTGGATACACAATGATTGCTGGAAATTTTTGCAAAATGTTAAGCTTCACCGTGAAGCCATGCTGACTAGCAAAGACGTGGTGAACAGGAGAAAGCAGCACAATGGACCAAAACCCAGTTCAAGTGCACATGGGAACTGGTCTGGGACAAGTGGCCTCTCTGTCCTGAGGGAGGGAGGGCTCCCTTCACAAGGCTGGGGTGCAGCAGACCCACCATCGGACAGAAAACACCTTTAGCCCATACCTCAAACCGATACAAAAATAAACTCATCATGTTTTATATTTTAATTTTTTTAACGTTTTATTTATTTTTGAGACAGAGAGAGACAGAGCATGAATGGGGGAGGGGCAGAGAGAGAGGGAGACACAGAATCGGAAGCAGGCTCCAGGCTCTGAGCCATCAGCACAGAGCCCGACGCGGGGCTCGAACTCATGGACCGTGAGATCGTGACCTGAGCTGAAGTCCGACGCTTAACCGACTGAGCCACACAGGCGCCCCGGAAACTCATCATGTTTTAAAAGGCCAGGAAGCGAAACAAACAAAAAAAATTAATAGAAAAAAAATGTAAGAGTCTATTTGCATAACTTTAGGTAAGGGTGACCCCTCTAAGCAAGACAGGGAGCCCAGTAACAATAAAGGAAAAGACAGAAAGACCAGACCATATACAATCGTAAATCCTCAACGGCAAATAAAATATGTGAGTGTCAGAGTCACAAGACAAACAGTAGATAGGACGAAAATATTTGCAGCCCACGTAAACGGGCATGCTTTAATCCCCCAAAAGTACAAATGAGCTCTGGCAAATTGACACGTAAAGGGAGAGGGATGATTCACGAAAGTGGAAACGCAGGCATGAATATCAAAGATGCTCTGTCTCTGTAGCAGAAGCAAATCGAAATTGAAATGAAACGCAGAAGCTTCACAAGGTTGGTCATGTGTGCTCCTGGCCGGGAGGCGCCGTGGTGGCTGGGCCGGGGACCTCGCTGTCCCTCCGGAGGGCAAACCGTGAGCCCCTGGACACGTCCCCTGACCCCGCTCTGACACTTCTCAGAAGCTGTGGTTCAGCAGAAAATCTTCCTTCGTGAGGACATACGTACACGAGTGCTTATTACGAAGATCTGTGTATGCAAAAAATGGGAATAACCAGCACGTTTATAAACCAGGGAGAGGAGTGCCTGGGCGGCTCCGTGGGTGAAGCGTCCAACTCTTAGTGTCGGCTCAGGTTCCTGAGATCACGCCCCACGTCGGGCTCCGCACTGACCGCACAGAGCCTGCTTGGGACTCTCTCTCTCTCTGTCTCTCCCGCTCGTGCTCTCCCTCTCTCTCTCAAAATAAATAAATAAACAAACAAAACTTTTAAAAAATTACTATAAATCAGGGAGAGGTTGAAGAAATTCTAGTAGCTCCTTATGAGATGGGAGATCACACAGCATCAAACAGGAGGCAGGGCTGTGGGTACTGGCTTGAAAGATTGTCACCGAGTTAAACCGTTTCAGTTTAGTGCAGTGTTTCAGCAAAGTGCAAAGTAACGTGTGTAGTATTATCCTATTTTTGTACACAAAAAGTATGGCTATGTGTCTCAATGCGTATGCAAGAGCCCAGACAGAGAGAGAAGAGCCACTTGCTGCCCCTGGGGGACAGCAGAGACAGCGGCTGCCCGTGTCCAGTTTGTTTCCACGACTTTGGCCCACAGCTACCCAATACTGCTGTGATTTGAAAGAAGGCTCTGGAAGTTAGAGACGGTCGGCACGGCGTTTACGTCAGCAACTGGACTCCCGCGGCAGCTGCCCAGGCACCGCGAGGACAGGGCCAGGACGCTGTGTGGCGTGCACAAAAGTCCGAGAGCCCAGCCTCATCCTGGCCCGGTGGCCGACTGCCGGGAGCACTCACCTCGCTGGGCCTTGGCTTCCTCATCTGCAAACTGGGACGATAACAACCCCCACACTGGGCCGGGCGTCCACCGGGGGCTGCTGCAGAGCTGTTCTGAGGTGATGGGAGGTACAGGGGCTCCTCTGTCTCCCTCCCGTGGGCCATCCCCGCACGGCTGCTCCATTACAGGCCCTGAGCCAGGCACGGGTCCTGCCCTCCAGGACCCCCAGGACTTCCAGCTACACGAAGGCCATGGGAACCGCAGGTACTGATGGCAGAGGCAGCAGAGACTCCGAAAACAAGCCCAGACCATCACGCGTCTGCTTCGTGCCATTTTCTCTGCTGGTATTGAGGATGCACAGAAGAAAGGGTCATATAGGAAAGAAGATGTCTTTCCTCCTGAAAGTTTGCTGAGGACACAGTGCTTATTCATCATCCCACTCACTGTGTAGCAGCTGAGTACTGCCTGACAGACACCTCTCAGCATAGGGAGGGAAACAAGTGTATCACTCTGGAAGGGCTGCTGAGATGGTGGATGGAGGGGGGCGGGGGCGGGGGCATAAGGAGCCATCCAGTTTTACATGGATGAAATGAACTGATGCATCAGTAGGTGGTTTGACAAATGGGTCAGAGGGTGGGCAGATTGGTCAGTGGATGGATGGATGGATGGATGGATGGATGGATGGATGGATAATTGATTGGTTGGATGACTGGATGGATGGATGGGTGGATGGGTTGATGAGTGGATGGATGGATGGATGGATGGATGGTAGATAGGTAGGTGGATAGGTGGATGGATGGATGGACAGATGGACAGGTAGATGGATGGGTGGATGGATGGATGGATAATTGGTTGGATGGATGGATGAATGGATGGGTTGATGAGTGAATGGATGGATGGATGGATGGATGGATGGATGGATGGATAATTGATTGGTTGGATGACTGGATGGATAGATGGGTGAATGGGTCGATGAGTGGATGGATGGATGGATGGATGGATGGATGGATGGATGGATGGATAATTGATTGGTTGGATGACTGGATGGATGGATGGGTGGATGGGTTGATGAGTGGATGGATGGATGGATGGATGGATGGATGGTAGATAGGTAGGTGGATAGGTGGATGGATGGATGGACAGATGGACAGGTAGATGGATGGGTGGATGGATGGATGGATAATTGGTTGGATGGATGGATGAATGGATGGGTTGATGAGTGAATGGATGGATGGATGGATAGATGGATGGATGGATGGATGGATAATTGATTGGTTGGATGACTGGATGGATGGATGGGTGGATGGGTTGATGAGTGAATGGATGGATGGATGGATGGATGGATGGATGGATGGATGGATAATTGATTGGTTGGATGACTGGACGGATAGATGGGTGAATGGGTCGATGAGTGGATGGATGGATGGATGGATGGATGGATGGATGGATGGTAGATAGGTAGGTGGATAGGTGGATGGATGGATGGACAGATGGACGGGTAGATGGATGGATGGATGGATGGATGGATGGATGGATAATTGATTGGTTGGATGGATGGATGAATGGATGGGTTGATGAGTGAATGGATGGATGGATGGATGGATGGATGGATGGATGGATGGATAATTGATTGGTTGGATGACTGGATGGATGGATGGGTGAATGGGTCGATGAGTGGATGGATGGATGGATGGATGGATGGATGGATGGATGGATGGTAGATAGGTAAGTGGATAGGTGGATGGATGGATGGACAGATGGACGGGTAGATGGATGGATGGATGGATAATTGATTGGTTGGATGGATGGATGAATGGATGGGTTTATGAGTGAATGGATGGATGGATGGATGGATGGTAGATAGGTAGGTGGATAGGTGGATGGATGGATGGACAGATGGATGGGTAGATGGAAGGATGGATGGATGGATGGATTGATAATTGGTTGGATGATTGGATGGATGGAAGGATGGATGCTTGGGGGATGAAAGTGGATAGGAGAATGGCAGGAAGAATGAAGGATGAACAAAAGTATTGAAAGAGCAGTAGGGGTGGATGGATGGGCGGGTGTGTGAATAGGCAAGTGGATGAGACTGCAGATGAAGAATGAGTAAAAAATTTGGGCGGCCACACTTTGGTTCTGAAGAGCTCTCACAGAATGATATTCATGGCCTTTTGAGTTTGCTATTTTGGGGTGTGGACTTCAGCACTGCCAGCTCAGAAACACATATTTGTGGGTTCACCATGAGTGGGGCCAGTAACCACATCATAACCAGACTCAGATGGCTGACATAGTAAACCAGAGTGTCAATGTACGAATATTCCCAGACAGGGGACTGTCAGCAGGACGAGAACACCAGGCATCCGTCCGCAAAGGGCGCTGGCTCCCAGTCAGCAATCCCACGGGAGAAGGCGTCTTCAGAAGGCATCTTGTAGAGCACGGACTCCGATGGGGAGTGAGATCACCGGCGTGATCATGAGCTCGGGCTAAAAGGGGCTGATGCCTGCGTGTCCCAGTAGTATCCACCTGCCCAGGTGACTGGAACATTCGAGCCCAAAATGGGGCTGCAGGGGTGCTCCCTCGCCCTCGACCATGCCGGGAAGGGCACAGCCGACGTGAACCTCTAGGTCTGCTTCTGTGGCTCCAGCTGCCTTTCTGCTAACACTTTACTCTCTGAGCCCGTGTTGTTCTTTTGCTGGCTCTGCCCGTTAAGAATCTTAACGCATCGACTTTCAGTTTTAAAAAATGACCTCAGCCTGTCCATTTTCCTCTTGGTAACACTTTTATAGCCCATTTGCTTCTTTGATTTCTGGGGGGCATCTCCTATCACGACTACGAATTTATAAGTTTCTCTTGGCTTCGCGTATGTTTTCATCCTGTTTCACTCCATGACCCGTGTGCCTTCTTTAGGAGCTGTTCTGTTTGCCAAGTTGAAACCCCCCGTGCTTTTCATCCCTTTTAAATATTTTGCCTTGAACTTTATTTTCTACGACGTAAATGTAATGAGGACTGCTGACTCTGTGGTGGCATTTTTCACAGATTTTCTTCAGCCTTTTAGTTTGTAATACCCTAGCTTCCTTTAACGTTTTCACAATATTTTGTTTAGAATTTGACATTTATTTCCCTTGAATCTGAAAGCCTAACCCATCGGCACGTATCATCATTACTGGTAAAAGGAAATCTTACTCTGTATTTTCTATTTTATCTGTTTCCAGTCCCCTTTCCCACATTATTTTAGAGAAAAGGTTCATCTTATTCTATCGTTGGCTTAACTGGCTTTGAAATACTTACATCCCGTCTCCAATCTTCTCTTGGTTCCCGACAGGCTCACCAAACACAGACTTCAGCTTGTGTTTTCCTGATGGTGTCAAGCCTCAGTCAGGACGTCCTTCCAACGAGACGATCACATACCCTCCTTCCTTCCGGTCCTGGAATGTCCCTCAAGCCCCCCACGTTCCTCCCACCAGGGCGTCGGTTCCAGGGTGTGAACCATCTTTCACGAGCGATGCTGGGGCTTACACTTCCGCACCTGCACGACTGGAGGCACAGCCCTGCCACAGCCCTGCCACCAGAGGGTCCACGGAGAGAGCCCGCAGACGGCACGTCACAGGTCCCAGGGATGACATCGTCACCGTCACCGCCAGCTCCCAGCTCCCCTCTCTTCCTCCCAGGGAGCGTCTTCCAGGGACCGTGGGAGCTAAGTGTCTTCACTTTCCGTTCACACATAAATCACAGGTTGTCTGAGGATTTCACCTCTGAACTGGGAAGATTCTGCTGTCCTGATGTGTCCCCGCCCCCCAACACTGGGAAGACAGGTGTCCATCGGGTCCCTGTTCCTTTTCAATAATCTGGGTGTGCCCTCCCCACCCAGCCCACATCGGAAGCCCTCGGGATCTTCTCTGTAGCGGGGATGATCCACGTTGCGCTCTGATGGGTCGGGGGGCCAGTCTGGGTTCTGCTGGTCTGTATTTATCTGCATGGCATCCGGTGGGGCCGGCGTCTGTGTTTAGCCCCGGAAACGTCCATAAAGCCCTCCCGTACCTCCCCCTGGAATCCGAGTAGATGGGTACAGGGACTTCGGGGTCTGTCCTCACAGCTCCGGGGCACCTGTGCCTCCCCACTCCTCCCTGCGTGCCACTCCCAGCTCACCGCCCCCCCCCCCCCGCCATGGCATGCCCGTCCTCCATGAGCCCATCTGCGAAGGCAGTAGATTTCTAGACCTCTCCTTGTTTCTCTGGAACGCTGGCTGCCTCACTCCTCTTGAGGACGCCGGCTCCTTCGGTTCTGATTCACTCTCTCTCCTGGTGGGGATCGTCCCGGAAACTGGGTGACGCCTGGCCGTGACACCAGCTTTGCAGCGGTGCTGCTTCGGGAGGGCACCCGCTGTGTCTGTTTGCCATGACCCTTGGGAGTGACAAGGACCCCCCTCCTTGACCGAACTTGAGTCGGCCTCCTCCGAACCCAAGCCTCATCCTTGGCCAGCTGAGTCCAATTTCACAGAGACTAAACCCGCGTCTCAAGAACCCCCCACCTTAGGTGCCAGTCAGGCCCTTCTTCCTCCCGGCAGTGCTCCACTCATCCCCTCCCCCGCCGGTCTCTGTCTCGGCAGAGTCCAGCCCTCTCTCCCCTGCTGCAACAGTCTTGAACAAAGTCTTCCCTGGCTCTTTCACAGTGTCCAGTGTCAAGTTACGAGGGGCAGGCGACACTTTTGGCTGAGACTTAACTTCCTTGTGTCTTTGCTCAGTAGGAGAGCAGGCCGGGCCTGGCCGGCACTCTTTCCTTCCGGCTGGGGAGGGCTGTTCCTGCCCCCAGGGCCACCAGAAGCCAGGACAGGCCCTGTGTCTTTGAACTAAGACCAGGCCAGGGAGGAGAGGCAGGTGGAGAGCAGCCCAGTGGGCCGGCACTGCAGGGGTTCTGTGCCCCTTCTGCGCCCAGAGTGCCCCACACCCAGGGACGGCCGGCTCCCTGTCCCGGGGACCAGATGTCCCCACTCGCTCTTGGTACCCGCAGCCACAGAAGGGGTGTGGAACCCATCTCCCATCTCCAGCTGTGGGGGCATCTGGCCCCGGGGAGGGGGTGGGTACAGGGCTGAGGGCAGGGAAAGCAAGTTCGGGGAACTTCTGCCTTTCATCTGGCACTTCCTTTTTAGAAGAAACATGTTATTGTCTCAGGAAAGCAAGAGAAGAACCAAAACCAACAAATTATCACGCCCTACTATGCGAAGGCCGGTTGCAAGGCAGCAAATTTGTGCACACAGGCAAAGAAATTGTTCCTGAAAAAACGTGCAAATTGCTACGTGGCTGCATGTAAATGAACCGCTAATTGCTTTCTGCAAACAATATTTATGCAAATGGCCCCACACTCTGCAAAGCTGCACACGCATTTACATTTGTCACCACCCTGCTTTGGTCAGGACTGCGCACCAGCCCAGCGAGGGGAGCCCCGCCCCACACGTTCACACCTTGCCCTCTGCGCCCCCTCCTGGGGCCTCCGCCTGTGGCAGCGCCCTCCCCTGCGAGGAGAGCTCCGGTCGAGTCCCGCCTCCTGCGGGAAGGCCCCGTTCTGTTCACTGGCCCTGCAGTCAGAGCTGGCCACACGCCCCCATCAGCGAATTCAGTAGACGACCTCGAACTTGGGGAAAGTCTGGCGTGTCCGGATTTTTCTAAGATGTAAGGGCGTTCTGAGAATCGGGAAGAGAAGGAGGCCCGCAGGTAGCAGAGGAAAACTCACAAGCAAGATGAACAATCACAGAAAACACGATGGGCTGATTCCGACGCATGTGAGAAGGAGCTTAAAATCACTCATAGTGAAGAAACACACGTGGAATCGGCCCTAAGGAGCCCTCTGGGCACCCAGGGAGGGGGGATCCTGCCTGGGCCTGCGTCACCCGTCGCCCGAGTCACCCGAGCGGCCGCCAGAACCCGTGCTGAACAAGAGGGACAAATAAAGCCACACGGAAGCAGATCCGTCTGCATAATCAGAAGACGGGGAAAGCCGACTTCAAAGCAAGGGTAAGAGAGGAAAGAACAGAAAAAGGATGAACATCCCAGCAGGTGGTGCCTCACACTCAGAGGAGCCCAGGAATCATCACTAATTCCGAGAAACAGGCGGGGGAGGGGGGAGCTGCTGGGCAGGACAGCTGCCTGCGGCCTCGGCCTCATCCTCAGGGATCGGGGCACTAACCACACACACGCTTAGGAGCATGTGCAACTTTCCCTGGAATCTTGCAAAGGCAGAGCGTCCAGAGGAGAAGGACACAGGACAAGGCAGAGGCGCTTTTCTAAAGGGATTGGGGGCAAAGGCAAAAAGGAGTGAAAAGGGGGAGTTGCAGGTCCTGTTAGGAAAAAAGGAACCACAGATCTGGAGGACGCACAACCCCTCCTGCTCCCACCGCCAGAAAACACATCCCCACGGGATCCGCTGGAGAAACCAGGCCTCGCTACACACATGAACCACAAGTCCCGTAAAAGCACCCAAATCCGCAAAGTGAACAGAAGGAAATTAGGTCTAAGTCACCACAAAAATCAGAATGTGAAAATCAACACACTCAGCCCACACAAAACCCCTTCCTCCACAACAAAAAAAAACTGGGCATTAAAAACTGTGAGACGCTGGGGGGCGCCTGGGTGACTCAGTCTGATGAGCCTCCGGCTCTTGATTTCAGCTCAGGTCGTGATCCCAGGGCTGTGGGATCGAGCCCCGTGTCGGACTCCAAGTTGAGCGTGGAAACTGCCTGAGATTCTTTCTCTCTCCCTCTGCCCCTCCCCCTGCCAGCCCTCTGTCTCTCTAAAATAACATTTTTTTCTTTGAAAAAAATAAAAATAAAAAGTGTAAGAACAGAGGGAATCATGATTGTAAAACTACAAATACTTTAAGAAAAACAGCCAAAACAAAAGAGCAAAGAACACGCATCGCATAGCAAACATTACAACACGCACATAATTAAGGGCTTTTTCATGCGAGAAGACACGATTCCCAACAAAAACAAAAGTTACAGATCAAATAACACAGGGACCACCTTATGAGGCAAAAACTCGCACCTTACAAGGAGTCTGGAAGTGTGCTGATCACGGAGACGGTGCCCCCCACCCCCAGGGCCGGACAGACCGAGGGAACGAGGGGAAAAGGACTGCTCCAGCACGGGTCCCCCAAAAGCAGCAGGAGTTGGAGTCAGGACCACAGGAGGCTTACTGGGGGCCACTGTCAAGGACGAAGGGAAGGACACAGGATTGGACAGGAAGAGCCTCAGACTGGGAGATGCGCGTCAGACAGACTCCACCAGCCCCGGGGGGGGGGGGGGTGTTGAAACCCACACATCCGGGGTCCCGTGTGGGGCAAAGCTGGCCAGGTGCTGGTGCCCCCCACCCCAGCACTGTCATCGTCAGGGACGCCCAGGAGCGACGTGCCCTCGGTGCAAACGTGTGCGGGTCCCACAGGTGCTACAGCTGGTCCATCGGCCAACTGCTGTCCTCACAGCCCAGCAGGTTCTTCCTTTGAGCGACACGCCGCAGGGCCACCAAAGGAGGGTAGAGAAGAGCCACACACATGGCCGGTATGTGGAGCTTAAGGACGTAGCTGATATTTGCACACACACAGCTTTAAGCCTGGAGGATTCCAGAGGCACCTTCTCTTTTTTGTTTTCAACGTTTATTCATTTTTGAGAGAGAGAGAGCACGAGCTGAGGAGAGGCAGAGAGAGAGGGAGACACAGAATCCGAAGCAGACTCCAGGCTCCAAGCTGTCAGCACAGAGCCGGACGCGGGGCCTGAACTCATGAGCTGTGAGATCATGTACTGAGTTGAAGTTGGAACTTAACTGACTGAGCCCTCCAGGCGCCCCCAGGCGCCCCCAGATGCACCTTCTCAAGCATTTGTGGAACATTCACAAAAAACTGATCTTGTACAAATTGATCCAAAAATCAGTAAGTTCCATAAGGTAGAAACATTACAATCAATTGTCTCTGATCACCATCCAATAAAACCAGAAATTGTTGACAAAATGAAAAACAAAAAGGCCTTTCCACTTGGAAAGAAAAATTTTTTTTTAATCTGTGAAACCATTCTTGGGTGAAAATGGAAAATACACGGAGACAACTTACTTTAAAAAAATAATGATAGTGAAGATATGTAACATTGGCTCTGTGGGATATACTTAAAGCAGTGATCAAAGGAAAATTCACAACTATGAACACTTTTATCAATAAACATGAAAGAATGAAAAAAGGAATAAAATTCCCAGCTCACGCAAGTAGGAATGGAACCACAGAATAAACCAAAAGAAAGCTCAAGGAATTAAGTGGAAAGATAAAAGTAGAAATTAATGAGATAGAGGAACAGAAAAGCACTCAACCTAATTAATAAATCAAAAGCGTAATTTCTTTAATTAACAAAATAGGCAACCCGCTAACTAACCTTATCATAAAAAAAAAGGAGAAAACTCAAACACACAAAATAAGAAATGACAAGAAGAAGCAACCAATGGAGAAGAAGAAATTCTTAAAAGTCATGGGACTAGTTTGCACACTTCTCTGCAAATAAATTTGAAAACATTGTTGTTATGGGTTGAATTGTGTCCCCTGTCCAAAAAAAAGATATATTGAAGTCCTACCCCCAGCTCCTCAGGACATGACCTTATTTGGAAATGGAGTTGTCGTCAGTACAATTGGTTAAGGTGAAGTCACCTCAACTCACCTTAACTCCTTGGTGAGAGTGAGCCCCTAACCCAATATAACTGGTGTTTGGTGAGAAGAGGGGACTCTGGGGCAACAGAGAAGGAAGATGCCGTGTGAATACAGACAGAGAGGGGAGGGATGCATCCATGAGCCAAGAAATGCCAAAGATTGTCACCAACACCGGAAGCTAGGAAGAGGCCAGGAAGGGCTCCTACAGGTTTCAGAGGGAGGTGGCCCACCTGATATCTTGTTTCAGACTCCTGGCCTCCAGACGGTGAGACAATAAATCTTTGTTGTTTTACGCCCTCCAGTTTGTAGCACTTTGTCACAGAAGTCCTAGGAAACCAACACACATGATAAAAGAGATAAATGCCCACAGAAATACCTATTACCAAAACTGACCTAAGTGGAGACAGGAAACATAAACAGAATAATTTCCAGAGAAAAAATGGAGAAATTGTCAAGGAACTTCCCCACGAGGAAAGCACCAGGCCCAGATGATTTCACAGGGAAGTGCTACCAAATTTTCAAAGACCAAATAGGTCCAGTATCTCATAAATTGATCCAGATCGCTGAAAAAGAAGGAGAACGTGAAAATATAACATTGAAACCTCAATCTTATAAAAGCAGTATAAACAAAAAGAAAACTACAGAACAATATCATTTATAAATATAAATGCAAAAGTACTAAGGGAAGTATTAGCAAACAGTGCGCAATACCACATAAAGAAAATAATGTAGCATGACCAAGTGGAATTTATTCCAGGGATGCAAAGTTGATTCACTATTAATAAATATGTGCACCGTGGTGCACGTGTACAGGGAAGACTCCATGTGAAGACACCTATATACGTACCTTGTCCTAAAGCCTGTATCTCACTAAATGTAGAAATAGTAAGGAATTTCCTCTCAGATTAAGAAGAAGGCAGGTATATCTACTATCTCTGCTGCTATTCAACATTGTACCATAAGTATTAGCCAATGCAATTAGATAAGAAAAATAAAATCGAAGCATAAGTATTAGAAAAGAACTAAAACTCTGTCAATTTACAAATGATATACTAGTATTTCTTGAACACTGTTAAGAACCAATGATAAAACTAACTCATACCATAAAATGTTCCAGTAAGGTAGCAGGAGAAACCAATAGCCTACTTATACATAAAACACTGACCAGTTAGAGGACATAATGGTACAGAAAACCCCAATTACAATGACAACAAAGAAGATTAAGTAGTTAGAGATAAACTCAACAACAACAACAACAACAACAACAACAAAAATGTGTGAAAACCTATGTGAAGAAAACTTTAAAATGTTCCGGAAGGACTGAAGCTCAAGGAAAGACAACTCTGTTCTTAGATAAAGCGGCTCATCACAAAGATATCAGTTCCCTTTCAGTTAATTGATAAATTTATTGGAATCCCAATAAAATACAAACAAGGTTTATTATGGAGCTAGAAGAGTTAATACTGAAGTTGTTATGGAAAAAAATATATACAAATAGTGCCAGGAAAACTCTGGAAAAGAAAAGAAAGCTATGTGGCAAGACTCTCCGCACCAGATCTTCAAACATACGACAAAGCCGCTTGTGGAATGGAATAGAACGTCCAGAAAGAAACACATGCATATATGAAAATTTAATATATCATAAAGATGACAGGTCAATTCACAGGGACAAAGATGGAGTCTGTGTGTGTGTGTGGCAGTTCTGTGCTCTTCCTCACATGTTCCATGCACATGTCCATCTGCCACCACAATCACTCTATAGCCCCCCAACCCTTCTACCTCCAAACCCTAACCCCTGACAACCACTAATCTGCTCTCCACCCCTCTTACTGCATTATTCCAAGAATATTTTATAAATGGACTCGTATAGTTGCCTACCTTTTGAGATTTTCACTTGGCCTAATTCCCAGTTATTATGTGTTATCAATAGCTTGTTCCTTCTTATTACTGAGCAGTACTCCCTGGTTTGGCTGAACCAGTCTGTTCAACCATTCACCTGCTGAAGACCATTTGGGGGGTTTCTAATTTGGGGGTATTACAAACATGGTGGCTGTGAGCTCTCATGTACAGGCTGTTGCACAAACTTAAGTTTTCATTTCTCTGACATAAAAGCCAAAGCAATTGTTGGGTCAGAGTAAGTGCGTCCTTAGTTTTAAGAAGACGTTGCCAAAAAATTGATAAACTGGACATCATCAAAATTTAAACCTTTTTCTTTAAAAAATCCTGTTGAGAGAATGATAAGACAAATACAGACAGGAAGAAAGTACTGGCAACCACATATTTGACTAAAGGCTTGTATCTGGAATTTGTAAAGAACCGTCAAAACTAGGGGCACCTGGGGGGCTCAGTCGGTTAAGCGTCTGACTTCAGCTCAGGTCACGATCTCACAATTCCTGGGTTCCAGCCCCATGTCCGGCTCTGTGCTAACAGCTCAGAGCCAGGAACCTGCTTCGGATTCTGTGTCTTCCCCTCTCTCTGCCCCTCCCCCCGCTCATGCTCTGTCTCTCTCTCTCTCTCTCTCCCATAAATAAACATTTAAAAAAATTGTTTTTAAACTGTCAAAACTAAAAGGTAAAAAAATAATTCTAGTCCAATTTAAAAATGGGCAAAAGACACAGACATTTCACAGAAAAAGACACGCGGACAGCAGACAGGAATGCAGGAAGTTGTTCAATACAATTAGTAGTTAGGAAATTGCAAATCACAACCACAAGTTGCTGAGACTACACACCTATCAAAATGGCTAAAATAAAAAAAAAAACTTGATAACACCAAGTGCTGACAATGTTATTGGATCCCTCATATAGACATTGCTGGTGGGAATGCAAGCTGGTGCAGCCACTCTGGAAAACAGTATGGAGGTTCCTCAAAAAACTAAAAATAGAACTACCCTACGACCCAGCAATTGCACTACCAGGCATTTATCCACGGAATACAAGTGTGCTGTTTTGAAGGGACACATGCACCCCCATGTTTATAGCAGTCATATGAACAATAGCCAAAGGATGGAAAGAGCCCAAATGTCCATCGATGGATGAATGGATAAAGAAGATGTGGTATAAAAATACGATGGAGTACTGGTCAGCAATCAAAAAGAATGAAATCCTGCCATTTGCAGCTACGTGGATGGAACTGGAGGGTATTATGCTAAGTGAAATGAGTCAAAGAAAGACAAAAATCATATGACTTCACTCATATGTGGAACTTAAGATACAAAACAGATGAACATAAGGGAAGGGAAGCAAAAGTAATATAAAAACAAGGAGGGGGACAAAACATCAGAGACCCTTAAATACAAAGAACAAACTGAGGGTTGCTGGAGGGATTGTGAGGGGGGCATGGGCTAAATGGACAAGGGGCATTGAGGAGGACACTTGTTGGGATGGGCACTGGGTGTTATAATAGGGGATGAATCACCGGAATCTACTCCTGAAATCATTGTTGCATCATATGCTAACTAACTGGGATGTAAATTAAAAAACAAATAAATTAACTTTAAAAAATACATAAAAGGGGCGCCTGGGTGGTTCAGTTGGTTGAGTGACCGACTTCGGCTCAGGTCGTGATCTCACAGTTTGTGAGTTTGAGCCCCGCGATGGGCTCTGTGCTGATGGCTCGGAGCCCAGAGCCTGCTTCAGATTCTGTGTTTCCCCCTCTCTCTGCCCCCCTGCTCATGTTCTGTGGCTCTCTGTCTCTCAATAATAAATAAACGTTAAAAATTTTTTTTAATAAAAAATAAAAAATAAATAAAAGACGGACTCTTTTACAAAAGGTTGAAGCAACAGGGCAGCCATTTAGGAAAGACAATGAGGTCCTTCCCTCACACCACACACCCGCCCGAGGTCCACATGGCTCAGGGATCTACATGTAAAACTCAAACCACACCAGTGCCAGAAGTAAATAGGGGTGAATCCTTGTAACTTGGGTGCAGGGAAAGGATTCCTAACTATGACTCAATATTCAGAGACAAAAAAAGACTGATAAATTTTATAAACTTAAAATTTTACATGGAAAAAACACTGTAAAGTCAAAAGATGACTGGAAAATTGGTAAAGAAAAGAATATTTACAATTCATAGCATAGACAAAAGGTTAATATTCCTAACACTAAAAATTCTTAAATATCGAAGATGGAAGAACCCACTAGAAAAATGGAGAAAAGACATGAACAGGCAATTCCCCAAAAGAGGTAAAAATGGCCCTAAACACATGGAATGATGTTCAACCTCACACATGACCCTCAAATGAGAGAATTAGAATACAAATCGCCAAAGAACGTGACTTAAAACACCATCAAAACCCACAGATTCAAAAAGAAAGGACATTCTGACATTGGCTACAATGTGGAGGAAGCTTGAGGACGTGATGCTCAGTGACATAAGCCCATCACAGGGGACAACAACTGTGTGATTCCACTCTCACGTGGGACATAGCAGAGTCACCTCCACAGAGCCAGAGAGGAGATGGACGCATCAGGGGCCGGGGAGGGGGACGTGTGTGTTTGGTGGGGACAGAACTTAGGTTTGAAGAAGAGGAGAAGGTTCTGGAGATGGACGGTGGTGACACTGCACAACAGTGTGAATGTGCTTCATGCTGCTGAGTCAAAGGGGCGCCTGGGGGGCTCAGTCGATTAAGCGTCCAACTCCAGCTCAGGTCATGATCTCAAGGTTCGTGGGTTCGAGCCCCACGTCGGGCTCTGTGCTGACAGCTGGGAGCCCAGAGCCTGCTTCGGATTCTGTGCCTCCCTCTCTCTCTGCCCCTCCCCCGCTCACGCTCTGTCTCTCTCGCTCTCAAAAATAAATAAACATTAAAATTTTTTTTTTTTTAAAGTCAATACAAGGGTCCAGGGCTTCTTGGAGAAATGGCCGGGAAGAGAAAAAACAAAATAATCCTGGAAATACAGAAGTGGTCAAAGAACAATGGAGACAGGTCAAAAGAACACAGCAGATAACTCCAAGGAGGCCCCACCCCCGCCCATGGCAAAAGTGTTGAGTTAAAGCAGATAAAACCAGAATTCATGAGTTTATACTGATATCCATATGCAATATTTATAAAATCGGAATTATTGGGGCGCCTGGGTGGCGCAGTCGGTTAAGCGTCCGACTTCAGCCAGGCCACGATCTCGCGGTCCGTGAGTTCGAGCCCCGCGTCAGGCTCTGGGCTGATGGCTCGGAGCCTGGAGCCTGTTTCCGATTCTGTGTCTCCCTCTCTCTCTGCTCCTCCCCCGTTCATGCTGTCTCTCTCTGTCCCAAAAATAAAAATAAAAAAAAAAAAAAAAAAAAAAAAAACGTTGAAAAAAAAAAAAATAAAATAAAATCGGAATTATAATACTGATATAAATCAATAATTTAACAAGTGCCTGTATGTATCATTAAACGATTACAAATAAAGCCATTAAAATCAACAATCTTTAAATCGATGAATAGATTCACCAGGAGTTCAGACACAGCTGGAGAGAAAACCGTTTTCCGTGTCCCCAGAACGCAGAGCGGAGGAAACAAGTTTTCCCCACCATGAAGGAATCAGGAAGGTTCTACCGTGCTCTCACGGAGGCTCCGGAAAGGGACTAGAACGGGGGTGGCGTCTGCAAGACTGTGGCGGGGTCCCCGGGCCCACCCCTAGTTTTGGCAGCTTACCAGGAGGACCCACAGGACTCAGGACGTAGCCGTGCTCACGGCTGGGATTTGCCGCGGTGAGAGGACGCAGGGCTGTGTGGGACGAAGTCTGAGGGCACCAGGCACCAGCTTCCAAGGGTCCTTCCCCGGCGGGGCCGCGCAGGACTCGGGAGCGAAGACCCAAGGAGAAACCATAAACCCCAAACTGGTTTCTGCCCGGTGGCGGCTCCAGTGCTGCCTCCCAGGGTTCCCGAGCGGTCACCGTGCACGTGGAAGCCGTGCCTGTCCCCCTAATCTCTCCTCTGGGGACAGATCACTTAGAAGGGCTTTTCGTTTCAAAACTATGGGTTTTGTGACTTGTTGATTTCTACGCTGACCCCGGTGGGATCAGAGAACGCGGCCTGCGGCACCCACGACTAGGCATTCGGAAATGTGGTTGGTCCGCGTCGCCGCGGCCCCCGGGGGCACTTGACAAGGAGGCACGGCCTCTAATGGAGCCCAGCCGCCACCTGTACCCGCGCAATTAAACGGCCTAATTGTTTCTCCCGGCTTTCCTGTCCTTGCTCATTTTTATAATTGTTTGCCAGTCACAAGTGACCATCGAGCACTTGAAATATGGCCAGTCCAACAGGCCTGAGAAACCGAGTTTTGCATTTTATTCGATGTTAGTTAGTTTAAATTTAAGCAGCGACACCACTGTGTTGCGTGGGGATACAGGTTAGTTTGTTTAACAAATGACGCGGGGTGGGGGGAGCGCCTGGGTGGCTCAGTCGGTTAAGCATCTGACTTCAACTCAGGTCATGATCTCACGGCTCATGAGTTCAGGCCCCGAGTCTGGCTCTGTGCTGACAGCTCGGAGCCTGGAACCTGCTTTGGATTCTGTGTCTCCCTCTTTCTCTCCTCCTCCCCCACTCACACACTCTCTCTCTCTCTCAAAAATAAATAAACATCAAAAAAATTTTTTTTAATTTTTTTTAACGTTTATTTTTGAGACAGAGAGAGACAGAGCATGAATGGGGGAGGGGCAGAGAGAGAGGGAGACACAGAATTGGAAGCAGGCTCCAGGCTCTGAGCCATCAGCCCAGAGCCCGATGAGGGGCTCGAACTCACGGACCATGAGATCGTGACCTGAGCTGAAGCCGGACGCTTAACCGACTGAGCCGCCCAGGCGCCCCCAAAAAATTTTTTTTTAAATAACACCGGAACGTTTGCTTTCCACGCAGGAAGGTCTCAGCTCAGTTTCGAATACATTAAATTCCAGATGGATGAAAGGCAGAGAGTGAACAGCAAAGATGTGAAGCCTTTAGAAGAAAACAGACAGAATACGCCGTTGGGGGAGCAGCAGACCCCCAGCCTCACAAAATACACACACGATAAAGGAACGTGTTGATAGGCTTGCCCGGCTTCACGGTAAAACCTCTGAATGTCAAGAGCAGACCACAGAGGAAGCCAGCACAGGCTTGGAGCACGATCTTCGCCGGGGACCTGACTAACGAATTATTAGAATCCGGAATATATAAAGAACTCCTATAAACAGCGACTTAAGAAGAAAAACAGACACGCATCCCAGTTGAAAAGTGAGCCGAGGATATGGTTAAGGGGCCCTGGGTGTCTGTCGCCTTCGGTTCCTACTCATGGATCCTTGCTGGGGCAGGCGACTCGGCCCTCACCTGAGCCCCCGCCCTAGCCGTCACCCCCTCAGTGGCCAGCCGCACACCGGCTGTCACTCACTCACTCACTCACTCACCGGGCACTCAAACCCTCCGCCTGGTTCCTGACAAACTCAGTCCAATCCGCCTTCCCTCCCGGCGGGAGGTTAGAGGCGCCCGGGACACTGGCCCTGATGAAACGCCTCTAATGGCCAACCTCCACCTGCCCGTCCCTTTGAGTTCTGCAAGAGCGAGGTGGCTGCGGGCCCAGGGTCCGCCAGCCCGGACTGGACCCCGGCCCCAGGCCGCCCCTGGCTGGAGGTCTCCTCAGGTCTCCACAGAAGGAGGGGGATGAGCGGGGCCAGCTCGGAGACTGCCCAGGCAGACCGCGGCCAAGTCCACACGGATCCACGCTGCGGGGAATGGCTTGGCCCCGTGGGGCGACAGGGACCCTCCCTTCCTCTCCGCTCCTGGGTCCCTCCCCCACACAGTCCAGCCAAACGCAGCCAGGACTGGGGCCTGCCCTGTTTTCTGAGCAGCCGGCCGGGACCCTCCCGTGCAAGGATTGCCAAGGCCAGCACCCTTCTGAACTCATTAACCATAATTACTTCCCATCTCCAAATACAGCCACACCGGGGGTTAGGCTTCAACAGAGACACCCGCGGGGACACAATTCAGCCCTCAGCATCCTCCCAGCCCGTCTCCCGACGCCTCTGTAGGGCTCCCTGCCTGGTCCTGGGGGTGGCTCAGCCGCCCAGCCGCTGCTGGCAGGAAAGCAGGGCGGGCACCCCCGGGACGGTGCCTGTGGCCCAAGCGCACCCAGTGACAGAACCGAGGCCGTGATGATGCTCACCCCTTGTTGTGGGGCCAGGGAGCACCCCCTCTGAGCCTGCGTCCCCACCCCCCCGGACAGCCAGGGCCGCCCGACCTACCTACCGCCTCTGACCCCACGGCTACGTCAGTATCGTGTACACATTCCAGACCCCAGCAGTGGTGGCCGGGCAGGAAAGCGGAAACTGCCAGGCGCCCACACCTCCGAGCCAGTGCTGCGCCCCCTCCCGCGGACCTGCATTCCCGAGCTGGAAGCTAACTTGCCGGCCTTCGGGACAGACCGGGCTCGTGACTCTTCTAGGCCGATCAATAAAAAGCCTGTTGCGGTTCATTTAAATCACCGAGTGACTAACCAGACTGGGCCCACCCCCCATTCTCTGCAAAGCCCTGGAAGTGGAGGGGCCCGGGCTCAGGGTCAGCAGCGGCCAGGCAGCCACCCCAAGCCCACCGAGCGGGCGGTCCCACCCGTGGCCTGGGCCACACTGGGATGGGCGGTGGCTCTTCCGGGAAGGGCGTCGGGGGGGCAGGGGTCCAGGGAGCTCTGCCTCCTCACCCAGCAACGTGCCCTGTGGGACCACCCTCCTCCGGGATGGGGGCCAGCAATGACCTGAGCCAGCCCCATTATGACCCCTGACCTTGACCCAGAATGACCCTCCCCTGGGTCTCAGATCAGCACAGAAAGGAGGGGTGTGGCAGAGGGCTTGCCCACGAGCCAAGACCCTCACAAGGCCCATTAGAGCGCCACCCCTCCACCTTTCACCCCTGCGCCCCTCCACCCTCCGATCTCCACCCCCCACCCCTGCGCCCCTCCACCCTCCACTCCTCACCCCTCTACCCTTCACCCTCACCTTCCACCCTCTACCCCTACACCCCCTACCCTGCGCCCTATACACCCTTGCCCCCCACCCCGACCCCACGCCACCTACTCTACAGGGGAGACACCCAGGCAGCCCCAGACACCAAGTGGTCCCAGCTGCGGGAGGCTGGACTGCTCCTGCGGCATTTCCCTCCACCGTGAACTTGGAGCTGTCGTCCTCAGGAGGGTTCCGGGACCCATGGCCAGGCCAGCTCCCTCCTCACCCCTGCCCCCACAGACCCTCGCCCAGCTCCAACCTCCCCCTGCCCTCACAGACCCTCACCACTGCACCCTGCACCCACACACCGCCAAGGGTTCTAGCACTCTCCTGCTTTGCAGGTCAGACTCCAGGCAGAGAGCCACTAAGCGGCCAGTGGGAGCCTCCAGGCCTCAGCTCAGAGCCCGCTCTGCACATTCCTGTTGAGGAGGGAGGTGGGGGGGGCGAGGGCCGTGGCCTGCCGGTGACCTCCCCCCTCCAGGCAGGGGAACAGCAGAAACACCGGCAGCGGTGTGAGCGTGCGTGGCCTGTCCCCATGGTGGACACACCCTAGGTGTTTGGGGCATCTTGGGGAGAGGAGGATGGAGAGGGCAGCCGGGACCAGAAGGAGGGCCTTGTCCCCAATCCACTCCAGCCTCCACAGCACCACAGGCAAGGCGCCTGAACACAGACATCACGGTTCCGAAGGTGCGGGTCTGAGATCAAGGTGCAGGTGACAAGTGCCCCGTCTCCTCGCACAAGGGCACTGACCCCACACAGGGGCCCCACCCTCCTGACGCATGTAACCCCACCACCCCCACGGGCCCACCTCCAAAGCCCATCACACCAGGGGTACGGCCTCCACATGTGGATCTGGGGACACATTCAGGCCACACCGGGCTGAGCAGTCACCCCGCCTGCCTCGTCTCAGGGCCCAGATCAACACGGCAGGCACAGGTGCAAACCTCCCTTTAGAAATTCCCCCGCAGAAAAGACAAGGGGGTGCAGCCGTCTCCCCGCTCCTTGCTGCTTCCCCCGGGGTGATCAGCCTGGGGGCCACAGCCTAGTGGGGCTGACCCCACCCCCCTGTCACCAGCTGGACCCCAAGACCTGAGTTTTACTGCCCACCTGCCTGTACCCGCCGACCTTGGCCTCACGTTTTTCCTTAAGCTCTTCTTCCCAGCTTATTTCTTAACTCAGGCAAAGGACCGGAAGGGCGTCACATCCCCGACGAAACAGAAACCGCCCCTCAGGCAGTAACTACTGCCTGAAGCTCTGCGGCCGCCAGACCCGGGGGAGCTCAACCCCCTCACGCCTGCGCAGACGCCCACGAAGTGACTCACCGAGTGACCCTCATTACAAAGTGAACCCCCCCCCCCCCGGGAGGGGCACAGGAATGCACCTGCAGGCCTGTTTCCTTCAGGATACGACTTTGGGCCGCCTCTCCAGGAGGACGAGGCTCCCTTTCTGGATGCTCATCCTAACCCTGAATGAAAAGAATCCGCCCACCCTGGTTCGGGGAGTCATGGTTTTGTGAGCTCTTCTCCCGGATCCCATTTGCTGCAAATAAAGTTTCCCTTGTGCCACCACTCACCTGGCGTGCTTTCTCTCCGTGACTGGCCGAGGAGCGAACTGGCCTTGCCTCCAACACACCTGTACCACCCACCTGCTTCCGCGGGACGCACGGGCCTGGGGGCCTGCTTGGCATCCCTCGGGCCCCGCAGGCCTGTGAGCTGCCTGGCCCACGGACGGTGCCCACGGAGCACGGGCTCCCCCTCCCTCCCCCGGGGGGCTCTGGGGCGCCCCTGCGAGCATCCTGCAGTCGTCCAGGACGGCTCCCCGTTCCACACACCCCTCCCTGTGCCCCGGCCCCGCCCTCGGTGCCCAGTTCCTCCCGTCAGCTCGCCCACAGTCAAGGGAAAGACACTGGTTCTGCCATTCAGCTTTGAACAGCGCTGGTCCCGGAATAAAGGGAGGTCGCCTGAACCCAAGAGCACGCCTCCGCCCTCCTCCACGCCCCAGCTGCGCCCGCCGCTCCCGCTTCAGGGCAGCAAAGGGTTCGTCTACCGGTGGTCAGGCTCCTGGAGGGGCTTCTAAAACGCCGGGAGTCCCTGCGGACAGGGGTGTCTTTGGAATTCAGGAGACCTCCGACCCCACCTGCGCTCACGCGAGGGGCCGGCCACCAGAGAGACCACGGGGCGGGGGGCAGAGGGCGGCCTACAGAGGGGAGGCTTGGGGACACTTCAGTAGCACAGCCAGTGACGCAGTCAATCAGGCCCACGTAACGAGACCCCAAGGAAAGCTGGGCGCCGGGCTTGGGTGCACCTGCCCGAGGTGGACCCAGGAGCGTGCTGGGGGGGCCCCTTCCTGGAGTCCACAGGGACAGGCCACAGACGCTCAGGGCTGGCCCGTGTGTCTCCTCACGGAGGAGGAGACTGCCCCCGGCCCGCGTCCCTCCTGATAACACCTCGGGGCTCGGTGAGTCTGTCCCCCGGATCGCAGAACCGGGTGCGGGGCGGGAGGAGCGCACGGGCACCCCGGCTGGGTAGCCAGTTGGTCAGAAGCGCAGCGGCTCTGCGTCCCTCACAGGTGGCTGGCGTGTGAGGTGGTGGCACTGCTGTTGGGGACCTGCCCCCTCACCCAGTGAGGTGTGCACCACCCGCAGGAGGTCAGTGAGGAACTGGGCTCAGTACCCCCGCTGGGGGGCAGGACGAGGCGGCTTCCTTCCGGGGCGGGACGGGCCCGCGCAGGGGACGAACGCGTGCAGGAAGCAAGGACACGGAAGGGCCCGAGTCAGAGAGCGAGTCGGGGCCGCCCTTTCTGAGAGCGAGGGCACTTCAGGACCAGCGAACTCACCTACTCGGCTTTTATTTTCTTCTGTACACATGCAGAGAGTGCGCCGTGACCAAATGCTGTGATGAAAGGGGTCTAGGGAGCCCCCGTGTGAACGTGAACCACAACTTCTGCACGACAAGGCGCGGGCATAGTTTCACACGCAGCGTTCCGTCTTCCCTAGAGGCGCGTAAAGTAGCGGTGACAAAATGTGGGTACGGACAACACGGTCCAGAGAAACGCTCGCCCTGGACAGTCCGCTGGGGCCTCCCGGGCCTCCCGAAGGGACTAGAGGAGCAAAGCCCCCCTGGGAATGGCCTCGACAGACACCGGGAGGGACTGCGTAAAGTTCCGCTCCCTTTACAATTTCTAAAAACTCTCAGAGAACCTCCTCCGCTGGATAAAATCTATTTCTGGGGCGCCTGGGTGGCTCCGACTCTTGGGGTTGGCTCAGGTCATGATGCCAGGGTCGTGGGACTGAGCCCCACGTCAGGGTCCGCACTGAGTGTGGAGCCTGCCTAGGATTCTCTCTCCGTCTCTGCCCCACTCATACTCTCTCTCTCTCTCTCTAAAATAAAATATTTTTTTTCTCCAAAAACTCTCTCAAAATATCAGACGTAAGACAGAAATCCAAGACTCGATCTCTCCAGGATCAGCTGTAAGTCAGGATGTCCCTTGTCGCACTGGTTAACGGAACCCTCAAAGTCCCAGAAACGTGCAAGCCAAAAGCACGATGAAGTGACAGGTGTCAGGGTTGGGAAGGAGGAAATAAGACGGCCACTGCCTGTGGCTGACGAGGCCGTCCTCGTGGTCCTCGTGGGTCCTCGTGGCAGACGTAACCGGATCAAACAACTCCTAGAACTAGTAAGAGTTACGAGATAAACCTACCGGAATCGGTACCAAGACTCCGCCGGCAGAAACCGCCCAGAAAATCAGACACCGCTCCCAGCAGCCACCGGGACCACGGAGCGGCTAGGCATCCGATGACACAGAGCGCCTGGAACCCCAGCGCCGCCGCCAGACGTGCGTGACTCACCACAGACGGCTGTCCCCAGGTCGGTTTCCAGATCCACATCACGAAGATCGCGGTTCCCGCAAGCTTTTTAAAGACACTCGGAACCCGCCCCCTGAAGTCACCGAGGAAGATCCAGGCCCAGGAGCAGGGGCGCCAGGCGCAGAAAGAGCAAAGAGGCGAGGGCCGCGGCCCCCGCGCGAGGACGGACGGGAAGGCCAGGACCAGCACGGGTGAGTCGATGACGAGCCGGTGACGAGCAAGCTGGCCCTGGACAGGCCTGCGGCCTCGCGGCCTCACAAGGGCAGAGGGGCCGCGGTGCAGGGGGAAGAGGGCTCGTCACCCGGGAGCTGTGCCCGGATTCCTACGTTACACCCTATAAAAAGCCGGCTCCAGACGGGCTGGAGGCAGAAACGGAAAGCGTGTGAGAGGAGCCGCGGGGGCGGCCGCGTGTGGGGAAGAGTCCCTTCCAACGGCCCACGGAAGACAGTCCGAGCTAGCAGCTCAGAAAATACCCGTGGCAACCTGAGCTCCCACCGCTGCCCACCGGCCCCGCCGAGCCGAGGGGTCGGACACGTGGAGGGTCTGCGAGGGGTCGTGTGGCATCACCACCTCAGGGCCAGGGCACCTGTGCCCCATGGCCCGGCCGTCCGGAGGGGCAGATCCAGCAGGGCCCCCACCCCCCGGGCTCAGAGGGCACCGCGGGACCCCGCCACGGTAAGGAGTCCAGGCCCGCCCCAGGGAGCCCCGCGCAAAAGCCCTACCCGTGGGGCTGGACGCTGACGCCCACCGAGCCCCTCCCCCGCCTTGAACGGGGTCCAACCCGGGGCCGAGAGGGGACACGGAGAAGGGGGTCACGTGGACAGCCTGCTGGAGCTGGGGCCCTGAGGACTGCCAGTTACCGCCCCCCTGGACTGGCCCCCCGAAACCAAGAACAGAAAAGACACCCCAGAGGGGAGGACAATGGGAGGGCAGCCTGGAGACCCCTGCCACTGTCCCCTGGAGTCTGCCACCGCCAGTGGGAGGTCATCGCCAGCCTGGGCCTGAAGGGGGACCCCCCCCCCAAAAAAGCGCCTGACCTCAGCCCACTCTGGGCACTCCTGTGCCAAGTAAATCTTACTGGCGTGTACATGACTGATAGATTTCAGGGGGCAACACCAGCTCAAGACATCGATTTTGCGGCCTGATTCCAGCGCCCTGACCGTGGGGGTCTTGCCAGTGCCCGGAGCAGTCCGCCAGGGCCGCTCTGTGCGGCTGGGCCTGGCGGCGGGTGCTGGCTGGGCCCCGCTGTCACCGGGAGGCCCCTCTGCAGCAAGCCCAGGTCACTGCTTCCAGCCCCCAGGCCCTCCCCGGAGACCCCGCTGCCCACACCAACACAGCCCCGACTTCAAACAGGTTCCTTGAGGGGGAGGAGAACCAACCGCCTTCATATAAATGTTTCATTGCGAATTAATATTTATGAGGCTCTTGAATGACGGGGCTGAGGGCTTCATAAATATTAACAAGGGATGCGTCTCTCCCCCACCCCGCGTTAATACCTCTGTTTGCGCGGCATCCATTACGCACGCGTCCCTCAGCTTCAGCCCCGGGAGCAGAGTGGGACCGGCCCCCTCCCGCGGGGCTCCCGGGGGAGGGGCGCGGCCTCGCGCCTGGCCCACGGTCGCCGGCCCTCCGCGGGTGGGGTGAGCGCTGACCGCGGGAGCCACATTCCAGCCCCGCCCCAGCTCCGCGCAGCCTGCTCCCCGAGATGCTGCCTCCCCCAGGAAGCCCCCCGGGCCTGCGCGGAGGAGCAGCGCGTCCCCTGCTCTCTGTGCTCCTCCCCAGAGGCCGGTGGAGCCAGGCCCGCAGCCCCCCGACCCCCGGACCCGGGAGCGGCCCACCCCAGCAGGTCAGAGCGCCCCCCGCCCAAGGTCCCGGGTTTCCCGATTGGATGCGGCCGGGGAAGGGGGTCCCCGAGGCCGGGACGGTGGGTGGAGCTCGGGCGCCCTCGCGTGGCCACCGGTGAGGACACCATCGGAGACCCGGGGGTCGCTCCCGGGGCGGAGGAGGACCCAGTGGTGACCCCGGGACCTGAGACAGCCGCCCCTGCCCGGGCTTTCCTCCCCGGCCCTGCTCACGGACCCCCGCCTCCAGCTGTCTACGGACGCCCCTGCAGGGACGGAGACGGAACCCAGCGCCCCTGCCCGCATGCCACCGAGGTAGCCCCACCCGGGCAGCCCACCGCCCCGGCCCTACCTCCCCGGCGCAGCCGCGTCTGTGGGGTCCCCGCGCCGGGGGCCCGCTTCCATCAATCCTCTGCGGGTTCTCACCACCGGCAGGTCCTGGGCCCTGCCGCCCCTCACTCCCACCTTGCACGTGGGTCTGGGCACTTCCATGGTAGATACAGGGCACAGCCCCAGCGCCGCGCCCCTCCTCTGCATGCCCCCAGTTAGCTTGGGCCGCCAGTGCCTTGGAGGAGGAGGCAGGCAGACACCCCTTCCAGAGCCGGGGGAGGGGGGGGAGGGGTGCAAAACCAGCCCCTTGTAGTGTTACCCGCTCGCTCGTGGCGGCTGGGGCTTGAGGGAGAGGGCTCTTCTGCGTGGGCACCGCGCTGTGCTCCCCCGGCCCAAGCCGCCCATCCCGCCCCGACTCTCAGGGCCGCCTCCCTGCCCCACCCACCGTCTCCTCTCCCCTGATCCCCATGTTGCACACCTGCCCCCTCCCGCAACACAGGCAGCAGGAGGGACCTTCTTAAATGCCAACTTGACCCTGGCACCACCCTGCTTAACGCCCACCTCTGCCTTCCTGCTCTCCGGAGAGACACCACCCTGCCCTGCCCAGCCTGGCCCCTTACTTACCCCTCCAGCTCTCCCGCAGCTCCTCAAAGCAAGCCCGTCTCTGGCCTCAGGGCTTCCTGTGTTGCTGTTCCCTGCCTGGAACCGTCTCCCCCCCTCCCTTTACCTACGTTTCACTTGCTTCCATTTTAGCCTGTGGTCTTCCTCGGCCAGCTGGACGCCCGGCCGTGTGACCGCTGAGCATCGGGCAGGAATAACAATGCAAAGAAAGAAACGGAAGGTCACAGACCCGACGCGTTGCGGGTGACCGTTCTGAACCCAGAGTGGAAGGAGAACAGCTGTGGGAACAAACAGGTGGCCCGTGAGCCCCCGGGTCCCTGGGGCGAGAGGACCGCAGGCGGGCTGGGGCACCACCCTGCTGCACCGCTGCCTGGTCCTGCCTTTCTGCTGGCGGTAGGAGTCGGGGACACCGATTTTGTTTGCTAGAGCACTGCAGGAGCAGGGCCCCACACGGCCTCGCGGGAAATTAAATTTGGAAATCAGGTAGCAGCTTTGGCAAGGACCACAGCGGAGCCCCCGCAGAGCCCCGCTGACAGTCCGTGGAGCCCACGTCACAGCTATTAACCTTTTGCCCCAAAACACATGGAGGAGAGCTGCCAGGAACCCGGGAGAATTTGCCTAAGTGACAGTCACCGCGGGAGGCCAGCCCACCTTGCACAGCGATTGCCAGATGGAAAGGAGGAGTGAGGGAAAAGGGAATATTAATGGAACAGGTAACCACCGTGAATTAATAGGTATACAGGGCCCGGCGTTCAACAGAGAGCGTGTGTGAGGACCCCCGGAAAACCTCAGTAGGTTCCTAAAAGGGGAAATGGAGGGGCGCCTGGGGGCTCAGTCAGTTAAGCGTCGGACTCCTGATTTCGGTTCAGCTCATGATGTCACAGTTCGTGAGTTCAAGGCCCGCGTCAGGCTCTGTGCAGACAGTCCAGAGCCTGCTTGGGGTTCTCTCTCTCTCCCTCTCCTTCTGCCCCTCTTCTGCTCTCTCTCTCTCTCTCTGTTTCAAAATGAATAAATGAATTTCTGAAAGGAGGGGGGACCGGTACAGGCCGTGCTCCCTGGCCCCGTGCAGGAACACAGAGTCAACAGCAGGTAAGGTCTCTCCAAGCGGACGCCCCGCGGACCGCACCCCACCGGCCCCGCACGGCCCTGCTGCCTCGAGCGCAGGGCGAGGTCCTCTGTGTCCTGGAGGCTGAACGTGACAAAGCGTTCACAGACGCCCCACGCGGGCGGCGCTCCGGTCCCGGCAGCTGCCACGGCCAGGGCCCCACGCGGCTCACACAGTCTTCTGAGCTGAAGAGGAAATGCAACATGAAACGTCACATCACAGACCCTTGGTCAGTTTGGGGACGAGGGCGCCGATGCCAAAAACCCCGACGTGGCCCAGGAGACCGTGGATCGCCGCGACTGTGACCCGGGTGACAGGGCGTGAGACTACGTGTTAAGAGGCCGGACGCGGAAGAACACCCCATCCGGAGCCAGGCCCCGGTCCCCCCTCCCCCCCACCGCCTGTGAGTGACACTTGTCACTGCGCAGCCTGGGTTCTCCTTGGGAACACGTGACTTCTAAACCACAGAGGAGCAGAACACGCTGTGCATGCGGGGAGGGAACGCCAGGCGTCCGCAGCCCCAGCTGGACTCCACCGCCCACCGTCGCCTCCTCAAGGTCAGGGACGTGGAGGGACAGCCGGCCGGTGCCCACAGCCCAGGGCTCCTTCCACAGGACGCTTCAAACACGTCCTCCCACAGCAAAGCAGACCCCGGTGCCCACCCTCCCGAGTCGGCCACCCCGCGTTGTCCAGATGGGCCCCACCCCGTCAGCTGTCTGTCCCTCAGATGCACACCTCCGCCCAGTCTCTGAAAGCTCTCCAGCAGACAGACGGTTAACTAACTAGAGTTCGGAAGTTGTTTACGGTTCTCTATTTCTTTCGAGGAAAGCTGTAGACACGGCCCACCGTACTCAGCGGCAGAAGGGGGTGCACGCTGACGCCCGCGGCGTGATGACCCTGAAACCCCACGCGCAGGGGAAGAAGCCAGGCGGGAAGGGCCCCCCGCCACGCGATTCCACTCCCGCGAAATGTCCCGGGTGGGGGCGCCGGCGGAGACGGAGGGGGCTCAGGGCTGCGGGCCCGTCAGCCGAGTGCACCACGAGTGCCTTCTAACAGAAGCCACTCCGGAACGTTCCTCCTGCCGCTCCCCTAAGTCCCCGTCCCCACCCCCAGGGGCAAACCTGACTGGGCCCCGTCCCCAACTCCCCACGAGAACAATCACACAGCAGAGGCCTGTGCACGCGCCTTCCACGCAGGGTTTCTGGGGTCACGGCACGTGCCGGAGGTTCACATGGGCGGTCTGAAAGCAAGGGGCGGCTCAGTCTTCCGGATACTTCCAACAAAACAATATCGTGATGGAATCCCCACCATCGTCACCTTGAGAGAGACAGTTCTTTTTTTTTTTAATTTTTTTTAACGTTTACTTATTGTTGAGACACAGAGAGACAGAGCACGAGCAGGGCAGGGGCAGAGAGAGAGGGGGAGACACAGAATCCGAAGCAGGCCCCAGGCTCCAAGCTGTCGGCACAGAGTCTGACGACGTGGGGCTCGAACTCACGAACCGTGAGATCAGACCCGAGCCGAAGTCAGACGCTTAACCGACTGAGCCACCCAGGTGTCCCCCCCTCTTTTTTTTTTTAATGGGGATTGTTTTAATCCCTATTTCCACAGTGAGTATTCCTCGCTGTGAGAAAGTTAGTATCCAGAGCCAAACTTCTGCTACGTCTCCAAGACTTAGCTCTAAGCACCTTTGTTCACCCAAGGACACTGGGGACAAAAGAAGTCTTGTTTTCGTAGTTACAAATAGCACATTGATTCACTCTCCGGGATCACGGAGGCGGCGGGGTGTGGCGGGCGCCTGCGCAAGTCGGGGCGCTGGACCTCACTCCCCCCAAAACTGCCAGCCCCTGCTCGCCCAGGAAGTCTTTGGGGACTCCCCGCATCCCACCCCCGCCCCCCCCCCCAATCCCAGGCCTGATTCAGGGCCACTGGTCCCCGAAAACAAAGGAGGGTGATGCCGCCTCTGGCCACCAGATGGCGCTCCTCTCACCCAACTAGCCGGGGCCAGCGGCAGGTGGTTCCCTGCACCTGCTAGAGGGAGGGCTCCCTGCACCTGCGGAATTGGTGGGGTCACTGGGAGCCGCCATCCTGGGTCCTAGCTCAGCCCCCCTCCTCCGGCCAGCCCCCTCCTCTCGCTGGCCCCCACCCTGGGGCAGAGGCACTGGATGTGACAGGACTGGGGACATGATGCCCTGGAGCTCTGGCACGATGTGAAGGATCCCACAGCTGGGTGGACCCCCACCCCCACAAAGGCAGGCGGGGCCCCTGCTGGGACCCAGGCTTGGCCACGAAGGTCCTGAAGGTGGCTGGGTGTCGAGGACCCCTGTTCTGTCTTCTGGCCCCCTGCAGAGCTCCGGAGTCCCAGCTCCAGGGAAGGTGGTCCCGTGCCCCTTCAGAGAATGACCGCGCGGCCCGCTGGAGGGAGGACCTGTGCCCAGGGCCACCCGGAGCCAGCCCTGACTCGTCCAGCTGAGAGCCGTGTGGCCTGGCCGTGGTCACTGCCTGTGGGGCTGAGCTTGGCACGTCCTGAGTCTGGGGTGGTGACTCCTGTCGGCGACCGAATCTGCAGTGGGCCCCTCCCCCTCCCCCCGCCCTGCCTGCTTCTGGGGTGGGGTGGGGGGAGACGGTCCTGCTGCATTCTGCTGCGCTCTGGCGGGCTGCGTCGTTGTGTCCTGCGTGTCGTGCGGCCCTGGGTTCGCAGGTGCCGGAGGATGTGTCCTCAGCGCCTGCAGAGCTCTTGTGGCGTCCCCTGACCCCTGTGTGGTCCGTGCCATCCGCCCACACATCCCGTGGTCCCGTCCACCTGGGTGGGCGTTTTCCGAGGTTTCCCTTAGACAGTCTAAGACCTAAGAGCCCCAGGGCCTGATAATCCTACAAAAACGCGTCCCAGCGTTAGTCATTCTGGCTCAGTTTCCCTGAGTGTACGTGACGTGTCCTTTCAGCACGTGAGTCCCAGACTTTGCGGACCAGGAGGGTTGACGTGGGTTTTAGTGTTCCGCGTCTGCTCTGCTCCGGTGCTGTGGGGTTTCCCCGGGACGTCCGACTATAGGCTGTTGGTTCCTCCGCTTTCTCGCCTTCCCTTGCACGCGATCGACACGTGACTTCCACGTCACGCCCTTCACCCACCTCACGCGTGCCATTCAACGGTTTTCAGCGTCTTTACAAAGTCGTGCAGCCAAACCACGAACCTGCTCTACTCTCAGGACGTTTCCTCGCCCCGAAGGGACCCCTCACCCCTGTTAGCCGTCCCAGCCCACACCCCCAGCGACGCCGCAGCTCCGCCCTCCGTGCGGCCGCCCCGCTGCGCCTGAGCAGATGCCCCGCGCGCCCTCCTGCCCCCACCCGTCGAGGCGCGTCTGGGCGCTTGTTGGCCGTGGCGCAGCTGCGCCTGGAGACACCCCAGCGCGCCCGCTTCGCCCCTTTCCTCGATTTTCCGCTTTCTCTCCAACCCTTTTCATGCGTTTTTACTTCCTTCTGTGCTTCTCCAAATGCTTTTGTGTGCCTCCACTTTTGTGGCCCCTCTGCTCTAATCTTCATTTCCAAACTAATGTTCGGTTTATTTCTAATTCTGATTTGCGGTATTTTTCACACATCGTATGATTCCTGCGGTCTTCAAGCTCGTTTTGAAGTGCTGCGTCGTGTATTCGTGTGGCCGCCAACCGCCCAGAGGGCCTGTGCGTCCTCGGCGCCCAGAATTCCTGCCCCTGTGGGCTCCCACCTGCTTCAAATCAGGGTCAAAGCTGCACACGGCGCGCGTGAAGGACGTGGCCCGTGCTGGTTTCTGGGACTAGGTCATCCGTGGGATGGCGGCCGCCCCCTTGGTTTCTCGGAGCACTTGTGGGGGCGGGGGGGGGGGGGGGGGAAGGGGGGGGCAGCCGTCATGTGGTGAGGACGCTCCAGCAGCTCACATGGAAAGGCCCGCGGAGAGTCACAGAGAGGCCCGCGTGGAGACCCACACGGAGGGGAGCACTCAGAGGGGAGCACACAGAGGGGCCCACGCGGAGGGGAGCACATGGGGGGAGCACACGGAAGGGAGCACACGGAGGGGAGCACACGGAGGCGAATACGTGGAGGGGCCCACGCGGAGGGGAGCACATGGGGGGGGCACACGGAAGGGAGCACACGGAGGGGAGCACTCAGATGGGAGGACATGGAGGGGAGCACTCAGATGGGAGCACAAGGAGGGGCCCACGTGGCGGGGCCCACGCGGAGGGGAGCACACGGGGGGAGCACACGGAAGGGAGCACACGGAGGGGAGCACTCAGATGGGAGCACACGGAGGGGCCCGCGTGGAGGGGCCCACGCAGAGGGGAGCACATGGGGGGAGCACACGGAAGGGAGCACACGGAGGGGAGCACTCAGATGGGAGGACATGGAGGGGAGCACTCAGAGGGGCCCACGTGGCGGGGCCCACACGGAGGGGAGCACACGGGGGGAGCACACGGAGGGGCCCACGTGGAGGGGCCCACGCGGAGGGGAGCACACGGGGGGAGCACACGGAAGGGAGCACACGGAGGGGAGCACTCAGATGGGAGCACACGGAGGGGAGCACTCAGATGGGAGCACTCAGAGGGGCCCACGTGGCCGGGCCCACGTGGAGGGGAGCACACGGATGGGAGCACACGGAGGGGAGCACTCAGATGGGAGCACACGGAGGGGAGCACTCAGATGGGAGCACACGGAGGGGCCGCGTGGCGGGGCCCACGTGGAGGGGCGCACAGGGTACCGCATGGGTTTTGTGGGCCTCTCTGCCCATGGGCCCCCGTCTCCTGCAGGGACACTAACCCTCTCCTCCTCGTCCTCTGTTTTCCTTCGAGCGTCTGTGCAGGTTCTGACCATGAGTCACTCCGCGGCTCAGGCTCCTGTGAAATCCGTTTCTGGTGCTGCTCCTCCCACACCTGCCCCAGGTCCGTGTCCCTCTGCCCGCCCCCTGCTGTCTAGCTGGCCTTTCCTGCGACTGTGTTGACCCTGCACGTCCCCGTGTGGATCTGTCCCTCTGAGAGCTCAGGGTGGCCTGACTGCTGACCCTCGCCTCCCCGCTGACGTGGTGCCCTCCCTGGCCAGGTGGACGGGTGACCACACCCTCCCTGTGCCCCGGGGGGTAGGGGGGGCCTCCACCTCGCCTTATTCCTGCTGCCGGTCTACACGGCCAGTCTTACCTGCAGTGGTTCTTGTCGCCCTGCCCGTGCCGGCCCCGCCCTCACGACTTGCCCCAGGTTCAGCTGCCCGGGTCCCCATTTGTCGTCTACGATCGTGGTTGCCAAACCTACTGCTGCCCTTTCTCATGATTTTTTCTTGTTTCTTACTGACAAAGGGCTCCTTTGTCTACTCGCGTGGATCTAACCCGTTGGCTGTATTTGATTTGAGGTCTTGATGCCTATCTACATCACATTCTCGGTACATCTGTCCCCGTGACGGTGCCCCGCACGCTGAGCAGGGGACGCGCACCGGCGCCTCTGGCCACTGTGGCCCGAGAATGCGCATTCTGGCTCTGGTTCTGTGTCCTGAGCTGCCCGGCCTAGTCGCGTATCCCCAGAGCCCGAGAGGGACGGGGGACGCCTCCCGTGAGACCAAATGTATGTTTGCTCTGCATCGTGCTTCTGGCTCCCTAACCCCCTGGGGTTTTCTAAGTGAGAAGAGCCAATAAGGTGTCTTTTGTATCATAATGGGGAGACGCTGGAAAGCCCCGAGGATGGCTCTGGTGGCCAGGGATCCAAGCCTGTGATCTGAGAGCAGGAACCACCTGGCCTCTGGGAGGGGAGAGGGCCTGGGGGTTGAATGGATCACCAATGGCCAATGACTTGATCAAGCCTCCGTAAAAAGCCAAAGAAGGATGGGGTTGGGGTCAGAGAGCTTCGGGCGGTTGAACTCTTGGAGACTGGGGACAGCGGTGTGCTCAAGGGCTCGAGGGAGCTCCACCCCTCCCCTCCCCTCGCCCTGCCCGGCTCTGCAGCTCTTGGGCTGTTCTGAGTTCTAGCCTTGACGATGACCGGCTGACTGATTAAGTAAAGTGTTCCCTGAGTTCTGTGAGCTGCCCTAGCCAACCAGGTGGGCCCACGGAGGGAGTACTGGAACCTCCGATCTATAGCCAGCTGCTCAGAGGCACAGGTGACAACCAGGACGGCCACCGGCATCCGGAGTTGGGGGAGGGGCAGTCTTGTGGGACCCAGGGGGCTGAGGCCAGTCCCCAGGAGGACGGTGTAGGAACCGAGGAGAGTTGTAGGGCCCCCGCGGGTGGGGGGGTGGGGGAGCTGATGTGGGAGGCATATTCCCCCTGCAAGTGCCCTCAGCAAGCCCCCCGCCTGGCGAGGGCTCCCTAACCACCAATCGCCAGCCCGGGCGCAGAGGCCGAGGGCGGAGGTGGGCTCCCCAGCAGCCATCACCTTGTTCTCAACAGCCCTCGCCCTGGAGGGCCGGACCCCCACCTCCTCCTGGCCCTCCCCACCGCCGCGCAGCCGCCCGGTTCCTGACAACCTCAGTGCCCGGGTTTCCCCCTGGGGTCCATCCTTGTCCTCCTTCTGTGGTCCCCCCGGGGGGACGGGGCAAGCGCCCGCATTAGCCAGGAACCGGGACAGGACAGAGGAGACAGGCCATGGAGGGGCCCTGGCAGGGAAGACGCCTCCCACCCCGGGAGCTCTGCTCTTCTGCTGAGACGTCTGAGCCTCGGCAGGGTGGGCACCCGTGGCTGGTTAGAGGGGCCCCTAGGAAGCCCGCCGGTAGTGGACGAGGCCGTTCCCTCGCCTCTCAGCAGGGCCTGGGGGCCTGGGGAGGCCGGGACCACCCCCCTGCCACACACACATAGCAAACCTTCACCAGCTGCTCCGCGGGGCCCTGTGAAGCTGGGAGGGACTCCGGGGCGGCGAGGGGCAAATACTGTCCCCCCTCAAGAAGGTCGAGTTATTCACTAGCCTCCATAATAAATAAATGAGAGCCACAGTACTTAACGGAAGGTGTTTTAATTCTTATCTTGACCAGAGAAGCAATCCCCCTGCCAGACACGAGTGCGTGCTTCTAGGTCGTCCTGCGCACTTGTCCCACCTTCCAGCGGACACCAGCTGTCCCCTGCGTGCCCCGCCCCCACGCCCAGAGCCGGCCCCGCCCCTACACCCCGGGATGGCCCCACCCCCAAGCCCATGGATGGCCCTGCCCCCAGACCTTGCCCCCAGACCCCGCAGGCGCAGCTGTGGGAGAAAGGACCCCCTGACGTTCTGGAGACTGAGGGTTGGCCCCGGGGACACCTGCGAAGAGACCAGGGGGCGTGGGGGTCCACGCGGGAAACTGCCCTCCAGGACCAGGAGCTCCGGGTCCCTTCTGCGGGCCCTGCTGCGATAGCTGTCTGCTGTGGGCCGAACTGTGTCCCTCCAACTCACGTGTTCAAGCCCATATTCCAGTGTGACTGGATTTGGGGACAGGCCTGGGGGGGGCGGGGGGGGGGGATGTCAAGGTTAAATGAGGTCATAAGGTCCTGATCGGATGGGGTGGCACCCTCACGAGAGCAGAAACCCCAGAGCCCGCTGGCCGTGGGAGGACACAGCAAGAAAGTGGCCTCTGCGGGCAGGGAGGGCCTCCTCCGGGAACCTGACCCTGCCTGCACCCTGCCCTTGAACTTCAGCCTCCAGAACGAGAAACCAATGTCGTCTAAGCCCCCAGCCTGTGGTGCTCAGTTCCAGGGGCCCTGGCCCCCGAGGGCCTGCCCCTGCCCATGAGGCTGCTGGGAGGTGTCACCCCACAGCCACCGAGGCCCCAGGTGGGTCCTGAGAAGGGCTGATATGCGCCAGCAGCTGAGATAGAAAGACCTGTGTCCCTGGAATGCAGCATCCCCTCCCAGGGCAGGTGACATCCCAGTCACAAAGGCCTTCCGTGCCTTTGGCCAGGTGACCCCCGGGTGACTGGAGGGATGGCAGCCTCCAGCGGTCGCGAGACCACGGCACCTGCAGGGCACCAGGAACAGGGCACAGATTTGCCCCCCACCGGGCCACAGGGGCTCCGTGATAGGACCACGTGACCACCTCTCAGCGCTCAGACTCTCTTCTGGCCTCGACTCACCTTCCTGTGACTAATCTGTCATCCACAACACATCATGGACCAGAAAGAGGCACGGGAGAGCCTTCTGAAGTGGGGGGGGGGTCTCCCCACCTTGTTCCGGGTACAGGTCCCACCGTCTGCTTGTCAAATGCCTGTGCGTTTTACTGCATGCAAATCGTCCCTCAAACACACACACCCCAGAAAAGTCGTCATTACTTTAAAAAGTCAGAAAAGACAGACGACCGCAAGATACGAATCCCCAAAGTGTGGTGCACAGAGGCCGTCTTGGAATTTGCTGACTTCCGTCAGCAACAGAACACGATATTCCACCAGATCTGCCACAATAATTTTAGTGACTGTGACTTCAAACTACGTGTAAACCAAAATTTTTTTTTAATTTTTTTTAACTTTTTTTATTTATTTTTGAGAGAGAGAGAGAGACAGAGCATGAACGGGGGAGGGTCAGAGAGAGAGGGAGACACAGAATCTGAAACAAGCTCCAGGCTCCGAGCTGTCAGCACAGAGCCCGACGAGGGGCTCGAACTCACAGATGGCGAGATCATGACCTGAGCCGAAGTCAGCCGCTTAACCGACCGAGCCACCCAGGCGCCCCAAGAGACAACTTTTATTTTTATTTATTTATTTATTTAAAAAAAAAAATTTTTTTTAACGTTTATTTATTTTTGAGACAGAGAGAGACAGAGCATGAACAGGGGAGGGTCAGAGAGAGGGAGACACAGAATCTGAAACAGGCTCCAGGCTCCGAGCTGTCGGCACAGAGCCCGACGCGGGGCTCGAACTCACGGACCGCGAGATCATGACCTGAGCCGAAGTCGGCCGCTTAACCGACCGAGCCACCCAGGCGCCCCCAAAATTTTTTTCAACAAATTACCTACCGTTGGGAATTCACCGCTTGTAGGGTTTTTCTTTCAACGTTGTGAACCTTTCTGCCGTCGGTACCCTGGCCACTCCCTCTCAGCTCTGGTTCCAAGTCACCATCTTGGTCTACGGCCGGACCACCCTGAACGCACCCCGTCCGTCTAAGTTATCGCCTTGAGACAAGTCCCAGGATTGGTATCGCTGGGGCAAAATGCACCCCCAGTTTTAAAAGTTTGGGCTTTTTTTGTTTGTTTGTTTGTTTTAAATGCCATGTGAGAAGCAGTGATTTCAACAGACTTTCTGGTCCTGCCTCTCATTGATCTTTATTCCCCGGGAGGCTGGGGGTGCTGGGCCTGCAGGGGCAGGAAGGGTGGTCCCCCCCCAGGAAGGTCTCACTCCTTCTGGGGACCAAGAGGGGCCACACACACTAGAGCCTCTGTGCTAAGGCTCAGAGAGCTGTGGGGCCATGGTGGCCTAATGAGCTGAAGTCCCCGAGACAGGAGAGCCCTCGGAGGGCTGACGATCGCCGGTTCTGGGCGCTGGGCCGAGGACTGACCTCTGCCCAGGCTGGGAGGCTCGGTGACCGAAAGAGAGTCCAGCAAAACTTCCCACAGCCATGGGGCAAGGTCCTCGGACACGACACACCCTTGGTCCCACACACCCCAAAACACTTGTGAAATCTTGGTGCTGTGCCCGGCCAGGCTCCCCGTTAAATCTCTGATGAGACCAGCCCCTAAACCAAGGCTAGCCAGAGCAAGACCGGGTCTCACCAAATGACGCCCCATCTGCCCTGCTCTGTCCAGATCGGGCTGTGGGCTCCAGCCCTCCTCCGTCCTAACTGCCCGAGGGCAGCTCCCAGCAAAGGCCGGGCATCTCCAATTGGACCAGCTCCGTGCACAACCGTCCACGATCGCTGACACCGAGACACCTGTCCAACAGCACGGGCGTGGTGGCACCCAGACCCAGGCTGTAGGACGCGGACGCTCAGGAGGAGGGACTCGCATCCCACGCTGGTGCCTTATGTCGGAGGGCAGGCCAAAACCCCAGCGGAACCCACAGTCTTGCTGCTTGAAGCACCAGAGGGCGGACCTGGGGGTGGTCGCAGCGGCTGGAAGGCGAGAGGAGACCCCAGAAGGGGAGCCCCGAATACCCCCTGATAAGTTCTGCTCAAACCCCTGGCTGGTCTGTGAGCCACGCTGGCAGGGGACACAATCCAAGCAGCTCAGCTAACAGCACAGAGATCCCACGCAGAAGGGACAGCGTTTACGGTTTGAGTTGCTCAATAAAACAAGAAAATGAACGATGCGAGAGGGAACACGACACAGCCCCAAGCCTCCACAGCTCCCCAGTCACGACGGGCATGCGAAGTAGCAGGAAAGGTGACTGACGCCCAAGAGAAGTCGCGGAAGCCGAAGACATCCCGGGAGAGGGCCGCGGAAAACACCCTTCCCGGGAGAGAGTGCATCAGACCCGGACAAGTCTCCCACACCCTGCACGAAGAGCAAGGCTGGAGGAACCGTGCATTTGGGCTAAAGGAAAACGACCCCAGGTCTAGACAGGAAAATACAGAAAAACGTGAAGAACCCATAAAAGGGTGATTATGTGTGAACAAAAGAGTGCAAAACAACGTTTGGAATCCCTCGCCGAGTTTATTTACTATTTTTTTAACGTTTATTTATTATTTTTGAGAGAGACAGAGAGAGAGAGAAACCAGGGGAGGGGCACAGAGCAGGAGACACAGAATCCGAAGCAGGCTCCAGGCTCTGAGCTGTCGGCACAGAGCCAGATGTGGGGCTCAAACTTGTGAACCTCGAGATCATGACCTGAGCCAAAGTCTGACGCTTAACCGACTGAGCCACCCAGGCCCCCTGAAATCCCTCGCTGAGTTTAAAACACAGGTAAAACTTCGGGCGTCACAACTGCGACAGAAAAGGTGGCGGGTGGGGCGGTTGCAATATGAATGAGCAGCAAAGGCTTGTGTCCAGGATGTATAAATATATAAAGAGCTCCTGCAAATCAACAAGAAAAAGATAGACCACCCCATAGAAAAGCGGGCACGCAGACGAGGGAGACTGAGGCCAAGGAGACACATGGGGCAAACAGCACCAGGTACCTTGAGTAGGGGCGCGAGTGCGAGCAGCTCCCAGGGGAGCTTCGGGGCAGCGGCTGGGGCCAGGCCTACCACCTGCATGTTGGCCAGAGGGTGGTCCAGACTGTGGCTTCGGATGCGCTTGTCTGTGTCATGGCCACTTCAGTGAAAGTGTCCCGGGCGGAGCCACCGAAGCCGCAGTGAGGAGAGAGAAGAGTGACGCAGAGAGAGGAGGAAGCCGGAGAGGCTGCCCCGGCCCCGTGTCCACAAGGCTCGTTCGGCCTCCGCTGTGGCAGCCGTGGCTGCAGACACAGGAGGCCCGTTCTTTTAGCCAGCCCGGCGTCCTTTGTTGTGATAAAATACTTCTCTGAAATTCAACAATTCCTTCTGTTTGCATCCAAAAGAGAGAAATTTGATGTTTGATTTTAGAGTAAAGCA